>NC_090925.1:1198126907-1200590988 GCF_040938575.1 Ambystoma mexicanum
TCCGATCGGGGAAGCCAGTTAATTTCTCATTTTTGGAAAAAGTGTTGTCAACTGGCACAAATCGACGTAAGACTCTCAACCAGCCACCACCCACAGACCAATGGTCAGACGGAGAGAACGAACCAGACCCTTGAACAATATCTACGATGTATGTTGCACCAATCGGAGGGTAATTGGAGGGTAATTGGAAGGACATTTTATGGGTGGCTGAATATGCATACAATAACTCGATACACTCTGGAACTGGTCAGAGCCCCTTTTATACCCTATATGGACATCACCCTCGTACTTCAGTCCTGGACTCACCTTTGAGCCTCGAAATGCCCGCAGTGGACCATTTGCATTCTACGATTACTCAAGCCTTCAAGGATGCTACTGCACACTTACAACATGCGAAAGGGAAATACAAAAAGAATGCGGATCTGCATCGCAAGGAGGCGCCTCCATACCAAATAGGGGATCAAGTATGGTTGGCTACCAAACACTTATCGCTCAAGGGACCTCAGACTTTTAATTCAAGGTATTTAGGCCCTTACTCGATCAAAGCTATAATTAACCCAGTGGCAGTCAAGCTAGATCTACCAGCTAACATGCAGATTCATCCCGTCTTTCATGTGTCGCTTTTGAAACCAGTGCAACCAGGAACCAGATTAATAAAGCCACCAGAACCAATCCAGATAGATGGGGAGCCTGAATTCGAGGTGAAGAACATTTTGGACTCTAAGATCTCAAAATCAAAACTTTTCTATCTAATTGATTGGAAGGGGTACGGGCCTCAGGAAAGATCTTGGGAACCCAGCGACCACGTACATGCACCTCGGCTAGTAAAAAGGTTCCATCAGAATTTCCTGAAAAAACCGAAACCTCCTGGGGAAACGACCTTGGGAGTTGCCTTGGGGGGGAGTGCTGTCATGATGCCTACCCCCGGAGCACCAGGCCAGGCCCAGCACCCCCGGGAGCAGGCATCACGCCCCCGGGGAAAAGCCCAGCGGCCCTTTATAGGGGCTCTTTGGACTCTGTCCTGGCGCCGTTGGCGCCAGGCTCATGTTGGACATCAGTCCTGGCGCCATAGGCGCCAGGCTCATAAGGGGAAGTGTTTGGTGCAGACCATGCTGCACACTCACCTGATGCAGACCATGCTGCATGAAGAACCAAGCCAAATGAGGCTTAGGAGGGACTATTTTTCTGAAGGAACTATTTTGTTACTTGGGTGGGGCTGTGGAAGAATACTCACCTGGAACTTCTTCCAAGGCTATTTAAGCTACGCCCGGACAGCCACACGTGCTTCGGGTTGTTCTGCATCCCAGCAGCTGAACGCTCACCGTGTCTGCTCCTGCACCTGGACTCCAGCCACGCCCACCTCGAACCTGGATCACCTGTAAGGGAATAAGAGAAGAGAAAGGTGAAAACCAAGAACTATTTCAACCTCTTACCTGCATCCGGAATCTTCACGCCAGCATTCCTGAAGGAAGACTTCCATTTAAAAGCACCGCGTTGCTCGCTGCAGCCCCGCGCTTCACTCACCTGTTCCCGAGACGCTGCCCGGCTCCATCGCGGCTCTCAGTGCCGGTCGCCACATCTCTGCACAGCACCTAAGGGAGAGAAGAAGAGACAAAAGGTGAGCAAGGGAACACAAGAGGAAAGCCGAATTTTCAGCCATATTACTTACCGGCTATTCTTGGTGAACCATTCCACATCTCGGGTCGGCGCCACATCTCTGGCAGGTACCGCACCCCGGCCCCTATGGGGAAAGGACAAAAGACATTACTGGGGAATTATAAAGACATTTAGAGGGATCGCCCTCATCACTAACTCACCTGATTTTACCCCGGCAATTTAACCCCTCAACGCATCGGCTTTGTTCTGCACCTGAAATAAAGGACAGAAAAAGACAACATAAAAGGAGGCTCACACTTGAACTTTTGCATCTTCATACTTACGGCGTATCGCTCAGTAAAGTCAAGTGGATTTGCCAGCACCATTCTGAAAACCAGTGAAGTAACTGGATGAACGCGCGCCCCTGCACCAGAAGCAGGATGGAGAGTTCATCCTTCCAAACCATAAGGTGAGCTTAAACCGGGGGTTTTGGAGGAAGTCAGATAAGAACGAAGGGGGAAAGGGGGGAGCAAGCACATTATTCAGCAGACAGATAATCCCCTTTCTCATCTGCAGAAGGATATTCCTACGGGCCAGACAAGCAAGATTTGGGGGTCCTGTTCAATCGGTGGTCCGAATTCTGCGCATCACACTTGAAGAGGCCACAGCAACCCAGACCAGACCAGCGCCTCCGTGGGAGCCAGGTGAGCGTTACAGGCACACAGAGGCACAAGGGCGCTGATGGCCTTGTGTCCAAGGAGAAGGGACGTCCATGCCAAACACCTGGCACCAGCTCCCTGGGTCCGGGAGATGCAGAGTCATCTGCTCTCAACACCACCCAGGGTCATGAAGCTCAAGGGGCAGCTGATGATGCCAACACACAGGGTCAGAGAGCTAGAACCAGGGGAAAGGGTACAGTCAAAGCACATGGCTCCAGCTCCCAGGTTGAGGGACCTGCAGGGCCAGGTACTGACCCAACATCACTGGGTGATGGCTTGTCACAGGCCACTATTGGTCCAGCCCCTACTGGCCTGAGTGGTCACAGCCACTCAGGGTCTGCTCCACCTTCCAAGAGGCAAAAGCGGGCAGAACAGGGAAAGGCTCAATCACAAAGCATGGCAAAGGAGATCACAACATTGAATAAGAGCAGCTTCAATAAAGAAGAACTCAACATCCTCGTGGACTACGTGCACGAACACTACCGTGACATGTGCACGAAGCCAGGGAGCACACATATGCCTGCTCAGCATATGGTCCACTTGCAGCGAGTCAATCAACGACTTGGGGAATGAGAGGCGCACCGCTCGTGACCTCATGAAGCGGTGGAATGACCTCCACCGTTGGACCAAATGGAAGCTGGGTGCCAACCTCGCTTCTGCTCTGGTGACTGGAAGTTGGTCCCCACAGGAGCAAGATTTCACGCCACATGAGGAGGCCATGAGGCCATGAGCAAGTTTATTCATGTGGATCGGGTGCAAGGCGTGGGAGGCTTGGAAAATTATGAGTGATGAAGCGTGTGCATCCTGATTATGTGTATGTAGATTAAATAAAGGTGTATGATTGTGTAGCACGTATGCCTGCATTTGTATGACTGACATGGGTGAACCACGTCATGGTGTACTGACCCGTGCTTAGTGTACTGCAGAGTGCATACAACCCATGTGTTGCACATCAGTTGTACATGGCTTTGAGACAGCAGTCATCCACAACCGTCAAATATTGAAAGACATTCCTGGCATGCCAACACAACTTGGCATCTGGCTATGTAAATCAGTGATGTCAGTGACTCAGCTATGCCAGTCATGTGCTTGTCTCTGAAGCATGTGTTACACATCATGCACTGCATGTAGTCCAAATTCCACCCACACATGTCCATAGGTGGTTTCATGCTACTCATACCTTCCAAGCACACTGGCAGCAGGTGTGAGATTGTGCCATGAGTGACATAGCATTTTACTACACTGTGTCAATCCCTGCCGCAGCTATGGCACTGCCCCCCATGTAAGAAATGTGTCAGGGGTCATCCATGTTGACCTGCCACACTCAACACACCCCCCCATGGGTGCATTGCCCTGTCCCTCTTGTGTGTCACTATCCCATCTTCCTATCTCCCAGCACATGTCATCACTCTCTCAACATCACACACCTGGGACACCACACAGGTCTGTTGGCAATGTCTTTAGTGCTTAAATGGACAGGGGCATGGGATGTGGTGGCAAGTCTGCAGACGCCATGATTTCTGGGATTTTTGTACATAGTGACAATGCATGTAGTAGATGCAATTAACATGATTCTTCATGTCTTTATGTGTCCATGTGCAGGTAATGAGCCACCTGATTCTGGGGAGGAAGTAGAGGAGGAATGTGAGGCTGAGCCCCACAGAGCACTACTGGAGAACATGGTGTGGCAGCCCATGAGAATCCACTGGTGCTACAGTCCATCCGGGGCATTAACATCCATTCCTCTATGCTGTCGGAGGTCAGTGCATCGAATGATGGTGCTGATGTAGCCTGTGTGTCTGCAAGTCAGTGTTGCCATGTCAGTGTGTGGTGGTTACGGTTGCAAGGCCACGCTCCACTCTATTGTCTTCCGGTCCTGGGATGAATGAGCAAGGGAGGGATGCAGTCCTGCAGCCACAGACAGTGGCTTCACATCAAGGGCCACACTCCCTTGGGTCTGGCAGCTGTGGGGCACACACACGTGGTGGATGTCTCATGGATGGGGAGAATGTGTGGGAGCAGTCAATGTTGCACAGCAACAGGGTGCTTCCTATGAGATTTTGGATCAGGGCATAGATAGGGTAGCCAATTCCACATTCTCACAAGAATCACAGGTAGCACACGAGCTGCAGGCATTGCAGTCCACATGCCACTCACACAGGCTGCACATGGAGGCCAGCAACAGGAGCCGACGGGCCAAACTAAGATCTCTGCAGGCATCCCTACTTGCAGAGGGTCAGGCCCACAGGGCAGCCCTGAGGTGAGATTTTCGGATCCTCAGAGCTTCAATGGAAGTGCGAGAGGCAGCCTGCAGTACACATTGCTAACAGCAGATGGAACTGTTGACTCATACCATCTCAGAGGAACTCTGTGCATCCCGCGAGGTGTTGCGTGTGGACCTCCGAGGCTTCATGTTCCAGATGCACTCATCTGGGTCCCACCTAGCCGCTGCCATAGAGGACCAGGCCAGGGCCATGCATGGTCAACCTCCTTTACCACTACCACCTATGCATTCTACACAGGAAGGTGGTAGAATGACAGCAGCAACAGCCCTCCCAATCCATCATAACTGTGCGGTCCATGTACCCATGGAGGGAATTGTTTTTTCAACTTCCACACATGCGGGTGTTCACATGCACCCTGCCCCTCCCCCCTCCTGGATGGACGCCCCCAGTCCAAGATAGACATTTTATTTATTTTTTTCCACTCCCCCTGACTAGATGTTGGCATGTCATATTTGGTTTTGCCCTTTCCTGTTTGTGGTCTTTGTAATATTTTGCATTAATTGCTCTTGAGGTGTGCCATTAACTCCTCAGGGACTATACATGTGCAGTGGTGTATGTGCAGACATGTCTAGTGAACTCATCTAGCATGTTTGCATGGGGGTGCACCGGGTGGCATATGCAGGTAATCATAGCTTTGTTTCTCCATAGCATGTGTGTGCTGTGTCATTTATACTGCACAATGTGTGTTTTAATATGTTCGCCCATGTTGTTCCAGTTATCCGTGATGTGGCGGTGACTGCTGTCCCAGCTGAGACATCCTGCAAAATTTGAAGTCCACACTCCTCATGCCCTTCACCAGACAATGTTGTTCCTTTAACAAATTAGGAAACACACTTACTGGTGAAGGTCATGTGGCATTAACAACATTCAGACATCGTTATTAGGTAAACATTTGCACTGTCTTGCATGTTGTGCATGCTTCATTGTTGGTAATCTTTGCTGCATGTGTCGGTTCTCTCATATGTCCTTTGCATGCTCACATGGTGTTGTGGTAATTTGATTGGAGCTCATGTCACTGTGTAAGCTACCTATGTGGATACCTCAATGGGTGCATCAACTGTGCTGTGCAGCATGTCATTGAACATCGGTAAACCAGGTCATGGACTCCTTTGTCTGTAATTTCCTTGTTATTCACTCTCTGTGCCACTCTCTCTATCCTTCTCTCTCTGGTGTGGTACACTTTACTCCTGTACATATCAATGTCAATGGCCGTTCACCCTGTGTTGCTCCTGCACTCTGTGTTGTATGCATATTTTCTTTCTGGTGTCAACTGTGATCATGTATGTGCATGTATTTTGTGCTGTTACTCTGCATTTCATTCAATGTAAGTAGAGCGTCTTCCCATGGTGTGCACTGTATGCAAGGCAGGTGAGCTCCACGGACAGGTGAGTGCATGGCATTTGCTGACACTTTGGTGGTGTTTGCATGGGAAAAGGGCACTGTGTGTGCCTCTCACCCCCCTTGTACCCCGTGATGGCTGTGTGTGTGCCCCTCACCCCCCTTGCACCCCCATGATGGCTGTGTGGGTGCCCCCATGCCCCCATGGTCACCTGTGATGTTGTGTGTGCCCCCACACCCCCTCATGGTCGTCTGCCCCCATGCCCAATGGTAGCCTGTGATGTTGTGTGTGCCCCCCATGGTTGCCTGCCCCCCACCCTCCCTGGTCTCCTGTGATGTTGTGTGTGCCCCCAACCCCCCATGGTCACCTGTGATGTTCTGTGTGCCCTCCACCCCCCATTGTCACCTGTGATGGTGTGTGTGCCCCCCATCCCCCATGGTCACCTGTGATGATGTGTGTGCCCCCCAGCCCCCATGGTCACCTGCCCCTCAACCCCCCATGGTCGCCTGTGATGTTGTGTGTGCTCCCCCACGCCCCCTCTCATTGTCCTCCTCTTCCCTCTCCTCCTAGCCACGGCCACCTAAAATGACTTTCTGCATTTGTATGCTGCAGCCACCCTGCAGCATGGGGCTAGGCAACATGTATGTTTTGATAAGCACTTATGTAACTAAGTAAGCCTTCTGTAACAGCGCTGCGATGGCCAAGGCCTGTTGTGCACTTTATAAATGCAAATGAATTTGAAAATAAATATGGAACGGTTTATGTGACTGGATATCTAGTTTGGCATGGTGGTAGTGGCATAGTCGCTCATCTATGTGTTTCATTTGGAAAGCCAAAAAGAAATTAGTTTTAGTTCTAAGGGATGCACACAATGAGCCTCATTACAAGTTAGCCGGTCGAGATTTAACAGTTCCGGTAAAACCGTACCGGCACCGTTTCCGGACTGGCTAACTACGAGTTCTGTGGCTGGTGGTGTTACACCCGCCAGGTCTGACCTGGCAGGCATAACGCCACCGCCCGCAGATGGACGTGGAAATGCTGGCACCATTACCGCATGGTGCCGGTGTTTCCACAGCCCGCAGTCCAGTGGAGTCCTATGGGACTCCACAGGAATGGGGAGTAATGGAATGCCGGCTCCGGAATTACCGGACCACCGGGGCTGTAATGCCCCGGTAATTCTGGCAATTCCGGGGCCGGTAATTCATTCAAAGTCAGGCGGCAACCTGCCGGTTTTTCCCGCATGGTTACCGCCAGACTTGGAATGAGGCCCAATGTACCACTTCCAAGGACACATTCTCAGGGTGGTTTGGTGGGCACAGAGTATTGCCCCATTGCCATCATTGAATGAATGGCACCTGGAAAATGCCAGGGCTGTGTTAGTGAGAATTCTCAAGAATGTGCTAATTTCCCTTACCTTTTGAGACCCCCAGCAACTTTGCTGGATTTCTAGGATTTGATTTTTTACTTCGGAAGAGTGTGAGCCTTTTTTTTCCCACTCTTCGATGTATTTTGATGTGCGTTTTACTTTTGTGTTTTTTGGTTATGGAGTTCTGAACCAACTCCATAGGCATCATCTTTTTCTGTGTGTCACACAGCACCTTCAGTGCAGTGGCACAGGAATGTCTTTCAGACTTCCCAAGGTTTAAATACCTTCTCTGGGACTGACTACTGTCTCCCAAAGCATGTAAAGTTAAATTGACTTTACTAGTGTCTTTAAATGTACAGACCCAGCACACACTATCTTCCTATAGAATGCCGTAGGGGTTGCCTAGCTTCCCCTGATTGAAAACACTCATGTAACAGTTAAATGGCACCCTTTCCTACTTTAAATGGCTGGTGGCAGTGGTTTAGATCAAACTACCATGATTTTTCCCGACCGTGAACAACGATAGCTAAAAATCGGGTCAGCCATGTTTTTCAATATGGCGCCCAAGACCTATCTGTAAAAACAGACTACAGTCATCTTTTTGCGCCATTTCTTTTAGGAAAGATCCTTCTTGTGTTTGTCTCTGCACGCCAAACCAGGTTTGATCCCTTTGTTCATTGGCCTTTGGCGGGCTTCAGTGCTGAAGCCCTCCTCTGGCACCTGAGTGTCTGGAGTGGCAGGATGTGAGAGAGGTGCCCGAAACTCCCTATGCTTAGTCTCCTACGAGACCTGAATGCACTCTGGCGTGATTGACCGGCTGGCTGTCCAGCAAGGACAGCCTCCCTGCTATGTGAGTGACGGCCAGGCTGGAATGAATGGGGGAAAACTGCTTAAAAGCAGGTCTTTTGGACTTGGAAAGCAGAGTCAACCACTGGAACGAAAGAATCAAAGACGAGCCGAAGGAAGAGGACTGCTGCAACTCATGGACGACTGGTGATGCCTTGTTGCAGGTCCGAATTGCCTGAAACTACATCGACAGAGAAGCCCTTCAAGGTTAACTTCTTCCCTTGAGTTTGGTAGGAACAACCAACTCGCAAGCCACCTGGGCACCGTCCCCATCCTGGTCGAGTGCTGTTGAAAACCGGATAGCCAGGGGGAAGGAAACCAGCTTGTGGACTTTAAAGCCCTCACACCTTAAACCGACGTTTAGCTAAGCTTGTGGCCTCATCCCAGGGCAGTGCAGGAAGCTCCCAACATCCTCCTTCTTGTCCCCACGACTGAAGCTCAGGAACAGCGAAATCTGCTCAAACTGCCAGGAACAACTGCCTCAGCTACAGCTCTTCTTCAATACAAAGGTACTGTGCAAACGCGGTCCGGAAATATTTTCGGCCAACGTGAAAATGTGTCGAACTTTCCCAACTTCAAAGGCTTGTCCTTCCCTAAACATTTGTCCAACTTTTCGCCTAGCCAAATTCTTCCAAACGCTGTGGCAAAGACTTAACCGTTTACTACCAGAACTGTGCTATCCTATACAAAGACTCTGAACCATTGACTTTGGGCCAGGCCTATGAACTGAATTGCTGGTTGTAGTTTACTGAAACCCTTTGCCCTGCCTATGAAAGTATTTGGGCTGTCTATTCTTATAACCTTGCCTTTTTACCCCCTTTTAAAGTATCTGAAGTGCCATTTTGCTCCCACTTCAGGGGAGCCGAACTTGTTCAGTAACCTATTGGTTGTGTATTTGTAGTATATTAGTGTCTGATATTGAGCTGCTCTTGCTAGTGTAATGTTTTCAAACTGACTGTGTAAATAAATGTATATTATTTTACCAAGAAACCTTGAGTAAAGTGTTTGTTTGAATCACTGTATGTGTTGGCCCTATGCGTAACTTGTTCTACTGCTCAGTCATCTCTTGAGATAAGTCTGGCTGTTCAGCCACTGCTACCACATAACTGTGTAGTACAGGCCTGTACCAAAGGTAAACTAGTACTGACACTTGTAGTCTTAATTGCTTGTAGTGTTCCTAAAGGGTACTGCATGTGATTCTGCCTAACAGACTGTGTGCACTCCACAGCGGTTGGATTTTAGGTGAAAAATTGTGCCACAAGCTGGGTACGGGCAGCCTCACCATGTGCCCTTTGCCCTACCATGCGCAAGCGACGTGCATGTGGTTGGGGATGTGGGGGCAACACCATGTCAACTGGTGCACTGTGCCGTGTTGCAACATTGTGCAGGACACATGCTGCCACAATGATCCTGCACACTACTGGTGGTGTATATAGCAACTGACCACCAGAGTGGTTAAGGGAGCGGAAATGTGACGAGCACTCCGAATGTGCACTCCACTATGCCCCGAGTTGCAATATGAGCTGTGTTGTATCTTACCTGGGGTGGTGTGGCAGGGTTCCGTATTGGCGTCATCATGTAGGTGCTCAGAGGGTAGGCACTGTCCCCTGTAGAGGTGAAAATGTTTGTCATTGGTGTGTATTTGTGTGTGTGTGTGTGTGTGTGACATGCATGCATGTGCACTGGCATTTATACTCACCAATGAGCAGTGTGTTGCCAGGCCTCCCAGTTTCCAGGGCCAGTGTAGGGGTGACATTCTGAATATGAAGCTATCATGGGTGGACCCTTGGGATAGTTTGCATATACAGAAGTAATTATACCCTTGGCATCACATACAACCTGCACGTTGATGGAATGCCAGTGCTTGCGATTGCGATAGATGTGTTCTACCGCGACCCACAGTATTTATATCTTATTTTAGGGTGGGCCCTGTTGGCTGGTGGGGTTGGCTGAGGGGGGGGGGGCACACCCGACTTCACCGGCACGGCCCGCCGAATTCTTTAGGGTCATGAGTGGTCCATATTGGCCCACCCACGAACCAGGCCTTTGGGGGCACAGCCAGGCAGCACTGTTAGGGCCACCCCCCACACGCAGTTCTGGCCGGGCTGTTCTTGATGGGCCCGGGCAGCCACTGCCACAATTTATCGTGCCTCTACATGCACGTGTTTCTATACCTAGATTGTCCATAGGTGGCTATAATCAAGACAGGCATTGGAATTTTAGAGTTTCTTAAAGCAACATAAAGTCATGCAAATTCACCGTAAAAAAGATATTAAAACATTCATTCTTAGTTGGAAACACAAACCAAACGTAATTCCCATCTCCAGGCATAGGTTGTATAATAATATTTTAAAATGTATTTGATGCTTACCTGTAGCAAATTTAATTCTTGGTCAGCTCCCATGAAGCGCCAGGAAAACATTAAATGCAGGCAAACTCAAATAAAGTGCCCAATTAAGTTACGGGCCACGGTAATACCACACAGCTTTCAATGCTTAGAGTTAGGATGGCCAAAGAGGAGAGGCCAGGCCAGACAGTTTTGCAGGGGTGTGGGTGTACGCAGTTTGCAAGTGAGTTACAGAGGTTTCGGGGTAGTGAGAAAAGTCAGTGGAAGCAGAATAGGGAGTGGGTAGTTGGTCTGAGGAGACAGTTGGCTGGAGGAAGAAGGAAAGAAGGAGAGAGGAAACAGAAAGCATTGGAAGGAAGGTTGGAGGGAGGTCTGGCAAGAAGTTGGGTAAAGGCAAAGAGAGGATGTGACAGCATGAGGATAGAGGTGGCTGGAGGAAGAAGGCAAGAGGACTGAGTGGCAAACATCACACGGGCGTTTGGGAGGAACATCAAAGTGGAAAGATGGAAGGAGACTCGAGCATGAGGTGGGAGAGAACACTAATGAGTGAGAGAAAGAGGAGATCAAGGAGGAGGTTGAATGAATCATCAACACTGAGATTGGAGGAAATATTTAGGAGGCATGTGGAAGTAAGAACATCAAGAAGGTTAGAGGTAAAAAAAAGAACTGGCTCAGAACCAAGCATAGAAAAATAAGTGCTCCTTAAACCTGCAAAGGGTAAGGTGAGGAGGAGTGGTGGTTTGAGTATGTGGAGTAGAGTTGAAGAGTTAGAGAAGCAACATAATCTGTAGAAGAGTAAAAGGGGCACTGAAGAGTTTCTTTCAGGTACATTCGGAAGGTGAGTGAGGAAGGTTCTTTTGGAAATGGAGCCAAGACCTATGCAAGTGGAACCCTGGAAGCAAGTGGGTACACAAATTACAGTTACCAGTCACCTGCTGGAAGATCTGGGGGTTTCAAACTGTTTACATTACCCCCAGCTTCTACTGGCAACAGGATCCAGCATGCAGGTGCACAGGTGCCCAAGAGACCCATGAACATTGTTTACCTCTGCATCTCGGAGCAGCAGAGGGTCAGAATAGACAAAGCCAAGACACAAGAAGGAACAAAGGGGGGTGTCCAGTCAAAGGGTCGAATTAATTGTTTCGAATTACAATAGTTTCGAGTCAAAAGGACCGAAAAAAAAGG
This sequence comes from Ambystoma mexicanum, assembly GCF_040938575.1. Taxonomy (NCBI): domain Eukaryota; kingdom Metazoa; phylum Chordata; class Amphibia; order Caudata; family Ambystomatidae; genus Ambystoma; species Ambystoma mexicanum. The sequence continues at coordinate 1,198,138,591 of NC_090925.1, forward strand.
TTGGATGCCTATTTTTAAATGTATTTTTTTTTGGGCTTCCGTATACGGAAAAAAAAGTGTTTTTTACACCAAAAAAAAATCGACCTTTTTTTCGGTCCTTTTGACTCAAAACTATTGGCATTCAAATCAATTGCAGTCGACCCTTTCACCAACAACCCAAAGGGGTCACTTAAAAACCCTGGGTCTGTAAGTGACTGTAATCTGGCCACGTTCCCGTTGGGGATGGGGGCTCGGACTGTAAATTTGCCATGCCAACTAAAACAGTTGTACTGGAGGAAAGGCCACCTTGTTGTTATTGAAGCTTTGTGTTGCCCTTTTCTTATTTTGACGCAAACCTGTAACAATCCCAAATAAACCCATGTTTATGTATAAACCTCTACATCAGATTCACATTGATACTACTTGTCTTTGTGACATAGAGAAGATGATAGGACCACCTTTGAATACAACTGCCGCCAGCACCAACTGCAAAGATATATTGAGGGGTAAGGCAACCTATAAAACAAAGAACTTGTTATAGGCTACACTGCTCTCATAAACAAAGAACTCTAAGCTGTGTTGTGTACCTTGGGCATTGTGGTAGTGTAGCTCCTAGATGATGAAATAAATTTGACAATATGTAGCATAAACTTGCATGCACCTCTACCCAGAGTGAGACTGAGCACACAGCAGCAACATCTGGAAAATGAAAACCAATAACATGCAAAACATGGTTACATTTCAGAATAAGCCTACATACAGATGTACTTAACTAAAGGTTCTAATTCAGCGCCAGATATGGAGCGCCCCTACCACTTTCAAGAGTAAGGAAGGAGGCGACGAGGCACCTGCTAGGGGAAAATGCAAAAGGTACAGAAAGTCGTCACTGGGAAGGGCAAGAGTAGAGATTCATTGTGTGTACAAACTCAGAACCGACCAATCCTTCCTCAGCTTCAGGCATAATACATTAAACCGGCTACGCACCAACAATATTTGACATCCACTGTACCTACTCTTGTATCCATCAGATATACCTACCTCCTGTTCTTAGCACTTGCTCTCATTGTATTTTTTCACTACTGTTTTTCCCCTGTTCATCACTTCTCAGTTTTTGCTTTCCTCTGCGATTTTTTGCTGCTGTTCTTCCTTTGCATTATTTAACTGTATGTTACCCACACCGGTCTAATCTGTAACCAAGCATTAAGTATTCTAGTATTTGTCACTTGTAACCAAGCTTTTAAATATTCTTGTTTCTGTTGCGCCCAGTTACCTTTGGGTTTGGTGCGCCATATAAATAAACAAACAAACAAAAAAAAAAAAAAACAGCTCAAGCGATCTAATATAAATAGCACAAGACTGGGTAAAACACAACATCTTCAATATGAGGAAACCCCGGGTGGGGGCCTGACCAGGGAAAACGCAATCTGAAAAACGTGACTAGCACACTCAGGGACAGGGAGGAGGGAGAGGGAGCCCAAGTTGCTTGTCACAGGCAAATGGAAGCAGCTAGAACAGCACAAGGTGGCGCAATTACAGAGCGGTCTGCCAATCCAGCAGTCACGTGGGCTAGAGGGGAAGTGTACTTGGGCCAGTGTACCAGTCACATGGCCACCCATGCCCATCGGCAGGTGGCTGGGGGAGAGGGACATTGGAGAAAGCAGCGTTCCAGGGAGAACCAATCAGAGGGTAAGTCACTGTGCTCCGGGGAGGTGGCCAGCCTTGAGAGTATCCACCACTGGAACTGTGAAGGTTGCCATTCAGCAGGTGTCATGTGAATGTCTCCTTTCCCACCAGAAGCCGGGTGTCTCGTGTTCCATCCTCAATTGTGCTGACCAATGGCAGAGTATTAAAGTTCCGGCGGTCAGCACAAATATTATTTTATTAATTACTAATTGTTCCAGGGTTGCCTGAGAATCAATGTTGCGCCACATGGGGAGGTGATGTACTAGGATAGTATTGAACTGTTTGGTCCAATTGCATTTCACTAACGTATATTTAGCACTAAGGATGTGACGCACGCGGTTTAGGTCTACTAGGTTAAGAATATTGTATCTTTTCCAATTTGACCTAATTGTTTTGGGTCATTTTTTTGGTCGAAAATGTGGCGGGAGACCCCCCTGCAAACCGAAAAAACGATAAAGAAAATTCAGTCAAATCGAAAAGGTAAAGTGTTTTTTAATCAAGTATGCTAATACCGATGCAGACTAGCCAATGTCATATCTGGGAAAACGTCGAGAATGGGAAAATGTCAAATTGCAAGTGTTTTAATAAGTTCCGACTTTTGTGCTATATGGTATAAAACTAATGACCACAGTGCATTCCGAGGTGAGCTCATTTTAATCTGACATATTCCACTATTGTGTGTGATTTGTGCTTGCCCGTCTGTAATAAACAGTGTTGCTTCTTGCCCAGTGTGTGCTCCTTACTGAGTATGTGTTTTTATGTTGTGATCGAAGAACCCCTGAGTACATTTTTGGAGGCCCCAGTGAGATACTCATGGTCGGCCGAGGGTTTCCAGGCCGGCCTCCCTGAGGCTTGGGTCCGGCAACAGCAGGCCTGATCAACGCGCATCAACGAGGAGGCCCTGCAGACACTGAGTTCACAAAGGTCTGCATGGTCCCGAACACCGTCCCACGTTCAGTGAGAGGGGTGAGCATGTGCTGGAAGCTCGGAGGCCAAGGGGACTCGAGGGTCTCTAGGACATAAGTATAACTGTGCAAGAGCACGCTACATAGTGGTGCATGACCACAAGACGGGGGAGCGATAGATGTTTAATGTGTGTAGGACGCATCCTCAAGGAGGGAGGATGATCGGCCCTAGTAGTGTAGAGATTTGTGTGGGTCACCCACTAGGGAGTGGACACAGGTGTGAGCACCCTTGCGTTAGAGCAGAAGAGGTGTGTAGTGTGTGGCAAACCACGTTAGACGAGAGTTGTGCATAGAACTGATGACTGTATAGTTGCGTCATTGGGGGGAAGAATCACGCTGTGTTATATTGTTTTTGGAGGTATAGAGAGGGACACACGTGCAGTAGTTAGTGTTGTTTTATGGTGTGGACTCATGGTGGAAGAGTACGCACCAGGTGATACTTCATGTAAATAGTGCGCCTGGCATTTTTAGCAGCGGGCGTGTGCAGATAGTGCAGAAGAGGCACAGTGCACATTCCTTTTTTAACATAGTGAGCCCGTGGACAGGGCTGGTGGATGCTAACACTGAGTCAGCGGTTGGGCCTATGGAGAGGGCCAGAGTGAATGTTAAGAAGCTGTGAGTGTGTGAACGAGGGACAAAGGAACCCAAGTGTAGACGGGTCTGAAAGTAACAGGGGTTGGGAAATAATGGCTTATATGGATAGTCCCATGGACCACATGTGTCGACAATTGCCACGGTACAGCAAGAAATTATTAAAATACAATTTAATTTTCAATGGGCCCAGGAGACTGCAGGTCAGTGCTTTCATGTGTGGCCTTGGGAAGGTACATTTGACAGTAAAATAATAGAAAATGAATTCTCATATTTGCTAAACAAATACAAGGGCTCCAAGTTGAAAAGTAGACAGAACATATTGGGGCTCTGGAAGTTATATGAGGAAACAAAAGGGGAAAAAGGAAAAAGGATAAAGAGGAGATTTCAGAGGGAAGTGGACCTAGCTGTCAGTCCCCACCTGTGGGGCTATAACCCACATTATGACCCACAGCAGGGTATACTAACCCCCAGCGAGATACCATGAGGGGGGACAGGAAAATGACAGGGGAAAAAGATAGGGATGCACAAAGTGAAGAAATACACACAAAGGGAGAACGGAAATATCTAGCAGACATAGAAAAGAATATGGCCCTCATTACAACCTTGGCGGAGGACCATGGTGCTATTAGCACCATGGTCCATGCCGCTAAGGTTGCAATTCCGCCATGGTGGTAGGCGGACTTACCGCCCCATTCCGAGGTCGGCGGGGCGGTAAGTCCCCAATCCCCATTTACCCTTCCCCATTCCCATTTTTGCCCCATAGGGCATAATGGGAGTGGGGAAGGCGTTAATTAACAACAAGGTCCCTTAGCGCCATGGATTTTAACACCTGCTAAAAGCAGGTGTTAAAACCTCCATGGCGCTAAGGGACCTCGGAATCAGGCGGTAAGGGTCGGCGCTGTTTACGCCGCCGTAAACCCCTTACCGCCTGGGTCCTAATGAGGCCCTATGTGTCAACAAGTAGATGAGTTATTCAGTGACGCCGAAAGAGTGGTATAGGAGGAAGTGAAGAGAAAGAGCAAGGGGGAAAAGGGGGACTGGCTATCAGGGAAAATAACATTTAAACTAGATGACAAGGGGGAAGACAGAAAGCAGAAAAACACAGAGGAAGGGGACAAGGACGATTCAGCATCAGATGAAGGACTGTTGGGGAAAGAATGGCATGACGAGATAGTGACGAGTGGACACCCGACGGGATGAGAAGAAGTGGGCGAAAAGAGCAAAAAAGTCATGATAGTGATGGGAGTGACAGGGACTGGTCCACCTCTCTCCTCAGCAGGGTGGGAAAGGTGAAAATGAGATTAGCACAGACTACTAAAGAGGGAGGAAAAGGATTCAAGACACAAGTGATGCCATTACTACAGAAAGGGAGAAGTCGTGCCCATTATGTACCATGGTAAACAATGTACTGAGACAACCCAATAAGCAGCCTGCCCTCACTGGTAGATGGGGTCAGTAAATGGATACAGGTGTTTGAAAAAAAGACAATGGGGGTGACATTGGCAGTTGGGGATAAGAAAAGTTTATTTGTCGCAATCATAGGAGAACAGGCAGATAAAATAAGGAACTAAGCGGGTTATAAAGGAGTAAAATTAAGCACAATGGCTCATGATGGAGCTCCATTTAATAACTGTTGGGCTCATGTTTGGAAGGTCCTGAGGAGTATGATCCAGACACTTATGACCTGGGGACAGTAAAGGCCCATAAAATGAAAGGCGACTATGACCCAGGAGACTATATAAATCGAGTACAAGACTTATGGACGCAAGAGACGCGAAGGTCTTGGGACAAATGTATACCCCTGTTCTTTCACAGTCTGATCAAAGGGTTGCTGACAGAAGTGCAGGCATGTCTGGATAAAATAGTGGGCATTGAGGCTATAGGCTGACCAGAAATACAGGCAACAATAGTAAACTATTGCACGTGGAAAGAAGAAAGTGAGAGACAAGCAGCAGAAAATGCTGCCAGGGCAGAAAATAAATTGGTGCAAAAGAAATTGGCAAAGTACACAAAGGAGGGGGATATGCTTGAACAAAAGGATGCTGCAGTAGCACCAGCACCACAGGGAGGATTCCCCACCGGGAACATACTGCAGCAAGGAGGTTACATGCAGCCCCAATACACACCACAATGGGGAGCGCCAGCAGCAGGGAAATTATATGCATGGCGGATTCTTTTCCATGGGAAGAGGGTACCCACAGTGTGGAAGTGGAGGTATAGAAGGCTTGGTTATAGGGTCTTCGGGCTATGCTACATATGTCAGAATATGGGACACTTGGCACGCACTTGACCATTTGTGCAGCGGGCCCAGGCAATCCAAGCGGCACAGCAATAGGGGATCAGTACAGTAGAAACCCAGTGCCAACAGATGCTGCTCTTCCCTGGGCAATCACAACAGGTACAGACATCCTTGCAGCAGGGAGGTACATCGACACAAGGTGGGGACCACTGACAGTGGGATAGCATCCACTGCAGGGACACCACCTTCGGCAGTGGCACCAGGAACTGCAGTGATATTGCGGCAAAACACGTTGCCCCACTATACTGGGGTCAGCGTTGTAGGAGGAAACCCTTTCCCATCAAGTAACACGCAACAATAGGGGAACCACAGAATGCCTGAATTCGTCCAGTCCTAGCAGTAACTGATGACCCTGAACAGGAACCCGAGGTGGCAGTGAAAATAGGACCAAGAGAATTCTCCATTCTTATTGACACAGGAGCAACTAAATCATGCATCAGGGAGGGGGGAGTTCCCATTATCGAACAAGGTGATGGATATGCAGGGCTTCTCTGGGGCGGTGGTCACGGTTCTAGTTACAAAGGATTTACCCGTGACAATAGGAACACAACACCTCGTAGCACTATTACAATATTCCAAAGATACTCCAATTAATATTCTAGGAAGAGATTTGCTCAGCAAATGAAATGCCATGATTAATTTCAAAGAGAAAGGGATGGTGTGCACTACGCCTGGCATTTACTATGCCTGTGTGGCTGCCCTCCTCTTGGCAGCACACGCTCAAAGCACCCTGCAAGCACAGCCATTTTACCCAAGCATGTCCCTGAATGGGGTTGAAATCCTGCTGGTATGGTTCCCAGGCATATAGGGAAAGGTGTTCTGATTGGCTTCAGAATTTTTGCTCAGACCACTGTGCCAGAAGGATGACCTGAAGGGGACCACAGAAGTGTTTCACCCGGTAGAAGTAGTAATACGCAAAGACATAGTGATATTGTGTGGGACGACAAAGACAATATGGAATGGTGGACAGTGCTGTGCATCAACCCTACACTGAAAATCACATGAGTATCTGATGAACAGCTTTCACTGATGAGGAAGAAGAAGGAGAAATGGTTTTCCAGATACAGATACCTTGCACTGTCCAAATAATGGAGAAACTGGTACCAATTCTAACACAGGTAGTGAAAAGAGCCAAAAGACATACTGAAGAAGATCTCAAAAAGTACCAGAGAAGTGGGGCGTGGCTAGCGCGCGAACGATGCGGACGTGAGCCGAGTGAGCTCCCGTGAGCGCCGATACAATCCTGTACTTTTATCCTGATTCCTGGGGATTTCGGGCGATATCAACGACGCGATTGTGCCCGTGAAGCTGTGGGCTAGGATCGACTGAAATCTGGGCACCTAACGGTCCACCCAACGGGCTAAATCTACAATTTGCTGAAAGCCGGTGGCGCCGTCCAAACTGCGAGATCAAGATGGCCGCCGGGGCCTGAGGGCAGAGCTCCTTTGCATGACTGTGGCTCGGGGCGGCCTGACGGTGGGAAGCGGTATACGAGGCGGACACCATTTGAACTGCTGGCACCCGGAGGACGCCTGGACAGACCCGAGAGGTGGAGGACAGCAGCGGCTCGGCTGGACCGCGCTGGAGGTAGGTGGGTCCCCCCACTCCACACAGAAAACGGAACCGGGCGTAGGGGGCATAAGGGGACCACCACCTAGCGAGGGACTGTGAGATACGACGGAGGCCCCGTGAAACCCCAATATGGGACGCCGAGCCCCCACCACCCAGAATATTTATTAGCCTGTTGGAGGACGCTCTGGGGGACCCACGGCTCTCCATCTGATCCGCTGCAGGCCTGCAACACCACACATCGGAGTGGGTTCAACTGGGTATAAATAATATCATTTGATCCATTGTGCCCGTCGCTCCACGGTCTTCGGAGCCATGGGGAAAGACAGGCAGAAAAAACCATCCACACAGAGCAGTATGGACCAATTTGCTGTCGCTACTACCCCGGCCCCGGCGGGCCCAGCAACACGACTGAACTCCCCCACGGGGGACGGCCCTCTTTCCCTACATGATGTAATGGCGGCCATTGCTAATTCCCGATCCTCCATGGAGACCAAAATAGACAGTATGGCGGCAGATGTTTCCTTCCTGCGCCACGACCTGCAGAAACTAACTTCCAGAACAGGAGAGGCGGAACACCGCATCTCTGAAGTGGAGGACAACATTGGCGGGATCAATAATCAACTGTCCCAGGCCTTAAACCGCCTTAAAACCCTTGAATCGAGGGTGGAAGATGGAGAAGGGAGATCCCGCCGTAACAACGTTCGCATCCTGGGCCTGCCGGAGGGGGAAGAGGGACAGTGCATGGAACTATTCCTGGAGCAGTGGCTCGTGGATATCTTCGAGGCTACATCCTTTTCAAAGTTTTTCCCAGTAGAGAGGGCTCATAGGGTGCCGCCGGGCAAACCACCCCCGGGTGCTCCGCCACGTACCATTATCGCCCGCCTACTCAACTATCGAGATAGGGATGCCCTCCTGCAACTGTCACGATCACAAGGGTCGATTACCCATAACGGCTCCCGAATCGCCTTTTTCCAGGACTATACCCGAGAAGTGCAGCGGGCACGACAATCATGCGAACCACTCAAGAGACAACTGGCTCAACTGAATGTGAAATACGGCCTGCTCTTCCCGGCCCAACTAAAGATTTATCATAAAGGAACCACTGTTTACTTCAGTGACCCGCAAGAGGCATGGAAATGGGCGGAGGCCCACGTAGAAGGCGACTGGACAGCAAGGCCAAGGAGACCGAGAGGGAGACCCCGGCCGGGGCCTAGGCGAGCCTCCCCGAGGAGAAACCCAGTACGGGAAGGACAGGAAATCCTGGAGCCAGTGGCGGATCAAGAAGAACATTAAACGGAGTATTGCCCCTTACTCCCGGGGCCTAGGAGATATGCTCTGACATGGGAGCGTGCACTTTTTGCACTCCTGAGCCCCACGCATAAACAGTCCACCATGGAAGATGTTGACATTGGCGCAAGGGAGGGAACTCTGGAGGAGGCTCTCACCCCCCCTAGCTAAGTTCTTTCCCTCTCCCTTCCATTTCCCCCCCCTCCCCTTTTTCTTTTTCTCTTTCTTGTTTATCTAGACCCTGTCCAAGGGTCTGGCTTTTGAGCTGATACCTTAATTGAAGGCTCAGCTATGTTGGGGCGACAGGTACTTCGTGTTGGGGTGGAGTATAGGGTGGGGGGGAGTTGGGAATGTTCAAAGTTTTGTTTGTTATTTCAAGACTGTCATGTGTTCGTAGGTCATGCGGACCATTATCTCTGGCTGAAGGTGCTCTGTACTATTTTACGGAACACCCCCGCTCTTTTGACACAGGCAGACACCATGTCGCCTTCTTTCACTGATTGCTACACCCTTGATAGTCCCACCATGTGCACTAAGTATCCTCCGCACAGACTAACTGGACACCCATACGACACACTAAATCTCTGAAATTCCTTATTTGGAACGTGAATGGAATGGGGTGGGGAATCAAAAGGCGTCTTCTCAGGCGATTTCTAAACAGACACTCCCCTGATGTGGCCCTTCTGACAGAAACCCACCTGGCGGGATCAAACTGTGCCTTTTTTCAGAGGACTAACTACCAACTTGCCTTTCAGGCGGGGTATACAATGGGCTCCAGGGGCACCCTCGTTCTGATACACAAACGCATCCCATTTGTCCAGCAAATGGTTGAAAGGGATCGGAGGGGCCGATATGTGTTCGTCATGGGAACGATCTGGGGTCAGACGGTGGCTATCGCCTCAATCTACTCTCCACCTGGGCTGGGACAGGAGTTACTGGACGACCTCACTACCCTTATAGGGAAACACCACCCTGATACGCTCGTTCTGGGGGGAGACTTCAATGACACCATGAATGATAGCGTTGACCGTTCCCATCTCCGAAATCGCAACCCAAACACTCCCACTAGATTAGCTAATTTTACATCTGCTCTTGGGCTCCGAGATGTATGGAGGGAGTTACACCCGAATGCCAGGGAGTATTCCTTCCACTCCGGCGCTCACGGCTCCATGTCCAGACTGGATTACCTTTTTTTGCCGCATACCGACCTTTACAGGGCAATGTCCGCAGCTCTACTCCCCCGGGGTATCTCGGACCACTCACCTCTCTCAGTTGAACTGTGTATGCAGGGCCCCCTTCCCCCTAGAACGTGGAGACTTAACAACTACTACCTGGGGTCTCCGGAGCTGATAGCTCGCCTAGAAGAGGTGTCTGCCGAATACTTCGAAATTAACGAAGAGTCGGTGGATAACCCCGTGATACTATGGGAGGCATATAAAACAGTGCTCAGGGGTGAGATTCTCTCCTGGACGACACATAAAAGAAACACCCGGCTTCGGGAAATACTAAAAGCCGAAGAGGAAGTGAGTAACTGGGAAACTAAGCATATCTCTGACCCTACGCCCGAGACCCATCGATCCCTCCAGCGTGCCCAAGAATGCCTTCGGAACAGAGCGATGGATGACGCTAAGCAGGCCCATTGGCAGGCTAGAGCGAGGGTGTACGAACTAGGGGACAAGGCAGGTAAACTGCTCACCTGGCTACAGAGGAGGGACGAAGGACAATGCCATGTCCGGGAAATAGTTACGCCACAGGGCGACAGCTACCATTCAGACTCTGGGATCGCCGAGGCCTTCGCAGAGTTTTACGCGGACCTGTACCGAGCCCCGACCTCACCACTAGACTCCTCCCTCCTAGATGCGGTAACGTTACCGACTCTCTCGGGACAACAGAGAGACCAACTGGACTCTGCCTTATCGGAGGCTGAGATTTCGGAGGCGCTGTCTCAGCTCCAATCAGGGAAGGCCCCGGGCCCAAATGGATTCCCTATCGAAACTTGGCAAAAGCTAGGAGCAGATAAAATGGCGGCTCCTCTACACAGATTGTTCCTTGCTGCCCGGGATCAGGGGACTCTTCCACCAGATCTTTGCAAGGCGACTATTGTAGTCATTCCCAAGCCTGGCAAACCTCCACATGAATGTGCCTCCTATAGGCCTATATCACTGATCAACGGGGAGGCTAAGATCCTCGCTAAGTTACTAGCGAATCGCTTACAGTTAGTTGCATCCACCCTGATCCACCCGGATCAATGTGGATTTATGCCGTGCAAATCGACTCGGATGAATCTACGCCGCCTCCATCTAGCGTTGGAAAGATCCCCGATCATAAACGAACCCTTGGCCCTGTTGGCAGTCGATTTTGAAAAGGCGTTTGATTCCATTCGTTGGGACTGCCTCTGGGAGGTCATGCGCCGTATGGGATTCGGAGAGGCCTTTCTGGGATGGGTGCAGTTACTTTATACTAATATCAAAGCTGAAGTGAAAGTAAACGGCTGGTCTTCCAGGTCTTTCCCCCTGGGTCGGGGTACACGACAGGGATGCCCACTGTCCCCTCTTTTATTCGCCCTTGCTATCGAGCCACTGGCTCTTTGGCTTCGCCAAAACACCGCCTGGAAAGGATTCAGATGGCCGGAGGGACACGAGGATCGTACGTCCCTGTACGCAGACGACCTCCTCGTATATCTGGGTGACCCACCAAGGTCTTCCCCCATTGTAACACAACTGCTTATCCGCTTTGGGGAACTTAGCGGACTTAGAATCAACTGGGAGAAATCAGTCTTCTTTCCGGTAAAGGGTGGAGACCAAGCAATTCCCCAGGAGTGCCCGTATCGGGTGGAACGACAGGGCTTTCGATACCTGGGAATATGGATATCTGGGGACTTAACAAGTTATATAGAACACAATCTCCGACCGATCACGGACCGCTTTATTATCGATGTCCGACACTGGAAACTCCTCCCCCTGACACTTATGGGAAGAGCGGCACTCTTTAAAATGATATCCCTTCCCAGATTCCTTTACGTTCTCCAGAATGCCCCACTTAGAATCCCTGATCTGGAGTTTCACCAGGTGGAGACACTTCTTAGAGATCTCATATGGGGGGGAGGCCAACCACGAATTGCGTTACCCACACTTCAGAGATCGATCTGGGAGGGAGGAATAGGAGTTCCCCGTCTACAGACGTACTACTGGGCAACACAACTGGTAGTGGTTAATGATCTTCTCCACGGAAACCGAGACTTGCCCCACATACGTGCTGAGATAGCCACCATGCAGAACACCGACCCGCTGGCCCTCCTTTATCAACCCCTCCCGAGAAACCCCCCACCCACAACCAAAACACACATGATTACCGTGTGGAGACAAGCACACAGATTCATTGGGTGGGGAAACAAAGTTACTACTGCACAACCCCTCTGGCAAAACTATAATCTCTCTGCGACTCAGAAGTTTGAGCCGTGGCCCAAATGGGTTAGGGCGGGGATTATTAGGGTTGGGAATGTACTCACGCAGGGAAGATTGACCTCATTTGACGACCTACAATTGCAATTCCAGATTCCACATACGGAACGATACCATTACATACGCCTGGCCCATGCCCTAAATCCCTACCTAACAGATGCTACACAACTGCCAGACTATACCCCTATAGAGCGTAACATTCTCCCGGCGTACATTCCCACCAAATGCACTTCCATCCTCTATAATGCCATGTCCTCCTTTGCCACCCCTGAACTGAACGAGCTGAAGGCGAAATGGGAAGCGGATGTGGGAGAGATAGATCCAGAGGACTGGATACAAGTCCTCATGCACCCCCGAGAAATCGCTATTTCCTCTAGGCTTCGACTTGTGCAGTTGAAAATACTGCACCGGGTTTATTATCCTAGAACGCGCTTATATGGCTGGAACCGGGCCCCAAACCCGAACTGTTTGCGATGTGGGGAGGAGGAGGGAACCTTCATTCATATCTTGTGGACATGTCCCCGGATACAAACTTTTTGGAACGCATGTTGTAGGGAACTCTCTCGAGTTCTGAACCGAACCCTGCCACTGGACCCAAAGACTCTGCTCCTGGGTGTGCCTGGCGAGATGGAAGCTAATAAGTGGGAGATATTACTCCTACACACGGCGATGGGACTGATCAAGCGCAACATAGCGCAGAAATGGGGAGCCCCTGACTCCCCAACATTGGACCAATGGAAATTAGATATGGACAGATGCGCTATGATGGAGCATAGGATTTATTCAGCACGAGGTTGTCCCAACAAAGCCTTGAAAATATGGGACAGATGGGAAGAAGGAGCGACCTGAGAACCCCTCCCACAGCCTGTGGAATGTGCACTGGGTGTTTTGTTTTGTTTTGTTTTCTATTAGCATATGTATCTGTATTACATACTACTACACGTTTTGAGGAAGCCGTTCGACTTCTGATGCTATGGTACTACCTCCATTGATTCTGAATGACCATGACAGTCTTTAAGTTGATTTATTTGCTTGTTGCTTTATTGTGATTATTTTATTATGTTAAAAAACAATAAAATACTTTATAAAAAAAAAAAAGTACCAGAGAAGTTATGGACCAAGAGACCCCACGATTTAGGGGTAATGAAAGGGGTTGGGCAGTGAAAATAAAACTGAAGGAAGGGATGCTATTGCCCCAAGCAAAGCAATACCCCTTGTATAGAGAAGCAGATGAAGGGATATACCCCACTTTACATGCATTATGGCAGCAGGGCATCATCCAGACATCCACATTGCCATAAAATGTGGTGATGTACCTATTAAATAAATCAAAGGGTGGATCATAGCGCTAAATGATGTGGTTGAGGCAGAATTTCTGGTAGTTCCAAACCCTGCCACAATATTGTGCAATATCCCGACAAAGGTGAAGTGCTTCAAAGTAATTCACTTGAAGAACGCCTTCTTTACCATACCCCAGAACTCAGACTCAAAGTACCAGATTGCATTCACGTATCACGGAACCAGATTCCAGCACACTCGATTACCACAAGGGTGCTGAGAGTCACCCAGCATTTTTAACAGGGTGATACAGATGGACCTGTGCAACGTACAAACGGCAAGCACAGTAATCCAGTATGCTGACGATTTGTGGATATGCAGTGAGACAGAAGAAGAGTGTACAACAGATTCAGTACATATTTTTACACTGCTAGCAGAAAAAGGATACAAGGTGACCAAACGAAAAATGACAGCATTGCCAGGAAGTAGTGGTGTACCTGGGGCAAATAATATCCATAGATGGACACTGGATAACACCAGAGAGGGTGCAGGCTATTCACTCAAGCGCTCAACCACGTGCAGCGAAGGAGATGCCCACATTTCTGGGGCTATGCAATTACTGCAGAGGCCCCTATTGCAGGGTCTTAAAGAAGCACAAAAGTGAAAAGGGAACTAAAATGGACATCAGAAATGAAGGAGAGTTTCACAGAGTTACAAGGCACACTGGCCCACACACCAGTGCTGGTAATCCCTGATTTACAGGGAAAAATTCTGTTTTAGCACTCAGATGGCTCAGTGATGACCACTGTCCTCATGCAAAAGAAACCACAGGGACACCAACCATTGACCTATTGCAGTGGCCTTCTTGATCCAGTGATTAAGGGACATTTCCCTTGTGAATAAGCGCTTGCAGCAGCAGCGTTTGCAATAAAAAAGCTGCAACTATTACCATAGGGATCCCCCATAGTATTGTATGTAGAGCACGCACTATTTGCCAGCCTTGAATAATGCAAAAACACGTTGACAACACAAAGGGCATAAGAGTACGAGGTGATCCTAACAAACCTAGCCATAGAGGTGTTAAGGTGCTGAGTGTTCAACCCAGCAACATATATAGCAGAACACATACAGGAAGGGGATTTCATACACGACTACGCTGCACACATGGACAGAATGGAAGGGAACATACAGGTGAAGGAAAAAGAAATAGCAGGGGCTGATATGGTCTTTACTGATGGGTCATCGAGTATTGACCCAGAAAGGAAGAAGACATACTGGTGCGGCAGTAGTGTGCTACATACATGGGAAATATTTAATTGCATCCCAACAACAGCTACCTTCCCACTATTCAGCGCAGGCAGCAGAGCTAGTGGCACTAAAGAGCACTAAACATGATGGAAGGACCTGCAGCTAACATCTTTTCTGACTCTGCTTATGACACATCAACAATACATTGGTATTGGGCCCGATGGGAAAGGAGGGGGTTCAGGAAAAGTGATGGGTCGCCCATGTAACATGCAAAACTGCTCAAGCAATGATTGAGGTCCTAAAAGTGCCAATGGAAGTGTCAATAATAAAATGTGCCACCCACACAGGTAAGCAAGACAGAATTTCACTAGGTAACTAAATGGCTGACATGGCTGCGAAAGAAGCGGGATATTTGCACAAAGGATGCATCAAAAGATATCCTGTGGAAGAGGAAAAAAGTGCCACTTATGGCAGCAGAGAGGAGAGTGAGTGGGGAGGAAGAAAGAGAGGAGCGTTTCAGTACTATCCCCATTGTCCAAATAATATAATTACAGGGAGAGGTACCAAAAGAGGAAAGGGACCTTTGGATAAGGAGGGGGTGCTCACTTTCTCTCACCAACCGGATTTGGTGACAAAATAGAACAGGGAACCCTGTGATGCCCAAAACACTGATATGTGTAGCACCAGAACAGCTACACTTTCCAAACCACACATCAAAATAAAGTATAGCGGCAGAACTGGATGAAGTGTGGTATGTGCCAAATTTGCAAAGCGGCTGAGTTTATGGGAAACTGCCTGATTTTCCAACAATTCTTGTCTGGTCAAACCTTGAAGATGCTGAAGGGAGCACACCTCGGCCGGAAGGGCTCTTCAAGCACTTTCATATCGATTATATTGAGATGCACGAAAGATGTGCCTCGTATAGGTACCTTTTTGTGGTCATGTGTTCATTCTCACGTTGGCTTGAGGCTGGACCCTGCGCAAAGAATGACACAAGATCAGCAGCAAAATTCTTTGTAAGGGAATTGTTCCCAAGATGGGGTGGGTGTGAGGAGATAAGGTCAGACAATGGCAAGCACTTTGCCAGCTACCTTTTTTGAGGGGATAATGCATCTTTTAGGAAAAAAACACAAGCTTTGCACAGTTTACCGGCGGCAGGAAAACAGTACTTCCAAAAAGCTCAATATCTTACTAAAAGAGGGCTTGGCCAAGCTAACATCTACCCTATGCCAAAACTGTCTTTCTTGCCTCCCTCTTGCTCTTTTTGCTCTTCGAAACTCACCCGGTGCGGATCATCACTTGACTCTGCACGAGAGTAGGAGGATGCATGCGTCTGTCCCTCCTTTACGTTCAATTTCAGATGCTAATCCTAGCTCAGAAATCCTTCACAATGAAATTAAAGAGTACTTAATTGAAATGACCAATGTACTCTGCTACATCTCCCGCCAGGTTCAGAAATCAACAAGTCGGCTGACCAACATTGAAGAGAGCACACATGCCCATCAAAGGGAGGAATACAGTAAGAACGTGGAAGGAGCCCAGGTTCTGCAGTCCCTTTGAAGTAGTGTATTCGTCCCCCACGGCAGTTAAGATCAAAGAATGACATGCATGGATTCACCTTTCAGACGTACGCAGAAACACTGGCAGCACGTCAGAAAACAAAAACCTTCACTTAATGGGGAGTATTTATGAAATTACACTCCCCATGAAATTACATTGGCACTATGCACTGCAACAAGATTCTTTAGAAGGGCCCGAATTGAAAGAGGAAAGGGGAACAAAAACATTAGGGGAAATAGGGGCAACAAAAAAAAGTGATGTAAATACAATAGGGATTAGATTGTTTTGTGTTTCTCTTTTTTCTCTTCATATCCTCTTCTGGTTCTTGATAGATCGGAGTAACACAGGTATACCTGATGATGGTGGAAGGGAGACACGCACCAGGTGAAGTATATTGAGTATAACAGAAGCGGACCTGGCATCGGAAAACATCTGGTATAGGGAGATGAAGAAGGTGGGGCGAGGAAGCACCAATAGCACTTGCTAGGTGTGCTCACTCATCCCACACCAAAACAATTCCTATTTCAAGAAGTGACTGAAGGGGAAGGGGGTTGTCTGATGCATATGTCCTTGTGCAAAACCAAGTGAATGTTCCAGAGGGACACAGTGGAAGTGAAATGGATAGATGAGGGGGGGAGGTGTATGAGGATAATAATATACAGATGGAAAGCATCGCCCGGGGAGAAAAAATAAGCACATGATACTGGAATACAAAATGGAAGGGGCACAAAAAGGAAAGCAGGTGCTCGTGACCCCGAAAAAGATATTGTGTAAGACATCCACAGGACACAATGTGCCATGGTGCCACACCAGGCCCTTGATTCAAATCCAGGGTTTGGTGCTGGACAATGGAAGATGGCAAATAGGGATGGTACAGTGCCATGCAGAAGAGCTGGTGGGGTTTGAACAGAATGTGGTACAAAGGATAAATGCAGGGTGTAGGAAGATATGGAACGATAATGTCCATGCCTTAACTTGGATATATGGAAACTATAAAAGAGTGTCACCACTCACGCAAGTAAGGTTGACAGAGTGGCTTTATTCAGCAAATCCTACGGAGCATACCCCAGGCACTCTCTTAGATATCACCAACCGCTCTTTCCAAAAATAACATTCCCTTCTAGAGCGTACTGCTGCATTCCACTGGGTTCCGATGGAACACATCAGCTGCACAAATAACTAGACACTCAAGCAAGTAAGGTTGACAGTGTGGCTTTATTCTGCAAGTCCCGCAGAGCAAACCCACAGCACTGTCAGCCACTCTCTTAGATATCTCCAACTGCCCTTTCCAAAGATAACATTGCCTTCTAGAGCATACTGCCGCATTCCACTGGGTTCCGATGGAACATAGCAGCTGCTCAAATAACTAGCTCAATACAACGCATCTACCGCCCTCAATTTCAATAGCAACATATGGAATCACCTACAACACATTTCAACATCAAATATGTACATGGAAAATTGTGTAACACTTCTTTGAAACAGCAAATATTTCAGCAACGATATGTGATATATTACTTTTTGTTTGCAGTTTGGTATAAAACACTTCCTTTAAACGCCACATATTAAAACACCGATATTGTTTTGAATTACGTCCATGGTTGCGGAAATACTTCACACTCTCTTAATTCTCGCCACTCTCGACAAATTCCACACCTGATCTCCACACACTCTCACAGCTCCCTTCATCACTTCCATTACCCATATCGGATCGGAATACAATAAGTCCCCTTTCTTGCTAACAACACCTTTTTTTTATCCGGACCCAATCACCTACTGATAATTCCGTACTTCTCCTTCCTAATTTGTCATTCACCTTCTTTACCTATTCATTTTTATTTGTATCCATTTTTTACCTCAATTCTTCCACAACACAGTCTGAGTCATGTGCCCTACCCAACCAAGGGGGTGACGCTTTGGTGCTTGGTTTTCTTCCCCTCATTAGTTCAAATGAGCTCACACCCATGGATGTATTGTGTGCCAGTCACAAAGCGTATAGCCTATCCCTTACAGCAACATTTTTGTCTCTCCCACATGCACCTGCCATCCTCACAGCCTCCATTACATGATTCACCCTCTGAACTACCCCATTTTCTTCGGGATGATATACTGCTGTTCTTTTGAGCTTCACTCCACAGCGTTTGAGATATTTCTTCAAAACATCCTCCTATAAGGAACAAGTTACTTACCTGTAACTGTTGTTCTCCAGCATGGGTCTGGCATGGATTCACATGCTCATGAATATTCCCCGTCGTCAGGCTGGGAATCCTCGGTAAAGAAAAAAACAGTATCAGTTTCGTTTCTGATCTGTCTTTCGTAGTAATAACCAATCACTGGTCTCTGCGTCATACTGACCACAGCCAATGACTGCCCTCTACCTAAGCACCGCCTCTGGCAGCCATCTTCAGATTTGGAAGCACGTGAAGTGGCAGTTTGACCAAGTGAAGAGCCGCAGAGGGGTAGGCGGGAGGGTTCGCATGTGAATCCATGCCAGACCCATGCTGGAGAACAACAGTTACAGGTAAGTAACTTGTTCCTTCTCCAGCATGGGGTCTGGCATGGATTCACATGCTCATGAATAAAGAATACATAGCAGTACACACATGCACAACCACGGGAGGTGGCAAAGGCTCAACATTAAGCAGTACATCAAACTCAACATTAAGCATCTTACCTCCTCACCAGGCTCACCTCAGGCAAACAGGTTGCGCAGCACTGCTTGGCCGACCCTGGACTCCTCCCTGGAATCCCGATCGACGCAGTAGAATTTCGTGAAGGTGTGCGTCGACCTCCACATAGCAGCCCTGCATATGTCCAGCAGGGGCACACCAGAAAGGAACGCCGTGGTAGCTGCGATCGCTCTGGTGGAATGGGCTCTCGGACGGCCAGGCAGCGGTCGGTTTGCCAACCGATGACAGTACATGATACAGCCGGAGAGCCATCTGGAAATGGAAGCCTTCGAGAGAGCCTTCCCCTGATTGACAGGTCCAAAGTTCACAAAGAGTTGTGACGTCTTCCGAAAACACTTTGTGCGGTCCACGTAGAACTTCAGCGCTCTAGCCACATCCAGCGAGTGCAAAGTCCTCTCAGCCGGCGACAAAGGCGACGGGAAGAACACAGGCAACACCAAGGGTTCGTTGAGATGGAAGTCCGACGGTACCTTGGGCATGAAGGAGGGGTGCGTCCTGAGCACTACCCTCGTGTCGTGAAAAGTCAAGTACGGGGCCTTGCAGGAAAGGGCCTGGATCTCTCCCACCCGTCGTGCGGAGGTGATGGCCACAAGAAACGCTGTTTTCCACGACAGAAACTTCAACGGGGCCGAGTGCAGAGGCTCGAACGGAGGTCCCATGAGCTTGGTCAGCACCACGTTGAGCTCCCACGCCGGGGCCGGAGCCTTCACCGGCGGGAACGATCTGAACAGTCCCTTCATGAACTCTTTCACCAGACGATGAGACCACAAGGACGTCCGTCCCGTGGTTCTGGTGTATCGGGAGATCGCAGCAAGATGAATCTTGATGGACGCGTGTGCCAGTCCAGCTTTGGCCAGCGTCAGCAGGTACGGCAGTACCTGGGGAGCCGTAATCCGTAGAGGGTTAATCTTCTGTGCGTGGCACCAGACAGAGAACCTCTTCCATTTGTGTCCGTAACATTTAAGAGTCGAGGACGCCCTGGCCTTT
Source organism: Ambystoma mexicanum (assembly GCF_040938575.1). Taxonomy (NCBI): domain Eukaryota; kingdom Metazoa; phylum Chordata; class Amphibia; order Caudata; family Ambystomatidae; genus Ambystoma; species Ambystoma mexicanum. Next base: position 1,198,158,194 of record NC_090925.1, read on the forward strand.
GCAAGAACCTCTCTGCAGTCGGCCGGTATATCGTATCCTCCAAGCTCTAGCGCTGCAGGAGCCAGGCCTGCAAGTTCAGCGATTTCGGGTCGTGGTGGAGGTTGGCGCCTCCTTCCCTGGAGAGTAGATCCGCGTCCACCGGCAGCTTGATTGGCGGGGACGCTGACAAGTCCAGAAGGTCCGGGAGCCATATCTGCCTCGGCCACGCAGGTGCGACGAGGATCATCCTGCACCGTGACCTCTTGAGCTGGTTGACGAGCCGGATTAGCAGTGGCAAAGGAGGGAACGCGTAGAGGAACAGGCCCTCCCAGGGGAACGAGAAAGCATCGCCCATGCTCCTCGCCTGGGGAAACCTGCTGGCGAACCTCCGGCACTTGGAGTTCGTCGCCGTCGCGAACAGGTCGATCTGGGGTGTGCCCCACCGTCGGAAGAGGCGATCCACTAGATCCTGCCGTAGTTCCCACTCGTGGCACGAGCGCAGCTCCCTGCTGAGTGAGTCGGCGATGGTGTTCTTTATCCCTGCCAGATGAAACGGCACCAGAAACATTCTTTGGGCGACGGCCCAATGCCACAGGTCCTGCGCCTCCTTGGACAGCGCTGGGGACCTGGTTCCGCCCTGTGAATCCTGATGTAAAACATGGTGGTGGTGTTGTCGGTGAAGATCCTCACCACCTTGCCCTTGAGGGACGGAAGGAAAGACCTGAGGGCCCAGAACACTGCACGGAGCTCCAGGACGTTGATATGGAGAGACTTCTCCATCGGGAGCCAAAGGCCTCTCGCGTGCAGATTTTCGGTGTGCGCTCCCCACCCTTCCAGGGAGGCATCCGTGGTCACTGCCTCCTGGTGGTCTGGGGTCTGGAAGTCCATGCCCGCCGTCAGATGCGCGCGGTTGCCCCACCACCGGACCGCTCGGCGGAAACTCTCGTCGAGTGTGATCCTCTCCTCGAAGCCGCCCGTCGTTTGGATCCAGCGCGCGTCCAGGAACTCCTGCAACGGGCGCATCCGGAGCCTGCACATGGGAATGAGGTAGATGCAAGAAGACATCATTCCGAGGAGGGACTTGATGGACCTCACCTTGGCCGCGTCAGAAACCAACATCCGCTGTACCTTGCCCAGGATGGACCTGGTCCTTTCCTCCGACGGGGAGGCCAGAAGGGACACTGTGTCGAGCTTAGTTCCCAGAAACAGTGCGTTTTGCGCGGGTACCAGGTGGGACTTGGCGTAGTTCACGGAGAATCCCAGGTCCGTGAGAAGTTGGACGGTCCTTGCCATGTGCTCCACGGCGAGCTCCCTCGTCTTGGCTCGGATGAGCCAGTCGTCCAGGTAGGGGTAGACATGGATCCCCTCGCGGCGCAGCTGCGCCGCCACCGGTGCAAGGCACTTGGTGAATACCCTGGGTGCCGACCGTAGTCCGAAGGGGAGGGCTTTGAACTGGTAGTGACGCCCTTGGACCACAAACCTGAGGAATTTTCGGTGCCCCTTTAGGATGGGAATATGGAAGTAGGCATCCTCCAAATCCAACGACGACAGGAAGTCTCCTTCCTCCAGCTGCCCCAGGACGTGCTGGAGGATGACCATCCGGAACTTCTGCGCCTTGATGAACTTGTTCAGACGTCGCAGGTCTAGGATGGGGCGCCATCCTCCCGTCTTCTTCTTCACGAGGAAGTATCTTGAGTAAACTCCGGAGCCCCGAAGCCTCTTTGGGACGAGTTCGATGGCGCCCTTCCTGAGCATCGCCTTTACCTCCAGGAGAAGCTGAGGGACGTGAAGCTCTTTCCTGGCCACGGGGGGGACGCGCGGGCACCTTCTTTGAAACTCGAGCGCGTGGCCCCGGGCTAAGGCGTCCAGCACCCAACGGTCGGTGGAGATGGACTCCCACACGCTGACAAAGCTCGCCAGCCGGCCTCCCACCGGGGTGCTTCGGTGGGGGCCCGACCCCACGGCCGGTCCAATCCTGTTTCGACGAGGCTTTGCCGCCTTGACCTCCTTGGCGACGACGGCGGAGTCCGCCAGACTTGCCTCGTCCTCTGTAGGCCTCCTGAGACGACTAGCGGGCCGCTTGACTATAGGTGGAGAAACCGCCGCCGGAACCTTTGGAGGCGCCCTTGCCTCCGCTGCTCCGAAAGGGCGTCCGTCGTTGCTGCAGAATCCCAAGGGCCCGGGCCGTCTCAGTGTCCGCTTTAATGGCCTGAAGGGAATCGTCCACTGTTTTCCCAAACAGGTTGTTCCCATCAAACGGCATGTCCAGGACTCTGGTCTGTACGTCTTGACGGAAGTCCGTAGCCTTGAGCCATCCACGCCGCCTAAGGCACACGCCGTTGCCCAACTGGCGAAACCCAGTGTCGGCGATGTCCGTCGCAATAGTGATGGCGTGGTCCGACGCCACCTCACCTTCCTGTAGGATCTCCAGGGCATCCGCCCTCTTGTCGTCCGGTAGGAAGTCCAGCAGGGGAGCCAGTTTGTACCATAGCTCCCTGTCGTAGCGGGCCACGATAGCCAAGGCGTTGGCCGCTTTAATCGTTGTCGCTGCAGACGAGATGACCCTGCGTCCCATAGCGTCCAATTTCTTTCCCTCGCCGTCCGGTGGGGAAGTCGATGTGGAGGCCGCACCCCCCCCCCCGCTTTCTTCCTGGCCGCCGCGGAGACGACGGAGTCCGGGGTAGGCTGCGCCCGGAGGCACAGGGGGGCCGCGTCCGGGACCCGGTACTTCTTCTCGTACCGGTCTCTTCTAGCTGGCGTCGTGGAAGGGTTCTTGAGGAGGGCGAGGCCCTCATCCCAAATGTCGTCCAGTAGAGGCACCGCGAGGACCGTCTTCCTCTTGGCCTCGCGCCGTTGATAAAGGAATCCTTCCTTTTTCTTCTCCTCAGGGCAGAGTTGGAAAAGCTCAGATGCCCTGGCGATCATGGAGTGGAACGATCCAATCTCGTCGGGCGGAGAAGCCATGGTGGGAGGTGACGACGGTAGATCCTCGTCGTATACCTCGTCGTCCGTACCCGCGCTGCCGTGTCAGTCCCCGTATCATCCCCTCGGGTGGACGGGGAGGAGGGCTGGACGGGGCGCGACGGCTGAAAAGGAGGTGGAGGGTGAATCCTTCTTTTCTTGGGCGGGGGAACACCAGAAGGTCCCGGTCCAGGATCCCCCGACGGGAGAGGTTCCTCCGTCGGCAACGGTAGTCTCGTCCTTATCTCTGAGCATAAGGACTGTATAGCCAACAAAATGGCCGCCGAGTTGTCTTGCGGCGCTGGCAGAGGGGAATCCGACGGGCGATCAGGGGCCCCGTCGGCACCCTCGACGATGTCGTCGTCACCTGCGTCGGGATCCATCCCGACGGGCCGGTCTTCTTCCACGCCAAGGCCGTGGCTTAAGACCTCGATCAGCTCTTCCTCCGAGGTTGAGGCCGAATCTACGAAGATGCCCTGCCCCCCCTTTTTCTTCCCCGCCGGGGATTTCACGGGGGTCCTATCGATGGGCACAAAAGAGGACTCCCTCCGAGGTGGCAGGGAGACTCTGAGCCCCGAGGTCGCCACCACTGGTGTAGCCTCCACAGGCTGAGCCAGGGCCGCCGCGACAGTATCGATAGAGGGCTTGGCCGGATGGATTAAGGCCTTCACCACCTTAGGTGCGCTCACCGCCTTATCCTTGAGGGGGGGACACTGCCTCGCTCCCCCTCCGATGGGGCCTTCGAGCTCGACCGGGGCCTCTCCAGGAGCTTCGCCGGGTGCTCGCCCTTCCTCTTACCCGACCCAGAGCGTTGGCTCGTGGTTGATGGTGCCGGGGAGGGTGCGCCCTGCCTGGTGCCCGTAGAGCCCGACCGTTCGGCGCTCCCGGTGCCAGCGGACTCGCGGTGCTTGGCCTTGTGTTGGACCCCCGTCGCCGGGGCGTCCTCAAAGGTCTTAGAAGATCGCTCGGATTTCTTCCTCTTCTTCTCGCCTGACGGGCTCTTCCCTTCCAGCCAGTTGGCGAGATGTTGATGGCGGTCCTTCATGGTCCGCTCCGACATATTGCCGCAAAACGCACAGTCCTTCTCCACGTGCGTCTTGTCCTCATGTAAGCAGTAGAGACAAAAGGAGTGTTCGTCCTCTTTAAAGACGTTCTGCAGCTGGCATCCAGGGCAGATCCTGAACAGCTTTCCGGGCATCGAGCTTCCCTTCTCCTGGGCCATGTCCGGGCCTGAGAAGCTTCTGGAGTCCTCCAAAAGCGTAGCTCGACGAAATCTTCACCCTTGAGGGGCGCAGATGAATCCGACACGGGTCCCCGTTGATCGGATGGAGAGTCAGTGGAGCTTGAGGCTCTTTTGACCGAAAAAACGAAGTTTTTGAGAAAAAACGTGAAAAAATAGCACTAACGCTTGAGAGCAATAGCACGAGGATCCCAACACATGAACGTGCGGTAAAAATCTGAAGATGGCTGCCAGAGGCGGTGCTTAGGTAGAGGGCAGTCATTGGCTGTGGTCAGTATGACGCAGAGACCAGTGATTGGTTATTACTACGAAAGACAGATCAGAAACGAAACTGATACTGGTTTTTTCTTTACCAAGGATTCCCAGCCTGACGACGGGGAATATTCATGAGCATGTGAATCCATGCCAGACCCCATGCTGGAGAAATTGCCTACCTTTGTCCGTCAAAATGGAGCTGGGCAAGCCTTCTTTTTCAAATACATTCTGTAAAATCTCCACCATAACTGTAGCTGTAATGTCCCGCACAATCTTGAATTTGTTCCAACGTGAAAACAGATCCACATGATCACAATGAAGTTACCACATCCACTGCCTACATCAACCGGACCCAGATTATCCAAAGCAAAATCACACCGCCCCTTCTGTGGTACATCCACCTTCATCATTGGTTGCTGACCGGCCACAACACCCTTACCCGAACTCTCGCACTCATAACACTGTCCCAACATCCTCTCTACATCTCGATCAAACCCAAGTTGCCAGTTCTCATTTCTCAGCACTGCCTTGGTTTTTGTCACTCAGTTGTGTCACTCGTGGGCAATCTCCACCAGCCTCCTGCTAAGGTTCCTTGGCACTACAGCCCTATCCAATCTGTACAAAATCCCACTTTTAATGCTCAACTCAGATCTCACTTCCCATAAACTTATCTCTTCTCCATCGAGTAATCTCTTCTCTGGCCAGCCATTATTGACAAAGTCTATTACTCTCTTGAGTTCCTCCTCCTCCCTCAAGGCACTTAACCATTCCCCACACGTCACAATGCCATCATCTGTCGCAAACACTGTATCAGTAATAGTATCCTCCACAGGAACCAATTCACTACCCTCCTCACTCACACTTAGCCTTGATATATGATCTGCCAAAACATTCTCTCCTTCCGCAGTCACTTTCATAATGAATTTATTACCCTGCATTCTAGCCACCCAGAAGGCAGCCCTCCTAGCCACCTTCTCAAAACCTTTCTCTTCGAAAATCACCTTCAAAGGCCTATGATCTGTTTTAATAGTAAATTCAGCACCCCACACAAAATTTCCGAAACTTCTACACACCCAAGTGACATGCATGAGCCTCCTTTTCCAGAACCGAGTAATTCCTCTCTGCTCCTCTTAGCATCTTCGAGGTATGTGTCACCATCACCTCAAGTCCATCTTGTCCCACCTATGTCAGCACAGCACCAATCCCTGCATTGCTTGCATCCATAAAAATGATGCTCACTCTTCTGCTTTTGAACATAGCCAGGGGCCTTGCTGTATCAATTTCACCCTTGATTTTCTGGAATTCCTGCTTGCATCTCTCATCCCAGCAAAATTCTGCACCTTTCTTTAATAAGCTCCTCATTCTTACAGTTTTATCAGAGAAATGTTTTACAAACTTTTGATAGAACTCTATCATCCCCAAAAATGATCTCAACTCTCCTTTACTCGTCTGGGATGTTACTTTGTTAATGCCATCCACCATGTCATTTTTGGGTTTTAGTCCATCACACGAGGTCTCATGTCCTAAGTACTCAACAGCTTCTTTACCAAACACACATTTCTCTAACCTCGACATTATTCCCCTTTTTTCCAATAATGCCAAAACGTTCCTAACATTCTCATCATGCTTTCCCATTTCTCTCCACACACAAAGATGTCATCCTGGAAACAGTGTACATTTGGCATATCTTTTAACAAATTATCCATCACCTTCTGGAAGACCGATGAGGCAGAAACCAATCCAGAGGGCATCCTGCGAAATTGAAATATACCGTCATGAGTGATAAAAGCAGTCAGTTCCTTAGAATGCTCATCCAGCTCAATCTGGTGGTAAGCATATGCCATATCTAATGTGGAAAAATACTTTGCATTCCCAACCACTGCTAACATCTCTGTCATGTTTGGAAGGAGATGCCTCTCTGCTACCATGCATGCATTTATTGAGTTCTCGTAAGTCCACACACAGCCTTAATTCTCCACTTGCCTACTTCACTACCACCAAGGGAGACACCCATTCCACACTCACAGCTGGTTCTATCACACCCAATTGTTTTAACTCTCTTTTAACTCCCTCCATCAACACCATTGGTACAGGACATCATTTTGCAGCAACAGAAACACTCCCTTCAGTGAGAACAATTGGTGCCTCATACCTTTCACATGCCCTATTCCTTTGGAAAACACTTTGGAAAATCTCTCGACCATATCACACCCTTCTCCGATGTGTAGCACTAGCTCTTCAGTATTGGGGTTCAACTTTATCTTCAAACCCCTCTGTTCCCTTCACCCCAACAATGCATCTTTCCATGGGTCTCTCTATCCTTGAATTCTAGATGCACCACAAAATATCCAATTATGTCTATTTGGCTCAAGTTTTACCTCTGGTCTTCTGTCAAAATGTAACAAGTCACAAACTTTCCCATCCACCTTTTTCTCATACACCTCGCGGGACATCAAGGATAACTTTGCTCCAGAATCTGCCATCATCCAAACACACCCCCCCATCCACCATAATTTCTGCGAATGGACTATCACATTCATCATCCCCATCACATCTGACCATGTTAACTGTAATTACTTCTACTTGGTTAAAATCATCATCGCCCGATGACTGCTGTGGTTCCTCATTGACATATAATACCTTTCTACTTCCCCCAATTGAATCATTTTTGCAACAGTTGGCATAGTGGCCACACCTTTTGCACTTGGAACATGTTACTTTCCTCCCTGGACACACAGGCGAACTTGCAAAGTGGTTTGCACTTGCACATCGAAAGCAAAGTCTTTCATCAGTTTCTGACCTTTTGGCTTATCCCCTTATTATCCCATCCTTCACAAGGGTGTTGCCCGCCTGCCCATTTTACCCTTCTTTTTTTTCCTTTTACCTGCCTCTTTTCCTTGGTCCCCCACCCTCAATATCTCACTGGGGTTCTTCTTATTTTCATTTCTATTTAGCTTAGCCACAAATGCCAAGTGCTCTACCCGTTTGACGATTGTTAGCACGTAATCTAAATTTGGCTCATCTTTGAGCCAGAGGTCTTCCCTTATTTTATCATTGCAGCAATGGATCATAAACTGATCTATAATATGCTCATCCAATTTTTCACCGAATTTACAAGAAGGAGATAAATGTTGCAAAGCAGTTAGGTATTCCTCGACAATCTTTCCTTCTTCCTGCACCCCCACTCCAAAGTTGTACCTTTCAAGAATGGTGCTTGTTTTAATGTTAAAATGCAAATCCAGCTTATGTAATGCTGCATCAAATTCATTGGATACACTCCCTTCTTCTATTTCAGACAATTCAGGCAAGGTTTCATAAATCTGCTGACCCTCATATCTGAGAAAATGCATCAGGAGTGATACCTTCCGGTCTGTGGAAATGGTGTTTCCACAAGCACCCCTCACATAATATAGGAATCCCTTGATCTATGGGTCCGATTTGATCCTGGCCAGAACGGGGGTCAGCATGAAGCCTGGGGGACCAGGAACACCAGGCATTGCCATTGTGGATATGGTGCCCACCCTGCTGTAGTTAGCATGGTCAAATTTCCTTTTTCATTTGCTGCACCAACTTTTCACAAAATCAAGTAACTCACAGGCACGGGATCAGTGTCCTTTCAACCTTTTGCACTCTGCATGTGCCTCTCCTTTTCAGAACTGGGCGTTGCACAGCTCAGGCTCGTTGTAGCATCCTCCCCTTTTACTTGACGGATGCAACGGCACGTTCAAGGGTCCTTTACTTTAACCCCAGTATGCGTCAGGGGGGGAAAGGGTTGAAATGGCCCTAGCACTCACTCCCTTCAGTGCGTTCTGAGCTGCCTATGCTCCTATGCTCTCTATGCACAGCAGGATGTGGGCCTCACCACTGTTTCTGCCGCGGCCACTGGCAAGGTCCAAAATGTTCTGTCTCTTGACCAAACCAGAGTGGTAGGGCCTTAGCGCTGTTCTCCTTCTTCTCTCCTGCTATGTGGCACTGTATCTGGTCAGCAGAGCTGCTCCCACACCCCACTGCACATTGAATCACCTCTTCACATTTGGGACATTCTCCTCTGAGCTGCAGCACCCACCAGTATGTGGCGCTCAAGGTTGCCGCTGCTCGGGCCACGGTTAGTTCAGTTATATGCTGGGGGTTTGCACACACTGCTATTGCTCTGTAATCCCATCTTCATTGCCACTGTAAAAGAGTGTCACCACTCACACAAATAAGGTTGACAGTGTGAATTTATTCTGCAAGTCCCAAGGAACAAACCTCCAGCACTGCCAGCCACTCTCTTAGATATCACCAACCGCCCTTTCCAAAGATAACATTCCCTTCTAGAGTGTACTGCGACATTCCACTGGGTTCCGATGGAACACATCAGTTGCACACATAACTATCACAATACAACAAAAACCATTGCCCAGTTCACATAAAACCACATACGCAGTACTCTTTGTGTTTCAGAGCAAACAGGACATTGGCGCTGGGATGAACACAAGCTTCAAATAGACGATGGGCATCGTGGCGTTGCAGAAAGGGGCAGCGGCGATGATGGACTTGTGGTGGATGTGTGGAACAAAAGTGTATTCCCAGCTGCCACCACACTGGAAAGGTGTATGTGTACTGATGACCCTTCACAGCCTCCGTTGGTTGTGCCTCGTGAGGATTTGATGCCATTAATGGCATTTAACAAACCATCAATGTGGGAGAAAAAGAAAGTTAGCAGAAATACAAGGAGAACAACAACAGATAATGAGGAGGAAGAGGTTGAGTAATTATCTATTAGCAGAATGAACTAAGAGTTTGGAGGACATTCCGCCCCACTTGAGATTGTTCAACAAGGCATCCGTGTATCTATGTTCTTCACCTCTCTCCTGCTACCTGGAGTGCAAACTGCAGTGAATGCAAAATGGCTGCAGATAGCGAGGTATGGGCTGCTTCAGCATCTGAGAGAAAGGGTTGAATGCAGTTTGGGAAGAGCTTGGAGCATTGCGATTAATGGCTCTCTAGAACTGCTATATCTTGAACCTCATGACAGCAATGGAAGGGGGCGTGTGCCACAAAATCGGCAGCACCTGCTGCATGGCAATTCCCACCAATGATGCAGCAAATGGAACACTTACAGAGGCTCTTGAATAAATTAAAGAAGTACATGAGAAAATGACAAGAGAGACACAGGATGTCACGTCAAGCACCTGACTGGATGCACTATTGGCTTGGGCGCCCGATTGGTTGGCAGCAGTGTTTAAAATAACTGTCCCCCTGCTCGTCACGATCCTAATCGCCATCTGTGTCGGCCTGTGGATCATCGGTTGGTGCAAATGCCACCAGCATAAGGGACACCATATAATGTCAATAAATAAAATCAAGCTTGAGAAAGTTTTAGGTGAGGAACCTCCCAGTGTAAATGAGAGTGATCATGATAATGTGGAAGTGATAGTCATGGCACCCCCACAGGATTTAGAAAACTACGAAGCATTATGGGAAGAATGTTCACCTGATGGGACAGAGATCCTAATTTTTTGAAAATATGTAAAAGTGTATGAAGAAGAAGGGGACATAAACAGGATAACACGGGTGTGGGTGCACAAGGAAAAGGGTAAGGGAATGAAAGGTAAAGAGATGTCACTCGAAAGATCGATTTAATCTTGGAATGTACTAAAGGTGCTAATTCTGCACCAGATAGGGGACCACCTACCACCTTCGAGAGTGAGGAAGAGGGGCGACGAGGCACCTGTTAGGGGAATATGCCAAAAGGTACACAAAGTCACAGTCCCCTTACAAATAAAAGACCTCACTGGGAAGGGTATGGCTAGAGATGCATTGTGTGTTCAAACAGCCCAAGCAATCTTATCTAAATAGTCCAAGACTGGGTAAAACACAACATCTTCAATAAACACATCTTTATGAGGAAACCACTCGGGCGAGCCTGACCAGGGAAAACCCAGTCTGAACACGTGACTAGCACACCGGGGGACAGGGAGGAAGGAGACGTAGCACAAGTTGCACGTCACAGGCAAATCGAAACAGCTAGAACAGCACAAGGTGATGAAATTACAGGGTGGTCTGCCAATCCAGCAGTTACGCTGGGTAGAGGGGAAGTGGATCTGAGCCAGTGTACCAGTCACATGGCCACCTGTACCCATCGGCAGGTGGCTGCAGGAGAAGGGCTTTGGAGAAAGCAGCGTTCCTGGGAGAACCAATCAGAGGGTAAGTCACTGTGCTCCGGGGAGGTGCCCAGCCTTTAGAGTATCCACAACTTGATTAGCGAAGGTCATCATTCAGCAGGTGTCGTGTAAATGTCTCATTTCCCACCAGAAGCAGCGTGTCTCGTGTCCCGACCTCAATGGTGCTGACCAATGGCAGAGTATTAAAGTTCCAGCGGTCAGCGCACATGTCATTTTATTAATTACTAATTGTACGCAGTTCCAGAGATGGAGGTTTTCATGATAAAGGTTCGGGACACCCACCTCCGCCCATATTTTGCACCATGTCAGTGCGGTGACACTGGCAGGGTCAAATCTACAGTCATCTACTAACGCAATTGGGAAAACCAGTGAGCAGAGGTCCCTGTTCCCGGCCGAGTGTCTCTCCATTTGAACATGGGAAGGGGTGTCGTCTCCGAACCAGGTGGTTGCAAATTGTGCCTGAGTGGCCATCCAGTATCGCTGGAAGCTCAGGGCAGCAAGTCCCCCTTTCTCATGTGGTTGGGTTAATGTGTCCCATTTGAGCCGTACTGCACCGGAATGCCAAATGAACTTTTAAATATCGCTATTCAGGTCTTGAAAGAAGATCCGCCCAGGCCATAGGAGTATATTGAGAAAGAGATATAAGAGCTTGGGAAGTACACCCATTTTTAGTAGTGCTATTTTACCCGTGGGCTTGCCTCGTAGCTGAGTCATGAAACTAGCATAATTGTAGTCGTGTAACGAGGAATGGTTGCGAGTCACTGTAACCCCTAAGTAGCGTATGAACGCAGGGGCCCATTTGAATCCTAGTAAGTCCATAGGGGGAGTTGTTGTGTCTGTGAGGGAAGAGGAGGATATCTTGCATAATAGGACCTAGATTTATATCAAGATTGCGGATATATAACAGTGCGTGATCCTCGTACAGGGAGATTATTTGCGGGTCACCAAAACACCTTATCCCTCTGTGACTATGTCTGAGACCGATTGCGTCTGCCAGTGGTTCTATAATAATGGCGAATATTAGAGCGGAGAAGGCGCAGCCCTGGTGGGTGCCCCTCCCTATATTGAATTGTGAAGAGGTAATCCCATTTTTACTGACTGTAGCCACTGGTGAAGTATAAAGGAGGTGCACTGCCCCGAGAAATGACAGTCCACATCCCCATTTCTGGTTCCGCCGGCAGGCGGATTCGCCGGCGGCCAGCACTAAGGCCATACAAAGGCCTGTTCCTGCGCCTGTTACGCGCATGGGAGCGCGGCGTGGCCACCCCCCCTGCACAATTTTTCTATTCTCTAACCGATAGACTACCACCTGGACAATGAAAAACGTACTCTTTTTTCAATCAACGAGGGCACCCACAAAGGCACTGTGCCTGTCCTCAGCCTGTCTACACCGTCGAGCCTAGAGCCAGGACCCCTTGCCGTCCACCTACAGGGTAAGCATACTGCCCCCTCCTCCACATTCCATTCCCGACCTTCGAGCTAGAGCCCTGATCTAGCACCTCCCAACATTGCTACGTCCAAGGTCCCACATGCACCGTTGTGCTCTTGAACCGCAACAAAAATATTTCAATGCACAATCTATAGCCAACCAACCATACTCTTGCCCTGCTTTGCAATATGCTGTCACTTGATAATAGCACCGGCACCACGGTCACCCAGAGACCACTGTGTTACTGTGTAGTGCCTTATGGTCACCCAGAGACCACTGTGATACTGTGTAGTGCCTTATGGTCACCTAGAGACCACTGTGATATTGTGTAGTGCCTTATGGTCACCCAGAGACCACTGTGATATTGTGTAGTGCCTTATGGTCACTCAGAGACCACTGTGATATTGTGTAGTGCCTTATGGTCACCCAGTGACCACTGTGATATTGTGTAGTGCCTTATGGTCGCCCAGTGACCACTGTGATATTGTGTAGTGCCTTATGGTCACCCAGAGACCACTGTGATATTGTGTAGTGCCTTATGGTCACCCAGAGACCACTGTGATATTGTGTAGTGCCTTATGGTCGCCCAGAGACCATTGTATTGTAAACCACTTACCCACCAAACTAAGTACCAGTCACGCACAATGTCCAGCCTACTTAGCTTCTACTGCATCATGGCTATTGCTACACTTCCTGCTACTAGCAAGCTAAGCAGCTACACAGAAACCCCACTATACTCACATGCACCTCTATCACATATATCACCAGATATTATTACTAACACTCATGCCTACACTGACTCTAAACACCAAACTCTGTTAGAACCACTAGTTTACACTTCCAAGCCTAGCTCCACCCACGATAGAAATAGCAAACTACGCGCTAGACTTAACAAACTCCATGAGACACCTAGACGACTCCTCCTTCCTACAAAATCTGAAATGAAACATCAAATTGGCAATACAGGCTACGCTTCTAACCACACCCGAGCTTCAACGCTTACCCAAATATCTGTGCCCAAGACAAAATCCAGCGCGAAAAACACTCCTAATCCTACACATACCAAAGAGGAAACTAAGGAACATTCCTATAAAGGAGCACTTCTCAATGCCAGGTCACTAGTTGCACATGCCCTTGAGATAGCTGATCTAATCACTGAGAATAACCTGGACTTCATTGCTATAACTGAAACTTGGCTACACCAGGCAGCAGGCCCTTCACTCATGCTAGCCATACCTGACGGCTACACTATATGTAGACAAGACCGAGAGGGCACCCGCGGAGGCGGAATTGCCATTATCTCTAAATCAAGCCTCTCACTAAGACTAGCCCCTGCACTAACGCTACAATCCTGTGAAGCCCTCACTGCTAAACTCCTTATAAATAATAATCAATCCCTAACTATTCACCTAATCTATAGACCTCCAGGCCCACTTGGGACCTTCGAAGAGGATCTACACAAGTTACTAACCCTCAATGCTAAAACCACCTCTCAATTGTTGTTATTAGGGGATTTTAACTTAGGATTCAATGACAAAACAGATGTGCATGCCGCGACTATTTCCCAAGCTATTAACTCTCTAGGGTTCTCCCAAAAAATCAACAACCCTACCCATACGAAAGGTAGAATATTAGACTGGGTCGCTGACTCTAACTGTACTACAGTCATCTCCTCTATCTCAGCTTTATCATGGTCTGACCACTCATTAGTGTCCTTTGACCTCCTAACCTCCCAACCATCCTCTACAGTCGTCCCCATGGCACCCTCATGCCCCACAAGAAACAAAAAGAATATGACAATAGATAATGTCATACCCGCTATTCTTCCAACCTTAAACGCCTTGCCTGACAATTTAGACCCCGGCACTTTAGTTCACAAGTATAACAAAATTATGACTGATACTCTGGACAAAATTGCCCCACTTAAAATGCGTACAAGTAAACCCAAAGCCCATCTAAATAAATGGTTCACGCCCGAACTCAAGGCTTTACGTCTCACCAAGAGAAAATATGAATCCAACTGGAAAATATGTGCAACTGCTGAGAACAAGGCTAACCTAATATCTATCTCCCGTCAATACAAAAACGCAGTCTGTCTGGCTAAGAAAAACTCATACAACGATCGCATCGCCAACTCCAAATCAAGCATGAAGGAACTCTTCTCCATCCTAAAGGAACTTGAGTCACCTATTGCCATACCAGACACCTGCACTAAAGATCAGACTTGGTGTTCTGACATCCAATATGCTCTAACTAATAAAATTACTACCCTCCAAAACAAAATTCAACTTAAAAAAGACTCGCTTAAACTCCCTACACTGTCACCACCTAAGGCGATCCACATGCCTCAGCATACCAAATTCTCCTTCACCAAAACTTCCACACTCGAGATTGAAAAAATCATCCTCACCCTCAAACCATCCAACTGCAAAGGTGACATCTGCCCAGCACAGCTAATAAAAGACGCTGCCAGAGACCTATCACCATTTATCTCCAAACTTGTCAATGCATCCTTCTCCACAGGTATCATCCCAGCTAACCTAAAACAATCCTGGGTGCTCCCGTTGCTTAAAAAGCAAACTTTAGATCCTCTCATCCCCACCAATTACCGTCCAATCACCACAGTTCCGTTTCTGCTAAAGATCCTGGACAAAGTGGCCTATATACAGATTCAAAACTACCTTGAACTGCACAAACTACTAGGATCTAGACAATCTGGCTTCCGCCCACTACACGGAACGGAAACAGCCCTGATTGACTTAAAGGCCCAAATAGACGAACTGAGAGATCAGGGTAAGACAGCCCTCCTCCTCCTACTAGATCTCTCAGCTGCGTTTGATCTTGTGGACCACAAAGTCCTCTGCAAACACCTGGACGTTGCCGCTCACTTCTCCACCCAAGCCATCAGTTGGATAGAATCCTTTCTGAGTGAGAGAACTATGAGAGTCTTTTCCCCTTCGGCAGCAGCTGACCCTATACCCATTACTTGTGGTGTCCCTCAGGGATCCTGCGTCTCTCCGACCCTTTACAATATATTCACCAAACCTCTGTTCGATGATTTGGACAATCTCGGTATCACCTACACTAACTATGCAGATGATACACAGATTCTCTTCCCACTTTCTGGGGATCACAGTGAGGATGGGGAGTTGGTGAATAGAGTGTATCTCATCATTCAGGCATGGATGGCCACTCACGGTCTTTGCCTGAATGATGATAAGACAGAGTTGATCATTCTGGGCACACAAGCCAATATTAACAAATTGGGCCCAGATTACTCAGCCTTCAGCATAGACGGAAATGTCATTAAAGTCTCGAGGGAAGTAAAAACACTTGGTTTTTATCTCGACTCTACCCTGTCCTTCACTAAACAGGTAAACTCCTTAGCCTCCACCACTGCTTACACCTGTAAATTGATCAGAGCAGGCAAGCCCTTCCTGTCCAATACCAGCTGCCTAATCCTGGCTAGAGCCTTAATTCTTTCCCGACTTGATTACTGTAATGCCCTATACAGTAGCGCCAATAAAGCCACTACCCTAAGACTTCAAACTCTACAAAATAATGCTCTCAGAGCTGCATTAGGAATAAGAAAGAGGGAGCATATCTCCTCGACTAGGCGGCAACATAAATGGCTTTCTACTGAGAATAAAATCCAGCTAAAAATGATCTCATTAACCCATAAGGCCTTAAATAATGCTGCTCCTAGCTACTTGATGGACAAAATAAAAAGAAAAACTTCCAATAGACCCATGAGACTCGCCAACTCCAATTGTTTGGCAGTACCTAGATTCAGACTTGCCAAAATTGGTGGCGTTTGCTTCCCTGTGAAAGCTGCTAACCTGTGGAACGCCCTGCCACCTAACCTTAGAGCTGACCAACCCTTCCCCCATTTCAGAAGGAACCTTATCAAACACATTATCGCCAACAATGACTTAACACCCGAACACTCACAAGCGTAGTCCTACCTAATGCACCCCGACGCGACATCAACCTTTATGTTTATTACTGCTAATCATGTATATTGTTAACTGTACATTCATGTAAATACGGCAACTCTTTATCTGTACATTCTAGTAATTTGTGTAATATGGCGTAATATTGTAAATTCATTTATATAACATTGTAACATTGTAAGCTTCGCATATACTTGTTGCTGCGCCCGGTAACCTAAGGGTCTGGTGCGCAATATAAATAAATAAACAAACAAACAAACAAGACAACACAGTGTACATGAACTGCCAAGACACTGAATCAAAAGCTTTTTGAATATTGAGTGTGGCAACTACTGCCTGGACATCAGGATTGAAACGCGCTAGTATGTTAAATAGCCGACTTAAGCTCAGTGCCGTGGACCTCCCTGGAATTAAGCCGGTTTGATCTGAATGGACAATATATGGCATCGCTAGCATCAGACGGGCATCCAAGATCTTTGCAAACACCTTAACATCAGTGTTAATTAGTGATAGAGGGCGATAGGAGCCACATTGATTGAGTGGTTTGTCAGGCTTCGGTAGTACCATGATCACCGCCTCGTGCATGCTGCCAGGGAGTACCTGCGATCGCAGAGATTCCTGCCACACCTGCAATAATTGCGGAGCGAGTAACCCTTTGAATTGCCAACATAGTTCGGCTGAGAGGCCATCGGTACCCAGGGACTTGCCCGTTGGAAGACTATCAATAGCTTGGTGTATCTTTGATAATGTTATCGGGAGTTCCAGCAAATCTCTTGTGTACTTCGAGAGTTGGCTGAGTGGAAGGGTGTTAAGAAAAGCGCTGATGTTCTTGACAGTGCATGTATCTTTGTTGGAGTAGAGATCAGTGTGAAACTGGGTAAAGACTCTGTTGATGGCAATGGATGTGTGGACTGTATTTCTGGATGTATCAGTAATGAGAGGAATGCATCTGCCACTGTCTGCGCTGCGCGCCATGGGGCTATTAGCTTGCCACGTCTATCCCCTTCCCCATATTTCCTGGCTAGCAGAGGGGTTTCAAAAAATATCAATTCTCTTTCAGCATGAGTCCTAGAGGTATCAGTGCCTCCTTGATTTGGGCTAGAGTAGATGTAGGGGGATCGGCCACCAGACCCAGCTCCAGAGTTCTCAGGCCGTTCTCGCACTGTTCTGTTGAGCTCTGGATCTATTTTAGGACACTAAACTCCAATGCCATTGCAATCCCTCTGATGTAGACTTTGAAGGTTTCCCAAAGCACCCTGAGGGAGGACACTGATCCTACATTTTTCTCAAAAAACAGTTAGATGTGGTCTTCCATAATGCACGCAAAGACGGTATCTAGAAGTGAAGATGGTTAAAATCGCCAATTATTCCAGTATATGGTAGTCTCAGGGTGACGGTAACCGGGGAGAGGTCAGAGTATGTGTACGGAAGCAAGTGTGTATTGGAGACTCCCCCAAGCAGCGTGTCTGATAGGAGCCACATGTCAATAAGAGACATGGGCAGAGGAGTAGAGGGAATATGATCGGACTTCAGCATGCAAAGTTCTCCAAACGTCCACTAAACCCAAGTTTTGCATACCCTCCTTGATGACTCAAGCGGATTTAGTGAGGGGCCTGTGTGAGCATGAGGATCTATCGAGTTTCAGATCAAGGATAGTATTAAAATCTCCCCCACAAAATATGGGAATGAGGGGATAACGGGCGGGTTCTACCATCACCTCAGTGTAGAATTGTGGGTCATCTATGTACGGCCCGTAGATGTTCATCAGTAGAATTTCCCTCCCTGCGAGAAGGCCATACACCAACACATACCAACCCAAGGTGTCTATTTTCGTGTGTTCACATTGAAAAGGGAGGGATCTATGGACCAAAATCATCACCCTCCTAGATTGAGAAGAGTAGGAGGTGTAGTAGCGATTCCCTCCCCAGTTTCTTGCAAAAACTTTACATGAATTGGAGGGAGAATGAGTCTCTTGCAGGAACAATATATAGGCTTTGTGCCTTTCACAATAAAGTCATATTTTCGGGTGCCTAATCAGGTTCCCCAGGCCGTGCACAATCCAACTACGGCATGTTATGTCCCCCATTGTTATGTAGATAATGTAGTGTTCCCCCTTCCCAGGCTATAGCATTGATAACTTAGAAATACATCACATCCCCCCGTATCCACTTCGTCCCTAGTAGTGTGATCCAAGTGCTTTTTAACCAATTTTAACTTCAACCCCCCTCACGTACCCCTGCCCTCACATCCCCCCAATTGGGGTGATGCTTACCCCTAGAGAACATTCCCAACCACTGTAGCGCGGGCACACCTGCGCCGGCAATAGGCCTAGAACAAGGACAATACTAATAAGGATCAAACTTTGTATACTTCAATCATATTTATACCCCAGAGGTGCGATGCAGACAGAGCACAATAAGTTGAGGTGAGGGAGCACCCCTCATCTTTCTAGCCCCAGCCTGGTCGTGGCCATCACGGTATGTATCATAGTATTCCGTTAGCGTGGGCGAGAACAGACAGAGAGCCGGTACCTTGGCTTTATCAGTGTTTCCCGGATCCGAATGATTAGTCAGTTTCTCTGGGTGCTGCTAGGGTTTCATCTAAGAATTTCATGGCTTCGTTAGGCATTGTGAAAAAGAAAGTTTTGTTGTTCCATTCAATTCGTAGCTAAGCAGGAAACAGCATTGCGTATTTCATATTGCTGTCGCATAGCCGTTTCTTCACTGATAGAAAGGATTTCCTCTCCTGTTGAAGATCCACAAGAAAATCTAGGTAGATATGGTTTCGGTTAGACCCCGACATCAAATCGCCCCACTCACGGTGTGAAGGATTCCAATCGGGCATCACACACCGGACCAGGACGCTTGGTCTTAGCCTAGGATGTAGCGCTCAATAGGAATGCTTTTTCTTTATTTTCTACGAATTCAAATTCAGCCGATACCCAACCAGTCTCACATCCCCTTTTTCAAATAGCCCGGGTCACAATGGACCATGAACCAGGCCGGTGGGTGGCAACACAATATTTATTTATTTTAAATCCAAAGAAAATCACACAATTTTTATATTGGGCAGCAATCACCAATGGGGTGATAATTACAATGATTTTTTAACCCTTTGCAATCGCATAAAATGACACTTAGATTTTGCCAAATAATTAACTATATGTGTGGTTAAATAATGAGATACATATGTTTTATCACAGTATCAGGGATGTAACATCAGTAGCAACTATAAAGCAACGTATCACAAAAGGCATACAGTTCAAAAGCAACTGGAAAGTGAGGACACAGTGCAGTCAAATCACACGTGGAAAAGTTGCATTTTACCCTTTTTTCAGTTTTAAATGTCAAAACGTTTTTTTTTAAACGGGTGAAATACACAGAATCGGAATGCGTTTTTTTGGCTCGGGAATAGATGCATATCATACGGACAATATAGAAGTGAAAGAGTGACTCTAGCTGAAGAATTGGATGAGATTTTCAAGGTGAAAGAAATTCGGTTTTGGTTTAATAAAACAGTTAAGAGAAAATCGGTTTGGAAAGAAAAAGGATAAGTTTCACTTACACTAGATTTAATAGCTAGAACAGAGGAACGCCACCCGTAAATGTAAAAGTTACGCTGCAGTTGTAACCCTTTACGCAGTGTATCCCTTTTCTTTAGGGACAATTAATTTATTTGATCAAAATATTGCTAAGGAGTTACTAGATGGGGTAAATGAAAGACTGGCGCTAACATTAGTAAATCAAGGACAAGATGCACAGAGAATTAGAACAGTTTTAGACAAATTATCAAGGCTAAAATAGGATTACTTAGAGAGTAGAACAAAGACAAAGGGGGTCATTAAGAGGTTGGAGGTAATGGAAAAACAATGCCGGTAAAGGATTACCGGCATCGCATACCGCTCTGGGCTATTCCGACCTAAGACCCCGGTATTAGAGGCACCGTTAATAACGGTGCCTCTAATAGCGGCAAGGGCACGGGCATGCGGCCCACAATGCCAGCAATACCGGCATGCCGCTAATGGGAGGACATCACAACTCAGGCGGACATGCAAATACCGGCATCATGAAGGCGCTAATAGGGGATACTGGCATGCTGGTAATACCAGCATCGTGAACCAACCGTAAAATGCTATGTGCAGTGTTCCCAACTGCCACAGGTGCACACAATCAGCACAGGTGGAGGCAATGGAGTCTGGGCCAGCACAAAAGCAGCACACCCACACACCACACCCCTTCCCACACCAAAATGATTCCACTAGTAGTAGCAATACTGGGGATGGAGGACATGTTTGCATTGCTTCACCAGCAACAACAACAGCAACAGCATGCACCACAGAGGAGACGCAGGAGGAGAAGGAGGGTGAGGCAGGCCCAGCATGCCCCACGCAGGCAGCCCCCAATCCCTCGTATCAGAGCCAGTCCATTCAACATAACTCCTGAGCAGATCCACACCCTGTACCGTCTGGACCGGGACACCATCACCACCATCGTGGACATGATACATGACGACATTGTCAGCCTGATTGAAATACGCACCGCCATCCCCCATATACTGAAGGTAGTGTTGGTGCTCCACTTCCTTGCCACAGGCACCTACCAGCACACAGTGGGGCACATGCATGGTATATCACAACCGTTATTTTCTCGCATGCTGAACCAAGTGCTGGATGCCCTCCTGAAGCAAACAAGGGCCCACATATCCCTACCACGGACTCCCTAGGAGATTTTTGACACAAAAGTTGGCTTCCATGCACTAGCGGGCATGCCAAATTGTATAGGTGCCCTCGACTGCACCCATGTGAGTTGGTGGTCCTGCATGCCATTGAGGTGGTGTACCGCAACCACAAGCAATACCACTCCATCAATGTGCAGATGGTATGTGACGCCAGCAAGTTCATCACACATTGTTGTGCCCGATATCCTGGATCAACACATGACTTAATGGTCTTGCGGAACTCTACGCTACCAGGCTACCTGAAGTGACATGCAGGATGACATGCCTGGCTGCTTGGTAAGTTGTATGACAGGCACATGGCAGTTAAATGGGGGGATAGATGCACACTCCACCATGGGGCATTGTTGATGTGACAGCACAATGTGCACATCAGAAAACACTGTGCCCCAAAGCATCCAAAACTGAAAATGACGACAAAATCCCATAGCAATGCAGTAAGCTGGACACCTATCACAACATGCCAAACTTAAAAACACCCAGCATCCCACAACACATCCACCACCCATCATCGTACCTCATCCTCTGTAACACAATCCTGGAACATGCTGTGAACATTCACTATGTAAATGACTGCAGCAAATCACTACGCAGGTCAAGTATCCATGTGCGTGCACTGAAGAACATCACCAAGGGAATCCACTGCTTGTCACAGGGCCGCCACCACCAATGAAGTGCAGCATGTCACCATCCTAATAATCAGCGCTGAATGCCTAATATTGCAGAGCCTGCTGCTAGTTAGAAAATCAGACAGAACACTACACATCACAAATATGACACAAACACTGCGGTACGCGTCCACAATGCATGAGCAACATCAGGGCAGTGTACACCATGTATCAACTTGGAGATGCAACCCACACCACAAGTCCATGGCACAGAACACATTGAGGGCATGAACATTGTGTGCATACAACCAGGGACATGTGCATGTGACCAACGATAATCTGCAGGCATGTGTGACTACTACAGCTGTCCATCATGAATCGACTGACATATACCTTTTATTGCCTCTCATTCAGGTGATAGTGGCTATCCCTTGAAGCCGTGGATCCTCACCCCTGTCCGAAACCCACAAAATAGGCATGAGGAGGACTACAATCATTCCCATCCCTGCACCCGTGTGGTCATTGAGCAGACCTTTGACCTGTTGAAGGCACGGTTTCGCTGCCTTAGCCGGTCGAGTGGGCACTCCTCTATAGGCATGAGAAAGTGGCCAAGATCATCATGGTATGTGTCATGCTGCACAACATGTGTATCCGACGGAACCTTCCCCTACCCCCTGACATTGAACTGCAACCACCTGGTGATGATGAAGGGGATGAGGAAGATGTGGCTGCACATCATCGCGGTGCCGATGCACAGGAGGGACGTGCTGTGCGTCAGTCAGTGATAGCACAATATTTCTGACACATGGGTGCAGAAGCTGACATGTAAGATGGACAGAGGGCACTGGGTGTGGAAGTACATGTACCCTATGCACTGTATATGAATAAATGACACATATGCAATGAGGAATGTCCACTCAAGATATTTTTTTCACACAACGGGTGTATTTAAATGTCCAATAAAGATTAAAGTGCTCAAACCCTCCACCACAACACCCTCTCCCCCCTCCCACTTCCCCCAAAACTCCCCCACACACCCTAAACCCCCTCCCCCTCCCCCCACAACTCCCCCACACACCCTCATCTCCTCCCCCTCCCCCGCAACTCCCCCACACACCCTCACCCCCATCCGCCTCCCCACACAACGCCCCCACACATGGTGTCCAAGCAATTGTCTATTGCCTTCATCAGACTGGCCAGTCTACATCCTGCCACTCCCTGCACCTGGTGGCGGCACCTGCGTAGGGGGCTGGTTTGCGTAGAGATGAGGAAGATGGGGTGGCCGCCTGCTCCATTCGGGGGGCCGGACGCTCAGCCTCCATTGAATCAGCAATGCGGATGAGGACCTGCCGCAGGGCAGACACCTCCTCGCACAATCTACTGGTGCTATCCACGATGATCTGCCTTAGGGAGGCGGTGTTCTCGCGCCACTCCTGCCTTGTTTGGGCACTGTCTGTGACAAACTCTCTCACCAGGGCAGTTAGCTCCTCCTGCCGCTGCGAAGCGTGCCCTGCCTGATGCACCCCCACCGGTACACCAGTGGAGGTGGAGGGTGCTTGTGTGTCATGCTCAAATGCATTTGGGTCCTCTATGGGACTCATGCTCCCTTGGATGTACTCCCCTCCCAGACTGCTCCGGGTTGGTGCCATTGTTGGAGTCGACAGATGTGAGCTGGGGGGTGGTGCCGGTAGCTCCGAGGAGTCATCCTCGACGGGCACACACACCTGTCCCTGCACGTCATCATCAGTTAGGGGTGCTGTAGCTGCCGCCTCCCCGACAGAGCGCTTCTCTGCAGAGAGTGCCCCTTCAACTGTCTCCTGAGCAGGTGTCACAGGAGTTGTGGGCACGGTGGTGATGGGCCTTGGCGGCACCAGTGCTGTGGCATCCTCGGGTGGTTTGTTCTTCAATGCCTGTTGTGGCTTGTGTGGGGCTTTGGAGGTGGAAGGCCTGTTGCCTTCATCCCTGGCCCTCTTCCGGAGTGTAGTCAGCTGTGGGGGTCAGTCCCGGGCCTCGCTGTCAGGATCTGAGCCTGTGGGGATCGAAGAGAGGGACGGCATGAGTGATGGTTTGACAAGCATCATGCATACATTTGTATAATTGCTCATCTACACAATAGAGGGGAATGGGCAGTGGAGTTTGGATGATCACATTGCTTGCTATATGGGTGGGTAATGCAGGCATCCATTGGGGTCACTCATGTTGGGGCGGACGTATACTGTGTGACATGCATATCTGTTATGGCCTGCGTGCAGTGTGACTTATGCCATTGACATCTTAGTGCGGTGTGTGTCAGGTATGGCATTGCCTTGCTGCAGGCATCTGCATGTGTCTGTGCTGCGGATGACAACTAGGCTGGGAATGTGTGTGTATTGGGGCATGGCTTGCCTCTTTAGACAGACAAATTGGTGGACTATCATCAGACTTTGCATGACAGTATTTTCTTAGGACACTCACCTCCTTCCGCTGATGCGGTTGCGCCACACTCCATGTCACCCACACCTTCGATGTCCTCTATGCCGATCGTGCTGGCACATATCTCCTCCCACCGGCTCAGCTTTATCGGTGAGCTTGCTCCTCCACCAGTTGCCATGGCCTGGCTCCTGTTTGCGGAAAGGATGTTCCTGACTCGCAGGCTCAGGTCATCCCACCTCTTCCGGACATCCTTAGTTGTGCGAGGGGTGTGGCCTACCGCGCTGACTCTTTGTGCGACTAGTGCCCAGATTTCCTTCTTCTTGATGACTGCCTCCCTCTTGAGGCTGTGGGCGAATACAACATCGGCATTCTCAGTCAGGGTCTCAGCCAGCATGGTGAGCTCGTCTTCATTAAAGCGCTCCTTGCGCTGTCGGGAGGCGCCTTTTTTCACTGCCTTGGGCATTTTATAGTTGTTGTGGGTTGATGTAGGTACCCAGCAATATACTCCAGGTCCTGGGTGCTGAGGATGGCAATGGATTGTGTTTTTGAAGATGACCGCCGTGCTCCTCCACCAGTTGCCATGGCCTGGCTCCTGTTTGCAGAAAGGATGTTCCTGACTCGCAGGCTCAGGTCATCCCACCTCTTCCGGACATCCTTAGTTGTGCGAGGGGTGTGGCCTACCGCGCTGACTCTTTGTGCGACTAGTGCCCAGATTTCCTTCTTCTTGATGACTGCCTCCCTCTTGAGGCTGTGGGCGAATACAACATCGGCATTCTCAGTCAGGGTCTCAGCCAGCATGGTGAGCTCGTCTTCATTAAAGCACTCCTTGCGCTGTCGGGAGGCGCCTTTTTTCACTGCCTTGGGCATTATATAGTTGTTGTGGGTTGATGTAGGTACCCAGCAATATACTCCAGGTCCTGGGTGCTGAGGAAGGCAATGGATTGTGTTTTTGAAGATGGCCGCCATGCTCTTTCCCGTTCCTGTGCGAGGACGCTACTTCCGGTTCCGCATATTTACGGTGACCGTTATTACCGGTCATCGCTAATAGCAGTGTCTACTATTAGCGGTGACCACTAATGCCATTTTAATTGATGCCGGTAGTGCTGTTTACGCTTTACATGATGCCGCTAAGGGCCATTTTTAGGACTTTAACAGCATGACAGTAATGTCGTTACCGGCATGGCGCAAAGCTCGTGCACGCAAACTCGTAATAGCCCACTATTAGCGGGCTCTTAACTACACGAACACGGTATTTGCTCCATGCCGGTAAGGACGGTTACTTACCTCCAAACTCGGAATGAGACCCAAAGTATCAAAATAGGGTGGACTATGTGTGGCTATGGGATGGGAAAAATTTGGGACAGCCAACCGGGTTCTGGACTCAAAGGGCTCTGGTCACAGGATGGCGGCTCTCCTAACAGCAAGCAGCTGGGAAAGTCTGGTCACTGGATGACAAGGGTACAGCGGGCATGCAGGTAGTGGGCAAAAATCCGGTCTGGTCACAGGATGCTCTCCAAAAAGGGTACCCCACCTTTTCCCCTTTGTTATTGGGATTTTAGTGGGGTTTCTGGATCAATTACATTGCTGAGATAGGGTCAGCTATGCTTTGGCCTGGCAGTAGAGTCTGGAATCTTGCAAAGGTGGATCTGGAATGTCTGGATACGGAGGTGCTGGAAATTCAGGAGAGAGTGTCCCAATGAGCTCCCACCCCTCATATAAAAGTGGTTGACATCACTGGGTCTATTGTTGGGCAGAACTAAGCTAGACCTATCCCCAAGAACCGGATAGGTCAGCCCATGGCGTTCGCCTCCTCCAGGAGGGGACTCAGTTTAGGAGGTTGTGTTTTATGACTTGAAAAGCCATCCCACAGTCCTTTTTGCCAAAAATCCATCTTAACATAAATCACACATTAATACAGTTGCAACGTTTTTGCAAATTACATAAGCAAATTACATATTTCACGCAGAGGATGGCAGTCCAACGCTACAGTTTGTAGGACTTTGTTTCGTCCGTCTAAATGTTAGTTTCTCGCCATTTTCAATGAAATTATTTTACCTAAAATTCCATAACTTTATACATGTGTATAGATTATCATAAGGCACGTGAATATTAAATTTCAAAGTTTCAAAGTTCAATCATGTAAACTTTCCTCGGAATATACAATTTGCTGCCATTTCTGTCCCCAATATGCCAGAGAAGCCTACCACGTCTTAAATTAAAGCCACCAAAATTGCATCTAGATTGTGAAACTTTCGCATTACTGCGTTGTCTAATTTCAGAGATAAAAAGTCTTGAAATGTGTTAATAAAATAGCCTTTTTAGCCAAATTGCCAGCATTGTCTTCCAAATAAGGGCACACCTTACACAGCTGCTCTGGAGTTGGCTTTGAAGCTCCCCAGTAGAAGTTGAGGGGAGGTGACATGTAAGTGTCCCCACATTTTTTGTCTCAACCTTGAGCACAGACAAAAGTCTGACGAGTGTGTGATATGCCGCCTCCTGATCCATTCAAAGTCTCAAAGGGCATAATTAACACGTAGGCATCCCAGAAATCCCGTGTGGCTTCTCTTGGGGGTAGGGCACCCTTGTTGTCAGCACTTGAGCCATTGCAGAAAACCTGTTTGGGCTGATTTATTTTGTTTTGAATCATAAGCAAGCCTGTTGAATAAAACATCCCATATATGTTTTCCAGCAAAATCCCCTTTACATTGCTAGGCCAAGACATGGCCTTATTACACATTATACTTTTAAAACAGGTATTTTTCCTTATTTGCAAAATCACATTTTAACACGTAGTGAAGTCGCTGGTGTGTCCCTTTCAAAAGGTTTTCTCTTCCATCTGACTTCCCAACATTATTTTTGCAGCCCTAGTCAGGTTCTCTTATACAGCAATCTGTTCTGGACACAGGTCCACTGAAATTGACATATGCCCTTAGAGCTAGGGTTTCTTTTGAAGCATTGATTTTTGACATTTTGTAGCCCAAAAGTCAAGCATTTTTCTGTGCGGCTGAAAGTAAAGCTTCTGTTGATTTCCCAGATCTGGTCTGACACAGCCTGTCATCCAGGGATAATGCTCTCTTCTGCTGGTGCACAATTGGAATATGGGTGGGCATGGCAGAGTCTCACTGATCAAAGCAGTGCAATGTAGAACATATGAAAAGAGCATCAGAGCGGCATCATTTTAAATGCAAAATATTTCTCTTTTTCAATGGGAAACTTTGGGCTAGCAGCAAAGCAGCGCTGCTTTTCACTTTGCTTCTTTAGTACACACACAAACACACCCTGGCAGCCTTTCTCGGTGTGCTCCCTGTTGCAACTTGCCCAATGGTGCTTGGCAAAACAGTGCAGCCATCATTTTGTAGCTGCAAAATGCAGTTTTGATGTGATGCAATGGTGCTCCAAGGAGCCCGTGCAGCCATTTTGCTGTGAACTGCTGAAATGTTGCTTGGTTATGAATGGGAATTCTGCTGAGTGGGTCAATGTATCCCACAACGGGCTGCAAGCAGGATGGCACCTTGGTCTTGGTAGTTAGGTATGCAAGTGATTATAGATTATAGGGTGTGGAGGGGCTCCCGGCCTTGGGTTGGGAGCCAGGGATCTATGAGCGTGTTCGATAGTGAACTGCAGAGAAAGAGGTGGGTTACCCAGTATCGATAGTAAATTAGTTTCTATCCAATGCTCCAGGAGGGATTCTGAGCTGCTCTCTGGGACTCCAATGATCCGAATGTGTTACGCTCACCTGATATCCCCGGGGGCGTCTGGAAGGCTCTGAGATCTGGAACGCTGAATGTGTAGTTGCCCAGTGCTGAATAATGAATCTTAGTTATTTGTAGGGTGAGCTATCCGTCCTGCGTTTCTTGTGCAGGGGCGCTTGACGTTTGTTGGCTAGCTGCCCGAGTTGCTTCACTGGTTCGCCGGAAGTCCTTAAGAAAGTACTCACAGGTGAGTGATGTTTCTTCTTCTCTCGGTTTCCACAGATTGCAGACCAGTTGAGATGCTGAGTGCTGGATGGTGTTTTCTTAGGTAAAACAGAATAATCTTGTTCTTCTTCTTGCAGGATTACAGGAAGATGCTGAAGACCAGGAGCTGGACACGGTGAGCTTCACGCTGCTGGTTGCAGAATAACACGAAGCATGTTCTGCAGTCAGGGTGTGGTATATATAGCCCAGGTAAAGTAGTACCAAGGAAAGTAGTTCCAGGCCTGCCACACCAAAAACACTAGACCGCATGGCTTGGTTCTTAGAACTAGACTGTGTGGGTGCTTCCATGTTGGATTTAAAGGCCCATGTACATAAATGGGACCTAGTTTGAACAGCCCTTCCTTCCTACATATGAGCCTGGTGCCAAAGGCACCAGGACGGGCTCCAGGAGCCCTTTTGCGGTGGTTTTAAGGCCCTCAGGGTTCTGGTGGGAGCCTGCTTGTGGCACAACTTGTGCCCCCTCATAGTGGCCATGACAGAATGTTGTTGTGTCTGGATCTCTACTCCAGGTTGTCATTCTTCCTTTCGACCTGGAGCACTCGCCTAGTAAGTGTCGTGAGTTCCCCTCGTATAGTGGATACCCCATCTTCTACAGAGCTCACTACGGCCTCAGCTTCAGACAGATGGTCTGTTTTGTCAATGCAGGTATTTATGGATTATATAGTGCTGGTCATGTCGTCCATCTTAATATGCACTTTAGCAAAGCCCTCCTGCACACATGCCATCATACGTTGAGTCTCCGAGGATTCCGGTAGTAAAGGGTCTGTTTTCACGTTGGAGGAAGCCCCGCTAGTCGCTGGAGTGTTAAGGATGGATCTAGTATACTGATTCATGGATCGCTGATTTTTAGAGCCACCTTTGGTCATTGTGCGCCAATGGACAGGGTAACCTATAGCAGTGGTCAGCATCTCGGGGGAGGAGGGTACTAGTGCCCCGGCTGCACGTGATCAGCATCCAGAGGCCTGTCTAGCAGCCTTTATCATATAGTGCAGGGGTAGCTCCTCAGGTGTGCAGTAGAGTTTTGTATGATAAACATGTCCTGGATACTGTCAAGGGGCTTGGACTAGTGGTAGCCTGCAGAAACAGACACAGTATAACCATGTCCCACAGCAAGTGTCAGATACGTGGCTGTTAGACAGTGACCCTCTGAATATGCGGATCTGGGGCACACACCACAAGGCCAGTCCTCACCCTCTTGGAAGGCCTGCTCACCAGCAGTAGCCCGATGAGCCAGGGAGGCAAAAACAGGCGAGCCCACCACGCAAACAGTAAAGATGTGGGCCAGGGCCCGACAAGCGAGTGACAGTAGGGCGCAGGATGGAAGTGCTGCATGCGCACCACACTACAGCACGCCCCATGGATGGCTCACCTGCACTGGAGAGGCCCGGGCGAAATGCAACTCTGGGGTCACAGAGCCAATCAGAAGCACTGAGCATATGTCTCCCTCAAGGACGGTCCGCAGAGCAGGTTTCCAGGCCTGAAAGCAGGGTCTCGGTGAACAAGTAAGGGTGGAGCGGGTTTGCGCCCGGGAAATCCTGCGGTCCCAAACCTCTGCTGCGACTTCACTTTCCCTTGCAGTGATAGACGCAGCCGCCCGCCAGGAGCAGTTGTAATTCTGCCAAGAAGGTAGGTAATCCAGTTGAGGAGTCACCAAGGCTACGCTCCAGGTGACCGAGATGTGTGGATTATACAGGGGTTGGGGGGAGTCCGAAACGAAGGCGGGGACACCGCTCAGATGCAGGACGCTGAAGTCAGCAAAGGGGACAGCTCAGGCGTTCGTCCCTGTCCTTCACTGTCAAGCCGTATCTTTGGGTGCCTGGACCACTGCACCACAGGCATGCAAAGGTATCCGACCAGGGTCAGAGGAACGCCGGCTCCGTTAGTTGTGCCTCCGTCTAGTATGCAGCTGTGAAAGGATCATTTAGAGGTAAGTCATTGTATACTAGAGTGAGTAGTTTAGTCAGTGCGCTCTTCCCATCTGCTATTAGGTTTTTGTTAGCTAATTGGTTAAGTCTGTGTGGGCCACTAGCTGCATGCCTACATAGAGACTGGTAATCACCAACCAGTCAAAAAATGTGTGAATAAAATGTGTGTGTTCTATGTTAGCCTGTGCGTTTAGTTCCGTTATGATTGGTCTACTAAATAAATCAGTATTCGTTTTTGAGCTGTTTCCAGTATTTTAAGTTTATTCAAATCCTAAATAAGCATTCATATAAATGTTCCAGACATCAATGTTGTACAGTGGTGCCTAGGTTTTTCAAGTCCTCAATAAGTATTCATATATATGTTCCAAACATCAATACTAATACAGTAGTGCCAACAAACTCCGTTAGGAGGCACGTGCATACGTTTCGCCCTTGCTCCTGCTTTTTCAAGGCACAAGTATAATTAGTTATTCAATAATTTGATGTTTTTTCCAAAATTTGTCGTTTAACTTATTGTTTGTTTCATCTTAGACAGCATTCATATTACAAAATAAATGTTCTTATTGTCATAGTCTATGATGCTGAGTGGATGAGTGTGGTTATGGGTCAAAGAATCGACAGTAAAAGGATCGAATGGTCAAAGGGTCGACACCAATGGACCGAAAACCAAAGGATCAATTTTTTTTTTTTTTTTTACATTTTTTTTTTATAACCCCCGTTTTTTTGCTAAAAAACATTTTTTTTACCTATACGAAAACCAAAAAAATATATATAATTTTTTTAAAAAGTTTTCGGTCCTTTGGAGTCGATTCTTTGACCATTCGACCCTTTTTTTTCGATCCTTTGACCAGACACCGATGAGTGTCTCATCATCATGAGCAAACGGTCCAAAAAGAGTAAGCATCTGGAGGAGGCATAGGAGTCCTCCTCCAGACCCACGCATGGGCCAAGGAGAAAAGCCCGAACCTCCAAGCACAAGAAGGGGAAGGTCAACAGGGGGGAACTGAAAGTCCTGCTCACCAAATTGCTGGAGGACAAAAGGGATTGTAGGAAGAAGGGGAGAAAGAAAATGACCCTCTTCCCTTGCAGTTCATCTTTATCTTCTTCTTCCTCCTGTTCCTTGTCCTCTCAGGAGGTGAAGGGTGCTACTGGCAAATACCTGCACAGAGACAATGTTGAGAGGGTCCTCAAACAAATGCAGGAGCACATGGGTTTCTTGGACCCTCTCCCTGCAGCTGATTCAGTCGTTCCTTCGATTCAACAGTATAACGACTTGCCCAAAGTCGGCCTCCGCCTTATCCCTGGTATTAAGAAAAAGGTCCTGAAGGAATGGAGGGACTTGGGGCAAGTGGAACACAGGGTCCAGAGGAAATCAGGGTTTCAGTGTTTCTTTAAGAAGCTTTGCTCCCCGCCCAAGAGTCCTAAACCCTGACAACTAGTCTGCTGGTTGGCAGCAGAATGGCCTGCTTTTTCAAGGTCTCGGACTGGTGGTCCGCGGATGCCTTGGCCGCAAAGACAGTGCATCTGCAGTACAGGCTCAAGTTCTCATCCATTACCCGGACTCTGGGACGGTATGGATGCAGGTTCCCAAGGTCCAGGCAAAGCGAGAGGCATTGGAAGAAGCAATCATGGATCTCCTGTTGAAGAAGGTGAACATCCAGGTCCCCAGGGCGCAGCGGGGTCCTAGCTTCTATTCGATGGTGTTCTTGGTTCCGAAGTCCAACCACACGTCTAGGCTGACCATAAACCTAAGGGCCTTGAACCAGTACATCCATTCTTGCCCCTTCAAGATGGATGCCCTCGAGAAGATCATTCTATCTATCCAGGAGGGGGATTGGTTGGCATCTGTCGAAACCTTCAATATGCATTTTACCAGGTTCCCATCTGCAGTAGTCACCAGATGTTTCTGTGGTTCACAGTGGGTCTGGACCATTTCCAGTTCAGTGTCCTGCCATTCAGACTCAAGTCGGCCCCCAGGGTCTTTAGCAAACTCCTTACCCTCTGCATAGGTCCTACATCTGGAACATGTGCAAGACTGGTTGTTCAAGGCTCCATCGCAGGAGCTGGCATCCAGGCACCTCGGCAGGGTCTGTCAAACCCCTGTGCACTGGGGCTTCCTGATCAACAAGTGCAAGTCTCATCTGTCCCTGTCCAGGACTCTGCAATTGATCAGGTGCAGTTTTTAATGATAAATGGAAGGCTTGGCTGCCCAAGAACAGGGTTGTACGCCTACAGCATATCCTGAAGCAAGTCTTAGTGAGGAACTGTCAGACGGCCAGGTAGCTGTTGACACTTCAGGGAGGTTTGCTCCTTGGTTTCGCCTGCTCCTGAAACCCCTTCTGATCCACATCCTCAGACAATGGGTCCCCTCCTCCCAATTCTTCCCGAGGGAGGACCTAAGACGGGGGAGTTTTGTGTATCACGTCAGAGAGGGCATTAGCTTGACTCAATCTAGAAAGATTACCCTTACTAGAGACTCCAGTGCTGCTGGATGGGGAGCCACTGTACGTGACCTGCACTACCAGGAACGATGGTCCCCATTGGAGTTCCACCGATTCTCATATTGGAAGGACCTGCCAGCTATGGACAGGCCCTGAAAGCTTTCAAGGACCTGCTGAAAGGCCAGGCAGTGGTGGTGCAGACGGACAATACCACGTCCCTTTCCTACAAAAATTGGCGGGCGGGCCAAAAGCCATAGCCCTGCATGTTCTGGTGACTGACATTCTTCTGTGGGTGGAGAAGGACCTGTTGTACCTAGAAGCAGTCCATATCAGTGTTGTGGACAATGTGGTTGCGGACCGTCTCAGCATCAGATTCCTGAGAAAGGGGAATGCTCCTTACGGGGTCCGGTCTCAGGGGATAGATCTGTTTGCCTCCCACCTGAATGTCCAGGTTGCCAGGACCTCCTAGGGCTGAGGGAATGGATGCGATGTTGTTGGACAGGCACCAAGTGTTGCTGTATACCTTTCCTCCCATTCCCCTAAAACTGGGCATCTTGAGCAGGGTCAGAGACACAGGTTCCTCAATGATTCTGGTGGTACCATTTGGGCCGCTGCAAGGCTGGTTTCAATCCCTGCTGGAGTGGCGGGTGACACCACAGTGACTGATCCTCAGATGGCCATCCGCTCTACTGTGCCCTCAGGATGACGTCTCATGACACTCGATTCCATGGTTGGTGTTGAAGTTGAACAGAGAGGCTTGCTGAGATTAGGGCTCTCTGCGCCTGTGGCCTCTTTGGTTCAGAATGCCAGGAAGAACTCTACTCTATGGGCATATGACAGGCACAGGCACATTTTATGTCCTGGTGCTGCCGTAAGGATTGTTAGACGTGCGTCTAAAAACAGAAGAAAACGGCAATCTTTGACACGTTATGAAGCTATTTGGTCTCTCTGACATTATACCCCTCAAGAGTACGAAAGGACAGATTGAGGTGAGTATTGCCTGAAAATGAGTACGCCCTGGTACACCGCTGGCTGCAAGGAAAAAATGAAACAATGGTTAACCGAGAATACACACCAGAATTTAGCAATGAGACTGACAGTAGTAATACTCACTAACAAAGTGTTAATGATGTCTGCCAAGGATATTGTCAAAAGGTGAGAGGTGTACCCCTGGAACAATAACCAACAATAGTAAGCTAAGAATCAATATCGGGTAGAAGAATTTACTAGAGTTCAGTGCCAATTTTACCATAGGTTAATGGAGCAAGATCTCCTGGATAGAGTTCCAGTGTCCTTATGGCAGAGGAGTCCGTGCGACGGAGGTGGAAGTCCAAGAGCAAGTCCTGCAACAGACTATTCCCGACGAAACGAGGATGCCTGTTAGAGTCCTGAATCCACCTATCACCCGACGAGACGAGGACGCCTGTAACCATAGTCCTTTATCCAAACAAGTTCAAAGGCAGTCCATGGAAAAGTTCCGTAAATGCAAGGTAACAGATTGAGGGTGAGACGTAGGCAATCCAAATGGGAAATCCAAAGTCGTAGACCAGATGCAGAAATGACCGAGCAGGAGTAAGCAAGCAGTCCGTTGAGCGTTCCGGGTCAAAGTACCGTAGATTCGTAGAAAGGCCAAAGATACAGAAGTAGAACAGTCCAAATGCAAAGGAGGGTCGTAGAATACAAGGACAAGGTGAGTAAACAATGAAAAACGCCACTTGAAACGAGATTCAGAAGCAGCGCGCTGAATGCGAGGCAGAGTCTTAAAGGCATCAGCTGACTTGACGTAAAACATCTCACTGTGCCCGACCCAATGGGTGTCTATAGACAGGCTGCCAACGTTTCCATGACAACCCCCAGCATTCCCGGAATGAAACGCAGCGCGTAGGGGCTTTGTCTGTATGCGAAGGAATACCACACTGAGCACTCAAAGCCACCTGAGATCTCAACACACAATTAGAGGTACGGAGTGAGCACCTGTGTTGCAATGGTGTATTGTGCGCACGAGAGTGAGAACGTGGTGTATTCCTGACAAGGATCTCCCGGCCTTGTATTGCAGGCTCTCTGACATTCTCTGTTTTCTCCAGGAGGGGTTGGATAAGGGGTTATCAACCTCCTCTTTTAGGGTCCAGTGGTCGACTTCCAAGGCTTTTAGGGAACATTGGGCTTTCCCGAACGATGGGGAGGTGTTGGAAACTAGGCTCCTTAAGAGTGTTGCCATCTCTAGGCCTGTGCCTGTTTCATAGGACCCCCCACCACCCTCAACACCTCCCTATGGAGATGGATGTGTTGCAGAAGGCCCTCTTTGAGCCCTTGGGCATACATGCCAACCCTCCTGATTTAGGCAGGAGACTCCTGATGTTTCCATGAAAAATAAGGCTAGTTTTCACATTCTCCCACCTAAAATAAATGTTTGCCCAATACATTCCTATGGCAAAAATGTTGTCTCCTGATTTCTCAGACGAAATCTCCCTCCCCGGTGCGTCGGAATGTTGGCATGTATGCTTGGGGGCTTGGGATCTGAGCATGCTGACCCTTAAGGCTACCTTCCTTGTTGCCATCACTTTCGCTAGACAGTTGGGGGAAATTGGGACCCTCCTGTGCAGGCCTCCATTGTTGAAGTTCGGCAGGATGCTATTGTTCTGCGTTTTGATCCATCGTTCTTGCAAAGGTGGTATCGAAATTCCATTCTTCGCAGGAGACTGTGCTCCCGGCTTTCCTCCCAAACCCGGCTTCTCAGGCTGAGAATTAATGGCACTGTTCAAATGTTGGGTGGGAAGTCATGGAGTTCCTGAATCACACAGAGCCCTTTAAGAAATCCAATAACCTACTGGTCACATTTAGGCCTGGCAGAATGGGGGAAAAGGCCTCCTCATCGACCTTTAGTAGGTGTATTACGGATGTCATCCTAATGGCTTAAGACCTGAGTTCCCCCAACCTCAATAAACTATACACAATGGACCAGTGGAGGAGAGGGATCATCTCCAACACTACATTTGTCTTTTTATAAATACCGACAAACAGTTCTTTTCAGTATCCAATCAATTCAATTTAATAAAAACACAACCATTTAAAAGAAAATCAAAACAATTTTTCCACAAATTATTCACAGAAATGATTTTGCTCCAGTATCCTGTATATATTCCAGGACTGGTTACAGACACCAAGGTTCACCTGTCTACTCTCCTACCATTCATTCACTTCCATTAGTTTAGTTTAGTTTAGTTAGTATATTTATAGAGTGCGGCCGAACCCTCAGGTAGCTGGGTGCATAATCATGTGAACAACATAGTTACATAGCGTTGCGCGAGACAAAAAATGGTGCATACATTCAGTGTTACGAAGAGGGGTACAGTGAGAGAAGCAAATACAATAAAGCGTGAGGACCGGGTTACATGTTGGTCCGTTTCAAAAAATGGTTAAGTCGTACGGTAGAAATTGGTGGAGACAAGGATGTTGCGTAAATAAGTGGCAGCGTGCTAGGTAGAGAGCCAGGATTTCACCATGGATCTGAATGGCCAGAAGGAAGCTTCCGATCTGATAGCAAGGGGGAGTGTATTCCAACATTGAGCTGCAAGAACAGGGAAACTAGAGCCTCCTGCTGTTTTTAGATTGAATTTGGGGATCTTTGGTTGGTGCAGATAGGGAGTTCTGGTAGGTCTGGAAGTGCTGTGTCTAGAGAATTTGTCAGATAGGTAGCGTGGGGCAGTCAGTGACAGGCACTTGTGTGTAATGACAAGGGTTCTTAACTTAATTCTGTCACGGATGGGGAGCCAGTGGACTTCTTTGCTGGCAGTGGAGATGTGAGCCTTACACGGGAGGTTAAGAGCGCATTTTAAGGCGTTATTTTGTAGAATCTGGAGTCTGTTCAAATTTTTTGACGTGGTGCCCAGGAAGAGTGTGTTACAGTAGTCTAATTTAGACAATAGCAGAGCTCTAGCTAAGGTGAGACAGCTGGAGGAAGATAAAAAAGGTATGCAAGCATTGATGAGTTTGTTGGTGTAGTTGGTAGATGAGATGGTGGCATTTATTTGTTTTTTTCAGTGATAGAGTGGAGAGCAGGTACACGCCTAGAGTTTTGACCTCTTTGGAGACTTTTATAATGTTGCCTTCAATGGTGAAGGATTGGTACCTGGAGTCCAATTTATTAAGGCGGGCCTGGGATCCTACGATAAGCAGTTCCGTCTTATCATCATTGAGGCAGAGACTGTGTGTGGCCATCCAGGCTTGAATTTCTAGGTAGATTTCGTTTAGCTTTGCAACATCTTCTTCATAGCAACCAGTGAGTGTGATGAGGACCTGGGTGTCGTCAGCGTAATTGGTGTAGCTGACACCCAGGTTGTCAAGACGGTCAAAGAGAAGCTTAGTGAAGATGTTGTAGAGTGTGGGAGAGATGCAGGAGCCTTGGGGGACTCCACATTGGATTGGGATAGGGTCAGCAGCCGCTGAAGGGGCAAAGACCCTAGTCAACCTGTCAGACAGAAATGACTGAATCCAGTTGGTGGCATTCTGGGAGAATGCGGCAGCCGAAGAGAGGTGTTGAGTAAGGATCTGGTGGTCAACCAGATTGAAGGCAGCAGAGAGATCCAACAGGAGCAAAATTGTCAGATTCCCCTTGTCTTTGGCTTCATCCATTTGGATTTTTAGATCCAGGAGGGCGGTTTCTGTCCCGTGTCTAGGTCTAAAGCCGGATTGTCGCAGGCCTAGGAGGTTATTTTCTTCCAAGTGTTGTTGTATTTGGAGGTAGGCTATTCTGTCTAATATTTTGAGGATAAAAGGGACCGTTGTGATAGGTCTATAATTTGTGGGGATGTTAGGGTCTAGATTAGGTTTTTTGAGAAGGGGGAGGACCCACGCTTCTTTGAGGTTGTTGGGGACCATTGAATTATTGAAGGAAGAATTGATCAGTGAGGTGATGAGAGGAGCTAGGTCTTTGGCTCCGTCCTTGATGACGGAGGCGGGGCACAAGTCACCTTTACAATTGGATGGTTTAAGGCTAGCGATTATCTTAACTACTTCCTCCTGAGTGATTGGTGAGAAGTGGAAGGGGGAGCAGTTGGTAATGGTGAGGTCTTTTTTACTATTGAGGTTGTCTTTAGCGGCAAGGTTGGCTTTTTTGGCTTCGATCTTTGCTTGTAGACGGGCGATTTTGTTAGAGAGGGCTAACTGGATATTATTGCACCAGACCATGTCTTTAGTACAGTCCTCTGTGGGTAGTAATGGTGATTCAAGTTCTCTTAGTATAGAGAATAATTCTTTTGTGCCAGATTTGGCATTGAGTATTCTCTTGTTGTAAATCTCTTTTTTGACGTTTAAGAAAGCAGATTTGTAGGTGGAGGCAGCTGTAGAGAAATTGTCTTTTGTGGAGAGAGAAGGAGCTGTTCTCCAGCTAGATTCCGCAGCTCTTTTGATGTTGCGAAGAGCCTTTAGTTCTGCTGAGAACCATTTATTGGTATGGGCCATGGGTTTGGCTTTACATTGTTTGAGTGGAGCTTTCTGGTTGAGGGCTAGTTCCATCGTGTTATTGTAAAGGTCTACCAAGATGGAGGGGTTGTCATTCTGAGTGGGGAGGTTGGCTTTGGTGATGGATGTAAGGAGTGGTCTGAGGTTTTCTATGGTGATGTTTCGATTATTTGTGGTGTCCTGGAGGGTGGTGTCATTTTGGGAGCAGTTCTGGTTAAAGAGAAGGTGATAAGGTGATGATCGGTCAAAGCACACGGTGTGATGTGTGTCAGTGAGAGGTTACAGTTAGCATCTGCTAGCCAGTCTAGGGATCTTCCTTTTGTATGTGTTGGCTTGTTAATGTGTTGGGTGAGGCCTAGGTGAGTAATGGTGTCATTGAGAGAGGTAGCGTGATTGTCGTTAGGGTCATTGAGTCCCAAGTTGAAATCACCCATGATGATAATTTGTGAATTGGGTTTAGTGTTAGTGGTGAGCAAGAGAGAGATATCCTCTTCAAAGGTGGATAGGGGGCCTGGTGGTCTGGATATAATGTGTAGGAGAATGGTTTGGGTGTTCGATAATGGAAGCTTGATGGATAGGAGGTACATAGGAGTCAGATATGAGTCACACTCATACTGTGTATCTGTTCTCTCTCTAACCCTTTTGGTTAGATAACCATTTCCAATATTACAGTTTGTTTAATTCTTTAGGTCTACTACTCAATAACACGGTCTGTGTAGCTCTAATCTCACAGACTTAAATCGTCTACACGTGTTTCAGTTGTCTCTGGACTTTTATTTGAGTCCCCAAGTGCAGCAACCTTCTTCAGGACGGGAGAGACAGTATCTCTCTGTATCCTGTCTCATTTGGTAGGGTAAGCCACAGCACCTCCACTATGCGCTTGATGGGGGTGGTTCAGACACGAGGATCTATTCACATTCCAGTACAGGTCATATATACCCCAAAGTGGTCCGACATCAACAAGTGGGAAAATTAGCAATCCACTTAATGCATTTTCCTTTTGGTGTCCACAGATATACGTCTCTAGTTGGAATCTTCCTTTTGATATCAAGAAGTAGCTGTTTGGCCTCTGTCTTGGGAATGTGTTGGGACTCCTTGCTGCAGAGGTGCTGGTGCTTTCCTTTTCTCCCAACCACTGTGGCAGGGTGTCGGCAACACTCCCCCAGACAGGAGGTCTTTCGGTCATCTTTCTGACCTGGCCGCATAAGCACTGTTTTGGGTTGAGAGCCGCCACCAGGTGAGTGACTTGACGGGCTGCCCACTTGTCAGCAGTGCAGCTGGTTTTGGTGGTCATCCCAAGGTAGCAGAGGGCCTTTCATTACTTCTCATGACCTGATCAAAGACTTAATGTCCCTGCTTCAACCCCTGACGAATGGACATTGATGTTTCACTGGTCCAGCGACATGGAGAGCGATATGGAGAGCTCTGTGGGGAGGCGTGCCCAACCATGCAGCCACATGTTTTTCTGTCGTGCAATGTGTTTGGTGGTGCACCAGTTGAGGGAGCTATGGCTCAGTGGGCAGATGTGGGTCCCCCACAGTCTACGGCAGCAAGAATTCAGTGTTGCAAACGCAGCCCCTAAGGGTGTCCACTTTACACACTTGTATTGTTTTGTTTTCCTTTCTTAGATATTCTGATTTCAAACACTCACCAAACTGCGGTTTAACAACACAGGGGTGAGGGAGGGTGCTTTGGTGGAATGTCTGGCCCCAGATTGTGATCTGCTTTCATCCTGGATGTATCAGGGCGTACCAGAGGGAACAATCACAGGCAGTACTTTATTGCAGCACTTTATTGCACCATTACAGCCGGGGCTTATTCTGTTGGATGTACACGCACCATGCACCTTGCTGCCTTTATACTCTTCATGGCGCACGCGGCCAGGGATCGCCAGAAGGCCTTCTTGTCTCACAGCTCATGATGACTGAGCATTTACATATTCACTTTTGCCCCACACTTCGAAACTCCCAGCCAGCTTGCCCGGGATATTCAGAGGCAATCTGTTAAGTCCATGGCAGAACGGACAGATGGTCCTTTGCATCTTGTATTTAAAGTGCCATCATGCAACGCTATATCACCGCCTCATGGCCCCAGTATTCCATCAGGGGACCATATACTTTAATCCATGCTCCGATGTGGAGCTGCCGCACAATGCACCGCCCATGGCCGGGGATCTGTAGGGGGGACCATTCATTTTCCTTGCTCTGACATGGAGCGCTGTTTCTTTTCACCTTGCTCTCATGTCAGGAGCACATGCCAACCCTCCCGATTTAGGCGGGAGACTCCTGATTTTTCAGCGAAAAATCGGGCTATTTTTCACTGTCTCCCGCCTGAAATAGCTGTAGCCCCAATGCATTCCTACGGGGAAATGTTGGTCTCACGATTTCCCTTTGGAAATCTCCCTCCCAGCTGTGTCTGAATGTTGGCATGTATGCTAATACAGCACCACCAGAGGCCCGGGGTCGCTCTGGTGCTTGCCTGTACCCATTTTCCCATGCTCTGACGTGGAGCTGCCGGGCACTTCACCACTGATGGGCCCTAGATCTGGAGGAGCAGCAGGCTCTTTTTATGCAGCTCCAGCACAGAGCATTTCATTTCCTCAGCGCCGGTCACCCGGGATCTCACTAGGGGCTCCGGCGACGCATGGTAACGTGTCCTGGGGGCAGTCACTCACCCCTTGCGATGCTGGACATCTCCCCCTTCTGGCGGTAGCAGTCTCCTGCGTAGCAGAGTGCTGCAGATTGAAACGTGGGGTGCTAGGGTGACCATGCGGTGTATGCTTCTCTCTTGGTGGTGGATGCTTCACCTCTCCCCTTCCCATGGCAATAGGGACGGTGCACACACCCACCTTCACCTGATACGTGGCAACAGCCGCTCCTTATTTTGGCCATGGATGCCGCTTCAGGTGTATTTCTGTTTCAGAGCCCCAAAGTGGAGGGCATTCAATACCTGCTGCCCACCTACCCTGGGATCTTTACAAGCAAAGCATTTTCACCCGGTGGCATGAGTAACTGGATACCTGTTGCAAGATCCTGTATTGGAGCTGCGGAATGACCCTCATTCCAGCCGCACGAGGACCCTCTTCACAGAGTGCTTCAGCCTGGGGGTGGGGGTGTCAGCCGGCGGGGCGCTGAGCATCCACTCTCCTTTTCTTGCGTCAGTGAATGATGCTTCCTCCACTTTCCCCTCCACGGGCGACCGACCGCGTCGCAGGGTTCTTTCCCTTTATTGCTATCATTGTGGGGCTGGCGGTGGTCACACGGACGGCCTCACCAGTGCTGGGAGGGAGGCGGGGGGCAGCACCTTTGTGGATTGCCGGTATCACCCAAACTTACTGTTGTTGCAGGGTGGGACCCTGGTGGCCCATGGGGACATGGGCCTGGGTTTACGGGGCACTGTGTATGCCAGGAGCATGCTGGAGTGTGGCCTGGGCGGATCCAGGGCACCATGCTGATCTCGGGAGTCCACATACATACCAACATTTCATCCCACCTGTGCAGGAGATTACGTCCGAAAAATCGGGAGACAAAGATTTTCCCACAGGAATACATTGGGCAAAGATTTATGTTAGGCGGGAGAACGTGAAAAATAGCAATATTTTTCACAGAAAAATCAGGAGTCTTCCGCCTAAATCGGAAGAGTTTGCATGTATGGGTGCAGACCATCGAGACCTGAAGGACTTTGATCACACGGTGTAGACCTGCAGGCCACGGCTTCAGGACCATGATTACAGGCATAGGCCTGCAGGCCCAAAAGGAGAGAAGGTGCCAACAGTTCCATTGTTGGAGTCTGCAACCATTCAGAGGCATGTGCATCCAGGAGCTCCTTTTATTAGGTTGGGCCATGAAGCAGTCATGGCCCATCTTAAAAGGGCAATACACTTGGGAGGGTCACACAGAACAACTGTTAATCATACATGCCAACCCTCCCGATTTAGGCGGGAGACTCCCGATTTTTCAGTTAAAAATAATGCTATTTTTAACTGTCTCCCGCCTAAAATCATTACATAGCTCTCAACCATTTGTGCTGCAAAGGTGGGTGAAATCGCCCGATTTTGTTTTTGGCCGGTGAGACGCCCATTGGAATGAATGGGCGTGCAGGCGGCTTGGCAGGTGATACATCCCTTTACAAGGCGGGCGACACCCACCAAAAGAGTGGGAGTTGAGAGCTATGTCATTATAACCCCAATGCAGTCCTATGGGTGTTATGTTCCGCCCTTCGTCCCGCTACGCGGTGACGCAGGGCGTGCCTAATAAAAGCCCCGCCCGCTCGGGAGGGAGGCAGTTCCGGGGCAGACCATCCACACGTGTGCGTGTGATTCATTGAAGCTCCCGCTGGAGCTGCGCCACAGGCCGTGCGGCCTAGCCTAACCCCGCCAGCACTCGCACGCACACCCCGAGTTCTGGACCTTAACAATGGCGACGAGGTGGAACGAGGACAAACACGCGCTCGGCGTTCTCGGCGCCTAGGTGGCCCGCAGCCATCGCGGCGAAATTTTTGGACACCCGGTGGGGGGGGGGGATCGCACACGTGACCCACCCCACCCCAAAAAAAAAAAAAATATGTCTCCTTCTCTCTTCTCATCATCAAGAAGTGGCTTCGGAACCACATGGAAAAACCAGCACCTGGATTTCACAGCGGTTTGATACCACAGCAACTCCAGGGAAGGCCCAACTTCACCGCGCTAGTGGTTGCCCGCAGAGCTCACGACAGCACTGACCAGGTACACGTCGACATGGCGGCCGGTACGTCCACCCCTGGGCCCACCACGCCGTCCAGAATTGCGGCAAACCTATTGCTGACGTCCCCACAGCCTCGCACACAAGAAGGCTCATCGACACTGGTCCAGCCTTTTGATCCCTTTACCGACCCGTCTTCGAGTGGACCCAGATGGCAGCTGTGAATCCAGAAATTCGGTATGGCGATGGAGTGCAAAGATGTGACGTCGGCCAGGAAGATGAAGGCGCACCTACTACTCAGTGTGGGTGACGAGGTACTGCGCATTTTCAACTCCTTGAATGTTGCCGATGGCCAAGATGCGTACCAAAGCGCAAAAGATGCCCTCACGGCTCACTTTCTCACCCAACTGAACCCGGACTATGAGACTTTCATTTTCTGCACCACCATACAGGCAGTGGACGAGACCCTGGGTGCCTACCCCACTCGGGTAAGAAAATTGGCCATGTCCTGCGAGTTCACAAATGTTGAGAGGGAGATCAGGAGGCAGATCATTAACGGCATACAATCAGAAAAACTAAGGCGCCTAATACTCAGCGAAAGAGGCATCCCCCTGCAACAGATCCTTGAACTAGGACGACAAAGGGAACTAGCCCACACCAGAACGGCC
The DNA here is from genome assembly GCF_040938575.1 of Ambystoma mexicanum. Classification (NCBI taxonomy): domain Eukaryota; kingdom Metazoa; phylum Chordata; class Amphibia; order Caudata; family Ambystomatidae; genus Ambystoma; species Ambystoma mexicanum. The sequence continues at coordinate 1,198,201,082 of NC_090925.1, forward strand.
AACATGGAGGCCACACGGCACAGATTGCAACCTGTTCTCAACACAGCCATGGTGGCCCAGATCACCAACAAACAATCCTCGAGGGATGAATACAGTGGGGGCTATGGCCAGAACAGGTGGCAACCGCGCATTCCTGGGCCCACAGAGTGTGGCTGGTGTGGTGGGCCACGACATGGCCGCCGCAACTGCCCTGCGCAAGGCACCACCTGCGGCGCCTGCGGCAGGAAGGATCATTATGCAAAGGTGTGCAGATCATCGGGCGCCTCCACGCAGCCCCCACAGAACCTTCCAGAAAAAAACGCGACCAAGAAAAAGAAGCAAGCCAGTGCAAGGAGGGTCGCAGTGGCCAACTCTTCCACGGAGGAAGAAGGGGATGATGTCTCGATAGGGCAGCAGGATCCCGGCAAGGACAACGAGAGGAAAGGAAGAAAGATATACCTGGTGTCTGCATTAAGCCGAGGTCAAGAAACACAAAGAAAATCTGTCCGAAGGCGCAAGTGCATGGTCACCGTCCAAGACCAGCGCATTCTCATGACCATTGACACCGGCGCTTCGGTGAATGTTATGCCCACAAGCATATTCCAGACTCTAAAGCCTCAACCAGTCCTGAAAAGCATAGACACGCTGTTGTATGCATACGGCAGCGGAAGCCCCTACCAGTCATGGGCAGGTTGCGCACCATGCTGGAGCACGGCGAAAACAGACTATGGTCGAAAGTCTATGTCGTGAAGGCAGGAATTGTAAGCCTCCTGAGTGGGGATGCAGCAGAAGATCTGGGGGTGGTCAAATTCATCTGCCATATCGATGAGGCCGAAGAGGTGGAGAAAATGCTGAATCAATACCCCAAGCTGCAAGATGGAATAGGCTGCTTGAAGGGCAAAACCATCAGGCTGCACATTGACGAAACAGTACAGCCGAAAGCCGTACGGCATCGAAGGACACCTTTCCACATGAGAGAACAAGTGGAGCAGGAACCCAAGGCTCTGGAGGAAGCTGGCATCATAGAGGCGGTTACAGGGCCCACACCATGGGTCTCCCTGATGGTCGTCACGCGAAAGCCTAAACAGCCCGGAAAGGTCCGGATTTGCATTGATATGCGTCTACCTAACACTGCCATCAAACGAGAACGCCACATCACCCCAACGATCGACGAAATCGTGGCGGAACTCACAGGGTCTTGTGTATTCTCGAAAGTTGACTTGAAGGATGGGTATCATCAACTCAAACTCCACAGAGACTCGCGCTACATCACAACATTCTCGACGCATTTGGGGTTAAGGAGATACAAACGCCTGAGCTTCGGGATCTCGTCCGCTGCTGAGGTATTCCAGCAAACTATCCAGGAGGTCATCAGGGGCTTCCCTGGGGTCCTCAACGTGAGCGACGACATTCTGATTCACGCCCCTGACAAGAAGGAGCACCTCAAGAGGCTTCATACCCTACTGGGCAGACTACAAGAGGCTGGACTGACCATACACAGGGAGAAGTGCGAGTTCCTCAGATCGGAAATCACCTTCTTTGGTTACAAGTTTGGCAGCACGGGCATCTCCCCTGATCCCCAGAAGGTCGCAGACATCCAGGCGGCAAGCCCACCGATGACCCCCACAGAAGTACGCAGTTTCCTAGGGATGGCAACCTACTGCGGGAGGTTCATTCGAAACCTGGCCACCCTATCTGAGCTACTACGGGAACTGACGAAAGCAAACGTCAAGTGGGACTGGGGGCAGAAGTGCCAAGACTCGTTTGAAAGTATTAAAGAATCCCTGTCCGTCGACACCAAGATGGCGTATTACAACACCGAGCTGCACACAGAACTGTTCGTGGATGCAAGCCCCGTTGGGCTCGGTGCCATCCTAATGCAGGTGACGAGAGAAGGGGAGAAAAGACCGATAGCCTACGCCTCGAGAGCCCTCACGGAAACCGAACAGAGGTACTCCCACATTGAGAAAGAGGCCATCGCCGTGCTGTGGGGGTGCAGGCACTTTCATCTGTACCTATATGGGCGGCGGTTCACAGCAGTCACCGACCACAAACCCCTACTACCCATCTTCATGGGAACATCGTCACACCCTCCGGCACGGATCACCAAATGGCTACTACATCTCCAGCAATACGACTTTGATCTCATCTACCAACCAGGCAGTGGAAACCCTGCGGACTTCCTCTCGAGGCATCCGCGAGCGGCAACACAACAAGAGATCCAAGTGGCCGAAGAGACAGAGGAACATATATGCCAAGTGGTTCGCGCAATGAGACCAAAGGCGGTGAGCATCGAAGACATCGAGGCAGAAACTAACAAGGATCCCTGTTGCAATCTAGTGAAAGATGCCATAATCTCAGGGGACTGGAAAACCTTCATGAGACACACACACAACAGAACAGCGGAAGCAAAAGGGTTTCTGTCCGGCATGTTTACCGTCCGGCAAGACTTGTCAATCACAGAAGGCGGAGTGATACTAACGGGTAACCGCATCGTAATCCCTCTCAGAATACAAGACAGGATAGTGGCCCTAGCGCATGAAGGACACCAAGGGCTGGCAAGGACAAAAGCCCGCATACGGCACAGGGTATGGTTTCCCCAGATCGAGGAACGGGTCGAGACACTCATCAGTACGTGCCTAGCCTGTCAGATAACGGGGGCCCCGCCAGAACCGGAACCAATTCTATCGGCGGCACGCGGCCGCTCTCGGTGGGAGGCCATCAGCATTGACTTCTACAAGCTACGGGAAGGCCTCCACCTTTTGGTAGCCGTTGATGACCACTCCCGATATCCGGAAGTTGAAATAGTCGAATCCACAGCAGCGGAAGTGGTCATTCCAGCCATAGAAAAAATGTTCGCAACTCACGGACTACCAACCTCCATCAAAAGTGACAATGGGCCACCGTTCACCGGGGAGGAATTCAAAAACTATCTGCAGGACCTTAATATAAAGTATCACCACATCATGCCGAGGTGGCCCCAGGCCAACGGGGACGCCGAACGCTTCATGAGAACCATCAACAAGGTGCTAAGGGTATCCAAGGCGAACGCCAGCCCATGGAAGGTCGACCTCTACCGGATCCTCAGGAACTATCGGGTTATCCCCCACAGCACAACCGGCATACCGCCGGCCCATCTCATGTTCGGCACCGTCATCCGATCCTTGATTCCGCACCATCCAAGCAGGACCCCGGACGAGGTCAATGAAGGACGCACGGAAATGAGGAGAAGGAGTGCCAACGCCCACATGAGTAGCAAGAGGAGAGCGAGGCAGTCCGATCATCAGGTGGGGGACCAAGTCGTCATGCTACGAAACCCCACCAAATCAAAACTCGACACCAGATACGAGGAACTGCCATGGACCGTCAGCGATCGGCACGGAACCATGGTGACTGTGACCGGAGGACACCGTCAAGTGACGAGGAACTCGTCGTGGTTCAAGGCGGTGCCTTGCAACCTGTGGACTGACAGCGAGTGCCACCTGGAAGACGAGGACGCTCAGCCCAGCGAAGACGAGTCTAGGTCCATCCCGGATGAGACAGGAGCGGTGGATGGAACCTGGGAACCGCTGGAGGCCCCCGGCCTCGAGGACCTGACCAGTGAAGGTGAGCCAGATCAGGAGCCGGGGGGTGCAGGCCCCGGGAAGGGCGGTACGGTCTGAGATCTGCCACAAGACCGCCGGCCAAGTTAAATGACTATGGGCCTCATTACGACCCTGGCGGAAATTGAAAAATGATGGCGGAAATGCAATACCGCCATCGAACACCGCTCGTTGCGATTATGACCCGTCACCGTAAAGTACGATGCCATTAGCGACACCGCAGTGAACGGCAACGCTAACTGCACCAAGTACGCGCACGCGCGCCTTGCAAAACCGGAATCACCGCCATGGCGCAACGGTACGCGAATTCTGACCCTAGCGGACATGTACTGAACGCCATCAAGCACGTCGTAAAGTACCATTCCGCCATGGCGAGAAATACGGCATCGTGAACCAACCGTAAATGGCCCACTGAGTGCCTGTACTCCACTCCCTGGCCACATTGCACAACTCCTGGCAGGCGCAATGTACTCACACTATGCAACCAGTGAAATCTACAATTCACCCATGCATGCCAACGTAGAAATGCATGCAGGGGCTCAAAGCGCCCCGTGAGTGGGCATCCATGTACGGCATGTCACCATAGCCGTACTGATGCAGCACAGGCATGTGAAGGTACAATACATCAAAATGAAAATCAAGAACACATGACACAAAACAACAGTAGTCCCCCATCGCTTGCCACCAGCGCAAGGCAACATCCAAAACAGCATCCTGAGGGGGATTGCACCAGCCCTGTACTCTTGCCAGTAAACAAACCAACCATCAGCAGAAGCATGTACCACACAAGTTGGCAGAGTGACTGAGCAGCCAGGCTCATCCCAAGAGGGGCCGATGGGAGCTGCAGGGCACAGATGGCATGAATACAGAAGCTATTCCAATGGACATGACCCCAGTCCCCCTCCAACAAACGCACGCAAACACAGGCACCTGTGACCAGCCACATTCTGAACATCCCATCATTCCACCAATCGACCTGGCTGACAGGCACCAGTCGGCCAAAAGCCAATCCCCCGCCCCTGAACAGCACATCATGTAAACAGTCACAATGGCAGCCCCTATCCGTGACCATACTGTGCTACGTAGGCAAACGCGGCCAGTACTGTACCACACAACTCAACTCAGAAGGCGGAACACAATGCAGATCATCTCGCAATACATACCGCCACAAATCGAAAATCGCCACATCACCTGCAAAGAATAACGCAACACGACAAATATCGGAATACAATTTAAATGCACATCCAAATGACAAAGGCCCCACAGCAATTTGCAAAATAACACCAAAACATCCATCATCACCGAGGGCTGCATCTGCAATAATTGACCAGCTTCCACTTGTGTGACGCCCTGTACCATCATGGCACACAGGGCCTACATCAACGTTCCAAAAGGCAACATGGAAGCGGCAAGAACCGCAGGTCCGTCCCATGAGGCAGGCACTAGTCGAGCTGAAAGGCCGAAATGTTGCACCTAGCCACCAGTACAGCGTAAGGGCATGTGGCCCATTGGCGATCGTCCCATAAGATCGAAATGGTGCTCCACTGATTCACCCGAAGCTGCAGGTGTCGAGAGTAAAACCCATCTGGAGGAGTGGCGTAGAGATGGCATCTGCAATAGGGCAGGAGATACCTGTCACCCAAATGAAACACAAATTAACCGATTGCATTACGGGACTCATGATGCATTACAATCTTCATTCAACACACCAAATCCACACCCATATGCATGCTAGCCCACTCCAAAGGAATATACAGACCCCTAAATCAGTATCGATTCATAACGAAATCAATCGAGGTAAATACACCATTGGCAACGTCGGTTACTGTGCATGCGTCCGTCAAGGTAGAACCCATGACATGGGATTAGTAACGTGCCTAGACACAAGTGTATGAAGGCGCGTCGAGACAGGGAGGATCCGACAAGGGCAGATAGACGTAAGTCCCACTATGGCAGCCTTGCATCACATAGCGCAGGGGAAGGGGAGTGATTCAAAAAACCCATGTACATGGCAGACCCTAAACGGAATCATCTGTCCATGCATCCATTCATCATTCCCTCATCCCGCAATGAAAACGCAAGAATATTCACTCACATAATATGTGAAACTTCCATCGCGTCTGTGCGTAATGCAGTCTGCAAAAACCACTGTGCTCCTGGCCGGATCTGTAGTGTTGTGAAGCAAGATGGATTTGGGAACGTCCTGCCTTATCGTCCACTACGCTATTGCGCATCCCATTCAATTCATATCATTCATTGCTTGCTCGTTATGGGCCATGTCCCAAGGACATTCTACAATAGAACGTTACATTTCCAGCCAGACCTGTGGGCGTATCCTCGCCGCTACTTCAAAACCAAAAATGCTGGCCTTCGAATTCCTCACTTGCAACATTACGTCGAAAAGGCTTCTGTGAACGCTTGCATTCACAATTACATCAATGTAGTGCGGCTGTGTGTCATAATGCTAACTGGCTGCAATCACAAATGGGACGCCACGCCCGTCGGTGAAGTACGTTACTGTGCTGCATGAGGGTCGGCCATCGATCGAGCCCTACATACCACTGACTCTTCACAGGTATGTAAGCGGCTGCAATCATAGCATGTGTAACAATGGGAGCATAGCATGAAAATCAGTCAAAGTACATCACACTGCCATCGGGATTTGATACATGATTCCAATCCCAAGATGCCATGCGGCCAAATGCAGCCTTACGTGCGGGACGTGCTCGGCCAGAAGGGATTGCATCTGCCACAGATTCATTCAATCAGCACAGGTGGAGGCCATACAGGCCGACAGCACATATATAGCAGACCCAAACCCCTCCCACAACCACTCCCACTCCAAAATGCTACCGGCAGGACTAGCGATGTTGGGCCTGGGGGACCAGATAGCACTGCAAGTGCTACAACTACAAGAAGACGACGAACAACAACAGGTACAACAACCGGGCGCACAGGGGAGACGGAGGAGAAGGAGGAGGAGGAGGGCAAGGCAGGGTCAGCAAGGCCCACAAGCACTGCCACTACCACCACGCAGGCGGCCCGCAATCCCACGCCTCCGAGCTGATCCGTTCAACCTCACTGCTGAGCAGATCCACACCCTCTACCGTTTGGACCGGGACACCATAATCGCCATTGTGGACATGACACATGCTGACCTCGTGAGCATGATAGATAGCCCAACCGCCATCCCACCCCTACTGAAGGTGGTGTCTGCACTCCACTTCCTGGCCACAGGCACCTACCAGCACACAGTGGGACAGTTGCATGGCATTTCACAGCCACTGTTCTCACGGACACTCTTCCAAGTGCACGATGCCCTCCTGAAGCACGCCGACGACCACATCACACTACCACGCACGTACCAGGAGATTACCAACGCAAAAGTGGGATTCCATGCACTTGGCGGCATCCCGGGTTGCATTGGTGCCATCGACTGCACCCATGTTGAATTGGTTGTCCCACATGCCATGGAGGTCCAGTACCGCAACCGGAAACAATTTCATTCAATCAATGTGCAAATGGTGTGTGACTCCAACAAGATCTTTACGCATTGTTGTGCCAGATTTCCAGGATCTACCCATGATTCTATGGTCCTGAGGAACACAAGAATACCACGCTACATGGAGCGACACGCAGGGCACAGATCCTGGCTACTCGGTGAGTCTCATTCCATGCATGACATCGTGGCCCATTTGATGCGTCAATGACCTTGCAGGAGGGGGGGGGGCTACTTAGCACTATCATTCCACTGACACCCTTTATTCGTCTCATACAGGTGATGCCGGGTATCCACTGAAGAGATGGCTCCTTACACCAATCCGGAACCCACAGAACGAGCATGAGGAGGACTACAACCATGCCCACTCACGTACCCGTGTGGTCATTGAACAGGCATTCGGCCTACTGAAGGCTCGTTTCCGCAGCCTCAGCAGGTCTGGCGGGGCACTCATGTACAGCCATGAGAAGGTTTCTAAGATGGTCATGGCATGTGTCATGCTGCACAACATGTGCATACGTAGGAATGTGCCCATGCCCCCTGATGCTGTACTGCATGCACCTGAAGATGATGATGATGATGAGGGTGGGGATGTGGAGGCACCTCAAGGAGTCCATGAGGCACAGGATGCACGTGCAATCCGACAGAGCATCATAGATGCATGCTTCTAGCAACCACGCATGGTGCCTATTACACGGAAAGGGGACCTGTGGCACTGTGTGTGTGTAGTACAGGCACATTGTGGACTGTACGCCTATGAAGGCCTCGTACGCAAATATCAATGTCCACACATGTCATTGGATGATAATGAGGTGCTGTATTGTTAATGTGATTTGATTTATACACCCTATGGACCCGCCACCCAGTGAAGCCCAACACACCCCCTCCACCCTACTACCTCCCCCCCCAACACCAGTGTCCAAATATGCATGCTGTCCGTGGGTAGACGCTATTGCAAGCCCCCTCTACGGGTATCAGGGGCACCCCTGCCCGTGGAGCGCAGGTTCCTGCCAGATCTGCGTTGGGGGCTGCCCTGGACGGAACTTGCCACGGATGATGTCTCTGCCTGCTCGCGTCCATGCATGTCTCTGAGGGTTTGTGAGAGCTCCGAGAGCACACGGCGCACAGCAGCAAGTTCAGCACAAACGTCTTTGGACGTCGCATGCAGTTCCCCCCTCAGGCTCTCGGTGCTTTTCTCCATTTGTGCTCTCAGGCTCTCGGTGCTTTTCTCCATTTGTGCTCTCAGGCTCTCGGTGCTTTTCTCCATTTGTGCTCTCAGGCTCTCGGTGCTTCTCTCCATTTCTCCCCTGAGGCTCTCACTACTTTTCTCTATTTGTGCCCTGAGTGTCTCGGTGGATGTTTCCATGGCTGCCCTGGAACCCCCGCATTCATTTGCATGGTCCTTGAGTAGCGTGGACACTTCCTGCTGTTGCTCGATCAGCAGGTCGAGGGACTGTTGCCTCTGCTGGGCCATGGACATTTGCGGTGGTGTGACAGGGGGGCTGCTCAACACATGTTGCCTTGGCACAGGACTTGTGGGGGTTGGCCAGTCGTCGTCTTCAGGGTGCCCCTGCGTGGTTTCGTCATGGTGTAGGGGATGGAACATGCAGGGGGATTGGGAAAGGTCATGGATGGTACCTACGTCGCCAGCACTGTTTTCCGTGTCGGAGCATGCTGGCATGACAGCTGTGTCACCTATGGTGCTGCTACCACCAGAGGCAGTGCCATCAGATACGTTCTTTGGGGGGACCTGTGGTGCTGGGGTTGTGGACTTGCTGGCTGCTGGGGTGCCTGTTGCAGTCCCCTCCAGTGTGCTGCCACTTGATTCCTGCTGCTGCCGTGTCTTGATCCTTGCACCTGAGGTGGAGGCTCTTGGGACGTTGGTCCTGGCCCTCTTTGCAGGCGTGCTGGTAGGGGTGTCCTGCAGCTCGTCGTTGGTATCGGACCCTGTGGTGGAGTAAAGAGGGGCGAGCGTTAGTTATGGGTCTGTCGGATTTGGAATGGCAACGTATCAAATGCATTGGGGTGGTACATGAGGCTGATTTGGGACTGGGCCTTGGAGGTGGTCTCATTTTCGTGTGGATTGAGGATGCATTCATTTGGCTGCCTGCAGTTAGGGGGTGCATGCTGCACATGTAGGGGTTGTTTATGGCATCTTGATTGATTTGTTTATTCATTCTGACTTTTAGAGGGCGCTGTCAGGGCAAAGTATGTATTGCACTATGGGGTCACATGGTACTGCACATGTTCGTGTTTTGTGGATTTCGCATTGTTTCTCTTGGCCAACCTACCTGATTCTCCGGATGTCGGCACTCCTTTCTCCATCCCTCCGACTCCCTCTATGCTCTCCATTCCTATGGTGGAGGCGCAGATATCCTCCCAGGGGGTCAACTTGATGGGCGACTCTGAACCCCCCCCGGTAGCTGTGGCGATGTTCCTGTTCGCAGAAAGTATGCTGCGTACGCGGATCCGCAGGTCGTCCCACCGCTTGCGACATTGCTGTGGCGTGCGGGGTGTTGTCCCCACCGCACTTACGCGCTGTGCCACCAGGGCCCATATGGCCTTCTTGTTGGCAAGGGCCGTCCTGGTCATTTGACTGGAGAAGACGACGGCGGCATTTTCCTGGAGGGTCTCGGTGAGCACGGTCAGTTCCTCTCGGGAGAAGTGTACCTGCCGCTTGCGATCACACGCTTTCTTGGCTACCTTTCCCATATTTATTTTTTTAACTGGGGTTGCTAACGGGTTGGGATGTGTGTCAGGGTCGGATTTTTAATGGTTGTGTTGGGATTCGGATTTTATAGTTGTGCGGCGTGCTGTTTCCCGTTCCGGCCACATGCTTTTACTTCCGTTTCCGTATATTTACGGTGCCCGTAATTTGCGGTGCCCGCTCGTTACGGTGACCGCTCATTACGGTGACCGCTAAGATGGGTGGCGGTATTGCACCTGGTGCAGCGTACGGCGGCGGTAAGGGCCGTTTTGGGGTCATTTCCGCCATCGCAGCCTTTCGGATTCCGCCATGGCGTAATGCTCGTGCCCGATGGGTCGTAATTAGCCGCACTTTGCTCCTTCGTGCAATGGCGGAAACGCTATTTACGCTGTTGCGGTCCGGTCAGTCACTTTCCGCCAGGGTCGTAATGAGGCCCTATGTGTGGTAGTGTAAGGTACCTGGACCACGGACACTAATGGCCGGGCAGTTATTGGTTAAGAGCGTGAACCGATGTTTGAACTCACAGTTGATGCAAGTTAGTGCTATGTTTGTTTGTTTTATAATAAAGGAGGAATGTTATGTTCCGCCCTGCGTCCGCTACGCGGTGACGCAGGGCGTGCCTAATAAAAGCCCCGCCCCCGCGCTCGGGAGGCAGCTCCGGGGCAGACCATCCACACCTGTGCGTGTGATTCATTGAAGCTCCCGCTGGAGCTGCGCCACAGGCCGTGCGGCCTAGCCTAACCCCGCCAACCCTCGCACGCGCACGCCGAGGGCTGGACCTTAACAATGGGAAAACTGCATTCTCCCAATTTCTGTTGTGAAATCTCCCTCTAAGGGGCGCCACAATGTTGGCATGTCTGGTTAACTAATCAGAGAAGCTTTTCCACTGGGACAAATACATTTACATCACTATTAAAAACTGTTACAAAAGGTAAATCAAAGTGAACTGTGTGTGTTTCTGATACTAATGCAATGTGTCCTCAATGTGCTCAGTTGAAGGTTCCAAGCTGGAATTGAAGCCTTTTACATTTTTGGACAGCGGGCGTGGGAGTGTTGGCAATGCACAATGGATCATCGGATCAGTGATATTAGGTGTGATCGACCCACAGTGTAATACAAATACCAAGGTTACCTAAGCGTGGGTTACCTTAAGCATGGCATCTCATTGAACAGAGCTTAAAGGGGTTCCGCTACACTCAATATGGCCGCCTTCAAAAACACACGGTGCAGTCGTTGTAGGGTTGGAAAGCTTCCCCCGCCCTTTACGAAGCGCTGGCTTTTTATTGGTGAGATGGGACACAGCAGACACCGTACGAGGACTTTAGTTTCATTTCTTCTGTTTCCTAGCAACGGACGCGCAGCCGAAGGGGAAAAAAGTTGCGGACTGCAGTTATCGTGAAAGGTCGCACAGGCTTCAGAGGCAGAGAACTGTGAGGGGGTGAGTGCTTTTCGTGGGGTACGGGAAAGCGGAACGATAGATAATTGATTACGAGTGAAAGGAGACGTAGCGTTTTAAAACGGAAGCTTCCAACTGACCTCTCGTAATGAACTCATGTGGTTTACCATTCCTATTATTTGTGGGGGAGAATCCGAACTCTGCTGGGGTAGATGTTCTGCATATATGAGGGAAACGTCTAATGTTGCTGGCAGCATTCTGTACTGTTGGGAGGTGAAGGTGCTCTTCCGCGTGTTGTACTTGTTCACTCTGTGTGGGGGTGGTTTCCTACCGCATGTGTTTCACCTGGTGGGGGTGGAGGGTTATTTCATTGCGGTTGCATTGCATTTAATGTTCTTTCTGGTGTGAAGGGGTTCTTGTATATCGAACCACTTCACACCAGAAAGTACATCATGGACAACAGCAATGCAAGGGCACTGGATCTGTGCAGGATGCATGTTAACCCATATCTATCTCAGCAACTCGCCGTAAGTCTCGTTTCTGCACGAATAAGACCACTACATGTACTGGTAAGCAGGGATAGTATTCGTGCAATAAGACCAGGTCTTGTATATTGCTACAACTCACACCCACAGACTTTTGTTTTTTATTAGACTTCAACGGACCCGCGTAGTCTGCATTTTGTGCTTCAAACTGTATTTACAGTCAGAAGCAGACTTGCATGAGGAGGCACTCTGTCGTTTCAGTGTTTTCTCCTGGTTGTTGGAAAAATCGCAGGCCCACCCATTTCACAAAGGTTCCTGATACACGCAAGGAGGTGGTGATCTAACGAGGGCAATTCATTTGCACCCTATTATCAAGAACAGGGTGAGGGTGGGGCGGGGGTGGGAGGGGGAGTGAAGATGCGTAGAGCCACGCGGGGCCAATTTCAAAATGATGTTTGAATGTCCTCTGGCCCAGAACTAGGTAAATCCGTCCAAGGCAGTAGCGTGTTGCAGACCTACTTTGGAGACATGAGGTATCCTAAGCTTTGTAGCAGCACCCAAAGAAACATGCTCATCAATGCACTGGTATTGGAGGGCCAAATGAATTTCCACGTACCATAGAGATCTGCGCCCCAAGATGAAAATGATGGCATGGATATCTTTGAAGAGGCAAAATACAGAATCATCCAGTGATTTCCCAACCAGGACTACATCTACATTGTCCTTCAGATTCTACATTAGAGCACAGAGCATACACGAACCCTCGGAGGAGTTCATTGTGAGCCTCCAAACATGGCACATGCCATAGCGAAACCAGACAGACAGAACTATCCACGATGATGGTTTATTTCAGACCTTGTACAATTCAGGACATTCTAGTTCATGTGAAAGAGTTGTCATTGGACAAAGTTATTGCCATTGCTCAGTCAGCAGAAGAGACCTTAACCAGAATAAAGCACAATAAAAGACGTTCCAGGCAGGGAGACACGAACATGGTATCACTGCACATGAAAAGACTGGCAGTGCAGATGCACAATATAAATGTAAGCATAAGTCCAAGGGAATTACACACCTTGAAAGGTTTTTGCTACAGCATCAGCGAGCGAATTGCACGTGGCTAATGATAGAGTGCGTAGCGATTTACAGTGTGTTCAGTATGCAGCAGAGTCGGACACTTTGCAAAGGTGTGCCATTTCACACCCACTAAGCAAGTAGCAGCATTGACATATGTTGACTACATTGATTATCACAATAATCATAATTGGGCATAGAAGCAGTTCATGGTGCCATCAGCACCTCCCTGTTTTAGGGTTCTGACAATAATCCCCAACTACCCATCCTCACCTCCTCAAAGAGTCACAATGATCTATTGCCTAAGGGGAACTTTCCTGCACCTTCTCTTCTCTCACCTCTTTCACTCCCACCTCCTCAATGATTTTCCATGTGATTGTACCTCCACTCCAATTCCACTCACACCTCTCAATCTTATGGCATGTCAATTCCGCTCACACATTACTACAGTCTTCTTCAACCATCTCTGATATCCCTTACCTCATCCTGAGGTCTTCCTCTCAATGTTTGCACTCCTCCTTGCCTTCAAACCACCTCCAACCTCCTCCTGATCACACTCCCCGACTTCTCCCTCAATATCTCCCCCTGGGCACACTTACCCACCTCTATCATGATGCTATCTTCAACTTCCTCCTGAATACACTCCTTCCCTCTTCCCTTAATGTCACTTCCATTGTCCATGGTACTTCCTTTTCCTTCCTCTCTTCCTTTATCTCTGTCCACTGCCACTTCACTCCTTTATGTTCCTCCTCTCTGTCCACCAGTTCCATGCTCCTCTCCTCCCTTGGTTAACAACCTCCTTGCCCCTCCTCTACCCCAATATCCTTCGGTTCTTGTCTCCAACCCTTTCCAAAGCTCATGCACACCTTAGGATACACACTCTGCTCTCCGAAAGACGTGGCTCCCAGGTACCACCCCCAGTTAACCACATTCAGATGTTTTTCCAGGTGTGAATCAGTATTATTTAAGCAGTGATTGTGTGTGGCTTCCCTGCTGACTCTGTGATGCAGAGGTAGGAAAAAAACCTACTGAAGACATACCTAAATATCGGAGGAAACAGAAATCACTTCTGATGCTTCCTAATTTCTAACCACACGGTCACAGGTGTTATGAGGGTGGTCTGGGGCTGAGACCACTGTAACATAAACTTCTCTTAAATGTTGGTAACATACCAGACTGTTAATGTTCCTGCTGAAAAAACACTGTGTAGCAACATTGTTTTAATGGCCACTGTTCCACAGCCCATCACTCAGTAAGGCAATTGTGCATGAACGAACTGCGTGTTTTCTAGGATGAGACAACATGCCTCTCCAATGTAAACCATTAGCTGCAGAGCCACATGGTCTATGCAATTGTTACTACTGGAACTTTAGGGTTCAAGAGGCCATTTCACTTCATGGCCACATTCCCAATTTTGTTTGTGTCTGGATGCTATCCAGCACATTCCAGATTTAGAATTTCCAATGACAGAACTCCACGTGGAGCTGTTGTGAGAACCTTTGATTCCTGTTGTAAGGAAAGGCAAGCACACCACTTGGAAATGGTAAGGTGCCCCCACCTAATTGATAACTGAATTAGAAAAGAGTTGTTCATGGGAGGTGTCCAGGACATATGTATTTCCTCTTTGTAGCTACTGTGATGCTTTCTGTCCACCTTCCCTACAACTCTTTTCCAAAGAATCCTAATCTTTTGTCCTTTGCAACTTCTACGCCCAAGTTGTGAGATAGGAGAGGGTGTGAATAAAGCCTTAGTTGTATATCTTCTCATTAGATATGCCCTGAGGCATCCTGAAATTTGGAAAACACCATGCCCGTTCTGGCATAGAGATGAGGCCTTCTCTTTTATGAAGGGCAGCAGTCCTCTTGGAATCTCATTTAGCTGATTCTGCGAGTGGAGCTGCTGTAGTGGAGCACTGTGTTAACACATGGTATTGCTCAACCGCATTTGAGAATCAGTAAAATAAAGGTCTTTTGGTGCATGTTTGTTCATGCATCTCTTGAGCTGGGGCCGCTGCCAACACCGGTCCAAAGCAGGGAAAAGCAATCCACAAAATTAAAAAAAGGAGTGCACCAGTTGCTGGAAAAAACATACAAATTTATCATGGCCGGAAAGACGCGGTGAGCATAGCCAACTTCAGCACGCCCACTGCAGGATAAACATTTTATAGCCCCAAACAAAACATTCGAATATTACAGAAGAAATGTAATAAAAACATCATCCTAACATTATCATTGCCTGGTTGTCACTAGTGCCCTAAACAATCATGTACATTGTTCAAAAATTATTGGCAGTTACCATCTCATCACAAAAAAAACACCAACCACTCAACATGATCTCAGCTCCTTGCTCAGCAAAAAATGCACCAATCCCATCTCTTGGAAGAAGTTCGATAGAGGGCCTCATTCTAATTGCACCATGCCACCACAGACCATTTGGACCGCAACGTCCCACCGAGATGGACCAATGAGCAACGAACCAGCATGGCACACACCTCCTCTATTCATTTCTCATTCCCATCGTGTGCATATGCTCAATATGTACCTCCTTATCTCCCTACATAATGCCAATCCTGGTACACCATCTTCTTGCAGTTACCCTGCAATGAATGTCTTCCTAGAACAGAAATGACAGGTCCACTGTTGAAACTGCTCCTTTACCATAATTTTTGCAAGTCTGTCTAAATTGTTCAACCCATTTCACAATGCAGATGTCTGAGAACTGATCCTACACATCACTGTGGCCTTCACAAACATTATGTATTCTTTCCCTATCTGATGAGGCAGCATTTGCTGTCTGGGACCTAACATCCATCCCTTGGGAAACGCTTCCCTTGCAATAAGATACTGGCAACTGTCTCACACCCCTCCCCACCAGTCTGTTTGCAGGACTTGACAACTGTCAATCAATTGCTTCCAACTAACAACTACGCCTACTACACTATAATAGCAGCTCAATGCTTCGAACTGAGGCCTGCTCAAAAAATGGCAGAGTTCTTGCTCATAATACCTAATTCCTCTATGGGCCGAAGACAAAATAATACAGTACCATGTGTTCTATACTAGGTGTTCTAAAAACTACCAAAAATAAAAGGTGCACATGTTTGCCATGAGAGAGAATATAATGCGATGGGCTGTGTATGTGTGCTGTGCCAGATGGTGAAAACGTGATTATGCGTGCTATGAAAATGTGGTGCCTTGAGCTTCACTATGGGAAAGTGTGCTAGACAATGCACTGTGTGATGCCTATGAAATGTGTTGCATGCAGGAATGTGGTGCCATAAACCATGTATTTTCTGCAATCATGTTGTGTAGGCAACGTGTGCTCAGTATGGTGCCATGCAGTGTGCTGTGTGTCGTGGTCAGACGTTGGGCAATGTGTTACATAAAAAATAATGTGCTGCGTCCCCACTGTGAGGTGCACTGCATGCAAACAATATAATGTTATGTGCCACAATGCTGGCAAAAAGCAAGATCCTAATGCTACAACTGCTGATGTTATGTAAAAAGCAAAAATGTACTACTGTGTGCTATGCCGTGTCACATTTTAGCTGTTAAAATAAACTTATGAGCACTGCTGCTGTCCAAGAGGCACACAGTCAATACGTCACTGCCGAGGTCCTGATTCCTTATTAGTTGATCTTTCTCAGACGATACTTACGATCACTTTGACCATGCACCTCCATCTGAAAACATCCTGTTTAAATGTGGAGAGCAGTATCCTTATAGTGGGCTGTGTTTCCCAGATTCTTTTGCTTCTGATACAATGTTATTTTTGTGGGTAGAGCGTTTACAACACTTTCTTCCTGGTGGCACCATTGATATCCTGTCATGATTCATGAACAGCCTGCAAAAGCACTGTGCTGGGGAAGGGGACTCCCTGTTGTGGTTACAACCTTTGGGTATGGCTGTACTGCAGACATGCTTGAGTTTTGGATGTATTTCATGTACTTGAACTACTCTTAAAGGGACATGTGTCCTGTTCTTACCAAAAGTGACAAACTTGTGGCATAGAATTGGTGCTTATACATAAAGAATTTGTGTTTCAAAGTGTCCACGGGGCAAGGGAACAGCAGGGCAATGGAATATGATAACGGTGATGAACAGAAATATTGAAGCAGTCCTATAGGCTGTGTGAACATTTGGATCATGCAAGTGCAGAGAGATAGAGTGGTGAAGTGCCAGAGAGCCAGTTGCAAAGGCAACGGGTAAGTGCCAGGCAGTGACCACTTGATGCAAGAGGGGTCCCAGCCCATACAGTGTGTGCACGCCTGTAAAACAAGTGGTGCCTGAAGGCAAGTGCAGGGGGACTGCGGATGTTGCGGCCAATCAGACAAAAAAGGCCAGGTCCCAAAAGGGCAGATAAGGGCCCAGGCCAACAATCACAGTGACTGTGAAGTTTAGCACGGGAGGACGAGAGGGAAGGAGGAGGAGAAGAGGAAAGTCTTGAGGAGCTTGCAGAACTTAAGGAGATCTGGCTCAAGGTGCAGAGAAATGGGGAGGCTGTTCCAGAGGAGGGCGCCAGCCGAGGAAGAGGAACGGCCGCCCGCTCTCTGCTTAGAGAACTACTTGACAAGCATAGAATTGGAGCCGAAGGATCGGAGGGATCTGGACTGAGAGTATTTGGTGAGAGCGAGTTGCAGATAGTGTGGTCTCCCGGCCCAGACAGCCTTATGGATGATGCACAGGGATTTGAATTTGATCCTTACAGTTACCGGGAGCCAGTGGAGAGATTCTAGGGCTGGAAAGATATGGTCCCTGGGCTTAAGGCCAAGGATAAGTCTTGCAGCCCTATTCTGGATTAGCTGGAGGGGGCAGAGAGAAGTAGGTAGATTAAGAAAGAGGCTGTTAACAATAGTCCAGCCTGTAGTGCACCAGAGCCCCGGACTCATTAAGCTTCTGAAAAAAGGAGAGGAAAGGGAGGGTGACCCTGAGGAGCAAGAGTTGGAAATGGGGCTTCTTGGCAAGGTCCAGGATGTGATGGATGAAGGAGAGAGAGGAGTTGAAGTTAACTCCCAGGTTTCTGGTTTCAGAGGAACCAGAGGGGGGAGAGCCTATCGAGGGTGGCCAGAGAGAAGGGAGATAAAAGGGAACAGAAGTCCCTATAGGAAGAATCTCAGTCTTGCTGGCATTGAGCCAGAGATCATTGTTGGTACACCAAGACTGAATGGCAGACAAGCAATCAGAATGACAGAGGAAGTTAGAAGAGATGCTGAGGGTGGTCTGAAAAAGAGTTGGGTGTCATCTGCATAACACTGTAAGTGTAGGGAGAAAGTGGAGATAAAGTTAGCAAGAGGGGCGAGATAGATGTTGAACTGCCAACAATTTGAAAGGTTAGAGCCCTGGGGAACGCCACAAGTGGAGATGAGGGGGTGAGAAGAAAGAACCCAGGATAACCTGGGAGGGGCGGTCAGTGAGGAAGGAGGTCTGGCATTTCAGTGCCCATTCCGAGATACCAAGGGTATCATGGAGCCGTTTTATGAGGATGGAGTGGTCAACCGTGTCAAAAGCAGAGGAGAGATTGAGAACAATGGGAACAGAAGGTGAGTAGGAGTCAAGAGATGCAAGCAATTCTTCATGGGTGTTCAGGAGAGCAGTTTCTCTTCACCTGGATAATCGGAATCCAGATTGATGGTTGTGTAGGCCACCAACAAGCTCAGTGTGCTGGGTCAGTTGGGGGAAGACCAACTTCTCCAGAAGTTTCCCAAGGAAGGTAGTGAGAGAGATGGGGCGGTAGTTAGCCGGACATGAAGGGTCGGCTGAAGGCTTTTTGAGGAGGGAGCGCACAAGGGAGTGCTTGAGGGAAGAGGGGAAAGACTCAGTGGCAAGAGAGTGATTACCAAAGTCTGTGAGTGCAGGGCCAAGGAGGCCGATATTGTCCTTAATAGTTCTGGAAGAACAGTGGGAGACCTGTTGGAAAGAGACCTTCATAGAGCGGACAACTCTAGTGGCCTCGTCCGATGATGTAATAGGAGAGAAGGAGGAAAGAGTGGATGAGAGAGAAGGAGGGGCCGAGGGTGTCAGGGGGGTGGGGTAAAGGGGAGAGAGGAAGAGAGCGAACTCAGGATGTCCTGAGTTTTAGCAGTGAAGTGTGTGGGCAGTGCAGTGTAATGCAGAGGGCTTGGGAGGGGAGAGGTGAGGTAGAGACTGCAGTTGGATTGGCTAGTTCCCAGCAGATTTTGAGTTCAGACGTGTTGTTAGAAGCTCCAGAGATGCATGCCTGGATGTGAGCCCTCTCCTTGGAGCAAATGGAGAGACAATATTGCCTTTGGAGAAGACAACAGGCCAGTTTATCAGAGGATGAGCTTGAGGTCTGCCACTTCCATTCAGCAGCTCCGCACTTGCATTTCAGGGCTGCTAGATCAGAGTTGTACCAACTTGGTGGCAGGTTTCAGATCGATCCTCATGTCGGGGCAAGAATATCGAGAGTGTTAGTGATAGCGAGATTTAGATTGAGAGTCAATAGTAGAGTCAGTAGTTAGAGGAGGGGCGGGTGAAGGTGGAAGCAAATTCAGCAACTGATACTTGTTTCGTCGGATGGATGTCCGCAAATGAGGCTGGCAGAGCTGAGGGAGGTTCGGTCAGCGGGCCGAGAGGTCCCAGGTGGGAGAAAAGGAGTGTGTGGTCAGACCAGGAGAGCGGGGTGGAGAGAGGGGTAGAGAGCAAGAAATCATTATGGATGAAGGCATTGAGAGTGGGTCCAGCCGAGTGGGTAGGGCTGGAGGGGAGAATAGAGATGCAGAGGTCATGGAAGATAGTGGAGGCTGCGACTGAAGAATCCAGGTGGATGTTAAAGTCACCCAGAAGGAGGAGTTTAGAGGTGGAAGTCATAGGAAAGGATGAGAATTTGGCCCAGTCTGAAAGAAAAGAGGAGATAGGATCCAGGGGCCTGTAGATAGTGGCAATAGTCAAAGAGGAAGTGGGAGAGATGCCAAGCTTGCAGACCAGTCTTTCAAAGGAGGAATAGGGCTGGGTGGGTATGAGGGAAGAAGGGACCCACTCAGGGCAGATTAAGGCTACTCAACCGCCAGCATGGTTGGAACAGGGTTTTAAGATGATCTTGTAGCCATCAGCGAGAATGGAGTCAAAAGCAGTGACTGAGCTGGCATTGAACTACATCCCGGTGAGAATGAGGACATCAAGATCAAAGTCTTCAAGGAGGAGGCAAATATCGGAAGAATGTTTGACAGCGGAACGAGCATTAAGTGTGGCTAAGTGAAGCCGGTCACCACCCTTAAAGATTTTCCGAGCAGGGTTACAGGGGAGTTGTACACCTGTCGGAGGTGGTAATGGAGGTGCTGAGAGAGGGGAAGGAGGGATAGCAGGAGCAGGAAGGAAGTTGATGAGAGACGGCAGGCGCCGGTCAAAGAGGAGGAGATTGAGTTGAGAACCCTGAGCCATGATGGTGCCATTATAATAGACATTTATGATGCACCTCAAGCATGAGAAGCCAGCCAAGAGAACTTCCTATCTAGTGCCACCATTAATGGTGAGGAAGAAGAAGGCGAGAGCGTGGAAATCGGATGTGGAGACCATAGGCCTGGAGAGGGGACAAAAAAGAGGATATCAGTGTCAATCTGTCTGGAAGCAGCACTGACATAGGTGTCTGCGATAGGCAATACGAGATTGCCAGAAAGGAGGTATTATTTGAACTTTTTTCTTCCAGACTTAGTGAGATGGGGATTGGTGATAAAATAGCAATTAGAGTAGATAGTAGAGATGGAGAGAGCCATAGAGGAAGGTAGAGAGGGGAGTGAGGAACACAAGTAGATACTGCACAGGCACAAGGTAACACACCAGGCGGCCTCGAAGCCAGAGGTAGTGGGTAACTTAAAAAGCATCCCTTTATTTGACGTTGCCAAAAAAACACTGAAACAGCACAAAATGGAGGATGTCACAGTTTAGAAAAGCACACCTAGATTTGACTTTGCCAAAGAGCGGCAGTGCAGCTTTGAAAAGGGTTGGGCACAAGTAGGCAGCAGAAATGGGTTAAAGATGAGATGTACAGTAAGTAACCATTGCAAGTTGGAGGAGGACACAGTAGGGAGGCTATGAGCCAAGGGAGGCAAAAGTCAATAGGCATCCTGGTCAGTGAGATTTTGCCCAAGGCAGTTGATCTTGTGTGCTTACCGGGGCAGGGTGGAGGCACATTGTTCAAAGTCTTGAATGCAGGGAAGCAGTTAGTTTATTCTGTGAGCAGTGCTGAGTGGGTGGATAGGAGGTACGGTGGCATGGAGGGGCGCCTTCCAACGCTGGGCAGGGCCATCCAGGGGCCTTAGTTGTGGCCTTGTGTGGAGGTCGGCGATCGCCTGCCAGCTCCCCGGATTGGCGGAGAAGAAGCACAGAGGAGCCTATCACAGCTGCGGAATGGTGGATGTGCAACAAGCGCACACGGAGGCGATTACTGAAACTCCAAAGCCCATAAAAAGACAGCGGCCCAGATGCAAAGTGGGGACATGGACAGCGCACAGTGAAACAAAACACAAACAGACCTAAAAAACAAACACATACAAATAGGGGCGCTCGTTGGCTCCAGCTGGTGGAAAAACGCAACCAGGTAGAACATCAAACCCAAGACGGCTTAGCTGGCCGATGGGGGGTAAGGTGGGTGCCTCCATTGTTCTTGACGCCACGTGGTTTGTGTTGGGCCCCGAGCGCGTACTAACATATTCACCTCTTCCTCAATGCTCCTACCTTGATTGTACACTGGGTGTTTCCTAAGGTTAGCACCCTTCTCTATGGACTGTATTGAATTGGTAATGTTGTATGACAAGGAAACATTTAGGAACTGAGGCATTTGGGTCTGTATTTCTGCCAAGCCAGGTAAGTGGGCATGGTGAGTGATTATGGTAAATAAGCACCAACTAAGCTGAAATATTGATTCCTCCCTGACCTATTTGTATTGCCAGGCACTATTGCTCCATTAGAGCATAGATTCTTTCTTTAACAAAATTAGAGGGCTTATGTGGAGAAAGGGATGTTCACACATGTTCCATGTTGGTGAGGAACTGCACCAAGCCTAAACTAGAGGCATCTGTCTGGAGAATGAAGGTCTGTCTCAATGCCACATTATGAGAAGTTGTTGATGGCAAAGTAAGTTCCTTATCACTGTAAGAGCCTCCTATGTCATGTTAGTTCAAGTGATCTTGGATCTTTTGAGTATTTTTGCAAGAGTTGTGGCCTCTGTTGATAAGTGCAAAAAGCAGGCGTTAAATTCCCCAACCCGCAAAGGGACCTCGTAGTAAGGCGGTAAGGATTTACCGGTACCGGTAAAATGCCGGTACCGGTAAACCCTTACCGCCATCCGTGTAATGAGGCCCATAGAATCTCACTGGTCTATACAGAACATCCATGATCTGTCTAGCATAGCAACCGGGACTCTCAGTGATTACTAGTGGCTTTGAGATGGTTCAAAGACTCCACGCTCCAGTACCCATTTGACCTCGATTGGTCCGCGTGGTGTCAGGCCTGGGGTAAACCATGGAACTGATCCGTATGGATTTTTCTTGCAGTGTTTCAATGCGGAAGAAAAAGCCACTGACATGTCTCAGTTTGTCTACAAACACATCTTCAAATAGTCCTGCAAGTCGTTTGTGTGATAATACTTCAGGTTCTCTGGAATGATCTTCCTTTGACTGATGGCTGGATTGGATTCTGTATAATGTTCTGTGCGGGTCATCAGGATGGGATCTTCAGGCTACTTACAGGCTTTGAGCCGGAAGACTTGTGAGATACTCTGGTGGTCTCCTGGTTGCACGCAGTAATTTGGCTCGATAGGGCCCATGCCATCACAACTGGAGCTTGTTCTTGGATGTGGGCGGGAACACCAGCATTTGCTCTTCTACGTGGAACTTCCTCAAGTGAGCCTGTTGGTTGTGCAATCAACTTTGCTTGTCTTGACTTTCTTGTAGCTGTTGATGCACTAGATCTCTCACTAAACCTATATGTTCTCTGGTGGCCTGCACACATTGGACTGTGGCTTCCTGGGTCTTCCATCCCACTGTGAGGAACTGTCATCTGGCACGGGAGCAAAGCCCTGGCCTTTTCTATTTGTATTAATACATAAAATGATGCAGTGGATTCCTTCTCCAAAGGGGTAATCTGCTAACCAGATCCCCCTTTGTCGCATCTCCATGCCAAAAGCATAGTGCACTTGTGCCCCGTTACATCAGTAGCCTGATGCACAGCACCCGCTGTGCTTGATGCTCAGAGCAGGTTCAAAGGTCACGAAATGCCCACTTGACAACCAGAGCGACAGCAGTCGCTGCAGCACAGGGGCGACATTTAAGATATGCCACCTGTACTCAACCTACAATGATCATGAGTACCCCATGTTAGGGCATCGTGCATGGCGATACTTATGATCATGGCCGCCACATCCCAATTCATATTGCTCATGTGTCTGCCCCTGAGAGTCAACTTTGCTTTGGAAGAGAATGTGTATTTGGGTCAGACAGGACAGAAACCCTGTGGACCCAGCCTATCATTGATTCTCTTTGGGGGTGCGTGCTGGTAACCCCCTTCCTCAGAGACAGCCAGACAGCAGGCAGCTGTCCTGGACCCAGGTATCCAAGGAGCACACCCATTCAGGAGGGGTAGCCTCACACCAGGGTGCTGCATATCCAAATGTCTTCGTTTTCAAAGGGGCGGGAGTAGGATGGACAGGAGTGCTCTGGACACTGGAAGAAACCTTCCACCACCTTGTTTCTCACTGTCTCTCTTTCCCTTTCCTTTCTCCTCCACTTCCGCTAAAGCAAAGCACTTTGGGTTGAAGATCAACAGGGATTGGTCCCCCAAAGCAGGTTAGCTTTGGACCGATCGCCTCAGGACTTGTGCCCTTAAAAGAAGAAGTCTTGCACCCATTCAGCAGAATTCCCTCAGTTCCTCAAGAATCCTATAAGGCGAAGAGACTTTCTGAACATTCTCACCTGGACATCCTTTGGGACAGTTGCACTGTTCAAAGCCCTATGCCAGCGGTGAAGAAGGAGCCATCCAAGACAGAAGGAAGATCTGTCCCCTAACAACTCCCAAGGAACTTCTTGAGTGACTGGTGCTTTGGACCAGGGCCAAACATTCAGCATCACTCGCTGACCTCTCCCAGTGGCCAAAGCCTGTCTCAGCATGGGACTGCCCCGACCTGCATCACTTGAACCATCGCTGTTCGACCGCACAGATCATCTTCATGCAACCTTCTTCGACTCCCGCTTGCTGTCAGGGCCCCCACGATCCTACGTGCCCGACTGAGCCTGATCACCACTGGTTGACCTACAAAGTGGCGTCGCTAGAGGGAGGGCTGGGGGGGGCTGGTGCCCCCCCTGTGAAACCCTTTGCCCCCCTTGTGCCTCCCCTACCCAAGACGAGCAGTGACCATGTTCTCCCCCTACTTTTGTTTGTGCCCCCCTACTTTTGTCTTTGGCCCCCTCTGTGCCCCTCCTAAATTTGATTCCTGGCGACGCCACTGCACCTACATACCCCTCTTAAGAGTATACCCTTCGCTCGGCCCCCGTTACCACAAAAGGCAAAGGAGGTATATCTCTTGAGAGTCCATTTTTTTACCTTGTATGATTGCGTTGAGTTTTGGTTTGTAGAAGTGTGAGGGCTGAGTGGTCCATTTTTCCCCTACGAGGCAGAATCCAATTCATGACACCCAGCTTATGCATGTCCAGGGCATCTTGTGTTTCCTGTCTTTAAGATAGCACATACAAGTTGAGCTATTGATTCCCCTCATTCTACTATTCATAAGTCTTCTCTGTATTTGAAAAGTAGCATCTTCACTAGCCTACATCCTCATCCATCACTTGAGTCCCGACATCTGGGCCAATCTTCTCAGCTTTTCCTTACTTTTCTGCTATCTGCTTTTATGTTCTGCTGGGGAGTTGGACCATTATACCAGTTAAGACCGGGGGCCCCTAGTGGGAGTACCTACATACTATACTCTACACAGGTTGAAGCCTTATGAACTTGTATGTTGCTTTAATTACAGTTTAGCCCTCTTAATGGCCCTAACAACCTTCAGCAGTGAAGTTGGTGGGACTTCTAGGTCGACCCTCATGCATCCCACTTCAGTTACCATCTACCACACATACAAGTACAATCAATATCAGGTGGACACAGAAGTTACGGTTTAAAAGAGAACAGATTTATTAGTGACTATTTCCTCAGTGGGCCAACTACCAGAACAGAATGTCGTCACCTTGTGTTTCAAACAACGTCTCTGGGTATCGCAGTCTTCAGTCCAGGTATCCCTTTCAAGTATCTATCCTCACGTCTCGGTCACTGGCAGACTCACACTCCTTTCTTGGCTCTTCATTCTGTAGAGTCATCTTGTACTTCTCGTCCTTGAATCCTTGGAGACCCATTAGCCGTGTCTCGTACCCCAAATGAGCTAGGCCTTGATGGTGACGAAGGTTTTAGGGCTGGGTAATACTGGAATAGGTCCGCAAACATCTACCAAGAGACTAACCGCCAAAGATTCTGTACCAGTTTGGTCATGGTGCCTTCTCCAACTCCCGGTCTGCAGGTGCTCACTCTAGGCCAAAACACCCAATCCTTGTCACAACATCCATGGATCACAACAGTCTTGTCCCTAAGAGGACCTTTCCTGCATCTCTTGTCCTCTCCTCTCCTTTTTTATTTATATTTTTTACTCTCATACCTTCGCCCCATCTCCACTCACAACCCTCAGTCTTACGTTATGTTGGTTCCTCTCTCCCTTTCCTTTGGTCTTCTACTGATCTTCTCTCTGGTACTCCTTTCCACATCTTCAACTCCTATCCAACTTCCTCCTTACCACAGTCATACACCTCCACTCTAATGTCACTTTTAACCTCCTCTTGACCACACGCTTCCGCCTCTCCCTAAATATCTGCTTCAGCCTCCTCATGGGCACTTTTCCTACCTATCTTCTCTTTCTAAATGTCACCTCCAGCCTTCTTGGTACCCCTTTTACATCCTGACTTCCTCCAAGCACCTTGCCCCTTCTGAAGTGACTCCTTGCTGCCTACTTACTCTCCACCAATTCATTCTTTCTCGTCTGCCATCTAGCTGATTCTTTCCAGCATCCTTCCTCCTGATACATCTAAATCTCATGTTTTCACCTCCAACTCTCTCTAAAGCTTCTCCTCCACCTCCAAACATCCACATTTATTTGAGCTAGCTCCAGGCTTGTATAGCAGGCTGGCCCTGCCTGTGGCAGTCACCATCACTTTCTGCATACAGGTGTTAATCTATTTCAGGCGTGTACTTGGATTCATAAGCATTAATTGTTTTTGGCTTCTCTGCTGCCTGTGTGGCCCAACGTTGAGACTAGGTGTGGGAGCCTCCATAAGGGCCAGCTGCCATTTTGGAATCCCCTTTCATTGACACTGGTAGCAGGGCTGCTGCAGCAGAACCTCTGTGTCCGGTGTTGACACATGGGCCCTCATTACAAGTTTGCTGGTATGCGGTCCGTAATTCCAGCAGGAAAGAGGCAAACTGACTTAATGTTTCTGCTGCCTTATATCCCAAAATGACCAGGATTTTAGAGGTGGCTGAAAAAGGATGGTAAATCCCCATTCCATGGAGTCCCATACAACTTTATGGAGGGGATTACCGGTATTTCCAGCAACAGCAATACCGTGTCAGAAATAATGGTTGTTTTCTGGCGGTGTGGGTCTCATTTACCTCCAGCTCTTGGTAAATCAACCCCCACCAGCAAACCTGTATTTTCCCAGTCAGGGAAAAGTGCTGGTGACAATATTACCACCACTTTTACCTTCATTTATCCCGGACTGGCAAACTTGTAATGAGGGCCATGTTATTCCTGAGTCACATATGCAAATCAATCTCTTGGTGAGTGGTTGCCTTGCAAGCTGTTTAAATGTCTGGAACAGTATTCCTACTGTAGTTCTCAGTTTCTAGTTTTTCTGATGTGATCATACCTTTGTGGACAAGATTTTCCTCACTGGTGGTGCTACTGCTGTCCTTTTAGGGTTTGTGAACAGCATGCAAAAATAACTTTTGGGAGTTGGGAGATAGGGGTCCCTGCCACTGCTCTATGGAAACATCCTTTGGACATGGCTGTAAAACCGAGGTGGTTGTGTTTTGTATATATTGCCCATACTTTTGGAACACCCCGTAAAGAGACTGGGTAATGTGTTGTAGTATGGCACCTGCCGGCCTTCTCGTGTCATCTGCAGGAGATGGCGCCTGCCAGCCCTACCTCGCGGTCTGCGTGCTGGGTGTTTGCTGATGAGAGTGAGGACGCGGCGACGGTTGGAGAAGAGGACGCATAGGGGGGGGGCGAAGGCTGGCGGGGCTCTTTGCCTATATAAATAACCTAAATAAATCCTGAGTAAATCTCCTCACAGTGCCTCTGTGTTTCTTTATGATACCCATACACTACAATGGTGATGAGGATGGGAAGATTCCCCTGAGCCCCGCAGATGCCCCACGCAGACTCACTCGACTGCACTACTGCACCGACGACAAAATAACCAGTTGAGCAACTTCCGTGCATCAATCCCTCTCACAAAGCCACAGAGCCCAGGAAGCATAGTAATTGTTACTGTATTACACAGTGTATAAGGCTGCACACTCCAATACTGCAATAGAAGAAATTCAACAATTTTTACCATATTGTATGGTGTAGAAGACCACACACTCCAACACTGCAAAAGAGGAAGCTCAACGATTCTTACCATATTACATGGTGTATAAGGACACACAAACTCCAATACTCCAATACTGCAATACTGCAAAGAAAACTACCGTGGCTCCACTACTATATCCTCCTCAAGAAATAGTTCAACACCACCTTTCAACAATTCCCGATATAAACATATTTAAACTGCATTTTTAAGCACCTTCAGACAACCTGCGCCTTTGAGAGCAAGTATAGGTCAGACTGCGACTGTATATATAATCATCTATTTCTGCACCACCACTCCATTTTACTACTCAACCTCCTACACTACGCTCCACCACGACAATGGCATCCAGTAGCGTTCCCTCACCAGCTTTCTTTTTACCAGAAATAGGCAAAGCTGCAATACCCTGTAAGAGATGGATAAAGTCATTTGAGCATTACCCCAGCATGATTTGTGGTACCAACTATAGCGTTGATAGGAGAAAATCCTTCCTATTACATTGCCTAAGCCCTGCTGGACAGGAGAAGTTTGAAGATTTACTGGATCTTTCAGGAAATGAAGCTGAAGACCTCAATGAATACGAAAGGGCTGTCAAAAATGTAAGTAAACACTATGAAAAAAAGGTGAGTTCAATACTAGAATGCTACAAGTGAAAGTGTGGAGCCGTACATTACAAGCCTGAGGAAATTAGTCAGAACATACAATTTCAACAACC
This sequence comes from Ambystoma mexicanum, assembly GCF_040938575.1. NCBI lineage: Eukaryota > Metazoa > Chordata > Amphibia > Caudata > Ambystomatidae > Ambystoma > Ambystoma mexicanum. The sequence goes on from NC_090925.1 coordinate 1,198,229,159, forward strand.
ACTTGGATGAACGCCTCAAGGATCAATTGATGTAACAGTGTGAAAGTCAGAAAAAAATGATGGTCGGAAGATGGCCTTCCTTTAGATACTGTTCTGAGAGTAGCTAAAGAAGTGGAGCACATGGAGAAATGCATCAAAATTAACAAAATTAAGGACACAAACATAAAGACAGAAGCCATACCACAACTGTCAACCTTACCCAAAATGAATGATGCCATATCAACTGGCAATGACAATGCATATGTAAAAATAAAAGGACAGTAGAGAGGACGCAGAAACCCACATGGAGAGATGACAGGAGAGGTAGGATGTCTTTTCGCACAAGGAGAAGAAGCAGCCCAAGGCGGAGCAGCAGCGAAGGCTGCCGGGGCTCTTTGCATATGTAAATCTCCTCACGCTGCCTCACTGTTTCTGTATGATACCCATACACTGCATGCTCCTGCTCAACGTTAGGGGCTTTGGCCACTGCCAAAAGGCTGGGGCATGGTGGAGTATGCCAGGGTCTCCTCCTGGCACTTTCTCTGGGCCCAGCGTCACCTCATGGGTGGCTTTAGTCAGGTAGAGGCTTTCATCACATCTCCTAGACGTGCATTGAGAGAACATACTGTTTTCCCAAATTGAAGGCTAGTACCTGCAAGTGACTAATCTTTTTATTTTTTTTTATTTTTTATCTACAAAGAAGGTGGCTTCCCTGCGCATCTTTCCTCTCTTCATGCTCCTTGCCCCTTCACTATGAAAACAGAGTTATTGGCACACTTGCACATGTGTCTTGAAAGAAAAGCTGTCTGAAGGAAGCGGGCGCGATAACTGGACTCTAGCGGAAGTAATCTCTCTCTCTCTCTCTCTCTGGCATTCCTATTACTCCCGCCTTTGATTTGAGTATTTATATCGCGCTCCTTACTAACCAAACCGTATAGTGGCACACCTGGAAATGTAAAAGAACAATAGAGCAAACAGATTTTGGCCACCGTCACATTTGAAGCAGAATTCATATCAGACATGATGGTAAACGGCTATCTAAACAGGAATGTTATTACTGCCCTATGAAACTGGTAGAGAGTATCCAAGTACCTGATCTCTCTAGGAATGCTGTTGCAGAACCTTGGGACAAAGCTGGCAAATCTTCATCGGCCCTTGTTACACAGGCAGATGGGGGAATACACAGAAGTAATTGGTCCTGTGATTGTAAGCACCTAGAAGGCTGATAGCGGCTAATCTTGTCCCTCAAATAATCCAGTGCTAATCCATTCAAGCATTTAAATATGAGGCATGCTACTTTAAAGTTGATACGCTCTTCCACAGCCAGCCAGCCAGTGTAGTGCTCGGCGGGAGGGAGATATATGGGCTGTTTTGCTCAATCTACAGACCAGTCTAACTACTGCATTCTGGGCCTTTTGAAGCCTATAAAGTTGTTTTACTGGAATGCCCATCAGTAGACTATTACAGTAGTGCAGATGGGCATTAGTCAGGACCCCCACCACCAATGCATGATCTTCTGGAATGTATGTTAGGACCTGCCGAAGTAATCTCAGTGAGTAAAAGACTGCCTGTACCTTAGCTCCAACCATACCTTCACAGCCCAGGTTGTCCTGCCAGATACATCCGAAATTCTTTACTTTGGAGGCAAAGCTCAGTCCTACACCTAAAAGATTAGGAACTGGCTGTTCTTTAAAGGCTGTGAGTAGGTGTTTAGGCCCGAAGAAAATAACCTCTGTTTTAGATCCATTCAATTGGAGCTGGCTAGATGACATCCACTCACTGATCTCTTGTAAGCAGTGACTGACCCTGGAGAGGGTTTCTTCAAAATTACCAATTTTGATGATGATCTGGGTGTCATCAGCATAGGACTGATAATTCATCCTGTGACGCCTTAAGATCTCCATCAGTGGCAGAAGATATACATTAAAAAGAAGTGGCGATCGTGAGGACCCTTATGGCACACCACATCCCATAATAATGGGATCTGAGGTGAAGCCTCCAAGTCTGACATGTTGTTGGTGATTCTCCAGGAATGATTTAAACCACCTGATAGCATGTTCTGATACTCTGCCAGAAAGTTCACCCTGGTCAGTGACCTTCAAAAGCTTGTCTTGGACTGCCAACAAAGCTGTCTCAGTGCCGGGCCTGGGGCGAAAACCAGACTGAAAACGGTCAAGGAACGATTCCTCTTCCACAAATGCCTAACCACTTTCTCTAGGACTTTACCCGACCAAGGGAGTCCAGCAATTAGTCGATAGTTCTGAAGAACCAGAGGATCTGAATTAGATTTTTTTTTAATACAGTGTTAGAATTGTGTGTTTCAACGTCTGGCGCACTGAGCCCTTATTTAGGGATTTATTAACAAATGTCGTTAGAAATGGTTGAATTTCCTCAGCCATATGTTTGGCTACTAGTGCAGGCAGAGGAAAAAGAGAGTCATTAGTAGGTTTCAAAGCTTTAATCAATGAACATATATGATCCTCTGATACGGGATGAAAATCCAACCACTTCCTAGTGTCTACGTCCCTAGGTTGTTTCTGTCCCAAAAGGGGCTGATTAATTGTCTTTTCTGGAAAGTTTAGAGCTGGAGTCTGAATTTTAGCTAATACATTACTCTTGATGCGTACAATTTTCTCCTAAAAATGTGTTGAAAACATTAGTTTGTGCCAGAGATGGTGTAATAGAAGAGCCCTTACAGGTGGGGTGGCAAAACTTAGATACAATGGAGAATTTCTTTATTTACAAATTGACTTTTGGCTTTGAAAATCGCTTTTTTGTAATTGGTCAGTGCCATTTTTGCACTACTGATGTTCTCCAGCGTTTGGTTCTCTTGCCATTTACGTTCTGTAAGACTAATTCATTTTCGTAAAGGGACTACGTTCTGCGTAAACCAGGGTTTTGAGACTCTTCTGCAAAGTTAGTACATAAGGTTTCCATAACCCCAGTCCCAGCAGTGATAAAAACCTCACTGGGTAGAGTAATATCAATTGAGGCTAACAATTCCCTGATTTCTAGTGCAAGGATTTTGTCTAGATCTTTACGATTCTGCGTTAACATGGCAGGATTGTCTTTGGGCTATTGGTTATTCCTGTAGGAGGTAGTCAGGGTAAATAACTGAACAGAATGGTCTGACCAGTGAATGGGTAGGTTATCTGTTAAGGATACATTTGCCCTAACTTCACTTGCAAGTGAAAGAATAAATATATACCAGAAGATGGCACTTAAGCGGAATTCCTATTGCAATTAGATCCACTAAAGTGCTGATTTTCATTTATGTAATGTTTGGCTTGTGTGCCAATAGTATTTCTTTTCACATTAGCAAATATAAAATAAATGGCAAACTATACTTCTAAAATCACTTTGGTCCTTATGCAAGCGAGACAAGGGCAGTGTTGGACCCCAGCCAAGTTTTTGATTTTTTATATTGTTCTATGTCTAAGGACCCAGGAGGTCCTTTAAAAATGAAAACAATGCGAACCCTTTGCTAGGGAGAGGGACATTCTTCCCAAGCAAAACGTCTTCATGTTCCGCATGCTGCATCCAGCTGTCACACTGTGACATCTGAATGACAACAGCAAAGGCCAACCACAGGTATTGCTCCTTTCCCATTGTGACATGAGCCACCAAACCTGGGCCTCATGAGTGTGAAAAGATTTAGACCAGAGCAAAGCACTGGTGGATATGTATCTTTCCACCGGTCACATCGCCTCCACTCCACACATGTAGCATTAGATCTAGGCTCACACTGAGCTAAGACTAAATATGGCATTAGAAATAAAAAAGAAAAAAACGTTTTAGCAGTTCATGAAAATTGTGTTCATACAACGAATTGGAATTGTTGTTAATGCTGTGTTCAACCGTTATATGTAGTGTTATAAAACATCAAAAATAAATAAACAGAATGTAACTGGCCTTGCCACAAAATTAATGTGGGTCTTAGATGCTATCTAATGCTTTTTTGCTGTAAAATACAAGATAGGTATTCATGACATCTCCTTCAAACGATATCTTTTAAATACATATGTATTTCAATTCTACCAGTTGTGCCAAACCAGTTAGGACTAGATGTAGTGATTCTTTTAGACTTGTTTTATTATATCAACACTAGTGCAAAGCCTGTGTACATGGGCTAATGTGCATAAAGGAAGACATTTCAAAGTGTAAATATTTATTTATTTAGTTAATCTACTCACAGCCATCAAGGCTTCGTATATTCTTATACATCACATCATTTGATTCACATAAAACCACCAATTAATCGTCATAGCACTTATCAATGACAATTTACAAAATTCATATAATAGAGTTCATCTATCTCATAAGTACTTTGCATCCTAAAAATAAAGCATTTCTCTGCTTACATTTAAAAAAGTCGGGTTTTAAAATTACAGATCTAAAATTTAAATCAAAATATTCCTTATGATTTTTCTAAAATGTCACTACATTTCCAATAAAATGTACCCATAAAATATATACAATATATATCATTACCTTCCATGAACATATGCCACATTTTTTACTTATTGTCACAATCCATGCCATTATCATGCGATTTTATACAATTGTAAAGTGTATTTAGACATTCACAATAAATCATTATGTGTTGTAGGGACTCAATGATGTTCTCACCACATAGAAGACACATACGATCTACTCTTTCAATCGAATTCTCGCACCTTTTATCTCTAAAACCTGTCTGATGCTTTTTTGCTGTAAAAGATAGGTATACATGACATTCTTCAAAAGATATCTTTTAAATCCGTATGTATTTCAATTTTGCAAGTTGTGCCAAACCAGTTAAGAGTAGCTGTAGCCATTCTTTAAGACTTGTTTTATTGGGGGAATACAATATTATATCAGCACTAGTGGCTAAGCCTGTGTTCACGGGCTAATGTGCATAAAGGAAGATATTTTCAAAGTGTAAATATATAATGTGGTGTATTTTAACATAATTTAGGTTAATAGAAAAGCACATTTTTGTAAAGGATCTTGCTCCTTTTACGTGAAGGAGTAGTAACATCAAACAAAATCTCACATAATTAGTTGAAAGTTCAACATGGTACATACGCCCAATTGTTCTATCTGCTCCACATTATCTTGGATTTCACTTATGGGTTTTGGCCTCAAATATATAATGCTGAGGGATGTCTGAGTAGTACAATTCACATGCAGCATGATTCGAAATAGACCTGAGATCGTAAAATAAAGTAAATTGAAGTCAAATACAGTTTAAAACGTACATACAGAATATTATTGATATAATAAATACCAAGAAATATTGCAATGAATAATTACATACTACATGAGTACATTAAAAAAGTTATTTATTTTGTTAGAGAAATAGTGGTTAATCAAATGAATTTCTGTCTATATGTTTTTTATGTCTATATTTTCTTGGTGTGTGCAACTAGAATTATGCTGTTAAAGTTTTATCCCTGTCTTGGTCCTTTTCTGCTGTTAATTGTATGTTATCATTGTTGAAATACGCATTTTGTTTTCCTGGAAGATGAACTTGAAGTCTTATTGTTCTATACGTAAGGCAACAGCTCCCTCTAATTGTGATAACAAGTAAAGCGGGCAGGACGGCTTCAGACAAACATACATCTGGCCTTTTATTATATAGAATGATATGGTTAAATCATTTGGCATCTGAAATCGACCACATGTTCTACTTTGTATAAACTATTTATCAATCATGTTATAGGTAATAAACCACCATGGAAAATATGGAAGTGTGCATGTCTGATCCTCAAATTTATGTTGAAAGGACCCTGGCTCTAATTAAACCAGATGCCATTAACAAAGCAGAGGAAATAGAAGATATAATTATCCGATCTGGGTTCAGCATTCTCCAGGTAAGATGGTTTTATTTGGCATCAATAGAGAACAATCTCTTTGTAAATTTAAGCAACCATTCGCATTACACAAGTTAAACAAATTAAGGCTTCATTGTTGTGGATCTTTTAAGAATGCGGGCAAATATTTACGATCAATGGTTCATGGTGGGCTTCATGAGCCACTTGGTGTTGCCTCGCTGATGTGCAAGGATTCTTCCATTTACCAAAGAGCAGCAATTCATTTCATGTTGCTGCTTTCACTGCTGCATATGCTGCATATAATTATCTAGCCTTTAGAAAGGCTGTTAAAACACACTTATTCTAGGGTGAGCTGTGTCTGAGCTTCGGCTATAGCCTCCTTTCCTCAGCGTCAAGATACCCCTGGGTGACCGTGCGCTCTAAAAGTATTACTAAGATAACATAACATACTAACATATGGGCACTTCAACTCACAATTGATTTTGGTTATGCACAACAGCAGCAATTCTAAAACCGTACATTGATGTAAGTTATATAATGCTACTTAATTCCTTATTGTAGTAACCCCTGAAATAACTGACTTGATATATTTTATATGTAAAATAGAAACGCATAACACATTATAAAACCCAGTATGGTCCAAAATTCTGATGACATTTACTAGAACCTACTCCCTCAGATGTCTGCTGACTTTTATTGCCTCCAGTAAACGTAATTGACATTATACACAGGATAAAGTAGCTCCTACCATATAAGGATATTGCACACCAGTGAGAGTTCATTGGCCATGTAGTCGAGCAAAACTGAAGACAGGTCGACTTCCTCTAGAAAGTCAGACAATGTATGTCCTTTTTTACGTTTAGGTTTTTACGTTTAGGTGGGGGGCACACTAACCCTTACACTGCATGGTAAACTTGTTCCATCTCTTTCTCAATACTTGGGTTCATTCTCCCCTGATGCTAGGGTACAGATATGTTGTAACATGTGGAAATGATACTGTACAAATGGAGTCTATTCAAGAGCACGGTAGTGTAATATCTGACAGGTGGCATAAGCAGATGTGTGTGGGTCACTATAAAAGTCCTCACTATCTATTTTAAAGTGTGTTCACATCCTGACAGATTATGTACTGTGTAAGGGCCATGGCTATGTACTATTCAGTTAATGTATAAAATGTCAAAGAATTATAGTTCACTTGAAATTGTTCTGAATGAAAATTAAACTGCGTCATTTGTTTAGTACCCCGAGAGCTGCATTTCTGCTTGATAGATTGCATTTCAGTCATTAACATCTCTTCAATGACCTTACGAAAATTGGAGCAAAGCAGAGTGCAATAATGGACACGCATGACCATTACAAATGTGTTAGTGGCTGCAAATGCTATGCGTCTTACTGTTAGCACATAGTGAGTACTTTTAGAAAAAATAACATTTTTATGCATTTGGGGGGAAAGCATTATGATTTTGTGCACGGTTCTTATCATTTTAGCAAAATAGTTGCTCAATTAAAGAAAATGTTAGTTAATGTCACATGTCTTAACCTGTGGAGCAATGTGTTTTAACGTAACATTAAAGAATGGCAAGATTTGTCAAACTGGAAATAATTGTGTTACTGTACACAATAGCTGGCAATAACGTGTCCGTTGTTCCAAGTTAAGCCCAATTAATAACCACTGTGGTTCTGCAATTAAGGCAAGGTTATTGGCATACAGGTTTCCAGCTAGGTATCCTATTAATACACATTTTACAACTTTGCTCGCCGAATGCTATGGGGCAACATTGCTTTCAGATTATGAACACATAACTCGGAGCGCAAAGATCATTGATTAAAAAAGACCTTCCACTGCTGCACACAACCCCTCTTAACTTTGTACAAGCTTATAACTGGTGGATGACCTTAGCGCCACCGTCACGCCATGGTACTTTAGACTGCCTTTGACTTCCATGCTCAAATGCAAAAAACGTGCCATGCACACTTTTATATGCATAAACACAGGAGACATTGGAAAACTAAAGTACCAGAGCAAGATGACTGATAGCAGAGCCTTGACAGAACATGATCAACGGTGTTCAGGGCAACGGAACTTACTGAAAGTTGTAGAAGTATAGCAGGAATACTATCCCACATTCGAAGAAAGCTGATTGGCGGCCACCCCATGAACGTCCAACGCTGGATAAATGCTGTTAACATTCTGTGTTTGCTCTAGTAGCAGGTATATTGACACCAGAACTCAACTGTAATAAATTCGCTCAGGAGGTAGAGATGCACATTTCTGTTTACAGATTAAGTGACCGTATTACAGGTGATTAGCGAAATTACAACTAGATTGTAGTATGCAAATTATATACACCCTTTTATATGTATGGAATCACTCGCATGTATTACAAGACCATACATATACGCTATCAGTTATATAATTAAAATCTATATCCGATTGCTTATCTGATTGTTGACAGCCCCTGTGTATCAAGACACCATTACATTGTAATAACCTGATTTTTGAAGGAGGTTGTAAATGCTGCATGCAACACATCCATGGTTCCCTGACAAATTTAAAGATTCTTGCCATCAGTCCATAACATTAGTGTGAAACCCCCCCATTATGCATACAATAAGCACAACAGCAACAGCAGAATCGCCTTGATTTATATACAGCTGTAGCGAAACAGATAGGGAAACAGGTAGAGTATAGTATCCCTGTCCTGAAAATATGACCCCCTCAACACAAATTTCTCAGGGTTTTATAGGGTTTTGCACATCGAGAATTATACATAACCAATACAATTCATTTAGTCAGTTACATTAAAACAGTACACTTCCTAATTGAACATCCTCTTACCTTGAGGGATATGGGTAACCTCACCACGTCTTGCCTGTACAAATCCATTTTTTCTACCTGTGCGACATTCGTTTCCATCAAGAACAACACCCACATTAATGTGTGAAGTACAACTTCCTGGCTGCCACTGGCGGCACCCTCATAATAAGGGCCATAGAGTTTCATACTTAAAATGGGGTTTTCACTAGAAGCCTGATGCCAAACTTTTATTTACTTCAATTTTGTTGTCCAATGGATTTGAGTTAGATATATCCTTGAGTTCCTAAGGTGATATGTATAATTAAATTCATATCCTCAATTTAATATCTCTATAACCATTAGAAAGTTGGCTATATTGGAAAGAAACATATCTCTTTGGTGTCCTGGGTGTTAGTCTTAGCAGTGCGTGGTGGTGGTGCTAGTTATGGTTGCATAGTAACTGATAACTGGTGTATTTTTTGGATATTTCGATTTTACTTTGTAACCATAACATCTAAATTTAATGGATTTATTTTTGTAAAACTTAATCATAACGTCCCTTCAGCTAATGTTTTTTCACTGAATTGATAGGTTTTTCCCAGTGTAACGTAACCATAACGTCCATTTAACAACTTTTTTTCAGTGAAAATAAAATATATTTATATCAATGAAAAAACTTTGTTAAAGGGACGTTATGGTTAAGTTGCACTTATAAAAACCTATGAAATTGATCATGGCCGTGTAGTTATGGTTAAATTGCTCAACTCATAGGAAGAGCACTTTTTGGGTGGCTTATAACTTTGGTCCCCCCGGACCGAACTTTGCAAAAAAAGTATATGGCCCGCTAAATGTTTTTGGCAAGTTTGGTAAGGTTTCGTCAAGGGGGGGCAAAGTTATAGGGGGTACCCCAAAATGTTTTTTTTCCATAGACTTCTCTGACGTCTACAGCCCAAACCGCTGGACCGATTTTCACCAAATTTGCGGCAGGAGCGGCAGCTTGGTCCTGAAAGCGTATTTGTGAAAATTTGGTGGAAATCCATCCAGTATTTTTTTTTTTTAAATGACCAAAAAGTAGGACACAAAAAATTGTGAGTGATATATGGATTCGGTCCGCGGACCCATTTCCCTGTTCGGTCCGTGGACAGGCCTCCGTTTGGTCTAGAGGGTGACGTGATGTCTGCGGACATCGGACACGCCCACTGATTGGATGGTAAAAAGCATGAAGTGCGTCAGATTTTTGGAAACGCCCGCCATGTTGCATTTGTGGACATAGGCCGGTATCCACGGACATCGCGGTAAAAACATATAAAAGAACACAACAGTTCACTCATCAAAACATTTCTGGGGAGGTGAGGGGTGATGAGGATGGGATGGGATATGGCCATAAAAAGCCAAAAAATTGGCGTTTTTCACCGAAAAAGTCTGCGAACGGTCGGGATGTTCGCGAACAGTCCTGTGAAGTTTGCAGATGCTTACAGCGTTGGGGAAAAGTAATTCTTGGATTGCTTATAACTTTAGCACCACTAAATGAAACTGCATGAAATTCTGGACTTCTATTCTAGACCCGGTTCTGAAAGGCCTTGCAACGTTTGGTGGGCTGCTGTTTAGAGGGGGCAAAATTAGAGTGGTGGTCCCAAAATAATGTAAAGGCTTATAAATGTGGTGCCTTTTGACGAATCTGCACAAAGGTTTGCAAAACAATTTTAAATCTGGATTTAAATGTTTTTGCAAAGTTTGGTGGGATTCTGTGAAGAGGGGGCTAAATTAGAGGGGGTGTTTGAACATTTTTAGATGGCTTATAACTTTGTTGCTGTTTGACGAATGTGGACAAAAGTTTTCAGAAAGATTATAGAGCCAACCTTGAATGTTGGTGTAAAGTCTGAATGCTGAATGGATTTTGTCAAGTGGGGGCTAAGTTATATGACTAGTGTATGTACATACATTTTGACACTTTTGAAAAAATAAAACAAGGGCGGATTTCAAGCAAACTCGTGTAAGGAGCATTGTCAAGGACCTGAAAGTATGGTTTTGCAAATGTGCCTGTGTTTTATTTTTTGACAAGTGTCCTAATGTAGGTAAAAAAAATAGTGATATACCTTTGGTGACTGAAGTATAGCCTGTGGCCATGGGCAGTGGCCAGATTGCCCAGGTCATGGTATAAGGTCATGGCCCGGACAAACAGGGCTACTGGCCATGACTGCAAGGGATGAAAAATGGGGTTAAAGTGGCCATGTCCACCTGGGACCAGCTATGTGGTAGAGGTATTTGAAAGTGGGATAGGTTTTTCAAAGGGAAAAAAATGTGCTTGTGGTAATATGGTCATAGGGTTCTGTATTCGCCTTCAGCAGGCTGCCCTGGAAAGGGAAGAGGGTAAAAAATGTACTTGTGGTAACATGGTCATAGGGTTCTGTTTTCACTTTCTGCAGACTGTTATGGAAAGGGAAGAGGGGTTCTGTATGGAGTCCCGCCTTCCCTGCCATGGTGGCCATAGTGGAAAATTATTTCCTTCCTACATCCCGCTGTAGGAAGAAAAATCTATTTTTTAGCACCCTGGGTTCCCGCTTTGGGAACCAGGGGTGCTAATGGCCTTTATCCCCCATCACAGTGCCTGGAATGGAGGATATTGGTCCGGAGCCCTCCATATTTATTTATTAGTGTTTCTCATGCTCCTTGATTACAGCTTCAAAAGCACTTCGAAATTGCTTCCCTCTGCAGAGTGATGTGTTGCAGTATATACAGAGGACTGTTGTCTTCAAAATATATGGATCAACTGCCTCTTTTATTGCTTGCAAGGTAGCTGGTGGGAGTTTTTTTCCAACAGAAGTAGGCTGTGGGGTTACAGTATTGGTTGAGGAAGATGATGTTGAGGAAGACAGAAAGGAACAATCTTTCTGAGAGCATTGCAGTGGTTGGATTTGGTGTGGCGGCACATGGAGGTGGTCCTGTAGAAATAATATCCAAGTAGTCCGCGATTGAGTACAAAGCTGCACTCAGTGCATTTCACTGAGTGGTGGTGGCTCTTGGGGAGGAGGGATGGCAACAGCTGATGCCATTTTTAAGATAAATAGCAGTTTTGGTACTATTCTTTCAAATATGTTCTTTGTACTAGATTGTTAATGGATAATTAATAAGAATAGGTGTAAGAGCTGTGCAAGGGTACATTTTGAGCTTGAAAGTTCCCAGATCAGTAGAAAATGCTGTTCCGAACTGTCCTCGATGCAAGGACCTGAAAGCGAAGTGTAAACGCGTTCATGGACACATCATCATGCTGCACGCAAGCGCATGGTCACGTGGCACTGTCTGGAAGGTCCGCAATGACATCAAACGTTCGCAGACGTTGACGGGAGCAAAAACATTGGAAAAAGTATAGAAGTGTTAAAACGATGCTAAAAGGTGGGAAATGGCAGAGTTTTAAGGTGACATTTTGTAAATTGGACACAAATGTTGCTATATTGGGTAAGTATATCATCATGCACTAGTAAAAACCAAGAAATTCAATGAAAAAACTTTCTTAAAGGGACATTATGGTTACAAGTAATACCGAAAAACCTCTGAAATTTGCAGTTATGGTAAGCTAAGCAACCATAACTCGCGCCACCACGTGCACTACTAAGACTAACACCCAGGACCTCAAATATGACATCACAAGTCTTTAGCTCACTGTCCCTTTCACAGAGGAGAAATATCCCTCCATATCAGTCCTGCCCGGGAGCAGTCCAGCACCGAAATGCTAGGCAATTCACCTCTGAACAAGAGTACCAACACCAACTCCAGACACGTGTTTCGGCCTAGTTGGGCCTCATCAGTGAGGTGGATCTGTGCCCCTTTAAGAACAGTGAGCAAGGAGTCCATGTCTGGATTCCCCTGGTAACTTAGGGTGAGACCAAAAGTTACTTAATATGCAAAACAAGAGGGGTTCTGGGAGTCTCTCTACCAGCACGAGCACAGCCCATTGACCTGTTCTTGGGTGGATGGCCCCCTGGAGCGTCTCAACCAAGTCTTTAGCTCACTGCCCTTTTCACAGAGGAGAAATATCTAAAAATAATATATATAAAAATAAATAATAATAATAAATTATATATATGGGTTTATAGTGATAGCCTCGAAAACAAAGGGTCGAATTACAAAAGCATCGAATACAAACCCTCGAATAACAAACCCTCGACATCCTATATTTTACATATAAAAGTGCAATTCCATCAAAACCAGTCCATCGACAATATACATGGACTGGTTTAAATGGAAATGCACTTTTACATGTAAAAAGCAGCATTTTCATGCATTTTTGTGTTACTTTAAAACGTTACATGGCGCTGTCCAGTGCTGAAATTTCCGCACTAGCCAGCCCCTTGTAACATTTTCTTTTTTTTTCTATATTGGGGGAGAGGGGTCCTCCCCTCCCTCCGGCCCCCCAACCCCGATGCCTAGCCCCACCCTAACCCTAACCCTAATGTAACCCTTAAACTAACCCAAGCCCCAACCCTAACCCAACCCTTAAACTAACCCTAGCCCCAACCCTAACCCCATTTTAACCCTTAAATTAACCCAAGCTCCAACCCTAACCCTAGCCCCTAATATTACATGTCGATGGAACCATCACATTTTTTTCAACGAAATGGCTATTCTATGGATTGGTATTTCAATGGAAAAAAATTCTATGGTTTGTGATTCGATAGTTTGTGATTCTATGGAATGACCGGATACCATATATATGTATATATTCAGCGGAAAAAGCTTTGCAGTTTTAAGACAAAAAAAAACTTGAAATTCAGCACTCTCATTTGAAGCAAGTTCACCTTAACTTTGCGCCCACTACTGCACAGCATATGACCATAATGATGATATCACAGAGGTCATCACATCGCTAATTACATCATACATGACATCACTGATATGAAAGTTTTGATTCATTAAGTTTAGAAATTTGACAACTGCGTTGTTACATATTATAAAAGTACATATGTCATACTTACACAGTACATTGCAGTCTGCCCTTGTTTATTTAAATGTAACATACGGTATACAATTATAAGAACATACAGATGTCATTACACAGAAGAATAGTTTATGCACATTTATGTACTTTGGAAGGAAATCTGTCATATTTGAATACACATTCATAATTTATTTTCAGATGAAATTACTACGAATATTAGCAATACAATTGTTAAGTCTATAATTATTTAGTTTCTAAACTTCATTTCTTTTTTATACATTTTATTCTGTAGTATAAGTAACTGATTCTTTTTTCATATTAACCAATATATAGAAGCTGTACTATCACAATGCACATGGGCACATACTTTTTTTATATGAGATTTTTTTTTATAAAACTTGTCATCTAGAAAGAAATGTGTTTTATGTAATGTTATTACGGTAAAGAGAACTGTACATTTAAGTGTGAACATTGACTATTTTTATAGCACTTACCATTAAACTTGTTTATATTTCTGTGTATTCTTCTTATTTTTATTTACTACTACATCTATGTATTATATTATCTTTGAAATAGATTTACCTGGATCAGGTACTTTCCCTACAATGAAGTATTATAATAGCTTTTTAATGTTCAAACCTTCGAATGGATTTTGTCCTCACACGTATTCCTCCTCTTATGATATCTCCATATCCAGCTTTGGAAATGTTTTACAGTAGGGGGTGCTGCGTGTCGATGCCTGTCGACTCGATGACCGTTGAGGGCCTCCGTCTCGGTGTCGATGTCATTGATGGTATATAGTGCACACAACGATTTTTACATGTATTGGTTTATCCTACGCCCGACAGTTACCCTGAAAGAGCATAAACTGCAATAACAAGGAAATTCTACTGCGGGGTAGGCTGGGATGGGCAATGAGGACCATCCAGTTGAAAGAACGTTACCACGGGTAATAACTTGTTCTCCGAATGGATTGTGTTCTCCCACGTATTGCTCATTTTATGATAGACTCCCAGGGCAGTGTTTATATTTCTGGAGGAGGGAGTCAGAACTTTCAATCTAATAATACTTTACGAGTTCCTTATTGGTCTGTGTGCACAGAATGTAACACTGCCTTCCCAAAGACAACTTCCTGGGCTGAGGAAGAGTCCAGACTATAATGATTGCTGAAGGTGTGGTTGGAAGTCCATGTTGCTGCTGCACAAATATCCTGAATTAGGACTCCCCTCTGTAAGGCAGAGGAAGTAGCCATGCTATTGGTCGAATGTGTTCTGAGACCCTCAGGAGGATCTTTCCCAGCTAATCTGTAACATTCAGAGATCCTTGGATGATCCTCTTAGGTAAGGTTTGTTTTGAGACCGCCATACCCAATTTATGGCCTGTGTACCCAACATAAATTTGATAATGTAGAAACTAAGTGGACATTTTGGGTCAACATTCTAACGCAAAGTCTTGTTCCAACAAGAAAGTTATTTATATATTGAAATAAATTCCCATGATTCCAATAAAGGCATCTTATTTTCTAATAATGGCTCTTATTTTCTCTTTGTTAAACTTTTTTTCATGTATTTCTGTCACTGTATAATAGTGTGATTGTTTTCAACAAATTGCACATTATTGTGAATTATATGTTTATTTTATTTTTAGATATTGATAATGTACATTTGACCAATGAATAATTAAAAATATGCTTATTCTTTGGTTGATATGGAAATCGTAAGGAAGACTAATTGTTCTACTTTGAGATTTTCATGCCACTGGGTGTATTTAGGCAGGCACTGTAGGAAACAAATGCCTTAATACGACCATGCCTTTATTAGAATGATGGAAATTTATTTCAATATATAAATAACTTTCTTATTGGAACAAGAATTTGTTAGAATTCTGTATTATTTCCCCAGATCCAATTGAAGTAGGGGATAGTCCTTATTTAGTGTGCATTTTGGGCTAAGCCTGTATAGCATCTCCTCTTCGTTTCCAGGGTGAGGTGGAGGAGAAAAAAAAGGTAGAATGATTGTTTGAGCTAAATGAAACTCAGACACAATGTTTGGTAGAAAGCTAGGTTTAACCTTGAGGACCACTCTATCCTTAAAAAATAGTCTTACTATAGTCTTACTATATAACTAAGTTCTGTAATGGGCTACCTTCAGGCATCTTCAAAGTGCAATGTCAAGGGTACTTGCATATATCTTTGTGTTACAATGTCTAACTTATAGATCTTCTAAGCCTACTAGATAGGTTATCGTCCTATATCTTTGAGCACAATGGACAGGCTAACATTATGAAGTGCCACACAAGAAGATAGGGCGCATCCAAGATGGCAGCTCACTAAGAGCTCTGTGCTGGTCCCCCTTCAAAATCCTGAAAAACTGCGCTCTCAACACAGTATCCCGTCCAGCATTGGTCGAGACGGAGTATCAGGCACCCGAGCAGCCCCCAGTGCCAAGACCCTGCAGATAACTAGCCAAACGGCCCCACTGAACAAACTGGTGCAGCGGCTGCGGCGAGAGAAGAGGAGGCGGAAGAAGAGGGGGCGGCCGCTGCATGGCCCAGTGCGGAGGCTGTGCTGTGGCCGGAGGGCGAGTGAGCCAGCTCCCTCGGCTGCCACCGAAGAGTCGAGTTCCGGGCCAGAGCTCACCTGGGAAGGAGGCGGGCAAACAGACCCGCGGAGGTGCTCCTGGCTGATCATCTGCGCATGGACAAGGTGACGGCTCGCAGAGACCTGTGCACTTGCGGAGTGGAGGTAGTCAGGAGCCCACCCGCCTTTGGTGGCGACATCAGGCTGCGGGTCAGCGACCCTGCCGTCGAAGGCGGTGGACCGCCGGGGGGGCCACGGTTGTGGCGTCTCCGTAAGGGCTGTGGCCGCGCAGCCCGGGGCCTGCTGGTCGTGCTGCGCAAAGACCTGGTGAGTGAGCGTGCCGGCAGAGACAGCGAAGCGGCACGAGAAGAGACCACGTCGCTGCCAAGCCCAAGGAGGCCTGCAGCCTACCTGGTGAGGGCAGGGCCTGCGCACCCTGCTGCCTCCTCCCGCCCTGCGAAGCTCCAGTTTGAAGAGCTTCACACACAGCAGAGCCCCCCACCCCGGCTGCAGACCATCATAACGCTGCTCAACGTTGGTGGCACAACAATATCAAACACGCTCTCCCGAAATCATTGGTTCCTCAGACCCGCCACACCACGGAAAATATGGTGGGCGCCTATCATAGCCCCCCCCCTTGCTGGCCTGCAGACCCTTGCTGAACCTGCTAGCAGTACCATAAACCACTACACAAATTCTGCAAAGATAGCGGCTCCGCATCACAGCCTGACCTTGGCATATTGACAGTTATCATATCGGAGGAAACCTGAGCATGCTACCCATCAGCAGGGCTGAGCACTTCAGGCAAACTCCAGCAATTACCATAGGGTCGGAATTACTTGCCACTGCCTTTTGCAGAGCATGGGGTCCTAGTCCCCCCTCCCCAGCCGCCCGGTGGAAGACGGCTGTATCGGGCTTCCGTAGCTCATAACATTGGACAGCCTTGCCTGCCTTGAGTAGGTCCAGGGTCTGAGGTGCCGCACCCTGTCCCAACATCTAGTGAGGAACAAGTATACCAGCAACTCCCTTACCTTTCTTTATGAATTGATCCTCAAGTATCGGATGCCCGAATCAGCCTCAAAACCTTGCCCAGCCACGCATGCATCGAGAGGCCAACGGCCCCACCTGATCAATAGTTATCAAAGTAATAGCGACACCCTTTGGCGGCCCTCTCTCCACACGGCCGAACTGTTGCGCCTGCTTCTCCGTGGCCCAAAATGGGCAAAACTGACAAATCACAACGAAGATTAACATTTGAAACCGGCACTGTTGTCAAACCTCAAAAAATTGCACCAAACGACGACTCGTCCCCTAGACATGGAGCAAATCGATGAACCCCAGCAGACTCCTGCATTTGACATTCGTGAAATCCTTCTTGAACTTAAGGCTGGTATTGGTAACCTCGATTCCAAAATAGACACTCTATCATCCAAAGTCGACCTCCTTCAGCACCGTATGGACAAACAAGGCGAGAGACTTGACTCTGTGGAACAGAGGGTCTCAGACCTCGATGACAACACCTCATCCCTGCGGACCAGGGTTGCAACGCTTGAGATACAAATGAAAGGGGTAGTCGACAAAAATGAAGACCTGGAAGGGCGTGCCCGCCGTAACAACGTAAGGTAAGGTAAGGTTGGTGGGCATAAGAGAACAGCAAGCCCCAACATGGATCGAAGACTTTGTGGAGTCACTGTGTAAGGATATTTTCGGCGAGGCAGCGTTCTCACGATTGTTCACATGAAGTGCAACACAAGTGCCCCCCTCCCCAGTCCATCAGAGTGCAGCACACTGCCCACACATCTGTCTAACCTTCACAGATCTTCTGAGTGCAATATATGTGCTACCTTCCCAATTTCTTCTAGAACAGTACATATGCTAGCCTTCAGTTATTCACATGCAATACAGCTGCTAACATTCACTATTTCTTCTAAGCGCAACACATATGTTAACCTACCCAATATCTTCTACCCCTGAATCCATCCAAGTGCAACACGTTTCCTACCCCGGAATTACAGCTAGGTGTATTACATTTCATACTCACAATATCCATCTGAGCAACATCTTTCTGACTCCCAACTTACAGCTAAGTGCAATATGTTATTCTCCCTGAATACAGCTAATTGCAATACATTTCCTACCCCCAAAATCCATCTAAATGTGACACATTTCCTACCTCCAAAATACAGATAAGCGAAATACATTTTCTTACCATGAAAATCCATCTAAGTGAGACATCATTCCTACTCCCAAAATACATCAGAGTGCATCACCATTCCTACTTCGAAAAAATCCATCTAAATGCAAGTGGTGCATCAAGATGTCTACAACGAATGCAGGATCTGTGTTAGTTAATCTTAATATTTACAGATCCCATCGTTTGATCAATGTATCTAAGGCCACCCGGCAATCTTTACAATACACTGCCCCAGGCCTCCAGATAATGTCCTGCCAGGCCTTTTTACACATGAAAATATTGTAAATGACGGCTTTATTATCTTCCTGTGTACACTTACGCACAGGTTTAGAGCAGAGGGCAGTGGTAAGGTCGGGTTACTTGACAGATACCAGAAAGCTTCTTTTGATTTCTATCTACACTGATGTAATTGCAAGCCATGGAGAAAAGTCTCTGAAACAGAATTTATTTCTCTGAAGCCTTTCAAAAAAAGAAACTGCACACTGCGATGAAAGGAATGGTTTCTTTCCATTCACCTTCTGCTGTGTTGTGTGTAGATGCTCATGGAGCAAACAGAAGCACTGTGAATATTTATTTTCCTATCATTTTAGGATTGCATAATTAATGAGATGGAAAACTAAGTTGCAATTGAGAATTAATCTTTTGTAACAAATTATGCTTATTTCCCCCCAGTGAAAGCAAACCAGTATTGCACAATTGTATTTTTCAGAGTGTGCTGTGTGCATAATCATGCGCAGGCAGGTCATTTTTACACTTATAATGTAATTAACACTCTAATTATAAAAACAGTTTGTATAATGATGAGTATGGACAGTCTAGTTTCCATCCATTCAACCTTGCCGTCAATGGGGAACATTACTATCCATGGTCAGTAGAAGCAGATTCTTTGCTCAAAGGTGAGTGATTGTCATTACAACAATCACAGGTGTTAAAGCTTCTACAGCTTCTCAGATCTTCAAGACAATTAAAACATCCAAAACCTGACTCTCCAGGAAGTGCAAACGTTGTTCAAAAGCAAACAAATGAAAGTTACATTTGTAATTGAAACAGAAACTCAGCAAAACATATCACTGTGATAATCCAGATGGGTGTTTAACTTTATGTAGCACTTCATATATGGTTCGACCAACATCTAGGCACTGTGATTATTATACCTGTCGATACACAGTTTAATGTCCTCTGACAGATGTTAGCCAATAAGATAGCTCAGTCGGTTGAGCGCTCGTTGCTGCAATCTGTGTGCGATCTGTAGGTTGCAGGTTCGAATCCCGGCAAGGGCAACTCAGCCTTCCATTCTTTCGAGGTTCATAAAGGAGTACCAACTTTGGTTTGGTGATAATTGTGGTAAGTATGTTCTATGTACAGCGCTTTGCCAAAAGCGCTATGTAAATAACCATTTTACCATAAGATTAGGTATAGAATTTAGCATGGAGTCCTTGCTGCTCTGCACTGTTGTATCATAACATTGGCATACAATTAGGTAACTCCAGGAAATTAGGAATTTCATTAAACATCACATGTTTGCTTTACTATGTAATTGGCTAGGTTTTTGTGTTTTCAACATTTAAATTAATAACGGAGAGATCAAATGCCCAAACCTTAGAGAAATAATTAAAGGTGTATTCTGTCACAATGCAGACAGCTGCTGCATGGTAATGATTTTCATACAGTTTGTGCACACGTCGTCTGGATGTCACATACATTTTACTCTCTTGCAAAGGAGAAATGTCATTTTTACTCTCTTGAAATCACATTTACTGTCAAAGTAAAAAAAAAAATAGGGAGTAAAATACTTCCACCTCAAAATCATATCTGGAGCACTGCACTGCCACAACCACACATGCTGATGCTTAACACCTGAGGTAAGCATGGGCATCGGAGGCTAGTGCCTTGTAGGTGATGTAAGTTATGGTGATGGAGGCATGGAGGGGCAGCAATTATAGATGCCTCAGGGTCAGAGTGGTATTGTTAAACTTCCTCAGAGCATCGCAGGGATCGCAATTGAGATGTGATGAGCAGTAGCCAAAAAACGCTCCTGCGAACAGGGTATGGCCCGGTAAGCAGGAGCTTCCCCTGGAGAACTAGGTGCAAGTACACAGCGCACCACATTACATGACTTAAGCACAAGACGCTAACACATTTCTGTTCATGGTGTATGGTCCATTCTGATGTAAAAGTCCCTTTTTTTGCCTTTATTCATTTTACCAAACATACAAAGTCAATGGCCCTCATTACGACCCGGGCGCTAAGTACCGGCCATTACCAGCATGGCGCAATTACCGTGTCCGTGCTGGCAATAGACCGCTAAAGGCGGCCCATTACGAGTTCGCGGGCACGAGCTTTGCGCCATGCCGGTAAAGACCTCACCGCCATGCCGTAAAACCCTGAAAAATCCCCCTTTCTGGCACCGTCTGTAGTGGAAATAGCTCCTCCGGCATCCAAGCCTTCGGCATTAGGGGAACCGGAGGTAGCGTCATCGCACAGGAACGGGAAGGAGCACGGATGCCATGTTTAAAAACGCAATCCATTGCCATCCACCACAACCAGAAGTCATCTGACCCCCGGAACTCTTACATACCTCCACCACTACCTTTTGCATTTAACCATGCCAAAAGCTGTGAAGAAAATGGGAGATCCCCTGCGCAAGGAGCGCTTCTCCAGAGAGGAGCTGACAATGCTAGCGGAGACACTGCAGGAGCATGCAGATGAGGTCTTCTCAAACGAGATGTCCCGTTCAGCACTGCAGCGCAAAAAGCAGATTTGGGCAGAGGTCGGCCAGAAAGTCAGCGCCGTTGGCACCACACCCCGCACACCAAAAGAATGCCGCAAGCGCTGGGATAACCTGCGTTTACGCGTGCGCAGCATACTCTCCGCAAACCGCAACATGGGGATGGCGACAGGTGGAGGTGCGGAGTCCCCATCAAATTACAACCGTGGGAGGAGATATCTGCCACCACCATAGGGGCAGAGGCAATTCACGGAGTCGGGGACATGGAGCAAGGAGCACCGTCATCGGCCGATGCAGGTAGGTGTCCCAAATGATACAATGCTAAAACCACCACGACGATGTCCACCTGAACTGACAGTGCAATGATGTAGAGCAGGGTCCACTAGACACATGAGTACAAGACTGCCTACAGGCAGTGCAGAGCATCACCTTGTTCACATGCAGAATGCACCCCATATGTGTAAGGCCAGACGCCTCCATGCATCACCCACCCAAAAGCCAAGCAACCCGTATGTCACTCCCCCAATGTCAATCATCTGCCATTCCATATGGATGCAGCCACCCCAATGCATGCCCGATGCCTGTAGACCCATCATTAACCCTCTCCCTCTATTGGTCCCCCACAGGCACACATTCAGACAGTGGTGCCGAGGACAGCAGGGAGGAAGATGGCACACCACGTAAGAAGGCTAGGTTCGAGGAGTGACAACACCGCCCCTCCACTTCAAGGGGCATAGGCCAACCGGCACCACATCGGAAGGCCAAGACAACACCACAGGCCACAGCACCAATGTGCTCTACGGCCCCCACTACAGCGCCCACAACAGCCACCAGCACCCAAGTGGCAGCGGCAGAAGGGACTGCATCGGCTGCAAGCAGCACAGTGGGCGAGACAGCTGCCACAGCAGCAATCTCTGATGATGAGGAAGAGGATCAGCTGCATGTTGCAACTCCAGCCACAGCCCCCCTGCATTCCCCATAACTGTCCCCATGCAGCATGCACGACACCAGCATACACGGGCTGTCTCCGGATCATTCATGGCCTGCAACTCCCAGCACCACGCCAACTGTGCCCGAGGAACATAGTATTTTGGACACCCCTCAAAAGATCCACCGCAACCCCAACCACCCAAGAGGGGATCCAGGACATTCAGAGGCGCCAGCAGGAGCTCACTTGCCTGTTGACGCAGCACATAACTGAATGTAGGAGTGTAAGGGATGACATCCGGGAATGTGCTGCATCCTTGAAATCAGCCATAGAGTCATCCTCAAAGGACATTTGTGCCGAATTGGCAGCAGTGCGGCACGTCCTCTGAGATGGTGGCAGTGATGCAGGCCATGCGTCCACCACACTTTTCAGAACAACCGGGTACATCTTCAACTGCTAGTTCAACCAGGACCAGCCCCGTGCGTAGGTCTGGCAGGAACCTGCGCAGATCGTACAGGGGGGCACCTGGTGCTGGAAGAGGGGGAGGCCAGTAGGCACAGCCATGCATACTGGTGCCATGCGGACCACTGGTGCACGCTACTGCACACCATGAGTGGGGGAGTTGAGGGGGGAGGGAGGAGAGTGTGTGTGGGGGAGGGGCAGGGGAGAGGGTGTGTGGAGGAGTTGAGGGGTAGGGGGAGAGGGTGTGTGGGGTGGAGGGCTTGTTCACTTTGTTATAATTCTTCAATACACATTTTGGTAACTCATAATTCACATGTGTGGACATTGCTTATTGCGTACGTGTGCTTTATTGGTGAACAGTCTACAGTGTCCATGTCCCTGACACACCCAGTGCCCCGAGTGCCTTCTCCATGTCACACTCCCCATCCATGTGTGCTAGAAACATTGGTTGATCAGAGTCTGACGCATGGCAAGTCCCTCCTGTGCATCGCTGCCTCCCTGAGGTGCTGCCCCATCCCCACCCTCCTCATCCTCATCGTCAGGTGGTTGCAGTTCTGCGTCAGGGGGCAGGGGCACATTCCGTCTGATGCACATATTGTGTAGCATGACACATGCCATGACAATCTTTGCCACCTTCTCATGGCGGTACAGGAGTGCCCCACCAGACCTGCTGAGGCAGCGAAACCGTGCCTTCAAGAGGCCAAATGTCTGCTCAATCACCATACGGGTATGTGTATGTGCACGATTATAGTCCTCCTCGTGCCTGTTCTGTGGGTTCCGGACTGGGGTAAGGAGCCACCTCTTCAAGGGATAGCCTGCATCACCTGCATGTGGGCAACAATGTATGTGTAAGTCATTACATCATATGGGACCTCATTCAATGACACCATAGCATGCATTAATTTCTTAATTTCAACCACATTCCCATGCATGAATGGAGACACACGATGTGACTGCTATGTGTGTATTCCTCTTATGGACTGGTGTGGGCGCAGGGGGGTCCAGTTCCGTGTGAGTGCTCATGCACTGTGTTAGTCCACAGCGGTTGTTTCTATGATCTGGCTTATGTCCAGTAATTTGTATGCTTTCATCCTGGCACCCTTGATGTCAGCCTCATGATGATCTCACTATGCACAACAAATGGTGACATGCAATTCAGTTGGACCTCTGTGTCAGTGTAGTGGTTTATTGATGTATTTCACCCTCATGTGACTCCTTTATACGCAGTGATAGGGGACTGTCCTTTCAGTTGATGGTATTTGGTGCTGTGTATTGGCCATAGTAATTGCTTGTAGCTGCATTGTGTTGAGGGGGATACGGTCTGATTTGGTACAGTGCACATACTTATGGCTATGGAATGGTTGTGACACTGCATCATTTACATGGTAGGGCTGCTTACATCTTGCATTATGTGGTCAGGTCTCAGGTCCAGTCTGGGCTGCTTTGGGGTATGAGCATGGTCCATTCTCTCAGGCACTCGCAGCCAGGTGAAGTATGCATCTCTCCCCCGCCTCCCCATCTCAGCCAGGTGAAGTATGCATCCCTCCCCCCCATCTCAGCCAGGTGAAGTATGCATCTCCCCCCCCATCTCAGCCAGGTGAAGTATGCATCTCTCCCTCCCCCCCCCACCTCAGCCAGGTGGAGTATGCAGCTCTTCTCCCCCCCCCCCATCTCAGCCAGGTGAAGTATGCATCTCTCCCCCCCCATCTCAGCCAGGTGAAGTATGCACCCCCCCCATCTCAGCCAGGTGAAGTATGCATCCCCCCCCCCATCTCAGCCAGGTGAAGTATGCATCTGTACCCCAATCACCAACCCACATCACATTTCCATGAGCCTAACATTCGACTCACCGAGAAGCCAGGATCTCTGCCCTGCATGTTGCTCCAAGTAGCATGGTATCGTGGAGTTCTGCAGGACCATTGAATCATGGGTTGATCCGGGGAATCGGGCACAACAATGTGTGATGATCTTGTTTGAGTCACATACCATTTGCACGTTGATTGAGTGGTATAGCTTACGGTTGCGGTACGCTACCTCCATGGCATGTGGGACCACCAATTCCTAATGGGTGCAGTCGATGGCGCCAATGCAACCAGGGATTCCGGCCAGTGAATGGAAACCAACTTTGGTGTTTGAGATCTCCTGGGCAGACCGTGGTAAGGAAATGTCGTCTGTGTGCTTGAGGGGGGCATCAAGCACTTGGTTCAGCGTACGTGAGAATAATGGTTGTAAAATGCCATGCATGTGCCCCACTGTGTGCTGGTAGGTGCCTGTGGCCAGGAAGTGGACCACAGACACTACCTTCAGTAAGGGTGGGATGGCGGTGCGTGTTTCAATCAGGCTGACAATGTCGTCATGTTTCATGTCCACAATGGTGGTGATGGTGTCCCGGTCCAGACGGTACAGGGTGTGGATCTGCTCAGGGGTTAGTTTGAATGGACTCGCTCTTATGCGAGGGTTGGGGGCTGCCTGTGTGGTGCCACTGGCTGCACTGATAGGGCATGCTGGCCCTGCATTGCCCTCCTTCTCCTCCTGTCTCTCCTCTGTGCAGCCTGTTGTTGTAGCACTTCCACTGCAATCATGCCCTCCAGCCCCAGCATTGCTAGTAGTATTGGAATCATTGCGGAGTGTGACTGGGTGTGGAAAGGGGTGGGGTGTGCTCCTTTTGTGCTGGCCCAGTCTGTATTGCCTCCACCTGTGCTGATTGTGTGCACCTGTGGCAGTTGGCAACACAGCACATGGCCG
Organism: Ambystoma mexicanum; assembly: GCF_040938575.1. Lineage (NCBI taxonomy): Eukaryota > Metazoa > Chordata > Amphibia > Caudata > Ambystomatidae > Ambystoma > Ambystoma mexicanum. The sequence continues at coordinate 1,198,254,322 of NC_090925.1, forward strand.
TTTACGGGTGGTCCGCAATGGTGGAATTAGCTCCATGCCGGCAAGGTATTTTTCGGGCTTCAGTAGGGCGTTATTTGCATGTCCGCCTGACTTGTGATGATCCCCTGTTTGCGCCATGCCGGTATTTGCGGCATGGGTGGTCGCGTGCCCACGCACTTGGCGCTTTTAACGGCACCGTTAATTACAGTGCCGCTAATAGCGGTTTATCAGGTCCTAATCGGCCGGAGCGGTAAGCGATGCCGGAAATCCTTTACCGGCATCGTTATTCACTTACCGCCAGGGTCGTAATGAGGCCCAATATCACATATGCATGTTTGTGTGGCCCTAGTTGGCCTGGTGAGTCAAAAGCCGCTCTTAGTAACTGTGGAGCTAAATAGCATCCAGCTCCCAGTAATTTCGAACTCTAGCATTGTGAAAGGTTTCTGTGTACAAAGTGCTTTTCGGGTGGTGGCAGAGGGTAGCCGGGGACACTAAGAGGGAGGTGTTGCCACCAAGGACTTGACAGATGACTAGTCTTCAGACAATGGTCCTTTATTCCTTTTTGGGACGAAATCACTTGATTTTCCAGAGCAGGGAATGTTGTGTTGATACCATGCAATTTTACTCTGTATATTGATAGGAGTCTTGGAGATGCGATTTGGCATATTTGGTGTTATGGGGGTGTAGTTGTTTTTCATGTCACCAAGGCAGCACTGGATGCATGCTTGTATTGTGTTGCTGCCAAAGGGAGATGTCTTTTTGTTAAATTGATTTTCATGTATACTGTGGTTGTCAGTGTTGTCGGCTTATTAATGGATCTTGATATCGTGGTTGGTGAAGAGGTCAGAGCATGGATATTTGGAATTCTCCACATGTCACTGGTTGACCTTGTTCCCTGCTGGTACACTTCTGGATGTGGCAGTGGTGATTGTTGTGGTATGTTGTGAAGCAGTACTGGACAGTATTGTAGAAGCCTAGGTGTAAATGTAGAATGGTAGTCACATGGTTTGTCTTGGGGGATAGCTCAGGGGCAACGTGCTCGCCTTCGAAACAAGACGACACGGAGCAACACAGGTTTGATTCCCCGGGTTCACCCTTAGAAACCTCTGGGTATTAAGCACGTTATAAATAACCTATCATATCACAATCGTGTGGTTCACAATGTCGAAATTTACTAAACCATTGACCAGGAATAGCAGACAGAATTCCAATACTGTCCAAGATAAGGAAGGTGTCACCTAACCATGTCAAGGAGGGAAGGGGACCCCTCGTAACCTGTTCCAGAGGCATACCAGGGGGTTTTGTCAGAGCCAGTCCTGCCCGAGAGGGTGTGGTGTGGAAGTTGGGAGGGTCTCTGTCCTCTCTTCATGTGCCAAGCTATAGTCACAAATAACCACTTTGATACTCCACAGCTCATGGGACAACACACATTCTAGCCAGTGTCTTCTCTCTGGTTTTTCAGAACCGCTGAGATCAGAGTTTCTTTCGATTGACCGGCAAGCATACATCCAATCAGTGAGAGATGCAGTAGCAAACCTCAAGCCAGCATAGTATCGCTCACTGTATGTCGGCAATCCAGACACTCATCCCAGTTGGAATACAAACTTTAAAAGTGACTTTTTTTGCAGCGGGCCACCATGGCTGCTTACCCGCAGACCTGTGTTTGCAATTGGGGCAGGTTGATGCTTTATGGTTTCTGATGTCTGTAGCCCTGCCCCTTACTGTATGAAATACAGAGATTTGCCTGGGTATAGAGCTGGGGATGAGAGCCAATGGAAGGTGGAGGAGGTGGATAAAATGAGACTGAAGAAATGGGTCGGTGCAGGTTATTCCATTGAGGTCAAGGGTGAGGAAGGCAGACCAAGAGACCAGTGGAGGAAAGATGGTGGAGCAGAGCATGGAAGAGAATTACGGAGAGCATGTGCAAGGTAAGATATTGTTTTGTGAGAGAAAGTGGTACTTGAGTGTGAGAGTTCTGTCTTTAGAGTGGAGAGGATGACTGAGGTTAAGTGTAAGGGTGGGGGACTTTGTGAACGTGAGTAAGATGAATGATGTGAGAGTGACAGGAGGGTGACTGTGGTAGAAGGTGAGGTATAACAGAGCAGAGCATCGCGTAGTGGGAGCAGAGGGTAGTAGAGAGTAATGGGAGAAGAGGGTAGTAGAGAATAGTGGGAGGAGAGGGTAGTAGAGAATAGTGGGAGGAGAGGGTAGTAGAGCATTATGGAAGGGCAGTGGGTGGTAGTAGAGGGTAATTGGAGTATAGTGTTAGAGATTAAAATGAGAACAGAGTAGTGGAGAGTAAAAGGAAGAGATTAGTAGAATGGGAGTGGAGAGAAGCATAGAAGCTTGCGGAATAGTGGGAGGAGAGCATAGTAGAGAATAGTGGGAGGAGAGGGTAGTAGAGCATAGTGGGAGGGCAGTGGGTGGTAGTAGAGGGTAACAGGAGTATAGTATTAGAGAGTAAGAGGAGAACAGAGTAGTGGAGATTAGAGGAAAGAGATTAGTAGAGTGGAAAGTAGCATAGAAGGTAGCGGAATTGAGACAAAGGGAACGTAGCAGTAGAAACATCAGAGGGACAGAAAGAGGAAAACAAAAGAGAAGTGGGTGGAAGAGAAGGGAGGAGAGTAGAAGGATGGGAAAGGAAGGAAGGAAAGAATATCAGGATAAGGAATACAAGAGCATGAGTGGTAAAGATGGAATGAGACCTGGGTGCTTTGAAGGCACCATTACCTTAATTTGTTTTGTGGATGCCCAGGTTATGATCTACCTAGAAAATCCCAGAGGGAGCAAGACCGATACGGCTGTGATAATGGTGATGAGAATTGCATTAGTTCTGGCCACGCCCCCACCTTTACCCGAGCATATAAACGAAAGTACAAGGTAAGAACATTCAGTAAAACACCAATGATCATGCAGCTGCTATGAAGAGTAGAAAAGACTGTGCGACGCAAGTAGGGCAAGTAGTTTGCAATCCCAGAAGTAGGGAAAAGTTGCAGAATACCCATACAGGGCTATACAAGTAGGCAGGTAGGGAGAGGTTGCAGCATACACGGGCAGGGAATAATGAATGGTGGCATGTAAGACATGAAGAACACTAACATGGCAGAGAAAGAGCAAAGGTACAGCCATTACTCAGAACAAACCCTGCAAAGCCTCAATTCAGAAGTACTGCATCCTAACAATAAATTGCTCTACAAAAAGTTCCAGGCCTCACAGTGCTCAGACAGCAGCACCAAGGTCAGTGCACAGAGGAGTTCTGTTTAGAAACTGAAGCTGCACCAGATAACGTTTCCAAAGGGCAGAGTGCATGCAATTATTGAAGTTCAATAATTGCAGTTGGTAGCAGTGAGAAATCGACATACCATTGAATGCTAGGTGCAAGTAGCTACTGTGCCTATTTATCACATAATGAATAAAAACACAGTGCTGCAAGTGGCCGCCAAAGGAAAACACTCACACGTTCGAATACCAGAAAATCCGATAAATAGAGGAAATTGAGCTATGAACAGTGGTCCTCTACCCCAAACATTGGCCATTTATTCCAGGCCCAATTAGATAGCACATCTCCCACTTCATTAGTACATCCAGACACGACATGACATGCCAAGGCCACGAGCAGACTTGCAGATAAGGCTTCAGGCCTGGGAACGAGAAGGGAGTAACTTCTTTAACTGGATCATAGCGGTTCTCCCATCCCTTCTTCCCCACCACATACCCCCTGGCTCTGCATAAAAGAGCCAAGGCTGGATGAACAGATAACTGACCAATCAGACTATGTTCTACTTCTCGACTAGTGTAGTAGAGTGCCAACCAATGGCATGGTAGATTGTAATGTATCATTTGTAGAAGGCTGTATCTAGGAGGAGGTATTAGTTGTGAAAGAACCAATAGTTAAAGGTTCACCTATAGATAACTATATGTTCTATATTCCACTAACCAATCGAGTGAGAGAGCAGGTTTTATTATTACTATCTATGATGTCAGCTATGACACTTTTCTTACATAAAACCTTGTTGTTTCTTGTGCCACTTTGAGACTGCCCTTTGTGCACTCTCCCAGCGGCCGTTTGTATCTAAATAAAACTGGGTTGTCTCGTGCACTTGTAGGTACTCTGTCACTGTGTTTTTCTCTTTATTGTTGTATGGGGCCTATCTTAACAAGGCGGTTTCCTTGAGGCCCTCAACTGTAGCCAGATATATTTTTAACAGTAGTGATAACCAATCTCCAGTAACCACCTCGGGTAGCAGAGAAGTCTGAGCTAGGGCGGCAAGAGACCCAGGGAAGACGATAGAGCAGCAGGAATGGCTCTTAGTTAGACCCTATTGAAACACGTAATAAAATCCCTTCAACCGTCTTTGAGATTTGGTGTGTTCTTTAGGCCATCTATGGCATCAATGACTTGGTAGTGGCTGTCTGTGTTCCATCATGCTTTGAAGTTGGATTGACAATATTTTAGGTCATTTATGGATCCTGTCCTGCAGCTGTACAGTCGCGCCTTTTTCAATGTTCCTTCCTAATGAAGGCAGATGGGCTTCTTGTGCCAGGGGAGGCTGGGATCTGTTTGGTTATGAGTGTATCAGGGCAGGTGTCTTGAATCAGAGAGAAGTATGTACAATGTTCACAAGATGCATGAAGAATTTGTTGGTGAGTAATTTCATGAGGGAGATTGTCATAATTGCTAGAGGCAGCTTTGAGGCAGCACAGGATGTTTGTTAGTTCCATGAATGTGGTTTCTCTAAATGAGATCGTGCTGGGGGAGTTTTGGGTGCAGTCTGTGGAGAAATGATAGTTTACTGGGTCTCTGTGATGTAGAGTCTGTATCCATGTTTTCTGTGAATAACTGAGTGATGCTGTTACCTTTACCTATGACATTGTTTATGGTGCAGCCTGGTTCTTCATCAATGACATTTAAAGAATGTTCTACACTTGATGGCGGCTTCTGAGATGGGCCCTTGTCATTGGCTTTGGTGATGAGGTTTCTTAATGTTGGATGGAGGGTCTTCATAGTCTTGTTGCCCTCATTGAGCTGGGGGTTTCTATGGGTTTTCTCATGTTTCTGGATACTGTGTTTTACGTCTGTGATATACTTGGGCATGGGCTTGGATGGTTTTAGCATGTTGGTTCTTCTCTTGTTTGAAATCTGGCTGTTGATGTTATTGCTTGGGGTCAAGTGAGTCTAGTAGTCTGCAGGGTTCTACATTGAAATACCAAAAATAAAACAACAAGGACCAAAAGAATGAATTTCAAGTGGTCGAATTTCGAAATAAAACATGTTGGCTTTTTGCACTTTATTCATTTTTTAATGCAGGGGAGACCCCCTTCTCTAAACACTCAACCCCACATTTCCCCACCTTTTTAATATTCCCTAACCCAAACCCCCCCCCATTTATTTATTATTTAAAAAGGTGGTAGCTACACAGATGATGTTTTCTTTGAATATGTCAATTGGGAAGTTGTTGAATGAGAAGTACATGCTCTTTGTAGGCTTGGGATGACTGTGGTGGGCATGAATAGTGTGTTAATTGGAGATCGGGATAGAGAGGTTATTCATCAACTCAAATAACAAGGAGTTGGGGCATTCAATATCTGGTGTAACGATGAAAACGAGTTAGGGAATATTGCCATGGCTATGAGTGGGCTTGGTTACATGTTGTCTTATATCCTTGGTGTCAGTGCTGTTGATGCATGATTTTTTGGTCTTCTGGTAGATTGTTCCCTAGAAGATTGAAGACACCATGCAACATGATGCTGGAATGGTTGATGGTTGATGTGCTGGCGAAGACCTTGATTTATTCGATTAAATGTTTTATGTATTGGGATGGCTGGTGATTTGTTGGAAGGTCATTGTTTGTGATGAGGAGAGACGGACGTTGCAGGTGAAGAGCTCCATGGAGTAGAGCACTGATGGGTCTTGGATGTTACAGTTCCTTTTTAATGACTATGGGGCTGCACCTGTCTTGTCTCTTCACAATATTGTATACTGGAGGGATTAACAAAGGTAGCAAGTGTGTGGAGCTGTGGGTTAGCCTTTTGTTTTCTCTGATGAGTGAATCAAGATTATATGTGGCAATGTCAGCTTCATGTTGAATTGGGGCAGTTTTAATGAACATGAGTTGGGTTATATGTGGGTGGAATTGAGTGGAACATGCTTACCTCACCAACTGACCTACCATTTCTGGCTATGTGCCCAACACCAGGAGACTGCATATAACCAGATTATAGACCAGTAGTGGAATGTGTATAACATTGTTGGAATTGTTGGTGTAGCTATGTGTGGTGTGGTTGTTGGTTTGTATATACTTGCGGTAATGCAGGCAGCCTGTTGATATAGAGAGGTGTTGGACAGCCATTAAAAGCGTCACCTTACTTTTATGGAGCGGGGGCTATGGCCCTTGGTTCACTCCGGGCCCTAGCAGTACCAACCAGAATGTTGCTAGAGTGGCTAACATTGTTGTCTTCTGCCCTTTGCTTCAGACACTAGTTTATTAGGAAGCCTTGTGGAATCTGAAGATGAGGAGGAAGAGGGGGAAGAAGGTTGGTAGAACTTCAGGAGGTGGCGCAGGAGACCTATGTCTGGTTTGTGTGGAAAATAAGAGGTTTGGCCAGTGTGCAGAGCAGTGGCCAGGTGAGGCGATTGAATGTTTTGGCTTCCCTTGCAATTTTTTCATCTTCAGTTTTCAGTGGCAGAGGCAGTCAGTGAGGCACTGGATACTGGACAGTGACAACACATTTTAGTAAACCAGAGTCACTGTATGGTAATGTCTGGGTGAGGATCCACTTATTTATTGTATGTATTAAGTCATGATTTAATGGCGGGATGAAACTGCCAAAAAGAGAACATTTGAGGTGTGGCAGATTCGCTTTTATCATTATCCGCAATCAATGGAAGGTTATCTGTGTCTCAAAATACTTTTTCCAAAAAAGTATTTCTTTACTGCCACCCTTCTGTATGCTTGACATGTGTTTTCTTCGTGTGTTCCACCTGCCTTTGCGCAGCAATTCCTTCAATTACTTCCTGTTTGATGCACAGGCACCTCTTATACTAGCTTACTTTAAATATATTCATACCGATTTAAAAATACTTCCTTCTTTGGTGTAAGTTACTACAAGTTTAAGTCACTCCTGCTTGTGGTTGTAATTTACAGCTCAAACATCATTAAAGACCTTCAGGGCCTCATTATGAGTTTGCCATTATCCTGGCGGTATTGCCGCTAGGATACTGGCAACCGGTAACACATTTACCAGCATTCGATCTGGCGGAATTACTGCCGGATTGCAAGTGTTGGTAATTGATCTTAATCCCCATTCCATAGAGTCCTACAGGAGTCCATGGGGTGATTTGCCAGTATCGCCGGCGCCTTGAAACACCTCAGTGTATAGGTGCATTAAAAATGGCCAATAAATAAAATACCTCCAGCTCCTAGCTTGGGTGCCCCACTGGCAAACTTGTACTTTGACGGTGTGGTAACGTGCCGGTAAACATAATTACCGGCACATTATTACCACACCAGCAAAGTTATAATAACCCCCACTTGTCTCTTCAAACCTCTGGCAAATGACCTTCAAGTCTTGCCTCTTTGCTTGGACACAAGTTTATGGGTTTAACCCTATTTTCACCACTGTCGATCCCTATATCCCTCTTCATACATTCCTATCCACACAGTTTGAACACACATGCACACACACACCTTACTGTCTCTGAAATAAAAGAAGGGTTATTTTACAGGGCCTGATGCCATCCTTGTTAACAATTCATTACCTGCTTACAATTCTGACTCAATACTCGCTACCCATTACAATTTGTTCTCTTGTGCCTTAAACTCACTCATACTGCTGATGTGTTCTGTCTCACCCTAAGTCGACTAGAACAACATTGTTCAGTGCTGGCTTGGCACACACCAAGCATGTTTTCCACATCCTTAAAGTTCCGCATCCTTAAATGCAAACATCCAAAATACATGGAGCACTCCAATAACTGTACTTACCTGGCTGACCTCCAAACCTAACCCTCAAAACTCAGTCAAACCAAAAAGCTATTCTACACTGCAAGACTCATCAATTAGCCCAACACTCAGAAATATATTTTGTACACTGGGGAAACCACCCCAACTACGTTTTGCTACCTTCCCTATCAAGATCACAAGAGACACATATATAGCTCTACCTCAGATCCTGCCACTCCAGTCCCCCCAGTCATTGTACTTCAGTACCACAATCTCCTTTGCCTCCTCCTCTCTCTACTCTACAATCACTCCTTCTGTCTTAGTTTGACAAGCTACAACCATTTGCATGTTTGTAATGGTCTGTACTAGATTGATATTCAAGTGGATTGTTCTCCTGTCGTATGGCACACAGAGCGAAAACATGATTTTAGACCTTAGTTGTGCGCACCACGCCATCAAGCAAGATATTTGGCCTTGTTTATTGTGGAATTACAGGTCCTCATACATTTGGCAACGATTCAGATATGGCAATGGATAATGAGTTAGACCATCTTTAAAGGGATCAGGAATGTGCTCACAGGGTTTGAGAAACAGCATCTGGTTCAAGGGGAGAGAATTTTAAATTGTAATACCTTTTATGATCCAGGAAAGGCACTTCGTATTTGCTCTGCATAGACTATAATGGCAGGTGGAGTTTTGGTCTTCTAACGTATATGCTCATGTTAAGCATTGAGTAGTAATCACTTAACAATGTAGCCGATGTCAGGGATTGGTAAACAAATAGCCTTAGAAATGTTTTGATGCATTGCTCTGATAGAAGACAACTTTGAAGTGTAAGTGCGATCTTTGCTAGAAAGGGTATTCGTGAAGCATATAATAGCTGCAATCCAGATTGGGTAATTTCAGGTTAAAAGTGCACAAGATTTTCTCAAGCAATCACAAAGCTACCGCCTGCCCCCGAAACCCATTAGACCAACTGGGCCTCATTACAAGTTTGGGCGTGCAGTAAAATAATGTCAGTAATTCCCTTTCTGCCACTTTTGATGGAATTCCAACCACTTTTGCCTCCCCGCTGAATTGCAGTTTTACCCATGAAGTGGACGATTTATCTCCAGCAAAATGCTGGCGATTAATCCTCCACTTCTGGCTAAGAAACGGCAGATTTACCATGGTGGAACTACCACTCACAGTCACTGTTTCAAAATCACCATGGAGTCCGATGGGGTCCAGCAATGGGGACTAACATGATGTCAACACTGCTTGAATGGTGGTAATGATAAACAAGTTTGTCAGTAAATCCGCTGAAATTACCACCAAACTTGTAATGAGGCCCACTGTTGTTATATGGAGGAGCATCATATCCTTTTTTTGTACCCAGTGAAGTCACCTCTAGGTTTGAAGCATACACAGAAGATCCCAACAAACAACTGTTGACAGCTTTATTATGGGGTATAGAAACATTTACCATGTTCATTGTAGCCTTACCAGAAACCTACAGTAGTATTAGGTGATTAGGTTTCTTCTTGCTTATGTGACTTTCTATAGTGGAGACGTGAATTGCTCTTCCATACTCCACTAGCTTCAATTGAGCTTACTTTATTTATTTATTCACATTGGTTATACGACTGCTTCAAAGTGCTATACGAAGTAGGATGTTCACAGTAGTAATGCTCAACGTTTGTTGAAAAGGGCACTGGAAAATGTACATTTTGAGAACTTTATGAAATTTGCTAAAGGCAAACTGACCCTGAAGATGTAAGGGGACAAAAAGCCATAGGAAAGATTGATGAACATGTAATGTTCTCTCTCCAAATGTTTGTACCTTGCATTATGGAGAATTCATTTACTATGGGATGCAGAGCTTAGCGATCTGGTTGGTAGTAGTACACAAACAATGTTCTTTGGCAGGAGGGCGTGTGACAATGCAGAGCTTTGTGGATTAAGCAAAGTGTTTTGAATAACACCCTCTATTCCTCCAATATGAGTTTTGTGGTGAATCGACTGTCAATCAGCTGATTTACTGCCAATCTCATATACTGTTCTCACCACTCAGTCCCATGGATTTACCATGGGATTGTGAGCAGTGGTAGGACAGTGTTAATCCTCAGTCCAAAGAACTCCATGGCGATTTTTATCCGATGTACTGCACGCAGTAATAACGCACTGTAAATACACCAATTTTTGGAGGTAAGTGGATCATTTACCTTCATAGTTTTTCTGGAGGTGAATCCTCCAATTTGCCTACAAACTCGGAATTTGAAGGTACAGTAAAAATGGAGGTGATTACATCGCCACCAAAAACTGTTGGTAATGGAATTACAGATACTTTTTTACTGCACTGCCAAACGTGTAATGAGGCCCACTGTTTAATCAGTAGCCAATGCATCCATTGGAGTAGTGGTGTTACATGGTGTGAACAGTTAAACCCAATGATAAGGTGAGCTGCTTGGGTATGCCATCCTTGGAGCTTGGCTAAGGACATGATAGATATATTTCCAATAATGAAAGCTAGAGAGAACTACAACTAGGTTAATGGCAATCATTTGGAACATTGAATATTTAGAGATGCTTGAAAAATGAAACATGTTTTCTAAATAACATTGTTTTATCTGTGATTAGAATGTTGGCTCATCATCGACGTGGCATAATCGTGGGATTTTCAAAGTCAAGAAGGATGTTTTCTGTATTATACTCATTGAGACGGGGCAGTTACTTTCAATCAATGTCTGAACAAGCTTCTATTTGACAGTGATCAGGGTTGAAGGCATTTAGACATTTCAGTGTATAAAGACAGGTATGAGCCCTGAGTCACTCCAGAGGAGACATTTGTGGTCACAGAAAAAGAAGGATGGAATTCAACCTGGTGAATACAACATGAAAGGAAAAGCTAAAGTAAGGCACATGCTCCAATTCCTTCTAGTACCTCCAGATTATTATGAAGAATGCTGTGGTGCAGTGTATAGAAAGCACTTACATAGTTAGGACAATTTAGGCACCTGCATTGCTCTGGAACCTAGAGGCTATTTCCTCAAAGATGTTCAGCAGTTCTGGCTCCGTAATCCATTTGGTTAAAAAACCTGGAAGTCACTCAAGGGGTAGTTATGTTCCAGATGGGATGTAAGTAGTGCTGTCCTTTCCCGACTAGGACGTTCTCGCCCTCCTTCCTCCCCACTCTCCTCACCTGATGATAGGTTATCCAAATCTTCTGGGTTGCAGTTCCTTCGAATAAGGTAATCCTTCTCCTTTTTATGTGGAGGGGGCCTGCCGCGAGAGGAAGCCACAGTGACTGCTAGCTATAACAGCAGTCCTGTGGCCTCGTTCCCGCAAGCAGCCAGGAAATGAAAGGGAAAAAGCCGAACGGCAGATAAAACCCTTTTTGTCCGTAGAGCTGTTACGCTCGAAGGAGATCCAGCAATGGAAAGCGGTCCGGAGATGGTAGGAGTAACTGGTAGGTGGAAGATGGTTCAAGAAGCAGGGAATCTTTGAGGCAAAGGTAAGGCTAACCACAAAGAAGGAGTGGAAAGGTAAAAGCCACTCGAGAGAGCGCCGGCCAAGCGGTTAGCGAAGTAGAGATGAGAAGGCAGCGAGGCAATGAGATGAAGGGAAGACGCCAGAAGGGCGTACGAAAAGGAAAGCAGGAGTCGGCTAAAGGAAAAGCCAAAAGAAGAAAACCGCGTCTGACCCAAAGGAGAGCGAAGCGCTAATCTAAGGGGGTTGCAACGCAACAGTAACCCGGAAGTAAACAGAATATATACTTCTGGGCAGCCATCAGGACGCAACAACTAGACCTGCACAGAGAGGAAACTAACCCTGCACTCTTCCGTGATGAAGCCGCCAATGCGGAAGTAAACCCCATCCGGCATGACGGATGACATGTCCTTGAGTTTGAGAACATTAGACTGGTCTATAGTTAGCCAAGTAGGGGAAGTTGGCTTTTTTTTGCTTTTTGATGGGTGGAATAATGGTGGCGTGCTTCAGCTTCTCCAGTGCTAAAACAGGTGCTGATTATTTTGTCTGGTCTTTTATTGCGTGTATGAATTCATGATGTCTGTTTACTCGTTCTGTTAATCAACATTTTGAGTTTTCGTGATTGTATTTTATCTGTTTGTGTTGCTTTGTGTCGTGTGCCATCAAAATAGTTGTTCTCATAATTATGTTCATGATGAGTTACCATTTAATAGGCTTCATTACGAGTTTGGCAGTAATTCGGTGGTAATTCTAAAAATAATTTACTGTTACCGCCACTGTTCCTGTTGTGTTATCATGGGATTACAAGTGGCAGTAGGGTGATGTAATTCCCCATTTTTGGAGCCCACAGGACTCGATGGGGAATTTGGGTGGATTTACTGCCGCTGGTATTACCATGCGGTAAATCCGTCGGTTTTCAGCTTCTGACTGGAGGATTCACCTCCAGTAAGAAGCTGGAGGTGAATCCACCACTTTTCCTCCTTAAAACAACAGATTTACCATGCGGTAATACCGCTGGCAGTAAATCCGCCAAAACCTATCACTGGAAAAAAACGGTGGAAATTCCCTTACCTCTCAAAAAAGTGTCAGCCATGGAATTACTGCCACTTTTTTCCTGCGCCGCCAAACTTGTAATAAGGCCCAGTGTCGGCTGGCTGACAGGTAGGCAATCTTTTGATAACCCTCACGTTGCATACATCGGTTGATGGAGCTAACTGTTTAATGTAGATGATTATCATGAAGATCTCTGTTCCTTGGATTTTGTGAATACACTGAAAGATGTAGTACAGGGAAGAACATCTTCATTGATAACTTTCTTGGGATCAGTTAAGCAAATACTTCTATAGCTAATAATGGCGACTTTGTTGTGGTAAGCGTACATGATTAAATGATGTGTGATCAGATATTGAGAAACCATCTCTACCCTCTCTACATGTTGTTACTATTTTGAAGGCATCAGTAAGTAGATCCAGACAACTGAAGAAAGTTTGGGCTACAAACTTTTATTAAAATTGCAAAAAGGTTGGGCAAAGGCCTAACTTTTCCTATCCTGAAGTGGGATTTCCCTATCGAACTAAAACTAATGGCAATTTGTGTCAGGAAGTCCAAAGTAAATTTCTGTGTCCAAAACCTATACTTACCCTCACATCTACTTGTTCAAAATGTGTAAGCATGTCGGCGTCAAATGAAAAATGTTCAAACAAATGTTCAGAGATTCTTCTAGCTCTTGGTCAGAAAAGGGGTTCTCCCTTCCCCAGGATTCAAGACAATTCACTTTAAAACCAAAAAGGGGTTCCCTACCCCAAGCTTTCAAGTTTCTCAATATTTCCAAAACAACACAATCCCTTGGGATACTTCCCAGATTTTCAGGCCTCTGTGTCTTTCACCGATATCACAAAGTTCAGTTCTTTAAGTTCAAAATACTCAAGCTTTTCTTGACATTCAATCATAAACTTATAGATGAGTTAAGTGGTTTTCCTTTAGTTGGATGTACTTGGTCTAGGCGCAGTTGTCGGCCAACATGGTCCACCCATTACAGGTCACACAACTGACACACCTTATTTGTTTCCCTTACACTGCAACTGCTTCAGTTTAACAGTGGTATTGGATTTATACTCTTGCAGCCTTTTCAGTACTTGCTTTGCCACCATTCTCTTATTAGTTTATCAAATCTTCTTATATCTTTGCCACTGCTTCAGCTTTCAATTTATACAGTTCCTCTTTTCCTCATGGCTCTTGCCAATGCATGTGTTCCTCAGATTATACAATTCATAGTTCCTTATATTCTTTATGGTGCTTGCCAATGCTTGTTTTCCTTAGTTTACACAATTCACAGTTCCTTTGTATCAGGGAACTCTATCCACTGCTTTCAATCCAAGTGACATTCAATCATTTTTACTTTCTTTTAGTTTGATATTCAAAACTTCAAACTAGTCACATTAAATAAAGCAACCTTAAATTCCCAGTTTACTCTCCTGCTGGGAATTTGCACCCTGTTCATAGGCTTTTTCACACTTTCAAGGCTCACTGCTTTTCTGGCCCTTTTTTGGCCTTGTTAGTTTCTTTAGAGTTTGGTATTCACAAACCGTTACATTCATTTCTTTCATATCAATCATCTGTATTTTAAGTTGGACTGGCATTCTGATTGCCTATGCTGTGCTTCGCTCACTCATGAGTGATACGACCTGCATACACCATGCGGCTCGCAAGACAGCATCCCGGAGTCATTCAGCTTGCTTTGACTCACTGGGTATGCTGTCTCCGTATGCTGTCCTCGCTTCGGCAGGCTCTCGTGGCTGTTGCTGCTCTGGGCTCGGCACGCCTCTCTTCCAGGGTCTCCGCCGCCTCGGATTATCAGGGAAGCTGTCCTCCCGTCTTCAGGAGGCTGGCAGGTCAACCCTACCACTGGAGACCTTCCGAAGACGCCCGCCACAATCTGCTTCCACCGCAGCGACTCTACAACTCCTTGGCGCTTCGGACACGTGTCTCCCTGCATTCACCTCAGACTTCTTCTTATGCAAGCGTTCCACAGGCGATCATTTATACCACCTCTTTAGCCTCAGGTGCTGGCAATATTCTTCAATTGCATAATGGTTTTGGTACTCTGCATCCCTCTACCTCATCCCAGTACCAGTGTGATATTTGTGTATGCCTGCGTTAATAAAGGTTGGATGTATGTTTTTATGTTGCTTCTTCCTCGTCTCAGTATCATATTGGTGTGTATTGGGAAATGGTTTTCTGGCAAAATAGGAAAGGGATTGGTAATACCCCATAAAAGCCTTGGGGACATTTGACTCCATATAAAAGGGAAATGCGGGATACAGTGTTTCACCCAAGGGTGCCTAAAACCACTCCCATGTCTCCTCTGCCCAGGTGATCCTCTCTTGCATATCCAACCCCAGGGTCAGGATCCGAAAGCGATGGCCTTTCCCTAGCCACCTGGTGGGAGGTATATTGGGGAAAGAAGTGAGGACACCCTCCGATTCCTCACACTATACCCTTAGTAGCCTTCTACTTGTAGCCAGAAACATATTATTGGATCACATTACCTGCTAGATTTCTGCTATATAAAACACAATACATGCATGCATACATACCTGCATAGATTCATACACAAAGAAACATGCTGGATACCATACCACTGCATTATTTTTATCGGGATGAGGTACAAGCAATCACCTGCATCTTTAGTAAATGAGGACATTGATTAGAAGAATCCAAGAGTCTCAATATCCTCCGCCCGCCATTATTTCTGTCTGATGGCTCATCAGCCCACATGTTAATAATGCCTGTGATGGAGTGCTTGGCAAAAGATATCAAGTGTGGTGACTGGTCAACAACATCAGAAGGGAAAGAAGAGTGCACTTTCTCAGGTGGATGGGGCATGATTTTACTGGTGTATTCTGAGGTTGAGCCAGTAAAACACTTAACTAGTGTATATTCAAAGGATTCAAACAGTTGAGCAGATCTTTCAGAAGATGATTTGAACTTAGGATAGGAAATCGTGTAACAAGAGTCGAGGGTTCTGATAGCGAGTGACCCCCTGCCTCAGGCTAGAAACCACCAGTGGGATGACCAAAGTGACTGAGTGCTTCCCCAAGCTAGCAAACGATGGCCCAACTGGGAAGTTCCACTGGTCAATCCCACTTAGTCCCCATCTCAGGGGGTAGGGGGGCCTTATTTTGCCACCACAGACACTGCAGTCCCTTGAAGGAAATCTAGGAAAATCGGTCCAGTAGAATCAGCAGCTCTTGCACATTCGACACACTTGACTCCCCTCACACAGGTGTACAAATCCCACATACATCTACAGTGGGAAAGAGAGTGACCTGAATTGGGACTGAAAACTCCAGTCATCCGGTCCTCCACTCTTTTACAGTTCACAATAGATAGGCTAGGGGAATATGCCCCGGGACAGGGCCGGGGCTAGCCAGACCCAAATCCCACATCAGAACTGAAAGCCATCATCAGGGCGTGGGGAAATCATCAGCCAGTCCCTACATGCGCTGCGTAAAGAGGTACACTGGAGTTCCCTTATTTCAGAGAGGCTGGAAGGCACTGCCAGGGTTTAGAAGGCAGAGAGGGGACCACCAAAGGGGTGGGGTGACCCAATTCCAAGTGCCATATTGGAGCTGTTAGCCGTCCCCATTAGCTAATCCCCATCCCAGCTAACAAATGAGTCTCATTCACAAGAAAGGGGCTGCAAGGCAGGGTCACAGCCCCATAAATACTCATATGCTCAGTCTGGCAGGTGTGTGTTTGAAATAGGAGCTGAAGATTGGAGGTGGGAGATTAAGAATGCATATCTATAAATACATTCATGTGACAAATGTAACAAATCTCCCACATAATACAATTAGCAACTCCGTGGAGTAAAACAAAAATAATATAGAAAACCAGCATTAGCACTATTTATTTATTATCCTTTTGTAAGCTGCTTATACATCATGAATATGTGTTTCAACGTGCCTACAGGGCAAGGGGGAGGGAGGAGGAACAGGGGAACAATGGGAAAATACAATAACAATGATGAGCAAGACAGACACAGTCCCACTAGGCCTTGTGAACATTCGGAACGTGTAAGTGCAGAGAGAGAGGGGAACATGGCAAGGGGGTAAGTGCTAGAGGTTCCCCAGAGAGGGAAATGCCGGTAGAGGGTAAGTGCTTGGCAGAGAGCACTAGGTGAAGAGCGGTCACCTGCCGATACCATAAGTGCCTTCCTGTGGTATAACACAGGCCAGTGGGTGCCCAAGGAAGTGCTGGGGGAGAGAGAGGAGGCTGAAGGTGATTGGAAGGAAGGCCAGAAGGACACATACGGGTGCAGGCCACCAATTTCAGCAGCTGTGTGGTTTGGCATGGGAGGGACAGTGGGAAGAAGGAGGTGAAGAGGAAAGTCTTGAGGAACTTCCAGAATTTGAGAAGCTCAGGACAGAGTGGAAGGGGAAGGCTTTTCCAGAGGAGTGGGCCGGCCAAAGAAAGTGAAGCGCTTGACATGCAGAGAGTTGGGGCTGCAGGAGCATAAAGGTTTAGTGGGAGAGTGTTTGGTGAGAGCAGGTTGTCGATAGCATGGTCCCCAGCCCCAGAAAGCCTTATGAATGATGCAGAGGGATTTGAATTTGATCCTTGCAGCATCCGGGAACCAGTGGATAGAATTTAGGGCTGGAAAGATGCAGTCCCTGGGCTTGAGGCCAAGGATAAGACCGTAGCTCTGTTCTGGATAAGCTGGAGGGAGTGGAGAGAGCAAGGGGGTAGGTTATGGAAGAGGCTGTTCCAGTAGTCCAACCTGGAGAGTACAAGAGCTCTGAAGACATTGAGCTTCTGGGGAAAAGTGAGGAAACGGAAGATACCTCTGAGGAGGTGGAGTTGAAAGTGGGCCTTCTTGGCAAGGCCCAGGATGTGAGGCAGGAAAGAGAGAGAGGAGTCGAAGATAACTCTGAGATTTCTGGCTTCAGATGCAGAAGAAGGGGGGGGGCATGGAGGGTGGCCAAAGTTAAGGGAGGATGGGGGGGGATGAAGGTGGATGAGAAGGCAGCAGCTGACACTTGTTTCATCTGGCGGATGTCTGTGAACGAGGTTGGCAGTGCTGGGGGAGCTGCGCTCAGAGGGCCGAGAGGGCCCAGGTGAGAGGAGAGGAGAGGAGAGGAGGTGGTGGTCTGACCAGGAGAGAGGGGTGACAAGAGGGGGAGAGAAAATGATCTGAGTGGATGAAGGCATCAAGAGTCTGTCCAGCTGAGTTGCTAGGGGCAGAAGGGAGAACGGAGAGGGAAAGTGAGGTGCATAGGTCACAAAAGAGAGAGTGGACGCTGTGATAGAGGAGTCAAGGTGGATGTCGGGAGATAGGAGGAGAAGCCAGCCCATTCTGAGAGGAACGGGAGATAGAGCCAGATGGTCAGGGAGGAAGTAGGAGAGATGACCAACTTGCAGACCAGGCTCTCAAAGGAGGAGTAAGGCTGGGTGGGTACGGGAGAAGAGGGGACCGACTCAGGGACAATCAAGGCAACCCCGATGGCAGCATGGTTAGGGCTGGGGTTTAGAGATGATCTTGTAGCCAGCAGGGAGAAAGGAGTCAAACGCAGTGACTGAGCTGGCACTGAACCAGGTCTCGGTAAGAGCGAGGATATCGAGGTCAAGGTCTTCGAGAAGGAGGCCGATGTCAGCAGAATATTTTATAGCAGAGTGCACATTAAGCGTGACAAGATGAAGCAGGTCTCCACCTTTAAAGGTTTTCCAAGGTGGTGTACAGTGGCGTGGTACACCCGTTGTGGGAAGAGGAGGGACACAGAGAGAGGAGGAGGGAGTAGCATGCGTAGGAAGGAAGTTGATGAGGGAGGGCAGGTGCCTATCGAAGAGGAGAAGGTTGGGTTGAGGACCCTGAGTCATGATAGTGCCATTGCAATAGACATTAATAATTCACCTGGATGATGAGAAGCCCACCAATAGTACTTCCCATCTAGTGCTGCCATTAATGCTAGAGGATGTGAAAGTGGAGAGAGTAGAGATCAGATGAGGAGTACAGAGATCTGGGAAGGGGACAGAAAAGAGAATATCTGTGACAATCTGTCTGGAAGTTGCGCTGACGTAGGTGTCTGTGATGGGCAAACAGGTGTTTAAGGCCAGGAGGTTATTTAAAAGCTTTTTCCGTCCAGACTTCATGAGAGAGGGAGGATAGGTGATACTGTAGCAGTTAGAATAGATAGACGAGGTGGCACGTGCCATAAGGGTGGAGGAGAGGTGATGGTGGAGTATAGAAGGAGAAACTGCAGGCACAAGCACAAACTTACCAGGCGGCCAAGCAGCCGAAAGATGGTGTAAAGCACACAGATGTAAGGCACAAAGTCCGGAATTAACAAAAGGCACAACATTCAATGCAAAATTGGGGGTGTAGAATGGTCAAAAACACACCTACATTCGGCAATTACCAAAAAGCACAACATGCAATGCAAAATTGGGGTGTAGAATGGTGAGAAACCCACACAAAATCGAAATTACAAAAAAGCACAACATGCGATGCAAAATGGAGTTGTAGTAAGGCAAAGCATAACAAAAGTTGACTTAAAACACAGCTTGGATCAACATTTGTAAGTTAGTGGGTATGTGTCAGGTATTCCAGAGCTCCGGTGGGGATTGAGTTTGTGCAGTAGCTGACTGCATGCTGTGTGTACTGTTCCAGGGAGGTGAGAGGAGCTGTGGAGGAGGAGATGGAAGGCCTGGAGGGCCAGACAGGAGCCTTAGAAGTGGGCCTTGTAAGGGAGCCAGCTAAGCCTGCCGGATCCTAGTATTGGCTAAAGGAGAGCTACAGCCAAAAGGCAGTTGGGGCGGGCACCAGGCTCGAAAAGGGGCCACAATTAGAAGAATAGTAAAGGCGGCGGCCATGTTAAGGCCATGTTAAGGGGAGCAAGGCATACTCGGGGACAATGAAGCCCAGCTAGGCCATGGCATGATTTCACAAACTGCATAGCGGTCTCAGCAAATGGCCGGCACACAATTAAAATACCAACTTTGGTAGCCCAAAACCAGTATTAAAACCAATATTCCAACATTGTTGCAACCTCAACTCACCCTCTAATTTCTATTTTTGCTAATGTGTCAATAGTATTTCAGATGGTAATAACTCAGGTTTTTGTTTTGGGATAGTCTTTGGATGATACACTTAGAAGAGATGACCTCTGACTATGCCTACATACATTTGCCATGTGAACATCTATCAAGCTGAGATCCAACATAAAGCTGACATGTTATGTCTGATACTTTAAGTTTAATTGAGTTTTTGTTTTTCTTTGCAGAAAAGAAAACTTCATTTAAGCCCAGAGCAATGTAGTGACTTCTATGCAGACCAGTTTGGGAAAATGTTTTTTCCAAGCTTAACCGCATTTATGAGCTCTGGACCAATAATTGCAATGACTTTATCTCGACATCAGGCAATATCCTACTGGAAAGAACTCATCGGTCCATCAAACAGCATGAAAGCAAAGGAGACCCACCCAGACAGGTAACTGTGTGATTGACCTACAAAACAGAGTTGGTACCCTTTTCTGTACTTTGACTTTAGCAAATTGTTTATTCCCCAGTTTTTTTGAAAATCAGAATAGTTTTGATGGCTCTGAAGAACATAATTTGTATTGCTAACCATGAGGAGTTCATTGAAAAAAATAAAGACGTTCACTTTGATGGAGGGGCTCATGCGCGTGTGCACCCTTTAATGAAAGGGAAAGTTTCCCCCAAGACCCATGGCTGAACTAGTTGTGACAGGGACTCGGGAGTGCATCCCTTCTTTCTGTCGATGGAAGCTATGCCAGTGGAGGAGGAGGGGGAAGCCAGCAGATAAGGTAAATTGGGGAGGGCTAGATGGGCGGAGTGAAGGGGCTCAGAAAGGAGGCTAGGGTGTGGGGCAACCGAGGGGTTTGGCAGGCATTAATGGGTGATAAATGAATAGCGAAGGGAGGGGCGGGGGGGGGGGTCAGTCTTCATTTCTTCTTCCTCAATCTACATCACAACAGTATCTTTCTTGGGCGGGGTGTGGCCAGTGGCAGATTTAAGGCAAACTGGGCCCAAGGTGGGCGGGTCATGGAGGTGGAGCTTAGGGTGGGCGGAGTTAATTGTCACAAGTAGGGACAAAAGCCATTTTTTATAAAGTTGTCTTAGGGGTCTGACTAACGGGAAACAGCCGGGCCTCCTCAGCACTCCAGGCTTTGCTATCAATGGTAATATTTGAGGATGAAGCCAGAAGCTAATGTTGGAGAACCCCAAAGACTCCTTTAAAACTCACATTTAAAAAACACAAATATTTTCTTAGAATATCTACTGTCATTAATCTGAGCTTTTGCCCATGGCACAGGCAGTGTAGTGCACGGTTATGGCTTGGCAACTAGGCAGTGATAGGAGGCAACCTTACTATTGTTATCGAAGGCCCCTATTCCTTTTCTTTATTAGTGCCATGTTCAGCCCCCTTCCAGGCCATATAGAGAAGACTGATGTCAGTGGGGTACCTTCTGCAGACAAATCTTCACTCAATACCGGAGAGCATTCTTCTAGAAAGGGCATGGCACAAATAAGCATGGAAGCCAAACTATACCCACAAAGGTGTCTCATGCTCAAGGAGAGAGAGAGAGAGAGAGAGAGAGAGAGAGAGAGAGAGAGAGAGAGAGAGACTTTGACATAATAAATCGGGGTCGTCTCTGGAGTAAGTTACAGAACTGGGGCATCCCACGGGGTCTAGTAACAATACTGATCCACTTACATGCTAACTCTAAAATCAAGATCCGTCTGAATGGCGAGGGAGACCTTTCTCGGCCCATCCCAGTGGGCAGGGGAGAAAGGCAGCGATGCAGATTGGCTCCTTGTCTTTTTAACCTCTGCCTGTTGGATGTTGGTCAGACTGACATCAAGTGCCCTGGCTAGTCCCAGGATTGGGCTAAGGAAGTGATACACAGATGAAGTGATTTTATTGGACTACAATCCTGTATGCCTCCAAAGGCAGATTGACGCATTTGGGCACTACGCAGAGCTAAATTAAGTTATCATAAATTCCACTGAATCTAACATAGTTGGATTCCATCTCAAGGGGAAGCAGGTCCCCAGATTTGACTGGCGGCTTAACGGAACAACTTTTCCTCTGGTCCCAGAGATCAAATATCTAAGATTTTGGTTTACCTCATCTCTGTGTATGGACTATTCGTGGACAGACTAAATCGTATGGCTGACCAACTTTACTCTCAGATGAAGAGAATAAACAGATTATACTGCAGATTTTCAATACTTCCCTTGATTTGTTTTTACAGAAGTAAAGTAATTCCTAAAATTCTCTTTGGGATGGAGATCGATCCACGCTCCTCGTCTATTGATTGGGTCACGATTGAGGGGAGAATTTGGAAGAGAGTATTCAACCTCCCATTATCTCTGCCTACAGCTAGTTTGAGATATGAATTGGGCCTACATCAATTGGCGGCCCACCTGAATAGTAGACTCATATTATATTATAGACACATTTTACTGCCGGAGAGGGACACACTATTTGAAGATTTAGCTCTCTATTCCCAGATGGGCACCTCTTCTGTTTTGTCCTGATTGAGGGAAAATGTGGATAAGATCCTTTTCATTATCAATAGACCATTGTATAATGTAAGGCGAACCCTCTGGGTGTTAAGAAGGCAATATTGGACTACGATTGGGCATGCCCCATAGATACAATGCACTCTTCATGCATAGCTGCCTCGTTTTCATCAAAGGATAAACCCAGAGGGGGTTGCCCGGGCTATCTTTCTCGTCTTCCGGACTCCAAGTGGAGATCAGAATTACTGAGATTAAGGACCTGATTCCTACCGGGGAGATGAGGGAGATTCGAAAAAGAATGAGAGGGGATTATATATCTCTAGGCTGTGGTTTGTGTAATTGCCCACATGTTCAAACTCTGCGGCACATCCTAATAGATTGCAGTGCGGTCCAAAGCCTTAGGATAAACACTTTTCTCACTTTTCACCGTCTGAGGAATGGCTGACTTCTGCCCTCTTCTGGGAAAGATTAGCATCTGGGCACAAACTGACTGTGGTATCGGAAGTACTTAGATTTCTTAAAATTTTAGATTTGATCAAATAGTAAGGGGAAAGTTATTCATATTTTGTCAATTTACGATGAAATGTCACACACAAGATGTCAAATGTCATTCATGCTACATCCTTCGAGATATCACAAACACACACGTGCACAGGAATACAGGTCCCTGCATAACAGTAATTGTGAAAATACCATGGCAAGTGCCATTGTGGAAACTGTTTAATTTCCTTATGACAATAGACAAAGTGTGCACTCCTGCAGGAATTACCTGTGATGGTGAAGCGTTACGAGTGCTGAAACCAAAGTGATTTAATTCTGACCAGCAATGTTTTTTTCAGTGAACAATAAATCAGTTTTGACATTTATGTATGCTGGTCTGTAGGCCAGGAGTCGCAGAGTCAATGCCAGGGGTGCCAAGGAGATCACCAGTACTTTCAACTGCCCCTAATTGATGTCTATGCCAGAGGTGCAAGGTTAATTTTTCAATTTTATTTTACATTTGATAAAAATAGGATTGATTTAAAGCAGTGCAGGCCCTTTTGATTTGTGCTAATCAAATAACTGATTACCAAGAAATACTGTTAGGTCATTCATTGTTTCATAGATTTCACCATACGGTTTTGTCCATTTACGGATTCAGAAAATGAAAGGCTTGAGCGCAGTAATTTAACTTACTGGGTCCACCAATTCCATAGAGGGAGTGCATTACCGTAAAGCCATTGGGCATGCATCTAAACCATTTGTTTTCCATCCAGAAACATTCTAGTGGCCAGTGCTCCAGATAAGATTTTGAAGTTGAAGAATTTTGCTACCTATTTTTTGAAGTTGGGAGTGTAAAACTAGAAGTCCAATTCCCAATAGGACTATTTTATAAGTGTTTTAACTGTAAAACATACATGTGTTTGTCATAAATATTTATTTGCATCTAGTTAGTCATGCATATGAAAAGATAAATTTTTTTTAACCACTTCAGATTTGACAGTAATAATAGTCGAGTTTCTACTAGTAGAGCATGTGTACTACTGGTCCAAACATAAACATATCCATGGCCCTGTGTGGGTGAAAGCAGGAGGACAGGCTCCTATGCGTCTATTTCCTATTTTTTGTTGGGGAGTACTCCCAATTTTCTTTTTTTTTTAGAGGATTTGCCTATTTTTAGGTAGTAAAAGAGGCTGATTGATCCTTATCTGTAGGGCTACTCGTGACCCCATCGTTTCATCACTTAAATAGTAGACAATTCATCATTTCGGCCTTCCGACTTCATTTGGAACAGATAGTCCGAGCAGATAGTCCTATCTGCTCCAACTGAGCCCGCAAGGTCAAAATGTTGTACTGGCTACTATTTACACTGCATGATCCTTCAAATTTGCCACTTTTATTAAACTAAGATCTAAGAAATTCTCCTATTTTACAAAGTCTAGGAAGCTCTTGTAAGTAAATGTTGCACAAAACAACCCCACAGCACCCAGGGTGGGAACTTTGCATTTTGGGGAATTGATTCTTTTATGATCGATCAGGAAGCAAACAAGGATTTACCCATCAAATCAAGACCATCCCAAGAAAATCTGTCTGACTTCGTCCTTATCTGCCAAAACCTCACAGGAATACTGTAGAAGAGAAGGTCCAGTAGATGCACACTCGGTGGGAGGGTGCTAGGGGGGTTGGCTTCAGCCACCTTAGAGCCATTCTTTCTCACCGATTTATTCTAGTCTCCAAACCCAGTGGAACCTGACGGTCCTGCATCGATTTCTGCAAAGTCCCTGAGCTCATGAAATTCAGTGCCTACCTCACGTGACGGTTTGATGAGATGACTGAATTAATTAGGTAAGCAAAATGTATCTATGTGCTCGAGCTAATAAAAGACTATTCACAGATCCCATTAGCTTGAAAGACCAAGGGTATGTAGCCTTTGTTACCCCAATTGTCTTCATGAATTCACTGTTACTCTATCACTTCCAGGGCATGCCTGATACCATCCAGAGTAATAGACCAAGTGATCCAACCTCACCAGGCCAACTTGGAGGCACACATCAATGATCTCATGATTTATGGCCTCACCTGGGAAGATCACCTGTAGCATCTCTGAATAGCCACTCTAAACACAGTCAGTGAACCAATCAATCCAGCCAATGGGCATCTGAGCTTCCAGATGAGAATAAGAAACTTTCAACCTCAAGGCGAAAAGGTCCAGAGCCTCCAAAATATACCCACTCCTAAACCAAAAAGGAATTGGAGGTTTTTCTAGGCCTGGGATACTACAGACGGTTTATACCTAAATTCTCAACTATTGCAGAACCACTAACAGATCAATTTACGTAGTCAAAGGTCAACAGATGAAGGGGAGTGAAGCAACCAAAAAAGCCTTTAATCAGTTAAAGCTCCTGTTATGCCATCCCCCTTACTGATCATGCCTGATTTGCCAGATACATTCTTCATGGGTGGGACTGGGTAGAGTTTCATCCAAAATCTGGAACAGGGTTAAGCAAGCTATAATCTTCATTAGTCGAAAGCTCCACCCAAGGAAAGAAACTTTGCCACAAAATAACTAAAATGTTTGGCTATCCCCTGGGGCATCTAGGTCCTAAAGTACTAACCTCAAAGGGCAACAATTTACATTGGTTAGAGACCATTTAAGCAAATTCACAAGGTGTCGTCACTTCTACCCAAGAGGGATCCATTTTCCATAAGGCTAGGGAGGTGTGCCCGCTACCCAATAGTTGCCCTAGGGTTGGTTTAATGCGGAAGGACCTTGTGGGGAGGGACTCCCCCTTTGGGGACAAGAACGATCACCTCGGGTGCAGCCAATTGCATGTTGTCACTCCTAACATTCTATAACCCTCCCCACTTTTCAGAACCTTTTTATTTAAAGTAAACCTATGTTTTGTTGTAACATTGGAAGTCAAGTTAAAGCCAAAAGTACTAGGATCAGGGAGAACACAGTAGACATGAAGGCCATTATCTGTGCTTGTACTGATACGAGGTGACCCAGATGAGGCATGAGGATCAGTTTGTCAACAGAGAGAAAGGTCTGTTAGAATCCTCATGGGAGGAACTGGATACAAGGTATAAAAAGTAACAAAGTACTAACCAATGTGTCAAGCTCATCTGTGTCAAGCGCGGCTATGTCAAACCCTGCCAGGTCTGACAGCAGAGGTGGGTGAGAACCAGCGTGAGAAATCCAGGGGCTGCCGAATGACTGGAGGGAAGGGGACCCCTGTGAAGTGCCGTGGGAGCCCTCCACTGGTTCTAGAAAGTCCCTTAGAGAGTTACAAAACCTGCACTTAGGAAGTCCTCTCTAGATTAAGACAGATACTAGACAGTAGGGCCTACCATTTAATACCACTAACCTGGGTTTATGGATGCCTTGGCTAGAGAAGGAATCTATGGGAGATGAGAGAGAGAGAGACACAGAGAGAGAGAGAGACAGAGAGAGAGAGAGAGAGAGACAGAGAGAGAGACAGAGAGAGAGAGACAGAGACAGGCCTAGGGCACACACGAACAATTGAATAAAGACCCTTGAATTTTCCTTAAGACTCAAAGTGTTCATGCCAACTGTGACAATAAATATTTGAATAACATTACAAGATTTTTACTTTAGTGAATGTTTTGTTGAGTGCAACCTGTATTGCTTGGTGACACACTCATATGTGCATACGTACTGAGGAGATGCACTGTAATGAGTGAATCTTCCCACAAAAAAATCCATTAGTTTACTGTACATTGTATCAGTAAAGAACAGCCAAGACTTTACTTTACTACACAAAATAGGCTTAACGATGAAAAAGATTCTTTTATGATGACGAACAAACTGAAACTGAACAATAGTATCACTTCTAACCAAGCACACAACAAACATTTACAACTCTGTATGGACAACAAAATAAAAATAAGTTATCATCTTAAAAAAAAAAAATCAGTGCAAGATTATTTTTCAAAAGTTAAGGTTACTCTCATCAAAAAGATGAAAATGCTAAAGTTAAGGTTTAATGTGCTATTAACAAACATAAAAAATACAGACAGTATATGTACAATAAATATAACATTACTTTATGGTTGGATACTTAACTCACTTTTTGTTTTATTGTTCATGGTGTTAATTGTATTTTGATTGTATATTGCTGTTTTACATGTAAATTTTTGTAATTAGCATGAGAATGTAATTATTTGCTGTGAAATGTAATACGAAGTTGATACTAAACTTTTATATTTTATGAGATGGATCTTTGTGTAAGCGTGGGTGTATGTTTTGGTTATTCACCTTATTACTACGTAACGTCTGTTTAAATTGTAATGTGTGCTTTTAGGACGTATTGTATTCTTGTTGTGTGTCTTTTTCTTACTACTGATACATATGTGCAGATATTACTTTTGAATCTATTTGTGAAGGTGAGTTAAGAGTCCAACAAAGTTAGTGTAATTTTAGAAATAATAATAGTTTAAATCATATTGGGCCTCATTACGTGGTAGGAGGTATTAGCGCTATGGCTACCACCTTACCGCATTCCGGGTCCGTGTTCCCAGAATAGGGACTTACTGGGTCATTCCGACCTTGGAGGACCCGGTAACTCCCCATTCCGGGAACCATTCCCCATTCCCATTCGAGCCCCCATAGGGCTCAATGGGAATGGGGCTGGAGCTAATAACGGGCCCGCTAGTAGCTAGTAGCGGGCCCGTTATTAGCTCCCTGGTCCCTTAGCGGCTCCCGCTAAGAGCGCCTGCTAAAACCAGGCGCCCATAGCGGGACCCGCTAAGGGAACTCGTAGTAGGGTGGTAAGGGATTACCGGCACCGGTGCCGGTAATCCCTTACCACCTACCGCGTAATGAGTCCCATTGTGTTCATTCTCAACATTTGTAGACTATGATTTAAAGCTATTAACCTTAACTCTCTTTAAACAAAGTTTCCTTCTGCCATTTAAAATATTTAAAACAAGTTATAAAGCAGAGTGTGGTCCACAGACAAGTCAGACCACAGAACCTGGGGAAACTGTTTTATTTCATCACAAAACTCCTACGTGGCCAAAACTCAAGCAGAGCAGAAACATCAGGACATCTTTCCTTACCAGGTGTTCCAGTTCAGTCTCCTTCAGTTGTCAAGAAATTGGGTGTCCCTCCCACACTTTCTTTGTGGTTCACTCTCCCAAAATCCTGTCGGATTGCCTCTTCTCCGATACTACCTTTTAGAGACTGCTGACATAGTTGTTTCCCTTCTAATACCCATATAAGCTGCTGGGGCTTGGTTGTTTCTAGTAGACTGAGCTGAATACATTTTGTGGCCTCAGTTTCCACAGAGGAGCGTACAAGAGCCTTTATCGCGTGTCTTCACTAGGATCCTGATCTCTAGCCCTGATATCTCTTGTATAATCCTATTCAGGTCATGACCCTGTTTTATACCATGCCACATTTGTGTTCCTCCTCCACACGTGGGTTCAACCCTTTCTGATCGTGATCTCCTCTTTTCCCTCTGCTTGGGAGATGCTTGTTCTCTCATTCCTCACTACTATATCAGTCGACTAACTCACTAGTGCTGGGATCCCCCTGATTCCCAACTTTCTCTTTTTTCTCTTTCCTACCACTTTTTGAAAGTCTCCTCTTGATTTTTGCCTCTTTCCACCTCCTGATATTCACCTTCTGCTGCCTTTGGATGTCCACCTCCGAAATTCTCCTGCCCCCTCCCAATGTTCCTTTTATACCTCATCTCCAGACTTTGATGTTCCTTCCTCTCACTCTTGCTCCAGGCTCCATCTCCTACTTCTTTCCTGAATCTCCAATGTTCTCTAAACTCAGCTATGTGAACACTGTGAGAAACCTGAGGGCGTCCTCCATTCTTTTCCCCAAGGAACGTCATCAGGTGGCCAGGGAAAGGCCACCCAGTTTGGATCCCGATCCTGGGGG
The DNA here is from genome assembly GCF_040938575.1 of Ambystoma mexicanum. Taxonomy (NCBI): domain Eukaryota; kingdom Metazoa; phylum Chordata; class Amphibia; order Caudata; family Ambystomatidae; genus Ambystoma; species Ambystoma mexicanum. The sequence continues at coordinate 1,198,282,654 of NC_090925.1, forward strand.
TGGATATGCGCGGGAGGATCACCTTGGTGGTCAGAGGGAGTGGGCAGAAGACGTCCTTAGGTGAGAGATGGTATCCCCCTCCCTTGCCAAAACAAATCTTCTATTCCTCAATCCTTTGTAGGCTACTGTGAGCCCTTTCCCTTTTCTTTCTTCCTAAATGATTACCTTGACACTGAGACGAGGTAGAGACTAACTAGAGGACACATCCTCATTTAGGTGAGATAAACCCATATTCACCTTATATTGTTAAGGCAGACACACATCAGTCAAGTACCAAGACAAGTAGGAGACAGCATAGATTAAAGCACACTTCTTTTTCACACCGCCACAAACCCCACTTTGGTACTGAGACGAAGAGGGCTATGGAAGTTTACAGTTGGAATAGCCAGGCATGTCCAGATAATAGGTTTCATGAAGGTCAGGCAATTGAATGGAATAACCCACACCTCTGGGCCCTTGACAGTCCCAATTGTTATAAGAAGCCTAACTGCACAGCAAGAGGGAGAGCACGGAAAGGAACTCAGAAGCGGGTTGCAGACCCGAGTGGCAGAGAAACTGGATGGAGAGTGAGCCGATAGCAGTGTCGGGCAGGATAGAGGGATGCTGTCAGAGGTCTGCCATGAGGGAGTCTGGAAGGCCTCTCAACCCTCCCTGTTTGGAGCAAGCAGCAGGAGCTGTGGGTGCTGAGACACTCCAGTGGCCGCAGAACACTAAGAGGGCGAGCAGTGCTCTCTCCATTCTTTGCAAAGGCAGAGCGGAAACACAGAAAGCCAGACAGCAGTTCGAGGAGCAGGCGAGAAGCGAAAGGGAGCTGCCGTTTGGAGCCACTGAGTGATACAAGGGAAACACTCATACCGGGGTGCTCCGGGAGTTTGAAATATGCACTCTTAGCTACCGAATGAATGGAACATTGTTATAAGCACTTTTGGGAATGCAGACATGAGTGCTTTTTGAAAAAACATTCGAAGTGAAAGTGGTAATGAGCATAAGTTATTTTGAATACCACTCAAACTGAAAGACATTGTGAACCATTTTGGTTCTTTATCTATAATAACACCTTCTACAAGCAAGTGTCCGGGACGGCCATGGGAGCGACGTTTGCCCCAAGTCTTGCCAACCTCTATGTCGCAAACTTTGAAGAAGAGAATATCTACAGCCCAGGCAACCCATGGCTATCAAAAATGGAACTGTGGTCAAGGTACAATGACAATGTCATACTGATATTCAGAGGTGATGAATCAGACCTCGTCCTTTTCATGGAGTGGCTTAACCATCAGAATCCGTTTCTCAAGTTCTCAAACTCACAGCAAAAGTTCAGTTCACTTTCTAGGTCTCACGCTGGAGATAAGAAACGAAACAGTCGTCAGCACAGCATTCCACAAACCTACAGATAGGAACTCATTACTCACCTACGAGAGCTTCCACCCTACAAGCCTAAGAAGAAACCTACTGTTCGGACAGTTCCTCAGGTATCGCAGAAACTGTACAACGCTGCCTGATTACAACCTTCAGTCAGCACGTCTGGCCACGAAACTGCCGAGTAGGGGTTACCCGAAAGGCATAGTCAAGCAGGCACGCAAACGAGCCATGAACATCCCGCAAGAAGTCACTATTGAACATCATGCCAGATAGAAGTAACCTCCCGACAAGATCACAGCGGTCCTCAGTTTCTCGCCATTAACCAACAGAATCAAGAAAGAGGTCCTGAATTTATGGCCCATCCTGAATGTTGGTACCCAGAATCTGGACAGCCCGAGGTTTGCCATCAAAAGAAGGAAGAATCTACGAGATTCCCTCGTGCACTCCTACAAAGATGCAGAGCCAAAGCTGAACACACTATGGGGACAAAACCAAGCGACAGGCCACACTCCGTGCGGGACATGCAGCACATGTTCCAGCACCAAGAGATCCACATCCATTGATATAGGCTGGCACTTCCCGTGGACCCAAAAGACTCTAACCAACTGCAACAGCTGTAATGTGATTTACATCATCACATGTCCATGCAACAAGCGCTATGTAGGCATGACGACACGCCCGATCAAAACACGCCTGGCGGAGCACAGATCGTGCATACGCACAAAGAAAATCACAGCACCCATGGTGGAACACTTTGTAGCACAGAAACACACCCCAGCAGATTTCATGTGGACAATCATTGAGAAGATGGCTACACCAACAAGGGGAGGGAACATCCACAACCTGCTCTTCAGACGAGAACAACTATGGATTTTCCGTCTCCAGAAAGACAAGTTCGGGCTCAACGAAGCCACTAGCTGGCAAACTTTGGCCATCCTTTGAAAACACCAACACTGGCCTATTGTGTAGCCCCTTTGCTGGATGAGAATGACCTGTACCTTTGCATCTGTGTTTGTGTTTTTGTGTACCTGCAGCAGCACTGCTACTGCGCAACCAACTGAGGTGTACCATTGCACCCATTCCCCCCCTTTTGGTTTCCTTTGTCCAACATTATGAGATGCACGGACACCCTGGTGCTTTGCCTTTACAGTTTGTGTCTGCATTTGGAGGCCACAGAGTACCCCAGATACATTGTGACCCCCGAATCCCACAAGCAAGGCCGCCTGGGTACAAAAATGTTCTGCCCAGCATTGTTTTCAGGCCTTTTTGCCTGACTCCGTGATGGCCGCCGGCATTCCCATGCAGGGCGGCCATTTTGGAGCCGCGACCACGTGACCCGTGGCACCATGGTTGCAATAAACCGAGTGGGGCTGCAAGCCGCGGCGAAGAAACCTCTCGCGTGTGGCTCGCAGGACCACTACAGACTTTCGCTGAAGGTAAGCGCACGATTTAGGCATGGCACGTGGCCAGTTACTCCCCACGCGTGGGGTTGAGAGACACGCACGCGAGCCTCCATGCAAGCGAAGGGAAATATTGACTTTAGTATACTTGCAGAATTGCAAGCTGCTACGCATCGCACAGGCAGGTTAAACAGTGATTAAGGTTCAATTTGGTTAAAGTGAATAGATTTGTATTACCATTGGCTTTCCTTACTAGATGTAGCTGTGCATTGAGCTTGACACTATCTACTGTTGTTTGGCCCCTAGGTCTCAGGCCGCCTCACTCTCCGTGTAGAAAGCCATCCTACCACTCGCAGAGGGTAAGGCTTTACCCCTCTCATTGTTAAACAAACAGAGCAATGCAGTGTTTTTTATATGATGCCTATGGCAGAACTCGCATTGTGAATATTGATCACTGTTCCATCTCTCACCCCTCCCTCCTGTCATCCCTACAGGCAGAGGAGCAGAATTAACACAGACAACGCTGTTCGTTGTGAATAAAGTAGGCGCACACATTGGTGCCCCTAGTCTAGCACTGATGAATGTGGCCTACCAACCCAGAACCACAGAAACCGGTCGGCTTTAGAACGACCTGACCTAGTGCAAATTTCAACCCGCACAGGTTCAGTTTGTTCCTAGAAAGGATCCCCACAGTAATAAACCAGGGGTCCAAGTTCATAAGGAAACGTCTTGAGAGGAACCTACCGAAGAATGCTATCTTCCTTGTTTTTAGTGAAACCTGCACCTGCCAATACAGAGAAAAGCCATTAAAGAAAACAATGTCTTTCATCTGCAAGGCAGCAGATGCATGCAAAGACTGAGGCGGTCTAGCATGTGCCTTTTAGCACAACACAGTGCAACAGAGACGAATTGGAAAGCCCAGTCAGAGAAGCTGGTCCTTTGTAACCTATTCCCACTCGACAAGCTGTGTTTTTTCAGTGTGACTACGATTTTGGGCAACACACAGTTGGCAATCCCATAAACAGTCCTTTGTGTTTTGTTTAGAACCATTTTGAATGCCACATAAAGCAGAAACAAGTTCTGAGAACTTACGAATGGAATGGAAATAAGGTGGTGCAAGGGAGAGATACCACAGACTGAATTGTTTGTGACACAAGTATTGGTAAAGCCGAGGAAAACCCAAGAAGGGTATGAGATGAGAAGCCAAGTGTTGGGCAAAGTTAAAATAGTTCAAGGAACTGCAGGTTGAGGGAAAACCTGTATTGGCAAGATCCAGATGAATACACAAGGTGTAACAAAGTGCATAGTGGCAAACCACGGTAAAGTGTTGGAAGTATAACATTGATGAAAGGAACAAGTTTAACTGTTCAAGGAAAGCAATGGACAATTGTTGATGGAAAGCAGATAAGAAGGGGTGTCGATTGCGTGACCTGTGATGGGTGGACCGTGTGGTCTGACAACTGCGCCTAGACAGAGGGTCCTATATCAACTGTACAGCGTGGCCAGACTCCACTAGCAGTCAACCCAGATAAAAGAAGAGTACACTTCGGCCCATCAGAAGCTCCCATCCACAATAACAGAAGACTCAGCCATAGGTCAAAGTTACTGTTTATTAGCAAACAAACCGGGATTACACCAGAAAAACAAATTTTGTCCAGAGCTCTCAGCTTCTAAGCATGTGTCAGCTGCCTTAGTTCCAGTGTGTTGTCACCTGTGACATCACAAACACAGGTTCCCACCTGGAAACCCATTGTCGATGTGGATTGGTCGGTTTGGGCGAAATACATATAGAAAATACATAGGGTAGTTTAGAGATTGGCTGGCCATGTCCAGTGGCCCCTCCTAGGACCATCTCTACGAGCACCCATTTACAACATTGCAGGGTTACAGAAAGGCCATTGGCCCTTGCAACAAATTATATCCCCATGCTAAAGGTGAATTTGGATTGGACAGAATGGGTCCCCACCCCAAACCCTGGGAGCCTAGACAGTTTTCAGACTGAAGGTACCTCTTCAAGGTGATGGGAAAGAACATGGAGGTGCAAAGTGTTCTCTAATGTTGCTATTCTCTGATCGCCCAAGCCTGTGAGAGTGCAGTCAGTTGAAGAAACGTAGGAAACGTATATCTTCTTTCCTCTGGTTCTCTGGGAAGAGTCTTCTCTCTCCGTGTTACGTTTATCGAGACCACAAAATGAAGCTCTCTCATCTTTAATTACGAGGGTTTTAGCTTGAATTTCTGCAGGTGGCTCACTATCTTGGTAGCTGGAATTTTCCTGCTCCCCTTTGTCCTTGGCTGGGTGTCCTGTTTACTGCTCTCCTCGAGCTGCGGCGATTAGGTTAGCTTGTCTGTGTTTCTCGAACTAGTCTCTTTTCTTGCTGGGTCTGATGGCCTATAAATTCTATATTGTCCCTTATAGCTTCTCCAGGTTAGTAGCAGTTTAAGCATATGCAAGCTACATATATACACAAATTCTACTGCGTCTTGCGGTTTCAGCTTTGGCGAAAGATATGAATATAAAAACATGTATATGTGATCGTCCTCTGCCTAAGTGAGTCATAAGCATGTGCTTCGTGCCTACATGAAATAAGCTAGTGTATGTCTGTGTAGCTTCATGAATGGATGGATATGTACTTATTGCACAAGTGTGGCTTAGTCGCAATGTCAGTGATGACGTTACTGATTTCTGGTTCTCCTGTCAGTCGACCTGATTGGTCAAAGTCCATTCCATATCGTCCATATCATCAATTGGGTATGGTCTGAACTGTTGTTGAAGAGAATACCGTTTTTCACACCTGTGACCCATCGATGACTGTGGTGATGGGCCTAAAAGCGAGTCACATCTGTTGTTTCTCTGTCTCTCTGTATAGAGAGATGTGCGGGGGACACGAGGGGCAGATTTGGCCCCTCCTCTACACAATGGCTGCTTATGATTTTGAAGTCAAGAAAGCGACTTGAACCAGTGAACAGTACTAATGATAAGAGAGCTGAGAAGTTTCTCAAGGAACTGTATTGTTTTGAAAAGCTGGAAGATTGGAACTCTTGGGGAAGGGAACCCCAGTATTTTGTGAACTGTCCTGAACTTGGGGAAGTGGGAGCTGATCATTAACCATACGAAGCGCTACAATTTCTTCTGAACTTCTGAACGCTATTCATTTTGAAGTTGACATCCCTACACATTGAATACAGTTAGTTGTGGGGGCAAGTATTGGTTTTGGACACAGACAGTTACTTGATTTGGCCATCCTGGCGCAGACTATCCTTAGTTTTCTTTAGGTAGGGAAATACCACCTTAGCATAGGGCAAGTTAGGCCACCCTGACTTTAAAGTTAAATAAAACTTTTGAGTACACATTTTAATCTGTTGTCTGTGTCTTGCTTCATGATCCCTTCACAACACCCACATGCCTCTTTGGGACAGTGCTTACATTACCTAGGGGTCCCTCCCCCTGAACCAGACGAACAATGAGAAATGGCAGCATTGCAGTCTGCATGTGCTGGACCATGGATTGGCTCTCACGATGCAGCCTGAGTTTTTAAAAGTCAGGTTCTTCATCTTGAAATGGGCTTATGGATCTTTTTATACATAATGTTTGTGGGGCCCTATTTACTAACTAGGGTGATGCCATCATGAAACTTGGCTTCCGTCACCCATGAGTCTTGCTGTGGGGCACATTGACATGTGTGGTACAGAACTACTGGAAATCCCTATAACATGCTGCATTTCTTAAAGGACCAGTAGCATTTTGGTTGTGTATGTGGTGGACATGTCTTGACGAACTGGCGCTGCTGTGCATGTACAGGGGATCATCATGAGCGTTTCACAAGGTAAAATTCATGTTGGTGTAGTTTTCATTTTCTTTAGTCCTTCCGATGCTACAGCCTATATACTGCGGCCCTAATGCTTATTGGTGCTGCAAATTATCTTGTGGGTTTCGCTGTATATTTTTAATTTTGTTTTGTCCCTCTCATCCATCGGAATTATGACATTATTGAAAGCATGATTTAGTCACAGATATTCTTTTTTTGTTTTGTGTAAATATGTTCAGTACTTTTAAAGAATTTAGATGCAGGAGGAATGCCTCTAGTCCCAAACACTTTTAGATATCTCCCATGGTGCTTTGCATCACAGAGGCTTCCCGATTTGAGCAATTTCTGTTGTAATCCCAAGGGAACGCGGAAAACAAAAGTGGTCAAAATGTCATTACAATGTGTGAAAGGGTGGTTTTACATCAGACAAGAGATTAGAAGGTGAAAGAGGATCATATGGTTTAGTTGCCCACTTTGGGAGGAGGCATACTTTGATTGTCTTAACGCAAGCTTCCCACAGAAGAATCGGAAGATGTGCTCTGAGAAAAAGCATGTCATGGGACGAACTGGAAAGAGGACATTGAGAGAGAGTCAGGGGGACTAAAAACAGTGGGAGGAAAGTGGGGTGGTGGTCCTAAAAAGCACAAAGGGGCTCATGTAGCATCTTAGTGGGGATGAAGAAGTTTGTGTGCTGCTGCGTTGTGGGGCCTTCTGTGCTCACTCCTCACCTGTCGCCGTTGCAGTTCATTGTGGTGCATTGCGGTCCAAATATCTTGGAAACCGTGCATCCCAAGTCCTGGACCTCGAGTTTTGTTCCTCATATCGGGACCGGTCCTTCTACGACCACATTGATGTTTTGCCGATTTCAGGCAACCGTCTCATGTATGAAAGTGCTGAAATCCAGGGAAAGAGGTGGGGTGTCCAAATGTCATGTAGCTAGTAATGTCCGGAGGTTCATAACGGGTAACTATGCAAAATCTGGTGCAGATTGGTGAAACAGTGTGGAATTGTATAAGGAACAATGCTTCACCAAGCCACAAACCCACAAACAAATGTTGACTTTTGATGAAATCTGAGGAAAGGGATGAGGTGTCCAAATGGCATGCAGCCAGTAATGCTGGGAGATTCTTAACAGGCAACTATGCAAAATGTGGTGCAGACTGGTGAAACAGTGTGGAAATATATAAGGAAATATTCTTCGCCACAAACCAATTTTAACTTTATATATATATAGTTTGAGGGGGATATGGGCCATGGCCAGTAGGCCATGATCTTTTAGCCTCATTTTTGTAATGTGGACATTGACCACAGTGGAAGGCCATGGTTGGTGGGACCCAGTTATTTACTCGTATAGGGTGTAAGGAAGGCATGGTTTCAACAGTAAGACAGACACAAGTGACCGCCATTTAAGGGTGTATATTGAACTTCAATTGGGTTTGAAAAACATCTATGTAATCCGAAATCGAAAGATGGCATCAAGCTACGACCATCAAATAATAATAACGCAGTCCTAGTGGTGGCTTGTCTAAATAAAAAGGCCTATACTATTAAACCTATTGCCATTCCTTACCTCTAAAAACAAATAGTGTGGGAAATAATGTTATGCAAAAGAAACATTTTCAAGAAATGATAAGTCAGGAAATTCAAGACGTTGGCTTCGCTTCCCCACGTTTTCAGCACGGGACAAGGCGGCACACTAGTTTCTCTAGCACAAGGGTGCAGTTCAAAACTTCAACATCATGGCCGTCTGTGCCAAAGTCTCTTTGCCATTAAAAGTCTCTTCTTTCAGAGGGCCTGATGCAACAAACAAACAATAAGGTAATGTTCCTTTATGTATTTCACGTACACACAATTTTCTTAGGTGATTTACTGTTCACCTCGGATCACCCTCCACCGGGCTCAGATCCACTTTAACACACTGTTTTCAGGATTTTCACGTATCCAATTTCTCGGGTGACTCATGGTTCACCCTAGATCTCCCTGTCCTGGGCTCAGATCCACTTTGGCACAAAATCTTCAATCAGTGTCCCTCCGCTGGGCTTCACCAATTTATCTACTTTAACTCAAACCTGCTGTAAGACAAAGCTTCAATGGATCGCCCTCTGCCGGGCTTGGATCAAGTTTATCTACTTTTCTATCAACTTTCTTTACTGTATCAACATCAAAGACTTTCGATTGTGCACAGGATTTTGCTTGACCCGTCGCAGGACCATTTCGATTCACAATCGTTTGCCACTCTTTCACTTAATCTCAGCTGGATAACTTACATAGACCTTCAATTGAGCAGCCATGCAGTGTTGGACCAGCCTGTGAAAGGTATCGTATCTTGGTTTCAAAGTTATGTCACTCATCTGCAGTTCCTCTTTAATCACATTGGTTACCGTATGCGTTTCATACAATGGTCGTTCCAGCACTCGCCATACAATGTTGCTGCTTGCTTCAACACAGACCGGTCTTGTATCGGTCTCCCCAACTCACCAACTATGTTGATCTCACTGATGCTGGTTTGTTGTTGGAGCCAAGGATAGTACTACAGCAGCTTGCAATTCTCCCCACCTTGATTATCGACACAAGAGGTCACTGGGTACCTCAGACACACAATGGAGGATTCCTCAGCCTGGTTTCCTGGTTTTACGCTTTCTTCTCTGGAAGCTTCATGAAAGTAACAGTTCCTTGTCAAAAAGGTAAGGGGACCTCCTTCCTTGCGATCTCCTTCTGTTTCGCCGTCTTTCTCCTCGTGTTAAACATCCATCTTGGAACTGCTGTTTCCTCGTTTGTTTTGCCTCGCTCAGAGTGTGCTCTTGTGCTCCGCCTTTTATCCGTGTGGGGAAGTGTAATGGAAGTCGGGTGTGTGTGATGGTCAGTAATTGCCTGACCTTTGTATTGAGACACATCAGGTATACGGCTTGGGTGTTAGTCTGTTTTCCCTCGTCATGGGCTCTCTGTGAAAAAGTGTTAGTGTTGTAAAAGGGTTGAGTTCCTAAATATCCTACCTGGTAGGATAGGGTAAAGGTGTTACAGGGAAGGGGATACCGCGTCCCAACATCCGGTGTCCCACTCCCACCCCCAGAAGACCCCTCTCGCACTGGTCCACCTCCAGGAACTGGATCCAAAAGTGATGGCCATGTCCTGGCCACCTGGATGACAGATCCCCAGGCACTAGTGGGTGAGACAACTTCTGGTTTCTCACAAGGGGATATGGGTCACAGTTGAAGGCTGTGGCCACTTGCCATGGCTAGTGGTTCCTGGATAAGATATAGTATAAGAAAACATATGAAATTCAGTGACCAATTTATCGCAACAAAGCCAATGAATTTTGGTCAATGAGGGAAGTGGCGAGAATTTTAACTCACAGTCCACCTTGATGCGCAGCCCATGAGCACATACATGAATAAGATCAAAGCAAGGATCAACACAGAACTGAAAAATCACATCAGGGGGACACCCTTGTTCATGTTAACTGTCCATGTTGCAACAATTATGCAAAAAGACAATTGCCCACTGGCCATGCCCTTAAGCCATGACTTAGATCCCACATCCACGGCCTCCAGTCATGGCCAGTAAAGTATGTCAGCCGCTAACAATGGCCTACGTCCGTGGCCGCTATACCCCTCACTTGTACATCACCACATCGCACTGACTATGGTTTTCATCCACTGTTCATGTTGCGCCAATACAGCTATAAGATAATGGGCCGCTGGCCCATATTCCCTCTTTTCTTTTTTTAAATTCTCCTCCTTTCACTTCCTTGGTAGTTTCCTTGCAGAAAAATCTCAATCACATACACGCCATCTCGTATTACTATGGTCATCATTCTCACAGTAATGCAGTGTTTGCTAATTACTCCGGTGATTGGAAAACACTTATACATTTAAGTCTTCTCCCATCCCCACCGCCCCTCTGCATCTGCGCACCTCCTCCTTTCTAGATCCTAGAACAACACACACTTGACCTTCCCCTATTATCCCCTTTCACCCGCTGGTTTGTGTGACACATTTATTGGTCTTGCAACTTTCCTGTGGAACTTCTGCAGTAAGCCAAAGACTACCTGCTTCAAAACAGGCTCTAAAGCTTTCACCAAGCTCTCCAACTATCTGTGTTATTCTTTCCTCATCCCCTCTATCACCTAAATGTAAAAACACCCCTTTCCCTCCTCCAAATATAATTTCCAGCCCTTTTCTTAGTCGTCTTTTCATGGGATTACCTCAGGAATCACTTGCATCGAGCAAAGAAAAATGGCAGATTTTCATTTCTGAAAAGTCTCAGTTCTGCGACTGGAGATGCATAAAAGATTATTTGGGACTGAAAACGCCCCCTTCTCCATTAAATTTTTACAAACTACTTGATGGATTTACACCAAACCAGAAAAAAGGAGTATCTGTGTGAGCCTTTGTGTCCAGCTTGTTTCTTATTTGTTACAAATCAGTCCTGTGTTTTTCGCGCTAGATGTGTTCAATCGAATCACCATTTTCTCTATATGAAAAGTAATGAGATCGGGACAAAAACAGCTGTTTTTGTTTTTTTCATGACTTTGTAACAGTTTAACGAATTTTCCCCTACATTTCTAATTTTGATGGCCCTGTGATTAGAAAAATTACAGCCAAATCCATCCAGTGACTCAAAAATGAGTAGCAGTATAATTATGAGAAAAGTGAATTCAAATTAGTTTTATCTTGAGTATAAAGCAGCGATCGCCATCCTGAGGAAAATAATATATGTGATATATGTTCAGGGAAAAAAAGTTGCGTAAAGGAATGTTATGGTTACGTATGGAAGTTTGCCTTAAAAATACCTTTGCAATTTTGTGAAAACCTTAAGGTTGTGGCATAAAACAACAAAACACAAATTCCTAGAAAAGCCTGACCTTTGAAGCACTGTACATTTCCCTGTTCCCTGTGTCATTTGCTGTCTTCCTGGAAGGTGACAACCCTTTCCCAGAAAATACAAAGGCTGGTGCTGGGACCAAGCCCAAATGGTTTGTTTTGGATGAAGCTAAGTCGTAAAACGCTGAACAAACAGGAGACCCTGTCAGATGGGACACTGGGAATCATGCTGATAATAAAATAGCACCAAGTGGTTTGGGCTTTCATAATTGTGAATCACCAGCACTGTTTTATTGCACATTTTCATCGCGCTGTCGTTTTGTGAGCTTTTCCATACCTGAAGCTGCCTTACTACTTTAAATGCACAAGCTTTCCCACTATTGCCTGCTTATTTGAATGATTTTTGGCACTTCAAAGATGGCCACCATTGTTTCTTTGTTGTGAAGGCCGGCTAGCTGAGCTGCCATTCCCTGTGCAGCACTCCCATTGGTTTCTGAGCGTTTTTTTCCATCCAACCGGGGACCAGCAGGCTTTAGCCGTCCCCCTCACCAAAGGCCCCCTCTCCTAAGGCCCCTGGCCACTTCCAGAACGCTAATTTGGTTCCTCCCTGCACCTTAACCATAATGATTCCGCCACCTCACTCCTCTGAGAAATCCGGACTGCCCTGACATTGTCACCTCCAGAACTATGGGTTAGTCTCACCCTTCTGGACTCACTCCTACCACCTTTGACTATCAGTGTTCTTTCTGCTTGTTCCTCCCATGTTGTCATTCTGATGCACAGTGCTTCTTAAAACCCTTTGCCAACATCTGAATCCCTTATTAGAAAGTCAAATCTTGCTGTTTCTGCTTTTTGCTAGAGAGTCAAATCTTGCTGTTTTTGCTTTTGGCTTGAAAGGCAAATATTGCTGCCCATTGCTAACTTCTCTGTAATTTGCTTGTATGCTGTTGATTCTCTGTAACTTGCCGGCCCAGTGAACTCACCACTCTTTTGTTCCACACCTACCTGCCTTAGCCACCCCTGCTGCTCCCTCTTTTCCTCACTTCCACTCCCATGGCGCTATCTGTTTCTCCTTTCTTTTCCAACTGCTTCTCCATTGACTATCCTTCCCTTCTCACTAAGTCCGGCAGGAAGAAGTTCAAAAGGATATCTTGGCCTCCAACCCGGGTCTTTCTATAGTTGACACCTACTCCAATGCTTCCTCCTGACAGACCCTCACCAACATCCTCTTTGTCATTCCTTCACCAGATCTATGGACTCTTCATGTGATCTCTGTGCTCTGTGCTATCTCCTCCTCTCCCATTAATGGTGGCACTTGCTGGGAGGAAGTTCTCATGGCTTCCTTCGACTCCTCTAAAGTCATCATTAATGTCTACCTTAATGGCACTGTCATGGTCCAAGGCCCTCAGGCCAATCTCCTCCTCTTTGATAGGTGCTTCCCTCATCTCATCAATTTCCTCTCATCTCCTGCTGTCCCCTCCTCTCCCGCCATGGCTACCTTTACCTCTCTCTCTCCTCCTCCTCTGCCCCTCCTAGGGTTCCTTCTCCACAGGGCGTACCTCTGATCTGTACCCCTCCCCAGAAGGTCTTTAAGGCTGGCAACCTTCTTCATCTTGCCACGCTCAACTCTCGCTCTGCTGTCAAACACTCCTCTGACATCTGCCACCTCCTTGAAGAACTAGAGCTTGATGTCCTTGGTCTCACTGAGAAATAGTTCTCGACCAGCTCTGTCGCAAGTTTTGACACTCTCCTCCCTGATGGCTACAGGATCCTCTCCGCACCCAGATCCTCCCAGTCCAGTGGAGGTGTAGTCCTGATCTTTCCTGAGTGGACTCCTGCCTCTATCATTCCCACTCAGACCTACTCCTATTTTGAATGCCTTGTCTGTAGGCACACTCTCTCTCCTACCCATTCTCTTACTGTGGCTACTATCTACGGCCTCCTGCTCAAATCACCTCATTTCTCTCTGAGTGGGCGGACCTCTCCTGCTCCCTCCTGGCCTCTAACACTCCACTCCTCCTCCTCTATGACCTCAATATCCATTTAGTCTCTGGTTCCTCCTCTGGCCTGACTCACTCTGCAGGGCACACACTCGATGTCTTGATCTCCTCTGACCTCCCCTCTCCATCCCTCTGACCACTCCTCTCCTGGAGTGATCATTCCGTCCTCTCCTCTCATCTCTCTCTCTCTCTTCCCCCCAAGCCAAGCCTATCCTAACATTGCCACCTACCTTCTCGGACATCCGGGCCATGAAGTGTGTGTCAGTTGAGGCTTTCGCCGTCTCCTTCTCTCCCCCCTCCATCTCTGGCTGACTCACATCCTGACACAGCCCTGTCTCTGCTCTACTTTTCTATTTCTGATACTTTTGATGTTCTTGCCCGTCATGAGGATCTGTTTGAAGCCCAAAGCCAAGTGCAATTACGGTACAACTCCGCCCTAGCTACACTTAAATGTAAGTGTAGGGCGGCTGAGTGGAAATGGAGGGCTTCTTGTTCATCCTCTGACAAACTGGCCTGTCACCTGCTCCAAAGGCAATACTGACTCTCTGTTCACACCAAGAAGAGAGTCCACATTAAAGCCAGTGTCTCTGCGGCATCTATCAACTTGGCCAAACACTTTAAAATTGGCAAGGAGCTGGCCATCCCTGCTGCAGTCTCTACCCCTCCTGTTGCCTCCCAGGTTCTTTGCAATGCCCTTGCCTCTCACTCTATCTCAGAAACCCAGGACATCCTGTCCGTCCTCTCCTCCCCTACCCCTCCTCTCCCCTCTCTGTCTGTGCACGCTGACCCTCCTTCAGCCACCCCTGCAACCCTCTTTCTCATCTTTTCCTCTTTTCTCACTTGATGAGGTTGCTAGACAAGTCTGATCTACGAAAGCCTCGTCAAAACAGGTTTATCCCTGTTCCTCTAAAACCATCAAAGACCACAATGATATCCTTGCTCCAGCCCTTGCCGATTTTTGCAACCACTCCTTTGCCTCAGGATCTTTCCCATCCACTCTGAAGTACTCCCTTGTGCATCCTCTTCTCAAGAAACCCACAGCTGATCCTTCTTGTCTGGGTAACTATCCCCCAATTTCCATTACTCCCTTTCTGGGCAAACTCCTGGAAAAGCTGGCCATCTCTCAGCTTAACCTTCATTCCAATTCTTTGGCTGTCTCCATGACCACCAGTCTGGCTTCAGAGCTGCCAGAAGCACTAAAACTGCTCTCCTGAACATCCGTGAAGATCTGCTCTCCAACCTTGACTCTAACATTCCCTCTGTCCTCATCCTACTCGATCTCTCTTCTGCCTTTTGACACGGTCAACCATACCATCCTGCTCAACCGTCTCCTTGATAACCTGGGTATCACTGATCAGGCTCTAGCCTGGCTGACCTCTTTCCTCTGTGATCGCCCCTCCCAGGTCCAACTTGGGTCCTTCCTCTATCTATCTCCCTCTCTACCTGTGGTGTCCCCCAGGGGTCTAACCTCTAGCCCTGGCTTTTCAGCCAATACCTGGCAACTCTTGCCCACTGCATTGCCATTTTCTGCTCAAATTTCCCGTGCTACGCTGACAACACTCAATTCATTTTCAGGCTGCCCTTGGCCACCTCCTCTCCTTCTCTCATCTCTGATTGCTTAACTTCCCTTCAAGATTGGTGTGCCGCCAACAATCTTTGAATGCCAGCAAGACAGCACACCTTCAGCACACCTTCATCATCCTTTACTGTCTCTCTCTGCCCTGCCTCCGTTGGCCCTCCTCCTACCCCCACCTGCGAGGCTAAGAACCTTGGGTCATCTTTGACTCCACACTTTCCTTCTCCGCCCACATCTGTGATGTCTCTAAAAAGTCAAACTTCCTATTGCACCTCCTAAGAGGTACTCTGCCTTTCCTCTCCTTGCCCCAGAAGCTCACTGTCTCCCAAGCTCTGGTTCTCTCTAGGTTGGACTATTGTAACAGCCTCTTTCTAAATCTACCTGTCTCAGGAGGATAGCTCAGGGGCAACATGCTTGCCTTGGAAGCAAGACGACACAGAGCAACACAGGTTCGATCCCCGGGTCCGCGCTTAGAAACCTCTGGGTATGAAGCGCGTTATAAATAACCTATCATAGATCATATCATATCATACCTGCCTCTACTATCCACCCTCTGCAACTAATCCAGAACAGTAGTGCGAGACTTGTCCTTGGCCTCAAGCCCTGGGATCGTATCTCTCCAGCTCTGAAATCTCTCCATTGGCTCCCAGTGGATGTAGGGGTTAAAGGCAAAACCCTCTGCATTGTCCACTAGGCTTTCTGGGACCTCGGTCCAAAATACCTTCAGCTATCCCTCTGCAAATACCGCCCCTCGAGCTCTTCACTGCTCTATCTCGAACTCGCCCAGGGTCAGTAGTTTTTCAAAGAAACAATCTGGAGGTATATCTCTGTCTTTGGCTGGGTCCTCCATCTGGAACAGCTTCCTTGCCACTCTGAAACTTGAGGAGAACCATCTCTGGTTCCGGAAGCACCTCAAGACCTTCCTCTTTGCTTCTGCCTTAGACCCACTCTCCCCTACTGATCTTTTCTCTTTCAGCACCGTGCACCTGGCCAACCTCTGTCCTCTGGGCCCAGGTACCTGCTCACCCTGCCACCCTCCCGCCCTGCCTCCGGGCTACCCCTTGCACTGCGGTCTGTATCTTTACCCATACAGTCCCCCACCCCCTGTTCTCCCTGCACTTATCAGACCTACCCTGCCTGCTGCCTTAAACTCAGCACCTGCCACTTGCTGGCTGCACTACCACTTTTTGTTGCCTTTATTATTTATTTATTATGATTTGTTTCTCCTTTTCTCCGCACTTTCCACTTCTCCCCCATTCCATGCACTTTTCTCCCCTCCCTCTCCCATGCACTTGCACGTTCTCAATGTCACTGGGCCTGGTAAGATCCTTGTTTTGTTCTCCCCTGTTCCCCTCCCTTGCCTTGTCGTGCTCTAAAATACTTGTGTACGAGTGCGATAGAAATAAAATATCAATTCAATTCAATTCAGAGTCCACCATGTCCTAATCAGACATGGCTTCTCTTTAGATTTATCTTCTGCCACCAGATCTTGGGACCCAGAATTATTATTTACTTTTGTATTAGGATTGCCCACTGTTAAAAGCAGATACAGCTGTTGAATCCTTGTGATCCAGTAGTCTGTTGGCAGAAATGCACATGTTACTTTGTGCTGCTATGTGACCAAACTATTAGGGATCTGATGGGGGTGGGGAGTCAGTAGACCCAGCAGAGTTACATGCTTGCACTGTGCTTTTTACCATGGAACATTATGAAAAGAGGGTGTCTGATTAGCAGACTTCCTTTAAGACGCATATCTACCCACATAATTTTTTAAATACAAATCATAAAAACTCATTCTATTCCACAGCCTATGAGGGGTCAGAAGTGAGAGGTGGACACAAAGTTATGTTTTCAACAGCAGCCATCTTTATTAAAACAAAGAGGTTGGATAAAGGCCTTTCTGTCCCTATCCTAAAGAGAGTTTCCCTGCCTAGGAAACTAAAACTACAGATCAGTCTGTGTCTTGTCGTCAAAATGATTCAAACTGTCCTTGAGTCCAAATCATATCTGATATTCACAATAAGAATGAACAATTAAAGGTGTATGGTGTCTCTATTTTTGATGCAACAAAATAAGTGCATAAAAATTCAATCTGAAAATTCAAAAAACAATCCTTGACTACAAGAGGTGGTTCAAGCAGAATACCGAAAGTGTCCTTTTCAAACAAAGTTTCTTTAAGAGTGGCAGAAATGTCTTTTTCTCATGACACTTTCTTAAGGATGGCAAAAAGTGTTTTTTTGAAGAATAACAAGTGTCTCTTTTATACAAAAGCTTTTTAAGAATGGTGAAACAATGATTTCTTAGGAATATTAGAAATGTCTCTTTCATAAAAAGTTTTCTTAACATTGGTTTCCTGGTATGCTCCCATGCCAGGAATCCTTCTGGGTTTTCAGTTTTGCTGATTCCCTGGTATACTCTCCTGAAAGTTATCTTTTCTCCCAAAGGTTCACTGCCATGTGTGCTTCTTTCACCAGGACTTCCTACAATGTTCTTGGTGCTGAGGTGATGCATTCTCAGCAGTCCAGTCTGTTTACCTGTTCTATTGTGGTAAGAGGAGGAGCTGCATCCATTCCCTTCAAAAAACCCATTTCAACATAGAGCGGGCGCAGAGCTGGTGCTGAGGTGGTGCAGTCTCATCAGTCCAGTCTGTTTACCTGTTCTATTCTGGTGAGAGGAGGAGCTGTATCCATTCCCTTCAAAAAACCCATTTTAACGTGGAGCGGGCATGGAGCTGGTTCTGAGGTGGGGCAGTCTCCAGCAGGACCCGGCTCCTGGCGCCGTGGGAATGCCATCTGGCTGCCCCATTACTAGACAGAAGCTGCGACAGCTAAGTGTGGATACTTGGCTAGTCGGTCCCAAAGAGGTAAGTGGCTTGCCTTCTCACCCCACTTCCATCTTAAAAAATCTTCTAATTGTAACATCTCTACCACCAACACTCCACACTCCAATTATTCCTGAGGCATACACTATTCACACTGCCCTTGAACATACTATCATAAGTGAAAAGTCTTGTCCAGACACTTCATTGAAAGCGGCTCATGTAAGCCATGTGAGTCATGCAAGCCATGTGATGGAAGGAACGAACGCAATATACAGAGACTGAGTTGTTTGAACAATTCAAATAAATTCAATCTGAGGGCTCCATTCAGATAACAAACCTCACATCCAGCCCCATGGCATTGGACAATTGCCCTCAATAACATCTGGTGTGTACATGATGGAACAAATCCCAAGCACACAGGGAAAACGTACCTTGAGCGGCAGAGGGCCTGATTCGGACAGTGTAGGAGGCAAGGGTGTCGATTTCATGACTGATGATTTGGAGTGCGTTTCTAGAAAGGCTGGTGTCATTGGACAGACTTGCATCTCGGGCCATGTGCACCAACCATTAGAAGTGGAACTCCATGAATTCTGCAAAAGTGAAACCGAGAATACAAACTCTGAGCACTTCTCCTCCACGCATGCGCGCACTACGTGGCATTGGGTTGGACGAAACAATGTTCACTACAAGTCAAACATGGATTATTCGGCAAAAACCAATTCATTGAAGCAGGTGTTTGCTAATACAAGTTCACCACTTAACAAGGATATGTCAAAGGATCAATGGGCAGATTGTTCTCAATATTCACACATACTCGAAGCACACAATCTACAAAGTGGCTCAACGCAGTGTTCTGCCCTGGCAGTAAGATTGTCTTGTGACATAGCCGAAATCAAAACACACCTGGCTTCCTATTCCAAGACAACTGACACTGCCAAGAATGACAATAAAACCGCATCAATGGATATGGCGGCGTTTGAAATGAAAGCGGGAAGTGAAGGCATAACCAATGCCGAGACAGTCATTGAGCATTATCAAAATCAACAAGGATATCGAAAGCCCAATGGATTGCTTACTAACGAAGAATCCTTTGTGTCACAGGGTAACAATGGAGTTGGAGATGATGGCAGAGCATCTCGATCAGATTTCTCATTAGATTCTTGTAGGCAAATGTCAGGAAATAACTCTGCTATTCAACATGACAGCTGTCATGTGAATATAACTGCAGAAACAATAACTCAACTGCAAAATAGTATTTTGCCCATCTTATGTAATTCCATGACCCCATTTATTAAACTCTGAGACAATTCATGACATGCTTAAAGATCAAGTTACATTGATAGCAATGTCACATACCAAATGAATATACCTGGAAGGTATAGTGAATAAGGTCAATATGAGGCTGAATCAAGAAGCCGAGAAGTCCTGAATGTGGCAAAATAGGCGTTGATTTTTCTAGAAGGGAGGAATCGTATAAAGTGGCTCTCATGACAGCAGTTCTAGAAAACTGTAAATGGATGCGGTAACTAACAAAATCTCAGCAAACAGTCAATTTACAGCCAAATGTCTCGGCTTGAGATCCATTAAGTCTGCTAAATCAACAGATGCACAAAACTGATGAACAGCATGAACCAATTGATGTCAATATTCAATGAAAACATGGACCTAATCCTAGTAACAGTCCAAAAGAACGAATGACAGATCAGTCCACTGAGATCGAAAAAGGGCAAATAATAAGTATAACCTCTCCTGATTCCTCAGATAAAAATGATAAAAATGTTCCGCCTTATATGGAAATGGAGGAGTCTCTAAATGCAACCTCAAATGCACAAGATGCAGCAAGTGAAAAACCTATAAAGGAAAAAACAACAGCTTCAACCAAAACAGTAGATCTGGGTGATAGTCAGAGGAACCCTTTGCTTTTCGAAATATTTCAAAAGAAATCCAACACAAAGGGACTGACGATCGCCCCGGCTGTGGCAGGTCAAACTACTCGAAGGATTATTTGCGAATGGTCCACAGCAGAAAAAGTCCAAGAATGTACGCATCGTACAGAAACCTAAGACAAATGGATCTAGAGCTTTCTTGCGAAATATAAGAATTCCTACAACTGAGCTTAATGGAAAATGAAAGACTGTCCAAAAGGACTTATTGAAACCTTTACTTGATTTGGAATCTTCAAAAAAATCAGCATCCACAATCAATTACAGGAAATGAATGTGTGATTCTACATCAAACCAGGTAGATCTAAATGGCACATCAAATACAGGAAGTGACGTGGGTGAAACCTATGAAGGAATATCTGAATTACTAGATGAAATTGCAATTCAGCAAAACAAATAAATCATAATTAACACTGAGGAGTCGAACTTATCTGGCTCATTCACTTCCGCAAGAAACAAAGCGTTCAAGAACGTGCAAGTACTGCCAAGTCAGGGATGCTTGACCCCGGACCAAGCTCCGAGAACAAATAAACAGGGATTCTTAACCTTGGAGCAGAAACAGTCCATATCTCAGACCAACAGCAACATACAATCACCCCATGTCAGCCAAGAAAATCAACAACGCATGGGTGCAGAAATAAGAATAAATCCCAAAACAGATGAAAGGACTGACACACTTAATCTAATTTCAATTGAAAGGATTCTTCACTCATGCGACAATCTGATATTAAATCGTAAAAATGTTGTGAAATTGTATCATAGTCCCAAGCTCAGAAACATCACATCTGAAGATATTAGGATTGTTCAATTCATAAACGAAAGGCGCACCGATTGGGTGATATTGCATCTGTAATCCCCGCTAATCACGCAAAGCCTATTGGAATCGGCAAACAATTTCCTACCTTTTATGCTTTGAGTTAAGAAACTATGTGAGACCACAAGATGAAAACTACAGCCTGAAAAAACAAATGAGCCAACATTTTCAAAAGTAAAGAAACAAACTACACAGGACATGAAATCGTTGCCACTAACATCTGAAATCGATTGGAAACAGGAAATGAGAGAGCAGCCTTCCATACAGATCCAAGTCAACTTTGCAACTGAAACATCATTGCGACATCAGGCCAGTCGAGATGTGAGATGTCGAAACAACGCAGAGGAGTGTGAATGGGGCTGGATTGCACCCCGCCTTAGCAAAACAGAGGGAGGATTAGAGCCAGAAGAAAACTGGGAAAATAGGCCCGAGTATGGGATCATGGAACTCCTGGGGGTTCTATCACCTCTTTAATAATGAAACCTTAGGCCTTGAGAAGTATGATATCATCTACATACACACATTTTGGCTCAGACAAATCCGTATCTGTGATGGGTATTCCTGTTGTCTAAATCCTGTGCAAAAACAGGACTGATTGGTCGACCCTTCTCTGATCTCCTCACACTCCTCAAAATCGGATCTGGCCTTGTCGTGCAAGAGACTAGGAATTGAAACCTCTTTTGTCAAATCCTTATAGTCAACAACTCAATGGAAATGTATCATGAGTTGCAAACACTAATCATCTTTAATGTTTATAGGAGCCCAGAAATGAGCAACTTTAAAATATTTCTCTTCATGGTCATGAAATAACTTGAAGATATAGCTACTCAACACCAGAAATTCTCAGTCTTGAATATGAAGTTGCTTGGTTCAGAAGGAGATGTCTTGGATAAACATTGTTTGGATAAAAATGCATATGAATTGACAGAAGTGTTGAAGCTAGAAATCTACATCTGCTTAATGGGCAGACCAAAGGTGATATACCTGGACAGTTCACATGGTCAATTTCCCAAACAAAAAGGACATTTGTTCTTTATGTCCATTTCAGGAAATCTCCTAGAAACTGTATTGCAAATCTGCATAAAAAAGATGGTAACCAGTGATCATAATCTCCTGTAGTTAATATACACGGGTCCATTGGGGGGCGTGGCTACGAGGGCCATGTAGGAGGACGCGATCTGGAGGAGCTCCCGAGATCCTGAAATGATCCTGGCGAAATAGTGCGTAACAACGTGCATATGACTGCTGAAAACACACATGTCGATGTGTGAACGGTCTAACTGCGCTTGGTGAACTTTTGGAAGGCGTCGGAGGAACGGTGGTGGAGTTTTGCATGAAAAAGATAAGGAGCGCCGGAGACGGGAGACGAAACAAAATGGCCGATCAACGACCGGAACAAAGGAAGGAGCAGGCCGCACGGTGGTCGAGCGATAGGAGCGAACTGTGTGCGCATTTGTAACTTGCGCAGAACGCAGGTCCTCTGGGTCATGTCTAATAGAACAGTGAGATCGAAGGCGAAGCAGCCCACGTTGGACGACTTCGCCAAGACGTCCCCTGGTGCGGAAAGTTCCAAGAGCAAGGATAAGTCGCCTACGGGCGGCATGCCTGCGACGGGTACTAACCAAGAGGTCCTGGCTGCGATTGCGGACTTGAAGGCGGCCTGGGAAGCTAAGCTAGAACTGGCCGTAACAGAGCTGAAAACGGCATTGGACCTTAAGGTCGGTGAAGTGCAGGAGGAGGTGAATTTGCTCCGGCAGGACGTCAGATCCTTGGCGGAGTGCACTGAGACCCTCGAGAAAGAGGTGAGTCCGAACAACGTGGATTGTGCCTCCCATAAGGCCGAATTGCATGCCCTGGTGCAGAGAGTGGGCAACTTAGAGAACAGGGCGTAGGAGGCGGAAGGACGCGCCCGACGGAATAACATTCGCATCGTGGGCCTGCCAGAAGGATCGGAGGGCCACGATCCCACAGAGTTCATCGAATCTATGCTGTTGCAGGAGATACCCGGAGGAGCCTTATCTCAAGGATTTGCGGCAGAACGTGCGCATAGAGCTCTCACAAGGAGGCCGCCGCCGGGAAACCCGCCTAGGCCAGTAATTGCCAATATCCTTAATTACCGGGACCGGGCGAGGATACTGGAACACTTCCGCAAGGGAGGAACGATTACACGAGGAGCGGCAAACATAACGGCCTACCCGGACTATACCCTGACTGTGCAGCGTAGCCGCATTAACTTTGAGACGGAAAGCGGAGATTGAGAGAGGCGGGCCATAAATACATGTTGCTGTATCCAGCTAAATTGAACGTTTTTCATAAACACAAAACTTTGTTTTTTGACACTCCGGAGGACGCTATGGGATGGCTCGACGCGCAGGGATGTCCCCAGGATCCTGACGTTCGGACAGGAAGAGGAGATGGAGGAGATAAGTAGTGCATGAGGAGGGTGCTACAAGATGGCGCGGAATAGGTCTCTGGGACTTGATTATAGTCATTTAAGCAGCCTTAGGCAGAGAAGGTCAGACTGTTGCACAATATATTATGAGCACTGTGACTATTGCTGTATTTAGAGGAGCCTTGCAGAGCGGATCTCCTTACCCCACTTAGTAACTTTAGTTAAGTGGCCATTAGGGCGACTTCACCCTACTGAGCTCTGGGCATTGGTTGGTGCTTGCAGGGCTAGATGTGGGGGTGCCTGAGTTCCATGGATGGAGCTGGGCAGCAGTTGGGGAGTGTGGTGTCGGGGAAGGGATGGGTAGAGGGTGGGGAGTTTGGGGTGTGTATAGTTATGGGGAGTTCGAGTTTGTACATGAGGCTACAAGAAAAAGCCAGAGGGCTGTATCTGTATCGCGTGGGCAGGTGGGATTAGCTGCACGGAAGGGGGAGAATACTTATGAGCTATGGGGGATCTTAAGATTGTAACATGGAATGTCAGGGGACTAAATAGTTACTTAAGGAGGAACAAGGTCATGATGTATTTGAAAAGACAGAAAATTGATATTGCACTCCTGCAAGAGACGCATCTGACTCGGGAAAAGTTGGAACTGGTGGGGAAGAAGTGTAGAGGTACTGTAGTGGGCTCTCCGTGTTCTGCCTACGCTAGGGGAGTGTTGGTCTGGGTGGCACCGCACGTTCCGCTCCAACTTACACAAGAGGTGGTGGATACGGAGGGGAGGATGGTCATATTGAAGGCACTGGTGGAGAATAAGGAGGTGTGCATTGTAAATACGTATGCCCCAAATCAAAACACGGCGGCATATTTTAGGACTCTGTGTACCAACATGTGTGCGTGTGTGGGTGGTGCGGTCATTTGGGGAGGGGATTTTAAGTGTGTGCTGAACCCTAGGGTAGACAGATCTGATGATAAGATTGATAGGCCCACCCCAGCGGCCAGGGCATTACAGACACTGCTCGACGACTTCGGGCTGGCAGATGTTTGGAGGCTGAACATCCTAACCAGGAACAGTATTCGCATTACTCATCCCCGCAACAACTGCATACAAGACTTGATTATTTTTTTGCCACGCCAGATGTGGTGGTAGAGACCACCCAAATAGAATACAAAGCGAGGGTCCTGTCGGACCACTCACCTCTGGTCCTGGGATGGCAGTACTGCCGCCCCAGAGCACGGATACCAACATGGCGCCTCCAGGCTGAGGCGCTCAAGGATCCGGTCTTCAGAGAGGATATCAGGGACGAGATCACACATTATTTCGAAGAGAACGCTGGCAGTGTGGATTCGGCGGGCACGCTCTGGGAAGCCTTTTGAAGGTGGTATTGCTAAATCAAAGGGCCTGCAGGGTGGGGTCCTAACGGAGTTAGGGGAAGCTGAGGATGAACTGGAACGGGAACTCAATAGGGGAGGGGGGGATGTGGAGCCAGTACTTAAACTACAGCAGCGATGTGCGGAACTATGGGGAAAGGCTCTGCAACCTCAACTATAAGAAGTATGTTGAGAGACAGCATGCAGGTGGGGATAAAACGGGCCGTCTCTTGGCGTGGTTATACAAGAGTGAAACCCCTAGGCCCCCGATTAGGACGATAACCAGAGAGGATGGAGAGGTAGTGAACACCCAAGAAGGAGTCAATGAGGCATTCTTAGATTATTACAGGGCACTATATGAGGACAAAGGGGGGGAGCCGGGAGGAGATAAGGGAAACTTTAAGAGATATGGGATTACCTAAAATTAGTGCCGAAGAAAGAGAGGAGCTGGATGCACCGATTACTTTGGAGGAATTGGAAGAGGTGGTGAGGCAGCTGCCCACCAGCAAGACCCCGGGTGCGGACGGACTCCCTAGCAAATTTTATAAAGCATATAGAGAGGAGGTACTCCCCCATCCCCATGCTAGAAATGCTTAATGAATCGTTTGAGGTGGGCCGGCTGCCAGAATCGCTTAGAGAAGCGATAATAATACCGCTCCCTAAGGCCAACAAACCAGGGCATAGCTGCGGCTCCTATAGGCCCTTGTCAATGCTGAACCAGGACGGCAAGATATTGACGGAGGTCCTGGCCAATAGATTGCAGAGAGTTATTAGTAAATGGATACATCCGGACCAAACAGGTTATGTCCCCAACAGAAATATAACCCACAACCATAGGCGTGGAGTCCCACAGGGTGATTGAATGGGGGAGCAAGAGCGAGGGTGAGATGGCGGTTGTGTCCCTAGATGCAGTCAAAGCTTTCGACTCAGTCAGGTGGTCGTGGTTGCTGGAGGCCCTGAAGGAATACGGGATGGGGCCAGGCTATGTTAGGTGGGCGAAGTTGCTGTACAGTGAGCCGCTGGCTAGGGTACGTACAGGAGCGGTGATATCCGAGAGTTGGCAACTTAGCAGAAGCACCAGACAGGGGTGCCCCTGGTCCCCAATGTTATATATTCTGGCCCTGGAGCCCCTGGCAGTGTACCTTCGACAACAATGACATGATAGGCATTGAGGTAGGGGGAGAGAAACACCTAATATCCCTGTATGCTGACGATTTGCTATTATATTTGAAATATCCAGAGGAAAATCTCCAATATATTCTGGAGGTAATGGAAAGGTATGCAGAACTGTCTGGCATAGCGGTGAACCCCCAAAAATCGAGCATGTTCCCATTGGGTAGCTACAGAGGGACCCTTCCGGAGCGGTTGCCAGTGTTGCCGATACCATGGGCGGTTGGTTCCTTCCGCTACCTCGGAATAGATGTGTATCACACGGTAGAGGAGGAACATTTGCACAACACCGAGCTGGCTGTGGGAAAAATCCATATAAGCATGAAGTTTTGGGAGAAGTTACCGTTGGCGATGATGGGACGGGGGGGCGATGCTCAAAATGGTGGTCCTACCCATGCTCTTACATTTTTTCAGCAATATTCCGCACATGATACCTAAGAAGTATTTTGCCAAGCTGAATAGTATGTGCAGAGACTTCCTATGGCATGGCACTCGGAATAGAGTGGCGCTTTGGAAGTTGCAGAATTTCTATGAAAAGGGGGTATCAAGCTGCCTAATTTTGAGGCCTTTTATGTAGCTGGTCAGTTATATGTGGTGAAATGGCTCTCAGATGAGGTAACTCCCGAATTTAGGCTGTTTGGACAGGACTGCACTCTGTTTTACCTGAAGGAAATTTTTTGGTTGCCTAGGTCAGAAATGAAGGAGCACCCGGGAATGATGTTGCTTGGGTGGAAGATGTGGCGTAGAGTATGTCGAATGATGGAGGACCCGTACCCGTGTTCCCCGCAGGTGCTGTTGGTTGCTTTGGCAGGGGAAGACAAACAACTAAGGATGATAATCAGGACCTACTGGGAGTCGGTCGGGCTGGTTACATTGGGGGATGTCTGGCAAGAAGGGGTCATTAGGGATTTTGAAGGACTAGGGGATGAGGCGGGCTTGCATAGAGGCCAGTATGTCACGTATCTAAGGCTGGTGCAGAATATTCGTAAAATATGGCCTGAGACTGTATTGGTGGAGGAACCAGACGCTACTATGGGGACAATATATGACATATCAGAAGGGGGGCATGAGATCTCTAGATTGTATGAGATGGTGATGACCCGGGTTGGGAAGGAATTGACGCATTTGAGGTTGGACTGGGAAACAGAGGTGGGAGCACAGATGGAAGATGAGATGTGGGAGCGTGCTATGGGATACCACAAGAAGGTGTCAAGAAATGCCAGATTACAACAAATACAGTTGTATATAACGCACAGAGCTTACATGACCCCGATGAGAATATCGAAGTTTGTAAATGTGTGACGACAGCGTGCCCAAAATGCGATAAGGAAGATGCTGATATGACACACATGTTTTGGTCTTGCCCAGTGATTGAGAGTTTCTGGGGAGAAGTGGCGCAAAAACTAGCGGACAAAGGGGTCACACTCATTATAGATACGGCCTGGGCCTGCCTGTTGGGAGGGTTTCCCAGACCACGGAAACTTAAACATGTTGGGAAATTGAAGGACTTGGCATATGTGCTCGCAAAACGAAGGATTGCCATGGGATGGAAGCAGCACCATAAGCCACGGGTGGAGGTATGGTGGCGGGATTTGCAGAAATGGGCGGAGGCTGAAACGGTGGTATGGCAGGAGGCATGTAGCAAGTGTGGGGAAGCAGAAGTGAGTACCCTGCTGGCATGGAGAGTATTAATAGCAGGACTGTTTGGAACAATAACGGATTCTGCAGTCTCAGAAGGAGGTGATACCCTGCCACACACAGCAGATACGGAATGAGAAGGACAAACAAGCTCTTGAGGGGGGAGGGATTGGGGGAGCAGTGGTCTTGACTAATTGAAGTTCATGTGTTTGTTGCAAAAAGCGCTGCCAGTTTGGTTTGTATTGTTTGCTTGTTTTAAAAAAATATTAAAAACCGTTTAAAAAAAAAAATACACAGGTCCATTGCAAAAAACAAATAATTCTATTGAAGTCACGCAAGGGCGTAACAGACTTAGAATGCAGGCCGGAGACATTAAATACAAATCTATTGAGCAAAGCTCAAGGGAATTCGACAAACACCATAGAATAGGCAGGGTTTCTATCAAGCTTCAAAGAAACAGCAAAAAGGTGTGAGAAACCCTCATTTGAACCTGTCCACTTGTACAATAACTTAATTGTGGAAGCTAAGAGGAACCTAAGTTCGGACATGGGGACCATTAGGAGGAACAGGACTCAAATATGTTAACGACTCTAAAGGCAAGAAGGGAAAAATATAGAAACTAGCTAATAGCGACTAAATCACTCAGAGCACAACAAGATGCCGAAACCATAATGAGGACAATAACGTGGCAAAATACAAGATACTTATGGGAGTTATTAAGCAACTATGGAGGATTTCAAGAAAGTTACCTCAAATGTGTCGTAGGAAAACTGGATAGCTCACTACACAAAGTTATATGCTAACATAACACAAGAAACTGAATGTGTAGCTAAACCAACATCGGAGGAATGGAAATTTGCTTGGGATACTGAGGATATCATGGTAATGAATGGCAAATTAAACGTGTCACGAGCAGGAGGCCCGGATGGTCTAACCAATTGTGCATTGAAAGAAAACCCAGTTCCCAGGGCTAACTTCATAACGATATTATTATTCAAAAGAATAATGCAACAGAATAAAATCCCATCCTCGTGGACCAATGCAAACATAGTCCCAGTATTCAAAGAAGGGGAACGAGAAAATCCTAAGAATCACCAGCCAATAGCACTTTCTGATGTTCTGATTAAACTATTTAGTTCGATCCTTCTACGAGAATTGACCACCTGGGCAAAGGAAAGTGGACGCCTAGATCCTTGTCAAACAGGATTTATCAAGGGTGTTGGTACAACTCTAAACCTCTTTGTCCTTAACATTGTTAAGCTGAGATCCTTGCAAAAAAAGAACAAAGTACTTCCTTGCATTCATCGACTTCGAACAGGCGTTCAACAGCGTGGACAGAAGTAGTTTGTGGCACAAATTGAAATGTTGGCCGTTTCCATCTGACTTTTTGGAGGATATTATGACGTTATACTCTGATACAACTATTCAGGTTAGGTTGAACAACCAGGGTCATGTTACACCTAAAATAGCAACATAGAGAGGGTTAAAGCAGGGTTGTCCACTTGCGTCCATATTGTTCAACATGTATTTATCAGATCCTCCTGAATCACAGAAAGCGGTTGTTCGATTTCCACCTAAAATAGCCAAACAGCACATTGCATGGATCCTCTAGGTAGATGATGTAGTCATTATTGACCCGACCAAGATTGGACTGCAACAAAGATTGAACGCATTTGTAGGATACACCATAGCTAAAAACTTAAGGATAAATATAAAGAAAACCTGTGTCCTGGAACTGGGATCAATGCAAGGAAATCACTCAAGATTGCAGGACAACAACTAAATCAAGTCCATTGTCTATATAAGAGTTCTTTATAATTGTGGCATAAACGAAAAAGAATGGCTAGACATACTACGCGTAAAAGCCGAAAGTTTGACCTCACAGGCTAAAGCTATTGACAATGAATACGTGAAATAGACATTAAACCCAGCAATTACATTATATCAACAGAAGGTAGTGCCGGTGCTAACCTATGGAGCGGACACTTGACTAAACTTATCCTGGAAGACATGGCAGTGTTAGAAGGTCTCTTTTGGAGAAAAGTGTTGTGCCTACCTATAGGGCTATCGATCAGCATAATCAGATATGAACTGGGACTTCAGTCACTAGAATCTCAGGAGCTATGGAAATCTTTCTCTCTGCTAGGGAAATGTATATCAGAAGATCCCTCCCCACCCTTCGAAATCCTAAGAACAGAAATGAATGGAAGAAAAGAAGGGTTATTGGATCAATGGAAGGCTATGTGCTTAATACGGCTCCATGAAATTGGGGCAGCAAAGGATATGCTGAAAAAGAATCGAGATATGGTAAAAAAAAAAATTAAAAGATGACGACTGGATACAAACGCAAGCCAAGAAATCTGATAACCGAATGTGAGTTTTGAGCATCCTTGAAAGACGAACCCTAAATAATGTACCGGGCTACCTAAAACAGTTTCCATCAAGGCACTATTGGGAAGTATTCATGAAATTTTGACTCGACACACTAACAACGGGAGAAATTCTGTTTCAGGGTTCAGATATGGCAAGAATCTTGAAGTGTGTGTGAAAGCTCATGGCACCTATTGATAAACTGTCCTGCATTAAGAAATTTGAGAACTTTTGTCTAAAGATTATGTTCTAATGATGTGTTGATTTGTATTTAAACGTTTTGTATAAACTGTATTAAATTCATAAAAATTATTTTCAGTATAACACAGTTGTACCTCTTCACTGTTTATGCTTCATTTACTTTAGGCACTACTTGCTCCAAATTTCCCCACATTGACATCTCATGTATGGAGACTTGTTCAAGTTCTGTCTGTTAACCTCTTCATTGCTATTTATTTGTTTGTGGCAATGTTTGTTCCAATTTTTCCTAAACTGACATTTCATGTATGGAGCTTTGCACAGATTTTGCCTTTCAACTTCTTCATCGATGTTCATTTGCTGGTGATAATATTTACTCCCACTTTCCCCATATTGATTTCTCTTATATGAGGACTTGTTTAAATTCTGTCTTTCTAATTTACCTGATCAGTATTCAAAATGAGCTTTCAAATTTTAATCTGCCTCTCGGCATGCCCCGGGGCTCCCAACACCTATGGGCAGACTCACCTGTGTTTAGTGGCGTTGCCGAATTGTCGCACATTAATGCAGTGAAGCCTTTACACTCTGGCAAGGTCTCACCTGTTTTGCAGACCCTCATTCAGTTCTCTCGCTGCCTCTGCGTTCCTTCGCCGGTAGAACTGCTGCTGCTCATCAAGACCACGTCTTCAATAGCCTGGATGCTGCTGCCGGTCCTTCAGCAGTTCCTCCAAAGATTCTGAGACTACACGTCTCTCTAGTAAGTTGTGCTCACACGCGATTGCTTGGAAGCACCTGCCTCTCTTCGCTTCTGTGTGTCTGCTTCTGCCTTCGGTTCCGCGTCCCGCCTCACCCGCTCTTCATCTCTCTTCTCCAGCTGCACTACTCAATTGAAGGTGTTCTGCCTGTTTAAATGTCCTTCACAGCTGATTGCTATTGTAACAACTAGTCTGCACGTTCAGCTTGGTGTTTCCTTCACTCCACATTAACTCATTCCTCCTCTTCCTTGTCTCAGTGCTAGTGCTATTCTGGGATTTGGAGTCCATGGGAGTTTGAATTTTTAAAGTTATATTGTTTTGAATTCTGGTTTAAGTAAAAACCATCAACTACATGAGATGTTAAGTGTCTATTTTGTCTATATATGAAGTAGAAATCGTATTCTGTTCAGATTGTTTTGCTGAAATGGATTTTCGGTCTTACAATGAGAGGGATTTGAAAAGTGACAGCAAGCCCTTGTGAATTTAGGAATTATAGGGTTTTCTTCATTTGGAAGGGAAGAATACTGTGTCTCATCTGATGGGGTCGCCACATCTCCCTGACGGTCATCTCCTCCCATGTGATCCTCCCTCATAATACTACCCCCAGTGTCAGGATCAGGTAGAGGCTGCCACCCCCTGGCCACATGGGAGGAGAGTGGATGACATTTTGACATACTTAGCCTGCTGAAAATACCCTAGCTCCCTCATAACTTCTACTTGTGTAGGGTGGTGAATAAGGGTGTCAACCACGCTTGAAAGTCCTGCCACTCACTGGCATACTCTTTAATAGTACACAGAAAAACCTGTTGCCACAAAGGATTTAGTCCGTCCGTCTAGAGTGCAGGTGGGTTACCTGTTGGACACAAACATTTTTGCCGTGTATAGTTGGTTTTGAGTCTCCTGAGGCCGGGGGACTATACCCACACGCACCTGAAGTGTTAAAAGAATCCTAGTTGCTATAAGAGCAAAGTTGTAGATTTAAAGACATACCATACATTTAATGTGATAGTGCACCTCCCGTTGTGCATTCCCGTTATACATTCTATGCTCTACAATGGACCAGGCTGCCAGTATCTAAGACATTAAATGATCACCCCGCTCCCCTATACTTGGGTCTGAAAGCTGATTCAGAAACTAGGGAAGTAAGAGTGGAAAATACATAGAAATATGCAGAATATATGGACACCACCACAGACACTCAAACCCTTCTACGGAATTTGAGGAACAGGAGACCTGTAAAATTGACAGCACCTACATGCTGTGCTCCCATTGTTGCTACGTATGATAGATCAGGTAAAGAATAAATAAGGTTTTATTGCAATGAGTGTTTGTCCCTACAAGTAGAGTGTAATTTCCTCTGAAGCAAAAGGAATAATTCACTGGTATCTGCACTTTTTGGCACATTGTTTCCCCATATTTTGCCACAGTTCTGATTGACGCATGCCACTATGTCCTCTGAGAACCCCAGTAAGCCCCCCGCTGCACAACTCTCTACTCCTATCACCCATCTATTGTTGGAAAACAATGCACCTTTCATTTTCAACAATGGTATTATTTTACAACAGGCTTGTTTCTTTGTTCTTGGCACACTCTTCGTTATCTCAGTCCATTATGACCGCTTGGACCCTGTGCCCTTTGGAAAAGACTTTGTACTCTGCACAGGACCAGGTGTACTAAACATTGGGCTATTAGAGGCTGCATTTCTTGAGGTATTAACAACTTGGGTGTACCCATCGCATGAGGTATCAAAGAGCATACATAGCAGCTCTCGTTTGACCTCTCCCTTCCCACTTTGCGCATGTGATTATATCACATGTTGTCTGTCTCAGGGTGGTGCACATCTGCCACGGTATCTAAAATTACTCCCTTATACCGATTGTACTATCTCTATCTCAGTTTCCTTCCTGGTCTGTGCCATCCTCACATGTTGTACATTTGTGCCATTCCCATACCCCCCCTTTATTTGCCCCAACCATATAAAGTAATCACAGAGACAAGATAGAAAAAACAAAAATAAGACCACACATGCACCATATCATATAAATTACACAATGCTTGAAGTCCTGAAACCACACTGGGGTCTAAAAAACTGAAAAACATGCAGAAAAATCAACAAATTCGATCAGGTTATAACATTTAATGAAGTTATGATGCTGCAAGTGATCAATCCCTATAATCAGACAGGATGCTAAGTGTACTGTCACTTTATTGAGTGGGTTCTTCATTTTTCCGAGAAGGTGGAGGGGCACTGGGTGCTTTCCGAACATCAGATAAGTGAACCCAATACCGCAACTTCTTCACATGAACTGTGAACGGCATGGCATAAACAGTATATGGGCCCTTGAACCGATTTTTGTGCCACCACCTCAAAGTTCCTAACGTAGACCTGGTCCCCAGGATACAACTGTGGTGCTGATAAGCTCACTGGATCCTTTGATGATGTTGCAGCTGTATCTTCTCTTCTAGGAGCAATCTGTCAAGACAAGGGATTAATACTTTGTTAGCTCCCTCAAATACCCCTGAAACTCCTCCCCCAATACTTTTGCTTCCCTACAAGTGTCTGATGATGTGCGTGTCGGTGTGAGAGATATATGCATTCTCCCCCCATCACTTTCTCATGCGGGGACAAGTGGTGGTCCTTACTTGGCTGCGTTCTCAGGCTGAACAGAGCCAGATGGAGGCAATGCAGTACATTTCTCCCTAACGTAGTATAAAGTTTAGTTAACCTTGTTTTCAACAGTGCATTCAATCTCCACAATCCCACTGGCCTGAAGGTGGTAAATCAAGCACAACCAGTGTCATATCCCTAGTAGGGATGCAATTTCCTTAAACAAATTGTTAAAGTGTGTCCCATTATCTGACTTTAGAACTTCACATATACCTCATTGAGGAAAAACCTTGTGCACTAAAAACGTAGCTGCTGATTTAGCATTGGGTTGTGCGCGCAAGGTCCAGTCTCAACCCACTGGGAAAATAGGCAAATACAACAAGATAACGGATATTACTGCACCTATTTAACATGTCAATGTGAAGTTCTGTGAAGGGTGCAGTTGGACAGGGCAATGCGATGCTCAATGTCCTGAGTGTGTGTCCTGTACTGTAAAGGTGACAAGTAGTACAATTTGCTACAAATTCATTAACATATTCATGCAAATTGGGGACAACTGAGTCCTCCTGAACATTAGCTGCAATGTGCTGCTTAGAAGTATGAGATGAGTACTGCAGTTGCTCAAGAGCAACCATGAGTAATTCCCCTGGCATTAATACTTTACCTGTAATATTTTGTCTCCATACCAAGTCAGTCGGTGAAAGTAAGCACCCCCTTTTTTAACCCACAGGGCCTTCTCATCCCGGGGGCCCTGAGCTTGTAGTTCAATTATTTGTGTAAGTTGTGCTGCTGTATATGGTATTGCTAACTGCAGCTATTGAATGGCCACCTCAGGATATGCAGTAACATCAGGTTCTCGTAAATATGCTGCTTCTTTGGCGGCCCTGTCTGTGGCATCATTGCCTAATGAAACGGGGTCTGTATTTTGGGTGTGGGTGGCACATTTAACCACTGCTACTAGTGTTGGGTGGGACAAGACATTAATGAATCTTTCCAGTAAGGCTGCATGCTGCACAGGCATGCCATATGACCTCCAAAATCCCCTCCTTTTCCATCTGGGCAACCCTGAATGTACAGTGGAGGTAACATACACAGAGTCAGAGTATATGCTTACTACACTTTTGTGATGCTTCTAATATTTCAATTAATGCAATCAATTCTTCTGCCTGTGCTAAATAATGCATTGGTAACCTCTTTTTCACTAGAACCTCATACTCCCCCTCTACAAGGCATACCGCTGCTGCACCTGTATGCCTCTGTCCCATCTCCTGATCGATGACCCATCAACAAAAAGGACCTCCCCTTCTTCAAGTACATTCTTCCTTGCCTGTATTAAATCATCCCCATGTCCTTCATATGTAACACAATCATACACTTTCTCTCCTGGCTGAACTGGTATTGAAATAAATGTGGCAGGATTTACTGTACAACACCTTACAATGTGAACAGACAGGCTTGACAAGATAACGTCATAAGCAGAAGCCCTTTGTGTGGTTAGAGTGGATTTGGATTGCTCAAGAATTGCAAACACTGCATGCTCTACAGTTGCAGAGCAGCCAATAGTTATTCTGGAGGACTTTTCAAGTGTGAAGGCTGCAACGGCCAGTGCTTGGAAATTGACCCTGCATCACTGAATCTAATATTCCACTGTAATATGCCAAAGGCTTTGACCCGTAGATGTTAACTAGGTCAACACTGCTGTCATGATCTGTCCATTGGACCTGTCCATTGGAATGTGAAAACAAATTGAATTCATTCCTATAATTGTGTGTTGTTAGTACTAGTGCATTCTTTATGGCATTCTTGAGTTCCTGAAAACATGTAATAATTTCTCCTGCAAATAACAAGGGGTGTGGGGGGTCCTGGGAGTCCCTGTGCCAGACATTAGTCCTGGTTATGAGAGCCTTACCTGGAGTGTTTAGCTCACTATCTTTCACAGAGGAGAAATATCCAAAACATATCAGTCTTTGACCTGCCCTGGGGCAGTCCAGCACTGAAATGCTAGGCAATTCTCCTCTGAACAGGAGTACGAACAGCAACCCCAGACACGTGTTTCGGTCTGGTTGGTCCTCATCAGTAGGTTGTAGCTGTGCCTCTCTAAGAATAGTGAGCAAGGGGTCCACGTCTGGATTCCCCTTGTAACTTAGGGTGAGGCCCAAAGTTACTTAAAATATGCAAATAACAAGGGTGGGTCCTGGGAGTGCCTGTGCCGGACATTAGTCCTGGTTACGAGAGCCTTACCCAGAGTCTTTAGCTCACTATCTTTTCACAGAGGAGAAATATCCAAAACATATCAGTCTTTGTCCTGCCCTGGGGCAGTCCAGCACCGAAATGCTAGGCAGTCCCAGGACCCCCTTGTTATTTTGCATAATTTCTCCTGTCCATGTAAGTGTTCCTTTGTTTTTCTGTGCTTCCTTGAGTCCCTGCAGCAGAGGCTTTGTGTAACATTAATAGCTGAGAATCTATGCCCTAAAATAGTTACAAAATACCAAAACTGCTGCATTCTTTAACTGTTGTTGAATGTGGTGTGTTTTGTACTGCAGTAGCTTTCTCTGGGGTTGCCCTTTTTCCTGCAGATAATATAATCTGACCCAAATACACCACTTAACTCCTGACAATATTGCATTGTCCTTGTCTACTTATCCAGTGTCAGCAGTGTCACTGAATCTTCTCTACATGAGTCTTCTGTTGTGCTGCACACATGGAGGTCATCTACATACGAATAATAGTGCTCTGTACATGTATGTTCCATTTGGAATACTCTGTTGAAAATGCTCAAGGACTCACAGAACCCCTGAGGAAGTCTTGTGTGTTGGAATCTTTGCCGGTGATACGTGAACGCAGTAAGATATTGAGAATGAGGGTGCAATGAAATGGAGAAGAATGCATTTTTCAAGTCAATCACAGTGAAATATGTGGCCACAGTGAGTATGTTGCAAAGAATCATGACAGGATTTGGTACTCCTGGAAATTCAGTTTCTACAATATTATTCAATAGGCCGAGGTCCTGTATCATCCTCCAACTTTACACTTTTGCTTTTTTGACTGGATATATCTCTGTGTTGCATGGCGACTCTGAAGGTACTATGATACCCTGTTTCCATAATGCCACAATAGTCTCATGTATTCATTCATCTGCTTCTCTAGATAATGGATACTGTCATACTCTGGGTAACACTGCACCCTGCTTAAACTTGATACAGACTGCTCCTATGCTCTTCAAGAGTCCTACATCATGTGGATTGTCATTCCATAAAGTGCTGCGTACCTTTGCCATATCTTCCTGTACATACGCGGGCCTAGATTTGGCAATAAGTAAAGGATAGGGTACATGTCTATGCTGGATCATTATTTGACACGGAATACATAACTCAAAAATCATCTCTCAATCATTAGCAACTTCTTCAAACAACTGCCCATCTGACACCCCCTATTGCCCGGGATGGGTCAATAGACAATATTGTATGTCACTCATCTTGCTCCTCTTTTGTCCCTATTAACGCTACCTTGTAGTTCTCAAACATCACTGTGTCTAAGTGCAGAGAGATAATGGTACCAGGAGCATGGTTTGTCCCTGATGCCAGGCACCCAACCCAACAACACTTTTGATCCATGCAAAAACAGATCTGTGTGCAATGGTATTCCTCTAGTAGCTCCATCACTGTACAATGCTTGTGTTACTGCCACAACCCTAGCATAACAAATTCCTGGTGTAGAACACACTACCCCTTCTTTTGTGAAATCCTCATATTTAGCCTGCTTAGCAGGTCCCTACCTAACAAGTTCACTGGATTGTCTGCTGAAAATAATAGTGGGGCTGACACTTCTTTAGTAGCTACCTTGATGGATAAATCTTCTGTAAAAGGAAGCTATGTAATTGCCCTAGAGAACCCCTGTGTGTCCATTACCTTTCCTGATAAGGGGAAGCGCCCTTCCTTTATGCATGATTTTGTTGCACCTGTATCAACCATAAACACAAATGATTTGTTACCTATCTTCTATGTTTACTTGAATGGTACCGTCTTGGTCCAAGGCCCTCAAGCCAACCTTCTCCTCTTTGATAGATGCTTCCCGCGCCTCATCATTTTCCTTTCTTCTCCTGCTGACCCCTCTCCCTGCCACAGCTTGCTCGCCTGCCCCTGCGGTCCCCTCCTTCGCTACCTTGCCCTCTCCTCCTTCCTCTTCTGCCCCCTCCCCGGGCTCATTTTACACCTCTGCAGGTCTTACCTCTTATTTGTACCCCTCCCCGGAAGTCTTTCAAGGATGGCAACCTTCTCCATATTGCCACTCTAAACTCTCGCTCAGCTGTCAAACACTCCTCTGATATCTGCCGCCTCCTGGAGGAACTTGAACTTGATGTCCTCCATCTCACCGAGACATGGTTCATGGCCAGCTCTGTCACGAACTTTGACACCCTCCTCCCTGATGGCTACAAGATCCTCTCCGCGCCCAGATCCAACCATTCCGGTGGGGGTGTAGCTCTGATCTTCCCTGAGTGGATTCCTGCCTCTGTCATTCCTACGCAGGCCTACTACTCTTTGATATGCCTCGACTGCAGGCGCTCTCTCTCCTGGCCATTTTCTTCCTGTGGCTACCATCTATCGGCCACCTGGTCAGATCTCCTCCTTCCTCTCTGAGTGGGCGGACCTCTCCTCTTCCCTCCTGGTCTCAACCACTCAACTCCTCCTTCTTGAAGACTTCAACATCCACCTGGATGATTCTTGTCCTTCCACTGGACTCTTTCGTGACTTCTGTGACTCACCCTCTGTTCTCCCCTCTGGCCCGACTCACTCTGCAAGACACACTCTGGATGTTCTGCTCTCTTCAGACCTTCCTCTTTCGATCCCTCTCACCACTCCTCTCTCCTGGAGTGATCACTTTCTCCTTTCCTCCCATCTCACCCTCTACCCCTCGGGCCAAGTCAACTCCAGCACTGCCCCCTACCTTCTCGGTTATCCGAGCCATGAAGCATGTGTCAGTTGAGGCTTTCGCTGCCACTTTCTCACCCCCCCCCGCCCTCTTGGCTGACTCACACCCTGACACAGGCCTTTCCATGCTCCACTCTGCTATATCTGATACTCTCGATGTTCTTGCCCCTGTCATGAGGATCCGCTTGAAGCCCAAATCCAAGTTCAACTCTTGGTATGACTCCGACCTCGTCACCCTTAAACGCAAGTGCAGGGTGGCTGATGGGAAATGGCTTGCCTCCGGTACATCGTCTGACAAACTGGCCTGTCGCCTGCTCCAAAGGTCAATACCGTCTCTCTGGCCGCACCAAGAACAGAGCCCATATCCAAGCCTGCATCTCCGCTGCAACTAACAACATGGCCGAATTCTTTAAAATCTGCAAGGAGCTGGCCAATCCTGCTGCAGTCTCTACGTCTCATGTCCCCTCCAGGCCCTCTGCACAGCCCTGGCTTCACATTTCATTTCCAAAACTCAGGGCATCCTGTCCTCTCTCTCTCCCCACCCCCCCTCTACTCCCTGCTCTTCTTCTGTCCCTTCTTAGGCCATCTCTCCACCCTCCTTCCCTGCCTTTCCCCTGTTCTCCAAGACAAGGTTTCTAGACAAGTCTGATCTATGAAAGTCTTGTCAAAACAGGTTCACCCCTGTTCCTGCAAAACCATCAAGTACCACATTGACACCCTGGCTCCTGCTCTGGCTGATTTCTGCAACCTCTCCTTCACCACTGGAGTCTTCCCCTCCCCCCTGAAGCACTCCCTTGTGCACCCTCTTCTTAAGAAACCCTTCCTGCCCGGCTAACTATTGTCCCATCTCAGTCACTCCTTTCCTAGGCAAACTCCTGGAAAAGCTGGTCATCTCCCAGCTTAATCTTCACTCTGAATCTGGTGGTTGCCTCCATGACCATCAGTCTGGCTTCAGAGCCAGCAGAAGCACGGAAACTGCTCTCCTGAGCAGCCATGAAGACCTGCTCTCCAACCTTGACTCCAACACCCCCTGTGTCCTCATCTTACTTAATCTCTCTTCTGCTTTGACACAGTCAACCATGCCATCCTACTCAACTGTCTCCATGATAACCTGGGTATCACCGATCCGGCCCTGGCTTGGCTGACCTCCTTCCTCTGCGATAGACCCTCCCAGGTCCAATTTGGGTCCTTCCTCTCCTCTATCTCGACCTGTGGTGTTCGCCAGGGGACTAACCTCTCTCCCTGGCTGTTCCACCAATACCTAGCACTCCTTGCCCACCGCATTGCCGCTCTCTGCCTCAACTTTCAGTGCTATGCGGATGGCACTCAACTCATTTTCAGGCTCCCTTCTGCCACCTCTTCTCCTTCTCGCATCTCTGATTGCCTGTCTGCCATCCAGGAGTGGTGTGCCGCCAATGATTTCTGCCTTAATCCCAGTAAGACTGAGATTCTCCTCATCGGCACACCTGCTCCCTCCTTTCCTGTCTCTCTCTGGCTGGCCTCTCTTGGCCCTCTTCCTGCTCCCACCTGTGAGGCTAAAAACCTCGGGTTCATCTTCGACTCCACACTTTCCTTCTCTCCTCACATCTCTGACATCTCTAAGAAGTCACACTACTAGCTGCACATCCTCCGAGGTATTCTTCCTTTCCTCTCCTTCCCCAGAAGCTCACTGTCTCCAGAGCTCTGGTTCTCTCTAGGTTGGACTACTGCAACAGCCTCTTTCTTAATCTGCCTGCCTCCACTCTCTGCAACTCATCCGAAACAGGACTGCAAGACTTGTCCTTGGCCTCAAGCCCAGGGATCGTATCTCTCCAGGACTAAAATCTCTGCATGGGCTCCCAGTGGCAGGGAGGATTAAGTTCAAAACCCTCTGCATTGTCCACAAGGCCTTCTGGGGCCTGGGGCCTCAATACGTTCAACTCTCTCTTCCTAAATATCTTCCTTCTCAAACTCTTCGCTCATCCGCCTCCAACTCCCTCATTGTTAGTCGCTTCTCCAAGCAGCGAGTTGGTGTCATGCGACGCATTCCCAGCTGGCATCTGTGGCCCCGTTTGTGTTTGTATGCTTCCTGATTCCTGTCATGCTCAGCACTACGTGCACTCAGCTTGTGTGCACGTAGCTTTACTTAGCCACACCTCCCCCTCTGCGCTGTGCGTTGCAACCGTTCCTCGGTCAGCTGTGCTTCGCTCTAGCTGCCGCGGTTTTGCTAACGCTGTTGTTTGTTCCTCTGAGCATTCGCATTGCTTCCTTTCGTTACCTCAGTGCTGTTCATTTTCCCGTTTTCTCGCCCCGCTTTTGTCCTCTTTCACGGGGCCCTTTCCCTCTCAGTTTCCTCCTCTCTTCTTTTCTGAATTGCTACTTTCAGCTCGCTGCCCTTCTCTAGCTTTGGAGTTTTTTCTTCGTCGGTTCCGGTGTGGCTGTATTCTACTCTGGTTTTCCACTTTTCCTACGAACCCAGTTGCCATCAGGAGACCTGCCGGGCCATCGTAAACAGTGGGGTTTTTTTGCCTATATTGGGCTTTTCTTCGCCTTTCTCTCCTTTCAGGGAGGGGGTCACGGCCAGGGCGTGTTTTACCGCTCTCACTGTGGCTTCCTCTTGTGGGGGACGCAAGCAGCAAAGGAAAAAAGAAAAAAAGACTACACAGCTCATCGAAGCCTCAGCCTAGTGGAGGAAGACTCGGACACCACAGGTGAGGAGGTTGAGGAGGGAAGTGGGGATATTAACACCCTACCACCAAAGGTGGTTGACAGTTGGTGGTAGATCTCCTTCTGCTGGGGCCTCCCTCTGTAACAGCCTCCTTGCCTCTCTGAAACTTGAGGAGAACCATCTCCGGTTCCGGAAGCACCTCAGGACCTTCCTCTTTGCTTCTGCTTTCTCTCCTCCTCTCCCCTGCTGATCTCCTGGCTGAATCTGAAATGCACTGGTTACATGGCTACCCTCTGATCTCGGCCTAGGTCCCCTCCCCACCAGTTACACACCTGCACTGCCCCCATGGCAACCCTTGCACTTGGGGACTATTCTATATCCCTACAGCCCCTACTAGCACTTACACCTGATGTCTGCACTTACACGTGTACTTGCCACCAGCTGGGGGCACTTTTATTTATTATTTATTGTCTTTATTTTAATTGTATCTTATTTATTGCACTGCCTTCTCCCCTTTCCACCCGCACGTTTCCTCTTCCCTTGCACTTGCACGATCTCAATGTCACCTGGCGTAGTAGGATCGCTGTCTGAATTCCCTCTGTTTCTCCTCCCTTGCCTCGTTGCACGTTATAAATGCCATATCATATCATAGCCTCTCCTATCGGCGACCCACTCGCAATGGTACTTAACCATCTTTTCCCGGTACCGCAGGAGCGCGGTAAAAGTACATTTGAGTAGGGTAGTGGTAATCATTGGTTCCCTCTGATTATCTACTTTTTGTTCCCCTAAAAACCGGTCCAGCTGTGCCATTTTAGCCCTCCCTCCCAACACTGCCCACATTTGCCTCCTTACACCCCCTTATGCTAGGCGAAGGGATCTCCAGATCCACCATATAATGGACATCTACTCTACTTGCAGTGCTGCCTTTCCCCCATAATGTAGGAGATCTGTTTGCTCTCTTATTTGTTTACACTATTATACCGTGATGTCAACTTTCCTCTCAACAGAGGAGATCCCTCTGGCCACCTTTATATAAAATAACAGTATATATTGTCACATGGTCTTTTACCATCCACACAGTCACAATCAACAACTCCCTCCACACTCACTGTCCCTTCATTGTTTTCTCAATCAAATGTGCACTTACACCTATGTGTTCTCCTGAGCGCCTCAGACACGGGGTCCCCGTCAATTCACCTGCACAACTGGGCACAGTGCCCCTCTCCAAAGAGCAGGCAGGTCTGCTGGTAACACGGCACCTGTGAACCTCTTCAAGTTGTGCACGGGGGCTGGTCACTGCAGATGGGTGCTGCAACCCCAGATGCGTGGCTCCGGGACTCCCTACCTCACAGAGAGCCTGGGATCACATCGGGGTAATCAATTTTGTAGAAAAGAAAAAGACATGACCCAAAACCCATATGATAAAAATAATCCTCAAAGGCCAAATAACCACTGCACCACTTTGTAAGGGAAAACAAGGTTTTTTTATATGCGAAAGCGTCTCAACCTGTCCGGTAGAATTAAACTGACACGGAGTTGGTCATGCCCCAAGAAGTTACAGGTTATTTAGCAAATAACCACACATTATCGTGCATAGGTTACAAAGTCATCCCACGATCATCATTGGCTACCATCTATGACATGTTAATATCCCCCTATAGTTCCTTGACCCACCAGCCACAACTTATCTAAGCCCATTCCCTATGCGCTTGGCCCACTACATCATCACTTTTGAATCCTAGTACATGATTGGCTAACAAGTATATTGATAAACTAATAAATCTCAACCATCACGTGGTGTGCACCCTGGCACATTCAAAGTAAGACTGGCGAGGCCAACTCTGCTTTTTTAAGACAATAAGCCTCCTCATTATACTAGACACTGCGACACACACAAGCTGCACCCCCGACCCTGCTTTTTTAAGACCATAAGCCTCCTCATTATACTAGACACTGCGACACACACAAGCTGCACCCCCGACCCTGGACTACATTTACTGGTATCGCCTCTGCTCCTCCTATCCCAAATCATGGTACGTCCCCCGCCCCCCCCCCCCCTTATCTCCTTCAGACCCCAGGTGCCTAGTAATGGCAGGGCCAGGCCACCCCTCTTGGGCTTCAATTTCAGGGATTGATTTGCTTTCGTTATGTAGTCCAAATGGGATGACCAGTCCTTGGGTGAGGACAGTAGTGCTCTAAATCTTCGCCTGGCCTTTTGGTATCACAAGCCCTTCCCTACATCCCTACCTGCCCTCCCTGCATCTAACATTCCATTCCCACCGCCTGCAAACTCTGCAGCAGGATACAATTAGCGTTTATCTGCGCAGCACGGGTGCCTCGGACCTCGGCTTCTCTCTTGGGGGATGGAAAGGCGATTTGCCTTGAGACTGCGCTAAACAGAGCCACAGCTCCACATCAGGGCCTGCATGCTGTTTATCGTGTGCTAGGCCTTAAAATCCAATACGTCGGCACTCTTGCCATGTCGACCAACTGACCTTGATTTTACCACAATACTTCTGATTTAATCTTCCACCTACTTCAGCTCACTTCTCGCACCTCACTCAAAACGTAACGTGTTGTTTCTATTTCTAAGCGCAGGGCCTATAATACACTGCCCTAATACACATGTATTAATGTTGCGGTTGTAGAGGTTATGCAACATTAATACATGTGTTTCTCATTCTGTGTTTCTATATGATGTATCTATTATGTGTCAAAACTAACTACAAATGATACGTGCACCATCTGCCGCGCAAAACTCAACCTGCTCACACTGTGGCACTTACCAATATGTTTTTCACAGCCTAGACCTTTTTGCCTGGCTGGGATGCTGTATGTGCATCCCAACACAGGAGACTGTCAAATATTGTTCATAGTTCCTAACCTTGATACAATGTTTTTACTCTGCAGCGTTTTTTTAGAATGGGATTGGTCTTTTTGTGCCCTTTTCTTTCCTTGGCTAACTTGTAGGTATTCCTTGTTTCTGAATACAGTATATACCTTGGTAAATTAAATGTGTATAATGGTTGTGTGCCTATTTTGATTTTTAAT
Source organism: Ambystoma mexicanum (assembly GCF_040938575.1). Classification (NCBI taxonomy): domain Eukaryota; kingdom Metazoa; phylum Chordata; class Amphibia; order Caudata; family Ambystomatidae; genus Ambystoma; species Ambystoma mexicanum. The sequence continues at coordinate 1,198,326,321 of NC_090925.1, forward strand.
ATAGCAGTGAGTACTTTATCACCCATAAGCCTCTGTTGTTTTCAAGCTTTTAGGTTTATCCTATCGGCTATCGCAAGTGTGCAGGTCTGAAACCAATTTTAATACTTAAAATGTCCCTGTAGATCTCACCAGTTACTGGGGCAGCTCCTTATGTGTTTTGTAAGTACCACTTTTTTTCGATGGTGGAAACAAATATTCAGGATGGGATGATTAGTCCTTAGTTGTGAGGAAATACCATGTGGCAAGGTTGTATGGGCCCTGGCTTTTTTGATTTTTACTAATTAATAAAATGATGCTGGTAATTCCATCTCTGAAAAGGAAATCTACTGATCAGATTCCCCTTTCATAAGCTCCATTCCAAAAGCATAATGCATCAATATCTTGATTTGTTCCCAGGTGCCCTCTTGACAGCTGCAGTGACAGTCAAGTCTCTGCAGCATGGGAGCTGCATTTATGATATGCACCTTGGTTCCAAAAACTGCATAATTCTGAGGATCCTGTCCTGGTGGCACTGTAAACTGTAAATATAAGCCATACCAGAGTTAGGATATGTGGGCCAGCACCTGTCATAGTTATCCCAGCCACACAAAGCCCTGTGGGCCCAGTTCAGCTGTGGAAGGGTTATGTTTATTTATTCTGGACACAGCTCCCCTGCTCACTGGCAGGACTTCCGCCTTGGGGGATTGCCTCTTTGTTCCTTTTGTAAGGCAGGTAGCACTCTTTTCCCATGGACAGCAACATGAAACTGGCCTGGGAACAAGAATCAAACGGCCCATCCATTCACAAAGGGCTAGGCCTCACAACAGTGTGCTGCATTTCTAAAGGCCTCTGATTCTATTGAGAATGTAATGGGTGGGGTAGTGTAGCCAGGGAGAGACCTGTACAGTTTAGGGAAGATTCTGACATCCTATATCTCTCCACCTCTCTTTCCCGTCCCATCCACTTCCTGTAGCACAAAGTTCTTTGGGTGCGATGTCAGAAGGGCAATGTCCACTCCTTCCAAGAGCAGGAATTGGACCCCTAAAGCAGGCTAGCCTTAGTACAAACACCTGTGGACCTTTGCCTTTGAAAGAAGGCATCCCCCACCACATCTTTGAATCATATCTGGAATCAAACCCTGGAAGGGGATTTTGCTGGATCCTGCTGAGAGAGAAGTTCGTTCTAAAGTCTGTCAGTTGTGAGGTGAAGGCAGATGTTCCAAGGCAGAGGTGAGCTCTGTCCTTTAACCATCCCCAGGGACCAATGTGGGTGAACTTGGCTGCTGGACCAAGACTGCATCTCTTCCAGTCACCCTGTTGCCTGGGACCTCAGTGTTGCAGGACCCTAAAGGAGTGTGCCAGCCTCCCTTGTGTTTAGAAGCCCAAAAAAAGGACTAAGCTTGGCCCTTGAGACCCTGGAGTGGGACTCATAGCTCCCGAAAGTCAGAGGTGTTTTCGACACTGACCTACTGCGAGCCATGATTAGAGTGTGTTCGACATTAATCGAACCACCAGGACCCTTTGAAGCTTCCTTTGGCGTTTATCGCTCTCTAAACCGCTATTTGCTATTCGACTCGGTTTGCCACTGCATTGTGCCAGCTGAAGCGCATCGTTGCCTCGACTTGAACCCACAAAGTACTGCTGCCTTGCATTGCTCGAGTCACTTTTCGATGCATCAGCTTCTACATCGCCGCTCCTGAAAGTCGATCGACCTGACCCTGGTGTCCCCCGAACAGCGACCACCGAGCCCCCTCATCATATCAACTTGCCTATGCATTCTGGTACCAACTCAACCACTACCTTCCTTTCGACCCCCAACTTGTCGCCAGCTTGCCGCTGGACTATCGCAACTGGCGCATCATCGAACTGAAAAACTGTGAATGACGCTGAGAGGCCTAGTTTGACACCTTCGAACCACCAAGTAATTTGCAAAGGTATGCCCCCTGGTCCATCTTTGTGTCCTAGAGATTAGATATGGCACCTTAATCCCTTTCGCAAGCTCTGAAGATATCCTTTGAACATTGTTGTCTTTTAATTGACTCTTCTCCTCTGTCTCATCACCCAGAGTGCTGGATCTATTCTATCTTTGGATATTCTGTGTTCCTTCTACAGGGGTGGGGTTTTACAGTGTTTTCAAGTTAGTTATTATTGTAAATGGTGTGTTTGATTAAAGTATATATTTTTATTGAACTTTGAATAGACATTCTTTATTTTGGAATTTTATACTTTGATGTTTGGCTTTCTACTTAAACACATTGACACCCCTCTTGTATAGCCTTCCCTCAGCCCACATTACCACAAAAGGCGAAGGAGGTATAGCTCTTGACTGTGCCTGTTTTGCCTTTATGATTGTGTTGGCTCTTGGTTTGTAAAAGTGTGAGAGCTGAGTGGGCGCTTTAGCCTCAACTCATCCTTGTACTCTTGGAAGGGGGAGAAGTACATTTGTCACACTAGTGTAATACGTATTTGGTTCAAATGCAAGAAAAATAGTCTGCTTCCTGTAAGGAAGGCATGGTATCAAACAGTAAGACAGACAAGTGATCACAGTTCAAGGGTGTTTATTGAACTTCAATTGGGTTTGAAAAACGCCTATCTAATCCTAAATATAAAAATGGGAGAAAGCTACGACCATCAAATAATACCGCAGCCCAAGTCGAGACTGTCAAAATAAATGGGCCTATACTAATAAACCTATTATCAAACCTTACTTCTAAATACAAATGGTGTGGGAAACAATGTTATGCAAAAGAAAAGTGTTCAAGAAATTTACGTCAGGATATTCAAGCTGTTGGCATCCCTTCCCCACGTTTTCAGCACAGGACAAGGCGGCACACTTGTGTTTAGCACAATCTCTGGCTTCTCTAGCAAGAGGATGCCGTTAGAAACTTCGACATCGGTGCCTTCTCTGACAAAGTCTCTTTGCCATTCAAAGTCTCTTATTTCAGAGGACCTGATGCAACACAACGAAACATTAAAGTTCCTTTCTTCTCATGATTTTCACTTATACAACTTCACGGGTGATTTACTGTTCACCCTGGGGCCCGATCCACCGGGCTCAGACACACTTTAACACAAAACCTTCAACTGCTCTCCCTCTGCTGGGCCCGTATCAAATGCATGTACTTTTGCAAACGTTCTCTACTTCATCAAAATCAAAGACTTTCCACTGTGCACATGATTTTGCTTAACCCGTTGCAGGACCACTTCGATTCACGTTTATTTGTTCTTTTTCAATTGATCTCCCTCAGCCTGGCTTGGACAAAATGTATCTATTTTCGGTACATCTCAGCTTGATACCTTACAGAGACCTTTGATTGAGCACCCACGCGGTGCCGGACCCCCCTATCAAAGGTATTGTTGCTTGGTTTAAAGTTCAATCACTCATCAGCAGTTCCATTTCACTTGCGTCTCTTATCACACGCATTTTAACAATGTTGTTCCAACGCTCGCCATTCAATGTTGCAGCTTGCAACATTGGCTTCAACATAGACCGGTCTTCTATCGGTCTCACCAACTCACTGGCTGTGTTGATTTACTGACGCTGCTTTGTTCTTGGAGCCAAGGGCGGTACCACGCCGGCTGTTGATTCTCCCTGCCTTGAATATTGATGCGGGAGGGCCGTGGGTATCTCTGACACACAATGCAGGATTCTTCAGCCTGGTTTCTTAGTCTTACGCTTTCTATTGTCGAGGTCTCGAGAAAATTGATGGTTCTTTGTGGAAAAGGTCAAGGGAATTTCCCTCCTTGCAGTCCCCTTCGGTTTTGCTATCTTTCCTCTCTTGCTCAGCCTGTCGTCTCGAAACTGCTGTTTCCTCGTGTGCTTTGCCCCACTCGGAGTTTGCTCTCGTGCTCTGCCTTTTATCTGTGTGGTGAAGTGTAATGGAAGTCAGGTGTGTGCGATGGGCAGTAATTGCCTGGCCACATCCGGTAGACAGCTCGGTTGTTAGTCGGTTTTCTCTCATAGCAGGATGTCCATGAGAAAGTGTTTGTGTTGTAAAGGGGGGGGGGCGGCCGTAGAGTTCCTAAATACCCTACCTGGTAGGATTTGTTAAAGGTGTTTCAAGGAAGGCGATAGCACGTCTCAACATCTGGTGTCCCACTCCCCAAAGACCCCTCACCCAGGTGATCCTCCTGCACTGGTCCACCCCCAAGAACTAGATCCAAAAGCGATGGCCGTGTCCTGGCCACCTGAATGACAGATCCCTGGGGATTAGGGGGTTAGACACCTACTGGTTTCTCAAAATTCCCCAATAGAAATCTGAAGCTATACCAAGTTGTTCTGTGCCTGTAAGGTAGGGTGTCTAGAGATTAAACACCATTATGGCTCTTACTTGATATCCTTAGTCCCCATTTCTCCATATAAATATATCCTCCATCCAGCTCTTGGTCTAATATTTCTTTTGACGTTTATGTATAAAAAATGTCTGACCAACAAATACCAGAGAAGAGTATATGGACATTGTGAAGGCATCATGAAACAAGACACAGACAACCGATTCAAAGTTCAAACCAAATATATTTATTAACTAAAATGTCAGGATAGTACAAGGTCTAACTTGCCCTATTCTAAGGGGGATTTCCCTACCTAAAGAAACTACGGACAGTCTGAGTCAGTAAGTTCGACTTAAAAGTCTGTCTGTGTCCGAAACCTATACTTGCCCTCACAACTAAACTCTACATTGTGTATAGTTAACACTTAGTTAAAGGATACCAGTATAGTTAAAAGATATAGTATAGTAAAAGGATATCAGTAACATATGAAAAAGTGTTCCAAAATAAAGTTCTTAGTTTCTTCCAGCTCTAAGCTTACTTCTTAGCTCCCCTTCCTCAAATTCAAAGCAGTTCAAAAAGGCCTCAGGGTTCCTTTCCCCCAGTAAGTAACACAGTTCCAAAGGGACATTGGCGTTCCCTTCCCCAAAGCTGCAACACAGCTCCAAAAAGGGCGTTGGTGTTCCCTTCCCCAAAGCTGCACCACTTTTAACTTGCCAATGTATAGTCAGTTTCAAGTCGATGAATTCTCAGTTCCAGGTCACCTTGGATACCCCAGAGAGTTCAGGTACTGCAGATTGCTATTCTTCCCATTTACTTCAGCAATTTTGGTTACCAATAAATATTCTTTATTCTTCACCACACCTGTTCTTCAGCTTGCATTTACTCTGAGTTCAGTGTGTTCTTCCACACACCTCACTCTGTGGTGCTCACCCTCTTCCACCATGTTGCTTTCATGCACTTTATAACTGTTCATCACTTGCTTTTCACTTTATTCATAACGTTGCATTCTTTGCCTTTAAAAATGTTCATTACGTGTATTTCACCTTTGTTTGCATTCCATTCATAAGCTTCACAAAACTTTCCATCAGTTCGGTATTCAATAATACTTGTAAAACAGTTAAGTTCGAGATTCAATATCACGTGCTTTGCATTTAAATTCCTCACTTTATTGTTTGGCGTTCTGTTTGTAGCATTCAAAACCCCCTTTCTTTGGGTTGATGGTTACTTTCACATACATTTCCTTTCAACCGGTATCAAAATATGCCTTGCCGTAGGCCCCAGGAGCGTCCCGGTATGAGTGGTCCCTCTGTTTCACTCACCAATTGTTGGCAACTCCTCCGGACAGTCTCCCTCTCTCTTGTTGGCTTTGTATACACCTCTGTGTCTCTATGAGCAGCACAAGCTTGCCACGAATTCTGCTGTGGGCTACTGATTGCTCTGCCTCTCTCAGGTGCTATCGGGGCCCGCAGAGCTTGCAAGTCTTGCAAGCTCCTGCTGTGGGAACTCTGCAAGTGTGATTCCCTCAGCCTTGTTCCTTTCCCGGCCCGTCTGCGCCCCGCTGTCACAGCTTCCGGATAGCACACACGGGTGTCCTGGCCTACAGGCAGGATCCTTACCAGCTTCCCTCGTTGGCGGACGTCAACCCTCTCAGGCTCACTTCTCCTGGCCCACTGTCGCTCCTGCTGGCTTCCCCTCTCATGCTGTTGGCTCCACCTTTTTATACACTGGTGTCTCCCTAACAGGTTGCAGGTGTGAGCCATTGTGTACAATTGCCTGACTATAATTAGTGGTGTTCCCGGGACATGCCTGACGTTCACAACAGTCCTCGGGTCTCTTCCTCGTCTCAGTACTATAGTGGCAAAATGACATGTTGGTGTGTAACACTCCTAATCGCCTTTACTATAGTGATATGAATGAGGGAAAATGAATGGAAGTGATTGGCAACAATCTATAAAGGCAGGGGGAGAGCAAGGCTGGTTATCACAAGAAAAAGGGGGATACCATGCCTCGCCTGCAGACATCCTCTCCCCAGTCCCTAAGGGCCCTCCACCCAGGTGATCCTCCCTCGCATCTCCACCCCCCAGGGTCAGGATTCAAAAGTGATAGCCTTTCCCTGGCCACCTGAGAAGAGGATCCAAGGGGAGTATGTGTGAGGATACCCTCAGGTTTCTCACACAATTCAAGCATGAATACGGACTTCCCTACTTCTCATTCTGTCTGCCCTGCATAAAATAATCCTGTATGATGTCCAGCAGAAAGGAGAAGAGTAACAATGTCATGAAATGGAAAATATTCAATTCAAGTATTTTGGACGTTGATAAAACTGTCACTTTTATTCTTTTGGTGTAAATTACTGTTTTGTATACATTTCTATTTTCTATACAAATATAGACACAAAGTAAAGAATCCCACTTTTCCAGGTGTTTAATAAAGTTCATGTTTCATATGTATAGAAAATCGCAATATATTTACAGCCTCATTGTTTTTCAGTTTGAGAGCGATCTATGGGACTGATGACCTTCGAAATGCGCTGCATGGCAGTTACTGTTTTTCATCTGCAGAAAGAGAAATTAGATTCATGTTTCCAGAAGGTGAGGTTAATTTATTTTTTTGGTTTCATTGTATCTTTATCTTCCTGATTTTGATGTTTTTAATGTTAATAAATTGGCCGTTAGGACCAGTCTCACCCCAGCACACAGGGACTGATGAATGTGCAGCACTAAGCACCGCCCGAAATGTTTGTGAGAAAGAGGACCAACTGGCATCACAGAAAGAATCAGTGGCACTACTTTCACCCTGATTCGTGTTCTGGTTCTGCCCACAACCTGTTATGGATTTCCCCTTCAAATCCCTTCCAGATGTACTCCTCAGGAAGCCCTGCAACACTACTACTGGGGCAGGCTGTGGATGATCTGTGGAGAAAGGTGTTGTCTATCCTGCGGAGAACATTGACAGCAAGCACCAATGAACAGCAGAGCCGGCAATCCCAAGGGCTGGGAAAGGAGCACAATCTGGAATTGCACCACTAGTCTATAGGCACAATGTGAACCATTTTGGATGAGACACCGGATGCTGGCTAAGGAACAACCGGATACAGGAGAAACTGCAACAAGGATGCAGATGAGCTGTTAGAAGGATTTTCCTAGACCCCAAGTGTAGGGTTCTGTAAAATGAATCCACAACTCGGTTGCACGACTTAAATTGTCTGACACTCCAATCAGAAAAATTCTAGAACAGTCAACGCTGTACTCTCAAGAGGGGACCAGGGTGAAAAGAATGTATTGGCTAACATACGATAGCCCACAATAAAGCAATGTTGATACATTATATGTATGTGGGGATTTACATGGAATTTACTTGGAAAGTTGAAGGGTTCAGTCTTTAGTCCATAATAAGATTACAACGAAACAAAATCCTGGTGTATCAGAGGGTTGGCCCGTGTAAGATATAAATGAATTATAATTGCTTATCTGGTCCAAAACCTGTATAACTAATGTAATTTATACATATTACTGTAACGCTCACCTGATTCCCGTAGAGGCGCCGGTCTTGACTGGGCGTATACCGTATCTTCAAAGGTGATGTGTAACACATGGCTGGCTCTTTGGGCTGGACCTCTGTGCACTGTATGTCTGACTCGAAGGGTAAGATGTCTTAGGTAAGTGAACGCCGTGCTCTCCATCTGCCTCGGGGCAGGGTGCTGTAACCAGTTTCTTCACTGGATAAGGGGAGCAGGCCTCTTGACTTCAGAGGACTGCTGTCCGTCGTTTACTGCACGAACGGTAAGTTTCGAGTAATTCTAATGTCTTTAAAGTCTTTAGTGATGATGTTTCTTTTTTTGCAGGGATCCGGCGATGGCGGATGACGGGCTGAAGTGAGTTGAAGATGGAGCCCGTGTGATGAATAGAAGCGCCTGGAAGCACGTAAGTAAGCGCTTGTTGCCTGCTTCACGATGCGCTCTAACTGTCTTTTTATTTTGCAGGTACAAGTTCAGAGCGGCTGCAGGGTGCCGGAATACCCACTGGGTTAGATGTGGAAAGGAGTAATGGCACGTGAGTATTAAAGTGCCCCAATGTCTTTAAACGCACCTTGTTTTGTCTTTCAGATGTGGGATGCAGCGCCGAAGGCCTTCGGAGCGTGCAAAGAGTTGGTAAGCTTTTGCCTTTCAGATGCCGGAATGCAGTGTGAAGACCTCCGGAGCGCACGAAGAGTAGGTAAGCCTTTGTCTTTCAGATGCCGGAATGCAGCGCGAGGCGTTGGTGACAGCCGATGGACCAGGTAAGTGAAGAGCTGTCACTGAAGACCGTAATGCTAACCTGTTCTTTCTTGTCTTTATAGGTGTTGCTGAAGACTGGATTCAGGATGGTAAGCCTTTTTCCTTAGGCCCAGGATCAGATGCAGAAGACACGATGAGCGTTCTGCTGCAGAGGATGCAGAATAACGCAAAGCAAGATTCATCCATCGGGTGTGGTTTAAATAGCCTCCTGTAGTGCTTAGGTGTCTCCTTCCACAGCCACGCCTAGGTAAGAAAAGAGTTCCTGCTTTCCAGAAGAGTTCCAGTGTTCTGAATCTAAGGAGTGGCTCCTGCCCCACCCAACAGGAAAAGTAGTTCCAAACAGAAGAGGATCAGAGGCTCAACTGGCAGGCAAGTAAGCAGCATGGTCTGCTGCAGGTAAGTCCACCCAAGCATTATGAGCCCGGCGCTTCCAGCGCTGGGACTGGGCATATTTATGAGCCTGGTGCCACTGGCGCCAGGACTGGGTCCAAAAGGTCCCAATTGGGACTGGTTGGCACTCGGAACCTGGGTTATGGATCTGCTTCCAAGGGAGTTGGGAAAACTCTGACCTTTTGGAAGCAGAGATCATGACAATTACATGCGGAAGAAGTGGAAATCATTCCTTCACAAATGAGGCATAAGCATTATGGAAAATGCAAAGTATAAGCTTTATGTTAAAAAAAACCAAGAATAGCATACATGGTGAAATCTAACATGTGCAAACATAAAAAATCAGTGATATAAATAGTACATACAATTATTTGGTGTAGAAGAATGAGAACACTTAGTGGGGAACATTAACATAAATTTGTTCTTCGTCACTTTTAGGTTACACATAAAATCCTAACTGAAAAAAAAAATTTTTTAGAGTTCAAGAAACAATTTTGTTACTGATAAACTGTATTCCTACTAGTTGATCAAAAGGAAAACAAATGCCCCTTATTGTTGTGCAATTATAATAAAACAAATGAATTAGTTATTTTTGTGTCCCAAAATCAAAAAGGTTATTATATATTGGGATTGGGTCTGCCTACGCATCAGGGGGATGAAGTAAGGAGACTGATTGGCCTAAAAGGAGCTTTGTGAAAAAAAAAATTTCCTTGTCCTTCGGTTGGTGGTTGTCAATGAAGAAAGATCCTAGATGGCACAGTGTTGTGATGGATCTTGTATCCCCTCTGGTTAACAATGCGTTTCAGCGGTACAGACTTCAAAAGAATAATGATCTGCGTCTCTGGTGAGAATACTCCGCCTTCATCAGGGCAATAGATAGCAGGACCCTGTAATTGTGAAAAAAGGAGGAGAACCAGAAAAAATGAAGAGAAAAGAACCGGATGTAAAAGTATTATGCAAAGTTGTAGGAACAAATGGAGGGTAACAATTTATGCATCAAAAATCCGCATGCAAGCTAGAGTATCATGCTAGAATATGGGCAGAACAAAAGACATTAGTCTTGTCTGCCTTGTGTCCCACGCTACCAAGTATAAATGTTTATAAAGGTTGGGCGTCCTCAGACAATGCTGATGGACCTACCTCTCTTGAAAACATAACTAGATAATGGTATTGGGTCCCCTACGGTAATGCAGTGCAAGGGTCTCCGTACAGATCTGTGTGTCCGGCGGCCCGCACGGGAGGGAAGGAGAGGAGGAGGGGAGGGGAGAGGAAAAACGAGAGAAAGGGGGAGAGAGAGAGAGAGGGAGACCGGACATGGCAAAACAGGCACTCACCGTCAGAACTTCGATCAAAAAAGAGTAATTCTGGGTAATTCTGGAAGGTTGTTGTTATGGTAAGGTGTGTCTCTGTAGAACAAATGAGAAAAGGTATTTTATATATATTGAATCCCTACAGTTCCCGGGATATAGAAAAAAGGAAAAGCATCAGACCTAATCTAAAGTAATAGTAATTTAGTCCATAATAAAACAGGGTTTAGGGTTTTGTAAGTGCAGCAGTGATTGTAAAGTGCAGCAGTTCAAATCGTAGATTATTTACAAGCGTTGGTTTTGTTCAGCTTGCACCCACTGGTTCCCTGTGGGTGAAATGTTCTACATCGAAACAAAGCCTTATGTCAAACCTCCACTTGAAGGGAAAAGGAGCTGTTCGAATGACAGTTCAGCTGTGAAGGAGCTGCGTATGCAGGCAGTGGCACCCTGTCAAGGTGGATGGTGCAAGAGTTGCTGAACAAGTAACGCTGGGGATCTGTGCAGTTACTCCCATAGCCAAATTGCAGCCTCACTGAACAAAGAAGTAAAGGCGGAGTCCCAGTGGTAACAAAGCAAGTCGCAGGTACTGCACACTCTGCTGTTAGGCTGTTGTAGATGCAGAAGAATGGAGGTCTCAGGACTACGATAAGCTGGTTAAGTGACTAGCAAATGCAATTCATATGAGACCAGGAGCATTTGCGATAGGGAACCCTACTGTGCTTTTCGATTCAAGGCAAGGGAACACGGATGCGTTACCCTTTGGAACTGTACTGAGCTCTGACACATGCAGGTTGTAAAAGTAGTTCACCATTGGATTTCAGGGTGTAGGAGCAGAAACTTTGTCTTCCCTGAGAAAGTGCTTCTTCAGTCTGCTTTGGGCTGCGTCCTTGAATTTGACAAAGGTACGGTGCAAATAACCCTATTGTTATACAGCTCTTGTGTGCTGGATGCAAATCCACCCGCCAAACGGGTACTCTGCACCATTCAAACGTTTGGCAGCCACTCTACCCTCAAAAAATAGATGCAGCAGTGAATCCCAGACGCATTCATGCATGTGGCTGGATCTGTTCATAGCTGCCCACTGCTCCCAACCTGGAGTCGCAGGAAGAACATGCCCATCCATGTCATTCACATTTCCATGTTTACCTGTGTTGTTGTGGAATCTCACTGAACTTCTAAAACCAGACTCATATTTCAATGGGGACCTTTAAGAATTGAACCTTTGTTCCGACAACACAAAATACCTTCAGCATTGTGAAGCCTCCTAAAAACCCAAAGGAACTACCATCAGGCAGTGAGTTATATCAAAGTTCAGAACAGGGTGATGGCTTACAGAAACAGACTACACTTTGCCTTTGGCATACCCTGACCTGGAAGGCTCCAGTACTCCTAGGGATACATACAATCTTGAATGTTGAATGAGGACTGCGACATATGGTAAAATCAACCATGACATACTTGGGCTTTCAGTTGATGAACCTGATGATCTGGTCGAACCTCATGATTGGAAAGTGGAAGCTGTGATGGGGATTACCCCACTCACTGCAAAGAAAAAACTACATCCCTTCCTTTGATTGGTCTGATACTACAGGAGATCATACAATGCTTCTCCAGTATTGGCAGACCCTTAACAGAATAGCCCAGGGTGGCCCAACCGAATCTGCGTACGTGTCTCATTCTGTCAGAAGTGTGCCATATATCACCGACAAAACAAGCAGAAACAAATATGTATAAGAAAACAGGTGGCCTGCAAAAAGTAGCTTCTAACTAAGGAGGCAAGTGCTTAAAACTAAAGACAAGTACTTAATAAATATACAAAATCTCATTCATAAGCATCACTGGTTTGAGTGGTGGGTTCAGGTAGGGAGGATAGTTGGGAGAGATCATGGTGAGCTCACTCTTTTTGATCGTAGAGCTTATTTCTCCTTTTAAAATGTGACGGTAATGAAAATGAGAATGTATCCAAGCGTGTGGCTGAACATATCTATGTCCAACCTAATAGTGACGCACAACAGGTAAATACATTGATGTATTGTGCATGCGAGTACAAAATATGTGAGACGGAAACTGTAACATGTATTCAAGTAAATGTGAAGTACAATCTATGATCAGTCTGTCCTCATTTATTTAAATGAATCATGATGAATCATTTTATATTTTTAGAACAACTGAACTTACTATGAGAGGACCACACAGGCAAACATAAACTATTATATTCCTATAATACTTCAAGTTTATGCAGAAGAACAAGTTACTTACCGACTGGTAACATTCTTTCAACTGGATGTTCCTCTCCAAAGTATTCCACATCTTTAACATGTAATGTCCACATCTGTGTACTTCGGAAACTTTTTTGGCAGAGGGCGTCCTGCGTCGATGACATCAGATCGATGTCCCTTGAAGGCCTCCGTAGAGGGCGACGTCACCGGATGTTATAAATAGGACACACGGCGCCCGTAGCCTCAGTTTGTTTTTTCTTCCATAACGTGTGACATGCACATATCTAATGCCTGCTTGACTGCACATAGCCTTGAGGGAATGTAAGCTGCAATAGCATAGGAAATTCTCCAGAGGGGCAGGTTGGGAGGGCGATGTGGAATACGTTGGAGGAACATCCAGTCGAAAGAACGTTACCTGTTGGTAAGTAACTTGTTCTTCAAATGGATTGTGTCCTCCAACTTATTCCACATCTTTGGCAGACTCCCAAAGCAGTACCGTAAAATGGAGGAGGACAATGAATGTAGAATACCCAATCAGATGGCAGAATAGAGAACCGCCTTACCAAAGGCCATATCTTGACCATGGAACGTATCCAGGGAGTAATGTTTGACAATGGTGTGGATAGAAGCCTATGTGGCTGCATCACAAATATTCCTAATAGGAGGAACTCCCCGCTGCAGGGCTGTGGAAGTAGCCACGCCCCTAGTGGAATGAGCACGCAACCCTTCAGGAGGGTCCTTGCCTGCCAATCGGTACCATTCAGTAATGGTGAGGATAATCCACCTGGACAAGGTCTGTTTGGTAACAGCCTGGCCCAATCGGTGTCCAAATACCCCACAAAGAGTTGATCGTCCCCTCTGACCCTGGACATCCTAGAAATATAAAAGCTCAGAGCTCTCCTAGGGTCCAACTTATGGAGTCGCTTCTCTTCCTTACCAGGATGAGGAGGAGGATAGAAAAACGGAAGAACCACTTTCTGGATTAAATGAAATTGAGATACTACCTTAGGTAGAAAGCGAGGACATACCCTCAGTACAACCATATCCTTGTGGAACACAGTAAAGGGCGGCTTAGATGAAAGTGCCTGCAATTCACTCACTCTGCGGGCAGAAGTAACCGCAACCAAGAACACCGTCTTGAAAGACAACAGTCTCAAAGGACAAGAGTGCAAAAGTTCAAATGGAGCACCCATCAGAAATTTTAAGACCAAATTCAGATCCCAAACCGGCACCTGGAACAGGGACGGCGGCAACATTTTAGTGAGCTATTTAAGAAATTGGGAAATGAAAGGAATTTTCAAATAAGAACATTCTTCAGACGAGCGCCGCCAGGTACCTACTTGCAGGCCCTTGTGGGCCAAAGAAAGCAAGAAAGAAAGAACCATGGGAATAGAACACTGAAAAAGGTCAACATTTTGTCCTCTGCACCAGTTGCAAAACTTACGCCAACGGTACAGGAATTGTTTTGCTGGCCACCTGGCCTTAAGCAACACCTCCATCACGTCATCCGGGAGGTCCCAATCCTTATACCTCAACCTTTCAGATACCAAGCATGAAGGCTGAGAGTCTTGACGGAGTGTGCAGTGTGTGTTTACTGCTCATTGAAAACTTCGTTTGGACTTCCAACGTTGCCGTATTGCCGTGCCTGCAGACAGGAGTCTGTTCTTTCTGGCAACTGAAGGTCCAGCTGGGCGGAGGAGGAGCATATTAAGATCACTGCCTCGACGGAGCCGAGGCGGAGTGTGCAGAGTGTGTTTACTGCTCACTGAAAACTTTGTTTGGACTTCCAACGTTGCTGTGTTGCCGTGCCTGCAGACATGAGTCTGTTCATTCTGGCAACTGAAGGTCCAGCTGGGCGGAGGAGGAGCCTATTCAGGTCACTGCTTTGGCAGAGCGTGCAGAGTGTGTTTACTGTGTTCGCTGTGGGAGCCTATAGCCGCGTCATGATCAAAACCTAAGATGACAACGGCATCGCAGCAAAACACATTGGATTGTCCGATTGAGGAGAGAATAAAATCTGCCACATGTACGCAGCAATGGAGACATTGGAAGCCGGCGTCAGCGTACGCGGCTGCTGCTCTCGAGGACCAAAGAGGATTGCAAGTAAGTGAAAGAGGCCACTCGAAAAGTCCGAATGAAATTTCTAACATAAGGTCAAACAAATCCCTGAGTGGGAGGACTAACACACTTAATGCAGCTGATACACAAATAGTAAACCAAAGTGAGCACTGGGGTGCAATGGCGGTGGATCTTTGTGACTCAGATATCGAGACTCATGCACCAAGAGCCTTCGAGTTACCAGTGCAGTGTGCGTTGTGTATGAATGATTTCCCCACCGCACCTGCCAATAGGCACACTTGCAAAGATCATGATGATGTTGTGGGGGCTAGAAAATCACAAAGGGCTGATACCACCCCAATTGCTCAATCCAATTTAGAAGGAACGAGAGGAATCTACTCGCCATCATCCGACCAAGACAGGCGCAGACTCTATGAAACATTGAATAGTTTACATGAAGTACAACAGGGAAAGTGGCCTCCCCAACAAACAATTAATGAAAGAGGCATGCTGACTGGAGGACTGGTCGAAAGGGCGGAAATTGCCCAAAATGAGGGTACAGCCGGTATGCCCTTCTTGAGGGTGCTCGTGTGGCGAGTTGTAAAGAGTCTGAAATTATGTATACTAACTGAAGCGCTGAGGTTCCAGGCCTACTTAGCGATTGAGGCAACAATGACAACTGCTCGACGCATTTATGATGAGGTGGATTGCTCAATTGTCCCTTGTCAGGATGAAGTGTTTGTGAACTACACCGATGTAATTCCTGCGGTCTGTAGTGAGAATTCAATATGCCAGGAGGGCGAGAGCCTTGGATGCGCAGAGGTCAGCGCACGAAGAAATTCCCTGCCAGTTGCTGACTCTATATTAAAAATCTGTCAAAAATAAATACAACTCTAACAGTAAATCCACAGCTTAAGATCAAATCGAGAGAAGCAGAGTTCCTAAAATTAGATCCAAACATTATGTTAAAATGGAACCAAAACCAAGAGAGACGGGATCACTCTGTACAACTAATTCCAGTAGCAAGGAGAAAACGTATTAATCAGAGTAATCCCCAGAAGCGGAGGAGACTAGATTCCAGCCCGAACTTGTCTCCCACATGTTCCCAAAAAAGAAATTATCAAGAAGCAAGGTCCCAAGAGCCTGATCGAGACCTTCATCTGGACAGGCGGAAGAAGCTATACACAAAATATAATAGATTAATTGGTCCAAGTGAGTCATCAGAGACAGCGGAACAGACATCTTCTGATGATTCCTATCAACTAAGAGATAATACGAGAAACAGAATGGTAGGATGCAGAGGAAATTGTATTAATACGGAACCCGCCCTGAAAGACAGAGATGCTTGCTTTAAGATGGTGGAACAAGTCACTAATGAACTAAGACCTAACATCATCTCAGCACTAACTATCACTGTGGCCCCGCTCATAAAACTATATGGACAGTTGGGTGAAACATGTTGGGATCAAAATACGCTGACTGCACTAGTAAACTCAGAAATTATCGACATTATGGCAATCATAATATGCAGCAACAGGAAAGCTCCAATGTGAAGAAAAATGAGATGCTAAATACATTGTTAAGAGACCAATTGAGAAATAACTCTGAAGATAAACGTCTCTTAGCAGAGGTTGCCAGAGAGGCATTGCTTATCCTAAAAAAAAAAAACAAATAAGTGAGGAAAGACAAGAGAAGGATCCCGGAAACAAGTCCAATAAGGACAAAATATGCAATAAAGATCATTTGGATCATAACAAAAAGGGCCCCCTTGATCCTAGGATCAACCTGACGACTCCGAAAGGAACAGCAATTTCTGGAGCCCAAAAGAATGCTGTTGACTGTGATATAACATCAACGGAGCTGCAAGTAAAAGGGAAGTATCTCATATTCTATTCAAAAGTAATATGATCGAGATCGACCCAAGTGTGGAGTCGACAGAACAAAACATTGACGATGTAGATGCAGTTCCATCAACCTCCGCAAATGCAGAGGAATTCCCTTCCCAACCAACAGAGGAGGATTCCATAAAAGATAACAATGTTAAGCAAACACTGCCCCTTCAATATCTGGGAATGTAGAGACATTGAATGGAATATCAGTGGTCTCTGATTCCGAAAAGGATAAGAGAATTGAATCGGCTAGTGGAAACTTTGCAATATTTGAGAAAATAAAACGGAACAGAAAAATTGTTGAAGACATAGTTGAGAAAAAAGACGGGTAATCGGATTGCTCAACAAAGAAAAAAACAAAAAAACAAAAAATATGAGCAATTGTAAGAAACATAAAAGCTTTAAATGTAACGATACAGACTGATGCATTGATTACTGCAACAACGACAGCAACAGAGGATCGAGGTCAGGGTCAAACCTCAGCAAGTAATAATAATATAAATCAGGTGGGAATAAACAAGGATCATCATGACCAAAAAACAGAAGATGACAAGATAGTGGATCTACTTGTAAACCTATCAACCTATGAGTCGGGAAGTGAGATTGAAATGGTGGATCCTGTAAGTGAAGTTGATGATTTCAGCGGTGACGAGGATGACGTGGAATCCGTACTGCTGATCGATGCGAGTAAGCGACTTAACAATAAAACTGAATCTGATTCAAAAAGAAGTGTTTTCTCATAAACTCTCTAGCTAATGCAAATCAAGACAAGATCACCCAAATACAACTTGAGAATAAAGTAAAAACATTCCTAACCTTGGATGAGCGCAGAGAACTGGTGATAGATAAGACAGCACAAAGAGAGAGGCAAAATATTGTGAACGAGAGGGACGAAAATCCTCAAAAAACCCAGCGCCAGAATGAGGGAAGTTCTAGTGAACAGAATAAGAAGCCAGCTCGAACCTATTGGGGGCCCAAGTGGAGTGGAGGAACGATAAAAGACCATCAACAAAAAATGTAAGAGGAAATTTGAGTAATAAAGAAAAGACAACTGGCAACTATCGCCTTTTGGTAGAAGGAATTTTTCAGTCTCGTGATTCTCTAATCCTGAATAGATATAATGTGTTATAGTTGTTCAGGCATATCCCTCAACTACGATCGGTTGCGACCGAGGACATCAAAATCGTTGAATTCCTAGATGAGGAGATAACGGATAGAGTCATGTTACATATATATTCAAGAATTATTCGTGACTTGATTCTAAATTGTAGTATGGATCTAAATTCTCTGGGCTTTGACATAAAATAAATTTGCAGTGAAAACAATGCTTTTGACGAACAAGAGGGGAAAAAACATACTGAAAGGAGTATATCATCATTAACTGTGTCAAAGCGAGAGGATCAACCCAAGTTGAAGGAGCAAACTGAGAGCCATCCAGTAAGAGACACAAACTATACTAAATGAGCAGATAAAAGACCTCATCTACACGAAGTCCAGGAGAGCCCACTGAAACAAATTAAAATCACAGTGGAGGGACACAGGAGTGTAGCAATAGACGAGACAAAAGGGGAGGAGTCTGTAAGATCCAGGAAAGACTCGTCCAAATAGAGTTGGCTAGCTGAAACCCTAAATAGACCCTCGGAGAGCTAACGCCAAACATCAGATGCTTTATGGATGGGCTTGTGGAATACCCTAGGGTTTGCCCACCTGTTTGGAGGCTCTGAGGTTGACTTGACCAATTTAGATATTATCTGTTTGCAGGAAGTATGGCTCCAAACACCCCCAAGTGCAGTAGGTTTCGAAATTGCCCTCAATCCTGCTATTAAACAGGAGAAGGGTAGACCTATGGCAGGATTAATAACAATGGTGAGATCGCTTACAAATCTTCACATAAAGAAAACAATAAATCCTTCACCTTACTTACAGGTCTCCACCATTGAAAAAGGAGCAAGAAAAACAGACATGGCAAACCAGATATATATCTTTAATATATACTGGCAACATGAAGCCACAGATGAATCTGACTTTCTGGACCTGATATGTGGAAATATAGACTGTATTAAAGCTGCAGAAAAGGAGCCGGCTATAATCTTGTTTGGTGACCTAAATATGGAATTCCTACAAGTAAATACGATTAAACGTCAGAAAAGACATAACTATGATCCTTACCAAATAAAACAAGCTTGGGTTGAGGAAATTAATGAGGGAGACCTAATCATGCTGAATGGCAACATCAGAGGTGACATTCCCCCAAACCCAACGTGGACCCAAGGCTTGACTAAGTCAATACTGGACTATTTCTACGTATCGGACTGTATGAGTGGAAAGATCTCAAAATGAAAAGTGTTAGCGACCTCCCAGAGTGATCATAACCTGGTAACAATCCAGATATATGGTCTAAATCCCCACACAAAAGAGCTATGGGAAGTTCAGGTACATGTAACAGCAGGTAGAAACCGGGTCAAAATTGATGGGGAGAAGATACTAGCCTTAGCACAATCACTCATTGACAGGGAAATCTCTGATCAGATGGATTCAATAGAGTATCCGGCACTGCTACAATGTTATGTAGAACATCAAGTAGGAATGAGTAAGATGGGGTTCAAGAAATATCATGTTTATAATCACCAAATCGTCACAAGAAAAAGAGAACAAAGAAGAGCGATACGTAAAATCTTAACACAACAGGTGCTTGATCCAAAGAGAGAAATTAAGAGAATCAAAACAGAATATAAAATGTAGCTACGACTGCACAAGAATCTAATGCTCCAAAAAGACGCAGAGGAGATGATGAAGTCTTTTGCTAAGAGGAATATGAAATCCTTTTCGAATATCATCAATATTGCTGAAACACCGCAAGGAGCCCTCCAAGCCTCACAAGTTTCGGAAAGACAGTGGACGGAACATTACTCTGAGCTATTTAAGAAGCAGGGAAATTTTGTTTATCATGGTCAAAAAGATTAAGGTCCGTGGGCTCTTGAAATCTCCCAAAGCGACATTTTAGATAACATCAAAAGACTAAGTACCTCAAGAGCGCCAGGACCTGATGGCCTGACAAATATGATATTAAAGCAGTATCCAGAGGAATGGGCAAACCTATCTTACAACCTATTTAAAAACATCATAAGAGATGGAAGGGTCCCAAGATCCTGGAAACCCCCGGTGATTGTACCAATATTTAAAAAAGGTTTATGATCGGAACCGAAGAACTTCAGACCGATAGCCCTATTGGATGTCGTAGAAAATCTCTTTGCAAGCCAGATACTGATCCAGCTAATAAACTGTATTAAAAGTGTAGCAGCCTTCGACATACGTCAAAAAGGTTTTGTTAAAGGAGTTGGTTGCCCACTGAATCTACTCTTGATTAACCTGATAAAGATGGATGCGATCAAAAAAGGATCCAGAATATACATGGCCTTTGTCGATTTGGCTCAAGCCTTCGTCTGAATCTACTCTTGATTAACCTGATGAAGATGGATGTGATCAAAAAAGGATCCAGAATATACGTAGCCTTTGTCAATTTGGCTCAAGCCTTCGACAGCATCGACAGAGAGCGTCTTTAAGCAAAAATGGAAACATAAAAATGCACAAAGGATCTAATGAAGGCGATACAAGCACTTTATTCAGAGACCGACATCAAGATCAGGCTAAATCAAAAGGGTGCCCTTTCAACCGCATAAAAACAACTAGATGGGTGAAACAGGGGTGTCCTCTAGGAACAACATTATACAACTTCATGTCAGATGTGGGTAGTGCTATGGATAAAGTAAGAGCATGTCCTGCAAAGATAAATGGTAACTCGCTGGACTATCTGCTATATGCAGATGATATTGTACTCCTAGACCAAACCCCTATTGGTCCCCAACGCAAACTGACAGCCCTAAAAGGATACCTGGATGAAAATTGATTAATCATAAATGTCGTAAAAACAGAGATCCAAGTACTACAAAATCTAATAGGATCAATGTCTTATAGCAAACATAAATTTAACTGGACAATCGGTGGAGAAGCGATTGAATGTGTCAGACAAAGTCAATACCTAGGAGTGCTAATTAGCTCCCACATCAACGATGAATCAAAAGGAAATGTAAACTCTTGTCTGCCCAAGGAATGTTAATAAACAAAAGGTATGGAAAGTTTTCTATAAAACCAGCACTAGAGTTCCACAGAGATAAAGTGATACCATCACTGATCTTTGGAGCTGAAGCAATGTTAGGTTGCCCATATGAAACGTGGACATGGTGCAAAAACACATACTGGAGAAAAATGTTACATCTTTCTAGAATAACACCAGTCTCTTGTATACGTTTTGAATTGGGATTAACATCTATAAACGCAAGAGTGATGTGGAACCCCTTGATCCTATATAGGAAATCGATAGGAGCTGATGACCTACCACAATTTGAAATATTAACTACTCCGGAAAATAAGAAGCCGGGCTTGATTCCTGAGCAATGGGAGACGTCATGTGAATGGACCTTAACACAATTAAACCTAGATAAAGACACTCTAATTAGAAACCCAAACAAAATAAAAGTCAACCTTTGGTATCAAAATTGGTGCTTAAACCATAGATACAAGAAATAGACAAGGCTGTATAAAGCAGGTAGCCCTGGAATCTAGATCGAGAGGTACTGTACCAAAATACCTAGACTTGTTTCCCTGTAGTAAAAAAAGAATCCTTATTACGATATTTCGCTTGAATCGCTTCAAAACAAAGGAGATCTTGAATCTGTGGAACAGGAAAGAGGCTGTAGAAGAGCAGTGTCGCTTTTGTAATGCATTGATAGTCATTAAAACACCTAACACTGTACTGCAAAGCTCTTAAGGATCTACGAAAACTACATTTAGGGAAATTAATTATGGAAAGACCGTGCCTAACAGCGAAGAGTGGTGGAGAGTGATGCATGAAGGCTCTGCGAAAAAACTGCTTTTTGCATTGACATTCTTTTTGGAAGAGTTGAAAAAGAGACTGGAGTTTGTAAATAATAATAATAAGGAAGAGGATGAGTGAGGACTATTGAGCATAAAGTGGGAGACAAGGAATGGTCTGTGTTAAGTGAGAAATCAAGTCAAATGTGAATTTTAACTTGCCTTGAGCATTTCGTACCTTCTCTGTTGAAATTTACCTAACTTTTTGCTCCTTCCCGCTCCTTTCTTTCTATACTCCTGTCTCATTTGGAGGAATCGGTTTCTGTAATTTTTAAAGTTTGTAACAAACTATATATATAAAAAAAAAAATGTAATTAAAAAATAAAATAGTCTTGACCTCTGGATGGAGAACCCGACCCCCCTCACTCGAGAGCTGATCCTGTCGGTAGGGAAGACGTATGAGGGCAGATGGTCATTTCTAGAATGTCTGGGTACCACGCTCTCCTTGCCCAATCCGGAGCAATGAGGATCATGTGGGATCCGAACCTCCGCAACCTCCTTAACACTTGAGGAATGACGGGGACCGGAGGGAAACGCTTACAGAAGTGGGAGTGACCAATCCACGACAAAGGCGTCTCATAAGGCTCCTCTCAGAGGAACTTCCCTTGAGCAGAATCTCTCGCACTTCCGGTTGGCACTGTTCGCAAAGAGATCCACTTGTGGGGTTCCCCAAAGGGAGAAGATCTCCAGAAGGACTTCCTGAGCCAACTCCCACTTGTGAGAGACTGTGCTCTGCCTGCTCAGAGCATCCGCCGCCGCATTCTCCACTCCGGCCAGATGCACTGCCGAGAGTGATATTCCCTGCTGGATTGCCCAGAACCAGAGCAGCATTGCCTCTCTGCACAACGTGAGTGACCCTACCCCCCTCCCCTTTTTTGTTGAGGTAATGCATGGCCACTGAATTGTCCATCATGATCAGGACACAATTCCCCCGCACAGATGGCAGAAACGCCTTCTGGGCCAGCCTGATGACCCTCAGCTCTAACAGGTTGATGTGGAGTTTGGACTCCGATGGAGACCAATGACTGCTGGCAGTCAAATCTTCGGCATGAGCTCCCCATCCTGTGAGGGAAGCATCCATCACTAGTATCGTCTCCAGCCATGGTTGCCAAAATGGCTCCCCCTTCATCAGGTTCCCCTCATTGGCCCACCACAGAAGATCCTGTGAGACCGAGAGTGGAATCTGAACGGGATCGACATCTGAGAATTGTGACCACTGCATCTTGAGGACCCGTTGCAGGGATCTCATCCTCAATCTGGCCTCTGGCACCAGACAAATGCAGGATGTCATGAGGCCGAGAATTCGAAAGCTGGGAGACTCTGGGCATGTTGAAACTTGTCCACCATCTGCACAATGTCATGAGCCCTCACCTTGGGAGGCGGGCACTTCCCCAAGGACGTGTCCAACACAACCCCGATGTACTGGAGCTGTTGGGAAGGTGTCAGATGCAACTTCTTGAAATTGAGGGAGAAGCCCAGCTTGTGGAGGGAGCGGCAGGTGAGACCGAGAGAACGTGTCCGGATCAGCCAGTCATCCTGGTAGGGGTAAACGTGAATCCCCCCCCTTCCCTGAGATATGCTGCCACCACCACCATTAGCTTGGTGAAGACCCTCACGGAGGAGGTCAATCCGAATGGCAGGACCCAAAACTGAAATTGCGAGTCGCCAGCCGCAAACCTCAGGTACTTTCTGTGCTTTGGATGAATCGGCACATGAAACTAAGCATGCTGTAGGTCCAGAGACACCAACCAATCCTGAAGTTGAAGGGCCTGGAGGACCTGAGAAAGAGTGACCATCTTGAACTTGTCCTTCCTGAGAAGTTTGTTCAACCAACGCAAGTCCAAGATGGGTCTCAATCCCCTGTCTTTCTTTTGAATCAAAATATATGAGGAATAACCATCCTTTGTTCCCCTCCGCTACAGGCACCAGTTCTATAGCACCTTTCTCCAGCAGGGTAAAGATTTCCTGCACAAGGAGCGGATCTGGACGCTTCAAAGAGATATTCCCCGGTGAATTGTCATGAAGTCACTTTAGGAAGGGAAGGCAGTAGCCGTGTGCTATTGTATCCAGAACCCATGCATCCAAAGTAATAGCTTGCCATTCTTCGAGATGCTGAGACAGTCTACCCCCAACCGACGAACAATGGGGCATGGCCTCATGCTTGTTTTTGAGCAGCTGCAGCAGCTGCCTGAGCGGCTTTGGCACCCCTGTTTCCCCGACCACCTTGGGTACTTTTACACTGACTCCTTTGACTGGCGGCTCCTCTCGTTCTACCAAAGTAGGAGTAGTAACGAAAAGAACCTCCCCTCCACTTCTGTCCCCTAGGACGAAAAGGGGGAGGTCGACGCACAGCTGCGCTAAAAGATTTTGCTGCAGCTCTTGAAGTCTGCAACCTCTCAAGGCTCTCGTCCGCCTTGCTGCCAAACAAATGCGCGCCATCATAGGGCATGTTCAAAAGACGGGCTTGCAGATCTGGAGCAAACCCCGACTTCCGCAACCATGCCAATCTGGGTATAACGCTGCTCGCAGCCATGGACCGGCTAACACTGTCGGCCGTGCCCAAACCCGACTGAAGGGATTCACACATGGCATCCTTGCCATCCTGCACGATAGCAAGGAACCCATCCCTTTCTTCCCCTTCGGGAATATGCTCAGCCGCTAGAGAAACACAATTCCACAGAGTGTGTGAAAATCTTGCAGTTGGCGGTCTACAACGCCATACTCCCCCCCAGAAAACACCTTGCGTGCCTAACCGTCGAAGCGTTTGTCGTCCCCGTCAGGAGGAATGGTAGGGTATGCTGCCTGCCTCGAGGTGGCCGTAGCCGCCTGAACCATCAAACTTTCGGGAGTGGGGTGAGATGAAAGGTAGCTGGGGTCACTACGGGAAGGGCAGTATTTTTTAGTTAACGATTTGTTAACTGCCGGAAGAGATTCCGGGACTGCTAAGCAGCCACCACCCTTTTCTGCAACGTCAAATGAAAAGGTAACACAGGGTCAGAGGACGGACCTTGATCCAAAATATCCATTAAGTCCTCCTGAACAAAAGCTTCAGGAGGACTGGACCAGCCAAGATACTCAGTGACCCTAGCCATCAGTCTCCTGTAGGACGATTCAGCATGAGCCCCAGGCTCAGGCCTGCC
The DNA here is from genome assembly GCF_040938575.1 of Ambystoma mexicanum. NCBI lineage: Eukaryota > Metazoa > Chordata > Amphibia > Caudata > Ambystomatidae > Ambystoma > Ambystoma mexicanum. Next base: position 1,198,350,782 of record NC_090925.1, read on the forward strand.
AAATTCCACCTCAGGAGAAGTGTCCAAGCCACTTGCATCATGAAGAGATTGCCTCGACTCTTCCAGTTGACTGTCCCCAGAAAAGACCTCTACTCCTCCTCATAGATGTCATCCAGAGGGAGGTAAAAGTCCTGCCTTGGGACAGAATAGGGTGTGCAGGCCTCACAGACTTGGAAGTAGCATTCCTTGGAGGATCCACAGTACCAAGGATCTCCATTGGTGAATTCCGGCCAAAAGGCCTCGAAGTGTCGAGGGCGCTGAAGGCTTCGGCCTCGAGAGTGCCGACGGCTTGAGCGTCGATGTTGATAACGGCGCTGAGGGCTGGTGCGAAGGCAAAGCTTCGACATCTATATCCGACGGACACAGCACCGACGGAGTCGACAACAACCTCGAGCCCTTACCAGGTTTCTGCAGTCTCGCTGGGGATGAGGACCGAGACCTGGAAGCACGTCTCTTGCGACCATCCTGAGCCTCGTCCGAACGGGACCTCGAAGATTCCCGATGAGAGTTGCACTGAGGACCCGAGCCCGAAGGCGTACGAGCCACAGATGGAGACCGTTCCTTGCCGGCTTCTTCCGAAGGCACAGACGGAACTGTGCCCTCGGATTGGAAAATCGCCAGCATCTGCTCCCTGAAGGCAGCCCATTCCTCCGGAGTCGGGGACTTAGTTGGACATGCCACTTTCCTCACGGCTCCATCCTCCGAGGAAGACGGGGAAGGCGGACAGTGACAACACTTCTTGGAATGCCAAAATGAGGAGGGCAAATGGCGGGAACCACTCCAGGACCAAGAGCCCCGGGACTCCTTCCGACGCAGAGAGTCACCCCTCGATTTTTCGGTGGACATCCCCTAAGATGTTTTACGGGACTTACTGGGTTTAGAACCCCTACCTATCTGCTGCCTCTGCTTACACTCCCGCAAGGCCTTAGCAATCAGCGCCTGGCATTTGGAGCAGTCGTCAGTGTCATGACTCTCGCCCAGGCACCACAAACAAATGCGATGTGGGTCGGTAATCGACATCTTAGACTTGCAGTCCCGGCCGTAAAAGCAAACAGAAAAATCAAGGCTGAGTACCACAAAAGGAAATACACCAAACACAGGCTATAAAGATTCACAGATCTTTATTCTACTGCGCAGTTGCAAAGAAACAGAAAATCAGATCTGATACAGATAGCTATCTGGCCCTCAATACATCACAATGAGTACCAGCCCTTCAGTGTGAGGAGTGAGAGGTACTGGACATCTGGACATTTGTGTATTTATACAATTAAGTAAGAATTTCCAGCCCCCCTCCAGGTTAATAATCTGCGGTCTAGAGTTCGTGTTGAGTTCACTTATGACTCATACAACAATATGCACATGGATTACTTTGGTTTGCATTTCAAACAAGTTACAATGGCAACGTGTATTCCTGTTCTGGCTTGATGGTCGTGTAGATAAATAATACCTCCTTCCCCAAGTATCACACGGGTCAGAGCAAAAACACTACTCAAGCAATCTTTGAGGCCACAGGTGTAGAGTGTCGTCAGCCTGGAACGGGAACGCAGGAAGAACCCCCTGACCACTGTAAGGCAATGAAGGGTTATGTTAAGCAGTGATAATTGACAACAATGGTAGGGACAGTAGTGGCAATATAAAAGCAGCTTACCTATAGTGGGCAGGTGGGAAGTTGTAGGCGTAGGCAGGTAGTATGCTGACAGCAGCGGCAGGCTGAGGTGTTCTGATGGCTCGCCGGGAGACACCTGAGTTAGGTATGGAACAAGAACGTAATCCGTGATCAATCCAAAAACACAATCCGAGGTCAGGAGCCAAAAGACAGAACTGGAGACAGGGAAATCCAAGTACCAAGTCCAGTATCCAAGCCAGTTGTCAAAATTCCAGGTGATCAGAGAGCATGCCAAAATCCAGGTAGGGAAAATCCAAAAGACAGTACAAGCAAACGTTCCGTGATCAAGGTAGTACGTGAATAACAAGAGTAATACAAAACGCCAAGCAGTTCTCTGTGAAGAAGCTGTGAAGCAATGTTTCCGCGTTTGCTCGCCCTTTTCAAATACGAGCGTGGTCATGTGACGCGGTCACGTGGAACGCAACGCAGACAGGGATTGGTGTTGCGGGCGTCTTCCGGGCATGTGACGCGTGGGTTTCCATACGCTCTTGTTTCGCCGCGGAGTGTGAAGGAGTCGCCATGGCAACCACCACCGTGGAAAGGGGCGCAAAGACACTGGTCCGCCAGCCGGGAAACCTCTGCGGATGTGCCGCTGCTGCTGTCGCTGCCGTTGGGGGTGCATGTGGGAACTGGGAACAGTAGCAGGTGAGCGATTGGACATGACAGAGGACATGACAATTCCTGGATTTAGCAGTAAGCCTTAGCACAGATCCCTCTACAAGGCAGTTATGCCATTGTCCACGCTCGACATTTGCATTACATTGTCCTCGATGTGTGTTCGTGGATGAGGCTTGTTAATGCAGACAATCCTAAAACCACAAGTCATGCCTGGGACAAGGTCTCATTACCCAGTCTAAACATTCAGCCCTCGGACAGTCTAACCATTAACTAGATACAAAGTTCAGGAAGGCTCGGTTACAAGTTGGAAACACAGTCCACCATTTTAGAACACAGAATTACATATGAACAGAAATCAAAATGGCGGACGACCCTAAAATGGCGGCGAAGTCGATCTAAAATTGGAACTTTGCAACGCGGTTTTCTTGGCAGAGCGACTAGGCTTAGGCCAATATATATATCGAAAGGAGGCACAATATAATTTCCCGTTTAACAAACCCTCCTTTTGGCCTAAGCCAAGCGCTAAACTACTTTTAGTCACTTTACGAGTAACTCCACGTCTCAACGTCCATGCACCCTGAATCACAATCATCGGAGATATCGATCGCCATGAGGTCTGTAACAGAAATTTCTCTCAACACAAATTTGTTGGTCATTCTTTCTGGTGTGCGTCCCTTTTGTCCTAATGTTCCCATAGTCTGTGCACAACATCCTCCTAACACTGAACATATGCCAGGAAGACATTGTATACAGCAACAGCAAAACAACAAAATACCCAGAATAATCAATAAGACTGAGAGTAGCTTCCATCCCCAAGATTGGAAGAAGTCCCAGAACCAAGCGCTAAGATCCCAATTTCCCTCGAAAACATGCACTTCTGAACTAAGGACGTGCAAATTTTGTATAGCCTTAAAGATGGTTGGGGAGTAATCTGGTGCGAAAACGCAACAAGTGGACCCCAATAATTTACATACTCCACCACGCTCAGCCAGGATGACGTCTAATGCCATCCGGTTCTGTAGGGCCACTAACCTTATCGCTTTATGTTCTAAAGTCATGTTATAGAGTATGTCAGTGGTCCGGTTGATGGTCCTCTCCAGTACTCTCGCTAGTCTTCTGATATCCTCAGAGTTTAGTATTTGCCCCCAAAATGGTACGAAGGATTTCACTACATCACCCAGAACTTGTGATGAAGTATCGCCATTCTCATCCCGTCTTGGACAAGCTTTAGAGATTTCTATAGTGCTTGATATGAATACCCCTGGTTACAGAATTCCTAAATAACAGGTTCCCTGCCAATCCCTAGGTAGCCATGGGACAGCTTCATTACCACAAACGAAATAGACAGGTTCGCCTACATGCAAAGGTCTGTCCTCACTGGTCAAGTTCGCTATGTTGGTGCAGCCCTTGAAATCACCCATTGACTGAGTACCATTCCTCTGTATGGAGAAAGAAACTGAATCGGGGCTGTGGTTAACAGTGTAGGAAGGTGGCGTGGCATCCCTATTGCCTATAGGAGCCATCTTGAAAGGGATCAGAGATTGAAAAGGTCGGGACAGTCTATCAGAAGGCCTAATAGAAGCAACATTAAGCTTGCTCCTATTCGCAAAAAGTGAGCATCCCAGGGGCGTTAGAACCTGTTTCTCAAATTCATTCAAATTCGTTCCATCAAAGTTCCCCGGGATGCTAAGCATAACATACAGTAGTCAGAGGCAAAGGATGAATATACCAGCCCAACCCCTTGTCTCCATGCTGCGGCAAATGAGAACAGACCCAACAATTGGACTTATTAAAAATGGCATGTGTTGCATTCATTATGAGTAGTAGTGTGTTATTGTGGTAACTTTGTCTGTGTTGAGAGTCTCTAGGAGATAGAGTGTGCAGATGCACAAAAGGTGTAGAAATAGTGGGTACATTTTCAGTAGGCACAAGAGTTACAAGAGGATGTACTTCCTCTAAACACCAAAATCCCAAAGCAATTACTATTGTGAAGCCGGTTAACATGATTACAAGAAAGTAATCAGTTTTAAAAGACCATGTATTCGATTGTCCATTGTTTCGCTTGGCCACACAGTTACTTATTTGTTCCGTACGAGTGAGAGCGATACCAGGCATTGTTTCTTCAAATTGAAAAACGCCAGAGTTTATTTACTGGCGATCTCCTGATCGCACATTTTCTTAGTCCTTCCCTATCCCTAGCCAACAGCTCTTCTTTGCAGTCAAAAGACAGGGCCAAAAAACAAGCCCTATGATGGTTTTCCCGTTGGCACAGCCGAACCGTGCAGTAAGTCTAGCTCCGTGGACGCAGATTGTACTTTGTGACTCCTGGTACGTCGTGATCTGTGAACAACGTGTCGTTGTTTCCTGATGGAAGCGGTGAATTCACAACAGAACCGAACAGTGGTGAAAAAGGATCTGTAGGAGAGTGTGGAGATGAATCGGCTGTTTCCCCAGGCCCCACGGGCTCAGGGAGAGTTTCTGAAGCACTTCAGTACTGCTCAATGCTGAATGATCGTTGGGAGCAGCACAGGTAAGATTTGCTGTATCTTCTGTATCGTGCGGCAAAGGGAAGGGAATCCTCTTGACATGCGACGCGTGGATCCAATGCTTTCGTCCAGTCACTCGTACAGCGGTCTGTGTGGCCAGTAGGACCTGGTGAGGGCCCCTCCAGCACGGTGCGAGACGGGATGCTCTTTGGAATGCTTTTACAAGCACCCAGGTCGGATACTGTGTCCTGGCCCCTCGTATTTGACTGGGAGGGCTTCTCGCACCTGTTGATGAATCAAATACAGATTTTTAGTTAACCGTTCACAGTAATCAGAAAGAAGTACATGTTCAGTGTCACTCAAGGCCTTTGGCTTAGGTAAATTCCAAATGTTAGCTGGCCTACCCATAACCACCTCAAAAGGGGAGAGCCCAGTCCTAGTCTGTGGGGTTGTTCTCATTGATAGTAACACGATCAGTAAGGCGCCCGGCCATTTCAATTTGGTGCCGGCACATGTCTTAGCGAGCTTGTTCTTCAAAATTCCGTTGTGTCTCTGTACCAATCCAGCACTTTGAGCATGTCTAGCCGAATGGAACCGTTTATCGATCTGTAATCCCGTGCATATCTGCAGAATTACAGCAGCGATAAAATGTGAACCATGGTCCGACCAGATGACCGTTGGCAAACCAAACCTAGGAAAATATTCCTTAAGCATGGTTTTCGCCGTTGTCATTGCTGTAGCATCTTTAACAGGAAAGGCTTCAACCCATTTACTAAAGGCGCAGATAACGACTAAGACGAACTTAAGGTTATTACAACGCTCCATTTCAATTAACTCAAAGTGGATGACTTCGAAGGGGACAGAAGGTGGAACAAAACTACCCCTTGGTGTCAATGTGCCTTTTCCCATATTGTGCTGTAGACAGATCATACAATCTTGAACAAAACGTTCAGCTGTTTCCAAGGTTTTATCATTCACCCAGATATTTTGTAACATTTTGGAAATCTTCTGTGCACAGATGTGGGTGGGCCCATGAGCTATTGCGACCATCATTGTAATGTACGCATCTGGCAGCAACCATTTTCCTTCTAACTTATCCACCCAACACCCGTCATCATCCAACCTTGCCAAACCCTCAGCCCATTGTTTATATTCTTCTAATGTGGCATCGGCTTGAATATTCTTTACAGATTTGATACCTTCATCTATAGTACAAACATTTGTGGCTTCCCTTGCAGTATACATTTCTGAATAGAGATCAGTAGCAGTTTGTTTGGCTATCTGGTCAGTGAAAGCGTTCCCTTTTCCTACATCATTTATGATTTTCTGATGCGCTGCGCATTTCATGATCGCTAACTGAGTAGGGACTGCAAGCGCTGAAAGTAACCGTACAAGCCATATTGGATCTTTGTTCCATGCGAGGTCAAGAAACCTTGTTCTGCCCAAAGTCTACCGAAGTTGTGAACTACCCCAAAAGCATACTGACTATCAGTATATAATTTACTCTAAGCCCTTTAGAAAGTTCACAAGCTCGAGTCAATGCAATAATATCTGCGGCCTGCGCGGAATTATGCATGATTCTCTTGGTTTCCACAATCGTGCTCAATGTGGTGATGGCATAAGCAGCCGTGGATGTACCATCCGGAAGTTTGAAATAGGAGCCATCACAAAACAGCTCCCCTTGTAGGTCATTCAAAGGAGTATCTTTCAAGTCAATTCTGCCTTTAGTCTCTTGCTCTGTGGTGTAGAGGCAGTCATATGACACTTTGTCACTGCAAGCAGTATCTTGCGGGAAAGGTAAAAGTTCAGCCGGATTCAATACACAACACCTCTGAATTTTGATGTGCGGTGCGAACAAGATCAATTCGTACATCGTTAATCGTGCAGAGGTTAGGTTTTGCTTTTGTGTTCTGTTTAATAGAACATCTACAGAATGAGGTACCATCAGGGTTAAAGCATGGCCTAGGACCATACATACCCTCGCTCTGTTTTACAGACGCAGCAGCAGCAGTGACGGCTCTCAAACATCTTGGCAAAGCACATGCAACAGGATCAAGGGCGGAAGAAAAGTAGCCGCACGGCCAATTCTTCCCTCCATGTTCCTGCGTTAATACAGCCAAAGCACATCCATCACGTTCATGCACATACAACTCAAAGGCCTTTTCATAATTTGGTGTGCCCAAAACTGGTGCTGAACACAGTGCAGTCTTGCGCAGATTAAACGCTTTCTGGTGTTCCAAGTTCCACAGCAATGGCAAAGAAATGCCCTTCTTTGTCAAAGCCAACATTGGTTTAATCGTTAACGAGAAGTTCAGGATCCACTGCCTACAGTAAGAAGCCATTCCTATCAAGGCTCTGACTCTGACTTCCTTCTGTGTATTTGGGACAGACATGCTAGAAAGGATTTTAATCAGTTCAGGTGTCAACCTTCTTCTCTTCTTTGACAGGAGATAGCCTAAATAGGTGACCTCCTGTCGACAATATTGAAACTTTTTGAGTGAAGGTTTGTGTCCATGTTTTGCTAGGTGAATAAGCAATAACACGGTGCCCTCCTTACAGGCACTTTCAGCTAAAAGAAGATCATCTACACACTGAAGCAATGTACACGTGGTAGGCAACTCTAGTGTATCAAGCTGCTCTTTCAAAGCCCTAGTATAAATGCTTAGACTTTCCGTGTACCCCTGTGGCACACAGGTGAATGTAAACGAGCATCCCCCTAGGGTGAACGCCAACAGGTATCTGCTATCCTTGTGTATAGGAATGCTAAAGAAAGCATTCTTAAGGTCTACAACACTAAAGTGAGTAGCAGCAGCTGGAATCATGGTTAGTATCGTCTTCACATCAGGCACAATAGGAAATTGTGGAGCAACAATCTTATTGATAGTGCGTAAGTCAATGATAAAATGAAAAAGAATTGCATTATCGCCTTCCTTATACACAGGCAAAATCGGACTATTGCACAAACTACCTGCAATTTCCTCAATTACCCCACGATGTACAAAATCGGATCCTATGCACTTCAAAGCTTGCTCACCATCAACTGAAATCTTGAGGAATACGTGGCAATTTTACTCCGTGTTTCAAAATGGTTTTAACAGGCTTAATTTGTAGAACACCGACATCATTATCATCAATCACCCATAAAGACTCCGGAACATCAGTAAATTCTGGCGGCAAAGGTCTAGTCAAAAACTGAGAGACAGAAAGTTGCTGTGGTGAAATCGTCAAACGCACTCCATCCGAAGAACAATGAATTACCGCATTTAATTCTTTCAACAGATTCAACCCCAACAAATTCTCTCCACAATTCATTGTCAAAAGAAACGGACAGTAATCCGTGAATGGACCTAGCGTAATTGGTACCGGCGAAGAAAACGGACAAACTACTGGTGTACCAGAAAACCCTACAGAAACATTGGTTTGCCCGGACAGTGGAATGTTTGGAACCCTTGAATGGTCAATGCAACACTTCTGTGCTCCTGTATCTATCAAGAATAGATGTTTCCTATTTCCCACTATCATCTCAACGTAGGGACCTTTCTGATTAACGGGAATAGGCGTCTGTTCCAATCCCAGCTTCGGGCAGTCCTAGCGAAACAGAGTGTCATCAAAAGGAAGGTCTTAAGAGAGATATGCAGTAGAAGGATGATCAAAAATGTTCCTATTATCCACATTTGGAGACTGATTATCCTGTGAAAAAGGTTGTGAATTTTGAGAAAACTGACTTCTACCAGGACCCCCTGCCCCAGGGCGGCCTCTGGATCGTCTACCCATGGTATCAAATGTGTTATTCGACCTCTGCTGGAGGATCAGGCATTGTGCTCGCCAATGACCCTCTTGTCTGCAATCAGCACATTGGTTCGCATTGTATAGGAACCAACGGCACATTACCCTGTGGAGCATATTGTCCCCTAAATTGTGAATTACCCCCTCTTTGGCCTCTAACAATCTGTTGTAATATAACTTTCGTTTTCAGGTCTCCCTTTCTTTTTTCGATTCTCTCTTTTTCATTATTGACTCGGTTTTCATAGTACTGAGCCATATGCAATACCTCAGACTGAGACTTAGCTTGCCAAGCGCTCTCAGAAGTTATTTGCGACTGGATGTCAGGCAACAATACACGCACAAATTTTTGTCTAAAAATAGTCTTTTTCCAGACTTTGTACTCAAATATTGTCCACTGAAATCTGAAAACACTTGTTCAAACCGATTAAAGAATTCGGTAGCACCCTCAGACTTCCTTTGGACACAAGCAGTAACTTTGTCCCAAATAATCCTTCTCTCAGGAATTATGGTTGTTAGTTTTGTGACTATTCTATCAGGCAAAGTCAGTATTACCTGTGGCGGTCTCTCGCCAGCTGGTCTATCTCTATCTTGTCTAACTATATTATCCCATGTGTCCCCTAACCCTGGTACATCATCTACTGCCCTAATCTGTTTCCACAAATCAATAGGTAGGAGCACGGGAAATAATAAATCTATATCACTCAGAGTAAATACGGACGACTGCAAGACAGATTCTATCTCTTTATAGAACCCTGTTGGATTCTTTCTAATATCAGGGATGGATTGTTTGATGGTGTTCACTTCCTGTCTAGAGAACGGGACGTGAACAAACTGTGATAAATAATGTGCAGGAATGTCATAAGCAGCTGCGCCTGTTCCGGAATCAGCTGGAACCTCAACTTTTGGGACAAATGTCAGCGGAACCTCTCTCATAGGCAACTGAGAGATGGGAAACTCCAAACGCTTACTGAGCAACAGAGCTAAATCGAGCGTTAAAGCAGCTGAAGAAGTGTTAGACGAAAATGCTCTCTTATAGATATTCAATAATTCTGCGGGACAGCAAATCTTTATTTTTATACATTCATCCTGCAGGTATTCTACCATAACCTGTATCACTTTCCTCTGCATTTCTGGCGTATACTAACTATACGTGTCATATACTTCTACGGGAGATAGCGACATGTCTGAAATCCATCTAATCGCATCTTTTGTGCAAATTCGTGTTTCCTCACTCATCGACTTACATTGATTAGAGAGTGTGGCAAAAACATCTAATTGTTCACCCTTCTCCATGCACTGTTTAGCCCATGCAGTCAAATTGTGCTTTCTCTCTTTAGACACAGTATTACAAGTTACAATCTTTGATTCCGCTCCCTCATCAACTACAAGCGGAACAGAATCACTCGGAAATGGAAGAGTGGACAATTCTTGCACAATCGGTGACAAAGGTGCTATAACTGGTGCAGAAGGCAAACCTACCAGACCCGTAACAGTAGGCAAAGGTGAAGGTGCAGGTGGAGGAGCAATGAGAGGAGGAGGAACAATAACCGGAGGAAGAGGAACAATAGGAGGAACGATAGGAGGAGCAGGAATTACTACTGGAGGAAGAACAGCAGGAAGAGGTAAAGCAGCAGGAATAGGTACATACGGGGTGGCGCAGTGGCACCAGGCCTTCGTTCATTTAGAAGTTTGTCAATTAGTTCATCAGACACATGAAAATCTTTACACGGATACATTTTCTGAATACCAAGTTGAAAAGCCCTATCCATATTTCTAACTGACTCTGACTGTTTACTTTGATCATACAACAACGCTTTTTCGGCATTGGACACAGGACAGTGCGCATGTTTCTCTTTACTTTTAAGTTGCTGCATAGCTTCTTTCTTCCAATTTTGTAATACATCAAATGCTGCAGGTCTAGCCTTTTTCTTTAACAATATGGACTCTAAATATTCTATGCAAGGAATTTCCAAACTACCATTGGTTGGCCACTGAAGTTCGGAAGCATGTCTAGTTTGTCTGTACCAAATATCATTAAACTCTATACTACCAATGCCGTGCCTACAGTTCGTAGTACACGCCGGAGACCCCTCCTGTGGCGCCGGATGGCTAAATTCCAAAGATTGTCTGTCACTGCGGAATAACGCTCTGAAGCAGGCAGACAATTTCTCAGGCATATCAGATTCCAGGTGTTACCTGGTCAATAATTGTACTTGCAAGAACAATGCCTCAAAAAAATGTATCAGGATACTTAAGAATCGGGTCACGACTCACCTGATCAAAGGACAAAGGAGGTCCGATCGGATTACAAAGGACAACAAAGTCGGCAAACTGCCCGCCTTGATATATGGACCCTCGTCAAGATGCCAACTCGGACCGCGGGCTCACTGTCCAAGGATCGGGTCGTGCAGAACTGTTGAGGTATCGCATCTCATCCAAGAAAGAGGCCCCCTTTTTGACCGTCCGATCCCAGTCCGATAGCCGCGTCAACCTTCAACGAGATGGCATCAATCTTGAGGGTCCATATTCGGGCGCCATCTGTAAAAGCAAACAGAGGCTGAGTATGACAAAAGAAATACACCAAACACGGGCTATAAAGATTCACAGATCTTTATTCTACTGTGCAGTTACAAAGAAACAGAAATTCAGATCTGATACAGATAGCTATCTGGCCCTCAATACATCACAATGAGTACCAGCCCTTCAGTGTTTATGAGTGAGAGGTACTGGACATCTGGACAGTCGCGTATTTATACAATTCAGTAATAATGTCCAGCCCCTCTCCAGGTTAATAATCTGTGGTCTAGAGTTTGTGCCGAGTTCACTTATGGCTCATTCAACAATATGCACATGGATTACTTTGGTTTGCATTTCGAACAAGTTACAATGGCAACGTGTATTCCTGGATTTAGCAGTAAGCCTTAGCACATATTCCTCTACAATGCAGTTCTGCCAGTGTCCACACTCGACATTTGCATTACATTGTCCTCGATGTGTGTTCGTGGATGAGGCTTGTTAATGCAGACAATCCTAAAACCACAAGTCATGCCTGGGACAAGGTCTCATTACCCAGTCTAAACATTCGGCCCTCGGACAGTCTAACCATTAACTAGATACAAAGGTCGGGAAGGCTCGGTTACAAGTTGGAAACACAGTCCACCATTTTAGAACACAGAATTACATATGAACAGAAATCAAACTGGCAGACGACCCTAAAATGGCGGCAAAGTCGATCTAAAATCAGAACTTTGCAACGCGGTTTTCTTCGCAGAGCGACTAGGCTTAGGCCAATATATATATCGAAAGGAGGCACAATATAATTTCCCGTTTAACACGGCAAGTCTTGAAACCAGACCGTGGAGTCAGAATGGTTGAAGAAGACATATCCATAAGGAATACACAAGGTGCGCCGAGTCTCCGAAGCAAACACGTTTGCGGAAAAAATGGAACTGAGGCTACAGGCGCTGTGTGTGCTATTTATAACATCCGTTGACGTCGCCCTCAACGGAGGTTTTCGAGGGACATCGACCCGACGTCATTGACGCAGGACGCCCTCTGCCAAAAAAGTTTCCGAAGTACACAGCTGTGGACATTACATGTCAAAGATGTGGAATACATTGGAGGACACAATCCATTCGAAACATCTTTTAGAAAACATGCAAATAAGAACAGCATGAAAGGATGCTCCCTATATAAAGATACATTGATTAAATCATTGTGAAAAAGGTTTCAATACATGAAACAGATTGCAACTACTCGGTGCTAAAGTATTCGAAAACAAATTATTGAGTCCCCCTTAAAAAATAAGTGCACCCGTTAACAAAGATTAGCACCAGGGGAGGGGCTGTAGCGGCAGCCCAGCCAATCAGGAAACTGAGAACGGGGTATTTTTCTAATGGTAAAGCCCCCACTCTGAGCCTCCTCAAAAGCAGGAGGCCACCATCTTTCCACCATCTTTCCAGCCGGGATTCACGTAAGTGCGCCTCTCCTTACCTCCAACCCCTGTTCCCAATTTCACAATCACGCCCACTTACCTTGCACTCCTTTCTCCCTCACTGTCGTGGAAATGGCCACCATGGAATGGGAAAAGGGACTATGTGTAGTTCCTGTCTCCTTAATCCATGGCAGCCATCCTTGGGGTATCCAGTCAATATATATAAAAGAGTGGTACATTTCAGAGTGGACCATAATACCGAAAACACTGCAAACATTAATGAAATAAATAAAGGGTAGTGGGGTAAAAGGTTAAAATGGGTCGGGATAGGGTTGGGGTGGTGTTATAAGGGACCTCCTCCCAAATAATAATGGTCTGTAAGGTCACATATCACCATCTTTGGTATGCCTTTTCTTAACATTGAGAAATAGCAATCTTCTTGTTTCTCAACTAAAAACCCCCAACTACTAGCATCCTGGTAAACATGCCAGGATACTAATAACAATAAACTCTTCTGGGCTCTGGGCTTTACCGGTGCAGCTAATTCTCGGGCTTCTAACTGGCACGGGCATTACCTGGACCTGGAAAGCCCCTGCCCCTTTGGGTTTATTGCTTAAATAAAAAAGAACTTTATCCATAACTGTTGCTTTCTCTTCCTCTTCTATTGCTTGCTTGGTGACTACTTCCCCTTTCTCACTGCCTTCTGGTTCATTTAATCAGATCCATAACCACCCCCTTTCCCTTCCAGTACACCCTCTACTTTAGCCACCATCCAGGCACGCCAAATATCACCACTGTCACCCACAAGCAGATTGCTATCAACAAAACCATTTTCCTTGGTTCAGATTATACCCATATTCCCTTAGCACTGTCATAGTATTGTAATCTTATGTCCTCTTTCACTTTCTAGCTTGTATCATGTGCAACATAGGGCAAGCACAAAGTCACTGCCACTACCCTTATGATGTACTCCCTTGCCACACTCATAGTTGCATAGTTGCATAGATGCACAGTATGCCTGCTGCTAATCCACCCTGGTTTGAGCTAGTGGCCCCCTTCCACTTAAAGAGTCAAAGGGTGCCACACCATGTGATGTTATTAGAAATGGCTTCACCATTGTCACAATATCTTTCCTTTCTAGTCAATTAGTTAGAGTACATCCAATACTCTCCTTAGCTACATGATGCTCTCCTTCAACTAGGCCGTTGCCCTGAGGTCTGGATATTGCTTTCTTACTATGTTTGATGGCGCGTTAGCTCAGGAACTAACTTGTTTCTTTTGAGGCGTATGGTACCACATTATTTGATATGATTTCAGAGGAAAGACCTTTGCACAAACAAAAAACGTTCACAAGGAAAACTTCACTGTAATGGAATGATTCTTTCACCTAGTCTACTGTCAAACATTTGGTGTGTTATTCCACCAAGACTAAGAATCGATTGCCATTATTCGCCAGTACCTGAAAAGGCCCCATGAGTCCCTCCTTGACTCACCAAATGTAGATTACTGTATTAATGTACCTGCCTGGAGAGGTTGGCTTAAAAAAACAGTTAGGATTGTCAATTGTTGTTTAAATAGTGTAAAGATTGTAAATGGAGTGCAATTTATCACCTTGATCAAGCCACAGAATGACGTGGACCTTTTCATGACCAGGGAAGCTACTTTTTGGTGTAGATATAGTAACACTTTTACAACATGGTTTCAGCGGAAATGTTTTATGCATAGCATATTTACTGCTTATGCATTGAACACATTCATAATATTTTTGCTCACCCCAGTAGAATGTATCATAATTTAGAATAACCGTCCAACCTCTCTTTGAGCCTGAAACACAAAGGGAAATCTTTCTCCCCAAAGCATCTAAGCCTGCTCTAGATGTGTGATTTATGCATATTTTAAATGTATCTGAATCACAGTAAGCAGCAGAAGTTCAAATTGCTACACTTTCCATGACTCATTGTAAATTGGTTATAAGGGTCTGTGTGTCACAAAGGTTCAGGGAAATCTGGGTGATTCAAGCATTAGTGCTTGAGGCGCTGGGCTATGCCAGCCGAGTGTAGTAAAGCTTATAGCACCCATCAATGGCTTGGGGAGCTGCATCCATGTCTAAAAAGCATGTGGGAGCAGACTTTGTCATGGTGCCATGCCACATTGGCTTGGTGACTGTGAGGAATTCGACCATCTGCATGGTGGGCGTGCACTTGCCTTGGCTGTTTGAAATGTTTAATTAAATGGAATGATGGTAGACCCACCTCAGGAAAATGTGTGGGGCTAATCCACACACATTGTCCTATGCTCACAGCATGACAAATGCATAGACCCGTGTACTGTGCGTGGACAGAGCCTACAGGCACAGACCACCCCGTCATATTTAGTTGGAATGTGACAGCCAGGAGTGCACAATGTCATCTCCAGGAAGGGGAATGACCAACTTTCCCCATGCCATGCTTAGCCTGATTAACAATGGCTCTATGGATCCGCTTTGCTCTTTTGTTAGGCCCTGAAGCTGTCAGCAGCAATTAACATATCAATAGAGGGTACTTCAAACAGGCCCACATGGGGCCTTGCTGCAGAGGTTAACAAAGGAGAAAGGAAATCCAACAACCTTTCATATGTAACTGTGCCACCCAGAAGCCATCTCCCGCCCTCAGTATCAATAACAGTGAACTGTCCTGTCTGAGACTGCTGTTTACAGTAAACCACCCCGCAGGGAAACCCCATTCAGAAGGTACAAGAATGTGGTTTGCAGGAGACAGAGAGTCTGGACTCATCGCAGCCTCAAGGGAGACTGGATGCTTTAACAGGGACCACAGAGAGAGGAACATTAACCAGAGAGACTCTTTGAACACAACAGAGAGGAAGATGGGTGGGGCTTTGTGTCACAAGGGAGGGAGCCATTTTGGTTCTGGGGCACACCTCGTTCCTTTTTTCACCCCCTTACCTTTCCTGTTGCAAAGCACTCTGGTTATGACCTCACGTATGCAGGAGATTGTTGGTAGGGACCCCAGAATTGGTTCATTACGGTAGGCTTAGCCTACACCATCACTGTGGCCCACTTGGCTTTAAAAGAGGGCTGAGGCCTTCTTTAGGCAGATAATCTGAAGACTTCACTAGAAGTAACAAGAACTCAACCTTGGACCCTGGATGATGGTGCACTCTGCCTTACAACATTCCACCAGTGAAGGAAGGCCAGGAAATCCAAAGAGGGAAGATTCAGAACTCTGAGGACCCTCCAGCTGCTCCAGAACCAGTACCCAGCCAACACACAGCGTGCCCAGCTAGGATCTGCAGCAAGCTTCCTGGGTAGGAAGTGCCAGAAGGTATCTGAACCTACAAACAAGAACAAGGCAGCTGCATGCAACACACTCCACTGCTGTGGGCCGTCCTCCTTAAAAAGAGAAGTGCCTCGACGAGCATCTACCGACGTCCGCCTTCAAGGAACTTTTCGAGCCAGTCGAGTTCCTTGATCTGCAACCGATGGTAACGCTGGCCGCTGTCAAGCCGCTGTCACTTAAAGACATCTGAGACATCGCGAACATTGCTTAAGAACGGCCGATTCCAGACCTTGAGCCGCTGTGTAGGCCAGCCTGCAGCCGTTCGTCCAGCTTCGCTCGCCGAACCGTCTTGCCGCCTGAGACCCGAAGCTGACTCCCATCTCAAACTCTCTTACAGAAGCCTGCAAAGCATGGTGAAGGCGACTGGACCCTGTCGAGCACCAAGAACACCTACATCACAATGTATATTGTGGTTCTGTCCAGCTGTTACTTCCCAGAAGGCCCCTAGAGCTTTGTTAGACCAATTGCTCCCTTTGTGCTGAAGCCAAGAAACCTAAAACGTTTGTGGTTATTAGCCATACACACTACCCTCCTGTCAGTATCCAGAGTGCATCCCTTTTCCTTCTTGAAATGGTCTGCCCACTGCATGGTGTTATAGTTCATAGTGTTGCTAGAACTGTCTGTTGTGATATGAATAACCTAGATATGTTTGATACAACCTTGACCTTACAGTTCCTTTTATCATTGGGTAATAATTGTATTTTCGCTGTGTTGCAACTAACCAAGAATCCGCAACCTTTCTGAGATAAGCCTGCTGTTCCGTCAACGTTACCAAAATTGGACAAGAAGGTTTAAAATGTAATTATGTTTCCAATCTGTTTGGTTCCCTTCTGGTGTATTAGAGGTGTGGTGTTGATTGATGGTTTAGAAACTGATATGCACCTGTGAACCATTGGTACCCCAGAAGTTGATTTGTCACAGTGACGCTGCCCAGCCTGGAGCTGCAGAAGTGTTACATCTCCAGCTATAGGTAGTACAAAGAGAGAGCAAGGCCCAGGAAGGAGACCTGCAGACTGACCGCAGTATCTGGAGGATGGCAGTGGCAGGGGAAGCACGTTTCGGAAGGACACTGCTGCCTATCACATGCAATGGGTGTGGAAAGTGGGGGGAGCGGGTCACTGCAGCACAGGGGAAGCAAAACTGCAGAGCACCAAGGAGAATTCTGCTTGGCACGGCTGGCAGGAAAGATAAATCTGTGCAAATACTAGGCTCTATTCATGGAATTAATCTGTGCCTAAAACGGGGCGCTTGCGTGCAAAACGCGCACAAGCGCCCATTTACCGATTCATGGAACACATTGCGCGTGCCTTACCTGAGACCTGCGTTGAAATCGCGTGTGTCCAACATGTCACTGCGACACCACGAATGCCTTGCGCGAGACGCCCAGTGAAGGTGCACACCGTCCAACGCACACACCTAAAAAGGGGACGGAACACGTGGAATGGGGACCACAAGCGTAAATGTGGGTGTTACGGGGGGGGAAGTACCACAGGAAAATACTCGCAATACTCACGCACGCCAACAACACGTATTCATGTAATCGAACAGGGCCTACCTACGCACGGCAAAAGACGCGCAAACCCTGAAACACGTACGCCACGCGAAAGCAGGCGTAAGCGTCAAGGCGTACCAAAACAAATGCATATAAGTGCACTTGAAAATTAAACACACGCATACAGCTATGATCAATGCACCATTTCTCGCTGCAGTGATCATGGGACACTGAAGGAGGAGGAGGATAGCCAGGGCACAATTTTCTTACCCAGGACCAGCCTTTTTGGGATGCCCGATGACCAGATCTATGGCAGCTATAGGTTTCCACCTCATATCATCTTAGACCTGGTCAGGGAGTGGGTAGATGACCTCACTGTGCTCACAAGCACTGAGCCCCTTGGAAAAGGTGCTCAATGTACTGCATTTTTTGGCCACTGGGTCATTTCAGCGGACAACTGCCATAGTTGGTGTTTCACAGGCCACACAGTCACAATGCCTACACCAGGTGTTGGCAATCATGACTGCACGCCCCTCAGTCCGCATGCACATATACATGCCCAGAACACCCGCAGAAAGGCAGGCCATGGTCCAGGACTTCTATGGGGTGGTGCACTTCCTAAAGTGCTTGGTGCCATTGATTGAAACCATGTGGCCCTACGTCCACCTAGAGCCACAGAGCACATATATAGCAATCGCAAGCACTGGGATTCCATCAACGTGCAGGTTGTATGTGAGGCCAAGGGAATCATCACCTCTGTATATGCTAACTATCCAGGGTCCACCCACGATAGTTTCATCTACAGAATGTCACCCCTACACTGGGCCCTGGAAGCTGGGAGGCATGGCAACACATGGCTCATTGTTGAGTACAAATGGCCCGCCAATTGCATGCCTGTCTCACGCAGACTAAACCACATCCCTGACAACCCATCTTACCTCCACAGGGGACAGTGCCTACCCTTTGAGCACCTACATGATGACACCAATACGGAACCCTACCACACCACCCCAGGTAAAATACAACGCAGCTCACATTGCAACTACGGCCATAGTGGAGCACACATTCGGAGTGCTAAAGTCACGCTTTTGCTCCCTTGACCACTCTGGTGGACAGCTACTGTATGCACCACCAGTAGTGTGCAGAATCATAGTGGCAGCATGTGTCCTGCACAATGTTGCAACACAGCATGGTGTACTTGTGGACATGGTGGTGCCTCCACATCCCCAACCACATGCACGGCCACTGCGCAAGGGAGGGGAAAGAGCATGTGGCAAGACTGCCCATACATAGCTTGTGGCACAATTTTTCACCTAAAATCCAACCCCTGTGGAGTGCACACAGCCCTGGCACATGCCAGGCCACAATCAATGATGACAAAGGGACAAACATCTGTCTACGCCTTACCACCCTGAGAATGTGGCCTCGGAAGAGCCACATTGTGTGCATTCCCTAGCACTAAAAGCAACACAATCTGGTGTGTACAAAAGGGACTCAAGGAAGAAGGCACCTCCAACCACCACCATGCCAAAGCAACCATCTAAATGCTGGTTTGTCACCCAAACCCCCACATAATTCATGTCACCTGTCCCACACAACGGTCCATGGCGTGCAATTCCCAGGCAGAGAAACAAATGGCCAACACATAACACTACTATCACAAAGTGATCAACAATCAACGGACCAAGTCCATGAATCAACCCACCATGTCAACTAAACCCAACAATGTACACGGGGACAACAATTGGTCAGACCAACATTCCGGACACACAGCACCCAACAGTGAAGCCCTCCTCCCAGACACAACTTCACTCGTGCTACAATGTGCGGTGACCTTCGCGTGTCAGCCTTGGACTTACGTGTGTCCCAGACAACCAAAGGGATCATCAAATTGCATACAGCCATAAGGCCAACAACAATGAAGACAGACAAGCAAATAAATGAAGTTATGTCAGGGTTCACACTGATAGCCCCTTGCATCTGGTGCCCCCCCCAGTCATCTACTCCCATGAGGGCCTTTCAAGCCCCCAGAGCCTGTTGGACTCGGTCCTGGCGCCGTTGGCGCCAGGCTCATGATATGGGATGATTCATGTAGAACTACGTGCCCAGTCTAGGCAGGACTGGACCGTTCTGTTTCCTCAGGGTGTGGCTGAGGGACTATTTTGTTCCAGAACAGGGAGTGGTAAAGGGACTACTTTACCTGGGACTACTTGCAAGGCTATTTAAGTCACGCCCTGCATACAGAACACGTTTCGCGTTATTCTGCACTCCTGCAGCATAACGCTCACCGTGTCTGTTCTGTTCCTGAACTTCTACAGCCACGCCCGTCCTGGACTCTAACCATCGGCATCTGGAAGGGAAAAAGACAGAGAAAATACAAGTCAGCGGAGTGGCGAAACCTTACCTGCAGCAACCTTCAACCGGCAGCATCTTCGGCTTCTTCGGCCGCTCCCGCGCCCTTGCATTAGCCGACTCACTTCGTTCAGGCTGAACAGCGCTCTCGGGCCCAGTATCCTCCCGGAGCATCTTCGGAGTGTTCCTCCATTCTTCATTCCAGCGCTGCACCGCCTCTGCAAAAGAAGGATAGCACACAGAAGGAAAAGACTACACTTCAGATAACAGCGCTTCATTCTTGCGCTCCACTTACCTGTAATACATCTGCTCGGTGTGCCAAGTCCTTCTGACTCCCATGCATAATCCATTAAAAGCCACGCCTGAAAAGAGAGAAAGACTCTTATTAAAGGAGTTGGGGCAAAATAACGACTCGAAGACTTTATACCAAGCAGTCATTGCCATAGAGACTTACCTGTTCGTCCAAGCTCTCCGCGACTCAGCATTCGCTCTTCGGATCAGTGAAGTAACTCGATCCTGGAAGACATTTTCGCGCCCCTGCCAGATTGCAGGACGGAG
Source organism: Ambystoma mexicanum (assembly GCF_040938575.1). Lineage (NCBI taxonomy): Eukaryota > Metazoa > Chordata > Amphibia > Caudata > Ambystomatidae > Ambystoma > Ambystoma mexicanum. The sequence continues at coordinate 1,198,371,009 of NC_090925.1, forward strand.
GGCCTGCCTTACAAAACTACAAGGTGAGAGCAAGCAGAGAAGGGGATCAGATGGTAGCAGAGAGGGGGTCCAACTCAACTCTCTCCCAGCCGCTAAAACCTTATTTTAACCTTGTAGACAACGCCTCGGGAGGGTGGTAACCGGGGAAAAGCCACAACAACATCACCAATCACGCATCACCACACCAGCACAGACATCATTCGTGCAGCCACGTGCTACGCCCCCGTGGAGATCAGGTGAGCGTGACAAGTTACCACACCAACAAAGTATGGAACTAAATGCACAAACCAAAAGGGACAAAGAATCATGATTCCTACTACGGGTGTATACACATTTTGGACTTGAGACTGCCGACAGATATCATGGAAGCCCATTGCCAATGTGTAAGTTACTTTCACACGATGCACTCCTTGCAAGCTCATGGAAAGGGGAAGCAGGAGGTGCACATGTGTCTGGACCCCAAGGCACAAACAAGGAGGGTACCAACAAGAGCCAAGCCTGCATGGGTCCAGCTGGAAACCACAGTGGATGCCTTTGGATGCCACACAAAGCAACACACTGTCACATAAAGGCACAATAGACACAAAAAGAAAGAAAGAGAAAAAGAGAAAAATCTAAATTACCCATGTGGGACTTGGGGGAGCACCGAGGAGGGAGGAGGTGCAGGGTGCACACCAACACCCACATGTGCGGATGATGTGTGAAAAACTGCATTGGTTAATGGGCCACACAGCTGACAGGAATCAGGAGACCTGTCACTGCTGTCGTCATACTCTGGTGGTGCATCTGAATGTGGAAGTGGCACGGGAGGTACACCACGTATGGCCCTGGTCTGGTCCTCGATGGCAGTGGCCATGCAGGACTGAGATGCCTGCAGCTGCAACCTGATGCCTCAGAGGTCTCCATGCAGCATCTCACGGCATGCACGCAGTTCCTCCATGATGGCACAAGTCATCAGTTGCAACTGCTGTTCAGACCGCATACTGGTGGATGCCTCGAGTGCAGCCAGTGTTGTCCTGAGGGACCTATACTCCAACCTCAGGACTTCCCTGTGGGCCTGACCCTCTGCAGCCAAGGATGCACGCAGATCCCTCCGGTCTGCCCATCGGCTCCTGTTGCTCGTCAGCATGTTTAGCCTGTGTGAGCAGCATGTGGACAGCAATGCCTGCTGCTGGTGCTCCACCTGTCTAGCCGGGGTGTGATCATGAAATTGGCCACGCTATCCATGCCCTGAGCCAACATTTTTTGTGAAGCAGCCTGTTGTGCAACAGCATACATGGACTGCTCCCACACCGTAAAGTCAGTCAATGCACGGCCACCGCATTGGCGGACCTCACGCCTGCCCTGGCATGTGATGGTGCTGCCTCTGGCTGCAGGACTGCATCCCTCCCCTGATCAGCTGGCCCAGGCCCAGGAGTCAAGACTGTGGAGCGTGGCCGTGCAGCCGTAACCACCACAGACGGACACACCAACACTGACTGGCCCTGTGAGGGGATTTCCCCCCCCCCTTCAGATGCTTTGGATGCAACAGGATCCATACTCCATGCACTCACCTGCGACATCACAGAGGCATCCATGCCTGTTTCACCTCCGGAGCCATAGGTTTCTTCAGAGGCTGACTTAGACTGAGTCACGTCCAGGATGGCTTGCAAAACCAGTGGATTGTCATGGGCTACCACACCACGCCCTCCACTGGTGGTTGGTCGTGGCTCACTATCCTGTACCTCCTCCACCTCCTCCTCTGCCTCCAGTGCTTCATCACCTGCACATAGACAGAAAAACACATGATTAGTAATGGAAACAGCATAGACCATACACCTAACCACCACAATGGCGACATGCAAGGCATCAACCTGCCCTGTCACAATTTCACACACGTACGCAGTGTCAATGCAAGTGATGGACAGCATGAAAGAAGACATGGACATGGGTGGGAAGGGCAAAAACACATTTGGTGCATGGTGCACAGCACCTGCTCCACATGTGGAGCATCTGAATGGCATAGTCCATACACCAACATCCATGCTGTGAACACACGTATGCCAGATAGCATAGCCATGCCTTGATCTGCTAAATGCATCAGATGTAAGATGCATACCACTGTCAAAGAGCCATGAATAAGGGATGTGACATGACATGTAACACAAAAACTCCATACACACAAGTCCCACAAGGTGGCAGGATTCAAGGCTGTAGTGAAATGTTGAATGTGGACACACACGTCCCATGAGTCCATGTCACATCGACACCACTCGAGTCAAAATGCACGTTGGAGATGACCCCAGTGAATGTAAGTGGGAGTGGCCCGTGCACCACAGGTGAACGTCACACAAATCAAACACAACACACTGACAACCCATGGGAATGTAGTGGCGAAGTGGAAGTGCATACAACATGTGTCAATAGCGTAAAGATGGTTGTAAGTGTACATCCAACCTCCCCCGAGTGTGGTGTATGGCGTGGATGCAGTGCACGTGTAACACTGTCGTCTCAGAGGCCTCTGCCTGAGGACAGAGTTTGGGCAGATGACTAGTGCATTCCATCATTTATCGTAGACGTCAGCACGGGTGAGGAGTAGTGAAAGCACAACACATGTCCAATCACCATAAGTGGCACCTGACCTGGATAAGGATCACCTCCAGTCCAATTCAGGCACAGAGCCCATACCAGAGGGAGGCCACTGCCACAGAGAGACCCTCACCACCAACTGATTGCAATGTGAGAAGTGACTGACCCTAAGTGAACAGTGAAGGCATGATCACAGTCCCTGATAGGTAAGCCAATGCGGAAGATGGATTCGAAGTAACTGTGCCCACAGCTCCCAAATGTCACTGTGGACATTGCAGCGTGAAGGAAATCAACAGCCATATCCTCTGTGACCCAATGTCAATATCAGTCCTATGGAGCTACAACACCTGCCCCCAAGACAAAAGAACAACCCACACAGTCCAGCTCAGGATGAGTTGCCGAGCAAAGTGAGCACATATATTTTGCTAGAGGACTTTGCAGTACCACACCACATGTATGACCAGCCCCCTGGAGACTGCGGGCTGCCGTGGGGAGGTGGGGAAAGGGAGGCCACCCCAGCGGAGGTTCCGCTGGCAGGGTGAACATTCAGAGACATCAGAGATGAGCAGAGTGAGGGACAGTGTTGAGCGGCATATGGTCACAGCCCATCAGACATCACAGGTTTGATCAGGAAGAGGGCAAAGAGGTCCCGGACAGAGGCTGTAACTGGAGGATTGAGCAGGTGTGCAGATGTCCATTGTCGGGGAGCACATCATGCATGTGTAGGCTGCAGGACAACAAGTGCGTGCCAGACCACCATGACATGGTACACCCATGGTAGTCATATGAATGAATGCAAAACTGCCAGACAATCAACACATGGCCATAACACAACATACACATGTCCTTGACACACACCCATCACGAATCACCAGACATTGTCTCATAATTTGGAAGGTCCCCCACTCCCTGGATCAGCTCCGCATCAATCATCTGACTAGCGATGTCCTCATGTGGAGTGAGTACTTCTTCCTCCACTGCTGGTCCACCTCCAGTCACCAGAGTGGAGAAGAAGTTGGCACCCAGCTTATCTTTGGCTCGGCGCCTGAGGTCATTCCAGCACTTCACTGCCTAAGAAGCTGTGCACCTCTCAATGCCCAGGGCGCTGATGCGATCGTTGACACACTGCCAGTGGGCCATACGCTGGGCGTGCGTATGTGTGCTACCTGCCCGCACAAACATGTCAGCCTCGTGTTCCCGCACGTAGTCCAAGAGGCTCTGGATCGCTGCAGCTCCTCTTCCTCACCGTATGAGTCACCTGTGGCGTGCCTTCGGGACTGAGCCTGTTTGCCTACTGCCCGCTTACCCTTCCTGCAGGGTTGTGCAGTTCCTGTGTGGCTGGGAACACTTGGGTCAGTAGGGGCTGGAGCACTGGTGGCCGGGGCTGAGGCATCAGCCACTGATGCTGTGAGTCGAGGTGGCCCTGCAGGCATGTGTACCTGTGTGCTGGTGGCAGGTCCCTGCAGCACACGCCTCCTGGCCTTTGTAACATGGACATGTGCCCCTTGGTCTCCCTGGGCCGGGTCCGGGACCACTACAGGCATGGCAGGAGGACCCTGAGCCTGGGTGGCCGGCGCTGCAGCTGCCCCTGCAGTTACCGGACCATGGCTGGTCGGGCCAGCAGATGTAATTGCTGGTCCTGGTTCGCTGGCGCTGGTGGCAGGTCCCTGCAGCACACGCCTCTTGGCCTTTGTAACATGGACATGTGCCCCTCGGTCTCTCTGGGCTGGGACCACTACAGGCATGGCAGGAGGACCCCGAATCTGGGTGGCCAGTGCTGCCCCTGCAGCTACCGGACACTGGCTGGTCAGGGTATCAGGTAATATTATTCCCACTAAAAATATCGCCGTACATATGGTCGTCGGGAACGGCCATAGGCGATATTTTTGGTGGGGATAATTTATGGGGTAAATGGATGGGGGGGTGGCAGGGGTGTCCCCCGCTCCCTTTTAAAATATATGGGGGTTGCTGGGGTGTCCCCCGCAGGTTCCATGGGGTAATATTGGCGCAAACATATGGCGAAATTTCTGTATGGCGATATTTATGTGGCGATATTATCACATGGAACCCTGGTCAGGCCAGCAGATGGAATTGATGGCCCTGGTTCGCTGGTGTTGGTGGCAGGTCCCTGTAGCACACGCCTCTTGGCCTTTGTAACATGGACATGTGCCCCTTGGTCTCCCTGGGCCGGGACCACTACAGGCATGGCAGGAGGACCCTGAGCCTGGGTGCCCGGTGATGCAGCTGCCCCTGCAGCTGCTGGACCCTGTTGAGAGGGGGGCATGTCCCTCCCTGCATGGACCTGGGAACCCCGTATCTTTCGGCCACCTCTGCCAGCTCCAGCATCTCGGCCCCTTCGGCTACCTCTGCGAGCTCCAGCACCTCGGCCCCCTCAGCCACCTTTACCTCCCTTCCCACTTTTTGCCCTCCCAGTCATGGCACAGATGGAATGGTGCAATGGGGGGTGCAGCAGACAATTGACCTGTGAAATTGGAGTGAGTGGGCAGGGTACGTGATGTTAAACGTACATACATGCCCCAACAAGGCTCAGTGTGACCCCTTGTGGAAAATGAATGGGTCGCACAATGCTCAGGCACCACAAAAACAAAAACCAATGTGTACGCGACCCCTTGGTAACCCACGTGTGATGAAAAAACGTCCCGCAGTATGCTGTGGCACCCAGCAACACAGAAAATGCATACACGAGGAACACTTAGGCTACTATGAGCCCAAAAATGGGGTACACGACACACGGGGGCAACCACAGAATAAAAAATGTGTGCACGACTCACCATCTGCTTCGTAGAAAGAAAAAAAAAACATGCGCGTAGGCAACTCCCCCGCCAAAACAAGAAGTACGCACTTCCACAGTAGTGAAGGATTTGCGTGCGAACCCACAAAGGTGCAAAGTCCACGCGTCCGTCCCCACGAAAAGCATGTAGAGTGCACTGTTGTCCTACGCAGACCTTTAACCAGATACTGAATGGCAACGCCCAATGTCCAGCGTCATCAGTGGGGCTGGTATCGGCCACTGGCCAGGAGGGAAACGTGAACCTTAAGACAAGGATGTCTTCCGTGTTAGAGCGAATAGGCCAGCAGATCGGAGCAGAGCGGATGCGGGCACACTGGGCACGACTCGCCATCGCCAGGGCGGAGAGCACCCTGCGTCGGGCAGAGATGCGGGCCGAGTTCCTCAAGGAGTCTCGCAGGGAGTTTGAGAGGAGCACGATGGAGTCCCTGCAGGCCCTCGAGGGGAGAACACAGGCCCGCCTCAGGGAAATTGACGCAGAGTTCGATGATGCCCTCGCCGAAACTCTTGGGGGAAATGGTGAGTCAGCCCGCTGCCTTTGTATATAGTTATTTAGGAGTAGGTTTCATTTGTGTTTTGCCTTTTTTTTTTTTTGTGGAGTTTCTGGACTTTGCTCCCCGTCTTGTATATAGTTATTTCTGGATTGTATTTTTAGGATATTTATACATGTTTGGGACCATGGACCGTGGATCATTGTAAATAGTTGGATTTTCATTGGAACAACTTTTTTCACCATGAAGGAATGGTTTTGTTATGATTTGTGTTTTTTTTTTTTGGGCCATACATTGATGGGGATGGACCACATTTTTCAGTTTTTCATTTTTTACATCCCGTTGGTTTTCGTTTTCAGTTTCTTTTGGTTCATGCTTGTTTTAATTGATGTTTCCACTGTGTGTGACTTAGATTCATGTTTTACAATATAGTTTTGGCTATTGTAATCAAAGTTGTGTCTGGTCTCAATGGTTTATTGCATGTTTCACTCTTCCTTGACTCATTTGTGTGTCCCTGCTGTTCACCAATGTTGTTTATGTGTGTGCACACATGTATGCATGTGTGATATCAGGATTCACATGCCATGGGGCATGTGCTGGGGGGCATGACGAATGGATGGGTGTTGAGTTGCACCAGGGGTGTGCAGCGTGTGGTGGCACTTTTTTTTGGCATGTGCTGCATGATTGTATGTTGGTACAATGTGTTTTGGGGTGTGGGGTGTCCCATGAGTCGGGGCCTGCCTGCAGGTTGCCGTCACTGATGGTGGTGGTGCTGGTGGGGGGACATGAGTCAGGGCCTGCCTGCAGGTTGCCGTCACTGGTGGTGGTGGTGCTGGAGTCGGGGCCTGCCTGCCGGTTGCCGTCACTGATGGTGGTGGTGGGAGGACATGAGTCGTGCCTGCCTGCGGGGTATGGTCACAAGTGATGGGGGGGGGGGTGTCCCAAAAGGCCTGCGGGGTGCCTGCGGGGTATGGTCACAGGTGATGGGGTGGTCCCATGTGGTGTGGGCTCCTGCGGGGTATGGTCCCATGTGAGCTGCCTGCGGGGTATGTTCACAGGTGTTGGGGGGGGGGGGGGGGGGGCGGCCATGTGGTGTGGGCTGCCTGCGGGGTATGGTCACAGGTGATGGGGTGGTCCCATGTGGTGTGGGCTCCTGCGGGGTATGGTCCATGTGGGCTGCCTGCGGGGTATGGTCACCGGTGTTGAGGGGGGCCCATGTGGTGTGGGCTGCCTGCGGGGTATGGTCCCATGTGGGCTGCCTGCGTGGTATGGTCACAGGTGATAGGGGGGCTCCCATGTGGTGTGGGCTGCCTACGGGGTATGGTCACGGGTGATGGGGGGGGTCCCCATGTGGTGTGGGCTGCATGTGGGGTATGGTCACGGGTGATGGGGAGTCCCATGTGGTGTGGGCTCCCTGCGGGGTATGGTCACAGGTGATGGTGGGTCCCATGTGGTGTGGACTCTTGTGGGGTATGGATCCATGTGGGCTGCCTGCGGGGTATGGTCACGGGTGTTGGGGGCCATGTGGAGTTGGCTGCCTGCGGGGTATGGTCATGGGTGTTGGGGGGGCCCAAGTGGTTTGGGCTCCCTGCTGGGTATGGTCACGGGTGATGGGGTTGGGGGGGTCTCATGTGTGGGCTGCCTGCGGGGTAGGGTCCCATGTGGCCTGCATGCGGGGTATGGTGACAGGTGATGGGGGTGGGAGGGGTCCCGTGTGCTGTGGGCTGCCTGCGGGGTATGGTCCCACGTGGCCTGCCTGCGGGTTATGGTGACAGGTGGGGGGGGGTCCCATGTGGTGTGGGCTGCTGCAGGGTATGGTCCCATGTGGGCTGCCTGTGGGGTATGGTCCGCTGCTGGGGTCTGGCTGTCCCGTGGGAAGGCGTCTGCTTCCAGGGGAGTTGTGCATCTATCGCGTGGGCCTTTCCACGAGATTTGGCTGTTGCAAGCGGGGTATGCGATTTTGCTGGGGAGCGTATCGGGTACGCGCAGGCCTTTCCACATGATTTGGCTGGTGCGAGCGCGGTACGCGACTTCGCTGGGGTGCAGACGGGGTACGCGCGGGCCTTGCCATGCGATTTGGCTGGTACAAGCGGGGTACCATGGGGGTGGGAGGCTGTGTGCTGGGCCATGGATGGTGCAGGGCCTTGCACCTTATTGAGCATTTCATTGGCTTTTTCCTGCGCACAGGGCCTTGTTGGGACGTTAATGCTGCTGCTTGCTGTTCATTTTGCCACGGCTAATGATACCTCGGGAAATCCATGAATACGCGTGCCGCTGGTTTGCGCCGCGGCTGGCACACTCGTGGCGCACGCTCCTTATCACCGCGCGGCGCTTGCGCTACTTCTGCGCTGGATTCTATGAATTGGGCTCTGTGCTCATGTTTTCTGATTTCTCTGAACGACGAGCCACACGAACGCAGCTCGTGCTTTATTCTGCTGTGCCCTCTCACCCTTTAATCCTTATGGGACCTTGTCACACTGTTTGCAAAGATCTAGATGTTGCTTCTTTAAATGTCATTGTTCCCCTGTTGGTTTTCAGTGGTTGTACCAAGCTCGGACTGGCTTATAGGGCAATGGGCCAAACCAAAAACACAAAATGCTGGTGTGGGCCAGTGTTTTTGGTCAAAGAGTGTAACTTTTTTGGGCCAATTCAGGCCAGTTTGATGAGTTAATTCACTTTGCGGTTAATTGTTTTGACCAGCGTTGCTGAATACATTCTTTAAAATGAACATGTTGCATCACAACTTCCCCTTGGGTACTAGTCAAACAGTGTCACACAAGGAATGAATAGCCAAATACAAATGTGAGCCACTTTTTAATTGGTGTCCGAGACAATTGTATGGCCAGGTCCGACTCTGGCTTGTACTTCTTCGCTCCTATAACAGGTTCTTCTGACTATGGGGCAACATCATCATTACCAGCATTGAGGAAATCTGCCACACAGCATTACACTATTTTAAAGAAGCACAGACGTTTGCAACAACGTGTGGACCAACATAAAAAAACATGTGCTGGTAGCTGCAGCCTTTTCAGCCGGGGACAGTACACACATGAACAGGTACTACACTAACAATGGGCCTCATTACACGGTAGGCGGTAGGGACATACCGTTACCGGTAAGGGATTACCGATATCGGTAAATCCCCTCCCCAATCACGACCCGGACATACCGCTATTAGCGGCACCGCAAAGTACGGTGGCACTATTAGCGGCAAGTCCGTGAGCGCGCGGCCCCTCAGACCGGAAATAGCGGCATAGCGCTAATATCACGGCATCACGAGCCATGCGTACATGGCAATACCGGCATGTACTAGACCCAAAGAACCCTTACCGGCAAGGCGCTAATACCGGCATCGCGAACCACACGTTAAAAGAGCACAGCAGAGTTCCAACCTGCCACAGGTGGACAAAATCAGCACAGGTGGAGGCAATGGAGACTGGCAGCACAAAAGAGCACACCACACCCCTCCCCACACCCATTCCCACACCAAGATGGATGCAATACTAGCAGCATTACATGGGCTAGAGGACATGATTGCTGTGCAGCAGCTACAACAACAGGCAGCACAGAGGAGACGCAGGAGGAGGAGGAGGAGGGCAAGACAGGCGCAGCAAGCACCACCAGTGCACCTAGTGATACCACAGAGGCAGCCACCAATTCCCAGGATCAGAGCCAGTCCAGTCAACCTAACCCCTGAGCAGATACACACCCTGTACCGTCTGGACTGGGATACCATCACCACCATAGTAGACATGATATACAACGACATTGTGAGTCTCATTGACATCCGTACTGCCATCCCCCCTCTACTGAAGGTAGTAACAGTGCTCCACTTCTTGGCCACAGGCACCTACCAGCATACGGTAGGTCAGATGCATGGCATATCACAACCAGTATTCTCACGCACACTGAACCAGGTGCTCGATGCCCTCCTGCAGCACACAAGTCAACACATATACATGCCACGGACTGCCCAGGAGATCTCCAACACCAAAGTAGGCTTCCATACACTGGCAGGCATCCCAAGTTGCATTGGGGCCATCGACTGTACCCATGTAGAACTGGTGGTCCCACATGCCAATGAGGTAGTGTACCGTAACAGAAAGCAATACCACTCCATCAACATCCAAATGGTATGTGACTCCAATAAGATCATCACACATTGCTGTGCCCGATATCCCGGTTCAACCCATGATGCAATGGTCCTGCGGAACTCGACAATACCACGATACATGGAGCGACATGCTGGACAACGTTCGTGGCTACTTGGTGAGTAGCAGGCTGACCACATGTCAGTGTGATGTGGATTGTGAGTGGGGGGGGGAGATGCATACTCCAACTGGGCGTGAATGGGGGGGGGGGGAGATGCATACTCCAACTGGGCGTGAACTTGTGTCATGAGAAGAATGGACATACATATTTGCATCACTGTACAGTGAGGCAGCCCACAATGGACCAGAGACAAAACCACATGCCGGAAGTGAGTGCCACGGCAAACATATCAATCCATTACGCCAAACAGGCCATTCCAAACAACATGCACACCGCACAACACACCATTCCCCCATTACACAAATCAGCAACATGCATATCAAAATCACAACTGAAATGTACGCTGAACTACATCAGAAATGGTCCGCGCACATGAGTGCATACAAATGGATCCCCAGTAGCCATTGTGGTGAGGCACACCCGTACCCCACCACAGAATTGCCATCAAACAGCATGGGGACATCAACTAAGGAATGGCAGTGTACTAGCAGTGTGGCACTAACGTTGCCAGGGCCAGGAAACACAAATCACTTAAACTCTGGCGGGACATGGCAATCCCTGCTGTATGCATGCATGGTGCATGTCCACTTGCAAGGACCACCTCACCTTCCCACATTGCAGTTACCCTGATTGCCATGCGTGCTTGGATCAGTGGATGTCGTTGAATATGCAATGTTTGTTTGTGTGACATGTGCACGCTCCACATTATGTAGACACTTACACATACCCATTGTTGCACCCATGCAGGTGATGCAGGTTATCCCCTGAAGAGGTGGCTCCTTACCCCTGTGCGGAACCCACAGAACAGGCACGAAGAGGACTACAATCATGCACACACCCGTACCCGCGTGGTGATCGAGCAGACATTCGGCCTATTGAAGGAACGCTTCCGGTGCCTCAGCAGGTCGGGCGGGGCACTCCTGTACGGGCATGAGAAGGTGGCCAAGATCACCATGGCATGTGTCATGCTTCACAATATGTGTATCAGACGGAATGTGCCAATGCCCCCTGACATAGAACTGCGACCACCGTCTGAGGATGATGACGGGGATGAGGATGGAGGAGAGGGGGCTGCAGGTCATGCAGGTGGCGATGCCCATGAGGGACGTGCTGTGTGGCAGCACCTGATAGACCATTGTTTCTGATGCACATGGATTAGGAGGGTGCAATTGGTGTTCAGCTCAGGGCACGGGGTGTATGGAGGACATAATCACAGTGCACCCTTCAACAATAAAACACACATACACAATTATCAATGTCCAGTCATGTGATTATCCATGCCATTACGTCTGTATTGAGCATTATGACATTCAAACGTGCATGTACCCTCCACCCAAAACACCCTCACCCCCCTCCCCCCACAACTCCCCCAAACACCCTCACCCCCCTCCCCCCACAACTCCCCCAAACACCCTCACCCCCCTCCCCCCACAACTCCCCCAAACACCCTCACCCCCCTCCCCCCACAACTCCCCCAAACACCCTCACCCCCCTCCCCCCACAACTCCCCCAAACACCCTCACCCCCCTTCCCCCACAACTCCACCGAACATGGTGTGCACATCAGTGCTGCATTAGTTCCCAAGTGTCAACAGGGACAGGCTGGCCCTACTTCCCTCCTCCACTACCACCATTGGGGGGTTGTGAGTCTGACCGCCGCAAGGACCGGCTGGACCTGCGCAGGATGGTTGTCTGGTCGGAGCTAGTAGACGAGGGCGTGGCTGGTTGATCTGCTCCCTGTGAGTGACGCATGCTCTCCATCGCCTCAGCAATGCGCGTTAGGACCTGCCTCACAGCGGCCATCTCCTCACATAGGCGCGTCGTGTTGCTGTCCATGGCAGCTTTCATGTCCCTTGACAACCCCCGGATCTCCTCCCTGGTCAAGGCAGCCTCGCTCACTTGCCGGGCAACCAGGGCATTGAGCTCCTCCTGGCGCTGGCGTATCAGGCTCATGGTGTCGTCTGCGGCCCTGCCCCTGTTACTCCTCGGCGCAGCTTGCTGCATGTGGCCGACATCAGGGGAGCTCGCCACGGGACTGAATGACCCATCCATTGCATCTCCGGCATGCACCTCATGGATGTTGCCATTGGATGTGTTGCATGGGCTGTGGAGTGGGGACAGCTGGGGGCTGGGTGTACGCTGCCCTTCCGGTGTCGGACATGGGTCGTCCACATCACTCATAGGTGCCGTGGCTGCTGCTTCCCCAACGGAGCTATTGGCTGCGGACGGCGTGCCTTCTGGCACTGGCTCCTGAGTGGTGGGGGTGGGTGGTGGGGGTGCTGCCACAGTGTCGGATGGCATTTCGACCCTTGGTGTGGTCGTTGCGTGGGTGGCTTTTGTACGCTGGGCCACTCCAGATATCCCAGTGCCCCTCGATGTACTGGGCCTGGTGCCTGCATCCTTTCCCTTGGCCTGCTTTTTGGGTGGTGGGGCCTGCGTTGCAGCGTCCAGCTCCTCACTGTCAGATTGTGACCCTGTGGGGGAGCAAGACAGGGATAACATCAGTGATGGGTCAACGTGCATCATGCATATGTTGTTGTTGCTGCAGTTCTTTGGATTTGGACATCTACTTTGGGCCTGCAGGTTGTTGGCCAGATGGGTGGGTCATCCGGACATGTGTCAGGGTGACACGTGTGTGAGGTGCTGCATGCATGTGGTTGTGTGGGGATGTGCAGGGCATATATGCAGGGTTGTGTACATGTGTGTGTGATGACCCCATCCATTAGCTGATTCCCAATTCACATTTAGGGGAGGGACTCATGCTTGGCATTGCTGTGTCTTGCGTGGTCACTCACCTCCGTCTGACGTTGTTGCCACACCACACTCCATTCGGCCCACTCCCTCGATGGATTCTATGCCAATGGTGCTGGCACATGTCTCCTCCCACTCCTGCATCTTCATCGGGGATCCACCTCCGCCTCCTGTGCCCATGGCCAGATTCCTGTTGGCCGATAAAATGCTGCGTACACGGAGGCGCAGATCATCCCACCGCTTGCGCACGTCCTTTACGGTGCGGGGGGTGGAGCCCACCGCACTGACTTTCTGCGCCACCTCAGCCCAGATTTCCTTTTTTCTCAGGAGTGCCGGGCGCCGCATGTCGCTAGCGAACACTACCTCTGCATTTGCAGCCAGGGTGTCTGCCAGCATTTTCAATTCCTCATTTGAGAAGCGTTCTTTGCGCTGGCGCGCATCGGCTTTCTTTAGGGCCTTGGGCATTGTTTGTTCTTCTGGGATGTGGTTTTGCCAGTCGTGGTGTTGCTGCAGGTCCTGAGTGCAGGGGATGGCAATGGATTGTGTTTTTAAAGATGGCCGCCGGGCTCTTTCCCGTTCCGGTGCGATGACGCTATTTCCGGTTCCGGTGTTTTACGGTGACCGCTAATAGCAGTGACCGCTAATAGCAGTGACCGCTAACAGCGGTGGCCGCTAATAGCGTGCAGCATGAGGGCGGAGGTGCTATCAGCACTTTGGTCGGAGCCGGTAAGGTGCTTTTCCGCCATGGCGGTGGGGTCATTTACCGTCATGGCCCTATGCGCGTGTCCGCTAACTCGTAATGTGACGCTATTAGCGGTCTCCTACGATGGCGGACACGCTAATGGCGCCATGACGGTAAATCACATTTTTTAGCGCCTACCGTGTAATGAGGCCCAATGACTTATTTCTTTGAAAATGTGTTGGCAGCACTACCTTCGTACTCTGTCTAGATCACTGGCATGGGACTAATCAAAATGCTGTACAACTGGTAAGGCCATGTTTACTTGTCATATCAAGTGGCTGAATGAAATAATCCTCTTCTCTATTAACAAACCCACTGATTTGATTAGAAATATATTTGTGATCGTCACTGTTACAGTGAGTTATATATACGCACAGCATAAAATAAACTGCATTGGACATTTCTGAGTGACCTCAGATCCCAGTGTCTCCTACCGAGGTTCCTGTCCCTACCTACTTGCCCTGTTCATGCATCCGTCCAAGATCTCTGCTCCTCTCAAGTCTGAGTCTCATGGCCCTTTTCCTTTCCTCTCAATCGGTTCCATGCCCTACCCCCAAATTAGACTAGTCAAATCACCATGTGTCTGTGCCTTATCCCTCCTTCTCCTCGTCTGCCCCTGCCCATCCGCCCTCTACTTTCCCACACTCTGCCTGCCCCTCTCAGCAAGTACCCTGCAGGCATTACAACTATTCTTAACGCACACTGCCAGAAGGCTAGGTGGTGCTGCTCCTTCCTCATCTGTAATGAAAAGTGAGTAAACACGGCTGCTGCCTTTCCTGTCAGGCACTGCTCTGAACTTCGCAGGACATGGGGTAAATGGGGAAACAAGTGAACTAGGAAGGGATAGAGAGCAGAATGATGGAAAATGAGAGAGGGGAAAAGATGCAGAGCAGAAGGGAATGGAAGGCTATAGAGCGGAAGGATGCCATTAAAATGTGTCCACACCATCAGCCTTTTAAGGGGTTACGAGGGGTTGTCTTGCCTAACCACTAGGGTAATAAATGTTCTCGTTTACTTAGCAGTGTTTGGAAATTCTATTACACTTGCAAACCCACTAATTTGATGCTTGAGTGCTATCCCAAAAAACAGTGATACATTTATCTTTTGTAACCACAGATGAATTTCTCTTCTTATGTAATTTGCAATTTCTTACAGCTGAAACAGAACTCTGGCAATATCATTTGGTCATGCTTAGCCATTACTTTAGACAATCTTGAAAAAGGATGCATTTATTAGGAATCCGTGGCAACAAATGGGACCCCCTTTTAATAGAGAAATGGCAGGCTTAATCCCAGCAGATATATCGGTCAGTGCTCCAGAACCAAATGACCCGGCCACAACCATTCATTCTGCAAACAAATCACCCTTAGTTTGACTGTGGGCATCAATGAAGGCATTGGTTAGAAACATTGTTAACACTGTGCTAGTCACTTCCCTTCAAACCTACACAAATAACCTATGACCCGATCAAATAGTTGCAAAGACTCCACAAACAAAAGCACAAAAGTCTACATTGACATCGTGCAGTCCTTTGAAATGACTGCATGTTGACATATAGCACTGAATAAGAGGGATCGAACTCCAAAAGTATACCCGCATATGTTGATTGAACGGGTGTAAGTAACGCTACATATGACATGACAGGACAGGACTGGAGAATTTCAAGTGATATATTTAAGATATCAGGATGGTGGGAGAGGTTTGGCATATACTCCCCAACACTGTACCAGATATGTTTGTCCTTGGTTCAAAATCTCTGGGTTTCAGAGCAAGTCTTTATGGCTCAAAAAAAAGTCTCTAGTCCTCAAACAATTCAGGTGTCGTTTCCCTAGATAGTATCTCTTCTCTGTCATTCATGCTCCACTCTTTCAGCCTGACTCTTCAATATGTACATTTACTTCTGTGGCGTCTCGTCCTCATCTGTTGGGAAACCCCCTCCTGCATCTCGTGCCCTACATATGCCTGCACTCTAGGCCTTAGCAGATGGCAGGAGCAGGGGTTTTAACAGCTTCTTCTACAGGGAGGCTGTCCACCTGACCTGCTCTATAGATTGTCTTCCTCTTTTCGCCACCTCTCTCTCTTAGGGTCCTGACTCAAGTCCACAGCACCCCATCCTTGATGAGTCGTAACGGTCTCATGCCTTCGGGGACCTCTTATTCAATGCCTCTCCTCTTTCTCCTGTTCTCCTACTTGATGCCCCAACACATGCTGATACCTCCACTCAACCTCATCATAGCTCTTGGGCGCATGGTCAGATATTCTCTATTTACTAATACTCCTGCGCCCGTTCCCTTGCCTCCATACTTTTTGGGACATTCTGCCCTTCAGGACGGGACCGGAGCACTTTGAAGCACCAAAAAAACGACATGTTTCCTTCTTTTATTTTTACGCGTACCCCCCCACACGTGGCCGTAACCATGCCTTCCGGAGCTCCACCCAGCGCATCACCCTTCAGTCCTTGTCTCTGTGCGGTCAGGGTCAGACGCATTTGCATTGTGGGGAGTTTTTTCTTTTTTCCCACTTGTCTTTCATCTTCCTGCTCTTGTTCCACAGTCGTCTTCTCCTCTGTCTATGCTGGAGCATCAGAGATCTGTGTCCTGTTCTTCGTGCGAAAGTCGTTTTGCGAGGGGGGATCCCCATTCTCTCTGTCTGGAGTGCTTCAGCCCGCAACATCAATCGGACTCTTGTCTCTACTGCGACTCTCTCTCCGTCCGGGCACTCCAGCATAGACTCGTTAAGTGGGAGGAGGTGTTCCAACGGCTACCTCCTCCACATTTACAGCAGTTCATTGATGAAAAAAGGAAGCGTCCAGTAAGTCCCTTCCTTTAAGGGCAACCCGGCTGGCGGACTCCTTCCCGGGGTCTTCTGGTTCCAGGAGGGGTCCAAGTGGCTCTTGGACTAGGGTTCTCCCTGAGGTGTCCCGAAAGGATCTAACCTGGATTCCTGAGTTTCCTCTGAGGTTCACTGTCAAGGGGCTAAAACGGCTGATTTTCCTACGAGGTTCCCCATCTGGGGACTAAGAGTAAGCCCAACGTTTCTGGGACTACTTCAACAGGGGTTATTCCCCAGGTTTCCCAGTCTGGGACTAAATATACCGAGCCTAGTCTCGAGGTTTCCTGTAAAGTGACTAAAAATAATGGGATCACTCCGGACGATCCAATATAGGGGCTATAATCAAAACTGCAGGATCGGGGGGTCACATTTAGGGACTCTGGCTACTGGGTGTGAACATAAGCTTTCTCACAAGCAATCTTGTGATAGTACCAGTCCTGCTGGGAGGACAAAGAAGGAGGTCAAGGGCCCTAAGTCTTCAAGCACAGGCCCTGCCGAGACTCCCTCGCAGAGGGCTAGAGCTTCTGCTGAGATTAAAGGGGCTGAAAAATGCTCCAGGTCTTCTAGTACGGGCTCTGCCGAGGTTCCAAACTGATTCCAAAGCCCTTACAATTTCTATGGTGACAATGGCCTCACAAAAAACTGTGACACAGATCGCTACAGGCAGTGACAAAATGGCAGCCCAACCCAGGCGGCCTCAGGCAGCCATTTTGACAAGCTCCTCCAAAACAATGTTTTCAACGGCTGTGACTGCGGGGGCTTACTTTTGGGGCAGAGCAGTCTTTGCCACAAAGTATGGATAATATAAATCCCTTTTGCCCTTCAACTGACTGGCATGCATGGTTTCCACTGCCTCACACTGTCTCACTTACTCCTACGTCCACTCCCTTACCTTATTATGGATCCAGCTGGAGGGGGGCCATCTTGGCAACCGGCCTCAATGCAATCTTGGGGCTATGCCCCTCCAGAGCGGCCTCTACCCACTTCTGAGAATGTGTTCTTTGGCAGCTTCCTTGCACTCATGCACTCAGACCCGATGAAGGCTTACTTTAAGGATCTGTTCAAATAAATATATCCTAGGCCTCTCGAGCTGCAGCCTGCTCCTCCTCCTCAGCAGGTTCCGGTACTGCATCCTCTGTTTCCAGTGGGGCCCCCTCTTACACTGCCACCATTGTCTCTGCTTTCACTAGTTCTTACTATGCCAGTTGCGCAAATGGATATGCCCAAGGTGTCTGAGGTACCACGTGTCGCAGATCAGTTTTCTGTTCCCACCAAAACAGACGAGGAGCATGTGGACCACGATAGTGAAGGCCTGCCCCACTACGTCAGAGCTTTTCATGACCGGGTCTTGGATATGATGGCGTGGCTGGAAATTCCAAAACCCGAGCCTCCATCTCCACAAGAAGGAGTTCTATAAGGAGTGTTCACTCTTACTGCACAGGAGCGCACAGGTCTTTTTCTTCGAAAAGATGCACTGGCTGAAGCCTGTAAGGTCTGGGAAAAAACATATTCCGGGCAGCATACAAATAAAAAAAATTGACGCTTGCTACAAGCGCCACTCATCAGAGGACATACCCTTGACTGCCTGTCCGCTCCGTTCATCAACGGAAGTGGCAGCAGCTACACTCCAGGCTAAGCCTTCGTCAATATCCTCTACGGCTGCCTCTCAGGTTTTGTCCAAGGAGGACAAAATTCTAGATGCCATCGGGAAAACTTTTTACCAATGCAGGTCTTCGGATGCGTCAAGCAAATACTGAAGTCATTCTTGCAGCTGCAAACCTCAAGCTGTGGAGAGAGCTTTCGGAATTTCAAGATTGTACCCCAAAGGACAGGCTAGAAGATCTTAAAGAAGGCCTATCCGACACCAGAATTCTGGCTCAGCACTTGCTGGAGGCCACGGCCCATCATGTAGACACGTCCGCTCGGGTCCTTATGGTAGGAATAGATATATCCTGCTAGGTGTAGATTCACGTAACAAAGTTCTCAAAAGAGGTTCAAGACAAGGTACTCAACCTCCACTTTGAAGAGAAAGAGCTTTTCCCCTCCTCCACTTACAAGGAACTCAACAAGACAAAAGCAAGCACATTGGCGGCTAAATCTTTGTCGGTCCTAGCAAAACAACCTCCAGCTAAAGCGACCTATACACAAAGGTCGGGGACCCAGACAAGGTCATTTTCCGGATTTAGTGATTTCCAGGAGTGTCGAGCACGCCAAGCAGAAGGTTCCTCTGATGGGCCTTGACGCAAGCAGCAAAGACAAAGTTGCCAGTTTTTCTCTCAGTCCTCAGCCTCCCCCTTTGCAACAGGAGGTCTCGCCTCCCTCAGAGCCGAGGTACAAAAACTTTTGAAACCCAGAGCAGTGGAACATGTTACCTTGTGGAAGCAAGGGGAGAGATATTACTCCTGTCTGTTTACAGTGCCAAAACCCAACCAGGCTGGCCGGCGCACTATCCTCGACCTCTCCAACTTCAACCTTTTCCTTCCCCAAGAGAAATTCAAGATGATCACGCCCAGACAGATAAGGTCCTCTCTCCGGAAGGGCGATTGTCTCAATGTGGTCGATCTCCAGGACGCTTATTTGTACATCCTGATTTGGCGCCTACATCGGAAATACCTTTTGGTTTTCCGTGGGAACGGAACATTTCCAATATCGTGTGCTGCTGTTTGGTCTCAGCTCAGCAACGCGTGTCTTTACGAAGATGATGGTAGTCAGCGCAGCATTTCTCAGACTGCAGGGAGTCATTGCCCCGGGCTGCAGCAACCAATCTTCTGTCTCTCCTCCAGCTCCTGTTCCAACTGGGGCTGTCGGTGCACTGGTGGAAATCATCTATGCCAGTGGCTCAAGTCCTGGTATTTCTAGGTTTCCGTTGGTATACTGTCAGTGCCAGAGTTTTCCTAACAGAGGACAGAATTACAGATTTATTAACCACATGCCATCTTTTCCTGAACTCCTCCCACAGGTCAGCCTGGTGGTTCAAGAGACTCCTTGGACTTATGGCTTCATGTGTTCTAGCTCTGCCTTTTGCAAGACTGAAAATGAGGGGCATAAAGCTACCACTGCACAACTACATTGGATCATCTCAAGGTCTACGATCTGTGGACACCCCAAGGCAGGATGTCTCATATCAACTACCTGTAATTCTTGGTGGTTTTCCTGGCATTGAAAGCTTTCCAGCCTTCTATTATTGACAGGGTAGTGCGAATTTGCACAGACAATTCTGTGGTTATGTTCTACATCAACCAACAGGGGGGCACCAGGGGCCTCCTGTGGTGGATCTAGCCATCCAGATTTGGAATTAGGCAGTCCAACACAATGTCTGGCTACAGGCCATGCACATTCCAGGACAGACCAATGTTGCAGCCGATTCCCTGAAATGCCAGTCTGTGGCGAATTACGACTGGGAAATGAACATCAATGTTCTTGCCAAACATTTCCATCAATGGGGCTCTTCAACGGTGGACCTCTTTGCGACTACAACCAATGGCAAACTGCCACTTTATGCTTCCAGGGATGGTCTCGGAGCAACTTCCTTGGGGGGACAACATGAAGGCTTATGCCTTTCCTCCTCTGCCATTGATTCATCATTTGCTCAGGAAGCTCAGGAGGGCCTCCAACTGCACTCTCCTGTTCATAGCTCCTTGGTGGCCAGCCAGGTTCTGGTTCTCGGTGCTCCAGCACCTATCAATATGCAACCCAATCAGGTTACTGCAAATTCCCAGACTCCTGCACCAGAGCAATCACCAGGTGTCACCCCTCCCCATAATCCTTCAACTTGCTGGCCTGTTGTCTAAATTCAGGGCCTTAGTGCAGTTTAACCTTTCAGAGGATAATGTGCACATAATCTAGGCGGCACGTAAGCCCTCTGCAAGAGTACAAAAGTAAATGGCTTCGTTTTTGTCATTAGTGTCTACCTAAACAGCTTTATCCTCCACATGCTTCTCTTGTCTTTTATATCAGACCTTGCAGCCTCTGGCATCCAACTAAATACTCAGAACCGGCTCCATACTTAATGAGCCTAGTAATTAAGGACCACGATAAAAAAACATCTACAGTCCATGGGGTAACCAGACCCGAAAATCATCTACTTCCTTCCGGGTGCATGGGGTTGCTAAAATCAACCATGTTTCCCCCTTCGTTCCCGAAAGTAGTGGGGAACTGTTAATCTGCACCTAACTGGCACTTTCCCCACTGATGAATGGGGTCATTAAATCCAACTATGTTTCCTCTCTAGATCCTCTAGAAGGCATAGTGGGAAAAACTACTTCCGAGCCCTGGAGGTACTGGAAGGCTACTCGAATGGCTGTGACACCTCCCTGGACTTTGATGCATGATTAGTGTCTTTGGACGTTTCTGCAGAGAAATACCATGCTCAGTCTTGAAAAAAGCCTTCAAACAACCCATGCTCTACCCGTGAGTCACCCGTCTATCAATAAAGTGAATTGCTCCTCACAAACCGACTTGCCTTCAAAGGAAGCCGATACCCATGTACACATCTCAGGGGTTCTTCGAGTTGGAACCAGCCCGAGCCTATGCCTCCTATGAAAGAAGTGCCACCATCTTTCTCCATGTTAGGAATTAAGCAACCACAGAATCATAGCTGCGTACCTTCCTGCTGCTCATGTGTAAGGATGTTTGGAAGGGTCCTACGAGTCCATGAATCCCAGACCGGCTAACTTAAGGAGTTTGCGTCTAAGAAAATCTAATTTGCCAATGCCTAAAGATGAATCCATTAAAGCTCTGGTTATGGATAATAGACATTTCGTTATCCCTAATGTCATGAACCTTCTCAGAGAGAACCAAGAGATGCACTTCATAATAAGGTTCTCGCTTGGCTTCATGCAAGATCCAGGGCCGGGGTTATTCGTTCCGATCTGAAGTCTCTGCGCAGGATAGAACTGGACGATTGGTGTGCCCAGGGGAACAGGTATTGCATATTGGTGGGGTGTGGAGTCAGCACCTTGCTCCTCTATCTGAGACTGTGCAAATACTTTCCCATGGGCTCTTCGAACCTTGACTTGTAGTCTGACCCGATATGCCATTTGAAACAGTGAACTGATGGGTCATTACTGGTCCTGTTTTATATTTTTGTTTTTGCTTTTCCCACTTTGTTGTTCTCCTGTCTGTTTTTCGCTATGTATGCTTTGTATTACTTGTAAGTTGTTGATGTACTCTTATCTTTGTTCTGTGCGTATGTTTGGTGCCCTTAAGCTTACGGGTTAGTGGTGCTCAATATAAATTAATAAAGTAAAGTCTTATCATACAGAACATCGGTCAGCCATTTCAGCTTATCTTTCTATGGATAGTTCTTTTTCTCTAACAAACCTAGTAATCAAGAGGCATTTTGCAGGTCTCCTCCACCTCTTTCCACCGGTCAAACCTCCTCACCCAAAATGGGATCTAAACGTGGTCCTTACCGCTCTGTATCACAATCCATCCAAACCGCTTGCCACTACACAACTTACGTTTCTCTGCTGGAAAGTGGCCTTCTTAATTGCAGTTACATCTGCGAGAAGAATAAGCGAGTTTCAAGCTCTCTCTGACCAACATCCGTTCTTGACCTTTCGCAAGGAAAAGGTTGTGCATTACGCTCATCCTTCTTTCCTTCCAAAAATTGTCTGAGTTCCACATAAACCAGTCAATCTCTCTCCCGGTTTTCATTCCGTAACTGGCTTTGGATGCAGAGAGGCTACTCCATAACCTAGATGTCAGAAGATTTAAAGAAGTGATTTCAGAAGCTCGCCACAACTCTGTTACTTTCGGGGACCCAAAAGGGAAACCGGCATCAAAAGCTTCCATTTCACGATGGATTGCTTCCTGTATCTCACAAGCTTATACAGTACAAGGCTTTCAGGCCCCAAATGGCGTTCCTGCACATTTGGTCCGAGGCAAAGCGGCTGCTGTTGCCTTCCAAAAGTATGTCCCTTGGAAGTCCATTCCCAAGGCGGCTACATGGGCTTCTCCCTCTGCTTTTTGTAGACACTATTGTCTTGAGCTGAGTACCAGTTCTTAAAAACCTGTTCCAGTAAAGGAAATTTCCATCCTCCCATTTCTTTGGTCACTGCTTGACAATCTCCCAAAAGTATGGAGGAAAGGGGACGGGATGCAGGAGTATAACAAAGTTACTCACTGTAGTGACTACCTTACTCCTAGTCCATAGTCTCCTTACCTCCATACGCCCACCCGCCGTCCCCTCTAAAAGGTTTCCTCTATTTTGCTAATGGTCCTTGGACTTTGGCGATAGAAAAGGACTGACGGGCGATGTGTGGATCAGAGCTCAGGAAGGCGGAGTTACGGGCATGTGCGGTGGCCCACGTAAAAATATAAGAAGGACAAAAAGTAGTTTTTTGTTGCTTCAGAGTGATCCGGTCCCGTCTCGAAGGACAGAATGCTCCAAAAGTATGGAGGAAAGGGGATTATGGACTTAGGGGTAAGGTAGTCACTATGGTGAGTAACTTTGTTATTCCTGTCTTCTCATCTGAAATATCTCTACTAGTCTCCGCCTCTTCCTCCACCTACCTGATACACTCCTCTGTCTCTCCGTCCAACTCTTGAATGCACTCCTCCTCAAGTCTCTTTCTGATCTTTTCCTAAAAAAAAATCTTTAAAATTCTCCTCAGGCCCTTAACTCGGGTGGCGGGCTTTATAAACAGGGTCAGCCTGCCGCCACCGGGCATATCGCCTTATTAGCCTATGGCAAGTCCTGGACAGAACATATTATTTTTGTTGAATATATGAATATATTCTTTAGTGTCAACAGATTTGTCTACTTGTTTGCTTTTTAACGGTGTGTTATGTTTTGGGTTTGTTTCCTGTGATTTCGTAATTCTGTGTATTTTCAAATTCAATATTTATGGTCTCGCCACCACTAGTTATATGTAGTGCTTGCACAAAAGGGATTTACATGGCATTTGCTAGATACTATATACAAATAACTAATGCATCTTTTACTTCATCCAAACTCAAACACGCAGTTTCTTCCATTGCAGGCTATTCATAGCTAGAGACAACTGTGTGACAGCTTAGACGCAAAATCTTTTATGTTTGCAGTCGGGAACTCTCTCTCCCTCTGAGTCGCTTTTATGTTGCTGCCAGCGTAGGGATCCATAGAGGCTGGTTATTCCAAGCCTTTAATCAAATTACGAGTTCCCATAGTTCTTCCTAATGTCTGGGCATTGTCATATATAACAAAACAGGTTTTCTGTTTTAATGCATCATAGTACTGTACAACAGTAATCTTAAATGTGTGTTTTGTTTGAACATTTTGCAGGAGTATTCGATTGACAGTAAGTCGATTTTATGGTTCCATCCTACCCAGTCTATTAGATTCTTTTTTGTAAACATTTCTCTGTGGTTCTGCTTCTGGAGCGCCTTACACCACTGGTGGGGCTGGCTATGCCTAGTCTAATATGATAAAACAAATACCTTAATAGCATCCATGGACATGTTGCACCATATTACTATACCCTGTTCTTTTCCTTATACTCCTATACCCTTTTAACGAAGCATGTGCACAAGAGAATTATGAAGAGAAATGAAAAGAGTTATGAAGGTTATTAAGAGAATTATGAAGATTATGGTTGTTAATCTTCCATTCTAGTATACAAATACATGGTTGATTTGTATCTGATTTGGTAGTCTTCTGGCCTTTGGGTTTAAACAAACCTGTGCCCATTAATTGAAAACATTTGAATTGTAAACAATTCATCAGAGAAATGTCTCCATACTATGCTATATGTCTCGGTGGGAATGCCGTGTAGGCCCCACTGCATCTATATATCCTGACTTCCAGTCTTCCAAATACTACATTATCAAAGACCCTTAACTCTGCCACCTTTCAATTCTTTCAGCAAGTAAATGATTAAGTAGGCATATAATTATATAGTAGTGAGAGTTTGCTGTGTTCTTTATGTACTTGGATTCTTGTAATCTACTAATCACATACCAAATTTGCTTTGAATCTCCTAGAGCGAGAAAGGTGGGGGTGTGGCAGTTAAGAGATCATGGAAAGATACAGTGTAGGATCACGCTTTCATTCACAGAAAGGTAGGTCATGGCAATGGCGAACAAATCATGGATTGACAGGGTCAAGGATTCAAATGGAAGACTCTGCAGAAAATTAGTATTCAATGACTTTCTGAATATGAGGTGGTCAGTTCCAGTCCCGGCTCTGGGATGGAGTATCCCCTAGTTGTGTACGCTTCATAGAAAACATAATTTCTCCTATTAATTTTAATCAGGTGATGGGTTTGAGAAGGACGTTATAGATCTCAGATAACACCTTTTGTGCGTGTATTTTACTGGGGGTGTTTTAACCCCTATAATTGTGGTGTAAAATGATTTTTGGGCCATAAATGTCATTCCCAACAGGGGTATTTATTTAGTCGTACAAATATTTTGTTGTAGACAGACATTATTTTGTAGTTCATACTCTTTGCACCTAGTTATGCATGGACAGCATGTTCATCCTATTTTGATTGGAATGCATAATAGCCCAACATTTAAGGAGTGGGTTTAAATATGTAACGGGAGGATTTTGAAGGCCCTTCAAAAAATTGGTGGAAGCTTTCTGTTAGTTTGTGTGGGAAAGCAGACTATGGGCCTCATTACGAGTCTGGCAGTAACCAAGGCGGTAAAACCGCCTGGTTACCGCCAGACTCGTATTACCATTCCGCCTCCGTGATTCCTGGAATTACCGGGGCATTACAGCCCCGGTGTCCCGGGAATTCCGGAGGCGGAATGGTGTAAATCCCCATTGAGTCCTATGGGACGCAATGGAAATGGGGATCATGGAAACACCTGCACCATCTCGTGATGGTGCCAGTGTTTCCTCGTCCGCCTGCAGGCAAGCGGTGGTAAACCCGTCCGGTCAGACCTGGCGGCAACGCCACCTCCCGCCTTCAGGACTCGGGACCGGGCGGTCCGGAATTAACAGTGGCGGCGGATTTACCGCCACTGTTATTTCTGGACCTTCCGACCTGTAACGGGGCCCTACGTGTGCATACACAAATATAAAATATCATGTATATTTTTTTATTTTTAATTGTTTGGTTGATAAATCAACCTTTCAATTTAATACATATTCAACATTAACACATTACATCAGACATTTAAATTGTTAAAAGAAAATTCAGATCTAAATTCATATATATATACATTTTTCTATGATTATTTATAAAATCTTATGAGGCTTTCGACAATCACAGTTTTAAAACTGTTTTAAAACAGCCTTTTGACAAACTATACACCAAATACAAATTAATTTTAAGATTTAAGTTGTTACAGAATTCATTCAAGATAGGCACAGTTAATTATTCAGTTCTGTTGTCTTCAAATTTAATTCTAAAAGAAATTGGACAGTAGCTATACGATGAGCTTGCAACGAAGAGGAGAGTATTCTAAGCCAGAGTGGATCTACAGTTAACATACTATGGCCCTCATTACAACACTGGCGGTAACCAATGGCGCTATTAGCACCATGGGTGCTGCCGGTATTGTAACGAGTCCGCCAATGGTAAATGGGGAAATACCGCCCCATTCCAAGGTTGGCGGGCGGAAATTCCCCATTTACCATTGACCCTTCCCCATTCCCATTTTTGCCCCATAGGGCTCAATGGGACTGAGGAAGGCGGTAATTACGGTACCGCAAATTTCGGTACCGTAATTACCTCGGAAGTCCCTTTGCGGATCCCTACTTCAACGGCTGGTCCAGACCAGCCGTTAAGGTCGGGAGCCGCAAAGGGACCTCGTAATCAGGCGTTAAGGGTTTAACGGCGCCGACACCTTTTACGGCGCCGTTAAACCCTTAACGCCAGGGACGTAATGACCCCCTATAACTCTCAAATAGAGTTTTAAAATGTTTGCAACGTGACTCCTTCAAGGAGGGACAAACAGTTATTAGATATTTTAAATTTTCTTCATATTCAGATAAGTGGCAAAACCGGCAAATATTCTCATGTTTCTTTAGCTGTCCTCTTCTACATAAAATTTCTCTAGTGTGCCATAGGTTGAGTCTAAAACGAAGATAATGATTTCTAAACTGAGCTGAAGGAAATTTGAGCAAATACGAGGCAGTAATTCTCGCTTTTTTAGGTCGAGCAAGGTGAGTGCTATAATCTTTATAGGTTGAACTTTGATCCAAAGTAAAAATCCAGTCATACTGTTATAATTTTCTCTGTGCACGATTAGGATTTGTTAAAAGCAAGTCATTCGTAATATCAGCATTCACCAAGAGATTTGTAGCAAAATGTCTCCACTTGGCTGTAAAGGGGTGAGTAGATTTTAACATATACATAGCCAATATGTGAGATAAATCAGAGTTATTTACAAACAGCAAAAATTTCCTCAATAACGAACACAGTTTCCGAGCATAAAACACAAACATAGAAAGTACTCCTAGCTCATAACGTATCAGAGGCCCAGGTTTTGAATTAGGTAAATTGAATACTGCACGCCAGAATTTACTCTCCAACTGATCCCAAAACTCTCGCTCTCTTGGGTATTTAGTTTCAGATCCATATGCAATAATAAGTAAGACCTTTTGAGCATAGTAAAGGAGAACAAGGGAGCAAGTGAATTTGCCAAATTTGTGTAATAGAACTTTGGCTTGGCTGGTTAATGTTTGCAGTTTATGTTTTATGTCATGGACATACGGAGTATCAATCTTCAAATTGCTAATGATCACTCCTAAATACTTATATTGTGGAGTAATGGAGATGATCTCTTCCTAAAAGGTCTAAATGGACGTTTTCATTGGGCGACATTTTTTATTAACACATTGCATTATCTGTGTTTTAGATAAATTAATTGACATGTGATTTCCATGTACATAGTACAAAAGACCTTTTATCAACCGTCGGAGACCCAACAGAGTTTTAGAAATTAGGATAAGATCATCCGCATACAAGATCCATGCTATTAGATGTAGTCCCAATTTCGGAGCATCTGAATTGATGTTAATGAAGTTTTTGCCCATGTCTAAGATAAAAAGTTAAAAATTGTGTCTGCTAAAATACAGCCTTGTTTCAACCCCCGTGCTGTCGGTATTTTGGGAGTTAATTGCCCAGCTAAGGAGATTCTTATCTAAATTGCAGTATTTTAATGTAAAAGAGCAATCAATTTAATTAATCTGCTACAGCAGCCCATTTTTATTAGCTTATTGATTAATAACAGTCTGTCAATCGAGTCGAAAGCCTCTCTAAAATCTACAAAAGCTAAAAACAAGGGTTGATTTTGGGATTCACACAAGGCTTTAATAGAATTAATAGCTGTTATGTTTATTGCCGTGCCCTTCCCTGCAACATATCATGTATATTTATATCAACAAGAAACCAATCAGAGTTAGTACAGCCACAGGCTCTAAGGTAGAGGTATGTGACTTCTATGATCAATTGGCTCTACGTTGCCTTTAAGAATAATGATTTTGCCAAACAATCATTAAAGCTGACCCAGAAAAATAGGTGAATTCCTCATGGCACATAGCATGAATAGATAGCCTTTGTAACATATGGTACAGGTAAATAGAGCCAAGATAGTAGCAGTCACACGGTACCAAGTGGGTGTATGAGGTCATTTCCAAGACCACTACTAAGGGCTCCCATTTCAACTTCTGTCTGCATTATTCCTACGGAATGGGTCATTCAATACATTGCTGAGAGGTTATCAGCACAACCACTTGTGCTCTGGTCCTCTGGCTTAATGCTAAAGCAGAACTTACTCCATATCTTGTGAGAGATACATTACATACAAAATTTTCTTTTAAAATCTGATCACTGTACCCATCCCTGCTCCTCTCTTTACGCCTGCAACCTACTTGTAAACCCCTGGGTGAGTCACTCCATTGCTTTCAAATAAATTGTGTCCTCCCATGTATTCCTCATCTTTTATATATTCAAGTCTGCTCGCAGCTTGCTTCGGATTGTCTTTTTCCTATAGGGTTGAGTATTGTGCAGCGTCGAGTCCTGGTCCTCGATGGCCTCTGTAGCCTCCCTCATGACGTTGATGCTGGTATATGAAGCACGCACGCTGACCGCTACCTCAGTTCAGTTTTTTCCACATTGCTGTGTGCTTCAGAGCTACTCACCTCAGTAACATTTTGATTGTGTTTATTCTTCAATCAAGTGAATTTGATATTCTTCTAATATTTCCTTGACACCGAAGACAGGTTTCAAATGGTGTACAGACTGTGGGGCAAAAATATCCATCACAGACCCTCACTGCATCTGTCTGTGGTGTTTCAGGACAGGCTACAAGGTGGACAACTGTGGTTTATGTCAATCTATGATAGTCAAGGCCTTGCAGGAACGTAGGGGGAATCTAGATGCAAATCCCCAGCCCTTACCCCATACAAAAGAAAGTCGTCCTCTGAACCGAGGGATGTTTCCCTTGAGAGAAAACATCGGAGAAGATTGAGGTCCAGTTCACGACGCTCGTCATCCTCTTCTTACAAGAAGAGTAAGAAACGGCATCACTGGTCCTCGTCATCGTCGTCTTCCTCTCCCAAAAAAGTTTCATCCCCAAAGAAAACGTAGACTCCTGCAGAATGGGAAAACGACTGCTTGAAAATGCTTGACGTTTTCAATAGGCAAGCTCCTCTGAGTGCCTCTTTCAAGAATTCAGGGATGCAAAGCCACCCCTCAGCGTCTGACAAGATCAGTAGGGAGTCTCGTGTGTCTCATCACATGCCCCAGGGCCCGGGAAGAGAGACTCCTCAACACAAGTTGAAGGAGTCTTCATCGATTCATAAAAGAAAACCTGTGCCTATCCCCTTGAAGCCTTCATCTCAGATACCGAAGCCTTCTTCGAAGGTATCGAAGCCGCTGATTTTACCTCCTGAGCTTTCGAGACATTTAAAGTCATCAAAGCTTGTTAAACCGTCGGCTCATTCACCGACCGTTTCGAGAAAGTCGTTGAAGCACTCAACGCCCTCAACACCATCGGAGCATTCAGGGCTTCTGAAGATTGCAAAACCAGTGGCTGAACCAACCAAGTCATTCAAACCCATGCTTCAACCTGATTTCTTTAGGCAAATGGGATGCATCTTTGAGGAAAATGAAGAGCAGGATCAGGCCCCTTTTGGTTATGAGTATGGAACACCAGATGTTCCAGAAGAACTCATTTCTCAAGAGTCTAAGATGCAATATCTGGTTGAAACTCTTAAACCAGCAGCTGGGAAACGCCACTATAGACAGATTTTGGTAACTCAGAGTTGGCTGGTTATGCTGATCCTTCATACAGATCTGTGATTTGTAAAGTGGCAGAATATCTGTGGTGGTCTAAAGCCGCAGGTACTATAGGGAATGTTGATCTCACTGATATCCTAGACAGTGGTCCAACTAAGGAGGCTTTGCTACCATTTCATTCTGCCTTAAGAGTAAGGGTTATGGAAAATTGGCTAAAGCCAGATTCTGTTCCACCTGTTAACACGATTTTAACAAACAAATATAGAACAGCTTCTGTGGACCCTCCTTTTCTGAACAGGCCCCCTGGTTGTTCAAGCAGCAACAATTTCTTCTAAGGCCTCAAGTTATCCTTCTACTCCTGCAGATAAAGAGAATAGAAAAGATGACTATTTGGGAAAGAGATTGTTTAGTGCAAGAACTAAAATCAACAAAAATGTGACTACCCCCTTTGCTAAATACAAACACACCCTATGGGGTGTAGCTGCCCTTGCAGCAGAACACATACCAGAGGGAGAGGAAAGGGAAGACTTTGTACACCTAGTACAAGATGGGAAAGATGCTATGAGGCAGTCTTTACAGTCCAGCCTGGATACAGTGGATTCAGTAAGCATGCCCATGGCTGCCAGTACTGTGTTTAGGTGCATGTCTTGGCTCAGGAAGCCACGGTTTTCTGCAAACGTCCAGGCACATTTACTTGACATGCCTTTTGATAGAACATTTTTGTTCGGAGAAAAGGCTGATAATAGCCTGGAGAAAATGCAGGCTTCTTCTAGAGCTGCGGCGGCAATCAGGCAACCTCAACCTTCAGGTCAAAGGTGGAGAGGACGCCCTTTTCGTTGTTATTCCTCTGATTCTAGAGCAAGAGGACAATTCTTGAAAAGGGTTCGGAGCAGAGCAACTCGTGGAGGAAGAGAAGGTAGAACTCCACATGCAAAACCTGGAGAGTTGTGTAATGCCTGCGCCATGGGCGCACATATTGGCAACTATCATGGACTATTTTTTATTCATTTATCTACAGAATACTCTTGGAACAACCCCTATTTACACTTTGGTCCTTAATTCCCATTTGCGTGACCTCTGTGCTTTTTTATTTTACTCAACTAACTACGTGTACCACAATACACCTTGCTACAACTATCAATTCCTGGCCATTCCCATTCGTCAGCATTGGAACCACAATCCCCAGAAGCCCTAGGGATCAGTGCTGCTTCCACAATCTCAGGACCAGAGAGGGAGGAGGCAGATTGTATTCAGGTGTGCTGCTCCAGGTGCTGCCAATTAGCCTGCCTCAGTACAGGGCCGGGCGGTATTTAAGCAGCTGCCTGCAGGAGCTCAGTCTCTTGCATTAAGAGTCCTTCCAGCACCTTTTTTTCCTTGAGCCATGAATTTTTGTATGCTGTTCCTGCTTTATCCTGTTTTTGATCCAGTTCCCTTCCGGGCTCCCTGCATTGCAGCCAATCACGCTCTGCTGCCTTCTACCTACAGCCTTTGTCCTCTGGGCTTCCTGCCTTGCAGCCTACTACAGTCTTCTGCAGCCTTCTACAGTCAGCGGCCCTGCTCCTCTGGGCTCACTCCTTGCTGTCCTGCTCTTCTGGGCTCCTTGCCTTGCAGCCTGCTTCACTCCGCTGCCTACAGCCCTTGTCCTCTGGGCTCCCTGCCTTGCAGCCTGCTTCACTCCGCTGCCTACAGCCCTTGTCCTCTGAGCTCCCTGCCTTGCAGCCTGCTTCACTCTGCTGCCTACAGCCTTTGTCCTCTGGGCTCCCTGCCTTGTAGCCTGCTTCACTCCGCTGCCTACAACCCTTGTCCTCTGGGCTCCCTGCCTTGCAGTCTCCTTCACTCCGCTGCCTACAGACCTTATCTTCTGGGCTCCCTGCCTTGCAGCCCTGCTCTTTTGGGCTTGCTCCTTGCTGCCCTGCTCCTCTGGGCTCTCTGTCTGCTGTCTACTACAGCTCTCTGTACTGCTCCTCTGGGCCCTCTGCCTTGCAGCCTACTACAGTCCTCTGCAGTTCACTACAGTTTACCTGCACTTTGTGCTATCCGTTATTGCAGCCCTCCTGTTTTCCTGGCTGCTGCTCCCTTGCTTTCTTCCTTGTTTTCACCCTCTGTTCTTGATCCCTGTCCTTCTCTTCCTTGAGTCCTCTGTCCTTCCCTTAAGTTACCCATTTCAGTTATACTGCTTTTCCTTCATTTCTTTCTGCTAGTCTGCTCATCGACTTCCTTTTCCCTGGATATTTCTGTTCTTGTCTTCTCTTGTATCGTATGTAGATCCCTTTGTACAGAGCTTGACTGTTGGTTTCCGGCAGGCAACCTCTGCCCCTTCCTTTGTCGCGTTTCAGTGTTAGACACCCACAGCTGTTGTTTCCAGCCATGAGCATACAGCGTGGGCCTCTGTTATAGCAATCTGTGCAGAAGGATGGAGTTTCCTAAGGTCCGTGGAACACTCTTTCCCATTTCTGCATACACCCCAAGTGGGAATCCAGTTTGTTTGTACCTTTTATTTTCCTGCTACACTTGCCTACTCTTCGTTCTGTTTGAACTTCCCGCTGTGTGTGTACTTATCTGTCAACTTACATCAGCATAACCAGCCAAAACCTACCTGGGTGCCCTGTGCCACTCTTGACAGTGTGCCATCCTTGACAGTTGCCCTTAGATGCAGGTGCAGCTGCAAAATGACTCCCTCACCCACAAGTCTGTGGTAGGAGGCAGATTGTCATATCATCTCCGATGTTGGCGAAGCATAACTTTGGATGCATGAGAGCTACAAACCGTAGCGGACGGTTACTGTTTCCCATTCCTAAAAAGACCTCCCGATTTCCCCCCAAAAGCCAGATCAGCCTTGGTTCCAGATCCGCTCCTCCAACAGGAGATTCTCATCCTGTTGGAGAAAGGTGCAATAGAACTGGTACCTGCAGCAGAGAGAAACCTGGGTTGGTATTCTACCTACTACCTAAGAAGGACGGAGGAGTGCGACCCATCTTGGACTTGAGATGCTTGAACAAGTTCCTCAGGCAGGGCAAGTTCAAGATGGTACTTCTTACTCTAGGATTGGTTGAAAAATGTTCACCAAGCTTATGGCAGTGGTGGCAGCAAGTCTAATGATGGAGGGTATTCACATCTCCCCCTACATGGACGACTGGTAGATCAGGGCTGTTTCTCCAGAACAGTGTCAGAGTCATCTCAGTCGCACCTGCCATTTCCTCCACAAGCTGGGCTTCTCCCTGAACTTCCAGAAGTCCCACTTGACACCTTCACAGAACTTTCAATTAGTTGAAGCAATCCTAGATTCAGGCTTGGCAAAAGCTTTGCCACGCGAGTTAAGGGCTCAACATCTCTTGCAGATGGTCAAAAGATTCCAGAGTGCCCAATGTCTTCCGGCCTACGACTTCCTTAGGTTTGCTCGGTCTCATGGCATCCTGCATTTTTCTGGTGCCAGACGCCCTTCCAAGAATGATATCCCTTCAGTGCGCTATCAGATCCCAGTGGTCTCAATTCTCTGGCAGAATGGCAGACCTTCTCCAGGTCCCGACAAAGGCTGCCCAGGATCTCTTGAGGTGGCCCAGCCGAGAGAATGTGATGCAAGGAGAAACTTTTTGCCAACCATGTCCTGAGGTGACAGTTGTGACAGGCGCCTGTCTCGCAGGATGGGGAGTGCACATGAGAGATCTTTCAATAAGCGGACACTGGTCTCAGTCGGAGTCCAGATTCCATAGCAACCTTTTAGACCTCAGGGCAATCAAACTAGCGCTGATGGCCTTCCTGCCCTCAATACAGGGGAAAGAGTGTACTGATAATGACAGACAACACCGTGGCCATGCACTACCTCAACAAGCCAGGGGGTTTGGGGTCAATGCCCCTCAGGAGAGAGGCAATGCAGCTCTGGTTCTGGGCACTGGGAGAAGGAATCACTCTCTGGCAGTTCATCTAGCTGGAGAAAAGAACACAGTGGCGGATGCTCTGAGCATTCAGAGCATGATCGCCCACTAGTGGGAGTTGGCTCAGGAAGTCCTTTTGGAGATCTTCGCCCTTTGGGGAACCTCTCGAGTGGATCTGTTCCCGATCAGTGTGAATCGGAAGTGCAAGCTGTTCTGCTCCAGGGAATTTCCCCAAAGAGGCGCTGTAGGGGACGCGTTTGTGGTGGACTGGGAGTTTCCACTTCTGTACGCGTTTCCGCCCGTCCCCGTCATTCCTCATGTCATCAGGAGGTTGAGGAAGTTTGGTAAAGCCATGATTCTCATTGCTCTGAATTGGGCCAAGAGAATGTGGTACCTGGACCTTCTGGAAATGGCCATCTGCCCTCCAATTAGTCTTCCCCAAAGAGAGGACATACTCTTGCAAGAGGGAGGTCTCATTCTTCACCCAGAGATGAGGACTCTCAATCTTCACAACTGGTGTCTGAAAGGGTGAGATATAAGGATTGGGACCTCCCGGAAGACATAATGGAAGTGCTGGTTTCGGCTAGGAGACCAGCAACTAAATCCCTGTACTGCTGCTGTTGGAATAGGTTTTGCAGCTGGTTCAGGGAAAAGACACTTGATGCTTTCACATGTAAATTACCCATGTTCTTTATTTTTTTTCTCCATCTAACTCATTCTGGGTTGCAAGTGGCCATTGTGAAGGGCTACTTAGCGGCACTGTCAATCTTTAAGAGATCTCCGGATGAGGGATCGTAGTTCAAAATGCTGATTGTGTTACAGTTTCCTAAAGGCTTAAAAAATGTGTTTCTGCCTATTCCCTTCATCGTGCCATCTTGCGATTTAAATCTAGTACTAAGATGTCTGATAGGAGCTCCGTTTGATCCCTTGCATTGGTGCCCTTTTAAGAAGGCTCACCATGAAACTGCCTTTTTAGTAGCTATCACATCTGCCCATAGGGTAAGTGAGCTACAGGCCCTTTCACATCGTTTCTCAAGAACAATGTAGTCCTAAGAGTTTGGTCTTATTTCCTTCCAAAAGTTGTGTCAGAGTTTCACCTTGCACAACGTATCGTGTTACTATCTTTTTATCCACCTCCTCATCCATCAAAGGAGAAGGAGAGACTACATTGCCTGGACCCTAAAAGGGTGCTAAACTGCTGCATTACAAGAACAGCAAGTATTCGTCAAGATGATCAGCTCTTCATTGGATATGCTGGTCAAAGATTAGGCTTGGCTGTCACAAAACAAACAATCTCTAGGTGGAGTGCCATGTGCATAACAGTGTGTTACTCTTTGGCAGGCAAAGATTCAGGCAAAGGTGTGAGGGCACATTACACTAGAAGGGTGGCTGCTTCCTCAGCCCTGGAAAGAGGTGTGCCAGTGCGGGACATTTGCAGAGCAGCAACCTGGTTGGTGCTTCATACTTTCAGTACATTTTACTGTGTAGATTCTTTATCAGGAGGGAGAGGAAGACACATTTGCCAAAGCTTCCCTTCGTAATATAAACAAATAGGTACATTATTGCCACCCACCACCTAAGTCAAACTGCTTTTGGAGTCTATCAAAGATGAGGAATACGTGGGAGGACATAATCCATTCCAATAACAAATTACTTACACGTGGTAACGTTCTTTCGACTGGATGTTCCTCCCACATATTCCTCATTGCCCTTGCATCCATCCCCTCGCTTGCCTATAATTTCTTGTCTTACATCTTCCTTTCTCGCTACGTCAAGATTGTTTCCTCCTAGGACACAGAATGCAAACTAAAGGAGGAAAAAACTAAGAACTGAGGTAACGGTCAGCACGCATGCTTTATATACCAGTGACGACGGCACGACGGACGCTACGGAGGCCATCGAGGACCAAAACTCGATGCTGCACAATGCTCGATGGGGAAAAAACTTTCTGAAGCGAGATGCAAGCAGACTTGAATATAGCAAGCTGCAAGCAGACTTGAATATATCAAAGATGAGGAATATGTAGGAGAAACATTCAGTCGAATGAACGTTACCACAGGTAAGTAACTCTAAACAGGCTTTCTGTAGAGAATGTAAAGAGGTTAGAGAGAAGAAGCGACGGAAGAGATCTACAGTTTAAATGTTCCTGCTTATCGTGACATGTGGGATGAGGACTAGCTATACACTCAGAAAGATGTGCAGGTTAGAACAAAGATTTTGTAGGATATTACCAACAGCATGGGATACATGATGACTTTGATACCCTAAATGTCTATCTGACTGTACAAAGGATAGTTATCATGTGTCCTCATGCATTTGACTTTCAAGAAGTATATTGAAGAAGAATATAATTGAGTTTATCAAATAATTGTTTAATTTAAAGTTCCATATCATTTGTGTAAGGCCTACATGTGTTCCGCATGAAGAGCTTCTTCAGGTACCTTAAACATGAGTTGTAGACAATGTTGTAGACCTTTGTGGACATGGTTTACGTTCACAGTATAATACATGCAAAATCACGTATCCTGACAGTTTTAATGTTATGTTGGTATAGCCTGGTTGGGATCTTCTTACAGTTGCTGAATTTTGTTTTTTTAGGCTGATCTCCAACATATGAACATATAGCGATTGCACTCGCGTATGGAGGATTCACACTAAGAAGCATGACAGTACAAGGTTTAATGTTGAGAATCTATCATTGGAGAAATCAAAGATGACATTCGGATACAAAAATATGAGGTTTTGATGAACGTATATGTAAGAGGGCGACTACAACTCAATATTAAATCAGCCTAATGAAACAGGTTTGGGAATAGCGGATAAGATTAATTAAGTTGCCACAGATTTGGATGGGTGGCATACATTGCAATACCTCCTACAGTTAAATGTGGACCTATGTGAAAGTCTCATAGTTTGCTTGCCCACTTCCAGCAGCTGAAGCTAAGCCATAACTCAAAACCACAGAATGTACCTAGGCTCAAAATGGGCCATGTATCTTTATATCAAGGAGCAGATACACCGGGTAGAAAGGGAGGAGGACAAATGGGGTCTGCTGTTTTAGATGAGTTTGGGCTCTGAATCACAAGACTGAAAGACACCTACCCTGTTGTTGGCGGTGTTGCTCTCACACACACATGCACAGAAGTGGATCCTAAGTCTTATAAAGGAAATACTCAAACTTATTTTTGTGGGCCTCGAAATGCTTTCTCGACTGGTCTGCTTCCACAGAATTAAATAGCTGGCTCCTCTCCTCAACGAGAGGAAGAAAAATCACCTCACTCGACGAGTCGCTGCCGGGCCGTCCCTTCTAATTGAACTGTAAAGAGAACATTTGTCTGTGCAAACTTAGTCTGTAAAGTTCATTGTAGCTTTCCAGTGAACGAAGTCTGTAATAAAAAATAGTCAGAGCATGATGGAATGTCATTGTTTCATGAGAGGTAAGGTGCCTCTGTAAAACAGAGTTTTATAGTAGTCTGATTTGTGTAGGACACTATAATCAGTGAGCCGTAAAAAGGTAATGTGTGATTTAAGAATGATTTAAGAATTGTAAGGAAAGCCTCCATATACCAAATATCTTGTTTCAAGTCCGCATTCATATTTCAGCAAGGGGGACATTTAATTATATTGATGTCCTGAAATCTGCTAAATGCTTCTGTCATTTTGTACGCTTTTAGATTCACCTAACATACAGGCCCATTGCGTGAACCATTCACATTCTGGCTGTTTCATATCCATTTATGTTTCCTATGCAGAATGTGTATGCTTTCTAATGCTCTTTTGAAAGCTGAAAATGCTTCTTATTGACGCTTAAATCATGTAAAGTGCCATCATTAAGAACACAAAAAATCCTGCAGACTACATGAGAAAAACACTAACACAATGCATGCATTATGAAGAAATGTCTAATTTGACAATGCTAAGAACCCAGTTGAAGTTACAGTGTTGGCAGGATTCAAACATTGTGTTTTGTTTTAACGCATGGAATATATAAAGATGTTCTAAGCTTTTTTATGTTCCCAAAGGCAATTAACATGTTTTTCTCCTTTTCAGTGATTATTGAACCCATTCCAATTGGACAAGCTGCCAAGGATTACCTGAGCCTCTTTGTGAACCCTACACTGCTAGCTGGACTGACAGAGCTTTGCAAGCAGAAGCCAGCAGATCCTTTTGTATGTATTGGCAGTGTTTCTTCTTCTTTTCTTTCAGTGATAATTGGTATTCTCTTCACAAATAATGGCGAGGGTAACTACGTGGAACAATATTTCCCTGGGTTCTTTTTTTTAGTGCAGGGTGCTAACGTTCTGATTTCGTTTTAAAACATTTCCTGGGATCGCAGCGAACAAATGCACGAATGGGATTTTTCCCTTATGCAGGCATACATTGTAAGCTCCAATTGCTAAAACAGTATGAGTACATCTTCTGCAATGCTAGGGGCTCGGCATCTCATGGACATAATGCTGTAAATCATTGTTACCGGAAACATGTTCCAGCTTCTTTACTACTTTCATTTGATAGTGTTTCACCATTCAGTGTAAATACAGCAGTAGGGCGGGGGTCAATGGAGTTTAGAATAATGAATCCGTCTGAATGATTCTGCAGGACAGTGCTACCAAACTTGGCACAGAACACTGTCATCAGAAGCCTCAGAATGTTTGACTGCAATGGAAAGACAGTGGAATCTGTTTGTTTCCGAGCAAGGATCTCCTGATGCAAGCTGCGGAGGCTATCACCCTGGACCTAGTGACGAAAACATTGACTGAACGCTACATTGGTTTCGTCACAGCAAAAAACATTGCAGTGTACCACCCAGTGGAAGGTGGCATCCTGGCCATGATTTGCTGTGCATTTTTCTTTAAAAACTACAAACCGCCTTTACGGCCTAATACACCGTGTTACCTCTTCACAGAGGTCTCACATTTTTCTTTGTATCCACTTGCTTGTTTTAGCATTATTAGCAGAATCCAAACATTTTTCTCAGTAAACATTTGTAGTCTTTTAAGCTTAAGTGTAAAGGAATGTCATTGTAATGATCAAAAGGAGAGCAATAATACATTTAAATCTACAGGAAAAGTAAAATAGACGACATGATATTTAAACATGGCAGGTGAACACTGGACTAAACCCCATAGAAACCTTCCTAAATCTTCTGGCACATGCTCTGTGAGCTGGCTCAGACATCCAAAGCACTTCATTTCCCCTCAGCAGCCACCCGGTAGACTTTCCCAAACATCAGAGGTATTTTACATTTCTAATGGATTGTGTCCTCCCATGGACTCCTTATCTTAGATATATATTAGTATTCTGCTTTGCGGTCTCAGAAAATATTTGGTCATCATCTGCTATGCTTATCAATTTCCCTTGATGGTTAACATTCCTGCATCCGGATGTGACGTTGGTGATGGTATAAATAGCACGCACCATGCCGGTTGCCTCAGTTCTGTTTTACAGCATTCACAGGACGCTCTCGGAACAGTTTGAATTTCCACAGCCTTTTTCTGCAGACTGTGACTCAAAGATGTCGAGGACTGATCTGCATAGGATTTGTCTCGGGTGCTTTGGTGAAGAACATGAAGGTATCGAAAGCAGCCCCTGCCAATTGATGACCAGTAAGGTCTTGAAGAAGAGAATGTTGAAGCTCACCCTAGGTCTGTCGATTTCCAACTCTCCATCTTCCACACCTTTAAAAAGAAAATCTTCGGAAGGTAGAATTTCCACCTGAGACCACTCTCCAGAAAGGCCCAAAAAAGGGTTTAAGCATTCCAAACGATTGAGATCCAGGAGCAATTCCTGTCACACTTCTTCTTTGTCATCACGGAAGAAGTCAAAGAAATGATGCCATTGTTCCTCATCTGCAGACTCCTTGTCCGACAGGTGTCTGGTACGTTTTCACAAAAAGACATCCTCATTGACCGAATGGGAAAGGCTCTGTGAAAAAATGATGGGAGTGTTCCTGAAGGTGGCCCCTCTTGGTCTCTCGAAAAAGCCGGAAAAGGCTATTGATCCCACTGCATCTTCCAAGAACGGCAAGGAATTGAGTAAGGCTTCAGCCCGTGTGCCCAAAAGCCAGTGTCTGAATACCTCAGGGATGTCGTCTCGAGTAGCTTCGAGCACTGAGACAACATTGACGCCAAAGGCAAGGCATAAAATAAGCAGTGTCGCATAGCAATTTCCTATGCAATTCTGTAGGTTTGCTAATCAAATGAACACTTGTGTAGTAAAGTTAGCTACTTAAGTTGCCCACTTCAATGAAAGCACAGCTTGCCCTGTAGTCTTCTCTTGCCCTCGGTGCTCTCTTGACCCTCTTTTCACTGTTCACTTCAAGTGTTAATGGAGGGAGAGTGCAGCAGTAATCATATCCTCCACTCTTAAGTGCCAAAGGCATGTGTAGGAGTGCTAGGCAAGAATTTCTGTTTCAAATAATTGCAAACCAGAAGTAATCGAGATGATACTTTTATTATGCTTTCTATATCTTGTCTGGCAAAGACCAGCATTTGTCAACTTTATATCTTTTAAAAAGACAGTCATGCAATTCCATTCCTAAAATGTAAGTTGTGGCATAATGCATAATTACAGTATTGATACTGTAAAACACTGCATCATCTCCATGTTTTAGAGTAAAGTTTAGGTTAGTGTATCTGAATTTCATAGTGTCAACTATATTTCATTTTGTTGGGGAAGATGCATCATGTTGACTTGTGAACCTTTCAAAATGTACATGATCACATGATGAAATGCTTTTAATGGCAAACCTAGTTATATAACCTGCAGGTTGCAGACATCTCGCAACTGGTACTCAACCCATGACTGAACCAATACTCTTTGAGATTCTATATTATCCACCTGTTGCTTTATACCAGGTTCCCTGAACGTGAGATGACCACAGACTACAATATTCCACCTAGTTTGGCCAGTTCTCTGCCTGCTATGCAATCCACTCTGCTTAGTCTGTCTTTCCTCTTACATAATGAATACACAAAGCAAACTAAATGCTTACACACAGTAGTGATCAAT
This sequence comes from Ambystoma mexicanum, assembly GCF_040938575.1. Lineage (NCBI taxonomy): Eukaryota > Metazoa > Chordata > Amphibia > Caudata > Ambystomatidae > Ambystoma > Ambystoma mexicanum. Next base: position 1,198,411,534 of record NC_090925.1, read on the forward strand.
AGTTCCATCTAGTCTGTACATCCACAGATCTACTGCAATACCAAACACTGTAGTTAGCCTCTAGACCTCGCTTTGCTTTATGATTGTATTACATATTACCACCTGCAGGAGACAGCTGGCCAAACTGTGTTCAGAGCCTTTTTATCATATCAATTAATTTGTGTCCATTCATGCAGCAAACCTTTTACATTTTACAGACACTCACCCATGGCTCGTAAAGTCTCTTCGCCCACTCGCTGTCAATTAGATTTTATGAACGGTGAGTAGCATTTACAAGAGAGGTTTGATGCTTTTATTTAACATTTCCTTTGTTTGCAATAAATGTCAACAAAATAAATGCCACTGTGCATGGCTGGCCTCTGGGTGGCAGCAGTGTGCCAAACATTAAGTGGGTTTGTAGTGACATGCACCATTTTACCGAAATCACATTTTAAATGTGTTGTCCTCTGGTGCTATGGGTCAAGTGCACTTCTCTTATGTTGAATAGGTAAACTAAGTTATCCGACCTCCAAGTCTAGCTGCAGTTTAAAGAATTTGCAAGGCCTGACTCCTCTCACTAATCTCTTATTTCAGCGGTACACAACACTGCTTTATTGTTGTTCATTTCATGTCTTGGGTACAAATAACTTCTGGTGACATTACCAATATTAATACACAATTGCTCATCAAATGGGTCTGTTTGCTAATCAAAAATATTTTGATTAGCAAACTCTGCTAATCAATTTTTGAAAACTAATTTATGCCTTGAAAGGCTTCTGTGTCGTCCCCCTCAAAGGAGTCAAAGTCAAAGGGCTCTTTGACGTTGATCTCCGAGCCAACTTCGAGCTTCAAATCCCTGTCGAAGAACGATTTCTTCAAATCCTATGAGTCGATTATCGAGGAAGACAATATCATACCTTCGGGTATAAACGTTTTGGAACGCCTAATGTTCCATAAGAAATTTTCTCTGTTCAATCCCATCTAGAAGACTTAGCTACTTGTCTGAATGAGGCCAGTGGTCTGGATACATCCCCTGAAGTTGAATTTGACACGCCCGATTTTTATTCTCACACAAATGCGGCCTATAAAACAGTCATGAACAGTGTGATTGAATATTTGGGTTGGGGTGTCCTGCAAAGGACGTTACTCAGGAAGATCTCACAGAAATCTTATATAGGTGCCCTCCTAAGGAGACTGAAACTCTTGCATAGCGCACTAAACAAAAACATTTTGGAAACCTGGCAAAAACAAGGAGTTGGTGAAAAAGTACAGAACGTCTTCTGTGGACCATGACTTTCTTTCCGGATACCTAACACCAGTGAGTTTGGTGGTGCAGGCAGCTACCTGCACTTCAAAGGCCCCAGCTTATCTGACCATTCCCTGTATAGGGGCGATAAAAAATGTGACGTACTATCAAAAAGGGTATTTTCTGATGGAAGCATGGAATTAAAGGCCAGTAATGCATCATGTGCTCTGGGAAAATACTCCTATACATTGTGCAATGTAATTTCCCAAGCTGCATAAAACATTCCTGAAGGTGAGCTGAGAGATGGGTTCAATAACCTAATTAATGATGATCGAGAGGCCTCTTGTCAATCCCTTCAGTCAGGCCTAGATGTGTCAGACTGCATCTGTTGATATATGGGCTCTAGCGCGGTAATCGGGAGATTTGCTTGGCTGCGTAAGTCAGGGTTTGCCCCTGATGTCCAGTCAAGGTGGTTGGATATGCCATTTGAAGTGTCCAACCTATCTGGGCCAAAGGCGGATGACAGACTAGAAATGCTACAAGCTTCAAAGGCTATAGCTAAATCTTTGCAGGCAGCTCTTTATCAGCTGCAACAACACCACCTTTGCAGGCTTGGAGAGTTCATTCCTTTTGAAATTACTTCTCTTTTGGCCAAAGAGGAAGAGGTCAAGCTACCCAGAAACAAGGACAAAGGAGGTTCACACGTGGCCCTAGAGGCCGTGGAGCAGAAATTGCTCAGGAAACAACCTCCTCATTGCCCTCTGTCACAGCCCTACAAACCTCTCTTAGCACTATGCTCACAGAACCCCGCTGGGAGGCAGGTTAACCTAGCATCTCCAAGAATACTTCATATGCATGGCCACTACAGACAGTGGCCCAAGGGTACTGTCTCCCATTTCTACATAGAGCCCCAGTTTGCCCCCTGAGCAATCAATCGCTTCGGAAACCAGATCAGCTTCTTCTACAAGGGTTTCTTTGCCTGTTGGAGAAAGGTGCCATGGACAAGGTACCTGTACCAGAACAATAGCAGGGTTGGTAGGCCACCTATTTTCTGGTTCCCAAGAAAGACAGAGGACGCGACCCATCCTGGACCGAGGCACTTGAACAAGTACCTCAGGAAAGACAAATCCAAGCTGGTCACTCTTTTACAGGTCCTCCAGGCCCTTCAGCTTCAGGACTGGATGGTGTTACTTGATCTTCAGGATGCGTACTCCATGTGCCTATACATCCCAAGCACAGAAAGTACCTGATGTTCGCCATTGGCAGTAATCACTATCAATTTAGTACTGCCTTTCTGGTTCACCTGCACCCCTAGGGTCTTCACCAAGTTGATGGTGGTAGTGGCAGCAAATCTAAGGAGGGGAGGGATTCACATCTTTCCCTCTCTAGACGAATGGCTGGTCAGAGCTTGTTCTCCCAAACAAACTCTGAAACCTCTCTACAGCACCTGCTACTCCCTCATAAACTGGCTTCTCCCGCAATTTCAAGAAGTCCCAGATGAAACCTTCTCAGAAGCTACAAGGCATTATAGCGGTGCTGGTCTCTTCCTCTGGAACGGCTTTTCCTCCGGAGTTGAGGGCTCAACATATGTTATGTTATGTTATACTTCATTTGTTTAACGCTTTATGTACCATTGCTATGATCTCAAAGCGATGTGGGTTGAACTTCCTCGGGGACCGTGTTCCGTATCAGTAGTGTGGCATATAGTGCCTGAGTGCACTTGGAATGTGAGCCGCCAGGGTGGTTTTGCAGGTTGGCTGCATTCTAAACGCTACTTGTGGTGCGGTGAATGTGAGAGATCAGTGAAGTGTGCGCAGCACTGGGGTGGGGTGGTGCTCTAGTCTGCATTCTCGCTGACGTAAGGCATGTGCAGGAGATTATCTGTGCAGCTAAGCCAATTATTTTTTTCTTTTTGTGGGTACAGCTGCATTCTACTAGGATGTTGAGGTGTTTTATGAGCGATATATGTATGTGTGCAGCAACGCGGAATTGATCAAGGGGTGTAGCTGCATTCTAATGTTTTTTGATGTAAAAGAGGAGAGTGAGCCCAGTGGATGAAAGAGTGTCTGTGGTTATCGACTCTTGGCCACTGCAGGTATGCTGATTTATTTTGGACAGGCAGTCATTTTCGGGACCCTCAGTGGTTTGATATGTAGGACCCATTTCCTGGGCCCCTGTAGGTATTTTCAATCGGGTTGTTGGATTCTTCTTGCGATATTCTGTTGTGATGTTTGGTTTCTGGTTAGTGTTCATTTTCAAAGGGCAATGGTCGTAGGGGGGGGCCATATGGACACGGCCAGTCCTTTTCGGGACGCTCTGGAGATGGAAGTGGGGGCCCATTTTCAGGATCATTGTAGGGACTTTGTGTTGTGTTGTTGGGTGCTTATTGGGATATTCAGCGGGGATATTCTGATTTCACAGACACTGGCCATAAGGGGATGGGAATATGTCCCATTGGTGGACCTTTCATGGATTTGGGAAAAGCCATGTTTTTACCACTTTACGGAAGGCCATGTAGTCCTGTTTGTGCCGAATATGAGGAATTACTGAATTCAATAGAGTTGGTGCAAGGGTAGAGTAGGCTGACCCTCCAAGTCTGACCGAGTTGAAGGCTGGGATCATAAGTAGGAGGGCTGTGCTTGACCTTAGTCTCAGTGTTGGGCGGTAGCGCATGGTCTTTCCTTGGAGGTATGATGGGCCGCGTTTGTTCACTGCTCGGTGGGTGATGGACAGGATTTTAAAGCTGGTCCTTCGTCCAATAGGTAGCCAGTGGAGGGTGCGGAGAGAAGGGGTGATGTGGTCCCTACGTCCCAGTGCAAGGAGGAGTTTAGCAGCTGCATGTTGGACTCTTTGGAGTTTGTTAATGTGGTATGTCGGAGCACCCAGATACATGGAGTTTGCATAGTCCAGTCTGGACATGACGATTGACATAACAGAAGTCAATCTTTTGGGGCAGGAAAGATAACGGAAGCTGTGTCTCAGAAGCCTGAGGTGGTAGTGACAGGATTTGGATACACTGTTGATCTGCTGGGACAGGGTTAGGTCCGAGTCCAATATGCAGCCAAGGTTTTTGACTGTGTTGGAGGTAACTGGGGTCAGGGGGAAGGCTGAAGGTGGGAGGCCATGGGAGTGGTTGCGGGGGTCGTTTTAAGTCATTGAGGCAAGCTGCTAGGTCAGGGGGCGGATGGAACAAGTTAGTTATCTGTAACTATTGTTCTCCAGCATGGGTCCAGCACGGACCTAAACGCTCACGAACACTCCCCGTCGCCAGCCTGGGAATCATCAGCAAAAGAAAAAACAACCTCACCCCCACCCACAAACTGCACCTCTCCTCCAAGTGAACCACTGAACTCCGGGCCACACCGCCCCCAGCCTATCTTGCAGATGGTAACGAGATTTCAGAACAGCCAATATCTACCGGCTTTTGACTTTCTGAGGTCGCTGGGCCTCATGACATCAAGTATTTGCCTGTCTGCATAAAGATGATGTTCTTCCAGTGGGCCCTCAGATCCCAATGGTCACAGTTCTTAGGCAGGATGAAGGACCTTCATCACGTCCCGAGCAAGGTAGCACAGGACCTCTTGTGGTGAACCTGCAAGGAGAATGTGATGATAGGGGAACCGTTTTGGCAACCCTGGCCGGAGATGACTGTAGTCTTGGACGCTTCACTTACGGGATGGGGAGCTCACATGAGCGATCTGACGATAAGCAAACTTTGGTCCCCATCAGAATAAAGACTACACATACACCTGTTAGAGCTGAGGGCGATCAGACTGGCTCTGATGGCCTTTTTGTTATCCATACAGGGGAAGAATGTCCTGATAACCTCAACAAAAGAGGAGGTGTAGGGTCACTATCACTGGGCAGGGAGGCAATGTTGCTCTGGTTTTGGGCTCTACAAAATCGGAGCTCTATCAGCTGTCCACCTAGCTGGGGAGGACAATATGACAGCGGACACTTTCGTAGTGGACTGGGAATTTCCACTTCAGAATGCGTTCCCACTAGTCTCCGTCATTCCTCATGTAATCAGGTGGTTGAGGAAGTTCAAGAAATCCATGATCCTGATATCTCCGGATTGGGCCAGGGGGACATGGTACCTGGACCTTCTAGACATGTCCATCTCCCCTCCATTCCATCTTCCCAAGAGAGTGGATCTACTCTTGGAAAATGGATGCAGTCTTATTCATCTAGGAATCAGAACACTAAACCTTCATGCCTGGCTTCTGAGCGTCTAAGACGCAAAGATTGGGACCTCCTAGAAGACGTAAAGGTGGTGTTGCTTTCAGCTAGAAGACCAGCAATCATCGCACTATGCCGCTGCCATTGGGACAAGTTTTGCAGCTGGTGTGGATCTAAAGATATAGATCCTTTTTCTTGCAATGCACCTGCAGTGCTTTCTCTTTTACAGCACATAGCTCACCAAGGGCTGCAGGTGGCTACCGCTAAGGGATTCTTGGCAGCATTATCTATTTTTAAACACCAGAAACAAGACTCTTGAAAGGACTAACAAATACATTTCCACCAGTCCCTTTTCTGTCCCTTTTCTGAATCCGTCCTGGGGATTTGAACCTGGTACTAACTTATTTTAACAGGCACTCCGTTTGAACCTCCTCATTCTTGTCTTCTCTGGTTATTAACCTTAAACTATGTTTTTAGTCGCCATCACTGCTCGCACAGTGGGTGAGCTACGAGCCTTGTCATGCAAACTACCTTTTACTATATTCTCCAAGGAGAAGGTAGTTCTGAGGGTTCGTCCCTCCCTGCTTCCCAAGGTGGTGTCTGAATTTCATCTGACACAGAAGATAACACTACCAGATTTTTATCCTCCTCCTCACCCTTCTAAGGATTAAGACAGGTAACACAGACTTGACCCAGACTTGACCTTCTACATTTCTGGAATGGCAAACGTCAGACAGGATGACCAACTATTTGTTAGTTTTTTTTAAAGAATTTAAACAATTTATATTAGGTTTAATACAAACATCATACCTCAGAACATCACATTATAATCGTATGGTAAGACCACATTTTTCATTTTCTCCCCCCTGCCCTCCCATAGCCTGCTCTTTACTTCCAGCCATCTCAGACGGTTCTGCGGGCATTTCCATGTCATCTGTTGAGATGCCCTCCTCTTCAGAATCATCCGCTCTGCCCTCAAACAGAGACGCTACTAGGTGCCTCCAGTCTACCAATGTATGCAACTCCTCCCCCTCCCTCTTTGTTCTTAGCTTCCTGCCATACAGTTGTTTCGGCATTCGTCCACTTCTGGAGATCCTGCCACCAGGCCTCCATGCTCGGACTCCTCTTTTATTTCCAACTCATAGCAATCTTACGTTTTGCCAGTATATATACGCCAGATCTTTAAGCTTGCTTGCATGTTTAAGGTTACATGGTCTAGGGAACCCGCCAAGCATCCCCGCCCACAGGGAGTCTACTTCCAGCATTATCCCCTTCTCAGCTAGCGAGTGCGACACATACCTCCATAATCTCCTAATTTCAGGGCATGTCCAAAACATATGCGCCATTCCAGCGTTCTCTTATCCATATTTCGGGCACGCCTGTGGCCCTGCACCTTTGAACCTAGCAATCTTCTCAGGGGTCATATACGCTGTGTGAGTTACAAACAACTGAATTTGTTGTAGCCTGACATTCCTAGAAACCTTTTTATGATACCTTTGCACCCTGTGCCACAACCAGTCTCCAATCAACTCACCCCCCTCCTTTTCCCAATCAAGTCTTACTTTAGCTACCTCCTTTCACACTCTGGTCATCAATAGCTTGTATATCCGAGAGACTTTGTGTCCTCCCTCTTACACATCACAGAATGTTTCCACCACAGTGTCGAACTTCTGTGCCAGCACCATCCCGGTCCATTTACTCTTAACTCTATTTATTAATCTGGCGTACGTGATGTACTGACCCCGGTGTAGTCCTGTATCTCTCACCAACTCCTTGATTTGTATTGCCACACCTTCATGCCATATATCACCTAGCGTCACTATACCTTTAGTTTCCACTGTCCTCTAAGTATCCCCCTCATCTGGTGATCAATCTTATCTAATACTACTAATGGCATTTGTGGGAACACTGATCTGGATTACCTAGTAGCTGGCAGGCTCTCTGCCATACTTCCCGTATGGTAACCACATCCATTCATTTAAAAAGTGAGGGTTACACTCCTCTCTAAGCAACCTGGAATCGGACGTGGCATCATCTGCTAACCACCTTACCACATATTGGAGTTGGCTGGCTAAAAAATACACTTAAAATTGGGCAAACAAATCCCCCCCCCCTGTTCATACGGGTTTTGTAGCTTCCACAATGCAATCCTGTTCCTAGTGTTGCACCATATAAACCCCTTAAACATGCTCTGTATACCAACAAAGATGCGTCTTGGTATCAGGTACAGAATATTAGCAAAGTAATGCAACAACCTAGGTAGTACAATCATTTTCAGGAGAGCCACCCTCCCCATCATGGTCAATGGCAGCTTGGCCCAGAATATCATACTGTCTTTAATGTTGGCCACTGCTTTTACCGTATTCCGCTCATGTTCCGCCTCGATCTTATAATAAATGTCAATACCTAGGTATCTGAATGTTTCAGGTTCCCACCTGATCTGCAATACTGAGTCTGCCCAATGGTACCCCTACGTATAGACCAAGTGGGAATATGCCGGACTTCCCAGGGTTTACTGTTATGCCGGACAGCTTTGCGTACTGTTCCATTACTTCCAGAATGTACTGTAGGTTCTCTTCAGGGTAATGTAAATATAACAGCATATCATCAGCATGCATCAATAGTAGGTGCCGGCCCCCTTTGGTACTGATCCCAACCTCACCATACTGCTGTCTTGGGTACGCCACCAGGGGCTCTAGTGCCAGGATAAATAACATCGGGGACCAAGGGCATCCTTGTCGGGTGCCCCTGCCCAATCGCCAGCGTTCAGATATGGTCGCCCTGTTTTGACTCGGGCAAACGGTGCGCTGTATAATAGCTTCACCCATTTAAGGTAACCTGGCCCCATCCCATATTTATCCAGAACCGGTAGCAACCAAGGCCTTTTGACCAAGTCAAAGGCCTTCACTGCATCCAACAAGATTATCGCTATTTCCCGTGAGCTCCCCTCGGTCTGGTCTATGACGTGGTGTAGCCGCCTAAAGTTATCTGAAATGCACCTCCCCGGGACATAACCTGACTGGTCTGGGTAAATACGTTTATGTAGGAGGGGCTTCAATCTATTCGCCTTCAACGTTGTCAATATTTTGCTATCCTGATTGAGCATCGAGAGCCATCTGTAGGATCCACACTCCGCCTCCGGCTTATTAGTCTTGAGCAGTGGAATAATTATAGCTTCCCGAAGGAATGTAGGCAGCTCACCGGCCTCAAAAGCCTCGGTTAACATGGCTAGCAAGGGAGGGAGCAACTCCTTCATAAATGCCTTATTAAACTCACTCGGTAAGCCATCTGCTCCCAGGGCTTTATTAGTGGCTAGTGTCTTGATAACGTATTCAATTTCATACCGCATCGGACGCGCTTTCAGGCTCTCCCTTTCTGTCTCCTCCAACTGTGGTGGGGTCTTTTCTGTCAAAGCTTCCACCATGTTAGTTTTTCCCCCATCCATAACCTCTGCATACAGTTCCTTATAATATTCATAAAAACTTGCATTCCCTTTTTCCTGGGTATCTTCGAACTGTCCATCTGCTCCTCTAACCGCCCTAATGACCTGACATGGGATCTCACTCTTATACAACCATGCTAACAGCCTGCCTGGCTTATCACCTTTAGCATGTTGTCTCTCCACATACTTCTTATAATTTAAATTACATAATCTATCCAAGTGCGCTCTACATGTTTACTGTAATTGGATTATAGTCTCTGCTTCCCCTGGGGATTGCCCCACCTCCAGTAATTTAGTATCTAGCTCTTTTTCCACTTTGCTCTGGTCACTCATAATGCTACCCTGTGTCCCATTGGACTTCGATATGGCTGCCCCCCTTGACACCACCTTGAATGCTTCACACAGCGTCCCAGCCGATTCCACGCTCCCAGTATTAATTTGAAAATATTCCAGTATGTCTTTCCTGAGGCCTTCTCTGAACACATATCTTTTAAAGCCTCTGCTCCAAGTTTCCACGTTGGGATTCTCGCCCTAGGGCGTGAGATCTGCCACGTTCCTATCAGTGGCGCATGATCAGAGAGGACTATAGCTTTTATATTCTGCTTTTGTCAACGCATCTAATAATTCCAGCCCAACAAATACATAATCTAATCTAGTACTTAGGTGCAGCGGGGCAGAATAATGTGAATACCCTCTATCTTGCGGGTGTTGTAGTCTCCATATATCCTCCAACTGAAAGTCTCGCAATGCGGTAAGCAAGGCTTTTGCAGCAGGGGTTGGCCTCCCCATATTCTCGTCTGATCTGTCTAGCCTTGGGTCTAAAGTGCAGTTGAAGTCTCCACCCCAAATAACCGCGCTATCCGTATATGGGCTAATCTTGACATACAAGTTCTTAAAATAGGCCCCAGTGTCATGATTCGGAGCGTACACATTTATGATGTTCACTTCTGTGTTCTCCACCAATCCCTTAATCCGTATCATTCTCCCATCTCTATCGATGGTGGACTGCAGTAATCGAAACGGGACATGTGGTGTAATCCATATAAGGACCCCCCCCCTTGCGTAAGCCGAATATGTCGCTCCTAAGGTCGTGCCTTTCCATTTCGTCATTACCATCCCCATCCGTTCCTTAGTCATGTGAGTTTCCTGTAGTAATGCCACATCAACCTTTAACCTTCTCAAATACATCATCACCTTGTTACGTTTGATATAGGAATTCAACCCCCTCACATTCCAGGTCACTATTCTTAGGTCTCCCATTTAACCATATCCTACTCCCTTCATCCCCACTCATCCACTTTTTATCCTCCCCCATGGCTTGTTAATGCAGGCTTGTGTTCTTGCTTCAAAAAATGACTCGTGATTACAGGCTATCTCCCCTCCCTTATCCGCAACTTCCCACCCCACCCTCCACACCCCCAACAAAACTACACCTACCCCCATCCCCCACAACTCCCCAAACAAATGCCCAGCTCCATCTCTGGATCTCAGGCTCTCACGCATCTAGCTCTTTTCTACAGTTCACACCGATACTCAGAACTCGGCAGGTTCATATTATCCTACTAATATCCTAACTACTAAACTACTAGCCTAAGCTACTAGGGGTGACGACCCGTTTCAACTGTGTTCCTGCTTAAACTTCCCATATCCGCTTCACTTCCTCTCTAAAGGGTCAGGCATGTATGGTCCATTCCGTGTCTCTCATGTGACCTCCAATTGTTGGTCCATAACATTGAACTATGTAGAAAAGCGGCATATCTACCCATACGCAATTTACAGTGCATCAGGGAGACCTCCAATGTTCACCCATCTGTTCTGCTCTCCGTCTGGACATCTGCGCCTGCTGGACAGTTCCATGCATCCAACCATGCTGTTGCCTCCTCAGGGGTGTCAAAGAAATGCGCCTTGCTGTTGTGTCTTACTTTCAGCTTCGCTGGGTATAGCAGCATGTATTTGTATCCCGCATCTCGTAGTCTCCTTTTTATTGATACGTAATTCAGTCGTTGCCTCTGTACTAAAATGGTGTAGTCCGGGTAGGCCGTGATGGTTGTGGACCCTCTGCTGATCGTTCCACCTTTCCGGAAATGGTCCAATATCCTCTCCCGATCTTTATAGTTCAGGATCTTTGCGATCAGTGGCATGGGGGGTGGGGAGGGGCGGATTCGGTCACCTGATCGGGGCGTTGTGTGCCCTCTCTACTGCAAATCCCTGAGAGAGTGCACCGCTGTCAATCTCCTCCAATAGCATGGTCTCTACATAGTCCGTCGGGTCCAAGCCCTCCACTCCCTCCGGCAGGCCAATAATGCGGATGTTGTTTCTACGTGCCTGCCCTTCTGCTTCCTCTGCCCTGTTTTCCAGGTTGTGCACTTGTTGCCTGAGTGTCGCAACTTCTTTAGCATAGTCTGCACTAGTATGCGTATTGACTGCCACGTCTTTTTCAAGTGTCCTGGTGCGTTCCGCCAACTTTCTGACATCCAGCTGCAGGAGACTCGCGTCCACGCAGACCGAGTCTATTTTCTGCTCCAATGAAGATTTCAGTTCCGCTATGGATGCGTCCATCCTGCTTGCCCAGGATGTCTTCAGCTCAGCTATGGCGTTCAGGATCCGGTGGTCTTCCTGTGCCGGGGCCCCCTCTGCCTGCAAGTCCAGTTTCTTCAATTTCGCTCCCTCTGGCGCAGGGGAGGCCTTAGTAAAATCTTCAATTTTTGACTGTTTACCTTTGACTTTGTTCTTCTTGTTTGTTTGTTTGTTTGTTTTATTATTTATAATGCGCGAGTGTACCCGGGGGTATCAGGGCGCAGACTTTACAAGAATTTTTTGAAGCTTGGTTACAGTACACGAGGAATATACATAATACAAAAAAATAGGTGCACAAATGTTATATACAGTATATACAAATCATCAGTAAGGCCAGCAGGCGGTAATGTAATATACAGGTAAGCAAGAGGCACACGTGGTTACGATGTGTGCGTGTAGCGCTGGACACTACCTAGTCTTAGTGGGTCTCCAGTTTCAGCCAGGCGATTAACTTGGAGCGGAAGTTCTGATAGGGCAAGTCTACTCTAAGGTTTGGAGGCAGGGAGTTCCAGAGCTTGGCAGCTTTTACCGGGAAGCTGTTGCCTCCTATGGTGGCCCGTTTGTAGTGGGGGACAGATAGGCAATCTTTGTATGCGGTTCTGACGGGTCTTGAGGAGGATTGTTTGTGGAACCTGTTGATCAGGTAGGTTGGGGCTGCGTTGTTGAGAGACTTGTGGGTGAGAGATGCCGTTTTTAAGAGAATTTTATCTCTGGTGGAGAGCCAATTGTTCTGTTGGCTGAAACCTGTAATGTGTTCTCTTCTGGAAATGCCCAGAGCTGCTCTGAGAGCGTTGTTCTGAAGGGTTTGCAGTTTATTGGTGGTGGCCTTGGTGGATCCTAGGTAGAGGGCATTACAATAGTCGAGGCGAGACAGTATGAGGGCTCTGGCGAGTGTCAGACAGCTAGTGTCAGACAGGAAAGGTTTGGCTGCACGGATTAATTTGCTCGTGTAAGCCGTGGAGGATGCAAGGGAGCTCACTTGTCTTTTGAGGGAAAAATTGGAGTCTAGATAGAATCCCAATGTTTTGACCTCTTGTCCGACTTTGATGTTGTTCCCGTCAATCATGAAGGAGTTATAGGCCGGGCCAAGTTTCTTTATACTGATTGTGGTGCCTAAGATGATGAGTTCTGTTTTATCATCATTCAGGCATAGTCCATGAGTAGCCATCCATGCCTGGATGATGATGTACACCCTATTTAGCAAGGCCAAATCCTTTCCATAATCTCCTGAAAGCGGAAGGAGGATCTGAGTATCATCTGCATAGTTAGTGTAGGTGATACCGAGATGATCCAAATCATCGAAAAGGGGCTTGGTAAATATGTTGTATAATGTGGGGGAGACACAGGAGCCCTGAGGTACACCACATGTGATGGGTATAGGGTCTGCTGCCGCCGTGGGAGAGAAGACCCTCATAGTCCTGCCGTTGAGGAAGGATGTGATCCAGGTGATGGCCTCACTGGAGAAGTGAGCCGAAGTGTGGAGGTGTGAGCAAAGGACAGAATGATCGACCAGATCGAAGGCTGCAGAAAGGTCGAGGAGGAGGAGTAGGGTGGCTTGCCCGTTGTCTCTGAGCGAATCGATCTGCGCTTTCAAGTCAATAAGGGCGGTTTCAGTCCTGTGTTGGGTGCGGAATCCAGATTGTCTAGAGCCTAAGAGGTTGTGTTCTTCCAGGTGCTTCTGTATTTGTACATAGGAAACCTTGTCCAGAATTTTTAGTAGAAAGGGAACAGTAGTTATGGGACGGTAGTTTGTGGGTATGGCTGGGTCAAGTGTGGGTTTTTTCAGTAGAGGTAGTACCCAGGATTGTTTTAGGTTAGTAGGGATGGAGCCAGTGGCAAAGGAGGCATTGATCAATTTTGTAATGAAAGGGGAGAGGTCGCGGGCAGCATCTTTAATGAGCTGTGCAGGGCATAGATCTCCCTGGCAATTAGACGGTTTCAGGGACAGGATAATTTTTTCGACTTCCAGTATGTTGACTTTGGCGAATTGGAAGCGGGCTAGGTCGGTGGGCATGGGCTTGTCCGGGATTTTTGAGTTGAGGGTGTCATTCAGGGATGCTCTTTTGCTGGTGATTTTACTTTGAAGAGTCGCAATCTTGTTTGCTAGGGCACTTTGAATTTCTGAGCACCAGTTTTTATCTTTGGTGCACGTGTCAAGGGGTGCTATGGGGGTTTCAATTTCTTTAAGGATGGAGAAAAGTTCTTTCATGTTAGATTTAGCTTGGGATATACAAGAGTCAAAGGAGGCTTGTTTGGCCAGGTAGATTTCTTTTTTGTAGAGTGCAGCTAGTTTGGAGAGTTTTAGTTTGTTAGAGACTGAAGGGGATTTTTTCCAGATGGCCTCGCAGTTTCTTTTTTGCTGTCTTAGTTTTTTGAGGAATGGTGTGTACCATTTGTTGAGGTGCGTTTTCGGTTTACTGGATCTCAGTTTAAGGGGGGCGATGCGGTCCAGTGAGGTGGCCATAATCTTGTTATATTCTTCAACTAAGGACTCAGGGTCCAGGTTATCAGGAAGTGAGTTGAGAGTGGGGAGTAGGTCAGGGATAAGTCTTTCTACTGTCATGTTCTTCTTGTTTCTAGTGAGAGTGGGTGGGGCCTTAATGGTGGGCGGGGGTGAGGGTCTGTCGGTGGAGAGCATAAATGATACCAGATGGTGGTCAGTCCAGGCTTGGGGTGAGATATTTGTAATGTTCACTAGGCAGTTGTGGTCGGCCACCCAGTCAAGTGTTCTACCTTTCGTATGCGTGGGTGTCATACATCTTTGCACAAAGCCTAATTCAGTAAGAGTATTAGCTATGGTACTAGCGGAATGGTCTTCTAGGTCATTGTAGCCCAAGTTAAAGTCTCCTAAGGTGAGAGCTTGAGTGGAGCTTTTGAGGTTGCTGGATAGGATGGAGTTAAGGTCTTCATCGAAGGTGCCAATGGGGCCTGGCGGATGGTAGATCAAGTAGATGTTAAGAGTTTGGGAGTTAGTGAGTGGTATTTTGACTGCTAGTTATTCGCAAGAGAGGGCGTCGGTCGAGGTGGCTAGTCTCATGGTGAGACTGCACTTATGGATAAAGGCGACACCGCCTCCTCTAGAATTAGGGCGGTCTTGTCTCAGGATGGAATAGTTATCTGGGACTGCCAACATAAGCATAGGGCCTGCTGCTGGGTGTAGCCAGGTCTCAGTGATGGCGAGGAAGTCAAGGTCTTCGGTGAATATTAAGTCTGCAATTTCTGTAGCATGAGCTACTAGCGACCTGGCATTGATCAAGGCTCCCTTGATATTGGGGCTAGCTTTGTTTTTAGAGATAGTGGCTATGTTTTTTGAAGTAGTAGTAGTATGGCGCTTGTCTTGTGTAAGTTTAGGGGTACTCTGGTTGCGGGAGTTCTGAAGGGTTTGTAATGGGTTACTGGATTGTGTGGAGGTGTTTGGTCGCGGTGGCAGCGATCTAGAGTTTTGTGTAGTGGGCAGTGAGCGGGCAAGTGGTTCATGGATTTTGGCTAGTCTGGCTCTAAGTCCTAAGTTCCTTTCTGTGGTGGTGCGAGGGTGACTGGAAGGTAGCAGTGTCTGAGAGTCGTTTAAATCTAGGTAAGGTACTTGGTTGTTGTGTCTGGGTAGGGCTGGCATGTTAGGTAGGTGTGGAGCCATCTTGGTCGGAAATGTGTTATTGAGGCTGATCATGAAGTAGGCAAGCAAGATGGGGGTGAGTAGATACATGCTAAATGGTGGGGTCGAGAGTGTTATGGAGCGCTAAATAATACCTGAATTGGGGTGGCCGCACGTGGATGGGATGGTCTATGTAGCCCCTAGATAAGGGTAGTTGATGAGGCTATGATGCCGGGGGTCTGGCAGACGGCAGACACTGGCACGTAACAGGCATGAAACAGGCACTAGCCTTGTTTCAATAGTGTGGTCTAAGTACGACCATAGGGCACAACACAGTAGTGTGATCACTATGCGGCCATAGGGCACAACACAGTAGTGTGGTCTAAATACGACCATGAGGCACAACGCAGTGGTGTGGTCTAAATACGACCATAAGGCACAACACAGTAGTGTGGTCTAAATACGACCATAAGGCACAACACAGTAGTGTGGTCTAAATACGACCATAAGGCACAACACAGTAGTGTGGTCACTATGCAACCAAAGGGTATGTGACTAGTAGTAGAGACCATAGACCCATCTGAGTGGGGGTGGCTAAGAGTCCGTGCATGCAGTAATGTCCCGGTACTTGCAGGTACTTACAGTGCGTTCTCCTTATGCAAGAGGGTTCTGGTAAAGGATATCCGTTCTTGTTCGTCATATCCGCTTCCGTCATTCTCAGGTCCTGCAGATACATTTTCCTTCTGCCTGCTTGTTTATTGTGGCCAATATATGGGTGCGCCTCCCATTCATGTGGCAAAAATAGCACAGCTTCAGTACGCTCAGACTTGCCCCCTGTGCGTCTGTTAACTGCCTATCGGACCTTCCGTGTGGCCACCACTCCTGTGTCCTTCACAATCTGGAGTCCCTCGTATCTTATTGCAGCAGTATTCCAGGGTATTGTGCTATCCTGCCACCCTTGCATCTATTATCTTCTTCCCGTCTCTGCGGGGCGCCCGACTGTGTTGAGAGGCACTCAGATGTGTATCAGTCTCAATGGGAGAAGGCCCCAGTGCCCTCTTGTACCTCGTCGGGACTTCCGGCCTCACCCGCTCCTGTTGGTCACCTTACTCCGCGGGGGTTTCCCCCCCACTGCACAAACCGTGGATATCCATCAATTAGAAGCCACTGGTCATACTGCCTCCAACTGCCGCATCGCCTATATGGCCAGCTCCCTGAACTGGGCTTCTTTGTGCCCTCGTATGCTTTTGTCGTGTGCAGCTGATTCGGTTAATGTTATTATTTGGGGCTCTTTAGCATGCTATTCCTCTCCATCTCCCAATGCCATTCATTCAGTAAATGTGTGTCGGGCACGCTGTCTCAACAATGTGCATTTACCGCTACTCACAGGTCCCAATGTGCGGAAGAGTACCTCTCTGCGACATGCAACCATGCTCTTCTCCTCTGCGGCGTAGTTGCTGGCCCACTCAACCGATCGCCGGGCCCTGCACAGCGCAGCAGCCCTGCTTGGGTTAAGTATTTCGGGATACTAATGTATCTAAAATGTTGCAGTTCCTTTGTTCGTCTGCCGAGGTCGGGGCATTGTAAGTCCAGCCCGTTCACCTTGTCTTGCTGTGCTATTGCTACAATGTTCCCCCAGCCAGGCCCGGCTCCATCAGCACATTAGCCACATCTTCGGCACACTCTTCTCCAGGGGCTCTAACTGCGTATGCCACTGTGTCATTAGACGAACACTCCCACGGCCTGTACAATGCCCGTCCCCCGTAATGGGAGGCGAACTTCAATGAATCCTTGCTGCACGCTCGGGCGATGCCTCGCACTCGTCTTGACACAGTTCCAGCAAAGGGCACCTCCGCCGTGGCTTATTTCAGTCTGTTGCAGCTGGGCACACGATCTTCCCGAATCAGCTATTTCACCCTTTGTTCTCAGGCGTCTGCCATTTTCTCCACTGCAGCGTTCGGTTCCCGGCAGTTTCCTTCAATTTTATCCATATCAGCCGCTCCAATCTTCAATGCAACCATGTAACTTCTTGTGACTTGCACCTTCACATGCACGGTCCTTCAACAGCAATAACTTCTGTGTCCATTTTTATGCGGTTTTATGTCAGATGATGTCCGGATCTGCAGGAGGTCCAGAGAAATCACGTCCTATGACATGGCTTTCTAGCCACGCCCCCACTATTTGTTAGTTACACAGGCCACAAGTTGGGCCAAACTGTGACAAAACAAACTCTACTTTGGATCATTCTATGCATTTTGGCATGCTACTCCATTGCTGGAAAAGATGTACATGAAAATCTCACAACCCATTCCACCAGGGGAGTGGCAAACACTTTGGCTCTCCAAAGAGGTGTACCAACTTGGTCCTCAATCCAAACATTTTCAAAGCATTACTGCTTGGACTCACTGTCAGGTCAGGATGCTTGCTTTGGAAGAGCGGTTCTGCACAGTATTACGTGCTAATCAAAATTGTACAAAAATCCACTTCTCCCACCTCCATCTACACAACTGCTATAGGAGTCTAAGATGAGGAATCTGTGGGAGGACACAATCCATTAGAAGTACAAATGACTTATCCCTGTTAATGTTCTTTCTGCTGGATGTTCCTCCCATGGATTCTTCCTCAGCCTCCTACCCTACCCCTCTGACTGTGGATTAATTCTTTACTAATTCTTTTTCAACGCTCTTGTGGGTTATCTATTCCTCGAGACAGCTGATCAGAAAGAGGGAAATACCAGGAACTGAGGCATGTATACTGCTATGTATACTATCATCAACATCACATCCGGACACGGATATGGCAACCGTCGAGGAACATCGACGATGATGTTGCAAAGGACCCCCTGCTGGTGAAAAGCTTTCAGTGACTGCAAAGCAGGATATGAATATATATCTGAGAGGAGGAATCCGTGGGAGGATAATACATCAGAAAGAACATTACCACGGGTAAGTCATTTGTTCTTTTCTCAGATCCTTGCACAACAAACACATGCAGAAATCGGAGGATTCCCCGATTTTCTCACAGTGCTCATGGAATTAACCTGTGCAAACGTGAGGCACAATGGATCTTTTTCAGGTATGTGCAGCGTGTCCGCCGGACCCAGCAGTGTGCCATTTGTCGTGGCCTCCACCCGTAATGTCGTGGCCTCCACCCGTAACCATCTCCTCCTCCCCACCCCAACTGGGCACAGTTCTACTGCATGATATGGGAAATACTGCCAATTTTTGTAATTTACTACTTCAACCCTTACATGCATGTAAAACACCCATAAGGCCATGAGGAGCATGTGTAAGTCCAGGGCTATCTAATAAAAACCATAATGTCAGGTAAATCTTTTAAAGGCTTAGCCCAAGTTCACAGTCTCAAAACACACACAGGTGACCCAATTAGGTTCAGCCAGTCAGAGCTGCACACTCAATGATAACAGATGCAAACCTTCACACAAAGTCAAAACCCAGGGGAGGGGAATCACATGTCTGTCGTAGGTCTATGTAAGCCCAGGGTCTCAGTCAGGCGCTATGGGTGTTTGAAGCAGGTGCTAAAGATGGGAGTTTGGAGGAGTTGGGTGTGAATATTTTGGAGAAGGGTGGAGGGTTGAAGAGCAACATCAGGAGGTGGAAGGAAGAGAACACCATGAGAGGCAAAGTGGAGAACATCAGTAAGTGAAAGGAGGAGGGCATGATGAGGGTATTTGGAGACAGCACGAGGGAAGATGCAGCAGAGCATCAGTAGGCTAGCACGCCCCTAACCAGAAAGATCAGGAAGGTATGAGAGGGCACTCTTGGCTGAATTTAGGGGGTATTGATGACACCCTGATCTGAGGGGCAAAGCCCACAGTGGGAGAATGAACGCGTATTTGGCATGATATCGAGTAGGTGATGAAATAGAGATGAGTTAAAGAGGGAGGTCAGAACCCTTGGAGCGGGATGTTACAGAACTCTCTTAAAACTGCCTGTGAACACTGAAGACAAACCCAGTCAACATTCTCAGCTTGGAAGAAAAGGTCAGTGACTACATGTAGCTTGTGGTGAAGATGCAGAGGCATCTACAAGAACGTCCAGAGCCAGTGGAGGTGGTTATAACCCACCCGCAAGTGCAGGCAAACAGAAAGAAGTAAAAAGTATGTCTGAGTGACAGGAAACCCCCATTCCTCCTAAAGCAGGCCTAACAATACTGGAATCTTTGACAAGGGGCATTTCATACACCTTCTATTTTGAGTTTTCCCATAAGAGCACCTTTGTGTAATAAATACAACCTGCTGTTTTGCCTGAAGATTGTGTGCAGGCTTTTGTGTAGCCCACTCAGCTATATTACCATAGTCACAATGGGCAACAACTCTGTTATTTTGGTTTTGAAAGACAGAGGTACCCTTATCCCATTTAACCTTTGTCAAGACTAGTCTTTATAACATTAAGTTCCCATTCTTAACACTAGATTCCCATGTGACCTCAAGGCTGGGCACAGGTCTTCGACATCCCAATTTGCAAGCTTCTAAGGAGATGGGGAGGGGACGATTCATCCTCCCAGAGTTAAAAAAAAGAAAACCTGTTAACATAAGAAAACAGACATTTGGTAGTCGGAAGACTCCAGTGTTGGGCATTTTCATAGAGCATACCGCTGCCCAAAGGCATTAGCCTGACAGCATCTGCTGTGAAAGGAGTATCAAGACCCGAAAGCCTTCTCTTCCTGCCTAGTGCCTTGTTAACATTTGCTGCTTACAGAACCCTAAGGTCTAGAGCAGAACCTTCACCTGAGCTCCCTCCTCCCAAAGCTTCTCTGGGAACATGGTAGAAAGAGACCATTCTACCTCAAGCAATCTCTTATACTGTAGGTATCACATTGACCAGGCATAACACAACAAGGAAATCATCCTACTATTTGTGACTTTTGGGAATGCGGTAAAGGAGAAGCTCTTCTCCAAACAAAGGATTGCCACATGAATTACAGCATACTTTACCTACGAACACAGGAAAATACACAGCTTAATAGCACATCCCATGAGAGAAGCCATGCAAACGGTCCATCCTGCAGTATGTTTTCAAGAGATTTCTTGAGTGGCTGAAGGAGCTGAGACCAGAATGAGGTACGTTGCATTAAGAAACACTTTTGTTTAATAGGATAAGCCTGTATGGCAGGAATCCGTGCCCATAAATCGCTAGTCTGAATCCCAACCGATGGAATACGGTCTCTTCTGCACCCATTGAGGGGCTTTACCACCTTCGCGATGCCCCCCGTTTTCTTACATCTGCTAGCCAATCACAAGTGAAGTAATGGCCTGTGACGTGGGCTATGCAGCCACCCCAGAATGAGGTAAAGCATTGTGAAATACTATGTGCAGACCCCACTAATAACTGTTTTTTGTGTTTATTGCAATCCTCCATCCCCAGGCAAATGATGCATGGTGTTCTGTGCAGCCCACCACGTGCATTCTCTTGAAGCATAGTGATATGTATGAAACCTTTCCTCATTTCCAATCCTTATTTCATGCCTTGTGATGTGTTCTATACAACCCTGCCCCCAGCGTTACATAATACCTTGTGAAGTATTTGTTGTTTCCACCAGATGGAAATAATGTTGTGCAAAGTTGGTTCAAGAGAAATACCATGGGTTCTACTTACGGACCCCAAATTAACTGTTACTAATAATGCGCGTGTATGGTTTACCCCCTTCCACGCTCTCACAAAATTATGAACTGTCAGTGATGCGTTGTGTATTATGCCCACCACACTTGAAACTTAGTGTTACTAGAAAGGTGCTTTGTGTCCTGTCCACCACCACAGAATTAGGTATTTCCTTTCAGTTGTTTTCGGTTCTACTCGCAACCACCTGAAATAATACTATGAATATTATATGCAGGGCACACCAACAATAAAACGTATAATGCTACAAAAGTGATGTATTCTGCCAGTCATGTAGCAGAGTTCATTATTGTTAGAAAGGTGTTGTCTCCCTATTGTACCGATGTTGCTCTACATATACCACATGCTCTGCTGACGAGCCTATAGGAATTGGGCATAGCACAACTCCTCCCGGATTCTACCTGCCATACACCAGAATTACGTTTTGTAACAGGTTTATCCGTTCTAGAATTCATTTTCTCCTGGGTATGTTTTTTTTAATTCCGCCCTTTTATGGTTCCATGTAATAATGTCCCTGCAAAAATGTCCCCTAACAAAAATGTCGCTGTTTTTTGCTGAAACATTAACATGCAGGAGACACCTCAGCAACCCCTGTGTCTTTTTTTAAATGGGAGCTGGGGACATCCCTGCAAGCCGTCCCCGTACATAATATCACCATGTATAATGTTGGCAATGGCTTTTCCCGGCGGCATTATGTATGGGAACATTGTGTGTGAGGACATTATTACCTGATACCCCCTTTCTCCAGACTTACTATCTGTTACTTTGACCTGCCCCCAAAACTATGAACTACGTCTTGTTATTACTCAGGGATTTTAGCCCCATTTTCCCCATGCTAGTGGGAAATCCTCCCTAGAGCATTGAGGGGGACCAGGACACCTGTTGACTGTCTGAGGGGAAAAAACAATGTATGGAAGCTCACACACACATAAAGCTCTGCCTTTGATAATAAATGCAATATCTCCTTCCATTACATTTCCAATGACAGCTAGTACAACTCACCCTTCCATGAAATGTGTAGCAAATGTATTGCTCTGTTCCTTCCCTGCCATTCAATGCATGTCATTGACTTCTCACTAGTATAAACAATAAAATCATGGTGATGCATTTAGGTACTATTACTTCCCGTCGACCTTTCCACAGAACGATGACGGGCGTGCAGCCAAGCAACAGAAGATGGAAGCTTCCAGCATGCACAAGTGCAGGAGTGCATGTGGCCATGCCACCTTAAAGGAAATGGAGAAAATGTGATGTGGGGGGCGCTACTGAGCATTATCAAGATTCAGTGTCCGCATGTACTCCATGTAGGTTCTATAGCAATCAAATATGTCATATTATTTCAGTTACTAAGAGGAAAATAGCCCCAAGGCCACTTGGGGCGTGTAACAATAAACAGAAACAAGACATGTTGTGTGCCAGCAGGTAACCTCGATAAGCACTCCTATGGGATATGGAGAAATTTCCTAAGCAATTCTTCGAAAGTTTACAATAGTTCAGTTGGTATTCAATACCTTCTCAGAGCATGCAGCTTTATAATCAATATATACTTCTGAAATGGGGATTGGACAGAGCCCAATCACAACTCATCAATCATTCAGTGTGACACATCAATGCCATAGAGTCAGTGCAGTTTATCTCAAACATATAATTCAAAAACAAATGTCATAATACAAAAAGTAGGAATTCTCAAAATTCACAAAGGTCAAATCGACATAATTCCAAATAACTTGATTTCAAAAAGAACTTGATTCCAAAAAGAACAGAATTTCTGATAATACAATATTCAATTGTGTTATATCTCTTCACACAAATGTTCACTGTTAACAACAGTGAGTTCAATGTACAGCAATAAAACATCCCTATAGGCTCCATTCATAAGTGTTCTCTTTAGAGTTCTACCAACG
Source organism: Ambystoma mexicanum (assembly GCF_040938575.1). Classification (NCBI taxonomy): domain Eukaryota; kingdom Metazoa; phylum Chordata; class Amphibia; order Caudata; family Ambystomatidae; genus Ambystoma; species Ambystoma mexicanum. The sequence continues at coordinate 1,198,434,092 of NC_090925.1, forward strand.
CGTTTCGGATCATCATAAGATCCTTCTTCAGCACCTTGGAGCATATAGTTCCTGTGTGTAATCAGTCCAATATGGTACCTGTGGGGTGACACAGGCAGCCTTATGTTAATCCTATGTGTGAGTTTTACATTCAAATAGAGTCGACAGGTTGCAAGGTAGCATCACTCACCTCCAATCGCTGTGGGAATGCTTCCCAAGTGAGTCGATCGAAGTCCTAGGCTGACAGAGCAGGGTCAACCATTAACGTGTAAGACGGCAGTCACACCTGTGATGCTGTAGCAATGCACCTTGGGCAACTTCGCTGAAGGGCAAGGTTGGTCAAGTTCTCATGCTAATTTGGGATCCTTAAACCAGAAAAAATATTCATCTGGTTAAGGTTTGTGGCGTTATGTCATATGTCATGATCTAAGTTTCAGCTGTGCATTGAAATGCTTACTAAAGAAGTTGTTAATGTTACAAAGAGCAGAAGCTCATGTGTAAACCTCATCAGGTCTAACTTCATTTGCCTTATTCTCAGCTATGAGCAAGCAGAGGTCGTAGCTGCAGCTCTTCTTCACCCATGCCCTACTCCACTGTCAATCCATTCTCCACGTCAGACAAGATGGACCTTTGCTAATCTGAATCTCATACCAAACAGGTTCAAACATTGTGTGGGTTGTGCAAGGTCTTTCATTTACTGACATGCACAACCTTTGCCTGGGGACTTCACACGCATAGCACCTCTATGCTGTGTGTGATTTGTTTTCAGCCCATTTACTATTGAATGCATGTGGGTGGTGGAACGAGGCATCCAGGATCCCTCATCCATAGGACATTGGGGACTTTGTCACAATGAAGAAATCTCAGGCCAAGGTAAGTAGTCTACTTTTTGTCAGGGCACCTTGAACGGGGTACTCCCTCGTGGGTCTTCACCATGTGAGAGGGGTCATCCCAACTCTTTCTCACTGGGGCAAGTGAGTTTCACTAGCCAGTCATCCAAGGTCTCTCGTGGAACTCATGCTGTATCCCACTCAGTTGCACTTATGAGTCAACGGCAAGGGAATGTGGTTTCATCTCACCACACAAAACCCTGCATCGAGGCACACCCGTACGGTTGGACTAGGAGAGGCGACAGCCCTCCACCCAAAAAAACACAAGAATCACAAGGCAACCACATTCTCACATGTGAAGAGCGGGAAGGACATCTTGGACCGACAGCACATGCTGCAGACCATTCAGATTCCAGGGCACATAATCAGGCAAAGCAAGCGCCTTGATGCTTCGGGATCTTCCTGTGGCCACAGATTCCTGTGCAGACCCCAAAGCTGTAGATTCCTCCAAACCACCCACACCTAAGCATGGCGTTTGCTGTAATTTAGTGGGGCCTCACTCCATGCCAGACGTGTCCCATGCCACTAATCCAGGAATCCATGTGCTCTTTGCTATAAATGGGGAACCCCATAGAAGAAATGTGTCGGGAGCAGGTTCCAGTTAATAAGAAGAGGGAAACTGTGGTCCCACCCAGTACTGAACAGGAATCGCTGGTCATGCCTCTGGAGAGCATGGAATAGGCCCAGGTCAGGCACTCCTTTGCGACCCAGCTTCCATGGAAGGCGGCACTTCAGGAATCCTTCCTGAGCTTGGCCTTCTGGCTCCTGCCTCCTAGACCACAGGACCATTGGCCTCTTCCTGGTACATGAATTTGAGTACTCATGTCTTGCCTCAGTAACCAATTTACTCTGCTGGTGTTGGACAAAGGATTCTGACCATGGGGACAGGTCCCTTATAAACCAATCAAACCAGTTCTTGACCAGACCCTACCTGAGATTCTTTTTGTAAGGATGTGTCATAGAAATCATCCCAAAGACATTGGGACATCTGCAACGGCTCAGTCTGCTGTCATTACTACCAGCCTGGCACTGGTTGAGGCTTTGATGATGCAGACACCAAATGTCATGATTCGCCGTTTACGCCCCTTCTGGACTTCCTGGTCCATGGTGCACCGCACCGTTGGAGCCGTTCTGCTCCCAACATGGCCAGCACCTCAGTCACGCTACAGTCTAGCGTTTATGTAGGAGCTCCGGCTTCCTAGAAAATGGGCACGCCCCTGCGGCACTGCGCGTCTCAACGCTCCTTTTCGAGTTCGCTGCTAGTGTGTTCATTGTTTCCTTATTTTCCCTTGTGCCATTATCCGATACTTTTCCATATTCCTTTTCCTTGCTGGAGTATTAGAAGCAGTCTGTTGCCTTCGTCTGAGGCCGTCCGATTCATTCCTTCCTGGACCCACTTCTATGTTTCCACGCTCGCAGCCTCATCCTCTAGTGTTTCCCTTCCATGGTTCCTCGCCTAATCCCGGATAGTGACTGCTCATTCCTTAACTTCCTGGAATCCTGAACTCTTGTATTCCTCCAAGTCTGCTCTCGCCCCACACTGGATACGGAGGACCACCGGCCTTACCTGTATAAGTCCCGGACATCCCGGAAGACAGAAAAACCTTCAAAGAAGAAGACGACAAAGGACAAACAGGTAAGTCCGGTGGTAGAGTGTGACGCCAAATGCTGCAGCTCCGACCGCATCTGTAGATATATTCTTGGGCAGGAACAGTTTGCTGCAGCTACTCCCTTTCTTTTGCAAGCAGTGGGTGTATATGAAGGGGGCAAAATTCCCCTATCCCTCTTCTGGAAGAAAATGTTTTCCGATCTGTTCATGGAATAGAGTTCCTAGAGCTCTCTTTACTTGACGTTCCTCTGGTGTAATAAGAAGTGCTGTTGTTAATTCTTTACCATAAGCCAAACAAGAGTGGGATCCAGCATCCTCCCAGCATACTGGGAGGGGCAAGAAAGATATGGTAAAAGCCACGCAATGTGGCTGGGCGAACAAGAAGCTCGATGTACATTACAGGAAGCAGCCTAGCAAGAAGCTATCGACTTAAACTCTCCAGCAATGTCAGTGGTAGTTTCCTCCACTTTGGATCATGGAAAGCTGCCTTCATCACCTTCTTTGGCCTCTGGATTGACTACCCTAACAGCCCTTGGGAGGGGAAAAAGGCTCTGTATGCAGTGGCCAAGAAGGAATTTAGTAACAGTGATCTGCATTTGTGCCAGTCTAACTCTGATGCAAATGTCATTTCTTGCAATTGTAGATCCTACCACGAAATGGAGGATTTTGATGAAGGCCACAATAGGACAGAACAGACCACATCCTTGCTGGTCTAAGAGAGGTGAATGTCATTGCACATGACATTTTGGAATCTGAAGCTGGGCATGTTGACATGGATGTGAGGGCCTTGTGCTTGTGCCTGGACCTCAGAAGGGATGCCTGGCTTAAAACCAACAAGCTTCTGCCAGGAGTTGAACAAGAAGACTCGCCTTTTAAAGGTAAAGTGTATTTCTGCTATGCCCAGGTTTGACACAAAATCATTCTCCATCTCACAGCAAAAATCGCAGTCCATGGGCAATGGTGGGTTTGGGGGATTCCTAGCCTGTGCATAAAACAGGAACAGACAAGTTCAATCTATTCGCCATCAGGCAACGAACAGAGCTCATAATATCAAAGTATTTTTTGGCACACTGACAACCTAGGGCGATAAACCCAACGTTTGAGGTGCCGGAGGCCCATCTGTATACAAGCTCAGTCGTGATATGGCATCCCTCGACTTAACATCTTGATAGGAGATAACTTTGGATCCTTGGAAACTATCTGTTGTGAGGAGTAGGACAGGCTCACACTTCCCAATTTCCCATCAGTTTACATCAAAACCCTGGGAGGGCCTGCAGAAATTGCTAAAGCTGGATGCATAGAACCAATCTCTCTACTGGACTCTTGGCAGGGTTATTTCTTCACCTTTTTTTCCCTTCCCCAAAAGGACAATGCAAGTTGAAAAAACATTCTTGACCTTTCCAGCTTTGAGTTCCTCCTCAAAGAGAGGATCAGTGTGTTCACTGTAGGGCAGATTATGTCATCTCCCATGAATGTGCATCAGTTTTGTGCTGTAGATTTTCATGATGGCCCCAGGCACACACCAATCTGCAAGCCTCACAAGAAATTCCTCAGCTTCAGAATCCACGTTATTCACTATTAGTGAGAAGTTCTTCCCTAGGGTTTTCACCAAGGTGATGGACTCCCTTATGTCTCATCTGCGTCTTCAAGGTATCCCCATTTACCTGTACATGTACCGGGATGACTGGCTCATCTAGAGTGCCACTTTCTTCCAGTTGATGTGATGCAGTCAGTCTCTTACATTCTCCAACTTACTTCTGCACTGGACATCACCAATGGACCAATCTAATGGTACTGCAGGGAGGATGTCTTCCTTCCTATCAAAAGAATACTGGATATTTGCTTGATCTGCAGGGAGCTCTTTAAGGGTACTTGCCTTCCTGCGGTCAAGTTCCAGCACTTACTAGGTCTGATAGTACCTGTTGGTTCCCATTGCCAGGGTGTACATGAGGGGAACTTAAATGCAGCTTACCCCTCACTGGTAAAATTATGTGTAGCCATAGACAGAACTCCTTCCGGTATTGACAACTATGCACACAGACTTTCACTGGGGGATGGAGGAAGCCAACATTGCAGTGGTATCATTTTCCCCACCTTGCCCTATAACAGCTCTTTCCAGCTTCCTCTCTTACATGTTGGGGAGCAGTGATATACCTTTGGGATGTTCACGACCTCGGGATGTCCAAGAAGGCACAGCAACAAATAAACTATCTGGATCTAAAAGCAATTTTCTTGTCAATGAAGGCATGTCTTCTGTTATTGCAAGGTCATTGCATGATGATCTATACAGACAAAACCACAGCAAAAGATGGCAAGCAATGAAGTACCAATCTCTTTGCCTTATAGCACTAGAGATTGGGCACTGGTGTCTACAGCATATCATTGCTTCCATTGCCTCCCATTTAGCAGGTGATGACAATGTGGGAGAGCCCATCACAAGTGTGAACTCCACAAAGATGTGTTCACAGCAAGCTTCCATGCTTGAGGCACCCTCCTCCTCCCCCCCCAATCCATGTGCGATGAAACTGATTAAATTGCCCTTGGTTTGTCTCATGGAGGGAGAAAGTCAGGACTTTTATGTATATGCTTTCCTCCTGCCTTGAAACGGGCAAACTCTTTATTTTTGTTCTGCGCTGTCCCTTCTTTTGAAAGGTCCTTCCCTAGCAAAAGTGAACAGTGGGCATCCACCTCACTCTGATTGCACCAAATTGGCTGAAAACAGTATACTACTTGGAACTCTAGAATCTGAAATATCTGTCTCCTGGGCCTTTCCCGACCTAACCAGACCTTTCAACATGAGCGGATGGTTCTACACTCCTCCTCTCCATAGCTTTCCTTAGCTTCCTCGTCCTTGAATCAATAACGTGGCAAAGAAACTGTCAACCAGATTCCAGTATTCAAGCAAATTGGCTTGTTTCTGCTACTGGTGCCTTGAGAATGAAACTGCTCCTTTAAAAAAGGACTACCAACAAGGTGACTTGTCATTACTTATTTGGCTGAATCAAATAGTTAATGAAAATAGTCTCCTTCTATCCATCCAACTTTCATCACTAAAACGTAGCCAAATCTGACTGGATAAATATACTTTACTTTACTTTATTACATTTATAAAGCGCAACCATAGACCCATAGGTGTGAGGGCGCAGACAAACACAAAACGAGAGAATAAGATGAGAGAATCCATTGGGGTGAGATCGCAGACTATGGACGACTATTTGAAGAAGAAGGTTTTAAGACCCTTCTTGAAAATGCTCAGCGCTGCCGAGTTTCTCAGTTGATCTGGCAAACTGTTCCAGAGAGCACCGCATTGTGCTTTTTTGCTCTTCACTTTGGGCTGATGGAGCAGGTTCTGGTTGTTGGAACGAAGATTTCTAACCGAGGATTTTATTCCTATATACCTTTGAAGATAGGAGGTCATCTTGCCCTAGAGGCATTTAAATGTAATAACCATGAGTCTGAAGGAGATTCTTGAGTCCACAGGCAGCCAGTGCAACGCTTGCCGTGCCTCAAAAATGTGAGCCCTGTAAGCAAGGCCAGATACCACTCTAACTGCTCCATTTTGTACCACCTGGAGACGGTTGATGGTTTTTTTGCTGGAGCCTGCTAATAGACTGCAGCAGTAATCCAATTTAGAGCCTACAATGGCTCAGGCAATGGTCTCTGCGTTAGGTTGAGAAATAAAAGGTTGCAGATGGCACAAGAGTTTAATGTAATAGGTGGCAGAGGAGATTGTACTAGCCACGTAAGCTTTCATGTTAAGAGATTGATCCAAGACCACACCTAAGATCTCTACCTTGGGAAGCGTAGGGATTAAGGCATCTCCCAGCTGCAATTGTTTATAAGCTGGGTCTAGTTTAGCTATGGTACTGTCCGATCCAACAACCATGAGTTCCGTCTTGCCGAGATTAAGTGCAAGATTGTTAAGCATCATCCATTGTTCTATCATGGCAAAGATGCGATTAAGTTCTTTTTCGTCCTCCTCATGCTGGCCCGTTAGAGTGATGACACATTGGGTGTCATCAGCATAGTTGGAAAAGAGTATGCCCTCCTGGGCAAGATGGGCAAAAAAGGGAGTCATAAAGATGTTATAAATGCAGGGCGACAGACTGGCGCCTTGTCGAACTCCGAACAATATCTGGATGGCTGGCGCTTTGGCATTGTTGGCGCATACCCTGCTAGATCTATTGGATAGGAAGGATAGTAGCCAATTGGCAGCTGCCTGCGAGCAGTTGGCTACGGACATAAGCCTATCTGCAAGTATAGCGTGGTCGACTAAATCGATCGCTGCCGATTGGTCCAAAGAGATAAGAAGAGAGACCTTTTGAGAGTCCAATCTTTGGAGTAGTTTGACTTGAGGTCCAGAAGTGAGGTCTCAGTACCAAAACCTTGTCTGGAACCCGACTGGAAGGGATTAAGAGTAGGGTGGTAGTTGAGATGTTGCACTATTTGAGTATAGGCTACCCGATCCAAAATCTTTAGTAGGAAAGTGGTATTGGTTATTGGCCTATAATTGGTGGGAACGTTTGGTCCAGGTTGGGTTTTTTCAGTAATGGGGTAACCCAGGCTTGTTTCATATTGTCTGGGACCGTACAATTCTGAAAAGAAGCATTTACAAATGTACATATAGCTTGAACAAGAGTAGGGGGACATGTTTTGATGATTGTGGAGGCACAAGGATCCCCTGTGCAATTAGTTGCCTTAAGTTTATTAATGATAGATGGTAGCTCCTCTTCTGATATGGGTGTGAAGTCAAAGATGGGGATATTGGGATTCCTAGTAAAGGTGTTACTGACTAAGTGGGTGCCCTGAAAATCAGAAGCACTTTTTTTGGCAGCTATAGAATCCCGAACTCCATCCAGTTTATTTGTCACGGCATTCTGGATGTCCAGGCACCAATCATCATTTTTTGTAATCACAGATAATGCTGGTTCTGGGACAACCTCTTGTTCTTTCAAAATTTTGAATAATTCTTTGGAATTCGAGGTAGCCTGAGAGATTCTGGCATCTAAATAAGATTTCTTAGCTTCCGTAATTGCTCTTTTATAATTATTAGTAGCTTCCCTATAATTAGATAGAGCTGTGAGTGATTGATTGGTTTTCCAAATATAGAACAGTTTAAGGGAGAAGGCTTTAAGGGATTGGAGTTCGGGCGAGAACCAGGGATTGGTTGGTTTCCTTTCTGAAGGTTTCTTTTTGTTTTTCATGGGGGCAGGAGAATCCGCCACTAGTTTAAGATTGAAGCAGATTTTCTTAGCAAGGATGTCAAAATCGTCTGTCTCTAAGATATGTAGAGTCTGAGAAGAGAGGGCTTCTATTTTGTCCATAGTTAATGGCTTGATGTTACGATATGTAGTAGGAACCGAGCGGGCTGTTTGGACTTTGGTAACAAATGGGATAGTAATTGAGAAGTGAATGGCATCATCATCCTACCATGGGCATGGTAAAACTGATACGTCATGATGAGGGCTGTTAATTACTGCTACCCAGTCAAGGGTATGTCCTAGGTTGTGGGTAGGGACCTGCACTATTTGAGTGAAACCTAGATCATTAAAGGATTGTGCAATTTCAGATGCCGACTGATCTTCTGGGTGACCCAGCTAGTGATTAAAATCTCCTAGCACAATGAAGCGTGAGTTGGGCTTAAGTAATGGGAGAAGATAGCTAGCAAGTTCAGTGCAGAAGTTGCCTAGACATGAGGGAGGCCGATAAATAAGAACCATATTCACTGTGGTTTTGGCATTCATCCCTATTTTTATATGGAGAAAGCCTATTCCTTCCATTAGATGACCCTTAATTTTCCAAGCCAATAGTGAATTCCTTAAAATATAGGCTATGCCACCTCCTCTTGCTGATTCTCTATCCTGCCTGATCATGCAATACCCTTCTGGGATGGCAAGCTGTAATGAAGGTCCTGCAGCAGCAGTGCCCCATGTTTCCGTGATGGCACAGATATCGAGGTTGTTGTCATCAATATAAGTAGAGACTTCATGGGCATGCTTGACTAAGGATTTTGTATTAAGTAGCATGCAATTTAGAGAGCCAATAGGATGAGAAAGACTGTGACCCCATCCTTTCTTACTGACAGATGAAATATCTAGTTGAGCCTTGAGAGTGGCAAAATCTAACTGCTGGTTTTCTGGGAATGTACCTAATGAGTTCAGTGGGGGTGAGCGAGGGGCAGTATTAGGCTGAGAAAGGTTACCCATACACGATGGGTAAAAAGCGGTGGTGTTGGGGGGGGGTGAAGGAGGTGTTTCCATGGTTAGGGCGCAAGACTTACCCCGAAACGCCGACATGTCTGGCCACGGACCGGCACAGACCGGCTTGCCACCTTCGCGCCGGCACATTTGCGCCAGTTTTAAGCAGATAAACGAGCAGCAAACTACAAGGCTGATGGGATATGTAGTTTAGCTCCCAAGCAGCACGTGCAGGAAAATAAGCAGGCTGTAAGCCTGAACAAAGTTTACCAAGTATTAACTTGAGTCTGGCACAAATCTAATGGACACAACTAATATAATAACAGAATAAAAACATATTGTTTGTAAATACAAACGATTGTGCGAGACACATGGGGAAGGAGCTAGGCAAGGGCGTGACCATGTGCGCCCTTTCGCTAGTACATGCTGGAAGCTTCTATCTTCTGCTACTTGTCAACAGGCTCCGGTCCAGTCCTCATTCTGTGGGACTTCTGAAAAGTATGGAGGAATGGGGACTGAGGATTAAGAGTAAACTTTTTGCTTTACAAAGAACATAATTAATAATTGATGTTCATGATTTGTGTTGAGCTTTCTTCAGTATATACTGGACTGATTGAATCAATTATGTAAATAGTGTAATAGTAACTCAATCGTGTTTCAGTCCTAACATAGATGGTGCACCTTTTTCTCGGTATTCGATGACTTCAAAAGAAACTAAAAGAGCCTATTGCATTGGTATTTAGTGTACTTCATGCAGGCCACAACTTGCCATTAAACCGTGACAAACCATTTTGTTTGGAGCTCTGCTCTTATGCCAGTTCTTACATTTATTTAGCATACCAATGTGGACTGTAGGTATACATTCAAAAGGATATAAAGTGCGGGAGTGTTCTCAATATTGGTTTTGAAGTTGGCCTATCAGGTCAAGTTGCACTCTAGCCATTTATTACCCTGTTTGGGTTGTATCGCTATACGAGAACGCCTTTCAATTTTATTTCAGCCTCAAGTGTTTTTCAAAGGTTGATGGACATGTTATTGGGAGGATTGGTAGGGGTTCACTGCTATCAATACAACATTCTGGTGTAGGGCAGGAACTTTGAGGAACATGATAAAACGCTGGAGGAGTTTTTGGGGAATTCAAATTGTGGAAGAAGAAAGTGGACTTGGGGTATGAGTTGTCGGAAGGAGTTAGACCAAAGTTTGATGTGATAGTAGCAGTAGAGAAAATGAAGTGTCATGGCTTGGGAATTTTGGAACATTACGGAAAATGTATCACATATCTGGCTGACGAATCAAGGTGCATGAGAAATCTAACAAGTAAGAATGTCAAGTTTGTGTGGGATGAGATTTGTGAATTTAAATGGATAAAATGGTATTTGATAGATGCTCCAGTAGAAGGGATTTAACAATCAAGCTAAAGTGCATTTATTTAGAGAAGCCAGTGAGAATGGAGTGAGGTGTGTGCTGATGCAACCAGGTGGAAGTGAAATGATTACTGTAGCATTTGTCTCACGTGTTTTGATGGAAGCGGAGAGAGGAGATATTCAGTGTTGGAGAGGGAGGCTTTGGCTTGTGTGTGGGGAATTGAGAAGTCTATTTTTTTTTATCTTGGGGCAGTCATTTACAATAGTAACGTATCACAAGCCAATAGATGCGATATTTAGCAAGCGAGGACTTGGTGGTGTTTCTAGAAGGATCGTTCGGTGGATAACACCCATGCAAGGGCTGAATTTTGAGATTGAGAAAAGTAATGGTAAGAAAAACATAGTGGTCGAAGCACTATCTAGGAACGCAGAAGCAGGGAGAGATTACAGTGGAGAGGAAGACGTGAGTATTTGCAAAAAAGAGGATGGGGAGGTTTTTGTGAATACTTCAGTATTTCAAGAGGGGACGTGGGTGGAGTGCTGTGAAGTGGATGAAATCTACAAGAAAGTTGTCGCATTTGTGAACGGTGGTTGTCACAGGGACGAGATAAGTGAAGAGCTCAAAGGATTCTGTAGGGTGAAGAATGAATTGGGCATTCAAGATAGATCTTTAGTGAGTGGACATGATTGTGGTTCTTGAAGGAATGAAGGGCAGGATATTGGAAATTGCACATGAGGGTCACTTGGGTTTGAACAAGACCAATTCAATAATTAGAGAGGACTATTGGTGGCATGGTATGGACAAAGATGTAGAGAAAATGTTGATAGACTGTGAGGAGTGTATTGCAAGTGAGAAGGTGTTGATCACTCAGACTCCCCCGATTTGTGTGCCACCTACACAGGACGTGGTTTGGGATGTTGTAGCAGTACATATTATGGGGCCATTGGCCATGAAGAATGCTTGTGTGAATTATGTGGTGGTGTTGGTGGATGTTTTGTCTAAGTGGCCGGAGGTGTGCTTGATGAGGGAAATTAGCGCAAGGAAGATGGTTCTGTTTCTGGAACCAATCTTCTGGACAGAGGGTTTGCCGATAAGAAACATTAATGATAATGGCCCGCTGTTTGTGAGGTTTGAATTTGGAGAGTTCTTCGAAGAAAATGGCATTCAGCATGCCACACCTGCCCTGCATCACCCAAAAGGTAATGCAGTGGTAGAATGGTTCAAGAGAACTACAATGGGTGAGTCAGAATTGCAACTGTCACAGGAGGAGATTGGGTACGTAGAGTGATGGAGAGGGTACTTCAATATAGGTGGTCACCACATGAAACTACTGGGGCCAATTGGGAGTTTGAGAAGAAGGAAACCTAACATGAGTCTGTGCCCTGCTGGCTGAACAGGGCAAGGATGGTGAGAGTGAATGATATGAAAATGAGTAGGAGAGTGGAAAGGAAAGGGGTGGTGGCAAAAGAAAGATATAGATTGAATTGTGTGAGGGATTCCCCATGATTGCAGAGTCCGCGGTTAAAGTGAAACTGGGACAGAGAGTGGCAAAAGGTATGTCTAGATTTTTTAGGTCCATTGTGATGAAGGAAGACTTGGGGAATGTAGTGAGGTTGGAGAATTGAGAGTTGTGGAGTAAAAAGAGAATTGTGAAAGTGCCAGGGGGTCAGGTTAGAAGCTTGTGATTTAAGGTTGTTTTCATGAAACTAAATCATAAAGCGGAGGAGGTGTGGTACATTTTAAATAACATACCTGAGATGTGACAACTACGCACATCTGACACTTTCACACCACATCAACTATGTTTAAATCTTACTATCTACACCTCAACATTCTAAGATGTATCTTCCCTTACCTCTCCTACCCTCACAGAGTCACAGCAGTCATGACTATCGTCCTCTCCCGCTTAGACTTTGCCAACTCTCTTTACCTGGGTGCCCCTGCATATCAACTTGGCAAACTCCAACCTGTCCGAAACACCACAGCTAGGCTTCTCTTAGCCCTTGGCCCCAGAGAGCACATTAGACCCGCCCTGTATGTGCTCCACTGGCTCCCCATCGGGCGACGGTTCACTTTCAAAGCCATGTGCATCACCCATCGTGCCCTGCACAAGTCAGGCCCAGAATACCTTCAATACAAGCTCACCCATTACCAACCCAATAGAAACCTGCGAACAGGCATTGCACTCCTTATAGTCATCCCTCCCTTCAAATCAGAATAGGGGGATCCTCCTTCTCCGTCCAGGCTCCCACAATCTGAAACGCAATTCCCCTTATCATCCGCCTCTTTTGAGGATCACCTTTCCTCCCGAAAGGCCCTCAAGACCTGGCTTTCCCCCTGCCTCCTGGTGAACCCATGCCACCCTATATGTTATTTAAACCCGTCAGACAGGCCTAGGTAGCAATGAACCCCTCATAGTAGGTACTGAGCGACAGACAGAATAAATTTGAGCAGACCACAGAACAGAACCCGTGTCACACCTATGAAACTAAGAAAACACACGGGTACTTATCGCATTCCATGTCGATGCAAGATAGCTGCAGGCATGGCCACCCACCCGCACGCACTTGCTGTCATACACTATTTGAAGACACTTTGCATAACACCTCTGCTATCAGAATCCAGCTATGTCGCACAACAAATGTTCGATCTAGCTGGACACATAAACAGTCTCCTGCACATGCATACTCTCCAGACTACCTCACAGCTCCCATGCATGCGCCAGCTCGATATGGGTCGCTAGCAGGGACTTGGTCACCCATACCTACCTTAGTATTGGCTAAAATGCATAGATGCATTCTAAACTCCTCTGACAAATCTCCCATACCTTGGACTTCAGTCCCCACAGTGGGCGTTCACCTACAGCGCTTTGAGGCCATACCAATGGGAAAATGCACTATACAAATAACAAATTAGATTACATACCAAGGTGCACTGTATGCATAAATACAAAAGGATATAGCAGCAACAGAGAACAGAGAGAGCAAGGAAGGATTCTAACTCTAGAGTCTATGTTGTTAGGAATGTAGAGTGTTGTTGTTTGAAAGAGAGGATTGGAAGAAAGGAGGGGGTGAGGGGCTGAGATCTAGGGCTGCGCTAACACTTTGACATGAATAAAGAAAGGTGAAGTGCTTACCATGTGACGATCACTGGAGGAGATGAGTGTTTATTTGTGTCACACATCTATACCCCAATCGTGTATTTCTACATCAGCATCATTGTTCTCAGAAGCTAACCCTGAACATTTTTGGACCTCAGATCCAGATGCACAATGTTCTGAAGCAAGTAAGATCAGCAACAGGTAGGCATGGAGAGGGATGGTTAAAGTAGGGTTTATTATGGTTAAATACAGGACAGGGGCAACTAAATGTTTGGCAACTTCCAAGGGTTAATTAACAACAGGATGGCTTCCACTTGGGTTCAACAGTTCTCGGTTTTGCACATTTTATTCCAGTCTGTCTTCATAGAAAGGCTGGTCAGTTCAGTCAAATCAAAATGCTGGGTATTTATGCATGCCCAACACATTTTTGTTGTCCTTTAGTTCTGTACGCTCAGGTTGACTACTTCTCATCTTCGGTACAGTAAAAGGTCTGTCCCACAGAACTCTTAGCCCACATGTGCATGCATCCTAGGCCTCACAAGGGACTGAAGCTGGATTTGGTAAGGGATGGCAACATCCCAGAGCCTCCAACCAGGGACTGGTCACCTGACCTTCTAGAACGTACCTAGTTTACAATCTCCCTGCTTTGGGTTCCTAGCTCTTTCCCCTGAAGACCAGACCTTAGCTGCCTTGACAATGATTTGCAATAGTCTCATTCCTAAGGGTAAATCTTTCTCTTCCTATACCCCTGCCTTCACCCCCTTTCTCTCCTCCTGTACCTTCTTGCTTCCACCTCCTCTCAACTGATGATACTCAAAGCCATCTCCTTTTAATACACTCTGTCTAGCTTCCTGTTTCCTCCAACCTCCTCTTGAGTACGCCTTTCAATCTTCTTCTGATACGCCATCAACCTCCTCTGATGTTTTCTATGCATCCCTACTCACGGTTCCTTCCAATCTCCTCTATGATCCCTTCACCTCTTTTCACAGCCCCTCCCAAACTCCTCTCTGATGTTCTCCCCAACCTTCCTCCCAATACTATCACTTCCTTATCCTCCTTTCACAAACCAGCCACCTTTCTCCACTCTCCCATCACTGCTTTTGTCTGCTCTGCAACAACCACCTCTCGCCCTCCTTTTTGCTCTTTCGTCAACTCATAACGCCCACACCTAAGCTGGGGTGTTTGTTGCTTTTATTGAGCTGTATCCCCTCCCTCTGGTCCTCTCCGTTACTGGGAGTTATTTCACCTCTGTGCAATAATTGATTTGGAGTTAGGATAGGTTAGGATAGGTTTGCCATGGCAGTGATAGGGGGCCATGCAGTGCCGGGAACCAAACTCTTATGATACCTGTCCAAAAGGTTGGCCTAGATATGCATTTTTCAATCACTGCTGGGTGGACAGCTCCCATGCAGTGTTCTGTTGTTGGGCTGATGCCACAGCTGAGCTGTATGGTTTGCTGCTGAAACAAATATAGTAATTTCCTCAGCTAAGTTGAGTTATGTACCCATTTGATCAACAGATGTGGTGTTAGTGAACTGGACATCAAAGCAATGATGTGTGCTGGACACCGTGTTGTCCGTTAAAGGGGCAGGCAAAGCATGTACATGCTCCCAGAGATAGTCTTGTGCCGCAGAGCTGGGGCACCACCCCATTCAAAATTCCCAGAGACAGAGAGGGGACGTGGGCCTCATTAGGAGTGTGGCGGCCGCAGAATGAGCGGTGCCGGCAAGGGACCGGCACCGTTCATTCCGGGCCGCCACATTACGAGGTCTGCAGCGGGTCCCGCTGAGGACGTCTGGTCCTTTTCAGCCTCTGACTCCTTTTCAGCAAGGAACCTGAATAATAATTATATGGTCGCTCACACGTCTTTGGAGCCCATGTTTCCATTGGAGTTCCATGTCCCCATCGCTCTGAAGTGGCATATGCCAATAATTTTTCTCAGGCTCTTAGTCCAGGCAATTAGTTGTATTGTATTGTTTATTTATTTGTAGAGCTCACCGGGCCGTTAAGCAACTGGGCGCTTATGAAGTCTTAGGTTACAATTACATAAATATCTTACATTTACAGTCGAGGTAACGGTTACATCTAGGGTTATATTTACATTAGCATCGTAAAGCATCAATAACAGTAGTATGCTGAGAGGAATGTTATCATTGGTATGTACATGTGCATTACGGGTAAGGTTATGGTTGCATATATATGGTTTACATTTGCAGTTCTCAGCAACATATGGGATTAGCAGAGGTATAAGAGAATTAACATAGGTGTGTTAAGATCGACACAGGTGTCTTGGTGGGTCGAAAGCAATCGGTCAGGCATTATACGTCAGCAGTCGTTGGTGTGAAGCCAGAGTTTAACATTGGTTTTGAAGGAGTGGAGGGAGGGTGTTGCTCTTGGGTAATTCCAGGTAAAAGTTATTCCTGGATAAAACCTTGTTGAGGAGAAAGCAATCTGAAAGTTTAGTAATCGATTTTTCAAACTGAAATCAAATTTTCCAGATACCAAATCAAGTCTCATTTCTTTCAAATCTGCCATGAGTATATGTATTCCCAAACTGCAGCAGTTTTGAGCTGTGTGTCTCGAAATAATTATTCATTTTTGTAAAAAGACATTGAAACACAACCAGATGCAATCATGAGCCTTGAGTAAGAAGAAAGGATGGTTGTGCTTGGAATATATGAGCTTTCAATGAAAAACATAATCTATGTAAATTCACGCGAGTTCTCAAGTTAAAAGCTCTGTTAATACACATTCAAAGGCTGGAATACTTCCACTTTCCTATCCTGCTCTTAATAGCTGAAAGATTTCTCTTGTTATTCGTTGTGGATTTTATTATTATTATTTAGTTATTAGAACGCGCCGCATGCCCCTGGGCCGCAGGGTCTATAACCGCAACATTTATTTGCTGTGTCAGATTATTCTACAACGTGGAAAGCTGTCTCTAAACGTTGCACTTGGAGGCGAATTGTGGCATTTATGGTACTTGGTATTATCAAGAAGCCTGATTTAGACCAGCACATTTGTAGATGGAAAGGATGCAACTGCAGTACCCTTGAGCACCATCCCTCCTGCTGGCATCTTCAAGGCAACTACTTGGAGCTGGATTCACAAGCTCTGCAATCCTTATAGTCTGGATAGAGCTTTCTGAGCTGGCACTCACGCTGATCTATATGTTTTCAAAGCCTTGGTGGAAGGGGGCTTGTTCACCGGTGCCCCCTGTGGGTTCTCACTGCATTGTACTCTTTTTGCTTTTATTGAAATGTGCAGGATAAGAACATGCTATTTATCCATCACAATGGTTCGCCCATGTTTGTATTCACTACACTGTAGGTTGACATCAGTCCTTCTTGGAGGGTCGGGAGGATAGCTCAGGGGCAATGTGTTAGAGTCCAAGACAGCGCAGAGCAACACAGGTTTGCATTCTGATCCCACGCTTAGAGACTGGGCCCCGGTATGAAGCACATTACAAAAGATGAATTCATTATTTTCCTTATCTTGTCTCCCCGAATGAGCTCTGTCCTGCCGTTAGTCAAATCCAAAAAGAAACTGACTTTAGCTGGTTGCTGAATTCTTCATCGCCGCTTCACAACTTGATGTCTTTGCTGTTCCTAAGTCACTTTTGTGGCTAAGCTATCATATATTTATTTGCAAGATTATTTGATGCTACCTGGCATCAGAATGTATAAAACATAATACTATGTTATGTGACGTTCACTGTCCTACGGGATATTCTAGAAATGTATGTTTGCTTCTTTCCTTGCGAGATGAAAATTGAAATATGAAGACTTAATAGAAAATGTATTTGGCATCACAGACCCAAGATTTTCAGTACCGATATTTGGAGAACTCCTGCCGGTATTGCCAATATATTTGTTTCTTTTACTCTGCAGACGTGGCTGGCTACTTGGTTACTCAAAAATAATCCCAACAAACCTGATGTGCTGGATAAAGTGATTGTGGAAGAACCTCGAGATTAGAAGAAAACCATTCCATCAAAATAGTCAACCATTATATCTGTAATTATGAATAAATCGAACCTACTTTTGTATAGTTTTGTCATTCCTTTTTAACGCTTTAAATGTGTGGGATATTTTTCACTTATTTATACATTTCTTTGAAATTTGTCATGAGTATCAGATTGATAAGACTCTGTTCTAAGCATTTTAGCAAAATGATGTATTGCACTAAAATATGTACCATATTTTGGACTATATTTTATAAACTAGCCAGAGTATAAAGTGAATATGCTCTAGTTTTATACCATTATGTAGTTTCACTTTAATTGTATAATAAATCAATATTCAAGAACCGGTAAGCATAGGGGTTGTGTGTTGCGTGTTGCCTTGCCTCTTCTCGCAGCTCTTTCCACCATGGCCCTCAGGTAAGCGCTGCGCCCCGGCTGCCCATGTGTTTTTAATTTGTCCATAATTTCACCCAGTGCGGCCCGTGATGTCCGCGAGGCTCCATTACTAACTCACCCCCTCGAGTACTGCCTCCCACCCCCACCTCCCGGCTCCCATTGGCTAACCCCTCCTTATACTGGACTTGATCTGGGCAGCCCTCTGCCCAGCAGCCCCTGCTGCTAAGGGCCCGAGGCAAAGGGGGCTCCTACATTGGCGACTCCAAGATGTGTCTGCAGGTGTCAGCAGGGGAAGCCAAAGAAGCCAACAAAACTGTAAGTATGACGTGGATGGGGTTTAGAGCAATTACTCTACTCCAGATAACCCCCACCACTCTTCCTTACCTTCCATAATGTAGACTACTATGGGCCTACACCTTCCACACCTAAAGAGATTTGTTACCACCAGCCCAAATCTATTCATGGCATGACTGTAAATGTTGCCTTGCATTTACATACTAACATACAAGCCAATTTTAGCATGTAAGCGATTCTTACTTTAGCCTGCGTCGCATCCAGATAGACATGTGTTTGTTTGCATGTGCCACACTTAGATGGAATTCTTAACTTTAGCCTGCATCGCATCTAGATAGGATTATGAATGATAGCATGCGCCACACTTAGATGTAATCGTGATCACTAGCCTGCTTCACATCTAGATAGGATACTGTAGATTAGCAAGTGCCACCCACAGATGGAATAGTGAAGATAGCAAGCATCGCACCTAGACATAATTGCAAGGACAGCAATGCCAATCCACTAACAATTTCACCCCTCTGCATACTCCTCTCAAACTCTAACCAAACACAAACACATGCCTACCACACAACAATCCGCACAAACTTCACGACACTGCAACAACAAAACAAATCACACATAGACTTACATAACAGCACACAACGACTACCGACCGTAAAACACCCCAAGCCCAGCCAATGGAACCACCCGGCTGAGGCTGCCAACAGCACATCACTGCTCTCTTGTACTGTTCCATCTTATCCCCACTAACTCACCCCCCATTCCCCTTTCAGAGCCGCTAGAGCGCCAGGGGACCACTCCGTTGGTGATAGTGCGCGGTACAAATATCCTTTAACATTAACATACAACGGTTAACCCACAATAATGAGGAAAAAAAAAAGATTGCAGCATGTTTGTCAATTCCATTATTATAGTATTGGAAATATAAAGCTATTTTAGTACTTGGTTCTACCCTATTATTTATTTAAATGCAGATACAAATTACTCAAGTGGATTCTATTGCAATATTTTATTTACAGTCAACGCAACATTTACCTTGTTGATTGAGCTGCAAAAAGAAGGAGAAAGAGGATTATGGAGAGTAGGGTGGTTAGGGGGTGAAGCGGGAAGACGGTAAGTCATTCACTGTAACTCGGAAACGTAGATCGTTGAACACCCACCATACTGAATAATAATCCTATATCAAGACCTTCCTAAAATAAGGCACTGTGGGGGCCCATGTTCCTCGATGCGTAACATAAAATTTATTCTGAAAAGTCCTACGTAAAAAACCTTTATGAATTAATTTTGTCTTACTACACATTTTCATGTATTTGTATGGCATAGGGGGGCACGGATTGCAATGTAAAATTCGGCCTCATCCTTCACCATCATACAAATGCATGAGCCTTTGCGCCAGCTTGACATTTTCATACTGATGTAAAGGCTTTGGATTCTTTTGTAAACCGCCTGCTTTTTACATGATCAAAAGGCAGGTGGGCGTTGTAGGAATCCATTCTAAATGCTGCCTGCCATACATAAGTGGCCATCAGCGTTTACTCAATTTGCAATGCGGAGTGCAAAACAGAGGTGTAAAAGCAATTTTGCCTCCACTTTACTCTCTGTGGTGCGTATTATGACAATTACGCAGAGGGGACTTGTTTGCACGGAACAGGTCCTCGTCATTTACAGTGTCTTCGCAAATGAGCCCCTTTGTCCTTTGCTGAAAGAGTAGTCCTACTCTGCAACAAATCTTCATTGCTAGAAAGAAGGTGCTAGATAGCATGCCCCTTCCGGGCTGCAGTTGTTCTTGGTGTTTTTAGGATCATCTGCAGGCTAAACCAGGAGAAGGAAATGGTTAACAAATTGGGATCAGCACTTTAGTACAAAGGAAGTTTGAAGGGGCATTTTAATGTAGTTCTGAGAAACTCTAACTATAATGGGATAGGCTGAGTTTAATATCAGGGAAGGGATGTCAATTTAGGGATAACAACACCATGAGATTCTGAACTCTTTTCTTAATTTGTTTTCCCCTGAGTTCTAATTTTTTTTCACAAGACAACGGGATTCCCTCTTGCCGACCCACAGAAAACCCTCTGAAGTGACTGGATGTTGAATCTTGCCTGAAGAGCTTCACTTGCAGTTTTGTGTCCCTTTTAACAAGGAAGCCTACAACTCTTTTTACCAGAAGCCTTGCAAGTCATAAGCAGTTTATCAATGCAGCTGTATTCATCACAGCAAGTGACAGTCACTTCACTCCACCATAGCATACCTACGTCCAGAGGGGGGAATGCTGTTATAGTGAACATGAGCATCAGCCATCACGATCTGGCGCTGCCACCCCTTCGGATCGTCAAAGACACAGCAGTGCAGATCAAGACTGCCGTGGGACCATTTTGATTTATTGCAGCCTACTGCCTGCCCTCCTAAAGCAAAGTTATATTTGGGAGACTTGACACTTTGCTTGATTCAGCTGTATCAACCATTATTGGAGGGGACCTCATCGCTAAGCACCGTTGCTGGAACTCAAGAAAAGCAAAATCCAGGGACAAAAGCTGCTGGCATATTCCTGGGATAATTACTTTGTGGTAGCAGGTTCTACAGACCACACACACTACCCAGCAACAACCAGTAACAACTAGAACAAGCTGCACATTGCACATTGCACTGCTGAAAAACATACAATTGTTAGAACTGGAAACTATGGCCAAGCTGACCTGCAAATCACAACCCAGTATTGATCACTGCGGGTGACGAGATGGAAATCTACCGGGAGACTGCGTGGTAGGATTTTCGTAGGGCAACTGGCCCCTCTACAAGGAAGAGCTAAACGACCCCATGATCCCGCGCACCTTGAGAACCAAGTGAGACATCTAAAATGTTGTGGACGATTTTACAGTGTGGTCCAAGTGGCAATTGAACACTGTGTCCCAAAGCAGTAGCAGAAAGGCAGCTCCATCTACGTATTGCCAAGTGGCATCAAGCAATAAATTGCTGAGAAGAGCCCGGCTCAACGGCAGTGGCAGAACAACTGCACACCTGGTCTTCTACAGAAGTACAACCTGCCCGATACATTGGCAAATCGGGGCACGACGGGGTGAAAAATGGCTGTAACAGCCAACTTGAAATAAGCTGACAATTCTGTTTGGAGGATGATTTTTCGCTTGACAGGGAAGAAGGAACCAAGCCCACCTATCCTACCTTGTATGCATCAATAAAGACAAGGCAGAGGTGATAGCGGATACAATGGTGGCTTTTTTCACACCAAACAAAGCCTGTGGAAAAGCAGACCAAGTGGAACAAGAAGTCGACACATATCTCTCGGAATGCCGAGATGGGAATTGAGAAAATTGAGGAATGCAAACACTCTGAGTTAACAGGACTTGCAGAGAACAGCAAATGGCAAATCTCCGGGGAGCGACAGAAAAACCAACCTGGCCTTCAAGTGCTCCCGCCCGCAGCAACGGAATGCCTTATGGTAATCTTGAATGTATGCATGCAACTTCAGCACTTCCCTAAATCCTGGATAGAAGCCAGAGTCACTGTGTTCCCAGAGCCTGGGAAAACCACTGAGGAACCCTGCAAACGACCGCCCCATCCGCCTGCTCTCCAGATTGTCTAAGCTCTTGTAAAAGGCCCTGCTCATCCGCCTCAGCAAATTTGCCTCAGGAACAAACCTTCTCCTAAACAAACAATTTGGATTTGATAAAGAGCGTGCAACAAATCATCAGTTATTCAGAGTGGTGGACATAATTGCACACGGATCAACATCCACAAATGCATTGGAATTGTCTTCTTGGACGTGGCCAAGGCCTTTGATCGAGAACAGCATAAAATCCTTCAGCACAAGATGATTAACTTTTGATTTCCAAGCTATTTGTTGAACTTGATCTCAAGCTACTTGGACGACCGCTCCTCCTCAAGGCTGTGCGGACAGAGCTCTCAAAAACGCGTGCCATCTGAGCAGGCGTGCCACAGGGATCAATCCTTGGACCATTCCTGTTCAACATCTTTACCAATGACATCTCCACAAAACAGACCTGGCACTTCATGCAGATGACCTTGCAGTCATCTCAGTGTTTCAGGGAAAAGGAAGTGGTGAAGAACCTTCAAAACCCCTTGGACAAGATTTCGACCTGGTACAGCGACTGGGAGATTGCACTGAACACCAGCAAGACTACTAATACACTGGTCACCAAAAAGAACATCAAGGAGAACCCACGCATTAGTCTTAATGAATTTGTATGAGACACCATTGTTTTGTCATTAGAGGTTTCAGTAAAAACCACTACTAATCTCCCCTGCACTATCCCTAACACGAGAGACATAGCCCAGAGCTTAGTTTGCGAGCCATCACATGTACTTTGCACTGCATTGCATTCCAAGTAGACAAGGATACTTTACCTGTATAGTGTTCATCAACACACCTGTGTGCAGGGGTCGGCAACCTTTGACTCTCCAGATGTTCTGGACCACAACTCCCATCAGCATTAGCCAGCATAGTCAATGGCGAGGGATCATGCGGGTTGTAGTCCAAAACATCTGGGGAGCCAACCGTTGCCAACCCCTACTCTAGTGGAACCCCCACACAGCATGGTGGCTCTTCAGAAGAAGGCAAAATATGTACAAGGTACAAATGTTGCTGGTGTGACAGCAGTCCTTTGCTTTACACTTAAATATTCCCTGAAGTAAACTGGCTTTCCAATAGGGAGGAGAGGCTGACTGTGCCAATCCAGACTCGGTGCCTTAGATAATATTTCAAAGTGATTATAAAGATTCCCCCAAATGCAATTCGAAAGGTCCCCTGGAATCATCGCCTTGTCTGCCCCCCTCCCCCGAGTAGACGAGATTGGGGAGGTGATTTCCACTAGGGGGCAGCTCATTCCAAATGGAATATCTTGGGATTTTTCTGTGAAATGCAATGGTGATGTCTCCCTATATTTTAGGCCAAGCGAGATAGGAAACTTATAGAAAGATTCGCATTTTTCTCCTCACAGAGCACGGGATATGATAAATTATTATCAGCAGAATGAGATTAAGATGTTGTACTTAGCTAGTGTGATTTATGTCTTGCTTTCCCTGTACTAAAGTTGGGGGGGGTTGGATTTAAATTTACAAAATAAGTGCTTTCTCTCTATTTTGTGCGCTGTGTGAAACAGGGAACACTTACCAGCACCGACAGTGCAGCATTCAGTAAATGATAGTTAAAATCTACAGAATCCTGCAATACTCATAGGTATAGTCTAATCCTTTGGGCTATAGTCGGTGGCCATGCTTCATAGCCAAAAGAGAGAATTGCTTGATAACTAATATTCTGTCCGTTTTAAACTGATGGCACTGTTTGTTTTAACCCACACTTGCAGAATTAGGTGACAATCATTATAGTTTGCACTGAAGTTGCATGCACATGCTAGAAAACCACAATGCTACAGAGGGGGTTGAACTGATGTAAATATGTGTGCATAAATGCCAGATATTTTTAAGAAAACTTTCTCTGATACTAATACTTGTTTTTGATATTGGAGAAAACAAGGTGCTTAATATGTTATCTTAAAATACCAAGTGAAATGCAATTTCTGACTTAGAGAAAGCTTTGAATTTACTTGCGTATAAACGGAAAGGTTATCATAGAATCCAGGATGCAGCGTAAGAGGTGGCATTGTATTATTTAGATCAGATATGTTAGAAATGTATTTTATGGACATGGTGTTACCATATGTGTGCTACCTCATAGTTAGATTGTCACGGGCAGGCTAACTCTAATTATGTATATACGTTTTCAACAGTCATGTATCTGATTGCGATGACTTCCAGTCCATAAAGTAAAGGAAGCACCGTTGATTTCTTGTAAGTAAATGTGAGTTTTGATTACAAATAGCCTGTTAACTGTCCCAGAATTGTGGGGTGGGACAGTGTATCAGGGAGTGTTATATCAGGGATTGACACTTAGTGAAAAGACCAACATATCAACAAATCTCTTGTCAACCCACAGCACCACAGTATTGCCTGGGGATCTTCATAATGAGTGCAACTTGTGAATTACATCAAGCCCTTGTGGGCGGGACAAAGACTGATATGCAAATGGATATTTCCCATCTGTGAAAAGTACAGTGAGCAAAAAGTGATGGCTGCAAACTATTAAAGTGGGAAAGAAAACACAGAACAGGTTATCATGCCATGTTCTTTCTGGAGAGGGGCGCCTGCTACCTTTTTTTTAAAACGTTTTGCAAGGAACTTGGGGTTGGTCACCCTCAGTTACATGGGGGAACCCAGACGTGGACTCCCTGCTCACTGTGCTCCGAGAGGCACAGCTCCACCTCACTGATGAGGCCCAACAAGGCTGAAACACGTGGATGGGTTTGCTGTTGGTACTCTTTTTGAGAGGGGAATTGCCATAGCGTTTCGGTGCTGGACTGCCCATGTGGGCGGGACAAAGACTGATATGCAAATGGCTATTTCCCATCTGTGAAAGCTACAGTGAGCAAAAAGTGATGGCTGCAAACTCTCATCTCAGAACAGGTTATCATGCCATGTTCTTTGTGGAGAGGGGCGTCTGTTACCTTTTTTGAAAATATCGTGCATCATATTTAACACATCTTTTAAACCAGGCCTCACTAGCTTTCATTCCATGCATGAAAACTCCAACATGGACCCCTCCTTTAAATACACGGTGAAACTTTTAAAAGTTACTTAGCTAGTTGGGATTGTGAGGCCGCGCCAGACACGTCCGAGGGTCCGTCCACAAACATAGTTTAGTGACATGGCATGCCCCCTCGATTTCTTAACCCATTAAAGCACTGACCGCGTATGCTCACACTTTGCGGCATAGGGGTTCCACAGTTCAGTGACTGCACAGGGTCAGCATATCAGAATCTTCTTTGTGGCGTCTGTTTATTTACTTTTACTATGTGTCTACCTTTCATGCACTGCATGCAAATGAACGGGTTCTTATGTCATTTACTTCAGTGTAGGAGTTAGTTATTGTTTATAAGCGGTGGGTTTATTTTATTAGAAGTATTTCACCGGAGCTCCACACGTGGCCGGGGGCACCCAGCTCACAGCAGCCCCGGCTCTGGGGGCACCCAGGCCGGGGTCATTTCATTAGCCATGGTCACATGGCGTTGGAATCACCCATGGACAGCGTTGTCCAGCAGGGGCACCATCCTCGAGCTGGGCTCCGTCCCTGGGCCCAGAGCATACGGTGTGGCACCAGCATGGTGCACCAAGAACGACACGGGAGCCTAGTGATGGTCAGACTGACGAGCAGGAAGCAGCTCGTACATTTTATTAACTTGGTCACATGGGGAACCATGTGACCAAGGAACACACACTGGGAGATACCATGTCTCCCTACAGGGGTGACATGCAACACACCTCCTTTTCCATAACGAAATAAATGGGACACCATAAAACACTTCACACACTAGCTCTACCAACCATAACTCCCACACACATGCACCCTTTATTAACCTGGGTGAGTGGATCTCATATCACTAAACAGCACCAACACAAAAACTCTTGGCACCCCATAAAGCACTCCATATATACAGATGTTTACCGCTTTACATTTCTCATTGACTGGGCCAACTTAAACCGGAGTCCAGGTCTGCCAGCTCCCGGTCTTCATGGGGATGTCTGTGGTGTTCATCTGGTGCACCCCGGGGAGTCGCAGGAAACCAGTTTGTCTCCCCACCAAGGTTCATCTCGGACCATCACAGTCCCAGAGGCCGGCAAAGCCGCACCTGGGGAGGCCCAGGGGCCACATCGGCCAAGTCCACAGTCTGGGGTGGGCGCACCTGTAGTGAGGGCACTGTCAACACCGCGGCCGGAGTCCGCGCTTTTCGCTGCAGTCACTCAATGTGGCTCCGCTAGGTGGTCTTTGAGGGCGCACAAGCACATGGGGAACCATGTGACCAAGGAACACACACTGGGAGATACCATGTCTCCCTACAGGGGTGACATGCAACAGGCACTACAGCTCCTAGAAGCAGAAAATACATCAAAATTGTCTGTTGCACAACCACTGTCGAGGGTGCATCTCCTTTGCTTGACTGGTGACATAGAGTTGCTTGTTTGAAAACTAAAGGAGCTATATTGATGTCACTGAATAATATAAGAAGAAATCAGCTAATGTCATAAAGCTGTGCTTAGAGGGCTGCGAGTTCAACTCGTTGCAATTTTTGCAGTGTTCGGTCACCAAAAGAATGTTCACGTTTTCCGATTTAATTGTTTTCCTGGTTTAAGAGTACCTTTATTAACCACACGATGGCGCAATTGCCCAATGATATAATGCTGAATTGTGTTTAAAAAACGTCTGTGGTGCATTTTAGAATAAATATTAGATGGTGCATATAGTATAACCCTTGCTCCTTTCTCCAACCTGGAAAAAAAAGACTGAACTGACAACATGTACATAGATAACGCATACTAATGTGCAAAGCAGGGGGAACAATAAAAACAACAAAATAATAAAGTAACATTCTAGACCTAAAAGCACAAGAAGGGCATACAAGGCCATTAACGAAGCGTTCCTGTAAACTAAAATATGTCTAAATCTTTACGTGAGTGCAGCAATGACATTAAATACGTGTAGTAATGGATGTAAATGTTTAGCAAATGACCTCTAATTTCAATCTTGCATTGAAAGGTCAGTGTAACTGTATCAACAAAAACAAATAGGACTAAAAATGGAGGGGTAAGCATAGCTACTTTCTCAACGAATATAGTAAAAAATAAATAAAGTTACTATTGTTAATTGCTTTTTTAGTATTGAAATTCTGTCCCTATACTCATATTTGCTTTACAGGTTTAAATGTATTTAATATCAGAGGAGGCACCTTACCACTTGGGTATTTCCATCGGGAAGGGTCTACTTCCAGGGCTGGGAAATCCAAAAACCTATCACGCGTACCAGCAAGTACCCTTCCCAGACTCCTCCGCACTTCTCACCTGTTGTAAACAATTCTGATATTGGTGGGATGAGCTCTTGTTTATGTTTTGTTCTGTTTGGGGATTTTTTTTAATTTAATATTAAAGTCGGATTCTTTTTTTATTTGTAGCTGTTATTTTCAATAGAAGTTATTTGTGACCTCTCTGATTTCATTGCACTTCATTTTTGTGGAGTTATTTTTACTGTGTAATGAGACTGCACAGAGCATTGACTCTCCCCCCCCCCCCCCCCCCCCCCCGGGCAGGGGTGGGGGAGGAGGACATACAGAAGTAAATTACTCTGTGGTAATTTACTTCAACAAAAATCACTTTTTTGGGGAAGTCAATATAAGTGTTTTTAGGGGTTTTGCGGGTAAATGTGTTCTGGGGTGGTGGGGGTAGGGGTGGTAGCCGGTGAGAAGAGGGTATAGGAGAAACCCCAACTTACAAAAATACAAAAAAAAATTAAACTGATTTTTGTCAAAGTAAATTACCACAGAGTACTTTACTTTGGCAAAGCAACATAGAACCACCCCAAGCATATTCTGTACATCTCAAGCAAATTAATCTTAAGTATTACGACACTTAGGGCGGGTTTAAGGGCTTTATTGGACGGTCACACAGACGGTTTGAGGTCAGAATAATGTAGATTACCAGTGAGTAACTAGGACAGTCCCCCTCATTCAATCTTCTTCCTCCCAGTCCTGTCATATGAAGTTGTAACAGGCCAGAAAAGATTGAAACACCACTAGCTTGTATAATTGCAGAAAACACATAAAATGTATTCCAGCAAGTCAGATTTCAGTCATGGACACCTCCTTCAATTCAACCCAAATGGAGGTCACCCCCTAGTTGGCTGGCACAGGAACGTTACCCAACTCCTATGGCAGAGGGATGGTTTTCTAACGCGCCTAATCAGGTTTCAGGCGAATTGTGAAGGTCAATTGTACCATATATGTGGGGGGAAACCCCCCGTTACCCAACGCCAAACCCCCCAACACCCATATATATATATAAATATATTCAGTCAATTGTGAAAAGGTCAATTGTGACCCTTTAAATTCGGTCAATTGTTCATTCGAACAATTGTAAACAAACAATTTGGGTAATACCTTCTGGAACATATGCCAGATAACTTCTTAAGAGTGTTCTGAAGGACAGGCCCCCCACTGAATCCCTGTCTCAGATTTTCAGATATATTTGGAGCAAAGAAGCAACCCCAGCTCTCTGAGCCTTCTGAGGGACGCTATGGCCAGAACGAAAACTACTTTTAATGTCATGAAACATAGGGGAGACTCCACCAGTGAGGCAAAGGGAGCTGTCTGTAGAAGAGTTAAGACAGTCTCAAGATCACAGGGGATTCAAAAAGCGGTGTTGGGAGGGCCTGCCCTCCAGAAAACTCTCAAGAAATGATCTGCATATGACTCCACTAAAGCAATTCCACCCCAAGGGTCCCTAAAATCCCTGATGGTCGCTAACTGGGCCCCCAGGAATGATAGCGCTAGCCCCAAAGAGGATCTGAGGGCATCATAAAAAAGAGGCTGTATTCCAGACTTCTCTCACCAGCTAGCAAAGACTGCCGTTGCCTCCTATAGACTTCCAATGTAGCAGGTTTCCTTTGCAATTGCCGGAGAGATCCCTTTCCCCGCCATCACTCTCCTTTCAGTTGCAAGGCCGTGAACCTGACACGCTGTACCTGGCTGTTTGAGGGGCAAGCCGCCTGAGAGGAGAGATGGCAGAATCCAAGGCTCCTTGACAACTGAGCAGGAACTGGATAAAGGAACTATGTTTTTTCTCCTCCATGGAACAACTAGAATCCCTTGTGCCCTTTCTTCCTGATCTTCAGGATTTCCTACAGGATCCATGGAATTGTGGGATTCTCATACACTGATCTGCTGGTGTGTGTCGGAAACAAATGATCCATACTCGAAGCCCTTGGATTCCTGCATCTGGAACTGTATCTGGTAGTTTGAGAATCTCCCCAGTAGCCACCAAGTTCACTCGGGGGGGGGAGGGGGGGTTCCCATCCTGGAACAAATCTGTTTGAAAGTCTCTAGGAACAACAAATACTTCTGTGCTAATGGGAACTGGCGGATCATGTGTCTAACTGTGTATTCTCCTTCACTGGGAAAACGAGGCCATGAGATCCAGAAAGTGCAATTTTCTCTGTCAGCAAATATCCTGTGCTAGGGCTGCCAGAACAGCGCACAGAATTCCTCCTTGGTGAATCAGATAACGTGTTGCCAGGAGATTTTCCATTTGCACCTATACATGTTCTCCCACCTGGAATGGAAGAAACTCCTTCAGAGTCATATGAATTGTCATCAATATTCTCCATTTTGAAAACTGTTCGGATTGTGTGGGGACCAGCGACACACAACTGATCCTTCCTCCAGAATTGCCCCCCAGTCAACCTTACTGGGATCCATTGTGACCACCATGGGGTCAGGAGGTTCAATTGTAATCACCTTGTTGATGTTTTGTAACCAACACAAAAGAGCCTCTGGAATAGTGACAGTGGGATTCAGGATTTATATACCAGTGTCCAGTTGCCATCATGTCAGTAGATAGCAGATTAGTTGCTTAAGGTTCAGGTGTGCCCAGGCTTCTGTAGACACTGTAAGGGTGCTGAAGTACGAGTCTGACACAGTGGTGGCATGTTTATTGGCAAAGACGTTTATAAAAGTAAAAGAAAAGGAAAAACCTATCTTGCCCCATTACTATGAGTGGTGGCCCTACCTCAACAAAATTACTGAGGACTATGTCTGGATTTTTTGTAAAGTGTCCACCTTCCTGTGTCCAAACCTTTTCCCATCCCTTACACAAGGAAAAACTGGGTGTCTTCTTGATCCAGAAGGCGGTCCCTCTCATTCAGCATGCAGCCCAAAAGTGGACAATTCTTGATATGAGTGCATGTTCAATTAAATGTTCCGATTTAAATGTTCCTTCCATTGTATATCAAGTACAGTTCCCAGAGTAGTATCAGGTCTGGTTCACTATCCTGCCAGATCTGACCGTAGACATTCTATTCACACAAAAAAATACAATGACGAAAATATCTCCAGGTCACCAATGTGGCGCCAAGCCTGGTTCACTATCCTTCCAGACTTGATTGTATATTTTAGAGTTCCAAAAAGTCTCTCTCTCTTTGGTAAAGTGTCCCTGACGCCTTCTGGTTTCTTGTGCTTCCTTTTCTCTTTTGCTTTGGCCCAAGATGGTTATAGGTCAAAGTTTCGAATGCATAGGATCGAATGCCAAAAGGGTCGAATCAAAAGGACCTAAAACCAAAGTTTTTTTTTAATTATTATTATTTTTTTGGTGGCGGGGGTCGCTCCCCAAACCCCCTTTTTTGTGGTAAAAACCACTTTTTTTTCAAAAACAGAAACCCCAAAAAAATATACATTTAAAAAAAAAAAAAATTGACCCTTTGGTTTTAGGTCAAATTGAGTCGACCCTTTGGCATTCGATCCTTTTGTATTAGGTACTTTAACTGGACACCGCCCAAGATCCCTCTGGTCTGTTCGGGATATCACTGATTGGTTCTCTTGCTTTTCTCTGGGTTCCAAACCCATCTAAACTTTTTGGGGCCTCACCGATTCACTTTGGGCTCTGGCCCATGATTATGTACCTCTTCACACTTGAGTGTGTCTTTGACCCCTGTAAACCTCTGTTGCAGATTTCGCCCCTTTCCATATGGGTCCCCGACCCTTATGCACACTTGCAGTGCTTCCCTGTCTTCAAATGCGTCCTAGACCCTGATATCCTGTTTCCTTGGGACCTCTGCCCCAGCTTCACACAATGTCCAATTGAACAGACCTGGAGTACTCCTCTGCCAATTACTATTTCACATAGGATAAGTGCCAAAGTTCGTCTTAAACTGTATAATTCCTTTGTGACCCCTTTCTGTCTTTCAGATTCTTAATATGTGTAGTTTCAATCTATTTAGATCCCTCCGTACCCCAATTGTGGTCCCAACCCTTTCCCTGCCTTCGGGAACCGTGGCTGTGGGCTCCGATCTATCCGGGGAAACAGAGCGGGCTTCCTAGGATTTGCCACGTTAAGTGTTTCCTCTCTCTGGCGGCTCTGCAGCGTTTGGCTCTCTCTCCCACTGTTGGATGCACGCCTTCCCCTTCTCACTCTAGTTTCACCGGTAGGGTTTAGTGTCTCCCCGCCACCGGCCAGGTCCCTCTTGCATGGACCTCCTGGAGAGAGTTCTCTCCTTGACAACGTCTTTTCCCCTTTCCTCTGGGTCCCTTGACACAGAACCGGCATCTGGTTGCTCACTCCTCCTGGGCTGGTTTGACACACTCTGCAGTCCCTTATTGCTTTTTATCATTGAGGCTGCCTTTGGTAAACTATATCGCGTAGGTTGGTTCTGCAGTGGGCTTTTGCCTCCTTGGTTCTTCTTCATGTCAGGGATTTTTTGTATTCTACTTGGGTAAGCCTCACTCTTCCTCATCCCCAGTATAACCAATGCAGTCCTCTACTCCAACAAAGCACATAGAGCTATAGGAAACCAGAGGGGACTAAGTGGGGGTACCAGGACAATGCGGAAGGTAATGGAGATGGCGAATACTGCGTTCTCCCAAGGCCATTGTCACCAGTCCCATGTAGGCCTTCCCTCACCATGAGATCCACACACTGACTACCACACCGAGGAGGACTATCAGGTAGCGGCCTTACCTCTCTGGCCTCATGGGAAGGGGATGTTCCTGATGGGAGCAGTGACAATACCCTGGGATTTTCTGGGAATGGGGAATCTTCATACTCAGAACTTAGGCAGGTTTGCATCTTTATTGCCCGATCATGTAGGAAATAGACTTTGTTCACAAAGGTATTGAATGACACCCCAAAGAAATCCAGGTTGTAAGTGGGCCTGAGGTGGGGTTATTTGCCATTTATCACCTAACCATGTGATTGTAGTAGAGTTTAAACCAAAGATGCTTGAGACTTTGTCAGCTCAAAGAATTAAGCATGGAATGAAGTTGTCTATCTATAGGTGCGTCATTGCCCCTTGCCCCTGCAGAAGAGCTACAAGCTGTGTAGGCTTTTTTGTGATCACTCCAGAGAGCAAAAAGAAGTAACTGGAAATGATAATGTCCTGTACCGTTCTAAAACCTGATAAACCTCTGACATTCTCAGAAAATCGGAACGTGAAATATGCACCTTTTAGGTCCACTGACATCATGGAGACATGAGATGGATTGCCCTAGTTCCATTCTGAATGTTTCGTTGGTAACAAACCGATTCAAGCGTTTCAGAACCAGAATTGGTTTGTACTCTTTTGAAGGTTTCATCGCAAGGAATAAGATGGAATACTAGTCCTCTTTGTGTTCTTGCAGAGGTATAGGGAGAACGGTACCTTTCAATGGCAAATCCATAACTCCTTTCCATATGTCTGCTTCCTACAGTCACCCAGGATAGAAGTGCTTCTCATCCTTTGGATTCATGGAGGACTTGTGAACTCCGGGAAAAAATATCCAGCACCCACTGACCTCATAGTCCGCCCATGTACCATAATGATTTGATAATCTCCCGTCCACAAGCATGTCCGATGGGGAGGTCAGGGAAGAGACCTCCATCCGGAGTGCTGCTGTATCTGAGCAGGAACCAAGGTCCTACTGGCTTGAATGGCAGTGCTACCTTTAACCCTTCCCCCCCTGCTGGAAAGTCTATTCAAAAGGAGATTGGTTTTAGCAGTCTGATGACATGTGATCCTTCCAATGAGGTATAGGCTTTACCGGGATTGCAATTCTCGAATGCAGTTTGGAAGTTTCAACAGGGATGCTTTCTGTGCCATACTCGAGTCAAAACTGGCACTTGGCATCAACTTATCACAGCAAACGTGAGATAACAGCTGCACCTGCTTCATTATCTTGTGGGACCATTGTAAGCAATTGTAACCTTATACTCCTGCTGTCCAGAGATCTGAAAAATTATAAAAACCAGCTTTTTGTTATATATAACTTGCTTATGTGGATGCTCGGATAGAGAAATTCATGGAAGCGTAGTTTTGCTTAAGAGAAGACTTAACCCTTTTGTCTATTGGATCTGAGGGTGCAGCGTTCCCAGATGCAACTGCATTCTTCCCTGACAGAAAAGGAAGGAGAAAGTCCAATTTAAGGGTATCTTGGCAGTCCTCCACAAACCATAACAAAGCATAGCGCTTTGATAGGACGCCTTCCGCTCTTGAGACAGGACATCTGTGATCTTGAGAAGGACAGGAATGCCTATGGCTGCTGTAGTCTTGACATGTCTTATCTTGGCATTCACAGAGGTGGATGGGATTTCAGGATCCGGCATTTCTTTATTCTTATAAACCTAAACCAGATTGTATTCAACATCTTTTGAGAAATATCCCTCCCCACATACTTCATGGCATCCTCCCCCAAGTGCTCGTCCGGACTGGATACTAGTACTGGAAACATAGTTCCACACTCTAAAGTTCCTCCATATACCCAGAATAGATGTCAAATGGCTACATCTTATTTGTGAAATTAAAACAAGTTTGTCATTATGACTGGTTGACTTGGTATTTTCTAATGTACATATTTTTTTAAGTTGATTGGTATCAGATTTTAATTTATCACATTAATGTTTAATGATAAAATATCGAACTTGAACAGCTTGATAACAATTTAAATCTTGAGTGTAGGGGCAGAGTACAAATGCAACCGTAGAAATCATTGGGTACCTCGGTCTTCAAATAATGTAGTGACTTATTTTTCATACTCTCACACTTTATTGTATGTGGCTCATTCGCACCCGTGGCAGGGCGTCAGTGCCGGTTTACCCATTAGGCCAAGTAGGCACCAGCCTATCGGCCCCACTCCTTTTAGGGGTCCAGCAACAACGGATCAAAATAAAGTGAATGCAAAACTTATTGGGAGATAATCTGCAGTGGGGGGGGCACTTTACGGCTGCATATGGGCCTCCACAGGGTTTAATCCGGCACTGAAGGGTGCACAGCCAATCAGGTGGCAGAAACAGCAGGTGAGATTACACAAACAATCACCATCCGAGGCCCTAACCGGGTGGCGTTTTTCTTTTTTTTTTTTCTTCATTGCAGAGAGGCAACAGGCAGCCTCTCCCTGTTGGCGCCTCGGCCCAAAATGTCCTGCTTCCCCCCCCCCCTACCCATTGCATTGCACTCCGGTCCCGAGCTCCCCTGTCTGGCTGCTGCCATAGAAATGGAAAAGGCTCTTTGTTTTACGTGGTGATGACAGACGTCTGGCCACCCACAACATATTTACTACAATGCTGGTCATCTTGCAATATATATTGTAATAATATTTTCAATTATTGAGGGGTTAAATGTCAATGTTTTATATATATTCCCTCTGATTGAGGAGAATGGGGTTACAATAATTAAATCAAATCTCTTATTTAGCAAATCTTAACTCTACTATTTGGATCATGTAGTGTTGTTGTATTCATGTGAAGATTGTTGCTATTGTGTTTGTATTCTGAGTAATTACTTGATCTATAGGTTTATTTCGTACTGCTGAACACTTTTAAGATGTTACTTATCTCTCTCCAACAATTATTGGCTATTAGTTAAACAATTTCACATTAATGTTGTCTTACATTTGATGAGAAAAGTGGTAATGTCATGTTGTAATGCTATGCTATTAAATTTTATTTGTTAGTATAATTAATTGACTTTAAATGCTGCACTTGAATATCCCGCATTTTTGTGACATTCAGCTAAAACTCATAAGGTCAATATGTCTGCAGTGGTTATTGCTAAAACAGAAAGGATTCTGCATCTGTATTCAGTCCTGCCTTCAAGCTGTTTGTGAGGAAAACCTGCTTTGCTTCTGTACAACATAATTGTAGTTCCAGATGTTCTCCACAAGACTGGGATGGAACCAGGGCTGGAAATGGAAAAAAAAACATTTACTGGGGCAACCCTCTCCTCCTTGAGGAGGTGTGGGGTTTAGGGGATGAGGGGGCTGGGCTGAGGGGAGTGGAGTAGCCCCAGTCCTGGTCACGCAACACAATATCGCTTTTCGAACCCAATCCTGGCCATTTGCTTAAAAGCAAAGAGCATTATGGGAACATAAGAATGCACACAATTTCAAATTTGAAACATATCTAATAGTGATTCAGCAAGAAATCTTTTGAGCGAGTAATGGAATGGACTATGCCCTTTTCATTAGTCACAATACTCTTAATAAATAATGTCTGCAAATTGCAAGACATGTATACCAATTTGGACAGCTGCCAAATAGCATGTGACACTTTGGCTGTTTCTGCATTTAGTCTCCCGCATGCCGTCTTTTGAAGCCCGGGCTGTCAGAGCTGGAGGATCTATCTGTGAGTTTTCTTTGCTAATCCTAGGCCCCGGGATGCAGCCGAGCTCAGGCAATACAAATTTTACAGGAGCTGTGCTCCGTCTTGTTCTGGCCCATTCCTTACCCTGGATTGAAAATATTCAACACCTAGGAAATTATTTTAGAAACGTCTACTGCCCGTATGCTGCACTTGCTGCCCGTATGCTGGAATTGAAAGTGGAATGTCTTCATTTTTTATTACTCTCATGTGTTCACAGATAGTCAGTTCAAGAGTTCTATTAGCATTCTACTTATGCCTTCATTTTGTCGACAGAAATTCTTTCTAATTATTTTACTTTTGAAGAATTCTGCCAAAAACTCATAAAAATATATAGGGGGGCGGGGGATAAGGGAGTAAAAAGTGTAGGGAGGGTATTTTGGAATGGTGATTAGTGTCGGAAAAGGGGAGGCTTGGGGGAACCGCCAAATAATAATAAAAGAAAATCGATGACTTTTGTCAACAGAATTCCATCCAAGTAATATTCCTGTCGGCAAAACGACATGGAACCAGTATTCGATTAGTATTCTCAAAATATATTTCTTTGCAAGTGCATATTATTATATACATACTATACTATCTATAATTGCAGGTTTTACATGTTTTCAAATTGTAGCTTCAGGTCTTGTTCCAGTAAAAAGTTGAAGACTCTTTGATAGCATATTGACACATCTTACAATTGCCACAAATAAATGTTCTATTTGGTTTGGCAGACAACCATGCTGCTTCTTTGTTCCCAATAGTCTTTCAAAAGCTTGGGTTTACTATGTTTTTCACAGTCTATGCTTGGTGTATATGATGTGTTTGTCAGTCATGTTTATTGCAGAAAAACATATTCCATAAAACAATACAGTTCATACAACAGATTATACATTTGGTTAACAAATAACTCAAATAAAAAGGGTAGTTTGTCATTAATGTACTTTTATGATGGCTTGGTCTTGTTTTAGTATATGCCAGTTTTTCAGTAGAAGATTGGTGTGTCTATGTTTGTTGTGAGCTGGAACTGTTATGATAAAGTTCACTGTTTCATTCGGAATCTCTTGTTTTCAAATTTTGGGAGTGATATGAACCAATCAATGTTTAGAGCCTGTGCGTGCTATTGGTTTGCTCACTTCTCCGATGTTGGATCCCCTTTGCAAGAATCGTTATTTGATTTTTTTTTCTTATTATTTGCATACAAGTTTTTACTGCATTTTTTTCTTTTTTCCTAACACTTCTCTTCCTTTTGGTATATTTCTTGCGAGACTTGATCTCTGGTGTCATTGGGTACAGAATTTGCATGTGCTGGTTTTCTGTACTATCCTTTTTGGATTTTGATACTGGTGATGAATCAAAAATGGTATAATCAACACACCCCATTTCGTTGTTAATGGCATTCCAAATCGGTTATTGTTGGGTGTATCTTTTGTATTCCTGAAGCATAGTTATTACCCTTTCTTAAAAAATTAAAATAAAGTATATTCTGTGTTCCCATAAACCTGTGCAAGATGTGCAGTGGGTCAGTGTTTATTTAGAAGCGTGTTGTTCTCCAAAATGAGGCATAGAAATATTGGCACGATATGGAGATATTTCGTGCTGATAGCAACTTCTTTCGTCTATCAAAAGATTGTATTATTAAAAATAAATATGTTTTTTAATGTACAGCTGACCATCTTCAAGATCATCTCATTGTATAGTCGGTGATTGGCTGATTGTTCCTGGGTAACTTCATGCTGGACTGATGTACATTTAAGCAATATGACCGGAGCGGCGGGGGCATTACCGACTCAGGTAATGCCCCGGGGACCATAGTTATAGGCCCGAGCGAAGTGAGGACCTTAACGAAGGCCCCGGGGCATTACCTGAGTCGACAATGCCCCCGCCGTGAGGGTCATATTGGTATGAGTACCCCGGCCCGCATTATGTGCGTGACCGGGGCACTAAAAGCATTTTTTTCTGTCCCGAAACGCTGCAGCATTTCAGGACCAAAAAAAAAAAAAACGACCAAGGAAATGGCCACCATGCAAAGCATGCAAAGGGAAAAACGGAGTCCGTTTTCCCTTTCCATGCTGGCAATCGAGAGCGGACGCGCTGGGAACACAAGTGTTCCCAGCGCGTCCGCTCCCGGAATAGAAAAAGAAAAAGAAGCAGAAGGTAAGTGGGATTGGGAGGGAGGGGAAGAAGAAAAAAAAATACGTACCTGCGTCCCCAGCGGAGAACGATGGAAGCTTCCAGCTGTGTGGAGGCGCGGAGCGGGGATGGCCCCGCTCCGAGTCTCCACACTGCTGGAGGCTGCTATAACCCCCCCACCGGGGACGCAGGAGCAAGCAGGTAAGTGGGCTGGGGAGGGCAGGGAGGAGGGAGGGAAGGGAAGAAAAAAAAAGAATCTTACCTGAGCCCCTCGCGGGGGACCAAGGCAGCCTCTCAGCCGTGTGGAGGCTCGGAGCAGGGTTGGCCCGCATCGAGCTTCCTCATTGGCTGAGGGGCTGCCACGCCCCCTCCGAGGACAAGGCAGCTGGAATCCCGGCCGAGAATCAAAGGATTCTCGGCCGGGTAAGGACCCAGCGAGAGCCAATCAGAATGCGTGTTGCATTCTGCTTCGCTCTCGCCAGGTACTAATTGATTATATGACATTGTTACCAGTACATATCTAAATTTCAATGTAATGCTAATACTTGTATTCGATGCATCCATTTTATTGAATGTAAAGGATTCCTGTTTGGTAACAAATGGATCAAGATAAATGTCAAAAGATTCACAGTGTGGTTCTCTTAGAATCACTATTCCACTAATGATAGATCTTGGTGGCAACAATTCATGTCTTGGTTTAGGTTTCCTTTTTGTTTGATTGTCTGCACTTTTGATTACTCTCATGTGTTCACTGATATGCCCTTTAAGGGCTACATTAGTATTTTCGATGTACATTTTATTGCAAGTGCATAAGTTTCATTTATTCTCCCACATGACTTTAGAAGAATTTTAAGTGTACATTGCATAATTTCCAACTGATCACTAACATCCGGTGTGGATGTGAACTGATCCACGTTTGAAACTACATCCCCCACTTTCCTTAAAAAGAGCCAGTGTAGCAGAGATATTTGTATCCTCTTGCTGATTCACCATTATGTTGCTGCTCGTCATTTTCATGACTGTAATATCCAAATTTGATAGCGTGCCACACTCTTTCTGAAGAGAATGCCAAAGGTTTAGGAGAGAGTTGTTCTCCATAGGATGAACTTCAGAACTATATCGCAGGCGTATTACCATCTCTTCTGTGCCATCAAACTCCATACTATCAGACTGGTGATATTCCAGTACCGTTTGGTCGAGCGCAGTGATATTATTTTCCTACGGCCTGCAGTTTGCGCATGGCAGGATGAGAGCTGCCAGTATGCTGTTCCGAAGATTGTAGTTTGCTTCTTAGGCAGAATCTGCTTCTTAAAACATAGTTGGCAAAACAGCAGTGCGTTGAGTGAGTATGTGATAATGGAGCTAGTTTAGTTTTCCACTGTCCACTATCTTGACAAAAGCTTTCAATGCATCTGTCACCTGTAATTATCACTGCCCGCGGTGCATCGGTTTACAATAGGTATACTGGGCAAATGCTGCCAAGTGCAAGGGAAGTCAATATGATGAGTCTCCTGCAGTTAGCAGTTTACTGTGGCTACAGCTGGTATCACTGTTGAGTATCACTGTTGAGAATAGGATAGGCTGACTCCTTATCGAAGTTTGGCTCTGTACTCCACCTGCACCAGTGCCAACTGCAACAACTGCACTTAGCTATACACTCTGCGTCTTCTGCGGCATTTTGACTGGTTCACTTGCTCTGCCTGCTTGTAACTGCCACCAAAGAAAGACTGCACCAGAGAGACAAGCAGATTAGCTCTATGGACATGTGCACTCCATGCAGATCTGCGGGCTATCTGCAGGAATTTGACTACTTCACTGGTTCAATTGCTCCGACAGCTTGTCAATTCCACCAAAGAAAGACTGCACCAGAGAGACTGGGTTATCAGGTCAGTGCCAGGGACAAATGCATTCAGCTGTGCACTCTGTGCAGCGCTACGTGCTGTCTGCAGGATTTTGACTGCTTCACTTGCTCCGCCTGCTTGTCACCGTTGTTGGAAAGGAAATTAACCTTTCCCACCCCCCGGGGCACTTTAGAGTGAGGCGAGTCCCATAAATAGATGTGCGATGTACCAGGGGGGAGAGGGCCGTGCAAAGGAACCCTGCATGAACACAATATTGCACGAAATACAGATGTATAGAAGTAGTGCACGCTTACAAAGAGACACAATTTTTGTAGTTATGGTAGATACATTCAGTCCTGCATGACTGCGCAGTAAACACAGACCCGATGAAGAAACCTGAGCAGGCCCAAGTGCTGATGGTAGAAGGACCTGCACTGCCAATTCCCATAGAAACTTTCCTTTGTTCCTTAATTGTTGCAACTACTTGTTATCCCGAAAAGGAATGTGCCCTGCCAGGCCACGAGACAGCATCAGACTCCTTGCTTTGCACATTCATCACAGCCAAGCCACCAGCAGACCCCCAACCCCCACCCAACCCATCAGGAGTTATTACACCCACCACGGACCCAGTCCAAGACCCGAGAATTCCGCGATAGTAGGTGACCTCAGACCACCAACCATAAAACCAGTGGTCATAAAAGATCTGAAAGAACACGACCATTTCATCTTATCCCATAATAACACACTTTGCAATAAATGATAGTCCAAAGCGAGGGTGGAAACCTTGGGTGCAGAGACTGAACTATGAACTGAGCAAAGAATGTGTGGGTCAGCATGACCATGATCCTCCCCATGTGCCAGTCCCAGAGTTTCCAGGTGCATGCAATAATGATAGAGTAACATTGTTTTGCAACAGTAACTTATAAGGAACACAGCCTTCAGTCCCTGGAGCGATGAGCCCAGCTGACCCCACGTGATGGAAGATGGACAGATGGGGCTGGAGCCAATCGCAGCCTGGCATCCCCTATGGAGTAGGCCCATGTATAGGGTCTCACCAACCAGCTTTGCAGATTTCTACTGTAAGTGATGACGATGTGCTGCCTTATAACCTTCTGCTTGTACCATTTTTTTGACACAACGTTCTTGCTTGCATCCTTATTTGTGTGCTATTAAACCTTATTATACTTGCAAGAAATCTCATGGCCTTTTTTCCCTAGCGAGTTGTATTATTTCTGGTGTGAGCATACAAGGGCGTGCCTTCATTTGGTGACCCTGACGTGATCCCAGTGCCCTCGTACCCGCGGAGGTATGCAGGCAGCCTCTCTGGAAGGGCTATGCCCACCTACAGCGACCAGCCCCAAAAACGCATACTTCCCAGGGGCCGTACTGGAGCCTTCTTTCCAGAATCCTGTCTGCTCTTTGGAGCTTGGTGTGGCCCCAAGGAGAAGTGCATGCCGGTGTTGTTGGAACCCTGTGATGGAGGAGTTTGGATGAACGTGTGCATGTGAGTATAGTCCTGCATGGGATAACAAGCCGGGGATTGATGTATGGGGAAGTGTGAACAGTGTGAACAGGCGGAGATTGAGGTTGGAAGTGTGGCATATATGTGGCTTGTTTTGTTATTTGTTTTATTAGCGTTTTAAGGAGAATAATAAGGAAGGGAAAAGGAAGTGTAGGGATCCTCCCTGAGTGAGGGGAGAAAGTGGCACCACTCGTACTGTTCAACGAAGAAGAAAAGAGGAAATACATAGGATACCCATATAATTAGAGGGCTCGGGAGTAGTAGTGGTTATTTTAGCTTGTTACTTTAGTTTGTTTTATTTGTGTATTATATTGTGTAGGGAAGAGGCCCAGGAGGGGCGCTGTGTGGTTTAGAGTGTGTGGAGACAGTGTGGTTTGTGTGAGTAAAGAGACTGAAAGGAAAAGAAGGGGGGTGGGGGAAGGGGAAGAACATTTTTTGATGTTTTTGGCAATATATGTATTTATACAACTGTGTAGTGCATTAGCACAGACGTAGCGCCAGCAAGGGTGCAACCAACGCGGTTATGGGAGGAGAATCACCCATGGAGTGCATATGTGAGCCTCTGCCGTTGTACTGTGATAGGATCAAGAAGCATCATAACCAGTGGGTGAATGAGATAAGGGGGGGTTGCCCCGCTTGTGGACAGATCAGTGATCCTAAAACAAAAGTATTCTGGAACACATGGCCATCTTTTTGTCAACAAATTCCAAAGGGAAACAATTACAGAACAGAAGGGAAAGATTGAATTTCTGGATAATGATTGCGGACACAGAGTGGTGTGAAGGAGAAGGAGGGGCACGCAATGATATCAAGGGCGCAGGCATAAGCAAAGATAGGAGGATGTCAGCGGGACACAAGGGAATATGCCGTCTAGCAGCCCGTCCTGCAGTAGGATACACAAATCCAGCTTATGTAGCAACAACAGCAACAGCTCCAACGCCACAATATGTCTCCCCACCAGAAGTCACAGTGCACGCAGACGTTAATCAGAGAGACCTATAGGTAGCGCTGGCATCAACGCGCTCAGAACCCGCCAGACTGTGGGTGGCATGCAACGTGACTAAGGCAGACATACCAGTACAGCAGGGGGCGGATGAGTGGAAGTCAGGGGATTCTTTATGCATGATACACAATGCGCTCATAAGAACTGTACACATAGAATGTGACGGTGAGACAGAGAGCTTGGCTTACAAGAATGTTGGCTCCCATAGGTGAGACGAAGATGAGTGGTGCACTTTTGATGAGGTTGAGGACAATGACAATGAGGATGAGGAGGCAGAGCAAGCACCTCAGTGCACTCCTATAGTAGAGAGTTTATGGGACTGAAGGTTGAGAGAGAGGTTTGGCCGGATGGCAGTAGCGAGGAAAAAGGGAAGTGTGAAAAAGGGTGGGAAAAGTAAACTGAAAATGCAAATGCCCCTAATACACAAGGGTACAAGGAGACCACAATGTGTGCAATGGTCGCAGATGGACAGGAACAACCTAACAAAGGTCCTTCCGGCCCTTATGGCAGCACGGGGAAATGGATATATGCATTTGAAAAGCAAACGGCGGGAGTACCCCTAGCAATAGGAGACATGAGAAGCTTATTGGTGGCCGCTATCAGAGATCAGGCTGCCGATGTTTGGGTAAAGGCGGGGTACCTGGAAATAACACTAGCAACAATGCACATGATGGAGCATCCTTCAATAAAATTAGAGCAAATATGTGGGATGTGCTGCAGCAAGCTTTCCCGGACATGCCCGATTTACAGTCCATTATGCAGTACCATTGGTGATGATGAGAATGCTGCTGAGTTTATTCTTAAGGTCCAAGAGATGTGGAGGGCAGGTACGGACAACGCTTGGGACCTGTCAATACCCTTCTTTTATTTTATCATCAAACAAGGCCTATCCAAAGAGGTACAAAAGGCACTCGACAGAATTGTGGAGGTCGAGGCAAAGGGATGGCCAGAAATTCAGAGAATAATAGTGCACCATTGTCAAAGAATAAAAGAGCGTGAGAAGGAAACGCTTCAGAGGCGACAGGCAGAGGAAGCAAAACTGGTACAAAACAAATTAGCTAAGGTAGCTGTGGAGGCGTCAGTATCGATGGCAGCACAGATAGAAGTGGCAGGGTGCACTCCTGACTTCTCAAATGCCAGAACAGCCACAATGTGGGCTGAAGGAGGACAAGGGCAGTAGGTGGAAACCCACATTACCCTGGACGGCAGGGGCAAGGAGGGCAGCAGCAAGGAAGGGTTCGGAGGGATGGGACCCCAATAAGGAGGAATGGGGCAATGTTGGAACTGTGGGAAGTAGGGGCATTTCTCAAGGGAGTGCAGGAGCAGACAAGGAAAGGGGTAGTTATGACCAACAAAACTACGGCACACCGCCCCAAGGGGCCACTCAGGGCAGACTTCCAGAATGACCGCCATACCTTAGGAGATACACCAAGCTTACTCACAGTATCCCCCGCAAATACCGGGGCCACCATCTCCCTCACAGTGACACCACCAGCAGGCGATGAAACAATACCTGCATCACAACTTCTTCCAGCAGGCAGGAAAAGCAAATCCCTTCAATGGTGTGTCCAGTGGCATGGTGACCCCGTTCCAAGGTGATACAGCGGTGGGGGGGAAACCCCTTCTCATTCCCGGGGACAAATATCCTGACTAAGACAGCCCACAGAGAGCACTTGCGGGTCCAAGCCTGTTGATGACCCTCAACCCAGAAGAGGAAACCTTGGTGGGGCAGAGATAGAAAACAAGCAATTCATCTTTATGTGGATTCAGGTGCTGAGAAATCATGCATCAGTGAAGGTGACTTACCGTTATCTGGCAAAACTCTTACTCAAGGATTCTCTGGCGCTATTTCTACGGTTCCATAGACAAAATATTTGGATGGTAAGGTCGGAGGAAGGGAAGTTGGTGCTCCTCTACTGTATTCTGAGAGCTATCCTGTTAACTTGCTTGGCAGGGATCTGCTGAGCAAGTTGAACATGACAATCTCATTTACTGACATGCCATTGTCTGCGCCACACCAGAAATGTTTGCAATGAGGGCGATGCTCATAATACATGCCATGACATGTGACGTAGTGGTGGGAAGCATACCCGTTGACCCATACATGTTCATCTATGGCATAACAGTGCTTCTGGAGACAGTGCCACAAATTGCCAAAGCCTGCTGGAGAGTCCCAACCGATTTCATTTTCCATCTTGTAGTGTCCCTAGAATTGGCAGCAGGCACAATACTATCCCTAGATCTACAAGGGTTGTTAGTATCTGCAAAAAGTGTAGTTGTTCTCGAAACAGACAGGCAAGGGTGCCAGTGGCATACTGTATTGTGCATTGATCCCACCTTACCCCTCAAGGAAGTGACTGATGCAGAACTTTTTTAAGACAATGACACAGAGATAGTACTTGAGATATGTATCCCCTGTGAGGTCATGGTACAGTACAGAAGAGTGCACCACCTCCCTTTAT
Organism: Ambystoma mexicanum; assembly: GCF_040938575.1. Taxonomy (NCBI): domain Eukaryota; kingdom Metazoa; phylum Chordata; class Amphibia; order Caudata; family Ambystomatidae; genus Ambystoma; species Ambystoma mexicanum. Next base: position 1,198,478,070 of record NC_090925.1, read on the forward strand.
CCATGCTGAACTAGAGTATGTGCCAGCACAATTGTGAACAACCAGCCCAGATGAGTTAGGGCTATTAAAGGAAGTGGCCTCAGTGCAGATTACACTAAAACCTGGAGCAGTGTTACCCAGGGTAAAACAGTACCCCTTATCGAGGGAGGCAGAAGAGGGACTAGGGGACACAATACAGGCTCTACTTCACCAAGGTATCATAGTGCCCTCCACCTGAACTTGTAATACAGCCATATAACCTGTCAAAAAGCAACAGGGGGTAAATTGGAGAATGATCCAGGATCTCTGCCCACTTAATTACATAGTACAGACAGAGTTTCCTTTAGTTCCGAACCCAGCCACCATTTTGTGCAGCATCCTCAAAGAAGCAACACACTTCACAGTGTTAGACTTAATGAACGCCTTCTTTTCAATTCCCTTGCACCCTGACTGTCAGTACCTTACAGCATTCACACATGGCGGAAAACGGTACGAGCACACTCATTTGTCCCAAGGGTACTGCGAGAGACCAAGCATATACAGCAGAATTTTATTACACAAGGATTTAGGCAATATCCATGTGCCCATCACGGTTATCCAGTATATGGATGATTTACTAGTTTGCAGTGACAGTGAGAAAAAATATCACAAAGATTCCATCACCCTCCTACAACTGTTGGCCCACAAGGGGTACAACGTCGACAAGGCCAAACTACAGTATTGCTAGCTTGAGGTGCTTTACCTAGGACAGCTCATCTCAGAAGACGGCAAGAGGATACCAGACAGAGCAGCCACTGTGCATGCCACTCCCAAATCTGTGACAGTAAAAGACATGCAAAAATTCCTGGGGTTATGTAATTACTGCAGGGCATGGATTCTGGACTATGCAGCATACACAAAACCACTCTTACAGGGTCTCAAGGAGGCCCAAAAAGGCAACCATAAATTAGAATGGACAGGAGACATGGTACAGAATTTTAGTACATTTAAAAAAGTGATTGCCACAGCCCCAGTTCTCGCAACTCCAGATTACACACAAGAATTCTATATTTTTTCACATTCAGATGGCACACTCATGACTGCCGTCCTAACACAGAAAAGTACAATGGGCCATAAGCCATTGGCCTACTACAGCAGTACACTGGATTCAGTTGTGCAAGCTCTTGCTGCTGCTGCTGCCTTTGCCATTGAAAAAAGCTCCACAATTGTGATGGGATGCTCAATATCATTGTATGTGGATGTAATGCTTTGAGTTAAAATATGGTGCTGGTGGACAGCGCATTCTGGTGTGCTCGGAGCCATAATGGATATTTGCTCCATGCCTCAGTGAAAGCTGCACTTGCTGTGAACTGTACACAGATTTTCAGCATCGTTAGCATTATTTTATTAGAAAACATGTTTTTAACATTATTCGTTGCTTATGTTGGTTTGCATTGTTCATCCAAGGACACGGAGAGCGAGAAGACTGTGATCCACAGGTGCAGGTATGGTACCTGATAAGGTTGCCATGGACACTGTCAAAGTTGAGGATGAGTTACAGAGTGGTTTTCTTGGCTGTTTTGAGAAAGGGATGAGCTTTGCTCCTTGAGGTTACCGTAGGTCACTCCGACCGGGGGAAAGCAGTAAACCACCAATGCGCAGCCGCTCACGCCAGAAGGTTCGAGAAAATGCCACCCCGCCTTTGTGGAGGGCTTATAATGCGGTACTTTGGAAAGGTCAGACAGAAAGCAAAGGCCTCAGTACAAGGGAGATCGCTTCGCTCCATACCTGTTGGTTGATGTCCTCTTTGCCCCGTGGTTTCCAGGGCTTTCCAGACGCATCAGACAAGATGAAGATGTTTAATGAAGTTGCACCAACAGTGATGTATTCTCTTTAGATTACTGTCTTTTCTGTGATTTACTCCTGTTGCAGTTTATTCATTTATGCATGCCTTTTATGAATAAATAGCCGTATAAGAGCTAACTTATTTTCTAACTGCATGTGTATGTGTGAATCATTGCCTACCTGCGTCCAAGGTTTGCCCTTCAGTGTACTGGTGATAAAAAAGATATACTTCTGTCTGTGCACTTTTTGGCAAACAATACAGTGGAGCACTCTGTATATGCAATCTTGTAAAGATTGTAGTCCACCCTGACCACCCAGAGAGTTCAGTCTACGAGATTATCATCTCAAGCCCCAACATTCATGAATTGCAGTGCAAGACAGTAAATCCTGCCACGTTCCTAAGGGAGGTGTGCACTGATGAAGACTTGCAACAAGACAACTGCGCCACATATGAAGGCGAAGAGGATGACATCCTCAAATGAAGGATAGTCCAATAGAGGAGGGTGAAGTACTCTTTGTTGACTGGTCAGCGACGATTCACCAGGACAAAGGCATATGGGCGCAGCAGCAGTATGCCTTGAAGGAGGAGACTATGAAACATTAGTAATGAAGAGATTACCCATGCACTACTCAGAACAAGCAGTGGAGCTTATAGCACTCATCGACAGCGCTTTAGTTTAAGGCCCTATATAAATAACAAATCATTATCATTATCAAGGCACTATGCGCCGCACAAGGGCTCCATGTGACCATTTATTCAGACTCAGCATATGTCATTACAACAATGCATGTCAGGCTGTCATGATAGAAAAGGCGGGGTTCCGCAGAGCAGACGGTTCCCCAGTACAACACGCTGCACTTCGAAATACACTAATTTCCGCACTTTCAGAGCCCTCTGTGGTAGATGTCGTCAAATGCACCACACACGTGGCACTGATGAAAAAGCATTCAGAAATGCGCAGCCAAAATGTCCTAGTAATCTCAGAATATGTCATAACTACACAACCACAGGACCCACAGCCAGCAGCATACACAGCACTGCCCATAATGCAACTAATCAAACTTCAGGGAAAAGCACTAAATGAGGAAAAAGAACTATGGTCCAAATAAGGGTGTTAACAGTCCCCAATGGACCTTTTCTGGAGATATGAATGCAGTGGCAAGGCAGTGATGCCTGCAGAGCTCTTGGCAATAGTATTCAACCAGTTACACCAGCCATCCTATAGCTCCAAACAACACATTGCTGCAGACATTTAGGAAGATTGGTTCATATCAAATCTTCAGGAGCATCTCACGAATCTCATTATACATTGCACCACCTGCCAAACTTTCAGCACTGGTATGACGCTCCAGACAATAGTGTGTTACACACAAAATGCCTTGTTACACACTGATTACACAGACATGGGAGAAAGATGCAATGGGTCATGATATCTAATAGCTGTAGCGTGCCCATTTTCACCATGGGTTGAGGCTTGTCCTTTTGCACACCTAGATGCCAAATGTGCTGCTAAATTTTTAGTGCGCGAGGTGTTCCCTCAATGGGGTGTATGTGATAAGTTAGTCTGACAACAGTACCAATTTTTGCAATGAACTCTTCAAGGAAATCACAGCACTACTTGGCATTAAACACTGGCTGTGTTCAATTTAACACCCTCAAGCAAACAGTGTTGTGGAATGAATAAACTGCCTTCTCAAAAGCAAGCTCTCCAAACTCTGCACCACCCTAAAAAAAACTGGGAGCATTGTTTGCCCCTGGTCTTATCCAGTTTGCGCACTCAGCCAAGTAAAGACCACCACCTCTCACCACATGCAATAGTAACTGGCATGCACAGCACACATGGCAGCACACCCCCATTTCCCCAGTAAGGAAGGCATCAGATGCCCATAGAGCAACAACAGTAGTGAGGGAGGAATTTAAAGAATACTTAACAAACCTGACACGTGCAATCAAATATGTCTCTCTCTCAACAAATCACACCACCTCACCTGGAAAATCCACAGGACCCTACAGAGCAGCCAACCACAGATTCCACAGCCGCCCAACCACTGCTGCCAGGTGACATAATATATGTAAGGAGCTTTGTGCGCAGATGGAACAATCCTAGGTAGCATGGCCCCTATAAAGTGGTGTTTTCTACCCCCCTCGCAGTAAAAGTAAAAGGGTTTCGCTATTGGATACACCCCTCGGATGTCTGTAGAGCACCCCCAAACTCCTCACCAATACTCTAAAAAGAAACAACCAATCTACCTCACAATGGCTACCTCAGAATCAATAATGTAACAGCATGTCCCAGACAATAAAATAAAACATGCATTCCTGCTAGTAGCACAAGCACTTTAAAGTAAAATAAACTCTCTCTCTATTTCTCACTCCCTCTCTCTCTCTCCTCCTCTCTCCTCCTCTCCCTTTCTCTCTCCCCCACCCGTGCTTGTTTTCATACAGGAGTGTATAACATGGAGTGCTCAACGTCAAATTGTTCAGTGCATGTTCACAATAATTAGAGATATACTGTTAGTGCTACCAGGTTATATTCCTACAATTGGGGCCTGCACTTCATTTACACTATTAATGATTGTGATGGGACTTTATTGGAGTACATCTTTTATGTGGAATGGAAGTGCACCACTAAACACAACTGCACTGTCAAGTGAAACCAGCAACGCAACTGTACATATGTATAATACTTCCATAATAAGTAATAATAGTGTCAACAGTGTGTGCATGAGCAGAATGTTAGGAATATTATTCCCCATAGTGAAAATTCTTTTTTGTAGCACAAATTTTAGTAACTGCAACAATGTCAGCAGTAGTATAGTAACAAAGAGATATGCATTGTGCCATGATGGAATGAAAGCACAAGTGCATAGGCCAAAATATGATGCATACCTAGGCTTGGATGCTATTCAAGATATAAGACATCCCGAACATTCAAATGCCTTGTATGCTGACATGAGTGCAGTAGGAAGACATAACAAATACTAGCTGTTATGTATGCTTGTTGATACTGCGCATCAGGGGCACCCAAGGTTTTAGTACCTCGGGAAGTTTCAACTATAGAGACACAATGCCTGGTTCATCTTGCTCTATGTAGGATAAAAGGCACCTTTCAGGCACACAACGTGCTACTAGAGCTTGTTGATCCAGATGCCCTGCAATGCAAGAGGACCCCGAAGAACCTCAACTGCTTACAACAACCATAATTAGTGTTGATGGGGTGAAGTATGTAAACAACAAAAGGCAAGAAACTTCGTTCAGTTGCTGAGCTGAAGGCCTCCTGGGGTACGAAGAGAAAACAGTGGTGTTTGTAGGGAAAACATGTGCATGAATGTGGACAGAGCACTTCACCAAACTGACATGGATTGCAGCAATGGAGAAGCCAGTGAAAGTGCAGCGAGAGGAGAACTACGAGTTGTGCTTCCACAGCCAAGGGACTGTCTTTGTCGGCTCCAATGAGCGATGCAACATAACATTGTTGATTCCAGACTTGAAGAGAGGCACAGCGGCCGTGATGGAATACTACTGGGTGTGTGGCCAACAAGCTTACTTGCACCTCCATCATGCAGGGTTACTGTTCGCTGGCCACGCTACACTCAGCACTACTGATAGTCCCAGAAAAACATTTGAAAGGGGGGCCAATACATAACAAAATGCCAACAGTTACCCCAGTGGCCGAAGAGCAGAACCCAATGCCACTGCCAGAATTTCATATCCTCCCTGGGAACAGCCAATATGATAAACTACAAAGGAAAAAGAGGGCCTCAAACTATCTATCAAAAGACTCAACTGCACTGCGTGAGGAGATACCTGAGGAATACTGGTTGTTCAACTCTGCTAAAATGTGTTTTGCATCACTCTTGCTACCTGGTGTACAGGCAATAACTAATGCTAAATGGCTGCAGAGTGTAAGATGGGAACTGGTCCAGTTGACGAACAATACCGGGCAGGGGTTCAACGCCATAAAGGTCAAGCTGCATGCCCTAAGGTTGCTGACGATGCAGAACAGGTGCGTACTGGACATGCTGACAGCAATGGAAGGAGGTGTGTGCAAAAAGATCTGGGATTCATGTTGCACATTGGTACCTCCTGAAGACGCAGAAAATGGGTCATTGGCAGACATAATAGTGGCAGTGCACGACTGTAACGCTCACCTGATTCCCACGGAGGCGCTGGTCTTGGCAGGAAGGTGTCTGCGACTCAAAAAGTGATGTGCAGGACTCGATTGGCTTCTGGGGTCGAACCTCTTCTCACTGTGTGTCAAACTCGAAGGGTGAGGTTTCTGCAGGTGAAAGAATATGGGGGTTAAGGGTCTGGGTTGTTGAATGTCCCTCTCTCTCTCCCTCTCTTCCTAGCTTCTCCGTAGAGCCCCCACGTCAACGTGCTCACCGTAGATAGGTGAATGCTGGACTCTCCATCTGTGTCTGGTGTAGGGTGCCGGTGCCAGTTCCTTCACTGGTGAAACATAGGCCTCTTGAACTCAGAGGATCGTTACCGTCATTAACTGCACGAGCGGTGAGTTTCCGGACACCTTTTTAGTCTTTATAGTCTTTGGGTGCGTGGCACGTTAATATTGAACAGGACTCTGTATAATTCTTTTCCCTTTTTGTCTTGCAGGACTCTGGAGATGGAAGATGGAGTGAAGCGCCTGGAAAAGAGTAAGTAAATGCAAGCGCTCAAACTGTCTTTTTCCCTTGCTGCTTAGTTCGTGCTGAAGAGACGCCTGAGTATTTGCAGGCGTTCTATTGTGACGAGCATGATGGGCGTAAGTAAATACCTGTCTAATGTCTGTTCTTTTGTTTTCACAGGCGACGATGCAGCGTGAAGAAATCCGGAACTCGCGGAGTGCCGGTAAGTAATAACAATGCTTTTGTCTTCACAGGCGGAGGTGCAGCGTGAAGAAATGGCCGCAGCCGATGGATCAGGTGAGTAAGCACTGCGTGTAAAGGTTGCCTTGCTAACCTGTTGTTTCTTGTCTTTGCAGGTGCTGTTGTTGACTGGATACAGGAATGGTAAGTATAATTCTTGCAGGTTCAGGATCGAAAGAAGAAAGGCTGGAACAGACTCGGTGAGCGTTCTGCTGCAGATGCAGAATAACGCGAAGCACGTTTCATCTATCGGGTGTGGTTTAAATAGCCTTGGAGTGATGAGGCGTCTTCCTCCACGGCCCCGCCTAGGTAAGAAAAGAGTTCCAGTTCCAGAAGAGTTCCAGTGCTGTATCCAGGGAGTGGAGCTTGCCCCACCCAGGTAAGAAAGTAGTTCCTGTTCACAGAGGACTTCTAAGTGGCTGGTAAGTAAGCAGCATGGTCTGCTGCAGGTAAGTCCACCCAAGCATCTTCATACATAATATGAGCCCGACGCTTCCAGTGCCGGGACCGATGACTTTGATGAGCCTGTTGCCACCGGCGCCACGACAAGGTCCAAAAGGTCCCAGTGGGGACCGGCTGGTGCCTAAGATAACGGTTAGGGGCCTGCTTCCAAGGATGTTGGGCTGTTTCTGACTCCTTGGAAGCAGTGATCATGACAGCACCCCCCCTCAAGGCCCCTCCCAAGCGTGTCTTCTCCGGGGGTTTTGGCTTGTCGGGGTGATTCAAATGGAATTTCTTGACCAGACGAGGTGCGTGGACATGTTCTGAGGGTTCCCAAGACCTTTCCTGGGGGCTGTATCCTTTCCAATCAACCAGGTAATATAATTTAGATTTGGAGATTTTGGAGTCTAGGATGTTCTTTACTTCGAACTCAATTTCTCCATCTACTAAAACAGGTTCTGGGAGTTCGGTCAATCGGGTTCCTGGTTGTACTGGTTTTAGTAAGGAGACATGGATTACTGGATGTATTTTCATATGCGAAGGCAATTCCAATTTAACAGCCACTGGATTAATTATGGCAGAGATAAGATAGGGTACAAGGTATCTCGGGATAAAAGTGCGGGGTCCTTTTAGAGGTAGGTGCTTAGTGGATAACCAGACCTGATCTCCCACTGCGTAGTGAGGGGCCTCTTTACGGTGCTGATCTGCTCCTTTCTTGAATTGAGCTTTAGCTCTTTGCAGATGGTCAGTGGCTTCCTTAAAAGCACAAGTGATCTCCGAGTGCAAGTGATCCACAGCAGGTGCCTCGAATTCTTGGGGAGGATCCAGGTTAGAGGTTCTGGGATGGTGTCCGTATAATAAGAAGGGAGTCTTTCCGGTTCCAGAATGAGTCGAATTGTTATAAGCGTATTCAGCAATCCAAAGAATGTCCTTCCAAGGGTTTTCAGTTTGTTGGAGCATGCAACGTAGATATTGCTCTAGCGTTTGATTTGTCCTCTCGGTTTGTCCGTCAGTCTGGGGATGGTGACTGGTAGAAAGTCTCACATCTATTTGGGCTAAACGACAGCAACTTCGCCAAAAGTGGGAGATGAATTGACTTCCCCTATCGGAAACCAAAACCGAGGGAAAACCGTGTAACCGAACGATGTTTTCTAAGAATTCTCGGGCCAATACTGAAGCTGAAGCTAGGCCCTTCAGGGGAATGAAGTGAGCCATCTTGGAGAATAGATCCACGACTACTAAAATGGTATTATACCCTGAGCATGGAGGTAAGTCCGTGATGAAATCCATGGACAGGGTATGCCATGGACAGGGAGGGATGTCTAGTGGGTGTAAGAGGCCGGCTGGTTTCTCCTTCAGACTTTTATTTTGGTCGCATACACCGCAAGAGATTACAAAGTCTCTAATATCCTTTTTTCATGATGGCCACCGGAAATGTCTTTTGACCTTTTCCATGGTTTTGGTTATGCCAGGGTGACCCTCCATTAGTGAATCATGATAACAGGAGATTACCTGTCTTTGTATCTTCTCACTGGGCAAGTACAATCATCCTCGGAAAAAAGGTAGGTCTTGATCCACTGAAAATTCTTTTCCCCTTAATTGCCAGTCCTGTAAGTCGGCCGGAGTTAGAAGTGAGTTGACTGTGGTCTTGATGTCTTCAAAGGATTGAGCGCTGACCAAACCCAAAATCCTTTGTTCAGGGATTATGGGTATTGGTTCTGGATTGGTCAAATGTTCATCTATTCCCATCCGGGAAAGGGCATCTGCTTTTCCATTTTTACTGCCAGGACGATAAGTAATTATAAAATCAAATTCCGCCAAAAACAGTGCCCAGCGAAGCTGCCTGGAAGACTGAGCTTTGGCCGTCTTCAGATACTGTAAGTTGCGGTGATCAGTCATTACGGTACTGTGTGTCTGGCTCCCAAAAGATAATGCCGCCAGGCTTTAAAGGCCGATCTGATAGCTAAAAGTTCCTTGTCTGTAATTGAATAGTTGATCTCGGGAGCCGAGAATTTGCGGGACCAAAAGGCTACAGGATGTAATTGATGTGTGACCGGATCTCTTTGTGATAAAACTGCCCCCATAGCAAGACTTGAAGCATCTGTTTCTACGATGTAGGGGAGTTCTGGACGAGGATGTTTTAGAACAGGTGCAGAAATGAATTTAGTTTTTAAGTCCTGAAAAGCTTGTTCCGCCTCAGTAGACCACTCAAAACGTTTGTTTTTCTTTAACAGAGCAGTAATGGGCTGGACTATTCGAGAGAATTCAGGAATGAATATGCGGTAAAAATTAGCGAAGCCTAACATGCTTTGGACTCCCTTTATAGAGGTTGGTGAAGGCCACTTGATAATTGCATCGACTTTCTTTGAATCCATATGGACTCCGTTGGGTGACAATATGAATCCCAGGAACTCAACTTCAGTTACATTAAAAACGCATTTTTCGAGTTTAGCAAAAAGGTTATGTTGACGTAGTCTCTTGAGGACCTCTCTAACATGTTTCCGATGTTCTTCTTTAGATGATGAATAGACGAGGATGTCATCAATGTAGACAACAACACACACATCTATGAGTTCTCTAAGGACATCATTCATAAAATACTGGAAGGCGGCAGGAGCGTTGCAAAGTCCAAAGGGCATAACTTGATATTCAAACAGCCCATACTTGGTGCGGAAGGCCGTCTTCCATTCATCGCCCTCTTTTATTCGTACCAAGTGGTAGGCTCCTCTGAGATCCAACTTTGTATATATACATGCGTCTTTGACTTGGTCCAGGAGTTCAGGGATCAAAGGTAACGGGTATCTGTTTTTAACGGTGATTTGATTCAGGGCGCGGTAATCTATACAAGTCCTAAGGTCTCCTTCCTTTTTCGGAACGAAGAACAAAGCCGAGGAAGCTGGAGATTTTGAAGGACGGATAAACCCGTTGGCTAGGTATTGGTCCAGATATTGTCTGAGGTGAAGATTCTCTGGCTCGGTGAGGGCATAAATCCTACTGCAAGGAGGAGTTGTTCCGGGTATCAGATCTATTTGACAGTCGTAAGACCTATGAGGAGGCAGGGTGTTAGCTTGATCCTTCCGAAAGACGTCTTGGAATTCCTGGTATTCGAGAGGTAATTTGGGAACCTCAGAAGAGATTGCCGCCAGTGAAACATCAGGCCGAGGATAACAAGTGGTAAAACATTCTGGAAACTGAACCGTCTTTGCTCGCCAATCGATCTGAGGATTGTGCTTCTCTAACCAAGGGATTCCCAGAATGATCTGGAACTGAGGGGCCTTGATCACATCGAACACGATTTTCTCCAGGTGTCCATCTTGGCTCACTAGCGTCACTTCTTGGGTGGCGTGCGTTACTGGTCCGGAGGCTATCTCCGTGCCATCCACTGTAGTAATGACGTCTTTTACTGCCTTAGGGACAAGGGGTAGGTTCATCCTTGATACCATTTCACGGTCCACATAATTACCGATTGCTCCGCTGTAAGCTTCAATTGCATGCAAACGATCCGGACGATCAGGACTAATGAGGACCATGGGCACCACGAAATGCGAGGTCACGGGACAGATCTTAACGCTCGGCAAGAGGACCTCTACACTTGTCGGGCTGGGTCGTTTCCCTGCTCAGAATTTGTGGTACAGGTATCTGTGGCTCCTACAGCCTTCTTAGCTGGTTTCACTGGACAGTCTCGAAGAAAGTGCCCTGAGTTTCCGCAATAGAGGCATAATTGCAGCTGTCTTATTCTTTCCCGCTCCTTTTGGGTTAAAGGTCCTTTCATGCCCCCTATTTGCATGGGTTCCACAGTGTCAGCTCCCCTAGCAGAGGTCTGTGGTTTAGAAAACACTCGGGTATCAAATTTGGAACGATCAGCCTTCCTGTTCTGTAATCTGTGGTCCAATTGGACAACTAAGTCAATATAGTCTGAGCATTCTTGTGGAGGATTCACAACTTGAGCTAACACATCCTTGAGCTCTCCACGAAAGCCTCGGTAGAAAAGCGTTATTCTCTTATCCTCGGGCCATTGAGTTTCCACTATAAGTCTGTTGAATGAGGCTATATAAGTCAAGAGGTCTTGATTACCGTGTCGTAATGAAAGAAGTTCATTGTCCAAGGCCTGCCCTTGTGCATGTCTTGCGAACAGTTTCTCCATGCTGGACTGGAAGGCCTGGAAATCATGTAAAACCGGATCATCCTGGGTGACTAAAGGGATCGACCAATCTGCTGCGCTACCACTGAGATAAGAAAGCACGAAAGCCACCTTGGTCTGATCTGTTGGGAATGCAGCTGGTCGACATAAGAAGTGTAGGCGGCACTGGTTGATGAACACTGCAAATTTCTTTGGGTCACCAGAAAAGCGCTCGGGCGGAGCCAATGGCACATTACCGGGTAGATTGATTTGCACTGGATTTAAAGATGATGCAGAAGGATAACTTCCTCCTGGAGCGGGCAAAGGTGTCTGTCCTGCCTGCGTTTGTAGCAATTGCCTAGCGAGGTCCTCTGTTCGCTCCTTGGAAATTATCAGCTCTCTTCTTAGAGAGTTTGTTTCCTGACGAGCTGCATGTACTTCTGCTCTTAATTCCCCGAGCAACTGGGCTAATTGATCAGTGTCTAAGGTTTCCATTGCGCCTGGGTAGGAGTTTTGCGGTGGGCTTCGCGTTCTGTAACGCTCACCTGATTCCCACAGAGGCGCTGGTCTTGGCAGGAAGGTGTCTGCGACTCGAAAAGTGATGTGCAGGACTCGATTGGCTTCTGGGGTCGAACCTCTTCTCACTGTGTGTCGAACTCGAAGGGTGAGGTTTCTGCAGGTGAAAGAATATGGGGGTTAAGGGTCTGGGTTGTTGAATGTCCCTCTCTCTCTCCCTCTCTTCCTAGCTTCTCCGTAGAGCCCCCAGGTCAACGTGCTCACCTTAGATAGGTGAATGCTGGACTCTCCATCTGCGTCTGGTGCAGGGTGCCTTTGCCAGTTCCTTCACTGGTGAAACATAGGCCTCTTGAACTCAGAGGATCGTTACCGTTGTTAACTGCACGAGCGGTGAGTTTCCGGACACCTTTTTAGTCTTTATAGTCTTTGGGTGCGTGGCACGTTAATATTGAACAGGACTCTGTATAATGCTTTTCCCTTTTTGTCTTGCAGGACTCTGGAGCTGGAAGATGGAGTGAAGCGCCTGGAAATGAGTAAGTAAATGCAAGCGCTCAAACTGTCTTTTTCCCTTGCTGCTTAGTTCGTGCTGAAGAGACGCCGGAGTATTTGCAAGCGTTCTATTGTGACGAGCGCGATGGGCGTAAGTAAATACCTGTCTAATGTCTATTCTTTTGTTTTCACAGGCGGCGATGCAGCGTGAAGAAATCCGGAACTCGCGGAGTGCCGGTAAGTAATAACAATGCTTTTGTCTTCACAGGCGGAGGTGCAGCGTGAAGAAATGGCCGCAGCCAATGGATCTGGTGAGTAAGCACTGCGTGTAAAGGTTGCCTTGCTAACCTGTTGTTTCTTGTCTTTGCAGGTGCTGTTGTTGACTGGATACAGGAATGGTAAGTATAATTCTTGCAGGTTCAGGATCGAAAGAAGAAAGGCTGGAACAGACTCGGTGAGCGTTCTGCTGCAGATGCAGAATAACGCGAAGCACGTTTCATCTATCGGGTGTGGTTTAAATAGCCTTGGAGTGATGAGGCGTCTTCCTCCACGGCCCCGCCTAGGTAAGAAAAGAGTTCCAGTTCCAGAAGAGTTCCAGTGCTGTATCCAGGGAGTGGAGCTTGCCCCACCCAGGTAAGAAAGTAGTTCCTGTTCACAGAGGACTTCTAAGTGGATGGTAAGTAAGCAGCATGGTCTGCTGCAGGTAAGTCCACCCAAGCATCTTCATACATAATATGAGCCCGGTGCTTCCAGTGCCGAGACCGATGACTTTGATGAGCCTGGTGCCACCGGTGCCAGGACAAGGTCCAAAAGGTCCCAGTGGGGACCGGCTGGTGCCTAAGATAACGGTTAGGGGCCTGCTTCCAAGGATGTTGGGCTGTTCCTGACTCCTTGGAAGCAGTGATCATGACAACGACCTGGGGGTGCGCCTGAAAAAAAAAAAGCTGATATCAAAGGAGGTGATTGGTTTTATACCATTTTGGCTGGGCACCATCCTTGCTAGGAGCCCTTGTGAAGATGCTGGTTCCTGTATTTGTATTTATCCTTGTTCTTCTCTGCACGTGCCAAGTGGGATTCCGATGTTGTGGCATAGCAGTGCCTAGTAGCGCAATGATGATGGTTTCAATTGGCATTTCAAAAGTACCTCATAATATAAAAGAGATAGAAATACAAACTGACCACACTATCCCCTGCATGGTCCACATACCCTTTGGAGATGAAGTGGACAGACTGTACCACACGATCATTGTTCCTCCCCCTGACCCTGAAAATTACAAGGAAGTATGGGTAGATTTAGCCAGGGATAGGCGATGTAGCTACATGACATGCACTCCCGAACAATATTTGCAAGCAGTAGAAAGCCTGCGGGATGTATGTAGGGCATGGATGCCAATAAAAGGAACACCACCATATGAAGCTGCTGTAAGGAGGGAAAATGAATGCAAGTATGCAGAGGAATTCATTACTGTAGAAGTAACAAAAGGGGGGAATGTTGGGAAAGAAATGGACCTTTCCCATCCCCCTGGGCGCTTTAGAGTGAGACGAGTCCCATAAATAGACGTTTGATGTGCCAGGGGGGAGAGGGCTATGCTAAGGATCCCTTCATGAACACAATATTGCACAAAATACAGATGTATAGACGTAGTGCGCACATATAAAAAGATGCCATTTTTATAGTTATGGCAGATATAGTCAGTCCTGCATGGCTGCGCGGTAAACAAAGGCCCGGTGAAGAAACCTGAGCAGGCTCAAGCGCTGATGGTAGAAGGACCCGGGCTGCTAATTCCCATAGAAACATCCCTTTTTTCCTTAATTGTTGTAACTACTTGTTATCCTGAAAAGGAAAGCGCCCTGCAAGGCCGCAAGACAGCACCAGGCTCCTCGCTGAGCACATTCATCACAGCCAGGCCACCAGCAGACGTCCAACCTCCACCCAACCCACCAGAAGTTATTACATCCATAACCAACCCAGTCCAACACCCCTGAATTTCGCAATAGTTGATGACCTCAGACCCCCAACCATAAAACCAGTGGTCATAAAAGATTTGAAAGAAGACACCCATTTCACTTTATCCCCTAATAACACACTTTGTAATATGAGGGGCAGGGTGGAATAAATTATAGTCCAAAGCGAGGGTGGAAACCTTTTGTACGGAAAGTGCGATATGAACTGAGCAAAGAATGTGTGGGTCAGCATGACTGTGATCCTACCTCTTTGCTAGTCCCGGAGTTTCCCAGGTGCACACCATAATAATAGAGTAGCATTGTCTTGCAATATTAACTTACGAGGAACATGACCTTCAGTACCTGGAGAGATGAGCGCAGCTGACACCACGTGATGGAAGACGGACGGACGGACGGACAGGGCTGGGGCCAATCGCAGCCTGGCATCCCCTATGGAGCAAGCCCATTTATAGGGTCTCACCAACCAGCCTTGCAGGTTTTTACTGTATGTTATGACGATGTGCTGCCTTATAACCTTCTGCTTGTACCATTTTTCAGCAGAACATTCTCGAGGAGCAGAGTTCTTTAATTGCATCCTTATTTTTGTGCTATTAAACCTTGTTATACTTGCAAGAAATCTCTTGGCCTTTTTTCCCCTAGCGGGTTGTATTATTATTGGCATGAGCGTACAGTGGCGTGCCTTCATTGCCACCAAAGAAAGACTGCCCCAGAGAGACCGGGTAAGCAGGTAAGCTCCAGGGACAACTTCAGTCAGCTGTGCACTGTGCAGCGCTCCACGCTGTCTGCGAGATTTTTACTGCTTCACTGGTCCATTTGCTCCGCCTACTTGTCGCAGTGCATATTATTATGTACACACAATATCTATAATTGCACATTAAGATTTCCTTGTCGATATTGACGGCAGTGGCCTTCAATACAATGCGATTCTAATTTTTCATGACAATTGAAATTGGAATTCTTTCATGGGAGCTTTTAGTATTTGTTTATAGTATTTATGATCTGATAAAACTTGCATGGCATGGTGAATTCAATATTCCATATTCATTTTGACTGCATTTCTACCTGTATTGGCTGATTTAAAAAATCATACATGCATCTTGCTGTCATTTTTCAGTGCTTTTAGTTTTTGAGTGTTATGTTATGGTGTAATTGTTAAGTTTATGTTTCACTTTTCTTAAATCTGTAACTGTCCAAAGAAAAAATAAATACTATTCTAATAATAATATTAATAATAA
The DNA here is from genome assembly GCF_040938575.1 of Ambystoma mexicanum. NCBI lineage: Eukaryota > Metazoa > Chordata > Amphibia > Caudata > Ambystomatidae > Ambystoma > Ambystoma mexicanum. The sequence continues at coordinate 1,198,493,505 of NC_090925.1, forward strand.
TAATAATAATATTGTAAAAAGAAACATTCTATTTGACGTTAGTTTTTCATTTTTAGGTGGGCATCTTTGCTAATTTGATATTCTGATGTTGTATTTCTTCCATGGTTTTGGTTTTTAGAAATAAGTGCCTTAAGTTCTCCACAGCCCGCAGTGTAAGTATTTTAAATCATCTTCTCTGGCCAGCACTTGCTTCAGGTTAACATAACACTTTTCCCAGGCAAAACAAATGTTTCCAAAAGCACATTTCTAACTGTGACCAGAAAACAAATATTTCCAAAAGCACATTTCTAACTGTGACCAGAAAAGAAATGACAATCACATATGTATTAAGGATAGCTAACAATTTCCGTAATGTTCCTTGCCAACCTTTATCACCCGTAACTGCCTCTTAAAGTGCAGAAACAGATTAGTGATAGATATAGCTGATTTGTGGAATTAAAACCGGTTTGTCATCAGGTCTGTAGGTAATGACGTTTTCCAACTTAAAACAGTACTTAAAGTTGTTTTTTTATATCAGATTTGAATTCATCACAGTAAGGTTTACTGATAAAAACCTTGTGCGATACATGTTTGTGATCCGAAAAGTGGTGACTTAAATATGCTTCTGCTGCACAAAACCCACAATATCTGTCTCATTCGGGGCAGTCTGCCCTCACTCTCTAAACCAAACCACCGGAATGGCGAGAACCATTGTTAACATCAGAGGTAACAAGTGCGGGGGTTGCAATAAGTGGCATGGGATTATCTAGCCATGGAGGTACAATGTAATGTGGGAATTGAAGGAACTTAACATAAGTGCAGTGAGAAGGGACTGTAGCGTGTCAGATACAGACCCTTAAGTGCCACGGGCGCATGCATGTCCAGTGCAAGGGCAACTGGACATGCAAGAGCCTGGGCCCGAGTTCAGTGGGCGACCAGGTGACTAGTGCACGCAGCAGTCAGGGACATCAGCAGGGGAGAAGAAGAGAGAAAAAGGAAGTGAAAGGAAGGTCTTGAGTTGCTTCCGAAACCAGAGGTGGTTCTGCTCAAGTTTGAGAGATGCAGGGAGGCTGTTCCAGAGGGAGGCGCCAGCTGAGGAAAGAGATCTGCCCCCCACTCTCTGCTTGGAGAAGCATCGGACCCTCAGAGAGTTGGAGGTGGATGAGTGGAGTGCTTGAGAAGGAAGATGTTTAGGAAGAGAAAGTTGGAGGTAGTGCAGTCCCAGGCCCCAGAAACCCTTGTAGACGATGCAAAAGGCCTTGAACTTGATCCTTGCAGCCACGGGGAGCCAGTGAAGAGATTTCAGAGCTGGAGATATACGGTCCCTGGGCTTGGGGCCAAGGACAAGTCTTGCAGTCCTGTTCTGGATAAGTTGTGAAGGTCGAAGTGTAGAGACGGGCAGATTTATAAAGAGGCTGTTGCGATAGTCCAACCTAGAGGGGACCAGATCTCTGGAGACTGTGATCTTCTGGGGAAAAGTGAGAAAAGGCAGAATACCTCAGAGGAGGTGCAGCTGAAATATGACTTCATAGAGACGTCAGAGATGTGAGGAGAGAAGGAGAGGGTAGAGTCAAAGATGACACCAAGGTTCTTAGCCTCACAACAAGGAGCAGCAAGAGGGCCCATGGTAGGCGGCCAGAGAGAGAGGCAAAAGGAGGGAACAGGTGTGCTGATGAGGAGGGTGTCAGTCTTACTGGCATTAAGGCAGAGATCATTGGTGGCACATTATTCCTGAATTGCGGCTACACAGTCTGGTATGAGAGAAGGAGCAGAGGTGGCTGAGGGGAGCCTGAAAGAGAGATAGGGGTCATCTGCATAACACTGAAAGTTAGAGCAGAATGTAGCGATGCGGTGGGCAAGAGGTGCCAGGTAGTGATTGAAGAGCCAGGGGGAAAGGTTAGACCCCTGGGGAACACCACAAGTAGAGCGAGAGATAAAAGAGAGGAAAGATCCCAGTTGAACCCGATACGGTAGGTCAGTGAAAAAGGAGGTCATCCAGGCCAGAGCCTGACCAGTGATACCCAGGTTGTCACAAAGGCAATTGAGCATGATGGTATGGTTGAACGTGTCAAAAGCAGAGGATAGATTGAGGAGAATGAGGACAGAAGGATGATTAGAATCAAGATTAGAGAGCATGTCTTCACAGGTGTTTAGGAGAGCAGTTTCTGTGCTTCTGGCAGCTCTGATTTAGACTGGTGGTCATGGAGACAACCAACAGATTTGGTGTGCAGATTAGGCTGGGAGATCGACAGCTTTACCAGGAGTTTGCGTAGGAAATAAGTAATGGAGATCGGGCGATAGTTAGCTGGAGAGGAAGGATCGGCAAAGGGTTTCATAAGAAGGGGGTGCACAAGAGAGTGTGGAGTGAAAGGTTCCAATGGCAAAGGAGTGATTGCAGAAATTGGCCAAGGCTGGAGCAAGGGTATCAATGTGTTCCTTGATGGTTCTGGATGAGCACGGGAGAACCTGCTTTGACGAGACTTTCATAGAACAGACTTGTCTAGAAACATTGTCAGGAGTGAACAGGGGAAAGGAGGGAAACGGAGGAGGAAGGAGGATAAGAAATGGCCAAAGACAGGTCAGGGGTGGTAGAGGAGGAGGAGGAAGAGGAGGTTGCGGAAGAGAGAGGGGACAGGATGTCCATGAGTTTTAGTGGTGAAATGAGACTTCAGGGCTGTGCAGAGGGCCTGGGAGGGAACAGGATTGGTAGAGATTGCAGCAGGATTGACCAGCTCCTTGCAGATTTTGAAAAGTTCAGCCGATTTGTTAGATGCTGCTGAGACACAGGGTTGGATGAAGGCTCTCTTCTTAGAGAGGACAGAGAGTCTGTACTGCCTTTGGAGCAGGCAGCAGGCCAGTTTGTTAGAGGGTGTGCACAATGCCCTCCACTTCCTCTCAGCCAGCCTACACTTGCGTTTAAGGGTGGCGAGGTTGGAATCGTACCAAGAGTTGCAATTTGATGTGGGCGTCAAACAGATCCTCATGACAGGGGCCAGGACGTCAAGAGTGTTAGAGATAGAGCAATGAAGGTTAGAGAGGGATGTGTCAGAGTGTGAGTCAGCCAAAGGTGTAGGAGGAGGAGAGAAAGTAGCAGCAAAAGCCTCAACTGATGCACGCTTCATGCATGGGCCAGATGACCAAGAAGGTAGACGGCAGTGCTGGGGTCAGCTTGACCTGAGGGGTAGAGAGAGAGAGGTGGGAGGAAAGAAGAAAATGGTCACTCCAAGAGAGAGGAGTGGTGAGAGGGTTAGAGAGAGGGAGGTCTGAAGAGATCAGAACATCCAGGGTGTGCCCTGCAGAGTGAGTCGGGCCATAGGGAAGAATAGTGAGAGGGAGAGTCACAGAGGTTACGGAAGAGCCCCGAAGAGGGGCTACTAGCATCCAGGTAGATGTTCAGATCGCCAAGGAGAAGTTGAGAGGTAGAGGCAAGGAGGGAGGAGGATAGGTCTGCCAACTCAGAGAGGAAGAGGATGACATGGCCAGGCGGCCTGTAGATAGTGGCCACAGTGGATTTACATTAAAAGAACGTATCCCAGAAGATCGAATTACAAAATTACATAGCCCATTTGCCCGCATTTTGTAATTCAATCTTTTGGGATTTTAACCGTTTGTCTCCCGCACCGCCTTTAATGTATGCAGGGGACACCACTGCAACCACCGCAGCCCATAATACCGAACTGGGGGAGCGGGGGACACTGTCATGTGCCTGTTCTCTTGACGCATCTGGGACCGATGGAGGAAGATCCACCATTAGAATGTTCCATTACATCCTTATTCATGCTCCGCATCTGCGGTCTAGTCTTTCTCAACATAGCTGCTGCCGGGGGCATTTAGCCCTCTCACTCCCGGCGACTGCCGCGTTGAAACTGCGTGCGTTTTCTTCTTTCATTGATACACGGAAAGGTATTCCCCTTTGGCTATATTAGCTGGCTCTACTGATCTGCTGCCTCCTTGGCAGCTATTCTCCCTGAGCCTTTTGTTCTGTTTCTCTTTCTTCAGTGCTCCCGTGCACCCTCTCTTTGACTCTCGGCTCACAGGTTGTTTTGGCTTCCCTCCTTGCCGGTACCTCAGTGCCTTTCCTCCCTGATTACCTAGTTCACCTTCTCTCTCTCTTCTTTCGCCTTTCTTCACTCTCTTACCTCTGACTGTTCATTATTCTGTGCTGCTATGCGCCACCTGTCCTGCAGCGGTACCACACAGCTCTCTCCTGTTGGAGCTCATTCCAGTGCTTCCATCGCCTCTCGAGGCGCAATTTGCTCTGTACTTACCTGCTGGAGTTTCCCTCTGCACTTACCTGCTGGAGTTTTCCTCCGCATTCACCTGCTGGAGTTTCCCACTACACTCACCTGCTGGAATAAGACTCTCTTTCTGGACATCATAATACCCACGTTCTCCGCCGGAGCAGAGCAGAGTCGCCTGTTTCTTCGGCCACTGAGGTTTTTTTTTGTGCTGTGTATGGCTTTTTTCCCCTCTTTGGCTGCAGCGGGACCGGGGACACTGGTCTTCTGGTTCTCCTGCAGACCACTGTGGCGTCGTACCATGGCAGACCCTATCTGCACAAAAAGAAACAAGACTACAAGGGCAGAGGAAGAAAGAAACAGCCTGCGGAAGTCTCCAGCAGCTCAGGTGAGGAACAGGATCTAAGTTCAGAACCAGACAGTGGGCCTCATTACGACTCAGGTGGTAAGGGGTTTACAGCGGCGTAAACAGCGCCGACCCTTACCGCCTGATTCCGAGGTCCCTTAGCGCCATGGAGGTTTTAACACCTGCCAGGTGTTAAAATCCATGGCGCTAAGGGACCTTGATGTTAATTACGCCACCGTAATTTACGGTGGCGTAATTAACGCCTTCCCCACTCCCATTATGCCCTATGGGGCAAAAATGGGAATGGGGAAGGGTAAATGGGGATTGGGGACTTACCGCCCCGCCAACCTCGGAATGGGGCGGTAAGTCCGCCAACCACCATGGCGTAAACATAGTTTACGCCATGGTGGTAAAGGTACGACCCAGGTGGTAACTTACCGCCTGGGTCGTAATGAGGCCCAGTGATTCTAACAGACATTCCACAGCCCCTGCTCCCCTATTCGGTATTATGGGCTTCAATCTAATCTTCTATACCGAATGCACACTAAATGCTTTCGTCCATTTCCGCCACAGTGAGAGAGAGGCCAGGAGAGGCATAGAGCCTGCAGACCAGGCATTCAAAGGAGGAGTAGTCCTGCGTTGGAAGGAAAGAAGCAGGGATCCACTCTGGGAAAATCAAGGCTACACCCCCGCCGGGACGGTTGGTTCTGGGTTTGGAGAGGATCTTGTAGCTCAAAACACGTGACAGAGCTGGCCGTGAACTAAGTCTCGGTAAGACCGAGTACATCCAAATCAAGCTATTCCTCGAGACGGCAGATGTGAGGAATGTTTGACAGCAGCGCAAGAGTTGAGAGTAGCGATGTGGCCACCTTCGAAGGACTTCCGTGGAGGGGTACAGGCCGGAGGTAAGCCCTGCAGAAGTGTTGGAGGTGCCAGAGGATGGGCAGAGGAGGATGGAAGAGAAGGCAGGGTAGTCAGAGATGAAGAAGAGAGAACCAAAGAGGTGGCCGGGGAAGGAAGCGACTGAGTGGCCAAAGATGCAGCAGGAGGAAGGTGGCAGCAGAGCGGCCAGAGAGGGGTAGGTAGGGACAGCAGGAGAAGAAAGAAAGTTGATAATGCATGGGAAGCATCTATCGAAAAGGAAGAGATTGGCCTGAGGGCCCTGGACCAAGATGGCGCCATTTAAGTAGACATTAATAATGGTCTTAGAGGAATGGAAGTTGGCCAGGAGGGCCTCCCACCAGGTGCCACCGTTAATGGGAGAAGACGAAAAAGGAGAGAGAACAGAGACCATATGGGGAGTCCATAGGACTGGAGAGGGAACGACAAAGACGATGTTAGTAAGGGTCTGTCTGGAAGAAGCACTGGTGTAGGTATCAGCGATAGGAAGGGCTGGGTTGGAGACCAAGATGTTCCTTTTGAGCTTCTTCCTGCCAAACGTAGTGAGAGGGATAGGATAGTCGATAGAATAGCTATTAGAGAAGATAGGTAAAACAGAGAGCACCATAAGGGTTGTGGGGCAAAAAGAGGGGGGGTCAGAAGGGATTGGTCCTCTGGGAAGGGTGTGAGGAGGGCCTTGCTCCATTCTTTGAGTCTTGATCTTCTGCTCTATGGCAGACAGCTCTGAGCAAAATGTACCCCAATAATGGTCCAGTTGAATTATTCTTCTTATGTCCAAAGATCATTCTATTAAGGTGGTTTTCATACCCTTATATGGTCATATTGTCGCAACAGATTGGTCCATTTCAAGCCTTCTGTAATGGTGCAATCCTGGGTTCTGTGTAAAGAGGCTTTGCATGACAATGTCAATCCCAGAGTGCTTTGTCTGTAATAAGTGGGGAAGTGGCACAGGACATGTGAGTGGCTCAAGAACCTCCAAGAAGGTGGGAACAAGGTTGGTCACAGCTAATGGAAGGACCTTACAGTTGGACCATTTGGGATTCTGGAAGCTGTTTGAAGGAATACAAACGTTACTTTGTAACTGCTATGTTTCCAAACTACAAGACAGCTGCTCTGGAGTGGTTGCATACAGTCCCAGCAGACAGGAATGTTTGTACTATACATTTCAAGAACAAATATAGAGCATGGATAAAACAAAAGGAAATTTGAGGAAATTAACGCAATGGCAGTATACGATATGATTACTGTGCACTAAGAATGCATGCAATATATGGGCCTTACTGGGTGAGGCAAGGGGTAACAGGTATACACCTATGATTAACCCCATAGGAGCGCACATCTGGGAAAGGTTCTTGATGGACCTGAACATCCCTCCAGATGAAGTTGGTATGAGCCCACCAATTAGTTGGCTGTCTAGACCTCCTTTTGAAATTACAGTAGAACAACTTGTATTAAAAATAAAAAGGTTAAAGTCATCTCGTGCGCCAGGCCCTAATGGCTTGGATATCGGTGCAATGAAAAGTAATCCGGTATTTTGGGCGGAGTTATTGAAGATCCTATTTGATAAGGTTTTAGCCGAGAGGAGGATCCCGAGTTCCTGGCAGAAGTCAATTCTTATCCCAATTTATAAAAAGGGTGATAGGTTTGAGCCAGGAAACTATAGACTATTATCGATGCTGGATTACTCTGGCAAATTGTTCAATGGCCTACTATTGAAAGAACTCCAGAATTGAGAAGACAAGAGAGGGTTACTGAACCGCTTTCAGAGCAGTTTTAGGAAGGGTTACTCTACCTCTCATAACCTGATGATATTAGACATCCTATGTACCAATGCCAGGAAGAAGGGTAATCCTCCTCTATATGCCTTATTTATAGATTTTAAAGCAGCTTTCAACAGAGTTCGAAGAGAGTTGCTATGGTCAAAATTAGAATCCTTAGGATGTCCATATGGCCTATTATACTACTTGAGGCTCCTCCACTTAAATAACACTGACTCGTTAAAGTTAGATTCTCAAGTGAACATGACGGCAGAAGTTGAGCAGAATCGAGCCATCAAACAGAGTTGTGTTACGGCACCTACATTATATAACCTGTTTGTGTACGATCTGCTGGAGGCAATCTGCTTTGTGCATAATTGCCCCCCACAGGTAGGAACTGAGCAATGCCCTGTACTTGCGTACGCAGACGATCTGGTCATTCTTGACCATACAATTAATGTACTTTGGAGATCAGCGGACACTTTGTTGCAGTATGCTAAAAGTAACAATGTGGTAATTAATATGGAGAAAACCCAAGTAATGGTGTTCAGCTGCCTTATCTGTGTTACTCAACTGCTCCACACCCCTTACTTTTCTGCTAGCAATCCCACCCCTCAGGCCTCAATCAATGAGATTATGTGAGAAGGAGTTTATGGATAGGCATTGGGGCTCTCTGAAAGAGTTGGATCCTTCTGAAAAGGATTAGAATCTGGGTGCAAGTGTCATCACCATCCGACCACCCTCCAGCAACACATTTTCTAGCTAGCTCTTAAGTCACCCTCATCAAGCAGGGGCTTTAGTCAGATAATTCTACATACTGGCTGACAAGGCTGATGTGAAATTCAGAAGATAATAATAACTATGTTGCTCTATAGTTTTTCACATTAGATTCTTCCCACTTCTAAGAGCCACACTGCAATAGCAATATTATTATTATTACTCAATTTATGATGGTCTGATGAATACTAGATGAGTGGCACTGGGCTACTCATCAAGTATCAGCAGATGAGCATACCTGGCCTTTTTCAGGGAAAGACTGCATAGGGTGAGTTTGAAAGAGGTTGGCTAATGAATACTCCTTCAGCTGAAAGGTGCCTCATCAAAGATTCAGATGCCTGCCCTCATCTTCTTTTCTGCTTCTGGTACTGGGATGGTGAAAGTGTGACAGAATACCATCTGGTGATGGCTGTATAGCCTTAGCTTTTTTATTTTTTATTATAAAATGATGCTGTTCATTCTGCTTTTGAAAGTGGGCTCTGCCAATGAGACCCCACTTTCATAACGCCCTATACCAAAAAGCATAGTGCTCACATTTACCTGGCTGACATAGTGTTCTGACATCCCCCAGTAGCTGCCCTTCGGTAACAATAGGGCAGATTCAAAGGTCACATGTGCATTCCTGAACATAGCTACTGAACCCACACTTCCAAATACAGGGGTGGCTTTTTAACTGTAAACACTGCATGTTCAAAATTTGAAATAGTGTGCCCCAAAAGCTGATGGCTGTTGGTAAACTATAAATATAAGCCAAGTCTGGTTTTCACATGGTGGCCACTGGGATTACGCAGTTATACAGCCAAAAGCAATTGATGTAATGTTATTGTCCACTTGATGGACATGGACACATTCATGACTGGTGTAAATTCATCTGTGCTGGCTCTACCCACAACAACCATGTGGGTCCAACCTAGAAAGCTCTCCCGTGGATCTCCCTCAGAAGGCTTGTCAAATCCTCCAGGAAACTGAGACACTACCTGGGGGTTCTGATGGGAACTTACTTCAAAGACAATCCTGGCATTACAATGGCCACCTCACACCAGTGTTCTGATTACTGGAGTCCTTTTTATATTGTGTTTATCAAACCCTACACAAATCAACAATAATAAATATAAACATTATTTACAATCTATAAACAATGTATCATAATATAATTTCCCACAACAATTCATTCAAATGACATTATTGAACTAAATACAAAACCCTATAAATAATGAATACAAATAATCAATTATGATTTTCTAATTTTAGTATTAAAAATTCATGATTCCTATATTACACCTGACTGATGTAGTTCAGTCAAGAATCGTAGGTTTGACAGCCTATTATTTTAAATCACTCTCTAACTGGACCATAATCAGTTCATCATAATAGGTAATCGCGATTGCTCACAAGTAGGCATGGATTAAGTTATACCTACCTCAAATTAATTCAATGTAAAAAGTGGAAAACTGCATATATCAGCAGTTTTAAAGACCCACTGCATATTCACTCCCAAAATGGCAGTAAGGATAAATGAGGGTTCATGAATAAAAGACCTAGCATGCAAAATTATCGAGTTATTAAAAACTGAAGAGTTTCAATCAAGATGCTTCAGATTCTCAGTCTTTTTAGCTCAGTACCTACAAATTGCCTGTGATATGTCTACATTCTCCTGTATAGTAATTATTTCTCTCGTCAGTAAGATATTAAACCGTAATTTCATAAAAGCAGTTCTATGTTGTACACTAGGAAATTGGATCAAATAAGGGGCTCTCACTCCAAGCTTTTTATACCCATATTTGAGGTGGTTAAAGAGTTTGCACTCTGCAATGTTGTGACACGTGTCACACCAATCTCTTTGCCACAACAATTTTTTAGAACATGCTGGATTTTGCTCTATGAGGCTTACTCATCGTAAGCACCATGGAGTACATAAAATTTGGAATTTACATAAATAGTTCATACCATCATCCTGGATGTAAGTTTTGAGAACTTCATATAATGAATTGAGGCAACAAATATTCCTTCATAGAAAATAAAGCCAGATGGCTCTAATGCTCCCCCCATGTCTGATGTATATAATTTAAAGAAACACAGTGCACAAATACATCCTTGCTTAAGCCCTCAATGGGTATTTAAAGCCCCCGAAAGCTGACCCTGCATATTTAATCTTACCCGTATGCCGTGTCACTATGTAGGTTTACTATAATGTTCAGTAATCCACTTGGAAGTCCCCAATGTTTTAATTTATTCCAGAGCTGAGCTCGATTAACCCTATAAAATGTAAGCGATAGATCAATGATCACCATAAACACTGGGGGACATTCCTATTCCAAGCTGATTTTTTTTATCTGATCAATGAAAAAGCCATTCACGGATGTGCCCACTCCCCTTCAAACCCCAGCTTGTTTTTTTAGAGGCCGACATGTATATGCCCAATGTTGCAATTCTTTCAGAATAAGTCCCGTACAAATCTTGGAATCAGTGTCTAACATGGCTATCTGTCTATAGTTTGCAGGATCCAGTTTGTCCCCCTTTTTGAACATTGTGACAATGGTATTCCATGAATGGTGCATTGTCTTTTCTTTCAGGATTTTTACTAATAGAATGGAAGGATACATGGAGGAGATGGGGGTTGATGTTACCTCCTCGAACATAGCCATTAAGGATTGTGTGAAAACTTGGGATAACATTGAAAATGCTATTGACCCGAATAGGCTACAACTATATACTAATAGATCATGGTTTTATAGTAATACTAAAGAAATGAGACCATATGTGAAGAGGTTTCCCTCCCAATACATGCATGGGTGTTGTGAGGTTTCGTTGGAATTGTTTGAACACCTTGGAAGTCACTGGGCCAAGGATGGGTATGCACAGAGAGGGCCGCCTGTGTAGACTATGTACAATGAAATGTGGGGAATCTCTCTACAATTTAGTCTTGGAATGTCTAGCAGTCCTGCAATATAGCATTTTGTATTTAGACAGATTTGTCCACTCAACCTTGGCAGTAGTTGCAGCGAGCTTGTGAAAGGTTAATGAATCGGAACCAGATTGCCTTAGTGACACCATTAAAAGTTATATTTTTTAAATTTTAATTTGTGGGGGTAAAAGGTCTTGGATAGTGGACAGATCTGCATGTATAACAATTACTGATTTTATGATTATGAAATGCTTATGATGGTTTTATGATATTTTTATATGATCTTCTGAATATGTGTATTAAGTATGAATGTTATAACTTTTTATTGATATATTGATTCTGATATGAAGACGTTTTTCTTTTTTGTCCTTCTTTAATGCTTGTTTTCAGATGTTTATTGTTTAGTTTAGTTTAGTTTAGCTTAGTTTATTCATTTGTATTGCGCACCAAACCCAAGGGTATGAGGGCGCAGGAGCAGCAAGGTTATTCACAGCTTAGTTACAAGTAACAATGCATTACAATAATTACAATAGGATGGTTACAGCAGTCACGATAAAGACAAAGGTTTGCAAATTTACAAGTATACATATTTGCATAGTGGGTAACGGAGGTGGGTAGGATGGAATTAGCGGTCATTGTTCCTTATCCAATGTATGTAGTTGCGTCTAAAGTGTGAGTAGGTTTGTGGTGTCCTTAGAGAGGGTGGTAGGGAGTTCTAATGCTGGGCTGCTTTCACTTGGAAGCTGTTGCCACCCATTTTGGTGTGTTTGAAACTGGGAACTGTGAGTAGATTGGCGTTGGAGGTTCTAGTAGGTCTGTTGGACGTGTGTTTACTTATTCTATCGACTAAGTAGCGGGGGCAGCGTTGTTGAGGCATTTGTGTGTTAGTGAGGCTACTTTGAGCAGGATTTTATCTATAGTGTTGAGCCAGTTATGGGCTCTCCTAATGTTAGAGATGTGTTCTTTCTTGGGGATGCTAAGCGCTGCTCTGAGAGCTCTGTTTTGTAGCGTCTGTATTTTGTTGGTAACCTGTTTGCTAGCTCCTACGTAAAGGGCATTACAATAGTCCAGTTTTGATAATATAAGGGCTCTGGCTAATGTAATGCAGCTCTGGGTGGATAAGAAGGGTTTGGCTGCTCTTATAAGCTTACATGTGTAGGCCGTGGAGGATGCCATGGAGCTAACCTGTTTATGGAAGAAGAGGGAGGAGTCAATGTATATTCCTAAGGTTTTCACTTCCTTAGCTACTTTAATCAGGTTCCCGTCTATTATGAAGCTGGTGTAGTTGTGGTCCAATTTGGTTAGGTTTGCAGTGGAGCCAAGTATGATGAGTTCAGTCTTGTCATCATTCAGGCATAGACTGTGAGATGCCATCCATGCCTGGATGATGAGGTACACCTTGTTCACCAAGGCCAAATCATGGTTGTAATCTCCCGTCAAGAGGATGAGGATCTGGGTATCATCGGCATAATTAGTGTAGGTGATACCTAGACCATCTAGATCATCAAACAGGGGCTTCGTGAACACGGTGTACAGTGTAGAGGAGACGCATGAGCCCTGGGGGACTCCGCATGTAATGGGGATGGGGTCGGCGGCAGCTGTGGTGGAGAAGACACGCATGGATCTGTTGCTGAGGAATGACTCGATCCAGCCGATGGCTTCTTGGGAAAAGTGGGCAGCTGAGTCCAGGTGATTGCATAAGATTTTGTGATCAACTAGATCAAATGCCGCAGAGAGGTCTAGGAGGAGCAATAAGGCAGTTTTCCCATGGTCTCTAAGAGTGTCAATTTGAGCCTTCAGGTCGATAAGGGCTTTTTCTGTCCCGTGTTGGGGTCTGAAGCCTGATTGCCGAATACTGAGGAAATGGTTTATTTCAAGCAATTTTGGGATTTGTTGGTAGGCTGTCTTGTCTAATATCTTGAGCAGGAAAGGGACGGTGCTATTGGGTCTGTAGTTGGTGGGAATGGAGGGGTCAAGAGAGGGCTTTTTGAGAAGGGGAGGACCCAGGACTCTTTGAGGTTGCTGGGGACGGTACCTGAGGAGAATGAGGCGTTGATGAGTCTTGTGATGAATGACGAGAGGTCTCTTGCCGCATCTTTAATAATTTGTGGGGGGCAAAGGTCGCCCTGACAGTTAGATGGTTTTAGACTGAGAATTATTTTTTCGACTTCAAGAGTGGAGACTTTGGAGAAGCTAAAGCGAGAGGGGTTGGGCAGAGGGTGTTGGGGCGTGGGGCGCGGGGTCATGTTAGTGGGGTTGGTTGGTTTGGCTATGGAATCTTTCTTGTTTTTAATTTTAGTTTGAAGGCCTGTGACTTTATTGTTTAGGGCATTTTGGACACTGGTGCACCATTGTTTGTCCTTCACGCAAGTGTCTGGAGTTAGCACAGGTGTTTCCAGTTCTTTAATGATCGGAAACAGCTCTTTGGTGCTGGAGTTGGATTGTGCAATTCTCTGGTTGTAAGACTCTTGTTTGGCAGCTATGATTTCTTTTTTGTAGTTGGACCTTATTTTATTGAGCAGTATTTTGTTGTGGTCTGTGGGAGATTGTCTCCAGGCTTGTTCCTTTTTGCATTTTTCTAATCTAAGAGTTTTAAGGTGATTAGAGAACCAATGGTTGAGATACTTTTTCGGTTTACATTTTCTTAGCTTTAATGGTGCAATGGAGTCTAAGGCTGTGCGCATGATTTTGTTATAGCCTTCAACAAGGTCGTGGGAGTTGGAAGTGGCAGGGAGTTGGTTAAGTGTAGGGAGGATGAGAGGGGTCAGTTTTTCCACTGTGATATTTTTCTTACTTCTCGTGGGGATGGCAGAGGCTAGCACGTTGTTGGTGATGGGGCTCGAGGCTTCGTGGGTAAAGGAGAGGAGATGGTGGTCGGACCAAGGTTGAGGGGAGTTATCAGTGATGGAGGCCGCGCAGTTGTAGTCTGCTACCCAGTCGAGGGTTCTCCCTTTGTTATGGGTTGGGCCAGATACTTTTTGGGTAAAGCCTAATTCAGAGAGATTATTGTTGATGAGGTCTTTAAAGCCTAGGTTGAAGTCCCGTAGGACAAGGCTCTGGGAGGAGTTTTTTAGGTTATTGGTGAGGATGGTGCTAAGGTCTTCCTCGAAGGATCCTAAGGGTCCGGGAGGTCTGTAGAGTAAGTGGATGGATATCGTTTGGGAGTTAGTAGTAGGCAGCCTAGCTGTGAGTGATTCACATGATGGGAGGTGGGTCGAGGAGTCAAGTCTAATGTTGAAGTGTGTTTTGGCAATTACGGCCAGGCCACCACCTCTAGATTCTGTTCTATCTGCTCGGAGGATGGTGTAGTCATCTGGGATGGCTAAGGAGAGGGCTGGTCCTGCGGCTTCGTGGAGCCAGGACTCGGTTATGGCTAGGAAATCTAGATCTGCTGCTAGAATGAGGTCCGCTATATCTGTAGCATGGGCTATTATAGAGCGTGCGTTAATGAGGGCGCCTTTTATAGGTGCGGCAGTAGTCTTAGTGGGGGTGGGGATGGTGGTTGTGTTGTAAGTTTTGTGTTTGGGCGTAATATTTGGTGGGCTGGACTTGGGTCTTTCCAACGTAAGGTTGGCGCAGGTGCTACTGGTAGTGGGATGGTTAGTCAGTTTGGACTGGATCGAGTCCCTGGCTCGAGGCTCGTACAGTTTAGGTAGTCTGGACCGTAATCTGGTATTTCTTTCGGAGAAGCTACATGGTAGGGAGAATTGGGGCAGCATGGTTGTGGCGTAGGGCTCTATGGGTGGTGGTGGGGTGGTGCCAATGGTGGCCAAGCTCAGGGTGGAGCTAGGCAGGCATGAAAAATTAATAAGGTGGAGAATAATTCTCAACAGTATTGAATAGATGCCTGGTAGGAACATTATATTGGTGGTGTATGGCCTGGTTGGTGGTTGGCAATCAGCAGATGCTGCCTATGTGGCTAGGATGTACACGGAGGACTTTTTAAAGTCAGTTGACACAATGCCTAGATTTGGGGTACCAAGTAAGCTGGCACAATACCTAGGTTCGAGATACAAAGTAAGCTGACACAATGCCTAGATTCGATTTTTAGAGTAAGCTGACACAATGCCTAGATTCAAGATACAAAGTAAGCTGACACAATGCCTAAATTCAAGATACAAAGTAGGCTGACACAATGCCTAGATTCGATTTTTAGAGTAAGCTGACACAATGCCTAGATTCAAGATACAAAGTAAGCTGACACAATGCCTAGATTCAAGATACAAAGTAAGCTGACACAATGCCTAGATTCAAGATACAAAGTAGGCTGACACAATGCCTAGATTCAATTTTTAGAGTAAGCTGACACAATGCCTAGATTCAAGATACAAAGTAAGCTGACACAATGCCTAGATTCAAGATACAAAGTAAGCTGACACAATGCCTAGATTCGATTTTTAGAGTAAGCTGACACAATGCCTAGATTCGATTTTTAGAGTAAGCTGGCACAATGCCTAGATTCAAGATACAAAGTAAGCTATTGTTATAATCGTTGTGTAAGGTTTAATGTAAACCAAAAACACAATAGAAAAATATAATATTTAGAATGTTTGCTAATATATTTGGTCTGTTTTTCAAAACTTTGTTGCATAGCCCATTGGGTCCCAGAGCATGTAAATTACTGCTTTTATCAATAATACCAATCTTCCACACCAAAAGTTAATGAAAAAAATTGCTACAACGAACGTATTGTTCTCGCTGAATCCAATATAAAAGAGCTGTTCAAAATACTTAAAGAACTTGAATCTCCTATCGCCCCTATTGATAATTGTATCTCTGATTCCACATGGTGCACTAACTATCAGAAGGCACTACTAGATAAAATATCGCTGCTCCAAACTAAAATCAACCAAAAAAAACTTCTCTTGCCATCAAACCTTGATCACAAGACACCCACCGCCAATAAGACTAGCCCGGAACCTTCTATCCAACCATTCTGTTTCTCCCCATTAAACACTTGGGAAGTGGTAAACATCATCAGGAAACTAAAACCATCCAATTGCCAAGGTGACGCTTGCCCTGCGCCAATTATTAAAGCGGCAGCGCACAACCTTGCCCCTTTCATCACCAGCCTTATCAATGCCTCCTTCAAATCAGGCACCATACCGGACAATCTAAAAGATGCCTGGGTCATCCCACTTCTCAAAAAGCCTTCACTTGATCCTAGCAACCCCTCTAATTACAGACCAATCACGACAGTGCCTTTCCTACTAAAAATTCTGGACCGAGCCGCCTATCTACAAATTCAAGCATATCTTGAAACCAACAACCTCCTGGGCCTTAGGCAATCTTGGCTTCCGCCCTAGACATGGTACAGAAACTGCACTGATTGACCTGGTAACACAAATGCACAACATAAAAGACAAGGGTAAACTAGCACTTCTTTTACTCCTAGACCTATCAGCAGCGTTCGACCATGTCAATCAACAAATACTATGCCAACATCTAAAATCAGCTGCACACTTCTCAGACTCTGCTACCTCATGGATCAAGTCTTTCCTTGCTAACAGAACCATGAGAGATTTTTCATCTTCAGCCTCAGCTGAACCATCTCCTGTAACCTGGGGCTTCCTCAAGGATCTTGTATGTCCCCGACACTTTATAATGTCTTTACTAAGCCATTATTTGATATTCTGGATTACATGGGTGTCTCGTATACAAACTATGCCGACGACACCCAGATACTATTCCCAATCTCAGGTAATCACTTTGAGGACTCCAATGTCCTTAATGGAATTTACTCAGTAATCCAAACCTGGATGGCACACCATGGACTGTGTTTAAACAATGAGAAAACTGAGATACTAATACTTGGTTCCAGCACTAGACTGAACAAATTAGACCCTTCATTTAAATCCTTTATTATTGACGGCAACACCATTATAGCCTCCAACAATACCAAAACTTTGGGTATTTACCTTGATGACACTCTATCCTTCAACAGACAAACTAAAGCGGTGGTTGCAGCATCCGCTTACACTTGCACGCTTATCACCGCTTGTAGGCCTTTCCTGACAACACCCAATTGCATTACTCTTGCCAGAACGTTAGTCATGTCCAAAATCGACTACTGTAACTCACTCTTTCTAGGGACCAGTCTGAGAAACTTGAATAAATTACAAGTAACGCATCATAACGCTATTAGAGCCGCACTTAACATCCCAAGGAAGTCACACATCTCCGATACAAGATGCAACCTTAACTGGCTGTCTGTCAAACATAGAATCGCCCTTAAAACGCTTGCCCGCACACACAAAGCCAGAGCTCACCATGCACCAGCTTACCTTTCCAATAGATTCCTGCCACATACCTCCTCTAGGCCACTAAGAGCGGCCCAAGCCAACACTATGTCCATTCCTAGATTCAGGCTTCAGAACTCAGGAGGCTCCAGCTTTCCTGTCCAGGCGGCTAAACTCTGGAACACACTCCCAACCGCTATTAGATCTGAACCGTCTTTCCACCTTTTCAAAAGTAAAGCCAAACTTTGGCTGCACGACCTCGACAGCTAGTCGCCTATTCACATCCCAGCAGTATGACCGCAGCCGCGGCTATACCCTCATTATTGTGTTCTGCATACTCTGCTGAAACTGGATTTCTGTGTAACTGCAATTTGTCTGTAACTGGATTGTTTAAGATCTTTTGGCTGTAAGTTATGCGCACAGTTGCCCCTGGGCTGGGAGCGCTTTATAAATAAACAAAATACAAATACAAATGACCAATTATCTTTTTTAAATTCTGCTATGAATTCTGATGTACATGTTTGTATACTGTTTAACCCAGGTTTCTTCCAATATTGGATTTGCTTTAATTGCAACCTAATTGTTTTCTAAGTTATTAACCAACTTCCAAATGTTAACATCTGCCTTAGAGAGAATATACATCAATATACATTCCCCATCATTATGGAAGATATTGCTATGCAAAAATGTAACCATATTTTTTATAGTTTTGACATATTAAGTGGATAGACACAGATTTATCATTCATAGCATTTCAAAACATCTTTGATTCTTTTTTTTCATCTTCCTTTTATTTTCCTGAATCTCATTAAGATAGAGGTGGGGTCATTTGGATCAACACATTTGATGTAAACTATTCAAGTTAATATTAATAGGCTCTGTAATAAATGTTGGATATCTTGTTGTTGAAAATGCATACTTTTCCATTCATGTGTAGTTCTTTTAATGTCAGCAGACAGAGGAAGACATGGAGTTAGAATAGCCATGCAGAGAACTTTATTCCACAGCACAGAGGGGTCCCACCATCTTGGATTTTGCTAGGGTTCCCAAACATCCTGTCCCCATCCGACTTCCTGCAGACAAAGCAATATGGCTATGACATCAGAAGGCAAGGGACACTTGTTACAGCAGCCAGTCCTGCATCCTTAACAACAAGCTTGGTGTGGGTACAGTCCATTTACCACTCTGAGACACATTTTTTCCAGCTAGCTCGACCATTCTCAAATCAATCCAAGCCTATATGCAGTGATACCTTTCGCACTCAAAGTAATTTGAACCGCTTAGCTGCTTTTGACCTGTCACCATGCTGACACAGCCCATTAATGCTGAATCTTCCATCTGTGCTAAACCGCCGGCTCGACTCCTTGGTAGTAAATGACTCGCCACGTCTCAACCACTGACTCAATCCAACAGAAGCATTGTTGAGACCTGACTTGAAAGTCGACTCAACCGACTGGTAGTGATTGACTTTCCTGCCTCAAATGCCCTCTCTATCCCCCGGAAGCATCATTTTGACCTGAGTCGAATGCTGACTCAACCTGTTGGAAGCCATCGACTTGGCGCGTCTCGAACGCTATCTGGATCCACTGAGAGCCCTCTCTCAAGGTTTTCTCCAAATAGACTCACCATTGGAACAGAACGGAGGTCATTATGACCCTAGCAGTAGCTGTGCCGGTAAGTACCGGCACGGCTGCCGCCGGAGTCATGAATTTATGGGCACCTGGCAATGGGGACATACCGGGGCATAACAGCCCCGGCGGACCCGGTACATCTCCATTGCCGGGTGCCGGTAATTATTACTCCCCATTCCCATTGAGTCCTATTGGACTCAATGGGAATGGGGAGGCCGGATGCACCGG
Organism: Ambystoma mexicanum; assembly: GCF_040938575.1. Taxonomy (NCBI): domain Eukaryota; kingdom Metazoa; phylum Chordata; class Amphibia; order Caudata; family Ambystomatidae; genus Ambystoma; species Ambystoma mexicanum. The sequence goes on from NC_090925.1 coordinate 1,198,512,505, forward strand.
CACCAATCATGAATGGTGCCGGTGCACCTGTCGAGGTCTGCTCGCGGGTGCTGGTCCGCTGGCCAAGTCAGACCTGGCGGCCGGAAAGGTACCCGCGAGCAGAACTCGCAGTTTTCCAGTCCACTATCAACGGCCGGCACCATTGTTACTGGACCGGCAAACTTGTAATGAGGCCCCAATGTCTCTATCATCTTGACACTGTCTCTTTTGGATCAAAGTGGCAAGATGCCTAGCTTGATGCTGGTATACAGTGATAATAGTGAATTTGGAATAACAAACAACTTTTTAAATGACTCTAAAATAACAAAGAAATACCAAATTGTTTATTTAAAATACATTTGGGGGTGGGTTAAGGGAATAAAACAGGTAGGGAGGGGTTGGGTTGGGGATATGACCCTAGAGAAACAGGTGCTTAGGGGGAAACCCCCAAATAAAAAAAAAGAAATTCAGTATTTAAGGGTCATGAAAAATGTTTTCAATATTCCAGTTTTCATTTTAATCATATGGAACCGTCCTGCCCCCGAAGTCCATCTTTTTCAAGACATATTCTGTAACTTTGACAATTTTCTGCTCAAATCTTTGCCTCTGCCCGCAGAGTGCCCCTTCGTTTTAAAGGTTGCTTTGTATTATGTATTATAATGTTTCCCCTTACAGGGGTGGGCCAACAGTATTTTATTAGCTCTGTGCATTTTTGTTAACGTAATTAAAGACCCTATTTTCATAGAACCTGGGTTGGACATTCTTATATTTTGACTCTGCCAGTACTATTGTTGTTTGGTTTGCTTCTGTACCAGCTCACACCCCTCATGAAGTGCACAGCTACTCTTCAAGCCACATAACCGAAAGAGAGGAAAGAGGTATACCTGTCAGGCTGTTCCTCTTTCACCTTTATGATTGTGAAAACCGCATGTTTATTAGTTGTGTGTGGTTGTGTAGGCACTGTAGCCATTACGCATCCATGCACTCCTGCAGAGAAGTTAGTCATTTCATCACAGAAAGCATGCATAGGGGTCAAATAATCCTCTTATGATGGTAGCACTTGGGCATATGACAGCACTACCTGGCATGTGGTGAAAGTACCTGGTCATACAAACATCATTTGCCAAGGTTTGAGCACGGCATTGGGTGATTTTACTGGTAGTCTTGGCTACAGCATTTGCAGAAATATCTTTACGGAAATTCAAATGGATCGCCTCATCTATTGGGGTAAAAAATATCCATTTTGGAAAGGTCCTCACATTTTAAGGAGTACCCAGTTAGTAGTGAAAGAAATTATTTTAATACATTAAGAGACAGTCTTCAGGCTGTCCAGTAATATCAGAAGGCTGCAGGCCGAAGCTGTGTGTGGGCTGTTGTGTACTGTGTGAGGCTAAATGGTTGGCTAGCATTGGTTGAGTGAGGGTTCAAAATGGAGTGCGAGTACATTGTGAAGTTAAATGATTCTATGCAAGGAGATCGAAAAGTATTTAGTTGCTAATGTACTTTGTACCCAGTCTTTTTTGTTGCAAATTGTGGGTGTTTTTCCCATTACTAGTGTAAATTAATTACAGATGGTAACAAGGAAACGGAATCAGACTTACCTTGACTTGGTCCATCGTGCATGGGGCCATGTTTGTGCAAGTTGCATGGGAGAACTAGATTTCCTGACGGTGTTAGAGGATTGGGCTGGAGCAAAGAGGAAGCTTCGGTTTTTGGTAGGGACGCACTGGGCTGGGGGAAAAGGGGGCATTTGCAACCAAATGTGCTACGGCAGGTCTGGACAGGGCTGGTGAGCCTAAACAAAAATTGAATGGAGAGCCAAGAGTCACTTTGTAATAAGCACGTGTTTTGTGTTATCATGTAGGCTTGGGAACCTGTACTGGCGCTGCTAACAAACTGAAAGCAATTATTTGAAACTGTAACAGTTATTTCGCAGTTTCAGATAATGGGCTGGGCTGCAAATACAATGGAGCACACTCACTCCACAAGAGGAAGCTGGGTTCCTGGGTTGGGTTCGGGGGAGGGGGCAGAGGGGATGAAAATGGGGGGGGGGGGGGTGTAGGAGAAAGGTGTTTTCATTCTCACCCCTCCAGTTCTGCACAGTTCAGTCTGTTGTGTCCAGGGGTCAGTGGAAGTGCTCGCCATCCACGTCAGAATTATGTAGGAAACATGGACACCCCCTCATCAGCACTCCTCTTGCTCTTTAATCTTCTCGTGTAAATGGAACATTTTATTTAACAATAATCTCACCAGAAAATACATTCCAAGCGTCCTGCATTATTGAAATGTACTGCTGCCTAGGTTTGAGAGTACATATTTTAATAATTTCAGCAATGTAATCATTGGCTATTTTATAGCACACAAATACCATCTCTTTCCTTTCTCCCCTGTCACTGGAGGCAGTTATTCCTCCTCTCTATTTGGCGGGGTCTTGCGCCATCTTTGGCCATTCTCTCAACCTTGCATCTGAACCTCCTTAACCACGCTCCTGGCTGGCCTCTCCTGCCTCTGGAAAGACTCATGTTTTCTCTGAACTGGATCATTCCCTTGTCTGCAGATGCTGTCATCCCGGTTTCTGAAATGTCCCCAGCCCTTTGACACTCTCAGGGGTGGACTGGAAACCAAAAGAGGCCCCGGAAATCATTTTCAAAAGTGGCCCCATATTACACATTTTCAGCAAGCCCAATGTTTTGCCTATGGGAAAATGTGGAAATAACTCACAAAAAAGGCCCAGGATGCAGAGACCTACCAGGAAAGCTCCATAGAGACCTATAGGCCACCCCTGGACACTCATCTGTCTATAGGAGCATTCGCCATGTCTCTTGACAATTCCTTCTCTATGAAGCCTCTCACTCCCAGTCACCTCTATGTACATTATTAAGTCTATGGGCATTCGGATTCATGTCTTTGGATGTACCATTCTCCCTCCCCAGTGTATGCAGACTGTCTTCCCTGCATGTGGCTAACGCTGCTTCTGCACACTATCATTCCTATGTCTCTTGATGCTGTTACCCATTGATGGGCACTGCCTTCCCCTTAGACACACTTGCCTGTGTTTCTGGAAAAGCTCTCTTTGGTTTATTTTTTTATTATTGATTTAGCTGAAATTAATTAACTTTTCAATAAATAAACAAAACATCAAGATATAGGTTAAATTAAAAATTGCATGACAACACAAGATCTAGTCAAATATGAAATCTTTTCAAAATATTAACAAAACATCAAGATATAGGTCAAACTAAAAATTGCATGGGAGGACAAAATCTAATCAAATAAGTCTGTACAAATATAAAATACGATTTATTTTCCATTTCAATTTGTAGAATTCTGAACTGTCTTGTCTCCTCATGAAACAATTAAGTTTATCATTTATCAGTATTAATTATACCTCTCCTATTCACTGTGGTGTCCCTCAAGGCTCTTGTGTATCGCCCACGCTTTATAATGTGTTCACCAAACCCCTCTTCGATGTGCTCGATTATCTGGGTGTCTCCTATACTAACTACGCAAATGACACCCAGATACTCATTCCCATCACTGGCGATTACACAGCCGACACCAAATCCTTGAATGATGTCTATCTGGTCATTCAGGCCTGCATGGCGCAACACAAACTATGCCTTAACGACGACAAGACAGAGCTCCTACTACTAGGATCAACTCAACGTTTCAACAAATTAGACCAAGCCTACAAGTCTTTCATCATTGACGGAAATTACATCAAGGTCTCTAAAGACATTAATACTCTAGGCGTCTATCTGGACTCTACCCTTTCCCTGAACAGACAAATGCAGTAAGGTCGGCATTGGCCTATACTTGCAAACTTATCACCGCCTGCAGACCTTTTCTCAACCCTCATAACTGCATTACCTTGCAAGAACACTCATTATGTCTAAAATCGACTACTGCAGTGCCCTCTACTTGGGGACTAGCCAGCAGGGGCGTTGCTAGGGGGCGCTAAGAGGGCTATAGCCCCTAATCTTTTGGTTGTAGCCCCGGATAGAATCTCAGGAGCTACAGCCAAAACACTAGCTAGCCCCCAGTCCCAACAGTTCCGACATCAGCGCAGCTCCGAGTCTTTTCCAGACCTAGCAACTCCCCTGCTAGCCAGTCTAACCTCAATAAACTGCAAACTATCCAAAATAATGCCATTAGGGCAGCTCTCAATATCCCTACACGGTCTCATATTTCTAACGTCAGATCTGATCTACGATGGCTCCCGGTAAAACCAAGAATTGCCCTGAAAACACTAGCCTTGACTCATAAATGCTTACCCAACAATGCACCTCCTTACCTCTCCTCTCTCCTTACACGCCACACCTCTGCTCGACCCACTAGATCAGCTCAAACTCACAGCCTAATCCTGCCTAGATTTAAACTCCAAAAAGCGGGTGGTGTGAGCTTCCCTGTCCTAGCTTCAAAACTCTGGAGCTCACTGCCTACCTCCATCAGAACTGAGCCTTTGTTCTTAACTTTCAAGAGTAATAACAAATCTTCACTGTTCACGCAGAACCTATGAAGCTCCTTTCACTTAGGATTTGCTACCGACTGGTAATATATCTCACCTGTGTATATACTTTATTTATTTATACTGTTGTTTACATATTGCATTTGGTTGTATATTACAACATATATGATAAGTATTCGTGCTCATGTGTCAGGCCTTATGTGAAGAGGGTAGTTTTCATAGTTTTGCGGAAGGTGGTGAAGGTGGCCTCACCTCGGATAGTAGGAGGTAGGGCATTCCAGTGAGTGGGCGCGAGATAGGGGAAGCTGGATACGCCCGCTTTTACTCTTTTTACTAGTGGCACAGAAAGCATGTTGGTGTACGGTGATCTGGTTGGCCTGGTAGTGGAGACGGGGTGGATCCTTTGTGAGAGGTAAGCAGGAGCAGTGAGGTGAATGCACTTGTGGGTCAGTGTCAGGGCTTTGAATACAATCCTTTCCTTTATTGGGAGCCAGTGGGCTAGTTTTCTGGCTTCAGAGATTTGTTCTCTTTTAACAATGCCTGGGCTGCCCGGAGAGCATTGTTCTGTATGACATGTAGTCTTTCTAAGTTTTTGTTGGAGGTTCCTAGAAAGAGTACATTGCAGTAGTCTAGCATAGAGCCGGTGATGTCTCTGGCTATGTTGGTGCAGTTCTCTTTGGAGAGAAAGGGTCTGACTGCGTTGATAAGTTTGGCATGATATGCAGCTGCAGAGGCTATTGCGTTGACTTGTCTATCCATGGATAGGCTGGAATCCAGGTAGAGCAGAGTTTTGACAGAATCGGAGACCAGAATTTGAATGGAGTCAATGGTGAAGTGGCTGAAATGGGCATCTAGATTTTTTATCGTGTCGGGGGCACCTACCAGGAGGAGTTCTGTCTTGTCAGAGTTGAGGCGTAGTCCGTTGTCTGCCATCCAGGCTTGGATGGTGTTGTAGAGGTTGTTGAGGGTCAGGGAGTCAGTGTCATAGTTACCTGTGAGAGTGAGGAGGATCTGAGTGTCGTCGGCATAGTTGGTGTAGGAGATGCCCATAGCATCGAGGATGAGGAAGAGGGGTCGTGTGAAGATGTTGTATAGGGTGGGGGAGAGGCAGGAGCCTTGAGGTACACCACAAAGTATAATGGTTGGTGATGCGGCGGCTAGGTCAGAGAATACTTGCATGGTTCTGTCTTGTAAGAAAGAGGTGATCCAGGCTGTGGCCACTGGGGAGATTTTGGCAGTGGAGGAAAGGTCGTGGCAAAGGACGCCATGATCCACAAGGTCGAAGGCCGTGGATGGGTCAAGGAGTAGGAGAAGTGCTGGTTTACCCCTGTCTCTAGCATCGTCCATCTGGTTTTTCAGGTCAAGTAGGGCGGTTTCGGTCCCATGTCTGGGGCCGGAGTCCAAGGAGTTTGTTCTCTTCAATGAAGTGCTGGACCTGCAGGTAAACTGCTTTGTCCAATATTTTGAGGAGGAATGGGACAGTGGTGATGGGTCTGAAGTTGTTGGGGGAGGTGGGATCGAGAGTTGGCTTTTTCAAAAGAGGGCGGACCCAAGCTTCCTTGAGGGAGGCGGGGACTTTCCCTGTGTTAAAGGTGGCATTCACAAAGGCTGTTGGGAAGGGAGCTAGCGCTTCCGTGCAGTCTTTGATAATGGAGGCTGGCATCACCTTTGCAGTTAGAGGGTTTGATGTTCCTCATTATGTTGATGATGTCTTTTTCCTGAATGGGTTTGAAGGAGAAGGGTAGGGGGAGATCCGGGGCAGGTGGTGGGATAGGGATATGCTTATTGGGTAGGGCTTGTTTAGTGGCTAGTATTTTGTTTTTGAGGAGGCTTAATTTGGTTTGCATGTCCGTTTGTATTTCGTCACACCAGTCTTTGTCTTTGGTGAAATTCTGGGGGGCCGGAGTGGGTGTCTCGAGCTCTCTGAAAATGGCAAAGATTTCTTTTGTGCTAGATTGGGCTTCCCAGATTCTGGATTGAAAGGATTTGGCCTTTGCTTGGGTGATTGCCTTTTTGTATTTGGTGGATAGGGCTCTAAAGATCATCTTGTCTTTTTCAGAGTGGTACGTTTGCCACTGTGTGAGTGCATTTTTTTTCTCGTTGCGGAGTGTGAGGAGGTCAGCGGTGAACCAAGAGTTGGAATGGGTAGTGGGTTTGGATTTGCGGGGTTTGAGAGGGGCAATGGAGTTGATAGCTGCTTTGATGGCAACATCATAGATTGTTGCGAGTGTTTCGGGGTCTGATGAAAAAGGTGGTCTGAAGGCTGGGTCTTGGAGGAAGGGCAGTAGCCTTTCCTTAGTGAGCTGGCGGGAGGTTCTGGTGAGGCAGGGTGGGAGTGGTCGAGGTGAGGGGGCAGCAGGGGAGCTAGTGGTGAGGATGCTAAAGATGATGATGTGGTGGTCAGACCATGGGGTGGGAGTGTTTCCTGTGATGATGAGTGGGCAGTTGTGCTGTGCTATCCAGTCGAGCGTTCTGCCCTGGGTGTGAGTTGGGCTAAGGATGGTGTTCTTGTAGCCTAGAGCATTGAGGGCAGAGTGAAGGGATTTGGCTGCTACGTCCTTACTATCCCGGAGCCCTAGGTTGACATCCCCAAGGAGAATGGCTTTAGACTGTTTTTTGAGGTTGTCAGAGAGGAGGTGGATGACAGACGCTTGAAAGTCTCCTGGTGGGCCTGGAGGGCGGTAGACAGTGTGCACAGTAATGGTGCAGTGGGGAGAGAGGGTTATTTTGACTTGGAGGTAGTTGCTGTTGTTGTTGGTCAGGGACTTCTCTACCTTTCTGATAGAGAGGCAGTCTCTGGCAATAATTGCTACACCTCCACCTTTGGCGAGGCGATCTTGTCTAGTTATGGAATAGCCAGGGGGTAGGGCGAGGGAGAGCGCTGGGCCGGAGGCCTCATGTAGCCATGTTTCTGAGATCATGAGTAGATCTAGGTCATGGGAGGTTAGGAGGTCGTGGATGTCTAGAGCGTGGAGATTGATGGACCAAGCGTTAATCATGGCGCATTTCAGGTGGGGTTCAGTAGTGGCTGGGGGGGGGGGCGGTTCATGATGAGGGAGGGTGAGGTGGAGGGGGTGGTTGCGCTGTGGGTGTTAGGAAGGGAGCTACCGCTTCCATGCAGTCTTATACGCTACAATGTACTTGTATTATAATTTGTAAATTGTAATTTGCTTTATTGTATGTATGTAATTTGTTTATATTGTATAAATTCTAACCTGTATCTAAGAATATGCGCCCGGTTGCCCAGGGGCCTGGCTGCGCTTTACAAATAAACTAAACTTCAAACTAAACATCATTGATTACATTTGGGTAAAAATCAAATATTATAAAAGTAAACAAATTCATTCAAGTGACATAGACAAATAATTGTTACAAGTCTAAAAAATATTTTGCGTTATGTATGGAACTACAAAGACAGAAGCTTAATCAATGTTGGAACTGGGACCATCTGTCGATGGACATTAGCATGCTAGTTTCAATGAAACCAGAAAATGTACAGTTGCTATTTTAATTGAAACATTTTTGGTACACAACAAATAATTCCATCTTTTGGCAGGGTCCAATGATCCTAGCTGGACACAGTGATGGATAAAATACTTAGAGCGTTCTTGAATTAGTAAAGGACATAGTGAAATAAGATGTTCCAGTGTCTGAGGTGCCTCAGAGGACATACAAAACCGACAAAAATTAGCATTTTCTGGAATAAGTCTACGTTTGGTCAGGATGTCACGAGTATGCCACAAAATAAAGCATGGGCGTAAAATGCCAGTGCATATGTGAGGGGATGGAAATTTGAGCAAATAAGGTTCTAGTGTGCCAATGATTTTATGTTGAAATCTCTGACTGGAGGTATTTTTGTAGCGTAGGCACTCATCTCTCGTGCTGATCCAATGACTGAGATGAATGCAGGAATTGGCTTTGTCGGGATTGGTTACTAAAGTGTCAATGGACACCTCGGCTTTTAGCAGAATATGGAAAATGACTTTTAACCAACCTTTGACAAAATGATGAGATGATGTAAATATATGATTTGACAAATAATTCAAGATGTTATCATCACGGGTTGATATTAGACATTTCCGAAACAGAGCACATATCCTCCATTGATATTGAGCTAATAAAGAAACCAGTCCCAATTAATAGCGTATCCATGTACTGGGGACGCATTGTGGAAGATGCAAAACGGTCTTTAAAAATTTTGTTTCAAGCTTGTCAAGAGTCTGATTAGACCACATCAGTTGAGATTCAAGACCATGTAAAATACAAGGAGACGCTTTTTGTCTCCAGTAAATTAAAGCCGGTTTCAGAGTAAATTTGCCATAGCGATATAAAATGATTTTAGTTTGAGAAATTGCTGTTGCTAATTTCTGATTAACTGATGCTAAATGACCTTTAGATACAACAGTGCCCTCGAATATCATCCCAAAATAGGTGTAATTTAGAACTACTAACAAATTATTTGATTTAATCTTCCAATGAAGATTAATTACACTAGATTTGTTTGCCGAATGAACAACTATTTGGGGGTTTTTGTGTTAATTTTTAACTCATTTTGTTCTATATAGATATTAAAATTATCGAGCAATCTTTGTAAACCACTGGGGGTTTTCGAGATGAGGACCAAATCATCGGCATACAAAAGAGTTTGTATCGGGATGTTGTTTAGTTTAGGTGAATCAGAAGGTACTGTTGTGAAAATGTGTCCAACATCATGTAGGAAATAATTGAAAATGGCTGACACAAGCAGACAACCTTGTTTGAGACCCTGCTCTGTTGGAATAGAAGCAGATAACAAACCTTCAGCCGTTAATCGAATACGGATTGAGCTTTGTGTGTGTGAAGAGCAGATAATTTCTGACAATGTGTGAGGACAGTTATCTCTTTTAAGTTTGGAGAAAAGTAGGGGTCTAGAGATGGCACCAAGGGCAGTATGCAGATCCACAAATGCGAAAAATACTAGTTGCTTTTATATTTGGCATTGGGTTTTTAAAGCGTTCAAACACAGTAGGTTTATATTAGTGCCCTTGCCCGCCAAGAATCCAATCTGGAGGGCTTCTCGCCTGTTAGTAGTTTTTGTCCACAAGTTAAAGTCACGCAAGATTAGTTTCGCAAAGAGTTTTCCTCGTGCATTTAAAAGTGCAATTGGTCTATAATTGTGCGGATTCTCACGATCGCCCTTTTTGTGGATCGGCACAATTATAGATGTTTTCCAGGATATGAGGATTGTGTGTGAGACAATAATCTGGTGGAAAAGCGTATTTAAGATTTCTGCCCATATGCCAGGATTTGCTTTAAACATGGATTTGCTAAGCCCATCAGGGCCCATCGCTCTAGAAGAGCTGATTTTTTTGATATAATCTTCGAGAATGGCAGAAGAACATTCTACTAGCCATTCCGCACCCTGTTGGAATGGTGTGGGCAGCTTAGAAAAGTTGCTATCTGAGTAGAAGCTAGTGTAATGTACTATCCATTGAGCTTCAGTGACATTATGCGCTTGTAACAAAGGGTGGGTCTGTTGAGCACAATGGTTAAAAACAGCCCAGATTTCTGTTGAGTTTTTACTGGCAATCAATCTGAGCTTGTGCTCACTATCATTTTGGAGGGCCTGTGCTCGATATTGGCGAAGCCAATTACAATATTTGCATCTGGCAGTTCTTAAGAGCTGGGCAGTGAACGGTGACTGCAAAAGAAGAAGATTTTTTTTTCTCGTCTAAATTGTGCTTTTCTTGTTGAAATTGAGTAAGTACATTTGGATAATGAGCAGACATTAGAGTGTTGTTATGTAATGATAACAGCTTCTGAAGAGCCATGAGATTGGGTTGGGACCAACGGAGGCGAGTTTGATAATTATTGACTATTAGATCTTTACAATGTAATACTTGTATAGGAATTTTACGTGACCAACTGATCGTTAATGATAACAGATTATGATCACTTTGCTTTTGTGGTATAATGTCAAATGACTGAATATGCCCACTTAAAGTCGAGTGGACATAAATATAGTCAATAGTACTACTCACATTCTCCCGTTGCCAGGTAGGACCAGCTGGTTTATCACTTTTTATGGAGTTGTTAACCATATGAAAATTCCTCTCACTCTTAAATGTGGACCAGCAATTGACTTTAAGAAAGTTCGATTTAGTTTTAGGGCAAAAACAGTTTAAATTAAGGTCACCAACAATAATCGTGTCGGTGATTCCAGGGGTGACCATCACTAAATCAAGTAATCTAGTGATGCCTACGTAGAAAGCTTCATCTGAAAGCCCAAATGGGTTACGATACATATTGATGAGAGCAATTTTATGTGGCAAACACGAGATCTGGACTAATTGAAGGTTGGCTGACTCTAAGTCCCAAGGTAAAATTGAAAGACCTTTTCTCATATTAACTGCCACCAAAAGACCAGAATACGGCCTTCCTCTGGTTCCCGCAATGGCAGGGATCAACGAGAGCTCATAGTTGTTCCAAACAGGGAGTCGAGTGAGCCAAGTTTCTTGGAGTGCTATGCTATCGTACTCCAAAGGAAAGCTACGTTTTGACGTTTGTAGATGCAAATGCCGACGTGTGTTCCAACTAGCTATCGAACAATTTGTACTTAAAGGTGGTTGTTGGTGGTTACGATACAGAGGAATGTGATTGGTGTGTGAGGGTCTCATTCAAGTGACTCAGATAGGGGTTAATTACTTGACAAGGTGATAATGATTTAGAATTCAAGCGAGCGGGAGCTTGCGCCAATAAAAAGCCCATATTTAAAAGTTGTAGTTTGGCTTTCCATATTGTATTAAGTACGACTCCTGATGGGATCCAAAGTCGTACCTCTGAACATGTGGATTCTGAAATGAACTCAATCTGATCGATATCACCAGATGAAATGTATTCTAGTTCCACAATATCAGAAAAAATGTTGAGAACGCTACACCTATTCAAATCATAGGATGCAAAGGCCCCTTCTCTACTTTTAAGAATGAGCGAGTGGCAGCGTGACTGCTGTTGGGTGTTGTGACTTGACTGTCGTGTAGTCAGGAGAGACCTCTGTCCACAAGTGCCACACAGGGAGGAGCAAAAAGACTCCCTGTGCAACCCTTGAGGCCACAGGTGGGAGATCTTCTTCCTCCGGAACCGCAGACCCTCAGAAACCCCGGACCACTGCAAAGAAAGCACTGGTTAAGTTATGCGCCCAGCAACCACCACTAGTCAATATAATAACAAGTTGGAACAGTATTCTTACCCAGTGGAGCGGTGAGGTACTCCGGTATACCTATGGGGTTTTTCCGGGATTCTCCAGAACCCTCCCTATCAGGGAAGTATTGCCAGAAGGTCCAACGTACTTGAGATGGAACGGGCCCACCCGTTGTCAAAGTTCAGAACAAGGACCAGTGATCGTAGTGCCAGGGATAAAGAAGACGAAGTCTAAAAAGGCATTCCGTGGTTCGTGGCCGGCAGTTCCAAAAAGACAAAGCCAAGGAGATCCAAAAGCAATTCCGTGAAGCAGTCCAAGGTCGGTATCCGGGTATTCAAGAGATCAGGTACGTAACACCGAACAGTGTCCAAGGATTTAAACAGCTGTGAAGCGCCGGTTGCACCGACGCGCCCGTTTAAATACTGGCGCTTCGCTCCCCATCTGGACACGTGACCCGCAGCCTCCGGTCACGTGATCTGCTGTCGCACGCGTGCGTACCTTCCGGGTCACGTGACCAACAGCCATGTCTTGGGAACGTGAAGCATTCCTGGAATGCGGAAGTGCGGCTGCACGGAGTCGATCCCTCAATCTCCATGGGAGACGCCAGTGAAGCGGGCGCCGTAGCGGGTGGGTTGCAAAACGCTGGGGACCATGTGGTGGCAACCTAAACGAGGAGGATGCTGGTAAATCCCATAGCTGGGCATGAGATCGGGAGGGGTTAGGAACCGTAGAGGGGGGACTGGGAAACCTGTTGTGATCCCTGCAAGTCGTGACAGAGCGCCCCCCCAAAGGCCCACGACCCCGTGGGCAGGCAGGATTGTCCTGATGGAACCGGGCAACCAGACGGGGGGCGTGGACGTCCACTGCAGGAACCCAGGACCGCTCCTCAGGCCATAGCCCGACCAGTCCACCAGATACTGGAGGGAAACCCTAAAGACCCGGGAACCCAGGATCGCAGAGACCTCATACACATCAGGGGAAACCAGGGAGACCGGGGCCGTGGAGGCACGAAGCCGTGTGGGAGCAGGACAGGGCTTGAGAAGGGAGACATGGAAAACAGGGTGAATCCGCCAGGACCTCGGGAGAGCCAGCTGATAAGCTACAGGATTGAGAACCCGGGACACCAGATAAGGACCAACAAACCAAGGCAGGAGTTTCCTACACCCCACCAACTGCAGGTGTCGAGTGGACAGCCAGACGCACGACCCCACGGCATACGGCAGGGCAAACACCCGCTGCTTATCGGCCGGCGCCTTCATGGATGCCTGGGCCTCGAGGAGATGGGTCGAGGTCTGGGCATGGACGGAGGCCAGGTCCCTGACACAGGCAGCCGTGGCCGGGTTAGCAGTGGAGAACAAATCAGGGATGGGCAGGACACGGGGATGCTGACCGTAGAGTACATAAAAAGGGGAGAAACCAGTGGAAGAGTGGACAGAATTGTTATATGCGAATTCCGCGAGATGCACCACTCGCAACCAAGACGCCTGTTGCTGCAGGGTCAAACAACGCAAGTACTGCTCGAGGGTCTGATTAAGCCTCTCGGTTTGATCATCCGTTTCAGGGTGGTAAACCGACGAGAAGCGTACGTCAATACCGAGCAGTTTGGCCATAGAACACCAAAAACGAGACGTGAACTGAGAACCCCTATCCGAGACAATGACAGACGGAAGCCCAAAGAGACAAAAGATGTGAACAAAGAAGAGCTTGGCCATGGCAGGGGCAGTGGGTAATCCTTTACAGGGAACAAAGCGGGCCATCTTGGAAAACGAATCAATTACCACCCATAGAGTGTCAAAGCCCTGGACCCGAGGTAGATCCATGATGAAGTCCATGGTCACGGTGTGCCAGGGCCTGGGGGGAACGGGCAACGGGAGAAGGAGACCCACAGCGCGACCCCTACAATGTTTGCAACGTGCACAGATGGCGCATGTGTTAACGTAGCGCTCTACATCTTTCCTCATGGAAGGCCACCAGCACCATCGTTTGAGTAATGCCAAGGTACGGGATTGACCGGGGTGTCCGTGCACAGGGGCATCATGGGACCATTCGAGCGCCATGTTGTGAGTATCCGTAGTGGGCAGGAACAACCTATCCGATACAAAGGGCAGGGTGTCATGGTACACGGGATCCCATTCAGATAGCTGATCGGGGTGTAAGATAACCCATTTTCGTATAGCATCGAGCAAGGGCAAGGATGGGGTGCATAGACACAATACCTTGCTGCAGTCCAGGAGAGTGTCGGGGTAAACGGGTCAGGCCATGTCCCCAGGGGAACGAGACAGGGCGTCAGCCTTTCCGTGAGCTGAGCCAGAACGGTGCTTGATAACGAAATCGAAGGCAACAAAGAACAAGTGCCACCGGACCTGCCTGCTCTTGACACATTTCAGGGAGGCCAGATCTTGCAAGTTTTCATGGTCGGAGTACACAGTGACTTGGTGCTTAGCACCCAATAGATGATGCCTCCAAACACGAAAAGCGTCCATGACTGCTAAGAGCTCCTTTTGAGTCACCGTATAGTGGGATTCGGCATCAGTGAACTTGCGGGGGTGAAAGGCCACAGGGTGAAGTCGGCCAGAGGAGGGGCATATCTGTGACAAAACCGCGCCTACAGCAAAGGAGGAAGCGTCAGCCTCCACGATGAAAGGCAACTCCCGGTCTGGATGCTGCTGAACGGGTGCGGTGGTAAATGCTGTTTTCAAGGCCTCGAAGGCATGTTGATGTGTGTCCGCCCATGAGAAAGGAGTGAGGGGGCTGGTCAAAGAGGTGAGAGGAGCCACCAGAGAAGAAAACCCCGAAATAAAGCGCCTGTAAAAGTTAGCGAAGCCAAGAAAAGATTGCAGTGCTTTGAGTTTTTTTGGAACAGGCCAATCCAACACGGCCCGTACCTTCGAAGCGTTTATGGCCAGCCCCCCAGGAGTGATAGAGAAACTAAGGAATTCCACGGAATCAGTATGGAACAGACACTTTTCTGGTTTGGCGAAGAGAGAGTGTGCCTGCAAGCGAGAGAGCACTTCACGTACGTGCTGTACATGTTCACTCAGGTTTCGAGAAAAGATCAGTATGTCGTCTAAATACACCACAACGAACACGTCCAGGATATCGGAGAAAATGTCGTTCATGCACCTCTGGAACGTGGCCGGAGCGTTGCATAAACCGAAGGGCATTACTGTGTACTCATACAACCCATAGCGAGTGCAAAAGGCGGTCTTCCACTCATCGCCCGGGCGTACACGAACCAGGTTGTAAACCCCACGCAGGTCCAATTTGGTGAAGATGGAGGCGTGGGAGAGACAATCGAGCAGGGGCGTGATCAAGGGTATGGGATACCTATTTTTCACTGTGATAGCGTTAATCCGTCTGTAGTCTACGCATGGACGTAGATCGCCCTCTTTTTTGGGGACAAAAAAAATGGGACTAGCAGCTGCAGAAGTGGAGGGGCGGATATGACCTAAGCGGAGGGCCTTTTGGATATATTCTTTCAAAACCACATCTTCAGCGGGGGAAAGGGAGTAGATCCGACCCGTGGGAATGACGCTGTCGGGTAGCAGATCTATCGGGCAATCATATGGGCAATGAGGCGGGAGTGCTTCTGATGACCCCTGATCGAACACTCCCGTGTAGTCTTGATACTGGGCCGGTACAGATGTGGAAACCAGGCCGACTGTGTGGTGCTCTCCCGGGGAACCCGAGGCTGTGGCGTCCCTGATGGTCAAGTGAGCAATGGAACCCAGAGCTTGAGCGGGTGTAGCGTCCCCGATGATGGCAGGAAGGCAGAAATGCTGACATAGATCGGACTCGAAGTGTACTAATCCAGCCTTCCAGTCTATCAACGGGTTGTGCTCCTGGAGCCAGGGTATCCCCAATATAAGACCAAACTGGGGCATTGCGATGAGATCGAAGCTCAAGGTTTCGGTGTGGATTGACTGGATTGTCACGAGCATCGGGGCCGTTTGTTGTTTAATAGGTCCGGATATCAAGGCGGTGCCGTCAACCGCATGTACCGGTTTGGGTAAGGGTTTGGCCAGGAGCGGTAGGTTCAGGGAATGCGCAAGGGTGATGTCGATGTAGTTACCCATGGCTCCAGAGTCTATGATGATGGTAACAGGGTGTGAGATTCCGGGCGTGGGTTGGATAACTGCTTGTACATGTATTGGCCTGATGCGACCGAAAGCATGTGTGGCATTCGGGGTAAGACCAGAGGTGCTCGACTCAGCCCCCGTGTCTAGGGTCGAGCGGTCCGAAAACCCGAGAACTTGAGTTTGGGCCTGCAGGGACATTCCTTGACATAGTGCCCTGCGAGCCCGCAATGAAAACAGGCGTTGTCTGTTCTTCTACGCTCTCGTTATGCTGGTGTGATCGGGCTCCGTATGCGCCCTATCTGCATGGGTTCAGGAGTGGTATTGGGGTTAGCTGAGACACCGGGCAGTGGAGGAAAACCTGCCTCGGCTCTTCGTTCTGAACGCTGGGCGTCTACCTGTAAGGCTAAGTCCACTATGTCTTGGAACGCGGTGGGTAGCGAAGGAACAACAGCAAGAGCATCCTTCATGGCGTTGCTCAGGGCCCTGTAGAACACAACGGACCTCTTGTTTTCGGGCCAAGAGGTCTCTGCTACCAACTGATTGAATCTAGTAATATACTCGATCAAGGAGCCCTTCCCTTGCCCCAGGTCCAGGAGTTCTAAATCACGGGACTGTACCTTATGACGAGTGTCGAACACCCTTCACATTTCTGTAATCAATAGGTCGAAGTCATAAAGGGCAGGGTTGTCCTCCTCCAGGAGGGGATTGGCCCAAGCGGCAGCTGTACCAGCTAAGTGGGAGAGTGTAAAGGCAGCCTTAGTGGTGGAGTCTGGAAAAGCCCTGGGTCTGCACAGGAAGTGTAGCTTACACTGGTTCAAGAAGGTCCTGAACTTACTGGGGTCCCCATGAAACCTTTCAGGAGCCGCCAAGGGGAAGGGGGATGGTAGTAACACTGGTATGGGACCCTGGGATGGCGGGACAGGAGGAGGCGTGGGCTGTGAAGTCGATGGGATGTCCCCAAATTCAGTATTGGGAGGCAAGGGGTATCTGGTGCTTTGGATATTGTCTAGGCGCTGGTGTATGGCAGTGGTGGCTGCGGCCATATCAGTATGCAACACGGTTATGGCTTGTACCATAGCAGCCAGGGATTCATCTGCGGCCCCCTGCATGACTACACGACAGGTTGGCTTCACAGTCTGTTGTGACTTGACTGTCGTGTAGTCAGGAGAAACCTCTGTCCACAAGTGCCGCACAGGGAGGAGCAAAAAGACTCTCTGTGCAACCCTTGAGGCCACAGGTGGGAGATCTTCTTCCTCCGGAACCGCAGACCCTCAGAAACCCCGGACCACTGCAAAGAAAGCACTGGTTAAGTTATGCGCCCAGCAACCATCACTAGTCAATACAATAACAAGTTGGAACAGTCTTACCCAGTGGAGCGGTGAGGTACTCCGGTATACCTATGGGGTTTTTCCGGGATTCTCTAGAACCTTCCCTATCAGGGAAGTATTGCCAGAAGGTCCAACGTACTTGAGATGGAACGGGCCCACCCGTTGTCAAGGTTCAGAACAAGGACCAGTGATCGTAGTGCCAGGGATAAAGAAGACGAAGTCTAAAAAGGCATTCCGTGGTTCGTGGCCGGCAGTTCCAAAAAGACAAAGCCAAGGAGATCCAAAAGCAATTCCGTGAAGCAGTCCAAGGTCGGTATCCGGGTATTCAAGAGATCAGGTACGTAACACCGAACAGTGTCCAAGGATTTAAACAGCTGTGAAGCGCCGGTTGCACCCACGCGCCCGTTTAAATACTGGCGCTTCGCTCCCGATCTGGACACGTGACCCGCAGCCTCCGGTCACGTGATCTGCTGCTGCACGCATGCGTACCTTCCGGGTCACATGACCAACAGCCATGTCTTGGGAACGTGAAGCATTCCTGGAATGCAGAAGTGCGGCTGCACGGAGTCGATCCCTCAATCTCCATGGGAGACGCCAGTGAAGCGGGCGCGGTAGCGGGTGGGTTGCAAAACGCTGGGGACCATGTGGTGGCAACCTAAACGAGGAGGATGCTGGTAAATCCTGGAGCTGGGCATGAGATGGGGAGGGGTTAGGAACCGTAGAGGGGGGACTGGGAAACCTGTTGTGATCCCTGCGAGTCGTGACATTGGGTTTGTCGAGATACAGATGTAACCATTATTTTAGGCTGCATAGAGAAGGTGGAATTGTCTCCTATATTTGAGATCTGCTCAGCGCCGCCCATGCATGTTTGCACAGGAATGACACACTCTCGTGACTGGACTGAAGGATTTTGTTTTAAAAAAGGAACTGGCAGCTGTGAAGATGTGTCACTTGGCAGGAGCCAGTGTTGCAATTGCAGATCTCTAGGCTTAGGGGCAAAGTTTTTTTTTTCTTCAGATTCACAACATTTAAGGAGGTAAGTATCTACCGCTTGCTTCATCTGATCAAGCACCGCAGCTGACACTAGATCAAGCCCTGAATCAGGAGCAGTGTTGGAATTTGATGGAATGAGTGGTAAAGCAATGGGCTTGGTACATGAATTGGAGGGTTGGATGTTAGCAACACGGTCAAGTTCACGTACCAAGTCACTTAAGGGAGGATAGGAGACAGGTATACTAGCATCTACAACCTCGGACAGAGGACACAGCTCAGGTGTAAGGGCCGGCAACATAGATAGTGACAGGATTGAAATCGCTGCGCCCGCCTCTGGTTTTGTGGATGGGGCTGGTTTTATTTCTTTCAGAATCGGGTTCTGGCAGGATGAAGGCTTAACCACTGGAAAGAATGCACATAAAGTGTCTTTTCGAAGCCTAGCATTGAAATTGTTTTTTAAGGACAAAACCACACTTCCATCCACCTGCTTATGTTTTCTTATATTGTTTCTTGTTTTTATTGTTGTTAATCTTTGGGTCCGGACAAGCTGATTTGGATTGTGTTCCTTGTGGCTGAGCTAAAAGAGGAACTACTTCATTATCGGCTTGTGCGTGGGATACGTCAGGCACACAAATCCACAAGTCGTGTTCCTCTAGCACATTGGAAGTTGCTTCTCTCTGCATGCCATTAGTGATGACATTGGGAAAGGCAGGCAGCGCTGGAAAAGAAGTACAAATAGGGGCCACAGTGCAGCATACCGTCACAATTGAAACACAATCTTCCGTTCTCACATCGGTAACAGCTGAGACCAGGTGATGGAAATGAGTAGTTAACCATTGTGCTAATTGTTCTGTTTCAATAGCTTGTTTATTAACCTTAGCATCCAAACTTTCGAATAATTTAAGAAGGCTTTGAAGAGTAAGATTAATTGCGGCAAGCACCGCTTCAATCAAGAGGGATGGTACTTCTATGATGTCAGGCTTCGCTCTGAGTGGAGTTGGGTAAGCAAAGGAAACGGGGCTGGAGTTCAGGGAACACCTCGACATCACAATTGCCTCACAAGAAGGTGGCGAGCCATCAATTATAGAGATGGGTGACTCGCACTGACTTGCGTGCAGCGCGAGATCTGCATCACGAGGAAGAAGAACGCTAAGCGTGAGGCAATAGATCACGGGATGGCAGGGGTGTTGATCATGGTAAAGGTGTATGTAACATTGTTTGGTCTGAAAGATGGTGCGCGGTAGTTCCATTGCCACGTGGAAAAAAGGGTCATTATTTTTAAAAAGCCGGTGACTGAAGCCGATGCAAATGAGAATTTATCAGATTAGAATTACTTTGTGCAAGTGCCGGCTCACTAATGGGTGGTTTAAGCACTAGTAGCGCAACCAGCTGGGGCCATTTTAAGAATAACCACATTAGTGGCATTTGGCATGCCTGAAGTGAGATTGAACGACATCTTTGACGTCGGACTTCAATAAAATAGTTACAAATGATACAAAGGTCAAACAAAATCAACAATAAATCTGGAAACCAAGTTGTAAAACACATTACAAACAAATACAGGGCGTAATACATGTAATGCAAGTGGCATGATAGTTATTGACGTGCACTCTAAGGCACTCTATGGCTCCCCAATACAGGACAGTGACAGAATCGAAACAAATCAGAGCAGACTAATGTAGTGGGAAGCACCGGGCACAGGATGCGCAGCTAAGCAGCCAAGCGGCACTTAACCACGGTACTTGCCACGAGTGCAAAGGCGCGGGTGCGCGTGCGTTCTGCTTATATTATATTGACCAATCTGGTCAACGCTGAAGGTGGAGCTCTGTAATAGAGTGAGACAAACAGTCACAGTTCCAACTAAGTCCAACAAAGTCTATGTCACGACGTACATATGACGTGAAAGTACATGGATTCGTGCTTCACCTTCTTAAAGGGCTGGATCCTTGCAAGTCTTGTAATGTATGTAGCACATAGCAAACAGAAGGCAGAAGCACCAGGAAAACACGCAGCCAAGCAGCACTTAACCATGGTACTTGCCACGAGTGCGCGCGCGTGGGTGCGTGTGCATTCTGCTTATATTAGATTGACCAATCTGGTCAAAGCTGAAGGCGGCGCTCTTCTTAAAGGGCTGGATCCTTGCAAGTCTTGCAATGTATGTAGCACGTAGCAAACAGAAGGCAGAAGCACCAGGGAAACACGCAGCCAAGCAGCACTTAACCACAGTACTTGCCATGAGTGCACGCCACTGGTTTATGGATGGTCTCTCCTTGAGATGCTTTGAGAATGATAGCAGAATGCCTGGCACGTGCTGGGAGTACGTGGACCAAGGCTAGTCATTTGAAAGCTCTATGAAAACCACAAGAACACTCACTACCTTTTGACCACTCTCAATTTCTTTCCACCTTACTCACCACACATAAACGTAAACAGGAAATTTGCACACAGCTTGTAAAAAAAATCTTCTTCTCAGATGCTGAATATCATAAACATACACCTGTAACTGCAACTGTCATACAATGCCCCTGGCCAACACGAGCACACTATAAGTGTGATGCCGCCTCTCTAGAATACAAAGCACTCGATGCCCCCTACATGTCACACATAGAAAGCTTACATGGACGCAGGGCTCAGGGTACTTCCGATCTGCAGCCTCAACGCAAAACACTGCAATCTTGCTTTACCCTCTCCTCTTAACTAACCAAGCACACCCACTCGCTTACAGGTCCACCAGAACGCCTGGAGACCATGCAAAAGCCACGGTGTGCGGTACAAATCTTAATAACACAACATGACATTACATATGACATAGTTCTCAACCTTTTGTATCGGCAAGGTGGGAGAAAACACACAATGGGCCTCATTACGAGGATGGAGGTAGCCTTGCCGGTTTTACTGGCAAGGCTACCTCCAAACTGGCAAGAAAATCCGGCACCTGCGAATGGGCAATTACTGGGGTATTCCTCCCCACCGGACCTGGTAATTGCCCTTTCGCAGGTGCCGGTACCGGTAGATCCCCATTCCCATTGAGCCCAATAGGGCTCAATGGGAATGGGGATGCCTGTAGCACCGGCACGGTACATTACTCTGCCGGTGCTACAGGCTTGCTGTGCTCGCAGGTGCTTTTCATTCCACCAGTCCACCCGCGAGCACAACTCGGAGTTTGCCGGTCCAGATACAATGGTGCCAGCAAGCTTACCGGTACCGTTGTATCTGGACCGGCAACCTCGTAATGAGGCCCAATGTGTTTCTTTGGCGGGAAAGTGCCCTTTGATGTGAATGGGCATATAGGGGCCTCGGGGTGTCCTGTGGCCATATGTTGATCATATGGAAGCATATGGTGTAAATTCCTGGGGTTATCTTCATGTTCTTTGTATATGTTGCACACAGTGTGGTGTAGGCGGGCCACAGCAGGGAACAGAGGCTGCCAAACCTACCATAGTGCAGCAAATTCAGGCCCCATTGTAAGGGGGTGACAACAGCATAGATGTTTTTATGGGAGGGCAAAAGGGGCACTTGCCCAGGGCCCCAACCTTGGAGGGGCTGTCTGATCTAAAGTAAGATTCCATTGTTCACATTGTTCACCAGACTTAAATAGCACACACCAGAACATTTTATGGCATGCTGCTGTGGCGCTAAACCTATTGCCTGTCTGTTTTAATAAGTACATTCTGCCTTGATCAATTAATCATGTAATGCTTTCTGTGTTCACTGTGGAATACATAGTTTGTGTGTTCCGTACAGCACAACTTCTGTAGCATTCTTTCCTTCCTGTGGGAATTATGTTGATCATGTGCAATAGCCAAAGTTGAAATACATAATGATAAATTGAGTGCCACAATGGTTCAGAAGTTAGCTCAGTGTGTTAAGCACTCATTGCAGAGATATGTGTTCATATGAAAGATTGGAAGAGCACATTACAGCAAGGCTGGCTGAACCTTTCCTATGTCTGAAGTTTATAAACCTACCTACATATGTACTTGGTTTTGCAGCATAAGAGTTGCTATTATCAGCAATGTTCCTGCACCAGACAGGGGTTGCTATAAAAACTAACATGTCATTCGTATGGTGAAGGTCTAGAAATTGATTTGTTCAGATGGGGTGTTCTAAAACGTAGGCAATCCCCTCCAAAGATGAGCATAAACTATTAGTCCGCAAGGTGAATAAAAGACTGTGGAAACAAAGCGTTCATGCTGGTATCCTGACTATATCCTGACAGCAGACTATACAGTGATCCTAGTCAAATCATATAATGGGCCTCATTACACGGATGCCGGTAAGGGATTACCGGCACCGGTAAGGGCACCGGTGCCGTTAATCCCTTACTGCCCTACTACGAGGTCCCTTTTCTGGTCCCTACCTTAACGGCTGGTTTTACCAGCCATTAAGGACGGGACCCGCGAAGGGACCTTGGAGGCAATTACGGTACCGCAATTTGCGGTACCGTAATTGCCGCCTTCCCCATTCCATTGAGCCCTATGGGGGCTCAAATGGGAATGGGGAAGTGCCAATGGTGAATGGGGAATTACGGTCCCACCAACCTTGGAATGGGGCGGTAATTCCGCCATTCACCATGGCGGGATCGGTAAATTACCGGCGGCAAACATGGCGCTAATAGCGCCATGGTTATCGCCTTCCGTGTAATGAGGCCCAATATCTCTTGCATCACTGTGCTGTCTTCTGTGAGGTTTGTCTTCTTGCATGCTGGTGGCATCGTTTAGCTCATTACTTGATCTTTCTTCTTATGTAGGCTATTTGTTATGTTATGTTATGTTACTTTGCATTTATATAGCGCCTTATGTACCATTGGTATGGTCTGAAGGTGCTGGTAGGTTGAACGCCCTTGGGAACCGGAGTTCAAGTCAGTAGAGAGAATAGAGAGAGTCAAAGGTGCTTGTGAGCACCGGATATGTGTGCAGCTGGTGTGGCATTCGTTTAATAGCTTCTTCTTAGCGGTAGGTGTGCTGGTTGAGAGATCAGGAGTATGTGTTCGTTCACATACGAACACATACTTATCCAGGATTTATCCAGTCCGAATGTGGCTGCGTTCGACCTGAGGAGAACGCCTGGCTGGGGGTGTGTAACCAGCAGTGTTTACTTAGAGTGATGGGGAGTATGCAGCAGATGTTAGTATGAGAACAGTTATACCGAATGGTGTCATAGTATCTCTGTGTTCTAGTTGAATGGTGGTGTAAAGAAGAGAGTAAGCGTGGTGATATGATAGGTTACATGCCCTTTCAAACGCTCCATGCACTTCAAAACATTCCATGTAAGTCACGCAATTCTATGCACTCCAGTCCGCTCGACGCACTTCAGTCCACCCCGTGCACTCCAGTCCGCCCCACACACTCCAGTCCGCTCCACGCACTCAGTCCACTCCACGCACTCAGTCCGCTCCACGCACTCCAATCTGCTCCACACATTCCAATCCATTCCATGCACTCCAATCTGTTCCACGCACTCCAATCTGTTCCACGCACGCCAATCCGTTTTATGCATTCGAATCTGTCCTATTTACTCCGATCTGTTCCATCTATTCTAAGTTGTTTTATGCACTTCAACCACATATTTCACCCGTACCATCTACAAATTTCACCCGTACCATCTACATACTTAATTTGTTCCATCCATATTTTTCATATGTTCCATCCACATACGCTGCCCGTTCCATCCACATACGCTGCCCGTTCCATCCACATACGCCGCCTGTTCCATCCACATACGTCGCCCGTTCCATCCACATACATTGCTCGTTCCATCCACATACGTCACCTGTTTCACCCACATATGTCATCCATTCGATCCATATACGTCATCCGTTCCGTCCGCTCCACGCATTCAGCAGCTCTACGTACTCATCCGCTCTACGCAATCATCTGCTCTACACATTCTTTCGTTCTAGACACTCATCCGTTCTAGGCACTCATCCATTCTACGCACTCATCCACTCTATGCAACTCCTCCACTCTACGCAACTCAGCCACTCTACGCAACTCATCCACTCTATGCAACTCATCCGCTCTAGGCACTCGTCCACTCTAGGCACTCGTCCGATTTATGCCCTTGCACGCTCTACGTATTCACCTGCTCTACTCACTCACCTGCTCTACGCACTAACCCGCTCTACGCACTCATCCGTTCTACTCACTCATCCGCTCTGCTATATCTGGATATGCACTCATCAGCTCTACAAAGTCGTTCGCTCATACGCAGTCATCCGTTCTATACACTCATCCGCTCTATACATTCATCCGCTCTATGAACTCATCCGCTCCATACGCTCATCCACTCTATACACTCATCCGGTCTGCACATTCATCTGCTCCAGCGTTCTACACATTCTACCGCACTTCCGTATTCATCCACTTTACACCCTCATCCGCTCTACATACTCATCCGTTCTACACTCATCCGTTCTACACTCATTTTCTCTACTCACACTTCTCTGTACTTACGCACTCACCGCTCTACACACTCGTCTGCTCTACACATTCATCCGCTCAACATACTCATCTGTTCTATACACTCATCCGATCTACACACTCATCCAATCTACACACTCATCCGATCTACACACTCATCCATTCAGCGCATTCATCAGTTGCACACGTTTCATCTATTCTAACGATTTCATCTACTCCATTCACTTCATTCATTCATCATGCATTTCATTCATTTAAATCTCATTACTGTTTTTGTACGATTTATCCTTATTATCCACTTCACTGCTTTGGTCTACTTTACTCGTTCTATTCTGTTTGTCCTTTTATTTTATATTAGCGGTTATTAGATGTTAATTTCTCGCATCTAGTAGTTTTTTGGGTTGGTGTCATTTGAGATGCTGTTATTCTGTTTGGGTTAGCTTGCGTACGGGTTGGTTTTAGGGAAGAGCCAGGTTTTCAGTAGTTTGCGGGAGACATTAGATCTTCAATTAGGTGGATGTGGGGTGGGAGTGCGTTCCACAGCGTGGGGGCCAAGGCTGAGAATGATGATCTGCCTAACCTGACTGAGTTTGTTTTAGGTATGACTAGGAGGCCGACTGAGCTTGATCTTAGACTGTGTGGAGGGTGGTAGGGTTTAAGCTTGTCTTGAAGATATTGAGGTCCGGTTTTATGCAATGCTCGATGGGAGATGCATAAGGTTTTGAAAGTCACCCTTCGGGCCACTGGAAGCCAGTGCAGAGTTTTAAGGGCTGGGGAGATGTGGTATCTTGAGTGCGAGTAGCAGTTTGGCTGCTGCGTTTTGTGCCCTTTCAAGTTTATTCAGTTGGTAAGCGTGGGATCCGAGGATGAGGGGGTTTGCGTAGTACAGTCTTGATATAACAATTGATTGGACTGCGGAGAGTCTGTTGGGAAAGGAGAGATATGGAAAGATGCGCCTAAGGGTTTTAAGGTGGTAGTGGCAGGACTTTGAGACGTCGTTGACTTGGCGCAAGAGTGTTAGGTCAGAGTCAAGGGTGCATCCAAGGTTTTTCACTGAGTTCGAGGGGGTCGGTGAGTTGTCCATGGCGGATGGCCAGGTTAGTGGATGTGGAAGAAGTTCGGAGTTGCCAAATACCATGATTTCAGTTTTGGAGGGGTTTAACAAGAGGTGGCTTCGGGTCATCCAGAGCTCTATGTCAAGGAGGCAGGAGGCGAGGTCAGGTCGGCAGTTGGGTTTTGAGTTCAGGAGTTTTAGAATTAGTTGAGAGTCATCGGTGTAGTTGTAACACAGGATGTTGTGTGAACAAATTATTGGTGGGAGGGTGATCAAGTAGAGATTGAACAGGAGGGCATATAGGCATGCTCCTTGTGGGACTCCCATGTCGATTGGTCGGGCTTGGGAGAAATAGGTGGAGAGTATCATTATTTGGTACCTATCTTTGAGGAATGAAGCTTTCCATTTAAGAGCGGTTCCACTAATTCCTAGGGAGTGGAGGCGGTCAAGGAGTGAGTGAGTGAGTGATTGATTGTGTCGAAGGTGGGAGATAGGAGTGAAAGGGGTGGTAGACAGGAGAGAGCGGCCCAGATTTTGTAGGCCTTGGGCAGGCATATTTTAAGGACTGCTCGTTTGACACAAAAAAGTTTAGCTTTTTGTATAAAAGTCAAAGGTTCTTGTTGCACGTTTATGAATGACAATTTCACAAGCTATTATTTTGGAAGTATTTAAAGCTTAAAAGTACAAAAGACAAACCTAGATTAAATCTGTTAAATCACATTGATTGGTATCCTGGTACTTATATACTTCCCTTGATACTAGAGAGAATGAAGCTATAATCATTCCCATTTTGCCTAACACCCTTCTGTAATATTTTGGTTTTAACAATTGTCAGGTTTGGGAATGTGATTTGTGTACTTTGCAAGTCAGTTTTATAAAATGAGATTTTTAGTACATGGCAAGAGCTGGAAAAGAAAGTGTTCAAATGCAGAAATTGCAGGGTTGGCGCAAATCCCAGCTTCACCCCTTAAGCAATGTTATGTTATGTTACTTTGCATTTATATAGCACCTTATGTACCACTGGTATAGTCTCAAGGCGCTGGTAGGTTGAACGCCCTCGGGAACCGAAGTTCAAGTCAGTAGAAAGACTAGAGAGGATCAAAGATGCGTGTGAGCACCGGATATGTGTGCAGCTGGTGTGGCATTCCAGTGATAGCTGCTTCTTAGCGGTAGGTGTGGTGGTTGAGAGATCAGGAGGATGTGTTCGTTCTGGCAGGTTTTATCCAGACCGATTATGGCTGCGTTAGGCCTGAGGAGAACGCCTATGCTGGAGGGTGTGTAGCCAGCAGTGTTTAGTTAGAGTGATGGGAAGTATGCAGTAGATGATGGTATGAGAACAGCTATACCGAATGGTGTCATAGTATCGCTGTGTTCTAGTTGAGTAGTGGTGTAAGGAAGAGAGTAAGCGTGGAGATGTGAATGGTGGTTTACATTAGGTGTTTGAGATCGGGCCCACTCCAATAGTTCGATACTCATTCCGCGCTCTACACCTGTTCCGCACTCAGCATCCAATTTTCGCTCCGCACTCTACATCCGCTCTGCACTCTACACGCGCTCCGCAATCAGCATCCACTCCTTGCTCCGTACTCGTCCATTCCACGCACTCTTCAATTCCACTCACGCGTCAATTCCATGCACTCATCTGCTCCACGCACTCGTCCGCTCCACGCACTTGTCCGCTCCACGCACTCATCCGCTCCACGCATTCATCCGCTCTACGCACTCATCCGCTCTACGCACTCATCCACACTACGCACTCGTCCGCTCAACGCACTCGTCTGCTCAAAGCACTCGTCTCCTCTACTCACTTGTCCGCTCTATGCACACATCCTCTCTATGCACACATCCTCTCTATGCACACATCCTCTCTACGCACACATCCTCTCTACGCACACATCCTCTCTACTCACACATCCGCTCTGCGCGCTCATCCGTTCTGAGTACTTATCCGCTCAACGCACTCAGCGGCTCTACGCACTACGGCCGCTCTACGCACTACGGCCGCTCTACGCACTTGGTCGCTCTACCACTCCATGCGCTCGTCCACTCCAGGCACTCCAGGCATGTGTGATCCTGGGCATCTCATTTAATCTTGTATTGCCTAATCTCTTAGAATTACCAGCCCTTCAGAGTGATTTCCTTTTCAGGGTTTGATCTTGATTAATGCCACACTCATGGTTTCACTGGCTATAGGGTTGCTTCCACTATAATAGTGAGGATTGATATACTGCACACCAAAGGCACTTGTTCCCTTGATCTCTAATGGCAACACTATTTGAAAACCATGTCCCACTTCTAATCTCAATCTGTCTGGATAGAGACACCTTCCCGGTAGCTTCTAATCTGCATCCACTATCCATGTTATGCTATGTGTAGCTTTCTCCTTCCTTCCAGTTGTTCTCCTCTATCCATGCTTAAACACTTTTGCATTCTGTGAGGCAGCTAATGTGAGTTCTCTGCCTAGGCTATTCTGGGTTACATGTACCTTTTACATACGATCCTCCATTAATACTACAGGATGCATACCTTCCCGGATGATATTGGTAACAAGTATCCTGTTTCTATACTAGAAGTGAAGTAGCCTCTTAATACATTTCTAATGTTGGCCTTCAGATGCTACCTGTTTATCCTTCTGATTAGTGCCATAATGAAGAGGGTACAGGGACTTAAAGGGAGTAAACATGCTTATTCTGAATGCTGCAAGGCAGCATATCAATCTACGGGTTCTGCTCATGGTGGGGGCGAGTGTGCCATCAGATATTCTTGATCACTTAATTCCTTTGGTTTGGTTGAGGGGGCCCAAAAATGTCCATGCCCAGGGCCCCCAAAATGCTTAAAATGTTGCAGTTCAGTAACATGCGTCTTCATTCGTCAGTTTTACCCAATAGGTAACATTTCTTTTTTTCTTTGGTGGCATTGCGCCTGGCTTAAATCCACAAATACGTTTTATTTCCCTTTGGCATCATACCAGGCTGAGGCGCTTCATCACTAAAATCCAAAATCCAATTTATCCTCTGTGCGTGAGTATGCTTTTATAAACTGACGCTGTTAAATTGTTCTATTGCAAGTTCCAAATAGCATATGCTTCGCAAGGTTTTTGGTCTTGAAACTGTAAAAGGTTTACGTTTGCCTAGCAAAGGGACATCCTACACACGAGGCAAGGTGAAGAAGTTAAGCTATGCAGAGGACATCCTGGTTCCAGCAAGATTTCGGGACCCCCAGTCTTATGGAAGTTGAGCGTGTCACGGGGGTGATTGATGTGTTTTCTCTCCTAAGACATGGATGCTGGTCAAATTGCCCTGGGTGCACCCCCGCCAGCAGATGCATGGAGCGTCCCTGACACACGCTCGACGGGGAGGCCCTCGTCGCTGTTCCCAGCCTGAGGTAAAAGCCCTGCAATGGCAGCCAGCAGCAAGAGGGCGGGACAGACAGCTTGACGACAAATGGGGGGATAATGGTCCCCACAAAGATAATAAAAATGCTTTTGTAGTTTAGCTTTCACCGACAATTACACTCCAGGAAAAGAAACGGTGGCACACATTTTTACGTGGTGCAGTAGTAAATAAACGTTTGTCTGAACATTGATTGTGCGGCTCGCGGATGAGACTGGTGGAAGCAGGGTCAAAATAAAGCACTGCCTCTGAAAAAGTACCTCTTTTGGTGGGAAATTCCATTCGACTTAGAAACTGGCTAATGGCCTCAGGCTACTATTCAGTTTGCTCCACCCGGACCAATCGAGTCATTTCCCCTTCTCCCAAAAAAGAGAGAATTACAGAGGAGCAGGGCTGGCATAATTAAAGCATACTTGTGAATGCTGAAAGCAATTGGTGCAATGCACCTTCTGCCCTGCACCTCACCCCCAATTCACAAGAGTGTAACAAACAAAATAACAATTACACAGGTAACATTTGTTTTTACATTATCTTTGACATTAAACACACTTCTCGTGCTGCAGTTGGCACATTCGACTTTCACGCTGTTGCTTGACATTTTGGGCCTAATTCAACAAAAAAGTGTCAAAATAATGCAAAGCCAGTAGCCGCGCCACAGCTAATATTGCACTGTGCAAAACTATTGGGCAGTGAGCTGATTTACAAAATAGAATCCAAACAAAACCCAATTGCACAAAGGTAAAACTAGCGCCGTATACCCTCACAGCACTTCCCTGGCAAGCCCAACGATGCGACATTGGCCCACATTCCGCAGCAGGAGGCGCTAAACAGGCGATTCCAGCAAGTGACTGGCGCAATAACAGAAAAGACCTCAATAACTGTCTCCACAAGCCCCAGGCAAATGCAGTCTGTGAGTGGCCCTGTCATGCAAGTGCTCACTATAGAAACATGAAGTACACCTGAAAGAGGGACTGCCAAGTGTGTCACCCCCCCAACACACTGCACA
This sequence comes from Ambystoma mexicanum, assembly GCF_040938575.1. Lineage (NCBI taxonomy): Eukaryota > Metazoa > Chordata > Amphibia > Caudata > Ambystomatidae > Ambystoma > Ambystoma mexicanum. Next base: position 1,198,542,406 of record NC_090925.1, read on the forward strand.
ATGGATGTGAAAGCCAATTACACCACAAACAGTTCAAAACAACAGTACTGGTGGTAGCAGTAGCTGTACAGCGTCGGCCTCGGTGGCAGCATTGCTCACACTGAAAGATCATGTTGGCCCACATCTGCTGGAGCACATGCATGGCTAGTGCATCCCCAAGGAATAAACTGATGAGCTACTTGGGGTCCACTCTTTGCTACTTGACAATTGCAAGCATTTCCCAGGTTTCAGTGCACCAATGAAGGTGCCGTGACTGAGGGAGCTGTGGATGATTGGCAGCCCAGGGGCAACTGCTGCAGGTGGAAGGGTCTGGAGTACACAGGCGGGGAGGACGTTTGCCATGGACAATGTGCCATTTAGTTAACATAGGCAGTCATTGGTTTTCTTGCCGACTCATGTGTATGTAGATCCACAACAGCACAATGCTACATTCAGTGGTGTTGGAATCCTCCATGGACCACAGTATGGGTGTGTTGTAGACGCACGTCATGCCAAGCGTCGTGGCCCTGAAAGGAATCTGTCCTTGTTGCACTCATTGCCTATTATATACGTGCATCATTTGGCCTTGGCACTGGTCCCCAGCTATCTGTGTCCAGCGAACACTTACCTGACATGTCGAAGCATGGCTGTGATGCAGGAGATTGCCTAAGACTCTCCTTCACTAATGATGTCCACGTCATTGATTTTGAGGCTTTCAGTGTAGCAGGCTGTGAAAAGTCAACGCGGCTGTACATTGTTTGGATAAGCAACTAGCAGTCATGGTATTTTTAATGGCATCGGCCCTTGTGAGGAGGCAGGTGCATAGGTCTGCCCTGACACAGGAAAGCGACTGAATGATCTGAATGCCTGTCTGCTGGCTCACCCTTGTGTGAGACATTTCAAGGCCAATTGTCATAGTCCCCAAAAAGTACAGTGTGATTGGACACCAATGACACAGGGTATGTATGGTGGACAAGACTTGGAAGCTGATATAGCATGTACTGTGTCTGGGTCAGAGAGTTGATAATGCACTGGACACCTTCCTTCGGCCAATATTCACCAGGATTGGCAGGAAGATCCAACACATGTAGGAAGAAGTTGTTGGGGTGATCCATTGCAGTGGGCAAGTCTGTAAGGCTGTAATTGAACATTGACTATACTGAGTCTGTTGGAAAAAGCGGGAAGTTGCTGGAGATTATTAACAAAAGCCACCTTTGTCGAGGTGAACAGGTTGTCTGTGCATGACCATAGTGAATGATGGCATGCTTCTCACCATCTTCTCAGGACAGTCTTGTCATAGTAAGCTGTATACATTGGCAGGAGGATCTCTGCCCAGTAGAGTAGTTGTGTGGCATACAGGTCTCATCCATGAATAAGGTCTACGGGTCATGTCTGGTGTTCCGCTGGGCAATTTATGATGCATCTTAGATGGTTGAGTTTATGTATGGGAACATCACACCACATGGGCCCTATGGTTACACGAGGTAGCCAGGATGCCATATCAACAATGTTGCATGTGACCAGCAACACTACCAATGAGTGGAGATTGTGAGTCTGGGATGGAGGGTGAGCAGGCTTTTGGAATGAGTTCAAGGAGCACACCTGATGTGTGAGGAGCAGGGCATGTAGTTGCGCAACTTCATGATCCAAACAACTCCACACAGGAACAAGCCTCTAGTATGTCTGTACTACCCCGAGGACAGGTGGAAGAGAGATGGCCAGTGACAAAACTGAATAAAAGGAAAGCAAGGGACATAGTAGCAGAGGGGGTATGGCAGAGGTCACCTACAGCCACTTGCACCAGCTGTCCTCCTGAGCAATGGCACTTGTTTCCCACAACGACAGACACATCTCCTTCAAGGTGCACATATCAATACACCAGGAAAATCGCCACTACCAACATGCACCACAATGAAACACAATTCCCTCATTGTTGGTAAATAATCAAACCTGGCATCAAAACCTTCCTACCCTCCCATCTGGATGGGGTTCATGTCCCACTTCAAGGCCATATGGTCACCACTGTGACATACATGAAAGATAATAGATGATTAAATAATGTTATTCGGCAGTAGCCATTAACACATTTTTAAAACAACACATTGCTATGCAAACAATACCCCAAAACTCCCCACATCTTTTTCTTTTAAAAACAATCCCAGTTTATAAATTCTAAAAAAGATCTTCCATATCTTTCAAAAGCAGCTTTTACAAATTCGCATACATCGGATATAAAATTGATATTGTTAAAAACCATAGAGACATGGCATCCCTAGACACATGATGTACCCGACTTCATTTTTAATAAAATGCCTCTTAGCCAATTTCCTTCTGAGATCACACATATTAGGGAAAATCAGCAAACAATGTAATGTCTTCATCAAGGCCAGATCCGCAGGCGCACTCCCTGTTGCCCCTAAGCCAGTTCATTCTGGCCAATAAACTTTGAGCATTCGAGAGAATCATAAGACGTATCCTCCTATGCCATTTTATCAGCTAAACTCTGACGTGATGCTACAACAAATTTAATTGGGCGTAATTGTCAGGATGCCTACCCACGGGCATCTGGATCGAGTCCATCAGCCCCGGGAGCAGGCATCCAGATACTTATTAAAACCCCAACAGCCCCGGCTGGGGGCTGTTTGGATTCAGTCCTGGCGCCTTAGGCGCCAGGCTCATCATAGAAATCAGTCCTGGCGCCATGCAGACCATGCTGCAAATGAGTCCAAGCCAACATGAGGCCTGGATGGGACTATTTTATTACAGGGACTATTTTTCACTCGGGTGTGTTTTTGGGGAACTTCTTACCTGGGACTACTTTGCAGGCTATTTAAACCACACCCGAACAGCAGCCCATGCTTCGTGTTATTCTGCATCCAGCAGCGTAACGCTCACCGTGTCTGCAAGTCAGCATCCAGCCTTCTGCCATGCCCGCCTCGAACCCGGAGCTCCTAGACAAAAGGAAAAGAAAGGAGAAGAGGTTAGATCACGGACATTATTTGATACCTTACCAGATTCCGGACCCAGCAGAGCTCCGAGCCTGGAAAGGACATTATTTCAGCACGCGTCCCTTCGCCAGCAGCAACGCCACGTTATACTCACCAGTCCACCGCATCTTTCGACTCGGCGCTGCCTCCATCATTTTCTTCGTCGAAACCCAGCACCTGGGGGGAAAACAAAAGGAATAACAAGGTGAGCCGAGAAAACCGACAAAGACAATCTCTTGCCACCATAGGCTTACCTGCTTTACCACCAGAGGTATTATCCTTTAATTCGCCGCATCCTCCTATGTTGCACCTATAAAGGGAGAGAAAACAGCAAGTTAAACTCATGCAACTTTTACCGGACAGAGTTTGGTAATACAGACTCTTACCTGAACGCCATCAGCTGCCTCCAGGCAATATTCTTTTGGACCCAGCTGCAACCTAACGAGGGAATGGAACAAGAGTGAACATCGGACATATTGAACTCTTTGAACTTTATAGACACTGGAGTCAATATTCCTCTGGAACTCCTCCAGTACCTTCAAACCAGTGAAGTAACTGGTATCTACGCGCCCCTGCATGCCATGCAGGATGGAGAGCTCATCATTTAAAAACATAAGGTGAGGTTACCAAGAGGGGATATCGGAGGTGATTAGTGGGGAGAACGAGAACAGTTGGGGGGCCATCACTAAAGTCCACGGGTGGCTAAAACCCTTTCTCCACTTGCAGGAGAATACTTCTACGAGTCCAGCAGACAAGATTAGGCGGGCCAGTCCAGACTGTCATCTCTGCACTACGCATCACGTTGGTGGAGACCGCAGCTGTCCGGGTCCGATCAACACCCCTGTGGGAACCAGGTGAGCGTAACAGTAATCTACAGATTCTCTTTAACATTGCAGCAGGTTCTAGCTGAGCCGTCCTGACTTTAAGAGCATGACTAAATTACATTTTGCTACAACTACTCCACTTTTAAACCAGGAAGGCTTGTCCTGCACTGCAGAGTAAACAGTTTCTGCTACTGCATTTATCATGTTAGGGTTCTTAATATTCTCCAGCATGGGGTCTGGCATGGATTCACATGCTCATGAATATTCCCCGTCGTCAGGCTGGGAATCCTCGGTAAAGAAAAAAATCAGTATCAGTTTCGTTTCTGATCTGTCTTTCGTAGTAGTAACCAATCACTGATCTCTGCGTCATACTGACCACAGCCAATGACTGCCCTCTACCTAAGCCCCGCCCCTGGCAGCCATCTTCAGATTTTTACAGCACGTTCACGTGTTGGGATCCTCGTGCTATTGCTCTCGAGCGTTAGTGCTATATTTTCACGTTTTTTTCTCAAAAACTTCTATTTTTTGGTCAAAAGAGCCTCAAGCTCCACCGTTTCTTCATCCGATCAACGGGGACCCGTGTCGGATTCGTCTACGCCCTCAAGGGTGAAGATTTCGTCGAGCCACGCTTTTGGAGGACTCCAGAAGTTTCTCAGGCCCATCTCGGACATGGCCCAGGAGAAGGGAAGCTCGACGCCCGGAAAGCTGTTCAGGGTCTGCCCTGGATGCCAGCTTCAGAATGTCTTTAAGGAGGACGAACACGCCCTTTGTCTTTACTGCCTACATGAGGACAAGACGCACGTGGAGAAGGACTGTGCGTTTTGCGGCAATATGTCGGAGCGGACCATGAAGGACCGGCATCAACGTCTCGCCAACTGGCTGGAAGGGAAGAGCCCCTCAGGCGAGAAGAAGAAGAAGAAGTCTGAGCGGTCTTCTAAGACCTTTGAGGACACCCGGCGACGGGGGTCCAACACAAGGCCAAGCACCGCGAGTCCGCTGGCACCGGGAGCGCCGAACGGTCGGGCTCTACAGGCGCCAGGCAGGGCGCATCCTCCCCGGCGCCATCAACAACGAGCCAACGCTCTAGTTCGGGTAAGAGGAAGGCCGAGCACCCGGCGAAGCTCCTGGAGAGACCCCGGTCGAGCTCGAAGGCCCCATCGGAGGGGGAGCGAGGCAGGGACCCTCCCCACAAGGAGAAGGCGGTGAGCGCACCTAAGGTGGTGAAAGCCTTAATCCATCCGGCCAAGGCCTCTATCGAGACAGTCGCGGCGGCCCTGGCTCAGCCTGTGGAGGCTACACCAGTGGTGGCGACCTCGGGGCTCAGAGTCTCCCTGCCACCGCGGAGGGAGTCCTCTTTTATGCCCATCGACAGGACCCCCGTGAAACCTCAGACGGAGAAGAAAACGGGGGAGCAGGAGGTCGTCGTGGATTCGGCCTCAACCTCTGAGGAAGAGCTGATCGAAGTCTTAAGCCACGGCGTTGGCGTGGAAGAAGACCAGCCCGTCGGGAGGGACCCTGACGTAGGAGAGGACGATAACGTCGAGGGTGCCGACGGGGCCCCTGACCGCCCGTCGGACTCCCCTCAACCAGTGCTGCAAGACAATATATGGCTGTACAGTCCTTATGCTCGGAGATAAGGACGAGACTGCCGTTACCATCAGCGGAGGAACCGCTCCCGACGGGGGACCCGGAGCCAGGCCCTTCTGGGAGCCCTCCCCCTAAGAGAAGAAGGATTCAACCTCCACCTCCTTTTCAGCCATCGCGCCCTGTCCAGCTCTCCTCCCCGTCCACGACTCGTGGGGATGATACGGGGACTGACACGGCCGCGACGGGTACGGATGACGAGGTTTACGACGAGGATCTGCCGTCGTCACCTCCCACCCGGGCTTCCCCGCCCAACGAGATTGGATCGTTTCACTCCATGATCGCCAGGGCATCCAAGCTTTTCCAGCTCTGCCCAGAAGAGAAGAAGAAGGAAGGTTTCCTTTATCAACGGCGCGAGGCCAAGAGGAAGACGGTCCTCTCTGTACCTCTACTGGACGATATTTGGGATGAGGGCCTCGCCCTCCTCAAGAACCCATCCACGACGCCGGCTAGAAGGGATCGGTACGAGAAGAAGTACCGGGTCCCGGACGCGGCCCTCTTGTGCCTTCGGGCACAGCCGACCCCGGACTCGGTCGTCTCCGCGGCGGCCAGGAAGAAAGCGGGGGGGGCGCGGCCTATACGTCGACCTCCCCGCCGGACGGCGAGGGAAAGAAATTAGATACGATGGGACGCAGAGTGATCTCGTCTGCAGCGACGACGATTAAGGCGGCCAACGCCTTGGCTATCGTAGCCCGCTACGACAGGGAGTTGTGGTACAAACTGGCCCCCCTGCTGGACTTCCTACCGGATGACAAGAGGGCGGAGCCCTAGAGATCTTGCAGGAAGGAGAGGTGGCGTCGGACCACGCCATTACAATTGCGACGGACATCGCTGACACTGGATTCGCCAGTTGGGCAACGGCGTGTGCCTTAGGCGGCGTGGATGGCTCAAAGCTACTGACTTCCGTCAGGACGTGCAGACCAGAGTCTTGGACATGCCGTTCGACGGAAACAACCTGTTTGGTAAAACAGTGGACGATTCCCTTCAAGCCATCAAGGCAGACACGGAGACGGATCGGGCTCTTGGGGTTCTCCAGCAACGGCGGCCGCCCTTTCAGAGCGGCGGAGGTAAACAGGGTGCCTCCAAAGGTTCCGGCTGCGGATTTTCCACCTACCATCAAGCGGCCCGTTCGTCGTCGCAGGAAGCTTACAGGGGACGAGGCAAGTCAGGCGGACCCCGCCGTCGTCGCCAAGGAAGACAAGGCGGCAAAGCCTCGTCGAAGCAGGACTGAACCGGCCGTGGGGTTGGGCCCCCACCGAAGCACCCCGGTGGGAGGCCGGCTGGCGAGCTTCGTCAGCGTGTGGGAGTCCATCTCCACCGACCGTTGGGTGCTGGACGCCCTAGCTCAGGGTCACGCGCTCGTGACCCTGGGCTAGGGCGTCCAGCTACTTAACGTCCAGTTACTTACCTGTAACTGCTGTTCTCAGGCATGGGTCTGGCATGGATTCACATGCGAACCCTCCCGCCTACCCCTCTGCAGCTCTTCACTTGGTCATACTGCCACTTCACGTGCTACCAAATCTGAAGATGGCTGCCAGAGGCGGGGCTTAGGTAGAGGGCAGTCATTGGCTGTGGTCAGTATGACGCAGTGATCAGTGATTGGTTACTACTACGAAAGACAGATCAGAAACGAAACTGATACTGATTTTTTTCTTTACCGAGGATTCCCAGTCTGACGACGGGGAATATTCATGAGCATGTGAATCCATGCCAGACCCATGCTGGAGAACAGCAGTTACAGGTAAGTAACTTGTTCCTTATCTTTCTTGCCTGCATTAATAACTCTAAAAATGTATGCGTGCAATGCTATGCACACCCAATGCAAGCCTCAAGGTGTATCCCAGGGTTCAAGGGGAAGGCTAGTCATTTTCCTTAAACTGGATTTGGGTTTATTCCAGGCTCGAACAGTCAGTGTAGCCCCAAATGTCACTACGGTATAGTATAAAGGAATTCACTTTAGCCTCCAGAACCTTTAAACATGTATCCAATCTTTTCCAACCAAACCTCTTGATGACCACCTGAAACTTGCTTGGGCCATCTTCACCACCATTCTGATATGGTGAGACCAACTACCTCTCCTGGAGAAATTATGCTTAGATAATTGAACGAATATTGAACTGCAATTTTAAAATTATTGGGTGACCAAAAAACATTTGATTTGTGCTTTCCAAAGACCACAATCTTGGTCTTTGGCAAATTCAGTTCCAGGCCATTCTCCTCGAAGGACCTAGATGCATACTGCAAGCTTTGTTTGAAACCCCTCGGCATGAGGTCAATATGTGCGCATCATCGGTATACAATAGTTCATTATATCTGCCCCATTTCAGAACTGGTTTATTAGTACTCTCTGAGGAGCTATGTCAGTTAGGGTCAGCAAGGAAAATAATTAATAACAATGAGGCAAGAGGGTAATGCAGCTTAACTCCCTTATTTGTTGTGAAATCCCAGCTATAACCGACGGCCCCAAAACAACTAAGCATTGCCGATGTTTCATCATGCCTAAATTAGGTTAACTGCAGGAACCTATCATGGACCCCAAGCCTTTTCAATTTCTACCACAAACAGACTGATCAAGTAAAGTAAATGCTTTGGACGGATCCAAGAATGAGACAAACACACTCCCGCCCCTGATCTTGACAATGTTATCAATAATTGTGCTAAGCGCAAAACACTGATCGACCATACTAAATTCCTTCCTGAAGCCCGCTTGCATATCTGGGAAGATACTGTCATCAACTACCCACTCCTCAATCCTTAAATAGGGACATTTTGGGAAGATTTGGCCAGAGGCATCAAGAAGGGAAATTGGATGGTAACATTAGGGGGTCACTGGTTGAGCCTTTCTTAAAAAGCGGGAAAATCAAACTGCTTTTCCATGATTCAGGCAGTGCCTGTGCATGGACTATTGCTTTAGATACCCTTTCTAAAATAGGAGACCAACACTCAGGGAACAATTTAAAAGCCTCTCGTCTGAGGGCATCCGGACCAGCAGCCTTTCCCTCCTTAACTGCTAACAGGGAAGCTGCAATCTCATCTGCTGTGAAGACAATACTTTTCCCATCCTGATTGTTCTTCCATAACATGGGGCTGTCATGTGGTGCTACTTTAAATAAAATACCCTTACAATTGGATTCCTAGACCATGGACGAAATTGCACTTATATCCCCCTTTCCAGTTTCATTGAAGCCCTTGGCCACTCATTCCCAGAATTCTTTAATGTTGTTTTAGTGAACTGTTTTGTCCAGCAGATCCCACTGTTTTTCAATCCAAATGAATTTCTTCACGTTTCCAAACTTTAAAAAACCGGTTTCAAAACATGTAGTTTGCCTGCCCGCAGTTTCCTTAATTTAGATTCTGTGTATAGCTTCCTCTTTGCTATAATATAGTCAGTATCAAGCTAGGGAACATCATTCTGACTTTTCAACGTTTCCCTATTAATACTATTTTGATTAATAGCAAACTTCCTAAAACGTCTCAGTACTAGCTCCTAAAATGAAGCGACTATTTCCCTAGGGGACGGTCCAGCTGAGATAATAATAAATACCTTTAAAAAGCAAATGTCCTCATTATTTAGTGTGCTAACTACCATCTCTTTACTCTGTCTCCTCATGTCCGGCTGCCTGTATCCCCTGGCCGGCTCTTTTACTTTTGGGGGACCTGCTGAGGAAAAATGTCCATTCCATAGACAGAGGACTTTCAATTTCAGAGCGATTAATGACTGAGAAAGTTATGACAATATTAAATGAAAAGTAGTTCACCATACAGTAGGCGATCGCCAAAGACCTGGAACCAGAACTGAATGTGGTTTTTGGAGGGATACCACCTGTGCACCTTCCGCTCATTTCTACCAACCAGACTCGCTTCATAAAGACATTAATTATACGACCCCAATCATCCTGTTTAGCTAAGAATACATTTTGCTCTTGGAAGCCAGGAGCTTCCTCGAGTAGCCTAATCTCTTGACCTAAATCCTCTTTCCCTCCCAGTTTTGTGTTAAGATCTCCCGTAAAAATACATCTCCCCTCAGCATCACAGACTAAAATATTACAAAGGGGGCTCCTCATTGAAGAGACATCATTAGAATTCTCTCCTTGGGTGGATGTTGATGTAAGCAATTATAGGTTTGTCTCTAGAGCCGAACTCGTCTTGAAGCATGATCATATTGACTTGCTTGTTATCACAGGGCAACGAATTTGGCCAGAGAGGCAGGGTCTTAGGGATTATGGTGGCACTGCCTTTCCTTGTGTGCCCTGTCCCTGATTGCACTGCCACAAAACAGAACACGCAGAACTCAATAATTATTGCATGCAAGCAGCTCTGTCAGCCAAGTCTCCTGCAGGCAAATCTCACCAAAACCTTTTAACCATGCTAGCCACTCTGGATCATGAAGCTTGTTTTCGCACCTGCCACATTCCAGTCCAGCGAATTAATTTGATAACACTTTTATGCTCTGGCACCTCACTGTTATGTGTATGGGTGTTTGCCCACATTTGAGAGCGCGAAGAGGAACATAACCCATGCAAGCATTGACGCGTGCAACAACCTGGCTTGACAAACCACGTTTCAGTAGTGGAAGAACCCCTCTGAGAGAGTTCTCCAATCCAGTTTTGGATACATTCATAAGTAGTGGTTTGTGGGTAGTGAGCCCCCTCCCTGTGCTGGTTTATACCACATGCCACACAAATGGCAAATATTATGTTTTGAGAACTGAAAAACCTCAATACGCTTAGATGCAAAGCTTTGCGGCGGCTAATTATGCATGTATAGATTAGTCAGCCCAAAACTCACGTTGCACTCCCCACAAAACATACAATCTGATAGAATGCGAATATCTGCAAACATCTTAAAATACATCTTTTTGCCTCTAAAATTTTACAAAGGGCCTTAATTATTGCTCTTTCGTAAGAATACCTATTTCCACGAGTAAGACCCTTGGAACAAAAAATGAAATCAGGATTCCTCCACCCCTCAAGTGGATCCGGTGTCGTGGCTGCCTCAGCTTTTGCTTGAGTAAATGTCTAAGTTGGCATTGGAGGTAGACTTCGTCCCATTAATTACTCAGGTGGCCTGGTTTTTATTTAGTATTTGTATTTATTTATATTTGTATAGGGCTTTTATCCAAAGTGCTGAACAATTGTAATACATTACTTGTTCAAAACGATTGTTATTTAGGGGTTTGAGGCACAGCCTATGTACTTTCTCCTCCAATGTTGCTACATGCTATGCCCAGAGTAGACCACAGGCAATGACCTCCTTTGTCTTGCTTGACGAACGTGAAAGGTGGTCTACATGTAGCAACATAATTCAGCAAAAGTAATCGAAGTCTAACACATTCATTCATTCATTTCGTCATTTGTATAGCGCCTTTTACCATAGGTATGGTCTCAATGCGCTGTAGGTTGAAAGCCCTCAGAGGGACCGAAGTTCAAAATATGGGGAAAAAAACTGGAGGTGGTAATTTGCGTGGGTGCATTATGGCCAATAGAGATTATGACCGGTGGCCAAGTCCCAATCAATCAAGCCCCCCATGTCCAATTGGCATTTGGATGGGTGGAGAGAGGTAAACTGGAGGGTGTGTGCAAGAGGATAGTCATTATGTGTGTAGCTACAGTTCGAATATTTTATCCTGAAAAGTTGCTGCGTTCTTACGGCAGAAGTGTTGTGCAATTTGTCATTAGATATGTATGTGAAGGTGGATGCGTGCTGCTGTGAGGCCGTGCCTTCTGCGAAGTTTCGAAGACACAGAGTGCACGTTATACATATATTGACTACACTCCAAAGCATTGCCCACCCTGCATGCTCAGTCTGAGTAAAGTAAGAGACTAGTGGACCAACTAGACCAGAGATGACAGCTGACTATTATTTAAATCATAATAGCATTACATTTATTGTACAAATACAATTTAGATACCACATTTAGCAGTTGCATCAACACAATTGGGCTCTATATACCATAAACACATCCCTCCATACCTTATTCATTAAAAAATTCCACATACATTCATCATACTCATATACCTTCAAACAAACTGGTGATATATCATTAATACCACAATTTCAAATCAAATAAATGTCAGTTTGGCACTCTATTATTTTACAATGTGACCCTCTGTCTATATTCAGGGGTTTAGAAAACTGTTGTCGACATCTTTCGGTTCAGTTCTCTCAGTTGGCCCACTCTCCTCTTACTTTAATGTTGAATTGCCTGGAGGGCCATAGATTTTAATCAGGCTTCCCTTATATATTTTCCTGCTTAGTCTGAGTGCCATACTGTGCCCACCTACTAAAATCCATCTGAATGCAAAACCTTGCCCATCTTCAATTCATCCAAGTGCATAACATTGCCCACACCCTTAATCCATTCAAGTGCAATGCATTACCCACCCTCAAGTCCATACAGGTGTGAACATTGACTGCCATAAAATGCAACTAGGTGCAATGCAACCCTCAAATCCTTGTAAGTACAATACATGGCCCTAACTCAAAATCCAGCTAAGTGCAGTACACTGACCAACCTCAGGATCCATCTGAGTGAAATACCTTAGCAACCCTCAAAGACCATTTAGTGCAATATAATGTCGATCCTCAAAAACCATCTAAGTACAACACATTGCCCACCCCCAATTAATATAAGTGCAATTTAATAAGAGTGGCTGGGTTTTACCTGAATACAGTAATGGCTGTGTTCACCACTAATACCACTTTACTGCAGTGGTAGCTCCAAGTTGTTCTGTCTGGCATTTATGGACAAATAGAGGCAAACAGGGGAAGGAGCTGCCCTTTGCCTTGGCCCTTCGTGAGGCTGTCCTGGGACCTTTGGTGAGGCTGATAACTTCATGCGGAAACATCCAATCCCGGGCCTGGTAGGCAGGAGGAGGACTGTGAGATGTGTTGCTGATGGCCCATTAGGAGCTTACGAGCATGCGCAGGTCAGGCGTGGGTGGATGCTGCCCAAGGGAAGCACTAGCCTCAACTCCCCGGTTGCTCGACAGGGCGAGGTTGCTTATTGCGGGAGACGAGGGATTATGACTAGTTGGCATCAGATCCAGATTTCTGTAGATAAAGGATAGTCAGACAGGAAGGGCAGCAGTGTGGTGGCTTGGTGTCAAGAATAGGTGTGAAAGGGGTGGGGTCAAGTTTCAGGGGGATAAAGTTATTTTTGAGGGATTTCCAGAAAGAAAAGTGGTCGTCTAAGAGGCGAACATTGAGTGGAAGAGAGTTCCAGATTGTGGGAGCAAGGATGGAGAGAGAGGAGTCTCCTATTCTGGTAAGATTGTAAGGAGGGATCACAAGGAGGAGGGAGGATCCGGACCTGAGGTTTCTGGTTGGTTGGCATCTTGTGAGTTTATTTTGGAGGAAAACAGGGCCTTTTTTGTGAATGGCATGGTGTGTAATGCACAAGGCTTTGAAAGGGGCCTGTCGGCTAATTGGTAACTAGTGAAGCAGCCTGAGGGCAGGCAACATGTGATTTCTGGGGAGAGGGCAGGGAGGAATCTGGCCACAGAGATTTGGATGCATTGGAACTTTTTGAGCTGAGAGGCAGGTGCACCTAGAAAGAGGGAGGTAGCGTAATCTAGGCAGGACAGGATGATAGAAAGGATTGCAGATAGTCTGTGTGGATAAATGGCATGAACTAGAGACAGAGTTGATGTGGTGGGAGCGAGATAGATCAGAGATCAAAGTGCATCCTAGGTTCTTTACCGAGGTGGATGCTGCATGTGAGGTATTAGGGGGTTGGTCAAGGAATGGGTTGGGGAGGAGTGCTGTCTTGCCACAGATCATAATATCCATTTTGGCTGGTTGTCATCCAGAGGTCAATGTGGGTGAAGCAGGACACAAGGTCTGGGTGCTGGAGGAAGGGGAATTTTGAAAATGATCTGTGTGTCGTCAGCGTAGTTGTAGCATGTAAGGATGTAGGAACAGATGATGGCCGGGAAGCGGCTGAGGTAAAGATTGAAAAGAAGGGGGACAGGGAGGGCCAATGCCGGACTCCAATGGAAACTGGGTGGGAGGAGGGGGGAGAAGAAAGGAGGGAGGGTGATTATTTGTGATCATTGTTCCAGGAACGAAGAGATACAACTAAGGGCAGAGTCCCTGATGCCTAAGGAATATAGTCCTTTAGTGAGGGTGAGGTGGTCAATTGTGTCAAAGGAAGTGTTGAGGTCAAGGAGGATGAGCACATCCTTCTGCATCTGCTGTTGATTTCATGTCCTCCCAGATAGATACGAGGGAGGATTCAGTGTCTTGGAGTGGTCTGAACTCTGTCAGGGCGGGATTTAGTGTCTCATAGGATTCTGTGTGGAGGGATAGTTGTGAGTAAGCTGTCCGGTCTAAGATTTAAGAAATAAAGTGATTGTTGGAGGATGGTAGTTAGAAGGAAAGATGGGGTCGAGGGAGGGTTTTTTTGAATAAAGGATTGACATGAGATGTTTTGAAAGCTGCTGGGAAAATGCCTGATAAAAAGAAGTGATTGATGATTCATCTAGCAGTACTTCCGGCGCATGTTGAGGAGAGAATGTTCTTGAGAAGGCAAGGAGGCAGATGTCTCCAGGGGAACCTGAGGGGCGGCTATTGGAGAGTAGCTTCAGGAATTTGGGATTATAGAGAGGGGAGGAAGAGAGGAAGAGGGGGCGAGAGGGGAGTTGGAGCACAGTGAGGTATTCAGAGGGGGGTCATAGTCGCTAATTTGGAGATGATGATGTGGTTTCTTTCCAAAGAAATGTTGTAGAAGTGATTTGACAGGACACAGCTAAACAATCCTCATTGTACAACATTGCCTCCCATCCCAAAGACAGCTCACTTTCAAAAAGGCATGCACCAATTAAAAGGCTGTCTCATTCAAGCCCACAATCCACCTTGTTGATGACCCATGCAACTCATCATCCCTGCAATTCATGTGAGGAAAGGACATGTACAGATGCTAGGCCAGGATCAAAGGAATGGGAACAAATGCCTTCTCTGTCCATAGCCACAGACCCTGCTACACTCCTGATGTCAACATCTGACACCACACCGCACTTCAACCTCTCAGGAATGAACCCTATGCCATCATCCACAAGGAATGGCTCCTCCCTAACACCTACCTCCACACACCCTCCACTCCTTACCAAACCTGACATTGGAATGTCACATCCTGTCCTACATCACAAAGTTGTATTTACATACCAAGCTGCATATTTGCCTGCATTCCCCCATGGTTACTTCCCCACAACCTTCCATTGTGCCCACGCAAACTGCTCCCATCAATGTGCACATTCCCACATGACCATGTAAGTGCACAGTACTTTCCTGAAGCCAGCTTCTCCACCATCATTTAACACACAAATTAAAATCAATTAAGAACGAATATTCATGACATCTCACTGCTCACATCACCTCCTCACCCACCCACCCAAGATATTTGTTGCCCAGAGACACAAACATGTGAATACTGTGAGCACGTCACCTGCTAACACTACTCATTGGCCATCTACCTACATACAGGGGCCATGTAATGCTGATACATATACCTACATGGTTTCATGAACCATGGACACATGACCTGCAGGAACATGCCAATCACCTCAATGATATGCATGCAACCATGTGACATTCATACCATAGACATTGTACCATGGAGATGATGTGTCAAACACATAGAGACATGCACAGGTACCCACTCAGATGCACATTCTGCAGCAAGCACATTCCCTCATGCACCAATAACAATGCAATACCAGGGATTGTCCTAGGAAAATATGATATGTAATGAAACACGTAAGAAATGAAAAATATGAACATATTTACAAGCTGAATGGAAACTGGTCTAAATAAACATAGAAATAGCCTTCCCAAACAAGAAATAAACACACAACTATGTACAATGAGCAAAAGCCCCTCTCCTCCGTTTCTGCCAATGCCCTGGCCAAGGCCAACTGTGCCTGCTCACTGGCCTCCCACAGTTGGGCTTCCCCGTCCAGGTGGAGAGTCTCTAGATCCTCCCTCATCCTCACCTCAATGTCTTGGGCAGCCCTCAGAGACTCGTTCATGATGGAAGCCTCAGCATGGGCCATGGAATCATCTGATTCAGCCAAGGCCTTGGCAATGGCAGCTGCACATGCTGCAGCCCCGGCTGCCCTCCTCTTCCCCCTCCCGCTGCCTCATTTCTGCCACCATAGCTGCCACCTGTGTGCGCATCCTGAGCCTGTACTCCTGCCTTGCCTGGGTGATGTTCCAGATCTGTCGTGCCCTCCTATTCACCTTTGTGAGAAATGTCAAGCTCTCTTTGACACAATGACTCCAAATGCATGGCAATCTGTCACAGCTGCTGGTTCTCCCTTTGCAAAGATGATCAACTGCTGAGAGAGGAATCCATGCTTGCACTGTCATGGAATGACTCTTGGGCCACCACATCCTGTTCTCCATTGGGCACCATGTCTGGCCCAGAGGCCTGCGCCTCCGCCCACAGTCAATTCATGGATGCCACTTCATCGTCCTCAGTATGGCCCTCCATTTCCACCAGGGCAGAAGGCACATCCAAAGCAGCCGATGGCAGGACAGCAAAGGAGGGCAGATGGCAAGCAGATAGGCTCCACTTAAGATAGTCAGGGGCACAGATGTGGAGGTAGAAGGGGGGGGGGATTGAAGTGGTCTGTTCAAAGAGACCACCCCTGCTCATTGCTACCGCTATGTGGGTAAATAGTGTGACCACATCTCTATGATGCTGTGCCGCCTGGGAATCACAGCATCACTGAAAGCATTGGCCTGATGCAACCCACCCACCAGCTGTGACAGCACTGTGGCCTGGATGCTCTGTACTGATGAAGAACCGGCAATTGTCTAGGGGGAAGCATCAAATGTATGCAGTGCTGCAGCATATGAGCATGGAACAGGAACATGTGCAGACATCTCCCAGTGCCCTGCAGAGCCTCCTGTCTCATGTCCATGTGTATTCTCCTCTGATCATCCACCAGACACAAAGGGCAGACAATTGAGTTCCTCCTCCTCATCCACCTCCCAACCCAACCCTGATACCACAACTGAGGGCACCAGGATCTGTGGCTCTACTGTCTCCTTGGAGACACCTCCCTATCCCTCTGCTGCTGAGGTGCCACAAGAATAATCGCACCTACTTCCCCTTCCTCAGCAGCTGTACCAGCGAGGACACCACAAACCCAGTCACATACACACAGCACACTATTGCTCTATCAGCAAGAGTCAATTATCACTTGACAATGCCTAGTGACAAGTGACAATTATGAGCACTGCACATGTCTACAGGAAACTGCAATATGTGGTCATGCAGCGATTCCACCAACACTTGCACATTTCTTTGTGCACAGATGCATTTCTCAAATGTTTTTCTGCAGAGACAGCATAATGGAAAGGGCACGTGGCCATTTGACCTCCAACTCGCAGATTAATGTCTGCCCATCTTGCTATAAGTATCCCGGACAGTCTTGGAGAAATGTATGCAATACACGTGTATTTGGAACAGTTAGCAGTAGATGGCAGACTTGTGGACCCTCCATGACACATACACTAAAGGGCCTCCCAGAGGAACAGCAGGCTACACCATCTACTCACAAAGGCCAGCTAGCAGTGTCTGGTGAACATCCCCAGTGCTTGAAGGCAACATTGGCCATGCCTGATTATTATTCCTCCTTAGAGAATGTGGCTACTGATGTGGATTACACCTTTGATGAATTCATGGCCAACCCTAGCACACCAGTCAGGATGAGGAGAAGTGTCTCCTGTTCATGTCGGAGGCTGGGTCAGAGGGACAGACCCAGGCGACCATGCCCTCGTCTGGTGTGACCATAGTGCAACATCCCACATCTACCTTTGGTGCCAGGAACACGGAGGCGCATGTGGGTCAAGATTCAAATGTGACTTTCTCTAGTGTGCTCACAGCTGCAGGGCCTTTATCTGGGTCTACACTATTCACAACATCAGTGGAGACCGGAGTGATGGGTGGGCGTGGTAGCTCTGGTACAGGATAACCTCTACAGACTGTTGGGTCATTACTTCAGGTGCTTCAGGGCAGACCATTTTCATCATGCCTGGATAGGCCACACACATGTGGGGGACGGCGGGGCTCCTTGGCTTCCAGTCAAGCTGAGTGGGAAGGAGTGGCTGCATGCAAGCGGCAGATTGGGACAGGTCCTGCGGGAGGTGTCTCAGAATACGACCCAGATGAGAAATAATGTAATCGCAGGCATTGGATATCTGCATCAGGATATGCCTATATTGAGGGAGGACATGCACCAGTACATGGTGGCATTGACGAAAGAATTTGCCATGACATGGCTGCTATTGTTTTTTTTTTTGCATACCTGTCAGTCATGCATTGCTGTGGCAATGGAGGATCAAACTGTGGAACTGCGTGGTTTGAGTGGTCTCGCAATGAACCATGCAACACAGGTTGGTGGGTTCCAGTGACTGTGGACATGTTGCCTCTCCTGTATTGGCTTACATGTGGTATCCTTGCTATAACTTCAGGCCTGCCCTGTTGGTGCGTTGACACTGAAGGTGGTGTTCAGAATGTCTGCTGTTGTGATGTGCTTTGTTGGCAGTGCAGTTCTTCTTTAGGAGGTGTATATGTGATGTAGTAACCAGATCACCAAGGCAACAATGCACATGGAAAGAATGTGATGGGTAACAAAGGTATGATTTAATTAGTCATTAAAACCAAAGTGGTTCAATTTTGAAGAAAAAAGACATTGAGGCTTGGTTGCCTACATGTGTGAATTACAGTATTGACATATAATGAACAAACTAAATCATTCTCAAGGAACAGCCAACAAGTTTTTCGACCCCTGAACGGGTCTTCTACAAGGCTGTTGTGAAGACAAATCGTGACATATTATTGGGAATACACAAGCACCCAAAACATGAGTTCCAAAAGGAAAGGTTTAAGTTCCACTGGTCAGCCAATGATAAAATGTATAATGATGCAGACAAGTCAGGGGTGTATAAAATACTTTTGATTGTTAACATAGTACATCGTACAACAATCAGCGTCAGGTTTCAAAGCCGGAGAGAGGAAAAGAGGGGAGAGGAGAAAAGCCATTATTAAGAGTTGGAAATATGTGTCTGTCACATACGACAATAATATGAAATGTGCACCCCGTGTATCTGCCTGGAATCCAACTCTAGTGCCTATCACGTGTGTTTAAATAGTGGAGTGCGTGCAGGAAGGGAATCTCTTGTCAAATGAAATGCTAAAACCTATGTTACTGCTTATAGTGCCAAAACAACATTAAGGAGGCCTTGTTGACTAGAGTGATGAGACTCTTTACCATGGCAGTGTCTGAGACCCAAAGGGTGCAGCTGCAACATGCATCCACAAGGTGAATGGATATCACAGGTTGAGTGGTGTGTACAAGTAGGAGATAGAAGTATAGTTGCGACAAGCGTGGCCTAATCTTACCAGTGCTGGTGACCTGTGGGGCCACCTAGAAAATAAATCAGTCCTGATATGGACTGCAGAACATATCTTGGGTATGGGGACCGGATGCAGTCTAAGAGATGGGGAAAGGATGGAGAATATGGTCAAACTGATTTAATTGAAAGAAGAAAGTCAAGCACCAGTGATATAATAGGTTTCAGCAAGAACTCTTACCAAGTTTCATATCATGAAGTTGAACTCAGTATTTGAGTAACGGCATGTTAGCCGTGCAGTTTGTTTTAAAGAAATGCACGTGCTGTATATCAAAAAACGTCCAAGCACAAGTAAATATTGGTTGGTCACAAATAAAAATCGGTTGTGCCACATTGAATTAAACAGACTTGTCTCGGACACCTTACCGATAAATGATTCTAAAGTGCAGCGCAATGGTAATGCTGGATTATAGGAATGGGTCCTTTCGGTGATGTCAACTGGATTCAGAACCCGAGTTTTCTAGAAGAAAAATGACAGTAATTAGAGAGGTGTGGGGGGCGTAAGCATTAACAATATGGCCCTAACGTAATTGGAAATATTTTATAGTATACATTTTATCATTGGCTGACCAGCGGTTCTTAAACTTTTCCTTTCGGGACTCACGTTTCGGGTGCTTGTATATTCACAATATTATGTTATTATTTGTCTTCACCACAGCCTTGAAGAAGACATGTTCAGTGGTCGAAACAAGAGTTGGCTGTTCCTTGACAATTATTGAATTTTTTCATTATATGTCAATACTGGAATTCACACATGTAGGCAACTACAGCCTCAATGTTTTTGTTTTCTTCCAAAATGGAACCATTGTTGTTGTAATGATTGATTAAATCGACCTTTGGAGCCCATCATTTGCTTCTGATGTGCATTGTTGCCTTTACTATCTGGTTACTGCATTTATTGGGTCCTCTAGGGTGCAGGTGCTCACCCAGGCACATGGAGCAGGAAGTGCTACACTAGTCAATATCCACAACCATAGACCAAGCGCAGGTGATTTCATTATTCCTCATCCACCCTTTGTTTCCCTACATGTGATATCGTCTGCTTTTGTTGTGACCAAGTTATTTTGTTCTGCAGATATGTTCCTCTTAGTAAAAGCAATGTCCCATTGCATAGGCTTGTCTGTGATCTGTCACCTGCAGGCATAGGTGCTGACATCGTGTCACAGAGAGTGCGCTGCTATGCCACGTACACGGGTGTAGATGTTGTCCTTTTTGCTACATCTGTGCGGGTTATGGGCTCTCACAATCATTAATAAAGTCTTCTGCCGGTGTGATGTGTGGTTATGTGCATTCCTTTTCATGGTCACAGGCTGTATGTGCTGAGGGTTTTGTGGGTGAGTTCTTCATGTTTAGGTTGCAGCATGTCATCACCTGATGTTTGCGAGGTTCTGAGGTTTCTGCATGATGGTGGTAGTGGAGGTATTGTTGGGGATGTGGATTATGTGATGATGGCGCTGCATGTAATCCATGTGCTGTTTCTGGGTAGGGATGCTGTGAGGCATGTGTTTTGGGTTTCCTGTTTGTGTTTGGGCATGATTGAGGCACATAGAGGAAGATGGCCTTGCAGTGCCTTATTATGAGTTTGGCGGTATATCGTATACGATAAGAATTACTACCACTTTTACCATACCGCTGAATAACTCCTGGCTTAAATCTTATCAGAAAACAGAAAGGCAGCAAACATGGTCTGATCTTATTGAGGCTGTGCTTGGAAATAATTCGAGAAAATGTTGGCAACTGGTTAATGCCAAATGCCTTCCTCCTTACCAGGTTGCTAATGTTGGAAAACAGACATGGGTGAATTATTTAAGCACTAACATTGGCCGTTTGCCTACAGACTCGTTTAACTCTGATATTCTGGTGGCGTTCTGGCAATACAATCTAACCCACAGGACATCGAAAAAATTATTATATCATTAAAGAGTTCCTGTGCACCAGGTCCAGATGGTCTGAGCAATTTCCTCTTAAAACTAAACCCTGGTTGGTGGAGTGACTTGGTACACCGGTTATTCATTGGTATCCTCAACACACACATTCTGCCGGTTTCCTGGCGGGAAAGTATGATCATACTAGTGCATAAATATGTTTCTCGCAGAGAGGCACAAAATTATCGATTGCTGCCGATGTTGGACGTTCCAGCTAGGTAGGATATGCGCTAGAGTGTTATTGCTGGAACTGTCCAACTGGGGATTAAAATCTGAAATTGTGCCTACATTTCAAACAGGGTTTTGGAAAGGGGTCGGCACACTTACAAATCCTCTGACCCTAGTCAATACAATAGAATACTCCTGGTATGTCCGCCGCTTCTATGCAGTATTTGTGGACTACAGTGCAGTTTTTGTCTCTGCATCCAGAGTTAAGCTCTGGAAAAAATGGATTAGATGGCGGATTCCACAGGGTCTCCTTAGAATGATAATAGCACTATATCCAGACACGAAAGTCACGGTTAGGTTAACCAATATTCGGGAGACTACTGAATTTATCAATACTCATGTTGGCCTGAAACAGGGCTGTACTTTATCCACTCTCCCATTTAATTTAAATTTAAGTGACCTTCTGGATTTATTAATGTCAAGTGCTGCTACTCCACCTAGGTTAGGTGGTACAAAGATCCTCTGGCTCGGTCATACTGACCACTTGGTCCTTTTAGATATATGCCCGAAGGGACTGCAGTACACTTTGAATAATCTGCTGAAATGCTCTTCGGATAATGATTTGCTCATTAATATTTCAAAAACTGAATCAATGTGCTTTAGGTTGAGCAAGGCAAAGCGAGGACCAACTTTGAAATTTAAACTTTGAACATGAGCCATAGAGCATGCATTCAGTTATGATTATCTAGGAGTCACTTTCGAAGACGTGGGAAAGGCACTTCGATAAAGCTGAGGTAACAATTAAGCAGCTTATCTCTGTGGTCAAACAATTTGCTAGGGAGCCTGTTGGCTTCTTATTGATTAGTCTTTTAGAGATTTATAAGGCAAAATTCAGACCGACGTTACTCTATGATGCTGAAGTTTGGGCTGGGAGGTACTACAACAAAGTGGACCTATTGGAGAGGTGTTGCCTGAAATCCCTCCCTGGACTACCTGCTTCGATCCAGTTGAGTATGTCTACCTGTGTCCTGAAGATTGGCAACATTAACCACATTTTAAAAGTATCCCAATCACCTGAGGGCACTCTGTTGGGAGTCATTAGACATTCTATGAAAGCAGACCTTTTGGGCTATAAATGCATTTCCATTTACAAGCTGAATAAAGAGGCCGCCAGTTGGATGTTAAAACGTGGTGTCTCTTTAAGCAATTACCCATTCACAAAAATCAGCATCTCTGATGAAAGATCATTATATGCAATTGCAACTGAGCAGCAGTTGGTCGACCTGGCCACTAAGAGATCCTCTGGCGAATACATAGCTCACCGGTTGACAGGGCTAGGAAGCAATGGTTATCTTACAATACCTATGAACAATGTCAGTCTAGCTGGGCACACATTGAATCTTCGGCACTAGCAGTCTATCCTAAACCACCTACAGCACCTGACCACGTGCCTGACCTCCGCACTGCTTACTGGAGCTTAGCCAGCCAACTTTAGTCCTAACCTGGCAAAATGCACAAACGCATCTTATAAATCAACTCTTAGAATCTCTCACACATGGACTACGGTCCCAGAGGGCATTCCAACCACGAAGCACATTTTCACAAACGGGGAAAGGGCACTATATAAAGGATTAATACAATACAGTACATATATGTGTATCAAATTCAACCAGCGCATGCTTGATGACACTAGGAGAGGCGTGGGGGACTCTCAGGAGATCCCCAACTGTCAATTGTGTGGTTTGAAGCGAAATAAAGCAATAAAACATCTTCTGATAGGACGTGAGGCACTCAATGTCATTTGCACTAACATTTTTAGGGCATATGACCAACACACAGATATCAGGGATTTGTCCATGTTGTAGCTTAGATATTTTGAAGAGGGATGATGTAAACCTCATTTATTATCTGATGAAAAGGTGGTGATAAATAGTGTCACTATTGCGTGATCTACATAAATGATCTATGGTGGGTATCATCGTTCCCTTAGCAGTTAATAAGACCTGGGCCACTTATCAACATGATGGCGTCAGACCAAAATTCTTAAATTGAGATTTTCAATATTGTATTAATTGTCATGATAATTTGAAATAATAATTTATATATATGTTTTTATTCATATTGTGATTTAAAGGGCATTGATTGTTGATATGGTCAGTGATATATGTAATATGTTTATATGAAGTCTTGGATGAATTGGAGTTGTATGTGTGTATAAAAAGCACTATGGGGCTGTATTATACTATATGAAATGAAAAAGAAAAAAAGAAATAATAAAATAATTAGTAGTCAGCGTAAATTCCAGCAACGGAATTATCCCCAGCGGAGTTAGCGCTAACATATGGAGGAATTAGCCACAGCACTAATTCTGCTGAGGTTTCAAAACTGTATTTCCATTGTATCACAAACAACTGCAGGCCCATCAATGGATACAGAAGCACAACTCTGTGGTCCATTTAAATTCAGCAACACAACTGGAGTAAATTGATTTGCAAATGTAG
This sequence comes from Ambystoma mexicanum, assembly GCF_040938575.1. Lineage (NCBI taxonomy): Eukaryota > Metazoa > Chordata > Amphibia > Caudata > Ambystomatidae > Ambystoma > Ambystoma mexicanum. Next base: position 1,198,565,856 of record NC_090925.1, read on the forward strand.
CAATCAATCTTCTCTTCCAATTGTCACCAATTGTTCACAATATTTACTTAAACTGCTCAGACCAGTTTTGTTTGCAAATGCTCATCCTTCATAGAAATGCCAAAATGAATCCTGACAGCACTTACAGTGTCTCAGGTATAAGGCAAGAATTGGACTACAGTACAAGAATGTTAACATTCACCATAAACACACAGGAAGATCCACGCAAATTCCGAATGTATTTACTACAAGTACTAGAAACCAAAAACATCCCCACAAATGAAATCTTCAGAATTCATACACGTGGAAACATACATGGTCTCTCTGCAACCATGTTCCACAAGAGCACATCCCTAGTGAACGATTTGTATATATATCCATACCAAAGTGTGATTCCATTTCATTTCACCAGCTTCTGCAGAATGTAAATCATGGCATATTAGGCCCTTTTTGCTATTCAGACAATCTTTCCAGCATACAAATACACACTCATGGCCAATATGTCATACTAATGCTTCTAAGGTACAATGCAGATGGTGCAAAAAAATACTGTGAGCTTACTAGCTTCACACAGGGCCAAGTATCTCTTGGCAAGAAAACCTTCACAACAATAGGCATAATCTACCACACTGGTGCCACAACCACATCCGGCCAATATACTTCATGTGTCAAAAAAGAAGTGGTTGGTTTGAATATAACAACACTTCAGTTACTCCAAAAGATAGGTTACCAGCAAATCTAACAAATGCCTACTTAATATTCCTTCAATCCAAATGCACTCACTAAAGTATAGTACAATACTCAGTCCGAATACGCCAACAGGTATCTAACTACATCCATAATACTACAATAGTAATTTTAAAATTGAAGGCAGTTAGATTGCGCCAACAGATATCTAACTACATCCATAATACTCCAAAGGTAATTTTAAAATCCAAGACAGTTAGAATACGCAAACGGTTTATAACTACTTTAAAAATACTTTTCATTGTAATATACTTCAAATATGCCATCACAGTTATTGATACTGCAAAATGTCTTGTAGAGTCCAATATAGTTAGAATGCGTCAACAGGTATCTAACTTCTTTAAACATACCCTTAATTACAACACACTTCAAGAAAACATAATACCACACTTACGCTCACATAACATATCCATGCTATCACACACAAGTATTCTGTAACATGTACATTCTCAAAAACTATGGGAATGCCAAATACTGTTTGTAATGACAGTAGATTGTTTTTAATCCACTATGGATTTTTTTTCTCCCAATGATTATGTCATGTCAATACAACAACAGTGTGCCACACACTAATGTTATACCAAACATAGTACATAGAATGTACTATTTATGAGGGTCAAAAAAGTTAATTGTTATGTACAATTGTGTGCAATTAAAGATGTTAAACTATATTGTTTAACAAATTATATGTTTTATTTTCACAGAAAAAGAACCAGAGATCCCAGCTTTATTACCATATGCAGCTAAGTAACTATACCAATTATCCTATTTTTTTCTTCACACAGAAACATATACAGATTCCATAAGCACTATCCTCAATTCTATGATCATAAATACCATATACACTTCAATTATATAATTCCACTATATTACATATACTGTATACTCCAACCTACAGTACCTATAATTACTAAACACATATTAGTATGGCTGTGGCCAGTGTCCAGATTCTTGGGGGCATGGCCGCCCACATCCACCACAATAGAATTAAGCCATATTACAAGTACATACAATACACCTTCAAATAACAAGACTCACCCTAAACCTCACCACTCCAAATGACTTCCGCGGATAGTAAAATTGACTGCGGACTCAGCAGCACCTGCACATTTTTTTTCACCTTTAAAAATAGCTCACTATCAACTTTATTCCACTCTCCCACCCTTTCCAGACCCTCTTTAGATCACACAATAACCCCAAATGTAATTTCCAAACTTGGTTCTCACTGTGCTTTCTGCGGACAACAGCGTCAGTCCGTGGATCCAATATGGCGACCGCTTAAAAAATTCTGACATATCTCACATTTTTGAACATCCAATCAGCTAAATGAGTCCACGGACCGGACCCAGATATCACAATTCTTTTTTTTTTATTTGAATTTATTAAGATTTTCATAACAGAGGAAAAAGCAATACTGAACAGCGTTCATAACTCCACAAAGTGGTATACAAATGGTCAAAACATTTCCCGCAACAATACATATACTAAATGTCCAAAAATAATTTTCTGCCTCCCACCCTCCCCGGAACATTTTCTCCCCAGTCAATCCTTGATATACATATTACTAATTGACACAATTGATGCGCAGTGCGATTTCTCTAGCAGCTGCAATAAGCTCAGTTGACTCTATATGGCTCCCCCTGGGCCATGGTGTCTGTCTCCCTCAACTTAATAGGTCTGTATGCTCCTGCCGGGGGGGGGGGTAGAGTTATCTGGTCTCCCTCTGTGTCCTAAGGGTCGGTCTCAGGTATATATTTGCGCACAAAGTCTCCCCAAAGCATGTCACATTGCGCAGATTTTGCATGTAAGGTCGAGGTTATCTTTTTCATGACACAACTATTTATTGCTACGTTAATCCATTCACCCGTGCTTGGTGTACTATCAGACTTCCACTTCATTACCAGGATTGCTTGTGCTGCTAGTAAAAGGTGAGCCGCTAGACCTCTGATTATATACCGTTCATCATTGCACTGTTCAAATCCAAAACGAATAAGGAGAGGATCTGCGGTTCTCTGAATTCCGTCCAGATCTTTGATCCGCCCTAGGACTTCATCTCAGTAAACTCTGATCCGGGGGCAGCCTCACCACATATGCCAATTATCAGCCACTTCACCACACTTACGCCAGCACAATGGGCTCATTAACTGAAACATTTTAGAGAGTCTAAGGGGGTCATATTGCCACCTATGTAATAATTTGATCGCATGAAGTTTATATTGGCTGGAAATGGAAACTTGAAAAGCGGCCCTACACATCCTCCCCCACATGTCTGGGTCGACTTCTTCACCCAGATCTTTTTCCCATCTACTCCTCAGGGGCAGCATGGACCTTTCCCAACCACGATCAGTGCCCTATACATTGCAGATATTAACCCTTTCATTTCCGTCCTGGAATTCAACAGCTGTTCAAAGGGGGTGAGTTCTCTACTCATGTTGTCTTTCCACTCCTCCCTTGTCAGGGCACCCTTGATCTGCAAGAACTGGAAGACAGGCAAGGGACCCAAACCTAATCCTCCCCGAGTTCCGAAATCTTAATAAAGAAGCCATTTTTCCATAGCTGACCCGCTCTCTCCAACCCAACCCTGGCGTTAGGGAATGGCTTCCCTAACGCCAGGGGCCCATAGGTGGCTCAAGGGGGATGGCCATGTGGTGTTTTTTTGCATATCACCTTTCTTCCATATTTACCATATAGTTCCACGTATCGGGTAATCCCTCAATCTTCGTATCAGTTTGTTTCTCGGTACCCATAGCCACTTAGAAACAGTCGCCAGTGCCAGGTAATGATTACCTATTGCAATCCATTGGGGTTCTTTATGGTTCCGTAAGTGGGGGATCAGGATTCATAGTTGGGCAGCTTGGTAGTATTTCCATAAGTCTGGTAGTCTCACACCACCTTTATCTTTAGGTAGTGCCAGAGAGTCATAGGCAATTCTCTGTCTTTTACCCTGCCAAAGAAACCTTACGATAGCTCTTTTAAGCTCATCAAAGAAAGGTTTTGTCATTTTAATAGGGGGCATCTGAAAAGGGTAGAGAAAAAGGGGGAGACAGACCATTTTGATCGCATTTAGCCTACCCAACCAAGATATCATCAGTTTTTCCCATTTGGCGAGATCGGCATGAAACCTTGAGAGGAGGTGGGGGAGTTAGCTTCGTAGAGCTTATCGATGTCCCTCGTGACCTGTATGCCCAAATATTTTAACTTGACCCTTTCAACCATAAGGCCTGGGGGTGAGAATCTATCCATGTCTGCTTGTGTGGGTTTGTGCAGGGGGAAAAGTATTGATTTGGCCTCGTTGATTTTGAAACCGGAGAGCACCCCATAATCTTTGATGAGTTGGATCGCTCTGGGTATAGCGGATGTGGGGTTAAAAACGTGCAGAAGTAGGTCATCTGCATACAGAGCTACTTTGAATGCCCTTCCCCCTATTTGAAGTCCCTCCACCTGATGGTCTTCCCTTAATTTCTGGGCTAGGGCTTCCAATGAGAGGGCAAAAGTATTTCTGAGAGGGGGCACCCTTGTTGTGTTCCCCTGCCCAATTCAAACCAGCAGGAGTATTTTCCATTAACAAAAACAGATGCCCTGGGGAATGTGTACACCGCCTGTATCCCACCCCTAAACATCGTGCCTATCCTCACTTTACGGAGGACTGCCATGAGAAAGCTCCATTGGACCCTATCGAAGGCCTTTTCTGCGTTAACCGATCATAGTCATTTCCTGAGATGCGTTAATCAAGTGTAGGGTCTTTCTCATGGTGTCAGCTCCCTGTCTACCTAATGTAAAGCCAACCTGATCAGCGTGTATTAGGTGTGGCATAAATGTCTCTAGTCGAGCAGCGAGGACTCTGGTATACATTTTGGCATCTACATTCAGAAAAGATATGGAACGGTATGAGCCACATTGTCTGGGGTCCCTTCCTTCCTTTGGAATTACTGAGACCAGAGCCCGAACAAAAGAGTCTGGGGCTCTCCCTGTGTCAAGGATCTCGTTAAAGAGTTTCACCATAAAAGGGAGAAGGGAGGAAAGGAAGGATTTGTAGAACCCAGCTGTGTAGCCGTCTTCCCCGGGGGCTTTGCCCAGTGATAGCCTCTTAACAGCATCTTTGACTTCTTCATCAGTTATCTTGCCCTCTAGTAGAGAAGATTCTTCACAAGAAAGCTTCAGTATTTTGACAGATGACAGATAGTCTTCAGTTCCTATCAGGTCGGGCTGTATTTCTGACCTATATAGAGTCTCATAGAAGGTGGTAAAGGCTTCGGAGATGTCCGCATTTGTTGCAGTCTCCCCGTTCTCTATTTTCTAAGACTTTACGCTCAGCTCGTTGTTCACGCAAACTGGCGGCCAACAGTGCGTCTGCCTTATCCCCTTTCTCATAGAGTTGCAACCTGCGGGCAACTAGTCTGTGCTCTAGGAGATGGAGTTCTTCCCTCTTCCTTTTTGCCTCCAGGATCTTTTCTGCTCTCCCATTTTCATCCCTTCTTACTTCATCATCTAACAGACAGGAGATCCTTTCTGAGCTTATTCTCAACCAGAGTCCTTTCTCTCTTCTTGCTCGAGCCCTCTCGTATCAGGACCCCACGCCAAGTCGCCTTACCCGCTTCCCACACTGTCATTTTGGAAACTTCCCCAGTATTATTTATCTTAAAATATTCGCTAATCTCGTTCTCCATCTCTGCCTTAAAAACAGGATCTTTCCAGAGAGTTTCATTACATCACCATCAACCCCCCTTTGTGGGAAAATTGTCCCATTGGACATCAATTCATGATCAGACCAGGTGACTGGAACGATCTCTGATCCTGTTGCGGTATGATGTAGTTCCTCGGATAGATATATGCAATCAATCCTAGTGAACGTATTGTGGGGGCAGAATAGAAGGTATATCCCAGCTCGCCGGGATGAAGCTCCCGCCATGCGTCTCGTAGTCTATATATATATTGAACATGGCGGCAACCTCAGCTCGGCCTCCCTCAACTGATCCTCTCGAATCAGGATTGCCTGCTTTCCTGTCTAAACTGGGATCCGCCCATAAATTGAAGTCTCCTCCAAGGAGAACATGACCCGTAGCTTCGAGCATGATTTTGGGTATTGTCTTAGCCAGAAACCGGGACTGTCCTGAGTTGGGGGGAGTATACTGTGACAAATGTGACATTCACTTTTCCTAAAGAACCTGCCACTAGCAAAGCACGCACCTCTACATCTGCCCAGATCTTGGTGGTCGTGAAGCGCAGCCCTTTTCTGATGAGTATACCTACTCCAACTTTTCTTAAAGGTCCAGAACCCCAATACTCTGACTCAGTACGTACCCACAAGATTCCCGTTCTTCCCCCCTGGTGTATTTTGTTTCTTGTAGGAGGAGGACATCGAGCCTTGCCCTGTGGAATTCCCGACATACCAAGGATCTTTTGGTTGGAGAGTTGAGACCCTTGACATTTAATGTTCCCACCCTAAGGAGGCCTCTCCTCTGTGGGTCTGTATTAACCGCCATTTATGTATACATATGTCAAGCGACCTTTCAACCAGGATCGACAACCTAGCATTCCACCTGTCAGCCTAGTGTGCCCCAATATGTGTTTTGCTGATGAATCTGTTCCTAACCCACCACCCCCTGCTCGACTCCTCCCGCCTCCCTGCACACTCCCCCATTTTCCATCACCGGTTGACGGCGTCCGACCATCATCAGTTGAAAACACTGATTTGGTAGCGGACCACCAGTGGAGCCGTTACTTCACAGTCCCATCTCATAGAACATTCTTAATATCGTTTGAGCCCCCATTTTACGTTCTCCCGCCTACCCATACATATCAAAACATTAACTCTTAGAAACTCTTAGAAAAGATTGAAAACTCAATCCTCACATGAGATCGTCTTCTGCAACATTTTCATCCTCCCTCAGCAAGGAATTAATCGAGCGAATAGTGTTTTCACCAGCACCCATGCCGGTTAGAGTCCGGGCCATAAAGGGCCGGTCATATATTCTGCCGTCGCACCACACACCCCTCCCGTCATCCGCATGCAGAAGTTCTTCTTTTACTGTTGCCCAGGCAGGGGGGGATTTCCACATGGGTGGAATCCCTATGCCGGGCTGCACCCCAAAAGGGAGCATTCACAAGCGTCTCAGGTATTTCGAGGGTGAGTGATAGCAAACTTTAGGAAATTCAGTGGAGTATCCACCGAACTTAATTATCACCCTCAGACGAGGCGTTGCCTCTCCGGAACTTCCTCAATCCTTTGACCCATCGTCTCCTCGGGCCTTGGAGATGCCATTGATTTCCATTTCGTCCTGCTCCTTCTTGGTCTCCTCCATCTTCACGGCGGGGGTGGGACACCAAGGAAAAGCTGACGCTGGCCTCAGGGGGTCCGCTCCAACAGGCTCGTTCCCCGCTGAGTCGGGGTGTTGTGTATCCCTGTCTGTCCGTTGTTGGGAACACAGGCAGCCCCATGGCTCGCACGAAGCCCCGAGCTCCTTTCTCGGTGTGCGCTCACGGGCCGAACCTGTGGCAGGGGGGCACTGCTCCCACACAGTGTTTCTCTGTGATTCCAGCACCAATTCACTCCGTTGCTGGTTCGCCTAGAGGGTGGTCACTTGCTACATCTAGTTCACCATGCAGTCCACTTATGGGACCACGGGGTGCGGAGCTCACGCTAAGAGAGAGCACATCCACTCCCCCTGGTGGCCAGTTCATCACAACTACCCAGTAAGTAAGAACTTAACACAACAAATCCCATGAAATTCAGCTAAACCCACCTAACTTTGCACCCCCTGTTGCGCTGCCAATGACCACACTGATGACATCACAGAAGACATCACTGGTGAGATCACTAATGACATCACCTATGACATCACTGACAGCATCACTGATGACATCTCTGGTGACATTGCTAATAACATCATGCATGACATCAATGATTATTTAACTAATGGCATCAGACATAAGATCACTCTAGGTTTATTTAGACATGTGATATTAGCATTTTAGAATTGTTCATAACAGTGAGTACATTGTTTAAAACAGTAAAAAGCTACACGTGCATAATATCACTACTTGTGAAGCTTTCCTTTGTAGTACTTTGGTAAAACATGATATGTTATGTTAAAGTATATTTGTACCATGCACTATCACTACCTAAGTGGTCCCCTGGCGCTCTGGTGGATCTGGAAAACAAGAAGGGAGCGTGGGGGTAAGTTTGTAGGACTGAGCAGGAGGAAAGAGCAAGAGAGCTGTGAGGTGCTGTTTGCAGCTTCAGTTTGGTTTACACTGTTCGATGAGCTTAGGTGTGTTTTTTGGTTGGTAGCCGTCATGTGCTGTTATGGTTTGTGTAGTGAAGCATGCGCAGTTTGTTGTGCTTTAACGGTATGGTTGTGTTTAGTTAGAGTTTGAGAGGTGTATGCTGAGGGGTGAGCATTTCAGTAGGGTTGATTAGTGATCTGAATTATAAATATGCAATATGTTACCAACATGTTTACTTTCTTTTAAATTAACAAAAGTACACTGCCTAGAATGTTCCTGTTGGTGCCAAATATATGTAAGACATGTTCACTATAATATACTATGTATATACAGTTACAAATAAATTAGTAGAAATAAATAGAAAGAGACAAATGTTGAACCCTAATTATTTACACATTATTTTAAAATAAACATGTGTTTTATTGTAAGAGAAATGTGTACACGTATCATTTTCTAAATGACATGAGAGGCACTTTGAAACAAGGAACAACTATGTATTAGGATATATTTTAGGACTGCCAGACATGGGTATTGAAAGAAAAGTTTTTATTACTCTAAATTTATATATATATGTATATATCACGTGATCAAGCGCTCAGTTGAGCGTGAAACGCGTTGTAGGCGGGCCGTGCCCTAGGCGTCCTGCCCCTGTTTGATTTGCTGTTTCCCCACCCTTTTGCTCTGCACATTGTGCAGTTTCTCATTATTAAAATAACTTCCTATTTTTACGTATGAGCTCTATATTTTGGTTCTCTTCCCCTTTGGGATTGTAGGATCTCACTGGGTCCACGGAGAGTGCGGTCCGTCCCCTCTCCTCTGGTTTCTTCAATATATATATATATATATATATATAGAAAAGAAATGAAGTTTTAAAATTCAACATTTGCTTAAAAACATATACATAAATGTATAATTCTTTCTGGGTGTCTTTTGTAAGTGATTAACATATTAAAATTGAAATAAAACACATACTGTACAAAGTAAAAAATAATCTCTAAATAGTATCACATTTGTTAATACTTTGACCTTTGTGTATGTCATAAATGGTGCCATTAGTGATGTCATCAGTGATGACATCTGTGATGTCATTGTTGTAGTCAGGCTGCGCAACAGGGGCATGAAGTTAAGGTGGCTTTAGCTGAATTTCAGTTTTTTTTGTGTTAAGTTACTTTAACGTCCCTGCAACTAATGTTTTTTTCCCTGAATTTCAAAGGTTTGGTAATACCATAGTTTTTCTGCGCCACTGGCCATGGCCTTTGGCTGAGCCCAGTGTATATTTTAGAATACTACCAGACCACTAGCAATGGGCTTTGGCCATGGCCAGTGAGCACGGCCTTCATCTATGGCCACTGTATATATAGTAACACTACCAGACCTTTTGTTACACCATCGTTTTTTTTCGTCCCACTGGCCATGGCTTTCAGCCATGGTCATAGAACACTACAAGACCACTAGCTATGGCCTTTGGCCATGGTCTTCAGACATGGCCACTGTATTTTTTAAAGCACTGTTGTGCCACTAGACAGGGCACGGTGGTGGCGCAAGTTAGGGTTGCTTAGCTTACCATTACTGCCAAATTTCTTGGCTTTTTTGGTTTTATTTGTCCATTTAACAACGTTTTTTCATTGGATTTCATAGGTTTTTATTAGTGCAACTTAAACAAAACGTCCCTTTAAGGAACTTTTTTCACTGAATTTGATGGGTTTATATTACTGCAAACCATAATGTCCCTTTAACATTTTTTTCAGTGAATTTCATAGGTTTTTACCAGTGCACCCTTAATTTCCTACAAATTCCTAATATCATATTTACCCCAATATAGCAAAAATGTGTCCAATTTCCAAAGTTTCACTATAAAACTGCCATTTTCCACCTTCTAGCATCATTTTTAATACTTCTATACGGTTTTTGCAACTTTTTCCAATGTTTTTGTGTTCCTCGACGTTCGTGAACGTCTGATGTCATTGCAGATTTCGAGACAGTGTCAGGTGACCACGAGCGCGCTGCATGATGACGTGTTCGCGAACGTGTCTGCGCTTTGTGAACGGGTCTGTGCTTCGCAATCAGTACGGAACTGCATTTTTCAACTCATCTAGGAACTTTGAAGCTCAAAATGTACCCTTGCACAGCTCCTACACCATTCTTACTCATCATCCATTAACGATCTAGCACAGAGCACATACTTGGACGAATATGAGCAAAACTGCTATTTATCTTAAAAATGGTATCAGCTATTGCCATCCCTCCTCCACAAGAGCCACCACCACCAGCTGGAGGACCTACACAACAAAAGAAGCGCAGTACTTCAAAAGACAATGAAGAGCTCCAAATAGATGAGATAGAGGAAGTGCCTACCTCTAGCACCCAGAGAGAATCATGGGTGGGGCAGTTCTGTACCATTGTTGGGAATGTCCCAAAGGCTAAAGCTAACAAAGTCAAAGCCACTGAGTGCAATTTTGTACTCAGTCGTGGACTACCTGGACAGTACTCTTACGGGACCACCTCCATGCGCCGCCACACCTAATCCAACCACTGCAATGCTCTCAGAACGACTGTTCTTTTTTTAGGAAGTAGTAGGCTGTCTTCCTCTACCTGATCTCTCGCAACCAATACTGTACCCACACAGCCTACTTCTGTGACACAAAATCCCACCAGCTACCTTGCAATCAATAAAAGAGGCTGTTGATCCATATCTTTCAAAGACAACAGTACTCTGTATATACTGAAACACACCATTCTGCAGGGGAGAGCAATTTCAATGTTCTTTTGAAGCTGTAATCAAGGAGCATGAGAAACATTGCCCCCTACCTTAGATGTAACATACGTGCAACATCTTTCCCTGTCCCTCCATATTTGTGGTTGGTGTCTCTTCCCTCATTTCCCTCCCCATCTTAATTTCCGACCTCTCCTGCAAAAATAAAAAAACACCAAAAAAAAGGTTCCTTTAGGAACCACCTTTCACAGATAAAAAATAGAACTAAAAAAATTATCTTATAGACTCCATCTACTTTACATTTCTCAGTAAAGTAGTTCTACTCAATAAGATTCTCCAACATTGTGCAATGAGAGAAGTGCATAAATAGAAGGGGCAGTACGGATGAGCAATTGCTCATGAGAACTGTAGGGTATTTTGTGAAGATTTGGGGCCTGACGGTATTTTCTTACCGCCGAAAAATAACTTAGCAACAATCACTCCTTGTATTCAGATTGGGCCATGTACAACAATAATACAGTGGACATGCATTATTTCAGCACACAGACATGCGTATTTGGTATGCGTGGTTGGTATGCGTGGTTGGTGGTATTTTGGTGATCATAATTCCCTTGTTTTATTTGTGGCCCCAATATCCAGAACCCCTTATTTTTGTTTAGATTTTTCGTGTAATCACTAGAGAGACCTCAGGCTTGCATTTCAGGAACACCACATTTTCATTTTTAGTGTGCCACCATGGGCAATTTCTCTCTGTCTTATCTACGGCAGCGAGCTATCATGTGGTATTTTCACTATCTTATATACGGTAGTGAACTATGTCCCGGGCCTCCCTTTTTTGCCGACTCATAGACCTCCGACAAACTACAACACACACAGTTAGTTATAATTGCTCATACTGAATTACATTGTGCACACGGCTGCAGCAAATTTGACGTTTAGCTACCTTCAAAATGACAATTGCACTGTCTAAACATCTCCCCACATCATCAGCACTGTATTGGTAAATATAAAACACACCACCCGTCTGCTTTCAAATATTTTTGTGTATTATAAAAGTTGCATTTAAACACGATCTCACTCTTTACAGAAATAAATAAAATAGCACAGTAACAGCATTGTCTGTGATACACTGAAAAGAGAGTGGCGGAGACAAGAACTCAATTTGCAACATTAAACATGTGAGTAAAGCACAGGAATCTCCTTTCCTACACTGACTGAATATTCTCGTACACACTCAGCCCCCACACTTCTGTAATTACCTTATCTGTTCAGCATGAGTTTTCTTCAGCTGTTCTCTTTCTGAATTTGGCTCCCTTGAAGATTAACCCCAGTGAAAACAAGCGTCTTTTGTTCTCAAACCGGGGTTATTGCCTGGAATTCTCAGCTTTTGCAGCATGAATGCTTCAGCCAGGAAACAGGTCCTTCTCCCAGTTCTGCCAAATCTCGACTGTCCTCCCCCTCTCCTCAAGCTCCCCCAGCAAAACTCTAATCACTGCCTCTAGCATGATACTTGCTATGACGCTGCTCCAATCAGAAATCAATCATGCCATCTCCTCCCTCACTACACAATGGCTAATTTCTACAGTAACTATTTGTAACCAACTGATTTCCTGTTCCTTCAAGCCCTTTGCTTCCTGTAGTTATGTGGACAGAGCAGCAGAGAAAAAGAAAAAAATGAATGTGCGTTTAAAAGTTCACTTTCAGAGTAGGCCTAATTCTGCAGTGGAGACACATTTTTATTAGTGGGTTATGTTAAATGCAGTTTTATTAGTCAGGTTAGTTATTAATAAGGTTAGTTATTAATTTTCAAATGTGTCTCTTGCACCATAGGCATTTCAGGTGAAAAATAGTGTGCATTTTTGAATGTGCACGTGTGCTCTTAACTGTAAAAATAGATTTGCATCTTATATGTTAAAATTGTTTTTGACTAAATAGCCTGTCTTTACTTATATGTCCATGTTAATCTGGCAACACATATAGCAATGCACCACACCCATGTGGTGGTGCTGCATCAAAAAATTGCTACCTGTGCAGTAGTGCTGTACTCTGTGCTGTAACACGCCAAATATCCTTACAGAACCCAGGAGGAAAGTGCCAAGGGATGGCAAGGTGGGACACCACTGGCTAACTACTGGAGCAGAGGAGTCCCAAGGGTGGGATGCATTTTAACCGTAACGTTCCTTTAACAACTTTTTTTCTGTCAATTTAATAGGTTTTTCATAAGTGAAAAGGTTTCATGATCTTTCATCACTGTATATAAGTTATTAATAATTCCTCTTTCCATATATATCAAAGAACTATAAACCTCCTTTAAGAAACATATTTTTTGCAACACATATTTATGTCTGTCGTTATCAGCAGCGCATGCTGGGGATGCAAATCATCGTTCAATTACCTACGATGTAAGGCTTGACCATGAGCCCAGCCCTACAAAACCACCACTATTATTCACTGCACCTACCCTGCATCCTCGCTCACTGTCCACTATAGCCTAATAATGCGACCAATGGCCAGTGCTCATAGCTTGCAGCCATGGCCAGTCTCCAAATCCATGGGTTATGGGCTTCGGCCATGCCGCATTCCCCAATAAGCAAATCAGAGTACACATTTGCGTCTGCCGACGGCCAGGCCCCCTACCTAGACACCATATTTATATCACTAGTTTTTGTACTTACATTTGGACACTTTGGAAAAATAAAACACAAGACATATTTCTAAAAACGTGCTTTTAGGTCCTTGCTGAAGCTCATTGCACAGGTTTGTAACCGCAAGCAAAATATGTTTTCCCATTCAAACCTACCACTTTGGGTATGCTGCATGCCCCAATAAGCAAATTACAGTTCACATTTTTCCTTGCTGACGCCAGACGTGAGTGTTACTGCCAGGCCCATTGCCCAGACACGAATGTTACATCACTGTGTTGTATACTTACATTTCCACACATTCAAAAAAATAAAACACAGGACATATTTGCAAAACCATGCTTTGAAGTTCTTGCTGATCCTCCTCGTACATATTTGCTGCAATCCCATCCAGCATTTCAACCTGTACCCACAAGCAGAATATTTTTTCCCATTCAAACCTATCCCGATTTCGAAAATGTTTACCACGTAGCCTGTCCCTGGTGGGCATACCCACTTTAACCCACTTGCTGGTCCCTCATGGTCATGGCCAGCAACCATATTGTTGGAGTCATGGCCTTTGGCCATGACCCAGACAATCTGGCCAGAGGTTATACCTCAGTCACCTAAGGTATATCACTATTGTTTGTACCTACATTATGACACTTTTCAAAAAATAAAACATTTGAAAAACCATGCTTTCAGGTCCTTGCCAATGCTCCTGCTGCAAATTGGGCCTTGTTTTATTTTTTGATAAGTGTCAAAATCTACGTACATAAAATAGTCATATATCTTAGCCGCACTTGACAAAATCTGTTCACACTGTGCACAAACATTCAAGGTTGGGTCTATAATATTTCTGAAAACGTTTGTACACATTCGTCAAACGGCAACAAAGTTATAAGCTATCTAAAAATGTTGAGACGCTCCCACTAATTTTGCCCTCTCTTGACAAAATCCCCCCAAACTTTGCAAAAACATTCATATTTAGGTCTTTTTGCAAACTTATGTGCAGATTCATCAAATGGCACCACATTTATGTACCTTTAAAATAATTTGAGACCCCTCCCCCTCTAATTGTGTTCCCTCTTGGCAGAACAGCACCAAACTTTGCAGAACCGTTCAGAGTAAAGTCTAGAAGGGAGTTCCAGAATTTCATGCTGTTTCATTGAGTTGCACCAAAGTTATAAGCCATCCAAAACTGCTTTTCACCAACCCTGTAATTCAGAAATAGGCATGCACGCCCCTGAACATCTCAGACGTCTATGAACATCAAAGGGCTGACCTGGCCATCCAGACTGTTCGCAGACTTTGGAGATGAAAAACACACCCGTTTTTTTTATTTTTTTATGGCCAGATCCCATCCCATCCTCATCACCCCTTACCTCCCCAGAGATTGTTTCATTAGTTTGACAAATGCAATGTTGTGTTTTTTAACATGCTTTTACAGCGATATTCACACTGCCCGCGAACCCAAATTGGCGGGCATTTAAAAATTTATAACGCACCTCATGCTTTTCACCATCCAATCAGCGGGCATGTCCAATGTCCGAGGACCTCATGCTGCCCTCTGGGCCAATCGGAGGCCCATCCGTGGATCGAACAGGGAAGTGAGTCTGCGGACCGAACCAAGATATCACTAATTCTTTTTTACATACTTTTTGGCTGTTTTAAAAAGAAACTACTGGACGAATTTACACCAAATTTACAAAAGCATGCTATCAGGATCAAGCCTGTAGCAAATTTGGTGAAAATCCATCCAGCGGTTTGGGCTGTAGGCATGAGCAAATATGTTTTTCCATTGCGTCTATGGGAACAACCACACATTTAGGGACCCCACCCTATAACTTTGCCCCCTGTGGACGAAACCTCACCAAACTTCGCAGAATCAATCTGATGGGACCATATACTTTTTTGAGAATGTTTTATTGAGCATTCATCCAGCAGGCGGTCGCCACCCTATAGCTAAGGTGAGTTGGAGACACATAGGAACCCCTCAAAATTCTATTGTTAATAACTTTTGATTCGAGTAACGGATTTGGCAGAAATTTCAAAAGTGATTAAAAGTCTGCAGGCCCGTCCAAACTGCAAAGTTAATTTTTTTTAAAGTGCGGCCTACTTCTCATTTATTTTCCCATAGACAAAAAAGGTCAATTGTTGCCAAAGTGCACACCCCAAACCACTGGACGGCTTTAGACCAGGTCCAAAACAACTTGGGCATGAAGCGTTGACTCGCACGCTGTACATGGTTTGGGGTTATTCCGCACTGTGGTTATTTTAAAATCTGACGGAGAAAGGGGTGCCCATTCCCCAAAAATTATAGTCATATCTCCGATGGTGCATTGCAGGATCATGGCTTTCAGAAATTAAATGACCGCCATCTTGTTTTTCTCTCGATGCGAGAGATAATCGCGGCTGTAGCCATCAGGGTAGAGGTGGGGGGATGAATAGAAAGCACTGAGTGAAATTTGGGAGTTGGAGGGGGTCCAGGGACCGAGTTTGTAACGCAAAGCTTTCTGTAGCCTCGGCTATAGACACGAGTAGCCGGCATCCGAAAGCAAACTGCGTCACAGAAGCAGCGTGTGCTGTGGGGTGAAAGGGAGAGGGCAGAGGAGGTAAGAAGGCCACCTGGGGAGGCCATCTTGCTGAGTGGTAGACAGAAAGAGCAGATTTGCGAAACCCAAGTTCCTAGAGAATGTGGAGGAGAGATGAGTGGTTGACAGTGTTGAAAAAGGCATAAACATCCAAAAGGATGAGTATAGAATACGGTTTTGTTTGTTTGTTTGTTTGTTTGTTTGTTTGTTTGTTTGTCTGTTTATTTGTATAGCGCTCCGGACCAGTGGGTAGAAGGGTGCTTAAGAATGCGGTTACAGGCATGAGATATACATTTACATGTTACAACAGTTTACATAATTTACATGGTACAAAAATTTACATATAGTATAGGCATGGTTGCGATGTTAGGGAGTTAAGATATTGGAAAATGGAGGTGAGGCGAGCATTAGAGAAATAGTTGGAGACATGCATGAGTGCAGTCTCAGTGGACTGTTTACTATGGAAGCCATAGTGAAGTGATTGCCACGGTCATTATCCTCAAGATACTTAGTGATCAAGTCAAAGACCACCCGTTCAAGGACTTTTGAATTATGGGGAAGGATAGAAACTGGGCTATAGTTTGCTGAGACATTCGGGTCAGCAGAGGCTTTCTTCAATAGGGTATATACAGTTGCAGATTTGAAGGAGGCAGGGAAGAGTCCAGCAGAGAAAGAGAGGTTAAAGAACTCAGAGAGATAAGAGCAAGTGATTGCCACTAAGTCTTTGACCATTTGGGGAGCAAAGGGATCAATAGGAGCGCATGAAGGGTGGGCACTGTGAAGGATGGGTGCTAATTCAGGAGTGGCAGGGGAGAAGTAGTCAAAGGTAGAAGAGGTAGAAGAGGCAGTGGACAGAAAGGTTGGGGAGGGAGAGAGAGGAGGACTGTGAGAGTAGCATGAAATTCTGAGATTTTAGAGGAAAGGTAGTGAGCAAACACATTAGCAGAAATGGAGGAGATGATGGATATTGGCTTGGGAAGTCTGAGCAAAGATTGCAGGGTACATAAAGTTTGCGAGTGGTGATTGCGAAGGGAGGAGATTCGGTTTGTGAAGTAGGAGTATTTGGCAGATTCCAGCGCAGAGGTTATGGCAGCAAAGGAAAGCTGAGGATGGAGATAGAAAGGTGTGTGTCTGCGAGCAGGATAGTGTTGGTAAAATAGAGTCATAAGTGCAGAGTGAAAGTCAGAGAAAGCTTGGTCAATGGAAGAGGCATGAATAGGGGAAGGAGACAGGAGAGAAGTACTCACATCATCAAGGTAAGGTGCATGAAAGTCCTACATGACTTTCCTCTTAGTCAATTAAGAGGGGAGATGAGCAGTAGAAGGTGGAGGGATTGAAAAGTTAACATGAGCAATATATTGATCATAGGGAGCGGGGCCAATGGAGAAGTCAGAGGAGGTGACCCTCATCGCAGGAGCAGGAGCTCCTAACACTGCAGGAGCAGTGTCCCAGGACGCCAGATACCTTCAATGCAACAGTCCGTTGCAAGGTAAGCCTTTGGGCTTCATTATATGAATTCTCGCAAACTACCGAAATATTTTCACTACTGTGGCGGAATGCGGTAGAATAGCAATACATTTGACTGCCTTTGACGTCAAGGCCCCCATCAGCTGGGCTTACATTTGCCTACACAGCACAACATAATAATGCTCTAAGCCACCATTGTGCAGCACGAGGCAAGTAACCTCAAAGATGGCCGCTCGACTGATCTGAGCTGCACCTTCTTCCTGACTCTTATGCAAGCCTTCTTGCCAGTTCCCTGATTGGCTGCCCGGTGCTTTTTCTGCACCAATCATGAGCCGGCAGGCTCTAAGCCGGCCCACAACACGATGGCACAAACACAAAGGCTCTTCTTCCTGTCCCAAGCCTGTCAGAGCCGGGACGGCCGTGGGACGTGCCCATACCCCTTATCCATGACCCAGACACTGATTATGTACTTTTGCTCCTCAACAAGTTATCGTGCTCAACAATGAACCCATGTTCATCCCACGTGACCGGTAAGCAGACCCATCCAGTAAGTTTGCAACTGCCCATTCATCCACATGAGTATTGTGCAATAGTTAACATGCCTTACAGAAATGCTCTCTAATTGCCTATAACCACTCCCGCGATGTGCACTGTATATGATTGCACTGCATAGTTTCTCACTTTGCCAATTACGCATAAATACCATGCATGAGTACTGCATCTAGTGAGTACCATCATAACCTTGTTTTGCAACTATTGTCTGAAAATGAATTACCCACCACCATGCTCTAGGCCATCGCATACATGTATACCCTATTGCAAACTATAAACCAACCTTTATGTCATGACAATTGAGCTGCCTTCTGCACCTTTGCATATCATACTGCAGCAATCAAACTACTATGTCATTATAACAGAACTGCGTTGTGTAGCACTCACTGCGACAATTCAAAATAACACACTATGTCACTAGTATGTGACAAGTTGCACTAGTCTTTCTGTTGTATCAACTAGCCAGCATCAACCTGAACCTGCCCTGATGACTAGCCTACTGACAGAATTAGACTACTAACTCTGCCTACCACTGTACCCACTGCTCTGATTTGAACTTGCCTATTACGCCCACTGCTCTGATTTAAACTTGCCTATTTTGCCCATTGCTCTGATTTGAACCTGCCTATTGTGCCCACTTCTCTGATTTGCACTTGCTTATTGTGCCCACTGCTCTGATTTGAACTTGCCTATTGCGCCCACTGCTCTGATTTGAATTTGCCTATTGTGCCCACTGCTCTGATTTGAACTTGCCTCTCGTGCCCATTGTATTGATACAAAAAGCCTACTCTGCCTCCTATACCTCCTCTGAACCCTTTGTTTCCGCCTACCATCACGCCCACTGACCATGCTGAACTAGCCTGTTCTTCTACCTATCCTCACCTAGCCACAACTATGTGCCCTAGAAAGGCCTAGGCGACTGTTCTGCCTCCTCACCTTACCACTAATCTGCTTAATCATGACCCTCTCTAAATATGTACCAGGCCCCACTTTGGACAGAAATGCCAGACTCCGAGCTAGATTACCTCGCATTTACGAGCCCGCCGCCCACAGCAACAAGGACTGCCTACCATAAAACTAACTTAGCACACTCCGAGCCACTCCCCAGTCCTAAACTCATCCCTATAAAACTCCAGAATACGCCTAATCCAACTACAGTATCTGGAGCCCTGATCAACGCCAGATCCTTAGTGGCACACGCCAGAGAAATGGCTGACATCCTATCATCTGATGACCGCGACCTTCTGGCAGTCACGGAATCCTGGCTGAACGAAGCAGCAGGCCCAGCACTCTCCCTAGCCATTCCAGAAAACTACCAACTATTTAGAATGGACAGACCTAACAGTAGAGGAGGCGGTCTTGCCATTATAGCAAAAACTAACCTTGCTTTAAGAGTACTTACTCAACCTCCCCTTATATCATGTGAAGTACTCACAGACAAAATGCCCATCTCTAACTGTCGCACCTTAACTATTTATCTGATATATAAGCCACCAGACCCCATCAGCACCTTCGAGGAGGACCTATCTAGCCTCATAGCTAATAATACTAAAGATTCATCGCAACTCCTATTACTAGGAGACCTTAACTTAGGATTCAATGACCCTGAAGATAAAGCAGCCCAATCTATAGATACCATGCTAGCTGAACATGGACTAACCCAAAAAGTAATCACCCCTACGCACAACAAAGGAAGGACCCTTGACTGGGTTGCCACTTTGAACTGCGATACCACTATCAATAAAGTTACCCCTCAACAGTGGACAGACCACTACCTTATTGACTTTTCCTTAACTCTTGATAGACAAATTACCAAAGCTAAAGCCATGGCTCCTCCCCTACCTACTAGATCTAAAAAAACATCACAGCAGACAACCTCCTTCCACCCCTACTCCCTACCATCAATGCTCTCCCTGATAACCTGGATCCTGAACACCTTGTGGAGAGCTACAATAATGCTATGAATAAAGCCCTAGACACCATTGTGCCTTTGAAGTCACGCAAAAGCAAACAAGGCCACATCAATGCCTGGTTCACCCCTCACCTAAAAGAACTAAGAATGCAAAAAAGGAAATTAGAATCGCAATGGCGACACACCCCTTCTGAAGAAAACAAATTGCTACTCAAACATTTTGCCAACTACAAAAAAGAAATCCTACTCACAAAAAAACCTTTTCAATGAAAGGATCTCTAACGCAACCTCCAACACCAAGGAATGATTTGCTATCTTAAGGGAACTGGAATCCCCTGTACCCCCACCCGACAATACACCTAAAGATAAACAATGGTGCACCAGCATCCAGCATGCCCTACCTAATAAAATGATAACACTTCAAACTAAAATTTCCACAAAAAAAGCCTCCCTGCCTCCTAACGAGACACCACTTACCAGCCCCACCACAAACACACCCAGCCGAGCTCCGTTTAAATTCGCCAAGGTTTCCATCCAGGAAACTGAAAAGATTATTGCATCCCTTAAGCCCTCCAACTGCAAGGGCGACAACTGCCCAGCCCAACTAATTAAGGATGTAGCAAGAGACCTAGCCCCCTTTGTAACTAAACTGACCAATGCCTCCTTCTCTACTAACACTATACCAAGCAACTTAAGAGTCATGGGTTTTACCTCTCCTTAAGAAACAAACCCTAGACCACTCCATGCCCACCAACTATAGACCCATTACTATGGTACTGTTCCTCCTCAAGATAATAGACAGAGTAGCTTACTTACAAATTCAGCATTATCTTGAATCTAACCAACTCCTAGGTGTCCGCCAATCTGGATTTAGACCACAACATGGCACAGAAATAGACTTAATTGATCTCAAAACCCAAATAGACGAGCTCAACGACAAGGGAAACACTGCCATGCTAAGGCAGCCTTTGACCTGGTGGACCACACAATCTTGTGTGAACATTTGGCATTGGCGGCCCACTTCTCAAGTGAGGCTATCGCCTGGGTCCAATCATTTTTGGACAACCGAATTATGAGAGTTTTCTCCACATCGGCATCAGCAGATCCCATTAAAATAGCCTGTGGTGTACCCCAAAGCTCTTGCATCTCAACGACCATGTATAATATATTTACCAAGCCCCTATTCGACAAATTGGACAGACTGGGTGTCAACTACACTAACTATGCAGATGACACCCAGATCCTCATTCCCCTTTCAGGCAATTTTGTCACCGACACAGCCTTGGTAAATGAAATATACCTCATCATTCAGGCATGGATGGCCAATCACGGCCTCTCCCTGAATGATGACAAAACTGAAATCCTACTCCTCGGCTCTGCTGCTAACCTTAAGAAACTTGCCCCCAACTACTCTGCATTCAACATTGACGGCAACATAATTACAGTACCTAAAGTAGTGAAAACATTAGGCTTTCACCTTGACTCTACCCTGACGCTGAAAAAACAGGTTAACTCCCTAGCATCGTCCACCTCCTACACCTTCAAGCTCATCAGGGCATGCCGAGCTTTCCTCACACAAGCAAGCTGCATCATCCTTGCAAACGCCTTAATACTCTCCAAACTCGACTACTGCAATGCCTTGTACTCGGGAGCCAACAAATACATCATTGACAAAATGCAAATCCTGCGAAATAACGCCCTTAGAACTGCCCTCAACTTACCTACCAGAGAACACACTTCTAACTTAAGAAGAGAACAACAGTGGCTAAAAATTAGCGACAGGATTTCACTCAAAATAGCCTCACTAACCTATAAATGCCTTAATAACGCAGCTCCCCCTTACCTTGCAGAGAGAATAGTGAGAAGAACATCTGCCCGTCCTACCAGAGCTTCCAACTCCTACTGCCTACAGACAACGAGATTCAGGCTACAAAAACCAGGTGGCAGTAGTTTCCTGGTTAAGGCGGCCCAGTACTAGAACTCTCTCCCACTTGACATCAGAATAGATCAATCCTATCACAGCTTCAGACGTAATAGTCTCAAATGGCTACATTCCAACGACTCCCAAGACTAACTGTGACCCACCTCGGCCTTTGAACTCTGTCCCGACTTTAACCTCTATGATTGTACATATGTATATTCCTTCACCAGATTTGTTCAATTACTTATTTGCAAATGTTTTTCTTTGTCTTCATGTAACCGTGTGCCTCTGTAACTAAGCTTAAAGTATCCATGTATTCTGTTCTCTGTTGCGCCCAGTTACCTTTGGGTTTGGTGCGCCATACAAATTAATAAACAAACAAACAAACAAACAAACAGGTGAGTGAATTAGAGAGAAAGACAAGGTCAAGAGAGTTCCCACCAGAGGGTGTAGGTTGGCTATGGAGAGAATAGAGGGAGGTGTCAGATAGTGGCAAGTTAATTTCAAGGCAGGTGGCTGCAGAGGGCTTGTTGAGTTTAAAGACCCCCTGAACGACAATGGGTATGTCAGTAGGACGAGGTTCAGGAAGAAGGTAGATCAGGGAAGGAGGAGTTTAGAGGACTAGGAGGTCATAGAGAGCCAGAATATTGAGAGGAGTAGGAGGGAGGAGTTGAATAGTGGCATATTCAAAAGAGGAATCGGTCATGTCAGACGTGGGTAGAGGGGCAGTATTGATGGCCATATTGATAAGGCACCCTATACCACCATCCTTCCCAACAAGTCGGGAAGATGTCCAGGCTGAGTGCCCAGTGGAGACTGAACAAGAGAGGCAGTGTGTCACATTTCCCTTTTGGAAACCAATCGCAGTGCTCCAGATGGCGTCAACACTTGCAGGCAGAGTCCTGAGTGTCGTAGACCCAGAGAACATTTTTTGGAGGGCAGGAGCCTCGGTGCACAGGGCCCTCCTGTTATCTGCCATTAGGACCGCCTCCCTTTTCCCCCTATAACGGTTATTGGGGAGATACACTCGCTATTCATAATGGCCCCTGAGGTCCCCAGTACTGAATGCGTGCAAGCAACCTCTGTGGTCGTGCATTCAAAAGGTGCCATTCTCTCATTTGGAGCGGGGCATACCATATGCAAACGATGGAATCCTGAATGTCCTTGTGCATGCTTTGTATTACCAGTGCATGGACGTTGGGGAATCAAGCCCCGAGTTGCCCTTATGTGTGCCACTCAGGAGGGACACATATGCTATGTGCACCCTCGGTGTTCCAATTAGAACGAGAGACCCTCCAGTGGGACCCCTCCAATTGGGAGTTCCATTAAAGACTGCACCCCATGAGGGAATCAGGCCCTCCTAACTGGTGCACAGTTCCCTATGGCTAACACTGACAGTTTACCAAAAGGAGTACTGTCAGTATTAGCAAACTTGCACAACCAGCAGGTACTTTCACAGCCTGGTGGGGGAGCCTGCATGTACTATTTGTGGTGTATGGCCATTAAGATACATATTTTATGGCAAAAAAGAAAAGCTATACATAGCTGAAATTATTATGACCAATTTGGCATGTCACTCTAGACAGTAGCAGGAAAAAGAAAACATAATTAAAGGAAACTATGGAGTGTTAGGATTAGGGTTTGGAATCTACTAATTTACAAACGAAAGAGAGAGGGTGCGCAATAGGTTTATTGTGACCATGTTTTCTCGCACTTGTGAGTTTTCCATATCCTCACTCATGTGCATCTTCACCCAACCAAGAAATATCAGGGGCTGCATAGAAGAGTATTTTTCACGTCTTACTTCCTTTCTGGGGTAAATGTCCCGTGTAAGCGCCCTGGGGCACTTTCAATGCTATATGGTGCTATATAACACCTTAAAATTCATTTAAATGGCCCCTATCAACGTATAGTGTTCCATTGCTTCTGTAAATTGGGTTTGTGCTAAATATTTAAAAAATAAAAAAAACTCCAGGGAAATAAATTAAAGAATAATGCAGAGGAAAGTACAGCATCGGGGTATTATATGAAAAAGGGAAAAAGCAATTGGGGGGGCAAATTGCCATTGAGCGTGTTTTTAACATAAATACATACCACCCATATGTAGATCAAGATGTCTCTTCTTTGGGCTCAGGAGTCTATAAACATTGTTGTTTTCATAGATCTTCCACGAAAATACCTCTTTCCAACCTGCATCTGATCAGAACTCTTATCCGTCGAGCCTGAACTAAGTCGCCACCGCGTCTCAACTGGGGTGCTACCTGATTCATTGCTAAAACCAGGCTTTCCAGCAATAGTTCTAACAGAACAGAACATGTACCCGGAAAACAAAGCGTGTCCTTTTTGGGACCCGTCCTTCTGGGCATCAATCAGCGGCGACAGACTCTTGTTAAGGGGCCATAAATGCCGAGGCGACATTTCCCTGGACCCGTAGGCTTGTTTTCTGGGCCCTGCAGAGCCCGCATTCTCTGGCAGGGCCTGCAATTCCACGGGGGTCGGTATCGCACTGCTGCTCTGGTTAAGAAGTCTTATCTCATCTGCACTGGTTGTAAACCTTATCTCACTGGGTGGCATTTCGGAGAAGCACGAATGACAGTCATGTTTTGAATTTATTTAGAGGCTGTGTTTAAACTGCCCTCTCACGCGGTGAGAAAATCCCACCAGAGGCTTTAAAATACGCATGCCTGTAAGCATCGTAAAATAATTGCCCATTGGTCACTCTGAAGTTGGGACTCCACCCTGCGGTGTTAGCTGCCTAGAAAAGCGCGCCAAAGACATGTCATCCATTTTACTGCTATTGCATACAGGGTTATTATACTGAATACCATATTTTAATATCGGATGGAAAACGAATGGTTGGTAAAACTATCGGCTGAAGTCGAGTGCCTGTTTTTATTTCCATGGTTGAATGGAAAAACTTTATAGTCAAACTGTACAAAAGAAAGAAACACACATTTGTCTTGATTGTATCTATTATGGGGGTAATTCATGGATTATTTGCGCCGAAAAAAACGGGATTTGTGCGCCATTCTGCCCGCAAATCCTCATTTGTTAAACAGGGATTTGCGGGCAGAATGGCGCACAAATCCCTTTTTTTCGGCGCAAATAATCCATGAGTGTCTATGACATGTATCTATTCTATCTGGCGAAATATTTCTCAACACAGGGAGCATATCTTTGAGTCTCCTGTCTTTTTGTGGCAGGCCCCCTTCACAATTGCACCTTCACCTACAGGGGAACCGCAGTCACATTTTCATAATTTGACGGCGGAGTGCAGAAGGGCAGTGCAAAAAGACAGCGTACATGATTGTACGCTGTCCTGTGCCGTGCAAATGAAGCAAATGCCCCCTGCCATACACACTTGGCAGTCAACGTTTACAATGGATTCTTATTGTGTCTGCCAATTCCATAGGAATCCCCAGCATTTTCGCTGGAATGAATATATGTCGGTGCAAATGCTGGAGTATTTCTATGGCGCAGCGGAAGGGAACTTCAGAAACATAAGTTGCATGCAAATTAAGGAAAATGAGCTGTACCGTAAACAGGCTTTGTACACACTTCATTTGCAGTAGCACAAGCTGAAAATGAGCTCCAAGGTGTTGTCAGGCCCAATATCTAGATTCACAGACTCACGTTCTATATATTTAGCCGATCACTCCAACATGTCTTTTCCCCGACTCATAATGAAACGTGATGCATTTGTAACTTTCATTCTAAATAACACATAATTATTGTACTCTGCATCTTCCTTAGAGGTATGGCGCAGCCTCACTTTTTTCACAACCTGAACTTTCACGCGGTTTGTCTTTAAGAATTGTGCACCCTCCCATGGCGCAATCTGAAAGCAATAAGGGATAAGCCGTGCCAAAACACCAAAACAGGACTCACAGAGCTCTCAAATCCTTTTGCCGTGAGCGTAGGACAGGTTTTTTTGGCACGGTCGAAATCGCAATGGGTTCTGGGTGTCTCCTGTTGATTCATACTGCAATCAGTAACCTCGAATCTCGGGCTGATTCATCACGTTGCTTCATCCATTCAGGGATCTCAACTTTCTTAAAGGAGGTGCAAGGCTCAGTAAAAGGCCCAGTCACTCCATGTTCCTTTGTGCTTTTTTCTGGCTGTGAGAGAACACGTGATAAAGGGCAAGCTCACAAATGGTGGATGTAAGCATTTGACCCTTTATAGGTCTTCTGTGTTTGTTTTGTGTAGCTTGACGATGTTTGGAAAAGTTTTCTTTTGTACCCATGTCCGCTTTGTGTCTGTTCAGTGTTTTGATAGTTTCACCTCGTTGCAAAGAAGAAAAACTACCCTTTGCTCTTGCCCCTTCTTCCATTTATTCACCTGATAAAACTTTGAAAGCCCCAAACA
Organism: Ambystoma mexicanum; assembly: GCF_040938575.1. Classification (NCBI taxonomy): domain Eukaryota; kingdom Metazoa; phylum Chordata; class Amphibia; order Caudata; family Ambystomatidae; genus Ambystoma; species Ambystoma mexicanum. The sequence goes on from NC_090925.1 coordinate 1,198,591,957, forward strand.
TGCTTGTTGTCATTGTCACCTCACATGTTTGTTGTCTTGGTTTGCCATTCTTGTTGTGTCTACCTGTAGACCAGTTAATTTGAAGCAATGGGGTGTTGTTCTGTGCTTGTTTTGAGTTGGAGTTCTCTCGGTATTGCATTGGTTCTCTCTGTGATTTTGGTTATCTGGTATCTGGGGCCCAGTTTCTTTGTTCTCTTTATGACAGGTGGTTTTAATGAGGGGAATGTCAGGCTCAGGGCTGCATTTCTCCTTGCAGGAGAACAGTTCTGGAAAAGGGCAACATTTAATGTTTGGGGTGGGGAGTTTGTCAGAGTGATCTAGGTTGGCCTTAGGTGTAGAATAATGTCCTGATTATTTACCGGCAATCCCATAATTTGGAGTCCTTCTCTTCCTAGTCACAGTCCTTACAATATGATGCCTCTGCCTCTTAAGACAGGAAACCCCAGGCTCCCTGATTGGGGTGACCCTGATTCCTCCCTTGAGGCAAGGATGGGATAAGGGCCACCTCATCCCATCGCTGGTCCTGCCAATATTCAAAACATCATTTGGACTTCCCAATTACCTCTGGAGACGGGGAAAGGATCCAGGACTGGGATGAGGTGGAGAAGAATTTAGAGTAATAAGATCACTGATAAGTAATAAGGAGATTACCTCCTCGTCCCTCTTCCTCATCCCAACCCTTACAATATGAGGAAAAACCCAGCAACAATGGGGGGAATTGCGCAACACATATAAACAACCACAGATATACAGTGCAACACAACAAGGTTTAATAAAATAATTCCTTATTGATGCAAAACAAAACTCTGCATACAGTCTCTGGGGAAACCCAGTTGTCAGCCCTACAATATCCCCCACCAGAACACCCTTGAAGGCTGGCCAGGATGCAGAGAGAACCCTGGTGGACCTACCCAGTACACCCTCGAGAGGGGGGAAGACTAGATGCTCCATAGGCCATTCCAATGACAGTTTTCACCTATCTAATCAAGGTAGCTTCAGAAGGCTGCCTACCAGCACGCCCTGATAAAACGTGACAAATAACTGTTCGTATAGTCTGGAGCCTGCCATCTTATCCAATCACAACCTCACCACCCTGCCTATGCCCAGGGGGTGAGGCAGAGGATGCCCAATACGTCCTGAAAATGTGATAAGAGCAGTGAGAACAAGGTCCTAATGAAGGTGGAAGTCTGAAATGACCTTGGCTCAAAAGAGAGGAGGAGGGCACAGGACCAGTCCCATTGGGACATATCTCAGATATGGATCAGAGGTGGCCAAAGCCCCCAACTCCCCCAACATACGGACAAATCCTATAGCCACAAAGAACATACACTTGTAGGACAAAAGGCTGTTAGGAGGCTCTTTCATAGTTCAAAGATGTCCCCAGAGAGGGCTCTTAATATAGGTTGAAGGTCCTAGGTAGGGAAAGGAAGTGCTCCATCTGATCTTCTATGGGAGCAATAGAAACCCATGGATCCCAGAATGCCCTTAATGGCACCAGCTGAAATCACAGAGTGGAATGAGCCAACCCCAAATCAGAAGCCTCATGAAGGAACTCCAAGACGCGCACTTGGTCGCAGTATGGTGGGTCAACACTGGTCTTGAGGCACAAGGAGACAAAAGACTGGCAGTGCCTAGCATAAGCCTTAAGCATGTATGGGGATCTAAAGACCTGGGCTGCCAGGGAAATTTCAGGTAATAACCTCACCTTCTCAAAACCTACCCTTTCAGAAGTGAAGCTACTAAGTAGAGCAGGTCGAGGTTCAGGCCTGAAAGGGTCGGCCACCTCAGGGGTGAATGACCCAGAACGCTAGGGGGAGGAGAGTCCCTGGAGAGGCACAGCAGGAGGGGAAACCAAGGCTTCCTTGACCAGGCTTGAACTACACGAATCAGGTGGGGTCTGTCTCTCTTGACCCTTAATAGGACCTTCAGAATGAGCAGGAAAGGAGAAATGGGAAAGGATAGGGTGGCCATGCCCACTGTAAGGGGATCCCAAGCTCTCGACAGGTAACTCCTGTTAAGAGCACCTTGATGGACACCAAACAATTTGTTTGCCGGGATTCCCAACCTGTCACAATTTGACCTAAAGACAGGGGTTTTCAGAGAGCAGACCACTGAAGACGGACACCACCTGTTTGACATTTTACACTGCTGAAATATGTACGAGGCTCAAAGAGACAGGAGATTTCCCTCTGCCCATTCTATGATTTTGACTGACCTGATGGAGAGAATGGGACCTGGTGCAACCCTTGTGATTTATTTTCACTTTGGCCACCTGATTGTCCACGTGGACTGGACAGCCCTCCCTCTTCTAGCACAGATGGACCTCCAAATCAATGATAGTTCCCTCCAATTGGAAGATCCTTATCCCTCCCAGCTGGACCACTTGCCTGAATGGGAAATTAACCCAGCACCCGTGGTAGCCCCACCCCATCGGCCTGGCATCCATCGTGAGGAGCAGCGTGGTTGAGGGGAGTTACAAATGGAAGCCCTGATGCAGATAATTCCCCTCCCGCCACCATGCTAACGTCCTCCTGATATAAGGAGATCTTGATATTAGTCTGGAGTAGTCCATGCCAATTGGCCAGGAGGTGTAACACCAGTGGTCTCAAGCTAAACCTTGCCCAGAGTGCCATAAATATCACGGCTGCCAGGTCCCCCTGCACTTCCAACCATTGAAAAACTGATGTTCTTCCATGCTTAGCAGAATCCTCAGTCTGTTCTGAAGCTTTTCGGCTCTGTGATGGGGTAAGGAGATCCTTCCTTCCAGGGTGTTCAAAAGACCCTCTAGAAACCACATTACCTTAGTGGGGATCAACATGGACGTTTGCAGGTTCAAAATGCAACTGTACCTCTCCAGGCGGATGCACACATTAGTTGCATTATCAAGGACAAGGAATGCTGAAGGGGCAAGAATCAGCAAACCGTCCATGTAGGGGTGCAGAACATTTGCCCTGGGCGTGGAGTAGGTCTACCAAGGGTGCTGGACCTGTGCAAAGACCATGGGGCTGATTGGAGGCCCAAAGGGAACACCTGAAACTGGAATTGGTTCTCCTCCACCGCAAACCTGAGGAACCGCCTATGACTCCTCCTGATAGGAATGTGGAAATAGACATCTTTGAGATCTATAGGGAAAAGGAAGTCACCCCGAGACACAAACAGAAAAATGACCTGAAGAGTCTTCATTTTGAATGCTATCTTCTTGATGTGATGCTTCTCCCTCTTGATGTCTAAGATTGGGGGCCATTCCCCCGAAGGCATCATGAACAGGAAAAAGACAGAGTAGACCCTCGGGCCCTGCTCAGAGCTGGGGAGAGTCTGAAAAGCTCACGTCTATAACAGTTGCTGAATACCCTCTAGAGGGGAAGCTTTCTTCACAGGGTACATGGGCCAAGGAGTCAACACTACACATGAATATGGCGGATAGGAGCTGAAATTGATGGAATAGCCACTGTAGACAGCGTCCTGGACCCAGGAGTCTACAAAGTCTTCTTCCCAGACAGAAGTGAACTTCTGTTGGCAATTCTCACTGGAGATGAGAGGTGGGGTCCCGAGCTCCTTGAGTCTGGAATTGCCTTAGGCAATCATGAAAGCAGATTTTGTCTTGGTCGGCTTAAAACCTACTCTGGCACAAAGCCTGTTGCACATAAAGCCTCTTGGGGCTAGCAAGGTAGCTCTAGATTCCCTATATGCCTACTTAGGTTGGGCCTGTTTGGGTTTGGGGGTTAAACTGGGCATTATCTTCCTTGGAATGCTTGTCTAGTTAGTTAATTTGGGAGACAAGGTTCTCCTGGACCAAGAAGGGTGTGGGGAAGGACCTCCGATCTCCTTATCCAAAAATAGGCCCACCTCTCTAGAAGCGAGTGCACATTTGTCCGTAAATCAGTTTTATTGTATGCAAACTGCCGGTAGGGGCTATGTGATTCTTTAGAGACCCAACTAACCAGATTCTCTCAGAACGACACAAAAGTTCTACATTATCTTCTTAATTGCAACATTTAAACCACTATTTCAAGAAACAAAAGCTAGGTGTATCCACCCAGCAATGCCTAATGCTCTCACATGGCTCAAGACCGAGCAAATCAATTATGATGGTGCAAATACTCTAGTTTCTTTTCTGTAGCTTAATGTGTTGATTACGTAATTTTTCTGTTATTCTTTAAATCAGTTCAGTCATTCACAATACTTCAAAGAGAGTTGAAAACGTATGTTTAATCCAACGTCAACCAATATTCAAATCGGCTTTCATGAGGCAAAACAGTTCCTAAGTCAAATTGTGTCCCAAAACCGATTCATTTCATAGTCTCGCTCGATCCTCAGGGCTTTAAATATAACAGAGCCACATGTAAAAGTAAAATACATTATATTACATTGTATATAGTATACATAACAAAATCAGCCATTGTCACATATTGAAAAAATAAAAAAGGAAGAGAAAAGAAATGTCATGGTAAAGGTGGAACACATTCATGACTGTTTCTCATGCATGCTGTCTATAAGTAAACGGTCTACTCCACCATACTTTATTGTTTGAGCTTTGCCGCTGTGAACCAAATAATAAAGTAAAAACAACCCCTCTAGTTTTAATCACTTTGCTGTGTACCATCAAGAATCAACCGTGTAATTAATCAAAAGAAATACATTTTTACCTTAGGAACACCAATCCTAGTTTCCAAAATGATTACATGAGCTGCGAAAGTAATCATTATATAGACCTATGTTAACACAAGTGCTACGTCTATATGTTTGATCAAGTTACTATTAAGCGCTATTACTGCCTTACCTGGCTATTTCAGCATTTCCTTGTCCTTTCAAACCATCTACTTGGGGAAACAAGACTTTATACACATATCTCATGCTAGTTATATTATGGACATACTCTTGCGCTAAACAACCCCAACTTGTTCCTCCATCCGCTGTTCTATACAATCAATTTGGTGGAGGACACGAGACAGCATCTGGAATCCCAACCAACCCTGGATCCATTTCTAACTCAGTCTGAGTACCCATGTGATATGAAATGGCAATGGTCTTTGCCTTTCACAGTGTTACAGTCATCATGGGAGCTGCTTTAGGTAGCTGGGCAGACCAGCATCGTAATAGCATCTGACAGGTACAAAAAACAAATCGACACGCGGATCTTCACAGCTATTCTTATCCAAGAAGGCGCCCAAGAGAATAGAGAGTCGAACCAAGGGTCATTCATAATTCCTGTTTCCTTCTCCATGATGACCCTAAGCTTATGCAATACGCTGATTGTCTGCGTCAGAGTTCCATTTTCTGAATCATTAGGAAGCATGAAGGTGCAGCAAGTGCTCCCTATATTGTGGCACACACCCCCCTCTACTGCTGCCAGGAGGTCAATAGTGTACCTGTTTTGTGGAGCCGTAATCCTCAAGGCCCACAATTCTTCCTTTATGGCACTAAACAATGATTCAGAAGAGTTAATGAAGATTAAGAGCTTGTACCGGGTGATCTGCAGCCACTTCGCATTAGCAATAGCTTGAACTCCAGAGGCCAAAAGAGAAGCAAAGACATTGCAGTTCTGCTGAAAAGTCTATACTGCTAAGGAATGTTAATCACAGCTTCTGTGGACACTGGAGATATATAATGAGATCTTTCAGTCCATCTCAACAATTCCACTTCTTCACGTTCAGGCAAAGTCAATAGGGTGTCCATGTCTGATGATACAAGGGACAAAATAGAGACATTTAGGTGTCAGGCTGGCAAGTATCAAATGGTTCTTGGGAACCATAAGAATATGCATATCTAGTGTAGTGACACTGCACACACCTAGCCTTTCAGGTACGTATTCCAGATATTTCCACAATCTTGTTTGATCTCTGCCACCCCTTCTTCTAAAAATCCCCTTAATTCCTCCAGCTCTGCAATTCTTCACCCCTTGATCCCATCGGTTACCAACACCAGACCCTTCCAAATTCAACTGAACTCTCCGCATACAATGCACATTCTCCCGCTCTTTACAATCTTTGTTCAAACACTCATTGTCAATAGGCAGGACAGAAGCTGTGACTGATTTCCCTAGGAACTTCCCTCGAACCGTGCACAATTCTAGGTACACTAGGCACAGTGGTTGTGTTAACTCTATTTCATCAGGAATAAACAGTCTAAGGATACCAGGAGCATGGGGGATAAGAGAGCAAATGTAGCAAGCCCCTACAAATCTCTCTCTCTCCTTTCCCTCCTCATATGCCTGTAACAAATATTATCAGTTGCAAAGCCATGTGCATCCACTATTGATCTGAATTTATATTATAGTAATTACTCATGAGATCGGAATAAGCACTTCTTTGTGTTCTAAATAACACTTTATCAAATCCTACAGTACTATACAAGTTACAAATATTCACCTTTATGTTGTCTGCCATGCCTCAACAGAATAACAAGAAAAACATACAATCAAACATCCTAATATTCATTTTAAGTCCAAATGTCTTCTTTGTATTACCAATAACAGTCTCTGGCTTTTATTCGTCCCCCCTTCTTGACTGGAACGAACTGCAGATCTTAGGGCATACTTAACTTTGAACCTGATCTTGCTCCTGTGCCGGTGGAGGGGTGCCGATATGCCTTCACACATCACTGATATGGATCCAATTCTTGTTGCCCTCCACCTTCACAGCAGTCAGAGTCAAGAAAATCACATGGTGTGGCCCATGACAATGCCTCTCGTGCAAGTGTTGATGAGAAAACACAGCCTGTGAGGATACAAATCTGACACTCCTGATTAAAGCCCTAAGGTGTTCCCTAAACTCCTCCCCAAGAATCTGTGCTGACTAGTGTGCATCTGATACTGTGCATGCAAGCGAAAGTGGTGTGTGTAATCTGCGCCCTGTCACTATCTCATGAGGACTCAAATGATGAACCTTCCCTACAGGATTTCTCAAATAAAACAAGGCTAGTGGCAAACAGTACAACCAACTCTTCCTTAAATCACTGTAAATTATCAACAATCGACCTTAAATTATTCCATTTAAATGCTCCATGATCTAATTGGAATGAGGATGGTACCCCAAACACAACCTGTGCTTGATTCCCAAAAGCTAAGTGGTTTCTGAAAACAAAGCATTAAAGAAGTGGGTGCCATTGTCAGGTTTTAGGACCTCACAAATTCTGCACATTGGAAAAAGCTCCCTCGCCACATATTTTGGTGGCAGACTTAGCATCGGTGTGTACGCAGGGACCAGCCTCAAGCCATCAGGAAAATGGGCAAACCAACACAATGAGATATTGAAAATGATTACATCTTTGTATTATATCCACAAAGTCCATTTGGAGTTCCCGAAAAGGCCCTGAAGGTTGGGGCAAAATTCCTCTTACCTTTTTCAGGGTATTTCCAGGATTTTGAGGGGCACTACCCTTTGCCTTTCCTGCTTCTAATGCCAGGCTTTTCTCTGACTTAATCTAATTTACTTTGGAACCAGTTGATTGTCACTTGCTGTTGCTTTTCTGTTAATTTTCTTTTGGTTCTTGTAGTGCCATGATTTTGTATACCTTTATCGCCTAATATATCACCCATTGGAGAAATCCTGCACAAGCCGTGATATAATTTGCAGTTTTATACAGTGAAGGAATGTGAACTTGAAGTACTTAGATTATGTAGCTAGTGTGATGGCATCATGAAGTAAGACACATACAAGAGATTCAATTTTCTAAATAACATTATTTATTTTCTTCAATGTCAGGATGGAGTAAAGCCTAACTTGCCCTATGATAAGGTGGGATTTCCCTACCTAAAGAAAATAAGGATAGTCTGTGTCAGTAAGTTCAATTTAAAAGTCTGTCTTTGTACAAAACCTTTACTTGCCCTTACAACTAAAGATAAACAATGTGTAGGGATGTCAGCAACAAAAGAAACAGTGTTCTAAATAATGTTCTGAGGTTCTTCCAGCTCCTGGCGTACTTTCAAGCTTCTCCTTCCCCAAGTTCAAAATAGTTCCAAAAAGGTCTCAAGGTTCCCTTTCTCAAGAGGTCAATTCTTTCAGCTTCAAAATGTCCCAGGGTTCCCTGCCCCAAGAGGTCAATTCTTTCAACTTCAAAAGGACTCAGTGTTCCCTTCCCCAAGAGTTCACCACATTTCACAAAATCTCATGGTTACCTTCCCCCAAGAAGTCAGTTTCAGTAGTGCAATCAGTTCAAAACAGTTTCAAAAGGTTTTGGGGTTCCTTTCCCCAAGAATTCACACAGTCTCAGGTTTCTTTCTCCGAGAAGTCAGTCTTCTCAGCTTCCAAACTATAACCAATTTATATCTCTTGCCTTTCAGGAATAGATCCTGTTCAACTTTGTAATCATCTAGGCTTTTCATCAGTTCACACAGATTGCTCTCTTTCTCATTCACTTCAGCAATCCTGTTACAAAACACAACTTTATCTTTGCTTTCCTTGGCTCTTTCCAAGCAAGGGTCACTCGGTCTAGCCACAGTTGTTGGACCACAAGGTTCACCCATTATAGGTCATGCAACCGATAACCCTTGGGACTCTGTTATACTTTCGTATTTCTTGGGCTTTCCTGACAACAGAGGTTTTCTCTCTCTGCACCTATGTCATTGGTTAACACTTATTTCTCGTTCTCCTTGGCAGTCTCTTGGCTTTGCCACCACGTATTTTCCACACAACTCACTCTGTGGTGTTTACCCTTTTCCACCACCTTACTTTCACACTATTCCTAAGTGCTCATCACTTTGTACATCAACTCTCATTACTTGCTTTTCACTTTCTTCATAACTTTCCTTTAGTTCGGTATTCAATTTTACTTGTGGCACTCTTAAAAGTATTGATTACATTTTTCAGCTTGTTCAGCATTCCCAAACCATCAATGTGGGTTCCAAAACCAATTGTCCTAGGTTTCAGTACATTCAGCATTCACATATGCCTGCTCGCAGCTGCTGGAGCTCCCTGGTCTGAGTGTTCTGTTTATTCCACTCACCGCTATGCGGCTGCTCCTCCAGACGCCTTCCTTCTTCTTTCCAGCTTCTCGCGCTGCTCATGCTTTTCAGGAAGCCAGCGAGCTGCTTGTTGGGCATAGCTCTGTTCTCCCATTGCGGAAGCTATCAGCGGCCTGCGGTGTCCAGGTGTGGACACAAGACAAAGGGATACTGCAGACATTCCGACCCTCTCACAGCCCTCTTGGGCCCGGCATCACTTTCACCCTTCCGCTGCACACTGCATCCTTCTCACCGGCCCCTCTCCAGCCTGTTCCATATCTGCCAGCCACTTCCTGTCCTCCTGGCAGGTTTCTCCTTCATCTATAGTGATCTCCAATTGTATGCACCTAGGGCTAGTTAAATGGTTGCATGTGCAAGTCCTTGTCTTCAAATTCCTGGCCACTTTTAAGCATATTAGCTGTACATGCCTGACTCTTGCAATGGTATTCCTCTACAGTCCTCTTCCTCGTCTCAGTACCAAAGTGGTGTGAATGAATGGGATTGTGCATTACTCCCAGTCGCCTCCTCCTCGTCCTAATCTTAAAGGGAAATGGTTGTGAGATATTTTTTTGGTTAGATAAACAGAACGACTGATAATAACCTACAAAGCAAATTTGCATAAACTACACTTTCCACATTTTAAAGAACCTGTATTCTGTGTACTGAGCCAACATTCCAGCTTTCTCCCTTTATGTTCCTCTTTGGGAAAACGTTGTGATCATATGTTTTGTTTGGTTCTAGCCTTTTTTAATGCCACTCTAGGTTTGCTCTCTATGAAACCTTTTAGTTCTTGATCTGCTACTGAAATGTTCCAATGCCTTTAATTAAATAATCGTTTATCATGCACGTAATACCAGACACCAGTCTCTAAGCGTAGGACCAGGATTCAAACCTGTGTTTATCTCCATTGTCTTGCTTCCCAGACCTATCTTCCTGGCCCCGCATATGATTACTTCGGGCTGTGGGTGCTGTTGTGGTGATGAGCTGCTAGTTGCATGGATTTATTTTCCTGTAGGTGTTTTGTGTCAACTCTTTAATCATTTTTTGCATTCCTTGAGTTAGTAATCATTTAACAAGAAAGCATGTTCTGGCCATGAACTCTCATACACAATTACTGCTTTGAATCCCCCTAATCACCTTATAGACATGTGTATTCTATTTAGTCCTGCAACAAGACCTGTCTATCTTATTCTTCTTTTGTCTTTTGGTACTAAAAGTGTTTTCTTTCTATCTTGTGCATCTTATTTTTACCTTTAGTATTATTTTATTGCTGCACCCTCTTACTGTGAATCTTTCTTTCCATTGTTTACATTGATCCTTGTATAAATCTATAGTGCTACAGCTTCTGCTAGCCCTAACCAATTCACCTTCTGGAATGTTCTTCATGATATTCTTCTTATGTCAACTTGTGGCTAAAAGTGAAGCATTTGCATCAGTAGGGTTACAATATGTGCTAGTTACAATCTGAATATTTTCAGTCTGTATATTTAGATCTAAAAAGGTAACTGATCGTTGATCATAAGTAATTGTGTGATTGATGCCATGTCTGTTTGTATTTAAATGTTCCAATAATAGTTAGTTATTTTTAAAGGTGTCCCCACATCAACAAAATGTCATCAATAATTATTGACCAATCAATGATCTTGTTAGTGGGGGGGCCATGACAAAATGGTTGCAGCCTAAGAGAGCTCTGGCCCGGGCTCATATATCCTTTAATACAGCCTTGTCTCCAGAGACCACTGTCCCTCAGACCCAGTGCAGCAAAATACCCTGAATTCGAAGCCTCCGGGGAGCTGAAGCAGCCGCCTGAGGCTGTGACCCAGTGCAAGGCCTCTGGTGGGAGGAGACACCGGAGGCGCTGGAGTTGCCTAGCCGATACGGTACAGTCCCTGGATGTCTTGGTGGGGAAAAAGAAAACATTGTGCCCCTGCTGCGCGGTAGAGGCTGGCCCGGACCAGAGCAGCTGCAGCCCCCCCTCCCCACCCGCTGGGAAGATTCTCATTGAGCCCCGGGGTTCCTGGCCTCTGATCGGAGGTGAACACAGTGGGAGGGGTGGCCAGGCGAGACCGTGAACCCTCCAAATATAAAGCCAGTGCTTTTCCACCACGCGCGAAGCCTGATGTGTAGAGTCTGACTGGCGAGCCACAGAGGAATGGAGGTGGCCTGTTCTCAAATGTTGGTCGAGATTTCCGCCTGTACAGCGGCCCGGAGCGGGCTATCAGTCCCAGCACAACCGTGTGTACAATCCTGCGGCGTGGGTCAGTGTGTACCCAGCATCGGCGGCCACTGCTTGACATGTGGTTTGCACCTCAAGGAGAAGGAAGGTGAGGGCATCCGGTCCCTGTAATTGCAGTCACCAGTACAGTCAGGATCAGCGGCGGGGCAGGAAGGGTCAGTGAACATTGCCCTCCGGCTGCACAGCACGAGCTGGCCCGTGCCTGGACAGCTGCAGCCCCCCGCCAGTGGACTACTATCGGGCCCCGGGGGCCTGGCTTGAAGGTGCACAGAGCAGAAGGAGCGGCTGGCTGAGGAGCAGCGGCAAGATTGTGAACCCCTCATCCCTACAGCGTGGGTTGGCGAGTGCCCCAGATGTCTGCGACCCCTTTGTGGTGGACACCCAGCACCTCGGGGAGAGGGAAGGTGGGGGTGCCTGGACCCTATGATTACAGACACCCGCACAATCAAGAACAGCAGAGGTGAACACCAACTTGACACTGCCCTATAGTTGTGTGCCGACTCAACAGATCTACTGGGTGTATGGTGGGGTAGCCCGGTGCACACCCTTCACTGAGGTACCCTACTGGACACATGTTGGGCACCAGCTGATAAACGCAAGGCAGGCTTAACAACGCCAGAGGAATACTGCTAATAATTGAGGGTTTTGTTCTCCTACGGTGTGGTGCGTCATGGTGAACCCAAAAAAAGAGGCCAAAAATTGACCAATTCGCTAGGATGGAGGCAGTAGCACTGCCCCAGCCAGTGAACCCCAGGCCCTCGCAGCTAGATGTCAATGCCCTTAATCATACTCTGCTATCTCTTAAAACGAGTACAGACTCCCTGGGCACAATGAAAATTGATGCTTTGACTTGTAAAGTAGACATCTCAGTAGTACAGATTGATAAACTATGTAGACATAAGACTGAAGCTGAGAATAGAATCAGCGAGGGTGCGGACAAAGTGTCGGTATTGCAAACTGTTAAGAAAATTGCAGCCAAAAATGACGATCTAGAAGGAGGATCCCGACTCAATAATGTGCATATTCTTGGCGTGTCGGAGTTCACCCCCACTGGAAACATGGAACAATTTGTCGAAACACTACTAATGGAAGTACTGGCTGACCCCCCCTGTCTCCAAGATGTTTCTTGTGGAAAGAGCGCACCACTCCCTACTTGCCAGGCCCCTGCCTATAGCCCCTTAATGTTCTATCATTGCACGGACCTTCAACTACTGCGACAGGGATGTTCTACTTGATGAACTGTGACGATCCGACTGTTTCCAGATTTCAGCCCTCAAGTTCAGGAGCAAAGCAGAACCTTTAAATCAGCCAGGAATATCCTTTGACGGAAAGACATCCGGTATGTGATGATGTTCCCGGCCAAGAACTGGGTGATGCACATGGGGAAAGTAACCTTTTTACAGCAGCCGAAGTAGCGGAGACTTTCGCACTGGAACTGCCTGACCCACGCTGATCTCCGCCCCACAATACATAATGCACAATTCGCTCCTTCATATGCCTAATAGGGGTCTTTAACCAATAATACGGGTTTATGCTGGCAGTTGACAGGGAGACCAGATACTTTCAAGAAATGAGCCTGAGCCACTGGAGCCCATCGGCTGCCAGCGTCTCCCCATTACTGCAGCCACTGCGGGTGTTGTAGGTTTTAGTTGTTCCTGGGATTTCTGTGGGTGCGGGATATTGCCGGTATGTTTAGGTTTTTGGCGTGGGTGGGATGTGGGGGGCAATGGTTGTTTAAGGGGGTTGGTTGGTGGCGCATGCGAGTTCACTTATGGGATGTGACCCAGTTGGGTTGATCTTCGATATGACTACCAAGGTGGGATGGCTCCCTATGAGTGGCCTTTCCCAGACCATACTGACACGGTCACACTTCTATGCGAGTGGTTATCATGGGGACAAAGGATAAAATATCAGTAATGACATGGAATATACGTGGGTTTACCAACAAGAAGAACACGAGGCTTATTGCCAATTATGCTAGGAATCCCTGTGTCAATGTTCTGTATTTACAAGAGACACACTTATCCAGGGATGGTAACCCTCCAACATTGCCAGGATGGGGGGTGCATAGGTATGGGTCTTCCTTCACTCCAGAGGGGTAGCCACCTATATACATCGCTCACTGGAATTTAAGTTGCATGACCATGTTGGACAGACCAAGTGCCGTTTCCTGCTGTTAGACGGGAGACCCTGAGATTTAGAGTGCTTATTATTAATGTGTATGCTCCTAATGTGGACTGCCCAGAACCTTTTCAGAAATGTGCCTCCTATTTGCATAGATTAACTCATCATGAAAGAATATGGGTGGGGGATTTTAATGTTACACTGTCTCTGGACATGGAAGTCCTCATCAGCTCGAACAACTCTTCCTAAAGCAACATTGACCTGGCTAGATATAGCGGGCTATCATGGGTTTCCCAACTCTTGGCGATCTCGCCGACAGCCCCTGCCCTCCTAAACAACGGCGCTGGCGGTCTCGGGCCTGCGCACTTCAGGACGCCTTGTTTCGAGAAGAAATTGCTCAAGACATAAACACTTCTTCCGAGCCAACGTAGGGTCCGTTCCAGATAATGGGGTGATATGGGAGACCTTTAAGAGATATATAAGGGGTTGATGTATGTCGCAAGAGGGTGGCGTCTTGAGTGCACTGCATACCTCAATGTCCACCCTCGAACGAGAAATCAAGGACCTAGAACGACTGCAAGGGTATGATGGTTCAGCTGTGCTCCAACACAAACTCAGGGAAAAGACAGCAGCCATGCACACATTTATGGAGAGGGAAGGAGGAGAGGTTTCTCTGGGCCCCGTAGCAGCAGCTACATATGGCGAGGGGGACTGCACAAGCCGCACACTGGCATGGGCTATTAAGCAAGAATGCCAATTAGAGGACATCACAGAGATCGAAGACTCGTCTGGGACCCCAACTCGAGATTCCAGGGTGATAAATGAGGTCTTTTGGGATTATTATGAGAGGTTATACACCTCTAAATCTCAAATGGGACGTGATACCATGTCACACTATTTAGACCAGGTAGCCCTGGGCTGGCTGGATGGAGACATTGGTGGAAGTTTGAACGTGCCACCCTCCGAGGAGGAAATACGAGCATCAGTCTGTTCCCTCCCAAGGGGCAAGGCCACGGTCCTGGATGGCATTACTGCAGAATTACATAAAGAGTATAGTGACCTTATAGTTCCACATCTCTGCAGTATGTTTGAGTCCACACTCGCGACTGGAGTCCTGCCCGAGTCCACTAGAACTGCATTGCTTATGGTGCTGATGAAACCGGGGAAGGGCCCCAGTAAATGCTCTTCCTACCGCCCGTGTCACTAATAAACACGGATAATAAAAACTGTTCCTTCCCGACCAGGCCTGCTTCATCCAAGGAAGATCTACTCAAAACAATCTCAGACTTATGCACAATGTGAATACTGAAATTCCCATAGCCATAGCCACACTGGATGACGAAAAAGCTTTGGACACAGTAGAATGGCCCTTTTTGTTTGAAGAGCTTTGACGTTCTGGATTGGGGCTTCTGTATTTTCAATGGATTTGAATGCTCTATATAGCCCTGAGAGCCGCAGTATATACCAACCGATTGCAGTCAGATTATATTTACCCAACACCTGGTACACAACAGGGGTGCTCCCTCCCCCATATCCTGTTTGCTCTGGCTATGGAGCTGGTCGACTGCTTTCTTAGGGAATACCATGCCCATCGTGGTGTTACAATACAAAATGCATGTCTCCATCATCTCCCTGTATGCAGACGACATGTTGCTATAGATTAAGCATCCGCGTGACTACTTGCAACCACTGGTGCAAGCAATCACACACTTTGGTAACCTCTCGGGCTCAGAATAAATTGGTTGAAATCCCATTTGTTTCCGTTGACACCGGGAGTGCGCCAAAGTGATATAAGGGGAGACTTCAAGTGGTGTCTACAAGGGATATAGTATTTAGGAAACATGTGGCCTTGTCCCTGGCTGTGCTCTACACCGAGAACTATTAGAAAGCCCTTGAGTATCTGGAGCGCAGAGTTGAGGGGTGGATCTTACTGCCACTGTCTCCGACAGCCATGATCTCACTGGCAAAAATGGTACTTCTCCCTAAATTATTATATATTTTCAACAATCCCCCCACCTGGCCGCCAGCTGGATTCTGGTCTTGATTACGGACGTTGATGATTCGGTTAGTGTGGGTAGGCACGCAGGCCAGAATCTCATATAGCACTTTGACCCTACAATATGCAGAGGTGGGCCTACTATAGCCCGACTAGTATCACTACTTCTTGGCTGTCCAGATTCAATACTCGGTGTGGTGGTGGTCCCCATCCCCTGCACCACCACACACTTAGAAAGGCGATAATGTTTCCGGATGATCTGAGGGGTTTGGTGTGGGAGGGGCCTTACTAATTGGGACAGATGGATATTCAACCAGTGGAGGTTACCTGCAAGACGTGGGAGCACCTGGGTCGAGTGGTGGATGTGGTGGTCTGCCACTTCTCTGGACTCCCTATATATGCAGTGCAGGGAGTCCCGATCACCCATGAAAAGGTCTTCCACCAGCACTTTGAAAACCTGGGGGTTTACACATTGGGAGATCTTTTAGTGGAAGGACAATTCATCACTTGGTATGCCCTAAAGGAGAGAGGAGACTGGAATACAATCACAATGCTGTTATATTACTGTTTACGAGAAGTACTTAAATCTAAATGGCCTGTTACTCACGAGCGCCCTCCCCCTCGCCATTGCTTTAATATGTTGCTCAACCTACACCCGATGGGAAGCTGGTCTCCTCTACATATAAAATCATTAGATCCCTGAAATCCCCCTATATACACAGCTATAGAGTTCAATGGGATGAAGCGCTGGGCAAGGAGCTTGCAGACTTTCAATGCAAACGTATTTGTATGCAGACAAGGGGTCTCTCCCTGAATAACCGGCTACGCCTGATGCACTTTAAATTCCCACATCAGGCCCACTACTCCCCGGCAAGACTACATCGAACTTACCCAGACAGATCCTCTTAATGTAATAGATACACTATGGAAAGAGTAGACTTTTTTCATGTGGTTTGGGCCTACCCCTGCATACATCAGTTTTGGGAGGCGATCGAAAGGGTGGTGGTGGAGATGCTCTCTACCCCTCGGTAGTATTCGGTGAGTTATGGTTACTGGCTCTGATAGAAGATGGCACCAGATCTGAAAGGAGGTTTCTCGTTATGCCATCAGTGGTAGCCAGGTCACTAATCGCTAGAGCTTGGGTTAAGTGTAAGGTACCGGGCTTCCAGGCATGGCGAAATTGCATGAATATGTGTGAGCGGAGGGAAGTAGTGTATGCAAACTTACTACTGGCTAGTAGCAGAACCCTAGAATATTGGGTCCCCCTCAGATCCTACATGTATAGGAGTATGGAAGACATTGTCACCCCTTAAACAGACATGATCTGGTAGACTTAACAGGGTACTAACTAATGTCTGTGTCCGAACTATGATATTTTGCTATGCTGGTTCTCCCACCTACATCTGTTCCTTTGTCAAAACAATTGCGTGTTACTTCTTATATCTATATATATGTATATGCCCCAAGTGTGGGGTTCACTGTATGCACAACCAGAAGTTGTGGTTGGGACGGGTTGTGTGGGGGGGATTGGGTGATGTGTCAATTGGCCCATGGGTGGGAGTTTTAGTTTGTTGTATCATAAACTCATAAAAACAAGTTTAAAAAAAATTATCTTGTTAGTGTTATTGGTTTAAAAGTGGGTTCCTTCTAAGAATCCCATAAAGAGATTTGCCACTATTGGTGAGTATTTGGAGCGATTTGTTGGTAAATGTAACCATATTATTGTGCTGTGTGTGATCTAATAAGTCCCCTTTCAGAAATAAACGCAGCTGATAATTTTTCCTAGAAGAGTGACTAATTGAAGTGTAGAAGGAAACAATATCAAGTGCAACTAAACAATTGTCTTAGCTCCATGCAATTTCCTCTATTTGTATACGTTGTGAATCAAGATCATGTATCGTAAGGAAAGTTAATAGTTAATGTGCAGACTTTGTTTTTAGAAAGAAAAGTTTAATTTTCAGCTAATTTCAGCTAAATTTAGAGAGCATAACACAAACTGACTGTGCAGGGGTACCTTCTGCATGATGAGTCAAGGTGTCAGATTTTCAAATATGACTTATAACAATTAAATAGAGTTTGCAGATGCTTTAGTACCTGTGAGAATCGAATTACCATTCAAACTTTGAAACAATTATCATGTGTCCTGGATGTGCCACCCTGTGTCATTAATCTCCCATTTTGGCTACCAGATACAATGATGCAATCAGCCCCACCAGGCATATGTGGATGGGGTCTTTGAGCTCACAAGCTGAAAATGAATAATTGCCTTGACTCACAGCAAAGAAATTGGAAGTCCCCATGCCAGGAAAAGAGCCGACAACAGAGGCCAAGAGTCAGAGAAAGTCACTGCTCTTACAGCACACAGTATCAATAGTAAAGGGGATACCTGCACTTACACTCTGGTTTGTCAGTTATATTAAAGTCAATGGGCCTCATTACGAGGTATGCCGGTAGCCATGCCGCTATTGGCGGCATGGCTGCTGGCAAAACCGCATCCGTGTCCGTGTCCTCGGAATGAGGACTGACCGGACCATTCTGAGTTCGGATGGCCCGGTAATTCCTCACTCGAGGACACGGACACGGCTCATCCCCATTCCCATTTAGCCCACATAGGGCTGAATGGGAATGGGAGAGGGAGTAAACCATGGGCCATTACGAGATGGCCCGTTGTTTGCTCCCTCTTCCCCTCGCGGGAACCGGTATGCACGCCTGGTTTTTCCAGGCGTGCTTAACGTGTCCCGCGAGGGGACCTCGTAATGTGGCGGAACGGGTTGAACGGCGCCGCAGCCTTTTACGGCGCCGTTTAACCCGTTCCGCCAGCGTCGTAATGAGGCCCAATATGTCATAAAGTGCACCAGTAGATAAAGAATGCAAGGAATCTCTAACACAACTACTTCACATACAATTTTATTTATTTATCCAATACAAAAATATATGTGTAAATGTGCACATCATTTATCAATCTAATATATACAAAATATCTCAATCTCATAAAATTACAAACACCAATACAAATTCATACTCGCACTCCCAATTATCTCCATCAAGCATTCATACTATCTCTTCAGACCAATCACAAAAATGACTCTCTGTTTAAAAGTGTAACTATATTTCCTTTGTTACACCATATCACATACATATAATTTTACACACTATTCTGACCCTATTCTTGATACAAGTGTCACTAGCTGTTCATTATAATTTTGAGCAGTTCTTTATGTCGACATGTGTTTCGGTCTTAGATATGAGCTATATACACTATAACTCCTTTGTTCTTCAGACCTTCTTCAGGACATAGAGCAAAGATCACGTTGAATCTTGCTTTATATGGACCAGGATGAGCCACACCATCTCCATGTGTACACTTTGGAGATGCAGAAATGTGAAGCGGAATAAATCCTTCCCTGTGACCAAACTGTGATGTCTTCAAAAATGGTCCTTCAATTCTGTACCGTGTAGCTGTACGCATA
The DNA here is from genome assembly GCF_040938575.1 of Ambystoma mexicanum. Taxonomy (NCBI): domain Eukaryota; kingdom Metazoa; phylum Chordata; class Amphibia; order Caudata; family Ambystomatidae; genus Ambystoma; species Ambystoma mexicanum. The sequence continues at coordinate 1,198,610,724 of NC_090925.1, forward strand.
CCCACTCACAGTATTGCTGAATGACAATTTCTTCCGACTGTAATGCCAATGCTAATGTGTTTTTTCCAGTTCCCACCCATTTAAGGCCAATTGTTGTTCATGAGATTGTTCTAACTGACATCCTGGGATCCGTTTCTGCAACTGTACGGTATCTCAATTTGGTGACAGACTATCAGACTATATCCATTCTCAGCCGACACACTTCTGGAGGTATAGGGGGACACGTAACTCGATCTTACAGCAGGGACGTCATTTGACCAAAATGCCAGGAGTAGTGGAAGTGACATCACATGACCCTTGATCTCTGATGATATCACAGGAAGTGATGTCATTTGACCCCACCCCGAAGTGACATCACAGGAAACGATGGAACACAACCATTTACCCCTTGGCAAAACAGGAAGTGGCATCACATAGCATTGTTTCTAAGTACACTATGAAAAATATGGTTACAATATTACTGAAACGTGATATGCATTTCATACAAGAATGGATCACCATATGTATTGGCAGAAAAAAACATGCTATAACTGCAACTTGCAAAAAGCAACAACATAGTCTGAAATTAATGCTTCTTTTACTCTAAATGCTTTTTGGAGGATTTTGTCTGCATTGTGAATTTGAGGTGCTTAAGAACAGACTACATCAGTGACTCACTCCCTGAAGTGTGCCTGAAATAAACCTTTAATGAGTCTAGCAGTTATTGTATGGAATTCCAGAAAGACAAATAGCTCAAATAGCCACATGGCATTTTTTGTTGTTTTTTTAGGGGTAGCAAGTGAGACCACAGGGGTAGCAAGGGAGCCCTAAGGGGTCGCAAGTGCCGCCCCTAAATGACGTCCCTGAGACAGGACCAAAAGGGCAGAACCAAAAGATGCGATCCTAAAAACAATAAGAGGCCAAAAAAAATAGAAAAAAGACTCACTTTAGCTCATCTGCAGGTGAATTTAATATCTCTGTTCTCGCCTTAACGCCTTTCAGATTAACCATTTAATTTGGGCGTCTCTCTCAGCACATAACCCCTACATCACCTTGCCTTCACCCCCCATGTGACTGTTTCTGAAGTTTCCCCCCTTGTTTTATTCATCCTATTTTCTCTCCTGATTGCAACAGTAAAAGAAAGAAGCGTTCTAACGTCCTCCACACACTGAAAGCTTTAGCTACAATTTTTATCACTTCATTTCTAAGCTTTCATATTGTGCATCTTGTTCTGATCAATGGAACCTTCTCTGTGCATAGAAATGCTCTTTTGCCGTAAAAACTCCACACTGCGGTTTAAATACGTGATTGCTTTGCGTTTAGCACGTACAATAATTTGTTTGTACAAACATACTTTAGGAATTAGCCATTCTGTTATCTTGACCTAGACCCAATATTCGCAGCCTAAATCTAAACTTGAATTAGTATGAGTTGTATCCACTACTCATCTCTGCACTCCTGAAAAGCAATAGTCATTTTGTCACACAAGGACAGGGGGTGGGATCTACCACAGACTGCACGTAATGCTTAGTCACCCAGAGCTAGAAATACTGTCAGATATGTTTTTGTTGTAATGGAACTGAACATGGATTCTGTGGTGGACTTGAAGTTGAGCACCCTTTGTGAACTGTGTCTGGAAAGGGGACTGCCCTGTGGCAGAAGGGCTAGCAAGCATGAAATGCTGAAATGCCTTCATGATTTTGCAGGAGGCAATGGTGGCTGCGAAGAACTAGGGCGTGAGTAGTACATTTGAGGTCCCAAGCCAGTTACCAAATCAACCGGGGGGGGGGGGGTTGTGTGGTAGTGATGGTGACATTGATAGTGAAAGCTGTTCCGACCATTCTCCCCAAAAAGCTGGTAGTGTGGGTTCCCAAAGATCCTGAGATTCAGGTAGATGCTATGTTTCAGTTAGGTGTCGAGTTTCATCCAGGTAGCAGCGTAGTCTCACTGAGGCAGACCTGGTTGCTGGAAACCTGCATCGGGAAGAAAAGAGGGTGGCCTTAGTGAAGAATAAACATAATGAGTTGTCAGCCCTAGCAGAACTCAAGCTGTGGGATATGGTGATGCTAGAACTGCTGTGACCAAACAGGGCGGGCAAGATCAATCGATTTTACAAGGTATTGGGAGAAAGGATAGAACGAAGTTCTAACTATCCCTACCTAGTCTGGTGTCTAATACATTCAGCCTTATTGGGCCTATACCACTCTCTTCCACTGTATGTATATACTGGAAGAGAATATAGTAAAATAGCACACCAGGGAGAGATACATATGGGGCATCTATTGGGATAATGTATACTTTAATAGCCCATAGAAAGTCTCACTGACCCTGGAGGGCTAGGGTTAAAAAGACACAAACAAAAGAAAAATGGGGAGAAAAAAAAATATTTTTTTGTTCATAGAACAAGAAGACATTACAATCGCCACTCTCCATCTGTGGATATCTTAAACTGGCAGTGAGTGGAGATAAGTAAAAAGTTTGCTCAAACTCCCAAAAATAGGCCAATTTTATGTCTTTTAAGTGTAGCAAATAAGCCACTTTCTTCAGGACAGTCTTCGGTCTCTCCCAACTGGTATTGTCACACAATTGTTAACCAGATTGGGGAAACAGAGTCGGGCAGATGGGTTAATACTTTACCACCTCGCCGTAAATGTCATTGGGCTGGATCAGTCTAGGAGGGAACCTATGGGCAAAAACAGAATATGCACTATGGTCACTTTAAGGCTGCTATCTTCCAATAACTTGGTTATGAATCGACACATTACTTCATGTAGTTCATGTGTACAACAATTGCTGAAAAAACCCACATTTAGCTAAATCATCAAAGAGGTAGCTGGTAGTTTTTATCCTGTTTTTTTCTTTTTTTAATTCTTGGCTAAAGCTAGAGCCCCATTCGTTCTTACTGGGTAGGCATGTCTAATCACATCTCACCCCATACATGTGTTTCATGCGGGAATCCTATTATAGTTAACAGACCCCATTTAGAAAAAGGGAGTCAAGGAGGGGGTTACACTCAACTTGTGTAGTGTTCCCCTTGTGGTCTAGTAGTTGGATGTACTCTTCAGACATAGACATTATTGGGCCTCACTACGAGGTATGCCGGTAGCCATGCCGCTATTGGCGGCATGGCTGCCGGCAAAACCGCATCCGTGTCCTCGGAATGAGGACTTACCGGACCATTCCGAGTTCGGATGGCCCGGTAATTCCTCACTCGAGGACACGGACACGGTTCATCCCCATTCCCATTTCAGCCCCCATAGGGCTGAATGGGAATGGGAGAGGGAGTAAACAACGGGCCATTACTAGATGGCCCGTTGTTTGCTCCCTCTTCCCCTCGCGGGACCCGGTATGCACGCCTGGTTTTCCCAGGCGTGCTTAACGTGTCCCGCGAGGGGACCTCGTAATGTGGCAGAACGGGTTGAACGGCGCCGCAGCCTTTTACGGCGCTGTTTAACCCGTTCCGCCAGGGTCGTAATGAGGCCCATTATGTTACTGTCCAGTCCACACACTCTTCATCTGTAACAGACACAAATATTGTTGTGCTTGAGAGTCGCATGCATTTTTGCAGTATGGTTTCTAATTGTGTAACAGACACAAATATTGTTGTGCTTCAGAGCCGCATGCAAATATGCAGTATGCTTTCTGATGCGAACCGCTCCCACATGGACTAAGTGTGTAATACCACTTTCCACTGTGGAGCGGCTGCACATTATTAAATCTTCAGAGTATTATATATATATACCACGGTTTCAGATCTAGATAAGAGTCAAGCACTTACTTGCATGTCATTCCTTCGATGCCAAACTCTGTATACGATTACAGCCGGCAAACGAAACGCGTTCCTCGTGGCTTGTTTTCCGTGTCTTATTACAAACTCTACTTCCGTGTCATGTGGTTACAGATCGCATGTCACATGACCGTGTCTCTACGCATTAGCGCTTATCCAGAAGTCAGGCTTGTTGCTATAGAGAGCAGAGATGCCTCCAGGACAGGGTCAGGCACAGTGCAATGCTTATCCCACTGTCTAACTGCGGGAATCATTTTATGTAGTATCCTACACTCTAAACAAATACATAAGGTCCTGGATTGGTGCCTGTTCGGGAATGGAAGCTGGATCTTGTTTGTCTTCCCATCTAGATGTATAAAAGACAACCATGTCAAATTACATGCTGATTTACTCTGTGGGGCAAGGTCAAATCGAGCTACAGTGCCCAGATCTCCTCTGGCACGTGGTCAGGGCAGGACAAGATAACAGTTACCTATAAAAATGCTCAATATGAATTAACATCAATATACTACACAAAGTTTAATCAAACCCTTTGTCTATGTGATCATGGCCAATGAGTGCCATGGTATGCTTTCGTTCAGCCCAAATCGATCTCTTTTCAAACGAAACACCAATTTTTGTTCTTGTTTTAATAGAAGATGGATCATATTGCCTCCTCTTCTTGGACACTTCACCTTTTCTATAATTGTCCATTCTAGTTCTGTTGCCTGATGTTTGAGCATAGTAAAAAGGTCAACCAATGGGGCATTTTCCTGTTGGGTCCTAATACATGACATATGCCCCTGTATACATTTCATAACTGGCCTGGTGGTCATGCCAATATATTTTTTGTCACATGGGCATTTTATCATATAAATGACATTCAGTGTGTTGCAGTTCGTCAGGGAATTTTGTTTCCAAGGTGTCTTCAAACCTAAATCTATGGTTTTTGTTGGTTTTGTGAATAAACATACATTACATTGGCTACATGCTCTGTGACCATGTGGGGCTATGTTGTTCCACAATGTTGTCTGACCAGTGGCTTCATCCAGAGGTGTATATGAGTGTACAAATGTGTCTCTCGAATTATTTCTTTTTTTCATAGCAAAGCGAGGTATTGGTAGGCAAACTGGACCTACATTTAATATGGGCCATAGTTTGATAATTTCCCTTTTGATTTGGTTGATCTTGTTAGAATAGCTAAAGACTGCAGTGATAGTTTTCTCGCCAACTGGACGTTCTTTTTCTTGCAAGGTGATGTCATGCGGTATGTTCCTTGAATGTTTTCTTTCAATTTTTTTGTTTCTTTTAGGGTATCCGCGTTCCAGGAGGCGGTCTGTCAACACACTTGACTGTATGTCATATTCCTGTAAACTGGAGCAGTTTCTCCTATACCGCAGGAATTGCCCAAACAGTGAGATTTTTCTGAGACTTCTCGGATGGAAACTAGAATATTCTAGTAAAGAGTTGCGATCTGTTGGTTTACGAAACACTGTGGTCGCCAATTTGCCGAGCGTGGCTGTTATTTCCACATCAAGGAAATGTATAATATCTTTCGATATGCAGTGTGTATATTTTAGATACCTATTCCTTGAGTTTAGCCAAAACAGAAATTCTTTAAATGCTGCTTCGGTTCTTGTAAAGATTGTCAATACGTCGTCAATATAACAAGTCCAAAGGGTAATCTGGGACCTGAATGGGTTTGATGTTTGGTATATATGTGTCTCTTCAATGACGTAGAGGTTGGCCAACGGTGGAGCAAAAGTGGCCCCCATAGCTGTGCCAGAGCACTGCTGATAGAACGTTTCTTTGTACAAAAAGAAATTCTTTGTGAGTGCTATCTCAGCTAGTTGTACAATTAACTCTATTGGAATCTCTGCTGGGATAAACAGGTCAGAAAGCACCTTTTCTGTGATTTCTAGTGTAGCTGCCTGGGGAATGTTTGTATATAGAGCTTCTATATCTAACATCACCAGGAACTGCGTAGTCGGATCAAACGTGACTTTATTGAGCATATTAAGGAAACTCATTGTTTCCTTTATGTATGAACGCATCTTTGGGATCTGGGGCCTTAGAAAAAAATCCACAAATTGTGAGAGTGGTTCCAAGATGGATTAGATCTCAGCCACTATCGATGCTAGAACTGCACAAGCTTAAGCTAGAGGATAAAAAGGATACCCACAGACAATCCTCTGAGGGGGAAGGAAGTCTTTCAATCTATGGCACTCAAGGCATGCATTGGCGCATTGTCCTCCAGGACTTAGTCCAGCATATCAGATGGGGAAATACATCTTTAACTGGTTCCAGGGGGTGGAAGAAGGGTTGTGTGGTGCTTCCCTGATGATTCCCTTATAGACAATGGCTCTGATGTTATCAAGCTCAGGATCCCGAGAAGAGACTTATTTGAAAATAAAACATTAAACAAGAGTGTTCCCAGCATAAGTGCCTTAACCCTATATTCTAGGCAAACAGTTACAGAAACACTACTAAATAGATCATTTTGAAGGCAATCTCAGATATGTTCTATAACTTCATCATATAATCTGTGCTTAGCATTCATCGAACTGTGCAAGTAAGTTAAATGCATCATTTAATCAGTTGACAAGTGATGTTTTTCTTATTCCATCTGCAATTCATTATTGTGCTTCTGTGGAATAACATATATTCGACAACACGACGAAGAAAAACATTATTAAATTAAAACAAAACATCATTAAGTGAAAAAAGAACACAAGCAGATGTTTCTGTAAAATGAAAAATGTGCAAAAATTGCATAAATCAATCTTAGGCCATGGCTTATGTGAGGGGTCAGAAATGTGAGCGGACAACTTTGTGAAGGTTTTTCAAAAGATTACCTTTTGTTAACTTAAAAGGTTGGATATAAGCCTCACTATCCCTACCCTGATGAGGATTTTCCTGCCTAAAATAAACTAAAGGAAACACTCTAACAAAAGGTCTCTATGCCTCACACTTATACAAACAATAACTCAACAATGTAATGCATGGTAGTTCAAAGTCAACAAATATAACAATGACATTCACAATATGATAGTCACAATATAAAATGGGGGAATTTTCCCTCCCGAGATTCCAGCAGGATTCTGTTCCACAGTTCCAAAAGAAATATAAGGAAATCCTGTTTTGTAACAGAGTTCTAAAACAGGTCTCTCTGATTCCAACTTGACAACAAAAGTTCCAACACTTCAGAGTTATTCATCAAAGGTTCGTACTCTTCCACTTGCAGAACTCAAACAATATTCCTTGCATAAACCAAGAATATTTCCATAGACCCTCGGTATTAACATACTTGTCTTTTTCAGGATTCTTCTGCCTCAGTATATATGTTCTGAAGATGTCAAACACATCTGCAGCAGTTTTAATACAGTTCCTACTTCAGCAACGAAGGTTTAGCAGGATCATTTGCTAATATTTCAAAATATATCAGTAGCTCTACCATAGCCTTTTCAACAACCACTTGTTTCCACAAGAAATGTTTGGCAGGACCATTTGTTAACACCACTTCATTAACTTCCACCTAGTTTACATCCATGCCAGGCCTACTTCTTCAATGGTACCTGGTTTACTCCCATGCCAGGCATACTACTTCAAAGTTCTCTGTTCGGTTATACTCCCCTGCCTGTACAGTATAAATGTTATCACAACTTCTCTTGCAGTATACTCCCCTGCCAGGTCAGCAGTATACAAACAACAAGTGCCACAGTGGTTAAGATCAGCTTACAACAACTTTTCAATGCTTATTGCTTCACAACATCATATTTTAAGCTTCAAATATGGGCAATGAGCTTTACAAACTGTGGGACTTTGTTAGGACACTCACCCGGGATCGGGAACGTCCGTGTCCTCGTGGGCGGGGAGATGCTTGGCGGCTGTACCCGCGGTTTCGCCTTGGCCGTGGGCGCCCTTTCCGTGCGCATCACTCATTTGGGGTTTGTGCCCGACCCCGGGCGAGTCGGGGTGTATTCAGGCATACGCGGAAGCAACAGGAACGGGCTTGTGGTTCAAGCCTCGTTTCCGTGAATGCCTGATTCCGCGCATGCGCCGGCTCGGATTGCGGGTCAGCCTCGCTTCCATGCCGAGCCACCATAAAGGCGCTTCCGGATCAGTACTCGCCGCGTCTCAACGCGGTTTGGTCCTGACCTCCCGCTCGCTACTGATTCATTGTCCTTTCTTGCTTTCCTTCTGGTTCCTGCCTTCCCTTGTCCTGGTGGTTGGTTCCTTAGGTCTAGGGTCTGGCTTCCCGGGGTTGGGGTTTTGTCCGGTCCTGGTCTGTGCCTCCAGTACCTTCCCTTTCCCTTCCTGCCCATATCCTCCCCTTGCCTGAATTCTCCTCTGCCCAGTGCTTGGGTGCCAGTGCCTCCAGTGCCTTTTCGGCCTATTCCGCTGTCCGCCTTTGCTGCCCTACCTCAGTCTCGGCTGCCTTCACTCACCATCTTCAGAGGATTCCTGCAGTATCCTAACTACGCACTCAAGCCCGCTGTCTACATCTACCGGCCTTCCCTGTCCAGTGCTCGCACTGTTCTGGCGCCACGTAAATCCAGGGAAGTGTCCATCCGTGGCGCTAGGAATCGGACCCATTTTCAATCCTGTAATCAGGACGGGACCTGGGCCGGTTCTTGGCGTTACTCTGTCATCTTCTTTTCTACAAACAACGTCCTGGCGACCCCGGCACGCAAGCCTACAGGAAACACAGGTACGCAGCGTCCTAGGGACGCACATCTTGACAGATTGAGACGCCTAACCTCCGGTTCGGACCCAGAGATGGAGGGAACCTCTGATTTGAGAGACGAAATCAGGTCTTTAAGGGCTGAAATGACAGCACTTCGTCTAGAAAACGAGACTCTACGTCAGATGATGGTGCATAGGACTAGCACCACAACTCAGGCTGATTCTGCCATGGCACAGACGACACCCATGAAGTTCGACGGGGATCCTAGAAGAGTGGCCGAATTCTGTAACCACTGCAGGATTCATTTTTTGTTCCGGACTTCCCATTTCACCGATGAGAAGGCAAAGATTGGGTATATTCTAGGGAATCTAACCGGAAATGCGCTTGCATGGGCAGCTCCTTTGGTTTCTGCAAACAGTCCAATACTGGGTGATTTTGCCGCCTTTGAGAAAGCGTTTCTGGAAGTATTCCAGTCACCCAACTTGGCCGCCTCCGCACAAAATCAATTAATAGATTTAAGGCAAGGTTCAAGTGATTTGATCTCGTACATCGGTCGGTTCCGTCAATTGGCGGCGGATTCTCAATGGCCGGAAGTAACACAAAAGACGCTCTTTCGGCGAGGTCTGAGAGAGGAGTACAAGGACGAGCTTCTTCATATACCAGAACCGGATACTTTACAGGTACTCCAGGAACAGGTCCTTCGAATTGATCACCGTTTGGCTGAGCGAAAGGGAGAAAGACGTCGGTTGGAGAGGTCGTACTCCAGGTCTTTTACATCACCTGCTGGTGCTTCCAATACACCGGAACCGGGTCCGGAACCCATGCAATCAGGGGCACTCAGAGGACCTTTGTCTGCGAAAGAGAGGAAACGCAGAAGGGACTTGAACTTATGCCTATATTGTGGTGCCTCCGGGCATTATTTGGGTACTTGTCCTTTACGTCCACTCAGGAAGTCGGAAAACTAATTGGCCTGTCAGATGTAAGGAAGGCAATGACAGGCCCATCGTTCAAACCAGTCCTTCCGGATACCGATGGTTTCTTACTGCCCATGTCACCAGCAGCCCTTTTGGTCCTCCGAATTAAAGTACTGTGGCAGGATAAGTCAACTGTAATCATGGGTCTTCTAGATTGTGGAGCATCTGGCAATTATATCGATATTGAGTTCGTCAAGAAGAACCAGATCCCTCTACTTAAAAAGAAGCAAGCTACACCGATAGAGGTCATTGATGGGACACCTTTGTCTTTTGGTCCCATTCAGCATCACACCGGAGTCCTGCAGTTGTGGATCAACGAACATCTGGAACACATATCATTGGATGTGATTAAGTCACCATCTTACCCGATTGTGTTGGGTTTACCCTGGTTGTTGTACCACAACCCTAAAATAAATTGGGTAAACCGGACATTGACGTTTAATTCGGATCGTTGTTTGCTGGAATGTTCCTCTTCAGGAATATCTGTTGGGATATCCACTATCGCCACACAGACAGAGGTGAACGGAACATCTTATGTATGCCAAACGTCTACCATACCTCCTGAATATATTGATTACTCTTCAGTGTTTTCGGAACCAGGGGACATTCCATTACCTCCTCATAGAAGTTTTGATTGTGCCATAGATCTATTGCCGGATTCTGTGATTCCACATGGACGAGTGTACTCCTTATCCCCACAAGAAAGAACAGCCTTGCAAGAATATCTAAACGACTGTCTTCAGAAACAGTATATCACCCCTTCCAAGTCTCCTGCGGGATTTCCGCTGTTTTTCGTCAAGAAAAAGGAGGGTACGTTACGTCCCTGTGTGGATTATCGGCAGTTAAACGATCTTACCCGGAAAGACAGATATCCATTGCCTCTAATACGTGATATCCTGGAATCCTTGCACTCCGCCTGTGTGTTCTCTAAGTTGGATTTAAGAGGGGCGTACCACCTGGTGCGAATTAAGGCTGGAGACGAGTGGAAAACGGCTTTCAAGACACCCTTGGGGCACTATGAATATTGTGTAATGCCTTTCGGACTATGCAATGCCCCAGCCATTTTCCAGCGTTTGATGGATGATATATTTTCGGATCTATACGGAATATCAGTATGGGTATATCTAGATGATATACTGATCTTTTCGAAAGATGAGAAGGAACATATCATACATGTCAAAGAAGTTCTCAACCGTTTACGTCAGAACCTCTTATACGCCAAAACTGAGAAATGTCTCTTCAATCAAGACAAGATTGAGTTTCTTGGGTACGTGATTTGCCGTTCTGGCATACAGATGGACCCTACCAAGTCACGGGCAATTCAAGAATGGCAACGTCGTAATAATGTGAAGGCCCTTCAGCGATTCCTGGGATTCGCCAATTTCTATAGGCGCTTTATACCTGGTTTTTCCAGTCTCACAGCACCTCTAACCAGTTTAACCAGCAGTAAGACGTTGTTTGTGTGGAACGTGGAAGCTAGTAATGCGTTCGAACATCTTAAGGACGTCTTCAGCACCTCTCCCATCCTACATCATCCCGATGAGAGTCGACCATTCATTGTGGAAGCAGATGCGTCTAATTTCGCCGTTGGATCAGTTCTGCTACAAAAGGACCCGCAGTCAGATGTGGAATTCCCAGTGGCTTATTTTTCCCGGAAATTGACGTCGAGTGAACGGAACTATGCCGTGATCGAGAAGGAACTTTTAGCCATCAAATTAGCCTTTGAGGAATGGCGTCATCACCTTTTGGGAGGTCGATTTCCTGTTGAGGTCCGTACCGACCATAGGAATCTGCAGTACCTACGGTCTCTTCAATGTCGTACTTCCCGCCAGGCCCGTTGGGCGTTTTTCTTTTCCCATTACGATTTTACAATCACATACATACCTAATGCTCGGAATCTGAAGGCTGACGCGTTATCTCGCTCCTTGGAAGACATCAAGCAAGACGGCCAGAATCAGCTATTACTAGCCCCAGAACATTTCTTGTTTTCTGTGTCTCATTGCCTGGATACGTTCTTACAGGAAACATTGGCAGATCCTGATAGACCGGAACTATTGAAATTACCCCAAGTTAGTGAGAACGAGGGGTTGCTCTTCTTCAGTGGGAGATTGTATGCACCCACCAACTCTCTTCGGGTTTCCATCTTACAAGCATTCCACGATTCAAAGATCGGGGGCCATCGAGGCATACGTGCAACACAAGAACTTGTCGCCCGACAGTTTTGGTGGCCAGGATTGGCTAAACAAGTCAAACTATACGTGGAATGTTGTCCAGTATGTGCACAGGTAAAGACACCCAGAAGGAAACCACTCGGTCTACTCCAACCCATCGAGACACCGCCCTATCCTTGGCACACCATAGCCACTGATTTCATAGTGGAACTACCACCTTCCGAGGGCTTCACATGCATAATGGTTGTTGTTGACTGTTTTTCCAAGATGGCTCATTTTGTCCCCTTCGCAAAGATTCCCTCTGCGAGTTCCATGGCCCGAGCATTTCTGCACAACATATACCGGTTACACGGACTACCTGATAAGATCATCTCGGACCGTGGTTCCCAGTTCATCTCATCCTTTTGGAAACAGTTGTGTCGTCACCTGGACATACATCGAGCACTTAGTTCTGGCTACCATCCACAGTCCAACGGACAGACGGAGAGGACCAACCAGACGTTGGAACAATATCTGCGTTGTTTTTCCAACGCCTCTCAGACCAACTGGGCATTGCACTTGGACTTAGCTGAGGTGGCTTATAACAACTCGGTCCATTCTGCGACAGGATTAAGCCCCTTTCTTTGTTCCTATGGACTCAGTCCTAGACTTTTTCCGTTTGTTCCTGTACGACCTAGCACGGTTCCTTCTGCTGATCAGCTGATTCTAGAAATCCGAAGACTACATGCTCAGGCGACTGGCACCCTGGTTAAGGCACGTGAGGACATGAAGGTCCAGGCAGACAGGAGGCGTACCCCGGAACCTATATTCTGGGTTGGTGGGAAGGTGTGGCTTTCTTCCAAGAACTTACCTGTTCGCAACCTACCCACAAAACTTGCTCCCCGTTTCCTAAGGCCCTTCCGAATAACTAAACGGATTTCCCCGGTGGCATTCAAACTAGATCTTCCCCCGTCCTGGCGGGTACATCCCGTGTTTCACGTCTCTTTGTTCAAGCCTTACCTGGATGACCCCTATGGGCGCACGGGCTCTCGTCCTGCGGCCATTGAGGTGCAGGGGGTTCCTGAATATGAGGTCCGGGAGATCTGTGATTCTCGTTTCCATCGGGGCCAATTACAGCTCCTGGTGGATTGGGAGGGGTATTCGGCTTGTGACCGCACTTGGGAACCTGTTGGGAATGTCCACGCTCCTCGTTTGGTGCGTGAGTTTTATTTACGCCATCCTTGTAAACCGGGGGCCCCGGGTCTTTCTGGGAGGGAGCATGGTGTTAGGACACTCACCCGGGATCGGGAACGTCCGTGTCCTCGTGGGCGGGGAGATGCTTGGCGGCTGTACCCGCGGTTTCGCCTTGGCCGTGGGCGCCCTTTCCGTGCGCATCACTCATTTGGGGTTTGTGCCCGACCCCGGGCGAGTCGGGGTGTATTCAGGCATACGCGGAAGCAACAGGAACGGGCTTGTGGTTCAAGCCTCGTTTCCGTGAATGCCTGATTCCGCGCATGCGCCGGCTCGGATGGCGGGTCAGCCTCGCTTCCATGCCGAGCCACCATAAAGGCGCTTCCGGATCAGTACTCGCCGCGTCTCAACGCGGTTTGGTCCTGACCTCCCGCTCGCTACTGATTCATTGTCCTTTCTTGCTTTCCTTCTGGTTCCTGCCTTCCCTTGTCCTGGTGGTTGGTTCCTTAGGTCTAGGGTCTGGCTTCCCGGGGTTGGGGTTTTGTCCGGTCCTGGTCTGTGCCTCCGGTACCTTCCCTTTCCCTTCCTGCCCATATCCTCCCCTTGCCTGAATTCTCCTCTGCCCAGTGCTTGGGTGCCAGTGCCTCCAGTGCCTTTTCGGCCTATTCCGCTGTCCGCCTTTGCTGCCCTACCTCAGTCTCGGCTGCCTTCACTCACCATCTTCAGAGGATTCCTGCAGTATCCTAACTACGCACTCAAGCCTGCTGTCTACATCTACCGGCCTTCCCTGTCCAGTGCTCGCACTGTTCTGGCGCCACGTAAATCCAGGGAAGTGTCCATCCGTGGCGCTAGGAATCGGACCCATTTTCAATCCTGTAATCAGGACGGGACCTGGGCGGTTCTTGGCGTTACTCTGTCATCTTCTTTTCTACAAACAACGTCCTGGCGACCCCGGCACGCAAGCCTACAGGAAACACAGGTACGCAGCGTCCTAGGGACGCACATCTTGACAGACTTTAAGTTGCCCCATCCTGACTTTGGCAACATTTGTTGGTTTTAAATTGCCTTGTTTTTACTTCCTTTTTATTTGGGTAATGGCAGTTTGCATAAAGTTATAAAAGTATTGCACCATCATGTTGCCGGGTATTAAATAAACTTGCATGCTTACATTTACAGTGAATTGGGTTATTCCCATCAAGAAGCTGCACTTTGCAGTTTTGTTCCTCCTCAGACCTCTTCCTCGTCCCAGTACTTAGGGGATTATGGGATTTGCAGTCCCTAATGCAAAAAAAAAATTTCAAACTTGGTTTTGGATCTTGAACTCATTTCTGTTCCCAATAAATAATATTCTGTACCAGACTATCATAAGGATCCATCACAAGATTTGATTTATGGAGAATTACACATTTTTAGAGTTTAAAGGGGAGCTCTTAGCACTATATGTCTCCATGGTTTTAAAAGGGTTTTCATTTCTCCCAATAGCTAGGGGTTTAGGGATGTTTTCTCCGATATTAAGATGTTCAACATGGGGAGCAAAAAGATTGTTCTGACAACAAGCCATTACATACTTGGGCTTTGAGGATGTGTTTTCTCTATAGTAAGACAAATACTGTGTCTCACCCAATAGAGTCTTCTTATTCCCCTGGGCCCTTTCTCCTCCCAGGTGATCTGCAGAACACCACCCCCAAGGTCAGGATCAGAAAGTGGCTGCTTTTCCCTGGCCACCTGCGAGGAGACTTTAGGTAGGGTCTTTATGAGGACTCCACAGGATTCATCACACTAAATCACACTAAATCACTGGCCTCCAAAACTATATATCTATCACAGTTTATCCAATCTAAGTTTCTGTTAACCCAATCCATGAACAAAGTAATGGAATTGTTGAACAGACATGCGCCCCTAGGCAAATCATTGGGCTAGGATTACATATCTGGCAGGGTAGATGTTGGACTTGCATACAGGTATGTGAATGCCAGAACTACCTGCTAGCAGCAAACGTTTCAGCGAGGAAGGTTAATTGTGTGCCTTCGGCAGGAACAGTAGCTCACAATGACCCTGTACAAAACATTAATTGTCCAAAAATGGGTGAGAATTAGTAACTGTGCCATGTGCACATGATTCATAAATGGGACATGTGTGCAATAATTACAAAAGAACTGCCATAATTATAAAAAGAACAGTGAAATGACTCACCATATGTAAGAGATATGAGGGACATTGTTAAAAACACAGAAGGACCAATGAGTTCATAAGAATTAGCAAAGTTTGAATCCTTCGCACATGTGCTGTGAATATATAAAAACAGAGAAACAGGAAACTGGTGTAAGCACACTGCACTGAATGAACTTAAAAGAACTCTTAGGACAACCACTTGCATGCAGTCATATCTGAATGGTGCATTTAATAGGCTGCTGGTAGAAGGGGAAAGATGTATGGTGAGTAGTCCCCTGTAAATTGAAAGCTCAGGGTTACACAATGTTAATTGCTGAGAGAGAGTATGATGAAAGCCTTAGTGCATCTGCCTGTGCAAGCCATGCGAGGAATAGAGAGCTCCCATATCAGGGCATTACTCATGAGTGGAAGGATGAGTCATGACGTGAAAATACAAAATGAGGGGGGAACGGCTGTCATAGTATTCGAAAATAAAGGCAGCCATTTTCTGGAGGTTTTGCAAAACACTAGCACTAAAACAGAGGAGTTTTCAAGAACTCACAAAAAGGAACAATCCTACTTTTTAGGCATTTACACATTTGCCTCATATGTACCTAAGTGGGAGGGTGACTGGAAACAACAGTGATATGTTGGAGGGGTCATAATCAGTTTGGGCATCCTATCGGATGAATTCCTACTATTCCAGAGAGTGGCTGAATGTTCCCTAGTTACTCTGAGTGGGAAATATACTGGGTCCTCAGAAGTGACAGTTATTCCTGCAAACACTCATATCTTTTTTGTGAACCTCTTCATCCATGGGAACAAAAGCTGTGCACCACAGCTGCCAGGCAATAGTGGGTGCAAAAAGGGCAGATCATTCAGGGCCCAGAGAGGTTAGTCAGTGTGATAGTCTCAGTCAATGGCCAATGGCAATGGTAGAGTTTAGCTGGAGGGGAGAAACCTCCAATCCCTGCATAGCAGTTAAGGACTTCATTCCTGAATCATGTCTGCTGAGTGATGACCTTCCTGCCCCAGAAGTAATCACTGCGGTCACTAGAGTGAGAGTTCTGGAAGCAGCCAGAGAAGCAGCACTTGAGACCATGGCTTCAAAGTACTTCCTGCTGGAGAGTGCAAGAGACTGGTGGTTTATGTACTTGGGTTAGGATCCAGAATGGTCCAGTGCATGGAACAGTCCACTATATTTGAAGGCTAGCCAGGACTTAATGAAGAACTAGCATGACGAGAAGGCCATCGTGACAGAGTACAGTCCAGAATAATTGGTCTACTTGGTGGAGCCTGTTAAACAGAGCACAGTTCCGAACACATGGACTGGGCCCTACGTAGTTCTAGAAAATATCAGAGATGTTAACTACCTCATTGCTACATGGGCTTCTAGGCATGCACATAGGGACTTTCATGTCAACCTGCTGAAGCCTTATTACAGCAGGGATGGCTTGGTGTTAGCTCTGGTGACTAATGGTGAGCCTGAAGAGGAGACTGAACCCCTCCCAGACTTGCCACACACAGACGCGGCAGATGGGCTATAGAGAGGAGAAAAATCTCCTCTGGCCTAACAGATCAGCTTTTGTAAGACTGCCAGAGGCTGCTGTTGCAGGTCTGCTCTCACAGACTTTAGGTCACACAGAATGGTGTGTCGATGACATTGACCCATGTGACAAGCTCAGTAACCTGACCCTGTCAGGAGGGGATAGGAACCCCTCTCATCTTGGGGTAGGAGACCATACTAAAGCAGAGGGGGTGGTGGCAGCTCAGAGGGACCCATTTCCTGTCCCCTTCCCAAATTCCTGTCCTTATATGTGTGGTACCAACTTGAACCCTTTCCTCTTGACAAATATTCTGACAAATTCTCTTTGTTCTACAACTGTTACAGAAGCAATAACCATACAGAGAGATCATCCACGGAACAGCAGCCCATCAGTGTCCCACCCAATCCGCTAACAGATCCTACCCGGAGTGGGAGAGCCAAAATGAGAAGAACTCAGCTTTCCCAGATGCTGTGTGCCACTCTCTAGCCCCAGCGTGATTAAAGAAAAACCGCTGTGGCTGCCCTAGACCACCAGGGACTTAAAGGGTAGCAGCAATCTCTCAGTAGGACTGCACTTACCTTGGCCAAATCTCGCCACAGTCAACTTATATGAACACAAACACATTACAGCATGGGTTGACATTGTTGTATCATAGTGGTCCCATGCAGAGAAAAGGAGCTGCACTTAACCTGCTCTTTGTAACTTATCATGATTGTAAGACCTCCTGGGTGGGGAAGACACAGCCAAATTGGCCACAGTCAGCAAACCAATCAGAGGATGGGGAAGAGAATAAAAGAGGCAACATCAAGCAGGATGTTGAGGGTTGCTCAGGTGAGGTCAGTGGAGGAGGAGGTTGCAGACTAAGAGAGCAGCGGGGGAAGCATGGTGGATTGGAATGTAGAGGCAATTTTCGGAAATGGTGAGGTATTGGTTGGTGAGAGAAAGTGGTACTAATTGATGAGTGTGCATGCAAGGCTAGTGAGAGAGATTGTTAGAGGGAGTGCAGAGTGCAGGGTGGGAGTAGAAGGTAGTTGCTAGAGTGAAAGGAGTGTGACTGGGGAGAAGGTAAGGTTCGGCAGTAGCAGTATTGTGGAGAAGGAGTAGTAGTGAGGAGGAGGGAATAGTAGGATGAAGAGGGAGTAGTAGTGAGGAGGAAGGAGTAGTAGTATGGAAGAGTGAGTAGTAGCATGGAGGAGGGAGTAGTAGTGTGGACAAGGGAGCAGTAGTATGGAAGAGGCAGCAGTAGTATAGAGGTGGGAGTAGTAGTGTGGAGGATGGAGTAATAACTTGGAAGAGTGCAGGCAAGTAGTAGTAGGAGTGAGAGGCAAAGGAGGGTCAACGGAGGAAGGTGCAAGGAAGAGAAGGAGTGAAGGTTGGTGGAGTTGGGAGCAGGAGAGTTTAGATAGGAGAATAATATACAGAGATGGGAGAGGAATATCAGGGCATGAGAGGAAGAAAACCGAGTCAGGCACAGTGTCTGAAAGGCAAAACCCCAGAACCTCTTGTAGCTATTAACAAAAATTGTAGTGTGTGTGTAGCACAAAAAGTCCTTGAGCGAGTCTACATTGAGAAGGCTATAGCCATAAGTTATCCCAACCAACTAGCCTAGAAATTAGAAAGTAGTCAATAGTAATAACCCTGGGAATAGGGAATCTTGGATAAGGGTGCTACTTCAGACAAGAGAGAGAGGGACATCCCTAGCACCCTGCTAAATATATCAATAAAAACCCTCAAACTGCCTCTTGGAGTTGGAGTATTCTATGAACCATTTGTGGCATGCAGTGTCATCGTGGGATCCCGTAGACAATGATACAGAGGTCAACCACTGCCATTCAGAATGTTAAGGGTAGTGAGACTGATGGATACTGCCCCAGTCCCAATGAGGGTAACCTGTGAAGCAGCTGGGTCTGATTTATACAGGGACAAAGAAGTTACAATTGCACCAAGAGGCAGGGCCACGGTTAAGACCAGTTTAAGGTTTGCCTAAAATCTGGGTTGGCCCATAAGAATTGACTTGGATGTTGGAGCTAGAGTTATTGACATGGATTACCAGAGATAAATTAAAGTAATCATGTTCAACCTTGGGAATACCTCTTACATTGTGAGACCTGGCCAACCCATAGCTCAACTAGTCGGTGACAGAACCATCATTCCAGAGTTAGGGGAAGTGGAAATGCTGGAGCCAAATGAACAAGCAGATGCTGGGTTTAAGGGCAATATGGCAGAATTAGAATTAAGAACCCAGTCCCACAAACACCCAGTTCCCACCTCCCTCGAGTTTTCAGAAGCCAGAAGGACTGATCTGCTTCTCGAGTAAGCTACGAAGTAGTTGGTGACAGTAGCTTAGAGCCAAACTTTGAAAATGCCACTTCTTTTTTGACAGAAAGGGACTCATGTAAAGAGTTGATGTCAACCCTCAGGGTAAAGGCACCAACGACCATGAAATGCTGGAATCAAAGCAATTCCGTAGGACTGTGTTGGAGTTGGTCCACTCTAGCCTGATGGCGGGAAATCTCGAACTAGAGAAGGTCCAAAATGCTCTTCTAAGCTGATTCATTTGGCACCGAGAATATGTGGAAATAAAACAGCTTTGTGCCACCTGTCTGATCTGCCAGAAAACATCTCCTGATGATGTATCCTGGGCCCCACAACAACCACTACCAATTGTTGAGATCCTGTTTTTCCAGAGCTGCATGGACATAGACGGCCCCTGGGAAACTTTGAAATCTGGAAACTGCTACATCCTCGGAACTGTGGACTTTGCAACCTGATATCTGGAAGCTTTTCACCTGAGAGTTAACACAACCAAAGCCATCCTCAAGGTCCTCATACCACATTTCACTTGGGTGGCCTTTCTAGCTGAAATTCTCACCAACCAGCAAAGTATTTTTTATGATGAAACTGATGGGCAACTTGAAGACACTGATAAACATAAAGATCCTGCAGAAGCTCGACAATCTATCCCTAGATTGACGGCTTAAGGTGGCGATTCAACCACACTTAAAAATGCATTCTTAGGAGCCTGATTATTCAGGATGGATGAAATTGGGATGACATGATTCCTCAGGCCCTATTTTCTATGCAGAAAACACCTCCATCGTCTGCAGGCCTCTCACCCTTTGAGTTGGTCTATGGCCAAAACTCCAGTGATATTCTGGACATCCTGCTGGAAGAATGGGAAGGGCCAGACAGCTGACAGACCAGTGACCATCCAATGGTGAGAAATACCCAAGAATACATGGAGAAGGTATGCTAAACTCATCTACAAGAAACTCAGGCCCGCTCGTAGAAATCGTACTACATGAAAGCCAGGTTACACACTTTTCATTTGGTAAACAAGGTGATGGTCTTAGTCCCCACTACGCAAAATAAACTACTGGCCAGATGGCACGGACCCCATGTCATTACTAAAGTGGTCTTCACTCTAACCTATAAGTCTAACAAGTTGATTGGCGGAAACCTTCACAGTTATATCATGTAGATAAATTAAAAGCCTGGATATACAACAACAATCCTCCACTCTGGTTGTTTTATGCCAACAACACTAGAAAGACCCCCCTAACAATCAAAGTTCATGGGGTCTCCATCCCTGCAGGTCTCTCCAGGACTAGTCACCAGTAGCTTGCTCAGCTGATTGAAGGGTACCTATATATTGTCACTGAAACCTGGGCATGAAGGGAGTATTGTACAAATTCCAGACACTTGCGGAGAGGGTCATATGCCTCAAACCTACCAGCTACCCACGGCAACTAAACAAATAATATAAGAAGAATTGAAAAAGATGCTTGACCTAGGTGTAATTAACTCTTACATTGAGTGGTCTTCACCAATAGTCCTCGTACTAAAGCCTGAAAATGCCTGGCAATTTTGCATTGATTTCCAGGGCCTTAATAAAATCTCCCAATTAAATTTCTGGGGCCTCAATTAAATCGCCCAATGGCATAGTTGGATGGATTGGTTGGGACCCTGGGCAGAGCAAAGTTTATTTCTACATAAGACCCAATGAAAGGATACTGCCAGGTACCCCTGGATGAAGAAGTGAAGTCCATGACTGTTTTCTCCCCTCCTGAGGGCCTGTTTCAATTTTCAGTATTGCCATGTCATCTCCATGGGGCTCTAGCAACATTCCAGAGACTGATAGACAGGGTCCTGGCTGAATGTCACTCATTTGCAGGGGCTTATCTTAACAATATCGTCATCTACAGTACCAAGTGACAGGACGATCTTAAACATCTAAATCCATCTGCAATCAGCTATGGAAGGACCATCTATCAACCAACCCGGCAAAATGTCAACTGGCACAATCGAGTATAAAATGCTTTGGATTTGAAGCAGGAAATGGGTAGGTCCTACCACAGGAAGCTATAGTTGAATTAGTCCAAAAGATTCTGAAGCCTATTACAAAAATGGATGAATGGTCTTTTCTCTTCCCCGTCGGCTACTATTGAATGTTCATACCAGACTTCCTGGGAAAAGCCAGACCTCATACTGAGAAACTTTTAAAATGTCATCCAATTATCATCCAGATGGACACAGGGCCCAAAAGGCCTTCGGTCAACTGAAGGAGGCTCTTTGTAAAAGCCCAGTATTAAATGTGCCCGACTTTACTAAGGAGTTTTCCTTCAAATGGATGCTTTGTCTATTGTTCTTGGGGCACTACTGTCACAGTTACAGGAGGGGGAGGAGAAACCGACCATGTTCAACAGCAGGAAACTATTTCCCCAAGAAAAGAACTGCCCAGGATGGAATGTTTAGCAATTAAATGTTCTGTATTCTGCCTCTGGTATTACCTAACTGAACAACATTTTAAACATATAACGGTCCATGCACCATTGGTCTGGATAGTGAGAATGAAAGATACTAATCCCAAGTCTTGATAAGATTCCTGACACTACAGCTGTGCTCCTTTAAAGATGAACATAGGCCTAGGACCAAGAAGGCAAATGTAGACTGTCTGTCCCGCTATCCTCTGGCAGCCAGTTGTCAGGACGAGGAGGACAATTTAGGGGAAAGTTGTGGAGGTATGTGACAAGGACAGTAACCTGACCTTGTAACCCGGGGATAGAATTCCCTCTCAGCCTGCTGTAGGAGGCTAACCAGCATGGAAGCTGGAGCCAGACCCACACCAGAGGGGGTGGTGGCTGTTGAGAGGGCCCCATTTTCTATCCCCTCCGCAAGTGACTTTCTTTACATGTGCAGTACCAAATTGCATCATCCCATGCCCTTTCTCAAAAATGGTAAACAAATTCTCTCTTTCTTTTCTAGAACTGGCAGAAAAGCAACAACCATGCCAAGAGACCACCCAGAGAACAACAACCCATCAGCGCCACACGTGATCTGCACGCCTTGATCCCATAACACAAACTCAGACACTTGATAGGGTGGGCCGCCATTGTTGCAGCATGCCAGCCTTGTGCGTGAAAAAAGGGCATGGCCTAAAACTTTCTAACTTCCCATTATTGTAACAACTCCCTTGTGTGGAATAAAGGTTCGGATTGGCCAGGCTCCCCAAACCAATCAGAGGATGGGAAGGTGCATGAGAGAGGCAACATGAAGTACAAAGTTGCAGGTTGTTTGGGGGAGGTCAGAGAAAGAGGAGGTGGTGCACAAAGAGACCAGCAGGAGGAAGGATAGTGGATTGGAGTGTGGTTCAAATTCACTGGTTGCATTGTTGCAGACAGGGAGAAAATGTTGAGCTGGTGTTGAGCTGACGTTTGCTGCGGTTTGAAGTGGCAATTGAAGAAGTGCGGGTCATCTGGGTCACAATGGTTCAGGGTTAATTCGACACTTGATTTTGTACCTGCGCCAAAGATGTGATTCGAAAAGTGATTCAAACATGACGGTTGTTGTTGTTTGGGTTGCTACTGGATCACATTCCCACCTCTATTGAGAGTATAGCCTTCCCTCAGCCCACGCTATGACAAACGGAAGAAGGAAGTACATCTCTTAGCTGTCCTGTTTTAACTTTACTATTAGGATCACTGTTGGTTGGCAGAGATGTGGTCCTCTAGTTCAAGCCGGGCAACAACGCTCTTTGCTGGTATGGTGCAACAGTGAACTGGTTGGAATGTGTGGTGCAGTCACTAGAAGATCACAGAGGTGCCAAAGGCAGCCCAGGAAGGTCCTGTTGGTGCAATGGTTTCAAATGGGTGTGAAACACAGAACAAAGTGGTTAATCAATGAAAACACATGGATACTGGTTGTTCTGGATCTCTGGTTGCTGTGAGTCCCAATCCAAGGGTGCAGGGACAAGACAGGCCCTTGCTTTTGTTCTCCTAAACACAAGGGAAGCTGCTAGGAGTGTTTGCCTCCAGTGAGGTGCTGGGTACCAGTGAAGCTGAGAGAGAAGCAGGTATGTGTCAATGTGTGCTCCTTTTTGAATTCGCTTCCGATCCTGGCAATTCTATACACATTTTAAAATTCAGATAAAATATGCTATCAATCCTAGAGAATGGCTATGGATGTAAAAAAGCTGATTCTTATAGTGAGATCTGCTGATTCCTTGGTAAAGAGCTAGAGAATATTAATCATGTGGTAATACAATGTGAAGCATTACCTGCTCGCCGTTTGATCTGTTTTGTGTTTCATGCGAGGGAGCTGAGACTTCAACCTTGGGAATCCTTATGGAAGCAATTGTTCATGTTAAATTCATTTTTGTTATGCAAAGCTCTATTCCAAATCTTATGCATGATAACATTAATTAGGTGAGATAAGTTAATGCATTAATGGCAGAATCAAGCGGATGGAGATGAGTTTGATTAAGATGTGGTAACTTTACCTTTTTTCTATAAGGTTTTGTAAGATTTTAAAATGAATTGATAAGGTATGCTAATGTTTTACATGTGATGAATTGTGTGCTGTTTTAAATTAGAACCTTTTCTCTTGAAGTGATAATTTAATGTTTGCATTATTCTTGTGTAGATTTTATGTAAACCAATTGCACAACAAACAAATAAAAAATAAAACATAAAAAAGCAGGTCTTGCTCCAGGAACAGGTCAGCCCCATTATTCCCTGGGGGTGGTTAGGAAGCAGCATGTTTCTCTATCCTGAACACTCAATGTTCAACTCTCCCAAAAGGGGTGTAAATAAATTATTCTTTATACCTGGATGGTCCAAATGTGAATCAAAGAAAGAGTGGGAGACCACTTCTTTTAAAGGCAGACGTCCATAGATGATTGTTAAAAAGCAAGCCTGCTTTAAAGGGTCGAACCTCTGTCCTTGGGACAAGTGCTATTTGCCTTTCTACATCATACCCAAAGTGGTTTGTGTTAAAGGAAGTGATGGACATAGGATGGAAGGAGAGATACAGAGAGAATCAAGATGGTAGAACCCTTCTCCACTGAGTTCTCAGTGACTGCACTAACTCCATACCCTTCTCAGACCCATAGAATCAAGTGCCCATTAGTATGCAACACCCTAGTGGAGGCTACTCTTTAGGTGTAAGGATAAGGTTCTTTGATTCCCGCTTCCCAGGACAGCTCCTGCCTGGAGGATGTCCTGCTGGAGAGGGATGTTACCAGACTTTGACAAGCATTTAAGGAGAGGCACAGTCTTTCAGTCTCTTGCACTGCAGGCTGGCAGGGCCAGGATGTCTGGTCTGAATACACACAACCCTTCCACAGCTGGCATGGGCTCCCAATGCTGGCACATGTATGATATAAATCATAAGTGACTTCTTGTGGTTATTTGGATTACTAGCCAACCTACACTAAACTCAGGCACGGCTTTATTATTATTTATTCCATGTGTTTGTGGATTAGACATAAACCTTTCACACCATACAATTTAAAATATAACACAAATACAACATTTACAAATCCATTCATATAATTTAAAACAAGATATAGCAAATACATATTTAGAAGAAACATTCTACAATGTATAGTAATAATAAAGAAATGTTGTTAATAACATCAATTCAAATCTTTATTCGCACCATGTTATGGTGAACCACATAACAACCCCCCCTTTTTAGACCGAGGCTCAAGCCCTCATTTACCACCCCTCCAAATGATCTTATAATGCTATCTTACTTCTCCAACTCTTTAAATGTGTGCTCTGAAAAATTAATCAATGCTATAAACGTGTTCACTCTCTCACCAGAAAAGAGGACCTGCCACCAATCATCTAGGCTATACGTCTTGCTTGTTTCAAAGATCTTTCCTAAATGTAAAGTTCTCTTTTCCACCAGCCACGGGCACGATAGTGATAGATGCCGTAAACTTTCCCTGGAACCTTCATTCTTACAGAATCTACAATATAGATGTTCTCCACTCCATTGTTTCCTTGCAATCAAAATGTCTTTCATCAAATATAGATTCAGGTGAAACCTAAGAAACTGGAATCTATATTGACTACAAGGGAACGATTTAAAGATTAAACTGCCACCAGAACAGCATTTCCTCATGACTGTGTGGTTTTGGTAACAGAGGTTCATACTGTAAATGAAGCCTCTGTACTGAAGTGAGCTGGCTGTCACAGCAGCTATCAAAAGGGCACATGTGATCTCTTAACCTGTTTTGTGCTACTGGAGAGTAGGAGCTGCAGATTCAGAGACTGGTGCAGCAGGGCATATGTCACTGTGCGTTTGGCTTGGAGCATATTAAGGGAGGATCTGGTTAGCAGATCACCATCTATAAGATGGAATAACCTGCACCATTTTAGTAATTAATAAAATTAAAAAAACAAGTGCTTCTCTACCCTTGCCAGGTGGCAATTCTTCACAAGCATACAGAGACAGGGAGAGGAATATCAGGACATGAGAGGAGGAAGACTGAGTCGGGTAAAGTGAAAGGCACATCCCCAGAACCTGGCAGCTAATAACAAAGGTGGTAGTGTAGAACTAGCTTAGAAAGTCCCTGGGGGAGTCTAAATAAAGAAGGTCATTGCCTTTAGGTTATCCCAACCTGAAAGCCTAGAAACTAGACAGAATATTCCAACAGTCTGTATATACAAAACCGAAGGACTACTTCTAGATGAGAGAGGGAGAGACAGCTCTAGTGCTCTGCTACATAAATCAATAAGATCCCTTGGCCCGGGAGAAACTAAGCCAGGGAAGAACATAACTCACTGGATACCTGACAAGATGAGGAACACAATCATGCAGGAAATCTCCAAAAGGTTTACTCCTGGGGTCATCGAGAATTTGATAGTCCCTGGGCTAGCCGTGTGGTGCTGGTTTCTAAAACATCCAGCAAATGGCCAATGAAAGGTTAGCATTTTACACACCAGAGGGGCACTACCAGTTTATTGTTATACCCTCTGGGTTGAGAAATGCCCCTGCCACCTTTTGAAGGATGATAAAAAAGGGGCCTGCCTGGCTTAGAATTATTCGGCATTGCCTCTTTAGATGATTTTGCAGTCTTTAGCTACACCTATGAAGACCATCTATCCCATCTCAAACAGGTACTACAAGGCTGCAGATTCCTGGCTTGACTGTGAGGCTTCAAAGTGCCAGATAGCACATGCTACTGTGACTTATCTGGTACACCAAGTGGGTGGCAGTAAGAAACAGCCTCTTCGAGCAAAAATATGAGTAGTACAGATGTGTGGCTGTTCTTCCTCTGGTGAGAGCATTCCTTGGCCTCACTATGAATTACCATTCTTTTGTCAAGTGGTATGGGACCATTGCACTTCCCTTGAATTGTTTCAGATCAAAGAAAATGCCAAAGAAAGTAATGTGGACTCCTGCTTGCAAAAGAGCTTTTCCGAATTTAAAAGATGATTTTTTTGGGGCCCCAGCTCTAAAGATCCCTAATATGGACAAGATATTATTATCCGAACAGAAGCCTGTGAATTTAGAATTGGAACATTTTTAGTGCAGCTAAACTCAGACATGTTGAACAGCCCGTTGCCTTAATTGGCAGGTGACTGACCAAGAGAGAAGAAACTGAGAAGGGGCCTTTACGGTGGTGTGGACCATCTCCAAGTTGAAACCCTACATTTGTGGGTCCCACTTTACCGTCCAAATAGACCACTGGTGTCTCAGGTGGTTAATGGCCACACAGGAAGAGGATCCAAAGTTCTTGCATTGGGCCGTTGCCTCACATGGAATGACTATGGACATCCAGCAGACACCTGTATCATAGTTACTGAGTATAAATCAAACACTTAGAAGGGTGGTGCTAAACCATTTGTGGCAAGGGCGTATGACAGAATGTCATCTGTGGGGGCAGAATAGCATTAGCTTGATTGATTTTTTAATATAAAATGATGTGGGTAAATCCATCTATGGGACTGAGATCTACTAATCAGATCCATCTTTTACAATGCTCTATGATGAAAAGTCACTTTCCTTATAGTTTTGCAACATGGCAGTTTCAGAGTGGCGTGTGCCTTCCTGCTAACAGCCCAATGGAACCCAATGTTCCAGTAGCCAGGGTCTCTTGTTAACTGTGGGCATCCCTGGTCCAAGATTCTATAATTTTGTGCTCCAGGGATTGGTGGCAGAGTAAACTCTAATTATAAGCCATGTGTTGTTTTGGCATGGTGTTCTCTGGGAATCTACAATTATACTGGACGAGACCTTTTGGTTTCAATTTATTATCATATTGGTTGCTGGTGACTCATTTAC
This sequence comes from Ambystoma mexicanum, assembly GCF_040938575.1. Classification (NCBI taxonomy): domain Eukaryota; kingdom Metazoa; phylum Chordata; class Amphibia; order Caudata; family Ambystomatidae; genus Ambystoma; species Ambystoma mexicanum. The sequence continues at coordinate 1,198,637,744 of NC_090925.1, forward strand.
CTGACAGGGTTTCCTATGTATCAGTGCCTGGGAGTGTGTTTCATCCAAAATAACTATTTGGGCCCAGCCCAGGAAACCCCTTTTGATTTCTCTTGGAAGTCTGATCACCTTCTGAAGAGGACAGGAACTCTACCTAGGGGGTTAGCTTTATAACCTCTGCTTCAAATGCATGCCCTGCCAGGACAATGTAGAGCTCACACCAAGGTGATAATTGCCAGAGACTCTTTGGTGTAGGAAAGACATCCTTGCCCACGCATCTAAAGCAGAACAATGTGTGGGGATGTCAACTGTAAAAGAAATGGTGATCAAAACAAAGTTGTGAGCTTCTTCCAGCTCCTAGCTTCCTTTTCAGCTTCCCTTCCCCAAGTTCAAGAAAGTTCTGCAAACATCTCAACTTATACTTGGCTTCAGCCTTTCAATGTTCAACACAACTCCTGGTCAACTTGACACACCTTATGTACTGCATTAACAGTTCACTTAAAGTGCTCTTTCTTGGTTTATTTCCACAATGTCTTTGGCTTTCACAGTTGAGGGTTCCCTGGTCTAGGTGCAGTTGTCAGACCACACTGTCCACCCATCAAAGGCCACACAACCAGGAACCATAGGCCCTTCAGCACACACAAGTTCTTCTGTATTTGCCCATGTGTATAGCTTCAAACTTCCTTAGATTCTTCTTGTCTGCCTCTTGGCTTTATATGCAGGTTCACACTTTCCTGGCTTCTCCTGGTTAGCCTCTTGGCTTTGCCACAATGTGTCACACATTCACTGGCAGAACTTCATGCGCCAGTTGTAGGAGGAAGGGTCTTACTTGAAGGGGGACACCAACCTGCTATGGTCACCTTCAGGAGACTCTGTAGGCTCACTGTACAGGAGCCCACCTTCCCAATATGTCATGTTATGTTAAGTTTATTTCTACATTGGACATATGCCCGAGGGCATCTTGGCGCTACCACAGTTAAGCAGGATATACACCAAAAAAAGAAGCGACCGATGGAATGCCAAATGGTTGGCAGTAGCTCGAAGAGCCCAAGGTAAATCATTCCAAGCCCTTGCCGCTGCTACGGAAAAGGTGCAGCCGCCCATCCGTGACAGTCGGAAGCGAGGGACTGATAGCAGGAGGGCAGACTGGGATTGGAGAGGGCGAGCAGAAAAATACTGGGCAAATTTGTCCTGAAGGTATTCAGCCCCTAACTTGTAGAAGCCTGAGGCACCAGACACATTGATTTGAACAGGATCTGCTTCTCTATCGGGAGCCAGTGAAGCTCAGAAGTGGTGAGATATGTGCACGTGCCGGAGGGCACAAGATTGCTCTGGCTGCCGCATTCTGAAATATCTGAATCTGATTAAGCAGTTGTCGCGGTTGGCCAAAATAAAGTGAGTTACAGTAATCGGCAGTGCTAAGGACAAGTGCTGCTATCACAGGGGCATGAAAGTGACACAGTTTAAAGGGGAGAACCTTCTGCGGGGTGGGCAGTTCGTAAGGGCCCGAATTGCAGACCGCACCCACTTGCTCTGACATCGAAAAGGAGGATGAAAGTTTCACCCCCAAATTTTTAACCAAAGGGGATGGAAGGGGAAATGGACCAAGAGAGACAAGCCAGAAATTGGGAGTCCAGAAGGAAAGTGGACTAGCTGTGCCGACCACAAGGACCTCAGTATTGTTACCGTTACGTTTTAACCAAATACCTGTCATCCAGACACCTAGATCCTCAAGACAACTCCTAAGCCGGGAGGCAGTGTCAGGACGAGAGAGAGCCAGATGAACCAGGATCTGCATATCGTCAGTGTAGGAGTAGTAGCGGAAGCCATGTGACCAAATAAGAAGGAGAGGACGGATATAAATATTAAACAAAATCTGTGACAGAGAGGATCCCTGTGGCACTACGCAGAACAGAGGAATGGAGTTTGAGCAGAAAGGAGGTATAGGGACTGACTGGGACCGATCAGCTAGGAAGGCGGAGAACCAGCTCAGGATTTGGCCCCTCAGGCTAGCGTTCGATAGCCGAGTGATCAAAATGGAATGATCAACGCTGTTGAACGCTGCCAACAGATCTAACAGAAGAAGGGCACGCATCCCGCGCTGAACGACTAGGCGGGTAAGGTCGTTCAACACAGAGTTCAGCACAGATTCCGTACCCCTCCTGGCCGAAAAACGGACTGAAAAATATCAAAAAACCTGGAAGTTTCCAGAAAAGATGAAAGAAGGGTAAAACAAGAGCTTCCATAACCTTCATCAGAAGCGGAAGGAGAGAAATGGGGGGGAAATGTGCAAACACACCAGAATCAAGAGACGGCTTCTTCAGAAGAGGAAGCACTTGAGCATGCTTCAGAGCACTGGGAATAAGCCCCTCTTGAAATTACAGGTTCACTGCCGTCGTGATGTGGGAGATCAAATAACCTGAGATATCTTTAAGCAAGGACAGCGGGATAGCATCAGCTGTTGAGGCCGATTAAAGACTGTGAAAGGCTGTGAGAATATTCTGATTGGAAAAAATGGGGAAGGAAAGCCAGGCGGCATTGGGGACTAGCAATTCAGGGGTAATCAGAGCTGAAATGGTTTTAGCAGTGTCATCTCTAAATTCATTCTGAATGGATTCCATTTTTGAATGAAAAAACAGCGAATGCACATCACAGAGAGCATGTGAAGGTTCTACAGAGGCACCATCCTTAGTGGGTGTAGAAAGGGACTGTACTAATTTGAACAGTGCTTTAGGCTTATCAACTGCACATTCAACCTTTTTACTAAAAAAACATTTTTTAGCAACCTGAATTGCCTTTTGATACAGCGACAGTGCCAGGTGGAAGGCAGATTTATTGTCGGTCAAATAGCCTGCACGCCATTTACTTTCAGCCTGTCGACAGCAGAGTTGTAAGGCTCTGAGTTTGGCCGAGAACCAAGGTTCGGACACGTGATTTATTTAATTACAGAGCCTAGCAGGGGCCAACAAGTCGGCAACAGCCAGAAAGGAGTCCTCCAGTATTGCTAAAGTACAGGGACTCTGACTGACACAATGTGACTGGAGGGAGGCTGACAGTACAGATGTTTCCACCTTGTGGCAATTACGTTTCAGAGTAGCATGTTTAGAAGGGCGTACTGCAGGGCTTAGCTGAAGAATGGAAAAAGAGAGCAGAAAATGATCAGACTATAACACGGGAGATAGAGATGAGACAGAGATAAGCAACTCAGGGGCACAATTAAAATCCAGTATATTACCCAGCTGATGAGTAGGTTCATGAATCAATTGAGGAAGGCCAAGATCTGACATCAAAGACAGATAGTTAGCTACCTAGCTGGTATTCGTAGTACTCATAGGAAGATTGAAGTCACCAATCACACAAAGATTAGGGTGATTCATTTTAAGTGCAGACACAAACTCTGGAAAATCAGCACAAAAAGTGGCATCCGCTCCTGGTTGTCGATATACTACTATAACAGAGAATGTGCAAGCGGGAGATGTGGAGATGCATGCCAGCATGCACTCCATCTTATGTGAGTGCACTGGTGTTGTGCAAACCACTTTATAAGATGATTTTTACATAATTCCCAACCCGCCACCTGGGTGAGTTGAGGGACGGTCGACATGTGAGAAATTGTATTTGGGGGGGAGAGCCTGAACAATCGAAGGTCCAGAGGACTCCCTCACCCAGGTCTCGGTTAAGAATAGGAGATCCAACTGAGAAGTCGCTACCAAATCGTGGCAGTCCAGAGCATGCTACAGCAACGAGCAGGTGTTGAGTAGGTCGCATTGAAGATAGCAGAATTAGGTCTAATAACCACTGGCGGGGCATTTTCAAAACCTGGTGGCCAGGTAGTTGTATCAGGTGCTTAAGATAACAGTAGTTGGTGATCCAGGCAGCCAGCATGCCGCCCACACACGGCCTCCTATGTTTTCCAGGAGGTTCACCTTCAAGCTGGGAACAGGCCTGTCTCCTTAGGCCTTCTAAAGATGGGCACTCAAGTTAGCCCTTACTAAACTCTTCCCTATTAGGACTCCCTTCAACCAATAAACTTTGGAGTTCAGGATGGTCATGTAGGTTGAGAATTTCAGGCAGCACCGCTTCCTCGTTAGTTAGGGGCCATCAGCTAATTTGGTGCCCTGGCAAGCTCTTCTTGGTTTACCAAAGTGGAATCCACCACAGTTCTGCTGTCTGCTGGCCCCACTATCCCTAAGGGCAGGAGTGTCAACACATATTTTATCACACTGTCCTTACAGTAGTGCTTGGTATTATCAGGAACACTAGCATAGGCCTCTGAAACTCTAGGCTCCCAGGACCCAGGGATACCAAGACTACTTTCGACTCTATCCCACTGGGGAAGGAGTCTGAAGAGAAGCATGCCACTGTGACAATGTATTCCTCCTCATAAGAAGGGAACGCCAGACTCACAGTGTGGATCCCCAAGGTTTTGAACTTACATTTGGTGTCCCCCTTCATGTGGTCACTTGCTCCACAAGCCACACAGGATCCATTGGGTCTTGGGGCAAAGGGAGGCTTACTGTAACCAGAGCTATGCTTGGGAGGATCACTCCCATTATTCTGAACATGCTCATGTGACCTACCCTTACTATGCTTTTTGTTTTGTGGCCCTTTTGAGAGAAAGATTTATCAGTGCCCTACTCTCATTATCTTTGTGCTTTTTCCCCTCCTCCTGCTTACCAGAAGCATGCTTGTCCTTATGGGACACTCTGTGTGACACCCATAAATCTGCTGCAATGGCTAACTTCTTTGGATCTATCTCCTTGGAATCGGCCAAGTGCTGCTTAAGCTCAGAGCAACAAGAGGCAAAAGTATGTTCAATCATGACTAAACAAATCATACCCTCAAAGGTGGTGACCTTTTAATCTTCCAGCCAGCGATTCAAGTTTTTCAAGGAATCAGTAACATATGAGACCCAAGTGTTACCGTCTTTCTCTTTGTAATCTCTGAATCTTCTCATGTTTTGGGCACGAGTCCTCCCAAACTTCAAGACCAGAGTTTGCTTCAATTTTGCAAAGTCTTTTCTGTCAGCCTTTGACATTTCCATAACGGCACAGCAGCCAGAATGGGGTAGTTGACTGAGCAACCATGAAATCTTATCAGCATCCACAACTTTTTGCACTTCACATGCATACTCAAACGCAGTTAACAAGTCCATGATGTCCTTCTTGTCATCAAACATACTAAGCAGATCTTTTGGAAACCTTGGATGAGAAGAGGAGCCAGACCCATTACCAGATCATCTAGAGGAGCCATTGACAGCTTGTAACTTGGCAAGCACAAACTGGTGATCCCTGTCCTTCTGTTTCTCTGCTTTCTCCAGTTCTAGCTTAGACATGCAGAATTCAAGCTCCTTCTGCTTAAACAGCAGCCCTTGACTTTTCAATTATAGCATGGCCTCAGACTCAGAGCCATCAAACGAAACATGGGACTCTACATCATCCCTACCATCATCATTTTCCTCTATGATGGCAGCAACAGTCCTTTCAGCACTGTTACTGGGAGCAGCCCCAGCACCTTCTGAACTGTCATAAGATGGGAAAGCTGTGATTTGGCTTTCCTGCCATTCCATGATCTTCTTGATCATTTAAGCTTTTGTGCCGGAGGCTGACAACCCTCTTTCTGGGCAGATCTTCCTTAGCATTTCAGTTTTAGAAGCACTTAAAGTTATATTCACAATTGCTTCCATTGTAAGTGAGGCAGATGGCTTACAGTTACATTTTAACTAAGGTCACTGTGTTTCTTGTTTAAGTAAGTGTAACCTGGGTATTTCACCAGTGCACAACATTGGGTACCTCCAATTTTATCTCACCGCTGTACACCAATTTGTTCAAATGGATTTCTAAACTCTGACCTGGTGGGCAGAAGTTTAGGAGGCAACCCTAGTTTAGTGGAACATGGGAACCTTCTGGACAAACCAGACCAATCTGCGGTAGCTTGGCAGGCAGTCAAGACTATGGGCCTCATTACACGGAAGGCAGAAAAGTAAAATACCGGCACCGCCTTGGTGGAAAGGGGAATTACCGCCCTATTCCAAGGTTGGCGGGGAGGTAATTCCCCCTTCCACCACTGCCCTTCCCCATTCCCATTTTTGCCCCATAGGGCATAATGGGAATGGGGAAGGTGTTAATTACTGCACCGCAATTTTGCGGTGCCGTAATTAGCACCAAGGTCCCTCAGCGGGTTGGTTTTTAACGCCTGCAAAAAGCAGGCGTTAAAGCACCAACCCGCTAAGGGACCTCGTAGTAAGGCGGTAATGGTTAACGGTCACCGTTACCATTAACGGTGACCGTTAACCATTACCGCCTTCCGTGTAATGAGGCCCTATGTCTCAGGAGGGGTGAGAGTGATCTGAAGGCCATAATGAGCACACACAGTAAATCTCCACAGAATAATCTAAGACAAGTGTATGTCAAAAATACATTTATTAGTCGCCCTATAACTACACATATAAAGATGAATAAACCACAGTAATAATAAATGGTTACCACACACGCCTTACACTATTTACCATATATTCAAATGCATTTTGCCTAATGCAGATAAGGGAGAGAACACAACCACAACTCGCAACGGAAGAAGTAAGTTAACACAAATATCACATTAGGCAGTTCTTCAGAGTTGATCCTAAGTTATGCAGTCCAGCCCTACGAAGTGGGTAACCTTAGGCTCAAAATTACAGCAGTGCAGTGGTGCATAAAAGCGAGAGCGGTTCCTCTTCAGGGAGCTGTAGTAGTTCAGGAAAGAGCTTGAGGTGATGAAGAACAGTGTCCTATTATTCAAGGTGGGTCTACCCTTGCAGGTAGAGCGACTTTCGAGTTTCGGGAATAGCTAGGGAACACAGGCTAGCCCTGTTAAAGTGAGTATCTTGCCAGGGATTCTCGTGAGTAAAGAACAATGGATGTAACAGGGGTCCACCGGTAAGTGATGCAAGTACTCTCCGACCCTCAACACAGTCGGGGCCAAACTTTGCCAGTTGAGTCCAATTTGCTTGTAGGTTTAACCCCTGCAGTTACACATCGCTCAGCGGCTGCAGGACGGGACGATTGTCTGTGGCGGGACAGTGGCCTTTTTTACGTCCTCGATGAAGAAATGAAGACAGTTCCAGTGCAGCACATCTCGGGGCACAGGGGGATAGGTATGCAATGCCCCTACAATGACCGTCACAGCAGGGCGGTACAGGGACTGCAAATGCTCATGGTGTGGCGTAAACTCTCATAAATCACGACCCAGAAGAGCTCGGACTACGAGTTTTGGCAGGAGAGGTTCCAGGAGTAAAAGTTAGCGATTCCCAAAGTCTCAAGTGTCAACTCGGAATGGCAGCGCTCCTATATGATACCCTGGGTTTGAGCTGGTCAATTCGCTGGATGGCCCAGGAACACTTCAGAAGAGACTCTTTCTGAAGGTACGCAGGAGGTGCGGAGAGTAGTTTGTCCCACTACTCCAAAGGGTCAAAGTGCCCTTGCAGGCCTTCTGTGATCGATACAAAAGCAGGGGTCTGACGGGACAACAGTGGAGTCAGGGTGGTAAACCTTCCAGCACGTCTCTGGCGGTTGCACAGGTTTGCTCTTTCATTTCAGGATACTTGGCTCCTTCTGTAGTTCAGTGTGAACTTCAGTTGATCAACCTGGAATGGATGCAGAGCCCCTTCTCTTATCCAAGATTTGTTTCATGCTCAAATCTGGGATAGCCAATGGAAGATCTGCTCTCTTGCATTCACGCCAGGCATGAGCCAATCACAGCCCACAGTGGTTCCATTCATTCAGGCATACTAGACATACTGGCACCAGTAATGTGGATTGGGACAAGACAGTCTTGTGGGGGATAGCTCAGCGGCAACGTGCTCACCTTGGACCACTTTCTTTGCACTTAAGTGAAAAAGGTCCCCTCTGTGCAATTCTAAGCTTTTCCTCTACGTAGTGGTGGAAGGTTCATTCTTCCACTGTGGTGCCAGAGAAGTGTAAATTAACGGCTGCAGGAGGCATTTACAATGGAGTCGTACTGAGTCCGGCTGCTTTTACCACGTGGATTCCACAGGCACCCGTATCATTGCTGCAGGCATGAAAATCCATAAAAGTGATTATGGACACTTTTTTTCTCGGGAACCCACTTCCAACTCTGCTGCCAGACAATGCATGCTGGCGATTTACACGTTCACACCAATGTTGTGAAATATTAAAGTGTAAAGACAATTCTACCTTTATTATTCCCTTTGAATTTAAATGTAAAAAAAAAAAAACATTCCCATACCTTTTTTGAATGATCTTATTCGCCCCACTGCCCCCTCTTCCCCAGCCCCCGTCTCCCTGGGGTGGATTGGCCTATAGGGAACTATGGAGATTTCCAGGTAGGCCTCTGCACCCTGGGTCTCGTGTGTGGGGTATTTCTAAATGTTCCCATAGGAAAATGGTTGGGCTTGCTGAAAATGTGGAATATGGGGCCACTTTGAACATTATTTCCAGGGACTCTTTTGGTTCCCAGTCCACCTCTGCCCCCTTCCCCACACCCTATGACAGTCCGTCTGCTGGGCATTCCTGACACAAGCATTAAGGGCCCTTTTAAAAAAAAAGGGGCGGAGCTGATGACCAAGTCCTGGTCATGACCGTCTTTGTTTTTCGTTTGAAACAGGCCTCCCGCTGGCTCCAAGAATGGTTATCAGCAGCTCGATTCAAGAGCGGCAACAAAGGCGTAGGAAAGGCAAGCCCAGGCAATTTCCTATTCATGTAAATGATAGCTTATCAGGCTGCCCGCCATGCCGCGCTCCCTTGCCCTGGCCTCAATGCGCTTCTAAGCCTTTTATGAGCCGCAGTAACCCACGCCATAATGCAGTGGGTAAAATGGGCCCCGGGAGCAAAGCGTGATCACTGGGACTGAGAAAATAATGGGAGAAGTTAAGAGCGTGCTTCTTATCGTTCCCTGAAAAAAACCTCCAATAAAGCCCTGTTTTACACACAGTAGTTGTAGAAAAGCAAGGAATAATTGCTAGTGGTTGGGCCAAAACAATACACTGACTAGCCGCCCATTATTCTATTAAGTTTGTGTAACAACGTGTATCTGTTACAATTAGGAAAACTCCGGCCTGCTTACAGATAAGGCTGCTTGTTGTGCCTCACTGAAATGGATCTTGCGTAAGCACGAGGCGTTCAGAAATCGCAAGGCCGCGCGTGCTTTGGGAGGCACAGTCGTCTGAAGACGTTGATTTGAAAGAGCTCGCCTCGATTACGGTGCCTCTCTTTTGTTGACATAAACGTAGACCAGTACTTGAGTCAGACTCATAAGGACCAACAAAATGGCATTTCTTAGCCGGATGTCAAGTGCATTTGTTAGTTATTGTTTTAATGCGACATCGTTAAGTGTATTACTTTGAAAATGTGGTCTTATATAGAACAAACCATAGTAAAAAGAAAGGCATTTCTTACTGCTTCAACATGCCATATTTAATCACCTAAAATAAAGTCCAGCCTGACATCAAACAGAACAATCTTGACTATGCCACATTTAGTTCCGGTTTAGCAGTACAGCTTGTCGAAAAGAAATGCTTATCACAGCTGGTGAACTGCTACATAAAAATTGCATCTACTTGATAACTACTTAACGACAAATGCTAAGCAAGTGTTTCTCTCTAATGAAGCTTATTGGTAATCAAACTGTATTCTGCTAGAAGCTTTACTGGACAGTTGGATGATTCTTTCTCCACTGCTAGTGAGCCTTTAGCCAGCACATAAGTGGCACGTTTTAAACCCGTGCATAGACTAACCTAGCTTTTGTCTCATTGTCATATGTGTGTGTGTGTGGCTTTGTGTCATGAAGTCAAAAATGACAGGGAAAGCAACTGTATAGGAGTAGCTGCATGCCTCTGCAGGTAGGGTGGCCAACTCTTTGATAGTATTTCACGGGACACTTGCCCACAAGGTGGCGATGACGTCACAACGTCATTCACGTTTGGCCCGCCCCTTTTTAAATTTACATTTTTTTAATGGCTCTTAATTCCTGGCTTAGTTAAATTGCAAATGGTTTGTCCTTGGGAGGTGATGGTCACGTTTTTTAACTGCAAACATGACCATCACGACCCCAGGAACAAACCATTAGCATTTGAATGAAGACGGGTGTCGAGTGTTACAGCTCGACCTGTAGGCTCAAAAGGAGCCGGGGCTGCAGAGCCGCCCAGAGAAAGAAAGCAGCAGGCGGCATCGCCATGCTGTGTAAATGCCCACTTCAGTTAGCAGAGTGGCTGTGCTGGAGGCAGGTTGTCCCGACAAAAGTCGGGACAACCTGCGTCCCACACAGCCACTCTGCAAACGGCAGGACAGAGTCCGTAATTGCGGGACAATCCCGCGGAATCCGGGACAGTTGGCCACCCTATCTGCAGGAAATCCCGCCCCCCTGCCTCCTATATGTTGGAAGTCGGAGAATGTGCCATGTGTGACACCAGCAGTTGTGCCAATACTGCAGCAAGTATTGGGTCTGAGAAAACCCTATCGAAAGTATCCCCGTAGAGACGACAAACTGAGGGAGGAACTCCCTGAGGGAATATGAAAAAGAGTGAAAGAGAAGTTAGTGACGTCACAAGAGAGGAGCATGACGCAATGAGAATACTGGCTGAAGAGAATGCATGGATTTTATGGAAACTGATCATGAAGATAAGAATCGAGAGAACTTTCATATGCAGAAAAGAAGATTGCACGTATGCAAAGTGCTACAGAAATTCAACCGTTCTATAATTGTACAGATGCAGAAACGCAAGTAGATTAAGTGATCATAGAAGCTGGCTATATGTAGTGAATAGACTGCAGGCGGAGCCGCCATTGTATAGGAACGGGACATCAGTGTCATGAATTTAGTAAGCTCCGACCCATGGAGAGGAAAGGCAGAGAATTGTGTCGCAGCACGAATAAGTTGAGATTGTGGAAGAGCCTGGCGAGGCAGTCTGTTATCTATTCTTGAAAGCAGTGAATGTTCAAAGGATGAATCATCCCTTATTAAGGGGCAAAGAAATAACACCTAGAGTGCCAAGTTTTATTAATTTAAGACATTTAAATACTGCAGAATGGACCAGAATCATGGTCTCCTGTCACGTGAGCTGAGGATGGAAATAGAGTTGAGCTTGGAGTCCTATAACAACAATAGTGAGTACCTGCACTCCCATATATTCCCACAGATAAGGATACTTTGCAAGTCCAAGTTCAAAGACAATCTGCAGGGCAGAAGGCATGGGTGATGAGAGATGTGGGCTAATTGGGTAAGGAGGTAAAGTCAAGTCCACCTCCTGGCACCTGCGTATGATCTTACGTGCTGCTAAGTGAACCAAATTTTCCAGACATGGCACAAGAATGCCAAACAGTTGTAGAGGGACGTATAACGAAGGGCCCTATAGTTTGAGAGCCAATGATAAACCGTATACTTAACACTGTTGAAGATGGCATGTTTTAGAGGTAGGCATAAGTTGTCCACCTGGCAGTAGTCAGCCAATTACAATCCCAGTCCTTATAGAAAGTATACTTAGATGTTTTTCTTATTTTGCCACATAGTATGGCGTCACTTCTGATGTATTTTTAGTATAAAGTATATGTTTTATGAGAAATATGTCGAGAGTTGAGCGAACGTCCGTTGATTTCCATTGTAACCTCTCTCTTTAAGATAATTGTTAATACAATAGCAACCTTTGCCTTCTTCCTGAGTTGGTTCAATTATTTGGACTCAAGAGTTTTTCTGTGATCCCTATCCATTGCATGCACATTGCTAAAGAACCATAAATTCACGTGGTAGCGGTGCGGATTGTTGGAAAAGATTCAAACCAGTTTCTCTGCAGTGTTTCGGAATGATTAAGTATCCTCTGCCATTAGCCGGAAGATTGCAGCGTTTCCTGTGGAGAGCGGCCAATAGAAATAAACTTGCAAGAAGTACCAAGACGGTGGGCAGGTCCCCCTTTGTCGAAATCCCTGCCCGGTTTCCAGAGGCGCTCTTCGGACGGAAGGCGAAGTTGTTGGATTGAAGAAGAAGTCAAGTCGATTACGGAACAAATCGTGAGTCGACCAAGGGGAATGGTAAATGAGGGGATGCTATTGTGATCCTTTTTAAGTAACAGGAAATATTGTGTGAAGAAAAGGTAGCGCCTAGGAGTCCTCACTCAAGGGCGTTTCAGAAGTTGATGTTTCAAATTCCAACAGGTGTAGAGCAGAAACATAAAACGTGTAATTAGAATTACGTAAGGTGACATCTCAAACCCTGTATAGGGTATAAAGTAAAGGCGAGAGAGAAAAAGGTGATCACTGTGTTTATTAATGTGTAATGTCGACTAGTTTGTATCTTGTTTGTTGAGTAAAAATATCGAAGAGCGATAGAAGTTGTGAAGAAATTGAAAAAGTTGAGGCGCAACAGTGATTGAGCATAGCAAAGTGATTGGTACCAATCAAAAGGTAGAGATAGCGAATTAAGAATTAAGAAATTAGAGGCTTGAGCAGCGATTGATGGTGCATGCTCATATTTGTTGTTTTAAAGACATTTAAAAGTGGTGATTTAAGCAAAAGTATAAAGGTTATTTCATAGGTCTGGTAAGTATTGACAGTCAATTTAGACTTGTCATTATGGGAGATACTCCTCTGATGCATTTATGTAAAACGTTAACAAAACACATGCCCAAGCTCAAACAGTATAGTGCCACAAGGGGAATCATTGGCAAAAGTGGTATTGCAACACATGACCACATACTTGCACGCTGCATACACAGGGAAGAAGTTAGAGAAAAAATTAGCGATTTTAGACCTCTGGAAAATGTACCAAGAAGAAAGGGAAGATCCTCCACCTGAAGAATGGATGCTTATTCAGCGAAACGAGGAAGGTGTTGAGCCTTCAGCTCCCCTTAGCTCACCGGAAGTAAAAGGCGCTAACACAGTAGAAATAGGGTTGCATCCTTTAAAGGAGTTGAAAGCGGCAACAGGGTTTAGTAATCCGATATACAAACCCCAGCTTACAATAGTGACGATAGTCCAGAGAAGAATAAGAGAAAAGAAGAGATCTATAAGATCATACAAGACAAGGAAGAAAGGAGTGAGCGGTCAAAATTGTTAACAGAAATAGACAGTGAAATTAAGAGATGGAAAGGAGAGAAGGATAAAGCTGAGAAGATAGTGCTCATGCAGAAAAAATGGATGGGAGGACAGATCTTACTTTAAATAGATGGGAAAAGTATTGAGGAAGTTAGGCAAAGAGAAGACAAGGATGAACAAGAAAGAAAGGATAAAGAACGAGAGAAGACATTGAGAGAAGATGAGCAGAAAAGGAAGAGCAGAGAGCGACGAGAACAGATATATCAGGAAGAACAAGAGAGAAAAGAAGAACAGGCAGAAGAACAAAGAAAGTATGATAATAGACAGAGAGTGATAAAAGAAAGAGACAGGAAATGAAGAAAGAAGAGGAGGAAGCGCAAATACTAATGGACAAAAGATTACAGAGACAGGGGGAAGAAGAGGAAAAAAGGGAAGGAATAAGTAGAGGGAAAGAACAAAGGCAAGAGTAAAAGAATTAGAAGGAATGCGAGAAAGTGAAGAGAAGTAGACGAAGAAATGAAACAAAAAAGGAGGCAACAAGGTCTTGATACTAGTCTCAATCGTAATGAACCAGTTGTGCCAAGCGCAGAAATACGATGCGATAAAGGAAGCAACGCCAGGGGCATCTAGAGTTGCTCTAGACGAAGAAAGATTTGATGCGGAAATCATCAGAGAAAGGATCAATAAGGTTTATCAACAGTTGAGGCGAAATAGAGAGTATGAAACTCGAGGGAACGATGATCGATCCCCAATGCCTCAGTCATGAAGAGAGGAGGGAAGCCTGTTCAGTGATGAACGTTTAGCATTGTCTTTAAGTAGATTGAATCTGGATAAGGATGAAGGGGATGATAGTCACACTAGTTGGGGACAAGACATGTCAGATGAGGAAAGAGAGTCTACCCACGAGGTAGGAGGAGGGAGTGCGCGTGCCCCTGAAGGAAGCCTGTAAATGGACAAAGAAGTGAGATTGTCTGATCTGGAGCAACCTAAGGATAGGACGTCAGATCCTAAAGCATATCCTGAGCGTCCCCGAGGACGATGGTACAGTGAGAAGGGAGCATCACCACAATATGTGAGCAGGTTAAGGTCGTTACCCACAAGGAGACAGACAGGGACGATCGTCCCTGCCAGGGATAAACAAATAGTAGGATCTGACTGTGGGGCAGGGTTTACACAGTTTCCCTTATTGGACAAAGGGAGAGCAAGACCACAGTATATTCCATGGCCGCAGATGGACAAGGACAATTTAAGGTGTATGCTCCCGAGTTTGACTTTGGGTGCTGAGAAATGGATATACGAATTAGAAAAAATGACAGGAGGAAACACATTGGCCATCGGGGACATAAAAGGTCTCCTGGCAGCTATTCTTGGGGAAAGAGCTGATGACATATGGTGAAGAGCATGGTATTCAAGTGTGACAGCACAGAATACAGCACATGATGGAGCGCTGTTTAATAATTATAGAGCAGAAGTTTGGAGAGCATTCAGGGTACAGTATCCTCTACAGTATACTGACACATCAAATATGGGTGTCATTATGACATGTAAAATGAAGGAAGATGACGACCCTATTGCTCACATTCAGGATATTCAGGCAAAATGGCAGCTTGAAACTCACGAGCCATGGTAAATGACAGTGGCATTATTTTATCACATTTTATGTCAGGGGTTGCCTGAGCCAGTACAGAGACACATGAAGAAACAAGTGGGGATGTAAGCGAAGCCTTGGTCTGAGATGCAGTTGACAATAGCACACCATTATCGGTTATTACAAGAGAAAAATAAGAAGAAAGATGAGAATAGGAAAATTGGGGAAGCCAGTTAGTTCAGAAGAAATTGTCGAAATTTGACATAGAAGGGGTGGTATTGGCAAGCGGAGAAGGATTGGGAATGCAGGAGCAGTGGGTACATCGCAGACGAGTAATCTGCGCCCGATGGATCAAGGTGGATATGGGTTTGTGCCACAAGGTAGAGGTATAGGATATAGAGGAAGCGGAGGAGGATTTCTAAATAATCAAGGTGGGTTTCAAGGTACACAGAAAGAGAACCAGAGTACTCAAGGTGGGCATGTCAGGCGATGGTACAGTGAGAAGGGAGCATCACCACAATATGTGAGCAAGTATGTTGGACTTGTGGGATGAAAGGGCACATTGCGCACGTATGTGGGAGCCAAGGAAATGTACAAAATGGCCCATTTTCAATAGGAGGGGACAACTTAGCCTCCACCATATACCTGACAGATTAGAGAAGAGTTTGCACAAGATCATACATTGTATCAGACACACACGCCGCGAGTGCAGCAGGTACAACAGCAAGAATGAGTGCAAATGAATCCACCACAAGGGCAGTCGCAACAAGCCCCCATGCAAACACAGCAGTATGAGAATACAGGACAAATACTGATGCCCAGGATAGGAGGTCTCACTGTGGTAGGAGGGAATCCTTTCACAGGGACGGGGATGAGCCTGTATCCACAATAGGACAGCTCACAGGGTGACTTGATGTGTTCAGTACTATCTGTGATACCAGACCCTCAAGAGGAACCAAGGGTCGATGTGACAATAGGAGGCAAATCTTTTTCTTTTTTTGGTAGACACTGGAGCTACTCGTTCATGTTTACGAGAACACAAATATCCAATGTCAAGAATTGCAATGAATACTCAAGGGTTCTCTGGAGCTACGAGTCGAGTTCGTTTTTACAAATGAATTACCAGTCTCTCTAGGAGAGTGTGACATGATTTAATGACAAAACTTAACATAACGATTTCATCACTGATCAGGGAAGAGTGGTTTCCACTCTAGGAAGACACTATTTAAACATAGGAGAATTTATACTGGCGTTCACAGGGCAAATGGCTATGCGAGGCGTCCCAGTAAATCCAGAGATTTTTCTGTCTGGAGTGAGCATTCTATTGACATGGCTACCTGGTTTAGTGGGAAAAATTGTGAGGATACCTGACGAGTTTTTGTTTAGACCACGAATACCTATGGACGAAGAGGGGGTACAGACTATCCCTATAGAATTGGAAGCAGCCATAGTATGAAAGGAAATGGTAATGTTTGAGGGAGTAAATGATGAGGGTAGACCATGGAGAACCGTAATAGCTCTTGAGGAAGGGCATAGATTGTCTGACATAACTGATGATGACATTTTCAGGGAAGACCAGACGATGATGTAGTTTTCTCCATGAGCATTACATACTGGATAAGAATAGAGAAAAGGGAAGTCCCACAGTGAAATATAATAATGTGGAAACATACAGCATTTTTTCATTAAGATTTGGAAAAGGTGCCGAGCATGCTTTGGATCACAGGCCCTTATCATGTAGGTTTATTGAAGGGAATTGGGGAGGTTAAAATAAAGCTTAAGCCAGGAGCAATTTTACCTCGAGCAAAGCAGCACCCCATGTCTCGAGAAGCTGATGAGCGTATATTTCAGACTATCTCAGCACTGATGAAACAAGGAATTCTGGTGCCATCGGAATCGTTGTGTAATGCCGCAGTGTATCCAATTGAGAAATCTAAAGGAGGGTTGTGGAGATTTATACAAGATATGAGACAGATTAACCAGATTGTAGATGCAGAGTCTCTTTTAGTTCCTAATCCGGCGACAATACTATGTAGTATCCTGATGGAAGCTCGATATTTCACAGTGATTGATTTGAAGAATGCATTTTTCTCGTTTCTGCTACACAAGGACTCACAAGATTTGATGTAATTTACGTTCCGCCAAACCTGACTGAAACATACTTGTTTGCCCCAAGGGTACTGTGAGTCCCCATTGATCTTCAATAGGGTCCTACAGTTGGATCTAGGCAATATTGATCTCAAGAGTGTGATGATATAGTACGTAGATGTCATTTTAATTTGTAGCATCACAGAAGATGAGTGTAGACAAGATTCTGTTCAGTTGATAACTATTTTAGCAGACAGGGGATATAAGGTAGACAAGGAGAAGTTGCAATATTATCAAGTAGAGGTGGTATACATAGGTCAATTGATTTCACATGAAGGAAAGAACGTGACACCTGAAAGAGCCGAGGCGATTATGAAAATAGCAAAACCAAACACAGTGAAACAGATGCAAACTTTTTTGGGATTATGCAACTATGTCAGAGCATGGGTGTTTGATTACAGTACGTACACAAGACCACTTCTGCAAGCTTTAAAAAAGCACAGGTGGAAAAGTAAATATAGAATGGACTGAAAAAATGGAGGAAGGGTTTAAGGAACTGAAAAATAATTTGCACAACCCGTTTTTGGGAATTGCCAAGTATGCTGGGGAATTATATTTGTTTTCGCACACAAATAGGACAGTTAGGAAAGCAGTGCTTACGTAGAGAACTACATTGGGGTACATACCTTTCGCATATAACAGTGGGATTTTAGACCCAGTTATGAGAGGACACTTTCCTTGCGAACAATATTTGGCAGCTGCCTCGTTCGCAATCGAGAAGTCTACAAGCATAGCTATGGGCTGCTCCATTACTCTTTTCGTGGAGCATGCTCTGTTTGCCATTTTAGAGAAACCCAAAAGCACATTGACATCTCAAAGAGCTTCAGCATATGAGGTAATGATTTCAAACCCAATGATTAAAATGGTAAAATGTAAAATAGTGAATCTTTCCACGTTTATAGCTGAGACAATAGAAGAAGGTGATCATGTACATGACTGTGCTAATTATGTTGAATTTTATGATGATATACCCTGCGTGAAGGAGAATACTTTAGCAGGAGGGGAAATTCTCTTTTTTTTTTTTTTTTTTTTTTTTTAAATGCAATATTTTTTTTTGTTTAATTTCTTTTTATTTTCAATTAACAACGTAAATACATACAACATACAAACATACGAACATTCAACTGGCATTTTGGCTTTTTCGGCGGATTCTGCTGTGGGGTCATCGTCTTAAAGTGTCCAACAGCTTATCTGCCCAGTCTGTGGCTGCTTCCGCTAGCTGCCTCCGTGTCCATACAACGGTGTCTATTCTTCCATTCCTTGTGTCTCCCTGTCCTGGGCGCTCTGGTATCCCCCAGCCTCCTCCGGATCCTCCTCGTCGGTTTCCTCTTCTTCTCGTCCGAATAGATTCTGCACTAGGGAATTCCATGCCGCTATTTTCCCAGCCGTTTCCCCCTCCCCTCTTTGCACTGCTCTGATCCACACCGCAGTCTCCGCTAGTGTCCACTTTCGGAGGTCTGCCCACCATGCTTCTATGGTCGGGCCTCCTCTAGATTTCCAGGACATGGCTATCCTTCTTTTAGCTAGTATGCAAAACAGGTCTTTCATTTTTGCTAGGTGCACCCTGTCTCTGCCTCCTCGAGGGAAGAGGCCCAGTAGGTACCATTCGGGGTGCTCCATCTGTATCTGGAGGCCACTTTTCGCTATTTTGGTCCTGATGCCTTCCCAAAACGTCTGTATCACCGGGCATTCCCAAAACATGTGCACCATGTCTGCCTCCTCGGTCGAGCACCGTGGGCACCCACTGGGGTCACCTCCGCGTATCACTTTCATCCTCTTAGGTGTGAGGTACGCCCTGTGTGTCACATACAACTGGGCCTGTTTGAACCTTGCGTTCCTGGACACTGTTTTTTGTTCCATTCATGGTCGCTGAGCGGCCTTTGGAGTTCTTCTTCCCAACTTTGTTTTATGTGTAGTTTTTGGTCTGTGTGGGGTCTCAGCATCTGCTCGTATAGTCTGGAAGTCGTGTGTGTCCCCTCTGAAATGTCGTACCACATGTCTAATGCTCCTGCCGGTTCTTCTTGGTCTTCCCATTCTGGCCATCTATCCTTGATTCTGAGGATCAGTCTATTATACAGGATGAATTGGCCCTCATGTATTTCGTATTCTTCCCTCATCTCCTGGAAGTCTGCCCATCTCCCCTCTCTTCTCATGTCTCCGATTTGCGCTACCCCCTTGGCCTCCCATTGTGTTCGGAACGCTGCCAACAAGCTCATGTCTGTGCCCACCAGGCCCGCCAGGGGTATTTGCGCTGAGTAGGGGTCCTTCGTCCCTTGCAGCTTCCATGCTCTCCACCACAATCTCACTGCGAGATTTAGCATGTACGGTAAAGTCCTGAGCAGGGGTTTGTCCAGCCACAGTATTTCCCTCAGGTAATGTGTTTTCAGTGCGGGCTGGAAGTTGGTTTTGTCCATTGTTTCATCCTCCCCTAACCATTTGACCACAAATTGTAACTGTCGAGCCAGATAATACTTTTCAAAGTCCGGCAAACGAATGCCTCCTCCCTCATAGTCTCTCTGTAGAGTGCTCATTGCAACCCTGTTTCTCCCCCCTGCCCATAGGTAGTTTCTTGCTATTGTGTTTAGGTTCGTGAAGAATGTCCTGGGAATGTTATATGGGATGTTGGTGAAAAAGTACAACAAGCGTGGGAGTACTACCATTTTCAGGAGGGCGGCCCTACCTATCATCCCCAGTGGGAGTGTTCTCCAGAAGGCCATGCATTTTCGTGTTGTGTCCAGGGCTGCTTGCGTGTTGTGTCGGTGAGTATCTGCAATGTCATGATGGACCTCTATCCCCAAATATTTGAAGGACTGTGGCGCCCATGTTAGGCCCACTTCTGGGAGTCCCTCCGGGGGGGCCCGTCTCAGATCTGCCAGGGGGAAGATCAGGGACTTATCTTTATTTATTGCTATGCCTGAGAGTCTGGTGTATGCTCCTATTGCTTCCAAGAGGCAGGGCAGGTTAATGCGGGGGTTTTCTACAAACAATAACATGTCGTCCGCGTACAGCGAGACTTGATGGAGCACCCCGTCCACTTCAATCCCCGTGTCTCCATATTCTGCTCTAAGGAAGACCGCCAGTGGCTCCAGGGCCAGGATATATAACATTGGCGATAGTGGGCACCCTTGTTTCGTTCCTCTATAGATCTTCCATTCCTTTGAAATATATCTCCCTGTCTTAACCCTGGCTCTGGGCTCACTATACAGTAGTCTGATCCACCTGAGGAACCCTTCGCCAATGCCGAAGTGGGCGAGGACCCTCACCATCCACCCCCAATTCACCGAATCGAATGCTTTGACAGCATCAAGAGACACTATCGCACGTTCTCCCCGTCCCTGGTTCGTTCTATCTATCACGTGGTGTAGTCTACGGAGGTTCCATGATGTGTTCCGCCCAGGAACGTACCCTGTTTGATCGGGGTGTATCAATGTGGGGATCACCTGCTTCAGACGGTTGGCTAGAGCCGCCGTTAGTATCTTAACGTCCTGGTTTATAAGGGAAATTGGCCTGTATGCCGTGCACCTTGTGGGCAGCTTCCCTGGCTTAAGGATCGGGACGATGATTGTCTCCGACATACTAGCGGGTAATCGTGCACTTTCGTATGCATCTAGATATGTCTCCAGTAACCTTGGGGTGATAGTGTCTTTGAACTTTTTATAGAACTCTCCTGGGAGTCCGAGGGGAAATTCTCTTTATTGATGGTTCTTCCAAAATTGATCAGACTAGTGGAGAAAGACATTCAGGCACTGCAGTAGTGAGACATAGAGTAAATGAAGAATTTGAAGTTGTAGCAAGTTCAAGGCTACTGTCTCACTGTTCAGCGCAATTGTCAGAATTAGTAGCGCTTATTGTTCACACAGGATGAGAAGTGATGTGTACAGTGATTCTGCCTACGTGATGCCAACTGTACAGGCAGGGTTAGCACGTTGGAAGAGGAGGGCTATCTCAGTGCAGATGGCACTCCAGTGCAGCATGTATCCTTATTGGATAGGCTTATTAAGGCACTACAATTCCCAGTAGCCAAAGCAGTCGTTAAATGTGCAGCACACACTAAGCGAACAGATTTTTTCTCTTGCAGGAGCAAAGCTGCAGACGAAGAAGCCAAAAGGGGTGCATATTCCTCAGACATTTTCGAGTTTTGATAATGAGAGTATTAAAGAAAATGTAGTCACAACCATTTTAGTGCAAGAAGGGTTTAATAAATTATCGATAACCCAACTACTGGAGGTTCAAGGGAGTGCACAGCAAGAAGAGCGGGAATTATGGAAACAAAGGGGGTGTTCTTTATCCCCAACAGAAGTATTATGGCGACAAGACAGCACTGGAAAGCCAGTGATGCCAGTAGCTTTATTGAAGGTTGCGCTTGAACAACTCCATTACCCCGCACATGTAACTAGGGAGAGTCTAGCTGCTACAATTGCAGAAGACTTGTTAATTACGACTTTGTTGGAACACGTTGCATTATTTATGGTAAACTGCATTGTGTGTCAAGAGTTTATTGCTGAGCATACACTGAGGACAATTAGGGGGTAATACCGCGACCGAATGGTCAATTTCAACATTTAAACATTATGTCGATATAATGGAGCTATGTTATGGATATCGGTATCTATTAGTGGAGGCGTGTCCCTTTTCTAGGTAGATTGAGGTAGTTCCTTGTACACACCCTGATGCAACTTGCACAGCGACATTTTTAGTGCACAGTCTTCTCAAGATGGGGTGTGTGTGAAGTGCTGGGATCCGATAATCGACCACATTGTGTTAATGAGCTTTTTGAACAGATAGGGCATCTATTGAATATTAAAAATAAATGTTCTTCTGCTTATCAGCCACAAGTGAACTGGATATGTGAGAGACTCAACGGCATCCTTAAAGAAATGATTGCCAATATTAAAATGAATTTCAAGAACGGATGGCTTGATTGCCTACCCCTAGCTTTGTATGCTCTTTGGAATTAGCCAGGATCAGACCACCACCTCACCCCTCATAACCTAGTGACAGGGCGGCATATGAGAATGCCCCTTAGACCTCTAGGAGTAGAAGTGATGCCCAGAGTGTAGCTAAAACTTTAGGAGATGAAATGCATGATTGTTTGACATGTATGACCTTTAGCATCTCTCTCATTTCAGATCAAGTCAAGCGCAAGGGGGGTTGGTCTCAGAACTCAGAAGACAATTCAACAACCAACCCAATTAAATTACTACTGGCGCCTAAGTTATATGTTGGTGACCTAGTCTTAATAAAGAACTTTACTTGAAGGTGGCATGAGCCACGTTTTAATGGTCCCTTTTGCATTGAGAATAAAACTCATTCAGCTGTGAAAGTCCAAGGGAGACGAGCTTGGTTTCTCCTAGGTGATAAAGTGTATAAAGGTGAGATCTGCCCTTCCAGCGTTGCCAATCCAGAAGCAAGACAAGAAGAAGAATTTCAGTGTGTGCAGACTCGATCGATGACGAAGAAGAATCATCTCATTCCCACAACCTGATGGTACCGATATTCAATCTAAAAACAGCCGGTGGAGCTAGCTTCCCAGTACAAGCGGCCAAACGCTGGAACTCCATTCACATCCCCTTCAGACAGGAACCTTCCTTCCTCACCTTTAAAGCCAATATAAAAAATTGGCTGAGCAACAAATCTCCCCACTAAGAGGCCTCCACCATGTAAACTGACCATTGCCGACTTATGATTTGCTATTCTTTTGTCTGTCATAACAGACCCTACGTCTATGATTTCCTGACGGACCCACCTGTAACCAGGGTCCCTCATTGTTGTTATTACACTTGACTGTAATATGACTGCATTGCACTTTCTGTATGTAAACACAGAGTCTTTCAAGCGCTACCTCAGGGTTTGGTGCACGATACAAATAATAAACAAATACAAATACAAAGAAGGACAATAAAGCAACCAGTGGTTAATACAAATTTATCTTGGACTGAAATTCATATGGACACTCCTTTCGTGCTCTGAAACACTTGTGTACGGGCACGATAGAAATACAATATCAATATCAATATCAATTATAGTTATTTTAGCAGTAAGTGATAAGAATTCAAGTGTATTTCAGTGGCTTAAAAATTAACTTTAGAAATACAAAAAGTGGGGGACAATGAAAGGGCCTGAAAGAGACAGGGGCAGGAAAAGGGACTAAAAGGGCAGGAAAGGGAAGGGGGTAAGCAACGGAGCAAAAGAAGTATGTAGCAAGAGCAGGGGATAAAGGGAACAGGTCTTAGGACCAAAGAGGACCCAGGCCAGGGGAAAGGTTTGCAAAATGGGGAAAGGGCCTGTGCCAGTAGCTATGGGGCAGGAAAAGGGCTAAAACAGTCTGGGATCAACAAAAGGGTCTAAAAGGTGTAAGAAAAGGGGATAAAAGGGACTGGGGTGAGAAAGGGGGATAAAGGGTACAAGTAAAGGGGTTTGGGAAAGTAAAGGGGCAAAAGAGGCCTAGAAAATGGGCTAAAGGTGACAAGAAAAGGGGCAAAGGGGGCAAGAAAAGGGGCTAAAAAGAGACTGGGGCAAGAAAAGGGGCTAAAGGGGAAGTAAATGGGACTGGGGCAAAGAAAGGGCCAAAAGGAGTATGGGGCAAGAGTAGGGGATACAAGGTGCTAAAAAGGGGCTAGAAAAGGAACTGAAGCGGTTGGGGCAAGAAAAAGGGATAAAAGGGACTGAGGCAAGGAAAGGGGTCGGGGGAAAGAACAGGGGAGAAAGGGGGCTAGAACAGGTATAAAAGTGGGCAAGAAAAACTCTGAAAGGGGGCAAGACAAGAGCTAAAAGGGACTGCGTGCCAACAAAAGGGGCTACAGGGAACTGGGGCAAGAAAAGGGAGTGAGGTGTAGGGACAACGCTGGTGTTTTGTGCAGAGTGCAGGGCCCGAGGCAGGAAAAGGGGGCAGTGGCATTTTTGGGGAGTCACTTATTTTTGAATTTGCTGCACAGTTGTGCCAGGAAGCACTCATATCCTGTCCCAGCCAATCAATGGGTGGCTGGGATGAGGAAGTCAGGCAGGCCAGACCAGAAGTCAGGCAGAGCACATTGTTTTGGGGTCAAGGGCAGCTGGCAGAGGATTGTGGCTGGTCCCTGCTTTGAGCAGGAATTGACCTCAGAGGAGGGTCAGACCAGAGCCTCTCCCAATGCTCAACTGAACGTACCATGTGGGGTAGTTTTCATGCAAATATTGGACTTGACCTGCCTCCCGACCACTGGTAAACCCAAACTCTATCCTCTGAGCTACTGTGTCTCCCCTCAGAAAGCATTATGGTATAGTTTTCAAAGATGTAATGAATTAAGGTGAATCTAGGAACTAGCATTGTGGTCGGGTTAACATAGGTGCTTTGCTGCTTTTTCTCTCTGGGTCATTTGAAAAGGAGATAATGATAAAACATGTTTATAACACTTAGAGACATTATAAACTTATAAATGCTCATGTCCTTCCAATGGACAGTTCAATTTACCAGGTTCAGTATGTTCAATCCAAAAGGTGGATGTGAATCTGCAACCTTGCCATAGGTAAACCCACACTCTAAACTCTGAGCTTTTTGCATTATGACATAGCTGCTAAAGGTGTAATAGAGCTTCGATAACTAGCCAGGGTCAGACTGGGATATCACATCAGGCAAGGCAAAAATAAAAAGAATTGCCAACATCACTCATTACAATTCTTACTTTTCAGAACAGACTGCTTGAGAACTACCCCAGGAGGTGTTATTCTTGTAAAATATCTTGCAAATTAATTTGAAAGCATATTTGTTTAGTAACATTGGTTAATAACTTATGAAATTGACCCACACTGGCCACAAAAGTGCCCCGTTCTGGCCCCCAAAAAAATGGCCCATTCCTGAATCATGTTATGGCAGTTAAGGAACTGCCCTACTGCCCTATACGCTAGTGAAACCTGCAGGCCACACCAGAATCTCTAAGGGCATTTACTCTGAAGGGCCTTACATGACGGGCACCACTACCAAGATCTTGCCAATGGGCACCCCTACCGAAACGCCATATTGGCCACACCGGACAGATGCTCTAATAGCCCAATGTGACCTTGTGAGATATACTTATGGGCCTTGATAATACGGGGAGTCCCCCCTCCCCAATCAAAAGTGCCACACCAATATGCCTGTGCGTTCTATCTAGCTCTGTGTGTGACTCATCTAAAACCAATGAATCTCTCCCCCTTTGGCAATGTTATGCCAAGAACCAGACCGGTGTATAGAAAGAATATATTTGTATTCAGTATTCTGAAAATTGTAATATTAACACTACTTCACATGACACACCACATTCTCAGTGGCACCAAATCAAAGATTCAATATAAATAATTCACCTTTTGGGGAATAAACATTAACAAAAGATCTGAGATTACACCACGTGTGAGTTTTTGCTTTTCAGTCTCCAGTAAATAGAATACAGGTCAAATAAACATTTCAACACTTCTGTCACACACAAAAATCCCTGAATGCCAAAATGATGCAGCTCTTTAAAACATAACAAAATAATGTAACTACACCATAGACTTTGCATGAGGTTCGCTTTTCACAAGGTTTAATTTAAATGAAATGCCACTCTTTACTATTGGCATTTGAAATCTGACAAACACAACACTCTTTATTTTAATCTCCTTGTGCACTTAGCAATGCTCACAATGTTATAGCACAACACACCTTTCAAAACAAACACTTATATTTATTTTTTGTAGAAAACCTTTTTCATCCACATTCTACAATGCAAAATCTCCTTTCTCTCAGGAAACACTTTCCCACTTTCTGTATAAAGTGTGCTTTT
Source organism: Ambystoma mexicanum (assembly GCF_040938575.1). Lineage (NCBI taxonomy): Eukaryota > Metazoa > Chordata > Amphibia > Caudata > Ambystomatidae > Ambystoma > Ambystoma mexicanum. The sequence goes on from NC_090925.1 coordinate 1,198,663,279, forward strand.
CAAATCAGGGACAGTATTCTGTTCTTTTTGGGAAAACACCTTTTGTCACAGCATACAGACCCAGTTATTCAGTTAATCAATTGGGACCCATCTGCCTTAATGCAGGATTCAGGGGAATCAGAAAGCAGTAGGTAATTGTGTTTTTTATGCACCCCACATTTTAGGGAGTTTTGGGGTTGGCAAAAAGAATAGAAATACCCAATTACCTTAAAGCTTTAGTTTTCTTATTCACACTGGAAGCAATGTTGTTGATTTCCAGCTTCAACAAAATGACTCTGTGTAATTGGGCTATATGGGAATTAATGAAATGATTGTTTAATACATTGCTAAGGGTCTACTGCCAGCCTCCCCCCACTAATTAAGGGAAAGGTATGAACTCGGGCAGATCCCCACAAGACTAGGTTTAGTTGGCCAAGTTAACTTACATAATCATTTCTGGATAAAGAACAGGCAGGTCATCTTTCAGGTACAGGATAGGAATTGGGTCAAATATCCAACATCCAACATCATGGATATTTTCCAGCCTCCCTTCTAGTTTGCCTCGTTTGGTCAAAGAACCGCAGCCTCTGTCCCTTTTTTGTGGTTAGCAGTTCAAACCAAAGGATTTCAGTCAGTCCTTCTCCTTCGTTTCCCAGGCAGTTCCTCCCTGGGTTCCGTTGTGCATCTCCTTATATATCTTTTAACACCCTCCCAAAAATGTCTATACATTATTATATGTCATCTATTGGTCATCAGTTTTGATTGGGCAATTATTTCCCACTCCTTTCTTCAAGAGGATGTTCTCTTTTCTGTGATTGACCTCTACAGTTTACCCTGGCCAAATTGGGAGGGGATCCACTTGCATTCATTTTTTTTACACATTTCAACTTTTGCACTTAAAAAGTCACTACATGGCAGCTATTGCGAATGTATACTTAAGCATAATAATATTTAGATTACTAAAGTGGTGTGCACATGCCGGTTCTGATGAAACGTGTCTCATCTCAGCATGATGTTGCATGTACAAATGTTTTTTTTTGGATTCATTCATAAACGTTAACAGTTATCAATATGGCATTTTCTATACATACATCTAATTTAAGCTATCACCTCCCCGAATCTCCTCTTTTTGTTGTTTTCTGGGATCTTAAAACATGATTTAGGATGTAGCTCTTGTTCCAAGGGTGAATTTATATTAACAGGTAGGTCTGTTCACCGGTTTTAATGATATTTCAATCGTTACTGAGTGACTTATGGTTCCTCAGAAAATGAAGAAAGAATGATTCTTAATACAACTCTATGGCAAACTCTATGCATATTCTGACTCAGAGGGCACATTAAGTTTCATTTCCACACTCAAGATGAGCAGTGGACATCTGCTTGCTGTGTTTATTCTGCCAGACATAAATCCCATCAACATTTTTGCACAGTCAAAGGTCAGGCTTAATGGGGATGCTGAAGTGATCTTATCTTTGTGGCCAGATGGGTCTTCAGCATCATGTGACAGTTTTGATTGCAGGCAATCCCCCCATTCAGCCCAGAGGAGGACCATGTCATTTCTTGAATTTTGGGGATTTTTACAAAGTTAACCCCATCGAGAGCTGACTTTATTTACCCGGATGTCATGACTCCACCCCATTAAAAGCCTCAGTCCAGCACAAATTGGCTCTTCAAAAGAGATTTGCAGATGACTGGGAAAGAAAGAACAGAAACAAATGGTTTAAAATGTTGTTATTCCTTTTAAACAAGAGGCCTTTTAATATCTCGCATCATGGCATCAAAGTCCATTTTATATTATGGCATGCATTTTTCATGACTCTTCACTGGGGATTCATTGTTCTTAAGTTGCAAATGCACTCCTTTCCATGGTAACTGTTTATGTGTTTGCAAAGTTACCCTTTATTCTTTGCTCTTTGTGTCAGCAAGGTTATACTTAAAACATTAAGCTTGGTTGTGGGTTGGGGTGAGAGTCTCATACCGCGTCAAGTTTTGAATAATTAGAACAGAGCCAATAATATAGCTGATATCTCCTATCGCATTGCGTGCAGGCAAAGAGTGCTCCCACTGCCCTCTTGAATAAACGGGAAGATAAAGTGCCACCACACAGATTGTGCCAGTTGAAAGTTATTTTATTGATTGGTCATTACTTTCAGTTGAAAGTTCATTTAGTGGCTAGTAGTGTCCGCTAGTGACACGTGTTGCAGCCTTTGGCCTTCTTCAAACCGGACAAACACTTTATAGTCACAATAAAAGAAATATCACAAGAATCATCAAAAGAATTACAGAGATCATGTAATCCAAAAAATCAGAAAAGTCCAGTAATACATCAAACAGTCAAGTAACATATACATTTGCCCACAAAAAGATCAAGGTATTCATCAAAAAATACATTGGGCCTCATTACAACCCTTGCAGTAGCCGTACCTGTAAATCGGGCATGGCTGCCACCGGAGTTGCATTTTTTCCGGCCCCTGGCAATCGGGACATACAGGGCTGTTCCGACCTTGGTGGACCCTGTATGTCCCCATTGCCAGGGGCCGGAATCCATTACTCACCATTCCCTTTGAGCCCAATAGGACTCAATGGGAATGGGGAGGTTGGATGCACCGGCACCGTTTATAACGGTGCAGGTGCATCCGACTTGCTGTGCTGTGCTCGCGGGTGTCTTTCTGCCCGCCAGGTCTGACCTGGCGGGCAGAAAGGCACTCGCGAGCACAACTTGTAGTTTGCCGGTCCGGGAACTACGGACTGGCATGCTTACCAGTACTGCAGTTCCCGGACTGGCAACCTCATAATGAGGCCCATTATGTGTTTACCAAAATAGAGGCAGAGATTCAAAGGGTTAGACAAGGGTAGGATACAACGGGTAAGATAGTGAAAATAATAAATGCAAAACAATGCAGAGACAAAATTAAAACAAAATTAGGATCTGAATTCAATACTCTCATTATATCATTATAAAAAAAACACTCCATGACTGCTATATATAACATTTGTTAGTTTTCCCATGTTATATGATGCCAACTCATTAGTTAATGCCATCCATATGTCTATTCTCATTCTGCAAAAAAAGTTTAAATCCATTTGCTTGTTTAATATAATTCTTACCAAAGTACATTGTACCCTATTAATGTCTCAATCATAAATTTAAGTCTACCACTTGCTGTCAACTGATTAATGCATTAATCTCCTTTTCATCAGTTCTCATTCTGGAACACTAATTACTATCCATAAATTGTCATCAATATGTAGATTGTTCCTTCTGTAATTGTTCCTTATGTGCATATCACCTCAAAACAAGAATATGGGAACACCTTTCTTCTATTGCCAGTCAAGATCAAAGATTGCCCTTAGCAGTGCACTGGCAACGAGAACACCAACTGCATGATTTTTATTTCTAGTTATGTGCTTAGTCGAACCCCCAACCGGTCCAGGTGCCCCAGAACACCCCAACAGCCGTGTCTGCGGCCCTTGGGGAGAAATGGCGAAAAGAACGTTCCAACAATCAACAGGTTCCCAAGGATGAGGCCCTGTTTGAAGGGAAATGCTAAGCCCTTGAGTAAGCTTCCTTTCTCACCAAAACAGAAACCGTAGACAGTGCTCAGCCCAATATTGACTCTTTTACCCCCGGGAAGCTAGAACCCAATCAACAATGGGTAAGTAGAAGGGGTCAAAGAAAAACTCACTTTGTGGAGGCCAAAACTCCAAAATCCCCTTTGAGAGAGGAGAATCCCTGGAGGATTCAGTTAAGGAGACTTTCTCTTTCCGGAATGGGGGGATCCCTCCCAAAGAAAAATTAGCCCCAAGAGACCCTGAGGCCGACAGGGTCAGTATGGAACATGACCCAGATTTAGAAATTCCTAGACCCCAACTGTGCAAGCCAGATAAGACAAAAACCACAGAGGTATCCTCCCCACAGACCGGTTTGTAGAACTGTCTTCTGACGAAGGAGGACAGCAAAGAATCTGGAGAGAAAGAGGATTCCCTGACTACCAAAATGGAAAAAAGTCAATTCATTCTTACAGATTCCCAATCTCTGACACAGAAAATTGCCCTAGATCACAAGGTGTCGGAGTTCGACCACCAGGCTGTCAAATACCTCACACTTTCTACGTACTATTGATGCCCCGGTATAGGTACAGGGTCAGTGTGAAATACTGGCTCTGGTGGATACTGGATACTGGATCCCAAGCTAGTCTACTGTCCCAAAAGGCTTTTGACAAACTGAATTAAGGAAAGTGGGAGAGTCACCAGATTCCCCTCATACCTCTACCTGGACAACTCAGAATATTAATGGGAATGAGATTTGCATTGAAGGGAAGGCTGATCTAGAGATAAAATGTCGGCAGCATTACTTAAAAAACCCAATGATAGTCGTGACTGCAGAGGACACTCCTTGTGTAAAGGGAAACGATTTCCTTCGGAGGTTATCACCTCTAATCTATTGCCTGAATCAGGCCATATGGACCCAGACTAACCATCCCATCAAACTAAAGAGAAGTACAGACAGTGTATGTCTAAATGGCACCTGCCATCTTTTTTAACGATGTAGCAATCTTTTGGAATTTCATTTCCAGAACAACCAAGTCCCAAAAATCACCATAATCTCTGTAGGAGAACCAACTGGTGATGGGAACTCTTCTCAACTCTTGAAAATCAATCTTCCTCCCAGGTGCAAGTGGCATTCCACACTGGAATGTGTGGGGAACTTGAAGGTGTCTCACCTGCTAGTTCCCAGGGATCTGTCATCAGGTGGCCAGGACACGTCCATCACTTTCGGATTGGGTTCCTGGGGGTGGAGCAGTGCAGGAGGACTACCTGGGTGAGGGGTCATGGGAGTGGGAGTGGGACACTGGATGGTTAGACACGGTATCCCCTTCCCTGTAACACCTTTTCCCTATCCTACCAGGTAGGACACTTAGGAACTCAACCCCCCACATTTCCTAGTTTAATACGAACTGAAATTGGTCCGAGCCCGGCTGAGGGAGACTAATTGTGTAAGAGGAAGGATCTGAGCCCGGCTGAGGGGGAAAACTAACAAATGGTATACGTAGCAGTCATGATGTGGTTTTTTATAATGAGAGTATCAAAATCAGATCCCAGTTTTGTTTTCATTTTGTCTTTTTGTCTCTGCATTGTTTTGCATTTAATATTTTCACTGTCTTACCCATTTTATCCTACCCTTGTCCAACCCTTCGAATCTCTGTCTCTATTTTGGTAAACATATAATGTCTTTTTTGACAAATACCTTGATCTTTTTGTGGGCAAATGTAGATGTTACTTGACTGTTTTATGTATTACTGGACTTTTCCAATGTTTTGGATTTCATGATCTCTGTAATTCTTTTGATGATCCTTGTGATGTTTCTTTTACTGTGACTATAAAGTATTTGTCTGGCTTTGAAGAAGGCCAAAGGCCGAAACACGTGTCGCTAATGGACAGTACTAGTCACTTAATGAACTTTCAACTGAAAGTAATGATCAGTGACTATACTTAAAACATGCCATCATATTTAATGGAAAGTAGGCCTCTGTTTTCAAGCTTTGACAATTGCATGCAAGGCCCATTTTGTACTCTTGATTTTCAATGTACACATAATTTTGATGACAAGGCCAGTGGGTGCCAGGTAACAGTTGGGAGAGGGTTGAGGCTGAATGTGATTGGGTGTGGGAAGTCAGGGCCCGGAAGGACACATAAGGGCCCTGGTCACCAATCTCAGCAACTGTGGGATTAGCAGAGGAGGGAGGAGGGAAAGTAGGCCTCTGGTTTCAAGCTTTGACAATTGCATGCAAGGCCCATTTTGTACTCTTGATTTTCAATGTAAACATAATTTTGATGACAAGGCCAGTGGGTACCAGGTAACTGTTGGGAGAGGTTGAAGGCTGAATGTGATTGGGTGTGGGAAGTCAGGGCCCGGAAGGACACATAAGGGCCCTGGTCACCAATCTCAGCAACTGTGGGATTCGCAGAGGAGAGGAGGGAGGAGAGGAAGGAGGAGGTATATAGGGAAGTCTTGAGGAGCTTCTAGACTTTGAGGAGATCTTGCTCAAGACACAGATGAAGCGGGAGGCTGTTCCATAGGAGGGAGCCAGCTGAGGATAGAGATTGGCCATAAGCGCTCTGTTTAGCAAAGCATTTGACATGCTGAGAGTTGGTACCAGAGAAATGTATAGATCTCGAGGGAGAGTATTTAGTAAGAGCAAGTAGTAGATAGTGTGGTCCCCAACCCCAGACAGCCATATGGATGATACAGAGGGATTTGAATTTGATCCTTGCAGCAACCAGTGAAGAGTTTTTAGAGCTGGAGAGATGTGGTCCCTGGGCTTGAGGCCAAGGATAAGTCTTGCTGCCCTATTGTGGATTAGCTGGAGAGGTCGTAGAGAGGAGCAGGGTAGATTCAGGAAGAGGCTATTGCAGTAGTCCAGCCTAGAGTGAACCAGAGCTCTGGAGACATTGAGCTTCTGGGGGAAAGTAAGAAAACGGAGAATTCCTTTGAGAAGGTAGAGTTGAAAGTGGGACTTCTTGACAAGGTCCTGGATGTGAGGGACGAAGGAGAGAGCAGAGTTTAAGATGACTCCAAGGTTTCTGGCTTCGGATGAAGGCGATGGTGGAGAGCCCATAAAGGATGGCCAGAGTAAGAGCATGAAAGAGGGAGCAGAAGTCCCAATAGGAAGAATCTCAGTCTTGCACTCAAGAGGCAGAGATCGTTGGAAGTGCACCAGACCTGAATAGCAGATAGACAGTCCGGAATGATGGAAGAAGTAAGGAGAGGGTCAGAGGGAAGTTTGAATAAGAGTCGTGTGTTATCTGCGTAGCACTGAAAGTTAGGGGAAAAGGAGGAGATGAGGTATGCCAGTGGAGCAAGATAGGTGCTAAAGAGCCAGGGGGAGAGGTTGGTCCCCTCCGGGACACCATAGGTGGAGAATGATGTAGGGGAGGAGAAAGTTTCCAGAATGACCTGGCACAGACGGTCACTGAGGAAGGAGGTCAACCGGTCCAGTTCCCGCTACGAGATTCCCAGGGTATCATGGAGCCATTTTATGAGGATGGAGTGGTTGACCATGTCAAAAGCAGAGGAGATAACAAGTAGAATGAGGACAGCTGACAGCTGGAATCGAGAGATGCGAGCAATTCCTCCTGGGTGTTCAAAAGAGCAGTTTCTGTGCCTCTGGATGCTCAGAATCCACATTGACGGTCATGGAGTCTGCCAACATGTTCAGTGTGTGAGGTAAATTGGGAGAGGGCCAGCTTCTCCAGGAGTTTCGCAAGGAAGGGGTTGATAGATATGGAGCGGTAGTTGGCTGGACAGGTGGGATCTGCTGAAGATTCTTTCAGGAGGGGGTGCACAAGGGAGTGCTTGAGAGAGGAGGGGAAAGATCCAGTGGCAAAAGAGTGGTTGCAGAAATCCACAAGGACAGGGGCAAGAGAGCCAACATTGTCCTTAATGTTTCTGGAGGAGCAGGGGGAACCCTGTTTGGAGGAGACCTTCATGGAGCGGACAACTCTGGTGACCCCGTCAGGTGTTATGGGGGAGAAAGAGGAGAGAAAAGCAGAAGGAGGGTAGGGGGCCATAGGAGGAAAAGAGGGGCTGGGGTGGGGGGGAGAGACGCAAGGTTGCTCAGGTTATCATGAGTTTTAGTAGTAAAGTAGGTGGCCAATGCATTACAGAGGGTTTGGGAGGGGAGAGGTGAGGAGGAGACTGTGGACGGGTTGGTTAGTTCCCTGCAGATTTTAAAGAGTTCAGCCATGTTGTTGGATGCACAGAGACACGCGCCTGGGTGTAGGCTCTATTCTTGGCACAGATGGAAAGTCTGTATTGTCTTTAAGCAGGCAACAGGCCAGTTTGTCAGAGGGTGCGCCAGAATACTGCCATTTCTGTTCCGCAGCTCTGCACTTGTGTTTCAAGTCTGCAAGTTCAGTGTTGTACAAAGTGTTATGCTTAGAGGCAGGTTTCAGGCAGATCCTCATGACTAGGACAAGAATGTCCAGAGTGTTAGTAATGGCCAGGTGGAGGTTGCTGAGAGCAGAGTCAGTGGTAGAATCTGCGATGGAGGATAAGGGGGGATGAAGGTGGACTCAAAGGCAGCGGCTGACACTCATTTCATCAAACAGATGTCCGTGAACAAGGTTGGCAGCGCTGGGGGAGCTGTGGTCAGACGGTCTAGAGTACCCCGGTGAGAAGAGAGAGTGGCCTAAGCAGGAGAGAGGAGTGATCAGTGGGGAGGAAAGTAAAAAATCAGAGTGGATGAGGGCATCAAGAGTGTGTCCAGCCGAGTGGGTCGGACCGGAAGGGAGAATGCAGAGGGAGAGCGAGGTGCAGAGGCCACGGAAAAGATAGAATGCCATGATAGAGGAGTCCAGATAGATGTTGAAATTCCCCATGAGAAGGAGTTTAGTGTAAGTTGTGAGGCGAGAGGAGCAGAAATTGGCCCATTTGGAGACGAACAGAGTGGTAGAGCCGGGTGGCCTGTAGATAGTGGCAATGGTCAGGATGGAGGAGGGAGAGATGACCATCTTGCACACCAGGCTTTCAAAGGAAGAGTAAGGCTGGGTGGGTATGAGGGAGGAGGGGACCCATTCAGGGAAAATCAGAACAACCCCAACCCCAGCATGGTTAGGGCAAGGTTTGGAGATGATTTTGTAGCCATCAGGGAGAAGGGGGTCAAAAGCAGTGACAGAACTGGCATTGAACCATGTCTCGGTAAGAGCAAGGATGTCAAAGGCAATGTATTTAAGGATGAGGCAGATGTCGGCAGAGTGCTTGACGGCTGAACAAGTGTTAAGAGTGGCTAGATGCAGGAGGTCTCTGCCTTTGAATGTTTTCCAAGGAGGTGCACAGGGGCGTGGTACACCAATCAGTGGGAGGGGGAGAGAGAGTGGATGGAAGAGGGAGTAGCAGATGTGGGAAGGAAATTGATGAGGGATGGCAGGCGCCGCTCAGAGAGTAGGAGGTTGGGTTGAGTCCCCTGAACCAAGATAGGGCCAGTATGATAGACATTAATGATACACCTCAATGATGCGAAGCTCGCCAAGAGAAATTCCCATTTGGTGCCACCATTAATGGGAGAGGATGTGAAAGAGGAGAGAGTAGAGATGAGATGAGGAGTCCATAGATATGGGGAGGGGGCATAGAATAGGATATCGGTGAAGACCTCTCTGGAAGTAGCATTGGCATAGGTGTCTGCGATGGGTAATACCAAGATAGGCGGTCAGGATGTCTCTTTTGTGTTTTTTCCTTCAAAATGTTGTGAGAGCGGAGGGTAGGTGATAGTATAGCCGTTAGAGAACATAGGGGAGATGATGAGTGCAATAGGGGTGGATGAAGCTCACCAGGCGGCCTAGTAGTTAATGAGAGGGACACAAAATGCAATGCAAAAAGGTGCAAGGATGTTAAAAAGCACACACCTAGATTAAGAATTCTAGAAAGGAACACAAAATGAAATGCAAAAAGATTGTAAGGATGTTACAAAACACACACCTAAATTTGAAATTCTAACAAGGGACACAAAATGCAATGCAAAGGTGTGCAAGGATGTTAAAAAGCACACACCTAGATTCGAATTCCAAAAAGGGACAATCAATGCAAAAGGGGTGCAAGGATGTTAAAAAGCACACACCTAGATTTGTATTCCTAAAAGGGACACACAATGCAATGCAAAAAGGTGCAAGGGTGTAAAAAAGCATGCATCTAGATTGGGATTCAAAAATGGGCACAAAATGCAATGTAAAAGGGTGCAAGGATTTTAAAAAGAACACACCTAGGTTTGAAATTCTAAAAAGGGAAACAAAATCAAATGCAAAAGGGTGCAAGGATGTTAAAAAGCACACACCTAGATTAGAATTCCAAAAAGGGGCACAACATGCAATGCAAAAAGGGTTCAAGGATGTTATAAAAACAGACACCTAGAATCGAATTTCCCAAAAAGGGACACAAAAAGCAATGAAGGTATAAGTAGATTAGGTGAGGCAAGAAGGCAGAGAGATAGCCACAGATTGATTCAGAGTTGTTAGTGGAGGAGGCAGTGAAAATGTTCAGCCATCACTCACTGGTAGGTCAGCAGAGCGCATGGGGGTGCAGGGCTCAAGTTCGTGGGGTGGCAGCTGCATCATGAAGCTGCTTCATTGTTTGAAGAAGAGAACAAAGGTGGGGCCCTCCTTGGCCCAGACAGGCTCAGTTAGGGGCCTTAGATTACGGGGCATTGGAGTGCAGGGGCTGGCTTCCGTCTGCCGGCAATGATGATTGGCACTTAGTTGAGAAAGGCAGCCTATCAAAGATGGAGAGCTCAAAGGTGGTGTGTTTCTCAACGAGATTAGGTAGTGTCAGCGTTTTTGGAAGATTCTTTTTTTGAATAAATTCTTTTGAGAAATCAGGTTGCTTCAGGTAGTTGCAAGTATGAAGGGACCCCTGCCACACAGTAGCACTTCACTGAGTTGATTATCCATGACCTCTGTGCAGTGTGGTGCGTGCAGTCGCTCCACTTGTTTTTAAACAAAAAAAATGTTTTTCTAATGCAACAGCCCCAGCAAAGTCGAGAGGGGTTACCTAGTCTGCATAGATGGAATCACCCTGCTTCTGTAGCGGATGATCCAGGTGTGGAGCTCATGCCCTCACAAGGCATCTGAATGCTGGTCTATGTCACCCTTCACTGACCTCCCCACACTAACATACCTTTTTCAAACTTCTACACAAAAATACACCATACTCATACCAACTAACCGCTCGTACATGGCAAATGAATAACACTGCAAACAAACAGCAGAACACTACACCTCTACCATCAACATACATATTACAGTCCAGGCAAATGCACTATAGCAACATGGGCACATATGGCACCCTTCTGGACGCAAACTCCTCTGTGCTCTAAACACAGAACATCTTGAAACAGACATGAATGCAGAGCTTAGGGCACTTCCTGTCTACATTTATAAACACCAAAGCAAAGCTCTTTCATTTTCCCTCTTTCTCCACTGACCTCAATCACCTGCCTCTCTTTTAGAGTTGACTGAGTGCCTGAGAGCATGCAAACGGCAGTGCAATGTGGTGTAAAGCTCAGTGACCAACCATAGCCTAATTAGTCACTGCTCTAGCTTTGCTGACAAAATTCTTCAAAACATTTGTCACCTCTTAGCCAGCTCCAATCTTTTATTAATAATAATAATTATTGTTATTATAATAATATCTTTAATGTGATTTAGTTTAAATAATAAACTTTACACATACACATCATAACAATATACGCCATATAAAAAACAATGCAATATATATATATTAATAGAATAAAATATAATACAGTACATTTATACCAATATCAAATTGAGCACCACGTACAAATCATCCGTACAAATCATCCTTATCTCTTGGTCATGATGTATTATATCCCAGATTTAACCTCCTTCATAATACCACATTCTCCTTATGGGAGCAGGGCCTAGGTGAGTCATAGCAGGCCTCATAGTGATTACCCAATTTGGCTTCCACCTTCAGCCAGATATTATAGAGTGCAGTTAACAGACGCATGCTTTCGGTATTAACACAATGGTTCCAAAACGACATCTCCCCTATAGTCTCCCAATTGTGTACATACTTTCCCAGATGATGTTTTATGACATCCACCATTGCCTGGCATTCTTTTATTAATGCCAGCTAAATCCTGGACCACGTGTAGAGTGGATTCCTATCAAAGTGTGACACAGATGTATCTATGGTGGCAATACTAGATGACCTGTACCACATCACTCACTATGCCTTCAACATGTTGCATAGGCTGTAATGGCTGCCAGTTCAGAAAAAGGTTTATGTCCAACCTTTATGCATTGGATTCTAAAGGAGTATGTGGCATAAAACTGGGACCCAAAGCGCTTGTCAGCTTTATGCCCCTTTTGTTAACAAGAAAGAATAATGTGGTTGTTGGGTAACAATTGAATACTAGGATAAAAGTAACTGCAGCGGGTGGTTGTGTCAGAGATGGACCCTATGCACAGGGTATCCAGTGGAACAACAATTTCAACAGTTGCACAACCAAACTGCGCATGTATTGTTGATATGACGTACATCAATATTTAATGGGAATAGCATAGCTGACACGTGTTTTGACGCAGGTCTTTTTCCAGGCTGGTGTGCACATTCCAAGATATACAAGAGTATGACAGTCATGTCACGTACATGGAAGCAATTAACAATTGGTAGAAAAAAAAATCATGGCATTAGAAGGAAGGAAGCAAGGCAAGAAAGTCCACTGCATATGTTGCTGGCTTTATAACTGCTCACTAGTTAAGAGATTTAGGCACACTATTATGTATGAGGGGATTTCACTGCATGTATACGCCTGCTTTATGGTGCACTTGGCTCTGATGTCACCCATTTTGAGCAGAATCACATGGTTCAGTATTCATAAGTACTCTGTAATGTTACAGTTAAATCAACAAAATGCTTCTGTTTAACGTTTGGTGGACCATATGTTTATCTCAATATGTGTTTATGTTTTTTTCTGTTTTTTCTTCCTGGACTGCTACATGTTACAAAATAGCAGGGACAATAGCCAGCATGTGTTTTATTGCTACTTTGATATGTTTCTTAAAATATGAATAACACAAATACTGTTCTTGCATTCAGTGTTGCTGTGTTTAAGCGGTGTAGACAGCTTATTTTTCTAGACGGGGTTTTGCTGTGACTGCCAACACGAGTTAATGGCTTTTTGGTAGGCTGTTGCAGTTGATAAATTGGTAGACTTGAATTGTGAGGTAAATGGGGCCATCACTCATCCATATGTTGTGCTTCTTTCCTGGGCACGTCAGTTCCAGCAGAGGACTCTGCGGGGAGCTAAGGGCCAGGCTCTGCCTTTGTCTGAATCCCTCCAGTCTCGGTCCCCAGGCCCACCTCCGTCAGGAATGACTCTGTGGGGAACGTTAATTCATTCCCTCCCACTGCCCATCCCCGGCTTACAGCTTGCCCGTGTCTGACATATTTTATTTTGGTTGTTGAGTAACCAAGACAGCCGCTACTTTCATTGAACGTGCAGGCATCATGCATACAATCCCTCCTCGCGGATAATCCGTTTGTTATGAGCGTTAGAAAGAGACATGGGGACAGTGGTACAGTAGGTTCATTGCAGTACACACGAATATTGCCACCGCCATTTTAAATGGCGCATACCTTGCAATTTCTCGCAAGTAATGTGACTTGACAGGGTGCGCTCTATAGCAAAGAGAAATCGTTGCCAACATCAGTCGTGGTTATATAAAATAACGGATGTGAGCGCACATTCACTGCAATGATAAAAAAAATGTCACACTTGAGCTTTTTACATCACTTGACTGGTTTTCTCTTGACTGCGTGTAAATATAGGTCTGTGCTCGAAGTGACTGTCCGTCACTGGTTGCGCCATCCATCATCTAGGACAACAGTTACCTCGCACCAGGCATCATCAGACCTCATCACCAGGGTCTTATTCGTGGCTGCTCACAGCTATAACGAACATGGGTGCATACATACTACACAGGGTTCACAGCAATTTCGACGACCACCGACTATTTGGGCTGCCAGGATCTACCCAGGGGGAAAATAAGCGTGGTGTGAAAAATCTGTGTAAGAAAAGTATCCCCCAGTGGCCTGATACAATGGCAGCCGGGGAAACAATGAGGCACAGGGTAAATTTGATGGAGTCCAGGGCACCAGCTAAGCATGAGAAAGGGCAGAACATGATTAGACAAGAGGGTGAATGAAGCCCTTTTTTATTGTATTGCTGCTGCAAGAAGGCTCCAGCCATACACAGCACTGATATGTTTGTTTGGCGACGTTGAAGAGCGCTTCAATCCTGGTGCCAAGGAGCACTTTTGACAAAGGTAGAAACTGCGAAGATGGATCATCTGTCTCCTAGACCCATTCAGTGCAGAGCTAGAGCGAAGCAGATTGGCTCCACGGGGGAGCAGCCATTTTAAGTCAGAGTTTAGAAATTGCTGTTAGCCATGTATGAACTGGCATAGGAAATTGACGTCTTCTTTCCACTTAACAATGATGGACTAAAGAGTGTTGTTAGACTGTTGTTTGGACCATCTTCCTAATTGTCACTGAGAAAGGTGACTGCAAAAGTGCTAACTTTTGCTATTTTCCACCATTAGTTAAATTTACTTTTTATCCTGTGTGGAAAAATAGTCAACTCGAATTCTTGTTCAGAATCTTTCAGTATTTGTTCACTGTGCATAGGTCTTGGGATTGTGGCGTACCTGCCTGAGAGTAGCTGTGCATTATTCTTTTACAAATATTTTGCATTGGTCCATTGTGCCTTTTGCAACAGTGTGCATGATACAGTTGTAAAATGGCAAGAAAAGCAGTTAGGATCGTTAATCTCCCACAGACAAGAGACACTGGCCCTCATTACGAGTCTGGCGGTAACTGTGCCGGTAAAACCGGCAGGTAGCTGCCAGACCCATAATGATTTACCGGCACCTGACTTGCCAGAAACACCAGGGCATTACAACCCCGGCGGTCCGGTAAGTCAGGCGCCGGTAATTGTAAATCCCCATTCCCATTTGAGTCCTATAGGACTCAAATGGGAATGGGGACCACGGAAGCACGGTGCCGGTGGTTCCGTGAAAGTCTGCGGCCGGGTGCAGTTCCTCCCTCCAGGTCTGCCCTGGCGGGCGGGACGGCACCCTGCCGCAGACTCGTAGTTTGCCGGTCCGGAAACAACGGTGCCGGTTGTTTCTGGACTGGCAAGCTTGTAATGAGGGCCAATGTTTGAAATGAGATTATTTGCTGTACTGATTTGTTTCCTCTATGAGATACATCAGAAATAAGCATGTTAGTTTTCAATGGCATTTCATTCAGCTTACGTGTACAAGGACAACAAACCATGATTTCTCTTCATCTCCACTTTATTCTAAACTGCCTCTTCCTACCTGAGGCTCCTCCTCTTCCTCCTGCAGTGTCTCAACTTCTTGACCCTTTCAATCCCGCTGCACCTTCCCTCGTAACACCTCCCCCTCACATATCTCTTTACATCCATGTCACACCTCCTCGATGAGCCTACAGGTCCTCTTCATGGTTCGCTGGGGTCGCCCCACTGTCTCGGTTTCTTCTCCCCTTACACCTGGTGTCGGGACACCTTCCTCGCTTTCTTCTGCTTTCTCTTCGGGTGTCCTCGTCCCTTGTCCGGTATCTTCATCCAGCCTGAAGTGTTTGAAGAATGATGCATTCCTTGTGACAGCCCTCTGGGTGTTAGATGCCATCACCATAATCCCTTTTACTTTGGTCACTCTGAGGTGGATGCTGTGATATCTTGTAGCTGTCTTTCTCTGTATTGGCTGTTTTACAAGCACCTCTTCTCCTTCTTCGAACTCCTTGACCTACGCACTCCTGGTCCAGTCCTTTCTTTCCTTTGCTGCTTCCTTCGCCATCACGTCTCTGTCTCTCACTTCGTCCTCTAGCACTCCTCAGTCTTCCTGCTACCCCTGGGTTTTGGGAGCTCTCATCAGATCCCTGGGTGGTACTCTGGTTACTGAATGTGGTGCGTTTCTGTAGTGGGGTAGCATGGGGCACAGGGCCTGCTGGATGGGCATTCCTTTGATGGTCGTCTTCTGGATGGTTCTCTTAACTGATGACATAAATCGCTGCCATCCCGTTGGCCTGTGGCCATAGCAGTGTTATCCGCTGGGGAGTGAAATCCAGGTGTCTCGCAGACCTATGGAAGTCTTGGCCACTGAACAGTGGCCCATTGTCCGTTTTGACTGTGGTGGGGATGCCCCACTTGCTGAACACCTCGTCTATGACCCCAGCGATCTGGGCGAAGGACATGGACGATGTGCGTTTGACGATGGAGAATCTGGAGAATTCATCAGTTTTTACCAGGATGTAGTCCCCCGTCTCGAGTGGCCCATAGAAGTCCATCACAATCCCTTGCCACACTTTCTCTGGAAGGCATGTAGGTTGCATGTGGAATGGCGGGTCATTTCTTGCTGTGCACTGCCATGGGAGACAGCTCCTCACTACATCCTCCACCATCGTGTCCATGAGTGGGAAGCACGCCAGTTGTCGAGTAGGTTCTTGGTTGCCTCTAGCCCTGGATGACCTTCATGTACCAGCTGCACCAACCTTCTCCTGAGGGACAGTGGACTGACTATTAGTCATCCTCTCAATAGTATCCCCAGTTCGGACACTGCCAGTTTTGCGCTGACCTTTGCCATACGTTCCAGCTCCTGCCTGTTCACCCCTTTTCGATGATGCGATAGTCGTTTGTAGTCCCGCCATTTGTTTGATGCAGTGAGTTCTCTGGCCCTCCTGGTTTACGGTTTGGCCTGTGTAGCCCTGGCTATGTCCTTGGTGGTGAGCGGGCAGTAGGCCCTGTTCTGTGACATAGCATAGATATTCTGCATCGCCTTCCCTTGGTGGCAGATCTACAGTTGTCGGGTACCTTGAGATGTAGTCGGCCAGATTGCTGTCTCCTCTAGGCCGGTGCATGATGCTATAGTCATATTCCTGGAGACGGAACCCCCAACTTTCTATCCTGGGTGGCATCTTTGTTCTCGGCTTGCCAAACAGTGACAGCAGAGCGTGGTGGTCTGTCATGAGGGTGAACTTTTTGTCTGATCACAAAGTGGAGGAAATATTCTCACGCCCATACTTTTGCCAAGCCCTGTTTCTCCGCCTGTGAATATGCACACTCCATCTGGGATAGGGATCTGCTTGCATAGGCTACAACACAGCTTGCGGGGGCGTCAGGTTTTTCACGTTGTGGCAGAATGGCTCTGAGGCCAACTGGGCTGGCATCAACTACCAGTTCCCTGTCCATCTGGATTGATTTACGCCAGGTGCGTAGCACTTGCTAGTTCCATTTTGATTGTGTCAAATGCCTTCTGGCATTCTCGCGACCATCTGAATGGCTCATCCTTTCGTAGAAGCCATTGTAGTGGTTCAGTGGTGATGGTGTATTTTTGTAGGTATCGGGCACAGTACACACTCATCCCCAGTAAGGATCTTACTTCCCCCATGTGGGTGGGCTCCTGTAGCTCGATGTTGGCACACACCTTTTCTGGGTCGGGCTACATTCTGTCCCTCAAGAAGATGTGACCGTAGAACCTCAACTTGTCCCTGCTGACATTGCATTTGTCGTAATTTGGGGTGAGTCCTGCTTTCTTCAGGATACCACACACCTCGGTAGCGCTTGATCATGTTTCTCTTGCGTGGTGCCATACACTAGGATATCATCTGAATAGTAAAAAGCCATTTTGACCAGGAGGAGTAGGTGTCTGATGGTCTCCTGCAATATCTCTGCAGCATAGGAGATCCCAAAGTTCAGCCGCTTGTACCTCAAAAAGGCCATCGTGGGACACAAACGTTATTATGCCTCTGGAGTGAGGGTGTAGCTCTAGCTGATGGTACCCTTGATTGAGGTCTAATTTTGAAGATTTTGCTGTGCAGTTTAGGTTAACGATCATGTCCTCTATCTTCAGCACGGATCTCTTTGAATGCCGGTATTTGTCACTCTCATGTCGATGCAGAATCGAAGTCTGTTGCTATCCATGGGCACCACTACCAGGGATGAGATCCACAATGTGGGTCCCGTTGTTCGCCCCATCGCATGTTCTATGATGTCATTGCCCAAGAGCTGTTGTAGCTCACGTGACATGGCTTCCGATAGGTGGAACCCCACCCTTTGCTGGTGTTGTGGGGCGGGCTTGACCTGATCATTTATGTCTAGGCTAATCACTGTGCCTTTCAATTTACCCAGTCCTTGGAACAGTTTGTAAAATTCGTCTCTGATTGTCTCCTTGGTCACCGGTGACCCCTTCAGGTGGCATATGGACTCATAACTGTACTGTTCTCTGCTGCATACCACCACATCGCCGTCCTGGAGTTAAATGGTGATCAAGCTGAATGTGTTTGCCGAGCATTAGCTGAGCAGGCATTTTTCTTGAAATGGGCTCTGGAGGACGTGGATTGTGGTGTTGATCTTCCTACCTTTGAATGAGAATGTTTTCCCAAATTGTCCTATCGACAAGAGTGGTACGCTGGCCCCATTGGAAAATTCTTGCCTTCAACAGTATCAGCTCTTGAGTGTTCCCTGCTAGTAGGAATTCCTGTTCCCCATAATGCTGATTGTTGCCCTTATGTCATTGGGGAATGTGTGTGTGACTGCATCCATCATCGCCAGTACTCTGGGCGCTTCGCTGCCGTCTTGTTCCCCATGTATAAGATTGACAAATTCATCATGGAATTCTGGGTCCTGTGTGTCTGAAAATGTGTCTCAATACGCGTATGGGTCGTCCGGATATCCGTAGACATCCGTATAATACTGTGAGTGTGTCAACGAGTCATTCACGGGTGTCTCTCCATAGTCCATGCCCTGTTCCATTGTTCTCACCATTCTCCTTGGCTGCTGTGTGTAGGACTGCGTTTGTCTCCACTGCAGGGCCGGTGGGGTTGGTCTGTATGGTTGTGTCCAATTGAGTTGTGTGGTCTGTTGCTGGTGGGTCGGCGGGAATGGCCCCCTTCTCGGCTGACTGCTTGGCAGTGTCTTTCTATGCTGCACCTGAGCATCGCTGGATCATCGCTGAGAATGGGTCTGTGTGAGGACAAATCTGCCCACATCGGTAGCACAACCTCTGGGGGCGTCGCACTGGTCTTGGCTATGGGTATACTTCTCTCTGCAGCCCCCTCTGCGGTATTCATTGGAGTCAAGGCCATTACCACAGTCGCTGGAGCTTCCCTCGCTCCTGCTTATCGGCCTAGGCTTGCCCCCTGTATTGTTGACATCTGCTGCAGGACACTTGCGCTATTGTTTGCGGTCTTAGGCTCTCTTCCATGAAGGTTCCACGTGTGTGAGATGAAAAGGGCCAGGTCACTTCTCTCCTAGCTTCCCTCTCGATTCCTGCCGCCTTGCTCCTCCTTTTCAACTTCTGCGCCTCATTAACTGTGCCGTTGTGCTGCCTGCAGTGCTCGTACTGCGCTCTCTGGCTCCACCTTTTATCCCTGTGAGGAAGGTAAAGGGCCATCAGATCTGTGCGATTCTGATCAATTGTCTGACTTTGCCTGACCCTTGTATCGGGTGTTAGTCTGTTGTCCTTTGTGTTGTGTGAAAGTGTTCCTGCTGGAAAAGGGGGGAGCAGTGGTTTAGAATGTCCTACATGAGAGGAGGGAGAAAAGGTGTCAAAGAAAGGGTATAACGCATCTCACCCGTCTGTGTCCCACTCCCTGAGGACACCCCATCTAGATGATAGTCCCACATTGGCCCACCCACCGGAACTGGATCCAACAGTGATGGCCTTGTCCTGGCCATCTGGATGACAGATGCCCAGGGAATAGCTAGGGAGGCACCATCAGGTTTCTCACATACCGTTCCTCCATGCGATGTAGCCACATTTGTTTCACAAGGAAACCGGGATAGAAAATCCATGTTTCCCATAGCTTTTCCTTTCCAGTGCTCCACTGTAAAACAATAGGGTTGTAGGTCTAGAAAGCATTGCATGACACAAGGGTTGGACTCTTTGCTTTGGCTAATCCAGACTAAGGGTGAGTGGTTGGTAACGAGAGTGAACTTTCTTCCTAATAGTGGTTCTTCACACGTGGGAATAACTTGCGACTAGTGTATAATATGGAGTGTTCTAGTCCGTCGCAAATCTGGGACAGGACATCTAACACTGTAAGGGAGCTGTCCGTCTTAACACAAACTCCTTCGAGAAGTTGACTACCTTTAGGAGTGGGTTTTGGCATAGTGTTTGATTTAGGATGTTGTAGCATACCTCATCGTCCTTGCTCCACTAAAGTTTCTGGGGTTTAACATTTTTAAGTTTGCCTGTCAACCATCCCTTTTTATCCGAATAGTTGGGGATAAACCTATGGTAATATCCTATTAACCCAAGGAAAGCTCTAAGGTCTGTTTTGGTCTTGGGAGTTGGAGTATCCAAGACGGCTTTAACTTTTTCATGTTGGGGCTGTACAGTTCCCTTCCCTACAAAGAAGCCAAGATATTTCACAGTGTATTGCGCTAGTCTGCATTTAGCTGGATTTGCAGTTAGACAAGCATTCCTAAGGACCTTCATGGTGGTAAAAAGATGGAAGAGTTGGTCTTCCCAGGACTTACTATAAATGACAATATAATCAATGTAAGCTCCACAAAAGTCTGAATAGGGTCCTAGGATATGATATGATATGATATGGCATTTGTAACGCGCCTATACACAAGTGTTTCAAGGCGCGACGAGGCAGGGAGGGGGGAACAAGGGGAAGACAGACAACGATCCTACTAGGCCAGGTGTCATTCAGACTGCGCAAGTGCAGGGGTAGGGGGAAGGGAAAAGTGCAAGGGGAAGGGGAGGGGGGAAGTGCAGTACAAGTAAGTAGAATAAGTAAATAAATAGGGCCAGCTGGTGGCAAGTGCAAGGTAAGTGCAGACAAGTGCTGGGAAAGGGGGGGTTGTAGGGATACACAGACAGTCCCTCAGTGCAGGGGTTGCCAGGGAGGCAGTGCAAGAGGAGAGTGGCTGGGACCAGGACCGAGGTCGGTGAGAGTGGCCCAGTTCAGATTCGGTGCAGATTCAGTCGAGACTTTAGCAGGGGAGAGGGAGAGATAAAGCAGAAGCAAAGAGGAAGGTTTTGAGGTGCTTCCGGAACCGGAGATGGTTCTCCTCAAGTTTCAGGGAGGCAGGAAGGCTGTTCCAGAGGGAGGCCCCTGCCACGGCGAGAGATCGACCCCCGACTCGTTGCTTCGAGAAGCGGCTGACCCTGAGGGAGTTGGAGATGGATGAGTGAAGGGCTCGGGAAGGAAGATATTTAGGAAGAGCGAGTTAAAGGTATTTAGGCCCCAAGCACCAGAAGGCCTTGTGGACAATGCAGAGGGTTTTGAACTTAATCCTCGCAGCCACTGGGAGCCAGTGTAGGGATTTCAGTCCTGGAGAGATACGGTCCCTGGGCTTGAGGCCAAGGACAAGTCTCGCAGTTCTGTTCTGGATGAGTTGCAGGGGGCAGAGAGTGGAGGCAGGCAGATTAAGATAGAGGCTGTTACAGTAGTCCAGCTTCGAGAGAACCAGGGCTCGGGAGACAGTGAGCTTCTGGGGGAAGGAGAGGAAGGGAAGAATACCTCTGAGGAGGTGCAGCTGGTAGTGTGACTTCTTAGAGACGTCAGATATATGAGGAGAGAAGGAGAGTGTGGAGTCGAAGATCACCCCGAGGTTTTTTGCCTTGCAGGTAGGAGCAGGAGGAGGGCCAAGCGAGGATGGCCAGAGAGCTACAGGGAAGGAGGGAGTGGGTGTGACGATGAGTAGAATCTCAGTCTTACTAGCATTAAGGCAGAGGTCATTGGTGGCACACCATTCCTGGATGGCAGACAGACAGTCAGAGATGAGGGAAGGAAAGGAGGAGGCCGAGGGTAGCCTGAAAATGAGCTGGGTGTCGTCCGCATAGCACTGAAAGTAGGGGCAGAGAGCGGCGATGCGGTGGGCAAGGAGTGCCAGATACTGGCTGAACAGCCAGGGAGAGAGATTAGATCCCTGGGGAACACCACAGGTTGAGAAAAAGATGCCAGAGAGGAAGGACCCAAGTTGGACCTGGGAGGGTCGATTGGAAAGGAAAGAGGTCAGCCACGCCAGAGCCTGACCAGTGATACCCAGGTCATCACGGAGACGGTTGAGCAGGATGGCATGGTTGACAGTGTCAAAGGCAGAAGAGAGATCGAGCAGATTATCCATAGGATGTTGGAACATAGCTGGTACACCGTGGCTCCAGTTTCCCTACCCTAGCAGCCACGCATTGGAATGCCCTGCCTCCTCACCTAAGACTCATTGAGTCCCACCTAGCGTTTCGTAAGGCTATCAAAACCAGACTCTTTGTGTGATTTAAATCTTTTAATCTTAAATATGTGTATCCTCTGTAACTAAGAGCCTCTGGCACCCGTATTAATCTTAAATCTGTGTATCCTCTGTAACAGCGCCTCAATGCCTTTTGGGCTGCAAGTGCGCTTAACAAATGCAAATAAATAAATAAAATAATACCGTGTAGGCGGAAAGGGAGGACCTTAAACTGGTATCACCCTAGGGGTGTTGAAAATGCAGTTTTTTCCTTATCTGTCCCATATACGGGGACTTGCCAGTACCCATTTGTTAAATCTAGGGTAGATAGGTAGGTGGCTGTTCCTAATTTATCAATTATTTCATCGATGCGTGGCATGGGTTAGGAATCGAAGTCTGATATGGCATTGACTTGACGTAAGTCAATGCAGAATCTCCAGGATATGTTATGATATGGCATTTATAACGCACACATACACAAGTGTTTCAAGGCGACATGAGGCAAGGGATGGCAACAGAGGGAGGATAAAGACAGCCATCTTACTAGGCCTAGTGACATTGAGATTGTGCAAGTGCAGGGGTGAGGGGAGGGGAAACGTGCCAGGGGCAGGGGAGGAAGGGCAAGTATCGTACAAGGAATAAAAACAACAAGTAGTGCGGCCAGCAGGTGGCAAGTGCAAGGATTAGGTGCAGAGAGCAGGTGTCCAATAAGTGCAGGTAAGGGGACTTTAGGGTTGAAGATATAGACCCAAGTGCAGGGGTTGCCAGGAGTCAGTGCAAGTGTGCAACTGGGCGGGCAAGGCCCAAATTCAGGGGGTAGCCAGGTGACCAGTGATGTATCAGATAGGAGATCAGCAGGGTAGAGGAAAAGAGAAGGCAGAAGCAAAGAGGAAAGTCTTGAGATGCTTCCGGAACTGGAGATGGTTCTGCTCAAGTTTCAGAGAGGCAGGGAGGCTGTTCCAGAGGAAGGCCCCAGCCGAAGAAAGAGATCTATCCCCCAGCTTGTTGCTTGGAGAAGCGACTGAGCCCAAGGGAGTTGGAGAAGCAAACAACTTGAGTAGGAAGGTATTTCCAAAGAGAGAGTTGGAGGTATTGAGGCCCCAGAAGGCCCTGTGGACAATGCAGAGGGTCTTGAACTTGATCCTTGCAGCCACTGGGAGCCAATGGAGAGATTTCAGGGCTGGAGAGATATGATCCCTGGGCTTGGGCCAAGGACAAGTCTTGCAGTCCTGTTCTGGATGAGGTGTAGAGGGCGCAGAGTTGAAGCAGGTAGATTTAAAAAGAGGCTGTTGCAGTAGTCCAGGCTAGAGAGAACCAGAGCTCTGGAGACAGTGAGCTTCTGGGGGAAGGCGCGGAAAGGAAGAATACCTCTGAGGAGGTGCAGTTGATAGTTTGACTTCTTAGAGACAACTAAGATGTGAGGAGAGAAGGAGAGTGTGGAGTTGAAGAAGACCCCGAGGTTCATATCCTCACAGGTGGGAGCAGGAAGAGGGCCAAGGGAGGCCGGCCAGAGCGTGACAGGAAAGGAAGGTGCTGGTGTGATGATGAGCAGGATCTCTGTCTTACTGTGACTTGACAAGTACCCTTGGCTGAGTTTCCCCTGTACCCACGTTCTCCTCACCTGAGCTTTCCGAGTCAATGGTTCCTTGCAGTCCTCGATGTGCCAGGTAGTCTCTCTCCTTTTTCTGGTGCGTGTGCTTGTCACGTGGAGAAGCCACTGTGGCCGCTGGGTGAGAACAGCGGCACAGTGACCTCCTTTCCGGGACCAAACCAGAAAATGCAGGGAAAAACCCGCAAAGGGGAAAAAACCCTGATAAGAGGTGCCAAGACTTGTCGGTGAAGGCCAGCTGTTCCCAGAGGAAAAGAAGGAAGCGAAGGATCTCCAACAACTGACGGGGGCAATAAATGTCCAAGTCCAACAATAGCTGTAGGCCTGAAGCGCAGGCGGAGAAGGCAGCGGCTGAGGAGGCTGCAGTGGAGGTCGATAATGTTCCAGAAAGGCACTGCGGAGGAGCACGGAAGGAACCCTCACGCTGAACAAGGTGAGGGAACAGGAGAAAAAGTGAGAGAGAGAGAGAGAGAGAGAGAGAGAGAGGGAGAGAGAGAGAGAGAGAGAGAGAGAGAGAGAGAGAGAGAGAGAGAGCACGAGAGCCCATCGGAGAAAAAGCACAGCTAGTGCCGCCCAGGGATGGCGGCGAAGAAGAAAAGGAAACAAGTACGGTGTTCTGAAAGGCCGGAACCCCGGAGTAAAGTATCCAAGGGGAAGGTCCCCTGAGAAATTCCAAAGCGAGGTGCAGAGGAAAAGCGAAGGACCCAGAGTCGAAAAGTAAACAACAGAGGAGGGTTGCAACGCAACGACCTGCCGGGAGGCGGGGATTTAAATACTCCCGGCAGCGTCGCGTCCCGCGTTCGGAGCTGCGGAGCGAAACACAGAAAAAGGACTAAAGTAATCCTCCTCTACGTCCTCTCAAACTCCAACGCGGAAGAAATCGCCAGTCGTGGTGATGACCGCGACTGCGAGTGACAGTATGCCCCCCCTTAGAGTGCAACCACCCGGGCTTACCCGGGTGCAAGCGATGGAACCTAGCCAACAGCTGAGGGGCATGGACTTGAGAAGCAGGCTCCCAGGAATCCTCCGATACCGGGTAGCCCTTCCATGACAGGAGGTATTCCAACCGGCCACGAAGAAATCTAGAATCGCGGATGGCAGAAACTTCGTATTCCTCCTGGTTGGCAGCAGTGACAGGAAGATTCCGGTTGAGAGGCCGGTGATGTGGATCAGAGTAGTAGGGCTTAAGAAGAGAGGTGTGAAAGACAGGGTGTATGCGTCTGAGAGATGGAGAGAGTATTAGACGTTAGGCAACAGGATTGACCTTGGAGAGGATGGGGAAAGGTCCCAAGAACCGCGGAGACAGTTTAGAAGGTCTTGTCCATCTGGGAAGGAATCTGGTAGACAACCACACCTTGTCCCCAGGTTTCCATGAAGGTGCTTCCCTGCGGTGTTTGTCGGCTTCAGTCTTATTCCGCTGTCTACAAACCTTCAAGCTTAGCAATGCACTGTCCCTGGCCTCCTTGACATCTCTTAGCACCTCTTCTGCAGTCGGAGAGTTAGAGAACCTGGGCACCTCGGGCATTAGATAACGCGGGTGAACACCGTAGGTACAAAAAAAGGGGATAGGCCTGTGGCAGTGTGCCTGGAGTTGTTGTAGACGAATTCTGCAGTAGGGAGTAGAGAAACCCAATTATCTTGACGCTGGGATATAAAGCATCTCAAGTACTGCTCTAAGGTTGCGTTGAGTCGCTCCGTTTGGCCGTTCGTCTGTGGGTGAAACCCAGAGGAAAGGGCCCTTTCCACTCCCAAACGAGAACACAAAGCTGTCCAGAATTTGGAAATGTACTGGCTTCCTCGATCGGATATTATTTTGTCGGGGAGGCCATGAAGCTTGAAGATATCTCGGGCAAACGTCTCTGCCATCTTGGTGGCAGAGGGAAGTCCAGGAAGAGGAGAAAAATGGGCTAACTTGCTTAGAAAGTCCACCGTAACCATGATACATTTGCATGACTCAGACTCAGGAAGCTCCACTATGAAGTCCGTGGAGATGAGTCCCCATGGGCGAGTTGGTATCTCCACTTGGGTGAGAAGTCCTAGGGGCTTCCCCGAGGCATATTTGATTCTGGCACAAGTTGGGCAGGTCTTTACGTAGTTGAACACGTCTCTCCTGATGTTGGGCCAAAGGAATGACCTCGAGATAAGTTCCATCGTACCATTTCCGCTTCTGTGTCCGCCTAGACGAGAGTCGTGACACCATTTAAGGATCTTCTGGCGCAACGACCCTTCAGGGATATACCACCTCTTCTTGTAGAAGACCCAACCGTCCTTGATTTGGAAAGGGGAATCAGCTGAAAAAGAGATATGAGGAGCCTCTTGCGCTACAGCTGCCTTGACCTCCTGAAGAAAAGAACTCACCATGGCTAGGATCCGATTTCTGTGGAACATTGGCTCAGACTTGACAGCTACCGTTTCCAAGTGGGAATCCTTGCGAGACAAAGCGTCAGCCAGACGGTTGAGAGACCCAGGGATGTACGTGATCTGGAAGTCGTACTGCGAAAACAGGTAGGCCCATCTGGCTTGTCTGGAGTTTGAACATTCCATGTCCTGTAAAGCCTTTAGGTTCTTGTGATCGGTGCGAATGAGGAACCGATGGCGGGCACCCATGAGAAGGTGCCTCCATTCCTCACAAGCCAGTTTCATTGCTAACAATTCTTTCTCCAGAACCGAGTAGTTGAGTTGGCTGGGGGAAAGAGTCTTGGAGAGATAGGCGATCGGATGCTCCACATTGTTAAAGGACTGAAGCAACACTGCTCTGACAGCTATGGCAGAGGCGTCTGTCTCCAGAATAAATGGAAGAGTTTGGTTGGGATGTTGCAGAATCGGGGCAGAGCAGAAGAGGGTTTTTAGATAACAGAAACTCTTTTCCGCCTCAGTAGACCAGGAAAAAGGATAGGCCGTCTTCTTAAGTAGGTGGGTGATGGGGTATACCACCTCCGAAAAGTTAGGAATGAATCTCCTGTAGTAACTCGAAAGACCCAGGAACCTCTGGATCTCCCGGACGGATGTCGGGGCCGGCCAGTCAAGAATAACGTGTACCTTGTCAGGATCCATGGCTATCCCTCCTTCTGATAGAACATATCCCAGATAATGCACCGATGGTACAGCGAATCTGCATTTCTCCTCTTTGACCAGTAGATTGTTCACCTTAAGACGCTCCAAAACTCGTCGTACTTGTGTGATGTGTTCTCTCATGTTAGGGGAAAAAACCAAGATATCATCTAAATAGATGATAACCGAGATAGAAAGCATGTCAGAGAACATCCGATCCATAAACCTCTGAAACACTGCTGGGGCGTTCACCAAACCGAACGGCATAACCTTATACTCAAATAGGCCCAAGGGAGTACGAAATGCGGTTTTCCATTCGTCACCCGTGGCAATCCGCAACAGATGGTATGCGTTGCAAAGATCCAGTTTGGTATATACTCGAGCACCTTGCACCGCCTCAATAATGTCCGTAATAAGGGGCATCGGATACCGGTCACGGACCGTCACTGTATTCAGGCCCCTGTAGTCAATGCAGGGTCTAAGATCGGTGGAATCTCTCTTTTTAATGAAAAACAAAGGGGCTCCTGCTGGAGACTTTGAAGGTTGAATAAGACCATTTTCCATGTTGGTATCCAAGTATCTCCGTAGGACTTGTCTCTCGGTTTGGGTGAGAGCGAACATCCGTCCAAACAGAACCAAGGCATTGGGCTCCAGATCAATAGTGCAGTCCTCTGGCCGATGGGGTGGAAGTCTGGCATGGAGGCACTCCTGAAATACCTCAGAGAAGCCAGAGCAGAAATTGGGTAAAGCATGGATACCAACATGGTTGTTGGAAAACACCTTGACTGGCTGCAGATCAGCTCGACCTTCCAGTAAAAAACAGTTGGTTGCGCAATACGGGGAACTGAAACTTATTTGATTTTCCGTCCAGTTTATCAGAGGATTGTGTCGACGGAGCCAAGTAATGCCCAATATGATGGGGAAATGGGCGGCCCTGATGATATCAAAACTCATGACTTCCTTATGTTGGTTAATCGTCAAGGAGAGATCTTCGGTGGTATGGGTGATGGGACCTGAGGACAAAGGTGAACCGTCCACACCTTCCACCTTCTGACCTTCTGCCCGGGGAATCCTACGGAGACCCACCTTGTCTGCCCACAGGGTGTCAACGAAGTTTCCTGCCGCGCCACAGTCTAATAGGGCCAGTGTCTCCACCTGATGTTTTCCGAGGTTGAGCTGTACTGGAATGACCATCAGCCTGGAGTCCTCCTTGGTTTCAGAGGAGGTCACTGACAGAGAGACATAGGGACGATGAAGATTGCTCAAAGACCCTCGGTCGCTTGTCCCTACTGACGCCGAGGGTAGTCGTTTCCCGACCTCTTATTGGACAGCTCTGAACAGTCTCTGAGAAAATGTTGATCTGATCCGCAGTAGGCACACAGTCCTTTCTCTCTTCTGCGACGTCTTTCAGCTGCGGACAAGGGTGCCCTGGTGGCACCGATCTGCATGGGTTCTTCAGTAACGATGTTAGTAGAGCGACTAGGGAGAACGGGTACAGAGGGGTCTGTGATATGGCCAGGAATCCTTTGCTTCCGACGTTCAACTCTTCTCTCTTGAAGGCGATACTCTATATGAAGTGCAGCAGAAAGTAGATCTGAGAAAGTAGGGGAACGAGGAGATCTGGCCAGTTCGTCTTTAATTTCCTCCTTCAGTCCTCTTCTGAAAATGGCATATTGTGCTGTCTCGGGCCATCCTGCTCCGGCTGCTAATGTTTTGAAAGAGGAAATATATGATAAAACGTCTAGCGAGCCTTGCCGGACATCCAACAGATCTTCGCAGGCTGTGAAGGAGAGCTCGGGTCGTTCAAAGGCCTGTTTGAGAAGATTCTGAAACCCCGAATAGTCTTGCAAAATGGCGTTTCCACTAGTCACCAATGGGGTGGCCCAGGACAGAGCGTTTCCAGTCATGTTGGATATCAGGAAACCTACCCGGGCCTGATCCGTAGCAAAGGTATGAGGTCTGAACGTGAAATGAACCAGGCTTGCTTCAAGAAACTCCTTCACCTTCTTGGGGGAGCCATCAAACTTCCCAGAGGACAGCGCCATGGGTGGCAATTCCGAGGGAGTCGGTTCCCTAGCCGTAACCATTTGTTTAAGCAAAGCGTTTTCAGTCTTTACCCCTTGTAGCTCCTGGGACATAGCTTGAAAAGCCTTCCACAGCTCTTGAACCTGTTCCTCAGCTGACATCGTGATACTCTTTGGCGTTGCAATCTGTGACTTGACAAGTACCCTTGGCTGAGTTTCCCCTGTACCCACGTTCTCCTCACCTGAGCTTTCCGAGTCAATGGTTCCTTGCAGTCCTCGATGTGCCAGGTAGTCTCTCTCCTTTTTCTGGTGCGTGTGCTTGTCACGGGGAGAAGCCACTGTGGCCGCTGGGTGAGAACAGCGGCACAGTGACCTCCTTTCCGGGACCAAGCCAGAAAATGCAGGGAAAAACCCGCAAAGGGGAAAAAACCCTGATAAGAGGTGCCAAGACTTGTCGGTGAAGGCCAGCTGTTCCCAGAGGAAAAGAAGGAAGCAAAGGCTCTCCAACAACTGACGGGGGCAATAAATGTCCAAGTCCAACAATAGCTGTAGGCCTGAAGCGCAGGCGGAGAAGGCAGCGGCTGAGGAGGCTGCAGTGGAGGTCGATAATGTTCCAGAAAGGCACTGCGGAGGAGCACGGAAGGAACCCTCACGCTGAACAAGGTGAGGGAACAGGAGAAAAAGTGAGAGAGAGAGAGAGAGAGAGAGAGAGAGAGAGAGAGAGAGAGAGAGAGAGAGAGAGAGAGAGAGAGAGAGAGCACGAGAGCCCGTCGGAGAAAAAGCACAGCTAGTGCCGCCCAGGGACGGCGGCGAAGAAGAAAAGGAAACAAGTACGGTGTTCTGAAAGGCCGGAACCCCGGAGTAAAGTATCGAAGGGGAAGGTCCCCTGAGAAATTCCAAAGCGAGGTGCAGAGGAAAAGCGAAGGACCCAGAGTCGAAAAGTAAACAACAGAGGAGGGTTGCAACGCAACGACCTGCCGGGAGGCGGGGATTTAAATACTCCCGGCAGCGTCGCATCCCGCGTTCGGAGCTGCGGAGCGAAACACTGAAAAAGGACTAAAGTAATCCTCCTCTACGTCCTCTCAAACTCCAACGCGGAAGAAATCGCCAGTCGTGGTGATGACCGCGACTGCGAGTGACACTTACTGGCATTAAGGCAGAGATCATTGGCGGGAAACCACTCCTTGATTGCAGACAAAGAGTCAGAGATGACAGAGGGAGAAGAGTTGGCAGAGGGGAGCCTGAAAATGAGCTGAGTGTCATACACATAGCACTGAAAGTTGGAGCAGAGAACAGCAATTCGGTGGGCGAGAGGTGCCAGGTATTGGTTGAAAAGCCAGGGAGCAAGGTTAGACCCCCAAGGAACACCACAGGCACAGCGTGAGATAGAGTAAAGGAAGGACCCAAGTTGGACCTGGGAGGGTTGGTCCGAGAGGAAAGAGGTCAGCCAGGCCAGGGCCTGATCAGTGATACCCAGGTTAACACAGAGACAGTTCAGCAGGATGGAATGGTTGACCGTGTCGAAAGCAGTAGAGAGATCGAGTAAGATGAGGACAGTGGGGTGATTAGCATCAAGTTTAGAGAGCAGGTCTTTATGGATGTTCAGGAGAGGAGGTTTCATGCCTCTGGCTGCTCTGAAGCCAGACTGGTGGTCATGAAGACAACCAACAGATTCAGTGGGAAGATTAAGCTGGGAGATGGTCATCTTTTCCAAAAGTTTGCCAAAGAAAGGAGTGATAGAGATTGGGTGATATTTAGCCGGGCAGGAGTGGTCGACCGAGGGTGTCTTGTGAAGTGGGTGCACAAGAGAGTGCTTCAGGGAGGAAGGGAATGATTCAGTGGTGAAGGAGTGATTGCAGAAGTCAGCCAAGGCTGGAGCGAGGGTGTCAATGTGGTCCTTGATGGTTTTGGAAGAACAGGGAAGAACCTGTTTTGATGAGACTTTCATAGATCAGACTTGTCTAAAATCCTCTTCAGGGGTGAACAGAGGAAAGGCAGAGTAGGGGGGTCAGGTATAGTGACCAACACGATAGGAGAGGACGATGGACTTGAGGAAGGTTCAATGATATTAGCTTTCAACATTTTGTTAACTTTCTCAATCACTACCAGTTTGCAAAACTCTGATAGACTATATGGTTTTAGGTGAACTACTTTGCCTCTAGGTGTTCAAATATAATGATATTTACCTTTTACTCCCTTTAGTTTTTCTGAGAATACATCAGGGAATGAGACTATTACGTCCTTTAGATCTTCTCGTTGTTGGCTAGATAACCCGGGTGGAATTAAGTCAAATATATCTATGTATTCGGGAACCAGGCAGGCTACAACTTTGGCATGGGTGGCTGATGGGTTTTCTTTACACTCTTTTACGAGGTTAATGTAATATAAGTGGACTTTCTGTTGTCGATCTGGTTGGGCTATTGTATACGTGCATGTTCCTGCTCTTTCTATTATCTCATAAGGTCCGTGCCACTTAGAGACAAGTTTGTTTTCTGACGTGGGTACGAGGACTAGTACTTTATGTCCAATAGAAAAAGATCTTAAATTTACCTTTTTGTCATAACTGGCCTTTTGCTGGTTTTGGGCCTTTCCCATGTGGGTACAAACTGAGTCCCAGACTAATTTCATGTGTTCTTGCATTCTAGTGGCAGTTTGGGATATTGGAATGGGGGCCTCCTCATGTTCTTCCCAGGTTTCCCAGAGCATGTCCAGAAAATCTCTCGGTTCTCTTTCATAGAGTAGCTCAAAGGGAGAGAAACCGTAGAATCTTGGGGGGTTTTCCTCACTGCAAATAGTGCCCATGGGATAATTCGGTCCCAGTCCTTAACGTCCTTGTCTACCAATTTTTGTAGAATTAGTTTCAAGATCTTATTGAATTTTTCTACTAGACCATCTGTTTGGGGATGGTACACAGAAGTTCGCAATGTGGTAATATGGAGTAGCTCTCTGTCTTCGGCCATACGCGTACTCATAAAAATTTGAACCCTGATCTGTTAATATTTCTTTGGGAAAGCCAACCCCAGAGAAATACAGTAGAAGATGTTTTAGGATTTGCAGAGTGGTATTATTTCGCATTGGGAATGCATAAGGGTATCGGGTCACATAATCCAGGACATAACCCAATTTAGATGTTTCAAGAGGTCATATTATGTCCATGCCAATTCGTGAAAAGGGGACTCCTATAATTTGCAACAGGTTCAGGGGGGCAGGTAATGAAATGTGCAGGTTGGTCTTTTGACATATCTCGCATGTTTGTATGAAGGTTTTGATTTTGGCGTGGATACCTGGCCAGTAAAACTTTCCACTAATATGCACCTGGGTTTTAGCTCGGACCAAATGTCCTCCTGTGAATTGGGAATGTGCTATCTCTAGCATAACCTTTCGGTGGCTTTTAGGTATTACCTGTTAACTTTTTATTAACCCTTCATGGGGAGGATTCTTTTCTGTAAAGGAACCCTAGTTTTAAGAAGAAAAAGGGACTTCCCTTCTCTAGGCCTTCTTCTTCAGGAATTGCTTGTAAATAAGCTTCAGCGAGGGCTGGATCATTTCGCTGGGCACAGGCTAGGTCAGGATAGATGGTGGGTTCCTCTACGTTCCTTTCTTCGATTGCAGGGGTTTTGTCTGCTTCTGCAAAGCCTAAGTTACCTCTATCTGTTTCATCTTGTTCACATTCTTGGAATTGAGGGAACAGAGCTCTCTGTAAAATTCTCTGTGCAATTTGTTCTCCACAACTTACCGAAAAAAGGGACTTTGCCATGATTCTGTAAGAGAACCTTCACGTCTCCTCGGAAGTCAGGATCAATAACGCCCACTAAGACGTCCATCCCGAACTTCCATGCTAACCCATATTTCAGGGCTAATTGTATGTAACACCCCGGAGGGAGAATCAAAACTAAATCCATAGTACCATTCCTCTTTTCCCAGGGCGAATAATAGCTTTCCTGCTGCTGCAGATATCAAACCCTATTGAGTCCTTGGTCCTAATGGAAGGGTTGGAGGCTCTCTGACTAAGCTTTTAAAATTGTAGGGTTCCCCAATTTGTTTCAATTGAGTCACATCCCACTCATGACACCATATGTGAGGAACTCATGGTGACAACAAGTAAGACAGACACAAGTGATCACAGTTCAAAGCTGTTTATTGAACAATTAATGCTGTATGCAGGTTGGAAGAATGCCTAATCTAAACCTAAATCTAAAATGGGAGCAAGCGTCAACCATTAAATGAAAAATAAGGCAGTCCTACTGGCGTTGTGTCAAAATAAAAAGTGGCTATACTAAAAAACCTGTTGCCAAACCTCACAACTAATACCAAAAGGTGTGTCGGATAGTTCTCAAGAAAAGAAAGGAAGTGTTCTCAAATAATATGTCAGTATAGGTGGTGGCCTGGGTCCCCCTTCCCTATGTTTTGGACATAGGGTGAGACGGGAGCTTGGAGCACAGTACAGTCTCAGACTTCTCCAGCACAAGATGACAGTTCTAATGGCAGCTCTCATGACGCACTGTTGAGTTTTCAGCTATCAGGGCCATCGATGGCCGAGTCTCATTTCCCTTGAAAGTCTCTTGCCTTCGAGGAGCTGATGTGTTCAAATAACAAACTAAAATTCTGTTAACAAATGAAAAGTTCCTCTCTAATATTCACTGGGTGGTGGGTTCACCCCTGGGTCACCCTCTTCTGGGTGCTAACCCTTGTTAATTGTTTATCACAGTTTCACGTAGGGTGATTGCTTCACCCCTGGGTACTCCTCTCTTGTATCACATTCCACAAATCTTAATGTCTTTTTAAACAGTTCCAAACACACTGTTTCTTGTGACTTTAGACTTTACCCCTCTTAGGATTTGCTTCCCTTGTTTCTTCTCACTGCGGGATTCACTTTCCTTTCTTTCACTTACTTTGTAGATCAAAGTCTTTCGATTGTACAGGGATTTTGTTTGACCCTCAGTATGACCACTTTGACCTATTCCGCTGGCACTCCCACGGTCTGCTGTTAACTGTAGTTTCTCTCATAAGGGGCTTGACCAAATAATCTTCCTCCCTTTTAGACTTTTACAGTTCTTTCACAGTTCATAGAACTTGGTTCAAACTTGCCACTCTGCGATTCTCAATCGACACAGCCTGGTTCTTATCGTTTTCCCATTCGACACACTGGCTGTGATGAACCGCATAACTTTTGTTCTTCATTGGAGTAAAGGCCGGTACCACGGTCATGGGAGCTTCCCTCACTCCTGTTTATCAGCATAGGCTTGCCCTGTGTATAGTTGACATCTGCTGAAAGACACTTGCACTATTGTTCACGGTCTTAGGCTCTCTTTCACAAGTGTTCCACGGGTCTGGGACGAAAAGATCAAGGTCACTTCTCTCTTTGCCTCCCTCTTGATTCCTGCCACCTTTCTCCTTCTTTTGAACTGCTGCGCCTTGTTCGCTGTGACATTGTGTTGCCTGTCGTGCTCGTACAGTGCTCTCTGGCTCCACCTTTTATCTCTGTGGGGGAGGTAAAGGGCCATCAGGTGTGTGCAATTCTGATCAATTGCCTGACTTTGCCTGACCCTTGTGTTGGGACATGTCAGGTAAATGGCTCGGGTGTTAGTCCATTGTCCTTTGTGTTGTGCAAAAGTGTTCATGTTGGAAAAGGGGCGGGGTGCAGTGGTGTATAATGTACTACATGAGAGAAGGGGGAAAAGGTGTCAAAGAGGGATACTGCATCTCACCCGTCAGTGTCCCACTCCCGAGGACCCCCATCCAGGTGATATTACCTCACTGGTCCACCCCCAGGAACTGGATCTAATAACGATAGCCATGTCCTGGCCACCTGGATAATAGATCCCCAGGAACTAGCTAGGGAGACACCTTCAGGTTTCTCACAGGGAGTGCTGCTGGGCGCAGTGATATGGGTGTCTCCTTACTTGGTTGTGTTCCTGTCTCCACGGTCCTGATCAGCGCTGTCCAGGTAGCACAGCAGTGGATGACTGGGGTCGCTGAATGCTCTCTTGCTGTTTGCAACTGGACGTGGTGGCTGTGAGGCTCTATGAATGCTCTCCTTGTTCGACAGAGCTCCAATTGGCGGGGCTTACCATCGGGCCATACAATGCTGTAGCTCACTTCTGGGGCCGTGCGAGCCGCGCTCTGCTGGTCTAGCACCCTGCTGTGGGGGCACGCAACACCACACAGGCGGGGGCCTTTGAGTCAATGTCAGTCGGGGCTTATTGCACTCCAGCACACACCTCTTTCGATGCAAGGATGTCAGCACAGGACGCCGAGAAGGACACTGGCGCCCTCGCAAAGCAAGGATGGGTAGTCACCCAAAAGGACACCAGATGGTGGTAACGGACCATGTGCTCCACATGGAAGGACGGCTTCTCTACATGACAGTACGGATGAGGCTAATTAACTTCCTTTTTATCTTCATCGCCAGTTGTTATTTGTATTTCATTCAGCTCTCATGTAAAAGGATGACAAACCATGTCTTCTCTTCAACTCCACTTTATTCTAAACTGCCTCTTCCTCCCTGAGGCTCCTCCTCTTCCTCCTGCAGTGTCTCAACTTGTTGACCCTTTTAGTCCCGCGGCATCTTCCCTCATAACAGTAATGTGTGGTGACTAAATTGTATGAGTTACGTTACTCCAAAGGTTGACAATCAAGGAAAGATGGGACATAGCGACTGCCATAATTTGAATAGTGGGTAGGCCAGAGGAAGCCCACTTATCATTTGGTGCCTCTCCCTCTTCCATACAGTCCTAACTCAATTCACTTGTGAGAGCTAGCATTTGTGAGGTAAGTGTTGAAGATATGTGACACATTGCGACCCTTATTCAGTCTCCCCTGGGCATCCAGCACAGATGTCTACAACCAAGGGCTGAAAGAGGCAAAGGGCACCTCCCTGTTTGGGCACACTAGGCCCAAACAGGGAGCTGTCAGGACTTCACCAAGCTTTCCCTTTTCCTGACCTCTTCTTCCACTCATAGGGATCCTTCCACCCATTGACTATCCATTCACCATAGAGCTTCTGTTACCTCACAGGACCAAGGAACATTGCTGTTTTGGGTCTGTTAACTGTCATTTGGTAACCTATAGCCCCATTCTAACCCAACTCAGAACATAAACGCTTCTCCTCAGCCAGCCAGCCATGCCGCCCCTTTCCTCTCATCCATCTACCCTCCCTCTTCCATGTGTTGCAGCCTTTCTTCATTGTCTTCACCTATTTCTCCTATCCTCCATGATGCATCTTGATTGTTTGCCATTTCTCCTTCTACTCATTGTTCTCCTTTCCTCTCTCATAGCCATCAGTCTCAACTTGCTGTAACTTGTGCATGAACTCTCCATCCTCCCCATCTTCCTCTTTCCCCCTGCACCTGCATCCTTCAAATTAGAAGCTCCCCTCCAACTTTAACTCCAGGACCTCCAACCTCATCTATCCCGCTCGGCTACTGCACAACATCTGCACCTCTACCCCATTTCCTATAACTCTTTCACTTGGCCTCTGGAATTCATAATCCTTCTGCAACAAGTCTTCCAAGTCTCACTGTTCTCCCTCTATATCAACCCTCTGGATTTCTCATCTCCTTACTCCCTGGTGTGACCCTTCTCTTTGAGTCACTTCCTACTGATATCCCCATTGTCATGCTGGAGGACCTTAAACTTAGCAAGCCCTCTGCAGCTACCTGCCTTGAAATTATATAATTCCTATCTGATCACTGCTTCTACTCCATCCATGACCTTCTGACTCTCGTGGGAACTGTCTTGACCTTAACTAGAACTGCGTATTGCTTAGCAGTAAGCCCAGATGCACTCCTTGAGAACCTAAGTTCTATAACTCATTGACCATGATGGTAACGTGGATTTACTGAGTAATATCAGACTAAATATTGATGTATATCACATTATAAACATCATTCAATTAAATGGTACTTCTTCCATCCATGTAAAAGCAGTTACTTCAACTAAAGCTTTAGAACAGATAGACCAGGAATATCGAAAAAAACATTTGTAACAATCGTAAGTGATAAGGTTTGTTTTAATTAACCCATCATCTTTTTTTCTTTCTTTCAAAATGAAATATCCAAACAAGGATGTGTCGACAAACAATAAGTTATATACATTTGTTCCACATATCATGAACCTTCATTTAGTCATGAAATCATTACTGTGCGTCGTAAAAAACGACCAAAACAAACTAAATCAAGTATAACAGTTAGAAACAACTTTTCATCTGTGTAGCAATCCCCATCAGGGAAAGTGTGTGGGGGCTCTTATACATAAAGACAGCTCCCTCCAGGGAAGCCCTTTTGTGGATGTTGCAAAAATAACCAACGCGTTTCGGATCCTATAGATCCATCTTCAGGGTGGGGCTTCACTGTTCTTGTATTCATGCAGGACAGTAAATCTTCCTCTGTGGGGAGTTTAGAAATAACAAGTGTTTTAATCTATTTGTCTAAAACAGTCAATTCTCAAAGCTAAACTATCTGAATAAGAATTTTAAATGTCACTGACCTCTCCCGGAAGATTGATGTGGTCCGGGATCAGGACCTAGTTAAAGGAAAGTACAACGGTAACTAAAAGCCAACCCTCTCATTTGAGTATTTTAATCTACCAAGGTTGAAAGGTTCTTAGTTAACATATTCCATTAACTCACCCAGTCTTCAGAATGTAACTCTCAGGAGACTGAGAAGCGGCAGAAAGCGGCACCAGAAACCCTAAAAGTCAAATTATGTGTCAATTAAAACTTAAGTTTAAATACCTCCTGGTAAAGCAGTATGATGGCTAGAGGCAGATCTCAGGCCAGTATGGAGTCCCTAAGTTCTCCGATGCTAAATCAAACTTTTTTTTTGTTTTTAAATGTTTTTATATGGATGTGCGCCTAATGCACATCAGTATTTGCAGATTTCTCGAGCGACTTCACGAGAAGATTGCTATGGGAGATGAAGCTCACCTGATTATCGAGGCTCGGCGCTCTGTGCTTGTTGCTGCGGTGTTCGCTAACCGAATGTCGGTAGCAAATGCCTGCCCGACTGCTGGTAGCGTACACCGTAGTCACGGCAACCTCACGCATGCGCGTGAGGTCTGTTCGGAGGCAGCCATGATGGTGTCGGCGCGGTGTACGCCATACAGTTGTCATGGCGACAAAACACGCCATTATTCCGGGCAAGTTCGAGTATGAGGGTTAAACTGCTTCCCATGGATCTCGGTTCTCATGATTGTTAAAGCAGGACAGATTGGATGTGAGTGGGGGCACTACCGCGGCACAAATCTGTAACCGCGGGGTGCCCCCATCTCACATTAGTGTAAAAGTGACTAACTAAGGGTTTCACAGTGACCTAAGTCTGCCGCTCTTCAGAATGACACAGGACATGTTATTTAGAAGTAGATTAGTCAACAAAAGCCGTTACATCAAATGATCAATAGATGTGATACAACACAGCAGCATTAAACGAGTTGTTCATCATTACAGGGTACATAAGAAACTTGCACACTGACAGCATACAATAGCATTTTTAAAATCTGGCTTTTCGTAACCCATTATGGTGAGTGGAATTCATAAGAAACACATAAGGTCAAACTCTGAGTTCATGCCTCGGGGGTTTAGAGAGTCCAAAAGTTCAATCCACAGTATCTCACTTTGTGCTTATTTTCTTTGCACATCGCCTCCTCTCCTAGCAGCTGAAACTTGTTCAAGGATGACACATTGTAGTTGTGCCACTGTGTGTCGTGCCTCTAAGAAATGAACTGCCACCGGGGATTTTAGACTTTTTGTACGAATGTTGGACTTGTGCTCAGTCCATCTGATTTTGTCTTTTCTGGTAGTCATACCTACGTAGTAGAAACCGCATGGGCATTTCAATGCGTAAACTACGTTTTGGGCATCAAAGGTACACGAATGACGTAGCTGTATGTGCTTGCCTGAATGTGGATGTGTAATGTAGTTGCCCTTAATGATGTTGCCACAGTGTTGGCAATTGTAGCATGGGATTGTTCCTTTGTGATGAGTTGAAGTGCTGCGAGAGGAAATCTCTGCTTTCACCAGACCTTTGCGTAAAGATTTGCTATTTCTATACGCAAATGTTGGTAGTTCTGGAAAGAGATGTTGCAACTGTGGGTCCAGTTGTAGCATTGGCCAATTGATCGTTCTCATTATTCTCGTGCTCTGAACCGAGTAGGTGGCCACGTATACCAATGGTTCTACGGGTTTAGTGGGTTTGGGTACCAGTAGTGTTGCTCGGTCGATGTGTCTGGCTTTTTCTGCAACCTCGGATATCAGAGTAGGGTTGTAACCTCTCTCAGTAAATTTAGTTTCCAATGTTGTGGCCTGGCGATCGTATTCCGTGTTGTCTGAAATGTTCCTCCTGTAGCGCAAAAACTGGCTGAAGGGTACGCTGTCAATCGTGCGTTTAGGGTGAAAACTTGTAGCAAGTAATAGACTATTTCTATCAGTTTGTTTGGTGTAGATCCTAGTCTCCAATTTCGCTTTTGACACATATACTTCCACATCGAGGAAATGAATAGTTGTCGTGCTTGTTTCCATTGTGAACCTAATGCAGGGATTCATCCCGTTCATCATTGTAAAGAATTCATCTAGCTTCTCCTGGGGGCCTGTCCAAATGCCGAAGATGTCGTCTATGTGCCTCCGGTACAGTGAGAGGTGTCTCATCCACCTTGGTGATTTGAGGATGTATTCATTTTCTAAATAATACATAAAAGCATTAGCATAGCATGGGGCCATAGCTACTCCCATGCTGGTGCCTGATGTCTGGATAAAGTATCTGTCTTGAAATTTAAAGAAATTGTTACTGAGAACCAGTTTCAAGAGGGTAAGGACAAATAGTCTATCACCCTTGCATTTATCGGTGTTGAGCATAAGCCATTCGATTGCCTCTAGTCCGGCTTTGTGGGCTATGTTTGTGTAGAGAGACGTAACGTCCATAGTAAATAGTATGTCTCTTCCATTCACAAATTGTTTGTCTTTCAAAGGTTGGAGAATTTTGTCCAGATATTGTACAAGTGGTTCCAGAATACTGTTGGTGGCTGCTATGATCGGGCGTCCTGGAGATTTTATCAATCTCTTATGTATTTTCGGTAAGATGTACATCACCGGCATGATTGGATGTTGATTTTGGAGGAAGCAGCGCGTTTTGTCAGAGATGACATCATTCTCTTCGGCCTCATCTAATACACTTTTGATTAATGTTCGCACTGTTTCTTCAAGTTCATTTCTTAGAGGCACGACACACAGTGGTGCAACTACAATGTGTCATCCTTGAACAAGTTTCAGCTGCTAGGAGAGGAGGTGATGTGCAAAGAAAATTAGCACAACGTGAGATACTGTGGATTTAACTTTTGGACTCTCTAAACCCCCGAGGCATGAACTCAGAGTTTGACCTTATGTGTTTCTTATGAATTCCACCCACCATACGAACAGCCAGATTTTAAAAATGCTATTGTATGCAAGTTTCTTATGTACCCTGTAATGATGAACAACTCGTTTAATGCTGCTCTGTTGTATCACATCTATTGATCATTTGATGTAACGGCTTTTGTTGACTAATCTACTTCTAAATAACATGTCCTGTGTCATTCTGAAGAGCGGCAGACTTAGGTCACCGTGAAACCCTTAGTTAGTCACTTTTACACTAATGTGAGATGGGGGCACCCTGCGGTTACAGATTTGTGCCGCGGTAGAGCCCCCACTCACATCCAATCTGTCCTGCTTTAACAATCACGAGAGCTGAGATCCATGGGAAGTAGTGTCCCCTCCTAACACTCATACTCGAACTTGCCAGGAATAATGGCGTATTTTCTCGCCATGACAACTGTATGGCATACCCGCGCCCACACCAACATGGCTGCCTCCGAACAGACCTCACGCGCATGCGTGAGGTTGCCGTGACTACGGTGTACGCTACCAGCAGTCGGGCAGGCATTTGCTACCGACATTCTGTTAGCGAACACCGCAGCAACAAGCACAGAGCGCCGAGCTTCGATAATCAGGTGAGCTTCAGTCTCCCATAGCGATCTTCTCGTGAAGTCGCTCGAGGAATCCGCAAATACTGATGTGCATTAGGCGCACATCCATATAAAAACATTTTTTTTAAAAAAAAGTTTGATTTAGCATCGGCCCACTTAGGGACTCCATACTGGCCTGAGATCTGCCTCTAGCCATCATACTGCTTTACCAGGAGGTATTTAAACTTAAGTTTTCTTTGACACATAATTTGACTTTTAGGATTTCTGGTGCCACTTTCTGCTGCTTCTCAGTCTCCTGAGAGTTACATTCTGAAGACTGGGTGAGTTAATGGAATATGTTAACTAAGAACCTTTCAACCTTGGTAGATTAAAATACTCAAATGAGAGGGTTGGCTTTTAGTTACCGTTGTACTTTCCTTTAACTAGGTCCTGATCCCGGACCACATCAATCTTCCGGGAGAGGTCAGTGACATTTAAAATTCTTATTCAGATAGTTTGGCTTTGAGAATCGACTGTTTTAGACAAATAGATTAAAACACTTGTTATTTCTAAACTCCCCACAGAGGAAGATTTAAAAGAATTATAAACCACTACTGTCCTGCATGAATACAAGAATAGTGAAGCCCCACCCTGAAGATGGATCTATAGGATCCGAAATGCGTTGGTTATTTTTGCAACATCCACAAAAGGGCTTCCCTGGAGGAAGCTGTCTTTATGTATAAGAGCCCCCACACACTTTCCCTGATGGGGATTGCTACACAGATGAAAAGTTGTTTCTAACTGTTATACTTGATTTAGTTTGTTTTGGTCGTTTTTTACGACGCACAGTAATGATTTCATGACTAAATGAAGGGTCATGATATCTGGAACAAATGTATATAACTTATTGTTTGTCGATACATCCTTGTTTGGATATTTCATTTTGAAAGAAAGAAAGAAAAAAAGATGATGGGTTAATTAAAATGAACCTTATCACTTACGATTGTTACAAATGTTTTTTTCGATGTTCGTGGTCTATCTGTTCTAAAGCTTTAGTTGAAGTAACTGCTTTTACATGGATGGAAGAAGTACCATTTAATTGAATGATGTTTATAATGTGATATACATCAATATCTAGTCTGATATTACTCAGTAAATCCACGTTACCATCATGGTCAATGAGTTATAGAACTTAGGTTCTCAAGGAGTGCATCTGGGCTTACTGCTTAGCAATACGCAGTTCTGGTTCTGGTCTTATGTTATGTCCCAAGTGGTCTTGTGACAATAGCCCGCCTGCACCTGAAGTAACATTAAAATACCTCTAAATCCAAATCTGGATTCCTAAAAAAAACCTACTAACCTTCGAATTTCTAATCACACGGCAGTGCACTCCTGCCCCCATATTTTGCTTTTAACTGTCTTGACCTTGTCTTTCTCTCTAATTCCCTTTCTCCTCTGACCTGTCCATTGACCCCTCTCCCTCCGATCTCTCCATTCATCAGTTTTACATCTGAGCCCCTCCACTTTCTACTCCGCAACTCTCTCTTCAATGACTAAAAGGACATTCATACTGGACTCTCTTGCCCCTACCTTGATGATGTGTGGCCCTCCTGTCTCTCATGCCTCTTCCATTGACCATGCCTTTTTTGACTTTAACTATGCACCTATGATTTCATTCACCAACACTATCATGCTCGCACAAACACACCTCCCCATACCTGTCCTCAGCCTTGGATCGTCTCTGAAATTCCGACCCTCAAAGCAAACATGTGCAGTGACCTATGAAGCTTGCACAAATTACTGACATCTTCCCTACTCCTTGCCTACAAACATTTCCTTGCTGCCCTAACCTCTTCATTGCACTCTGCCAAATCCTCCAACTTCACAAACGTAATCTCCTCCCATCGCAATCACACCTGCAAACTTTCAACTACCCTCCAATCTTTGCATACACCTCCAAAGCCAATATCCACTGCCTCCTTCCTTTCTGCTAATGATCCTGCTCCTCTTTCTGTCCACCAACACTCCCCCTATCCCTGCAATGCTGGAGTACTTCTCCCCTACCTCTCCTTTTGGCTTAACACCCATTCTTTGCAGTGCTAACCCATCTTGCGGTCATATTGACCCTTTTGCTTTCCGAATGATCACAGACATAGTCTCAATCATTTGCACTTATCCCTCTGAGCAATCTATCCTCCCTCTCTCTGCTGGACTCTTCCCTGTCTCCTTCAAATCTCAAATTGTCTTACCCTTATTGAAAAACCACTCTGCTGACCCAAACTGTTGCCCATGTATTTACTTCCCCATTACTCAAAAGTCATTGAGCAGGTGGTTTTCGACTAGATCACTAAGTACTTTGAAGATAATGGCCTTAGAGATCCACTTCAATATGGCTTCTGTGCTAAACACCGCACAGAGACTGCACTCATGCATGTCTCCAACGTTCTCTCTAATGCTCACTACTCCAAACTGTCATCTATACTTATTCTTTTGGACCTTTATGCCACCTTTGACATTGTCGAACACTGCTCTCTCCTTCTCACTCCCCATAACAGTGGATATCACAAATCTGCTCTTGTCTTGATGGCCTCGTACCTGGAAGGTCAATCCTTTAAAATCTCTCATATTGTATCTCAGTTTACTCACCATCTTGTTCTCTCCAATCCTCCTCTGCACTCAACCTTACTGTCCCATACCACCGCTGTGCATTCTCTGACTTCCACTCTTTCTCCCTACTCGCCCTGTGTTACAGAATCCCAATGCCCAAAACAATTAAAACCAGCCCAACTGTGGATTTCGTCTAAGTTCGGCTTGAACTTTATTTGCTTGCTAAGCAGGGAGTTCCCCTTGCCTTCTCCCCCATCCTCCCTACCAGGGGTCAAGTCCTAAAAATTAACGTGGGGGGACTCATCACCAAACGTAATGGGATGTGACATTGCCAGAAATTAGCATATCAAGGTGAAATATGCACAGTTCATGAAATTGGCTTTGCATAACCAGCTAAATTACACAGAACGATTGGCATTTGCCCTCCATAAAATCAACACACAAAAAACCAAGAGAGGATATTTTCTTCTAATAGTGTTTTTGAAAATGTTGCATGTTTTAAACTCCAAGAAACAAAATAAAATGTTTTCCCTGGAACTTGCAGTAATGAAATGGGACATTTCACCTTTAGTTGTTTGTTATTTTTCATCAGGTTATATAGTGCAGTGGTGAAGTGTCCAGCCTGCAAACCTCACGACTGCGTTTTCAGTCCCGAGGTGGGCTTTAATGAATAAATTCAAAGAGAACATTCAATGTTTCTCATTTTAGATGGGGGGACTGAGTCCCCCCTCTGAAAAAAGAGGGTGGACTCCGTCCACCCACGTGTACCCTCGACTTGAGCCCTGCTCCCTACCTGACTCCACCACTGCCTCCAATGGTGCTTAATAATGTGTTTTTGTATATTGTATATTCAAGCTCCTCTTTAGTTCGAAGCAATTGCCCACCTAGGTTAATGTTACATTTGTAAATTAGCTGTTTTCTTACGTGCATTTTGTGTCTGTTTGTTTTGTTTTGTCCCTGGTATTTGTCCTAATTTCTTACAGGCACCCTTCATTGGAATACTTCTGTCATCTGTAAATGTATTATTGTAAGTCATTTCCGATCGTAATTGACAGTCCTATACTTCAAGTAAATACAAATACATTCAAAATGAAGAGCACGAGTTTGCTTCACCTCGAGTAACCACATTTTTCTGGATTTGGGGGACAGTGGGTAAGTTACATGCTATCAGAGATGTAACACCTCAACCTTAGCCTAACTGCAAATGTTACCACCTCTTTCTCTCCTTCAGCTTAGGTATTTAGGGTCTTTACCACAGTGCTGTGACTGATATGCAAGACCCCATTTACCATGACTTCCATCTCATTGGCAGCCAGTGCAAGCGCTGACGACTGATATGTGATTCTCTTGATTAGCCAAAGAGCTTGGTATCCCAAATACATTGCCAGGACGCTCCAGATGTGAGATATTAAAGTAATACAGGGTCCCTCTGATACTGACAGGATAGCAATGGTTTATGTTGGTGGTCATCAAGACTGGGGGAAGGCATTTGGTAGTGCATAGGTATCCAATAGTGTCCTCAGGACCGATCCTGTGACCACGATGCATGCAAGTGTGTGGGTCAATGCCAAGAAAAATCTAACAAAATATGGCCAGAAAGAATACCAACCTGTAATTTCACCACACAGCTAACTTCACTCTAGGACAAGCCCATTACCTCAAACTAATCAGAAATCAATTGAGAATGCTAAAACCCATACCAATAGCCAAAGGTCAAAGGAACTGTGACCATTACTATCCACACGTGACTTATTTAGGCAATGTAATTAAGGCTTTTTAGAA
The DNA here is from genome assembly GCF_040938575.1 of Ambystoma mexicanum. Taxonomy (NCBI): domain Eukaryota; kingdom Metazoa; phylum Chordata; class Amphibia; order Caudata; family Ambystomatidae; genus Ambystoma; species Ambystoma mexicanum. The sequence goes on from NC_090925.1 coordinate 1,198,708,047, forward strand.
CCTAGAAGGAGAAAGTTCCGCAAATGTCTTGAGTACATAATGGAAGGACTGGTGAGCCTTGGCCTGGGGGAGTGGTGGTTGAATCCGGAGGACACGGAAATGGCATAATTATTTTGTTTGAAAGGAAAGATACTTGGAAAATAGACAGGGGGCTTGGATCCTAGAAGTTGAAATCCTAGTAACATGTATGAATTAATTGGGGCACAGCATCCTGAAAGGGATGGAACCATATCATTCCTGAATACATAATTCTAAGTGTGTATGAATGGGGCAATTAATGCTTGCAACTAAGGAGTGACGTAGAGTGACTGTCTAGCAGTGGCACGCTAAGGAAGAGGTTTACCGTGCTGAGCTGCAGTCTGGCCTTTGTGCATACTACTGGAGGTGGAGAATTTATAAACCCATACTTCCGCAGAGCAGCTCACTGTGGCGCGGTGCGACGGAGAGTGACAGTCTAGTATTCTTGCAGTCGGCGTGTTCGGCGCTTCCTTTCTCCGTTGGATATCCTTGAGGTAGGCTGAGTGGACACAGGACTGATGTATACTGATTTATACTCTCATCTGAAGGTACGATCTGCATAGTCATTGCGTTACTGCTCCCTCCTATAAACACTGATATGTGAGCTAAGGAGCAGTAAAATGGTTACATCCCATCCTATAAAGGCGCATTATATATCCGATGCAGACATGTTGGTTGGAGTACATTTACCACTTCCTCCTTTACCTAGCGCACCTCTTTCTGAGCCACAAATATCTGATGATATGGGAATTGAAAATGCTAATATACCGCCCGCACGCACTATTTCTGAGAAGAACCTTTCTTCTATTGGGCTAGTCCTCCCCCTCTTAAAGGAAATGGGATGAAGAAAAAAGAAAAAGTTATTAGTAATTACATCTAATTTTGCCTGTAAAGAGAAGGAGAAGTCTGAAAATGGGATTGGTGACCTGGATTTGAACATATTCCGAAAATAGGACCACAGGGGGGGTGGGAGGGGTGCATGTGCATAAAGGTATACCATTAATAACAAAGCAATACTAGAGGGAGAGCCGGATATCCGGTGGAGGGCCTCCCTTCTGAGATAAGGAAGGTGTGTTCTCATGAAGACAGTAATCGCTGTAAGGGAAGAATCAAAGTCATGGGCATATCTTACCGGTAGGTCCGGGGGTCTACCATACTGTCTTCATGAGGACACGCCTACCTTATCTCAGAAGGGGGAGGCCTTCTGAGATAAGGTAGGCGTGTTCTCATGAAGACAGTATGGTAGACCCCCCACCCCCGGACCTAACAGTAAGATATGCCGTGGACTTTGATTCCTCCCTTACGTCGATTGATTCTTCACCTGGATTTCCGCCCCCTCAACGTCGTTCCTCTTTTCCTCCGGAGGTCAATGGAAGTATGTGGTAGACTCTCCAACACTATGTGAGACTAGCTAGATACTTAGTATCTTAGTTTCTCTATATGAGAAATTACAGACAGATGTCACATCAAATTCAGTTCTTTTAGAATCATTACCTTTTAAATTTGACAGTGTTAAACTACATTTGGCAGCGAAGGAATTTCTTTTTAAACATAATGGTGCTAGTAATGAGAATTCCACTATAATTCCTATTGGCCTTAAAGGTTCCTCTAAGGATGCCGGTACTAATACAGACAGGAGAATTCAACAGTTGGTAACTTCTGACATAACAGCGGCTTTGAAAATGTGGATGACGATTATGCAGTTGTATGTATGGGGGAACGTACCCCTTGTGCCATGCACACTGTATCCAATGGTGTGGAGGTGACCACTGTGGATAATGACATGACCAATTTATTGGATATGGTGCAATCTATGCCAACTGTGGCACCTGTAAAGAAAGGCAGGGTCAAGGGTCGTCAACTGAAGAAATTGAAAAATCTATCGAATGCAAAAAGGACTAATCAATCTGCTAAAAACCTCTTGCAGCACTTATTTGCTCAATCTTCTGTTAAAACAGCAGTACATTCTAATGACGATTTAGAGGTGGTCTCTCAGGGTCCGGTATTGAATACTGATATGGGTGGGGATGGTACTCTGGTTGACTTCAATTTTATGGGCCAACTATCACAGAGCAGAATAGTTACTGCTCCTACTGTGCAGAATACTTTTGAAGGGAAAGCGACCGGTATGACAAATCGGGCGGATGTGGGATGACCCCAGCAGTATTATCCATATACCGCATAGCTGTGTGTGGTTGACACCATAGGTCTGTTGAAAGAACGATCCACAATGTCTGGGAAGCGTATACCACTTCCACTTTTGCCCACTTTGGTGACTACAGCGAAAGTGGGAGTGCATGTGAATGAGCGCTCTGGGTTCGAAAATACACATGGGAGGGAGGGGCAATGGTTAGTGTTAGGGAGAATTCTCATAAATGGCTGATTTCCCTTACCTAAAGTGTCCCCAGGCAGCTTTGCTGGATTTCTAGGATTATTTATTTTTACCTGGTAAGAGTGTGAGCCTTTTTTTTCCACTCTTACATGTGTTTTGCCGTCTGTATTTTTACTGTTTGTGTGATCTTGGGCACTGGAGCCTCACCTGTTCCATGTGCACCACTTTTTGTGTGTGTTACACAGAACCTTCAATGCAGTGACACAGGGTTGTCTTTGAGACTTCCCACTGACTCCATTTTTCTGGGGCTGACTACTGTCCCCCAGAAACAGGTAAAGTTGCCATTAACTTTATATAGTCACTTTAAATCACAGACCCACTACACCCCATCTTACATGGAGTATTGAAAAGGGTTAACTCTTATCCCTTTTTGTCTGTGCCTCTTGGAGCCTTGTTTTGCTACCTTAACATTAAGACTTGGCTGGTGGCAGTGGTAACTACCCTAGCTTTCCTACCGCGATTATCTTATATAAACCTGGTATTGTTCCAGGCTATTATAGTAGCCTCGAACATAAACCCGCTTGACCAAATACATTTTATTTTGGTTCCAGCTGGGTTTATTCGCCATTTCTTTTTGTTAAAATCTTTCTCGTGTTTTTCTCTGCGCGTCAAACCAGGGATGATTCCTTTGTTCGCTGTCTTTTGCACAGAATCCCTCCTTAAGGCGCCTGATAGTCTAGAGGGGCAGGATGTGAGGGAGGGATCTTCGGACCACTGCCAGGGGTTGCCTTAGGAACCCAAGTCGCACTCTTGTCTGATTGGCTAAGGGGACTGGCCTTGCCAGGCCAGCCACCCTACTGTGTGATTGACAGCTAGGCTGTATGAATGGGGGAAAACTGCATAAAAAGCAGGTCTCTGGGACTGGAAGAGCAGAGTCGCCACTGGAACGAAAGAACCAAGTAGGAACTGGAAGAAGAGGACCCCTACCACAACTGAACCGCCCGGTGAAGCCCTGCTGCAGGTCCGAATCTCCAAATCCGACGACAGAGGTCCGAAACCTCTTCCCTTGAGCTGGTGGGACCAACCAGTTTGCCAAAACTACAAGCCAGGACACCTCCTCTGGTCGAATTCGCTGTACAGAGCTACAGTGGGCTGGATAGTCAGGAAGATCGGACCCTGCTTGGGTTTTAAGGAGCGCACCTTTTATTCGTTATTTTGCTCTGCTGCTGGTTTCTTCCCTGGGTGGCGCAGGACCCTCCGGTCTTCCTACTTCGTACCAGGCTGACAGTCACTTCAGGAACCGTGAGCCTGCAGGAACCACCAGGAATGTCCGCCTCAGCTACAGCTCCCGCTCCGTTTTAAGGTACTGTGCAAATCTGATTGTCTGTTTCGGTCAGCCACGGGGAAAGTGTTTGAAATCTTTTTCCAATCCGAGGGCTTGTCCTTCTCTTCTCTTTGAACTAAGTTTTCTACCAAGCAACCTCGTCCGGAATCTGCGCCACAAACTTTACCGTGAACTACCCTGAATTGTGTGATCTTGAGCAAAAGACTTTTGTCCTATTGACTTTGGCCCTCATCCTTTTCTATCTGATCTCCTCACTGTAGTCTCTCTTGTTCTATTGCCCTGATTACTTGCCTGTTGGGTTTTGCCTAATTTCTAATAACTTTGTCTTTCCCTCTGTTTTAAATTGCTGGAGTGCCATTTTGCTCCCACTTCATTTGTGTGCTTAACTTTTCTGGAAATGAAGGGAAGTGGTGTGTTTACGATTGTGATTTTTGACTTGCTTAGAAAGGTGAACTATTATGCAACTTATAAGTAAATAAATATATATTCTTTTACTTACAAACCTTGAGTCAGTGTTTGCCTGAATCATAGTAATTGCTGTCCTTTGTGTAACTATTTGTACTGCTCACTTACTCTTGAGATAAGTCTGGCTGCTCTGCTACTGCTACCACTATAACTGTGTAGTACAGGCTTGTACCAAAGGTGAAATTGTACTGTCACTTGTAGTCTTAATTGTGTGTAGTGTTCCCAAAGGGTACTGCATATAATTCTGCTTAACATTTAGTCCCATCCCGTCCCATGTGTGTTGAGTCTTACACTAGGCCTCAGAATACCAAAGCGATGTGCGGTGAAGGGACATTGTGTGAACGTGCCCCGTTGGGGCCACATGCCTTTCGGTCCAGTTCTAAGAAAATATCTACTACTACACTTAATCCCTTCATGAGAGTGATACCAAACATCCATATGTTATACGGCTCGAGAGTGTAATCCCTGATAATAAAACCGCTGTGGTCTAGCATACTGCGACCTTTGTCTGAAAGTCCTAGTCTAGTTGGTATCTCTTCTGGGCGCATTCAGAGCCGCTTTTCCTGATAGGCATCTAACTGATTGTTCGTTGGCATATTTTGGGAAATTTGCAGGAGACAATGGACTGGCTCTTATATTATCAGCCGAGGGAGGGTCACTCCATGTTAGTAGGGGATCTAAACTCAGACTGTCTCCTTATATTCAAGGGCCACTGTTTACTCGAGTGAAATACATGGTAACAAACATAACAATTGTGCAATTTGTAGAAATGGTATGGTTGTTCTGGGGGTGACACCGCTGCAGGATATTCTGACCGAAGATGTAGACCTTAGGTCAACATAGAAAAATGGTACTTATCACTCAATACTAGACTACATTTTTGTTGATACCTGCTCCGCTCGAGATGTTTGCATTCCATTATTACATATGCTGAGAGTAGCGACCACAGTATGTTAGAGGCCTGGTTTGAGGTCACGCTGGGGACATGGTATGCAGTCATTTTAACAAATGAAAAATAACGAATACAATTTTCAATGAACCCAAAAAAAACACATTTTATAAAAAAAAATATATATAGTTGGGAATGGGAATAGTAGTTTTGGGGGTGGGGAAAAGTATGAAAAAAGGGGGCTTGTGGGGAGTAGAACCCCCCAAAACAAAGAAAATAAATGTGTAATTTTCTTTAGGTGTTTTGGGTTCACTAAAAATTATTAGTCGTTTTGTGATTTGTTAAAATGACATGCAACCTGGGGACATTTGGTGAGTCAACAAGGGAGCTGACTGGTGTGAAGGCTAATGTGGCTGGTAATAGACTGACTTGCAACAATACTAACATAATCAAAGTAAACCAATGCCTATTTAATAACATACAGGGTAATATTGAATAACAGTTGAAGGAGACCTTTTCTTTGAATGATTTTGGGAAATGTATGGAAGGTCTACTGCATGCTAATCTTGTATCAAGTAAGAAGAGGAGAGTTGGAGAAGGTAAAGTCTGTCCTCGTGTTTACAACGAAGAGGTGGTGTTAAGGTATGTGGTACTGAGGCGATCTAGTAGGGTTGCATGTAATCGGATGGACCTATCCCCTCCACAGAGACTCTCCTTGGTGAGCAGTCTTAGGCAATATTACAGAAATTGGCTTTTGCAGTCGCGAGCCAAGAGTTTACAGGAGGATGCAGAAGGCATGTTGGAGGTCCTGAGAAATAAAAATACTAGAGCATTCTGGATGCTTATTAACAGTGTAGACAGACCTCGGTCTGGCACGTCGCTTAATGCAGTATCAGAATTAGCGGGGCTATGCACTTTGACCTTTTGTTTGCTCAGGTCGAAGGCTCTGAGTTGAATCAAATATGAAACAGAGACTCAACCTGTACTTCTTGGAAAATTGATATGGAATGTGAGGTGATACTGAAGGTGATAAATAAGCTTTTGTCGTCCCGAGCAGCCAGACCAAATGGTATCTCGACTGTGTTGTTTAAGGGGGAACCTATGGTCTGGGCCAAGACTTTATCTTGTTTATTCCAAAGTATTATCATTCTGAATATAATTTCCTGCTCCCCGGGCAACAGCCTATACTGTGCCAATCTTTAAAAAAGGTGACAGAATCAATCCTGTGAACTATCGGTCCAAGGCATTGTCTGTGTTGAAGAAATGGCAGACTGGATTTTGTATGCATATGGGTACCTCACTGAATGGGTTTATTTTGAAATGTCTGCAGAACCTTGCCTGGGGGAGGGGGAAATATGAGTCTATGTTGTGTCAGTGGATTTAACTTAAGCCTTTGATGTAGTATATCGCAATAAACTATTGCTCAACTATGGCTCAAGCTAGACTCTTGGGGAATCCCAACGGGCTTGCTGAGATTGATCATTGGGCTGTACGCACAAACTAACATTCAGGTATGTCTTAATAAAGACGCCCTACTCCCCCGGACGATTCAAACTTACCGGGGAGTAAGGCAAGGTTGCATACTTAATGTTTATATGGCCGACATTGGTGAACATCTTAAATCCGCTGCATTTGGGTCCCCCAAGTTGTCTGACTTGAGACCATATTGGCTATCCTATGCTGACAATTTTCTTTTTTTTGATTGCACCCCCAAAGGTCTACAACGTTTGGTTGATGCATTCTTTCTCTTTGCAGAGAAACATTCCCTAAAAATTAACATGACCAAGAAAGAATCTACGTATAGCTGGTACATTGGAAAGGATGCCCTCATGAAGGTTAATTCTCTGGTGTATTTGGGCTTTTTGGTTACTACAAAATCCAACATTGGTGTACACCAGACTTGGCTTCATGATTGTGCCCAATCTATTGCTAATCAACTACAGAGAATTGATTCTAATTTTGGAAGGTACTCTCTAAAACCAGCTGTCAACTATTATTTGGGGATAATTGTACCAAAACAATTATATAGAATGGAGTGTTATGCCTTAAATATCCTGGAGTATCTACCCTCCCTTGAAGCATTGATTTGGAGACAGATATTGAGAGTACCTATGTCTGTGCCAATTGACGTAATTCGCTATGATTTAGATATTGTTTCTCTTAAGGCTAGAGCCTTCTGGAAGATTATGTCCTTTTTTTAACATTCTATGTCCTGTTGAGAACTCTCTTTATGTTGATTTAAAATACTTACTAGAGGGAAAAGGAAGCACCTGGGTGTATAGTACGTAAACATTAATCAAGATTCTTCTGGCTGAGATTGGTAGTACCATTGAAGAACTTGTAGATAGACCAGATTCAGCTAAATGCTCTCTGTATTTTTATGATTGAACTTGCACTGTCGACAATATTTTTTTTAAACTTTTTTTATTTGTTTTTGGCACAATGCACCTTTACAAATATTTACAAAAATACAATATATCAATAGTACTGTCGACAATATTCATATCATTCATTGAAACATTTGGAGGGAGAGCACAAGAAGTGCCAAGTTGTTTCTCCCTTCCTTGCAATTTACCCTGACAAGAGAATTCGATCTCTCTTTTTGCATTTTCACTGGTGCCTTGTTCTTACTAGGAATATCCTGGCCAGATACAGAGTACTCTCAGAGAAACAGGCAATTTGTTGTTTTTGTTTGAGGAAGGGGGAGACTGAATCACTTGAATATTTGGTATTATTCTGCTCGTCTGTACAGAGTTTACAGTGTTTTCATTTCAGGATTATCCTTGAGTCATGCCCGTTGAGGCAGCAAGGTCTATTAAGGGATATCTGCTTAAGAGGACACACCACCTTGGTAATGATTGCTATCACAAGCTTTATTAAAGCTTTGATATGATATGATATGATATGATATGATAGGTCATTTATAACACACTTAATACCCAGAGGATTCTAAGTGCGGACCCGGGGATCAAACCTGTGTTGCTCCGTGTCGTCTTGGTTCCAAGGTGAGCACATTGCCCCTGAAATATCCTCCCGAGACATTTTACATTTATCCATAAATGTGCACTGACTTATGAGACACGCAGATATACTCATTTGAATGATTTCTTTTTTCTCTTTCCTTTTTCTTTTTTTTTCTTTTCCCATTTGTGATGTAATCTTTGATGTCCTTGGTGTTAGTCTTAGCAGTGCACAGTGGTGGCGCGAGTTATGGTTGCTTAGTTTACCATAACTGGCGAATTTCAGGGATTTTTTGGTTTTACTTGGAACCATAACGTCCGTTTAACAAAGTTTTTCTTTGAATTTCATAGGTTTTTATTAGTCCAACTTAACCATAACATCCCTTTAACAACGTTTTTTCAGTGAATTTCAAAGGTTTTTATTAGTGCAACTTAACCATAACGTCCCTTTAACAATGTTTTTTCATTGAATTTCATAGGTTTTTATTAGTGCAACTTAACCATAACGTCCCTTTAACAAAGTTTTACCATTGAATTTCATAGGTTTTTACCAGTGCATGCTATTTTCCTACAACTTACCAATATCATACTTACCCAATATGGCAATATTTGTGTCCAATTTCCAAAGTTTCACCTTAATACTCTGCCATTTCCCACCATCTGGAATAATTTTTAACACTTCTATACACTTCTTGCAACTATTTCAACTAGTTTTGCATCCGTAAAAGTCTACGAACATCTCACTTCATAGCGGACCTTACGGACAGTGCCACATGACCATATGCTGGCGCGTGGCATGATGACGTGTCTGAGAACCAAGCCGCACTTCACAATAAGATCTCTGCTTGGCGGACAGTTCGGAATTGCATTTTCTACTGATCTAGGAACTTCCAACTTCAAAATTTCCCTTGCACAGCTCCTACTCATTATCCATTAACAATCTAGTACACAGTACATACTTTTAGCAAAACTGCTATTTATCTTAAAATAGCATCAGCTAATGCCATCCCTCCTCCCCAAGAGCCACCACTACTGCTGTAATCAAGGAACATGACAAACAGTGCCCCCTAACTTAGAAATAAGACACGCGCAACATTTTCCCTTGTCCACCTACCCCTCCATATTAGTGTTTGGTTGCTCTTCCCTCATTTCCCTCCCTACCTTTCGTTCTCAGCTCTCCTGCCAAAATAAAAATACATCCAAAAACAACAAATGACATATTCCTTTAGGAACCACCTTTCACAGTTAAAAAATAGACTCCATCTACTTTATATTTATCAGTAAAGTACATAGACTAAATAAGATTTTCCAACATTTCTATTTACATTTTATGTTATGCCAATGGGAATATTGTGGCGTTCATCCTCTGTTCCAGGGACTGGAACGGTGGATACCGGCCCAGCAGCCCAAGTTATCAGCCCAAGCGAAGCAAGGGTGGATAACGAGGTCTCTGGGCCATTATCCCCCCATTCCAGACCCTGAAATGGGGGATGAAGGCCATTAGCACCCTAGGTTCCCAAAGCGGGAACCCGGGTGCTAAAAATTAGGATATTTCTTCCAACACCTGGACGCCTGCGGTGTCCTGGTGTAGGAAGGAAAATCCTTTTCCAGGATGGCCACCATGGACAGGGAAGGTGAGGGTTCCATACAGGGCCCCTCTTCGCTTTCTATAGCAGCCTGCAGAAGGCAAAAAGAGAACCCTATGACTATATTACCACAAGCACATTTTTCTTCCCTTTTAAATCTGTCCTAATTTTGAATACCTTTACCACAAAGCCAGTCCCAGGTGGACATGGCCACTTTAATCCTATGTTTTGTCCCTTGTGGTCATGGCCAGTAGCCAGATTGTCCGGATCATGAACTTATTCCATGACCCGGACAATCTGGCCACTGCCCATGGCCACAGGCTACCCCTCAGTCACTAAAGGTATACCGCTATTTTTTGTAGCTACATTATGACACTTGTCAAATAATAAAACACTGGCACATTTGCAAAACCATGCTTATAGGTCCTTGCCAATGCTCCTTACGCAAGTTTGCTGGAAATCCACCCATGTTTATATAACCTAGCCCCCACTTGACAAAATCCATTCAGACTTTATGAAAACATCTAAATCTAGATCTATAATCTTTTTACAAACCTTTGTGTAGATTTGTCAAATGGCACCACATTTATAAGCCTTTACAATATTTTGGGACCCCCACTCTAATTTTGCTCCCTCTCAACATAATTCCACCAGACTTTGCAAAAAACATGTATATCTTGATCTATTATCAGTTTGCCAAATGAAGTGTAGATTTGTCAAATGGCACCTCATTTATAAGCCTTTACATTATTTTGGGACCCCCCCTCTAATTTTGTCCCCTCATGACAGAATCCCACCAAACTTGGCATACTCACTCAGAATCAGCCCAGGGATAATTTAATGCAGTTCCAATGAGTGGTGCCAAAGTTATAAGCCATCCAAGAACTGCATTTCACCAACCCTGTAATGCTAAGGTGTTTGCAAACTTTCAGAGGACTGTTCGCGAACATCCGACCTGTTCGCGGACTTTCGCGGCAAATACCACCCATTGTTTTGCTTCTTGCAGCCATATCCCATCCCATCCTCATTACCCCTTACCTCCCCAGAGATTATATGATAAGTTTGACAAGTGGAATGCTGTGTTTTTTCATATGTTTTTACTGCGATGTCCGCGGACATCGGCCGCTGTCCGCGAATCCAAGATGGCGGGCATTTACAAGAATCTGATGCACTTCACGCTCCTCACCATCCAATCAGCGAACACGTCGCATGTCCGCGGACATGACGCAAGCCGATTAGCCAATCAGGACACTGTCCGCGGAGCAAACAGGAAAGTGTGTCCACGGACCGGACATAGATATCACACATTTTTTGTGACCTACTTTTTGCTCATTTTAAAAAAAAAACTACTGGATGTATTTTCACCAAATTTACAAAAGCTTTCGGAACCAAGCCGCTGCTCCTGCCGCAAATTTGGTGAAAATCCGTCCAGCGGTTTTTGCGGTAGACGTGGGCAAAGTTTTTTCCCCATTCAGTCTATGGGAAAAAAAGACATTTTGGGACCCCCCTATAACTTTGCCCCCCCGGACCAAACCTCACCAAACTTTGCAAAAATAATTCAGAGTCGGACATATATTTTTTTTGCAAATTTGGCGAGGATTCGTCCAGAGAGAGCAAAGTTATAAGCTCCCCAAAAAGTGCTCTTCCTACTCTTCCTATGTGATTAGCAACTGAACCATAATTACACGGCCACTACTGTGGCCATGTAATATATATATGTATATATATATATATATATATATATATATATATATATATATATATATATATATATATATATATAAAATCTTGATTGGGGTGGATTTATAAATATATATAAATCCTCCCCAATCAAGATTTTTTCTCGTGGTCATTACACCTCACCCACTACAAGTGGCGACGAGGATTGACCCGAGCCCCACCGCCCTCACCAGGCCAGCTCACCTCCTAGCGTTGTAGCAGCCCTTGCAGCCCAGTGGAATCTGCTGCTGCCGCTCTGCTAACTGCTGCTGCCCAGCCCCTCCTTTTCGGCGAACGGTGACTTAATGCAGGTACCTGCGCGCAAGCTCCCATTTTGTTAATATTGTTATACGAGTCGGGACGTTCCTGCTGCACGCTTCGTTTTCCCCGATCTCGTCTTTCTGCTGTCATGCATGTGTAGTACACGCCACAAGCCTCAGAAGATTTAAAGGGACACGCACAGCATTACAGTCATTAAGAATTAAAGGGACAGTACTACATTAAAAAAAAAAGAAACCTGCACAACAAAAGTTCTGTAAACATGGTGACAAGTTTGTAGCACTACAAGTACTAAAAATTAGGAGACAATACCATGTATACTTCCAGGTGAGCCTGCATAACAGAAGTTTTAAATCACAGAAGCAAATCATTTTCTCTCATTGTCAGCTCTATTCCTTATTGTGGAGTGATACTGCAACATACCACATCATAACTACCAAGAAAAGTTCCATACGCTCAACCAAGCATGTCGTTCAACAGTGAGCCCCCACCCATGTTTTTCCTACCAGACGTCGGTGAACCAGCAACACCATGGAAAAGGTGGATGAAGTCTTTTGGGCACTATGCAGGTGCTGTTTGTGGTCAGAATTGCAGTATAGCAAAAAGGAAATCACTACTGTTTCATTGTCTTGGCCCAGCTGGTCAGGAGAAGTTTGAAGACCTACCAGAACTACCTCCTAATGAAGATGTCGACTTAAATGAATATGAGCGCACTATAAGAAAAATAAGTAAACACTATGAAAAAAAGCTAAGCACTATTTTGGAGCGTTATAAGTTTGGGAAGAGAGTGAGTGCAGGAAGATGGGGAGAGAGTTGAACAATAAATAACAAAACTAAGAAAGATGGCTAAAACATGCAACTTCAATGCACAACTCGATGAAAGACTAAGGGATCAGTTCATGTTGGAGTGTAGAAGTAGTAAAGTAAGTGAAAGATTGTGGTCCGAAGGTGATCCACCTTTGGAAACTTTCCTACGTGTGGCCAAAGAAGTTGAGCACACAGAGAAATGTGTTAAAGAACTGCAGAACAGGGCCCAGACAATTGAAATTAAACATGAAATCCCGAAAACAAACACCACAACATCGATCACAAATAGCAATGAGTCAGTAGCCCAAGTAGCAGAAATAGTGGATAGTCGAAGCACACCCAGAAGAATGCGCAGACCATTATGGAGTGAAGACAAGAAAAATAAGATGTCGTTCAGAGAACAAAATACAAACCCAAAGAGAAGAAGTCCACGCAGGCAAAGAAACAGCCCAAGGAGAAAAAACACAGGCAGGTGTTTCAGATGTGATGGTGGGGACCATTGGGCAGATGACCCGAATTGTCCTGCTCTCAAAATACTTTGTGGCAAATGTAAAGGTAAGGGATATTACGCCAGATGTTGCAGAGTTCAAAACACCACAACAAACTGGATAGGAGATAGCAATTACAGTGATGAGGATGGAGAAGAATCTGTATTTGTAATAACAGATGATGAGAATGAGGAAGAGATGGAATGTCCTAAAGCCACAATGTGTGTGGATGGAATCAACATGCACATGATGATAGATTCCGGTGCTGAATACACTCTTGTACCACAAAACAAATGGAACAAGAACAGACTTGAATATCTGCATGAACCTGACATAAACCCCAGGGCCTATGGAGGAGTGAAAATAGACATCATTGGGTGGTTTTGGGGCACACTAAAGTTCAAAGAAAGGAAAGCAAACAGGAAAATATATATCACAAAGGCAGGGAGGACACCTTTATTAAGCTGGACTCATCAAAGCAAACTCAAAGTGAAGTTAGATGCTAGTGAAAATGAGTCTGTACTATCAACAGAAAATACAACGACTAAATCTAAAGAGATTGACAAGGTGATGGAAGGAGTGTTCAGAGATGAGATTGGATGCCTTTCGTGGATTTGCACATGAAATTAAGATGAAACCTGGTTACGTTCCTGTAGTACAAATATTACGCACAATTCCGTTATCCATGAGGGATGAAGTAAGGAAAGAAATCAAAACCTTGCAAGATCAAGGGATCATAGAGAGTATAGATGCAAGTGAGTAGGTTTCACCGTTGGTCGTCCTCAGGAAGAAATCTGGCAAGCTGAGGATATGTGTGGACATATGTGAACTTAACAAGTGTGTTGTTACCGACAGACACCCACTTCCGAATATTCAAGAAATTGTCTCTACAATAAGTCCATCAAAATATTTTTCCACTCTTGATCTGACCTCAGCATACCATCAAGTGAAATTGCATAGGAATTCCAGGAAAATGACGGCGTTCATCATGCCTGATGGACTATATCTATACAAAAGCCTACCTTTTGGGTTAGTGTCCGCTGCATTCGTTTTTCAAAGGATTATGTATAAACTTTTTGAAGGAGACAAAGGCATCATTTGCTTTCAGGATGCCATTTTAGTGCATACCATTGACCAGGAAACGCACAGCGAAAGGCTACAATACGTTTGAGAGAAGCTGTATAAAGCAGGCATGACTCTGAGTAGAGACAAATGTAACATAAACAACTCTAAAATCGAATATCTTGGCCACACAATTTTGGCTGAAGGAATACGACTGAAAAAGCAGTTAGCTGACGCTATCAAGAATATGCCTAGACCGAAGTCTAAATAAGAGGTGCACACTTTCATTGGGATGGCGGAGTACTATTCGAAGTTCATACGTGACTTCGCTCTTCACACTGTACCACTGCATGAACTTTTAAAAAAGAAGGTATTTGAATGGAATACTGAATGTGAAGATGAAATTGAGCTGATCAAATTGGCATTAACCAAAGCACCGGCATTAAAGAATTTCAGAAGTAACAGAAAAAGTATAATTACTACAGATGCCAGTAATTTAGGTTTGGGAGCGGTTATCACTCAAGAGGTTGATGGAAAGGACATTTTGATTGCTTTTGCATCAAGATTGTTGAAAGGTGCTGGAAATCGTATGCTGCCATAGAAAAAGAGACCGTGGCTGTCAAATGGGCAGCAGATAAGTTCAGAAGCTTTATTTGGGGTGAAGAAGTCAAATTCCGCACTGACCATAAACCACTAATTCACGTTATTATGAATAAAGGTTTGGATGAAGTTTCTAATCGGATAAGGAGATGGGTGATCCTCCTCCAGGAGTACAATTGTACGGTGCGATATATACCGGGAGTAAAAAACCTTGCTGCTGATTGTTTGTTGCATCTCACCAGTGTTTCTGAGACAGATGATGGAAATGAGACAAATTCAGAAATTGTCCTAAACATAAAAACTATGTCCATATCACAGAAGGAATGGGAAGAAGCAGAAGAACAAGATATTTTGATTGTCCAGTTGAAACAATTAATCCAAAGTCAATGCTCTCTGAGGAAGACAAGGTTTGAATAACTTGGTCTCATAGACTATTGGAGAATTTCTAATGAACTAAATGTGGAGAATGGCAGAGTCATGAGAGGTGACAGAATCATTCCGCCTGCAGGACTGCGCCAAAGACTTATCGAATGGAGTCATGAAGGCCATCAAGGGATTGTGAAAACTAAACAAAGAATACGTGATTTTTTTGGTGGCCAGGATGTGACCTACAAATTGAGAGATTCATTTGAAATTGTATCCTTTGCAATGAAAGTGATAGAGCATGCATGAGTGCTAAATATCCGATATTAGTGACAGAAATTCCAGGGAAAGTCTGGGATGAACTGGGCATGGATATTTTAGGACCAATTTATAGTGATGGCAAAAACCAGTTTTGTTTAGTGGTTATTGATTTACTGACTAGGTGGGTGGAGGTGTTGATTAAGCCATGTATAACTGCGAAAACATTTACTGAATTTTTATCTGAAATTTGTGGGAGAGAAGGGTTTCCGAAAAGCATTATGACTGACAATGGTGTTCAGTTCCGCTCAAGAGAAATGCAAAATTTCTGTGTGAGAAATTCTTTTGAGCACAAAAGAAGCGCCATTTACCACCCTCAGACAAATGGAGTAGTTGAGTGTTTCAACAAGGTACTCAAAGACGCAATTCAAATGGATTAAAATGGGAGGAAGTGGTTAGAGAAAAAATTGTTGTTCACCGGTTCACTCCACACTGTACGACAGGATTATCCCCATTTGAGTTAAGTAGAGGACGAAAAGCGAACACCAAATTAACACCAACATGGATGGAAAGGGGAACCACTGTAAAGAAAGACTTTAGATATGTGTGTGATAGTATTAGGAACACCCAGTTTAGAAACAAACGGGCTCATAACAGGTTGTTGCTTAGTAACAAAAGAATGATATCTCCAGCGGTGGTAGGATTGGTGAGAATCAAACTTCCCCCTGTTCTAAGATATGGCCCATGTAAGTGGTGAAATCCTGTGGGAGTGCTCAAAGTTTTCAGACATGCAGTGAAGGTGGAAAACGGAAGAGTCTGGAACATGGAAAGGGTGTGTGTTGTAAAGCTACAAAGTCTAAAGCCATCAAGTGTTTGAGTTACTCAAGTAGAGAGAAATACACGAGGTGGTGAGAGAACAGAAGGCAGTGTGAAGAGTGTGAGGAGAGTGATGAGAGACGAAGGAGGAGGTGAGAATAGTGTGAAGAAGAGAGTGATGAGAGATAAGGGAATGTCAAATTTTTCCTTGCCAAAAATTAACCCAGATAATTCACACATGTAAAGATGGGGAAGAGTCAGTCGCAGACCCCACCACATGAAGGACTATGTATAGGAGTGCAATCTGGGTGAAGAACTTCAAGGGAAGATATCTGTTTGTTGGAAGGAGGCAAAGGAAGGGAGATGTGCAGTATTCTTCCCAGCTCGTGATTCCACGAGGCACCAGCTCATGAGGTTTATGAGCTCGCATATGCTGTGTTGCATATGCACAACATCACGGAATCTGAATGTGAATTTGAAGAGCAACAGATTCCAGATGAGCTGGTGGTCGGTGGGGCATACCCTGTCCTCTCATGTCTGTTATACAAATATATATATATATATATATATATATATATATGTATATATATAAATATATATATATATATATATATTATATTACATGGCCACGGTAGTGGGCATGTAGTTATGGTTAAGTTGGTGTTTCCATAGGAAGAGCACTTTTTGGGCGGCTTATAACTTTGCTCTCCCTGGACGAATCTTCACCAAACTTTGCAAAAAAAAGTATTTGGGTCACTCTGAATTATTTCTGCAAAGTTTGGTGAGGATTCGTCCAGGGGGGGCAAAGTTATAGGGGGGCTCCCAAAACTTTTCTCCCATAGACATAATGGGAAAAAACGTTGCTCACGCCTACAGCCCAAACCACTGGACGGATTTACACCAAATTTGCGGCAGGAGCGGCGGCTTGGTCCCGAAAGCGTGCTTTGCTTTATTTGGTGTAAATCCGTCCAGTAGTTTTTTAAAAAATGACAAAAATGTAAGTGAAAACAATGAGTGATATCTGTGTTCGCTTTGCGGGCACACTTCCCTGTTCGCTCTGCGGACAGGACGGTGATTGGGCAAGCAGCTTGCGTGATGTCCGCGACATCTGACGTGCTCTCTCATTGGATGCGGTGAAATCGTGCAGTGCGTCTGGCTTCAGAGACGCCTGCCATCTTTGTTCCTCGCCGCCTGCACAGTAAGTCTTGTGTCTGTCTCCTGTTCCTCCCACCCCCGTTCATGCCCCGTGTGTCCTTCTTGTCCCCCCACCCCCACTCAAGCTCCGTGTCTCCCCAGTTCCTCCAGCCCCCCGCCCCCGCCATCGGCACACGGTGGCCAGCGGAGGGCCGAGGAGCGGGATCTGCCACCTGCACACGAACGCCGTGTGTCTCTCTCCCTCCCCCCTCGCCCCCCACTGATGCCCCGTGTGTCTCTCTCCCTCCCCCCACCCCCCGCTCATGCCCCATGTGTCTCTCTCCCCTTCCCCCCACGCCCCGCTCATGCCCCGTGTGCCTCTCCAGCTCCCGCCCATCCCCCGCTCATGCCCCGTGTCTCTCTCCCCTTTCCCCCACCCCCCGCTCATGCCCTGTGTGTCTCTCTCCCTCCCCCCACCCCTGCTCATGCCCTGTATGTCTCTCTCCCTCCCCCCCACCCCCGCTCATGCCCGTGTGTCTCTCCCCCGTACGCCCACCCCCCGCTCATGCCCCGTGTGTCTCTCTCCCTCCCCTCCACCCCCGCTCATGCCCCGTGTCTCTCTCCCCTTCCCCCCACCCCCGCTCATGCCTCGTGTGTCTCTCTCCCCCCCACCCCTGCTCATGCTTCGTGTCTCTCCCCCTCCTGCCCACCCCCGCTCTTGCCCCGTGTGTCTTTCCCCCTCCTAACCCCGCTCATGCCCCATGTGTCTCTCCCCCTCCTGCCCACCCCCCGCTCATGCCCCGTGTGTCTCTCCCCTTCCCCCACCCCAGCTCATGCCCCGGGTGTCTCTCTACCTCCCCCCCACCCCCGCTCATGCCCCGTGTCTCTCCCTTTCCCCCCACCCCCCGCTCATGCCTCGTGTGTCTCTCTCCCTCCCCCGACCCCTGCTCATGCCCCGTCTGTCTCTCCCCTTCCCCCCACCCCCGCTCATGCCCCGTGTGTCTCTCTCCCTCTCCCCCACCCCTGCTCATGCCCCGTGTCTCTCCCCTTCCCCCACCCCCTGCTCATGCCTCGTGTGTCTCTCTCCCTCCCCCCACCCCCGCTCATGCCCCATGTGACTATCTCCCTCCCCCCCACCCCGCTCCTGCCCCGTGTGTCTCTCCCCCTCCCGCCCACCCCCCACTCAGGCCCCATGTGTCTCGCCCCCTCCCACCCCCGCTCATGCCCCGTGTGTCTCTTGACCTACCCCCCACCCCCGCTCATGCCCCGTGTGTCTCTCTCCCTCCCCCACCCCCTGCTCATGCCCCGTGTGTCTCTCTCCCTCCCGCCCACCCCCCGCTCATGCCCCGTGTCTCTCCCCTTCCCCCCACCCCCGCTCATGCTCTGTGTGTCTCTCGACCTCCCCCCCACCCCCGCTCATGCCCCGTGTGTCTCTCTCCCTCCCCCCACCCCCGCTCATGCCCGTGTGTCCGTGTGTCTCTCTCCCTCCTCCCACCCCCCGCTCATGCCACGTGTGTCTCTCTCCCCCCACCCCCGCTCATGCCCCGTGTGTCTCTCTCCCTCCCCCCACCCCCGCTCATGCCCCGTGTGTCTCTCCCCCTCCCGCCCACCCCCCGCTCATGCCCCGTGTCTCTCTCCCCTTCCCCCACCCCCGCTCATGCCCCGTGTCTCTCTCCCCTTCCCCCCACCCCCGCTCATGCCCTGTGTGTCTCTCCCTCCCCCCCAACCCCGCTCATGCCCGTGTGTCGCTCTCCCCCCCCTCCAACCCCACTCATGCCCCGTGTGTCCCTCCCCCTCCCGCCCACCCCCGCTCTTGCCCCGTGTGTCTTCACCCTCCCACCCCCCCTCGTGCCCCGTGTGTCTCTCCCCCTCCCGCCCACGCCCTGCTCATACCCCGTGTGTCTCTCCCCTTCCCCCACCCCCGCTCATGCCCCGTGTGTCTCTCTCCCAACCCCCCACCCCCGCTCATGCCCCATGTGTCTCTCTCCCTCCTCTCACCCCCGCTCCTGCCCCGTGTGTCTCTCCCCCTCCTGCCCACCCCCTGCTCATGCCCCGTGGGTCTCTCCCCCTCCCACCCCCGCTCATGCCCCGTTTGTCTCTCTCCCTTCCCCCCACCCCCGCTCATGCCCCATGTGTCTCTCTCCCTCCTCTCACCCCCGCTCCTGCCCCGTGTGTCTCTCCCCCTCCTGCCCACCCCCTGCTCATGCCCCGTGGGTCTCTCCCCCTCCCACCCCCGCTCATGCCCCGTTTGTCTCTCTCCCTCCCTCCCACCCCCGCTCATGCCCCATGTGTCTCTCTCCCTCCCCCCACCCCCTCTCATGCCCCGTGTGTCTCTCTCCCCTTCCCCCCACCCCCGCTCATGCCCCGTGTGTCTCTCCCGCTCCCGCCCACCCCCGCTCATGCCCCGTGTCTCTCTCCCCTTTCTCCCACCCCCCGCTCATGCCCCGTGTGTCTCTCTCCCTCCCCCCGTCCCCGCTCATGCCCCGTGTGTCTCTCTCCCTCCCCCCACCCCCGCTCATGCCCCTGTGTCTCTCTCCCTCCCGCCCACCCCCCGCTCATGCCCGTGTGTCTCTCTCCCTCCCCTCCACCCCCGCTCATGCTTCGTGTCTCTCTCCCTCCCCCCTACCCCCGCTCATGCCCCATGTCTCTCCCCTTCCCCCCACCCCCCGCTCATGCCTCGTGTGTCTCTCTCCCTCCACCCCACCCCCGCTCATGCCCCATGTGTCTCTCTCCCTCCTCCCACCCCCGCCCCGTGTGTCTCTCCCCCTCCTGCCCACCCCCTGCTCATGCCCCGTGGGTCTCTCCCCCTCCCACCCCCGCTCATGCCCCGTTTGTCTCTCTCCCTCCCTCCCACCCCCGCTCATGCCCCATGTGTCTCTCTCCCTCCCCCCACCCCCTCTCATGCCCCGTGTCTCTCTCCCTCCCCCCACCCCCCTCATGCCCCGTGTGTCTCTCTCCCTCCCCCACCCCCTCTCATGCCCCGTGTCTCTCTCCCTCCCCCCACCCCCCTCATGCCCCATGTGTCTCTCTCCCTCCCCCACCCCCGCTCATGCCCGTGTGTCTCTCCCCCGAACCGCCCACCCCCCGCTCATGCCCCGTGTGTCTCTCCCCCTCCTGCCCACCCCCCGCTCATTCCCCGTGTGTCTCTCCCCTTCCCCCCACCCCCGCACATGCCCCGTGTGTCTCTCTCCCTCCCCCCCACCCCCGCTCATGCCCCGTGTCTCTCCCCTTCCCCCCACCCCCTGCTCATGCCTTGTGTGTCTCTCTCCCTCCCCCCATCCCCGCTCATGCCCCGTGTGTCTCTCCTCTTCCCCCCACCCCCGCTCATGCCCCGTGTGTCTCTCTCCCTCCCCCCCACCCCCGCTCATGCCCCGTGTCTCTCCCCTTCCCCCCACCCCCTGCTCATGCCCCGTGTGTCTCTCTCCCCTTCCCCCCACCCCCGCTCATGCCCCGTGTGTCTCTCCCGCTCCCGCCCACCCCCGCTCATGCCCCGTGTCTCTCTCCCCTTTCTCCCACCCCCCGCTCATGCCCCGTGTGTCTCTCTCCCTCCCCCCGTCCCCGCTCATGCCCCGTGTGTCTCTCTCCCTCCCCCCACCCCCGCTCATGCCCCTGTGTCTCTCCCCCTCCCGCCCACCCCCCGCTCATGCCCGTGTGTCTCTCTCCCTCCCCTCCACCCCGCTCATGCTTCGTGTCTCTCTCCCCTTCCCCCCACTCCCGCTCATGCCTCGTATGTCTCTCTCCCCCCCTCCCCCACTCATGCTTCGTGTCTCTCCCCCTCCCGCCCATGCCCGCTCTTGCCCCGTGTGTCTTTCCCCCTCCTACCCCCGCTCATGCCCCATGTGTCTCTCCCCCTCCTGCCCACCCCCCGCTCATGCCCCGTGTGTCTCTCCCCTTCCCCCCACCCCCGCTCATGCCTCGTGTGTCTCTCTCCCTCCCCCCACCCCCGCTCATGCCCCGTGTGTCTCTCCCCCTCCTGCCCAGCCCCTGCTCATGCCCCGTGGGTCTGTCCCCCTCCCACCCCCGCTCATGCCCTGTTTGTCTCTCTCCCTCCCTCCCACCCCCGCTCATGCCCCATGTGTCTCTCTCCCTCCCCCCACCCCCTCTCATGCCCCGTGTGTCTCTCTCCCCTTCCCCCCATGCCCCGCTCATGCCCCCTGTGTCTCTCCCGCTCCCGCCCACCCCCCGCTCATGCCCCGTGTCTCTCTCCCCTTTCCCCCACCCCCGCTCATGCCCCGTGTGTCTCTCTCCCTCCCCCCACCCCCGCTCAGGCCCCATGTGTCTCGCCCCCTCCCACCCACGCTCATGCCCCATGTGTCTCTTGACCTCCCCCCACCCCCGCTCATGCCCCGTGTGTCTCTCTCCCTCCCCCACCCCCCGCTCATGTCCCGTGTGTCTCTCTCCCTCCCGCCCACCCCCCGCTCATGTCCCGTGTGTCTTCACCCTCCCACCCCCCCTCGTGCCCCGTGTGTCTCTCCCCCTCCCGCCCACGCCCCGCTCATACCCCGTGTGTCTCTCCCCTTCCCCCACCCCCGCTCATGCCCCGTGTGTCTCTCTCCCTCCCCCCTACCCCCGCTCATGCCCCATGTCTCTCCCCTTCCCCCCACCCCCCGCTCATGCCTCGTGTGTCTCTCTCCCTCCACCCCACCCCCGCTCATGCCCCATGTGTCTCTCTCCCTCCTCCCACCCCCGCCCCGTGTGTCTCTCCCCCTCCTGCCCACCCCCTGCTCATGCCCCGTGGGTCTCTCCCCCTCCCACTCCCGCTCATGCCCCGTTTGTCTCTCTCCCTCCCTCCCACCCCCGCTCATGCCCCATGTGTCTCTCTCCCTCCCCCCACCCCCTCTCATGCCCCGTGTCTCTCTCCCTCCCCCCACCCCCCTCATGCCCCGTGTGTCTCTCTCCCTCCCCCACCCCCGCTCATGCCCGTGTGTCTCTCCCCCGAACCGCCCACCCCCCGCTCATGCCCCGTGTGTCTCTCTCCCTCCCCTCCACTCCCGCTCATGCCCCGTGTCTCTCTCCCCTTCCCCCCACCCCCGCTCATGCCTCGTGTGTCTCTCTCCCCCCACCCCCACTCATGCTTCGTGTCTCTCCCCCTCCTGCCCACCCCCGCTCTTGCCCAGTGTGTCTTTCCCCCTCCTACCCCTGCTCATGCCCCATGTGTCTCTCCCCCTCCTGCCCATCCCCCGCTCATGCCCCGTGTGTCTCTCCCCTTCCCCCCACCCCCGCACATGCCCCGTGTGTCTCTCTCCCTCCCCCCCACCCCCGCTCATGCCCCGTGTCTCTCCCCTTCCCCCCACCCCCTGCTCATGCCTTGTGTGTCTCTCTCCCTCCCCCCATCCCCGCTCATGCCCCGTGTGTCTCTCCTCTTCCCCCCACCCCCGCTCATGCCCCGTGTGTCTCTCTCCCTCCCCCCCACCCCCGCTCATGCCCCGTGTCTCTCCCCTTCCCCCCACCCCCTGCTCATGCCTCGTGTGTCTCTCTCCCTCCCCCCCACCCCCGCTCATGCACGTGTGACTCTCTCCCTCCCCCCCACCCACGCTCATGCCCTGTGTGTCTCTCTCCCTCCCCCCACCCCCGCTCATGCCCCGTGTCTCTCCCCTTCCCCCCACCCCCCGCTCATGCCTCGTGTGTCTCTCTCCCTCCCCCCATCCCCGCTCATGCCCCGTGTGTCTCTCCTCTTCCCCCCACCCCCGCTCATGCCCCGTGTGTCTCTCTCCCTCCCCCCCACCCCCGCTCATGCCCCGTGTCTCTCCCCTTCCCCCCACCCCCTGCTCATGCCTTGTGTGTCTCTCTCCCTCCCCCCACCCCCGCTCATGCCCCGTGTGTCTCTGCCCCTCCCGCCCACCCCCCGCTCAGGCCCCATGTGTCTCGCCCCCTCCAACCCACGCTCATGCCCCGTGTGTCTCTTGACCTCCCCCCACCCCCGCTCATGCCCCGTGTGTCTCTCTCCCTCCCCTACCCCCCGCTCATGCCCCGCGTGTCTCTAGCCCTCCCGCCCACCCCCCGCTCTTGCCCCGTGTCTCTCCCCTTCCCCCCACCCCGCTCATGCTCCGTGTGTCTCTCTCCCTCCCCCTCACCCCCGCTCATGCCCCGTGTGTCTGTCTCCCTCCCCCCACCCCTGCTCACTCCCTGTGTGTCCGTGTGTCTCTCTCCCTCCTCCCACCCCCCGCTCATGCCACGTGTGTCTCTCTCTCCCCTTCCCCCAACCCCCGCTCTTGCCCCGTGTGTCTCTCTCCCTCCCCCCCGCCCCCGCTCATGCCCCGTGTGTCTCTCTCCCTCCCCCCACCCCCGCTCATGCCCCGTGTCTCTCTCCCCTTCCCCCCGCCCCCGCTCATGCCCCGTGTCTCTCTCCCCTTCCCCCCACCCCGCTCATGCCCTGTGTGTCTCTCCCTCCCCCCCAACCCCGCTCATGCCCTGTGTGTCTCTCTCCCTCCCCCCCACCCCCGCTCATGCCCCGTGTGTCTCTCCCCCTCCTGCCCACCCCCCGCGTGTCTCTCTCCCCTTCCCCCATCCCCCGCTCATGCCCCGTGTGTCTCTCCCCCTCCCCCCACCCCCGCTCATGCCCCGTGTGTCTCTATCCCTCCCCTCCACCCTCGCTCATGCCCCGTGTCTCTCTCCCCTTCCCCCCACCCCCGCTCATGCCTCGTTTGTCTCTCTCCCTCCCCCCACCCCCGCTCATGCCCCGTGTGTCTCTCCCCCTCCCGCCCACCCCCGCTCTTCACCCGTGTGTCTTCACCCTCCCACCCCCCCCTCGTGCCCCGTGTGTCTCTCCCCCTCCCGCCCACGCCCCGCTCATACCCCGTGTGTCTCTCCCCTTCCCCCCGCTCATGCCCCGTGTGTCTCTCTCCCTCCCCCCCACCCCCGCTCATGCCCCGTGTCTCTCCCCTTCCCCCCCGCTCATGCCTCGTGTGTCTCTCTCCCTCCCCCCCACCCCCGCTCATGCCCCATGTGTCTCTCTCCCTCCTCCCACCCCTGCTCCTGCCCCGTGTGTCTCTTCCGCTCCTGCCCACCCCCTGCTCATGCCCCGTGGGTCTCTCCCCCTCCCACCCCCACTCATGCCCTGTTTGTCTCTCTCCCTCCCCCCCACCCCCGCTCATGCCCCGTGTGTCTCTCTCCCTCCCCCACCACCCGCTCATGCCCCGTGTGTCTCTCTCCCTCCTGCCCACCCCCCGCTCATGCCCCGTGTCTTGCTCCTTCCCCCCCCGCTCATGCCCCATGTGTCTCTCTCCCTCCCCCCCACCCCCGCTCATGCCCCGTGTCTCTCTCCCTCCCCCCACCCCCCGCTCATGCCCTGTGTGTCTCCCTCCCTCCCCCCACCCCCCGCTCATGCCCCGTGTGTCTCTCTCCCCTTCCCCCAACCCCACGCTCTTGCCTCGTGTGTCTCTCTCCCTCCCCCCACCCCCGCTCATGCCCCGTGTGTGTCTCTCCCTCCCTCCTCCCCCACTCATGCCCCGTGTGTCTCTCCCCCTCCCGCCCACACCCCGCTCATGCCCCGTGTCTCTCTCCCCTTGCCCCCCGCTCATGCCCGTGTCTCTCTCCCCTTCCCCCACCCCTGCTCATGCCCGTGTGTCTCTCTCCTGCCCCCCACCCCTGCGTGTCTCTCTCCCCCTCCCACCCCCGCTCATGCCCCGTGTGTCTCTCCCGCTCCCACCCACCCCCGCTCATGCCACGTGTGTCTCTCTCCTCTTCCCCCCACCCCCTGCTCATGCCCCGTGTGTCTCTCTCCCCTTCCCCCACCCCCCGTGTGTCTCTCTCCCTCCCCCCAACCCCGCTCATGCCCCGTGTGTCTCTCCCCCTCCCGCCCACCCCCCGCTCTTGCCCCGTGTGTCTCTCCCCCTCCCACCC
The DNA here is from genome assembly GCF_040938575.1 of Ambystoma mexicanum. Lineage (NCBI taxonomy): Eukaryota > Metazoa > Chordata > Amphibia > Caudata > Ambystomatidae > Ambystoma > Ambystoma mexicanum. Next base: position 1,198,733,010 of record NC_090925.1, read on the forward strand.
ACCCCCCGCTCATGCCCCGTGTGTCTCTCTCCCTCCCCCACCCGCGCTCATGCCCCGTGTGTCTCTCTCCCTCCCCTCCACATCCACTCATGACCCATGTCTCTCTCCCCTTCCCCCACCCCCCGCTCATGCCTCGTGTGTCTCTCTCCCTCCCCCCACCCCACTCAGGCCCTGTGTGTCTCTCCTCCTCCCGCCCACCCCCGCTCTTGCCCCGTGTGTCTCTCCCCTTCCCGCCCATCCCCGCTCTTGCCCCGTGTGTCTTTCCCCCTCCCACCCCTGCTCATGCCACGTGTGTCTCTCCCCCTCCCGCCCACCCCCGCTCATCCCCCTGTGTCTCTCCCCTTCCCACCACACCCGCTCATGCTTTGTGTCTCTCTCTCCCTCCCCTCCACCCCCGCTCATGCCCCGTGTCTCTCTCCCCTTCCCCCACCCCCTCTCATGCCTCGTGTGTCTCTCTCCCCCCACCCCCACTCATGCTTCGTGTCTCTCCCCCTCCCGCCCACCCCCCGCTCTTGCCCCGTGTGTCTCTCCCCCTCCCACCCACCCCCCGCTCAGGCCCTGTGTGTCTCTCTCCCTCCCCCCCACCCCGCTCATGCTCTGTGTCTCTCCCCTTCCCCCCACCCCCCGCTCATGCCTCGTGTGTCTCTCTCCCTCCCCTCCCCCCACCCCCGCTCATGCCCCGTGTGTCTCTCCCCTTCCCCCCACCCCCGCTCATGCCCCGTGTGTCTCTCTCCCTCCGCCCACCCCCGCTCATGCCCCGTGTCTCTCCCCTTCCCCCCACCCCCTGCTCATGCCTCGTGTGTCTCTCTCCCTCCCCCCACCCCCGCTCATGCCCTGTGTGTCTCTCCCCCTCCTGCCCACCCCCCGCCTGCCTCTCTCCCCTTCCCCCATCCCCCGCTCATGCCCCATGTGTCTCTATCCCTCCCCTCCACCCTCGCTCATGCCCCGTGTCTCTCTCCCCTTCCCCCCACCCCCACTCATGCCACGTTTGTCTCTCTCCCTCCCCCCACCCCCGCTCATGCCCCGTGTCTCTCCCCCTCCCGCCCACCCCCGCTCTTGCCCCGTGTGTCTTCACCCTCCCACCCCCCCGCGTGCCCCGTGTGTCTCTCCCCCTCCCGCCCACGCCCCGCTCATACCCCGTGTGTCTCTCCCCTTCCCCCACCCCCGCTCATGCCCCGTATGTCTCTCTCCCTCCCCCCCACCCCCGCTCATGCCCCGTGTCTCTCCCCTTCCCCCCACCCCCCGCTCATGCCTCGTGTGTCTCTCTCCCTCCCCCCCACCCCCGATCATGCCCCATGTGTCTCTCTCCCTCCTCCCACCCCTGCTCCTGCCCCGTGTGTCTCTTCCCCTCCTGCCCACCCCCTGCTCATGCCCCGTGGGTCTCTCCCCCTCCCACCCCCGCTCATGCCCCGTTTGTCTCTCTGTCTCCCCCCACCCCCGCTCATGCCCTGTGTGTCTCCCTCCCTCCCCCCACCCCCCGCTCATGCCCCGTGTGTCTCTCTCCCCTTCCCCCAACCCCGCGCTCTTGCCTCGTGTGTCTCTCTCCCTCCCCCCACCCCCGCTCATGCCCCGTGTGTGTCTCTCTCTCCCTCCTCCCCCACTCATGCCCCGTGTGTCTCTCCCCCTCCCGCCCACCCCCCGCTCATGCCCCGTGTCTCCCTCCCCTTCCCCCCGCTCATGCCCGTGTCTCTCTCCCCTTCCCCCACCCCTGCTCATGCCCGTGTGTCTCTCTCCTGCCCCCCCACCCCCGCGTGTCTCTCTCCCCCTCCCACCCCCGCTCATGCCCCGTGTTTCTCTCCCGCTCCCACCCACCCCCACTCATGCCCCGTGTGTCTCTCTCCTCTTCCCCCCACCCCCTGCTCATGCCCCGTGTGTCTCTCTCCCCTTCCCCCACCCCCCGCTCATGCCCCGTGTGTCTCTCTCCCTCCCCCCACCCCCGCTCATGCCCCGTGTGTCTCTCCCCCTCCCGCCCACCCCCCGCTCTTGCCCCGTGTGTCTCTCCCCCTCCCACCCACCCCCCGCTCAGGCCCCGTGTGTCTCTCTCCTTCCCCCACCCGCACTCATGCCCCGTGTGTCTCTCTCCCTCCCCTCCACACCCGCTCATGCCCCATGTCTCTCTCCCCTTCCCCCACCCCCCGCTCATGCCTCGTGTGTCTCTCTCCCTCCCCCCACCCCACTCAGGCCCCGTGTGTCTCTCCTCCTCCCGCCCACCCCCGCTCTTGCCCCGTGTGTCTCTCCCCTTCCCGCCCATCCCCGCTCTTGCCCCGTGTGTCTTTCCCCCTCCCACCCCTGCTCATGCCCCGTGTGTCTCTCCCCCTCCCGCCCACCCCAGCTCATCCCCGTGTGTCTCTCCCCTTCCCCCCACCCCCGCTCATGCTTTGTGTCTCTCTCTCCCTCCCCTCCACCCCCGCTCATGCCCCGTGTCTCTCTCCTCTTCCCCCACCCCCGCTCATGCCTCGTGTGTCTCTCTCCCCCCCACCCCCGCTCATGCTTCGTGTCTCTCCCCCTCCCGCCCACGCCCGCTCTTGCCCCGTGTGTCTTTCCCCTCCTACCCCCGCTCATGCCCCATGTGTCTCTCCCCCTCCTGCCAACCCCCCGCTCATGCCCCGTGTGTCTCTCCCCTTCCCCCCACCCCCGCTCATGCCCCGTGTGTCTCTCTCCCTCCCCCCACCCCCGCTCATGCCCTGTGTCTCTCCCCTTCCCCTCACCCCCTGCTCATGCCTCGTGTGTCTCTCTCCCTCCCTTCCCGCCCATCCCCGCTCTTGCCCCGTGTGTCTTTCCCCCTCCCACCCCTGCTCATGCCACGTGTGTCTCTCCCCCTCCCGCCCACCCCCGCTCATCCCCCTGTGTCTCTCCCCTTCCCACCACCCCCGCTCATGCTTTGTGTCTCTCTCTCCCTCCCCTCCACCCCCGCTTATGCCCCGTGTCTCTCTCCCCTTCCCCCACCCCCTCTCATGCCTCGTGTTTCTCTCTCCCCCCACCCCCACTCATGCTTCGTGTCTCTCCCCCTCCCGCCCACGCCCACGCCCGCTCTTGCCCCGTGTGTCTTTCCCCCTCCTACCCCCGCTCATGCCCCATGTGTCTCTCCCCCTCCTGCCCACCCCCCGCTCATGCCCCGTGTGTCTCTCCCCTTCCCCCACCCCCGCTCATGCCCCGTGTGTCTCTCTCCCTCCCCCCCACCCCGCTCATGCTCTGTGTCTCTCCCCTTCCCCCCACCCCCCGCTCATGCCTCGTGTGTCTCTCTCCCTCCCCTCCCCCCACCCCCGCTCATGCCCCGTGTGTCTCTCCCCTTCCCCCCACCCCCGCTCATGCCCCGTGTGTCTCTCTCCCTCCGCCCACCCCCGCTCATGCCCCGTGTCTCTCCCCTTCCCCCCACCCCCTGCTCATGCCTCGTGTGTCTCTCTCCCTCCCCCCACCCCCGCTCATGCCCCGTGTGTCTCTCCCCCTCCTGCCCACCCCCCGCGTGCCTCTCTCCCCTTCCCCCATCCCCCGCTCATGCCCCATGTGTCTCTATCCCTCCCCTCCACCCTCGCTCATGCCCCGTGTCTCTCTCCCCTTCCCCCCACCCCCACTCATGCCTCGTTTGTCTCTCTCCCTCCCCCCACCCCCGCTCATGCCCCGTGTCTCTCCCCCTCCCGCCCACCCCCGCTCTTGCCCCGTGTGTCTTCACCCTCCCACCCCCCCGCGTCCCCCGTGTGTCTCTCCCCCTCCCGCCCACGCCCCGCTCATACCCCGTGTGTCTCTCCCCTTCCCCCACCCCCGCTCATGCCCCGTATGTCTCTCTCCCTCCCCCCCACCCCCGCTCATGCCCCGTGTCTCTCCCCTTCCCCCCACCCCCCGCTCATGCCGTGTGTCTCTCTCCCTCCCCCCCACCCCCGATCATGCCCCATGTGTCTCTCTCCCTCCTCCCACCCCTGCTCCTGCCCCGTGTGTCTCTTCCCCTCCTGCCCACCCCCTGCTCATGCCCCGTGGGTCTCTCCCCCTCCCACCCCCGCTCATGCCCCGTTTGTCTCTCTGTCTCCCCCCACCCCCGCTCATGCCCCGTGTGTCTCTCTCCCTCCCCCCACCCCCCGCTCATGCCCTGTGTGTCTCCCTCCCTCCCCCCACCCCCCGCTCATGCCCCGTGTGTCTCTCTCCCCTTCCCCCAACCCCGCGCTCTTGCCTCGTGTGTCTCTCTCCCTCCCCCCACCCCCGCTCATGCCCCGTGTGTGTCTCTCCCTCCCTCCTCCCCCACTCATGCCCCGTGTGTCTCTCCCCCTCCCGCCCACCCCCCGCTCATGCCCCGTGTCTCCCTCCCCTTCCCCCCGCTCATGCCCGTGTCTCTCTCCCCTTCCCCCACCCCTGCTCATGCCCGTGTGTCTCTCTCCTGCCCCCCCACCCCCGCGTGTCTCTCTCCCCCTCCCACCCCCGCTCATGCCTCGTGTTTCTCTCCCACTCCCACCCACCCCCGCTCATGCCCCGTGTGTCTCTCTCCTCTTCCCCCCACCCCCTGCTCATGCCCCGTGTGTCTCTCTCCCCTTCCCCCACCCCCCGCTCATGCCCCGTGTGTCTCTCTCCCTCCCCCCACCCCCGCTCATGCCCCGTGTGCCTCTCCCCCTCCCGCCCACCCCCCGCTCTTGCCCCGTGTGTCTCTCCCCCTCCCACCCACCCCCCGCTCAGGCCCCGTGTGTCTCTCTCCTTCCCCCACCCGCACTCATGCCCCGTGTGTCTCTCTCCCTCCCCTCCACACCCGCTCATGCCCCATGTCTCTCTCCCCTTCCCCCACCCCCCGCTCATGCCTCGTGTGTCTCTCTCCCTCCCCCCACCCCACTCAGGCCCCGTGTGTCTCTCCTCCTCCCGCCCACCCCCGCTCTTGCCCCGTGTGTCTCTCCCCTTCCCGCCCATCCCCGCTCTTGCCCCGTGTGTCTTTCCCCCTCCCACCCCTGCTCATGCCCCGTGTGTCTCTCCCCCTCCCGCCCACCCCAGCTCATCCCCGTGTGTCTCTCCCCTTCCCCCCACCCCCGCTCATGCTTTGTGTCTCTCTCTCCCTCCCCTCCACCCCCGCTCATGCCCCGTGTCTCTCTCCCCTTCCCCCACCCCCGCTCATGCCTCGTGTGTCTCTCTCCCCCCCACCCCCGCTCATGCTTCGTGTCTCTCCCCCTCCCGCCCACGCCCGCTCTTGCCCCGTGTGTCTTTCCCCTCCTACCCCCGCTCATGCCCCATGTGTCTCTCCCCCTCCTGCCAACCCCCCGCTCATGCCCCGTGTGTCTCTCCCCTTCCCCCCACCCCCGCTCATGCCCCGTGTGTCTCTCTCCCTCCCCCCACCCCCGCTCATGCCCTGTGTCTCTCCCCTTCCCCTCACCCCCTGCTCATGCCTCGTGTGTCTCTCTCCCTCCCCTCCCCCCACCCCCGCTCATGCCCCGTGTGTCTCTCCCCTTCCCCCACCCCCGCTCATGCCCCGTGTGTCTCTCTCCCACCCCCGCTCATGCCCCGTGTCTCTCCCCTTCCCCCCACCCCCTGCTCATGCCTCGTGTGTCTCTCTCCCTCCCCCCACCCCCGCTCATGCCCCGTGTGACTCTCTCCCTCCCCCCCACCCCCGCTCCTGCCCCGTGTGTCTCTCCCCCTCCCGCCCACCCCCCGCTCAGGCCCCATGTGTCTCGCCCCCTCCCACCCCGCTCATGCCCCGTGTGTCTCTTGATCTCCCCCCACCCCCGCTCATGCCCCGTGTGTCTCTCTCCCTCCCCCACCCCCCGCTCATGCCCCGTGTGTCTCTCTCCCTCCCGCCCACCCCCCGCTCATGCCCCGTGTGTCTTCGCCCTCCCACCCCCCCTCGTGCCCCGTGTGTCTCTCCCCCTCCCGCCCACGCCCCGCTCATACCCCGTGTGTCTCTCCCCTTCCCTCACCCCCGCTCATGCCCCGTGTGTCTCTCTCCCTCACCCCCACCCCGCTCATGCCCCATGTGTCTCTCTCCCTCCCCCCACCTCCGCTCATGCCCGTGTGTCCGTGTGTCTCTCTCCCTCCTCCCACCCCCCGCTCATGCCCCGTGTGTCTTCACCCTCCCACCCCCCCTCGTGCCCCGTGTGTCTCTCCCCCTCCCGCCCACGCCCCGCTCATACCCCGTGTGTCTCTCCCCTTCCCCCACCCCCGCTCATGCCCCGTGTGTCTCTCTCCCTCACCCCCGCTCATGCCCCGTGTCTCTCCCCTTCCCCCCACCCCCGCTCATGCCTCGTGTGTCTCTCTCCCTCCCCCCAACCCCGCTCATGCCCCATGTGTCTCTCTCCCTCCTCCCACCCCCGCCCCGTGTGTCTCTCCCCCTCCCACCCCGCTCATGCCCCGTTTGTCTCTCTCCCTCCTCTCACCCCCTCTCATGCCCCATGTCTCTCTCCCTCCCCCCACCCCCGCTCATGCCCCGTGTGTCTCTCTCCCTCCCCCCACCCCCGCTCATGCCCGTGTGTCTCTCCCCCTCCCGCCCACCCCCCGCTCATGCCCCGTGTGTCTCTCTCCCTCCCCTCCACCCCCGCTCATGCCCCGTGTCTCTCTCCTCTTCCCCCCACCCCCGCTCATGCATCGTGTGTCTCTCTCCCCCCACCCCCGCTCATGCTTCGTGTCTCTCCCCCTCCCGCCCACCCCCGCTCTTGCCCCGTGTGTCTTTCCCCCTCCTACCCCTGCTCATGCCCCATGTGTCTCTCCCCCTCCTGCCCACCCCCTGCTCATGCCCCGTGTGTCTCTCCCCTTCCCCCCACCCCCGCTCATGCCCCGTGTGTCTCTCTCCCTCCCCCCACCCCCGCTCATGCCCCGTGTCTCTCCCCTTCCCCCCACCCCCCGCTCATGCCTCGTGTGTCTCTCTCCCTCCCCCCATCCCCGCTCATGCCCCGTGTGTCTCTCCTCTTCCCCCCACCCCCGCTCATGCCCCGTGTGTCTCTCTCCCTCCCCCCCACCCCCGCTCATGCCCCGTGTCTCTCCCCTTCCCCCCACCCCCTGCTCATGCCTCATGTGTCTCTCTCCCTCCCCCCACCCCCGCTCATGCCCGTGTGACTCTCTCCCTCCCCCCCACCCCCGCTCATGCCCCATGTGTCTCTCTCCCTACCCCCCACCTCCGCTCATGCCCCGTGTCTCTCCCGTTCCCCCCACCCCCCGCTCATGCTTCGTGTGTCTCTCTCCCTCCCCCCATCCCCGCTCATGCCCCGTGTGTCTCTCCTCTTCCCCCCACCCCCGCTCATGCCCCGTGTGTCTCTCTCCCTCCCCCCCACCCCCGCTCATGCCCCGTGTCTCTCCCCTTCCCCCCACCCCCTGCTCATGGCTCGTGTGTCTCTCTCCCTCCCCCCACCCCCGCTCATGCCCCGTGTGTCTCTCCCCCTCCCGCCCACCCCCCGCTCAGGCCCCATGTGTCTCACCCCCTCCCACCCATGCTCATGCCCCGTGTGTCTCTTGACCTCCCCCCCACCCCTGCTCATGCCCCGTGTGTCTCTATCCCTCCCCTACCCCCCGCTCATGCCCCGAGTGTCTCTCGCCCTCCCGCCCACCCCCCGCTCTTGCCCCGTGTCTCTCCCCTTCCCCCCACCCCCGCTCATGCTCCGTGTGTCTCTCTCCCTCCCCCTCACCCCCGCTCATGCCCCGTGTGTCTCCCTCCTCCCCCCACCCCCGCTCATGCCCCGTGTGTCCGTGTCTCTCTCCCTCCTCCCACCCCCCGCTCATGCCACGTGTTTCTCTCTCTCCCCTTCCCCCCAACCCCCGCTCATGCCCCGTGTCTGTCTCTGTTGTTCCCCCCACCCCCCGCTCATGCCCCGTGTGTCTCTCTCCCTCCCCCCACCCCCTCTCATGCCCCGTGTGTCTCTCTCCCCTTCCCCCCACCCCCGCTCATGCCCCGTGTGTCTCTCCCGCTCCCGCCCACCCCCGCTCATGCCCCGTGTCTCTCTCCCCTTTCTCCCACCCCCCGCTCATGCCCCGTGTGTCTCTCTCCCTCCCCCCGTCCCCGCTCATGCCCCGTGTGTCTCTCTCCCTCCCCCCACCCCCGCTCATGCCCCTGTGTCTCTCCCCCTCCCGCCCACCCCCCGCTCATGCCCGTGTGTCTCTCTCCCTCCCCTCCACCCCCGCTCATGCTTCGTGTCTCTCTCCCTCCCCCCTACCCCCGCTCATGCCCCATGTCTCTCCCCTTCCCCCCACCCCCCGCTCATGCCTCGTGTGTCTCTCTCCCTCCACCCCACCCCCGCTCATGCCCCATGTGTCTCTCTCCCTCCTCCCACCCCCGCCCCGTGTGTCTCTCCCCCTCCTGCCCACCCCCTGCTCATGCCCCGTGGGTCTCTCCCCCTCCCACCCCCGCTCATGCCCCGTTTGTCTCTCTCCCTCCCTCCCACCCCCGCTCATGCCCCATGTGTCTCTCTCCCTCCCCCCACCCCCTCTCATGCCCCGTGTCTCTCTCCCTCCCCCCACCCCCCTCATGCCCCGTGTGTCTCTCTCCCTCCCCCACCCCCTCTCATGCCCCGTGTCTCTCTCCCTCCCCCCACCCCCCTCATGCCCCATGTGTCTCTCTCCCTCCCCCACCCCCGCTCATGCCCGTGTGTCTCTCCCCCGAACCGCCCACCCCCCGCTCATGCCCCGTGTGTCTCTCCCCCTCCTGCCCACCCCCCGCTCATTCCCCGTGTGTCTCTCCCCTTCCCCCCACCCCCGCACATGCCCCGTGTGTCTCTCTCCCTCCCCCCCACCCCCGCTCATGCCCCGTGTCTCTCCCCTTCCCCCCACCCCCTGCTCATGCCTTGTGTGTCTCTCTCCCTCCCCCCATCCCCGCTCATGCCCCGTGTGTCTCTCCTCTTCCCCCCACCCCCGCTCATGCCCCGTGTGTCTCTCTCCCTCCCCCCCACCCCCGCTCATGCCCCGTGTCTCTCCCCTTCCCCCCACCCCCTGCTCATGCCCCGTGTGTCTCTCTCCCCTTCCCCCCACCCCCGCTCATGCCCCGTGTGTCTCTCCCGCTCCCGCCCACCCCCGCTCATGCCCCGTGTCTCTCTCCCCTTTCTCCCACCCCCCGCTCATGCCCCGTGTGTCTCTCTCCCTCCCCCCGTCCCCGCTCATGCCCCGTGTGTCTCTCTCCCTCCCCCCACCCCCGCTCATGCCCCTGTGTCTCTTCCCCTCCCGCCCACCCCCCGCTCATGCCCGTGTGTCTCTCTCCCTCCCCTCCACCCCGCTCATGCTTCGTGTCTCTCTCCCCTTCCCCCCACTCCCGCTCATGCCTCGTATGTCTCTCTCCCCCCCTCCCCCACTCATGCTTCGTGTCTCTCCCCCTCCCGCCCATGCCCGCTCTTGCCCCGTGTGTCTTTCCCCCTCCTACCCCCGCTCATGCCCCATGTGTCTCTCCCCCTCCTGCCCACCCCCCTGCTCATGCCCCGTGTGTCTCTCCCCTTCCCCCCACCCCCGCTCATGCCTCGTGTGTCTCTCTCCCTCCCCCCACCCCCGCTCATGCCCCGTGTGTCTCTCCCCCTCCTGCCCAGCCCCTGCTCATGCCCCGTGGGTCTGTCCCCCTCCCACCCCCGCTCATGCCCTGTTTGTCTCTCTCCCTCCCTCCCACCCCCGCTCATGCCCCATGTGTCTCTCTCCCTCCCCCCACCCCCTCTCATGCCCCGTGTGTCTCTCTCCCCTTCCCCCCATGCCCCGCTCATGCCCCCTGTGTCTCTCCCGCTCCCGCCCACCCCCCGCTCATGCCCCGTGTCTCTCTCCCCTTTCCCCCACCCCCGCTCATGCCCCGTGTGTCTCTCTCCCTCCCCCCACCCCCGCTCAGGCCCCATGTGTCTCGCCCCCTCCCACCCACGCTCATGCCCCGTGTGTCTCTTGACCTCCCCCCACCCCCGCTCATGCCCCGTGTGTCTCTCTCCCTCCCCCACCCCCCGCTCATGTCCCGTGTGTCTCTCTCCCTCCCGCCCACCCCCCGCTCATGTCCCGTGTGTCTTCACCCTCCCACCCCCCCTCGTGCCCCGTGTGTCTCTCCCCCTCCCGCCCACGCCCCGCTCATACCCCGTGTGTCTCTCCCCTTCCCCCACCCCCGCTCATGCCCCGTGTGTCTCTCTCCCTCCCCCCTACCCCCGCTCATGCCCCATGTCTCTCCCCTTCCCCCCACCCCCCGCTCATGCCTCGTGTGTCTCTCTCCCTCCACCCCACCCCCGCTCATGCCCCATGTGTCTCTCTCCCTCCTCCCACCCCCGCCCCGTGTGTCTCTCCCCCTCCTGCCCACCCCCTGCTCATGCCCCGTGGGTCTCTCCCCCTCCCACTCCCGCTCATGCCCCGTTTGTCTCTCTCCCTCCCTCCCACCCCCGCTCATGCCCCATGTGTCTCTCTCCCTCCCCCCACCCCCTCTCATGCCCCGTGTCTCTCTCCCTCCCCCCACCCCCCTCATGCCCCGTGTGTCTCTCTCCCTCCCCCACCCCCGCTCATGCCCGTGTGTCTCTCCCCCGAACCGCCCACCCCCCGCTCATGCCCCGTGTGTCTCTCTCCCTCCCCTCCACTCCCGCTCATGCCCCGTGTCTCTCTCCCCTTCCCCCCACCCCCGCTCATGCCTCGTGTGTCTCTCTCCCCCCACCCCCACTCATGCTTCGTGTCTCTCCCCCTCCTGCCCACCCCCGCTCTTGCCCAGTGTGTCTTTCCCCCTCCTACCCCTGCTCATGCCCCATGTGTCTCTCCCCCTCCTGCCCACCCCCCGCTCATGCCCCGTGTGTCTCTCCCCTTCCCCCCACCCCCGCACATGCCCCGTGTGTCTCTCTCCCTCCCCCCCACCCCCGCTCATGCCCCGTGTCTCTCCCCTTCCCCCCACCCCCTGCTCATGCCTTGTGTGTCTCTCTCCCTCCCCCCATCCCCGCTCATGCCCCGTGTGTCTCTCCTCTTCCCCCCACCCCCGCTCATGCCCCGTGTGTCTCTCTCCCTCCCCCCCACCCCCGCTCATGCCCCGTGTCTCTCCCCTTCCCCCCACCCCCTGCTCATGCCTCGTGTGTCTCTCTCCCTCCCCCCCACCCCCGCTCATGCACGTGTGACTCTCTCCCTCCCCCCCACCCACGCTCATGCCCTGTGTGTCTCTCTCCCTCCCCCCACCCCCGCTCATGCCCCGTGTCTCTCCCCTTCCCCCCACCCCCCGCTCATGCCTCGTGTGTCTCTCTCCCTCCCCCCATCCCCGCTCATGCCCCGTGTGTCTCTCCTCTTCCCCCCACCCCCGCTCATGCCCCGTGTGTCTCTCTCCCTCCCCCCCACCCCCGCTCATGCCCCGTGTCTCTCCCCTTCCCCCCACCCCCTGCTCATGCCTTGTGTGTCTCTCTCCCTCCCCCCACCCCCGCTCATGCCCCGTGTGTCTCTGCCCCTCCCGCCCACCCCCCGCTCAGGCCCCATGTGTCTCGCCCCCTCCAACCCACGCTCATGCCCCGTGTGTCTCTTGACCTCCCCCCACCCCCGCTCATGCCCCGTGTGTCTCTCTCCCTCCCCTACCCCCCGCTCATGCCCCGCGTGTCTCTAGCCCTCCCGCCCACCCCCCGCTCTTGCCCCGTGTCTCTCCCCTTCCCCCCACCCCGCTCATGCTCCGTGTGTCTCTCTCCCTCCCCCTCACCCCCGCTCATGCCCCGTGTGTCTGTCTCCCTCCCCCCACCCCTGCTCACTCCCTGTGTGTCTGTGTGTCTCTCTCCCTCCTCCCACCCCCCGCTCATGCCACGTGTGTCTCTCTCTCCCCTTCCCCCAACCCCCGCTCTTGCCCCGTGTGTCTCTCTCCCTCCCCCCCGCCCCCGCTCATGCCCCGTGTGTCTCTCTCCCTCCCCCCACCCCCGCTCATGCCCCGTGTCTCTCTCCCCTTCCCCCCGCCCCCGCTCATGCCCCGTGTCTCTCTCCCCTTCCCCCCACCCCGCTCATGCCCTGTGTGTCTCTCCCTCCCCCCCAACCCCGCTCATGCCCTGTGTGTCTCTCTCCCTCCCCCCCACCCCCGCTCATGCCCCGTGTGTCTCTCCCCCTCCTGCCCACCCCCCGCGTGTCTCTCTCCCCTTCCCCCATCCCCCGCTCATGCCCCGTGTGTCTCTCCCCCTCCCCCCACCCCCGCTCATGCCCCGTGTGTCTCTATCCCTCCCCTCCACCCTCGCTCATGCCCCGTGTCTCTCTCCCCTTCCCCCCACCCCCGCTCATGCCTCGTTTGTCTCTCTCCCTCCCCCCACCCCCGCTCATGCCCCGTGTGTCTCTCCCCCTCCCGCCCACCCCCGCTCTTCACCCGTGTGTCTTCACCCTCCCACCCCCCCCTCGTGCCCCGTGTGTCTCTCCCCCTCCCGCCCACGCCCCGCTCATACCCCGTGTGTCTCTCCCCTTCCCCCCGCTCATGCCCCGTGTGTCTCTCTCCCTCCCCCCCACCCCCGCTCATGCCCCGTGTCTCTCCCCTTCCCCCCCGCTCATGCCTCGTGTGTCTCTCTCCCTCCCCCCCACCCCCGCTCATGCCCCATGTGTCTCTCTCCCTCCTCCCACCCCTGCTCCTGCCCCGTGTGTCTCTTCCGCTCCTGCCCACCCCCTGCTCATGCCCCGTGGGTCTCTCCCCCTCCCACCCCCACTCATGCCCTGTTTGTCTCTCTCCCTCCCCCCCACCCCCGCTCATGCCCCGTGTGTCTCTCTCCCTCCCCCACCACCCGCTCATGCCCCGTGTGTCTCTCTCCCTCCTGCCCACCCCCCGCTCATGCCCCGTGTCTTGCTCCTTCCCCCCCCGCTCATGCCCCATGTGTCTCTCTCCCTCCCCCCCACCCCCGCTCATGCCCCGTGTCTCTCTCCCTCCCCCCACCCCCCGCTCATGCCCTGTGTGTCTCCCTCCCTCCCCCCACCCCCCGCTCATGCCCCGTGTGTCTCTCTCCCCTTCCCCCAACCCCACGCTCTTGCCTCGTGTGTCTCTCTCCCTCCCCCCACCCCCGCTCATGCCCCGTGTGTGTCTCTCCCTCCCTCCTCCCCCACTCATGCCCCGTGTGTCTCTCCCCCTCCCGCCCACACCCCGCTCATGCCCCGTGTCTCTCTCCCCTTGCCCCCCGCTCATGCCCGTGTCTCTCTCCCCTTCCCCCACCCCTGCTCATGCCCGTGTGTCTCTCTCCTGCCCCCCACCCCTGCGTGTCTCTCTCCCCCTCCCACCCCCGCTCATGCCCCGTGTGTCTCTCCCGCTCCCACCCACCCCCGCTCATGCCACGTGTGTCTCTCTCCTCTTCCCCCCACCCCCTGCTCATGCCCCGTGTGTCTCTCTCCCCTTCCCCCACCCCCCGTGTGTCTCTCTCCCTCCCCCCAACCCCGCTCATGCCCCGTGTGTCTCTCCCCCTCCCGCCCACCCCCCGCTCTTGCCCCGTGTGTCTCTCCCCCTCCCACCCACCCCCCGCTCATGCCCCGTGTGTCTCTCTCCCTCCCCCACCCGCGCTCATGCCCCGTGTGTCTCTCTCCCTCCCCTCCACATCCACTCATGACCCATGTCTCTCTCCCCTTCCCCCACCCCCCGCTCATGCCTCGTGTGTCTCTCTCCCTCCCCCCACCCCACTCAGGCCCTGTGTGTCTCTCCTCCTCCCGCCCACCCCCGCTCTTGCCCCGTGTGTCTCTCCCCTTCCCGCCCATCCCCGCTCTTGCCCCGTGTGTCTTTCCCCCTCCCACCCCTGCTCATGCCACGTGTGTCTCTCCCCCTCCCGCCCACCCCCGCTCATCCCCCTGTGTCTCTCCCCTTCCCACCACACCCGCTCATGCTTTGTGTCTCTCTCTCCCTCCCCTCCACCCCCGCTCATGCCCCGTGTCTCTCTCCCCTTCCCCCACCCCCTCTCATGCCTCGTGTGTCTCTCTCCCCCCACCCCCACTCATGCTTCGTGTCTCTCCCCCTCCCGCCCACCCCCCGCTCTTGCCCCGTGTGTCTCTCCCCCTCCCACCCACCCCCCGCTCAGGCCCTGTGTGTCTCTCTCCCTCCCCCCCACCCCGCTCATGCTCTGTGTCTCTCCCCTTCCCCCCACCCCCCGCTCATGCCTCGTGTGTCTCTCTCCCTCCCCTCCCCCCACCCCCGCTCATGCCCCGTGTGTCTCTCCCCTTCCCCCCACCCCCGCTCATGCCCCGTGTGTCTCTCTCCCTCCGCCCACCCCCGCTCATGCCCCGTGTCTCTCCCCTTCCCCCCACCCCCTGCTCATGCCTCGTGTGTCTCTCTCCCTCCCCCCACCCCCGCTCATGCCCTGTGTGTCTCTCCCCCTCCTGCCCACCCCCCGCCTGCCTCTCTCCCCTTCCCCCATCCCCCGCTCATGCCCCATGTGTCTCTATCCCTCCCCTCCACCCTCGCTCATGCCCCGTGTCTCTCTCCCCTTCCCCCCACCCCCACTCATGCCACGTTTGTCTCTCTCCCTCCCCCCACCCCCGCTCATGCCCCGTGTCTCTCCCCCTCCCGCCCACCCCCGCTCTTGCCCCGTGTGTCTTCACCCTCCCACCCCCCCGCGTGCCCCGTGTGTCTCTCCCCCTCCCGCCCACGCCCCGCTCATACCCCGTGTGTCTCTCCCCTTCCCCCACCCCCGCTCATGCCCCGTATGTCTCTCTCCCTCCCCCCCACCCCCGCTCATGCCCCGTGTCTCTCCCCTTCCCCCCACCCCCCGCTCATGCCTCGTGTGTCTCTCTCCCTCCCCCCCACCCCCGATCATGCCCCATGTGTCTCTCTCCCTCCTCCCACCCCTGCTCCTGCCCCGTGTGTCTCTTCCCCTCCTGCCCACCCCCTGCTCATGCCCCGTGGGTCTCTCCCCCTCCCACCCCCGCTCATGCCCCGTTTGTCTCTCTGTCTCCCCCCACCCCCGCTCATGCCCTGTGTGTCTCCCTCCCTCCCCCCACCCCCCGCTCATGCCCCGTGTGTCTCTCTCCCCTTCCCCCAACCCCGCGCTCTTGCCTCGTGTGTCTCTCTCCCTCCCCCCACCCCCGCTCATGCCCCGTGTGTGTCTCTCCCTCCCTCCTCCCCCACTCATGCCCCGTGTGTCTCTCCCCCTCCCGCCCACCCCCCGCTCATGCCCCGTGTCTCCCTCCCCTTCCCCCCGCTCATGCCCGTGTCTCTCTCCCCTTCCCCCACCCCTGCTCATGCCCGTGTGTCTCTCTCCTGCCCCCCCACCCCCGCGTGTCTCTCTCCCCCTCCCACCCCCGCTCATGCCCCGTGTTTCTCTCCCGCTCCCACCCACCCCCACTCATGCCCCGTGTGTCTCTCTCCTCTTCCCCCCACCCCCTGCTCATGCCCCGTGTGTCTCTCTCCCCTTCCCCCACCCCCCGCTCATGCCCCGTGTGTCTCTCTCCCTCCCCCCACCCCCGCTCATGCCCCGTGTGTCTCTCCCCCTCCCGCCCACCCCCCGCTCTTGCCCCGTGTGTCTCTCCCCCTCCCACCCACCCCCCGCTCAGGCCCCGTGTGTCTCTCTCCTTCCCCCACCCGCACTCATGCCCCGTGTGTCTCTCTCCCTCCCCTCCACACCCGCTCATGCCCCATGTCTCTCTCCCCTTCCCCCACCCCCCGCTCATGCCTCGTGTGTCTCTCTCCCTCCCCCCACCCCACTCAGGCCCCGTGTGTCTCTCCTCCTCCCGCCCACCCCCGCTCTTGCCCCGTGTGTCTCTCCCCTTCCCGCCCATCCCCGCTCTTGCCCCGTGTGTCTTTCCCCCTCCCACCCCTGCTCATGCCCCGTGTGTCTCTCCCCCTCCCGCCCACCCCAGCTCATCCCCGTGTGTCTCTCCCCTTCCCCCCACCCCCGCTCATGCTTTGTGTCTCTCTCTCCCTCCCCTCCACCCCCGCTCATGCCCCGTGTCTCTCTCCTCTTCCCCCACCCCCGCTCATGCCTCGTGTGTCTCTCTCCCCCCCACCCCCGCTCATGCTTCGTGTCTCTCCCCCTCCCGCCCACGCCCGCTCTTGCCCCGTGTGTCTTTCCCCTCCTACCCCCGCTCATGCCCCATGTGTCTCTCCCCCTCCTGCCAACCCCCCGCTCATGCCCCGTGTGTCTCTCCCCTTCCCCCCACCCCCGCTCATGCCCCGTGTGTCTCTCTCCCTCCCCCCACCCCCGCTCATGCCCTGTGTCTCTCCCCTTCCCCTCACCCCCTGCTCATGCCTCGTGTGTCTCTCTCCCTCCCTTCCCGCCCATCCCCGCTCTTGCCCCGTGTGTCTTTCCCCCTCCCACCCCTGCTCATGCCACGTGTGTCTCTCCCCCTCCCGCCCACCCCCGCTCATCCCCCTGTGTCTCTCCCCTTCCCACCACCCCCGCTCATGCTTTGTGTCTCTCTCTCCCTCCCCTCCACCCCCGCTTATGCCCCGTGTCTCTCTCCCCTTCCCCCACCCCCTCTCATGCCTCGTGTTTCTCTCTCCCCCCACCCCCACTCATGCTTCGTGTCTCTCCCCCTCCCGCCCACGCCCGCTCTTGCCCCGTGTGTCTTTCCCCCTCCTACCCCCGCTCATGCCCCATGTGTCTCTCCCCCTCCTGCCCACCCCCCGCTCATGCCCCGTGTGTCTCTCCCCTTCCCCCACCCCCGCTCATGCCCCGTGTGTCTCTCTCCCTCCCCCCCACCCCGCTCATGCTCTGTGTCTCTCCCCTTCCCCCCACCCCCCGCTCATGCCTCGTGTGTCTCTCTCCCTCCCCTCCCCCCACCCCCGCTCATGCCCCGTGTGTCTCTCCCCTTCCCCCCACCCCCGCTCATGCCCCGTGTGTCTCTCTCCCTCCGCCCACCCCCGCTCATGCCCCGTGTCTCTCCCCTTCCCCCCACCCCCTGCTCATGCCTCGTGTGTCTCTCTCCCTCCCCCCACCCCCGCTCATGCCCCGTGTGTCTCTCCCCCTCCTGCCCACCCCCCGCGTGCCTCTCTCCCCTTCCCCCATCCCCCGCTCATGCCCCATGTGTCTCTATCCCTCCCCTCCACCCTCGCTCATGCCCCGTGTCTCTCTCCCCTTCCCCCCACCCCCACTCATGCCTCGTTTGTCTCTCTCCCTCCCCCCACCCCCGCTCATGCCCCGTGTCTCTCCCCCTCCCGCCCACCCCCGCTCTTGCCCCGTGTGTCTTCACCCTCCCACCCCCCCGCGTCCCCCGTGTGTCTCTCCCCCTCCCCCCCACCCCCGCTCATGCCCCGTGTCTCTCCCCTTCCCCCCACCCCCCGCTCATGCCTCGTGTGTCTCTCTCCCTCCCCCCCACCCCCGCTCATGCCCCATGTGTCTCTCTCCCTCCTGCCACCCCCGCTCCTGCCCCGTGTGTCTCTTCCCCTCCTGCCCAACCCCTGCTCATGCCCCGTGGGTCTCTCCCCCTCCCACCCCCGCTCATGCCCCGTTTGTCTCTCTCCCTCCCCCCACCCCCGCTCATGCCCCGTGTGTCTCTCTCCCTACCCCACCACCCGCTCATGCCCCTTGTGTCTCTCTCCCTCCTGCCCACCCCCCGCTCATGCCCCATGTCTTGCCCCTTCCCCCCACCCCCCGCTCATGCCCCATGTGTCTCTCTCCCTCCCCCCCAACTCGCTCATGCCCCGTGTGTCTCTCTCCCTCCCCCCACCTCCCGCTCATGCCCCGTGTGTCTCCCTCCCTCCCCCCACCCCCCGCTCATGCCCCGTGTGTCTCTCTCCCCTTCCCCCAACCCCGCGCTCTTGCCTCGTGTGTCTCTCTCCCTCCCCCCACCCCTGCTCATGCCCCGTGTGTGTCTCTCCCTCCCATCTCCCCCACTCATGCCCCGTGTGTCTCTCCCCCTCCCGCCCACTCCCCGCTCATGCCCCGTGTCTCTCTCCCCTTCCCCCCGCTCATGCCCGTGTCTCTCTCCCCTTCCCCCACCCCTGCTCATGCCCGTGTGTCTCTCTCCCCCTCCCACCCCCGCTCATGCCCCGTGTGTCTCTCCCGCTCCCACCCACCCCCGCTCATGCCCCGTGTGTCTCTCTCCCCTTCCCCCCACCCCCCGCTCATGCCCCGTGTGTCTCTCTCCCTCCCCCCACCCCCGCTCATGCCCCGTGTGTCTCTCCCCCTCCCACCCACCCCCCGCTCATGCCCCGTGTGTCTCTCTCCCTCCCCCCACCCCCGCTCATTCCCCGTGTATCTCTCCCCCTCCCGCCCACCCCCCGCTCTTGCCCCGTGTGTCTCTCCCCTTCCCGCCCATCCCCGCTCTTGCCCCGTGTGTCTTTCCCCCTCCCACCCCTGCTCATGCCCCGTGTGTCTCTCCCCCTCCCGCCCACCCCCGCTCATGCCCCGTGTGTCTCTCTCCCTCCCCCCTACCCCCGCTCATGCCCCGTGTGTCTCTCCCCCTCCCGTCCACCCCCCGCTCATGCCCCGTGTGTCTCTCCTCCTCCCGCCCACCCCCCGCTCATGCCCCGTGTGTCTCTCTCCCTCCCCCCACCCCTGCTCATGCCCCGTGTGTCTCTCTCCCTCCCCCCACCCCCGCTCATTCCCCGTGTATCTCTCCCCCTCCCGCCCACCCCCCGCTCATGCCCCGTGTGTCTCTCTCCCTCCCGCCCACACCCGCTCATGCCCCGTGTGTCTCTCTCCCTCCTGCCCACATCCCGCTCATGCTCCGTGTGTCTCTTTCCCTCCTCCCACCCCCCGCTCATGCCCCGTGTGTCTCTCTCCCTCCCCCCACCGCCGCTCATGCCCCGTGTGTCTCTCTCCCCTTCCCCCTAACCCCCGCTCATGCCCCGTGTCTGTCTTCTGTTCCCCCCGCTCATGCCCCATGTCTGTCTCCTGTTCTCCCCACCCCCCGCTCATGCCCGGTATCTTTCTCCTGTTCCCCTCATGTGCCGTGTCTGTCTCCTGTTGCCCCCACACCTCCCGCTCATGCCCCGTGTCTGTCTCCTGTTCTCCCCACCCCCCGCTCATGCCCCGTGTCTGTGTCCTGTTCCCCCCACCCCCGCTCATGCCCCGTGTCTATCTCCTGTTGCCCACCACCCCCCCGCTCATGCCCCGTGTCTGTCTCCTGTTCCCCCACCCGCTCATGCCCCGTGTCTGTCTCCTGTTCCCCCACCCGCTCATGCCCCGTGTCTCTCTCTTGCTGCCCCCCACCCCCCGCGTCTGTCTCCTGTTCTCCCCACCCCCCGCTCATGCCACCAGTCTGTCTCCAGTTCCACCCACCCCCCGCTCATGCCCCGTGTCTGTCTCCTGTTGGCCCCGCAACCCCCCGCTCATGCCCCGTGTCTGTTCTCCCCACCCCCCGCTCATGCCCCGTGTCTGTTGTTCCCCCCACCCACCGCTCATGCCCCGTGTCTGTCTCCTTTTCCCCCCACCCCCCGCTCATGCCCCGTGTCTTTCCTGTTGCCCCCCGCCCCCCACTCATGCCCCGTGTCTGTCTCCTGATGCCCCTCATGCCCCGTGTCTGTCTCCTGTTCTCCCCACCCCCGCTCATGCTCCGTGTCTGTCTCCTGTTGCCCCCACCCCCTGCTCATGCCCCGTGTCTGTCTCCTGTTGCCCCCCACCCCCCGCTCATGCCCCGTGTCTGTCTCCTGTTGCCCCCACCCCCCGCTCATGCCCCGTGTCTGTCTCCTGTTGCCCCCCACCCCCCGCTCATGCCCCGTGTCTGTCTCCTGTTGCCCCCCACCCCCCGCTCATGCCCCGTGTCTGTCTCCTGTTGCCCCCCACCCCCCGCTCATGCCCCGTGTCTGTCTCTGTTGTTCCCCCCACCCCCCGCTCATGCCCCGTGTCTGTCTCTGTTGTTCCCCCCACCCCCCGCTCATGCCCCGTGTGTCTCTCTCCCCTTCCCCCAACCCCGCGCTCTTGCCTTGTGTGTCTCTCTCCCTCCCCCCACCCCCGCCCATGCCCCGTGTGTGTCTCTCCCTCCCCCACTCATGCCCCGTGTGTCTCTCCCCCTCCCGCCCACCCCCCGCTCATGCCCCGTGTCTCTCTCCCCTTCCCCCCCGCTCATGCCCGTGTCTCTCTCCTCTTCCCCCACCCCTGCTCATGCCCGTGTGTCTCTCTCCTGCCCCCCCACCCCCGCGTGTCTCTCAACCCCCCCCACCCCCGCTCATGCCCCGTGTGTCTCTCCCGCTCCTACCCACCCCCGCTCATGCCCCGTGTGTCTCTCTCCTCTTCCCCCACCCCCCGCTCATGCCCCGTGTGTCTCTCCCCCTCCCGCCCATCCCCCGCTCATGCCCCGTGTGTCTCTCCCCCTCCACCCAACCCCCGCTCATGCCCCGTGTGTCTCTCTCCCTCCCCACCCGCGCTCATGCCCCGTGTGTCTCTCTCCCTCCCCTCCACCCCCGCTCATGCCCCATGTCTCTCTCCCTCCCCCCACCCCACTCAGGCCCCGTGTGTCTCTCCTCCTCCCGCCCACCCCCGCTCTTGCCCCGTGTGTCTCTCCCCTTCCCGCCCATCCCCGCTCTTGCCCCGTGTGTCTTTCCCCCTCCAACCCCTGCTCATGCCCCGTGTGTCTCTCCCCCTCCCGCCCACCCCCGCTCATCCCCCGTGTGTCTCTCCCCTTCCCCCCACCCCCGCTCATGCTTTGTGTCTCTCTCTCCCTCCCCCCCACCCCCGCTCATGCCCCGTGTGTCTCTCTCCCTCCCCCCTACCCCCGCTCATGCCCCGTGTGTCTCTCCCCCTCCCGTCCACCCCCCGCTCATGCCCCGTGTGTCTCTCCCCCTCCCGCCCACCCCCGCTCATGCCCCGTGTGTCTCTCTCCCTCCCCCCACCCCGCTCATGCCCCGTGTGTCTCTCTCCCTCCCCCCACCCGCACTCATTCCCCGTGTATCTCTCCCCCTCCCGCCCACCCCCCGCTCATGCCCCGTGTGTCTCTCTCCGTCCCGCCCACCCCCGCTCATGCCCCGTGTGTCTCTCTCCCTCCTGCCCACATCCCGCTCATGCCCCGTGTGTCCCTCTCCCTCCCCCCACCCCCCGCTCATGCCCCGTGTGTCTCTCTCCCTCCCCCCACCGCCGCTCATGCCCCGTGTGTCTCTCTCCCCTTCCCCCCAACCCCCGCTCATGCCCCGTGTCTGTCTTCTGTTCCCCCCGCTCATGCCCCGTGTCTGTCTCCTGTTCTCCCCACCCCCCGCTCATGCCCGGTATCTTTCTCCTGTTCCCCTCATGTGCCGTGTCTGTCTCCTGTTGCCCCCCACACCTCCCGCTCATGCCCCGTGTCTGTCTCCTGTTCTCCCCACCCCCCGCTCATGCCCCGTGTCTGTGTCCTGTTCCCCCCACCCCCGCTCATGCCCCGTGTCTATCTCCTGTTGCCCACCACCCCCCCGCTCATGCCCCGTGTCTGTCTCCTGTTCCCCCACCCGCTCATGCCCCGTGTCTGTCTCCTGTTCCCCCCACCCGCTCATGCCCCGTGTCTCTCTCTTGCTGCCCCCCACCCCCCGCGTCTGTCTCCTGTTCTCCCCACCCCCCGCTCATGCCACCAGTCTGTCTCCAGTTCCACCCACCCCCCGCTCATGCCCCGTGTCTGTCTCCTGTTGGCCCCGCACCCCCCCGCTCATGCCCCGTGTCTGTTCTCCCCACCCGCCGCTCATGCCCCGTGTCTGTTGTTCCCCCCACCCACCGCTCATGCCCCGTGTCTGTCTCCTTTTCCCCCAACCCCCCGCTCATGCCCTGTGTCTTTCCTGTTGCCTCCCACCCCGCTCATGCCCCGTGTCTGTCTCCTGATGCCCCTCATGCCCCGTGTCTGTCTCCTGTTGCCCCCACCCCCCGCTCATGCCCCGTGTCTGTCTCCTGTTGCCCCCCACCCCCCGCTCATGCCCCGTGTCTGTCTCCTGTTGCCCCCCACCCCCCGCTCATGCCCCGTGTCTGTCTCCTGTTGCCCCCCACCCCCGCTCATGCCCCGTGTCTGTCTCTGTTGTTCCCCCCACCCCCCGCTCATGCCCCGTGTCTGTCTCCTGTTCCCCCCACCCGCTCATGCCCCGTGTCTCTCTCCTGTTGCCCACCACCCCCGCTCATGCCCCGTGTCTGTCACCTGTAACCCCCCACCCCCCCGCTCATGCCCCGTGTCTCTCTCCTGTTGTCCCCCACTCCCTGCTCATGCCCCGTGTCTGTCTCCTGTGCCCCCCACCCCCGCTCATGCCCTGTGTCTGTCTCCTGTTGCCCCCACCCATGCCCCATGTCTGTCACCTGTAACCCCCCACCCCCCCGCTCATGCCCCGTGTCTCTCTCCTGTTGTCCCCCACTCCCTGCTCATGCCCCGTGTCTGTCTCCTGTGCCCCCCACCCCCGCTCATGCCCTGTGTCTGTCTCCTGTTGCCCCCACCCATGCCCCGTGTCTGTCTCCTGTATCCCCCCACCCCCCGCTCATGCCCCGTGTCTGTCTCCTGTTGCCCCCCACACCCCCCGCTCATGCCCCGTGTCTGTCTCCTGTTCTCCCCACCCCGCTCATGCCCCGTATCTGTCTCCTGTTCCCCCATCCTCTGCTCATGCCCTGTGTCTGTCTCCTGTTCTCCCCACCCCCCGCTCATGCCCTGTGTCTCTCTCCTGTTGGCCCCACCCCCGCTCATGCCCCGTGTCTGTCTCCTGTTGCCCCCCACCCCCGCTCATGCCTCTGTCTCCCTCGTGTTCCCCCCACCCCCGCTCATGCCCCGTGTTTCCCTCGTGTTACCCCCACACCCCCCGCTCATGCCTCGTGTCTCTCTCGTGTTACCCCCACCCAGGCTCGGACTGGCGGCATCGGCCATCGGCCACTGGCCGATAACCTTTGAGGACCTGGGGGGCCGGTTTTCATGAGGCCACCCCAGGGCCGTTTTTTTTTCCCGTAAAAAAATGTTTACATTCTGCAGCAGGCTGCCAGGCAGGCAGGCAGTAGTGACTCATGTGATGTGGCCGAGTCGGGCCCAAGCTGGACCATTTTTTTTTCCTCTATTAATTACATTGTGTTGATTGCTATATCAATCGAGCCTCCCTGATGTGACAGTGCCGTCACCACTCACCGTGGCGGCCTGGCGCGGGCCGGGGCTGAAGGCGCGCAGCTCGCCTAAGAGGTTAGGGGCTGTGCGCTGGCGCCGGCCGGGCGCTGGAGAAGGAAACTGACACACACTCTCTCTCTGAGGGGATGCGGGGGCGGCCGGGTTACTTTGTTTAATTTCATCCAAGTTCCACTTCCAGATGCCGCCAGTGCCAGGCCAGCCCTGGCTTAGCCCATGGGGAGCCTGGAGGCGGTACTGCTGACGACGACGGTGACCTGACTGACCTGGAGAGAGAGCGGGACTCGGAAATTGCAAATTGCATTTGCAGTGCAGGTGAGAAGATGCATATCATATGCATGAGATGAGCAGCAGCATGCATGAATGCATCAAGGGCCGGCCACCGCCAGTGCCAGCCAGGCCGGCGGCGGCGCAGCAGGCCACCCCTGTGCCCATGTCGTGTGGCCCGCGGGCCTCCCCGTGCTCCTTTGATGTGGGGAAGTTCACAGACAAGTTCCTTTCAACTTTGCAGGAACTAACAACAACTAAATTGTTGTTGCCCTCAATGCCCTGCAAAGTTGAAAGAACTTGTGTTGTGCGCCTGGCCTGGGGGGTGGGCGCTGGCTGCCTGGGGCCGACACTCCGTGCCATTGGACACGTGACGTAACTCTCTCTTCTCTCTGAGTCTCTCTGAAAGAGAATATAGGACCACTCCCCCCCTCTGTTGGGCATTACACCCACCCACGACCGTCGACCACCACCGCGCCGGCCACCGCAGTGCACCCTGCCTGACCCACCAGCCTGATCCCTGAGCCCCCACAGCAGCAGGCAGAGTACGAGGAGAGTCCGCCGTCGCACACAAGTTGCAGCAGTGAGCCGCTTTCCTCTGAATGATTTCTGTGTCCGCTTTTTTCCACTGTGACTCAGGACGGAGGCATAGAGTGACTGCCGTCTACCTGGAACCCCAACGGCAGGTAGGCGGGATCATGTAACCTCCTTGTGTCTTTAATTGTGAATATGTTTAATGTAAATATGTATAAGAACAGACAGCAGTACAATGTATTGTCTAAATTACATATCCCTCTCACATCCTGGTTTCTGTGATAGGCAGGCAGGCAACTCATGAACAAATTGCTCCTTTTAATAAATGATTCCTGTGAAGCACCCACTGCCCTTCATGCTGGGTCAATGAAATATTAAATATACATTTTAAAAAAATGCCTATTATAGATTGTGCAAAGCCTGCCGGCTTAGGTAAGGGTCCGAGGAGAGGAAATTATTATGATGGCTATATGTCGAGCCAAGGCTCTGCAACCTTTGTTTGCCATGCCAGATGTTTTGACATACAGCTCCCATTTGCATTTGTTAATGGTGAAGGATCATGGGAGATCATGTAGTCCAACATATCTGGAGAGCCGCGTGTGTTGCAGACCCATGACCTAGGCACTCTGTTGCATAGATCCTCTCAACTTTCTGGCAACACCCTGTGGTAGTTGGCAACCCCTTAGCCTGATGTAAGTGTGCAAGCGAGATGGCCGAGGAAAGCGATATTGTTGCTGATGATTTCATGCTACAAAGCGTGCAATGCAGAGGAATTAACCTTGCATATATTCTATTGATAAAAAATATATTATTTGAGCAAGTTTCATCTGGTTTGGCACAAAGAGAAAAAGGACTTTCCCCGCTTGATGTTATTTTAGGGTCTTGCAAAGCGCTTCTCTTCAGTTAACTCTCCTTCGATGCACTTTGACAAGGAAGTGTAAGAAGCACTGGGTTGAAAGATGTTTTGGTGGTTCTCAAGGTGAAACGTCTGCCCTATTAGTCCCTATTCAGTCATCCTGGTGGTGGAAAGCTTGGAAGGCAGTGTTGCGGAGTCAAAGGTCAACATTACTCAAGAAGTCGGAAGTACTATGAGGCCTTTTTCCAAGTTGCACTGCCGCTGTGGCCTGCTTGCAAATCTCGTTGGTTTTAGTTCATAGTTTTGCATGGAGCTTGGTATGCTTCAAATACACGATGTCTCCCCTTGTGCACGCGTTCCCTGTTACCCCATGCATTTCATTAGTCGCGTGCAGAGGCGTTGCTAGAGGGAGGCTAAAGGGGCTATAGTCCCGGGTCTTTTGGTTGTAGCCCCGGATAGAAGCTCAGGTGCTACAACCAAAATGCTAGCTAGCCCCGAGTCCCACCAGTCCCGACATTAGCTTAGCCCCTGATCTTTTCCAGACCTAGCAACACCCCTGGTCGCGTGCACAGGCATATATCGGGTATAGTCATGGCATTGGCAAAGTAGGGGAATGATTCAGCAGCGGCAGTAATGCGATGTACCTCGTTCCTGCACGCCATCTGCTATGGCTTGATTTCTTGTTACAGCATGTTCTCAGGAAAGAAAAAATATGTTTTGCCACCCATTTTTTAGCAACCTATTATGTTGCTCAGAGTAAATAATGTCCTATGAGTGCGCTCTCTTTCCCTATTTTTGCCAACCTCTGAAGCCTGAAAAGTAGATGACCGCAGGGAGCAGTAACTGAAAGGAACATCTTCTATTACATTTACAGAAGGCTAAATTTGCACCAGACGTGCAGATGAACTTAACTGGTCTGCAGTTAAATCTCAGTTACCAGTTTAATGGAATCCACACTACAGAATAATTGCTCATTTTATTATAGCCAATATGATAGCTCACTGGGTTGAGTGCTGGCTGCTGCAATGTGTGTGTGATCTGCAGGTTGCAAGTTTGAACCATCTCAGCCTTTCATCCTTCTGAGGTCGATAAATGAGTACCAACACAGGTTGGGTGATATTGTATGCATATTTGTTCTATAAAAAAGGGCTTAAGCGTAAGTGCTATACAATAACATATTATCATTTGGCCTTGGACGTATGTTTGCATTCACAGTAATTTTACAATATGGATCTTTACACACAGATATTAATGGTACATATGGTGATCCATTCTTGTATGAAATGAATATCACATTAGTGAAATCATAACCATATTTTTCGTAGTGTACTTGGGAACAATGTAATTTGATGCCTCTTCCTGTTTTGTCAAGGGGTGAAAGGTCGTGTTCATGCCACTCCTGCACCTCGGAGCTGTGGACCCTGTCACAGAACTGTATGCAAAGTTATGTTATTTTATGAGTTGTGTTGTAATGTAAGAGACACATGAACCCTCCATAAGTAGCATTTTCTGTAAAGTCATGAATTGACGTGATTCATGGATGATGCTTTGAGGGAAACTTTTTTGAGGCGCAGGGTGGCCACTTTTTTGAGGAGAAAATGCTACTTATGGAGGGTTCATGTGTCTCTTACATTACAACACAACTCATAAAATAACATAACTTTGCATACAGTTCTGTGACAGGGTCCACAGCTCCGAGGTGCAGGAGTGGCATGAACACGACCTTTCACCCCTTGACAAAACAGGAAGAGGCATCAAATTACATTGTTCCCAAGTACACTACGAAAAATATGGTTATGATTTCACTAATGTGATATTCATTTCATACAAGAATGGATCACCATATGTACCATTAATATCTGTGTGTAAAGATCCATATTGTAAAATTACTGTGAATGCAAACATACGTCCAAGGCCAAATGATAATATGTTATTGTATAGCACTTACGCTTAAGCCCTTTTTTATAGAACAAATATGCATACAATATCACCCAACCTGTGTTGGTACTCATTTATCGACCTCAGAAGGATGAAAGGCTGAGATGGTTCAAACTTGCAACCTGCAGATCACACACACATTGCAGCAGCCAGCACTCAACCCAGTGAGCTATCATATTGGCTATAATAAAATGAGCAATTATTCTGTAGTGTGGATTCCATTAAACTGGTAACTGAGATTTAACTGCAGACCAGTTAAGTTCATCTGCACGTCTGGTGCAAATTTAGCCTTCTGTAAATGTAATAGAAGATGTTCCTTTCAGTTACTGCTCCCTGCGGTCATCTACTTTTCAGGCTTCAGAGGTTGGCAAAAATAGGGAAAGAGAGCGCACTCATAGGACATTATTTACTCTGAGCAACATAATAGGTTGCTAAAAAATGGGTGGCAAAACATATTTTTTCTTTCCTGAGAACATGCTGTAACAAGAAATCAAGCCATAGCAGATGGCGTGCAGGAACGAGGTACATCGCATTACTGCCGCTGCTGAATCATTCCCCTACTTTGCCAATGCCATGACTATACCCGATATATGCCTGTGCACGCGACCAGGGGTGTTGCTAGGTCTGGAAAAGATCAGGGGCTAAGCTAATGTCGGGACTGGTGGGACTCGGGGCTAGCTAGCATTTTGGTTGTAGCACCTGAGCTTCTATCCGGGGCTACAACCAAAAGACCCGGGACTATAGCCCCTTTAGCCTCCCTCTAGCAACGCCTCTGCACGCGACTAATGAAATGCATGGGGTAACAGGGAACGCGTGCACAAGGGGAGACATCGTGTATTTGAAGCATACCAAGCTCCATGCAAAACTATGAACTAAAACCAACGAGATTTGCAAGCAGGCCACAGCGGCAGTGCAACTTGGAAAAAGGCCTCATAGTACTTCCGACTTCTTGAGTAATGTTGACCTTTGACTCCGCAACACTGCCTTCCAAGCTTTCCACCACCAGGATGACTGAATAGGGACTAATAGGGCAGACGTTTCACCTTGAGAACCACCAAAACATCTTTCAACCCAGTGCTTCTTACACTTCCTTGTCAAAGTGCATCGAAGGAGAGTTAACTGAAGAGAAGCGCTTTGCAAGACCCTAAAATAACATCAAGCGGGGAAAGTCCTTTTTCTCTTTGTGCCAAACCAGATGAAACTTGCTCAAATAATATATTTTTTATCAATAGAATATATGCAAGGTTAATTCCTCTGCATTGCACGCTTTGTAGCATGAAATCATCAGCAACAATATCGCTTTCCTCGGCCATCTCGCTTGCACACTTACATCAGGCTAAGGGGTTGCCAACTACCACAGGGTGTTGCCAGAAAGTTGAGAGGATCTATGCAACAGAGTGCCTAGGTCATGGGTCTGCAACACACGCGGCTCTCCAGATATGTTGGACTACATGATCTCCCATGATCCTTCACCATTAACAAATGCAAATGGGAGCTGTATGTCAAAACATCTGGCATGGCAAACAAAGGTTGCAGAGCCTTGGCTCGACATATAGCCATCATAATAATTTCCTCTCCTCGGACCCTTACCTAAGCCGGCAGGCTTTGCACAATCTATAATAGGCATTTTTTTAAAATGTATATTTAATATTTCATTGACCCAGCATGAAGGGCAGTGGGTGCTTCACAGGAATCATTTATTAAAAGGAGCAATTTGTTCATGAGTTGCCTGCCTGCCTATCACAGAAACCAGGATGTGAGAGGGATATGTAATTTAGACAATACATTGTACTGCTGTCTGTTCTTATACATATTTACATTAAACATATTCACAATTAAAGACACAAGGAGGTTACATGATCCCGCCTACCTGCCGTTGGGGTTCCAGGTAGACGGCAGTCACTCTATGCCTCCGTCCTGAGTCACAGTGGAAAAAAGCGGACACAGAAATCATTCAGAGGAAAGCGGCTCACTGCTGCAACTTGTGTGCGACGGCGGACTCTCCTCGTACTCTGCCTGCTGCTGTGGGGGCTCAGGGATCAGGCTGGTGGGTCAGGCAGGGTGCACTGCGGTGGCCGGCGCGGTGGTGGTCGACGGTCGTGGGTGGGTGTAATGCCCAACAGAGGGGGGGAGTGGTCCTATATTCTCTTTCAGAGAGACTCAGAGAGAAGAGAGAGTTACGTCACGTGTCCAATGGCACGGAGTGTCGGCCCCAGGCAGCCAGCGCCCACCCCACCAGGCCAGGCGCACAACACAAGTTCTTTCAACTTTGCAGGGCATTGAGGGCAACAACAATTTAGTTGTTGTTAGTTCCTGCAAAGTTGAAAGGAACTTGTCTGTGAACTTCCCCACATCAAAGGAGCACGGGGAGGCCCGCGGGCCACACGACATGGGCACAGGGGTGGCCTGCTGCGCCGCCGCCGGCCTGGCTGGCGCTGGCGGTGGCCGGCCCTTGATGCATTCATGCATGCTGCTGCTCATCTCATGCATATGATATGCATCTTCTCACCTGCACTGCAAATGCAATTTGCAATTTCCGAGTCCCGCTCTCTCTCCAGGTCAGTCAGGTCACCGTCGTCGTCAGCAGTACCGCCTCCAGGCTCCCCATGGGCTAAGCCAGGGCTGGCCTGGCACTGGCGGCATCTGGAAGTGGAACTTGGATGAAATTAAACAAAGTAACCCGGCCGCCCCCGCATCCCCTCAGAGAGAGAGTGTGTGTCAGTTTCCTTCTCCAGCGCCCGGCCGGCGCCAGCGCACAGCCCCTAACCTCTTAGGCGAGCTGCGCGCCTTCAGCCCCGGCCCGCGCCAGGCCGCCACGGTGAGTGGTGACGGCACTGTCACATCAGGGAGGCTCGATTGATATAGCAATCAACACAATGTAATTAATAGAGGAAAAAAAAATGGTCCAGCTTGGGCCCGACTCGGCCACATCACATGAGTCACTACTGCCTGCCTGCCTGGCAGCCTGCTGCAGAATGTAAACATTTTTTTACGGGAAAAAAAAACGGCCCTGGGGTGGCCTCATGAAAACCGGCCCCCCAGGTCCTCAAAGGTTATCGGCCAGTGGCCGATGGCCGATGCCGCCAGTCCGAGCCTGCTCATGCCCCGTGTTTCCTTCCTTTCCCCCCTGCCCCCTGCTCATGCCCTGTTTGTACCCTGTTTCCTCTCACCCCCCGCTCATGCCCATGTGTCTCCCCTGTTCCCCCCGACCCCCTGCTCATGCCCTGTTGTGTTCTTTATACACCCCGCCTTCCCTTTCCATGGTGGCCATCTTGGTAAAAGATTTTCCTTCCTACACCGGGACGCCGCAGACGTCCCGATGTGGGAAGGAAAATCTTTTAGTTTTTTTTACCACCCGGCGTTCCCACTTTGAGGACATAAGATATTAGTAGTCTTCATCTATTGAAAAGGATGTTATGGTGACGTTGCACTAATAAAAACCTTTAAAATTTAGTTTAAAAAAAGTTACAGGGACGTTATGGTTAAGTTGCACTAATAAAAACCTACGAAATTCAATGAAAAAACTTTGTTAAAGGGACGTTATGGTTAAGTTGCGCTACTAAAAACCTATGAAATTCAGTGAAAAAACTTTGTTAAAGGGACGTTATGGTTAAGTTGCGCTACTAAAAACCTATGAAATTCAGTGAAAAAACTTCGTCAAAGGGACGTTATGGTTCCAAGTAAAACCGAAAAACCCTTGAAATTCGCCAGTTATGGTAAGCTAAGCAACCATAACTCGCGCCACCACCATGCACTGCTAAGACTAACACCCAGGACATCAAAGATGACATCACAATGTCATTGATGACATCACTGATGACATCACATGTCTGGCTCACTCTTTTTTCTTTTGCTGACATATCTAGGCCACATGGTTTTCTTCAGTAACAGTCAGAAACTAAACATTTTATTTTATTTGTAGACGTATCCTTCAAGTAGGTTCTTTCAGTAATTCCCTTAGAGTCCAGTCACATCATATGAAACATATACATACGGGAAGGCACAAGCTTGAAAGACAGCAATCCTTTTTGTGCATAAAGATAATCAATAGACTTATGAGCACTTTCTGATAGTTCTGTTTTTTTTATGGCTGTACTTTCCCTGTATATGGTCATATTTGTATACATGGACTCACACTACTTTCCTTAGGGTCCAATCACATCAAGTGATACATATACGTAGGGTAAATAGCAGCTTTGAAACAGAGCAATCATTTAGTTGCATGAAAATAATCAGTTAAATTATTAATTGTTTCTGCTACTACTTGTGCTTTTTTGCTAACTTCACTTTCCCTGTATATACCCATATTTGTATGTGTTCTTGTGTCTTTGTGTTTTGTCTATAGTAATGCAATTATGTAATACATGTGTTTTTTTAGCTACTTATTACATATTTCACAGTACACAAAAATCTATTAAGAAAACAATTATCATTTCATTATTCAACATATTAATATTACGAATATTATACCTTCATCTTGTACACTGCACACAATGTTATGTTTCTGTATGAGTAGCTTAGTATACTAGATAGAACCCCATAAGAGAATGCTATTTATATCAATGCATCGTTCAATGCACTAATTAGGGTATGATATTTATTGCAATGATCCTTGACACTTGTTTCGCAACATTATAATAAGAATCCCTTGTACACATATTTCATGAAAAGTACATACGCATGTGATGTCATCAGTGATGTCATCAATGACATTTGTGATGTCATCTTTGATGTCCTGGGTGTTAGTCTTAGCAGTGCACGGTGGTGGCGCGAGTTATGGTTGCTTAGCTTATCATAACTGGCGAATTTCAAGGGTTTTTCGGTTTTACTTGGAACCATAACGTCCCTTTGACAAAGTTTTTTCACTGAATTTCATAGGTTTTTAGTAGCGCAACTTAACCATAACGTCCCTTTAAAAAAGTGTGTTCACTGAATATATATATATATATATATATATATATATATATATATATATATATATATATATATATATATATATATATTATATATATATATATGGCGAACCGCACTCCCGCGGGCCAAATGCAGGTAGCAAACTCCAAGAAAAATGGACAAAAGAAACCGCTGTGTAATAAATACAGATGCTCTTTCATGTTTAAAAAAGTTGTACAAACATATGCAACATGGCAAACAGCAACATGAACACAGACAAGAGCAGGACGATGTGGTGCGCGACCTGCAGACACAATGTGTTTCGCGCTACACTGAGCGCTTGATCACGTGAGAAAAGGTAAGCTGGTATTAGTATCATCGAAAAATGGCAGTCCTACAACTCTGTCAGTCAACCCTAGGGGTGTCAAGGCAATAGGTAGAAACTGTGACGGCCATGATGGAAAGGAGTCATAAACATGAATATACATATGTAGAAATCAATCAAAGGGACGACACCACAAACTAAGCGCATAGTGCACATGTAATGCTAAGAATGTATAAAAGAATGGCATCAAATAAATCCATATAGCATTGAAGTCAACATACATATCAAGATACCATATATACATATTGATATAAAAATAGAATGTGGCAAAATAATACCCAGATGTCAAATAGACATGCACATAGTAAGGCAGAAAATTAAATTCTACTCAATAAACATGAATGTATGGAAGAATCACAAATGATGAATAATGAGAAAAAGGCAAAACTATATGCAACAATGGAAAAGGCATATGAGGTGCACAAAAGAAGAAGGCATGCAATGACAACCGAATGCAGATAAAGCAATAGGTCAGCATAATGATAACAAAAGATTATGGGAATATGCAAAGGACTAAAGTGCTAGTGCAGGAATGGAGGTGAAATCACCGCCAATAGGGGCAATGCAATACATATGCAAAGGACTAAAGTGCTAGTGCAGGAATGGAGGTGAAATCACCGCCATTGAGGGCAATGCAATAAAGACCCAAAATACGGAGTCACAATAAAAAGCAGCCATACCTGAACATAGGACATACAAAATATAATTGAGTCCTTTATATGCAAATCTTCAATCTACACATTAAGTTGCAAACAAAGTTGTAACAAAATTATACAAGCCCGCACAAGTCATAGTAAAACTAATGTACAACTCAATGTAAAATAATGCAAGGATTCATTTCTCTCTAAAAACCAGCCAAGGTAACTAATTTTAGGGGGTGGTCACTGCTCGAAAACCAAATTAGGGCTAATAGTATGTGATACATAATGCAGGTACATGTAATGTTCCACAAATAAAGTGCATATATCATGAGGACCTGAGATTATCAGAGCCAAAATAAAGTGCAAGTGCAAAGCAACGGGAACAGTCCTGGAGATAAAATGCCCCAATGGCAATTATCATAACCCTATAATTATGCAAAAAGATAACAATACAAGTGTCAAAGTAAAATACGTTGAACAAATGTAAAATCCATAGAATACAGCAGGCAGAGCAGACCACCAAGAGACAGACAGGGAAAGAGAAAAGGCCAAGGCCACAGAGGTAGGAAATCCAGCAATAAAACCCCTACATGAGGAAAAAGATAGATACCACTCCCCTACAGGTTACGAAAATAGACAGCCTAATCAGTAGTGAAAAGTCAATATAAAAAAAGGTGAGAAATAAAGCAATCATACCTGAGGCTGAAAAGACCCATTAAGGAATAAAATAAAAGTCATAAATAGACATATTCATACAGGAACAAAATAAAAGGAAAAAGGAAAAAATCAGAACCCAAAAGTTAGAGAGAAACGCAGGGGAGGATACACTAAGTGCCCAAAAATGTATACAATTCCTCATCCACATTGTGACCCTTTGGATGCTTGGTATCAAAGTCCAAGATAAATCTTGTTTCCAGTTGTCTTAGTTTCAAGACATGGTCACTACCTCTGGGGTGAATGGGCACATGTGCTACTGCAAAGAATGTTAACAAATTAAAATTGCTCTCATGTTCCTGTTTAAAATGTTTGGCCATGGGGTAGGCATGATCAGAGTTCTTAATGGCTCTGAGATGTTAAAGGATTCTCAATTTGAGTTTACATGTCGTACTCCCAATGTACCATTTCATTCAAGGGCACAAGAGAACGTACACCACGAAAGTAGTGTCACAGTTGATAGAATATTTCATCATGTGGTGGATTTTAGTGACTGGGTGTGCAAATGACTTCAGCACAGTGGCATGTGCACAAGCTTTGCATTTCATGCGTTTGGTAAACCCCATAGGAGAGGCGGAGAGCCAGGTCGTAGCAGGCTGATTTTTTTCTGCTGGGGACAAAAAACTGGAGACAAATTTGTCTCTGAGGGAGGGGACACGTTTATATGTCACAGTAGGGCGTTTAGACAATATGGGTCTAAGATCATTGTCTAAAGTGAGGACACGCCAATGTTTCTCAACAATTTTGCAGATGTTATTCGAGGCAATATCAAATTAAAAATAATCAGTCTGGGTTCATCATTAGTGATCGATTTAACAGAGTTGGTATCATATAGCAGTTTGTCTCTAGACATTCCACGTGCCTTAATATAGGCCATTTCAATGGTTCTCTTGTCATACCCTTGTTTCACAAAGTCAGCAGCTGCCAGTGCACAGTGGTGATCAAACCACGCAATGTTAGTGCAGTTCCGTCGAAAACAGATAAACTCACCATAGGGAATAGATCTTTTACATGAGGGATGGTGACAGCTGTTGGCATGAAGGGGCAAACCAGTGTTAGAAGGTTTCGTGTGGAGAGCCGTATGTATACCTAAGCTATCAAGCATGACGATAACATCCAGATAGACAATTTCAGTACGACTATGGCATTTCTTAAAGCTAATGTTGGCCTTGTTGATGTTAATACTCTTCACAAATGATAGCCTACCACTCTCGGTGCCCTTCCAAATAATAAAAACGTCGTCAATGTACCGCCACCAAGAAACAATCTGTGTTGGAAAACAAGATGAAAGTAGATCAGACAAAAATGTAGCCTCCCACCACCCCATCGTGAAATTGGCATAGGACGGGGCAAAAGTACTGCCCATATCAGTCCCCCTGACTTGACGAAAGAAAGACCCCTCAAACAGAAAAACATTGTTACTTAGACAGAACAAAAGCATATCCAACATCATAGAGCTATGTCCAAGATAGTTAAGTGAGTGGGTGTCAAGATAGTATTTGCATGCATTAATTCCGACAGTGTGGTCAATGGAGGTGTATAAGGAAACCACATCAAGTGTAGCCAGAATCAGACCCTCTTCCCATGGTGTATTAGTGATATGTTGTAAAAAACTCCTTAGTATCCCTCAGGTAGGATGGCAACACTGATACAAATGGGAAAAGTGTTTCATCAATAAATTGAGCCAGAGGTTCTAATAGTGAGCCACATAAGGTAACAATAGGCCTACCGGGGGGATATTTAAGTGACTTGTGCGTTTTGGGAAGAAAATAAACGGTGGGTATTGTATAGCATGCAGGGATGAGGAATTTAATCAAGTCATCCTCTAATAAATCTTCATTCACCCACTTGGTACAAAGATCAGTAAGTTCTGCTCGTATTTCTGGGAAAGGATCTTTGGCTGTGTAGTTATGGTTAAGTTGCTAATCCCACAGGAAGAGCACATTTTGGGCGGATTATAACTTCGCTCCCCATGAACGAATCCACACCAAACTTTGCAGCAAAAAAGTATATGGCCCACTCTGAATTGTTTTGCAAAGTTTGGTGAGGTTTGGTCCAGGGGGGCAAAGTTATAGGGGGGGTCCCAACATGTCTTTTTTTCCCATAAACTGTATGGGAAAAAAACTTTGCTCACGCCTACAGTCCAAACCTCTGGACGGATTTTCACCAAATTTACAGCAGGAGCAGCGGCTTCGTCCCGAAAGCGTGCTTTTGTAAATTTGGTGAAAATCCGTCCAGTAGTTTTTTTTCAAATGACCAAAAACTAGGTCACAAAAAATGTGTGATAACTATGTCCGCTGCGCGGACACACTTCCCTGTTCGCTCCACGGACAGTATCCTGATTGGCTAATCGGCTTGCGTCATGTTCGCGGACATGCGACGTGTTCACTGATTGGATGGTGAAGAGCGTGAAGTGCGTGAGATTTTTGGAAACGCCCTCCATCTTGGATTAGCGGACAGCGGCCGATGTCCGCGGACATCGCGGTAAAAACATATTAAAAAACACAACATTCCAATTGTCAAATTTATCAAATAATCTCTGGGGAGGTGAGGGGTGATGAGGATGGGATGGGATATGGCTGCAAGAAGCAAAAAAACGGGTGGTTTTTGCCTCAAAAGTCGGATGTTCGCTAACAGTCCTGTGAAAGTTCACAGACACCTTAGCATTACAGGGTTGGTGAAATGCAGTTCTTGGATGGCTTATAACTTTGGCGCCACTTAATGGAACTGCATGAAATTTTGCATGTATATTCCCGACCTGATTCTGCGTGAGTATGCAAAGTTTGGTGGGATTCTGTCATGAGGGGGCAAAATTAGAGGGGCGGTCCCAAAATAATGTAAAGGCTTATAAATGAGGTGCCATTTGACGAATCTACACTTAATTTGGGAAACTGATAATACATTTAGATATGAATGTTTTTCCGAAGTTTGGTGGGATTTTGTGAAGAGGGGGAAAAATTAGAGGGGGGTCCCAAAATAATGTAAAGGCTTATAAATTAGGTGCCATTTGACTAATCTACACTTCATTTGGCAAACTGATAATAGATCTAGATATACATGTTTTTGCGCAGTTTGGTGGGATTCTGTCAAGAGGGAGACAAATTAGAGGGGGTGTCCCAAAATATTGTAAAGGCTTATAAATGGGGTGCCATTTGGCAAATGTACACAAAGGTTTGCAAAAAGATTATAGATGTAGATATAGATGTTTTCGTAAAGTCTGAATGGATTTTGTCAAGTGGGGGCTAGGTTATATGACGATTGTATGTGCATACTAAAAATAAAACATGGATGGATTTCCAGCAAACTTGCATAAGGAGCATTGGCAAGGACCTACAAGCATGGTTTTGCAAATGTGCCAGTGTTTTATTATTTGCCAAGTGTCATAATGTAGCTACAAAAAATAGCAGTATACCTTTAGTGACTGAGGGGTAGCCTGTGGCCAGATTGTCTGGGTCATGGAATAAGGTCATGATCCGGGCAATCTGGCTACTGGCCATGACCACAAAGGACAAAACATAGGATTAAAGTGGCCATGCCCACTTGGGACTGGCTTTGTGGTAAAGTTATTCGAAATTAGGATAGATTTGAAAGGGAAGAAAAATGTGCTTGTGGTAATATGGTCAAAGGGTTCTTTTTACCTTCTGCAGGCTGCTATGGAAAGCGAAGAGGGGCCCTGTATGTAACTCTCGCCTTCCCTTTCCATGGTGGCCATCTCGGAAAAGAATTTTCCTTCCTACACCTTTGCAAGAAAAATCCTATTTTTTCCGCACCCTGGGTTCCCGCTTTGGGAACCTAGGGTGCTAATGGCCTTAGTCCCCCATTACAGGGGCTGGAATGGGGGGATAATGGTCCAGAGACCTCATTATCCACCCTCGCTTTGCTTGGGCTGATAACTTGGGCTGCTGGGCTGGTATCCACTGTTCCAGTCCCTGGAACAGAGGATGACCGCCACAATATGTCCATTAGCATAACACAAAATGCAAATGGAAATGTTGGAAAATCTTATTTAGAGGCATACAGGTTACGGCGACAGATGCCGCGCAAGCGGAGAAGAAAGTAGTCCAGAACGGAAGGAGGCAAGGATCCGTTCGAGTGGAAAGCAAAACCCACCAGCAAACGACAAACAAGGTAAGCGAAAAACGGGGAGGGAATACTAGAGGAAGCCTAAGCAAACGTACTTGTGTGTACAAAGTAAGGAAGTTGCAACGCACAGGTGCTTCTCATCTGCTGGTCTTTAAGGTGGCTAATGCTGGAAGACTAGAACGCACTGTGCATTGCATGGAATAAATCAGTCCTTCTTCCATATCGACCATCTCCTCCATACCTTCCATGGGCGATATGTGACATATCGCTGCATTTACTGCTCCGCCCAATCTCGAGTTGGGCAGAAAATGGGTGTTTTCACTGCAGCTTTTTGCTGGAGGTAAAAATCACAATTTTCTGCCCATTCTTTGGCACTATCAGTTTGCCGCTAATTGCACCGGCACTAACAGCGCCAAGAAACAATGGACCCAATGGGAATGGGGATTTACCTCCACCCGCAACTCGGGATCTGGCACAAATTGCGCCAAACCGAGTTAGGATAAAGCTAATTGCCCAACTCATGATGGGGCCCATAACCCCAAGATGAAGGGGAGAGAGGGAGAGACCTATGATCCTCTGTAGAGGAAGACCCAGGAGGCTAGGGCAGAGACCCAATAGGTTGGGGAGAGATACCCAGGAGGCTGAGAAGAGAGAAATCCGGGATGCTGGACAAAGAGAGAAACCCAGGTGGTTTGGGGAGAGAGGCCCAAGCTGCTGGGAAGAGGACAGCCTAGAGAACTGGAGAGAGATAGAGACCCAAGAGGTTGAGGAGAGAAAACCAAGAGGGTGGTGAGGGAAGAACAAATGATGTTGGAAGAAAGTGATTGCCAAATTAACTCTGGTTACAGAGATCTTTAAGGAGGAAGTTGTGTGAGAAATTAAAGAGGAAGTCATAAAAAATAAGGAGTGGTGGTGCGAGGAATCTTGATGGAGTGTGCAGAGAAGGCATCCCTTAATATAGAAGTCCCATGGAGGTGGTGCCTAAACAGAAGTGGGCAAACAGTATGGAAATAATTACAGATAGGAGTTAGGAGGAAAGGACTTCCTGGGAGAGCATAGATGAGGAGGAGGAAGGAGAGACTTTGGGAATGCACAAGTGAAAGCCTGGGATGGTTGGAGGAACGAGATAGAGGTGAAGCATGAAGGAGGTGCAAGAGACGTTGAGGATAAATATAGAGGGATTGAAGGTAAATGAATATCCCCCAGGTATGAGCAAATGGTGAGACATCAAGGAGGAGAAAGAGTTTGGTGTAGGAGGATCCAGAACAAGTACCTTAAGTGTTGGAGATGGTGAGAGACCTAGAAAGAAACTATAAAAACCTTAGGACATGCCTCCTCTCTATGCATGACTCAGAGCTTTAGTTTGAGGCTAGCTCCAATGTGATGCCAACTACGAATTAACGATCAGGCTCCAGTACAGACTTGAGAATGGAAGGATGATGCTGTATGCTAGCTGCACAAGAACATAACCAAGGAGATGACAGGAGATTGGGACTTTGCAAGAGTGTGAGAGGCCTTACACTTGAAACATTTAATGCATGATTTGAAATACCATGCACCTAACCCCACATTTGGTTTTGGTTGTTAAAGCTGTCAGGAAGGTCCAGTGCATGGCCCTAACAAGAACTGAAAAAAAGGTTTGCTTTGGACCTTTTGAACCCTGAAAGACCCTTGCACTTACTTTAGTGCACAATCATCCAGACCATGTTTAAGGTATATTTATGCATGCTCTTGGCCTTCCAAAATATTGTAGTTAAGTTTCTGCGTGTAACCCGAATAATACCTGTTTGGAAACCAATTAATCTCTAATCCCTGCATGATTCATGACACCACATACTCATAATGCTATTTAAATTAAAGTAATACAGTTGTAGAGGAGGTCCCAAATAAAGCCTGCACTCCCATCACCCACTTTGAAGTACCAGGAACATTCACACCAAAATATATGACGTATGAAGAGCAAATAAACCAGTAGAGAGCCGCAGTAGAGCTCTGCCCAGTACCCATTAGAAGAGCAACACCTAGTGAAGTACCAATAACCAGACAACCATGGACAGTTAGGCCTCCATTGAGAAAACCCTTCCAACAAATTAAACGAAATGAAGATTGCCTAAGTACCATCCTGGAAGAAACCAAAAAGGACTTAATGGAAGATGTATGGTGATGACATAAGTGCTCAGACGGACTCACAGATAGAAAAAATAATGAACCAAGAATGTCACAAGAAGACGAAACGCCATGAGAAAAGAGATTGCGAGCTTATAGTGATAGGAAGCTATCAAGATGTAAGAGAGTTAAGCTGTAAGCAAAATTACTACAGTCAATCAGTTTACGCCTGTACATATGCTTGAAACGCTAGAAAGCTAAGAAAACAGTACGACTTGCTATGCTTAGTAGAAGAATAGCACGGCAAGTGCCATGTTTACATAATTTACCTCATAACGAAGCACAGTCTTATAAGTGCAAGTCCACTTTACATGAAAAGCAGAATCATCTTAGGTTACTTTAGGCCAAACAGGGCAAGATTCATATTCTAGCAAAATAAGAAGAGATGGCTGAATCGAAACTTCGCAGATGCAACTCATGCCAAAGGAGCCAAGGTCATACCAATAGAAGTAACGAACAGTAGCTACGTCTAATTGAAACTCAAGAACAGAATATCCTGACTCTGAAAGGTCAAGATAAGGAAACATAGGCAGATGGCAAGCTGAATAAGAATTAAATGCACAAATCGAGAGAAACTAGGCAAATTCACGGTGTCTGCATCATGTGACCATCCGAGCGAGGAGAAGCACGAGTTCACACATATGCGTGGCATCCGGCCAGGAGAAGATAGCAGAACTTTCTCAGTCAAAAGATGCAGTATCAAGGCCAGCCACAGTAACATAATTGACATATTGTTGTTGAAGTGATGATTGATTGTAACCTTAAATGGAGGACGGCCTGGTAGCTTAGGGGGCACCCTGCACCTGGCTGTCCATTCTGCGTGCTGCTAAGCAAAGAGGAAATGTATGCATGAGGTTGGTGCCAACCCAATCACAATGGACCAAATAATCTAGGGTCCTATAGTTAGTAGAAGACGAAACGCCATGAGAAAAGAGATTGTGAGCTTATAGTGATAGGAAGCTATCAAGATGTAAGAGAGTTAAGCTGTAAGCAAAATTACTACAGTCAATCAGTTTACGCCTGTACATATGCTTGAAACGCTAGAAAGCTAAGAAAACAGTACGACTTGCTATGCTTAGTAGAAGAATAGCACGGCAAGTGCCATGTTTACATAATTTACCTCATAACGAAGCACAGTCTTATAAGTGCAAGTCCACTTTACATGAAAAGCAGAATCATCTTAGGTTACTTTAGGCCAAACAGGGCAAGATTCATATTCTAGCAAAATAAGAAGAGATGGCTGAATCGAAACTTCGCAGATGCAACTCATGCCAAAGGAGCCAAGGTCATACCAATAGAAGTAACGAACAGTAGCTACGTCTAATTGAAACTCAAGAACAGAATATCCTGACTCTGAAAGGTCAAGATAAGGAAACATAGGCAGATGGCAAGCTGAATAAGAATTAAATGCACAAATCGAGAGAAACTAGGCAAATTCACGGTGTCTGCATCATGTGACCATCCGAGCGAGGAGAAGCACGAGTTCACACATATGCGTGGCATCCGGCCAGGAGAAGATAGCAGAACTTTCTCAGTCAAAAGATGCAGTATCAAGGCCAGCCACAGTAACATAATTGACATATTGTTGTTGAAGTGATGATTGATTGTAACCTTAAATGGAGGACGGCCTGGTAGCTTAGGGGGCACCCTGCACCTGGCTGTCCATTCTGCGTGCTGCTAAGCAAAGAGGAAATGTATGCATGAGGTTGGTGCCAACCCAATCACAATGGACCAAATAATCTAGGGTCCTATAGTTAGTAGAACCAATGGGACGTCATACTTTTGGTGACGTCCACAGTAGTCATTTTGAAGGAAGGGTTTAGACGCCCACCTGACAGTGTTTTACCCAATCCCTCACTCTGTTACCATATACAGATATAGCACCTATATTAAAGTTACCTTTTCCTAACCAATAGAAATGCTTATTAACTTTTGAGTGTTACACGTCACTTATGATGAATTTTCAGTATAAACAATGTGTTTTGTATGAAGTTCAGTGGAGTTGAACCGAGACTGACTATCGCATCACTGGTGATTGCCATGACTCCCCGTTTTTTGTACTTGTCATTAAACTGACTCCCTTTGCCAAACCATTGAGTTGTCCTTATTGATTGGTGTTGGAGTAACACATCTGCACCCCGTCCATCTCAAGGTGCAGCTATCTCGTCTTAAAGTACCTTTGGAGCAAACCCCGACTCTATGGGCTGGCCGGGGCTCTCCTCAGTACACTTGGTAGCAGAGATCTGATGGTTATCGATTATCGATTATTGATTTGAATAAGACACCTATTGACCGTCGACATAAAGTAACTCTAGGTATTCGGCAATATCACAAGTCCTTTGCCATTCGCCGAGTAGACCGTGAAGCTCCCCGTAGACAGTGGTAGATTAAAGAGAAGTACTGCAGACGAGGGCTTGAAGGGACCCTTGTTCCCCACACATCCCTTCCCATTCCTACGGGTTGCTGAGCGGGTGAAAAGTCGATGAAGGCAGTAACAAAGGCAGTGATCCCAAGGGTCCAGAGAGGAACCATGCGAATGGTGAGTGAAAAAGACTAATGTTCTGGCAAAAGTGCATGCTTTAGAACAAGTATGGGGAACAGGTAATGGAGGGAGGTGGGAAAAAACGTAGGCCCTAATTCATGGATTATTTG
Source organism: Ambystoma mexicanum (assembly GCF_040938575.1). Taxonomy (NCBI): domain Eukaryota; kingdom Metazoa; phylum Chordata; class Amphibia; order Caudata; family Ambystomatidae; genus Ambystoma; species Ambystoma mexicanum. The sequence continues at coordinate 1,198,774,921 of NC_090925.1, forward strand.
CGCAGAAAAAAACGGGATTTGTGCGCCATTCTGCCCGCAAATCCCTGTTTAACAAATGGGGATTTGCGGGCAGAATGGTGCACAAATCCCGTTTTTTTCGGCGCAAATTATCCATGAATCAGGTATTAAATATAGTTAAAAGTAGAGAAAACTGTATATATATATCAAGGGATAATGACTTTAGAGTAATAAAAGTAAACAAAAGGTTACCGGGGCAGACACCCGAGAAGAGAGAGGATACCGGGGCAGACACCCGAGAAGTGAGAGGATTCACCTTATACGTACGCTTTTAATACAAGCGGCTAGAAGAAACGTGTACCCAGAGTCCCACATAATAGGTAACAGATAGACTACCACAACGTTTAAAGACGTCATTAAAGAGGTACGTTTACACCCCAAGGAGGGAATAATAATTAGAAGCAGAGATATCTATGTCAAGCCGGTGTCTGTCTAGTCTGTCAAGTGTCTCTCTTACATGTTTTGTTGTGATGTCATATGTAAAAAAAAATTTAAGAAAACAGATTTGAATTTTGTGCGATTGGATAGCTGAGATCAAATCGCATATGAATTGATGTTTTGGATCGGAGTTTGCAGTGTTTGGTGCTCGCTCATATTGTTAGAAGTTGGTTAAACCACACGGAAACGTTGACAATTGTTGACTGCTTACTCTCTTTTCTCTCCTCCTTTCCCTTCTCCCTTCTCCCTTTTCCTATCTCCTCCCCTTACTTTATTCTATGCACTTACTCTATCGGAATTATCCCTGGACCTAATATGATAGCAACCTCGTCTGTTTCCTCCACCCTCCCATTACTGTTTTTTTCCTCCCCACCACGCCTCCAGCACTATCTGAAATGTCGTCAGGCCAAGTATGATAGTTACTTGTTGTGTTCCTCTGCTCCCTTTCTGCACCCCACTCCCTCACCTTTTGTTTTTCTCAGGCTCTACCAGAAATGTTGTCAGGCCTAGTACGGTAGTCGCCTGTCTGTTTTCATTTCCTTCCCACTCTCCCCCTCCCTTCCTTATCTATGTCTTAGCTCTTGCACTATCTGAAATGTCGTCAGGCCGAGTACGATAGTTAATTTCACATCCTGACTGTTCATGGCCTGTAAGAATGTGGTTGTATTTTCCCTTGTTTCCTCCCTTGCCTTGAAGCGCTTTGATATACATTGTGTATAGGCACTATATAAATAAACGAGCATATCTTATCATATCATATAGGAAGAAAGGGAACAGATTTAAGCATGGAAGACATGACTCCATTGGCACACTTATGTAATCAGTTGCAAAAACATGCACCCAAGCTAAAGAAATACAGTACTGAGTGGGTTAAGGGTACTGCCTGCAAGATGTTTATGCCATGGCCACAAAATGGGTCTTTATCTAAAGCCATTTTACAACATATGACGAGGTATTTGCATTCCACATATACAGGCAAGAAGTTAGAAAAACGCCTTGCTGTTCTCGAGTTTTGGAAAATGTATGAACAGGGAAAGGAGGAAGAGCCGCCAACAGATTGGATACTTAATGTATGAACAGAGGGGGGTGAGACGCCTACCGCGCCACCTGCCCCACCTGAAACGAAAGTTGAAGAAAGTAAGGAAGAGGGATTATACCCGCTAAGGGAGCTTAAAGCAGCCACGAGTATAGCAACCCTGCATATGAGTCACCCACACATAGTAGTGACGAAAATCAAGGGAAGGACAAGGATAAGAATATTACCTACGCAGTCCCAAGACACAAGGTGAGAGTGATGACAAAAGAAGAGATCAGGCACAGACAAGTGCATCTCTCGACAAAGAGAGAGAAGGGAAGCAATGGAAGGGAAGCGGAGATAGAACTGATGAGATAGCATTCGCAAAAGACAAATGGATGGGAGGACACATTTTGTCGAAACTCGATGGCAAAGGCATTGATGACGCAAAACAAAAGGAGAGGTTAGATGAGACACGAAGAAAGGGGAAAGAGAAGGAGTTAAGCGATGAAAGGATAAGAAAGAAAGACAGACTAAGGCGAGAACAGTTATATCGCGAAGAGCAAGAGAGACAGCTCGATCCCAACCCAAGAGCAGCCAAGGATCAAGACAGACAGAAACAGCAAAGGTTAGAGGAAGAGCAAAAGATATGAGAGAAAAGATTTAAAAGACAAAGAGATGAGGAAATGCGAAGGGCAGATGAACGTAGAAATGAAAAGAGAAAGGAAGAAGATAGGGGCAGAGAAGAGGCAAGGAAACGCAAAGAATTTGATGACGACGTGGAACACAAGCGAAGACAGAGAGCACGCGACCTTAAATATTTGGAGAAAGAGGTTAAAAAACCTGCTCCAGTTGTAGACTGGGAAGACATCGAAGAATTCTTTCCTGAGTACGATTCAGTACCAGGCACGTCTAGGGTAAATATTGATGATGACTTCGATACCAGGAGCATCGGAGAAACAATCGATAGAATATATGATGAAATGGGGCTAGAACAAATACCCCAAGGGGAGGGGGAAGACGAGCGCCTAGAGAGCATTCAGCTGTATGACATTGAGGATGTCTCCCGAAGTAGTGGGAACAGGGAGCTATCCCTGGATAGATTAGAAATAAGTAGGAACAAACAGGACACGAGAAGTCACACTAGTTGGGGACAGACAATGTCTGATTCCTAAAGGGAGGAGTGCGAAGAAAATGAGGAAGAGGGATTGAACAAAAGACGACTCCAGAGAGAAAAAGGAATAAGCTGGTCAGACAATAGCGAATGCACCAAGAGCATCAGAGTCTGCCACGCAGCTTGACAGATATGAAGAAGTATCTCACGGTCAGAGGGGGCTGTCTTCGCCGGCCTATGTGGACAGACTAAGGGCATTACCAGGTAGACAGAGATGCAGGAATATTACCCCTGCAATAGACAAGAGAACAATGAGAGAAGAGAGAGAGGGCTACACGTTCCAATTTCCGTTACATGAGAAGGGGGGAGTAAGAACGCAATATATACCATGGCCACACATGGATCGGGAAAATTTGAAAAACAAGCTTCCAATGCTGACATCGGGAGCTGGAAAGTGGATACATGAGTTAGAAAAAATGACAAGAGGAAACACGTTAGCTGTAGGGGATATCAAAGGTCTCTTAATCACCATATTTGGTGAGAGAGCAGATGACGTGTGGGCACGTGCAGGGTACGCTGGTGTACCCACAATTAATACAGCGCATGACAGAGCTCCATTTAACAATTGTAGAGCCACAGTATGGAAAGCGCTGTGAGTACTATACCGAGACTCTTCTGATATGGGAGCTATAATGACGCGAAAGATGAAGGAGTCTGCAGATCCGTTAATTTACATACAGAATTTTCAAGACGCATGGGTGCTCGAGACTCATGAATCTTGGACAAAATCTACACCTGTATTTCACCATATATTGTGCCAAGGGTTGCCAGAGCCGATACATGAAACAACTTAAGAAATTGGTGGGAATTGAAGCCAAGCCTTGGGCTGAAATACAGTTGACCATTGCACATTATTGTAGATTACTTCAGGAAAAGAATCGCAAAAAGGAAGCAACTCGAAAGGGTGAGGAAGCGAAACTGGTGCAAAGGAAATTGTCAAAGTATGCTCTTGAGGGAGCCATGATAACTAGCACAGATGAATCAAGCATGCAGCAGGTGGCTAGTCCACAGCAAAATAATCAAGGCAATACGGGGTTTTATCCCAGGGGAAGAGGATTTAGGGGAAGAGGATGGCAGAGCAATCAGGGATGTTTCCAAAACAATCAACAAGGTTTTCAAAATACGCAAAATGGTAACCAAGATATGTCAAATGGGCAAATGATCCGACCACATCCAGTATGTTGGCTGTGAGGAATGACAGGACATTTGGCGCGCACATGCAGAAATCAAGACATGATGCATAGCAGCCAAGGAACAGGAACAGACATGGCAAATCCACTTGTAGTTTTACAGCAGGGTGGTGCACAGAATCACACGGTACAGCAACAGGCGCCAGGAGCACAACAAGGTGTGCAAACGCAAAGCATGGGGAATTTTCCACAAGGACAATCCCAACAGGCACCGCTGCAACTATCGCAGACGATGAGCACCGGGCAGACCACGAACCCTAGAATGGGGGAAATGCACCAGCACATGGTGGGCCAAAGCTGTATATGGACTAGGACAGGTCACTGGGAACCCTGATGTGTTCTATCCTCTCAGTGACACCAGCCCCTCACAGGGAACATAGGGTGCATGTCATTATAGGGGATAAAGAATATTTCTTCTTAGTTGACACGGGTGCAACACACTTGTGCATACATGAAGGCAAGTTTTCCTTGTCTGGCAAGGCCATTAATACTCAAAGTTTCACAGGAGGGAAGAGTCGTGTTCCCTTTACAAATGCACTCCCAGTCTCTATAGGAGAGTGCAAAATGAATTTGCCGTTGTTATACTTGCGTCAGACACCAGTAAACATTTTGGGTCGAGACTTGATGACAAAGTTAAACATGACAATCTCCTTTACGAAGGAGGGCATAGTATGTTCAACTCCAGGATTGCACTATTCAAACGAATGCAAGATAATCAGAGCATACGCGGGACACCCAGCCATGAGGGCTATACCACTAGAGCCAGAAATATTTGCATATGGTATGCGTGTGCCTATGGCAGGGCTGCCAGGCCTTGCAGACAGAATCATGAGAACCCCTGATGAGTTCCTATTTAGACCAAGAATACCCATGCACGAGGAGGAGGGACAGGTATTTCCCTTGATGATACACACGGCTGCAGTGAAAGGAGAGTGGCCTTGATTGATGGTTATGACGACGAGGGCCGACAATGGTGTGCAGTAATTGCCATCGAAGAGGGATATCGATTGACTAACGTCACCGATGACGAGCTATTTGAAGAACAAACAGATATGGGAGAGACAAGGGTGGAAGTGAGTCTCACCTTTTGGGTAAAGATGATTAAAAGAGAAGTACCTCAGAGAATGATGTTGGCACAAACCCGTCCTGAATATTTTTATGATGACATGTCCAAGGTTCCTGTCTCAGTATGGACTACAGGACCCTATGATGTAGGCTTCTTGAAGGGGGTTTGAGAAGTGAAGATTAGGCTGAAACCAGGAGCAATTTTACCCAAGGCACTGCAATATCCCATGTCCAGAGAGGCAGATGAGGGGATTTTTAAGACAATTTCTGCCATGATAGAGCAAGGTATCTTAGTGACATCAGAGTCGTCATGTAATACGTCAGTGTAACCTGTGAAAAAAAGTAAAGGGGGGTCATGGAGGCTAATTCAAGTCCTTAGGCCAATAAACAATATTGTTGAGGCCGGGTTCCCTCTAGTCCCGAACCCGGCTACAATTCTATGTAATATACCTGTTGAGGCAAAATATTTCACGGTGATTGACCTGAAAAATGCATTTTTCTCAATCCCGTTGCACCGTGAATCACAAGATCTGACGTCATTCACGTTCAGACAAATGCATCTGAAAAGCATGAGGCTGCCACAGGGGTACTGTGAGTCTCCATCTATCTTTAACAGAGTCCTGCAGATGGACTTGAGCAATATTGCACTAGAACGTGTCATCCTGCAATACGTGGATTATATCTTAATTTGCAGCACCACAGAAGAGCAATGTAGGCACTATTCTGTTCAGCTATTGACTATACAGGCTGAGAAAGGATACAAAGTTGACAAGGAAAAGTTACAATATTGTCAACAAGAAGTGCTGTACATAGGCCAGTTGATCTCACATGAAGGAAAGAAAGTGACCCCAGAAAGAACTGAAGCCATATTTAATACGGATAAGCCAAACACGATAAAGCAGATGCAGAGCTTTTCAGGCCTATGCATCCATGTCAGGGCATGGGTCTTCGACTACAGCTCTTACACCAAGCCTTTACTTCAAGCCCTTAAGAAGGCCCAAGTGACGAAGGAAAAGATTGAATGGTCTGAGACCATTGAAAAAGGGTTTGCTGAACTCAAAAGAGCCATTTGCACAACACCAGTTTTAGGGATCCTCAATTATGCAGAGGAATTTTACCTGTTTTCACACACAAATGGCAGCGTCATGACGGCAGTGCTCACTCAAAGAACCTCGTTGGGGTACAAGCCCCTGGCATATTACAGCAGGAATCTGGACCCAGTGATGAGAGGCCACTTCCAGTGTGAACAAAGTTTAGCTGCCGCAGCGTTCGCCATAGAGAAGGTGACAACCCTTGTAATGGGATGCTCGATGACGTTGTACAACAAGCACACGCTATTTGCCATTCTAGAGAAACCAAAGGGCACATTGACATCTCAGAGAGCATCTGCTTATGAAGTGATCATATCAAATCCATTGATTAAAATAGTTCAATGTAAGATAGTGAACCCAGCTATGTTTATAGCAGAGCCAGTCACTGAAAGCGAGCCCATACATGATTGCACAAATTATGAAGAATTCTATGATGAAATACCCAGGGTAAAAGAAAATGCCTTGGCAGGAGGAGAGATCATCTTCATTGATGGGTCTTCGAGAATCGGTCAAAATGATGGGCAAAGTACACAGGCATTGCTGTAATGAAACACACAACGAATGGAGAGTTTCGAGTGCTTCTTAGTGCACGAATACCATCTCATTATTCAACACAGGCTGCAGAATTATTGACTTTCATACTCTCCATTGAGAATCACGCAGACCAGGAAGTAACAGTGTACAGTGACTCCGCCTATGTGATGTCGACAGTCACGCAGGCTTAGTGTGCTGGAAAAGGTGGGGCTACCTCCGAGCAGACGGAACACCAGTGCAGCACGCAGCCTTATTGGACAGGCTGATCAAGGCACTACAACTCCCACTGAGCATAGCACTCATGAAATGCGCTGCCGACACGAAAGGTACAGATTTTATCTCACACAGAAATCAAGCAGCAACACGGAAGCCAAGCGTATGGCATCCAAAAGTGAGACGATCATGGAAGTGGAAGTTATCCATACCAACGAACGAATTATGGTTACACGAAATGCACCTGAAAGTTACAGTGATTTGGGGCAAACACAGCTAATGGAACTCCAAGGGGAGGCACCGCAGGAAGAGAAGAATATGTGGAAACGTCGAGGGTGTTCTTTAAACCCCTCTGACAGCTTGTGGCAACAAGACAACACTGGTAAACCAGTAATGCATGTAGTCCTATTAAAAATAGCACTGGAGCAGGTACATTACCCGGCGCACATGACAAAAGAGAACCTAGCAGCAACACTCGCAGAAGACTGGTTTATACCGAATGTAACTGAGCATGTTGCATTCTTTATAGTAAACTGTATAATTTGCCAGCAATTTACTGCAGGGCACACATTAAAAGTAATGAGAGGAATCATCCCAAGGCCTAATAGGACTTTTCAACATTTGCATGTCGATTACGTCAACATGATTCAAGTATGTAACGGGCACAGATACTTAATTGTTGTGGTGTGTCCATTCTCTAGATGGATTGAGGCAGGTCCATGTACACACCCAGACTCTACCTGTGTGGCCAAATCCTTAGTGAGAGAAGTGTTCCCCAGATGGGGAGTATGCGAGGTCATGAGGTCAGACAATGGCCCTCATTTTGTCAATGCAGTGTTCGAGCAGATTAGCTTGCTGCTTGTTATAAAGCACAAGTTCTCGTCGGTGTATCATCCACAAGGTAAAGGAATCTGTGAGAAGCTCAACGGCTTGTTAAAGGAAAGGATAGCCAAGTTGAAGCTTACTCTAAAGAAGGGATGGTTGTACTGCCTTCCACTGGCACTGTATGCTCTTCAGAACCAACCTTGGTCCGACCATCATCTTACGCCACATGAGATAGCTACAGGAAGGAGAATGAGAACTCCTCTGACAACCCAAAAAAGAACTAGATGTGATTCCCAATCAACAGGAGAGGGTTTAGGGTCTGAAATGCAAAACTATCTGAACTGCATGACATTTTGCCTCACTGTAATTTCAGACCAGCTGCAGCGACGACGAAAAGGGTGCAGTGCGGCACAGAACACAGAAGGAGACACTACAACAGACCAAGTTCAAGGTCTACGTGCACCGCCAGTCTTCCCTGGAAACGCCGTCCTTGTAAGGAATCACACAAGGAAATAGTGGGACGAGCCAAGGTTCAACAGTCCTTTTACAGTGGAGGACTGCACTCCGTCTGCAGTGAAACTAGCAGGCAGGAGAGCTTGGAATTTTCTCTGTGATATAAAACCCTACATCGGAGAAGTCCCCCTGCCTGCACCCGAATGAGAGGGATTGACGAGCGATGGGGAAGAACCACAGCACATGCAGACTAGATCCATGACGCAGAAGAAGGACGCATGACCAGCCAGACAAAGACAAAGAACTTTTTGCAAGTTGTGGCTTTTATTGGACACTTCCACTAAGCAAAAACGGGGATAAGGACATAAAAAACAGACACTCTGTGCATCCTGGTCGCAGGGTGAAGACGAAAATTGCACGCACAAGCCACAACCCAGTCGGATGACATTGAACTAGGCTACACTTAAGCCTTGAGAAAAAAGTATGCCAAATTTTGACCCAGGACACTTACATTGAAGCAAATACAGTATCCCGACTCGTTTAATACTGCGACACTCTTCGGAATCACTTATGGTGTCCCACAGTAGAGACATCACAAAGGACATAATAATTTACCTTGATCTAGTGCTAAGATCATACCCTTCATTGGTAGGGAGGCGCGCCAGTGTCACTGACTTCCTACAAGATCCTGAAAACGAAAAGACAAGAAGACAACTCCTCACTGTCATTGCCGAACAATTTATCCTACTCGCTGAGTACAGTGAGAAAGAATCAAAGGATCCCAACACAGGCAGAAATAGATGAGCTCATCAACACACTGTTCTTTCGCATAATCACAGACTGTCCAACTCTTATCGGGAGAACAACAGACACACTCACCTTTCTTTGAGATCCAGCAAATACAGAGCATTTAAGCCATCTTTTAAATAAGATGCTCATTCTGGTTGCACTCCATGCGACCGGACAGTTCAGACATTGTTCACATTTGGGAGAAAACAAATAATCCTGAACCTCAGCAGGGCAGGACGGATACACCTGTCACCAGAAGACACAAGGTTGGCCCATAATGTTCTCTTTAGACTAGTCACTGACTTTCCAGAGCTAGTGGGGAGGCCAATCGATGTTGATGTCCTCACCTTCATCAGAGACCCAGCTAATATTGCACAGATGGGAATGCTCTTGCACTGAATCGTACTCCAAGTGGAACTTTCTAACCATCACAGGAGCCATATGAGGAGATTCTAAGAACCTTCCGCCGAGGGACAGATCAAAGAAGCGGTGCCGAGAACTGATATTTGTTGTTATTTTTGTCCCTAATCCTTCGTATTTACTGGCATACAACATGTCCTCAGGATTGAAGCAAATAAGGGGGGTGGATTGGGAGCTTACCTATTTTGAACATGCACAGTAAAATGACTCACTAAAATGTTATTTTAAGTTTGATTTTTCCCATAGTCTAGCAAAGGAACTGTATCCTGATAAAAGGAGAAAATTCAAAACTGATGAGGGGGGACACTTGTGAAGTACTGAACACTCTTAAAACACAAAAACAATAAACACTGACATTTGTTGAATGATCGAGATGGGGGTCCAGAACAGCAATCTGGTCCTCCCACAAAAAGAGAGGCAACCCTGCTACTCTGGAAGAAAAATGCTGTCGCCTGACCTACAGGGGCATAATGTACCTATGCATCATATTCATTATTGTTTTAATGTCATTAACAATCAGAACTGCATTCTTTATTGGTGCACAAAGCGTCCCAATTTCAGTACACCCACCTAATGATGCACACATAAAACCCACAAAGGCATCCAGACCTTATGTAGTCATTCCAGTCCCTAGAAGATCTGATGGTGGAGTGAATGAACTCGAAATGGATGTGATTAGCAATGATACACACACACTTGTGGTAAAGAACGAAAGAAAAAGCCGGAGACAGGGTCGGCAAGGGATGAATGAAGTAACATTTTTGACAACTACACACACGCAAACACTGAATGCACACGAAACCGGCCTAGTGTCAATGACTGCAGAACCACACACCAAAGCAGCAGAGAAGGAGAGACTGCCTGCCACAAGAAACTCCACAGCAGATGTTTTAAGAAAACAAGAAGTAAAACAAAAACCAATAGGAGCAGTTATATCAGAAACTCTCTGTACAGACCCAAATGATAGTAGACTCATTAGTTCTGCACATAGCCCGAGCTAGGGAACTATAAGAGGAACTGAAGAACAAATTCGCAGAGATTGTATTACTGAGCATATACATCTCAACGCAAGGGACAAGAACTAGTTCCACAGTACAACCATATACTAGACCAATGCCAGAATGGATACGAAGATTTATAACCTGGCAGAGAAAGATGTATGAAGAGAGGGAAAGAGCTGCCAGACTCTTGTCCACTCAAATGGTGCAGATGAGAAGGCCTGCACCATGGACCAGAAAACCTGAGAATCCTCCAGCAAGGAAAAGCCATACCGATGCCTTTAGGGATGTGGTCATAGCCAACTACAGGAAAACACTAAGAATCAAGAGAAGTATGCATCGAGATGACAATGAGCTAAACGACTACCTGAAGAGCACAGCACATCTGGGAAACAACATTTGGTACCAGAACATGAAAGAAGTTGGAAGATGAAGTTCAGAAGGGGAATGCTTTGTTTGAACACTCCTACCATACAGCATAGGGAAGTCCAAGATCTTCGTAGCTGTAGAATCGATGTCCAGACAGCACACTGTATGTCACACGTAGCAATGTGCAAAACCAGAGGCCAGTTCATGGGTAGTGATGCCTCTCTGAAATGGGCAACTGAAGCAACTGATCCAAATGAAGACGATTATGTCCAGGACATAAAGACAAGAAACAATAGAAAGACAAAACACATTGTGATAAGATATGAGAAGCCTGGAGTTAAAGGAGCAGAGATTAGAAGAGAAGCAAATCGGAAGCTAAATGTCAAAGGAAAAACTCCAGAAGAAGCTTGGAGATGGAAGAATAGAGGCCAAATGCAAATTTGGGGAACAGTGCTTTCACCAGATGAATGGGAGAAAGGAGTAGTGATATGCCGAACATGGATGGTCTTCAGTCACTACGAGCCAACCATCAACATAGTACGAAACGGATGCAAGCCATATGGGCCAAAACTTGCAAAACTACTGGGTCGAAGACAGAGGAGGACCTTTGCAGATAGTGCCACTAGAAAGCCCAAAGTTTTGCTTCAGGAACAATGGCACATTGAAAATGGGAGAGAATCAGAACTGTGGACGAGTTTTTGACGCTCCAGGAATGGTAAATGGAACTGTAGTAATTATGGATCATTATTGGGTGTGTGGATCCAAAGCATACATCAGACTGCCAAGAGACTGGGCAGGCATATGCATGATAGTGAATGTCCACGTTCCAGCATTGGTGATCCCCAAAAGTGACCTGAATATTGACAGCTTCCCAAAAGCAAAAGCAGATGCTCACCTGAGGAAGAAGAGATCTGTGGAACTGATAACTCAAATGAAGAGAGAGAACTACTTTTCTGACAAATCAGAAGAAGCTTTTCATGCAATCCCATACGAACACAGGCTGTTCACCCTCACCTCATCAGTGTTCGCAACAATTTTCATGCCAAGATTTCAAGTTGGAGCGAATACTAAATGGCTACAGATAATCAGATGGGAGTTACTGCAGACCATCAACACGACAATAAAACGATTCAATGCAACTAAGGAAGAATTAAGAGCCATCCGACTGGTGACTCTCCAGAACAGATATATGCTTGACATGATCACAGCTATAGATGGAGGAGTTTGTGCAAAAATAGGAGAATCATGTTGCACATGTATACCCTCTCACGATGAGGAAAATGGAACCTTAGCAGAAGCCATAGGTATGCTGACGAAGCTGCAGAACCAGATGATCGACGAAACTGACGAGGTTGATGATGACAGCTGGTTTGGATCACTATTCTCTTGGATCCCACAATGGATGGCAGACATATTCAAATTTTTAGGAGCCCTGCTAGTGATGATATTACTAGGATTTTGTGTTATCAAGATAATAATCTCGCAATGCCAGAAAACTGTGAAGAAAGCAATAGGGATGAAGATCATGATTGATGTTAAACCAGAATGCAAGCCCGAAGACCTGACTGATGAAGAAAAAAGAGACTTAGTGAAGGCCAGCGCCAGAAGGTACAAAGTTTCTCTATCCCAGGAATCACAGAAACTATGTGGGAAGATGGGTTTACTGTAGCCCAAATGGACAATGTCAACTAATGACATGGAATAAAGACGGACTTGTAAGGACAGCAGGAAGCCTGAAAGGAGCAATAAAAATATGGACTCCAAAGAGACACTTCTTCAAACCATCATGTATAGATCCAGAAGATGAAGAAGGAATGAACCCAGGCGATGGAGTGAAGATAAATAGAGAAGGATCGAGTGAAATGCATCCAAAGGAGGAGGGGAAAGTGGTCAATGAATCGCCCAGAGGGGGGAGTGTAGAGGAGGTCCCAAATAAAGCCTGCACTCCCATCACCCATGATGAACAAATAAACCAGCAGAGAGCCGCAGTAGGGCTCTGCCCAGTACCCATCAGAAGAGGAACACCTAGTGAAGTACCAATAACCAGACAACCATGGACGGTTTGGTATCCATTGAGAAAACCTTACCAACAAATGAAACGAAATGAAGATTGCCTAAGTACCATCCCGGAAGAAACCAAAAAAGGTCTTAATGTGAGCTTACAGTGATAGGAAGCTATCAAGATGTAAGAGAGTTAAGCTGTAAGCAAAATGACTACAGTTGATCAGTTTACGCCTGTACATATGCTTGAAACACAAGAAAGCTAAGAAAACAGTATGGCTTGCTATGCTTAGTAGAAGAATAGCGCGGCAAGCGTCATGTTTACATAATTTATCTCAAAACGAAGCACAGTATTATAAGTGCGAGTCCACTTTACATGAAAAGCAGAATCATCTTAGGTTACTTTAAGCCAAACAAGACAAGATTCATATTCTAGCAAAATAAGAAGAGATGGCTAAATCGAAACTCAGCAGATGCAACTCATGCCAAAGGAGCCAAGGTTATACCAATAGAAGGAACGAACAATAGCTACGTCTAATTGAAACTTAAGAACAGACTATCCTGCCTCTGAAAGGTCAAGATAAGGAAGCGTAGGCAGGTGGCAAGCCGAATAAGAATGAAATGCACAAATCGAGAGAAACTAGGCCAATTCACAGTGTCTGCATCACATGACCATCCGAGTGAGGAGAAGCACGAGTTCACACCTACGCGTGGCATCCGTCCAGGAGAAGATAGCAGAACTTTCTCAGTCAGAAGATGCAGTTTCGAGGCCAACCACAGTAACATAATTGGCATATTGTTGTTGAAGTGAGGATTGATTGTAACCTTAATTGGAGGACGGCCAGGTAGCTTAGGGGGCACCCTGCACCTGGCTGTCCATTCTGCGTGCTGCTAAGCAAAGAGGAAATTTATGCATGGGGTTGGTGCCAACCCAATCACAATGGACCAAATAATCTAGGGTCCTATAGTTAGTAGAACCAATGGGACGTCGTACTTTTGGTGATGTCCACAGTAGTCATTTTGAAGGAAGGGCTTAGATGCCCACCTGACAGTGTTTTACCCAAGCCCTCACTCTGTTACCATATACAGATATAGCACCTATATTAAAGTTACCTTTTCCTAACCAATATAAATGCTTATTAACTTTTGAGTGGTACACTTCACTTATGACGAATTTTCAGTATAAATTTGTTTTGTATGAAGTTCAGTGGAGTTGAAGCGAGACGGACTATCGCATCACTGCTGATTGCCATGACTCCCCGTTTTTTGTACTTGTCATTAAACAGACTCCCTTTTCCAAACCATTGAGTTGTCCTTATTGATTGGTGTTGGAGTAACAAATATGCACCCCGTCCATCTCAAGGTGCAGCTATCTCGTCTTAAAGTACCTTTGGAGCAAACCCCGACTCTATGGGCCGGCCGGGGGTCTCCTCAGTACACAGTCAAATTCCAAGAAATCAAAGGCAACCCTGAGATCAAAGTACGAAAGATATTTCTACAAATGCATCAACAAGTGGGACAATAAGTACTTGGGGAAAATACTGGCACAGGATTCTGCAGACAACTTGAAAAATCCAGGTTTCACTGAAATGAAGGACTGAGTAAGCATATAGATTTACCGACTCTTTTGGAAACATGGCCATAGCATTGTTCAATTAAAAAAAACTATCCACTTCTTTTTCTTCACTGCACCATTTTGAGTTTACTTTTTCTGCAGACACGTATACTGATTTGCCTTTCTGTTTTTCTCCTATACTTTCACTTTGTGCACAAAGTCTTTTGGAGGCCATGTGGCTATTCCACACATGTACTTTTCTATTTCTGATATGTATCATCTTACTTGTAATTATCCTCATGTATTCCGGCATACAGAGTCCACTTTGGTGTGCAATATTCTTTCTTTCCCCTTATACACAGGCTGACCTCTCATTTCCCAAGAGACAGGTATTTGCTCATGATTTTCCTGTCAGTTGTGTTCTCTTATCCTTGTAACCTCGTGGTCACTCTTGTAATTGTATCAATAAGCCTGTTTTGTTTATTTGCTGTTTTTTTTTGTCTTAGAAGAGGATTCTACATCCGACGAGAGACAGGTAACATTTCTTTATTTTATACTGTGCGCCTCGTTACAAGTCAGGCAGTAAGGGGTTAACGGCGCCATAAAGGTGCCGGCGTTGTCAACCCTGTACCGCCTGATTACGAGGTCCCCTCGCGGGACCTGGTCTGCACGTCTGGTGAAACCACGAGGGGAAGAGGGAGCAAACAACAGGCCGCTCGTAATTGGCCCGTTGTTTGCTCCCTCTCCCATTCTCATTCAACCCTATGAGGGCTGAAATGTGAATGGGGAAGGCTCGGGTCTGGGTTCCCAGACGGAGGAATTACTGGGCCCTCCGAACTCGGAATGGCCCAGTAATTCCTCATTCTGGGAACCTGGACCAATAGCGGCATGGCTATCGCCAAAATCGTAATGAGGCCCTGTGTGTTGAAATATAGGATGTGTTTTCGATTTGTATTAGTAAACGATTCCTGCCCATACTAATATGCACACATTTTTCATTCGATGTTGTTTCTCTAAATTGTTTCTATATTTCCTCTTTCTCTCGCTATTTTTATATAAATTTCATCTAAATGCACACTGATGAAGGATACTCGGCTATTCGAAATGCATTGGGCGTGACTTCTGCTCTCCTCTGTTTTTATTGTAACATTACATTTGCAATTATAAAGTATAGGTTTTGCATTTGAAAGACTCACCTTTTGTATCTCAATCCTCTGTTTTGACATATACTGATGTGGTCCTGTCAATTCACCACTTATGTGAGCACACAGTATTGAAGCTTATCTGCTTCAATCTCTTCCTGGTGCTTAATTTACACCCAATACTGCCTATTGGGGCACTGCAGTGCTCCTCATACTTTAACTACCTTGTAGTATCATCGTACTATGTATTCTTACCCACAGGGTTGTGCCCATTGCCGCTCTATCACACGTTTCTGTTCTGGCACTGTTTCACGTGGAGGCACACCCACTACGTCTTATGACGAACTAGCATACCTTACAGACAAAAGAGCAGAAACCTTAGGGTTCTTCGCAGAGGAAGCTGACACTATTTTAGGTTTGATTAGGGACACCAACAGCACTACTTCCAATAGGGATCCCACAAAGAAAATCAAACAGTAGGAATACCTTTTTACACAGAGGTGAACCACAATTTACATCCTGTAACTCTAGGATGTTACAGCGGACTTCAACGTATACCCAGATGATTCTGCATCCCACTGAAAGCTACATTATGCAAAGAAAATAAGGACTTTGTGAAGAAACGGGAACAGATCCTCAATAAGTGTTCCCTGGACTTCATTTTATTAACCATCCAGGAACTATCCAAATGTGTGGATAATCTGAATAAAGAAATTAGCAACAAAGAGGTTGAATGTAGCTGTATCCAGTCATTTTATTGCAAGCAAAACAGAGTGGTAAATTTCAGAGCAGACCATAACACCGTAAAACAGTGCAAACATTAATTAAAAAATAAAGGGTAGTGGAGTAAGGGGTTAACATGGGTTGGGATGGGGTTGGGGTCGTGTTTTGTCCATGATGACATTTAGCACTCTGTAATTGCGGTTGGTAAGATCACATATAACCAATTTAGCACACTGATGTCTCAAGATGGATTGCTATACATTATCACTGACATTAACACCAAATTAGATTCCTATCATTCGGAAATTAGAGCAGAATAAGTTCAGAACGTTTAAGAGGGATACATAAGATTACATGAATGACAAAGTCTACACGTGAATGGACACATTTAAACCAACCATTAATAAGAACAATAGCAGTATTTAATCTAATCCCTCCAGCTCTGATAGTGAAAACACCACCGACACTAACACTCAAGGGGTTACAGCCAGCAATAAACCCACACCACAAACCAGCATGATGGATCCCATAATACCAGAGGGCAAACTTCTTTTAGGAAGAAAAAACACTGAAAAAGAACCCGCAGGGGGAACAGACATAGGGCACAATCTCGGAACAAAACCTAGATTACCGAACAGGAGAACCTAGTAATCAATGTATCTACCAGAATACTCAATAAACAAGAAATCCCCACTCTACAGAAAGGTCTGAGCTTTCTCAACACCTTAATCTCCACTGTATTTGACACACAGGTTGACCTGTTCTGGTTTATCCACAAATTGAAATTACGTTATTTCCATGGTGATAAAGAGACACATATGGATGATACCATGAGCTCTACAGATGAAGAAGAACCATGCTCTGAATTTAAGACTGAAACAAATGTATGCCCCCATTCTCGTTCCAAGTATTGAAACTTTTGAAAACATACCCTAAACTGATTTAAAAATAATATATAATTTGGACCACCGAAATATAAAAACTTTAAGAGGAATGAATTTGCTCTTGTTCGCTCAAGTGACACGAACATCACCATACGACCAGCAGACAAGGCAGGAGAACTTGTGATATTGAACACTATAGATTACAACAACGCATACATGTGACAACTAGGTGATTTATTTATTTATTTTCAATTCTTATGGAGCCCTACATGCCCCTGGACCAGTGAGCACACATGAAGGACAGACGAAGTTTAAGAAATCAACAGGTTCATAGTCAGTCAGAGGGTATAGAAAGTAAAATACTAATTAGCTGAATTACAAAGGAGATTTTTAATGGTCTTCTTGAAGCTTGGCAGGGAGGATGGGGATTTACAGGCAGAAGAAAGTGCATTCCACTCTTGAGGTGCACAGACTTCAAAACTTGTGCCTCCGAACCCTTTAGGCGAAAGCGGGGTTGATACAGTGAATTTGTATTATTAGAGCGCAGAACTTTGGTAAGATGTGTGAGAGAGATCCTTCTTTCCAGATATTGTAAGGCTGTAGAGATCTGGCATTTGTAAGTCAGGGATATAATCTTATGCCTGATTCTCTGTTTAACCAGAAGTCAGTGTGGCTTTTTTCTGAATTCAGATACTCGGTCACTCATAGCTAGACCATATGTTGCCCTGAAGGCACCATTCTGTGTGGTCTGCAGACAGACAAGGTTAGATTGAGAGGTGCCGATGAGCAGTCTGTTGCAACAGTCCAACCGCAAGTTGAATAATGCGGTGGGCAGAAGAGATCTGTTTTTTATGCTGAAATATGGCCTGATTTGGTGGAGCAATTTGACAACATATCCACAGGAGGAGCGAACGTGTTGTTTCATTGACAACTCAGAATCCAGTATGACACCTAAGGTCTTCACTGATTTGCCTGCAGGGATCCAGTTGCCCATGATGGAGAGATGGGAGTACCTAGGGTCAATTTTCCTTTCGGCGAGGGCCTGTGTCGAGGATGAGGAGCTCAGTTCTCTCATTATTCAACGCAAATGAGTTAGAGGCTATCCAGATCTGAATTTCATCATATATGTGATTTACTTTTTTAACATCAGTGGTTTAAGTACTTGTCAACTCGAAAAGGACCTAAGTGCCATCTGAATAGTTAACATACTGGACACCCAGATCGTCGAGAAGGTCAAGTAGTGGTCTTGTGTATATGTTAAATAAAGTCAGGGATAGATAAGATCCATGTGGAACATCACACGTTGAGATGATAGCAGTGGCTTCAGCTTTCTCAAAAGCCACTCTTGAAGTTCTAGGACACAGGAATGATGAAATCCAATGGGCTGCCTCCTCTGAGCAGTTGACAATGTTTTTTAATCTTTCATGGAGAAGATCATGATCAATGAGATCAAATGCTGCATAGAGGTCCAGTAGCATTAATAACGCTCTGTGGCCTTTTTCTACAATACTTGAGATGTTAGATTTAAAGTCTAACAATTCTGTTTCAGTCCCATGTTGTGTTCTGAAACATGACTGATGAATACGAAGAGTCTATTCTCTCCCACAATTCTTCGTAGTTGCAGATAGGCAACTCTGTCGAGAATTTTCAGTAAATATAGCACACTGGTTATTGTTCGATTGTTTTTAACTATGGCTGGGTCCAATGTGTTCTTTTTCAGGGAGTTTTCTTGGCGTCCTTTAGGGAGGCCGACACCATGCCATCTGTGAAGGACACGTTCATTATCCTAGTAGTCCAATGAGTGAGAACATCCAATGAGTCCTTAAGGATGTTAGTAGGACAAGGGTCCCCTTTAGATGTGGTAGATTTAAGGCTC
This sequence comes from Ambystoma mexicanum, assembly GCF_040938575.1. NCBI lineage: Eukaryota > Metazoa > Chordata > Amphibia > Caudata > Ambystomatidae > Ambystoma > Ambystoma mexicanum. Next base: position 1,198,793,694 of record NC_090925.1, read on the forward strand.
ATGATGATATTGTGAATTTCACACTCAGTGCAATGTCGGAATTCAAATTTGGGAATCAATGAGATAAGGGTCCCAAGTGGGTTAATGTTAGAGGAGGTCTGTTTTTTATAAGCAACTAGTCGACTCTGTTGATTAGCAAAATTCAATTGGTGACTAGAGGTTTTAGTCTGGCACCAAGCTGTGTCTTTGGTACAAGGTGGGAATGGTGAGGTATGATTTTTCAAATTCTTTAAGAATCTGAAATAATTAATTAGGTGAGGATTTAACTTTGTCGATACAAAGATTGTTGTTTTTTCGTTGGCTTCAATTGTGGTGTTCGTGTAGGCCTGAAAAGCGTCTTTATATCTGCCTAGTGTAAGGGGAGCTGGATTTTTCCACAATTCACGCTCCAACGCTCTTTTCATTTACATTTTCCTTGACGCAATATTGTTATCATTCAACCAAGATGTTTTAAGGTTTAATTTTAACAAAGATTTGTCAAACGTTTCTCTTATGTCTAGTTTTGTCGCGAGGAAAGGAGAGAACTCAGTAGGCGAGATGTTTTTCAGATTCTGACATTTCAGTCCATGGGTTACTATCAAGTCTGAAAGGAGCTGCAAGTAGCAGGGTATTAAGATTGACTAGAGAGTGATCAGACCAGGGGAACACCTGAATGAGTATATGGCCCTCATTCCGAGTTTGGAGGTAAGTTCCGTCCATTACCGGCATGGCGCAAATAGCATGTCCGAGCTGGCAATAGACCGCTAAAAGCGCACCATTATGAGTTCGCGGGCACAAGCTTTGCGCCATGCCGGTAATGAACGTTGCGGCATGCCGCAAAAGGTCCCGAAAACCCCCCTACCGACATGAACCACACCGTAGCGAACACTACCGCCATAGAGCAACGCAGCATTAGCGGTGACCGTAAATAGCGGTCACCGTTATTTACGGTCACCAGTAAATTGCGGAACCGGAAATAGCGTCATCGCACAGGAACGGGAAGGAGCAGGGCAGCCATCTTTTAAAACACAATCTATTGCCATCCTCACCAGGCAGGACCCCTGGCACACTGTTGACCTACCAGAAAGTAAATACCACTACCGAGAAATTCCCAAAGCGCCAAAGAAGGGAGCTGCCTGTTTCCGAAAGGAGTGGTTCAGCCCAAATGAGTCCACGAGCATGCTGGGACTGTTTTCAGCAGCAACATGCGGAAGGAGGCGGGGGAAATATGGGCACTAGTGGCCCAGAAGGTGAGCGCTGTGGGCAACACCCCGCGCACCACAAAGGATTGCCGCAAAAGGTGGGACGACCTGCGGCTGAGGGTGCGGAGCATCCTCTCTGTGAATAGAAACAAGGCCTTGGAGATTGGAGGAGGCCCAAGTTCGCCTATGAAACTCATGCTGTGGGAGGAGACATGTGCGGCCATGATAGGCTCCAAATCCATTGAAGGGGTCGGAGAAATGGAGTGTGGTGCAACGTCATCCGCTGATGGGGGTGAGTGTCCAAAGTCAATACTGCCAATGCCAATGTTATGAAAGTCACTGCTAAAGTCTGGCCAAGGAGTCACGGCATGGTCGCCCACACCCCCCCCTGTAAATCATGCCGAAGCAAGTGAGACCCAAGCTAGTGCCAGGTGCAAGGCTGTAACGTATATGACACATGCCACACAAAGTGGCCCATTACATGAGGCACACAGGGCAGTTGTAAACAGTGTGCATGTTAGACAGCACAGTACCCGGGCAAAATGAGTGACACCGACATATGCATGCATTTACCACCCAAGTATTGAATGATGTGCCATTCCCTACCCAAATGCCGATAACCCACAAATATCTGAATGTGCTATTGTAGCCATGTATAAATGCTGGCTCTCAAATCATCACTCATCCCGTCCCTCTCTTCCACCACCACAGGCAGTGAGCATGACAGTGAGGAGCAGGAGAGCAACCATCCCAGCACTTCCAGGGGCCAAGGCAGGGGCCACCGTCTCCCAGTGAGGAAGACAACACCCGGACGTACACCACCAGCTCCAGCAAGGCCTGTGGAGGGTGCACCACCCCTACCCCCACCCCTCCCTGCACTGGCTGCAGACACATGCCCAACTCCACGGTCTAAGGAGTCGAGTGTGGCTGGGGAGGTGGCAGCCATGGCCCCCCTTGAAGTTGCAGACATCCCCAATTCCATCTGGGGAGCGACTGAGGACGACACAGTTGAAGTCGTGCACACCCCTGAAGCCTACTCTAACCCCCAGGTATCCTTTAGTGACTCGGGTGAGACCGACACACTTGAGCAATCTGGCCAGGGACCAACACAGGGACATGCCAGTCCTGTGCCCAGTTCCCTTGAGGAAGCGCCGGCAGGACATGTCAGCCCGATCCCCAGCAGGGCCACTACCTCATTCGCTGATGCACAGCAGGCTGACCACCTCACAGCCCTGATCACAGATTTTGTGCAGGACAATCAGCAGGCCAGGGAGGAGTGGTGTGATGAATTGAGGGCACTGGGCCAGGTAATAACGGACAGCACCAACCGGCTCTGTGAGGTTCTCGGCCGCATAGCCGATGCTCTGGAGGCTGTTCATCCTGGCCAACATCCTCAGCATGAGGACGCCCCTTCAACGAGCAACTCCACGTAGACCAGCCCACTCCGTCGGGCGCTCCGTGCCCAGCACCGCCGGGACATGCCTCCCCCTGGCTCCGGGAGCGCAGAGTGACTTTACTGCCAGCCACATGTGGGCTATGTGGACCCTATGGGTCTAGTGTTGGGGAGTTATGGGGGGAGTGAGAGGGGGATGAGGGTGTGTGGGGGAGGTGGGGGGTGGGGGAGAGGGGGGTGAGGGTGTGTGGGGAAGTTGGGGGAGGAGGGGGAGGGAGGGAGGGTGTGTGGGGGAGTTAGGGGGAGGGAGAGGGGGTGAGGGTGGTGGAGGGTTTGTTTTTCACTTAGACATTTTTACTTTTAATACACTGGTTGTGTTGCAAAGAAAAACCAGAGTGGACATTCATCATTGCGCATGTGTCATTTAATATATAACAGTGCATAGTGTACATGTATCTCCACACCCAGTGCAATATGTCCTCAAATTATGACACCATGTGCTGACTTGTGTGTCAGAAATATTGTCCCATCAATGACTGGCGCACGGCATGTCCCTCCTGTGCCACATCTTCCTCCTCCCCTTCATCATCATCTGGTGGTAGCAGTTGCATGTCAGGGGGCAGGGGCACGTTCCGACAGATGCACATATTGTGCAGCATTACACATGCCATGGTGATCTCGGACACCTTGTCATGGCTGTAGAGGAGTACCCCACCCGAACGGCTGAGGCAGCGAAATCGTGCCTTCAACAGGCCAAAGGTCTGCTCAATCACCACACGTGTACCGGTATGGGAACGATTGCAGTCCTCCTCGTGCCTGTTCTGTGGGTTTCGGACAGGGGTCATGAGCCACGGCTTCAAGGGATAGCCACCATCACCTGCATGATAGGGGAATGAAGGTAAGTGTTTGTACATTCATGGTGGACAACTGTACTAGTCTCACATGGCAGCAGGTAATTTCTGCCCACACACACATGTCCCTGGATGCATTTACCCCATTTCTGGCCACGCTATGTGTCCTGTGCAATGGACTGATGGAGTGGGTTGCATCTTCGAGATGGGTCATGGTGTGCACTGACATCTTGTTGCACGCGCATTGTATATACATGCAGCAGTGTTGGAGTAAAATCATTCAAGTGTTGTGTCCTGTGAGATTTTGTAGTAGGGAGTGTTGGCTGTAGTCAGTACCATATTTGTCATTCTGCACTGATCAGTTCCATGGTGACTTGCAGCGCTCCTATGGGTGTGCAGAACCAGGGACACACTGTGGTATCCCTGGTTGGCTCAATTCAATGCACTCCCAGGGATGACTGTCATGTGTGGTGATATGCTGGATACAGCAACATAGTGCATATGCAGAGCATAGTGCAGGATGGCATTACGGTGTGTGAGGGCCGCCGATGAGTGGTGCATGTGTTGTGGGATATGGGCTGGTTAACTGTTAGTCATGTAGTGATAGGTGTTGGACTTACTTCATCACTATGGAATTTGGTTGTCATGTGCCGTTTCAGTTGCTTTGGGGCACTGTGTTCGGTGATGTGCACATCGTGCACTGATGTCAACTTTACCACCCAGGTGGACTATGCATCCCCTGCCTTCCCACCCAGGTGGAGTATGCATCCCCTGTCCCCCTTCCCACCCAGGTGGAGTATGCATCCACCCCTTCCCACCCAGGTGGAGTATGCATCCCCCCTTCCCACCCAGGTGGAGTATGCATCCCCCCCTTCCCACCCAGGTGGAGTATGCAGCCACCCGCCTCACAACCCCGATGCACTGCCATGGGCCAGCCAGGCACGTCGTCCAGCATGTCGCTCCATGAAGCGTGCTAGCGTGGAGTTCCGCAGGACCAACGAGTCATGAGTTGATCCTGGATATCGGGCACAGCAATGTGTGATGATTTTGCTGGTGTTGCATACCATCTGCACGTTGATGGAGTGGTATTGCTTGCGGTTGCGATACACCACCTCCATGGCATGCGGGACTACCAACTCCACGTGGGTGTAGTCAAGGGCACCTACACAATTTGGCATGCCTGCCAGTGCATGGAAGGCAACTTTTGTATCGAATATCTCCTGGGGAGTCCGTGGTAGGGATATGTAGTCCCTTGTGTGCTTGAGGAGGGCATCCAGCACTTGGTTCAGTATCCGGGAAAATAAGGGTTGTGATATGCCATGCATGTGCCCCACTGTGTGCTGGTAGGTGCCTGTGGCAAGGAAGTGCAGCACAGACACTACTTTCAGTAGAGCGGGGATGGCGGTGCATATTTCTATGAGGCTCACTATGTCGTTGTTTATCAGGTCCACTACGGTGGTGATGGTGTCACGGTCAAGCCGGTACAGGGTGTGGATCTGCTCAGGTGTTAGGTTGAAGGGGGTGGCTCTGATGCAAGGGATTGGGGGCTTCCGGCGTGGTAACGCTGGCTGCACTGGTGGGGCATGCTGAGCCTGTCTCACCCTCCTTCTCCTCCTGTGTCTCCTCTGTGGAGGGGGCTGTTGTTGTTGTTGTTGAGGCCTTGCAAGCAGGGCCTCCAGCTCCAGTAATGCTACTACTATTGGTATCATCTTGGTGTGGGAGGGAGTGTGGTGTGTGGGTGTGCTCCTTTTGTACTGGCCCTCACTCCATTGCCTCCACCTGTGTTGATTGTGTGCACATGTGACACTTCTTAACACTGCTCAGGGTTCTTTACACCTTCTCAGAGATGCCGGTATTTACAACATGCCGGTAAACTCTTTTTCGGCCTTCAGGAGGCCGTTATTTGCATGTCCGCATTACTTGGGATCAGCTCCGATTTAGGGCATGCCGCTAATGCCGGCATGGTGTGTCACGGGCGCGTGCATAGACCGCTATTTACGGCATCGTAAAGTACGATGCCGCAAATAGCGGTCTGGTTGGTCAGAATAGCCCGTACCTCCAACCTCGGAATGACCCTGTATGAGTGTTAAGTAAATTTCAGGTAAGGATTAAGTCAAGGGTGTGCCCACCTTGTGATTCCTCCAAGTGCATGCTATAGACAACAATCCTACTGTGGAGATCCACAACAATCCCAAAGCTAATCTTGGCAGAACTCTGGGAACCACTTTTTGTTCCATGCTACAGACCAGCGTCTGTTTTTGCTTACCATTGTTATCGGGAGGCAGAACTTTCAAAACATCTGTGCCTGGCGGAGCCATGGCAGAGGGAGACTGATTGTCTTGGTGTCTGTGTGCGGGGTGTGGGTGTAGCATTTCTTGACATTCTAGGCTACATGTGGAGGTTGCTCCACGAATCCAACATGCAGGCGGTAATAGTTCATGAGTACAGTTACAGACAGACGCAACCTGTACTCTGGGCGAGGTGATACGGAAAGGATTGCCCACCAGGATATACATGGTGGGTGGTGGGTGGAGCATATGTACTCTTTGTTGCCACATACCCTTCCTTTATCTACACAAAAAAAAGGAAATTGAACATTTTCGTGAGTGTGCCCTCTACATATCTCTCTGGCCTTCACATTAATTGTGCCCTCAATCCTGCCCGCTTCATGCGCCTTGGCCTTACTATGCTGAAAATCAACCCACCAAAGCCAGCCACCCAGAGGACAGCGTCGCGTGCAGTAAAACGAGGTCGTAGCCCCCTGCCATCTGCTACCACTAAATCAGTAAGGCAGCACACCAAGAAAACAAAGCAGGTTAAGCATGTTTCCCCACACTCAGCCAAAATGAAAATAGCATATTTTGAAAACACAATCCCAATGGCCTGTCAGCCTCCTGCAAAGTTCCTTTTTGATTGCTAACAACGAGTCACTGTTTAATCACTGCTTGCACCTGAAGCGAAATTCACTCTCCCCCATAAACTCCAGTTTTTCTAATCTGAGAAGTACGAACCCATCAGCCGCCCATAATCTCGAACAACTGGCTACACCTGAGGATTCTTATTACTCGGATTGTGAGGGGGATAATCTAAATTCGCCCAGGAAGAAAATCCTAAATGCAGTTTGGGTTGGGTCCATGACTCCTTGGAATCCTCCCTGGACAAGGTAGTTGTAAAACTGGATGCTCTATTTGCTTTCTGCTCCAAGGTTTGCTGAGGACCATCTGGACATCAAACATTCTATGGCCGAGATCCAGGAGGCTCTGTGAAGCCACCATCACACAGACAAACTGGTCAGCGAGTCCACTGTGACATCTTCATCTACTAACCAGCTGGGGGGCAGCTACCAGCAGGACACTCGGAAGGCCCCAATCCATTTCAACCAAGCTCTGACAACAAGACCCATACACCCGGTGGTCTTCAAAGGCCCCTCCATTAGGGTCACAGCAGAGTGAAGAGAGCAAGCGATGGAGGCCATAGTGATTGAGCAATCCATTCTCAATAGTCCGGATGGATCACCCAGGAGGAAAAAGCAATGCAGTGCTAGATCTGCGCCACGGCCCCCTCCAGCAAGCAAAGGGGCCTCAATTAAATCGGCTCACTTGCTGGTGGCCCACAAATTGTTAGATCTCCAAGGTGATGAATTAAGTGTGGGAAAATATTCAGTCACTAATATTCTACTCGACAGAGCTAAGAGATAAGTGGTACCGTATGGCCCTCTGGACAATGTGGTCACTCCTGCAGGCTCTAAGGTTGAAACATTATGTCCTTCTCCCATTGTAGAGGGCAAATGTGCATCAGGCTCCTGGGAAAAGCCCCCAACGTAAACTGGGAGGGTGGGCAACATACGCAGCCTTATGGACAGCTACATAGGCAGTCTTTTGTCCCTGTTCCAGAAGGTGGGCACAGCTGTCTATAGTATGAACGTGCTAGAGTCCCCGGGGCCAAACACCCTGGGGCCAACTGGAAAGGTGAGCAGAATAAACAGATCCCCAGTCAATCGGATACTCAGGTCTCGGCACACATTCTGGAAGGAGGGCAGCCTCTCTCGGGGGCTAAATTGAATCATCAATCCTGGCACTGATGTGTGGAGACATGGAGCAGATCCTCTACGAAGAAGAGACTTCCCAAAAGAGTTGCAGGAAGAGGACCATTCCCCAAGTCTGTCAATATAGTTGAACTTGAGCCTTCTCAAAATAGCCCCTTTCTGAACCGCACCTGGTTAATACACCTATTCAATCTTATCCCAGATTTGGGTGGGCTTACCTCTGATGACATTTCTAATCTAGAGCACTTTTTGGTAGCCCCACAAATTGAGTTTTAATAACAATGGTTTCATCTTTGATTGCCGAGCGAATCTGCATGAACGCTAAAGCTTTGTTTGACCTAGGTTTTGAGGTTTTCCACCCATTCACCCACTAGACCTCCAATATAGATTGGGCATATGGTATGTAGGAGGATTTATGCAGGGTTCAAATACAGGAGAAGGGTAAGACTAGTGGGGTCCCCAGACCCAAATGCAGACTCCTGGGTACTTGGTCACAGATATCGGGCAACTTGGAGTGAATATTCGAGTACCAAAAAGAGCAATTCTCCATGTTACCCTATAATACACAAGGCCACCGCTAATTTTTTGTGAATCCCAGCAGCCTAAATAAACTCCTTTCTGTTCATGTATTGTGCCTCCAGGAAACCTGGCTTAATTCTGCTTTCCTTTTAGATGGGTACAAGATGTTCTTTCACCTCTCACCCCCGCCCTCTATCTGGCTCAGGCGCAGGGAGCTGTTCGCAGCTGAAGGTGCTGGAGCGAGGGAGAGACCCAGCGAGCCAGAGGCGTCCCCGTGCGGCGACGTGGGACTCGCGCTGCCCGCACGCACACACACTCCCAGCGAGCCCCGGAGGAAAGCACCGCTGGCCGGGCGCATCCAACCACCTACTGCCGGAGCCACTGGGGACAGACAGCTCAGGCTGAAAAGAATTCAGAGGAGCTGCATAGGATGAGGAGAGTGGGCGCTACCTGGTGACATCACAAAGCCCGAGCCCTTTCTTCGGGTTCAATTGGGCCCTTATGAAGAAGAGGTTACCCTCGAAACGCGTCGGCCACCCCACAATTGGACAGCATCATCTCTTCATCATTTATTGCTTCATCGCAATTTGTTTTAATATGTCATACGTCATGAATGACTTTGTATAACAGATTGTGCTTTTTGGCAAATTTTATTTTGTTTTCTTCTTTGCCAAATAAATCGTTATATGCTCAACTAACAAAACTGCTGTTATATATTTATACATTGATAGATTTATATCTATATATTTGAAGGCCCTATGTGGCATCAGTAAATAGTGTGCAGGGGACGGGAGGGCCCCACCTTTTGGGCCCTCTTCTATTTTCTCAACCCAGGGGAGTGGTCTGCTTAGCTACCAGGTGTGAGTACTCCCCCAGTCTCTTTAGTGGAGGAAAGGAAGATGGCCACTTTTTGGCTGTGATACTCCCTACTCTGCTAGGGAAGAATGGGGGAACATTAATAGCTGCATTGTATTATCCTCCAGGGGGAAGTGTGACGAACAATCTCATGAAAACAGTACATAATACTCTGCTGGCATGGTTGGTGAAATCTAAGCATGGGGGCTCATATTGTCGGGATTTTAATGTAGACTGCCTAGCTTAGGACACCCCTTCAGGATGGACTCAAGCGGGCAAAGCTACATTGAAACAAGCAAGGGAATGGCCTGACCTTTTGCCATGTTTGACCTTACTCCCCTGATGGTCAGATCTTCGGATGTAAAATGTACCTGGCCTAAAGGGGTTAGCAATAGCAGAATTGATTTCATATTTGTAAACGCAACTATAAGGAACTTACTGCCCGAAATTAACTACACAATGTGTGAGCATGAATGATCATGTGATTATAAGGATGGTCTGCAATAAGCATACTGTGGAAACCAGGGTTGCCATAAGGGAGAGCCCCCAGGTCAACTTACAGGGCAACAGGTTAACATGGCCAACGGCAAGCATGGTTGGCTTTAACAGAGCAGTGAATAAGGGAAATCTCAGAGTCGAAACAATCTTGCAGATGTGCCACTGGGATATAGGCCAATTAAGTGAGGTCCTCTGGCCTCAGGGGCTGAGATGTTTGGCTAAGCGTAACAAACCTTCTCCGGTTTACCACATGACACGGCTAATGCTGCTAAGAAAAGAGAAGTTAGGGTAGCACTTCGATTAAGAAAGCGCAAATGGTCTAGAGAGTCCCGTGGCTGTAGGGAACAACTTAAGATTATAAAAAACTGATATAGGGCATGGCTGAACGTCCATAAAGCTAGATACCTATCCGCAAGATGGCAACTATTCCATATCTGGATTCAAACTTATGACACGAAGAAATTCTGGCACATGTTACGTCTACTCCGTGCAGTTCCAGAGGCACTCGAAGTCAGTGGAGTAGCTGAAGCCAATTGGGGCAGATTTATTGGGAAACATTACTGGTCCCCTGGTGAAATTAGGGAGGACGGACCAATTCTTTCGATGGCTAATACACTAGTGCAGTCCCATGTTGCTCCATATGACATCGAAGGGATGATAAGAAAAGCAAAAAACTCACAGCCCATGGGTCCTGATGGCCTCTGCATTGCAGTCCTAAAGATCGATCCCCCCTTCTGGGCTGCTTTGCTGAAATGCTATTTCCAATGCATATGTGAAATGGGGATTATTCCTACTTCTTGGCAGGAATCAATATTAGTGCTGTTTTTTAAGCAGGGTGCATGAGATGACCCGGCATGCTATAGACTGCTGGCCGTGTCAGATTGCAGCTCTAAGCTTTTTGCGGGCATACTCTTGGAACTGCTGTCGGACTGGTTTCAGAACGCACATCTCCTACGCCCCCACCGGTAAGGCTTTTGTAAGGGATTTAACACCTCCCACTCCATTTGGATCGTACAGACTCTTATCTCTGTTGCGTACTGCTATTCGGGGACCACCCTGTATCTTTGTTCTGTAAATTAAAGTGCGGACTTGGACAGTGAAATTTGTTCCCGTTTATGGGAGAAATAAACAGCATAGAGCATAGATGCCTCAATGTTGTACTTTATAAAATCATTATACGGTGATACCAGGGTAAGAGTAAGACTTTCACAGGAGGGTGTTTTGTCTGGCCATTATCCCACCAAGGTGGGGCTTAAGAAGGGATGTGCATTGGCCCCCCTTCTCTATCATCTATATGTATCTGTTTTAGACTTGGCGATGAATACTGCATCCTATTTTCCCCCACTATTTGGCAACACTAAAACAGTTTGCTTAATGCATGCCGATGATACAGTAATTATGGACAGAACGCAGATAGGGTTGTAGTGATCCTTAAATGCATTGTTATTTTATTCCCTACTAAATGACTTAAAAATCAACATTTGCAAGACAAAGACCATTATATGTGGCAGGAAGACAAAGGGTAGGGGCCTTCTTTTATATGTTTACTTTCTTTGCCATACATTATGTCTTGTAAAAACCAAAAAAAAAAAAAAAAAAAAAAATGTTTGTGTCCTCTCTATCCTTCTTATTTAGGTAAAGTATTACATGATTTTATATATGATATCTGTAATTTGACGTTCTGTTTTTGGCCCTTTTTAAATTCTGTTTTAATTCTGTAAATTGATAAAAAATTATGATATTGTTGTTTATGTAATTTTGGGAATGAACTGAATGAACTAATATCACAAAAATGTAAAGATGTTTATTGGATGTAACTTTTATGAACAATGCTATAATTTTGTAAAGATGCGTATGCATCCAAAACAAAATTTTGATCAATAAACTTTTTAAAAAAAAGTATAGATGAAAAGGGTAGGGGCCTTTTCAGATGGTCTTTACAAAGTGTATGACTAGAATCAGTCCATATGTATCGGTACCTCAGCGTTAATATACAGACCTCCCCATCCCTTGCACATTTAGGGTAGAAGATAGTAGCTAGAGCGTGTGGTAAGTGGTAAGCAATTAGGAGGTTGATTACCCAAAACGGTGGGAGATCTATAGAAGCATTATTCATGGCTTATAGGGTGGCAATAATTCCTACCATCCTATATGCATTGGAGGTTTTCCCAGCTGAAAACAGTACATTGGCTGCCGAAGCTCGAGGCGAAAATCCTCTGTTCACTTTTGAATCTCCTGAGTGCCATTCCAGTAGAGGCATTAAGATGAGAACTGGGTCTCTGTCTGGAAAACAGCTGCTTGTACATTTTGGGTTGATATTCAATTCAATTGGAGCTCCACTGACTCCCTGTTATATAATACACAAGCCCATAGTGACCGCTTATCCACAAGTTCTTGGTTCAGGGATCTAGAGTCTATGGTGATAAACCACTGTCAAGACATTAATTTACCCTGTTCCGGGACTTCTGATATTCCTCTATTTTGAGCAGGATCAATAGGAAAACTTGCTTATTTGAACACTGCATCTCCTAGAGCATGTTGGCAGAGATGCGCAAATATGCGATATATACACACACTAGGGTTTGTTTGGGGACTCCCCGAGAAAATATCTAAAGAGAGGAGCGTCTTTGCTGACTATGTAATATATAAGTAGAAACAGCTCGGCATGTACTGACCGACTGTTCTGCTCTTCATGACATGTATGTAAGGGGAAACACTAGATTTGGTAATTATCACTCTGCCCTTTTTTCTGCAGAATCTTATGTTATCATGGCTTCCGCCTTTCATGTATGGCTCAAAGTAAACTCTGTGTATCCATTTTTTTGTGGAGCCAGTCAAGTGGCACAGCGAGTAGAGCGCTCGCTTTGACATCCGTGCAGAGCTTGCTAACGCAGGTTCGAATTCCGGCAGGGCCAAACTCAGCCTTTCATTCTTCCGAGGTCAATAAATGAGCACAACACACTGTGGGTAATAATAAGCAGCACTCAGATACCTGAGGGTTCGTAGCACTATGTAAGTGCCAACATATTCTTATTATTATATGCTATGATTGTCTATAATGAATTGTTGTCTATGTATGTGATTTTACTTCAAGTTTTAAATTATGGAATTTTGTACAGATTCTATCATGATTACTTATTATTAATTGTTGTTTTAAACATGTGATTTTACCCCAGGCTTTAGATTATGAAATTCTGTATAGATTTTAGGAAGTGTGCGAAAAGACACAAAGTGCTTCCTAAATGCACCAAATAAATTACCCAAAACAATAAAACTAATCTTTATGAAGCAGAGGATCAGGGATGCATCAATGATAAGACAAAGACATTTTTATACAAGACCCTTCCTAACATTCCATCATTTTACCTTCTACCTAGGATTCAGAAGGGACTCAACAACCACCCAGTCAGACCTATAGTTACCGCACTGGAGGGTTTCTGCAGCCTTTAGGACTGTATATCCACTATTTTCTCCAGCCTTTAGTACAGAAGACCAGTACTTATATCAAAGATACTACCAATTTAAGCACATCCTTAACCAGTAAACAGCTCAAATCTAGAGACATTCTGTTCACCATAGATGGGAAGGAGTCTTTACATCAGTATCCCACATGACTGGGGCTTAGAAACTCTGTATTGGCTGTTGCTTAAAGAGGGACACCTAGGTGCAAGTAAGGAATCCATTCTTATTTTACTAGAGTTAATTTCCCAGAACACTTATTTTATCTACAACAAATGTTTCTACCTTCAGACTAATGGGACTTCCATAGGGGCAACAATGGCTCCATCCTATGCCAATAATTTTATGATCAAATTTGGAACTGACTACATGTTACAACACCATGGCAGAGATATCTGAGGTACTAGGGTCGGTATATAGATTACATCTTTGGCGTTTGGAACAGTCCGAAGTATCCCTTGATTCTTTTATGGGTTATCTTCACCTCATTAATCTGAGAATACAATTCACCATGGAAATCGATTCTCCCCAAATACATTTCCTTGACGTAGCTGTTATTCCCCACACCAATGGGTTGTTGACAAATATATACAGAAAAACTACTGACAGAAACCACCTGTTACACAGTTTAAACTTTCACCCTCATAACCTCATTAAAAACTTACCATACCGCCAACATTTAAGGTTGAGGTCTGAAGCTGACTGACGGACTCCTAAGAGATGGTTTTGTTCTAAATATTGCTGTATTTGGAGGTATGCCACCTTGTCTAGGATTTTTTTTTTTAAACGTGTTTATTTTAAACGTGTTTATTTTAAACAGGCAGGTTATGGCAATACAAAGCTTAATTACTTGCGACATGTAGCAAACAGTAATTCCATTTGACGCTCCTCCCACCCCACCCCTCGGGCTCAAGTTCCTTCTTCACTTCCCTGTAGGGGGTCTCCATCCCGAACAGTTCTCCTGGCCAGTTGGGGCTTGAAAGTCAGGGCTGGGAACCTTTGGTCAAACTCCAATACCGATGTCCCAGACCTTCATCCACCAGAAAGGCATGAGAGGGCCTTCCGTCGTTTTCCAGGTGCGGGCTATCACTTTCCTACCCGCAAGTAGGCATTGTGACAATAGTTTGGCCTTGGGGCCAGACCTGGGGTAGATCCCGGGGACCGGTGCTCCAAGGAGGATAGGCTCGGGGGCCAAGGGCAGTCGCACCTGAGTGATGTCCGCTATCGTCGCTAGGCATTGTTTCCAAAAGGCTTGGGCCTTGCGGGCAGGACCACCACATGTGGAAGAAGGAGCCTATTTGGCCGCACTGCCTCCAGCATTGAGGGTTGATCATGCAGTTCATGTGGTGGAGTCTTAGGGGAGGGTAGTACCACCGGAGGAGGATCTTGTAGGCGCACTCTCTATTTGTGATGCATGATGAGGAGGTGTGAGCCCGGGACCAGATGTCGACCCACTGTTGGTCTTCAATCGGATGGCCCAGGTCTGCCTCCCATAGGGCCATATACCGGGTCTTGGAGGTTAGGAAGTTCCGTTTGGAGACGCTTGTACAGAGTGGAGATTCTTCCTTGGGGCGGAAGCTCCTTAAGGGTCAGTTCGATGGCTGTGGGGGGACGAGTAGCCGCCTGGCGAGTCTAAGGATGGGTGCACCAGTGGCATAGCTGGGTATATGTGAACCTATCTCGTTCCTGGATCCCAAAAAGTTCTTTGCATCGCTCAAAGGTGCAGGGTTGGCCCCCTTCAAAAAGTTGACCCAGGGTCTCTAGGCCTCCTGCAATTCCGGGGAGACAGACCAGGAGAGAAGGTCGGATTCATGAACACTGGGGAGAGGGGGCTGAGCCCCATCAGGATCTTCTTCTGTTTCAACGCCTTGTCCCACACCGAAATGGTGTGTTTGGTGGATGCCAGGAGATTCCGCCACTGTCGCCGTTCAGGAGGGGGGACATGTGGGAGAAAGCATAGTGGGAGGGGCAGCTGCGCTTGTTCGAGGTCTACCCACCTAGGGCGGTTGGTAAGGACTTGCCATGATTGGATACAAGACAGGTGAGCCGCCATTTGGTATTTCTGCAAGTCAGGGACCCTGAGCCCACCCAGTTTCGCGTTGCCCAGCATCGTAGATTTAGGGATCCTGGGTTTTTTCCCCCTCCAAACAAACTGCAGCATTTTCTTCTGTAAGCGTTGAAGGGCTGGCGCCGGGACCGGCACCGGGAGTGTGGAGCATGCATACAGAAATCTCGGCAGTAAGTTCATCTTACAGGCTGTAATACGACCCATCAGCGATAACTCCTGTGTTGCCCAGCGTCTCAAATCTGCCTGCAAGTTTGTGAGTAATGGGGGAAAATTAGCCCGATAAGTTTCGCTTGGACTGGCTGGGATCTGAACTCCCAAGTAGCTAAGTTATTTGGTCGACCAGTGTATTGGGCACAGCGGAACAAGGGCTTCTCGGGCTTCTCGGGTCAAGCCCACTCCCATGGCGACTGATTTCCGGTAGTTAACTGTGAAGCCTGTGACCCTGCCATAGCTCGTTATCTCAGCCAGGGCTTGAGGGAGGGAGAAGCGGGGTTTCGTGATAGTCAGGAGGACATCATCTGCATAGAGGGCCAGC
Source organism: Ambystoma mexicanum (assembly GCF_040938575.1). Taxonomy (NCBI): domain Eukaryota; kingdom Metazoa; phylum Chordata; class Amphibia; order Caudata; family Ambystomatidae; genus Ambystoma; species Ambystoma mexicanum. Next base: position 1,198,809,098 of record NC_090925.1, read on the forward strand.
TTGTGGTGCGCCAAGCCTGATTGAAAGCCTTCGACTGCAGGATTCAACCTGATCCGCTGGGCAAACGGTTCCATAATTAAAGCGAAGAGAAGTGGCGACAGCGGGCATCCCTGTCGGGTTCCGCAAGTTAGGTTGATATGGGAGGAGAGGGTGCCGTTAACTCTAAGAAGGGTTTTGGGGGCTTTGTAATTTGCCAGCGTCATGGTGCAGAACTCCGGGCCAAATCCAAAAGCCTCCAGGGTAAGCCTCATGAAGGTCCAATCCACTTTGTCAAACGCCTTGGTCGCGTCCAGGGCCAGGAGCACCAACTCCCGGGAATCTCGGGAAGCGAGTTCCACCAGATCCAAGGCTCTTCGAATGTTGTCGGCCGTGGAGCTATGTCTGAGGAAGCCACTCTGATCCGCACTGATTATCTCCGGCAAGAATCGAGACAGACGAGACGCCAGGATTTTAGAGTAAATGTTGGCATCTATATTGAGCAGGGCAATGGGTCTATATGATGCAGGGTTCTTCGGATAGCCCCCCGGTTTAGGTAGTAAGACCTTAATTAACTCCTGCATGGACAGGGTTTAGTGCCCGTGGTCCTGAACGAGTTAAACAACTGTACCAAAGGTGCTAATAGCTGGGGTTTAAAAATCTTGTAGAACCTGGTTGTATAGCCATCAGGGCCAGGGGCGCGGGATTTGAGAGCTTTTATTGCCTCGCCCACTTCTTCGTCAGTGATCGGCACCTCCAGAGAGTCACGGGCTGTTCTTTTTAGCCGGGGAAGTGCCGCACCCCGATATATTCCTTCTGTTCCTCCATGTCCCGCGCTGGAGCGGTCATCACCTGAGTTAGGTGGGCCGCAGCGAGCCGCAGTTTGTCCTGGTCAGCGTAATGGACCTTGCCTCGTTGGTCCCGCAGGCCCACAATTGTATTGTTCTTCTTTGCTTTGGCAAGTTTGGCCACTAGTAGCTTATTTGCTTTGTTGTTTTTAGCATAATAAAACTGTTTTGCTTTTGCCATTTGGTGGGCAGTGTGTTCAGCATAGTGGGCCTCAATCTTTTTCTGTGCTATCCGGATGGCTCGCTGAGTTTTAGGGATCCAGCCCTTCTCCTTATGGGTCCTTTCTGCATTTTTAAGATCCTCCTCAAGGCTCTGGTGAGTTTGACGCTTGTGTCTATGATAGGCCGCTCCTTGCGCAATCAGTTCACCCCGCACTACTGCCTTCATTGTGCCCCAAGTGTTCGCGGTAGAGGTGTCCTCACTGGGGTTTTCCTTAAAGAAGTTGGAGATCGTGGTTGCGATTGCGTCCCTGAGTGGCATCTCGTTGAGAATCGGATCATATAGGGTCCATCTGCGCTGTTGGGGGTTAGCTGGTTCCTGCACTCGGATCTCCAGGGTCACCGGAGCATGATCAGACAAGATTCTGGAGCCAATCGTCACATCGTTTGTAAACGTAAAGATTTGTGGGGACACTAGGAGAAGATCTATCCTGGAGAAGGTCCGGTGGACATAGGAATAAAAGGAAAAGTCTCTTTCGGATGGGTGGAGTACTCTCCATGAATCCACCACCCCCAAGGTTCTAAATAGTTGTAAGAGAGCCAGGGCTATGGTGAGGTCTCCAGCGCTGGGTGGGTGTGACTTGTCTTTTGAGGGGTCCGGGACCCCATTGAAGTCCCCTCCGATCACTATCTGGCCCTCCAAAAACGGGGAGAGGGTTGTACACAGGGATTCATAGAACGGCGCCTGGCCTGAGTTGGGTGCGTATACAGAGATTATAGAGTAGAGTTGTCCTAGTAATAGGCATTTCACCGCCATGTATCGCCCCTCTGGGCAGCTTATAGAGTCCAGAATCTGAGGGTTCAGGCCCCTCCCGAATAGGATAGCTGTGCCACCCCGCTTGGAGTTCCCAGACGTGAAAAGTTGCTTCGGAAAGTCTTGGGAGCACAGGCGGCTGTGGTCTGCCGGCAGCAGATGGGTTTCTTGTAGCATAGCCACAGCTGCATCGTCATTCTGAAGCTTCTGTAGGATAGACTTGGGTTTGGCAGGTGAATTTAGTCCCTTGACATTCAGGGAGACGAACCTTAAAGTTCGATGTCCCGGGGTCGGGGAAGTTGATGAGTCTTGAGGGAGAGGGGGAGATATAGAGGAATCAGCCATCATGTCGCGGAGTGTGTAACCTGCCTGTGGGTTTTTTTCTCAGGCCGCCAACGGTGGGACCGAGTTTTAACTGAGGGTGGCTGACCTTTTGCGGGTCTAATGCCTCCCTTGGCCAACAGGGCCATCGAACAGTGTGTAGCCAACATGGCTAACTTTAGGAGCAATCGTAGTGGTTTGTTCCAAGGACTCGTAGATGGATTGTGCCTTGGAACCGGGCATGGGCCGTGGAATAATGCCAGCTGCTTAAAGAATAAAGCTTATCTGTGTTCCTGAGGGTGTAGGTCGGATCATGGTGCCGGACTGTGAGCCGGGATCGAGGTGGAAACTCCACCATGGGGTCGCATCTGGCTATTTCCTCTTCCGGAATCTGGGAACCATTGACCAAGAGTTTTGTGTGGGAGTAGGGGAGGCCACCATGCTTGAATCAGCCGCTGCTTCGGACGGCGGGAGAGACGAGGGGTTGGAAGCATCTGGACGTAGGATGTCAGTAGCATCTTCCAAGTGGCTAATTTTCCTGAGCGAGCCCTTGTAGGAAAATTGCAAAGCTGTGGGAAAGAGCCATCTGTAGCGGATTTTTTGAGCCTGAAGAAGGGTGGTTAAAGGGCGAAGGGCTCGCCTCTTTTGAAGAGTAAGCAGAGAAAGGTCCTGGAAGATCTGGAGAGAAGTCCCTTGAAATGTAATTTCGTCTTTGGAGCGGCTTATTGCTGAGATGGCTTCCTTCGTAGTAAAGAAGTGCACCCTAGTAATGACGTCGGGGGGGCCATCCGATTCCACTCCGCGTCGGGGGTTCAGCCTGTGAGTGCGATCCAGGAGAAGCAGTGAATCTTCGGAGTCGGGGAGAAGAGATTGGAAAAAGAGGCCCACATATTCAGCTAACCCCTTGTCTGGGATCGAGGTGGGAACCCCCCGAATGTGGAGGTTGTTGCGCCGGGCCCTATTTTCGAGGTCTTCTTGCTTGTATTCCAGGATGTCGCACCTGTCCTGAAGTAGTCCGATTGAGTGTTGGACCTCCGCGGAGGCATGGTCTTGGATATGATCCTCAACAACTCCTAGTCTTTGTTCAATCTCCGGGACCTTTTTGTCTGTGCTTTCCAGTTTAGTTATGAGTTCTGTCATACAAGAGCGGAATTCTGATTTGATATCCGCCATGAATTCACGAATATCTTCTTTGGTCGCCAAGGGTCCCTTGTTATCTAGGGATTCCCGTGGGATAGAGGTGCCAGAATCTTGTTTTTTAGCTTTGTCGGAAGCGGTCAGCAGAGTTGCTATGTCCGAAGACTTGGTGGTCTTTTGTTGCTTGGACATCTCGCTAGTTGTTAGAGGCAGGACAATGGCTGCTGGGAGCGATGTAGTGGTGAGGAGGAGCCGGACTGTGGGCCGGGGCGCCCTAGGAAGCGCTCAGGGAGAAGCGCATGCGAGCTACGCCTACCTTAAGTCTCTCAGGGGGCTCCCGCTGCCAACCGTTGGGGGAAAGGGTCTCTCATCTTCACTCCAGGAATTGAATCGCTTCTTAGGGCCGATATCTGTGTCCATGAGCCGGAAAGTAGGCCCCACCGAGCATCCAAGTGGGCCACTAACAAAGCCGCGTAGATATCCATCTGCTGGAATTGTGTAGGCGGCGTGGGCCGGGGCACCCCAGGAAGAAGGGAAAGGGTGCGCAAAACGGGGCCAATGTATGCGGGGCTCCCTGCCGGTTCCAGGGGGGGGCCCTCGCCGGCCGATGGATATCCGGAAGTCCGACCGTCCCCTCCGGCTCAAGTGTTACGGGAAGGATCGCCTTTGACTCGTGACTGCGGCCGCCATCATACGTGCGCCCGCCATCTTGGATTCTCTGAGCCGCAGAGGGGGGGACCAGGATTCAGGCGACGAGTACGAACATAGTGCTCCCTCTCCCAGCTTTCATCTTTGAGCCGCTAATGCTCCATCGGTTACGATCCACATAGCTGGCGTCGGTGGATCGTATAGGCCACAGGAACCGCGCAATTTTAGCTGAAGCAGCGGGTAGTCCACGGGCGGCTTTAGAGGAGCGACTGCATCGCGTCGGCTCCAAGCCACGCCCCTCCTTGTCTAGGATTTTAAGCAGGAAAGGAACTGTGGTGATGGGTCTGTAATTGGTGGGTATGGAAGGGTCCAGTGATTGTTTCTTAAGGAGTGGGAGAACCCAAGACGCCTTGAGGTTGCTGTGGATGGTGCAAGTTGAGAAAGAGGTGTTAATAACCTTTGAGATAAAGGGTGATAGGTCTCTGGCCACGTCTTTGATAATTTGGGATGGGCATGGGTCGCCTTGGCAGTTAGACGGTTTGAGGGTAAGTATGACTTTTTCCACCTCTAGTATAGATACTTTTGAGAAGCTCAAGCAGTGTGTGGGTTTGTGTGAGGGCGTAGACATGTTGGCTGGAGGGGTGGAGTGGTGAATGTTTTCTTTTTTATTGGCAATCTTGACCTGGAGAGAGGCAACTGTGTTAGAGAGGGCTTTTTGAATGCTGGTACACCAGTTGTTATCCTTCACACTTGGATAGGAGTTTCAAGTTCTTTGAGGATTGTGAATAGTTCTTTAATACTTGAGTTGGCTTGTGAGATTATCTGGTTGTAGGAGTGTTGTTTGGCTAGTAGTATTTCTTTCTTATAGTGGGAGGCTATGTTGCTAAGGTTGGCGTTGTTGTCGTCTGAGGGTAGCTGTCTCCATATAAGTTCACTTCTTCTTTTTTCAAGTCTCAGTGATTTTTTTTAAACTTTCTTTATTATTTTTAAATAGTAACCAACACCAACACAGCATGAAACCCCCCCTCGACCCCCACCCCATACCCACCACAACCTCGGACTCCCAAATTTACCATTCCAGTCTCCCCCTGCCATTAAGTACAAACAGAATTTTAGGACAAAAACCTATCCCGCACTGGGCAACAGAAAAGTTTTACACCTGTCCAGTTCTCAGGACTACAGAGTACATGTCCCACTTCTCATATCATTCCAAGGACGATCCAGGGGACTGCGCAGCATGTATCCTGTCCTTTTTATATTGTCTGTAAGGGGTCCAATAATCAAACGGACGGCTGGTGCACGGTAGTGTTGAAGCAAATAAAGATTCCCGTCGCTCACAGATGTCCATGCATTCTAACCATCTAGAAAAGGTAGGAGGGGCTGCCTTCGCCCACGCCCTGGCCACCTGATATCTGGCCACCAGAGGCCATGCCCAGCAGCTTCTTTTCAGTATGCGTACCACCCTCAATCAAAGCTAAAAGCCAATGTTCAGGTCGGTAACTTCGGGATGATGGCAACATCTCCGACATGGCCTCATCAATCTTTCCCCAATAGGACCTAATACAGGGACAGCTCCAACAGACATGAAAAAAATCTGCTTGGTCTGCACCACACCTTTTACACACTGCCGCTCGGGCAGGGAAGAATTTACTAAGTACCAGCGGGGTATTTGTAGTGAATCAGCCTATATCGTGAATTTAAAGAGATATATCGCGTCTGCAAGCAGACCAATTTCCACTGTTCCCCACTTAGTGTTTTCCCTAATCCAGCCTCCCATGCACTCTTACCTGCCAATTCCTGTAAAACCCTCTCCTTTCTCACAAGCTTATAGATGGTAGACAACAATTTCCCCCCCGACACTGGGTGAACTATATAGCATAAGGCAGGCGGGGATCGAGGAAACTTGGGCCAATTAGCTCTGATAGTGCCCCTCGGCCTGTAGTAGTGTAACAGCTTCACTGCAACTGCGTCACCTCTCAACTCATCCCACTGTGTAAAGCGCTTGTCCTGAATCAGGTCCCCCAGAGTCTGTATCCCTAATGCTTGAAACCGGTCCCTAAAGGACCTCTCATGCGTTAGTGGGATCCCCACCACATTATACATCAGTAACTCTGGAAGGGAGTGAGACGTGGACTGCAATAATTGACTCAATCTTCCCCAGGCCCTGCATGTGATCTCCAGAGATTGGACTTCATCCCTTGGGACCGGATCTCTCTCGCCCCACAGCAGGCCCATTAGGGCTTCCGGATGGGCAAGGGCTTTGGCTAATACGACATGCAGGGATTCAGATCTGGGGGGGTTTCACCCAGCAATGTACTTCACTTGAGTCACAAGATAATATAAATATATGTCTGGGTATTCCATTCCTCCCTTCTCATATGGCCAGGCCAGAACATCGTAAGCTATCCTAGGTTGTTTATCCGCCCACACCAGCCTAGTGAGTAATCTCTTAATGTGAGTCCAATAACCAGCAGGGGGCCACACCGGGACATTATTATATATGTACAAGAGCTTAGGAACTATCACCATCTTTGCAAGCGCCATATGGGCAGCCTGCAAAATTGGCAGTTGTATCCATGCCTCCACCTTCAGCTCCAAGTTCTCCAAAGGCACAACATAATTATCAGTATATAGTCTTTCCCTCACCGTGGCCACTGTGATCCCCAGATAGCGTATGCCCTCCAGTCGCCACTGAAAGTCATCACCCACATCCGCTCTTTGGACCGCCGGAGTCAAAGGGAGAACCTCTGACTTTCCCCAATTGACCCTGAGCCCGGAGAACTCTCCAAACCTGGTCACCTCCTGCATCAGCGGGGGGAGGTTCTGGCTTGGATGTTTAACATAAAGAAGAACATCGTCAGCATACAATGAAATGATAGAAAGATGTGTATGTGCAAGAATACCTTGGTGCGCATGTAGCTCGCGTACATGACACGCCAGGGGTTCCATCACTAAAGCGAACAGAGCTGGGGAGAAGGGGCACCCCTGTCTAGTTCCAAGCGTGGGGTATATCTGCTCTGAGATAAGCCCGTTTGTGTACACTGCAGCTCTCGGGCCGTATATAACAGTTTGATCCACTTGATATACGTCAAACCCAGGCCAGACCGGCGAAGTACCTCAAACAGGAAAGGCCACTCAACCGAATCAAATGCCTTTTCAGCATCCAAGGCCGCCACTACCATTGGAATGCTAGGGTTAACGTTACGTAAAAGAGTGAATAGGCGACGCAAATTGTTCTGAGTATAGCGCCCAGAGACAAACCCAGCCTGATCCGGAAGTACCAGGGCCGGGAGGTGCGGGAGGATTCGACTCACAAGTATCTTAGCCAATATTTTATTATCTGAATTGACAAGCGAGAGGGGCCGATAAGATGAAAGACAGTGGGGGTCCGTACCAGGTTTCGGCAGCACCGTTATCAATGCAGATCTTGTAGATTCAGGGAGGATGCCACTGGCCATGGCACCTTAAAACGGTGGTCGGTCAAAAAACCGAAAACAAAATATCGAATCACAAAAATATCGAATCCAAAATCTCGAAAAAAAAAAATCTCGAATTATTTATTTATTTATTTATATGTATTTGTGGGTTCAGGTAAGTATAAAAAAAGGGTAAAAGAAAAAAAAAAAAGAAAAAAGGGGGGTTGGGGGGGAACCCCCCCATTTCGAAATAAAAACGTATTAAAAAAAAAATTCGAGATTTTTGTTTTCGATATTTTGGATTCGAGATTTTTGTTTTCGATATTTTGTAATTCGGTTTTTTCACTATAAACCCCTTAAAACATTGCAAGGGGGTGCCTTACCATTGGGGAGCGATTAAATGGCCAAATGCACCTCCTCTTCTGTAATAGGCTCATTGAGGGCAGCACCCTGCTCAGGGTCCAGCCAACCCAATGCCACCTCATCCAAATAAGGCAGCAGAGCATCATGCCCAGGCATGGGCCGGGACGTATATAACTGCTCATAGAAAGAACGTAATTCTTCATTGATCCCCTTGAGATCCCGCACCCCGTTCCCATTCCAATCTACAATTTCAGCTATACTAACAGACGAGTGCTCTCTGAGAATGGGCCAAGCCAGTGTCTTACTAGGCCTATACCCCTCTCCGTACCTTGCCGCCTGTATTGGATCTCCCAGGTACCTGTCTTCATCACATACCAATTCCCTCAACCTCTCCCTATTCGCCCTTAAGTCACTACGCAGTTCAGGTGTATCTTTAATACTCTGCTGCCGTTCACCCCATCCTCCAGCTCCCTCATGGACCTTCTAATGGCTCTCAAAACCCCCCCTCCCCCTCTCTGGAGATACAACACCCACGAATATAAACCTTAAAGGCCTCTCAGAGTACACCCTGTCCGAAACTGAGCCCACATTAGTTTGAAAATAAATATCTATATCCTCCCCGATCTCAGTCTTAAATGCCCCGTCACCAAGGGCCACAGCCCGAAAGCACCAGCGCAACACAACGGGCACTTGAGTCGTAGGCGCGATTCTGACTAGCACCTGTGAGTGGTCAGACAAAGTCTGAGGTAAGATAATGGCCTCCGTGAGCACTCTAAGAAGTGAAGTGGTGGAATCACATAGTCTATTCGAGATGAGCACCCATGCACCCCTGAGTAAAACGTGTAATCCCTAACATCAGAATGCACCGAAAGCCATACATCATGCAGGTCATGCATCTGAGAAAAACTACCCCATGCCTTGGCCGCCAAAGAGATAGAGAGTTGGGCCGTCGAGGCCCTGTCCATAGATAGTGTGAGGGCCAGATTAAAATCACCAGCCCAGATATTTCGTACTCAGTGTATTTATGGAGGTGACTGGCTCACGTGTGGAAGAACTCTGGCAAATCTATATTCGGTGCATATATATTTATAATCAGGGGCCAAGTTCCCAATACCTGACCCGCCAATAGCAGAAACCTCCCGTCTTCATCCCGCACCCGTTCATGTAACTTAAATTGCAGAGACCTATGTATATAAGTAGCTACTCCTCTAGAATGAGAAGAGACAGAGGAACAATATCTGTGAGAGCCCCACCCTGCAAGATTAGGAGGAGGCACACCCCTAGCCAGATGAGTTTCTTGTAGACACAGTATATTCACCCCGTGATTCCTGCCATAGTTGCCTATCAGCCGCGTCTTTTTATGATTGGTAGACCCCAGGCGTTCCAGGACATCAATGATATGACCATTTTGCGATCATCCCTCACAGCAGTCTGAGTCATCCCACCTACACACAAAGGCTGTACAATAATCCCACCCAAGATGGGCGCACATTACAGACACTCTGCCCCCTTCAAGAAACACATACCGAGGGATCTGCACGCACTGATGAAATAAAGTTGGAGTCAACCCACCCAATCCATCCCAACAATGAAACCAAAATATTAACCCCACCCCCTCGATCCCACCCATGCCAGAAATAAGAACATACCGGCACACCTTACCCTCCCCCCATCTCCCACCAACATCTAGAGTGCGCCACAGTGTGTGCAGCAACTGGGGCTCCGAAGGCAACCCAAGTGCTCCTTGCAGCAACGACCAGCATATACCATATCACCCTCCCACGCACAGCCCCCACAGAACCTAGTTTGGGCAGCGTTCTTCTTTCACATTTGCAGCGCCCACATCATAGGACATTGGGACCAGCTCAAGACGGGTGCCGCAGTGATCCCTCCGCCTCCGGCAGATTCCTAGCAAACTGTTCCGCTGCATCCGGTGTAGCAAAGAACACCACGGACCCATTATGCTGCACACAAAGCCTACCCGGATACATCATGGAGTATTTAATTCCCTTACGTCTCAGGATAGTTTTGGCTGTCTGAAAGGTCTTCCTTTGATCCTGGACTGCTGGACTAAAGTCCAGGAACATCCGTATGATAGAGCCTCTCCATCTCAACTCCCCTTTCTCTCGGGCTGCTCGCAATATGGCATCTCTGTCGCGGTAGCAAAAGATTCTCGCTATGATGGGGCACTCAAGGGCTCCCTGGTCTGTTCGCCAACGAGCAATGAGCGCGCTTCACCATATACATACTAGACAGCGAGGGATTATCCAGTATCTCCGGTAACAACTGCCGCTCCCCAGATCCTCTGCCTTCCGCGCAGCAGGGCACCGCTCCACCTTCTCGGAGCACAGCCTGGCGGTCTTCCCCGCACGGCAATCCGCACTAGGCTGTGTGTTCTTCACTCCGCTTTCCCGATGGGGAGGTGGCCCCTCCCCCACTTGCTACACACCAGCGCCGCAGCTCCGCAGCTCTTCTCAGCAGCCTCCCCAACAGCGGCTCACATCCATGCTTCGTCTGCTGGTGCCCGGATAGTTTACTGCCGCAATCCCGCTATTTCTAGGGTGCTAGGGCAGGAAGGACAGGACATTCAAGAAAGGATTCATATAGTCGTTGCCAGAGCTATTCAGGCAGTGGCAATCTTGGTCTGCTGCACAACAGCGCCCCCCAAGTCTCAGTGATTTAAGGTTTGGGGATAACCAGGTGTTCTGATGCATTTTGGGTTTGCTCTTTTCCAGTTTAAGAGGGGCAATAGAGTCTAGGACTGTGGTCATTATTTTGTTTTATTCATCAACTAGAGTAGAGGGATTGGTGGAATCTGTTAGGGAGTTAAGTGTCGGTATATTAGAGGGACACATTTTTCGGCTGTGATGTTTCTTTTGTTCCTGGTGGGAATAGCGGGGGCCAGAGGGTTGTCTTTGGTGGTCAGTGTTATGGCCTCTAGTGAGAGTGTTAGGAGGTCAGTCCATTGCTGTGGAGTGATGGAGGTGATGGAGGTATTGCAGTTATAGTCTGCCACCCAATCAAGAGTTCTGCCTTTGTTATGGGTGGGAAGAGTTACTCTTTGATTAAAGCCTAATTCTGCCAGAGTGCTAGCGATAAGTGCAGAGTGCTGTTCTTTAGGGTCTTTGAACCCGAGGTTGAAATTGCCTAATAAAAGAATTTGAGATGTATTTTTTAGGTTGTCGGAGAAGATAGTAGTTAGGTCATCCTCAAATGAGCCAATGGGGCCGAGGGTTACCAGACATTTGGTCGAAAAAAATTGGTCGACCAGACAAATGGTCGAACCAATTTGGTCGAAAACCAAATGGTCGAATTTTGTATTTTTTTAATTTCACCCCTTTTTTTTTTTTTGGGGGGGGTCCCCCCAACCCCCTTTTTTTTCTAAAAACCCATTTTTGTAAAAAACGAAAACCCGAAAAATAAATATATAATTAAAAAGAAAAATTCGACCATTTGGTTTTCGACCAAATTGCGTCGACCAAATGTCATTCGACCAGTTTTAGGTCGACGAAATGTCTGGACACCGGGCCGAGGCGTCTGTATAGTAGATGAATGGTAAGAGTTTGGGATCCGGCAATGGGTAATTTAGCGATGAGGTATTCACAGGATTTAGAATCGGGTGACGGGGCTAGTCTCATAGCTAGATTGGTTTCGGCTATATAGCTAAACCTCCACCGCGGGGCTCAGTTCTATCTACTTTGAGTATTGTGTAGTCCTCAGGGACTGCTAACATGAGGGCAGGACCAGGAATATAGTTACCTCATGGTTTCAACAAACTATTAGTGGCTACAATAATTAGGCAGTATATAAAATACTGGCATCAGAGAAAATGTTTTGTTCCCTCATTAATCCATTTGTTGGATACTCCCCTCTCTGAAGTTTCCTTAATCTAATCCTCAACTACTCTGGTCGGATTGTGTTCCAATTATAAGTAAGTGTCCTTATCACTCAATTGACAGTACATTTCTTGTATATAGTCGCTCTTATTAAGTATCACCAAGGCACCACCCTTCTATGCTGGTTTGATCACAATGTTTGTATTATATTGTAATTAAATCATGTCTTTATTTCTGTCTTAAGAAGATTATCTCTGTATTTCTTATTGAATGTTATTTTCCCAAGATCTTTAAGGACAGTTTTATGAAAAGAGTCAAAAGTACTGTTAAACACCTCTGGATTGAAAACACTTTTAGGATTCCTTTTATAGTAGAGGATCCCTCTCAATACTACTTTCCTGTTCGATCCTTGAGAAAAACATTTTTAATTTCATTTTACAAACCAATTTCAATATTGATATTTATTCTTCTAATGTGCTGTTATTGCATGGGACAAACAAATACCCTTTTGGAATAGTCTATTATCACTATTCGGAAGAGCGTAGTCTAATACATTAACCATAAGACTCTCTGTGGTCATGGTGGATTTTTTCTTTTTGTTGACTCTGCTTTTATGCGGTCTAAAAAAAGACAATTGTTTTTCACAGGTAATGCGTTCCAAGGCCCATGCTTATAATTCAAGAGCGCTCTAGGTTGATGCAACCAAAGTTGTTTCAGTGATTACTGTCTGTCCCTTCTCTAAATCCTCACTTTAAATATCAGAGGATGATGTTTCTGAGTCCTTTGATCCTGATCCAGATTTTTTAAACTACTTAGATGACTTATCATGTGTAGTATTGTAGTATTTTTGCTACCAATATACAATGTCTAATTTGTAATCTATAGTGTCACGTCGGAATTTATGTAATTATTTGATCTCTAAATCCTCATACTATGGCAATTTCTGTTTTATAGTTTATAAAATTGTGTCTAGTTGTGTTTTGGAAACAGTATTATTCAATGCTATTTTCAACTCTGCAATTTCAGAATCCAACTTCTGAAACTAGTTTGAAAATTCTTCCACGGTCAGTAAGAATAAATCAAGTGAATATTTATTTAGTATAAAATGCCATTTCTTAACAAAATTAGGTTTGTAACAAATGTTACATGAACAACATTTTTGGCATTTCGAAGGGAATGGAACTTCAATGTTAAACCTTTTGAGTATATGAACTCAATGCACCCACAAATAAAATGTAAATGGAACATGAGTAAAACAGAGATTAACTACTTGGATACTAAAGTATATGTTGTGGAAAACAAACCTATGTCTACTTTTTAAACAAAACCAACAGATCATAATAATTTTCTATCTGGGGAAAGTTTACACTCAAAATGTTTGATCAAAGGTATTCCTGACAGTCAACATATGCGTTATAAACACATTATATCCCAAGAGGAGGAATACACATGTAAGGAAAAGGCACTATTGCTTAGGTTTAGATAGAGAATATATAGGGAAGATGTTTTCCAACAATCCAGTGAAATAGTACGGAAGTTATCTAGGTCAGAATTGTTGAAGGAGAAACCTCCCAAAAAATCACCACAATTGACAAATGTTATGACATACTCCCAACAAAGTAAACGTGTCAGAAACTGTATATTGTATATTGAAGAATTGGAAAATCTTATTGACTGATCCTGAGTTAGCAATGTTATTCAGGGATCCTCGTGTTTTTGCGTATAGAAAAAGCAATTCTGTGAAAGATAGATTTGTACATGCTATGTTAAGAGAAGCATCTTCAAGTGAAACAAACCACAAGGGCACCTTAACTTGTTTGAATTGTTCTTGTTGCAATAATGTAATTAAAAGAGGGTCTATTATACACCCATATAATGGCAAGGCAATAAGGTTAAATCACACCTGAAAATGCAAAACTACTAATGTTATCCATGGCGTGAAATTGCTGTGTGGAATCTATTATGTTGCCATGACCACAAGGAAGGCCAAAGTGAGGTGGGGGAAAATAAGTCAAACATACATACTGGGAATTTAACGTCACCAGTAACTGTTCATTATCGGGAGAAACAACATTCAATTACAAAGTTACATTATTTTGGAATCTGTACATGTCTGACCTAGAGGTGGCAATTTATCCCAACTGTTGTCTCAAAGGGAAGTCTTTTGGATTAAAAAACTAGAAACTTTATATCCAAGAGGTATGAATCAAGAGTGTGATTTGATATGTTTTCTTTAATAGTGCCTGTATTTTTTGTGAATAAGTAGATGCTATGTGCTGACGTTCTGTCAGGATCTCACCACTCAAGTGTTAAGTTTCATAAGATTCCATCCAAAAAAATGATAATCTGGCCACTATTCATAGAAACTTGTGTGTAAGATCTATGCAAGTTAGTAGTATGGGACTTGCTCATTGAGTCTGTATTTGGATTCAGTAATAGTCTCTTATTGAAAAATAGTTTGATTCTGCATTTGTGTTACAAGATGGCATTATCTTTGGCCAACGATTAGCAATGTATACTTTACATGACGTTGATTTGTATTTGAAATTAGTTACGATTTAACACTTTGCAACGTGTGGTATTAGGCAGAGTATAACAATTTTGTTTAAGTCTCTGACTACTATGTGGTTGACAAGGGAAGGTTGTTGTCAGATTTAACCATCAGGTATCATTATTGGATTGTGGATTTGTGTGCATTTTAAGTTCCTTGAATATGATACTAGATTGGTATTCTAAGATGGCACTCGTTTTAGCTAATGGAAAACCCCGTTCAATACAGATGACTTTGATCACATGATTTGCCCATTGTCTCATGATCACTGAGAGTAATCACGTAGCATAGGCCATTAATTATGTATTTAAAGAAGGTGAGTATAGAGGTAAGTTTGATTTTGGAAAGGTAAATACTACATGCTTATAACTTCATGTTACAGAGCATCAGGAAGGTAAGACTGAGTGTGGGATATATTTAAAATGTTTAGTAACTAATATTTTGAGGCTTTGACAGTACTGTAGATTGAAGTAGTACTTTCTGTTATGTCTTCTAGAGATTCTACCTTTTGTAGAGAACAGCTTGATACACTGAAGAATTTATGATTTGAACACTAAGAGTATGTTTTCTGCATGAAGGTTTAGCAGATTATTTAGACATATTGGCTGTAGTAATACTTCTTAACTTCTTGTGTGTTTACTTTACAGATTAATTGATTTAGGATATCCAAATCCTACTTGAAAGGAACATCAGAGTAATGAGACAATCTATCACATTATGTGTATATGTGCAAATTTAATGGGTATTGAATAGCTAATTTTGGTGTTTAATATTAACAGATATATCAGTGGTTAATATCTGTCACGCTCACCTGATTCCCACAGAGGCGCAGGTCTGGCTTCGAGTGCTGATGCTTCTTCTATGGTGAAGCGCAGGGCTCTGAAGATGGACTCTCTGGCTCGCAGGAATATTCCCCTGTGCGTGAAAAGGGAGTATTACCCACTGACGGAATAAAGCTCAATCCTCCCACTCCCTTCCAACCCTCCACGATACCCTTCCTCGCGTGAAGTCTCACCTTAGGGTCTGGAAGGATGAGTTCTCCATCCTGCTTCTGATGCAGGGGCGCGTTGAAACCCAGTTACTTCACTGGATCGAGGTTTGATGGGAGTTCAAATAAGCTTGACTATTCAGGTAAGGTGCTGTAAGAGTTCTGTAGCAAGTTGAAAAGTTCAAGCTTAATAATAATGTTCATTGTCTTATTGCAAAACAGAAAGTTGATGGCTGGAAGGTTTTGAATTAATCATAACCACGGGCAAGGCTCTGGGCAACCCTCCAGACCATCGTTTTTCAGCCTGCCAAGCCATTACAGAAGGGGAAAACCATATGCAAATCAGGCTTGGTCCTACCCCAAAAGGGGCAGTCCAGCCCGAACTGCTAGGTCACATCCCTTCTGCACGAGACCACAAGCATCCCCAGACATGTTTCAGCCTTGTTGGGCGTCATCAGTGAGGAGTAGCTTGGGTCTCTAGGCCCGGCAGACTCGGGACCCACGTCTGGGCATACCCGTCTTATTGCAGCAAGCGCTAACGCTTATGTCTTTTTCCCCTTAGGGGCCGGGGTTCGGAATGCCAGAGATATGGCGCCGACCCGAAGTGAAACGTGCAGTTCCAGTAAATGACAGGTAAGTTCTGGATGAGCGTTCGGGTAATGTCTTTGCATTCGCCCATTCAATGTCTTTGTCTTTTTTCCCCATAGGGGCCGGGGTCCGGAATGCCAGGAAGCGGCAAGACCCGAAATGAAATGGGAATGACCCAACAGGTAAGTCTTAGAAGGAAACTGAGCTTTTCCTATTCCCTTCCTTCTCTCACCTTGTGTTCTTGTCTTTTTCTCTCTAGGCTCTGGGAAGTGGCTGCGGATCCGGATGATCGCTGCTGAAGATGGAGGTGCCCAGGAAAGGTGAGTGAAATACAGCGCTGCAGCGATCGAAGCGAAATGCTTTTAAAATGATGTCTTCCCTTTCAGGATTGTCGGAGTGATGTCTCCGTGATGCAGCTTTAGCAGGTAAGGTCTTCTTTCTCTCCAATTCTCTCTTAGCAGGTGACCCAGGATGCTGACAGGCGTGGCTGAAGTCCAGATGCAGGAGCTGACACGGTGAGCGTCCAGCTGCGAGGAGCAGAACAACGCGAAGCGTGAGTTGCTGATCGGGCGTGGTTTAAATAGCTTTGGAAGAAGTTCCAGGTATGTATCCTTCCACCGATCAGGTATGTATCCTTCCCCGACCAAACCCAGGGGAAAGTAGTCCCACAGGTAAAGTAGTTCCATTCAGGCCTCAAGAGGGCCTGGATGTAGCAGCATGGTCTGCATCAGGTAAGTGCACATTAAAACACTTGAACACTTGTCTAGCTTTATGGGCCTGGCGCCTAAGGCGCCAGGACAGGGGTCCAAAATGAGCCTGGCGCCTAAGGCGCCAGGACTGTGTCCAAAGGGCCCCGGCTTGGGCCCGCTGGCACTTCCCTGGGGGGAATGATGCCTGCCTCTGGGGTTGCTGGGTCGGACCTGGCTCCCTAGAGGTAGGCATCATGACAATATCCCTGACAAAGACATTTATATTTTGAAACACGTTGGATATGCAACTCTTAACCATCAGGGACTGGAGAAATTTGAATAATGGAATGATTTTTGTGAAAAAAATGACAAATATAGGGTTATGTGTGAAATATCACAAAGATATATTTGAGTTTTGAATGTGAGAAATTATATTGTGATTGTGTTCATTTCTATTGCTAATGCAGAATCTGTGTTGACTAAATGTGCATACATGTGCATAATTGTGTAAATTTGAAGAATCAAATCTAAAATCTCTATATAAAAATATCTGCATATAGTAATAAGTTGACCTATTAAGTTATGATTTAATTTTGGTAGCTAAAGTGTTCATTTAAAGGTTTGATCTCATTGTAGAGTGCAGGTTTTTGATGATGTTGTGTTTCCAGGGTCAGGCCGTACTCTTTTGGCTTCCCAGCACCATGGGTTTGTGAAAGGAATGTATTGAAAAGTTGTATATAAAATATAAATTGTATTTAATTGACTGGATTAAAATTGACTGCCCTCAATTGTGATATTTTTTCTTGTTACTCCCTCACCCAATCTCCACAATCTTGGGGTTTTCTTTGATAGCGACCTCCAACTGCAACAGTTCATCACCACCGTTGCTTCTGCTGCTTGTCATCCTTT
The DNA here is from genome assembly GCF_040938575.1 of Ambystoma mexicanum. NCBI lineage: Eukaryota > Metazoa > Chordata > Amphibia > Caudata > Ambystomatidae > Ambystoma > Ambystoma mexicanum. The sequence continues at coordinate 1,198,826,341 of NC_090925.1, forward strand.
TCTTACTAACTGCCCTACAACAACTCTAATATCTACCCTCATGCTAATGAAACTTGACTACTGCTCAAGTCTACTCTTTGGCCTTCCTCTCTACACCTTCCTCCAGCTAGACAAAATCTTCACCTTTGCTACCTGCACTTTCTACAACCTACCCCGTTCCATCCCACCTTCTACCTACCCACATCATGCTAGTTGACTCTCTATTCACAACCACTCCATTTTCAAGTTCCTTCTCCTAGCCTACAACGATATCAATATTCTTGCTCCTCACTACCTGTCTGATTGCATCTCTCTTTACTCACAATCTCAGTCCTTCTGATCCCCCTCTGCACTCAACCTCACTGTCTCATGCCCTCCATGTGCCTACTCTCATTTCTGCTCTTTCTCCCTGATCACCACACTCCACTGGAACCACTGGTATGATATGATGTGATATGGTTGTCATGAATGGCCGGGTTCAACCTTTCTGGACTTCATGGTCCTTGATGTACCGCTGCATTAACTCTGCAACCCATCCAAAATGGCCGCCAACACAGAACTGCGGCGGTCTAGCCTTTGCATGCACTCGCCAGCTTCCTAGAAAACCGGCACGCCCCCACGGCTCCGCGCGTCTCAACTCTACCCCTACGAGTTACTAGACGTGTTCGAGTTTGCTCTCTGTTTATCGTGCATTCTACCTTCCTTCTCTCCTGGAACCCCTTCCCCCTTCTATTTGTTACCTTTCGTTATCTGCCTTCCTGGATTAATTGACATTGTTCCTGGATATTTGAACGCTACCGGCTTGGCAGCCGGCTTCCACGCTGGAACCTGAGGACTCGCGTTCCAGTTTATACAAGTCACTGTCGGTGAAAAAGAAAGAAGCCACATCCCGGAAGAACGCCAACAAGGATTAAAAGGTGAGAAAGAAGGGAGCTTCTGACAGAGTGAGACGCCCGGAACCTGATACGGAAACTGATATGGAAGCGATAGTCCAAAACCTCATGAGAGGTATGCAAGAATTAACTAACGAGGTTCAAAATCTTAAAGCCGAAAATGCAGTCTTAAAACAGCTGGTCCTATCCCGGGATTCCGCAGTCAAGGAAAGCGTTCTGCTTGGCGGAGTTGTGGATAAGTATGATGGATCTTCTAGGTCCCTACGTTCGTTCCTTCCTTGATTCATACTTAGTGCACTTCACTTTCAAACCCTACTATTTTTCTACACCACGAGCAAAGGTTGGATTCATGATATCCCACTTAACGGGTAATGCATTAACCTTGGCTACTCCCTTGGTTAATTCTGGAGATCAGCTTTTGGATGACTACGAAGGATTTGTGGATGCGCTAAAAGCCATGTTCGATGACCTGAGCTTGTCTACAGCGCACAAGAAAGACTTTTTGAATTTAAACAAGGGAGTCAGGACATGCTCTCTTACGTCACTCGCTTCAAGCAGCTAGCCAAAGAAGCAGATTGGTCGCAAGAAGCTAGTTTCACTCTCTTCAGAATAGGTTTAAACGATGAAGTTAAGGATGAGCTAGCCAGAGTGGCTCGTTCAGGAACCTTCCAGGCACTTATGGATCTTTCCTTGCAGATAGATTTCAGTATCCAGGAGAGAAAGGCTGAAAAAAGAAAGCGAAAACCTCCCCAAAGACAGCTACTGAATACTTAACTACCAAAGAGACCGTACAAGGGAACTAAAATTGTCAATAAACAACCACCAGGAAAGAATACGGTTTGACATCATAAAGGCTGCCCACTATCCCATGGTACTAGGCATGCCCTGGTTACAGAAGCACAACCCTTACATCAATTGGACAGCAGGTTCCTTGTTCCTTGGCTCTGAGTTTTGTATGTCACACTGTTTATGTCAGGACACATCCTGGATCCCTCTGGTAAACTCTCAGAACCATGAACCATCCTCTTTGAGCGTGTCCAACATTATCTAAGTACCGGAAACTTACCAGGCATTTTCTGATGTGTTTTCAACAGACATTGTTGAAGCTCTTCCGCCCCACAGACCTGAGGATTGCGCCATTGAAACAGACTCTTCCGCTGTGATTCCATTTGGGAGAATGTTTATATTATCCGAGACTGAAAAGAAGGCCCTATGTGAGTACCTGGATACCAACTTAGCAAATGGAACCATCCGGACTTCAAAGTCTCCCTCAGGCACGTCCTTGCTTTTTGTTTCAAAGAAAAACACAAGGGAGTTACGACCTTGTTTGGATTACCGTGGTCTTAATCAATGTACCCTCAAGGACCGTTATCCATTCCCACTCATTTCAGATATTCTGGAGGCCGTTCGAGGAGCTGTTATATTCACCAAACTCGACCTTAGGGGTGCTTACCATCTCATTAGAATTAAGGAGGGTGATGAATGGAAGACGGCCTTTAGAACTCCCTTCGGCCACTTCGAGTATTTGGTCATACCCTTCGGTCTGGCCAACGCTCCTGCGGTATTCCAACAATTAATGGACAGAGTGTTCTCGGATATGTTGTTCCTTTTTGCTATCGTATGCCTGGATGACATATTGATTTATTCCAAAGACCCTCAGATTCATGAAGAGCATGTTAAGGCAGTTCTACAGCGATTATGAGACAACAAACGCCCTGGCCAAACCTGAAAAATGTTTATTCCATACTCAAACCGTTCACTACCTGGGTTTTGTGCTCAGTCCTAAAGGAATTTGAATGGACCCTGGCAAGATAGATTCCATACTCTCGTTGCCGGCGCCTACCACTGTGAAGCAAATACAATCCTTCTTTGGACTGGCAAACTTTTACAGAAAATTCATTCCTACATTTTCTGCAATTGTACAACCTATCGTGGCTCTTTTAAAGAAGGATACACCGTTTGTTTGGTCTACAGAACAAGAGAAGGCCTTCCAACATCTAAAAAGAAAGTTCACTGAAGGTCCTATCCTAGCCCAACCCGACATAGATCGAATCTTCCTGGTGGAAACCGAAGCTTCTGACTATGCTATTGGGCATTCCTAAAACAAGAATTTGAGGACAAGATGGAACATCCAATTGCCTATTTATCCCGTACTTTGACCCCAAGTGAATGTCATTACTTGGTCCTGGAGTAAGAGCTTTTGGCCATCCGACAAGCATTCACTGATTGGCGTCATTTACTCCTGGGAGCTAAATATCCAGTGCAAGTACGAAGAGATCATCAGAACTTACAAGTATTACAATCCCTGGAGTGCAGAAACAGTCGCCAGGCCCGTTGGGCCTTCTTTTTTGCGCAGTACCAGTTTCAGATCAACCACCTTCCCGGAATCAATAACATTGTTGCTGACGCCTTGTCCAGACGCTCTGACTACGTATCTGTGGAGGTCAGGGCATTTCCCAAGATGTTTCCAAAAACTGTGTTTGTGGCACAAGCTAATTGCCTCCTGGAAGACATCCATGCCCATTCTCCTTCCTCAGTTCTCTGGAAGGAATGCACCCAGAATAATCATTGAAGTTGAATACTAAGGATGGTTATCTCTTCAAGGATCAAGGACTGGTCATCCCTACACAAGGACTGAGAAATAAAGTCATGAATCTCTGTCATGATACCTTTCATTCAGGACATTGAGGCATCACTACTACCCTTCAGCTCATACAGAGACAATTTTGGTGGCCAAGAATTATCACTGACATAAAGGCCTACATTCAATCCTGTGCTGTGTGCAGTCAAAACAAACACGACAATAGAAAACCTGCTGGTCTTCTGCATCAACTTACATTACCAACACGTCCTTGGGAGTTCATCGCTACAGATTTTACTGTGGAATTACCACCATCCCGGGGATATACAACCATAATGGTTACAATTGACTTGTTTACTCATACAGCTCATTTCACACCACTGTTCAAGTTGCCCTCTTCACTTGAACTTGCCGGGATATTTATTGAACACATATTCAGACTTCATGGATTCCCATCCAAGATCATCTCTGACAGAGGTCCCCAGTACATATCCCAGTTCTGGAAACACCTCTGTCAAATACTAGGTATTCAGCGAGCATTGTCTTCAGGATATCATCCTCAAACCAACGGGATCACAGAAAGAACCAACCAGACTTTAGAGCAATATCTCTGCTGTTTTGCTAGCAAGGTCCAGGGTGATTGGTCACTATTGATTCCGGTAGCTGAATTCGCTTACAACAATTCAGATCATTTGGCCATCAAAACAAGTCCTTTTTTCTGCAGTCAAGGATTCCATCCTTCGGTTTTACCATCAATTTTGCCACATCCTACCCCGCTACCTGCAATTGATTTCTGGATTGAAAAATTTGTGAACGGCCACAAGGATGCTTAAGAACACTTGGAAAAGGCCAGGATAGCTGTTAAACGATATGCAGATGCTAAGCGAAGACCTAGCCCTTCTTATTCAATAGGGGACGAAGTTTGGCTATCCTCCAGACTCCTTCCTCGACATCTATGGCCTAACAAACTGGCTCCCAAGTATTATGGACCCTTCACCATCAAAGAAATCATTAACCCAGTGGCATATCAACTTCAGCTCCCAGACTCCTGGAAACAAATTCATCCGGTCTTTCACACCTCCTTATTGAAGCCATATTTACAGTCCAGTCAAACAGTTCCTAGACCTAATCCTGTGCTCATCAACGATCTTGTCGAATTTGAGGTCTCCAGGATATTTGATTCCAGGTATAGACAAGGCCAACTACAATACTTGGTGGAGTGGAAAGGCTATCCCCCTAGTGAGCGTACATGGGAACCAGTTTCTAACATGAATGCTCCTCGTCTACTACAAAGGTTTCATCGAATACACCCAGGCAAACCAGGGGGGTCTGGGCTCAGGAGGAGGCATGCTGTCATGAATGGCCGGGTCCGACCTTTCTGGACTTCCTGGTCCTTGATGCACCTTGGCATTAACTCTGCAACCCATCCAAAATGGCCGACGACACAGGACTGCTGTGGTCTAGCCTTTGCATGCACTCGCCAGCTTTCTAGAAAACCGGCACATCCCCGCGGCTCTGCGCGTCTCAACTCTACCCCTACGAGTTACTAGACGTGTTCGAGTTCGCTCTCTGTTTATCGTGCATTCTACCTTCCTTGTCTCCTGGAACCCCCCCCTTCTATTACTTACCTTTCGTTATTTGCCTTCCTGGATTAATTGACATTGTTCCTGAATATTCGAACGCTACCGGATTGGCAGCCGGCTTCCACGCTGGAACCCGAGGACTTGCGTTCCAGTTTATACAAGTCACGGTCGGTGAAAAAGAAAGAAGCCACATTCCGGAAGAATGCCAACAAGCATAAAAAGGTGAGAAAGAAGGGAGCTTCTGACAGTGGTATTTATAACGCGCCTATACACAGGTGTTTCAAGGCGTGACGAGGCAAGGGAGGGAGAACAGAGGGAAGACAAAGACAACGATCTTACTAGACCAGGTGACATTGAGATTGCGCAAGTTCAGGGGACGGGGAAAGGGAAAAGTGCTGGGGGCAAGGGAGGAAGGGGCTGTTCAATACATAGGATTAACAGTGAAATAAATAGAATTAATAAGAACAATAGGTAAAAGTGCGCCCAGCTTGTGGCAAGTGCAGGGGTAAGTGCAGACATCAAGTGTTAGGAGCTGGTGTGAGACTGTAGGTATACAGAAACTGCCCCCAAGTGCAGGTGGTGCCCATGAGGCAGTGCAAGTGTGCAAATGGTGGGGGAGGTGACCTGCGCCCGCGATCACAGGGTGGCCAGGTGACCAGTGCAGTTTCAGTCAGAAGTTCAGCAGAGCAGATGAGGAGAGAAAGCAGAAGCAGAGGAAGGTCTTGAGGTGCTTCCGGAACCGGAGATGGTTCTCCTCAAGTTTCAGGGAGGCAGGGAGGCTGTTCCAGATGGAGGCCCCAGCCGAAGATAGAGATCTACCACCAACTCGTTGCTTGGAGAAGGGACTGACCCTGAGGGAGTTGGAAGTGGATGAGCGAAGAGCTCGAGAAGGAAGATATTTAAGAAGAGAGAGTTGAAGTATTGAGGCCCCACCCCCCAGAAGGCCTTGTGGACAATGCAGAGGGTTTTGAACGTAATCCTCGTAGCCACTGGGAGCCAGTGCAGGGATTTCAGTCCTGAAGAGATACCATCCCTGGGCTTGAGGCCAAGGACAAGTCTTGCAGTCCTGTTCTGGATGAGTTGCAGAGGGCGGAAAGTAGAAGCAGGAAGATTTAGAAATAGTCTGTTGCAGTAGTCCAGTCTAGAGAGAACCAGAGCTCGGAGACAGTGAGCTTCTGGGGGAAAGGAAGAATACCTCTGAGGAGGTGTAACTGGTAGTGTGACTTCTTAGAGACGTCAGAGATGTGAGGAGACAAGGAGAGTGTGGAGTCGAATATGCCCCCAAGGTTTTTAGCCTCACAGATAGGAGCAGGAAGAGGGCCAAGAGAGGCCGGCCAGAGAACGACAGGAAAGGAGTGAGCAGGTGTGCCGATGAGGAGAATCTCAGTCTTACTGGCATTAAGGCAGAGATCATTGGTGGTACACCACTCCGGGATAGCAGACAGACAGTCAGAGATGAGAGAAGGGAACCCGCTAGCCATCACAATCACAGCCAGCCCAACTGTGGATCTCTTCAAAACTCGACTTACACTTCACTTACTTGCTAAGGAGGGAGCTCCCTATGCCTTGTCACCCATTCTGCCTACTTGACCCTACCACTTTCTCCAGGGACGCTTAATAATATAACTTTGTATATTTGTATATTACTCCTCTTTAGACTGAAGCACTTCATTTACACAGTATTTCTATTTAGTTTGAAGCATTTGCTTAATTTTACATTTGTAAGTCACCTGTTTTCTTATATATTTTCTGTTTGTTTTGTCACTGGTATATGCTCCGCCTTTTCACACCCTCAAAAACTGGCTCACTCTTTCTCTCGCCTTTGTGCTATTGTACAAGCACCCATCGTGGGGATGCATCCACCATCTTTAAATGTGCTATTGTAAATCATTTCTGATCGAAATTGACATCTCTGTTCTTCAAATAAATACAAATACAGGAACCCTTCTGCCTACTGTGAGGGGTCAGTAATGTGAGGCGGACAACTGCTTGTAGCTTTCTAAGTATTTGGCATTTTATTTTTGACAGAAAATGCAAAGAAAACCTAACTAAGCCTACCCTACCAGGGAGTTCACTACCTAGTCTAGGTTCTAAGGGAAAATATCCTACTATACACAAAACTGTCCCTCAACTAAACAACAAAACATTTAAAGTAAATAATAAACAACATAAATAAATGATTACCAAGTAACCAGCGACTTGGATAACTTCCACTTGTCCTGGGCAGATCCCTTTCCCAGGAATGTCCAAAGTCAATCTCTCCCAAAGAAAAGAAAAGTCTTGAACCAGTTCTTGTAAAGTTCCAAAATATAACAAAAGTTCGCCAAAACAAAAATAATCCACTGGTAACAGTTCTTTCTCTGTTTGTTGAAAAGTTCCCGTTCCGATTTCCACAATGAAATAGCACCAATGGTAATACTGGACTACCTCCTTCCAGGACAGACGTGATCAAGGTTCAATTGGAAGTACCACTTCTGCTTCAGCAGCTGTCCATCTTTTTATAGCCTCTGCAGCGACTTTGGTATAACGTGTCAGGATGCTTCTTCTAAGAGGATTGCTTTTCTCCTGGCAACTCCCTTCTGCCAATGGCACTGTGAAAGCAGGCTCTTTTGCTCCACAGTGTACCACTGCTTCAACCACGTTCAATATAATGTTCTCTGACAATATTATAGAAAAACCACAGTTCTATTAACTCTGCTGCAACTTGGTACTTTTAAGATTTATTAAGTAACTTAAAGACAGGACTCTTCAACCTCCACAGGAAGGCAAGGGGTACTGTTCCTTTCTATGCCATAAGAAAGTGGCAGCCTCTTTGCCTTGTCTGTCTATCTTGCAGCTACCACTGGAATCGATTGTAGGTCAAAGGATCGACAAACAAAGGGTCGAATGGTCAAAGGATCAACACCAAAGGACCGAAAACCAAAGGATCGAATTTTTTTCTTTTTTTCTTTTAAATTTTTTTTTGGGGGGGTGTACCCCCCACCCCTGTTTTTGTGGTAAAAACCACTTGTTTTCACTAAACGAAAACCCCCAAAAAAATATAATTAAAAAAAAAAATGTGATCCTTTGATTTTCGATCCTTTGGTGTCGATCCTTTGACCATTCGACCCTTTGGATTCGATCCTTTGACCAGACACCACTGGAATCTGCCTTTGCTTCTAGACTGCTTATCTCTCTCAGCTTCAACAGTCTCTGCTTAACAGATTGTTGATTAGTTCTTTTAACAAGCACCCAGCTCCCTTCCCCAGCTTTATGCACACCTTCCTTGTTACATTACTTACCCCAAAGATGTATTGACACTCTTCTAGCTTTGGATAACCTTGTAAGAATTGTATAAGAGGACTCTGTATTTGTAACAGCCTTGACAACTTCAATTTATAGGTGGTTAGATCTTAATAGGGCTTATTTCACGTTAAAAAGGGTTTTGTCTACTGGCTTGGATAGTGCTTGCTCTTTTCGTTACTTCAGCAACTTCTACAATTACAATGTACTTGTTCGGGATGTTATAAGATTCAGGTTTCACAAGGGAAACAGAATTAGGTACACGCAACCACTCTTTGATGGAGAATTTCACCTTTAAAGAATGTAATGGCTTGCATTCCCTTTCATTCATACAGAATGCTGCTTTAACTTGAATCGGGAATCACCATCACTCATACGCAACCTTTCTTTGATGTAAGATTTCGGGAAAGTGAGCTTCTACTGGTCGAGTGATTACAAATAGCGTTCTCCTTAATTGGAGATACGCAACCACTCCGGTAAGGTTATTTATTGTAACAATGGAAAAGAGATTATTTTACTTATATGCAAGCACTTTGACTTATGTTAAACGTGCACTTGATACATTTCCTTTGTTATAAACACTTCCCACAGCAACAAACAACTCACTCTTACTTCTACACAAGATCAATTTGAACTGGTTCCCTTTACTGGCAAGGAGTTTTAAGTGAATTGGACTATGGAGCTTCACTCACCGGCTCCAAAAACACTGCGGTTGTGGATGGCTTCCACTTCCTGACTTTTCTTCCTGCTACTACTTCTTCAGGCACTCTTGGGACCCACACCCGGCATGGGTGTCTCTGATCTGGCTCCGAGCATGGGGAGTCGCCTTCTCTCCTACTTCCCTTGACTTGCTTCTGCACACGGGCCTGTGTATCTGCACGACCTCAGCTCTACAGTCATAGCTATAATGCGCACCTGGGGAAACCATTAACTTCTCCAAGTCTCTTCCAATGCAACCACAGCCAGACAGATGGTAGGAAACCCACTGACGAACCTTCCACTGCACCCAGAGGCTCTGGGCTCTCTTTGGCAGGAAAAAGTCATCAGTGATGACGACTCAGATGTCCTTTCAAATGTTCTCACACAGTCTGGAACTTCCACAGCTAAAGGTGTCCATACAGCACTATGGCAAGGTACCTCCTCTTCTGGGCAGTAGACAGCACCGGCTTCCAGCAGTCACAAAATGCACCTCTGGACCCTGGGTGACACCAATGGGCTTCTGTGGCTCAAGATGTCCGGAACTCCTCTTCTGGACTTCGAAATCCCCTTCTCCAGACGGCTGACACACAGGACTGGCTTCCAGGATACTTCGATGAAGAGCAGCTGCTTTGCACAATGGTCCCTCGTAGCTCGGGGAGAGGTCTCTTTTGTTGGTCCTCTCTGGATAAGTCCTTGGGAGACACGACAGCTTTCGGACTAAATTGAAGAAATGCAGCAGCAAACCTCTCTTCCAGCTGGGCTTCAACAAACAGCTTCTTCTTGCTTCAGCTTCAACTTCAGCTTCTGAACAAATTGGTAAGTGAGAGGTCTGCAGAAATACACATCTGTTCCTCATTCACCCTGGCTGAGCCAGGCTCAGTCAGCCAATCATGCAGAAGGGCATTCATGCAAGCAGGCAGCCATTCAGGCTAACAGGCATTCAGGCAATTCACTCCATTCAGACACCCATAACAAAGAATGTGGATTGGGGCAAGTACCCAGCCTTTCAGAACACTACACTGCATTTGTGTCTTTTTCAGTCAGGGCTGTCTCATTCATTGTGTCACACACACAGAAACCAGATACCCACAACAGAGAATGTTAGTTAACTCCCAACTCCATTCACACAGGTCCCACCCCTAGGTTGTACCCACAACACAAAACTCCTGGGAAGGCTCCAGTCAGTCCGACAGGAGGCAGCCCCAGAGCCATATGTGGTATTTCCACCCAAAAGCCATTCAGGTGGAAGGGACGGAGTCAGGGCTTCTCAGGACTTTGGGAAACAAGGTAAAAGGCAATAGAAACCAAAAGGCCACAGTGGCCATCTTGCCATTGTGTAGGAATCCATTGATTCCTATGGCAGGGCCTGGGTATCCCAAGTGGAGGATACTCAGGGCCACTTCCAAGTCAGCATGTAGCTGCCACCAACCCATACCCTGCTCTGTGGGCAACACGCAGGTGCCCCAAACACAAATAAGTGGTACAATGGTGTATCCCACCTATTGGTACCATAAGAGTATTCCAGGGGTATTGTTCACCAAAAGATCAAATGAAGTTCTGTACTGCCAGAGGTCCAGGCTGAACTTCAGGGGCAGAAAACATAAGGAACACACACTCAGAGAATTGGCAGGACAAGTACTAGGAGACCCTGTCCCCCGATAAGGCATTTCCAGCATCACTGTAGGTCAAAGGCCTTTTTGGACAGGAGGGTGGCTTGGGATCCAGTGTCCACCAGAACTGATAATTCACACTGACCCTGATCATTTTCTCAACCTTGGCCCGACTCTGTGGAACTCGCTTCCCCCACATTTTCAACACACCCAAGACTATGACATTTCAAAAAGTACTAAAACGTGGCTGTTTCCATAGCACCAACCTCAACCTTGGAAACAACTGAATTTCCAACATCCCAATGACTAAATACACATATGGTCTCCCGACCTTGTCATCAATGAATACAGCCATTACTTCAGCTATGGACAACTGTATCACTGATCCCAGAATAATGATCGCCTTGGATCAAAACTCCTCCCAATTCCCTGTTCGACAAATCATCTAGTCCTGTGATGTTGCTGTGTCCCTCATGTGTCGCTGTGTACCACGGCCCCCTGGTCCCGGAATGTCGCTATGTATTCGATCTGTATTGCTCTCCCATCTAGTTACCGTGATGTCACTGTATGCCACTCTGTGCCCGTGTATTGCTGTGTACCCTGCCTCCCTCTTCCCCATGATTTTGATATGTAGCCCTCTAGCCCCGTCTTGTTGCTGTAAAACCAGCGCTGTCTCCATGTGCCCCTTGTACCCATGTCTCAGTGTGCACCACTGCCTCCCTCTTCCCCATGATGTCGTTATGTATCCCTCTACCCCCACCCTGTCACTGTAAACTCAACCCTCTGTCTCTCTGTCCCCCATTGTGCCCATCCACAAAGCAAATGCGCTTTGTAGATGAACTATCATATCATATCACACCTTATCACATCACTACGCTCCCTCTCTACTCTACACCATCACACAATCAGAGTACAGCTATACCCCTCGATAAATTTGGCCTAGCTGCTCACATATGAACATTACCCCATAAACACCTCATCACTCTAATAAAACGCAGCTATATCCCATGAAATACTGGCCTAGCTGCACACATAAGCGTCCTACAGGCCTAACGCAGCCAGAACCCTCTCTGGGTGTCCAGCCACCAGACTGCACACATTCAACTGATATCTCCACCACCACACCTAATGCTAGGATGCAGCTACCATCATACTTTTACATCGGCTGCACACATAACTGGTGCACCTACGATCCCTATGACACTAGCCCTCTCTACTCTCTCTACTGACCTGGACTGCTGTCCCCGAGGGGGTTCAACCAACCAGCACTTTGAGGTCATACCAATGATATATAGAACGCTATATGAATGCCAAATAACATAACATAACACCTTGACTGATGCATAGAATCTGCCTTATTTCTCCTCCAGGCTGCAAAGAAAGTGCTAGTTATTTGCCAGCCCGGTAGTCAGATTTTTAATATTGAACTCTGACCCCATGTGAACTGGGGCAATTTTCTGTGTCGAAGATCGGGAATCTGTGAAGAAAACGTTACAACTAACAATGGTCAGATTTGGGGAGTCATCTTTCTCATCCGATTCTCTGCTGTCCCACTTTCCCCCGATGCAGTTGTCAGAACCTGTTTGGGGGAAGGACATCTCCATTTCTATTCTATCTGGCTCACATTTTGGGGTTTGAATACTTTCTTGTTTTGGGTCGGTCTCCATACTTACCCTGCCCCACTCAGGGTCTTTTGGGACCCATTTTTGTTTGGGAGGGATCCCCTCCATTCCTGAAAGGAAGATTTCCTTACCTGAATGCTCCAGGGATTCTTCTCTTTCAAAGGGGATGATCCGGAGTTCCTCCATAAAGTGGGTTTTTCTTTGGCCTCTCCTAATTACACTTTTCTCTTTGGTTTATAACATTTTGGGGCTAGAAGAGTCACTTTCAGGCTGGCAGGTTTCTAGGGGTTACGCTTTGGTGAGAAAGGATGCTCACTCTAGGACTTGGCATCTCCCCTCTACCCGGGCCTCCTCCTCAGGAACCTGTGGTTTGTCTGACATTTCCTCCCATCATTTCCCTCCCTGGGGCATCAGCCCTGGGTGTTGGGGGAATTCTGGGAAGCAGGGTTAGGTTGAGGGTTGAACTGAGCCCTCAGCATGTGACCCAGGTCATCGGTCAGTGGCTGGACCTGTCACTCAAGCTGTGAGACCTTTTCTGGGTTGTAGGGAGGTCTCAAGTCATAACTCTTCTACTCCCGAAAAGGGTAACTGGCCCTTCTCCCGGAGTAGCTTGGATACTGGACATTTTCCCCATAATTATCCATCCTGAATCTCCTTTCTCCCGGGTTCAGGGATCTTTTGTCCTGGAACTGGGAAGAGAGTGGATTATTTTGGAAGTTCTGGTTCGGGGGATATCTGGTGAAAAAGTTCAAATTGGAAAATGCAGTGATACTTCTCTACTGGGGAAGTTTGGAGGGAAGTTTCCAGGGGCAGTACCTACCTGATTGGTTCCCGCCCTTGGGCTGGGGGAGTGTATACATACCCCAGGATTGGTTTGTTACCCTTGTACCTAGGACTTACATAGGTGACAGGGTCAGAGGGATCATTGTTTGGGGCCCTGCTTGACTACCATTCGATAGGGCTGGGTCCGAGGGGGTCCTCTACCTTTCATTCTGCTTATTGGCAGAAGGAGTATTGTTAGGCCCCCCCTCTCCAGATCCAATGGAGGTGTAGTTTTTACCTCTGCCACCTTTGCATTGCAGCAGCAGGGGTGTTAGATCGGTTGGGAGTTTTGAGGGTTGGGGGGTTTACTCTCAGTGGGCTTCTGGACTCATAGGTCCTGGTGGGGAGTTGAATCACCCAATCCAGGGTCCTTTGCTCATGAAAATCGTGCACCTACTGAGTCATTATTGTAATTGGGGAGCACATGTAAATATGTAGTTATGAACTTCCTACCATTTGTGTTCACCTGCCGGGAAGTCTGAGAAAATGCCTGCTTCAACTCCTGGACAAACTCCCTAGGTGCCTGATCCTCCCACATTGCAAATTACATTCAGTCTTCTGGGCCTTATGTGGTTCCTATGTATGGACTTTTTTTCAGAATGGCCTCCTTATAGGTTATAATGATTCTGGTGCTCCAGTCCCCAAAAGAAACTGGAGTTCTCCGGAGAGAACGTCCATTTCACAAACTCTATACAATTTACATCATTTTTAATTCCAAATGCAGATATCATTTGTTCATACAATTCTATATGTTCCACACTGAATACTTAGCGTTTTTATGGTATGGGGTCATGAAACGCTTTATGGTCTTGATCTGACTAATCGGGTCTTTGACAAACCCCTTTGTTTGTTTCCCTGACTTCCGTTTTCTCTGCACCGGAGTCCATTCACCTTCTGACGTAGAGCAGCTATTGGTACTCCTTTCCCTACCTTCTAGGTGTTCCCTATCTCTTTGAGACTGGGAATACCTCCCAGAACCACGGGGCCTGGACTCCTCTTGACTGTGCCACTGTGAATTATCAGGGTCCTTTACCCTGTATTCACCTTTTAGCACAGGATTATAAATCTCTTCCTCAGACTCATTCAACTGTGTAATCTCCCCCTTCAGAAAGTCTGGGGAAATTCACCTCTTCCCCTGAATGCAAGGAGGTTTTGAATATGCCCTTACTGGGCTGAAGCTTTGAATGTTCTTCTCCAGCGACACGAGCTAGGTGACATCCCTGCAATCTCATTTTTTTTTAAATCCAACCCCCTAATTTTCTCATGAAATGAATTTTCATGGTCTGAAGTACTCACGGTATTATTCTTAACTTCCCAGGACAGACTGATCTGACCACTATCTCTTCTGTGTGATGGAGGTGCGTACTCCTCAATCTCAGATAAGGACTGGCCTTCTGGATCAGTTTATATAGGCCTGGGTAAGTCTAGATGCCTCATGTTTCCATCAGCATTTTTGTTGGTGGAAAGCATGAGGTCCATTGGAGTCGGCCCATAGGAAGTTGTGGTTAACTGGCATGGGGTTCCTGATGGGGAGGGCATCACCCCTGGATCAGAGGGCCTTTTCCCATACCCTGATTGGTCAGGGTGCCTCAATGCCTGTTAGTAATATTTAATGTCATTTGGCAAACTCACACCTGCTTCTCTCTGTCCTCATTTTATGATGGTGTTCAGAGAAAATGCTTTTTAATTCTGACACCAGGGACTGATTGGCCTCAAGCACTTTACTCTGGGCCATTATTGGATCTTTCAATTCCTTGATTTCATTCCGACTTAACTCATTTTCATTTTGTGCGTCCTGCCTTGTGTGCGCATATTAAAAGTGGTTTGCTTTCAAAATATCAATCTCTTTCTCTTGCGTGTTTCTACACTGCTCTGCCTGTAACAGGTCAGCTTTGCTTGCCTCACATGCTCCATGAGTTCGACATATTAATGCATATTTCCAGTCAGTTCCTGAGAACCTGACTTACTCTTTTCTTCATCCATTTTCAACTGATGCACCTCTTGTGCAAGGACACTTTTAGCCATGTATTTTTCCTTCACCAGTTGAATATTCTGTTGTTTTTAAGTATTTAACTTCTGATAAATCTGATCAAAGTCAGTTTGGGAATCAACCCCTGTTATTTTTCACCTCCTTTATTTGTAATTGAAAGGCCATAAGGTCATCCAACAGCCATCTCTTATAAATAGTCTGATCATTGACATTATGTTGCAGTGTGCTCACATTTTCCATACACTCTTTATGTGCATCTTGCAGTGCAGAAAACTTATTTTCGAGCTCTGCACTCCCTTGCTGCTGGGTGGTTTCTAACTAATTGTTTTGTTGTTCCATGAGGCTTTCTTGTTTTCACTTGAAACTATGGATCTGCTCTGCTTGATCTTCTAACTGTTTAAGTTCTTGCTGTGCCTCATTTAGAATCTCAGTCTAACTCTGCGCACAGGCCTCACTCCTCTGCACTTGCTCTTCCATTAACTGCAAGTGGAAGTACAGATAATCTGTGAGCTGAGCCATTTGACTCAATTCTTCATGAGCATTATGGGTCATATGAAATGCCTCTAATGCATTGTGCCATATGCCACCTTCACATCAAATGTCCCTTCCTTCTGATGCAACATCTTGCATCATTTTGGCTTGCCAGTTCCCTTCATCCACCTTTGTCCACTCACCACAAATGAATAGCTTAGTAAGGAAATGTCTCCTGACATCATGTAATTCAATTGCACTCATTTTAAAAAATAGCATTTTTTTGCAAACATTTTTTTTAGAACTTCCTTTGCGCAGGGGGCAAACATCAATCTGTCACCGCTTAATTTCCACTCACAATGCCAAATCAAAAATCAATCTTCATTTTTCACCTATATACCTCCCTTGAAAAGATGACTTTCCCTCCATCTTAATGCAATTACATAGAAATTAAAAGTCTGTCACAATGTACTTGTCATGAGTCAAAAATAGCCAGCCAAATCCTGGCATTTGCAACGGTTTATTGAGAGGTCACCCTCAACACTTGGAGTTCTTTCCCTCCCCAATCAAGGTGTGCCACCAAAAACTGTTTAATGTCAATTATTTGTTCAGCCCCTATTTCTTATTCATCTCATACTCCTTGGATCCCCTCCTGAGCTACTAATAAGCCATGAACCAGGCCGGTGTACAGGAAATGTGTTTGTATTCATTTGGATGATAGGTAATAGAGATCACACTTCATGTTAAACAAATAAATCACACAAGCTGATTGGGAAAACACAAATCACAATACTTTACTTTGTACTGATTTCACTTCAAGAAATAATCAACACTGGTCAACGAACAAAATCAGTTTACATATGCAATGTTGTGCAATTTCGATTTGCATGCACGCTTAAAGGCTACCAGTTTGGTTTACAGATTTGTACAAATGCATATGGCAATTATTACTTCACTCATACTTTTGCTTTAAAATAAACACAGGGTGGTTTTGCAGTTTGTTTTTCAGACCCCCCCTACTTCGGTCTGAGTTGGGGACATCAGACAAAAAAATTTGATGATTTAGGAATTTTGGATTTCAGACCCCAATCCACTTAGAGGCCTGTGTTGGGGAAGCTGGACTGAAAAAATTGGGATTATTTAAGAATGTTGGATTTCAGACCCCACTCCGCTTAGAGGCCTTTGTTGGGAAAGTTGAAAGTGTGGGGATTTTTTTGGTTTAGGAACAATGACACCCCTCTTCCTAAAAGAAGTCGGGGTTAACAAGAAAAACAGGATTACCCAATTACATTACAGACTATAATCTCCAGCACACACTGGGAATGAGATTTGTTTATTTTGAATTTTAACAAAAATCATCTGTGGTGTTCCACCAAGGGGAGTTAATAAATTAATATTTTTAGTTAAATAGCTAAGGATCTACAGAGTTTTGCCCGCCCCCACCCACTGTAAAAGGAAAAGAATTTAAGGCAAGCAGATTCCCCACCTTTTGGTTTCAAGGGGCTCAATTCTACTTACATTGAAAACCTATGTTGAAATTTCAGGAATGCCAGCTGCATTTTAGGACCCTCTTGGAGGACAGGGCAGGCGTCTGGTCACACCACTCTCAAGGATGCTCCCTAGCTCATACCCATAGGGCCCAGTCAGCTTTTATGCCTTCCCAGCAATAGACAGCTTGATCCAGATCCAATTTCAGCAAATCTCCTTTTGGTGTTTCCTTGCGGCTGTCAGATGGTAATTTTTAGCAGATCTCCCTCCCTCTCACAGTGCATCCACTTTGTATACCAGTGATGACGGCATCAAGATTTCATTATTGGACGGTGCCCTGCAAGAATTCTAATTTTCCCAATCAGGATTGTACAGTTACCCTTCTCTCCCCACCCCAGGTCCATCCTCTCTCTAAGGATTGGTTAAGAAGTCTAGAGCAGAAGCACTTCAACTCCCATTTGAAATCCCCTTTTTTTCATGTCAACTTTTTGGCAAAAAGTACTTATGTGGCAAAAACGCATAATTTATTGTTAACTTCTATAATAAATATATATATTCTGCTTCAGCTAATCATGGGGAATTTAATAAAACAACAGCCTGGTCCGCACCATACTGCGTGTGTCGCAATTTACTGCCGCTTGTATAAAAAGCATAATAGTTATTTGGCAGTGTCAGAATCGAGTCTACTTTCCTTGTCTGCTGTTGCTTTTAGAGGAGGAGTTTTGCCTTTGAGCAGGGGTGTTGCTAGGTCTGTAAAAGATCCAGGGCTATGTTAATTTTGGCACTGTCAGGACGGGGGCTTGCTAGCCTTTTTGGTTGTAACCCCTGAGCTTCTATCTGGGGCTACAACCAAAAGACCAGGGGCTACAGCCCCCCCAGCACCCCCAGCAACGCCTCTACCTTTGAGACCTGCTGTGGTATGCTTAGAGTACAACAGAGTTACTGCAGAAGTACTGCAGTCTTTGGCAGTCTATGGCCGCAATGGCCACTAAGGACGCTGCATTTACCTCCAAAACCCTGTCAACGGGGAAGGAGGAGGATTGTCATCTGAGGGTTTTGCAAACTCGCAATGGAGAAAACATGCACAGTGGTTTAGTAAGTAACCTTTGTGGAACTACAAACTTTACTACAAACCTGATCATACAACAACCAACCTCTTCAGGGAACATTGTATTAAATAAAACACTTAGTAAAACATGGCCAGTCACGAACACAAAACAAATATTTACGCCTTTGAGGCTTCCCACATTGGTAGAAGCTTAAGTGGCCTAGGTGAAGGCCTGTGAACTCTTACTTTATGAGGGTGGACCCTCACACCAAGAAACTCCGGTGCACAACTTAAACAGCTCATGTGAAGAAAATGCAAACTCAGCTGAAAAGAATCTTGACACACCATTGAGGGAAAATGCCCCCCTATGGCGTCAGAAAAATTCACCTCTGGTTCCCATCCTGGTACAGAAACTCCCAGGCTCACATATGCACAAGGGGAGCCGGTGCCACCTGTCGGAGGAGAGATGGTGACGGCCTCCGCAGAGGGTTTGGATCCTAAGTGTGGGCCGGTGGGGGGCCGTAGTAAAGTAGAGGACACCACGGATAGCAGATACGGCCTAACTCCGCAGATTGCTGGAATTTCCCCAAAGCTCTCCACATGGGGTCCCCTCTCGGCTCCTTTCAAAGGAAGGGGGCCCGGGAAGGTCTCCTCCCCCTACATTGCCTGTGTATCGACAAGGAAAAGGGGAGGAGGCGAATGACCCTAAGGCACTCAGAGAAAAGATACATCAATATGAGAACGACGACCGTAATAAGTTCCTGTTCGAGGTTTCCATTCAAGTGCATGCACACCACGGTGCTAGCTTTCGGTCTGATAGTGTAAACCAGGCTTTGGAAACCGGCTCCATAGAACAAGAAGAAGAAGATGAAAACGATTTTGAAATGCAAGCGCAAGTGGGCTCAGACATTGGGGAAAGCTTGCCCTCAAGGAAGAAATCTGCCAAAACAATAAAATGAAAAGAAAACGTAGTAAAAAAAACACTTCCCCCGTAGTGCACAAAGAAAACAAATCAGAAAACAACCGAATCGGAACGATGCTGACATGGTTACTGGGTTAATGAAAACAGCAAACTCTGCTGTCGTAATGGCAAATGAAAAAAATCAGCAAAGCCAATCAGGAAAAAAGAAGAGTGGAAAAAACAAAACAAGAAAAAAACTCTCCAAAAAACCCTGTTTACCACCGCACTCAAAGATTTCTTTAATAATCAATCAATGGGCCTCATTACGACCCGTGCGGTAACCGTGCCGCTAGTTGCGCCATGGTTGCTGCTGGTATTTTACCGATTCCGCCATGGTGAATGGCGGAATTACCGCCCCATTCCAAGGTGTGTGGGGTTGGTAATTCCCCATTCACCATGGCCCTTCCCCATTCCCATTTTTGCCCCCATAGGGCACAATGGGAATGGGGAAGGCGGTCATTACGGTACCGCAAATAGCGGTACCGTAGTTACCTTCAAAGTCACTTTACGGGTCCCGTACTTAACGGCTGGTAAAACCAGCCGTTATGGTAGGGACCCGCAAAGGGACCTCGTAATAGGGCGGTAAGGGATTACCGGTACCCTTACGGTACCGGTAAGCCCTTACCGCCTGGGTCGTAATGAGGCCCAATGTAAAAGAAAGCTTGATATAACAGGGGAACTTTCTGATGCAGAAATTCTGGAAGCTGTGCAGGAGCCCTTACCTCAGGCAATAGTGAAATCTCAAAAAATCGATGTTCTTACAAAGATGCTAGAGCCAAGCACTAAACCAAGTCAGGTTTCACTCACGTCTACAACTGGGGAGGGGCAGACAACAACAACAGAACCAGTCAAGTGGGTAGAGCCTTTTAAGTTCCATCCACAGATACTTGAGCCCGAAGCGATTTTGGAAAACACAAATGAAGGAGGAAAAAAAGAAAACTAAGTCTTCTGAATGTTTGCTCACCAATTTCCAAAGCGTCAGGCAGTGTGCCTGTCCTCGAAATTTCTGTGGCTCTGGGGCTTTCTATGTCGCAAAGAAATAATACAAAAGAAACATTTCCTTCAAATATCCCATCAGGAACAGTACAGGCAAAATAATTGAATTACATACCCCACGAGATCTAAAGACTCGGCAGGTAGAGCCCGAGAACGTGCTAAGAACGTGCTATTACGGCTCTTTCAAGTAAAGAAAAAGAAAATCAAAACCGGGCGTTGACTTTGGGTCTACCTATAAGTGATGAAAATGCAAGCATTGATCACACTAGACGAGAATTGTTGCTGATGTCCCAGCGCTCCCCGCTCAAAAACAGAAGAATTAGTGAACTTCCACCAAATACACCTAAAGAAACTCTGTCAAAAAAACCTGACCTCTTGACTATAATGTCAGCAGTAACAATCGCATTAGCGGCGTTCAGCAAACTCTACGGGTCGCTAAATTACACCATAAAAGATCATACAACCATCACAGCGATGATGCATACAAAGCTCATATACCTGGAAGGGTACATTATTGCCATGGAACAGAGGCACAAAGAGCAGGAGGCGCTGGTTTCAACCCAAAGTGGATTCAGCCATAACGAAGGGGGAAAGGCGAAGTCGCTCCAGAGAGAGACTCAAAGCAAACTTGAACAATGCACACAAACCTTAGTAGAAAATCATTGCCCTATATCGATGGAACCGACGAGACCCAAGACCATCAGTGTAAACAGGGAAAATGCAACGCATCCAATGGTAGAGCAGGGACAAAAAAATGCCTTAGTACACTCGAAGAGGTACGACTACAACAAAGAATTCCCCATCTTTGAATACTTGAGAAACAAACCAAAAGATATCGGAACGAAAAAAGACAAATTATACTCTGCCGAGCAGGGTCAGAAGAGACACAAATAGCTATCAGCAAGATTTCACAAAGTGGTCTACTGACTCCAGCTTCAAAGAAATCACAATTTACTAGGGACAAGATAAAGACAATAGATGACATACATCTGCAAACAGAAAAAGGTCCCTTTCGAGTGATTGAGGCAAACTCACTTATATCTGTGGAAGGTTTTTTGGCAGACCATGTGGCAATGGACATAAGTCACATCTTTTGGACGACTCGGAAAAGCCACAAGAGAAAAATAATACATGAGAAGAAAGAGAGACTTCCCGTCTACTAGAACCTGTAGTCACAGACCAATCACCAAAAAACTGTACTCTAGGAGTGAGTTTGTTTCTCACCCTGGAAGACAGATGCAAAAGATTGAAGAGTACAGCCGACTGGGGCGGTCATATTTCCACGGCAACCGAGCGAAGGATAGAAGAACTGGCCAGTTACTGTAGAAAAAATCACACTTTAGAGAAAATGAAAAGGAGGAAAAAACTTTTGAAAAGAGGTCTAATATATCCAGACCCAAATTCCAAACTTGCACAACGTTTGGGAAAAGCCTGGACAGGAGAGGGGAAGGTGTGAGAATGTTTAAACTTGAACAAACATGAGACAACCATGAGGAAACTGTTTTGAGCCTCCTATGCCATACTCACAGCCTTAAGGACAGAATACCTTATTTTAGTTGAGCCTTATCATGAGGGTCTCAAAGCGAAATCCTATCTACATATGGTCCCTTCTGCCATAAAGTCCAGGACAAAGGAAACAGAGAAAAATGTCTTGAAGCCGGGATACATTGTCACAGAGATGAGAGGAAAAACTCATGACTCGGAGAAATTGGACGATGGAAAAAATTCTGAAAAGCAGCCTGGCATATTAAAATATACAAACCACTATGTGTCAAGAACAAACGAATACCATAACCATAGAAGTTTCAGAGCCAGGAATTTAGATCAATTCAGCTCTAAGAACAGGAAAAACAAACAGACCACTTGTAATGGGCAAAGTGAAGAAGAACGACAACAGGATAAAGAGCAAAGACTAGAAAAAGTGTCCGGATATACCAAGGAAATAGAACTTATGCGACTTAATGATGGATCTGAAGAAATGAGATCCTCAAGTGGCGCTTTGCACAAAATAAAAAAAATATCATACAAGATCTGCACCCCAAGCGACAGGAAGAAACAGAAAAAGCAACAGCGTCTGCAGCACTGACACATCTGTGGGCATGGATGTCAAAAGCATTAATATCACATTTAAAAAAATAGCAATGCACCTTTTCAACTCGACATTTACAAAATACAGGCGACACAACGACACCTGAGGTTTCGCTCCTGGAGCTGAGGTTGGGTTCTTGGAATACGAGTGGCCATCAACACCTCACAAGAACTGGTGACATCGATTTAGGAGTTTTTGACATCCTCTGTCTTCAAGAAACGTGGCTGACCGAAAATCCAACTTTAGACGGCTACGCTCTGGAAATATCTCCGGCTCTGAAAGGGTCTAAAGGGAAACCATCTTCGGGCCTCATTACCATTTTCGTTCTGGCAGAGGCATCCACATCAAAGAGACTCTTGTAGCAAACAGCTCTGTGCTGGCAATGCTCGCAATTTGGGAATCAATTAATGCACTACATGGGAAAAAGGAAAACACACTAATAGCAATAATTAATATCTACTGGAATCCCAAAATGATTACGAACAAGAACTATCTCTCAATGATGGAAAAGATAATCGATGATGTTTATGTGCAACAGGTCAACTGCAAACATTCACAACAAAAAAGCAGCATGGACTTGGAAAAGCCTTTCCGACTCTAAGTATAAAAAAATGGAACGAACTTCCCACCTCACTGAAGCTCGAGTCCAACTACACTTCATTCCGTAAAAAATTGGAAACATTACTTTTCAATTAACTCCGCGGAACAGGCTAAATCTCTTTGAGGAAATCGGTCAATTTACTTGTGTCCTGTTTATCACTATTCGTTGTCCTGTCTTCTTGTCAGCGCTCTGATGCCCGTGGGCTTTCAGCGCTTTACAAATAAATAAATAAAAATAAATCAAGTCCTACATATAATTATGTGTGGGGACTTAAGCGCAACTTGTAGGCTGCCGGAAAACAAGAGAAGAAAATCTCTTTTGGAGGAACATGGGGTTCTTTGGACCGAATTGATGGAATCAAGACAACTCCTAAATACGCAAGAGCTGTTTAAACAATCCAATAATTTCCCAACCTGGGAAAGAGAGGGAGCCTTGGCTACTATTGACTATATTTTTGTGTCACGTGCCATGTTACCAGCAATAGCAACATTTGAGGTGATAAAGAGTAATAGAAGCGACCACAACTTACTGTCTGTAACATGGGTGATGGTGACATCTCAGAAAATAAAGACAAATGCTGACCTTGAATCCAACACGCAAGGAAACCGAGTAAGGCTAACTGCAAGGAACATCAAAGAACTGACGACGAACTATAGGGTCGCTGTCGAGACTTGCCAAACATCACACTACCAACCTTTGTTGAGTTTATACAATGTCCCTAAAAAAAACTTCAGCTCCAAATAAATTTTAAAAAACACACAATTTTGACAGCATTTTGGTGGAGAAAAGATGAGAGATGCGCAAAATCAAAAGACTAGCGTCAAAACATAAGTCCGGAAAGAGTTTGAAATTGTCACATGAAGAAACAAAGAAGTATAAAACTTGGGTAAAGAACCACCGATAACATTATACCAGCAAGACTCGGAAGCTATGCTGAAGTTGGTGAGTGGCCGAAATCCTCGTGAATTCTGGTCCTTGATAAGATCAGCAGAACCGTACCTGGAAAAGACGATCGCAAATAGTGTAGGAGAAGCTGCATGGGTGGAGTATTTTAAAGCTTTTTTTCACTCGTCATTGAACATCACTTCTACTAAGGAGGATGGAAACAGCTTCCATTGGGACAATTTACATGACAGTGGCATCATTGAAGATGTCATACGAAGGCTAAAAACATCAAGAGCACCGGGACCTGACAGCCTTACAAACATAGATTTGAAGTAACATCCGGCGGAGTTGTCAGCCTTTATCAGTACAGTCTTCAAACGATGTTCAGAAACCAAGACCATACCATCGTCCTGGACATCATCAATAGTGTTGCCCATTTACAAGAAGGGGAGCAAGGAAGACCCGAGAAATTACCGCCCGATCGCATTACTCGATGTGATCGGGAAGGTCTTCCGGTCTCTTTTGTTCACTCGTTTTCAAACTTGGCCGAAAAATGTGACCTGTGCTGACCCGTTCCAGGCAAGTTTCAAGAAAAACACAGGAACCTCGATAAATATTATGCTTCTTAGCATAATAAAGAGTAAGATCATGGAAGGGAGCCCAAGGATTTTTCTCGCCTTTATCGACCTGGCTAAAGCTTTTGACCAGGTCGACCGAGAGAAACTTTGGGAGAAACTTTCGACTTGGAACTGTCTGCCAACAACCTTAGAACCAATCAAAGCCCTTTATTTGAAAACTAGGATGAGAGTCCGTCTCAGTCAACAGGGTCTGTTATCAGAAGAAATACCCACCGCAAGGGGGGTAAAACAAGGTTGCCCCCTTATTTGGGAGATTTCAAAGAAACCGAAAAAAGTGTGAGATCATTCCCGACAAAAACTGGACAAACAACGATATCCCGGCTGTATATGCGCATAACATGATCCTTTTAGACCATATGGCCATTGGTCTGCAAAGACAATTAGACAATCTTGCCAAGTACATTCGTGCAAACAACCTAGAAATCAATAAAGGAAAAACAAAAGTGATGCTGTTGGAAAAATCAAGAAAGAAGAAGCAAAACCTACGATGGTACTTGGAGGATTCGCAAATTGAAAAAGTCACTGAATTCACGTACTTGGGTGTTATGTTAGACAGCTTCAGAGCGGAAAACACCATGCAGAGTGCACTCTGGGAGAAAACTAGGAAACTCACGTTGCAAGCCCTAGCAGTGGATAAAAAAATTGGACGATTGTCCCTTTCACCAGTAATTCAATTTTACAGAACTAAGGTGATTCCAACATTAGCATACGGAGTGAATGCGATTCCGAACCTTGCAAAGATCATTTGGCAAAAGCTAGAAGCTTACTTTTGAAGAAGTGTTTTGAATCTACCAAAATCAACCCCAATGCCATCAATTAGACTTGAATTGAGTCTACTCTCATTAAGGGCAATAATCGAGTGTAACGGGATGATGCTGTTCAGAAAATCAATTTTGTTGGAAAGGCTGGAGATCTTCAACTTGTTAAATACCGAGGCTACAGAACCTCACTGCAAAATGCTGAATGCCTGGGTAATAGGAAACAAAGAAAAGTTGGAATCAGTATAATGTACAGTAGAAGTTCTAATCCAAAGCACGCAAAGGGTAAAAAGGAAAATGGAGGATATGGACTGGATTTTTACGCTAGAAACTGCTGCTAAGAATAAACTGACAACCCATTTGCCGCCATTTCATAAAAAGCTAAATGAAACACAGGACTTCCTGAAAAAATTCCCTAACAAAACTTTAAGAAACGTGTTCCTTCGGGCCCGACTAAACTTATTGTATACAAATGAAATATGAGCAATCAGAGATCTTTCAACCTCTAATAAATGCAGATTCTGCAAAGATGTGACTCAGATTGAAACAATAAGACACCTCCTGCTGTCATGCACAGAAACACAGGAAATCAGAAGACCTTATTTAAAGCACCTATGTTCTCAATTCCTTCTGAGCGAAGAAGACATGTGGTGGTGCCGTCTTATTAGTGGAGAAAAAACTGCATGGACAATAGCAACAGCAAAAATACTTTTACAAATATTGCAGAAAATAGAAAAATGATACGATCTGGGAGAAGTGTGTAAAGACTTTCAAATCTTTGTCTTATCGTTTTACGTTTATACTATTGAAAATTTTGATCAGTGATAGACATTATCCTTGTAAAAATCACTGTGGTGATTAAAACAAGTAAGTACAAATAATAATAATAATAGTTATGAACATGCAATTTACTCTCCAAGTGCCAAATTTTACCCTCCACCAGTTCGCCAACTCTTAAAATCGGGACATGTTCAGAGCAGCCAGAAACATTTTTTAGCTTGCCATTACTATTCTCTAAGTCGCAGGTGGATGAATTTTACTTCAACAAAATCGCCTGGAATTTATCTTTAAAATGACACATACATAAATGCAGTATGACTTTGGGTTGCTGAGAAAAATGCATAATTTATGACAGCTCACCCACGAGCTCGGCGTCCCCAGCACTTACCCCCTCTTCCCTCTTCTTTTCTGCACTTGCACGTTCTGAATTTTCACAAGGCATAGTAGATTCGTCTTTCTTCCTCTTCCCCCTCTGCTCTTAATATAATGTTGTAATGTATTTCCCACCCTCCCTTCTTGCCTTGTGTGTGCTTTGAAACAGTATATTCTTATTGTATAAGCGCCTAACAAGCAAACAATAAATACATTAATTAATAAATAGTCCTTTTAAACTAATAGGAAATCTTCCGCTTATGCAAATATGAGCTCCAATTACTCCAGGCCATTTTCCATTCCTGGCCAGCATGTGACCAGAGCTTCCTGGACTGTGTTTTTATTAGCCTCTTTGTTGTTTGAAGTTGATAAGCTGCCGGTCGTAAATGCTTGGGAGAGATCAGCTACACAGAGATCTCCCACTACAGATAATGAGTTAGGCTGGACCTGTGATGTCACGAGGCCCTCCTGCCATCTGTCATCCTGTCCTGTTATCTAAAATGGACCACCATTTCGATCTGAAAAACCTCCTATTTACTTGTATTTTTTTTAAGAGTTCAGCTTCTCTTGATTGCAGCTCCACTCACATTTCAGTCATATGCACTGGCTAGGCCCTTTGACATTCACATAAATAAGCCTTCAGAGACAACCAGTTTGGGGAAAGTTTGTTTCCAACACCCTTAGCAGGCCACACTTTATTGCAGTTGTAAATAGCTTCGATGCAAAAGTCAGGCTTGCAGTGGGGGAGTTCTTTGTGAAATATGCCCAACAACAAGCAAAAGGGTATACGTCAGGCCTAAATTAAATGTTCATGTGACCCATGAAAACAAAGTGGCTCTTTCTTTTCACTTGTTGCAGTATTTTACCTGATATCTTTATGTTAGATGGGGAACATTTTTTTCATGGCTTGCTTTAAAACTGTAAACGCACATGTAAAGCCATTTTCATGTCAGTGTTTGCAAATCCTGCTTTTGATGTGAAAGCAGACTTTCAATTTCTTCTACCACTTGTTGGAGGGGACATGATATGCCGGAGGTCTGGGGATTGCTATGAGCTCATCCGTTCAGCTCCCAGGGGCCCAACAACCCTTTCCCCAGACAAACGGAGTACTCAGCAAAGGGCAAGTTAAAATTGTTGTTCTTTACAAAAATCAACAGGGATCATACAGGACATTCACAGATCTACAGAATCTCCAATTCCAAAAGACATGCATGCCCTTTTTGAAACAGAATTACGTCAGCACCTGGTCCTCCCCAAAAAACCTATCAATCACGTTTATTGGGTGCTTGTACTGGTAGACCCTATAGATGGTCAGTATACATCATAGTCTACTGGTTCTTCCATGTCAGGTGCTTCTGCTTTTGCCTATGGGAGTGTTCTCCATGATGCAACATTGTTCACTTGTTCATGTTTCGTTTCTCATCTGGGTTGCTGAGAACTGTTCGTCGTCTCACCACAGGTGAATACGCATTGGCTAGCTCGGCCGCATCACATGGTTGTGGACCACAGAATCGAGCTCTCCAGGTCTGCAATCATGAGGATTTATTCTGCTTTTCCGCAGCTTGCCCCTTGCCGTTTGAAATTTGCAATGTGCTGTTTATCACTGACCTTGGCTGTGAGCTCTGGCCTTCCCGCTCTGTGCTGCCTGGTTCTTCGTTCCTCGTCTTTTGTCCAACAGCTAGAGGCCTTCTGTGATTTTTATTAGACTTATACTATGATTCCTACACACTTATATCATTTTATATTTCCTATAGGTTAGTTCTACTTGTTCCTACCAGGCTCTTTATATGATCCTGTAATTCCATAGAGTTAGTTGCCATAAGCATCTGCTAGCTTGCCCTGCATCTCTTTGTTGCCCTGCGTTAAGCATTTCTGCACTTGGCTAATGAAAAAAATAATAAAAGCTTGGACAGTATGTATATGTATCTGTCCTCTTACTACAGAACTGTTTAAGCATGTTCTTTGTGTATATGACTGTGTATTTGTGTAAGCAGCGCATGGTTGCGAGTGTACTTCATGACTAACAAGGCTATGTCATGGTGTCACTAATGACGTCAGCACAGTGGTTTCTCTGCATCTAGTCAACATTGTCCATTATGGCATTTGATCCATGATCACTGTTCAAGCAACTGTATCCATAAAGACATTCACTGGATAAGGTTGGAATGGCTGTCTGAGAGAATATCTCTCTCCATATGTGTCAGTCAGTGGTGCTCCTGGGGGTTGTCTGAATAATGAGTGACTTTGGAGTTCGTCACTCTTTCAGCCGTCAAGCTTTGTAGGGCTTGATGTCACCCAGATGGTTCCAAACACTCTTTCCAACCAGTTTAATTGCTCACTCAGTCATTTTTTCAACTGTATATGGACCCGTGAACTCGGGTGCGTCCCAACATCTAGAGAAACTGCGGAGGTGAACTTGGTCTCCTGGGTATACAGGTGGATGCTTAAGTAAGTCCACTGGGCTGTTGACGCTGTCACTTTCCTCACTGACTTCAAGCCCGTCCTGGTGTCGTTGTATCTGGAGAGAGATAAAGGAGGCACTAGCAATCAAGGAAGTCACATATTCATACATTTCCTGGCCCAATCCATTGGCAGCATTTTCTGTGTCTTCACTGCTATAGTGGGAGGAGCCTGGGGACGTTGCATGCGTCGACCTGTTATCACCTTGTGAGGGGTTAAATGGTGATCAGACCCGAGCGTGTTACGCAAAACGAACAGGGCTATGGGTAGGCAATGCAACCAATTTTGATTGAGACTCTTTTTTGGTTTTGGCTATGGCTTCTTTGAGCCGGGCATTGATGCTTTCCCGCACCGCATTCGCTTGTGGGTGAAAAGCACAGGTACATTTGTGTTGAATGCCTAGCAACATTGTAATATGCTGAAACATCTCATCTGCGGAGTGAGGGCCATTGTCAGACCGCAGGACCTCACACATGCCCCATCGTGGGAATACTTCCTGAACCAGGAATGTTGCCGTTCTAAGGGCGTCAGGATGAGAACAAGGACCAGCCTCGATCCAATTGGAAAATGGACACACAACCACTATCATGAAGTGGTAACCTTGGCAAACTTGGATCATGTCAACATGGAGATGTTGGAATGGACCAAGTGGGTGAGGTATGACTCCTCTCCCTATGCTCAATGTATGTACTGAAGTGAACTGTTTCCACGTTAAACAATTACTCATGAACTCGGCCACATGTTCTGCCAAGTTAGGACAGAACCATGTTTCTCCAATATGGGTGGTAAGCAACTCCTTCCCTTTATGTGTTGGATAATGTAATTGTTTTAGTGCTGTGTGTAATAATGCGAGTGACATAACCACTTTCCCTGTGTTGTTTTGCCGCCATGGGGCATCTGTTGGAGATACTGTACATCCCCTTCTAAGTCACAGGTCATTTTCCTCCCTGGGTGAAGCTCCCTGCAGCTCCATGATTTGTGTCTCTGGTAATATGTTGTACCCCTCTTAGAGTATCATTGTTTTTGCAGAGTCGCATGCGTGTGATGAAGCCTCCATTTCTAGAAGGTCCACAAAGTATGCAGCGTATTTTGCCTCTGCCTCTGATGTTTTGTTTCCCCTTGAGATAGGGTCTTCCCCTTTTGTGTGTGCTTGGCATTTCACAATTGCCAGATGCTCTGGCAGATGTATGACGTCTACCAATCTGCCCAATAGGAGTGAGTGCTGCACCCGTGTTTAATCAACATATCTTAAGCCCCTCCTCATCCAATGAGACAGCCCAGAATGCACTGTGGATGTCAAGTAAGCTGAATATGAATAACTTGTCACTTCCTTTACCCTGCTGCACTCCAATGCCAATATTAAGGCCACTAATTCTGCTGCTTGTGCTGTGTAATGTGATGGCAGTCGTGGGCTTGTCACTACCTCCCTTTTCCCATCTCCTCTCAGCCTCGCTACTGCTGTCCCACTATGTCTTTCCATATCTGTCTGGTCCATTGTTGAGGACCCGTCAATATAAAGCACGTCTCCCCCTCAAGTGCATCCTCCTATACTTTGTGAGTGTCACTGAATTCTTCTATGTCGGCTATGCAGTCATGTGCGTAGTCACCCTCCTCTAAAACGTCGGCGATAAATGTTGCAGGGTTGACAAGTCTGCATCTCACTACTTTGAGAGCTGGATTGGATGGCAACACATCATACCTCTAGGCTCTCTGTGTTATCATTGTGCACTATGGTCTTTCCAGTATTGCAAAGACAGCATGCTCCACGTAAAGAGTGGTGCTGCATCCCATGGTAATACTCGCTGATTTCCACTGCAAATGCGGCTGTAGCCAATGCTTGTTCACATGGATAATGTCCTCCCCTTAATGGGTCTGGTTTCCAGCTATAATATGCTAGTGGCTTGTGTCCTAGGCTAGTCTTCTGTGTCAGTACTGCTGTCATGACTACTCTATCGGAGTTCGAGAACAGAAATAAATCCTTTTGATAGTCTGGGATCCCTCACACTGGAGCTGTGCATAATGCTTCCTTCAGCTCGTTAAATGCTGCAGACATTTC
This sequence comes from Ambystoma mexicanum, assembly GCF_040938575.1. Lineage (NCBI taxonomy): Eukaryota > Metazoa > Chordata > Amphibia > Caudata > Ambystomatidae > Ambystoma > Ambystoma mexicanum. The sequence continues at coordinate 1,198,857,005 of NC_090925.1, forward strand.
TGTTGTCCATCCTATTATTTTCTCCCCTTTCTTTGCTTCCTATAGTGCACTTAACAAGGGTCTGGTGTATGTGCTCTAGTCAAATACCCATGCTCTGCAGTAATTACATAGTCCCAAGAACTGCTGCATCTCTCTGACTGTTGTGGGTTTTACTGTCTTATGTATAGCATCTGCCCTCTCTGGCCTCACTCGTCAGCCATTTTGGGAGATCATCTGTCCAATGTACAACACTTCTGTCTAGCAATATTGCAGTTTGACCTTGTCCACCTTGTATCCCTTGTCTGCTAACACTGTCAGTGCATAACATGTGTGCTGAGTCACTTCTGCACTGTTCTTCTGTCTTGCTACAAATCAGTATGTCATCCACATACTGTATGACTGTGCTCTCCAGCTGTACATTGCCTAGGTCCATCTGAAGGACCCTATTGAATATGGAAGGTGATTCACAGTACCCTTGAGGAAGTCTTGTATGTTTCCACTTCTTATTTCTTGAGAGTGGGTATTGTTTGATTCATGGTAAAATGGCTCCTGGCTTCAGCTGATCTGTTGTCTTGAATAGTTCTTTGTCGTTGACCGGGGTCAACCTCTATCCTTCTACTATGGCGATCACTGCCCGCCATGGCCACCGTGTGTCACCTGTCTCATGTACTGCTATCCAATCGTCCCCCAAGATTACTGCCTCTAATTGTCGTGGCACTACTGAGACATCCAGCTCCCCAGAAATGGGTTTCCCCCACTACGATGGTGGCTGTGCCAGAGGCTGGTGTGTTTCTGCAGGTATGTGTTCAGTGTCTGTCCTTGTTGTGGTGTCTGGTCCTGTGTGTGATACTCGTCCTGCACACTTTCAAAATGTGTCCTATCTGTCCGTACACCCAGCATTGGGGTTTCTCTCTTCCCTGCCCTTGTAACTCCCCAGAAAATCCCACTGGGTCCTTCTGCATCAGTTGCCCATATCCCCGAAACCCACCTGGAAATCCCTGTTGATTGTCCAATATCTGTGGGCCGTACCCACGTCCTCTAGGTGGCTACCCTCTACCTCGAAACCCGTGCTGCGCATTCCCCCGCCCCATGAATCCTCAACCTGTGGGTGGCAGTGCATACTGCGTCTATGTTGTCCCTTATTCTCCCGTGCTTGTCAACACTGCCCCTTGTATGGCATATTTAGATAGCTTCTTCTGTACTGGCTTTGCTTCCTCGTGCTTCCTTTCCTCACGCTTTTTCCTCACGTTCTCTTGTAATAGCCTACAATAGTGTACTATCGTGATCTGTATTTCTGTCCATCCACACCAGTTTCTTGAGTTGCTTTTGCACCTGCTCTGGCAACCCTTGGCATAATATGTGGTAGAACAATACTAATGTTTTGTCCCACGGTTCTCGCCAAAGCTCTTGAATCATCTGAATGTAGTATAAGGAGTCTTCATCTTCTCACATTTTGCATGCCATAATCTCACTAATGTCTGATGTGTCTGGGTATTGTGTCCTTAGAGATTCCCATACGGCCAATCGACAGTTAGCAAATGGTGAACCATTGTGCATCGTGTCCTGGGTGGTTACTCATGGTACCCCGCCCTTCTCCATTCGTCATCATCGGCCTCCCCAAGAATTGCCACTAGTAGCCCCTTTAAATCCCCCATGGCTAATTTCTGTCCCGCTGTCATTCTTTCCATTTCAAATATCCATTTCCCCACACCCGCAGTTAACAAATGTGGCCTACACCTCATGTTTTCCTTATCTATGTGCTTCCATGGAATATACTAAGGTCGCCCCCCCGACCCCTTTTCCAGTAGGGGCAACTGAGAACCCAATCTCTCCATTTGTCCCTCGTGCTAGCCTGGTCTGCTTGTCAGGTCGGTTGGAGTCTTTAATGTCAGTGCATGGCTCCCCCTTCTGTCACCCTGGGAGATCCCTAAGCCTCTGCACAAATGGGATCAGGTAATCTAGACTGCATAATGCATCCCTTGACTGCTGTGATCGATCGCCCTTGTCACCCTTAGATCCCCCTGTGCCCTTTCCTACTTCCTAGGTCACATTTCTGTCTGTGCTTTCCCCGTTGACTTATGCTTGGGTCACCCACTTCCCTCATCCTCACTTCCCCCTGCGTCTCTGAGTCGGTGTCCATATTGCTGCAAAATGTTTCTGTGAAGCTCAGCCTCCTAGAGGCCATGTCTGTGCTGGGCTCCCCTGCAAAGTCAATCATATTCTCGCTATCCCTCTTGTTAGGCAAGATTGTGTAGAGGAGGAGCCAAGTACCCCTACTCAAACCACCCTGCCCTTATTACCTGTCTGTTGGAAACCAGAGTATGAGACATACACGGAGCAGTTGAACAAACAAAGAGAAGAGCGTGGACTCTGTGAAGTACCAATAAGAGTAGCAATACCTAAGAAAATCTGGTTGGTAAGGTAGCCATTGAGAAAACCGTATCTGCATACAAGACAATATGATGGCCATTTAAATGAGATTCCTGTAGAAGCAGAGCAGATGAATGGCAAAGGTGAATGGTGACATCACACAGAAAGAGATGACGCACACAGAAGAGATGCAGAGACCAGAGAATGCAGATATTCTATAAGGCATCAAGAAAGTACCAAGGATAAGTGACAGCTTGGGATCAAGGTGAAGAAGCGTATGCCACTGGAACAGATGAAGATATTAAACTAGTTTATACATGTACAGATGCAAAGGAAAGCAAGCAGCAAAGTAATATTAAAAGCTATCCTCAAGCTTTATAGTAAATAGATTGTGGTAAGCACCAATATATATATATAGATGTATATGAACGAGTAAAGGCTGGATGTTTCCACTACGCATTATGAGCAGTGCTGAACATTAAGCAAGAAGGCCTCATTTCAGTGTGTCGCAGTTAAAAAGCAAATTGAATTACAAATGAATCTCAGCAGAAGGAGGTGGATGAGCCAAGAAGCCAAGGTCTTGCCAAACTCGAATTGGCTGACATTAGATACAAATCATGTGAAAGAACAGAGACTCCTGTTCGGAAGGCTTGAGCAAAACAAAAGACGTCAGAGGACTACTAGAAAATAATATTAAATACACTAAAAGGCTTGATTCCATGGTCTCCAGTCATGTGGAGGAATGAAGTTGGACGATCGATGTGGTCACACCTATGCACAAGGGCAGGCTGGGCGCACACTCCCTAAGTTTCTCAGAGCACAGTACAAACTCAAGGCCAATCTTCAAAGCACTAATTGAGCTGATGATGGATTGATACATTAATTGGTGGGAAGCTAGTGTTAAGACGAGCTCAGCTGCACCTGTATGTTCATCTTCATGCTGCTAGACATAGGTGGAAAAGTACTGACGGAGGTTAGAAGCCAACCAATTGTAGAGGACAGCGTAATTAAGGGTCCTATAGTTTGTGTAGCCAATGAACGTTGTGTATTTAGTGACTTTCATAGTGGCCATTTTGAGGGGAGGGGTTAGTTGGTCCACCGGACGTTAAGTAACCAATCACTTTCCTCCACTGTTCTATACTGATATGGAACTTATACCTAGATATTCACTTAGAGCCTATCACTCCCGCCAATAGGTTTTGTAGTTTGCCACGCAGGATGACGTGGGTAAGTGACGCAGGTCAGCACATCACTGATGACGATTTTGCATGATATAACTTCAGATTTTACTAAAGATAAGTGACTAAGAGGATCGAGCGAGTGCTGATGTTTGTTGTACTCCCTGTTTTAGATATTTGACTTTAAAACAGGCTCCCTTTTGCCAAACTACCTGAGTCGTCTTGATTATAGATGTATGAATAAAATCTGTATCCCCATCCATCTCCAGGGTATTGCTACTCATCTTAAAGGGCTGGGAAACACAGTTCACTTGTGTGCAGTATCCTTTAGAAGACTACAGCAACCTTGACCTCCTGGCAATAGGAAACCAACCTTTGGTATAAGTCTGTACTGCACAGGTTGGTAGTGTGGCTGAGCTGCCAGGCTTATCTCAAGAGGGGTCAATGTGATCAGAAGGGTTGAAACACAGAGTTTCACAGTGACAGTTTTTCAAATAAACACTTACACTCAAGGGTTCTTGATTAAACAATTATTAATTTATTTAACAGTCAGTTCAATAGGCCTTCTTCAGAAAGGAGCAAAACATGTAAGAATTATAATATACTTCAAAAGATACTTCTGGTTCTGTAAATCAGATGATATCCATTGGGCATGACACACATACACTTCCTACACCCTCAGGTGACCTAAAGGACACTATGGACATTGATTGATCACTGGTACATTTAGAGCAATACTGAGTTTGGGGTGCAAAAGATTAGATAGAGGAATAAAACAAAGGTTAACAAATAATTAATAAACTGGTGAGTACTTTTTTACACCTTCCAATGCAAAGTAAATTAACAATTTCCTGGGGGAAAGGCAAAAGCACCAGGTCAGAGGCAGAAGAGTCTCTCAAGGGAGCCAGGTCAGTCAATGTTAGTTGAACAAAGTCTAGGGGAGCTGAAGATCTTCCGTGCATGTAAGTAAATGTCTTGCACAAAGTTTTTAGAAAGGTTTGTAGAAATAAGATTCACTTGAAGGGTCACAGGCTGGAAGGCTTGTCAGGAGCAAAGCTGCAAGCAATTATGCAATGGCAACCAAGACAAGTCTCAAGTGAGAACAAGTAAGGCTACACAACAAGAGGTAAGGCCTGTTAGGGTTACAGTACCTTAGAAGAAATGGTTCCAGCTGGCTTCTGTTCCTGTGTGGCTCTGGAGATCCTGCTGTTCCTGGTCCTCAGTCATGGGGACAAGAGGGAGGACTTCTGGGTACTCCTGCAGCACAATGGGAAGGTCGGCGGCAGCAAAGGTCAAACTTCAATTCAGCTTCACTTTGCGGTTTCAGCTCCTCGCGTCTATAGCAAATAGCAACATTGCGGTTCTTGGATACCACATAAAACTTTCCTCACATCTGGGGTCCAGCACTCTGTTGATGTGGATCAGGCTTGGTCAGTCCTGCTTCAGGGAAGTACAGAGGATCTTCCTGGAGCTCGGGTCTGACTTAAAAGCGATGCACTCGATCTCGGGTTCCTCTCCCTGGATCTTTGGTTTCAGCAGCAGCAGGTGTGGAAGTATAGCCAGCTCCGAGAGGATGTCCAGATGAGTTCACTTTGGGGTTGATTGGTCCCACCAACCATAGGGGAGAAGTCGTCCTTGCAGGGCTTCTCTAGTCGAGGTGAATTCGGAGCTTCAGCACAACAGCAGGGCTTCACCGGGCAAACCAACAGCCCAGGAGTTGCAGCAGGCATCTCTTCCAAGTTCTTCTTCGGATTCCTTCGTCCAGTGGTCGACTATGCCTTCCAAGCCAAAAAGCCTTGCCTTTTACGCAGGTTTCTACCATTCATTCCAGCCTAGCTGTTAATCACGCTGCAGGGTGGCTGTCCTCCAAGGACAGCCAGCTGGCCAATCACCTAGGTGCATTGCTGTAACCAAAGGGATTAAACACAGGACGTTTCGGGCACCTCCCTAACTTCCTGCCCCTGCCAGAAATACTGGAGCCAGAGGCAGGCTTCACTCGTGAATCCTGCCAAAGGCAAAATGAACAAAGGGACCAAACCTGGTTTGGCGCGCAGAGTAAATCTCAAGAGGGACCTTTCCAACAAGAAATGGCAAAAAAAATAAGAGCGGGGCCATTTTGACAAAATGGGCACCCATGGGTGCCTTACTGCAGCTGCGAATGCAGCCCGCGGTAAAAACACACACTGATAGTAAAAAGTAAACCACTGCCATTAGCCATTAATTGTAGAACGGGTAACATAAAAATGTTACATGAGAAACTAGACAAAGGGGATACTAAGTAACCCCTCCACCACCCTATTGTGAGATAGTGTGTGCTGGGTCTAGAAAGTTACAAAATGTAAGTAAAGTCAATTTCACTTCACTGCTCTTGGAAACAGTAGTTTCACCAAGCGAAGTTATTTAAAACTTTGGGACATCTAAGAGACTTCCCTGTGCCACTGCACTGAAGGTGTTGTGTGTCACAATGTAAAGATGATGCCTATGGAGTTTGTCAGACTGCAAAGTCAAAAGAAACACAGAGCCCAAATCACAGAAAAATACTTAGAGAGTGGGAAAAAGGTCTCACTCTCTCCAGGTTACAAATTAAAAGTCCTAAAGTCCAGCAAAAGAGCTTGGGATCTTTAAGGGAGAAGGGAATTAGCACATTTCTGAAAATTCTCCCTAACACCTCTCCTCAAAGGACCTCATGTCTATTCTCTCCAAAAACGTGGTGGTTCTGTCCTATGTGGTAGTGCTCTCTGGCACTATTTGCCTACTTCCGTCCTTTTCGTCTTATCCCATGCCCATTCCCCACTTTGTCCTTATGTCTCTGATCGCATGCTCCTCCTCCTCCTTGCATCTGTGCTCTCTTGTGAGTTGCTCTATTTCCCACTTTCTCTGCGCCCTCTTTATTAAAACTTGCTTTTTCTTCTCATCTTCTTCCCTTCATCTCTCTATCTCTGCGAGTTCCCACCTCCTGCTCACTCACTGCTTGCACTCTTTTTCTTCCTCTCTTTGCTTGTGTCTACTCGCTCTTGCGCACACCTCCTCTTCTTCCTTCTCCTTTCTCTCTACTTCTTCCATTATCTCTGCCCAGTTCCTTGCTTTGTTGCTCCACTTAAGGCCCTCAATCTCTTTGGTCACCCCTGCTGCGTCTTCCGTCGTCTTCCTATCCAATATCAGGAGGATCTGTCCACCTACCCATTCGTTCGAAGCTAGTCCCTCCAGCCCCTCCTTAGTGCTTGTCTGCGTCTCGCTGCACGCTCCCCTTCTACTGTCCATCTGTCCAACCCCTTTCTGTCCCTCCTCCTTGGCACATGGTGGAGGTTGAAATACTGGGTTTGTATACCCATGTGCTGCATTTAGCTCCAGTATTGGGTATAATCCCTGCTTGTCTTCTGTATCCCCTTCTTTTTCATTTGCAGGAGAAGGTGTGGGACACTGGCCCCGGTGTCTCCTGTTGGCTCAGCATCCATTGATGCCTCACTACTTCCCCCTCGGCCTACCTGAACATCCTTCAAAGCTCAAATATTGCCATACAGTTGGCTACTTTCTACCCCTTATAAGTGTCCTGTAGGTGTGTTAGCAGTGATTGCTGCACATTTCTGGAGAAACTTCTGCATTATGGCCATGGCTTAGTCAATTTCATTCCACGCTATCTTTACAAATCTTATCCTTATAGCGTGGAAGGGTCTTAAAAAAGTACTGTAGGGGCGTGTTCCTCGCACTTCCCTTGATAGATTGCGTGTATACTCACTTGACCTCAAGACGAGGCTTTCGACACTCTTCTGTTATACAAGCACAATAAAATAACAGTTTTTAACAAATATTATCGAACCTATCTGGCCCCAAAACAACCTGTCAGGTATACTCCACACACAGCCCTTCTGCAATTTTCTACCTCCTCAGGCACACCCACCACTCTCGTGCATGCGTCTTCCGCGCACCACCACGGGACAACCTCCTCTGTCAATATTAGGTTTCTAAACACTGTTTCCACAACACCTTGTGCTCTCCAAGTACTGTGCACAGACTAACGGATGACGTCACCAACTCACTGAACAAGGCAGCGCGCACAATGCTAAGGTCTCGCTCCACAAACATTTATAAAACCCAACATAAACCTACAGCTGTACTCCTGCCTTCTAACAGGGGATACCAATATTCTTTGCGTTCAATATGTATGTGCAGCATCGCCTTGAAAATAAAACGTCTCCTCGAGACTTAACCAGACGAACACCTTCCGCAATCTAGGCCAGCTCCCTTTGCTAAACTTTACACAGGGATACTGTCATCTATGACCTGAGCTAAAATGCTTGACTCACAGGGGATCCAATATTCATACAACTTCTGTCATCAGTGCCCTTAAATCAATAGTCTAGGTTATCCACCAGAACATTTTACCTCAAGACCGAATGTGCCCTACCCACAAAAATGACCTCTACCTCTGCATCTTTCCCTACTATCCTTGGCAATACTCGCCACTACTAGACAATACTCTACAATACTCAAAGAAATACTCAACAATACTCAGTACCACCCTGGCACACCTGTTATTTTCCCACTCCCCTTAGTTGCCTGTGGCTGAGTGAATACTTACACTCCGTGATCAGCTGATGCTGTTCGGCTACCGATCTCCCAAAGCTGCCATGCCACCCTTCTGGTTTGCTGGTCTCCTCATGGGCAGGATATTTACAGGCTGGCTCCTGAGGGCCTTTGCATGGTGCACGCTTTCCCCATCTTCTCGGGTCCCACAAGGTGCCCCGCAGCCCTCCGGGCGCTTCGGCAGGAAAGGCAGCATCGTGTCGAACGGGCATAGCCAACCGATCCTCTGCTACCAACTTATTGGAGGGGACACGGTATGCCAGAGGTTGGAGATTGCTACAAGCTCACCCGTTCAGCTCCCAAGGGCCCAACCACCCTTTCCCCAGAACAAACAGAGGACTCCGCCAAGGGAAAGTTAGAACCGTCATTTATTACAAAAACTGATAGAGATCCTACAAAACATTCATAGATCCCCAGAATCTCCAACTCCAAAATACGTGTCTCCCCTTTTTGATACAGGATTGCGTCAGCACCTGGGCACTCCCCCAAAAAATCTATCACTCACGTTTATTGGGTGCTCGGAGTGCTAGACCCTATAGATGGTCTATATACATCTTACTCTACTGGTCCTTGCATGTCAGGTGGCTGATCTGCCCCGTCTCCAAGAAACTATTACATTGTTGCAGGGCCATAGACTTACCATTGGCCCTTGCCCCTGCAACCCACCCTTGGATTTCTGTCCCCTGATTGGCTGGAACTGGTCTCCCCAGGCCTGGGACCCAGTTCGGTTCTCAGCCCTCTGTGCACCTCTTCAAGGGTATGTGAAATGGCTATGTGTTCCCAATGTATCTGGTAGCAACACCACTTTTGCCAATGGGAGTGCTCTCCACGTTGCAACATTATTAACTTGTTCATGTTTCACTTCTCATCTGGGTTGCTGAAAACTGTTCGTCTTCCCACCGTAGGTGAATACCCATTGTCTAGCTTGGCTGCATCACATGGCTGGGGACCACAGAATCAAGCTCTTTGAGTCAGCAATTATGAGGATTTATTCTGCTTTTCAGCAGCGGGCCCCTTGTCATTTGAAGTTTGGACTGTGCTGTTTATAACTGACCTTGGCTGTGAGCTCTGCACTTCCTGCTCTGTGCAGCCTGGTTCTGCTTCCCTCGTCTTTTGTCCTACGGCTAGAGGCCTTCTGTGATTTTCATTAGACTTATACTACGATTAACTTATATCGTTTTATATTTCCTATAGGTTAGTTGTACTTGTTCCTACCAGGATCCTTATTTCATCCTGTAGTTCCATAGAGTTAGTTGCCATAAGCATCTGCAAGCTTGCTCTGCGTCTCTTTGTTGCCTTGCATTTAGTGTTTCTTCACTTGGCTAATGAGAAAAATAATAAAAGCATGGACAGTATGTATATGTATCTGTCCTCTATCTACAGAACTGTGTATGCATGTTCTTGGTGTATACGAGTGTGTGTTTGTGTAAGCTATGCATGGTTGAAAGTGTACTTCATGACTAACGCAGTTTTGTCGTGGTGTCACTAATGACGTCAGCGCAGTGGTTTCTCTGCATCTAGTCAACGTTGTCCATTATGGCATTTAGATCCATGATCACTGTTGAAGCATCTGTATCCATAAACACTTTCACTGGAAAAGGTTAGAATGGCTGTCTGAGAGAATATCTTTCTTGACACTTTGGCCCGTCATGTTCATAGAGGTTAAGGGTGCATTCCTGGGGCCCTCTCTAAACACTCTGAAATAAAAGGCAGCTTTTCCATTTGTAATGATAGATAGGCCATTTCAAATAGCACTTACTTGCTTACTTAAGTAACAACTTGCAGAAACCCACACAGTCTGCCTTAATAAGCCCATTTTCAATGTGAAGGTCTTTTTATGAAGGCTGGCCAGTCATTTTTCCATGGGCCCTCCCGTTCTATTTGTTGGGGCCTTGGATTAAACCCCAAAGCATGGCAGACAATGTTTACAATTACAATTAAGCTCTGTCTGACATGCTCACATATAGGGAGCATTTGATTTTCATTGTGAACACTACTTACCATGCTTGCATGGTAAACAGTGTTCACAATGAAAATCAAATGCTCACCGATATGCGAGAAAATGTAATTGTGAGCGCTGCCTGCCATGCGAGCAAGGCAAGTGGCACTCACAATTATAAGTAAACGCTACCTGGCATACGTGTACCCCTCCTTTTGCATTGCACCTTTGCACTCTGCCGTGCAAATAGCAAAAGTTTGGGGGCACACCAAAGTCCATTCATTACAGGTCCCTGCCACCAAATTTACGGAATACTCCAAAATGAGACCCCCAATCATGTGCTTACTCATCAAATCTCTATTTTGACTGAATATTTATGGACTTTAATTGCCATTTAGGTGATAAGACTGCATGATTCAGGCATGAACAATAAGGGGCTCATGTTCATGTTTAGGCATAACCTAAAGAAAATGTGTAAAAGCCCTGAGAAAAGTCTTTTATGCAGGTTCCTTAGTTTACCCCCCATTTTCATTCATTTGTGTGAAGTAAGGGCAGAACACAATTTGCATTCCCGCTGCCTCTCCGCCATAAAAATGCTCCAGCATTAGTGCAGGCATGGATTTTCAACCCGGTGCAAAAGCTGGAGATCCCTATGTGGTCCGCCATCTTTATGCACCAGCATAGAACAGGCGAACTCCATAAGGATACATTGTAAACAAGGCCTGCCTGGATTGCATGGCAGGCAGCAGCACGCCGGAGAGCGTTTAGTTGTAATTGTGAGCGCTGCTTGCTAAGCAAGTATGGCAAGTGATGCTTGCATTCACAAGTAAACGCTGTGCACTGTTAACTCACTTTGTACTACAGAGTGCAAATTTGAAGGGCAAAAGGTGGCGTACACGCTTGTACGCTGCCTTTTGCACATTACACTTGCACCCTGCAGTGCAAATTATCAGAATTTGGCAGCCGGGATCCGCTTACATTACAGTATAAACGTAACAGGTCCCCACAGTCAAATTATGGGGAACTCGAAAATGAACCCCTCAGTGTGTGTGTAACATTTAATTGCAAATAAAGTGCAGGGTTCTTAACTTTTCTAAAGATGACATGCATTCCCTCAGAAGTGCCATAATTGTCTGTAATTCAGAGTTCTATTTTCCCATGGGTGCTTGTTAGGGAGAATTGTAATGTCTGTGCTAATTCCCTTCAACCTTAGAAACCGCCAGCTCTTTTACTGGACTGAAGGACTTTTTAATTTTAACCCTGGAGTGAGTGAGACCTTTATCTCACTCTCATGTGTTTTGACCCGATTTGGATTATGTGTTTCCTTTGTTCTTGGAGTCTGACAAACTCCATAGGCATCTACTTTTTGTATGGTAACAGACAGAACCTTCAGTGCAGTGTCACAGAGAAATCCTTTAGATTTCTCATAAGGTTTAAATACCTTTTCTTGCATGAACTACTGTTCCCAAGAATAGTAAAGTGAAATTGATGTTACTTACCTTTTCTCTTTGACGGTCCAGCACACACCATCTTATGTGGAGTGCAGAGGGTTGCTTAGTAGCCCCTCTTCCCACCTACTCATGTAACATTTTCTTTGTTACCCTCACTACTTTACATGGCTGGTGGCAGTGGTTTAATGTTCTTACCATTGTGCTTTTCTACCACAGGCTGAACTCTCAGCTGCAGGACAGCACCCAGGGGTGACCATTTTGTCAATATGGACCCAGTCTTCTTTTTTTGCCATCTTCTGTTTGTGAGGTCTTTCTTATGTTTTACTCTGCGCACCAAGCCATGTTCAGTCCTTTCTTCATTTAGCCTTTGTCGGGCTTCAGTACTGAAACCCGCCTCTGGCTCCAATGTGTCTGGAAGGGCAAGAAGTGAGTGAGGTTCCCGAAACACCCCTGTCCTTTGTCTTTAGGAATGCCTGAATGCACCCAGTCCAGATTGGCTGGCTGTCCTTTCAGGACACTCACCCTGCTGATTGAGTGACAACCTAGGCTGTGCATGAATGCGAGAAACCTGCTTAAAAGGTGACGGTTTTGGGACAGGAGGCAGAGTCAATCACTTGGAAGAACACACAGCGAAGAAACCGTGAAAGAAGCTTGCTGCATCCTCCTGGACCTTTGAATTGCCCGGTGAAGCCCTGTTGCTGTGCTGAAACTGCTTTTTCTGATCGACAAGAGAAGCTCTGGCAGGGATGATGGCTTCCCTTGGGTGAGTGGTCACCTCTCTAAAAAGTCCTGGCACAATTTAATCTGCTGTATCATTCTTATGCGGACGACACGCAGATTTATGTCAGCCTAAAACAATCAGCAGAGGCAATAGAGAATATCCTGAAACGTTCAGAGGCAATCCGAGTATGGATGATGGAAAACAAACTCCAACTTAATCCTAACAAGAGTGAGATAATTATCTTCGGTTCTGAGAGGAAACTAGGAACCACTTATCAGATGATCCCATGCCCCTCGATATTTGGAAATATTTTCAAGTACACCGAATCTGTGAAGAACCTAGGGTGTATCTGGCAGTCAGATCTAGGATACAATCGACATATGAACAAATTGGTGAAATCAGTATATTTCCATCTGAAAATGCTGAAACCACTTCTCCCCCTTATCTCAGACGATGACCGAGCAATGGTGGTGGGCTCACTTGTTAACACTAGGTTGGACTACTGCAATGGCTTACTGGTAAGATGCCATAAATACCAGTTGCAGCGCCTTGCAGTGGTACAAAATGTTGCAGTATGTGTGGTGTTTTCCTTATCCTGGAAAAAGTCAGTTTCAGAATTCTACACTGGATTCCGGTCAATCAACAGATCCAATTTAAGCTCCTGTGTCTGGTCTTTAAGTGTATCTATCTATCCGCTAAGATTCAAACCTACACCCCTAATAGATCCCTGCGATCTATGACTCAAAATCAACTGGTGGTTCCCTTCTTCAAATCTGTTCAATGGGTGGATAGAAGGTTTTCGGTGGCTTGGCCATGTGCATGGAACTGCTTACCGCCTGATCTAAGGAAGATAGAATCCTTGACAGTCTTTAGAAAACAGCTCAAAACATTTTTATTCGAGTAAGATCATGGGAGTGCCTTTATTATGGTTCATTGTACTGTATGTAAAATCTGCGCTTAGATGTGGCTTGCCGCTTGGCTCCCTCGCGGGGTTTGCGCTATGCAAATTCCATATCAAATCAAACTAACCCAGAGACGAACTCCACTGGACCATCTCCCACGACTGGCTGTACTACTTTGCTGCTGCAGGAACTGAGTGCCAGGGGTCGAGAAATCTGTAGTCGAGTACAACATCTGCAATCCAGCCAGAAGCTCCAGGAGTCTCCCCATGACCCTCCAGAAGCAGGACGACCAGAGCTTGAGTCCCCTCACAAGAGAGCAGGACACAAGGAGTGACGGAAGCCCAACCGGTGTCCAAGATCTGTGGTGGTTCTGTTTTCCGAGCACTGAAACCACAAAGCGGCGTTGATTTGAAAAGAGCCCCTAGCTGCCACCGACCTCCGAATTTCTGCCGCAGGAGTCCTCCAGATGTCCTCCCTCTTGTCGCCCCGACTGAGGCCCAGGAACCCAGGATCTGCATCACTACAACCAGACAGATGCCATCTGGACCACTGTTCTTCTAACCAAAGGTACTGTTCCGACTTGGGGTACTTACCTCAGTGTCTTTAGCTTTGCTCTTCTCAGTTGAGACTTGCAGTAGCTACTTTGCTAGAGTTGGTTTCAGCTCTACCCTTCACCCTACAGTGATTTTTCTTCAACAAACTCTCTAACTTTGTGCAAGACTTTGTTATATAAGAAGTGCCTCAGCTCCATAGACTGTGCTCCAATTGACTTTGGCTGTCCTGGCTCCCTGCAGGCTCTTCTAGTCCACTTGACTTTGATATGTACTGTCCCTCAGAGGTGATAACTCGGTTTTAAACTATTATTGCTGGGAAAGGTTTTGTCTAGACTTCATAAGATTTAAGTGCTCACATGCTCTGAGAACCTGTTTAACCTTTTTCCTTCTCTAAAACTTTCCTTTCTACAAACCTCAGAACCTAAAAAGTGTACTAGTGATATATAAATGCCATTACTGTCCTAGTTAGTGAAGTCACCTCAGGGTGTAGGAAGTGTGTAAAAAGCATCTCTAAAGAGTATCCACTAGCTTTGTGTTGATTCTGGAAAAGTATTTTACAGTACATTTGATTGTTACATACATTGCCCTTTTTAAAGAATGCTTATTTAAAAACAGATGTTAAATAAATAAATAACTATTTCTAACAGAAACCTTAAGTGTAAGTGTGAGTGTAAGTGTTATGTATTTGCAAATTTCATTGCTACAGCTCACAATTACCCCTCTTGAGATAAGCCTGGATGCTCACTCGGACTACCAACTTGTGTAGTACAGGCCTATACCAAAAGGTGGGTTACCTAATATCAAGAGGACAAGTGTTGTGTAGTCTCCCACAGAGTTACTACATCAATTCTTGCCTAACAGTACTGAGCTTTATAAATAAGACCTGAACATTTTGGAAAAAATTGTATTCCGTTGCACCTGAAATGCAAACAAACGGCCAAAAATGATACAAACAGGCAGGAATAATAAACCACGTTTGCTGTAGTGAGCACATTATTTCTTAGAATACTTGCAAATTATGACGAAAAACACTAATTTGTGGTTTATGCGTGAACACTCTAGGCTCACGTCTATCACTCTTACAGAGTTCTCTCTGTGAAGGGAGACCCAACCCTTTGAGGCATAACTGGAAAGTTGAGTGGAGTTGCCGAAGTACAGTAGGCTGTCATCACTCCATGTGAGAAACACGGACTGAATTGCTAGCATGCCTCCTTTCCAAGCGCCAAGATAATCCGAGAAGACGTATAATATGATAATATGCATTCCACTGAAGAGACATTTCCTGTTCCCCCATACAGGAAGTCGCGGGTTTGCTATCCTCTCCCTGTCTGCCTCGCTATCTTTCCGTGGAGGCATCTTGTCCTGCATTTGTAAATAGGAGAGTGTTCTGGTCAACAGAGACACAATTTAGTGGTGCCAACTGCCAGCGAGGAATGGCACTGTGATTTGTGGCAGTAGCCTGCTAATTAATAGTATTCATCATTATGTCTGTTGCCTGTTATCTCTGACTGCTAATTACGAACCAGAAGGGGCAGCGTTCCCGCTTTTAAGTAGGAGGACAAACACTGTGTCGCAGCTATGGACACGTGTTGATTGCATTGCTTAACGTAAAAGAAGACTGTCTACAATAGAGGCAAAACGAGACCAAGAAACAACACATCACAGCATTGCATCGTACAGTGTGCCTGTATATATTAAACATAAATTCGTGCAGTCAATTCAGGGCCGGGTATTCAAAGATTTTAAAGCACCCTCTTGTGAGCCTCCCCTGACATCCGGACACACATGTTGACAATATTCCTACAGCACCGATTCCTGCAGTAGTCTCATAATCCTCGCGACATTTGGGTTTACACAAATTCGATTTCGAAGCCGCTTCACACGCCCCCTCCACTGCACAACCTCATCGCGTGTACACACACATAACAAACCCCACCTGCACCAAGAAGCAATCCGGTCCAGGAGTCAAGTCCTAAAAATTAAAGTAGGGGGGACTCATCAACAAACGCAATGGGATGTGACTTCGACAGAAATTAGCATATCAAGGTGAAATATGCACATTTCATTAAATTGGCTTTGCATAACCACCGAAATTGCACAGGACGAATGGCATTTGCCGTTCATAAAATCAACACACACCCACAAAACCAAGAGGATATTTTCCTATACTAGTGTTTTAGAAAACGTTTAAAGGTGGGCATGTTTTAAACTCAAAGAACCAATTCACATATTTTCACTGGAACTTGCAGTACTGAAATGGGAAATTTCACCTTTAGTTCATTTTTCATGAGGTTAAAGAGTGCAGTGGAGAAGTGTCTGGCTGTAAACCTAACGACTGCGGTTCGATCCCTCCCATTGGCTTTAAATTTAAAGAGGACATATTTGATGTTTCTCATTTTAGCGAGGTGAGGGGGGGGGAGGGGACTGAGTCCACCCTCTGAAAGAAGTGGGTGGACTGTGTCCACCCGCGTGTACCCTCGACTTGAGCCTTGATTCTATTCATTCGTATGTTCATCTGCCCAATCTTACCTTGGCTCTTATTATTATTGATATAACTAGACAGCTCTTTTGACGCACCACCCCGCACCCCTCACTCCACACCTGGCTATATTATTGCCAGACATGGTAGCTGCTTCGCCTGTGAATTCCCATGCTCTGCCTTGACTGTCCCACCGGTTTTCACTGTTCTTGCGCACGTTAGCTGGTTTTGTTTTTGTAACTTTTGAATGTAGCTGTTCAAAATGCTTTTCTTCTTTTATTATTCCATATTGCACTTTGTACTTCTTTACACTCATGTAAAGGCCAGACAGTGCGAGTGCTAAAAAAAATGGAAATGGACAACGGTAGTAGTCATTCTTGTGTGGCCGGCGGCAGTCACGTGGCAGGCCTCACTAGTGCTGGGGGAGCGAGCACCATGTTTGTGGGCTGGGGTCACCCGGACTTACTTGGTTGCAAGGTAGGACCCTGGGTGCCGGAGAACCTTGGATGCCGGCAGCATCCTGGATGGTGGGTGCCTGGGCTGGACCCAAGGCACCAGGCTGGTCTGGGGGGCTCAGGCCAGCAGGGACTTGCAGGGCCATGATCACACAGCGTGGGCCTGCAGGCCACGGCTGCAGGACCGTGATCAAACGGTGTAGGCCTGGAGGCCCAGAATGAGAGACGGAGTCAACAGATGTTCCGTAGTTGGGGTCTGCAGGCGTTCTGATGCACGTGCCTGCAGTTGCTCCTTTTATTAGCTTGGGCCATGACACAGTCATAGCCCATCTTAAAAGGGCATTACACATTGGGAAGGACCCACATCTTAAAAGGGTAATACACATGGGAGGGTCACACATCACACTCCTCCTTCTCCATAACGAACAAAACAAACGTTGCTGAAACATGCATGATTCCTCCCGGTTACAGAACGACAATACTTATACCACTTGGGAATTATGGGGTAGACAGATAGTAGGATATGTCACTGATACATACATAGGGACTCAGATAGTTGCAGACATAAACACATACTAACACACTGTAAACATACTCAGCGGGTGACAGTCGTGGTTGGGGAACAGCTGGTGGAGTTTGGCAGTTTTACCACATTTTACAAGACCCTTTATTAACCTGGAGTAAGTGGAACTTTCAACTACTGAATGGCACCATTGCTAGCTGCTGGCACCATTTAGAGCATGCCAACAAACTATGGACATGATCCCAAAATGTATTGAATGCTGCCGGTGTAATCATTTGAAACTTTACTATTGAATGGTGCATTTGTTATTATTTGAAAGGTTACTCCTGGCATGGGTTGTTAACTAACGCCCCTCCTGGGCTCATGCAGAAGTCACGTGTCATGTGACACGTGGGAGCCTTGTCATCCTGTCAATAAAGAGCCCAGCAATGTCCCGCTCTGCCATGAGCGACACCTGAAGAGTCATCAGATAGTCCAGAACAAGGCCCTGCAGATATCGTCTGGAGCTCTAATCTTCACAAGAATAGAAGACCTTCATAAAGACCTGGACATCGAGATGTTGGACGAATATCTAGCGAAGCTGAATAAAAACTTCTGCCAAGGACTGGATCAGAACCTGAACCCTCTGATCGGAAGACTCACTGCCACCACTGCAAACCCCTTCGACCGCTACCCGCGGCCCATCACTGCGAAGACCCTGTGAAACCAGCCCTACTGTAACAAGACCACACAGACCAAGAACAATACTAACCCACGACTACATAATGAGGCTCAAGCCTCGGTATCCAAAAATCACTGCTGATGGATGAAAATCTATCAGTAAGAAGAAGAAGAAGCGCTTGGCAGTCAGTTTCCACCATGACTACTGCCTGCAGTACATTATTTAGCACACTGCCAGCGCTGCACAGAAGGCAATGGGCCTGCATGTCAAATCACTCCACCACCTGGCATCCCCAGAGCCCATAACAGATTTCTTAAACAAAAGAATGCATGCCATTGGCTCATTTTAACTATGAAAATAATGAGTTCGTTGTTCATCTACCATCGTTTAACTGGGTCTAGAAACAATTAATCAAAAATGTGTTAGGACTATCTATTGTAATTATGTTTTAACATGTTGCATGCATTACGTTACTGTTATGGGTGATATAATAAAATAAGCGTTTCAATCAACACTAAATCAAACATCAAAAACAACAAGGTGAGATTGTGAGACTAGATTTAACAATTCCATTGATTCCTTCCCACTTTACAGGCATGACGCCTGGCATAAGTGCTGTTTCGAACGTTCTGACACATAAGCAGGCCCTTCATAATGCAGTAAAATGCAGACCTGGCTAGCTGAAGATGGCAGTGGGGGTTTAAAGCACTGCAAAGGCCAGAAGGCCTAAGTTTGTGATCTTGCACATGGTACGGTAGTTACACAGGGTTGTAGCAGCGAGGTTGAAACAGTGCAAGCAGGTTCAGTAATCCGGGAAATATATCAATGGAAGTTCAAAGCCAAGAGGGTCTGAGACCCTGACAGAGGAGAAAGATAAAGGGGTCAAGATCCCTAGGACTGGGGACAGAGGAATCCTGCACTGGTAGGATACTGGAGCGGTGAGCTCAAACAACAGTTCCTTGCAAGTTATTTAGGAACTAAGCTAGGCAAAAGTAGTACATCCCTAAGAGTAGAACTTTGCATTTTGGAACATTATTTTGCAGCACTTTTTACTACCAGTGAAAATGGGAACTTTATATTTGATTGTTAGTGTTAGGGGTGGAAGTATGTTTTTGGGACCCAACAGTGACCAGACATTGTAGTTTCTGACTTCCTGACAATCTCGTTAGTTTCCTTTGAGGCAGGGATACCCCTCTTAGCTTTAGGCATAGTGAGGCATTTTCCAACCCACTTATCATTAATAAAGGTCTTTATCCAAAAACATGCCACCATTGTGCCGAACCTTACTTCTACGCCCTTACACTTTACAGAATGGGATGGAAGACACTTTGATCTGACCTAATGTTATACATTGTGATCCCTTATTCCTTTACTGCCTGATTCTTTTCATGAGCGCATGTTTTCCATTTGAGCATTCAAAACAAAAACAATTGCTAAAAAACAATATCTTTGTAAAACTCTGATATTAATTCATATCAAGATCTCAAAGTCAGAAAGTAACGAATGACTATAAAGGAAGCTAAATCCCCATACTTAGTTTATCCTGATTTGAAATGCATTTCTTTTTTGTTCAAAGTTTATCCATTATTCACCATACTCTCCCATGACCAACTGCATCCTGTTATTGGGTACCTTCATATGAGTATAAATATATGCGGCAGTAGGATTTGGGCACTATGGCAACATTGGTGTTTAATTTGCCCACTCCAACATGGAGGCTCGCGTTATGCCTGCACGCATCTGCACGCTCAACATCATTTACCCAGAAATCAAGATGGACTTTGTCATCCTTGCTTATTGCCAGCTCCAGCAGTTGCTCGGCACGTCGTAACTTCTTTCCGTTGCAGGACGCTGTCCGGTAATCTCTGTTCCTAGCTCATTATCTTGCTTCCGCATGCCTGTTCTTCGTTGCATTTTTCCTACATTTTGTTGCCTACCATTCTGCTCCTTGCTGAGCTCTTCCTCATCCTGACTATTGTGGGAACCTCAGTTGTGCTGCTTGCTGAATGTTTCATCATCTTGGCTGTTGTGGAACACTCCATCTGTTCCACATCAACAAACTCCTGTCAGTTTTCTTTCCCATGAACAGGTTTTTTTCCCCACAATCTTGGATCTGCACCCCCTTGTTAGAGCCAATACCTAGTTCTATCTCTGGCTAGTGGTGGCTATTCAGAGGGTAGGACATCAATCTCGCCTACCCCAGTATTCTTGCAACGCTACACTAAGACGAGATTCTGACCAGTTGAAACACCTCGCATCTAAAGAAAAAATTGACCAGCTACAAGTGTTGGTAACTACTGTCCAGGGTTTGACTGCAGAAATGTAGCACCTTAAGGCTGAAAATGCTTATTTACATCTGGCCCTACTGAACTGTGAGCCCACACCATTGACATCACTATCAAGTCACCCTTCTGTAGACAAATTTCATGGGGACCCTAAGAAACTGAAAAAGTTATGGACGCATGTATGGTCACTTTCTTTTCATCAAAGTGCCTTTCCTACTGGTCGTGGTAAAGTAGACTTCATTATAACACGCCTGTCTGTTAGCACTTTGGCCTGTGCCACACCATTGGTTTCAGCAGAGGACCCTCTATTGGATAACTACCCAGGGTTCATTGCAGCTTTTAAAGGCATTTTCGACTGCCCAGAAGTTCCCTATACTTCTCAAGATATTCTTTTGGAGTTTGTCCAAGGTTCTATGGCTACTTTATCATATGTTACTAAATTTAAGCAGTTAGCCAGACCACTTCTTGACCAGAAGACATTTGTTTCACCTTGTTTTGAAGAGGCTTAAATCAAGAGTTGAAGGATGAGATAGCGCGCGTACCCCGTTCCTGAACTTTTGATGACCTTATTAAAGAGAAAGAACAGAGGAACAGTTCCTCAGAGACCTTCTCTTCCTGAGACACTTTGCAAGATAATGCGGAATCCAAACCTATGCAGATTGGTGCTGCCAGAGGACCATTGTATGACGAAGAGAGGAATCGATGTAGAACTAAAGAACTTTGTATGTATTGTGGCTCTGCAGAACATTTAATACGTTCCTGTCCTTTAGTCCTGGGAAAATAAAGCCTGAGGTCATGCATTTGGAAGCTGGCTCCTACAGCCAACTGGTCGGCTGAAACTGACTGCCACTTCACACCTAGGTGTGTGGCTCCATTACCCTTTCCTATTTGTTCCCTCCCCAGCCCTTTTTACATGTCCTGGCCTGGGAGACAGCATGGCAAGGGGGAATGACACGCTCTTTCTGTTGCCTGCTTCCCTCCTTCCCCTAATTGTCCTGGTCCACTTTCCTAACTTAAGGGCTTGCGCCCTTTAGCTTCATGTGTGCCATATTACACGGCACAGGGCATAAGCTGAGGAGCAGTGAGATCCATGAGATACAACTTCTATTTGTACTTATTCACAACAGTGGAAACAGTGGCTCGCCCTGTTCATCAAAATCTTCAGTATCTCCAGGACTATGAATGCAGAAACAGCTGGCAAGTTCGATGGGCCCATTTCTTTAAGCATTAGAACTTGTTACTCACTCACATCCCAGGAACTAAAAACACAGTAGAAGACGCTTTGTCCCGTAGCGACTGAACAACCGCTGATACCAGTCACAGAAACTGAACCATGTTTTCAAGAAGTTTGTTTATCTCAATCATTGATACATTTCTCCAACATATCAAAATAGCCATCCTTCATCGATCTGCAGACACAAGCCTTAGTCCCAGTTTCACAAGGAAACAAGGTCATAACAGACGCCTCAGTGTCCGCCTCCCCTTCCCTACCCCTCCCCCCTCTGGTGATGAACCGGATCTATTGCACTTTATGGTTGTTGGCTGTACCTATCGCAGTCTCGTTCTGAAATGAGGGCTGACCCGCTGGTGTTGGGTACTGGGGATGAATCTCTTGAGCAGTCGCTGTTCAGGATGGACATTAAATAGGTGATATAGGGGCCCCAGATATCGCAGGGGCATGCATGCAGAGGCATGCATGCAGGGGCAAAAGTCTAATGAAGTTCGCTATCTTGGCAGTATGTTATGTCAATCAGCCATTGCCATAATGCCGGTACTGGCCATTTCCCCCAGGACATTGCAATCCTTCTTCGAGCTAGTATCAGCAGCAGCCCGGATAGTTTGAGCACCGAGGGTTGTAGATGCTTAGTTAACCCAAGAAGTGTGATCCTGGGGTCAGGCTCGAGGGGAGTATCTATGATTGCTGCTTTCTTCTCCAGCACTGCCTTCCAGAATTGGTTTATAGCCGGGCATGACCATGCGAGATGGAGAAAGTCTGCTAATGGGGCGTTGCAGCGGCTACACGACGGTGGGATAGTGGGGTGATGGGAGTGTAGCCTGGCGGGGGTGTTGTGTGCCTGATGTACGCATTTAAGGTGTATTAATTTATATTGTGTGTTTAGTGATAGCTTTTGGGTTTGGGCTAGGATATAGTCCTAGTCCTCATCTGGAATTATCATATGTAGGGATTTCTCCCATCTAGCTTTTGGTGCTGAAAGTGGCGGGGTCGTGTCGGATAGCAGGGTTTTGTAGATTAATGACTCTAGCCTACCCTCCCCTTGCGACTGGATTACCCCGTGTAATAGTTGCCATGTTGGTGGTTGTTGTGGAAATGAGGGAAAGAGGGCTTGGAGAGTGGACCTGAGATGGAAATAGATGAATGTGTCTAGCTCAGTGGTGGCTCCGCGGGCTCTGGCTTGTTCAGGTGTGAGGATGTTTTCGGCGCAAAACAGGTCACCCATGGTGTCTAACTGTAGCTTGTTGGCCCAGTTCAGATAGACTTTCGCAGAGGTCAGTGGGATTCCAGGGATGAATCTTATCAGTAGGAGGGGGGAGAACCTGGCCTGGACGTCGCATCTCTTCACTATTTTGTTTCCAGATTGCAATAGTGGAGAGTACTATGTTTGGAGTTGTGTGTGGTATGTGTGTTTGACCGATGATGACTGCTCTTAACAAGTTAGGAGACGCCAGGGCTCGTTCGAGCTGGACGTGGGGTCGGATAAAGTGGATGGCGTACCAGTGGCCCAGGAATTGGGCTTGTGCTGCCCAATAGTATCGCTCTAGGTCTGGGAGTGCCATGCCTCCTTTTGTCACTGGTTGAATCAGTGCTTTGTATGCTATTCTGGCTGGTTTGCCTGCCCACATTAGTTCCAGGACTAGGCTTTGCATATGTTGGAGGTACTTTTGAGACACGAACAGAGGGAGATTCGCAAAGAGATATAGAAATTTGGGGAGGATCACCATTTTGACCAGTGATACCCGTACCCAGAGGGTGAGTGGTAACATTTTCCATCTATCGATTTTCTCTTGGAGTTTCTCAGTTGCTTTGCCATAATTGTCTTGAAAGGGCTTTTGGTGAGTTCTGAACAGCTGGATGCCTAAATATCTAACATTGGTATGTTCCCATTTAAAACCATAGTCATCTGGGAACTCCCGGTTCTCTGAAGTCAGAGGGAATATTATTGACTTACTGTGATTTATTCTCAGGCCGGAAAAAGTGCCGAATTTAATTATGTCTCGCATTATTGGGTTTAGGTTCTCGATAGGGTCATGGATTTAGAGGGCAATGGCATCTACGTATAGAGATATAATTCATTTATGTGGGCCAAAACACAGGTCTCTGTGTATATGGCGGGTGCGGAGGTCTGAGGCAAGGGGTTCCATTACTAACGCAAACAGGATGGCGGACAGGGGCATCCCTGCCTGCTTCCTCTCAGTAGATCTATGGGTATCGATCTGGTTCTTCCTAAGATAATGTGTGAGCGGGGTTGATTGTACAGAAGTGTGATGAGCCTGATATAGTAGTTGCCGAGGCCCATTTGTTTTAGAACCTCTAAAAGGAAGGGCCATTCGATAGAATCAAAGGCCTTTTGAGCATCTAGGAGGGTCGCCACAGTTTGGTGTGATGGGTCTAGCGCCTCCATGACTCCGAACATTCGCCTTATACCGAATGTTGTGTTTCGACCAGGGATAAATCCTGCTTGGTCTGCAAGTACCAGAGCGGGCATCAGGGGGAGCAGTCTAGCGGCGAGGATCATGGCCAGGATCTTGTTATCGAGATTGATCAAGGAGATTGGCCTATAAGAACTGCATTCTTCTGGGGGTTACCCGGCTTTATGTAGTAGGTTCTAATTTGCTTCACGGAAAGTCAGGGGCAGGGATCCTGTCTTGAGCGCTTCCTCAAAGACCTGCAGCAGCAAGGGGGCGAGGAGGGGTGCAAATGCTTTATAGAACTCACTGATCAATCTGTCTGGGCCTGGAGCTTTGGTGTTCAGGAGATCTTTTATAGCTAAAAGGATTTCGTCTGACGTGATGGGTTGATTAGTGGCTCTCTTAACGCGGTGTTCACCCGGGAGAGTTCAATTTCATTTAGATATCGCAATAGCTCCTCTGGGCTAGCGTTGTAGTTAGATTTGTAAAGATTTTGATAAAAGGCTCAGAAGGTTTCCGCAATTTCTTTGTCAGTGTTCACAAGGGTGCCATGGGAGTCTTGTATCTGTTCTATCGACGAGGGTTTTCTGTCTACTGCTATCAGACTTGCAAGAAGGGCCCCTGGTTTCTGCCCCTCGCCATATTGATGGATACGGTGGCCTTGTGTAAGAAATGTTATTTCGCGGTCGGCCAAATCTTTAAATTTGTCCAGTTCGTTTTTCAGCTTTGCAATTATGTGTGGGTCGGTTGATGTGGGGTGTTGACGTTCGAGTTCTTTTAAGCGGGCTTCACTTGAGGTAAGTTCCTGTTTTATGAGTTTCCGAAGACCATGTTCTTTAGTTATGCATACCACTCTTATGTAGCATTTTAAGGATTCCTAAAAAGTTCCGGCCGACGACACAGAACCCTAATTTATTTCAAGGAAGGAGACAATCTCTGTGCGAAGTTCCTCTGCAAACACTTGGTCCAGTAATGCTCCAGGTTTGAATCTCCAGTGCCGTCTCCCCTCTGATGGATCCGGGGGGGGGTGCATTCGAGTGTGACTGCCGAATGGTCCGATATTGTCCTTGGGAGGATATGACATTGGCTCCATTGTGGATCACTGTGAGCAGACACCAGGAAGTAGTCTAGGCGTGAGCTCGTTTTATGGACCCAGGAATAAAACGTGTAGTCTCCAGACATCCTCCAGGTCGTGCGCTTTACAGATTTCAAGAATTTGGAGTGCTGCCTTAGGGGTCGGGGAAGATGTTGTATGTGATTTATCTCTCCCGGGGTCGAGTGTGGTATTCAAATCGCCACCCCAGATAATTGTTGCTGACCCAGCTCCCTCCAGGTGTGCCATTACCCAGTCATAGTTGTTTGTCCCGTTGATATTGGGGCACTAGGAATTCACAATGATGATCTCTGTCCCTTCCAGGATCCCGTGTACTAGGAGTGCTCTGCCTACTGTGTCTTTGCTGAACAATAGTAGCTTGAATTTCAGGCTTTTGTTGATCATGATGGCCACCCCCTGGAATATGAGGAGTACCCAGAGGTTCTACTTTCTCGGGAGGAGGTGGGTTTCCTGGATTACTGTGATTTCCACCTTGTGCCTCCGGAGATATTGGGTTACCTTCCTTGTTTTGGTTGGGTGGTTGCCCCCTCTAATGTTCCAAGTGGCTAGCATGAATGTGGTGGATTGGTGTCCTGTTTAACTAGTTTTGGAGCCATGTTGATGTTGATCGTAGTAGCCCACTGTTTAGTGGGTTCGTGTGTAGGTACATATGTTCTTTGGCTTAGAGCATTTTCGGTGCATCTGACGGGAGATAGTGAAGGCAGGCGGTGGGGCGCGGACCCGTGGTAGGCATGTTTCCTAGACAATAAACAACTTCGAGTAGAGCATTTGATTATCTTGTAGTCGCAGTTTCACTCCAGTAAATGTTCTGCGTTGTGCCTGGACCGTCGGGGAGAAGTCTGGGAAGAATTTCATGTTGTCGCCTTCGTAATTCAGCTCTCCTTTCTACATATCCAGGCGTAGGATCGTGTTGCGATCTTTGAAGTTGAGGAGTTTAGCTATGATCAGGCGTGGGATGCCCCCGGGATAGGGCGACTGGCGGGGACCCTGTGGGCACGCTCCACCACTAACAAATTAGATAGCACATGGCTTCCGAATAGCGTTTTGCATACGGATTCCACAAAGTCCTCCATTTTCATTGTGGGTTGATGTTCTCTTATCCCAATGATCCTGATGTTATTGCGGTGAGAGCGCCCCTCGAGATCCTCATTTTTAGCTACAACGGCCTTCATTTGAGTTTCTAGTGTTAACATCCTTGTCGTCAGGGAGTGCGTGTTGTCGTTGAGGTCGGAGATCCTCTGCTCGGCTGTGTCTAGTCTATCTCCATGTTTGTCTAAGCGGTGTTAAATCTGGTTGACTCTGGTGGACAGAGTATCGCGCTTGCTATCAATGTTGCCAATACCAGTTTTAAGTGTGAAGAGGATCCCCCTGATGTCTATGGTTTGATCGGTGTCGCCTTCGTGGGACATTGTCTCCTCAGGGTTCACTGGACGGTCGCTTGATTTGGGGGTTTTAATCACAGTTCCCGATTCAAAAGTTAGTTTCCTCTGTGATTTATCTGATTTCCCCATCCCAAGAGGCCCGTCGTTTGTTGCTTTGGTATTCCCTGCTGCGTAATCTCCTCTGCTCTTGAGTGGTGGTCATTTGGGGAGTGACTGGAGGATATCAGTGACTTTGGGAGCAGCAGGTACTTATTCAACTCTTGGGGACGCCGTGGAGAACTGACCTGGCCGACTGTGAGAGCGCCACTTTTTAGTAGTTGTAGGAGATGGAGCACTCGGCACTGTGTGCGTCGGCTGTCGGCCAGGGGGTTGGTTGTGGCCGCAAGCCAGTCGCTGGGAGGTCCCTCGCACCACCTCTTTTATGGAGGAGTGGGTAGCGACGTGTGGTGGAAGCACTGTGGGGCGGAGGCCTGCGTGATGGCCCGGGGGCAAGGACACTCTTAGTCCCACGTGAGGTGTGACCCTCCCCGCCCCAACAGGGGCCGGCGTCTGCCGCAGACCAGCGATGCAACCTTGCTTGGCTCCTTCTGGGATATGTCGTCTGGAGGCGTTGATTGGGGTCAGGGCCCTTGAGCTTGCCGTGCAGGTGATCATTTGGGTTTGTGCCTGTGTTGGTTGGGGCAGCCGGGAGGTTGCCGTGGGCCAGTGCCTTGTTGGGTCTGTTTAAGAGGCGGTGGTCTTCTGGCAGGGGGTCTACGCCCCTGTCCCTACACAGGGGCGTAGTGCGCACCTTCTATTGGAACGAGGGAGACGTGGTGGGTTGTTCGTCTCACCTCAGGATGTGTGAGTTGCAGTTCCGTAGCGGTCATGTCACAGCCTGGCAAGCCCCCCGTCTGGTGCACTCTGCTCTCAGCCGCCTCAGTGCGCCGACGTTGCAGGGCTGTAGCCTTACTGGGCGCTCCTTCGGAGAGCGCAGCTGGTGTTGGCTGATCCCCCCACCGGTCCGCTGGGCACCGGAGCTCCCTGCCACAAAGCAAACATGGCAGCTGCGTGCCGTCCTCTGGGACGTGTGCCGTGTCCTTCGCCAGCATCTGCTTCGGTTGGTGTTTCAGCAGACGCCGGTGTGCAGCGCGTCGCTGGAGGCAGTCTCCTCCTTCAGTCGCAGAGTTGGGTCACAAATTCAGCTGGGGCGGTTGGCACAGTGGGCTTCTCCCTCGGCCTCCCCTATATGGCACTACGGCCGGCCTGCGTAATTGAGGGCTGGTCGGCTTGTCCTCCGGGGGTGTCCGCGGGCTACGCGGGTCCCCCGCCAGTCCTCACAGTTGGTTGCCTTTGTGCATCAGGCTCCCAGCCGGGGTGATGGAGCGATGGTACCCCTGCGTGTTAGAG
Source organism: Ambystoma mexicanum (assembly GCF_040938575.1). Classification (NCBI taxonomy): domain Eukaryota; kingdom Metazoa; phylum Chordata; class Amphibia; order Caudata; family Ambystomatidae; genus Ambystoma; species Ambystoma mexicanum. The sequence continues at coordinate 1,198,884,619 of NC_090925.1, forward strand.
GCCCGCCACGTCAGGTTCCGCCCTGCAAGACTCCATTCGGTCTGGACCGCCTGGAAGGACCTCTGGCCTCGGTGTCTGGCTTTTCGTCAGTGCTGGATGTTCAGAGGTGCTTGTGGCGCCAATGAACATCTGGATGTCGCCTGGAAACAGTGATTTTACAGGATTCATTTAGGGTGCGGTGTCGGAGCTCACAAGGGAGCTGCCATCTTGATGATTAATAGTTATATCTCCTTAGTAAAGACTTACAACAGGAAGGACTGGGATTATGTCATTATACAAATATTGAAGGACATCGTTCCACAAAAGAATTACTCAAACAACACTTTTGGTGGCCAACATTTAAAAAGGATGCTAAACTTTGTCTCCTCTTGTGAAATATGTGCTCAGGCCAAGTCTTCCCATTCTTGGAAAACGTACCCAGGAAAACGTACCTAGGCTGAAGTGCCAATGGTTCCATTGCATACTATATACACTGATTTTATTGTAGACCTTCCTCCCTCCAAGGTATTTACCATTATGATGATCACCATTCATGTCTTCTTCAAATTGGCTCACTTTGTTCCCCTAAGAAAAATACTGACAGCAGAAAAAATGAATCAGGTGTTTCTACAGGAAATGTTTCGATTGCATGGAATACCCGACACCATTATTTCTGATTGAGGGACCCAATACATCTCAAAGTTTTGGACTGCCTTCAGTAAATCCATAGGTATCTACAGATCACTCTCATCCGGGTACCATCCTGAAACCAAGGGACTAACCAAGAGAACAATTAGACCTTAGAACAGTACCTTTTTTTGGTTTGCTTCAGTTACTTGTGATAAGTGGGCAAACTTACTACCTACCTACTGCTGAGGTTTCCTATAACAACTCATATCATTCATCCTTACATATGAGTCCCTTTTATTGCACTATTGGACTTCATCCTTGATGGTTACCACTTCCTCTACTTTCTGGTACTAATGTAAAGCCCGGCCGAGTCAAGGACACACACTGTTTTGCTGCTGTCAGGGTGTGGATATTGTTTCCTATTGTTTCCTGAGAGACTGGTCTCTCAAGTGAACTTTGGACTTGTGTTATACAGAGCCGTAGCAAGTTGGAAGCAATGTTGTGCCTTTAAACTGTGTGAAAGGTGATTGGCCATGCCCCCGGATGATACACTATTTCACTCAAGCCAGCTGACCCTTGTGGCGTAAAGCCCGGCGGAGTCAAGGGCGCACACTGTTTTGGTGCTGCAGTGTGGTGTGATCTATTATAACACTGCATCTTGGCTGGAGTAGAAGAAGGGAAAGATATGAAAAAACATAGTGAGGCTGGTGAATAGTGAAGAGAGTTCACACGCGTTTCTACGGTAAGCCTGTTGACCAGTTTATCTACACTCAAGTCAAGTTCTCAGTGACTACACGTCTGTAATACTCTTGTTGAGCAGGAATATCGCTGTGCGACACAAGGTTCATATACATCAGCTACGGCAAGAGCGCAGCGTAGTGCTTGGAATAGTATATATAATACTGTCAGAGGGCGTGCTTGAATCTGTCACACAGCGGTAACTGCGGAGCGAGCGCTCTTTGAACTGCCGCCAGATCCAGACAGCTAAAGGGTGCATTTTGAAGCATTTCGTGGTGGTAACTGTTGAATTTATCTCTTAGAGCAGCCGCAAACTCCTGTTCAAGAACATAACTCAAGACAAGTGCCTGTGGCTCTGTGTCTATTGAAGTGTCATTCTAATAAAAAGAGTGGTATTCTCGCTCAGTCGTTTATACATAGAGCCTGGGTGTTATTCGTTAAAAACGGGCATGCCCTCTGAGTTAAAAACTTCAGGCACCTCTGTGGTACTAAAAACAACTCCAGCCCGACCATCACCAGCAAATGCTTTCAAACGGAAAATGCTTAGCTTGAATCATATGGTGCAAGGGAAGAAAACCTGCCCTGGAGATATCTGAGACTTTTGTAGGCCAAGTACTGAAGCAGTCACAAGTGCTCAAGTGGATCTAGTGTGTAGAGATGGTAATCCAAATCAGAAAACACAATAAAGGAAGGGTAAAGAACTGAATGTACTGACCAAGGCTAACAGTCTAACATTGGGACCAGCACCTAAGGAGCACCTTGATGTCAGAAACACTCCTTACGAAGTGGTGTTAATTAAATCTGTAATCATGGAAGCTTCTGATACAAGTTTGCATGCAATGGCGTTACCGGCAAGTATTCACCCAGATCGGGACCCGGACAAATATCATGTGGGCAACATCTCTATTACAGCATCATCGTCCTTAATAGAATCAGAGTCTAATAGCTTGTATCAGTCCACTAGTCTTTTTGAAGAATCTGTTCAGATAGTGTCTACACATTCTTCACGTCTGTAAATTCATCCTACTCCACAAGGAAATCCCCACTACATTATGTGCCAAAAGAGTCATCCATCCAGCCGACAAACAATTTATTAGAAAAAACATTGAATGCTATGCAGATGACCATTGTATCTCATACTAAATTATTTTAGACTTTAGATGGCAAAATAACTAGGCAGAACAATCAAATTGATCAGTTAGTAACATGGATGAATGAATTTATGGATCATCAAAGACTTGGAAAAAAGGAGAATGATGTGAATTACCCCAAGAAAGGTCAAATAAGGGGGTTAAAGTGGTAGTGGATGAATGTATGGATGTGTGACTGGATGTTGCAAGGGCAGTTCCGGTGGAGATTTTTTCCATCATATGCCCTGTGCAAATAAGCTAATCGGGTACCAACCCCATGGTTTCTAGTGTGGAACGAATTAAACAAAAAATGTGTTGAAGGGGTGCAGTTGAAGGTAAAATCAGTGCTTTTGATAATACGACTAAAGAGACAAAAGCAAAAGGAGAGTGTGAAACTTATCAATAACAACACACTGAAAAAAACAAAAAATCAAAAGGGACCTGCACCACAGGCAAGAGTACGCATTAAGCAATTTGTGAAAAGAATAGCGCCAAGAACCAAATCGGCGGCCTTAACTTGTTGCTTTCCAAGTTCAAAGAGGTAACATCGAAGGAGAGTGATTTTCCAACTGCACAATTAACATAGACAATGGTTATTCCAACAGCACAGGTAACCCAGACAATTGTTACTCCAATAGCACAGGTAGCTCAGACAATGGTTACTTCAACAGCACAGTTAGCCCAGGCAATGGAGTATGCCCCGTTGAATGATCTGGTTCAGGCACTTGCTGCTCCAAATATAAATATCAAGCAGAATACTCATAAAGCATGAGCAACTCTAGATGGTGAATCAGTTGACCCCAAACTAAGTATAGAACTGAAGCCTGTGTGTGATAGCGATCCCAATGATCATGATAAAATTCTTCTAGATATATGAGCTCAAATTGACAAATCCATTCAAAATTATATTAAATTACAAAGATTTTCTCCTGATATAACCACGAGCTCAACAAATATCTTGAAATCCACAACAGGTGTAGTGGTGGGAGGTCTGCCCTTGATGAGCAAGGAAGAGTTGAGTTGGTCTAAATTAGAAGGATCAGGGTCACGAGCTAGTAGCTCAGTACCAATCAATCATGCACTTGTCCATTCAGACAAAGAACAAGCATTGTACAATTTGGAAGCTGGGAATTTTGCGGCTAAAGTGGTTGCTACCTCGGCCACAAAACAACCAGGGGTTTCGAATGAAGGGCAAAGAAGCTCTCCACGTATAGGTGAAATGGAACATAATTTGGTGAATAAGCCAAGTGTGACTTTCCAACAATCCTTTCAGCAAGACAGAACAGGTTCCATAAAACAACCATATAGTGACCATGAACTACTGACCTCTGCAATAAAGCAAATGAGCAAATTGGTATGGCAGCATGTAGTCAAGGTAAACAATGCTAGAACCCGTTTTTGTTGGAACAGACAGGCTTTAACATCACATCATAGAACAAAGCTATAGTGATTTGCACATTAGGAATGAACCGTATTCAGCATTCTTACACCTATATCAAACTAATTCCCAAACATCATGTTCATTACAAACCGAGGCATGAATTTGATAGGGTGGTGCATGAGAGGAAAGTGAACTTGCGTAAGCAAGAAAAAGCAATTATAGCTTTGAACTGTCCAGACATGGGGAAAATGATTCAAGCTGCTAATTGCAAATATAGAAAATGCGTTTGTTCATATCAGGCACAACTTATACAAAACGATGGAGAATCGATGCTTCAGGCCATCGTTGCGAAAAGTACAGCTCAAATCTGGGCCCTTATAAATGTAGCAAATCATTCAGCACAAAAACCGGTACAGATAAATGGAGTTATTTAACATCAATGGGTCACCTATTACGGGACCGGCCCCCTTCATTCCGTCAGGGCTGATTACAAGCTTCCCATCGCGGGACCCGGATCGGACGCCTGGCAAAACCAGGCGTCCTTTCCGGGTGCCGCGAGGGGAAGAGGGAGGTAACAACGGGACACTTATAATGGGCCCGTTGTTACCTCCATCCCCATTCCCATTTGAACCCTATTGGGGAATGGTTCCTGCAAGGAGGATTTACGGGTCCTCCTATGTCGGAATGACACGGTAAGTCCCCATTGCAGGAATCCATAAAAGGAGCCCGGTTTGGAGGCAGCCATGGAGCTAAAAGCTCCATGGCTGCCTCCAAACTCGTAATGAGGCCCAGTGGGTCAAGCTAACTATGACGGACTGCAGATCCAGGAGCAGGATATAATCTCCTGCCTTGCTAAATTAAGCAATTCGGGAGCCCCTGGCCCGGATGGGCTAAATAACTATATGTTTAAAAAACATCCTTTGTTGTGGGCAATAATTTTGCACAACTTCTTTCAAAACATCATAAAGGAAAATGCAATTCCGTTGTCGTGGCTTCGTGCAGTCATAGCCCCAATATTCAAGAAGGGCGATCGGTCTAGTCCGGCTAACTATAGGCCGATCGCCCTTCTTGATGCTCCGGGGAAAATATTCTCCACGTTTGTTCTTCATGATTTCAATAGATGGACTAGTGACTTTTGCTAGCGTGATCCATTTCAAACTGGATTTGTGCTCGGTCTTGGAACACATGTCAACTTGCTTACGCTAACCTCCATTATATCCCATCATGAAGCAACTAAACAGCCTCTATATATTGCATTTATAGATTCACCTGGGATTCAATGACCCTTTGGATAAACAGGCCCTACAAATTGCCAACTCCCTCAATGCATTAGGAATAAAGCAAAAAGTAAATGAAACCACTCATATCAAGGGAAGAACTCTGGACTGGGTAGCTGAGTTTAATTGCACAGCTACCATAAAATCCATTACTCCTCTATCTTGGACGGACCACCACCTGGTGTCCATGATCCTATCCACTATCAGACCAACTATCCTAGCTTCACAAATAGCTCCATCGTGTCTAACCAGAATGAAAAAGAACATTACAATCGACAATGTGATTCCAAATATTCTACCCACTCTAAATTCTCTGCCGGATAACCTGGACCCTAGCACCTTGGTGTAGGAATATAATACGATTATGTTCTCCACATTGAACAAAATTGCCCCCCTAAAACTAAGACCAAGCAAGCCCAAAGCACACCTTAACAAATGGTTCACCCCTCAACTAAAGGACTTGCGGCTACTAAAAAGAAAATGTGAAATGGCCTGGCGGCTCTGTCCTTCCAGCGAGAATAAATCAAAATTAACATCCTCGGCATCACACTACAAAAAGGAAATTTGTCTGGCAAAACATAAATCGTATAACGAACGTATTGCCGATTCCAACTCTAGCATGAAAGAACTATTCATAATACTAAGAGAACTAGAGTCCCCTATTTCCATACCTGATGTCTGCATCAAAAACAAGACCTGGTGCTCAGAGATCCAACAAGCCTTATCCAACAAAATAAACACCCTACAAACTAAAATAAAGAATAAGAAAGACTCCCTGAACCTATCACAGCCAACTAATTCTCTCCTACCCAATACTAAAATCATTGGCCACAATAATAGATTCCACTTCACCAAAACTTCTGTCCTAAAAATTGAAAAAACCATCCTATCACTAAAACCATCTAATTGTAAAGGAGATGTCAGCCCTGCACACATCATAAAAGATGCTGAGAGAGACCTCTCTCCATTCATCTCAAAATTGATCAACGCCTCATTTGCCTCGGGCACCGTCCCTGTCAATCTTAAACAATCTTGGGTTCTCCCACTCCTGAAGAAGCAAATTCTAGACCCTCTCATTGCCACAAACTACCGCCCTATCACGACGGTACCATTTCTTCTTAAAATCTTGGACAAAGTTGCCTACTCGCAGATTCAAAAACACCTTGAGCTACACAACTCCTAGGGGCCAGACAATCAGGTTTCCGCCCGTTAAATGGGACGGAAACTGCACTGATAGATTTGAAAACACAGATCGATGAGCTGAGAGACAAAGGGAAAGCAGCACTTCTGTTGTAACTTGATCTCTCAGCTTTATTCGACCTGGTGGACCACAAGGTCCTCTGCAGACACCTTGACTCAGCAGCCCATTTCTCCCCAGATGCAGTCAAATGGATAGAATCATTCCTGAGTGACAGAACCATCAGTGTATTCTCCCCATCAGCAGCAGCCGATCCCACCCCAATCATGTGCGGAGTCCCCCAGGGCTCCTGCGTGTCCCCAACCTTGTACAACAGATTCACCAAGTCATTGTTCGATGATCTGAACCTTCTGGGTGTCACCTACACTAACTATGCAGGTGGCACACAGATTCTCTTCCCACTTTCTGGGGATCATGGCAAGGACTTGGCATTGGTGAATAGGATCTACCTCATCATTCAGGCATGGATGGCCACACATGGCCTATGCCTGAATTATGACAAGACAGAGTTGATAATTCTTGGCACCCCAGTCAACATATCGAAATTAGGCCCCGAACACCCCCTCCTTTATCATTGATGGCAATAACATTATAGTCTCTAAGGAGGTAAAAACCCAGGTTTTTACCTGGACACCACTATGTCATTCAACAAGCAACTGAAACCCTTAGCCTCTTCCACAACTTACACTTGCAAGCTTATTAGAGCTGGCAAGCCCTTCCTCTCCAATGATAGCTGCATTATACTAGCCAGAGCTCCGATCCTCTACAGATTAGACTACTGCAATGCTCTATACAGTAGCGCTAACAAAGCCAGTATCCAAAAACTCCAAATTCTACAAAACAACGCTCTTAGAGCCGCACTAGGCATTAACAAAAGAGCGCATATGAATGTAATCAGACGCCAGTTTAGCTGGTATCTACCCACAACAAAATTCAACTAAAAATAGCCTCATTGACACACAGAGCACTACACAATGCTGCCCCTAGTTACCTTATCAATAAACTGTCCAGAAAAACTTCCAGCAGGCCCACTAGAGCTGTCATCTCAAACTGCCTGGTGGTACCAAGATTTAAGTCCTCCAAGATCGGCGGCAACAGCTTCCCTGTGAAGGCCGCCAAACTTTGGAACTCACTGCCAAACGAATTGAGAGCTGATCTACCCTATCCACTCTTCAGAAAGAACCTTATCACCCACCTTAATCTATCCGAAGACTAATCCCTTTTTAAACTGTTGTACTACATGACACTCCACCCCTAGAGTGTAAACCTCTGTTTATTACTATGTAAATAATTCTCCTTGTACATTTACTATATATGCATACCACTGTATACCTCTGCACATTACAATGTAAATAACTTTGCTGAAATCTTGTAACGGCACATTCTGAGATCTACCTATTGTGTATCTCACTTGTCAATGTACACTGTTTACCATTATGTAACTTTGTAAGCTTTGCATATCCTTGCTGCGCCTTGCTACCTTCGGGTCCGGTGCTCTTTACAAATTCAATAAACAAACAAACAAACATAGACCTGAGAGCTGCATTCGACTCAGTCTCAAGACAGATTTTGCTGAACAAGCTGACTGGTCGATGATGCCTTGCATATATCCAAAACACAGAGAGGTTTACAAAGGATATTGGATGCCTTAGCGAGTTATGTACAAGAAAATCTCATTATAAATTTAAATAAAACTAAAGTAATGAGATGCAACACCACTAAAAAACAGCAATTAACCAAACAAACACAGTTCCTAATGGGGGAGGAGTTGGAATGTGCAGAACGATACAGGTATCTGGGGGCAGTCATCTCAAATCAAAGAGATAGAGAGGCCCATATGCTTAATCTTGAGGAAAAATTGACAACCTGCATCGCTCAAGCTAAAATAATACAAGCTAAGTATGGCAAATTTGCGACCAGTCCGGCCATTACTTACTGTCTGCAGAAAGTCACACCAATCCTAATGTATGCATCTGAAACTAAACCCACACTGATGAAGAAGTTTTGGGTTACACTAGAGAGCAGGTATTGGCAGAGTATTTTACATCTGCCGCAATGTGTGCCGACTGTGTGAATGTTGCATGAACTTGGGTTGTTCTCATTATACATGAGATATCTGTGGCAAATAGTTGCCTTATTTAGAAAATGCATCTTAGCTGCACACTCACCTATGATTCTAGGAATGTTATCAAATTATGTTTTCACTTCTAAAGACAAAGGCATTTCTAGATGGCGAACGTTAGCTTCTCATGCATTGGCCTTGGCAGATGTTTCTCTAGTTGTCTTTTTGCAAAATCCGATGAGAGTGAAAACAAAATTATTTCAGAACGACTGGTCATCTACAAGGGCTAAGTGTGAATTATATCAGGATTTTAACCTCAATTAATTTGCACTAAAAAAATATAGTAGTCCAGAGTGTTATATAGTGAAATATCCCTCGATAGTGCATAAAGGAGACTTCATACTGTTGCAATTCAGTCTCTGATAACGTATGTCGGTTTTGCAAGAAGGCAGCGCAGAAAGTGACTTTGAAACACCTAATGGTAGAGTGCGTGGCCTTGGTTGTGCAAAGGAATAGACACTTTAGAGAAGCAATGATAGCTTATAGAGAAGTGACACCAGAGATTTTTGGCAAGTAATTCACTCAGGGCTGCTTACACATGTAAGACATAGAGCAATAGCGTTTTTGCAGGAATTGAAACTTGGGCAGGTGTAATTCTTAACATCCAACAGTGCAATTGAGTCTTATACTTTTTCTGCTGGTTTTTTCCTAGTCTTCTGTAATATTAATTAGTTTTGTTGGTTCCGACAGATTTGAATGTGTGTAGATGAGGATATTCTTCTTTTTTTTCCCTTCTTTTCTTTTTTATTTATTTATTTTTCTCGTTTTCTTTTGTTTTCGTGATGATTTTATGAAGAACAAATAATCGACTATAGTGGCAGAAAAGTCTTCTTTTAATGTTTATATCTTATATGTTTTATATTGTAAAGTTGATGAAATTCAACTACATCAATAAAAAAAAAGAAATAAACATTTTTTAAAAAAGGTACTAATGTACCTCCGTTGAACAAGCTATTCAAGGATTACATCAAACACAGAATAACGTGCAGAAGGAACGTGTTAGGAAACCTGCAGAAGGAACGTGTTAGGAAACCTGCAGAAGGAACGTGTTAGGAAACCTGCAGAAGGAACGTGTTAGGAAACCTGCAGAAGCACCAGGAAAATACCAAAAGATTTGCTGATCATAAACATTTAGGTGTCCTGCCTTTAAAACAGATGATTTGGTATGGCTATCTTCTCATCATTTACCTACTCGATTGAAGCCCACAAAATTCTCTCCCAGATATTTTGGGCCCATTAAAATTGTCAAAGTTATCAACCCTGTTGCTTACAAATTGCACGTACCTACGAGTTGGAAGAAGATAATCCAGGTTTCCATACATCACTCATGAAACCCTACATTGCATCCCCTCAGTCACAAAAATGAAAGCCCCTCCACAATGTTCCTCAATTCCTCGCTCAAATATGAAATGGATGGAATTTGTGATTCTTGCTTTTTTGGAGGAAAGCTCTAATACCTGGTCAGTTGGAAGGGGTATCCTGCTAGTGGCAGATTGTGGGAACCTGCTACTCATATTCATGCACCCTTGCTTCTCTGACAATTTCATCGTGCCAACCCTTGGAAACCCAGTGGTACCTGGTTTGGAAGAGGGCATGACGTCTGGCGACGTTAGTGTTTCCATGCCCACTCCAACATGGAGGTTTGTGTTACGTCGACACACGTTTTTCTGCGTTGACGTCACTTACTCGGAAACCAAGAGACTCTGTTATCCTTTCTTATGACCAGCTCCAGCAGTTGCTTGGTACATCACAACTTCTTTCTGTTGCAGGATGGTGTCTGGGAAACTCTAATTCTATCTCTTTGCCTTGCTTCCGCATGCATTTTCTCTGTTGACTTTTTCTCCCTTCTGATGCCTACCATTCTGCTACTTGCTGAGCACCACCTCGTCTTGACGGTTGTGGAAAACTCAGTTTTGCTGCTTGATCAATTTTTCATCGTTTTGGCTGTTGTGGAACACTCCATCTGTTCCAGATCAACAAACACCTAGTGGGTGTTTCCCCTAAATATGTGTTTTTCCCGCATACTTGGTGCCGCAACCTCTGGGTATAGCAGAGCACTATTTTTGGTGGGTTGCAGTGGCTACTCAGTGGGTAGGACGCCAATCGCGCCTTCCCCAGCCATCTTACAATGCTAGGGTAAGACAAGATCCTGACAATGTTACAGTGAATTAAGACCATTTAATGGAAGAAAGAAGACATATACCAATAGTGAATGTTTATCCGGGAGCCCTATCCTAGAAGAGGTGGCATTACATGTATTTCTTTATGTCACCTGGGCCACAAGGGACGCATTCTCCTCTTGTTTGGGAGCATGACTGGAGCTCATTATTTACATTCCCGGTGCCATGTTTCTATTTAACAAGCAGTGTTTAGGTTATTACATACATTTGCCATGTCCTTGGATACTAATATTGCCAATCCCTTACTACAGCCTTGTATTATTCTGAAGAGATGCAGCATCAAAATGGGGGAAAGGTTTGTAGCTATAGAGGTATTGAGAATACTATTGAAATAGTACTTAAAACAATAAGATTTATTACAAATACAAGTATCCGTAGGAGATTCTGCTATGTACAACCTAAGCAAGCAGCACTAACTGATGTGTTCACATTAAAGACTGCAATATGAGACCTTGTCAACAATATTCTGTTTACAACATAGCTGTTATGGGTTCCATGTATACACAGAACAATATAAGTTGTTACTTGGGCCATTGATGTTTGACAAGGAAACATGTGGAGAGCGTGGAGGCATGTAAATGTACTGGTGTATGATCATCCATCCACGAATAACATATTCCCCACTTGTTTGTGTGTTTATTTTGCATAAAACAATGCCTTCATGTATTATTTTGGGTGCCCTAATAGCAGCCATGATAGGACCCCTGGTACAGTGATGCACATGTTCCCCAGGGATATGTCGTTGATATGAACATGGTTGCTCAATTAAGGCTTTTCAATATCTGAAATTTACAAAAGAGCCAAGGATGTCTCAGAGGACATGAGGGGCAATCGGTTTCGCGTCTGCAGCATGCACTTCTTGGAAAATATGCATGAAACATCAAAGTTCACTAAAAAGCATTGCCCCAGACTCACTCGCAAGGTACTTCCCATTGCTGTTCCAACTGTGTTTCATCACACACAGAGTCAGGTGAGTAGTAAACATGAATAAATAAGGTTTGTTTATATATACTCTGCCTAGGCAGTTCCCACCTGATACTCTTCTCTACTCTTCTTCTGCTAGAAACTGCAGCATCATCTATGACCCTTCTCACACCTTCTCTACTTTAATTTCCAAAACTGTAACAGAAGCGTGTATCAACCTCCTAAATATTAGGAAAATCAGGCACTTCCTTCCTTTCAACACCGCCATGCATCTCTTAACCAATCTCGTCTTCTCTGAGATGGATTACTGTGGCAGCATCCTCTTTGGTATCCTCATCTATGCTTTCTGTCCTCTTGACAAGATCCTAAACTTCGCTACCAGGACTCTCTTTGAACTCCCTCACTTCAAACCTACTTCCTTGTACCATCACCAGGGTGGATGGCTGATGATGCAAAACAGGGCCAGATTTAAATTTCTTCTCCTGATTCATGTATACATGATTAGGTACCACTGTATCTATCTTCCTCTATCCAACTCTACAAGCCTTTGCGTAATCTCCACTCTACCTCCTCGATTACTCTGTGGCTCCTCGCCCTCTCTGTGCTTCCTCTCGCTTCCTATCTTTCTCTCTTCTTGCCTCACTTGCATGGAATTTTCTTCCCCCGTACATCTGAGAAACAGTCCATACAGATTTTTTCTAAACCAAACTAAAAGCCTAACTCCTCACCTCCGAATTATCCTCTTAACATAACTCTCATCTGCCTTCTAGCTAACATTTTCCCCTTGTCTATAACCTGCCTCTGTCCCTCACTTTCTCCTCCTCCACTCTAACACTTCATCCATCATGGTCATATCCTGATCACAGCTGGCTGTAACGCCTACCTGCATTTAAAAATGTCAAATGTTGGTTGTCCTTAATCTATGTATGTCCACTTCTGTATTGTCCATGGTGACTGTTCCATTTACTACCCTCCAAAACCTAGTCAGAATGACCCTCAAACTCACCCCATTGCAAGAAGTTCACTGCTTCCTGTAAAATCTGATTTCTTATCTATTGTACATTATTTTGTGCTCAAAAGAGCATTGTTCCTTCCTGTATATAAATGAGTAAATAAATATACACATATATATTTATAAAAAGTGATCACACTATCTCTTGAACTTGTGTGCCAATTGCTAATGGGTTGATAGGCTGGAATTGTTTTTAGAAATATTGGTATATATATTTTAAACATGTCTTTAAGTTTTAGACTTTGAGCTTGAATATATATATCATTTTTGTATACGAAAAATGTTCACTGCAATGTGAGCCTTTCTGAAAAGTTAATAGCCATATCTGTACTTTGTTTATTTTTCAAATGTATTGATTAAAATGTCTGTCATTACGTAGACAACACTGATGGAAGTCCAGACGTTACCTCTGAAGAAATAACAGACATTTTCAATAATACAATACAAGGGCCAGACCACCCCCCATCAGTCCCCCCAGCATCCTCTTCCAGCACTTGCCCTTGGGCTCCCTTTCTCGTAACATCCCGGAAAGGCCACTGCACTCCCATATCCCCCTCTTTACCCTGGCACTTGCTGCCTTGGCCCAACCAGCACTTATCCGCCTCTACCCATGGGAGCACCCCACTTTGCACTTCTCCCTCTACACCCCTCCCCCTTGCACTTCCACCTCCTTCATACACTTGCACGGTAGTATTGTCACAAGACCAATGTTTGTTTGTTTGTTTGTTTTATTATTTATAATGCGCTAGCGTACCCAAAGGTATCAAGGTGCAGCATTTACAAACATTTGGAAGCTTAGTTGCAGTCATCATAGAATATACATAAGGACAATAAGGTAAACCAATGTTATATACAAAGCAGCAGTGAGGCAGACAGGCATTATATACATGTAAACAGGTAAGCACACATAGTTACAGTGTGTGCGGGTAGCGTGGTATTTAGTTGTCCTAGTGGGCCTCCGTTTGCAGCCATGAAGCTACCTTGGAATGGAAGTTCTGGCAGGGCAGGTCCATTCTGAGATTTGGAGGCAAGGAGTTCCAAAGTTTGGCTGCTTTCACCGGGAAGCTGTTTCCCCTATGGTGGCACGTTTGTAGTTGGGAACGGATAGGCAGATTTTTATATGCAGTTCTAACGGGTCTTAAAGAGGACTGTCTGTGGAATCTATTGATAAGGTATGTTGGGGCAGCCTTGTTAAGAGATTTGTGGGTGAGTGATGCCGTTTTTAAGAGAATTTTATCTTTCGTGGAGAGCCAGTTGTTCTGTTGGCTGATTCCTGTAATATGTTCTCTTCTAGAGATACCCAGAGCTGCTCTGAGAGCGGTGTTCTGGAGAGTTTGTATCTTGCTGGTGGTGGCTTTGGACGATCCCAGGTAGAGCGCGTTACAGTAGTCGAGGCGGTACAATATGAGGGCTCTAGCGAGTGTAAGGCAGCTAGTGTCCGACAGAAATGGTTTGGCTGCGCGGATTAATTTGCATGTGTATGCCGTGGAGGATGCTCGGGAGCTCACTTGTCTTTTGAAAGAAAAATTAGAATCCAAGTAGAATCCCAATGTTTTGACCTCCTGTCCGACTGTGATGTTATTCCCGTCAATCATAAAGGAATTGTAGGCCGGGCCCAGTTTCTTTAGGCTGGACGTGGTACCTAGGATGATAAGCTCTGTTTTATCATCATTCAGGCATAGTCCATGAGTGGCCATCCATGCCTGGATGATGATGTATACCCTATTTAGCAAGGCCAAATCCTTTCCATAATCTCCAGAAAGCAGAAGGAGGATCTGGGAATCATCTGCATAGTTAGTGTAGGTGATACTGAGATGATCCAAATCATCGAAAAGGGGCTTGGTAAATATATTATACAATGTGAGGGAGACACAGGAGCCCTGTGGTACACCACAGGTGATGGGTACAGAGTCTGCTGCAGCAGTTGGGGAGAAGACCCTCATGGTTCTGCCGTTAAGGAATGATGTGATCCAGTTGATGGCCTCAGTAGAGAAGTGCGCTGAAGAGTGGAGGTGTGAACATAGGACAGAATGATCGACCAAATCGAAAGCTGCAGATAAGTCGAGGAGGAGGAGTAGGGCAGCTTGTCCATTGTCTCTGAGCGTGTCGATCTGAGCTTTTAAGTCAATGAGTGCGGTTTCAGTCCCGTGTTGAGGGAAGAACCCTGATTGTCTGGATCCTAAGAGGTGGTGATCTTCCTGGTGCTTCTGTACTTGTACATAGGCGACCTTGTCCAGGATTTTTAGTAGGAAGGGAACAGTCGTTATAGGTCAGTAATTTGTAGGTGTGGCTGGGTCAAGTGTAGGTTTTTTGAGTAGTGGACGTTCCCACGATTGTTTTAAATTGGTGGGGATGGAGCCAGTGGCGAAGGAGGCGTTGATCAGTTTCGTAATGAAAGGGGAGAGTTTGCGGGCAGCATCTTTGATAAGCTGTGCTGGGCACATATCTCACTGGCAATTGGATGGTTTCAAGGACAGGATGATTTTTTGAACTTCAAGTGTATTGACTTTGGAGAACTTGAAGCGGGTGACATCTGTGGGCGTGAGATTGTCCGGAATTTTTGGAGGGAGAGTGACATTAAGGGAAGCTTTTTTGCTTGAGATTTTACTTCGGAGAGTCGCAATCTTATTCGCTAAGGCACTTTGAATTTCTGAGCACCAGTTTTTATCTTTGGTACAGGTGTCAGGAGGTACTATGGGGGTTTCTACTTCTTTGAGGATAAAGAAGAGTTCTTTCATGTTTGATTTTGCTTGGGATATGCGAGAGTCAAAGGAGGTTTGTTTAGCCATATAAATTTCTTTTTTGTAGAGTGCGGCTAATTTGGAAAGTTTGAGTTTGTTTGCGACTGAAGGGCATTTTTTCCAAGTGGCCTCGCAATTTCTTTTCTGCTGCCTAAGGTTTTTGAGGAATGGTGTGTACCATTTGTTGAGGTGTGTTTTTGGTTTGCTTGGTCTGAGTTTGAGGGGGGCGATAAGGTCCAGCGAGGTGGCCATAATCTTGTTGTATTCTTTGACCAAGGTGTCAGGGTCATGGTTGTCAGGGAGTGTGTTGAGTGTGGGAAGTAGGTTTGGATGTGTCTTTCTACTGACATATTCTTCTTGTTTCTATTGAGAGTAGGTGGGGCCCTAATGGTAGGCAGAGGTGGAGGTCTGTCAGTAGAAAGCATGAACGATACCAGATGGTGGTCGGCCAGGCTAGGGGTGAGATATTTGTAATATTCGCTTGGCAGTTGTAATCGGCTACCCAGTCAAGTATTCTACCTTTTGAATGAGTGGGTGCCGTGCATCTTTGCGTGAAGCCTAGTTCAGTAAGAGTGTTAACTATAGTACTGGCGATATGGTCTTCTGGGTCATTATAGCCCAGATTAAAGTCTCCCAGGGTGAGAACTTGAGTGGAGCTTTTAAGATTGCTGGATAGAATAGAGTTGAGGTCTTCATCAAAGGTGCCAATGGGGCCTGGCGGGTGGTAGATCAGATAGATATTGAGAGTTTGGGTATTGGTAAGTGGAACCTTGACTGATAGTGTTTCGCATGAGAGGACATTGGAAGAAGTTGCTAGTCTCATGGTAAGACTGCAATTATGGATAATGGCGACACCCCCTCCTCTGGAATTGGGGCGATCTTGTCTCAGGATAGAATAGTTATCTGGGACTGCCAACATGAGCATGGGGCCTGCTGCTGGGTGTAGCCAGGTCTCAGTAATAGCGAGGAAGTTAAGTTCTTCTTTAAGGATTAAGTCTGCTATTTCTGTAGCATGAGCTACTAGCGATCTGGCGTTGATCAAGGCTCCCTTAATTTTGGGGCTATCTGTATTTTTAGGAGTAGTAGTATGACGCTTGTCCTGTGTTGATTCAGGAGTGCTGTACAAGAGGGAGTTGTGAGGTGGTCTGGAGTTGAAGTTTTGGGGTGAATTGGAGGTTTTTGTAGAGGAATTGGATCTAGGCGGCGGCGCTCTAGAATTCTGTATAGTGGGCAGTGAGCGGGCAAGGGGCTCATCAATTTTGGCTAGTCTGGCTTTGAGTCCTAGGTTCCTGTCTATGATGACCTAGGTTTGAGGTAAGGCAAGATGGCTACAGTACATAGAGTGGCAACTAGATTCGAGATAAGGCAGTTTGGCTAGAGTGTGTTGAGTAGCACCTGGAGTAAATTCACAAAGTGGCTAGTGCATTGGGTACCACCTAGATTCGAAATCTGGCAGTATGGCTAAAATGCATTGAGAATGTCTGGATTTGAAGTAGGCAGCAAGGAAGTTACACATTTGAAGTTACACATTTGCCTGGTCTCACATTAGCAAGACTGTATTAGCGTGATAAAGAATGATAAGTTATGGGAGGAAGCAGGTTGACTGAAAAGTGCACAAGGTGGCATCTACCGTCAAGCTAGGGCCGGTGGCTGATATACAGTGGGACCCCCAGTGACAAAGTAAGGCAGCAACGTGAGCAACCTTAAGATTAAGTCAGGCGGTAAACTCTACTGGAGGAAAACGGTCACAGTTACGATAAAAGCAATGGGCTAGGATTGATATGACAGCATCTTGAATTACTGTGAACATACGGGTGAGGAAGCAGAGAGCAGCGAACCCGTGCAAGTATCTAGCAAGTTGCGTAGCCAATTCCAAGTGGAAAGCAGGTAATACAAACGCAAGATGGCTCATAACATGTATGCTAGTCGAAGAAAGCCGAGCATAGGCAGGCAGACCCTGTGATGTAATGGGATGGTTAACAGGCAGAAATATGCATATAAGGATGGGAGAATGGCGTGCTTCAAAGGTGGTATAGGGCTGAGCAGGCATACAGTGGTGGCAAGCAAACTACCATGCATTCACATGAGCATTTCATTGACCAAGGAGATATTGGCTGGCAGTCTTAGTGTTGTGGCAGCGTTGCAAAAGTTTGTGCGCAAGGTACTTTAGTCGGCTGGGAGTGATCGGGTAGGTCGGGCGCTGTGTGCAAGACTGCAGTAGAATTCAAAGGGTTCCGGCAGACTCGCTATAGGCAGCGGATGACGAGCAGGTGGCTCATGTGGTGAAGTGATAAGGGAGCTGGGGCACACGAGCACGGTCAAGCTCGGTTAGATAGCAGCATATGTCGGTTGCCTTCGTCGAGCCGGCTTCGCCTGCCAGTGCACGCCGATAGGCTAAGGGGATGCAGGCGACCAATCGGAGGGCAGGGCGGGCTTGTGCTCTCTGCTGCAGAGAAGATTCAGATGGTAGGGATGGCGGCGGCCATCTTTTAGTAGCAAAAACCTTGTGTTGCTGCTAATTCGAATTTAAATGGATGTATGCTTTGTTTCCTTTCACGCAAGCACAGGGGGCTATAGAAGATTCTCAGTGCATCGCTTAGAAGGTGAATCATTTGGATAATAAAATGCGATTTTTTAAGGCAATTTTGCGGGCAGTGCCTAAAAACGAAAGGTGTAGCCTCCAGGCTTACCTTTGGGCCAGCAGTACTCCAGACTGCATGGGGCTGCTCCTGCAGCTCGGGGGTGAGGGAGCTCCTGCTCCAACCTCAGTGAGCCGAGTGAAGAGGACAATAGGCTCAGTCAGATAGGCTCAGTCAATAAGCTCAGTTAGATTATAACCATTTCTATGTTGTTGTATTCTTATGATTTCACATGTCCCTCCCACCAGCCCACCCCTTTTTTTCTTGTGGCGCCTGGAAACACCGGTGTATAGGCGCCATTCAAATGTTCAATAAAAATAAATAAAACAAAATGGTGAACCCTACTGACAAGCACAGAAACTGGCATATAGTGTATAAAATTGTCTATATTTTATAAGTAATTCATCTTTTCTATTTATCATTGGTATGAATATATTGACTGGATGAAGGATCACGCTTTATCATCGACAACTTTTCTGTAATCCATAGAAAGCTCAATTCCCTTGCAAGTAATATGTTTCATCTATTCTAAATATATCTGCAAGTATACTATATATGCCTAATGTCATGTTCAACTTTTATCAAAATGATCATTATTATTGATTATTAGTCTTTTTTTTATAATATTTTGAATGTAGAACCTTATGACAGTATTTATTCTCTTTTGAATTTAATTGATATTGCTATACTTCTCTTCAAACATTATAAATGTAAAAAAATGAATTTGATATACAGGAGGATGCTGGTACTTTGGCAACCTACTCTTCTTCAATTGCAACCGGACAGGAGGTATGACACGTGATACTATATTGAATGATATTAAATTAAATTGGAACTCTTTTATTCAAAATAATAAAATGTATGAGACATTAATCTAAGTTTTCTTGGATTGTAGAAATAATTGAACGTTTGATATTTTGTTTACAAATAATAGCATGTTTGAAAAATATGAATACATGCAATCGCCAATGTAGTTTGTCTTTTCGCTTCCAAGATGCAACATTGGGAGTAACCCATTCCTAAAGGTTTGACTGTAGACCTTTTACATGGATTCTTTTAGTCTCCAAATGCTCTATGGATGTATTTATATACTGTTGCTGTACAACTAAAGTGCACCAAATGAAAATTAACATTATAATAATACATATTTTTGGTATAAATAATGTATTCTATTTATTTTAAAGCATATTGTACTAACTCTAATGCCAATTCTCTGTGACACCAGTGAAGTTCAACAGATGCATTTCAAGATAAATTATTGTTAAACAGTTTCGTTAGTTATAATGGTTGACTTTCTCTTTATAACATTTTTTTTAAATCACTTATAATCGTTGACTTTCTCTTTGTAAAATTATTTTTAAAATCACTTATAAAAAAGTGTTGCTTTTTCAATACATTTACCCTTTCTTTGGTGTTTGTATCACTTTAAATTCGTCTAGCCTACAGGGCCACTTATCACGATGTAATCTTTGTTATCAAACAAGTTAACATTAGATTCCCTAATTATTATCCAATGTTTATTGCATGTGTTTTTATGTACAAGGAGTCTACTACTGAAGAGGTTGAGATGCAAGAGACACAAGGACCACAGGTATAGAAATAATAGTAACAGTCATTTATCATCTATTTGACTTTTAATGTTCTGTTCATTGTGTAGAGTGCTCATCAAAGTGCAATATTTTGCTTGTTGTAATTGTATTTATGTTTCTTGGCACTGAAGATTTTTACAGTTGTTTACAACTTATTGTGAATGTTCTGTTACAGATGAGGGATGAACTCTGCATATCAGGATTGACTGTATCAATATAGCACTTGGAAAACCGATCCAGGCTTTAAAATTATTTTTTCGGAGTTGTTGATTGGAAATGTATTTGTTGGTATTACATTGTAAGTTTGATATGCATATGTTTTGTAAGTTTGAAAAAAAATCATGGTTGTTGTTTTGATGTATTAGAGGCCTAGGAAGAAGAGGAACAGGAAGACTCCACCAACACCACTAACAAATGATGTTGCATGGCAAACTGATGTCACTTGGGATCAACTAATATTTAAGGTTGTGAATGCTCATCCAGAGGTTGAAAATCAGTATGCCGATGTGCATTGGCTGGAATTTCAACTGAATATCACCAGCGAGCCATTGAAAGTAACGATGGATCATTGTTAGAGCACATTCCGTCCACTGGAATTGACAGACAACACAGAAGAAGCTCCATTATAAGTTGCTGATCCTCTCACTTAATCCACGCCTTCAAAACTATTTCTTTCAAAAAATGACATAATCTTCCCTCCCCCCCCAACACATTCTGGAAATCTAGAAATATCACAGATTGAAATAACTGAGGCATATTCAGAATTCATCCACGGCGAAGTGCATAGTCCTGACTACACCATGGTTAATGAGGAGGACTTATCAACCACCATAGAATCTGAAACCACTACAATTGGCTATCAAGGAAAAAATATACATTGTTTTTGACAATCATTTTTTCAACAAAAAAATGAATCCTATAAAATAAATGTTTGATAAAAAAATGTACTGTATATATTTTTTTTTAATATATCAATATATATCTTTGTTATATATCTTTGTTTACATTTATGTATTTTTTTGTCAAATAAATGTGAGACTGTTTTTCTGTGAAGAAAAAATTAATTTCTGTACTTCTTGGTCGCAATCATTAACAAGTATATTGATTGTGAAAATGAAAGCTACATTTGGGTGTTATTTTATTTTTAAATGTTCATTGTTTATTTTTAGCAGTCAAAAACTAGAAAAGGCACATAGGTGCCAAGGACAGCACTAACACATTCAAAGTATTAAAGTCACATAGGTGAAAGAAGTGACCTTCATTTTTTCTTTGTTTTTCATAATGCATGTATAAAAACCCCCAGAGGATGTGTTTCTCACCACGAAATATATATCCATAAATATGCAAATCTTATACCACATACAGAAGGGAGAACTTGAAATGTTTGTACCCATGACACAGAAGCATAAAGTGGGTAGCTGTTTCAATGGATGCACCACAGATCAGGCACTCTGAGGTATTGTGTGTAGACCAATTCTTTCTGTAGGCAGCAATTCTTAGGGTGCCCGCTCTTACATCTAGATAAAGTGACTGTGCATATAAGGGTTGGATACAATCAAGATCTGGCCCAAACCCCAAATCTTCCTTAGTACACAAGTACAAGCATCCACAAGAATGTTTGAGGCAGGCAGCTTCTATGAATTGCCTGCAAGCAAGCAGGCCCACCCTTTTGACCAGGTCCAAAAATCCCTTCACCATAGAAGACGGTCGATCCCAAAGGTTAGAGAGATTACATTTACAGAGCCAGAATTCTAGGTGTTTCAACCAGGGGGTGGAACAGCTATCTTCCAGGGACATGAAGTCAATCAACATAGCTCTATAATTAAACAGAGCTGGAGATGTCCAGAGCCGTACCCGGAACAGAAGTGGCTAGAGGGATATGAGGTCTTCAATAGGCAGAAGATCGCACTCAATGTGTCAAATTGATTTAGACAAGCCTTTCAGCTGAGTAAGCAATGATTTAAAATATTTATTTTCAGTAATCACCAGGGAGGTTGAATTTTCATAGCCCCAGACCTCTGCTACATACAAGGCTGCAGGAGCAGCCTGCAGTCTGTATAGTTGTAGGGCTGGGGATAATGCATCCCCACCATGTAACAAAGAAAACGTCCCTATTCGCCCGCCATATTTCTCTAGCTTCAAGTTCACTTTAGACACATGTTTCTTCCAAAAACCATTCTCAACAAAGCGGAGACCCAGGTAGTCGTAGGCTGGGACCTGCTCTACCTTTTCACCAATCACTTGCATGATAATAGTTGATCTCCTAGACATTCTATGCCTGAAGATCATTGACTTGGTTTTTGGTTGGTGTATTTCCAGGCGCAACCTCACATTTTTTGGCAAATAGAGACATTGTATGCTTGGTTCCCATTGGACTGGTGGGAAGCACCACTGCGTTGTCTGTGAAAATCAACACAGGATATTGCATGCTGCCCATCCTAGGGGCATTCAGGCTATTGGCCACCAACACCTCTATGAGTCTGTTAATGTACAAACAAAAGAGTGGGGCCAAAACTCCTCACACCTTGCTGCACTGCAAAAGGATTTGTACATTCACCACCCATGCCCCGACGCACCACAGCCTTGCTTTCTGAATACAAGACCTGAATAATAGCAAGTGAGGGTGGTAGGATGTTATAAGCAGCTAGGACCAACATATTTCATTTATTGGGACAGATTCGAAGGCAGTGCTGAGATCTACAAAAATTGCATACAGTTTAGTGTTTGTAAGAAGTGTATGTTTCTTCACAAGCAGGTCAAGCCAAAAACACTGCCCCAGAGTGCCCATTCGATACTGGAATCCCACTTGCAGGTGACTCGATATTCCCTCTGCTACAGACCATTTCTGCAAATGTTGCAGGATGATCTTAGCATAGATTTTCCCCACCCATCTAAAAGAGAGATAGGTCGATAATGCCCCGGGTGCACTCTCCCACCTTTTATGTGAATGGGGATAATTACAGCCTCCCGCCAGGTCACTGGTACAGTGCCCAATTCAATGACTGGCATGGTATCCCCAGGCATGGTATCCCCCTTTTCCCTATGATAACCAACCTCACCTTCCCTCTGCCTTTATAGGCTGTTGTCAATCACATTCCCTCATACCATCATTCATACTACTCTAGTACTGTGATGAGGAAGAGGCCTGAAGGCTGGCGTGTGGGTCAGGCATGTCTGGAGAACACTAGTAACTATGGTCAGGCAAATGGGCTTGAGGACTCACACCCGCAACCTGTTAATTTCAGGTGCATAAAAGGTGGAGATGAAAATCAGGAGTGAGAGACCAGCAGGAGAGAAGCCGGGCTGGATGTTTCGGGCCTGCGAGGAGAGAAATCCTGTCAAGAAGTAGACTGCCAGGGAGGGTCGTGTCTGGAGGCAAGGGCGCCGGTGAAAACCCAGGAGAGACTGTGATGCTGCATCCTGAGCGGGCCGTGAGAGAGTTACAGCGGTGGCAGCCTGCATGGTTGGGTGCCCACAGCCAGAGCTGTAGGGCACGGAGGAGATCCTAGTGCCGCAAGTTACCGGCAGCATCCGCAGGTGGCAAGCGGAGCTGCCAGCAACCCACAGAGAGACTTCCCAAGTGCGAGCACAGCTCGCAACACTACGGAGACGTGGACACGGAGTGGAAAGCAAGGAAATAAGACACCCGGAGGTGCCGCCAGGAAGCAGTGAGTGAACGAAAGGGAACACTTGTACTGGGGCGCTCCTGGGGCTATGGCAAAGCAAATATAATTGTCGGATAAATGGAAATAGATATGCAAGGAAGAGTGAACCCAAAGTAAAGGGTTATAAGAGCAAGCTAAATTATAAGAGAACGTTTTATGAATTAAGACATATTGAATAACGAATCAAGGAAAGCTTTTATAACCTATGAATGGAAAGCAAGCATGTTTTAAGCACACGTAATAAACAGTGAAAGGCTATGAACAAACCCTGTGAGATAAAGTGAAAAGCAAGTAATGAACATTACTGAAGAGTGTGAAAGAAATGTGGTAAAGGAAAGTGAGTACCACAGTGCGAACTGTATGGCAGAACACATTGTGGCAAAGCCAAGAGACTGGTTTAATCAAGATACAAGTCCAACGCAAGCAGGAAAACCCCCAGAGGAATGAGCCTCACATAGACCGGTTTCATTGATAAATGTTGATAATAAAATTCTCGCCAAGATCCTAACCAAACGATTAAACGATTACTCCCATTGATGCTGGGGCTGGTATTAGCATACTAAGGAGGATTTATACCAGGGTGGAGCACACCATTCGGCATTCGATGGCTCTATTCGGTATCATGAAAGCGTTGAAACCATCAACCCAGGCAGTCGCAGTCCTTTTAGACGCTTTCAACTCCATCGAATGGCCATATCTCTTCGCAGTGTTACGAAAACTAGGCCTTGGTGAGTATTTCCTGAAACTGATTTCACTCCTCTAAAAGAACCCCTTAGCAAGTATTATACTAGGGGAAACAAAATTGACACATATAGTATTAAAACAGGGGACCAGACAGGGCTGCCCTCTGTCGGCCCTGCTGTTTTCCCTTGCGATGGAGCCACTTGCTGCAGGCCTCAGAGCTAGACAAATGGAAAGGGGACTCACCCTGGGAATCTATAAATTGATCCTATCACTGTATGCAGATGAGGTAGCCCTTTTCTTAAGTT
Source organism: Ambystoma mexicanum (assembly GCF_040938575.1). NCBI lineage: Eukaryota > Metazoa > Chordata > Amphibia > Caudata > Ambystomatidae > Ambystoma > Ambystoma mexicanum. The sequence goes on from NC_090925.1 coordinate 1,198,908,813, forward strand.
ACCCAGAGACGAATCTCAACCCAGTGATGAGGGAGGTGCTGAGTTTTGGGACCTTTTCAGGGCTAAATATCAACCACACTTAATCAGTAGTATTCCCACTAACACCTGAAACAGTAGAATTCAGAGACAAATTTGAATTGCGATGCGAGTCCACAGGAGTCAGGTATCTAGGGATAATGTTGTCCAGAAAATGCGAAGAACTTTTCCGAGACAATTAGGGGAAGGCGACAGAGACACTGCGCGTCAAAATATCAAGATGGAAACACCTCCCTCTCACACTGTGGGGCCGGGTCTCAATAGTGAAAATGGTCATACTGCCCAAACTCATATATCTATTCACTAACATCCCACTACTATTATCAGGGAGTTTTTTTGCCGGCTATGCAGCCTGATCCTCGAGTTACTATGGGCCGGCAAACCAGCTAGAGTAGCTCACACAATTCTAGTTCAACCAATAACGTAGGGAGGACTAGTGCTTCCTGATCCAGAGCGGTATTACTGGACCGCACAGGCGCAATTCCTAGGTCACCGGTACGCCAATCGAGCCGTTCGCCCACACGTTCAGATCGAGCGACCGCTAACAACCCCCAATCTCTACGGGCAGCAATCATTGGAGAACTCCAGGCACCGCCATCGACACTGAATGTAGTGTTGATTACGTACGAAATATGAAAAAGAATCACAAGAAAAAGCAATATCAAGGTTAGATTCTCGCCCCTCCTCCCGGCAAGATTCATCCCAGGAATACTACTCACGACCGAGAGAATATACCTACAGTGGACAGACAAACTGAAAATAGACACACTGAATGATTTGTTTGTAGAAGGATGTTTTCTAACGATCCAACAGGCACAGGAATGGGGTGCTGACTCAGCCCTAGGCGTATTCATATATTTCTGGCTTCGACACACGCTTAAATCATTATTTCCTTCATTCCCAACACAACCACCCACTTGGCAACTCCTACAAGAGGTAAAACAAACAGACGTGGAAGGCAGGCTAGTTTCCAACATCTATGAACACCTACTGACAACCACCACGAGCCAAACAGCAACTCCAAAGTAGAGATGGGAAAGGGTACTAGAAGACACAATAACGGAGGGTGACTGGGCATACATACTGTGGCAGACACAGAAAGTCTCTCTAAACTCAAGATACAAGTTAATCCATTTCAAATGTATTCATCAAGTATACCATACACCAGCCAGGCTACACAAACAACGCCCATCCATGTCAACGATTTGTGAGAGATGCAACAGCTCCTCTGCAGGATTCCTACACTTGTACACTTGACGTGGGAATGCCCGACAATACACCAATTTTGGTCAAAGGTATTAGACAAGGCCTCTACGATAATTGGAGAACAACTAGAAGAAAGCCCCAAGGTAGCGATGCTAGGATGCACCAAAGGCCTGCAACCCTCAGTGAGGAGACTAGCTGGATTGCTGCTGGTACTGGCACATAGGCGAATAGCTCTAACCTGGGGGAAAGGACGCCCACCCACACTACAACAATGGCTACAAGATGTAACGTACTTCCACGACATAGAGTCAAATTTCGTCAGAACTCTACTCTTACATTACAAGACCTCCAGACATATGGGGACCCAACATCAATCATCTATTAACGTCAGCTGACTAAAGTTTGTTGAGATGCCCCTGTTTTTTCTTACAACTTTAGTTCCAGAACTCTTTTCAACTGCTGTATACAAAATGTAGTGTAATTGCTTGTTTGACAAACAGACCTTTTTTGGTCCAAACTGCAGGGAGGGAGGGGGGGACCGGTCACCACGCTGCTCATTGTTGTGATTTGTTATTGTTACTGTCAAAAACCTAAATAAAGGTATAAAAAAAAGAATTAAAAAAAAAGGTGCAAGTCCAACGCAGTAAAAAGGAGCGCACTTATAAGCTGAGAGAGTAGCACTGTAAAAGGGGTGGGGGCCCGTTCTGATGCTCATTAAATAAAACCCATTATAAAACAAATTCATAAATACCACAGGTAGGTATAATCAAACTTAGTGTTAGAAGTAAATATGGTAAATAGGCCTTAAAAGCTTGCTTTTGCAGAAAACGTGTGTCAACTTTTTATGTGCGGCAAAGGCCGCTGTGGCTGGTGACTTTGTGCAGAGCCCACGATCCCAAGCTACTGTTTGTTGAAAGACATGCACAATGGTTGTTATTTCTCGAGGTCATAGATTAGTGCTCGCAGGTTCCACCAACAAGCTTTGAATACATTCCCATTTTTTCCATTTGAATCTTTTGAAGAGGGTAAATGGGACGTCCCCTTCCCCCGATTCTCAGCCAGACCATGGCCTAGATCGTCACGGCCTAAGCACCCACCACGAGAGGAATTCGACCCGCTCACAGATGCCCCAGACGTCAACATCTACCGTGGCCACGCCCCACGTAGCCAGGGAAACTGCCCGTCAGTCAAGCCACATGATGGGACCTCTGGCGAAGCTGACATAGACCATATGGATCAACTCGACTAACGCAGCAGCAATGAAAGTCACCATCGTTAGAGATGCCATGACGACATAGCCGACGGACGGTAACACACGTGCCACCATGCATAACTGGTCAGGCCCACACCAATTTCACACGAAGAACATACTCACTACCATGACATAACAGACCGTTTACACACACTGATGCATCGTTGTTATTTTTCACATAGGCTAAGCTACAACTCCGCAGAAACGCAAGACGCAAGAAGAGCTTGTGTACATGCTTGCAAATGCTTCATCGCTACTGTAACCACGACAACATAAGGCACTCATGTATAACGACCCCTGCCGCTCACCGCGACCCCCGTGTTGTGAGCCAAATGCCGCCTCTCATGGATCAGCAAAGCAAGGTCCTGGTGCATCAAAAGGTTGGCCCAATAAGGTATAAGTGAATTAGAATTATTTTTCTGGTCCAAACCCTAAACAGCTAGTGTCATTTGTACATATTATATGCGGTTAGAAGTCAAAGTCATTCCTTCACAAATGAGACATAAACATTCTTGAAAGTGCAAAGTAAAAAAAAATGTATGTCAAGAAAAACAAATAAAAATAACATACATGTGAGGTCTAACATGTAAAGACATATAAAATCAGTAATATAAATGGTACATACAAATTTTTTGGTATAGATTCATTAACAGAATGAGAACACTTAATGGGAAACATTAACATAAATTTGTTCTTCATCACTTTTAGATAACAAATGAAATCTGAACAAATGAAAGTATAGAATTGAAAAGACAGTTATGTTAATGATAAACTGTATTTTTGCTGGTTGGTCATAAGGAAAACAAATGCCCCTTATTGTTGTACAGTTGTAATGAAACAAATAAATTAGTTATTTTTATATCCCCAATAAAATTTTTGTTTTTATATATGGGATTGGGTCTGCCTACGCATCAGGAGGAAAAAAAGTAACAAAAACAAATTGACAAGAAAAGAGCTTTATAAAAAGGTATCCTTGTCCTTCGATTGGTGGTTACAAACAAGAAAGGGTCCTAGATGTCACAGTATAGTGTGATGGACCTTGTATCTCCTCTGGTTAGCAATGCGTTTCGGCGGTACAGACTTCAAAGGAATAATGATCTGTATATCTGGAGAGAATACTCCGCCTTCATCAGGGCAATAAATAGCAGGACCCTTATGGGTCTCGTGGTGCGTCGTGGCGGGCAGTGATGACAGTCAGCAGTAAGGGAGTGGCCCAGAGTGCTCTGGCGTAGGGACGTAGGGCAGCCCGCAGCATGGCATGCTCAATCAGCTCACTCAGCAGCCTTAGATCCTTGGCCTTAGTCCCAGAGTAGGCCGCAAACTCAAAAGCCACAGGCCCAGAGCAGCTTGGACGGAGCTGCAAAGTGCTGATCATGCAGAACAAACCCTGACGAGGGCCTGACAGCCAAGGCCACGAAGTTGCAACTTACACGCCACGCGCCCCGAGCCAAGTTTACACCTGCTGCGGCTTACCGCCCCTCAGAGCCGAAATACAAATCAAATGCTCATAATTCTGCTCCAGCCACGGTCTCACCACACGTAACCAAGCCGACCTGATGCGGTGCCAAGTACCAAGGACCAGGGAAACTCTGGGCTCTCACGTTTGGGACACAGACTGCAACAATGAAGTGACAAATTGGACACTGACGGCGGTGAGAAGAAGCGCTCCTGCAGCTAATGGCAGACCTGTCCATTGTCCTCCGCTGACACATTGTTTCTAACATCAGGTACACTGCAAGCTCGCAACAACGATGGTCCCAGGCTTGGGGGCTCGCGGAGGAACCAATCAGGGCATGGGGGGCTAACCACTGACGGCACTACAACCTAGCCAATCACTAACCTGTTCCATGTAGCATTTGTGGTGTAACCATTTCTAGGGACGACCCAAGCATACCACCTGACCTCTTCTCCATCAACCAATAACTTACCTATATGTTCCTATACTAACCCTATTACTTGGGGAGCCAACCCGAGGTGGCGTTAGGTTTTGGGGGAAGTTTCCCAGGCGAGCCCACTCTTGAATAGATGACGTATTCCTGGCTGAGATAGCTTGATTGTTTCTCGGTGCAGAAGATAGTGGGCTGGTTAAGCTCCCCGGGGCGGGAGCGTATCATACGCGAGGCAATGCAGCGGGTGCAGTTTACTATAATAACGAAGTGATTAATGAATACTCCACTCCAGGCGTGGTGGGAAGACAGCTGTGGGGATTGTGGGGAACAACATTATAAAACAGCGCGCATGTTATTTTCGTGTGTATTCGTACGTACCTGTATCCAACTGTCCTAGGCCTGGTGACGTCACCCATAGAGTTGCATAGGATTACTCAGAGATTTTGAATCGCGGTGAAAGGTAGGGTGAAAGGGGGAGACGGCCGTGCACGGAGAACGCCGGCCTGCCTCAATCCAGGGGCGGCTACGGGAGGTGGTAGAAAAGAAACTGCGGGAGTGAAAACGGGAGAACAGGGAAACTGTTGGTGGTGGAACGAGAAGAGAAATGGGGGAAGAGCTGAGGTAACGACTGAAAGCACGCAGGGTAGCGGCGGTGCAAGGAAGGTGGGCGGATTAAAAAAGCAGGCCATGCGGGACGCAAAGCCGCAGGGGGCTTCGTGCGCCACGGGTTGAAGGGGACCCTAACACTAAGGAAAGGAGCATAAGGAAGGCGAAACTGTAGCAAAAGAAAAGAGGGCAGTGGCGCCCAGCGCAAAAGTATTGTAACACCATTGTTTTCTTTGCAGCGGAAAGTCAGAAGACCCCAGTTTACGGGGCCAGGTAACAAAGTGATTAATGAATACTCCACTCCAGGCGTGGTGGGAAGACAGCTGTGGGGATTGTGGGGAGCAACTTTGTAAAACAGCGCGCATGTTATTTTCGTGTGTATTCGTACGTACCTGTATCCAACTGTCCTAGGCCTGGTGACGTCACCCATAGAGTTGCATAGGATTACTCTGAGATTTTGAATCGCGGTGAAAGGTAGGGTGAAAGGGGGAGACAGCCGCGCATGAAGAACACCGGCCTGCCTCGATCGAGGGGTGGCTACGGGAGGTGGTAGAAAAGAAACGGCGGGAGTGAAAACGGAAGAACAGGGAAACTGTTGGTGTAGGAACGAGAAGAGAAAAGGGGGAGGAGCTGAGGTAACGACTGAAGGCACGCAGGGTAGCAGTGGTGCAAGGAAGGCGGGCGGATTAAAAAAGCAGGCCGTGTGGGACGCAAAGCCGCAGGGGGCTTTGTGCGCCACAGGTTGAAGGGGACCGTAAAACTAAGGAAAGGAGCATAAGGAAAGCAAAACTGTAGCAAAAGAAAAGAGGGCAGTGGCACCCAGCGCAAAAGTATTGTAACACCATTGTTTTCTTTACAGCAGAAAGTCGGAAGACCCGAGTTTACGGGGCCAGGTAACGGTGACACTGAGAAAGTAAAGGTTTTAAGAATGTTTGTGTACAATGGAATGGGGGCAGGGTACAGGAACCCGCTAACAACACCACTCCAACACATATGCGCTACGCTACCTCCACAGAGACAAAATAGTAAATTATAGTATTGAATGGACACAAGGAACAGATAATAAGATACAGATACCATGGCCGCCCAATGGCAGCTTTGATATGTACACTCAACACTCTCTCCTTGCATATCTACATAACACATATAAAGGAAAGAAGCTAACGAACCACCTAGAAGTTTTCGATCTCTGGAAGCTGTTCCAGGGATGCATACCTGGGGTAACGGGGATGTTGATAGTGCAGGGAGTGAAAGGGGAGAAGGTGAAAGAAGAAGGGAGATGTAGCGCGCCTTGGCACCTCCCAATGCGGAGGAAAGTGAAGAAGAATTGGAAGGGTCATACCCAGTAACAGAGGTTAAAAAGGAAGGGGAAGGTGAAACGCCCATAACTAAGGAGGTTAAGAAGGAAACAGAAGGGCTGCACCAAGTAACAGAACTTAGAGAGACGGGGCGGTCACGGTTGACTGCTGCAGAATGGTATTCAAACCCTACGTTTAGCCCGCCGCCGTACGCGCCAACAGATAGCTACCCAAAGGGGAAGGGTGTGGGGAGAGCTGCAGCCGCGCACGCACAGGTAAGCGCGGGAAGTGCACAGAAGACGCATGTAAACATTGCTCATGTAGGACCAGACGAATGGATAGCTGCCCGAGTGTTGCTGAAACTACGGGGGAAACTAACAGAAGAGGAGGAAAAGGCAATTATAAGGGTAGGAAAGGAGGAGGACAGAGGAGCACACGGAAGGTGCGAGGTAGGTAACACAGAAGAGAGGAAAAACTAGCAGAATTGAGGAAGGCATGGAGTGTACTGATCAAGCAACTGGAGCAGGAGGAACGTTAGAAATAGAAGAAGAGGACGGGAGGAAAGAGTGGTAGAGCGGAGTGAAACAAGCAGGAGACAGAAAAGAAGAAGAAGGAGAAGAACTGCTTAAGGGGAATTGCGGAAAGGGTAGCACGCATGGAGCAGCAGGAACTTAGGAGGAAAGAAGAGGAACGAGAAGAGAACGACAGGGAGATGACGCTGTGGAAGAGAAAGATTATAGTAGAAAGTGCACGTGAGTATGGGGAAGGGAGGATATTAGAGAGCTTACTGGAAAAAAAGGGCGGGTGTGGTATAAAAAGGATGGAGATTTAAAGGCACTCAAGCAGGTAAGTAACGCAATAATGAACGAACTTATCAGGGCAAGAGCGGAGGCAAAGGACGAGGGAAGCAAGCAAGGAAACACGGAAATAGGAGGATCAAACAAGGCACACAGGAATAAGATGCAGGCGAATAACACAGAGGAAGCGCCAATGGCACAAACACAAGGGAACGCGGAAAAGACAGGTGAGTACGCTGACATAGATCTAGACACAGTAACAGTAGGAGGGAAAAGCATAACTTCATGGTTGGCCTTCTCAGATGGGTTCTGCAGTGAGGAAGAAGAAGGATCTTGCGAAGGACAAAGCGAGGGAAGCGGAGAAGAGCTGAGTAAACTATACATAACACGCACAGACTGTGGCTCATCATGGGAATGCAGGACACAGCAAGAGGGAGAGGGAGAAAGGGTGAGCAAGAGACAACACGGAAGAAGGGCACAGCGAGCACTCACACCACCAGCACAACACACGCTATATGTTAATAGACTTAGGGACCTCCTAGGACGAAGAATGGAGGAATTGACAACACAATATAACAAGGACAAGGTAGGTAACCGGAAGGGACTTGGGGCTGGAGGAGGGATTAGGCTTACACAACACCTTACTGACTTTATCGAGGAACTTTCTGACCTGGAGGAGGATAACGAATACGCACATGTAACACCACGCAGACGCACACCAGGGGAGGTAAGAGAGTACATGCAAATGCCATTACTAGAGAGAGGGGGGTCAAGGCCGCAATACGTTCCATGGAAACACGCAGATAAAGAGAACATTAAATGAAGGTTGCCATAATTGAGTGGAGGGGCTGGGAAATGGATATACGAAATGGAGAAACAAACTTCTGGACTAAAGCTAGCAGTGGGCGATGTAAAGGGGTTGTTAATTTCTATATTGGGTGACACAGCAGATGACATCTGGAAAAGGGCGGGATTTCCAGGGGTGACCATTAACGACACATCTCATGACGGGGCACCATTTGCAAACTGCAGACACGCATTATGGCAAGCGCTGAGGGTACAATACCCAGACACGTCAGACATAGGAGCAATAACATCACGTAATATGCGTGAGAATGAGGACCCTGCCAATTACATCCAAGAAATTCAAGAGAAGTGGCGCTTGGAAACGCGGGAACCGTGGGACAAAACGCTAGCAATTTTTTACCACATACTGATACAGGTCCTCCCAGAGCCGGTACAAAGACAGTTAAAGAAATTAGTGGGAATGGAAGCAAAGGCATGGCCAGAAATTCAGCTAACAATAGTGCACCACTGTAGGTTGTGGCAGTAGAAGATGAAGCAAAAGGAAGAAGATAGGAAAGCAGAGGAGGCAAAATTGGTACAAAAGAAACTGTCCAAATATGCGATGGAGGGAGAACTAATAACAGGCCCCATACAAGCAGTACAAGCACCAGACGCGACACAACAGCACTCAGTAGCACAACAAATACAACCAGCACAAGTAACTACACAACAAATGCCACCGCCACCACCATATACAGCACAACACTCCTATGCTCCTCAGGTGGGGGGTGGATATACACAAATGGGAAACAGCCAAATGAACAACTATAGAGGAAGAGGTGGGACAATAAGAGAGCGGGGATTCGGGCCAACAGCACAACAACCAGGGGGAGGGTTCCGAGGATACAACACATATGGACATCAAGGGTACTCAGACAGCCCTGGGGGGTACCCATGGCAAGCACAAGAGCCTCCTGGACATGCGAAGTGGTAGGGCACGTATCACGCACATGCAGGGCAAGACCGGCACAAGCCGGATGGGGAGAGCAGGGGCAACAAGGATACAATGGGGGACAACAGTATTACCAACATACACAGCAACAACAGATGGCACAAAATCAAATACAACAATAACCAATGCCGCCACAACTTCAATACACACAGCAACATCAACCGGCACAGCAGCACGCACAACAACAGATGACGATGACAATACAACAACACGTTCAGACTGCACAACAACTAACACAGATACAGGACAGTACCCCACAACCCGCAGAGGAACCAATACACCAAACACATCTGGGGACGGTAACAATACTGGGCCACAACCCATACATAGGGAGCGGACAATCACTGTACCCCCAATAGGACAGCCCACAGACTTCCTTGCTGTGTCCCATTCTGTCGGTAACACCCAACCCTGCGGAGGAACCACGCATAAAGGTGGCGATAGGTGACAAAACATTTTCCTTTCTAGTAGACACAGGTGCAACTAGGTCTTGCATAAGGGAAGATAAGTTTAATTTGTCAGGCAATGCCATGCAAACTCAAGGATTCTCTGGGGCTAAAGGGCTGGTTCCTTTTACTGATAACATCTCCTTATCTGTTGGGGAGCACGACTTATCTCCACCATTATTATATTCAAAACAATCACCAGTAAATATTCTTGGAAGAGACATCATGAGCAGGTTAAACATGACTATCTCTTTTACTGACAAGGGAATAGTGTGCTCCACACCAGGCATAAATATGCTCACAGCCTGACACATACTACAGGCTTATTGTGGAAAGAAGGTGATAAGGGCCGAGCCAGTGGACGGGGACCTCTTCAAATACGGGACAGACGTGGCTACCGGGAATAGAGGGCAAGGTATGGAGGAGACCTGTGGCATACTTCTTCAGGCCAGAGACACCCACTGACAAAAAGGAAGGGGCTATAATATCAGTGGACATGGAGGGTATTGTTGCGAGACAAGACTACATTGCAGTATGCACCCAGGATGGGGAAGGGAAGGCATGGCGAGCAGTGATAGCATTGGCAGAAGGATGCAGGCTTACACAGGTATCAGATGAGGAACTGTTCTCTGATGACAAAGGAGATGGGGAAATGGTGTTTGACATGAGTGTGTATATTTGGCTGAGGGTAACACTCAAAGACGTAGCTAAAGAAATATGGCAATGGCACTGGAGGCGCTCTGCCCTCCCAAGGTACCATTTTACGAGGCAGACTTAGCTGCAGTACCCGCATCGTTACCCCCCTATGACGTGGGTTGCATAAAGAGCATTGGTGGTGTGCAAATAAAGCTAAAGAAAGGGGCAATTCTACCCAGGGCGAAACAGTACCCACTTTCAAAAGAAGCTGATGAGGGTATATATGGGACTATATCAGCCCCAATAGAAAGAGGAATACTACTACCATCGGAGTCACCATGCAACACGGCAGTGTACAAAGTGCGTAAGGCTAAAGGGGGGGTCTTGGCATTTCATCCAAGATTTAAGGCCTCTCAACCGCATTGTGCAAGCAGAGTATCCTGTTGCAGCCAACCCAGCAACGATACTGTGTGGAATTCCAGCGGAGGCGTCACGGTTCACCGTGATAGACCTAAAAAAGAAAACCTTCTTCTCCATCCCATTGCACCCTGATTCGCAAGACTTAACCAGCTTCACATACCGCAACACAAAGTGGAAACACACTAGGTTGCCACAGGGGTACTGTGAGTCGCCATCCATTTTTAACAGGGTAATACAAATGGATCTGGCCAACATAGAGATGGAAAGCACGGTGCAGCAATATGTTGACGATATTATAATATGCAGCACAACTGAGGAAAAGTGTAGGAGAGACTCAGTCAAAATGCTCACAGTCTTAGCTGAGAAAGGATACAAGGTAGACAAGGAGAAACTGCAGTACTGCCAAGAGCAAGTACTTTACATTGGACAGATCATTTCACAAAAAGGAAGGAACATTGCACCACAAAGAGCACTAGCAATACAAAACACACCACAGCCGCAAACAGTGAGAGAACTACAGCAGTTCCTTGGTCTATGCAACTACTGCAGGGCATGGGTCTTTGATTACAGCTCATAAATAGCACCACTACTCAAGGCACTCAAAAAGGCACAGAGGAGTCAAAGGAAATTGGAATGTACACGAGAAATGACAGATGCATTCAATGAATTGAAAAATGCTATTTCAACTGCACCAGTACTGGCCACCCCCAACTATGAAAAATAATTTTACATCGTTTCACATTGTGACTCATCAGTAATGAAAGCAGTACTGACTCAAAAGACTAGCATGGGACACAAGCCAGTGGCCTTTTACAGTGGCCATTTAGACCCTGTAATGATGGGACATTTCCAGTGCGAACAAACCCTAGCAGCTGCAGCATTTGCAGTGGACAAATCATGTTTGATTACAATGGGATGCCAAACTACTTTCTATGTAGAACATGCCCTCTTTGCAATATTGACAAAACCAAAATCAACACTAAAACACAAAGAGCATCAGGGTATGAGATTATTCTATCTAGGCCAGAACTGACAGTAGTGAGATGCACTAATGTAAACCCAGCACGATTTATAGCAGAGGAAGCAGTAAATGGAGAATACTCACATGATTGCTCGGACTCTATTGAAAATTACTCAGGAGCAAGGAAAGTGGAGGAGAATGTATTAGAGGGGGTGAGGTTATGTATATAGATGGGTCATTAACTATTGACCAGAGTGATGGAATAAGAAGAACAGGTGCAGCCGTAGTACGGCTCGGGGAAGATTGGACATTTGTTCCTGTCAAATGTGTTAAACTGCCCCAACACTACTCAGCCCAAGCAGCAGAGCTGGTAGCCCTTATCTTGACCCTGGAAGAAGGTGATGACAAAAGAATAACAATTTACTCGGATAGTGTGTATGTAACATCAACAGTACACTCAGGATTAATAAAATGGGAAAGGAGAGGATTTCGGAGAGCTGATGGTACACCAGTACAACATGCTCTCTTGTTGGCCAAATCAATTGAATTAATTAATTACCCAGAAGAGGTAGCACTTGTGAAGTGTCAGGCTCTCACCAATGGTGACGACCCAATATCGAGGGGCAACAAAGCAGCTGATGCACATGCTAAGCATGCTGCATACTTTGGTGAAATATGGACACTCCCAGAAAAGCAAAAACAAAAGGGGGGAAGACAAATGCTGATGAAGGATGGGTATACGCACATCCCAGATACACAGGTCATGGAACTGCAGGCAGCAGCACCAATGGCAGAAAAGGAACTGTGGGTGAAAAGAGGGTGTACCATGTCTCCCACAGATGCACTATGGCGCCATAGCAACACAGGGAAAGTAGTGATGCCCCTAGCACTGTTAAAAATAGCTCTGACACAATTGCACCATCCCACGCACACAGGGAAAGAGGTAATTGCAGCACGAATAAATGAAAACTGTTCTGTCCTGGGTTAAACTTACATGTCACTAATTTCATCAGTAATTGCCTTACATGCCAGCAATTCACGGCAGGTCATACGCTGCAAGTGATCAAAGGTACCATAACCCCGCCTGAAGGACCCTTCCTGCACCTCCACATTGACTATGTTGACATGATAATGTATGTCAAGGCTACAGATACATGATTGTAGTGGTGTACCCATTTTCACGATGGATCGAGGACAGTCCATGCTCTCATGCTGATGCATTTAGAGCAGCAAAATTCCTGGTGAGGGAGGTTTTCCGAAGGTGGGGGGTGTGCGAAGTATTACGGTCAGACAATGGCCCTCATTTCGCTAACAAACTGTTCCAACATGTATCCACTCTCTTAGGGATCAAGCATAAGTTTTCATGTGCGTACCACTCTCAAGCAAATGGCGTATGCGAACGCCTCAATGGCCTCCTAAAAGAAGAAATAGTGAAAATTAAGCAAACAACCAAGAAGAGTTGGCTGTACTGCCGCCCCTTGGCTTTGTTTGAACTGAGGAATAGACCAGGATCAGATCACCACCTCACACCCCATGAGGTGGTGACTGGACGCCAAATGCACCTCCCACTTACACCACCATCAAGGGCCACAACTGATTGCCAATCAACTAGTAATGTTTTTGGTAATGAAATGCACGAATATGTCTCTTCTTTGGTTACTAGTGCCGCTTTTATCTCTCAACAGCTTAAATGGACACAGGGAGGGTCGAAGAACAATCCACAAGGAGAAGCCACCAACGAGGAACAAGAAGAGGCAACACAGTGGACAGTAAAAGAAGGAGATGCAGTTTTATTATAGAACTTTCGGCGAACGTGGAGCAGTTCACGTTTCAAAGGCCCCTATCTGGTTGAAAAAGTAGCCCCAGGGCGGTGAAGCTCAGGGGCAAAGAGGCCTGGACTCACTTGCACGACATCAAGCCCTGCAAAGCACTGACCCCCCTTCTCCTCAGCGAAAGGGCCAACGCTTCAGCAACGACACCAGGAATAGTCGCCACTCAAGATCAAAACACCCCAAAAGACACTAACGATCAACGCCCTATAGACCACCCTATGATTACAAGGTCCCAACAAAACAAATCGACTTAGCATTAAGTAAACACTCCCTAGCCACCAGCCATTAAAGGACATTGACAAAAGTATCTGTAATATACACCACACTGTGTAAACACGTGCATGCTCTCTTCTTTTTGTCTTGCACATGCAGGAATTGCGTATTGTTATTGTGGTTGCAATAAAAGCAAAGCATACTTATAAAACAGAAACAGAGTCACTGGCCAGGGGTAAATGCTGCCCGCAGACGACAACACCCCAGAAGCACTATCACATCAGTTTGTATATGTTATAAAAAGACCAAAATACTTAAAAAGAAGGATTTGTGCATACTATAATACATTTCTTATAATAATTACTCAATCATTTCCACACCTGCACGAAGCACTACCAGCCCTACAAGATAGGACGTTAAGGAAAGCGTGGGAAGAGCTTTTCACCTGGGCATTGAACGATTACCTAATACGCAGGGCTAACCTAAACAATGCTAACAAAATAACGCATTCCTTCAGAAATTTTCAGGCGGGCACCTATATCATCTACAGTAGCTGCAGGACCGCAGCAAAGGTAAGAGTGGAAATGCCAGTGGTATTAGCAACTGTCATTAAAATGCTCACAATATTTTTCACCACTGGCCTGATTACTGCCTCTGTCTGGCAGGCATACTATGCTTTCTATGTGGCTGCAGTTCCCACTACTAATATTTCCCCCCAAATGGCCGCAAGGAGCACTGTGTCAGGTGGTACAACTAATATTATGTATTGATTCCACACTGACATTGACAGGAGTAAGTGACACAGAGTTATTTGCAACAAAAGACAACGAGGAAGGAGAGGTAGGCCCTCATTACAAGTCAGGCGGTGGACCATGGTGCTATTAGCACCATGGTCCATGCTGGATTCCGCCATGGTGGATGGCGGAATTACCGCCCCATTCCAAGGTGAGTGGGGCGGTAATTCCCCATTCACCATTTGCCCTTCCCCATTCCCATTTTTGCCCCATAGGGCATAATGGGGATGGGGAAGGCGCTAATTACGGCACCATAAATTACGGTGCCATAATTAGCACCAAGGTCGCTTAGCGCCTTGGACTTTAACGCCTGCAAAAAGCAGGCGTTAAAGTGTGAATCAGGCGTTAAGGGTTAACGGCGCCGACGGCGCCGTTAAACCCTTAACCCCTGACTTGTAATGAGGGCCGTAGTGTTCGAACTGAGCATACCTTGTCCAGTACACATAAAAGAAAGGGCAGTGCCCCAGATGACTCAGATAATAAAAAAGAAAGCTCAATATTTGCAAGAAGATTTGGAGTCAAAAGTCACCAGGAGCTTGTGGACAACAGGACCCCATGATGCAGGAATACTTAAAGGGGCAGGGGTAGTACACAACAAGTTAAAAGAAGGAGCACTATTTCCCAGAGTAAAGCAGTATCCACTTTCACGAGAAGCAGATGAATCCATTTTATCCAGGATTTACGCCCTTTGAACCATATCATTGAGGCGCAGTATACTTTGGTCCCCAACCCTGCACAATTTTTTGTAACATCCCAGCGGAAGCACATTGTTCCACTATTTCACTGTAGTTGACTTAAAAAATGCCTTTTTCTCCATTGCACTACAGCCAGACTTGAGGTATCTCACCGCCTTTATGTATGTTCAATCCAGTTCAAACATACTAGAATTCCTCACAGGTGCCACGAAGGGCCGATCATCTTCAACAGAGTAATACAAATTTGCTGGTTGCTAGCACAGTAATACAGAACGTAGATGATTTATTGCTGTGCAGCATGTCAGAAGAAGAGTGTAGAAGGGACTTAGTGATACTACTGACTTTGCTGGCCGAGAAGGGATATAAAGTGGACAGAGAGAAATTGCAATATTGTCAAAAGGAGGTGTTATATTTGGGTCTGATTTTGTCGGCAGACAAGAGGAAAATAACACCAGAGAGAGTAGAGGCCATACACAAACCCCCATGACCAAAAAAAGTGAAAGAGAAGCACCAGTTCTTGGGCTTATGTAACTATTACAGAGCATGATTACTCAACGTACACCAGCCCATTGTTGCAAGCACTAAAGGAAGCGGAAAAAAACAAAACACATATTAAATGGACAGCTGAAATGGGAAAAAGCTTTAATGCACTAAAAAACGAGTTAGCACATGCACCAGTGTTAACAACTCACAATTACAAGGTAGAACGTCACCTTTTCTTACATTCAGATGGAAAAATAATGACAGCAGTACTGACACAGAAAAAGGGAAAGGGACACAAACCATTTGAACACTATAGTGGCCCACTGGATGCAGTAATGCAGGGATATTTCCCATGTGAGCAGGCACTTGCTGCTGCTACATTTGCTATTTAGAAGGCTTTCACAATAACTATAGGGTGCCCATTAGTTTTGTATGTAGAACATGCATTATTTGCAATAATAGAGAAAACAAAATCAACACTGACCACTCAGAGATTTTCAGGGTATGAGGTAATATTAAACAATCCAGCAATAGAAGTGGTAAGGCGTAGAACTATTAAACCAGCCAAGTTAATTGCATAGAAAACAGAAGAAGGGGATTATATACATGACTGGGAAGCATGCATCGACAGGAGTGAAGGTAACCCCCTAGTTAAGGAAGAAGTGATCGAAGGGGGGGACATGATTGTCATGGTGGATGTTCCAGCATTGACCACACCATGGGGCAAAGGCATTCAGGTTGCACAGTGGTGGCGCATAGACAAGGAGTTCACAAAGGAGAGGAGTTGATAGTGTACTCACAGACACGACTACCAAACCATTATTTTGCACAAGAAGCAGAGCTGGTGGCCGTCATTGAAGAATTAAACATGGCAGAGGGCCAGGCAGTGAACATCTTCGCTGACTTGGTCTATGTCACTTCAACAGTGCACTCAGGGTTAGCACGATGGGAAAGGAGAGGAATTAAAATGAGTGATGGCATTCCTGTTCATCAAAACTACTAGAAATTTTACCACTCCCAGTAGAATTGGCATTAAGAAAGTGGAAACCCCATACAGGAGGGCAAGATGTTATCTCATTAGGAAATGAAAGAGCTGATAGAGCAGCAAAAGAAGCAACATATAGACCAGAAGGATCACGTGTGCTGTTCCCTGGCAGAAAAAAAAGAATACTGTTACGCTCACCTGGATTCCACAGAGGCGTTGAACGAAGCTGGACTGCTGCGGTCTCCACCAGTGTGACTCATAGCGAAGTGATGATCGACTACACTTTCCCGCTCAGTTTCATCTGCCTGGCCCGCAAGAATATTTTCCTAAAAGCAGGAAAGGGGATTAGCCTCCCGTGGTAGAGGTTACACTAACACTATTTTCCCTGAAAACTTCCAGTATTCCCCTTCATAAAGTCTCACCTTATTGTTTGGAAGGATGAACTCTCCATCCTGCGTGGAGTGTAGGGGCGCGTAGAGGTTCAGTTACTTCACTGATCCAAATGTATTTGGCAGAGTTCCAGACAGCAATGACTCTGAGGTAAGTAGCGTGTAAACCGAATGTATAGTTCTTTTAGAGTTCAAATGTCTGTTAATTCACTCTTGCTCCTTTCATACCTTTTCCCTTGCAGCGTGATCCAAGGAGTGAGTTTGCCTCAATGGATGAAGGTAGCGCTTAGGTAAGAGTCAGTTTGTACCAAGCACTGTCTAGCAAGTGATATGGTTCCAAATGTAATTAACCAATAGTTCTCTATCTTCTTTGAAGGTGCGGCACCTTGCCGAAAATGTCTAACGTAGGATGGTGACCAGCGCTGCCTCGAGTGGTGCGATTCCGAGTAAGTATCTTGCGGTAAGTAAAAGAATGTCTTTGGCGGAACCCCGCTCACCTTTTGTTTGTTCTTGTCTTTTCAGATGCTGATGTTTCGGGCGGCGATTCAACGGGTGTTGCGCCGGGTCATGGAGATGCTCCGAAGACAGGTGAGTATGACGCGGCGCTGCAGCTGGCAATGCGACGCAGTTTATTTTAATGTCTTTTCCCTTTATCCACAGGTGCGGCTGCTCCAGGAAAAGATGCCAACCAAATGGAAATCTCCTTGTTCTAACCTTCTCTTCTTCTTTCCTTTTCTCTAGGATCGGCTCCGGACACAAGACGGGTGTGGCTGTAGACTGGATGCTGGACTGCAGACACGGTGAGCGTTACCCTGCTAAGATGCAGAATAACGCGAAGCGTGTGCTGCTCTTCGGGCATGGTTTAAATAGCATCAAAAAAGTAGTTCCCAGGTAAGAAGTTCCAGTACCACACCCAAGCAGCAAAATAGTTCCTAAAGGAAAGTAGTCCCTTCATGGCCTCATGATGGCCTGTACATGAGTTCTTTGCAGGATGACCTGCATAGTTTAAAGTTGGCAATATGAGCCTAGCGCCTACGGCGCCAGGACTGAACCCATATAGCCCCTAGGCGGGGTTTTGGGAATTCCTGTGTCTTCTCGGGTGCCTGTTCCCTGGACAGATGGACCTGTTCCGGATGTCTGGGGGCAGGCATCGTTACAGCACTCCCCCCCAAGGCCCCTCCTAAGGCTGTTCTCCTCACTGGTCCCGGTTTGTCTGGGAAATTCTGGTGGAACCTTTTCACCAATCGAGGTGCATGAATATTGTCACTTGGTTCCCATGACCTTTCTTGTGGACCATAACCTTTCCTGTCAATCAGATAAAAAAGTCTTGATTTGACTATTTTTGAGTCCAAAATATTCTTTACTTCAAATTCTGGTTCCCCGTCTATTAGGATGGGGTTTGGTGGTTTAGTTAGCCTTGTCCCTGGTTGTACTGGCTTTCGAAGTGAAACATGAAAGACTGGGTGAATTTGCATATTTGACGGTAACTCCAATTTGACGGCCACAGGATTAATAATGGCTTTAACAGTGTAAGGTCCCAAATACTTGGGGTTAAAGGTTCGAGTCCCCTTTAAAGGTATGTGTCTTGAAGTCAGCCAAACTTGGTCTCCTATCTGATATTTCGGAGCTTCGCTTCTATGTTGATCTGCGGTTTTGTTGTATCTCTCTTTAGCCTGTTTCAAATGTTCAGTTGCCTTTTTAAAAGCTTGTGTAATAGTGGCATGTAGATGGTTCACGGCGGGCATCTCTAAGTGTTGGGGCGAATCTAGTTCAGAGGTTCGAGGATGTCGTCCATATATAGTATAAAATGGGCTTTGTCTTGCTCCTGAGTGCAATGAGTTGTTGTATGCATATTCGGATATCCACAAAATTTCTTTCCAATTGCCTTCGGTTTGGTGTAACATGCACCGTAGGTATTGCTCTAGTGTCTTATTGGTCCTCTCAGTTTGACCATCGGTTTGAGGATAGTGGTTGGTTGATAGTCTAGCATCGATTTGGGCCAATTGACAGCATTTCCTCCAAAACTGAGAAATGAACTGACTTCCCCGGTCGGAAACCAATACGGAGGGGAATCCGTGTATTCGAACGATATGTTCCAGAAATTCCTTGGCCAAGGTCGAGGCTGAAGGTAGACCCTTTAATGGAATGAAATGAGCCATTTTGGAAAAAAGATCCACTATATCTAGGATGGTTTTATACCCATTATATGGGGGAAGGTCAGTAATAAAGTCAAGGATAAGGTATGCCAAGGCATAGGCGGAATGTCCAAAGGTTGTAATAGGCCTGCTGGTTTCCTTTTCTGGGTCTTATTTTGGGCGCAGATACCGCAAGACAGTACAAATGACTTAATGTCTTTCCACCAAGTAGGCCACCAGAATTGTCTTTTGATCTTGGCCTCGGTTTTAGCGATCCCAGGATGCCCTTCTATCAAAGACTCATGGTAATTGGAGATAACATGTTCTTGTAATTCTTTACTTGGTAGGTAAAGACGTCTTTGATAGTATGGTAGGTGACCGGTGACTGAATAATCTTTGCCTTTGTTCAACCAGCTTTGTAAGGCTGCAGCGTCGAAAAGCTGTTGAATCTTTTTATGGATGTCGTCCAAAGTCTGTAGAGTGGTTATACCAAGAATTCTTCTCTCCGAAATTATGGGTACTGGTTCTGGATTTGAATATGTTTCTCCTATTCCAATACGAGATAAGGCATCTGCTTTGCCATTTCAACAACCTGGTCGGTAAGTAATCACAAAATCATATTCCGCAAAGAATAAGACCCATCTAAGTTGGCGTGACAATTGAGCCTTGGCTGTCTTTAAATATCGTAACTTCCTGTGATCCGTGATTACGGTGATGGTGTGTCGAGCTCCGAGAAGATAATGCCGCCAGGCATTGAACGCCGACTTGATGGCCAGTAGTTCCTTGTCGGTAACTGCATAGTTTAACTCTGGTGCTGAAAATTTCCGTGACCAGAACGCCACCGGGTGAAGTTGACCAGTCTCAGGATCCTTTTGGGAAAGGACAGTTCCCATGGCTAAACTGGATGCATCAGTTTCAACCACGTACGGAAGTTCTGGACGTGGGTGCTTTAAAACAGGAGCTGAAGTAAATTTCTGTTTTAGGTTTTGGAAGGCCATTCCAGCTTCTTCTGTCCACTGGAAGCATTTATTTTACCGCAAAAGAGCCGTGATGAGGTGTACAAGATGTGAAAAATCAGGAATGAATCTGCGGTAAAAGTTTGCAAATCCAAACATACTCTCCACCCCTTTAATCGAGGTAGGTGAGGGCCACTTGAGGATTGCATCCACCTTTCGTGAATCCATTTGAACTCCATTTGGGGTCAGGATAAATCCAAGGAATTCAACTTCCAAAGTATGAAAAACGCACTTTTCCAATTTCGCATATAATTTATGCTGGCGTAGTTTTTCTAGTACAGCACGAACGTGCTTCACATGGTCTGATTCAGATGAAGAGTATACTAAGATGTCGTCTATGTATACAACAACACAGAAGTCTATGAGTTCGCGAAGGACATCGTTCATAAAATACTGGAAGGCTGCCGGTGCGGTGCAAAGCCCGAAAGGCATCACCTGGTATTCGAACAATCTGTATTTGGTACGGAAAGCACTCTTCCATTCGTCACCTTTTTTCACTCGTACCGGATGATACGCCCCTCGGAGGTCCAACTTAGTGTATATACGAGCAACCTTTACTTGGTCCAGTAGTTCTGGGATCAGGGGCAACGGGTATCGGTTTTTTACCGTTATTTGGTTTAATGCGCGATAGTCAATACAAGTCCTAAGGTCACCTTCCTTTTTAGGGACGAAGAATAAAGACGATGCTGCCAGAGACTTGGACGGGCGAATGAAGCCATTAGCGAGGTATTGATCCAAATATTGCCGTAAATGAAGATTTTCGGGTTCAGTGAGGGCGTAGATTCTGCTGCATGGAATAAGAGCGCCGGGTAGGAGGTCGATCTGGCAATCATATGATCTGTGGGGTGGTAACGTGTTTGCTTGGTCTTTCTGGAAAACATCCTGAAATTCCTGGTATTCTTGGGGTAACTGAGTTATCCGATTCATGACCGTAGCCAGTCTTTTGATCAAAGTTCTTTCAGGATAACAAGTGTGTGCACAATCCGAGAAGGTCACTCTCTTTTCTCGCCAGTCAATACAAGGATTATGAGTTTCCCACCATGGCATTCCCAGAATTATTTGGAACTGTGGGGCCTTGATTAAGTCAAACACAATGCTCTCTCGATGCCCATCTTGACCCAACAGTGTCATCTCCATAGCTGAATGAGTTACTGGACCGGAAGCTATTTCGGTCCCATCGACGGTGGTGATTACATCAGTTGTGGGTTTTTTGCAAAGAGGCATGTTTATCCTTATAGCCAATTCTTGATCCATGTAGTTTTCTATGGCTCCGCTATCTATGTATGCTCTCACTGCGTGCATACGAGATGATTGCCTTCGATCAATAAGGTCCATTGGTATAATTAGGTGCGAGGTCTGAGTGTCCTTCTTCATGCTCGGCAAGCGGACCTCTACGCTTGTCAGGCGTGGTCGTTTGTGGCTCTGATTCCATATTGATTTTGTCAGCGACTCCTACCACCTTCTTAGGTGGTTTCACTGGGCAATCCCGTATAAAATGCCCCGAGGTTCCACAATACAAACACAATTGTAACTGCCGCCTCTTGTCCCTTTCTTTTTGAGTCAAAGGTCCTTTAACCCCCCCCAATTTGCATGGGTTCAGATACATCAGTTCCTTTGGGGGTGACGTTGTCCTTAGGTCTTACCAATACTCGATTCTCGAATCTAACCCGATCAGCCTTTCGATTCTGAAGTCTGTGATCCAACAGGACAACCAGGTCTATGTATTCAGCACAGTCTTGAGGTGGGTTCACTACTTGTGCCAAAACATCTTTTAGTTCACCTCATAGCCCACGATGAAATAGCGTAATCCGCTTGACCTCTGGCCATCCGGTTTCTACCACCAACCTATTGAAGGTTGCGATGTAGGTCAGCAGATCCTGGTTACCCTGACGCAAGGACAAACGTTCGTTATCCAAAGCTTGGCCTTGGGAATGTCGGGCAAATAGTCTTTCCATGCTTCGTTGAAAACCCTGAAAATCCCGAAGAAGAGGGTCATCCTGATTGACTAGTGGAATAGACCAATCGGCTGCACTGCCGCTGAGATACAATAATACAAAGGCCACCCTTGCTTGATCATTCGGAAAGGCTCCAGGTCTACATAAAAAATGCAGGCGGCACTGGTTCATAAACACGGCGAAAATGTTTGGGTCCCCCGCAAAGCGTTCTGGCGGTGCTAAAGGAACTGTCCCTAGCAAAATTACTTGCACTGGATTACTTGATTGAGCTTGGGCAGAAGCTCCCACGAGTCCAGGTAAAGGTGTGTGCCCAGCTTGAGCTTGAAGTAATTGCCTGGCGAGATCATCCATACCTTCTTTTGCCACAATCAGTTCTCTCCTGAGAGCATTAGTCTCTTGACGGGTGGAATGCACTTCAGCCCTTAGTTCTCCCAATAGTTGGGCTAATTGGTCAGTCTCTGAGGTCTCCATAACGCCCGGGTGGAGATTTGTAGTAAGGCTTTGCGTTCTGTTACGCTCACCTGGATTCCACAGGGGTGTCGAACGAAGCTGGACTGCTGCTTTCTCCACCAGTGTGACTCGTAGTGAAGTGATGATCGACTACACTTGCCCACTCAGTTTCGTCTGCCTGGCCCGCAAGAATATTTTCCTAAAAGCAGGAAAGGGGATTAGCCACCTGTGGTAGAAGTTACACTAACACTATTTTCCCTGAAAACTTCCAGTATTCCCCTTCATAAAGTCTCACCTTATTGTTTGGAAGGATGAACTCTCCATCCTGCGTGGAGTGCAGGGACACGTAGAAGTTCAGTTACTTCACTGATCTGAAGGTATTTGGCAGAGTTCCAGACAACAATGACTCCGAGGTAAGTAGTGTGTAAACCGAATTTATAGTTCTTTTAGAGTTCAAATGTCTGTTAATTCCCTCTTGCTCCTTTCATACCTTTTCCCTTGCAGCGTGATCCAAGGAGTGAGTTTGCCTCAATGGATGAAGGTAGCGCTTAGCTAAGAGTCAGTTTGTACCAAGCACTGTCTAGCAAGTAGTATTGTTCCAAATGTAATTAACCAATAGTTCTCTATCTTCTTTGCAGGTGCGGCGCCTTGCCGAAAATGTCTAACGTAGGATGGTGACCAGCGCTGCCTCGAGTGGTAAAATTCTGAGTAAGTATCTTGCGGTAAGTAAAAGAATGTCTTTGGCGGAACCCCGCTCACCTTTTGTTTGTTCTTGTCTTTTCAGATGCTGATGCTTCGGGCGACGATTCAACGGGTGTTGCGCCGGGTCGTGGAGATGCTCCAAAGACAGGTGAGTATGACGCGGTGCTGCAGCTGGCAATGCGACGCGGTTTATTTTAATGTATTTTCCCTTTATCCACAGGTGCGGCTTCTCCAGGAAAAGATGACGACCAAATGGAAATCTCCTTGTTCTAACCTTCTCTTCTTCTTTCCTTTTCTCTAGGATCGGCTCCGGACACAAGACGGGTGTGGCTGTAGACTGGATGCTGGACTGCAGACACAGTTACGCTGTTAAGATGCAGAATAACGCGATGCGTGTGCTGCTCTTTGGGCGTGGTTTAAATAGCATCAAAAAAGTAGTTCCCAGGTAAGAAGTTCCAGTACCACACCCAAGAAGCAAAATAGTTCCTAAAGGAAAGTAGTCCCTTCATGGCCTCATGATGGCCTGTACATGAGTTCTTTGCAGGATAACCTGCATAGTTTAAAGTTTGCAATATGAGCCTGGCGCCTATGGCGCCAGGACTGAACCCATATTGCCCCTAGGCGGGGTTTTGGGAATTCCTGTGTCTTCTTGGGGGCCTGTTCCCTGGACAGATGGACCTGTTCTGGATGTCTGGGGGCAGGCATTGTGACAAATACCTCTGATAGCAGTATTAAAAGTAAACAAATAAAAAGATGGATTACCAGAAAACTTTAATGCAACCCCAATATTGCAGATAATTGAATTGCAGGGAGAAGCATCAGATGCTGAAAAAGAATTGTGGAAAAGGTGAGGATGTTCTCTGTCCCCAACTGACCTGGTTTGGCGACATGATAGCACAGGAAAAGTTGTCATGCCAAAGAAATTGTTACAATTGGCATTGGAACAGCTTCCCTATGCTACCCACGTAATGAAAGAGCATGTGGCTGCAGGAATAAGTTGAGACTGGTTTGTGCTGAATCTGTTTGAATACGTCACTGAGTATGTAAATAACTGTACAGGAAACAGTGTCACGACCGGAAGGCCCTTTCCGGCACTTGCATATCGATTATGTTGATATGCAAGAAAGGTGTACTTCTTACAAGTACCTGCTTGTAGTGGTGTGTCCATTCACACGTTGGCTTGGGCATGTCCCTGTGCCCACAATCATGCCTGCTCTGCTGCCACATTTCTTGTGAGGGTGGTGTTCCCAAGGTGGGGGATCCCAGATGAAATCTGCTCTGATAATGGGCAACATTTTGCTAATGAGTTAATAAAGGTAATAACCACACTCACGCCTAGAAACACTTGCACACAGGCACGTTATAAATGACTTATCATATCATATCACTCGTGGGGATAATGCATAAACTCGGTACGGTTTACCATCCTCAAGCCAATGGTTTAGTAGAGATAATGAATGGACAGCTTAAAATGTAATTGCCTAAGCCTACGCAGATGCTTTAAAAATCATGGCTGCACTTTTTGCCTCGTGCTTTGTTTGTGCTAAGAAACAAGCCTGGAGGAGATCATTATCTAACTCCTTGTGATATAGTTACAGTTCAGAGAATGCATGCGCCAATTCTGCCATCACATATAATCTCTGGTGCTCACTCTACCTCTGGTATTCTGGGGGAGGAATTTGATTTGTACCTCAAAGAACTTACCAAGTCCCTTAAATATATCGCCATGCAGAGGAGGCCTGAAAACCAATATGGACAATCAGGTGATCCAAACAGACATTTCCCACCAGCAGCACCTCTTTATCCGGGGGACCACATGCTTATGCGGAACCACGTAAGAAAGTGGAAAGAGGGACGCTTCACAGGCCCACATACCATCATCTATTCGACACCAACAGCAGTAAAGGTTCAGGGTCGGCGAGGATAGGTCTACATCACCGATGTTTGCAGGGACAAGATCACCACTTCTCAATGCACAGCATAACGGGGAGTACCTCAGAGTTTTCTTTCCATTTTTTTTACAGCTCTCCATATTTACAAAAAAACAGCAAAAGAGAGTGATGATCAAGTTTTTAATGGAAACTGTGAGGCAACGAAAAATAACTTTTTAGTGTCTTGAACTCTTCAGTTATTTGGAGCGTAATGATGTTAATATGTTGTTGTATTGGATTAATACTTTTGTTTAATCTGACTTTTAAGGAAAAAGGTAAAGTACAAATGTATGGGAAAATATACAGGAGGAAAAGAAGTATGATAAATGGGGAGGGCTTCCACCATGGCACCAAAGAAAAGCATAGTTCATTAACTGGTAATGTCTGGTATGACAAAATGATGCGTGTCGGGAGAGAGAGAGTAAATGGCTCATGCTTTGTCTGCTCTCTCATTCTACGCATAGTAGGAACACACAAGGTTTTCTTGCCCCAAGCAGTGCCTTATGAGGAAGCAGGGTGCTTGATGCACTTGTCTCTATGTAGGACTAGAAGTTTGTTTCAGCACAAAACGGTAGTAGTTCAGTGGGTGGATATATGGGAGAAATGTGTATGAGGATAACTATGTCAAATTAACAACAATCATGAAAAAAGAGGAGACGCGGCACAAGGTAATAGAATATGTGACTGGAGGTCCTGACAAGGGAGAATTACAAATAGGAGACCATAAAAGATTAAAATGCACAACTGAAGAAGGGCACAGTGTTCCCTGGTGTCATACAAGGCCACTGATGAGAATAGAGGGAGCGGTATGGTATGGGAACAAATTAGAGGGGGAATAATGTAGTGTCGTGCTGAGGGATTGGTGGGGTTTGAACAAAACGTGGCAGCAAAAGTCAATGATAGTTGTCGAACAACCTGGGGAAAATATGTGCATGCCTTAACATGGTTACATGAAAAACATCAACCAGTGGACATAAAGAGCTTTACACGATTCCCTTTGTGTTTCAGGTCACGTGGGTCCATTTACCTGGGGACTCATTCGGGCTGCGCCATGGTCAGGCAGAATGCAGCACTGAAGTGGGAAACAGTCGTATTTATGGACCTGTGGTGAGCCTGTGGATCCAAAGCATGTGCCCAGCTTCCACCTGACTGCAGTGGTGTCTGCGCTCTCGTCACTTTGCACAGCCCTGCACTAGTGGTGCCTCGAAATAGCACTTCCAAATTTATTCACAGCCTGCTAATGCTGAAAATTACAAGTCATTTTGGACACAATGTCTGAAGGATGGGACAGAGTGTGTATGGGTGGGGAAAGATTTGAATGGTTGGGAGGAGATTGGGGTAGATATGACCAGACTGGAGAAAATATGGATACATAAAAATGAAATTGCTAAAAAGGGAACAGGAGGCCCAAAAAGATGTAGTTATTAATAAGCCCAACGCGGTAAAAAGGAGCACACTTATCAGCTGCAAGAGTAGAATTGTAAAAGGGCAGGGGGCTTGTTCTGATGCTCATGAAATAAAACCCATAATAAAACGAATTCATAAATATAGTAGCACAGGTAAGTATAATCAGACTTAGTGGTAGAACGAAATGTGGATAATAGGCCTTAAAAGCTTGCTTTTACAGAAAACGTGTGTTAACCTTTTATGTGTGGCAAAGGCTGCTGTGCCTGGTGGCTTAGTGCAGAGCTCACGATGCCAGGCTACTGTTGAAAGACGTGCACAATGGTTGTTCTTTCTCAAGGTCATAGTTAGAGCTCACAGGTTCCACCAACAAGCTATGACTGCATTCCAATTTTCTCCATTCAAAATCTTTCATACAATGTGATTTTCTAATGGAGCCGAAAGGAACCACAGCAGTTTCAAATTAACCCGTAGAACACTTTGCTTGGGAAAAGGCTTACAGTGTCCCTGATAAGCTACATTTATGTAACAGTGCATCCGCCGTTCAAGGCTCTGACAGTGACATGGTGAGCAGCTCTTCCCATGAGAATCGGGATGAGGCAACCAGGGCTGTTTATTACCCCAAACTAAAGCTAAACTGTACCCCAAATTTCTATCTTTTGGCCTTGACAATTGTGATATCTCAGTTGTAGAAAGGGTCAAAACGATTGGCACGTACCTGGATTGATCTCTTTCTGCGGACCTTCACATAAACCAAGTTTCTAATAACTGCTCCTACTATCTCCAACTGCTGATGAAGACCCGGGCCCTTCCTATCTGCGGAAAACTGCAGCTCTATTGCCCGGGCCATAATCCTGTCTAGACTAGATTATTGTAACTCACTTTTGATTGGAGCTAATAAGAAATGCTTGTCTAACCTCAAATTTCCCAGAATTACACAGTTAGAATTGTCAAAAGCAAATCGAAGTGGGACCACATCTCTAAGAGTAGGAAAGAACTCTACTGGTTTCCCATCACTGCTCGCACATCCTTCAAAGCAGCGATATTGGTACACAACTGTCTTTATGGCACCTCCCCTGCTTACCTAAAATAAATGATTCTTCCCTATGTCCCCATTCGATCTCTGCACTCCTCCGAGATGGGGTTAGTAAGATCTTTATGTTTCAATCGGACCAATAGCCTAGGTAAATCCTTTCCAGTTGCGGCTGCTAAAATATGGAACCCCTTCCTTCTAATCTGAGGCTTGAGGAAAACCATCTGAGCTTTCCTGGTAAACTGAAATATTTCCTCTTTGAACAAATCCCTTCCTGCTCTTAATCCTCCTGGAGCTATTGGTGTCTCATCTGCTTTGTGTCTGTCTCACTTTTGTCTATGTTGGTGCAGACTGATGCCTGTGGGCTTTGGTGCCTTATAAATACATAAATAAATAAATTAAAGTTCTGCTGGTCCTCTCGATTGTTTCAATGACTTAACTTTGTGCTGTGGGAATTGGGGGTGGATTGCGATGTCACAAGTTTGTAATTTATGGGGGTGTAGGAAGGATTGTATGCCCAATTATTAAATGCAATGTATGCTTTTCTATAGGGGTACTAAGTGCATAAGCCAATCAGATTTGTGTGAGGAGATTTGTTTCATGTCACACGGTCACAAATACTATTACTCGTTACGTTGCATTGTATAAAAGTCTTGATTTTAGGGGAGTTTCTTTGACAGGGCCTTTTTCATGCAGTTCTGGTCGGCGTTCTGTTTGAATTTGCTGACCCAGCTGTGTCTGGGGCCCTGAATAAAACTGTGTTACTTCTTGCACTGGCGTAAACTCCTTTTTGACTACTTTTGTACTTCTTGGGGAGTTTTTCGAGGCGACCCCGACTCACTGGCAAGAAGAAAAACATGTTGTGGCAAAGCCAAGATACTGACAAGGAGAAACCAAAGTGAATGTGAACAAAAACACAAGAGCAGGGAGAGAAAAACCGGCATAGGCAAGAAAGCCTAGGGTTATCTGTTGTATTACCAGTAATGGGTGAATCGTGTGTGACGACAACTGTGCCTAGACCGAGGATACCCTGTTTGTAAAAGCCAAGGAAAAATACAAGCACATATGAATGAGATTGCTGAAGTGAAAGCAGAATAGAGTAATCTTTGTAAACTACTGAAGAATCAGAAGGAGTGTACAATTGACCTGGCTCTGGTTTTGAATATCAAGAGACTGAAACTAAATGTAAGCTGGCAAGCTGGACAAGCTGATGTCTTGGGAAAGGGTCTTGGACTTTGAGAACTTTGTTGTTCCCTTGAGGAAGGGAACCTTGAGGCCTTTTTGGAACTGTGTGGCCTTCTTGGGGATGAGACTCCTGAGACGTTAGGGAACTGCCTTGAACTTGGGGAAGGGGAATCGGAAAGTAAGCCAAGAGCTGAAAGAAGCTCAGAACTTTATTTCCGAACACTACTTAGTTTTTGTTACGCTCACATGGCTCCCGCAGAGGCGTCGATCTGGACTGGACTGCTGCGGTCTCCACCAATGTGACGCATAGGGCCGGGATGAATGACTGGACTGGCCCACCTAGCTTCGTTTGCTTGGCCCGTAGGAATATTCTTCTGCAAGTGGAGAAAGGGAATTAACCACCCGTGGAGTTGAGCGTAAATCCCCCCACCCCGCTGTTCTCTCCACTGATCACCTTGGATGTTCCCTTTTATAGTCGCACCTGATGATTTGAAAAGATGAGCTCTCCATCCTGCATTGAGCGCAGGGGCGCGTAGATAACCAGTTGCTTCACTGGCTCGAAGGAATTGGTGAGTTCCAGGACAATATTGACTCCGATATTCCCGGCAAGACGCCGTAAGTATGTAGTTCGTAAGAGTTCAAATGCCTGACTTTCACTCTTGTCCGATTCCTTGCAGGTTGCAGCTTGACCCTACTGAAGAGTTCCTCGTGGAAACCGGTAATGTTCTGGTAAGGATTTGTATTATCCAACACAGTTCGATAAAATAATGTCCATATGTAACCTGTTGCTTTCTCCCTTATTCAGGCGCTGAGAGAAAGTATGAAGTCTCGGGGAATAATGCCTCCGGCGGTAAAATCAGGTAAGTCTTTTGTGGTGAGGAGGGTTCCCCTTGTTAGTCCCTTGTTTCACCTTGCTGTCCGTTTGTTTCCCCTTAGGGGCCGGGGTTCGGCTAGGATGCAGTGGAAGCTGCGCCGACCCGTGAAGAAGAATAGTACTCCTGGTGGTAAAATCAGGTAAGTCTATGGGGGGTATTCCTCTGTGTATTCCCTTGGCTCACCTTGCTGTTCTTGTCTTCTCCTTAGGTGCCGGAGTGCGGCGGTAACATGCAGGAGGATGCAGTGAAATGTGAAGATGCTGCGAAGGCCGATGAGTTCAGCGCGGCGCTGTAGCAGGCGAGGCGACGCGCATAAAATAACTTCTTTCTTCTAACCTTTTCTCCTTCTTTCTCCCTTTTTCTAGGACCTCCAAACTCGAGCCGGGCGTGGCAGAAGACTTGATGCAGACTTGCAGGCATGGTGAGCGTTACACTGCTGGATGCAGAATAACGCGAAGCGTGTGCTCTCTTCGGGCGTGGTTTAAATAGCCTCCAAAGTAGTCACAGGTTAGTATTCCTCCCCAGCCCCACCCGAGTAAAAAAATAGTCCCTAGGTCAAATAGTCCCTTCCAAGCCTCGTTTGGCTTGGAGCTCTTGCAGCATGGTCTGCATCAGGTAAGTTTTAATCTATGAGCCTGGCGCCTGTGGCGCCAGGACTGACTCTTCATATGAGCCTGGAGCAATAGGCACCAGGACTGCACCCAAATAGCCCCTAGCAGGGGTTGTTGGGCTTACTCTGGGTAACTTGATGCCTGCTTCCGGGTTGCTGGACTTGGTCTGGGTCTCCGGGGGTAGGCATCATGACAGCTTTGTTGATGACATCCCTACACATTGTTTAGCTTTAGTTGTGAGGGCAAGTATAGGTTTTGGACACAGACAGACTTTTAAGTTGAACTTAATGACTCAGACCGTCCTTAGTTTCTTTAGGTAGGGAAATCCCACCTTAAGATAGAGAAAGTTAGGCCTTATACCATCCTGACATTTAAGTTAATAAAAGTAGTTGATTTGAACTTGTAATCTGTTGTCTGTGTCTTTCTTTATGATGTCTTCACAGTGCAATAACCATATGTGTGGGTCATAGCATCGTCTCCATCCTAATAAGTCAATGTGTATGCCCATTTGTGGTGGCCGACCAAGTACACCGGAAATATTGCTAAAATCGAGACAAGTCTATCAATCAATCTTCTCAGTAGCCTAGCAAGGGATTGAAGCACTATAGACTGCCTCTTCCTCCACTCTTCTTCAATACCTCTATGACAACACCCGCTTCCTCATGTCTATATAAATAATGATCTCCCTCTATATGTATCAAACTCTCTATATCCATCTATTGTTTTCTCCATCTCTGTCTATGCATCTCTATGTCTCACTGTATCAGTCGCTCTGTCTGTCCATGCTGACCTTTCTTTGCCTCTCTATATGAATAGTTCCATCCTTCTCTCTGTCTCCATATCTAGAAATCTTTCCATATGTGTACAAATCTCTCTATCTATCGCTATCCATCTCTGGCTCTGCATCTCGATGTAGCCATACTTCTCCTTCTATCAACCTCTCTATCTACATTCATCTCTGTATGTCAACACGCATATTTATATTCATCTATCTTTTTGCTTCTCAGTATATCTATCAATCGCTCTGTTTAGGCGTGTCTCTATCGGTCTATGTCCAGCACCCTCTATGCATCTCTCGCATCTACCTATCCATCTGTCTATATCTATCTGTCCATATATATGTCAAATGGTCAGTTGGGGAGGTCACCACCAAGAGTGCACTAGGACTATCTGTTGCAACAATGGGTTTTGGGGGCATATTTTTATGTACATACATGCACATCTATGCGTTTATTTATCTGTCCCTATCCAGATCTCTCTATAGATATTACTCTATGTATATTTTTATCTATGTATATCAATCTATATATCCATCTCTGTCTATCCATATACATTTTCTACATCTTAAAGTATGCATTTCTGTATGGCTCTCTTGCCATATCGCCCTGCAAATGTAACTTTTTCCCTAAATGCATGTATTCCTTTTTCTATATATTAATCAATTCATTGGACTCGATCCATCTACCTGTATTCATCTATCTCCCTCTATGCATCTCTTTATACCCCTCTAGCCATTTCTCTGTACAAATCTATCTATGTGCATATCTCTCTGTCTACATCTCAATATATCCATCTATCTCTAGGTTTTTTACAATTGTAGACGAAGATGAACTCTATTTTGTGAAACGTTACTATTTCTTTCAAATAACATTAAAGATTGTATTGAATGCTTGTTGTTAGTAAAGGACACTGTTTTAATTAGGTTAAAAACAAGTTAGTCGTTATTAATTTTACCCAAATACATTTGACTGGTAAAACCAGTACTAATTTCTTTGCAATGTAAAAGTGGCAGACTCCACAAGTCTAAGCTGTGTCCAACAATGCAGATATTCCTTCAGCCAGGTAAGCAAGGTGTATTATGTGACTGCAGTTTCCATTAGTGCCCACAGGCACTGTGCCATCGCCCTTAAAACAGAGAAAAACATGTATGTAGCTGATTCTTATCAGGTTTCCTTGGCTTCTTGAGCCATGTCAGACATTGATATGATATGATAGGTTATTTATAACACGCTTAACACCCAGAGGTTTCTAAGTGTGGACCCGGGGATCGAACCGGTGGTGCTCCATGTCGTCTTGCTTCGAAGGCGAGCACGGTGCCCCTGGGCTATCCTCCCAAGACATTGGGCCTCATTATGACTTTGGAGGTAGCCATGCCATTAATAAGGGCATGGCTGCCTCCAAAATCGTGTCCGGGTTCCCTGAATGGGGAAATACCCATTAAACCCATTCCGCACAACTTATAACGATGCCCATTGTATATAATGGTTCAAAATAATTTCACAATCTTCATTCATTTGTGCTATAATTTCATCAATATAGCCCCTCATTCCACTAGCTCTACAACTCTTCACCACTTGCTCCCATCGGTTATCTACGATTATAGAGCCATTGAGGTTCAGTTGTATCCTTCTGGTACAATGTGCATTATTTTCCTGCTCCTTAACCTCTCTTCTTATACATTAATCTTCATTGACAGAAATTACTGAAGCTGTAATAGACTGCCCTTGAAACTGACCTCTAAACCGACACAAGGCTAGGTTCACCAAACACAATGCAACTCTAGATTCTCTTTCATCTGGAATCAATAGCATAGGTATGCCAGAAGCGTGGGGAATGAGTGAGCAGATATAACAAGATCATACAGATTTCTCTCTCCCCACCTCCTTCATATGCCCATACCAAACATTCTCGGCAGCGAATGTTCTCTTGGTATCTGTAACAATACTTAATTAAACTCTATACCTCTAGACAACTCATATATATTTACATTTGTTCTTCCTGATCCGTTAGAACAGAAAACTAAAGAAAAAAGAAAAACGTACACAACAAAACTTCCCAGTATTCATTTTGGACTTGATATTTTCCTTAACATTTATTGAAGGAATATACTCTGAATTTTCATCCGCTCCGTACTGATCAACTGGAGTGAAAGGACATTTCTTAGGCCATACTTAACTTAAATTTGTATCCTTCTCCTGCGTTGGTGGAGGGATTCCGGTGTCTCACCTCACATCACTTAGGTAGAGCCAACCTTGATTTCCCTCCACTCTAACCGCTGCCGGTGTGGCAAAAATCACCTTGTAGGGGCTGTGAAAAATCATCTCACTCCATCATCGCAAAAAGGGTCAAAATATAAGTCAACAGATGACAATTCATTCACTCACGCAAGCCACTCATCTCACACAACCACCCTTTCTGACTCCATAAATACGCATCCCCAATTATCATTTCCTAAAAAGATATAATACACAACCCTATCCAAACCCCACTTGGTTTCCTGCTAAAGTGCACTCACACAAACTAGACATCTTCTGAAGCTCTTTGGTTTCCCATTCAAAAGCTCTTTCCCACTTTGAATGAAGCTCTGCGCTTTAAATCACATTGTGCTAAATTGCACAATGTTCTCCCATATTATGTTTCTACGTGTATGCAAATCTAAATGTATCATACTAGACACAAAGAAACACAAAATAAACCTTTAACAAACCTCAATTAACTATTCTTGTTTTTTATTGGAGTATTATACCATTAACAATGTCAACTTTTAATACAGCACTTAAAATACCAACAGATTGCAATATAGGACACCAGTCAATGACATCGATATCTATAGCGTCAATAAGTGGAAGAGCTCAAGCCCCCCCCCCAGATGCGTTGGAGCAGTTTGGTCCATGTTACCCACAATTTTGCAAAATTAGTAGAATCTGTTTTGACATTTATATCAAATAATAAGAATACAAGCATCACTATTACAGCTCATAAATATTGTCCACAGTTCATCAGCAGTATGGGTCCCTGCCAGACCGGCAGATCTTAGCACCTGTAGTCTTATCCTTTGGAGAGGGACACATTCTGTCAAGAGCTGCTTTGCCGTCTCAATGCTTGCACCTCTACAGATGTGGCACAACCTCTCATTTCATGGGATCTTTTTCCAATAAGTGAATAGACAACTCAGACTCAACTTCACCTGGATAGGCTGAATACCAAACTCCAAGTATATGGCCTCAGCCAGGGTGTAATGTGGCAGGCTCAAGAGTGTCCTCCGAGTAGTATATTCCAATTTACCCAAGGCCAGTGTCCTCCCGAGTGCCCAAGTCTCCGCCCCATAGAGTATAATCATCAGAATCTTTGCCAGGTATAGCTTAACCAATATCCCTACAGAATAGCCACCTCTCTTGTATGTGAGTGATTGAATTTCACCCACTACCTGGGCGATCTTGACCTGCAGTTGTTCCAAATGGATATAACCATTAAGTTTAGCATCAAGATAAATCCCCAGGTATTTATAGGTGGGAACAATTTCGATCACTTCCATATTTAACATCCATTGTGGCAGTTTCACTTTTTATATTTAGGAGAGAAAATCTAAATTTTCGTTTTAGGAGTATTGATTTTAAGTGAGTTGACATTGGAGCAGATGAAAAGCTGGTTCAGATTGTCTGGTATGCCTCCGGGAGTAAGATCTAATAAGGTAAGATCATCTGCAGAATACAACCACTGTAGAGGAGTGTAGCCTAATTTGGGCAGGATGGAGTTGGAATTCCCAATAGACTCTCCCAGATCTTCCAGGTACAAAGTAAACAACATGGGTGCAAGAATGCATCCTTGCTTGAGGCCCTTGCGCATGTCAATCCAGCCCACCATTGTGCCCAACTGGTCTAACCATACTTGATCTCTAGTATTATCGTGCAAATGGATGATCATTTTTAACAGTCATGGCGGCATTTGCCAGCTTCTCAACTTCAGCCACAGCCTATGTCTATCAACAGTATTGAAGGCTGCACTGAAGTCGATGAAGGTGTCATACACAGGTAGATTACAGGCTATCCAGGCTTGCTGCACTGTGGTGACAAGTGCTAGACTATTGATGATGGTGCTATAGCCTTTCCTAAAGCCCGTTTGATAACAGTTACACTCATCAAGTAACACCAGCGCAAATATGTTTGCTAGTCCATCTAGCATGGCCAATAGCCGATAATTCTGAGGATCAGTGTGGTATCCTTTTTTGTAAACTGGTATAATGGCGCTGTCTCTCCAGGACAATGGGACGGACTATGTCACACTGATCCAATGAAATAGCCAATACAGCTCCTCAGCCCGGATGCTACAATCAAGTTTGGGAAGCTGGTTACAAAGCCCATCTGGGCCTGGTGCTCTAGATGATTTACTAGCCGAGATTATTTTGGCTACATCCGTGGGGCCCTTATGAAAGGTTCAAATAGGAGATAGCAATTAATGAGATATACTCGGGGGGTTACAATCACCCATGGTTTGTTGGATGTCGGATACCCAGTCTTTTTCTGGAATTCTCCCACCATTCTACGTTGAGCATTATTGCCATTGACGTTCCTCCAGAACTGTTTATAATCATTAGAGATGGACCAGTGAACCAGATTGCGCCACTTGGCGCACTCCAAGGACAACGTAGGCCCCTTTAGCCAGCTAAGATAGTTGTCCGTGCATTATTTTACTGTGAGAGCCTGGTCTAACAAGGTTAGACTTTTCTTAGCCATTTAGCGGTATGCTCTCCAAAGGAGCCTTTTCATATTCCTTACAGCTTTATCGAATATGTGTCGATGGGAGCTATCGCTCCTACTCCTTTCCTAGTGAATCCCCCAATGTGAGTGTAGCCTTGATTTTGTCACCACACCACTCATATTTCTACATGGCTGATAGGGCAGTTTCAATGTTATCCAAAGATGCAATGTTAGCGCTCTCAGAACAAAGAGTTGCTGATAGATCTTGTGCCACTAGTGAAGCTACCCCATCCTGTTGGAATACCAAGAAATACATTGGACATTCACACTCAAGTTGCTTTGAGTTGCTGGCTAGCTTAATGAACCTTCTGGTCAAAGCTTACAATAACAGGATGGCGGTGACTCTGATGTCAATGACCTAGGCAGAGGTCTTCAATCAAGGATGGCACCTGTGAAATAAAAATATAATCAATAATACTAGCTGAGCTATTACCTATTCTCGTGAGTTGAGGAGGATTATCAGATGGCAGGTCTCCATTAGCCATACGAAAGCAATAAGAGGAAAGCAGACCAGCCCTACCAATTCCCCAGCCACAGATGTTGTCCAAGCGTCTACTTGGGGATGCTGGGGACCAGAGCTTAGGGTCCTGCTCCCTCCTTGTCAAGTCTTGCGGGATCCTGGAGTTAAGGTCTCCACTCACCAGGATAGGAACACTTCTGTCAATGGTGTTCAACTTGGCCTCCAAGTCCTCAAGAATTTCTCCATGAGGCAATCTGTATGGAGGGTCATATACATTTATAACAATTCATTTCTTCACTCCCCCAGACTTTAAGTCTGTTGTCAACAACATTCTGCCAATCTGGATGTAATTCGACGCACACAGTAATTCTACCTGTTGCAAAGGGTGGTTTACACCAAAGATCAGGACCCCCTTCATCCTTCCCCTGAGACCATGACTGGCTAGTTTATTTAGCATACACTAGACATCTATCACTATCGTCTCAGTGTGCCATGTCTCCTCCAAACAACCACACAGAAGGTATCAATAAACTCCAATAGTCCATCCTGCTTGAACAGGTGGACATTACCCTGGTGCTCCAGGAGACCAGCAAAAACGTAGGACTAGGAGCAAGCCTGCCTTTTCTGCTGAACAAGCTTTTCAAGCTACTCCCAGTGGCACTCTTCCTCAGTGTCTGATTGTGGCAGGCTACTGTTGGTCACTCCACCATGCAAGCCCCTAAGAATTCCCTCCTTAGGTGATTGTGCAGAAATACCAGAATCTGCCAACCAAGCATACCGTTTTTTGGCTTGGGGCGTGAGGATGGTACTGTTCCCCACCAAGGCTATTGGCCGAGCTTGCATTTCCCTGCTCACCATCATTCCTTGGCAAATTCACAGTATTAACAGAGGGGCCTGCAAGATTTGTCTTGCTCACCTCATGTTCATAAACCATGCATTCATATCCGATTTTCAGAAATGCTGCAGAATATTCAAGAATATAGTCGATGGTATTCTCCACCTGAAAGTGGATTAACGAAGTAGCATATTTAGCATTCTCACAAAATTCAACAATGCACATGTCATTGATTCTAATGTGACACAGTGGGATAATACGCTGAGACAATTCCAGCAATCTAAATCTGTTTACATAAGACGAGTCACCATAGCAAAAAAGACTGCTTATTTTAAGGACCCTAGACTTCTTAGTGGACTTTAGCACAGAGGGGGTGTAATTCAATGCTGGAGCAATAACACCAAAGTCTGTTTGCAACAACACTAGTGGCCCTGCAATCTTGCACAGTGTCAGTGGTGCTAAATAGTCCTTGAAGACAGAACACTTCCTCGCAGTCATCTCCAATAGCCCCACCCTTTTCACCCAAGTTCTTGTGGGGCCCCACCTTGGCCCAGCTATTTAAAGAGGAGCGTGTGTGGGCCAAGTTGACATATGAGTGAATGTCGCCCCAGTTATTACTTGGATGCAATGACCAGATATCCTCATCCCCCTCTTATATGTTGAAGGATGCTTCAACCACACATTGGAAACAATATGTAGGCTTAGGTTTCTTACCTTTCTTCCCGTCTAAGTGCCCCCTGGTCTCTTCGATTGGATTAGGCCCTCTTTGGGAGTTATCACAGACGGTTGAAGCCAAATGAGGCACTAGTGTCCTAGGAATTTTGTGCCCTGATGTACTGATCTAAATAAGATTCAAGTTCCTTTTCCTTTTGTTGTGAAGATCCTCATACATTACTGCCTGCCTGATGGTTCTTTTGGGCCTGAGTTTAGACCAGTCAGTAGTTCGCTCACAACTCTCTTTGCCACATTGTACCTGTTCCCTCTTGCCATTATTAATATGTGAGAGACGTGTGTCTGTGAGGGAAGTAGTGCTGGCATATACTTTATCCAAGGTGGTTGTTTGGGATTTAACTATTCTAGGTACTTGCAAAACTGCAGCTTT
Organism: Ambystoma mexicanum; assembly: GCF_040938575.1. Classification (NCBI taxonomy): domain Eukaryota; kingdom Metazoa; phylum Chordata; class Amphibia; order Caudata; family Ambystomatidae; genus Ambystoma; species Ambystoma mexicanum. Next base: position 1,198,946,780 of record NC_090925.1, read on the forward strand.
TCTAACAATATTGCATCCATTCTTGTCCCATCATAACATTAATATGGCGTGCGCAACTTGAACTTCTCCTTTTTATTGAGATAAATTCCATCTACCCCAACAGAGGCGAGATGCGGAGGACTACTAAAGGAAGAAGTTGAACTAAGACGTGTGGACGAATGACCTCCTGGCAAAAAAGGGTGAAGAGTTCCCCAGGAGAAGGTAAAGGGAACATGCACATGTCCAGCAGGAGGCTAGGAAGAAATAGAGACAAATTTAAATAATTTTGTGATACAGCACCCAGGCTGGTTGCAATCGAGAGGGATTCCAGGAACAGCTTCATCGTCCCAGTTTTCTGGACCGGTGGTTTCCCATGGGGGACTTCACAACCTTTCACTTACTGATGAGTGGGTTACCTCTGTTATAATGTAGGTGTGGAGGACGGACCGCTCTAGAGCCTGAAGTATCATGGTCACTTGTGTAGTTACTCCGGTTGGGGACTACGCTTGCCCTCGTTTATCACCGAGCCTCTGCGTATAGATTCCATCCCCTGCTTAATTAGTGTACCAGCACTAGACAGAGCTTGTATTGGCTGGTGGTTCTTCCCCCCAAGGGAAGGTGCCATTGAAGGACAAGATGCAGTGTCCACGGGTCAGACACAAATGGTCCGCTCATATCGACTTGGGGAACAAGTTGATTACCCAATCCCACCCTGACCCATTTTTCGACCGGCACTACCCTCTGCTCCCTAGGCACCCCACATCACTGATAGACTTTGACACTTACCTTCCTCAACAGGGATACCAGTAGACAAGATGGAACGAACGGCGGCCATGACAGGGGTTGGGGCATCGATAAGCATACAGATACGGAACATTTGTAACAGGGGGCTCTCCGATAGGTGCGGATCTATAGGAAAGCGTATAACTGAACACAGAGATGCCGATACATTGTTGCACTCGTTATCTTCCAGGATGCCAGACAGCGAGACCAAAAGGGTGAGAACTGGTGGGCCTATGCTGATTAGGTGACGAAAGGAGATGTATTCTCAGTGACCCGAGAAACTATGCAGAAAGACTGTATGTTCCTGAAAGGAAGAAGTAATGATAATGATGTGTTATTTATATAGCGCCTTAATCCAAAGCGCTTTCCAGAGCACATATTTACATACAATATCACCCAACCGAAATTGGTACTCATGTATCAACCTCGGAAGGATGAAAGGCTGAGTTGGCCTTGCTGGGATTCGAACCTGCGACCTGATGATCACGCTCAGATCGCAGCAGCGAGCGCTCAACCCGGTGAGCTTCTGTAACTCAACATCCAATAATAAAGCCAAGCATTCCAGAACCCTTTTGAGTCGTGTCCATCTGTGTCCTCCCCAACATTAGGCATTATCTTAATCAGGTGACTCAAGCCTGTTATTTCAAGTAAGCAATTTATACATTGTAATTTCCACATCTCACAATAGGTGCTGTGCCAACCTATTCCTTATGTTGAAATTCATATACAGTACCAACCCCTGGAAGAATTTACTTGTTGATTGTATCTCAAGCAATTACCAAGGTGATCTTTATTGCACTTACCCAACACCAAAATGGATGTTACTATATTTACATTTTCTAATTGACAAAAAGAATCCTTTTCTCACTTACCTTTTGTAAACTCATGAATCCTGTAGTTTGAAGACAAATTGTCACTCATACCCTTAAATGCAAAGGGCGAGGTATCTCGTCCTTGGGATTACCTCCCTGTTGCCAAGGACGAGATACTTCGTCCTTGGCACTTAAGGGGTTAATGAAAGAGAAAACGTTAGAAGGCACTGAATAGTGAAATACCGAAATCACCAAAAAAGGCCTTGCCACTGGGGGGGGGACCCATGGCAGTTAAGTGATTGACTGCCCCTAATGAAGGGACTTAGATCCTGAAATGCGTAGAGCTCAATATTATTTATCATCGTTTGCTTATTATTTAGGTACTAACAAAAGACTGACACTTGTCAGCATATTATATACCATTGAAAGTGTACCTAATTGTATGATAATTGTTCGGAACAAATCTCAAAGTTTTGACTGAGTCAGTCCTCAGTATAGATGGTGTGCAGCTGACGGGAGGGTCCTCCAATTTAGGACACTACATTCCTCTCTGCGTTATCTTACTGCCTCAGTTTTGGCCACTTGTGGCCCATGTCCCTGTCAGTGTTGTGCATTGTGGTGTGCTAGGGGGTTTCCCTCCTATATTCTGTGCAGAGTTGCGGGTTGTTAGCAGGGCTGTTTTGTGGTGATGCCTCCTGCACTCCCCCCTGTGTTCAGACTAATGGATGTCTACAGCACCATCACTTCCCTGGGACCCTTGAGGGGTTTGGTCGACCTCTTCCCTGTGCCTTTGAGCTCTCTGGGCCCCGTGGTGTATCTGTTTGGTCGCAACTCTTTCCCCTTCAATTCTAATGCCTTTGTCTGCTGTTCAACTTTATATCTCTCTCCTTAGTTTCTGCTAGCGCCCTCTATGGGAACAGGTGCACCTGGGTCTCCCTCCCAATCAGAGGCAACACTACTTTCCTGCACTTTGTCGTGGTCTAGTCCTCTGTCTTGCCATTTGTGTGTACATTCCGTGGGGTGTGGATGTTGCTCATTCATTTTTGTCCAGTTCTGAGTTGAAGAGCCAGGTTTTTAGTAGTTTTCTGAATTTTAGATGATCCTTCATGTTTCATATTTCTCTCGGGAGGGAGTTCCAAATGTTTGCGACTAGGCAAGAGAATGCTGTACCACCAGGTTTTTTCCTCCTGCATGGTTTAGGTTCCAGCAGGATGTTGTTGCTGGATCTGAGTGTTCTGGTCGGCTAGAATGATTTTCTTTTGTAAGAATTCTGCTCCTTGGCCGTGGATTGCTCTCTGTGTTATGCACATTGTTTTGAAGTTGATTCGATTTTTGACTGGCAGCCTGCATAGCATCTTTAGTGCTAGAGTGATGTGGTCCCTTCGTGAGAGTTTAAGGAGAAGTCTGGCTGCTGCGTTCTGTATAAGTTGCAGTTTCTTCAGTAGATGATCCGGCATTCCGAGGTATAGGCTATTGGCGTAGTCTATCCTGGACATGATGAGGTCTAAAAACACTGTAGGTTGAATGCCTTTGGGGGACCGAAGTCCAGGGGTGGGAAATTTGTCAGAGAAGTTTACTAATCACTAACGCGGCATCGATCCCTGTTACTAGTTTCACAGGTATTAGGACCTTTAAAGGACCACGCAATCCATGCAGATTTAATCTTTTTCTCTACATGCAAATCTCTTCTGCCCAGTAACAAGATTCAACAATATGATTGGATATTTACTCTATTAAGAGTGGATGGAACGTCTATTTAAGACAACTATACAAAGCCTTGTTCTTGCGAGAAGAGTGACATATAGGGTGATCAGATTTAAAAAGTGAAAAACCGGGACAGGGCAATTATCATAAAAGTAGGACTAACTCTTGAAAGTGGCTGGCAAGGCACGACACTTCAGTAGCCGTTGGAGGAGAAGGGGGTTTTAAGTGTTACTGTTGAAATAAACACATATTTTAATTTATTTATCATAAACTAACACTATCTTAAGTTGTAAAATGCATAATTTCTTCTGTGTCAGATTGTGCATTCCTGCCTACCAGCCACGAAGACCGACTACCAAAAACCGGGACCACTGCAGTTTCCAATGGAAACATAATCTTGAGAAAGGGGGACAGAGCACCAAAAACCGGGACAGTCCCGGAAAACCCGGGACGTCTGGTCACCCTAGTGACATAGCAATCACGCTTGGGTATAACCCCAGGATTCTCTGCCTTGAGGACAACCGAATGGTCGAAACACGCGTGGGCTGTGAGAAGAATAAATCACTGATCACATAATTGAATGGCTGCTTATGCTTTCTTAATATACCAGGAGTTGTACTAATTCCAAAGAATGGAAGACTAGAACATTGGGCCTAATTGCGCTCTATAGCTACACAAACCGCACTTCATTTATCTACTAATTGACTTAGCGACCTAGGGGAACCTCGAGTGTAGTTTCTGATGCATCTGACCGCAATTTACCATAGCAAGTTGAGCGCACCATAACCTGTTACGCCCCGATTTCTGTGTTTTTTGGAGTTTAGAATGCGTGTGTGCATTTCAACCAATACAAAGGTAGGGCGAGGTGACCAAGTCCCTGCTAGCCACCCATGTCGAGCTGGCATGTGAATGGGTGCTGAGAGGTAGTCTGAGAGTATGCAAGAGCAGGAGAAATATTACGTTAACAGCTAGACTGAATTTTTGTCATGGGGGATAGCTGCATTCTTATGGAATGGGTGTTGTGCAATGTGTCTTAGAGTAGCGTATGATAGCAGATGGGTGCGGGTGGGTGGCCATGCCTTCGGCTATCTTCCATAAGCATGGAATGTGATACATATCTATGGGTCCTGGCTGATTCCTTGGTTTCATAGATGTGTCTGAATTTAGAAGGGGGTCAATTCAAAGTGCGGCTACATTTTACACATTGGCTATATTGAAAATATGGCTGAATACACTTTGTGGCTATACTCGAAAATGCTGCTTATTGTAACAGAGGCTATACTTAGAATATAGCTAAACATAACCCAGTGGCTAAAACCCAAAATGCTACTAGGTATAACACAGGGCTCTACTTAAAAAAGAAGGTAAATATAGCACAGTGCCTAACCTGAAAAATAGTGCAGCTAAATGTAACGTAGTGGTTATCTTCACAATGTAACCAAAGATACCAGAGTGGCTATACTAAAAAATGCACCTAGATATGACACTCTGGCTATAATAAATGTAAGCCAAATATAACACAGATGATATATTAAAAAAAGCTGCTAAATATAACACAGTGGCTATACTCAAATGAAGGTACGATTAACACTGTGGCTGTACTCAAAGGCAGCAATTCTGCAATCACGCAGAGGCTATACTCAAAAGCAGCTAAATCTAACATAATGGACATACTAAAAAAAGCAGCTCAATATGACAGTGGATACATTCAAAAGGCAACTAAATGTAACACAGTGGCTGTACTAAAATTATGGCTGAATTTAACAGTGGCAATATTCAAAAATTCAGTTCAATATGCCACAGAGGCTATATTGAAGAAAATGCAGCAAAGTGCAACACAGTGGCTATACTCAAAGGCAGCTGGGTTTAAATGGGGGTGCATTTTGAGCAAGGGTACACAGTGGCTATACTCAAAGAAAGCGGCTAAGTATGACACAGTGGATATACTCAAGAATGCAGCTAAATGTGAGACAGTGGCTATATTAAAAAAAAGCAGCTAAATGAGAATCAGTGGATATACTCAAAAATGCAGCTAGATATGAGACAACAGCTATACTCAAAAACACACCTAAATAAGTGACACTTGCTATACTAACAGGCAGATAAATATGACGGTGGCTACACTAAAAAATACAGCTAAATATGAGACAGTGGCTATACTCATAAATTCAGCCAAATAGAACAGCTGCTAAGCACAGAAGGCAGTTAAATATAACACAGTGGATGGCTATATTTTAAAATATTATACAGTGGCTAAACTGAAACAGCAGATACATTCAAACCAGTTGTAAAACAAAATCAAAGTGCAGCAAAAGTTAAAGCTGTAGTAACGCTAAAGATCAGGTGGTTGCAAGACAGTGACAAGAAATCATAAATACAGACATGTCAATGTGGCCAGATAGTCATCTATTATCTGGAAGTTGCAGCAAACAGCTCTGGAGGCCTGGCTGGAGCACCTAGGGCAAACAGGCCAACAGGCAATGGAGGTGCCCTAAGAAGGTGCCCTTTGCCGTGTCCAACAGGGAATGGAGGTGCCCGGGGAGGTGCTCTTTGCCATAGTGCTTAGCCAGCTACCCGGGCAAGGCTGCCCTGGTGGAGCCCCTGAAGATAACTGGTTGTAGTCAAGTGTCTCCCGGCACAGACCAGTCAGGATGGCTCTGGGCGGGCAGTCAGAGTGGGGAAAGTGGAACTGAATAGGCCGGCTGCAACGAGCGCCAGATGAAGCCAAAACAGGGGAAACCAAGTAAAGAGAATGAGAATCCTGCTCAAATGAAAAAGTCATACCCAAGAGGGTTGTCCACCCACAGTTAGGTGGTCAAACTAAGAAATTCAATGGAGTGCTACTCTTAGAGCATGAATTTGTTGCCCATTTTAGAACAACTCTGTATCCAAGGAACGCATTCATATACATGTTACTTGTGTCGATTAATCTCTATTTATTAGTCACAGCGATCTCTCCAGTGGCAGGAAGTTGCATGTTTGGGACTACATAAATAGAAATCAAGCTAGCCATTCTCAGGCAGGAATCGCTTATTCGGACCTAGCTTTTTGTCCAGTATTTGTAATAAAGCTACAGACCACACAAGGAAAATAATTAAGCAAGAATTGAACGATCTAATCATGCCTAAGATGTGATGCAAAGTGAAAGCTCTGACATAAATCAAATATATAAGTATCATTTAAAAAAAAACACTTCAGAAATCGTGATTTAATAACAGAGTAGCTCCTGGCTGGTCTGCTTGTGCCTGTGTGCCCTGTCAAGTTCACGTGTGCCCTGCCTTCTCTTGTATGCCCATTATCCCTGTATGGCCAGCTCCGATCCCTGCCCACTCCTATCTGCCTTGCATGGTTCAATATGCCCTGCCAGCTCCTCTTTCGAAATACTTTTCATATTGACATAAAGATATGACCTCATAAATAAATAAGCAACAATGTCACATTCCAAGGCCATTACCACATGGTAATGGCCTGAGGAGGGCACATTATTGCTATCAGTATATTTCAACAAATGAGGGTAGAATGTTCTGTTAAAAACGATGAGAAATAAAGCAATGTTGGAACAAAGCAGTGTGTCAGCCATGGTTGCCCTCTGCCAATACATGTTCTGCAACAAAACTGTCAACATTCCGATGTTGGAACAAAAATGAATCTCATATCACCTTTCGGAGTCTGTTCTTGGCTATTGCTGTGAACTTATTAACATTGAAACTAATGTTCTCTCATGTAGTAAAGTGATAGGCGTGTTTGGTTTTTTTTTTTTTTAAAGAAAAGATTGTCCATGTAAGTACTTGACTTAACCCTCATGACTGGGTTTTTCCTCTTAACATCGATTTAAGCAGCAACGCCATTTTGCAAGCAAATGTAATTACACACGTGTGAGCAAAGTCTAGCTGCATTGTTCTCTGACCAGCTCTTAAGCTGTTGTGTGTGTGTGCTGCTCACTGAAAACGTAAGCAGCAGAGAGCATAGCCCTTCACTCTGGGCAGATAAACAGCCTTCAGATACTCCGAGGCAGTATGGGTCAAGTCCTCTTCAAGCGCATGTTTTCCGAGCAACTTCATGCAGCAATACACATATTGCACATTTCTCGCGCTAAAAAGTCACCATGGTTTAGTTTAAGGCTAACTCTGTTTCAATGGTAATCCAGCAGAGGTCGAGCTATTACATAAATCACGAATTAAGACTAAAAGGGACACCATCTTTTTCTCGGAAATGTATACTGAGCTAACCCTAAAAGAGCATCAGGTGAGGGACTCAAGACTTCATTCTGACCCCTGGGCGCACTAGTTCTCGTGTTTCTTTGATAGAGAGCTGTGTTCAATTATTTCAAGTCAGCAGCGCCATAAACCTTTCAATGCCCTCGACCTGGAATGCATGTGGCAGCGGCTATAGAAGTGCTGATTTTGAGCTCGTGGTTTGCAAGTCAAAAGACTGCGCGCCTTTTGTTTGGTGCGCCGAAGAGGGAGTGGGTGCTTTCTTCGTCCTTTTTTTTCTCCAGCATTCACCTAGACACGCTTCCTGCTGGGTTACACCGGACAGGAAAAGACCACTCGCTGTGTCTTGTCAGGGGAAAGTCTTGGGCTTGTCAAATTGACGGATGAAACACGGATTCTGCAATGACAAGCCCTCGCACACATACCAGATCCTCATATCCTATCAGGTATAGGGGTTGGCAGAGAGCTGCGACACACGCAGCTTTGAAACCTCAGGCCTTATTTTATATTCACAAATGTTAATTCCATCTCCTCCCACTATTAGTTTGAAAGCCTGGGAAAGCAGTTTTTCTTTACTCTGAGAGACTCCCGCCATTTCTATTGGTAGGAGTCGACCTTTCGAACTAGTGAGGCTATCGGGTTATCTCATGCCACTTTCTGGATTTGTGGAGCTGTAGTACAGAAGGTTTAGGGTGGCCACACTGGCCATAAATCGGTCCATAAACCTGTATGTGGAATGAATATGTAGAAATTAAATGTAATTTGTAGAACGCTACACTCGTGCTTTGCAAGTAAGATACGTCACTGTCATATCCGGGTGTGGTAAGCTGGCCTTAAATTTTCTATTACACTGCTTCTCTGGGGATTGTAGTCTTCTAGTAAAGGAAATCCTGCAAGTACCAGTATGCAAAGAAAAGGGGACTAGATGGTATTAAGACCTGACAGTCAGTGTCCATGCCAAGATTTCTTGACAGTGTGGCCGTGTAGGCCATGGATCCCCGCTGTTGCGCAACTAAAAGAGACATGTCTGATTTAACAGAAAGTTTTATTTTGCATTGTCCTGTGGACCAGGCCAAAGTTCTAACTGGTATAGCCAAATGTATGGTGAGCGAAAATGTGGCTGTGGACCCTTGTCGTTGCGCGTCTCTGAGGATCTGAAAACATTTATCTCTCTCGGACGCTTTTTCCAGCTCTTGCATGGGCATAGAGTTCAGGGTGGCAGGCTCCACCAGAAGTTGGATGTATTTGTCAGCCTCCTGGACACTTGTCTTGTCTTCTTTGTTCACCCATACCCAGGGGTGCCGCAACAGATAGTCAGCCACATTGTTGGTCCCTGGCCGGTAAATTAGCGACACTCCATACTCCAACAGGGCCAGCATCCATCTTTCAATCCAAGCTGGCAGCTTTGATGATCCGCCATGATCGGCAGCAATGACTTGTGGCCCGTCACTACCGTCGCTGGCCTGCCAAGCACATACAGGCAGAAATGCCGGCACCACCACAGTACCGCTAGCACCTCACGCTCTATTTGAGAGTACCATTGCTCGGTATCTGACTGTGTTCGATTGGTGTATGCTATGGGCCAGTTTTCTCCTTGGTTATCCTTCTGCATCAGGACAGCTCCCAGTCCGAACGGGCTGGCGTCCACCACCACCTCAGATGCAAGAAAGGGGTCAAAGAATGCCATTGTGTCATTGGCCAAGAGGGCCACATTGCCAGGTGGAATCCTTTGGGGTGAGGCTCCCCAGGGGTTCCAACCTCGTGGCCAGGATCCTAATGGACAAGCTATATAGTATGTCACCATGCCCAGGAAACTATGGACCTCCATCACGTTTTCCAGGGGCTTTGCTTCAATGATGTCTTTGACTTTCCTGTAGTCTGGAAACAATCCGCCCTCCTTGAACGCAAACCCAAAGAATTCGATGTTCGTTCACAGGAACTCGCACTTCTCCTTGTGTAGCGTCAGGCCCAATACTTGAATATGTTTGAGACTCTTTGCCAGGTGTGACATATGTTCCATCTCTGACTTGGCGAACACCAGAATATCATCACTGATGTTTAGATTGACATCCAAGTCTGTCTGGGCTCCATGTATCAGATTTTGAAATTCCTCCGCTGCTGATGACACCCCAAAGCTCAGGCGCTTATACCGATACAGCCCTCAGTGTGTAGTGAACATCGTAATGTATCTGGAGTCTGGATGTAATACGATCTGGTGGTACCCCTGCACTTAGGTCCAGTTTGAAAAAGAATTTTGCACCTTGCAGCTCCGTGATGATATCTTCTGTAATCGGCGTGAGGTGCCTTTCCCTTTTGATGGCCTTGTTTGGTAGTCTCATGTCTACGCAGATCTTGACCGAGTCAGGCTGCTGGGGTTTCCCGTGACCACTATGGGAGATAGCCAGGGTGTTGGACCGTCCACTTTTTCAATAATGTCCAACCTTACCAGGTTCTCGAGCTCTTTGTATACCAGGTCCCGTAGATGGAACGGTATTCTTCTGTGTTTCATTGCCACTGGCTGGATTGACTCATCAATGTGCAGTCTCATTGGCTCACCGACCATCTGGCCAATCCCTTCAAATAGCTGCTCAAACTTCTGGAGAACCCCTTGCACATCCTCAACATAACTCCATAGGCGAAACTGACAATTCCTAAGGCCTCTGCAGCTGCACAGCTCAACAGGGTGTTAGTGCTCACATCTGTGATGTAGAAGCAGGCTTTGATGGAACTGCTGCCATGCTGCACTTTCGTAACAAGGCTTCCACCAGCGGAATAGGTTGTTCTCCCCCGAATGTGAAAATGCGTGCACTGGGTCGATGCAGACATGGGGGCATAGCCATTGCCTCGTAGTGCACCCTGTCCATCACATTGACTGATGCACCAGTGTCCACCTGCACCAGCGAACTGTCCACTTTCACTGTGAATTAGGCTTTCTTCAGGCTTTCGACTCCAGTACATTGAAACTTGAGATGAAGAAAATATTCTTATCATCCTCGTCCTCTTCAAGCGCATGAGCGATCCACTCTTCTTCCTGGTCCACAAGGGCCACATTGGATGGGTGCTGTTGTCTGAAGAACCCTGCTTGAACGGGAACCTTCTGTACCACCACCAGCAGCCGTGCTCTGCACATATGCGCATAGTGGTCCACTGTGCCACACCTTCAGCATGCTTTTCCTTGTGCCGGAGCCTCTGCGCGGTGTGGCAGATCATAGCCACACTTAAGGCATGACTCAGGTGATCTGCCGCCTATGCCCCTTGGCAGACCTGCCGGCTGATGTGCACCTCTCACCTCTTGACCACGCCCAACAGCGCATACCTCCTCTGCCTTGCTTGGTCGAAGAGCAATGTCCATTTTGGATGCCCTCATCTCTGCCACCTTGTGCGATTGTCCAAGCTCCAGGATTCGTGAGGCCTGGCTCCATCAATACCTGACAAGTTTTCTTGACGTGTATCCCTGGATGAGCTTGTTCTGTATCATTGCCTGTTCATTGTCCCAGGGACAGGATATTGCCATGCGTCGAACGTGACCATGAAATGTGTCAGGGACTCATCCTCCTGCTTTGTGCTGCACATGATGAATCGTTCATATTCTACATTTGCAAGGGGCAAGAAGTGTTCCTGCAGTGCATTTTACATCTCAGCATAGGACCCATCAACCAGTTGAAGAGACTGGTATATTTGATGCACTGCTGGTCCAGCAGAGTATAACAGCGTGGCTACCTTGCTCTCTTCATCTGTCTCTCCCGTGTCCTTGAAATATGTGTCCATGCGATCAATCCTTGCCTTCCACCTCGGGCCCAGGCTCGATGGGGCTCCCGATACATCAAATTCTGGCATTGGCACCAACGCCCCCTGCTGCCACAGGGGCCCCTCCTGCCTGCTGGTCGTTCCACATGATGGTGAGCGCACAAGCACCCCTCCAATATCAAGGGCCGCAACTCACTGGTAAATTGTGCGTGCTAGCCGGCGTGTGGGCACCTCTTCCACTAACACACACCTCCGCTTCACCAAACTCAGGAAAGTTATACTGGATGGAATACAGGGAAACCATTCTCAACTTTTAACTGGCAACCCTCTTCATTCTTTTTTTTGTACTGCGGCCCTTCCAATGTCTTATTTCTCTTCTTTATTTGTCCAGTTCCCCCTCACCTCTTGCTTCCATGAGGGTCTGGCCCACTCCTTCAGCAGTTATTCCCCGCCACACTGGGGATTCCAAAAATTGTGCTTGGGAGGCGCACAAGCACCACAAAAGGAGCCGCAACCTCCCTCACCACATGGCACAAAATGGCGTTGATCGCGTCACAGCCGCTGACCGCGCAGCATGAGAAGAGCATGTTCACTATCATTATGCTCCGAGCTCACTGCTGCTTCGATCCTGCAGGTTTATGTAACAGGAAGCAACCTCCTCGTCGCCAATGTTGTATAGTGACAACAGTGAGGCTCCCTCAGGTCCTGTGCCGTGCCGCAAGCCCCCCAGCTAACAGAACACACACAACACGCTGTTGCTTGTCCAGGCTTCACGAGCGCTCTGGCACTCACGTGACGTGCCCCGTTTATTCCCCACAGGCGCCAGAGTTATGTCACCCTGCCGCGCGTGTCTGTTAAAGACACAGACACCACAGTAGGCACTATTTGAGAAGGGCATGCTGCTTGGTTTTGCAGGATGTGCCAAAAGATCTGAAATGCAATAAAAGGTGAACTATTTTTTCAGGTCTAACAAGCAGACATTATCAAATAAACTAAGCAGTCTGAAACGAAATCGGGCTTACATTGTGCTTCAATTTCTTGTCTTGGAAAATTACATTGTTATCTATGGTACGGGGGTTTTGAGTGCAGATGCACCTATGGCGGTGTGAATCACTTAAACAGTTTTACTAGAAAGACTTGTCACATGCAAAGTAGCCATCTTCAGTGCATCACAGTGAGAACCAATAGCTTGAAGCAAAAGGCGCTTATTTTATCGAATGTGAAAAGATCAAAGTTGGCCTTGACCAGAATTTAAATACATACATGTTTTCTTTTCTGCTAGACAATAGCATGAAAATAAACTGCTGATTTGAAAGTAAAAAAAATCATCTAAGGTAGTAATGTGGAATAAACACTATCTACTTTTCTCACCTAATGTAATACATATTCCTGTTTCTTAAACATATGCTGACACAGAGCTCTGAAATCATTTTCTAAAAGTCTTGCCGTTTGTATTTTTTTTCATTCCAGTTTATATAATAAGTGAAGGACTACATACACCAGAATACAATTATATGTGACTCCAAAAGCCAGGGCAATATTATTACACCACCCCAGACAAGGCACACATTGAGGTCTCTGGATACTACCCTATGGGTGTACCACTTTCGGGCTTATACACAGCCCACAATAGCCTGTATGATTGTCACCTGTTTCTAATCATTGCTTCACAAGTGCATGTCACTTGGTACCATGCACAATGTGCATGCATTTGCAAAGCTACAAATAAAGGTGTAAACAGCCATTTAAACAGTCATTCAGAAGGCACCCTTACACTGACACCAGCAGCTTCTTTGAGACCTTCAGGATGGGCACATGACAGCATCCTCTGCAATATGGTTACCCTGAGAGGTGAGGCTGGACTAAACCTCCAACTGCTGTGCTGTTGCGAGATGAAGACTGGCCAATCACTTTGACACAGGAGTGGTGGAGCCGGAGACTGCCCAAGTGGTGAGGTCTTCTAAACCATGTGTTGTATGACTCGTGGGGCAGGCAAAGTCTAAAATGGTGAGAGTGCCCATGAAAGGATAATGGGTTCATGATTTGGTTTGTAGAGTTATAAGGGACAGGGAAACTGTTAGAAACAGGAGGGAGAGCTTAATGTCTTCTTTAGACTTAGACCTATCTCTTTACCCCCCAGTGTTACCATAAATGTCCCTAATTCTTCACCTGACCAGATCCTGGTCCCACCCATGATCCTGCTATTACAACAGTGTCCCAAACTACACCCGGGAGAAAAAAAGATTGACTCATTCCTGGGCCACCATACTACCCACTACATTACCTCCCAATCCTGTGGCATAGTGGGCACTTTATTCAATAGCCCCCTCCTTGGATAAGGGTGCAGGAGATCCAAGTGTACGAACTAGTTGCTTGTGATCACTTCCAATAATAATGTATCCATGTACCTGAAAACATACTTCAAATGGGCATATGAGTCTCAATTCTTCTGCACAAGTGTATTGATGAGTATTGCTTCACACACATACACGTGTGCAATAATGTTTAACCACAAACAGAAGTGGCAAGGAATGTCTCCTACTAAATGAATGGTCAGGTCAAAATAACCTTTGCTGCAAAACCCAGCAAGCTTCACAACTTCACGACTTTATAATGGCAAACAAACATTGATACATCCTTAATAAGACTTAGAATGGCCTTTACCTCCCTACAGGCCCTTCCTTATAGCAGCAGCAGCAAGGACTTGGTTCAAGTCTAAAAGGGAGCATGCATTTAGAGGTTCACCGAGCTTGGCTCCAACATTTTTCCCTTTCATCACACCTCCATGCCTGCTGAATCTAAACAAGACATGAAGGCTTTCATTCATGTGTCCTTGGGATGACAGAAGCTCTACAATGGCGGTAGGTTACTGTAAATTTCAGGGGGGTCACCCTTAACTCTCCCTTTCCAAAGGTGGTCACATCATATAACGAGCTTGTGGGATTGCAGGGCAAAACTTACAATTCCAGAGAAATCCAGGGCCTCTGGTTGTGATTCAGAATATTCATTCATCTAAGTAAAGGGAGTTGGAGAATGTACTTATTTATTTATTATTATATTCATTTTTGTATTGCTAATTTGTAATCTGCCAATGGTGATCAAGCCACTTCATTGGTCCTTGAGGAAGCAGATGCAAAGGGTTCAGAGTTGACCTTCATAGCCTTGTAACATTCAGGACATATAAAGGCAAAGGGAAGGGGTATACAGTGGGTGCAAAAGGGTGTATGCATATACAGGGCAAAACAGGCAAACAACAACAGTGTCAGAAACATGAACAGGACCATGGCACAGGCACCCATACAAAACACGGTACAATAAAGACAATAAGTGCAAGAGCAAGGCTATAATGGTGTCAGGTACCAATGTGAGATCAACACAATGTAGTGAAAGGAACCAGATGAAAAGTAACCCACAGTGAAAGTCACCCGCTGGGTCAGACATGGCAGGCATATAACAGCAACGAAGGAAATAGGAGGCTCCTGTTACACCATTGGCCAAGGTCAGAGTGCTACATGGGCCACAAGGCAATAACTTCGATGACTCTTCTAATTCATGAGGCATAAGGGCAGGACATTCCACAAATGGGCCCCTGCCAAGCTAAGGGTCCTACCAACTAACTTAATTCTCCTGGAATGATGGACCATAAGGGACCTGGAAGGGGATGATCTCAGTGGCCTGGAAGGGTAATTAACAGTCATCTTGTTTAGGAAGTATCTATGGCCCACCCCTCAAATCCCTGGTGAATAAGGCATAGGGCTTTAAAGGAGATCTGTACCTCAATCGGGTGCCATTGCATTGATTTTAAGCTGACAGTTATTATTATAATTATTATTATCGTATTTATTGAGCGCAGACCTAGCTTCGAGAAGCAACAGAGCACTTTACAGAGGTATACACCAATACAGATACATAACAGAGCACTTTACAGAGGTGTATAACATTACAGATGTATAACCGAGTGCTTTTCAGTGGTAACAACAGCACAAATATACAGCGGGGGTTAGGATACAGAGGGGAACAGAGGAGGGATACAGCTGTACCGGGTGGCGGGGATGAGAGGGGCGGGCAGCATCTAGCAAATCAGGTGGCGCGAGGTGTGACGTGATGGCCTAGGTGTTGAGGAGGAGAGACTCCTTAAAGAGGTGGGTCTTGAGTTATTTTCTGAATTATAGGAGGGTGGGGGCGAGTCTGATCCTGACGGGGAGGAGGTTCCACAGTCTTGGGGCGTAGGCAGAGAAGTCTTGTTTTCTGGTCCTCTCCTTTTTGCAGTGGCAGATTTAAAGTCTGCACGTGTCCTGGCTTCTGGTGATGCACTGTCCACCAGAGATGCATAATTTCTCCACGGGGTAGCTGGTTGACATGAGGGCGACTGCCTTATACATGATGTAGCAAGACTTGAAGGGGATTTGTGCATGCAGTGGGAGCCAGTGAAGGACGATGAGGGCTGGGGTGATGTGGTTGGTTCTGCAGAAACCCTTGATGAAGTGTGCAGCCACGTGGAGGACACTTCTCAGGGGCACAAGGGGGCATGATGGGAGACCTTTAAGGAGTGCATTGCCCCATCCAGGTGGGATAGGACCAGTGCTTGAATAGTGGATCTAAAGCTGTCCGGAGAGAGGAAGGGCATTACTTTTTACAGGATGGAGAACTGATACCCAGCTGTCTGAGATTTCTTAGCTATGTGTGTCTTGAAGGAGAGCTGTTTGTTGATGTGGAACCCGAGGGACTTGGCACAGGAGGTGAGCTCAGGTGTGAAGCCCTCAGAGTTCATTGTTGATAGCCAGGTCCGTATGTCTGGGTATTCAGTGTGTTTGGTGATGAGTAGTAATTCGGTCTTGAAGGCGATGGAACCCTGCGGGACTACACAGGCGAAGGGTAGGATTGGGGATCTAGAGGAGTACATCTGAACAAACTGATTGCGGTTGGCAAGGTAGGACTTGAACCAGCATAGAACATGGTTGTTGATCCCCATTCGCCGCTGTAGGGTGTCGCTAAGCTCCTGGTGGTCTACTGTGTTGAGAGAAGCCGAGAGGTTGAGTAGAACCAGGAGGCAGGAGTGGCCACCAGCAAGGATGTTGAGGGCATCGCTGACCACCTGTATGGTTGCTGTCTCCATGCTGCATCTAGGTCTGAATCCACATTGGAATGTTTGGAGGAGATTGTTGGTGTCGATGTGTTGCTGTAGTTGTGCAGCTACCACTTTCTCAATGATCTAACCTAGGAAGGGAAGATGGGTGATGGGGCGATAGTTAGCTAGGTTGTTGGAATCCACAGTGAGTTTCTTTAGCAGAGGGAGGATTTGTCCTGTTTTTAGGGTCAATGGGAAGGTACCTTGAGTTAGGGAGCTGTTGATGAGCTCCGGGAAGGGAAGGAGAGCTTCTGTGGGGAGGGTCTTGAGGATGGATGCTGGGAGGATGTCATCTGGGCAGGCAGGGTTTCTACCAGGTCCTCTGTCGAGAGTGTCTTGAATGTTGTCCAGGATGTGGAGATATTGCGAGGAGGTATGTGAGGTGGGTCAGTGGATGCATAGCTGGCATCTATGTGATAGTGAATCTTGCTGATTTTGTCGATGAAGAGGTGTTGATGGCGGTGGAATTTTCGATGGTGTGGTATGGCAGGGCTGGGTAGTGGGTTGACGCACTGCCTGACTGCTTTGAAGAGGGCTCTGCTTTTGTTGTCGGCTTCTGCTATGGTATTCTGATAGTAGGAGGCCTTTGCTGTCTTGATTAGTTGTCAACGGGTTGCTCAGAGTTCCTTGAGGGGCAGAGGTTGGATGCAGTCGTGGAGCGGAGCCAGGTTTTCTCTTGTTTCCTGATGACTCTTTTGCTGAGGTTCATTTCTCGGGTGTACCAGTGTGCTGATGGTTTTACTTGGCAGGTACATTGTTTCATCAGCGCTTGTTGGTCAATGAAGGCTGAGAGGGTGGCGTTGAGTGCTTCGAGTAGAGAGTTGCAGTTCCGTTGGGGGTGTTCAGTCCATGAAAGGTGTAGGTTGGCAAGGTCTTCTGTGTGGACTTCCACTGGGAAGTTCTTGAAGGATCTGAAGGTTTGTCTGCTGGGTTTCTGCTGGGAATGCTTGACTGGGGTGATGTGCAGGATGTTGAAAACACGGCTAGTTGGTCACACCAGTCCAGCCGAAGAGGAGAGCTGTAGTGGAGGGATGATTAGGTCGAGATTGTTACCTTTTTCATGTGTTGGGTCTTTCTTGTGATGTGTGAGGCTGAGGGTGTTGAAAAGGCTGAGGAGAGCTTCTTTGCCTTGTTGATTGGGACGTTGAAGTCGCCAAGGAAGATGTTGTTGGTGTGCGTGAGGGACATGGTGATGACCAGGTTGGTGAAGTCTCCGATGAGGGCCAGTGTTGGGTTTGGGTGGTCTGTAGATGATTTGGAAGGTGACTGTATTCATCGGAGAGAGCGGGAAGTGGCAACAGAGGACTTTGGAGGAGCCAATGTTGTTGACATAAAGTCTGGTGCAGGGCCACAGGGTCTTGTGTATAACTGCAAGGGCTCTGCCTGTCTTGTTCAGCCGGTCTCTGTGTTGGATGCTGTAGCTGTCGGGGACAATGACGTCTAGGATGTGGGTGGAGATGGGTGCCAGCCAGGTTTCTGTGATGAAGATGGCATCGAGTTTGTGTGTAGTGATTAGGTCGGCGATGTCTGCTGCATGGGTGATAGGTGAGCAGACATTGGCGAGAATCAACTTCCGTGTTGTGGACAGTGAGGGGTGTTGATGGACTTGAGGCTGATGTGGGTGAGGTTGCTGCACTGCGGAGTCCATGCGTTAGAGGAGGGGCGATGTTGTTGGCGTTGCCTGGTGATGGGGGGATGTCCTCTGGGGGCAGAGGGAGAAAACACATGTCGGTGCTTGCTTAGCTGTTGTTTGAGCAGTGAAGTGATAGAGGGCTTGAGACCCCCTTGAGACCTCCTATTAGCCTGACTGCTTTATTAATTTGGGAGTATTCAGCACAATGAATAGTCTTCATATACCGGTCTTCACAAAAAGAAGACTATGGAATACTAAAAAAGAATTCATAAAGTCTTTAAAAACAATAAAAGACATCTTAAATACTAAAGGATTTCACCGTTTAGGGGCGCTGGGCTCCATCTGTGCTGCAGGCACCTTGCACCTTTTAAAAACATGACCCTGTTTTGGCAATGATAAACCCTTCTCACTACCTTACACTAACACTACTGTAAAATGTGTAACATAAAATTATTTACAGTACAAAATTGTACTGCTTCAAATAAGGTTTGGGGAAAGATATGATAAATTATAGGATGGCGATAGCCGCCCTATACTTAAGGTGATAGATAAGGTTACAGGTCATTTGGTCGGAAAAAAAGGTCGACAGGACAAATGGTCGACGCAATTTGCTCGAAAGACAAATGGTCGAATTTTTGTTTTTGTATTTTCACTTTTTTTTTGGTTTTTTTGGGGGGGTCCCCCCAACCCCCTTTTTTTGCTTACAAACCCTTTTTTTCCTAAACGAAAACCTGAAAAATATATATAAAAATAAAAAATAAAATTCGACCATTTGTCTTTCGACCAAATTGCGTCGACCATTTGTCTGTCGACCAATTGTCTGTCGACCAAATGACTGGACAACGATAGATAGCCTTGATCATAGGAAATTTGAAAATTCTATTGCTAATATCTTTTGACTTTCAGGACGGATATGAATGATATTGGGAGAGGCTAGAGAGGGAAAAAGCAGATGAGGGAAATGGGGGACCATGGAAGGAGGAGGGGGGTACTTGAGTGCCTGAGAGGACTGAGAAGAGTTTTCAATTATCTAACATTTTTCAGATTATCGGTGGAATACTATGGGAATAACACAGACATCGGTAGTTCATTGCCGCTGTATGTGTAGTTCATTGCCATTATCAGGGGACATTTGGCGGAATCCACCAGGAATTGGAAGAGAGTAAGTGAAACAAAGGACATTTTACACGTACAGTGATCACAGCTATTAGGCAGGGGGTAATGGTTCTTTGTGCCCTGGCCATGTCCAAAGGCCAGGCTAGTGGGCCCCAAAGAAACCTATTTGTGCAACATGAACTGGGATAATGGACGAAGGTCATGGCTGATGGGCTCCAAAGAAACGTATTGGTGCATGGTTGGTGAGCACCAAAGAAACTATAGTATAACAAAAACCTTGAAAATCCATGAAAAAACTTTAGTTAAGAGGGAATTAAGGTGATCAGATTTAACGTGAAAAAACATAGCAACAAAACATTTAAAATTCAGTGGAAAAACAGTGATCAGATTTAACGCAAGAAACCCCTGCAATTCAGCACTCACATTTAAAGCAAGTGCACCTTAGCTTTGAGCTCTCTGTTGCACAGCATAAGACCAAAATATTAGCATCAAAGATGACATCACTGATGACATTACTGATGTGGTCAATAGCTAGTGGGCCCCAAATAAACCCACTGGTGCAACATGTAAACAGGCTACGGCCAAAGGCCATGGCCACTGTGGGCCCAAAAGAAACCTATTGGTGCAACATCTTCACTGGGCATGGCCGAAGGCCAGAGCTAGTGGGCCCCAGAGAAACATATTGGTGCAACATGTACAGTGGCCACGACTGAAGGCTATGACTAGTGGGCCCGAAAGAAACATTGGTTTAACATGTACATTGATCACGACCGAAAGCCATGGCTTGTGGAACACAAAGAAACCTTTTGGTACAATATGTATAGAGGCCTTGGCCGAACGCCATAGCTAGTGGGGCCCAAAGAAACATTGGTGCAACATGTACAGTGGCCACAGCCAAATGCCATGGCTAGTGGGCCCCAAACAAACTATAGTATATGAAACTCTTGAAATTCTGTGATGCCGTCATCGTGGTCATACTCTGCGCAACAGGGGGCACAACGTTAAGGTGAACTTGCTTCAAATGGATTGCTGAATTGAAACTGTTTTGTTGCATTAAATCTGATCACCTTAACTTTCTCTTTTTCACTGAATTACAAAGGTTTTGTAGCTATGTTTTTTTCATGTTAAATCTGATCACCAATACTCTCTCTTAAATAATAATTTTCATGGATAGATGTAAATAGGATATATTTGCATATGTACGTTGCCTTTTGGTGCTTACCTCCAAATGAATTTGTGCCAATGCAAATTATTGTTGCATCTATATACACCAAATGTACACTGCATCTGCCCAGTATGTAAGTCACCATAGAAAAAACAAACTTATTTTTGAAGAACTGTTGCAGCAATAATTGATTCAGAAGATTTATTTTGTTTTACATGTTTAAAAAAAGAAAATATTTTTCACAAGCTACCTACTGTCAGAAACCAGAGGGAGTCTCACCCAGTAGTCCCCGGGGATCTTTCTTTCAGGTGCCAGAGCAAGTCCCAACTCCCCCTCTTTTTACACAAACAATGGGCCGAGGAAGTGGATGAATGAGAGGAACCAGCCTAACCCTCTCACATTGTACTGGACATGTCCTGTTTATCGGGTCAGGCAAAGTCACGCACATTACAACAATAAGTGCATTAATCTGATAACAGTTAGTTCTCCTCACACAAATAAAAAGCCACACCTAAAGACACACTCTGAGCAAGGCCAGACACGAGTACGAGCAAAACTTCTGGGATGAAGGCACACCTACTGGAGCAGAGCAATGGACCAAGGGACGAGAGCAGCAGGCCGAAACCACCAAGGGTTCCCTACTGGAGGTTGTTGCCTCTGACAGGCCGCGAAAGACTCATGCAGAAGGCCAGATCCCACAAGTAAAGATTGCATTGTGTTTCAAGGATGCCAGCTACCCTCCCGTGTGAACAGCAGAGTTGGGGAGGCGAGGCAAAGGCTGTGGTACTAGCCTTGACTTGTGAACTGGAAATAGCAAAGCACGAAAGAAACACACACAGCCGGTGAGTTGGCAAGCGACCTGAGTGACCGGTGTGTGTTAAAGCGAATGAAGTGGCAACATTATATCACAAGTGAAGGCTGCATGAGTGTGGATGAGACGCAAGGAAAGGCAGACCTGTGAATGAGCTTTGAAGTAAAAGACAGCTGTAATATCAGTGATACTAAGTAACAGAGCGGTCCGGCGAAAGGAAGTAGCCCATTCAAAGCTCTTGTGAACGGTAGTGTTTGAAGCTAAAAAGTGAATAATCACCAAAAGTGAAGTAAGCAAGAGTAAATGTGAACTTTGAGTCGAAGTGGTCCATGCACATTCGAAAGTCTTTTTGACATCCGAAAGGGGTCCAAGACCGATTGAGGGAGACCTGAAGAAAAAGAAGTTTGGGGAAGGGAGCCCACTTGCAAATTTGTGTTGAACTGTGATATGAGAGGTCTGAGCCCGACAGAGGGGGACCACTGGCGTAACAGGGGCCCGACACAGCCCCCGCGGTGCAGGGGGCCCCACTAGCACATGTCCTGGGAGGGGCCCCCACTTGGAGTAAAAACATGAAAACAAATATTTTTTCAATTTTTTAAACAATAATGTTTCTTTTTGAATTCACTCTTCATTCACAAAAGAAATAATTTCTTTAACAGAAATAATTTATTTATGAATGCAGAGTGACTACAAAAAAAACTTTCTTTTTGAAGTCTGAGGGCTCCCCCCACTCCATGACATTGCTGGAGGCCTCCATATCATGGGGTGGGAGGAGCCCTGTGACTTAAAAAAAAAATTGTTCATTTTTGAAGTCACTCTGCCTTCATAAAGAAATTATTTCCGTTATGGTTAGGTCCTTTAGCGGAAATGATTTCTTTATGAAGTCAGAGTGACTTCAAAAATAAACAATTCCTTTTTGAAGTAATAGGGCTCCCCTCAACCCCATGTTGTGCGCGTGTGTGTGTATTTTGAAAGGGTGTACACTTAAATGTGTAGGTGGCTGCCTGTGTGTGTGTATGGTAAAGGGTGCATACTTAAATGTATAGGTGGCTGCCCGTGTGAGTGTTTGGTGAAAGGGTGCACACTTAAATGTATGTATGGGTGGGTGCCTGGGTGTGTGTGCCTCTATGGTGAAAGGGTGCACATTAAAATGTATGGATGGCTACCTGGTGTGCCTGTACGGTGAAAGAGTGCACACTTGAAAGTATGGATGTCTAGGTGTGCGTGTGTGAATATGGTGAATGGTGTGTGTTCTTGTGTTCAGGGGCGCAACAAAACCTACATTTCAGGGGGGTAATCCTTTAAATGTTCCGAGTGGATCTAACTTCACTGGCGGTGGGGGAGCGGCAAACTTATTTGTGTAGGGGCATCTAACTTATTTATGGATTTTAATTAGACTATTCTAGTGCAGCTTCAATTTTACAAGCAGTTAACTCTCTCCTTTAAGTCTGAAAGCACCCATTTATGGACTGCTGTAAGAATGAGCGGTCTCCTGTTGACTCTATACCCTTCCTATCACTCCCCTGTCATGCAAGTACTAAACCCACATCACGATTTAAATTGCCTAAAAAATGTGGCATTTGAATGCAGGTACTATCAGTGAAATGCTTTACGTTAGTAATTGCTGGACCATTGTTAACAGCGAAACCCAGGTGCCGTTTAACATCTGTGACCTGTTCTGTCCGGCAGCTGCTATGATGGTCAGCCAGGTTGAGTCAACATAGCCACACATTTCAGGGGCGAGTGCTGAAGCCCAATCAACTCAATGATGTTACGCCACTACTTGTGTTTAATGCTTTGATTACTTATTGGTAATCGTCATTACTCCTAGCCCTATTCTTCCTCGTCCCTGTACTTGTATATGAGGCAGTACTTGTGTATGAGGCACTCTCTCTGGTCTTACACAAGTGCTGGGGATGCGGTAGAGGTACATGGAGGCAAAGCCTGACTTAGCTACATGTAATCTTCATTACTCCTAGTCCCACTCTGCCTCGTCCCAGTACTTACCTATGACACAGGAGCCTCATACATAAGCTCCGGTACAAGGAAGAGGGATGTGAAGGTAATTCTGGGCCAAGGAGCTGATTTTGGAGGATGGGGTAGGGGATTTGTGGGAGACGGGATTGTGCGATAAATCATAATGGTTGTCCATGTCCAGGCTAAGCAGGCATGATGATATGTGGTATTAGTGGATAGAGAGGAATTTTGGTGCAGCCAGTCTAGTCATTCCTCAGTTTGGTATGACTTTTTTTTAAACTGCGCATTTCTGATAAAGCAGTCCTGCTAAGTGTAATTACCTGACTAGACTGGCTTTTGGGTGCTGCCAGTCTAGCAGTTTCTTACTGCGGCATTGTATATTTTTGTGGGCATCTGTGATAATATGATATGATATAAGTCATTTATAACACGCCTGTACACAAGTGTTTTTAGGCGTGACAAGAGAGGGAGGACAAGACAAACAATCTTACTAGGCCTTTTGTCATTCAGATCGTGCAAGTGCGAGAACAAGAAATGCAAGGGGAAAGGGAGGGGGGAAGTGCAAGAAAGAGGGGAGGGGAAAACAGGGTAGTAATGCTCTGAGTAAGTGCAGCCAGGGCAGCGCGACTCTGGGTAGTGCAAGTCGAACAAGGGACTGTAGGGTTACAGTTACAGCCCCTACGTGTGTGGTAGGCCCGGAGGCAGTGCAGGGTGTCTGATCAAGAAAGAGCCTGGAATCAGTGAGACTCTGAGGGTAGCCAAGCAACCAGTCAGTACAACAGACAGGTAGTTCAGCAGGGAAAGAGAGAGAGAAAGCAGGTCAGCAGGGAAGGGAGAGAGAGAAAGCAGAGGACGGGATTAATGTTTTCAGCTGCTTTGGGAAGTTCAGGTGGTCCGCTCAAGTCTGAGAAGGGCAGGGAGGCCATTCCAGAGGGAGGCACCTGCAGAGGAGAGAGATCTACCCCCGACACTCTGCCTGGAGAAGCGTCTAACCCTTAGAGAGTTGAAGGTAGCTGGGGGAAGGGCTCGAGAAGGAAGTTATTGTGGACAATGAAAAGGGTCTGGAACTTGATCCTTGCAGCCACCAGTGGAGAGATTTCAGGGCTGGAGAGATACAATCCCTGGGCTCAAGGCCAAGGATAAGTCTCAGAGTCCTGTTCTGGATTAGTTGCAGAGGGTGGAGAGTGGAGGAAGGCAGATTGAGAAAGAGGTTGATGCAATAGTCCAGCCTAGAAAGAAACAGGATTCTGGACAGTGAGCTTCTGGGGAAAAATGAGAAAGGGAAGAGTCCCTTTGAGGAGGAGCAGCTGGATGTAGGACTTATTGGCGACGTCAGAGATGTGAGGAGAGAAAGAGAGAGTGGAGTCGAAGATGACACCAAGGTTTTTTGCCTCGCAGGAAGGCGAAGGAAGAGGGCCCAAGGTGGGCAGCCAGAGTGGGAAAGCAGGGGCAGGGCTGCCAATGAGAAGGATCTCCGTTTTACTGGCATTAAGGCAGAGATTTTTGGAGGTGAACCAATCCTGAATTACGTATAGACAGTTAGGAATGAGCGAGAGGGGAGAGGAGCCTGAAGGAAAGCTGAGTGTCATCCGCATAACACTGAAAGTTACAGGAGAAGGTAGAGATCAGGCGGGCCAAAGGGGCCAAGTAGAGGTTGAAATACCAGGGAGAGAAGATGGAGCCCTGGCGAACACCACAGGTAGAGAGAGAGGTGGCAGAGAGAAAGGCACCAAGTTGGACCTGGGAGGGGCAGTCCAAGAGGAAGGAGGTCAGCCACTTCAGGGCCTGATCCGTGATGCCCAGGTTCTCACGTAGTCGATTAATCCGGATGGCGTGGTTGACTGTGTTGAAAGCAGTGCAAAGATCAAGGAGGATGAGGACAGAAGGAATGCTGGAAGTTAGAGAGCAGATCTTCATGGGTGTTCATCAGAGCGGTTTCCGTGCCTCTGGCAGCTCTGAAGCCAGACTGATGGTCATGGAGACAACCAACAGATTCAGTGGGGAGAGTAACCTGGGCGATGGCCAGCTTTTCCAAGAGTTTGCCCAGGAAAGGGGTGATGGAGATTGGGTGATAGTTTGCCAGGCAGGTAGGATTGGCAGACGGCTTCTTGAGGAGTGGGTGCACAAGGGAGTGCTTTAGGAGAGAGAGGAACGTTCCAGTGGCAAAAGATTACAAAATCGGCCAAGGCTGGAGCAAGGGTGTCAATATGGTCCTTGATGGTTCTGGAGGAGCAGGGGAGCACCTGTTTGGATGACACTTTTATAGATAGGAATTGTCTGGAAACCTTGTCAGGTGTTGACAGAAAGAAAGAGGAGAAAGGAGGAGGAGAGGTAGAGATGGCCAAAGGGGGGCCGAAAGAGGAAGAGGGAGAAGAAGAAGAGATAGAGGACAGAATGTCCTGAGGTTTAGCAGCAAAGTGAGAGACCAGAGCCATGCAGAGGGCCTGGGAGGGAAGAGGAGATGTAGAGACTGCAACAGCATTGACCAGTTCCTTGCAGTTTTGAAAGAGTTTGGCTGTGTTGTTAGAGGCCGCAGAGACCCGGGATTGAATGTGTGTTTTCTTCTTGATGAGTGTTATTGCTTCGACTGGCATTTTGGTGCAACCAGTCTAGGTATGTCTAAATGTGGTCTGGCATGCTTTACTGTAATGTTATTACGTGTCTACACTGGTCTACATTGTGCAGTGGGCCATGTCTTCAATGTGTCATGGAATCTTTACAGAAAAGCATTCATGTTCCTGTGCACTGTTGGTGACTTGCATGTATTGGATTGGTGTTAACCTACAAAACAATTGCAAACACTCTGGCTTTTTAGACAATTTCTCTCAGAAAGTATGCTGTATATTGCATTAAAACACATATTAATATCTTTCTCCTAGTACAGTGTGTGGCATACCCCTTCAGCAGCACGTTTGTGCATATTGTGCAAGCATGATAATCTAGGGCGAGATGTGGGGCCCCCTCAGCATGGCTCGCAGGGGGGCCCCCACATTTTGTGTTACACCACTGAGGGGGATCTTTGTGAACTGTGTGCTGTAAGGTCTGAGTCCACATAACAAGGGTTTCAAAAGCCGTAAAGACTAAATTTGAAAATTTATGAAATGATTTTAAATGGTATCCAGCAGGATATCCTACTTATTCCAACTTAGAACAACCCAAGGTCACCATAAGAAGCATAGAGCAACATCATTTTACACAAAGAAAAACGTATTTTCTTTCTGACTTATTTATTTCACAAAAAAGAGAGAGTGTGTTTAACAAATACATAAAATTCATTACTTTCAACAAAGACATACAGTTATAATTTGAGCAAAATCTAAGTGCAATTACGGTTTAAGCAAAATTTAAGTGCATTTTATGAAAGTCCGCCAATTGGTCTAGGCAAAATATAAATGCACTTGTAAGCAATATACAGGTCTGCCAACGTCCACTTTTCACTTGGTATATGAAGAGAAAAGAAAGAAAAAGGTCTCAAAGAGAATAAATCAATAAGCAATTGGGAACAGAATTTAAGTTCCATTCGACATTGAGACCGTTAGGACGTTTCGGCGGGCCACCTGTGAGGCCACTGGTGTTGGAAAACCGCCTTCCTCGGGGCAAAGTAAGTAGTGAAATTCCCTACGGGGAAGCAGACAAAATACTCCATCACATAAAGAAATGTATAGTTTGTACAAAAAAGAAAATCAATTGTATTACAACAAAAACATAATATCACATGCTGTATGCTTCTCAAACGGAAATCCTGGGTTGACAAGTTTAAATTAAAAAAACCATAATTTCTTTAAGGCTGATCAGTGATTTAAGTTAAGACTACTAATTTAAACTGCCTAGAAGGGGAACCTTACCCTAAATGAATGAGGGGGAAAACTTCAAAGGCAGGAGGTCAAGACGTCAAACAAGACCCTGGTGCAGAGCATGAGCAGGAGTGACTGAAGCAAGACACTGAAGTAAAGATAACATTAAAGAAATTATAAAAACAGGGGAGAAGTATATCTTTCAGTGAATCTGGAAAATACAGAATCTATGAAATGTAGTCATAACGAGATAAAGAGTGAAAAAAGAGAGAGAGCACAGAAAGAGAAATTACCTGAGTCTCTAAAAGATGTTATGTGCTCTTCTGCAATTATCGCGTACGGATCTTAAATTAATAGAACCCGATGATCATGAACATTCTTCAGAGTGGAGGAAATGATACCCTGTGATGAAGCAACGTTGGTATCAAAATGGATGTTGCGGTAACGAATACCTACCGGGGGGAAGAAAAGAAAAGAGGTGCCTAAAGGTCACAAGATTGCACAAATATCAAAACCAGAGTGTTATGCAAGATATAAAACATATAAAACAGTGAATAAGGCTTCTTAGCGGAGTAGGTCTGAGTCCAGCAGAGAGGGACCTTTGTAAACTTTACGTTGGAATACAATTTTGAAAGTCAAGAAAGAGACTTTAATGTGGAATGCCAGGCTGGTTTCAATCCACGGTTTGGATCTACTTAGAGTGTTAGAAACTGAGCCAGAGTGTGGCATCCTGCCTACAAGGATAGCCTTACTCTGTGAGGTTTAACATGAGGAGGAGAGCTGGTTCAACTATCGTTATTGTTTTGTAACACTGATTTTTCTTTTGCATACATTCTCCTTTTCTATACTTTTTTGTATGAGACATAGGGCAGGCATTAGGTTTTGTTAGCATAGGCCATTTTGATTTGATGGACTCAACTAGGACTGTTTTGTTTATCGTTTGATGGTCCAGACTACTCCAATCTTTTTTTTAGGACAAAATACGAGTTTCTCCAACCCCAACATTTTCAATAAAGGTTTTACAAATTGAATCCATTGTGTCGGTGTCATACTTATGATACCATGCCTTCCCTACATATGGTGTCAAAAGTGGGATAGGACTCAATTGAGACAAATTGGGGGACCCTAAAATTCCAGAAACGTAGTTAGAGAGCCTCTGACCCCTCTACCGCCACAAACAAATCCACAGGCTTTGATATCTGTAGCAGCAGAGAAGCCACTATCCCCCCTGGGAAAAGAGGGATGATTCCCACAGACTTAGCCCTGATACCCCCTGAGGGTTGTTATATAAGATTGGCCCCTGAATCCGGCTTAGCCTGGAAGTTTAGTCTGGATGTCCTAGCAGGTGTCATAGATCCAGACTTTAGGGGAGACATAAAGGTTTGCCTGCAGCAACATGGTGAAACTCCATTTGAAATACACTGTGGGGACGAACTTGCACATGGAATTCTTGAGAAGGCTCTATTTCGACGTTTTAAGGAAGAAAGTGAACCAGAGGAAATTGATAGAGGTAGCTTAGGCTTTGGAGAGGCTGATGAAACACCTATAGCTGAGGCAAAAAGGGTAGATGAACCTACCATCCTTCCCAATCTAGCCTTCACACAGTGAAATGAGCTAGCACTCGCAGAGGCATTCTTACAAGTGATGCCGGAGGGAGAAGGACCGGAAAAGTGGAGCCCATTTTTCTTCATGAAACAGGGATTGCTATATAGAAAGGAAACCTCCAGACAAGGCCTGAGTACAACTCAGTAATACCCAAAACCCATCATAAAATCATGCTAGAGATTGCACATTCTGATTTGACAGGGGGGCATTTATGGCAGTATAAAACCGAAGCTCACATCAGTGGAAATTCTACTGGCCAGGTATCCATGCTGACATACAAAAACTTCATTCAGACATGAGAAATATGCCAGAATACCATTGCACATACTGCCCCTCTAAATCCCTTACCAATAATAGAAGTTCCTTTCTCCCGAATTCGGATGGATATTATTGAACCATTGGAAACCTCTAGACTGGGTAATTAATACGTTCTCGTAATCATTGATAATGCTACCTGGTATCCAGAGGCCTTCCCCATGCCAGAACAACACAACCCAGCAAATTTTAAAACACCTACTGCCGCCATTCATTTCTAGGTTTGGTTACCCCAAGGAAATTGTAATTGACCAGGGATCCAATTTCCTGAGCAATTGTATGGGGGAAGTCAAGGAAGTGCTACACATTACCACCTTAAGAACCTCAGTTTACCGCCTCCAAATGGACGGATTGATTGAGAGATTTAACAAAACCCTTAAAAGGATTTTGAAGAGATTGGTAGATGAAGATGGGAAGGACTGGGATCACATGATCCCATGGGCCCGATTTGCAGTAAGAAAGACCCCTCCGGCATCCAGCAGATTCTCTCCTTTTGAATTGCTTTACGGTAGAGAACCAAGAGATGTCTTAGGCATGCTCTGGAAGACATTTGGAAAGAGAGAAGAGGCACCTATTCCCCTCTCACAGACAGCTACCCGATTGCGAGAACACATGAAACTCATCCGGAGTCTAGTCCACACTCACATGGAGAAAGATCAAGCCAAACAGAAGTCCACCTATGACAAGAGAGTGAACATGTGATCATTTTCAGTAGGTCAGAAGGTATTAGTCCTCTTACCTACCTCTGAAAATAAACTTGTCTCAAAGCGTATTATGCATATTAGGTGCTAGAGCAAACAGGAACCCGGACCTATAAAATAGCTCAACCTGATAGAAAAGAAAAGACCCACCTTTACCATGTAAATCTCCTAAAGGAATTGAAAGAAAATCCTTCTGCCACCACCTCCTCGATATTGTCTTGTTTGGTACCTGGAGAGATAGACAACCCTGAACTTATTCCCCAAGAAATATCTAAACAAAAAAGAGAACATGTGAACAACCTTATTATGGCATTCCCTGATGTATTCTATGAGAAGACAGGGAGAGTGCATGGTACTTATTATTATATCAGAATCCCAATGGGAAAAGTGGTCTATTTGAAACCATATAGAATCCCATAAGCACGAAAACAAATAGTGGTTGAGGAAGTGAAAAAAATGCTTAAGGCAAACATTATCAATCCCTCTTCAAGTCAATGGTCCTCTCTTATTGTGTTGGTAACTAAACTCTATCATTCTTGGAGGTTTCGCATAGACTTCAGACAGGTTAACACCATCTCCGCCTTCTATGCCTCTCCCATGCCACACATCAATGAGTGAATAGGTAAACCTGGAAACGCCACATTCCTATCAACCCTAGATTTAATGAAGGGATTTTGGTAGGTCCCAGTAGATGAGCCTGATAAGGGAAAGACAGCTTTCCCGACACCCCTGGGACTATTTCAGTTCAAAGTCCTCACTTTTGGCCTGCATGTGGCCCCAGCAACTTTCCAAAGACTCCTGGACAGTATATTACAGCCCTATTCTGGTTTCTGTGGGCCCTATATTGACGACATTGTCATTTATAGTAAAACTTTTGAAGACCATCTTTTCCATCTTTCTACTAAAATGAGAATCCTCAGAGAGGATGGCTTAACTGCAAATCCATCCAAATGTAAGCTTGCTCAATGGACTCTGAAATACCTAGGCTTCTTTGTAGGGAATGGCAGTGTCCAGCCCCAACAAGAAAAAGTGAAAGCCGCCCTAGATGCCCCCACACAAAAGACCAAGAGAGATCTCAAGGCATTCCTAGGATTGATTGGTTATTATCATAGGTTTATTCTACATTTTTCCGATAGAACAGCATATTAACAGACAAACTCAGGAATGCCGAACCCCAGAGGTTTCATTGGACTGATGAGGAGAATGCATGTTACAACCTAAATCAAAACTTGGGTCAAAACCTGATCCTAAAAGTAGTAAACTTTTTGAAAGAATGTGTGTTAAAAACTGATTTCTCTCCCAAAGGGTTAGGAGCAGTTTTATTGCAAATATATGATGGATTAGAACACCCCTTCCAATTCACTAGTCGTAAAGAACTACTCTGTGCTGGAATTAGAGGCCTTGCCATCAAATGGCAATTGTCCATCTAAGATACTACCTTCTAGGGAGAAAGTTCATACTTGTCTCCGACCGCTCACCTTTAGTATGGATAAGTCAATGGAAAGCCTCTAACCCTCAAGTCATGCAATGCTTCTTAGCCCTGCAACCCCACTGTTTCACTGTGGACCACTGAAAAGGTAAAGAACAGGAGAATATTCATTTCCTTTTCCGGTTTCCCTGTGAAACAGATGCGGCTACATCACGTAGGGGAAGGGTATATGAGAAGCCAGAGGGTGTCTCACCCGCTAATCCCTGGGGATCTCTCTCTCAGGTAGCCAGGGCACGCGATCGCCTTTGGATCCAGACCCTGGGGGGGGGGGCCAGTGTAGGAGGTTCACCTGGGTGAGGGGTCTCAGGGAGTGGGGGTGAGACAGTCAATGGTGAGATGCGGTATTCCCCCCTTTTCTGAAACGCACAAAGCCGATGAGTTGGCAAGCGACCTGAGAGACTGGTGTGTGTCAAAGCGAATGAGGTGGCAATATTATATAACAAGTGAATGCTGCACGCATGTGGATGAGACGCAAGGAAAGGCAGACCTGTGAAGGAACTTTGAAGTAAAAGGCAGCTGTAATATCAGCAATACTAAGTAACGGAGTGGTCCAGTGAAAGGAAGTAGACCATTCAAAAGTCTTGTGAACGGGACAGTGTTTGAAGCTAAAAAGTGAATAATCACCAAAAGTGAAGTAAGCAAGAGTAAACGTGAACTTTATGTCCTCCTGGTGAGCCACATGGAAGTGGTGAAATGCGTGTAGAGGATTTTTGCACAAAGCTATTGAGGATTTTTCATAAAGTTATGATCCTATTATTAGGACTGAAATCTGAGATCTTTTCATAAAGTTGCTACACCAAAACAATTATTGCAAGTTGAGATTTTTTCACAAAGTCACTATCCTGAATTAATGACAAGATTCCCAAATTTCATTACAAAAACATATGCAGCTGAAGTAACATGTTTTCTTTTTTTTAAACCTGTTGAACAAAATAAAAATTCTTAATCAATTATTGTTGCATCAGTTCTTCGAAAATAATTATTTGGTATGTAGAAATATGCTTGTACAAAACTACACTATTAATTGGGAAGTTTATAAGGCCCACTCCAAAGACAGACATATTCCTAAATCCTGCCATTTCAGCCGCCACCATTACAGATACAATCGTGTAGGTCTGCCCACTCATTAAGAGGTATTGCTTTATACATATTAGCTGGCAAGTTAGCTCATTTCTAGCCCTGGACATCTGTGATTCGCCTGCATGAGGCTTCTTCTTTTCCTGGAAAAGATGTCTCAGGTGATTGAATTCCATCAGGCCTGACTCAGCCTTCCAACCTTGAAGGTCAGTAGATCATGTGAGATTAAATTGGGTAATATTACCACCTGTTATTGCATTGCATGGGAGCAGCCTGAATTGGGCATGTGTTGTGTAAAAATGTAGCATTACGATTAGTATTTTTAATTTTGCACTGCAAAAATCATGGAGGAACATGAGAGACAACATAACCTCACCCCCACTCCACTGGAACCCTCCACTGTTTGCCCAGATAACACCCTCTCTGGTGAATTGCACTGCTCTTCTTCTTCTTTGATGGCACCCGCCACCACAGAGATCCGGCAAAGCAGCAGAAAAGGGACTAAGAACTCAGGTGGAGGTAGGCCGGCAGTGAGGCAAAGACAGTTCAGACAATGTTAAAGGGTCTTGTACCGCGCATTGTTGCCACTTGCATGGTCTCTTGTGGCTCTGATGGTGTGTAAAGGAAGGGGGATGTCAGGTTTTGTTAGTTGGATTGAGATGGATAAGAGCAAGAGAGCATTGATGTACTGGTGGCAGCTTCAATTTGGAGAAGACGGTCACTGAGGTAGGTTTGTTTTCAGTCGAAAGCTGTCATGTGGTGTTGAGCAGTGTTTGTGTATGGTTTGTTTACGTGTCTGGTGTTGTGAAGTGCATGCGGTTTGTTGTGCGGTAGAGGAGTGGTTGTGTTTAGTTCAAGGGTGCATATGCTTAAAAGTGAGTTTTTAGTACAGTTGGTTAGTGGCAATACATTTCTTAAACCCAACAGTCCCTCCACATGTGATACAATTCCCACCCTCAACAGTTCATACAAGTGTGATGCCTTTCCCACCCCCAAGTCTCCATTCAAGTGAGACACAATCCCTTTCTCCAACATTCCATCGAAGTGCGGCTTAGTTTCTGCCCCCGGTCACACCGTCTAAGTGCAACGCATTTCTCACCCCGCCAGTCCATCCTCGGAATCCCAACTTCCATCCAGGTTTGACACAACTCCCATCCCCAACATTCCATCCAAGTGTGGTACACTTCTTGGCCCCAACTGCCCATTCAAGTGTGACGCGTCTTCCACCCCCCGCAATCCATCCTGGTGTGACACACATCACGTCTTTAATCTAATTCATCTAGGTCTGATACATTTCCTGCCCCAACAGTTTATCGAAGTGTGATGCATTTTTCCATCCCAACAATGCATCTCGTGAGCTGAATCCTGCATGCTACAGATGTTACATAGTGCTTGTCTCAGGGCGCAGCTGGGAGTATACGGCTTAGTTACATTATTATAACCGATGCAGAACGTGGCTGACCTGCACATACAGGTTGAGTGTAGAAAGTGCCTAGTTGCCCTACTTGGGCTACATGCCAGATAAGGTTAACCTATGCTAGTGGGCTGAGTGCTCGTCGATGTATGATATCAGGTAGGTACATTGATCGGTTTTCTGAAATATATTAGTGGCTGTATTTACGGCTTTTCTGTTAGGTTTCTCATGCTGAATTTTGCATGATTTAGAGTTTTGGGTAGTGTTGCAGGTGGAAGATCCCTTAGATTGGTCACGGTTCATGTTAGGGATGTTCGGTTAGTCACTAGTTTCGGGGGGTTCCTTTCCATTTGTTTGCTCATTGCGTGGTCCATAGTTGTTGTTCAGGTGTTTTCCTCCCCTTCAGAGCTGAAGAGCCAGGTTTTTAAAAGGTTTCTGGATTTTAGATTGTCCTTCGCAGTTTGTATTTCTTTTGGGAGGGAGTTCCAGAGTTGTACAGCTATGCAAAAGAAGGCTGATCCTCCACATTTTTTCCTCATGTAGGGTGTCGTTGCTGGATCTAAGTGTTCCTGCTGGTTTATAGATGGTGATTTCTTTTTGTATGATTTCCGCTCCATGGCTGTGGATTTCTGTGTGTATTATGCACATTGTTTTGAAGGTGATTCATTTTTTGACTGGAGACAATGTAGCATTCTCAGTGCTGGTGTGATGTGGTCTCTTCGGGAGAGTTTGAGGGGAAGTCTGGCGGCTGAATTTTGTATTTGTTGTAGTTTCCTCAGCAGGTAGTCCGGTATTTCAAGGTATATGCTGTTGGCATAGTCTATTCTGGACATGATGAGGGAAAGTATGGCAAGTGTTCTGTGCATGAACGAAAAGAAGGACAGTATCTTTTTGATAGTGTGCACATGGAAGAAGCATGTCATGGTACAAACTCCCAAACCTCTGGAGCTTATGGGCCAACCCCAGTCACTGGCACCCTTAGGGGCTTATCAAGCCCCAAAAGTGTGTCCTAGGATTTCCTGGACTCAGTCATGGCGCCGTTGGCGCTAGGCTCATAACATGTGCTAACTGCATGGGACTACATTCACAGCCTAATAAGGCTGAGCCTGTCTGTATTCCCTGGGTGTGGCTGAGGGACTACTTTACCTAAGATTGCAGGGTGTGGCTGAGGGACTATTTTACCTGGAACTACTAACAAGGCTATTTAAGCCACACCTTACAGGCAGAACACGCTTTGCGTTATTCTGCACTCCTGCAGTGTAACTCTCAGAGTGTCTGCTCAGTACTCGAACTTCTACAGCCACGCCAGTCCTGAGATCCCGATGTGGCGGCACCTGAGAGAAGGAAAAGAAGAGAACAGGAGTTAGTACAGCAACAAAGGCCTTACCTGAAGTATTGCATTCAATCGGCCGCATCTTCAGCTGCTCTCCAGGCCGCCTCACCTGCAGAGAAGAAATCATCTGCACGGACACCCAATACTCACTCAGGGTCTGCATTCCTCAGGAATTTCGTTGATGCGGTTCTTCCCATCGCCGTCCTGGAGTCACGCCGCACCTGCAGAAAAGGAAATGAAACAGCAGGTTAGTCGCGCACGGAAAAGAAACCGCTGTACAGACATTCAGCGCCATTCAACCGCACAAATACTCACATGCAGGAAATCTGCTCAGCATTTTAGGAAGAGTCTAATCTTCACCCGAAAACCGCTCAAGACCACGCCTGAAAGAAAAGAGAAACACAGGTTAAAACTTGGGCAATAAGGACATTAAGCACCTATACCAAGCATCCATTGGCATAGAGACTTACCTGCTTAATCCAGCTATTCAAAACCTCTGCAACAGGCCCGCAGTATCAGTGAAGTAACTTGGTCCTGGGAAAGACTGTGCATACCGCGCCCCTGCAAGAGCTTGCAGGACGGAGAGTCTACCAATAAAAACTCCAAGGTGAGACAGAAGAGGAGAAGGGGCATCAGAAGGTTAAAGGAGGTGGAACCAATCCGGCTCCACTCAGTTAGCTAATATCTTGTTTCGACATTGCAGGCAAACGCCTCCTGGGGTGATATCGAGGGAGAAGACCCGGGCAGGCATCATCACTCAAGCTGTGCAACGCCAGTGCAGACATCATTCGTGCGGCTACGTGCTACGCTCCCATGGAGACCAGGTGAGCGTGACAATGCATTTCTTAATTATTCTGTTGCCTTGTGGTTCTAGTGTTAGCTTGTTGTCCATTAGAATCGCAAGGTTTTTGACTACTTTGGATGGTTCAGGTGGGGTTCCCAGTTCTGTGGGCCATGGGATGTCCTAGTTGCTCCCTTGGTTGTCGGGTGACATCTTGATTTCCATTTTGTCTGGGTTAATTTTAAGGTTATTTTTGTTTATTAATTGGTAGAGCTCTCTGAGACAGTCCATTAGCGTGTTCTTTTCAGCTTCATTACCATTGATTTTGTGGATGATTTGGGTATCATAAGCATAATTGTAGAATGTGAGCTGTGTCTTTTGATGAGGCTGATTATGGGTGTCCAGTAGATGTTGAACAATAGTGGGGAAAGCGAGGAGCCCTGTGGCACTCTACAGGTTGTGTTGCATGGTGCGAATTTTAATGGTTTTAGCCATATTCCTTCTGTTCCTGTTATTGTGGATACGAAAGTTTTCATCCAAAGGAGCTCTGTATTGCCGATCCCTATGTCTTCAAGTCTTTTGAGGAGGGTGTTATGGTTGACTGTGTCAAAGGTGTCAACTTTCCCCGAGATCCTTACCTTCTAATGGCCAAGAGCCTAACTTTCTATTGGCCTATTGCAAAATAGAAGAAGTTAGGAAAACTGAATTTTGCATTATGGACTCCAAGTCCCATAATCTAAGGTACTGGGACGAAGGAGAGGGCTGCAGAGAAACAAAACTGAAAAGTGCAGCTTTTTAGTGGGAATGACCCACACCTGAGGGAGACTGAGAGGCTTTAAAATCCCCCTCAGGTGCATGACATGAAGAAGCAGAAGGAGTGGGGTAGTAGCCATGGGTGGAGGAGATGCAAACTCTCCAGGTTGCAGCAGAAACTGGAGGAGCGAGAACGCGCTGTGACCACTGTCCAGTGTCAAGCGGTAGCCGGTCCTGAGAGGGTCCTCACCTTCAGAAGGTGTTACTACAGAGGTCGCACAACGGGAAGGGACAGAGAAGGAAACTTGCCCACTGGAGACAGTGACTGCAGAGGCTGCGCACAGGGAACCAAAAGTGTACACATTTTCCCCTGGCTGTCTCCGGTGGCAGGCGAGCAGCGGAGAGCCATTGGAGTGCTGGAAGCTCTGTGTGCGAGTGGCGTGGGCAGCAGCAGACTGGAAGCAGTGGATCGCCCGACTATGGAGAGCAGCAGCGGCGAGAGAAGACCTGGGAGCGGCAAGGGAAGCAGATGAGCACGCCATACCCGGTGAGTTCACCAAGCTGTTGCGACACCAGAGCGCTCCATGACCGCTCGTGTGCTGAGCGTAGGTTCTTTAAAGTGAGAAAACAGTTGCGTAGGGATGAAAACATGCATGGAGGCAATTTTGAATACCAAACTGCCAGAAAACAGAAAGCATTGTTTTGTAACGTCAATTGACTGTAACTTTAAGCATGGAAGTTCATTTAAAACCCAGCAACAAGATGGGGCAATCATTTTAAAACCTAATGCAAACTACAATTACCCAAGCCAAAAGAAAGTGAGCGCAAGGCAATTTAAAACCAACAAACATTGCCAAATACAGAAGGGAGCAAAGGAAGGTCCCAGAGTTTTTAAAATGTATTGCCCATATTTGAAGAAGTGCATAACAAAAGCTGGTATTACCCACATTGCCAAAGCCAAGGAAGAACCAGAATAAGACCATGTCATTGTCAGTGTATGTTTTTTTATTGAGTAAAGGATCACATAAACATTAAACACATACAACTCTTACGATACCTACAATACAATGGGTCACATGACAGTCCTGAAAACAACGTTTTGGCAACTTAAAGTACCTCTAACCGGGTCAAGGGCATTCCAAGGGGTCTCAGAGGAACACACACTTGGGGTATGAAAGTAGCATTGCGCCCGCGGGCGTCTTATGGCTGCCCAGATCAATACTTGTGGGCCCTTTAACTAGAGTCTTCCCAATTCCCCCAAATCTTACGGAACTTCCCAGGACAGTCTCTGGCTGTGTAAATGTGTCTCTCCAAAGATGCACATCTATCCACTTCATTAAAGCATCTATTCAAGCTTAATTTGTCAGCCGAACCCCAGGTTCCAGCAGTTTGGCTCTTTCCCGCCCCCAGTGCAACTGCCAGAAATGCTTTTTGATACTTGGTAAAGTCAGATTCCCCCCATATGCCCAGCAATACCAGTTTCGGATCGTGTGGAACCTGAGATCCCATGGCTATAGATAATTTATTAATACATTCCCTCCAGAAGGTTTGGAGGACATTACACTCTCACAGCATATGAAAGAAAGTGCCCTCATCCCTCTTGCATCGTAGACATTTACTGTTATCCACCGCCCCCCATCGCAACATTTCACCGTGGGAATAGTACACTTGGTGGAGTATTTTAAACTGGATCAGTCTCAGTTTAGCATCAATACAGATCTCCCGTGGGAACATGAGTGCCTATACCCACTCTTCAGGTTCCAGAGGGCCCAAATCCCCTTCCCATTTCCCTTTTAGCTTAACCAGTTTATGCGTTCCGAAGGAGTTGAGGACTTGGTATAGGGTGGAGGTTACCTTGGTCAGAATGCGCACGCGGAAGACGTTGGTCTTGAGGGGAGAGGTCGTAGGAATCGCACTTAAGTCAGAGAATTGGGCGTTCATGGCAGGTACCATCTGCAAATATTTGTAGTGGTCCCCCGGTTGGATTCCGAAGTTTCCTTGCAGGGCCCCGAAACCCAGGAGGCGTCCATCTTCTTTCAGATTAGCTAGTGTGCGTATGCCCTTTTCTTCCGAGGACACAAAGTGCCCCATTTTCTGGATTTCTGGGAGGAATTTATTGTGCCATAGTGCCATAGTGGTTTTCCTAGTGTCGGTCTTCCCAGCCACCCAATATGTTGATGAGCTTCTCCCCAAACCTGGCGAACATGCAGTGTCAATCCCTGCCATTCTCTTGTTTACATCATATAGTATTTGAATAGGGGTGATCTGTTCAGTCCTACCCATCTCAGCCTTGATGTGAGGGAGTGCAGGGTCCCGGTGTAGCCAGTCATTTACTACTCCTAATTGTGCCAACCAGAAATAGGTACGGAGGCAAGGGAGTCCCACCCCCCCCCCCTCACACACCAAGCTGTTTTCCACCCCACAGTAGCCTTCGGAGGATGCTGTCTATTGCCGTAAAGGTTGCTAGGGGAATAGGGAGCAGGGTTTTCTGGAGGACATATGGAAAGCGTGGAAGTGCTAACATCTTGAACAGAGCTGCCCTGCCCAGAAGTGTTAAGGGGAGAGTTAGCCAGTGTGAAACATCAGTGGCTAATCTATCTATTAGAGGCTGTAGGTTGCACTGGGGGAAATTCTCCAATGCCGGACTAATATGTATGCCGGGGTAGGTGAAGCCAAGGATCGAGACCTTATACAGGCATTGCTCAGGGATAGCAGCGTCTCCGCCATGAAGAGGGAAGAAGATCGTCTTCTGTTTGTTTACTCGAAGTCCCCCAAATGTTTGATAATCTGTGAGGATGCGGGACACTATTGGGCATGATGTCACAGGATTACCAGGATATATGAGAAGATCATCTGCGTACAGCGAGACTCAATCCTATCTTCCCCAGGGCCAGGAGAATCCGAGTCAGTTCCTATCCGTTCTAAGTCTTATTGCCAATGGCTTGATGGCAAGGAGAAACAACAGTGGGGAGAAGTGGGCATCCCTGTCTGGTCCCTCAACCTAGCGCAAATACTCTAGAGGATTTGAGGTTCACCCTAACATTCGCTTCCGGGGAATTATAGAGTAGTTTCACCCAAGACATAAACCTCCGCCCGAAGCCCATCCGCTTCATGATTTCCCACAAGGCATCCCACCCCACCGTGTCAAATGCCTTTTCAAAGTACACGGGCAGAAGTGCCAGTGGGTCTGGGATGGCTTAGGCCTGTTCCACGGCAAGGTGTACTTGGCAGAGGTTCATCCGGGTAGATCTGTCAGGCATAAATCCACACTGTCTGGGTGTACCAGAGAACCTTTCACTCCCAGCAATCAGTTCACCAGGATCCTGGCAAGGATCTTAGTTTCTCCATTGATCAGCGATTTGGGCCTATGTGATGCGCAGAGCTCCCGGGGCTTCCCAGGTTTAGGGATCACGACGATGCATGTTCTCTCGAGGTCCCTGGGGAGTCATCCCTGCTCCTTGCATCGTAAATTCATCCGGTGCATATGACAAGTTGCAGCGTTCCCAGATTTCTATCGGAAACCCATTGGGACAGGGGGTCTTCCCAGATTGGAGCTGCGACAAGGCTGTCGCTACCTCTTCTTCCGTAATCACAGAATCAAGGTCTGAAGTGTGCTGTACCGAGAGGCGGGGGAGTACGATTGAGTCCAAAAAGCTCGGGCCCTCTTTCACAGCCTCTCTCATGGGGGGAGTAGTGCCTCTCATGGAAGGCAGCGAATGCCTCGACAATGTCTGCGTCCGCAGTTACCTCGACTCCCCCTTCCACACGTAGGGCTCATACCTGTCCCTTGCTATAACTCTGTCTCTCTAGCCAGGCCAGAGTTTTACCTGCCTTATCTCTCGTCTCGTATATGTGACTTTGGACAGACCAGTGGGCAGTGCGTGCATTGTCCAGTGCAAGGTTTTTCAAGACCTCCTGAGCTGTCAATAGGACTTCCTATGAAGTTGGGAGCTCGGACTTCAGTAGCCGCTCCTCTGCCCTCAACTCCCACTTTTCGGCTTCTCTGATCTCTTGCTCGTGTCGTAGGCGGTGGGCAGATACTAGTGAGATAGCTTCACCTGGTAGGACTGTTTTATACGCTTCCCACAGCGTTACCAGGGAATCCTCTGACCCCTCATTAAGTTTGAAAAAGTCTGTGGTTTTGAGAAAGAGGCCGTCCATAATCTCGGTAAAACCCAGATAATACGCGCTTACACGCCAAGTGGCCTCAGGCTTTGTTTGCCCCTCTTTCAGCGTTATTAATAATGGGGAATGATCCGAGATACCTCTCGAGAGGAACCTCGCTGCTAACAACCTATGGGCAACGTTCCGCGGGATAAAAAGATAGTCTATCCTGGAAAGCGATCTGTGTGCGTTAGAGTAGAAGGAAAATCCGGGCTCCGTGCCGTGGAGCATTCTCCATGTTGTCTATCAGTCCCATTGCCTCTGTAAAGGAGTGTAGTTTGGTCAGAGCAAACCTATTCCTATTGCCCTGTTGTGATCTATTGTCATGGTCATGAAGTCAGGGGCACAGGCATGCAGGGGTCACATGCACAGGAGACCTGGGTGGACACTGTCCTGGCGCCTTTGGCACCAGGCTCATGAACAAAAGTAAACAAGAACATACATTTAACACCAAAAAGCTTTTATCATGGACATAGCACTTCAGATGCATTAACCTTGAACATTCCATCCATTAAGCAGGATGCATTAACCTTGAACATTCCATCCATTAAGCAGCACCAAGAGTATTCTTGGCGGTGGCTGCTAATGGATTGCCTTTGCACGTGCTCACTCTCTAGGAGTGGCAGGGTGTGGCTGGTAAACCGGCCCTAATGGGCGTGCCCATGATCTCAGCTATACAAGCTGCCCCGATCCTCAAGACAGATGCTTTGCGTTATCCTGCACTCGCACGCAGCGTAACGCTTACCATCGCCTGAGGTCAGACTTACCTTTGAAGATCCTGCTTCCTGGACATCCTGCTTCCTCCCAGCATACTTACCAACTGGGGGAAGCTTTTCTCACCTTTACATCTCTTTGGCGAACCAAGTATTCATCTTTACACTTCCCGGAAGGCCGAAATCTTCATCTTGGCAGGGCAGCACGACACGCTCCATCGTCGACAGCAGCGCCTGCAAGAAAAAACCGAAGACAAGGTTAGACATAAAAAAAAAACAGGCAGTTTAAGGTTGCGCTTCGCCATACTTCGCGCTTTCCTTAAACCATCATTTACCTGCTGTCGAACATTGCGGTAGCATCCATCTTCCATCCAGCCGCGTCTCGCGACTCACAGCTGCATTGAAGCCGCATTTCCATCTAAGGGAAGAAAACAGAAGAGAGACATTATTGCGGGCATAAACAGGAGCAACATATAAAGACATTAAACAGAACGAACAGCATCACAAGAGCTCAAGAAAGACTTAACCAATCATAAGGAGAAGCATAGTCGCATCTGGACTGTTCTAATCCTTATCAGGGATTAGTGAAGGAACTAGATCCCATTCAACGCGCCCCTGCCAGAAGTAGCAGGACGGGGAGCTTATCCTCCATAATTCACAGGTAAGCTTTATGGGCCAGCGTATGCTCACAAAAAACGTACTTGGGGGTGAAGGGTTCGAGAGGTACAACAATCACAGATTGGCGCACTCACACACTCTTATCTCCACGCAGGAGCAGTATCACCATGTACCACTGCTCACAGTTTTTCTACTGAGGGAGTGGCCTGAAGCGGGTGATTCAAGTTCAGGAAGGGCTGCAACCGTGCACCAACGCCTCAGCAGAGACCAGGTGAGCGTAGCATCTATCCCTCGCCATATCCATGATTTCATTAAAGTCTCCCTCCTGGATCCATGTGTCGGCCTGTTCGTCGAGTACTGCTAGTTGGAGATCATTCAAAAGTTCCTTTGTGAGTGGGGTTGAGGGAGCATAGATTGCTATGATACCCCCGCTACTTCCCCACAGGTCTCCAAGAATCAGTACAAATCTGCCTCTTGGGTCTGTGTCTACTTTCTTCAGCCGGAATGGAATTCTCTTGTGTAGGAGGATCATTGTACCCCTAGCGCCCCTTGAGAATCCCGCGTGGTATGCCTGAGGGTAATTAGATCTCTTAAAGAAATGGCAATCAGTGCCGAATAAGTGAGTTTCTGTGAGGAGGGCGAAATCGGGGGAGTGTCTGTTAAGAAACTGGAGTATCAAACTTTGTTTTATGCTGGAACCCAGACCGTTGGCATTCAATGTCAGTATAGATATTTCCCCGTCACATGCCATGTGTAATCCTGCGGAGTACTACTGGGTCCCAGGGAGGTACTGCATTCCATGGATACCGCCCACTGTCCTTTGTTTGTGTATCAACCCTTTGTACCCTTTGTTGCCCATGTTCTTTGGCAACATTGCTGTCAAGTGACCAACGCTTTTGAGCTTTAACCAAAAACCGGCGCCAATCGTGGCACGTACCACCCAACAACAAACCCCCTCCACCCCACAGTTCCCACAAACATTAAGTACCTGTAGCCCAAACTCATGGAATGAACAACTTACAAACCATACACAGGGTGTCTTTTTGGAGTCAGTTCCCTGGGCATGCCCCAAACTAGTTTGCACGGCTAAACCAACCAACACTGAAAAGGAAGAAAGGGAAATCAGGAAGGGGGGAAAGAGGAAGGGGAGATAGAGAGGGGGGGAGCCTATCCGGGAAC
This sequence comes from Ambystoma mexicanum, assembly GCF_040938575.1. Taxonomy (NCBI): domain Eukaryota; kingdom Metazoa; phylum Chordata; class Amphibia; order Caudata; family Ambystomatidae; genus Ambystoma; species Ambystoma mexicanum. The sequence continues at coordinate 1,198,989,785 of NC_090925.1, forward strand.
CAACTTGCAAGCTGACGTCATGGCAGTTCCGCATTGTCTCGGAAATGAGTTAGAGGGATACAGTGATTGTCCATCATCCATGCGGCGGCTGAAGTCTCCCCCATCCTGTTAATGTCATCTGGGTCACGGCCGTCATTTCAGGGGCCTTCCGCTTGCTCCAGTTTATTCCGCTCCAGTGGTGGTGGACGCCGCTCTAGAGGGGCTCTTTCGGGTCGGCGGTGGAATCTCCTGCTGATCCATTTTGATTCCGGACCCCAGTCACTCTCCAGGTGTTGTTCAGCCCAGTCCCAGGCCTCCGGAGGATCTGTGAAGTGCACCGTGGTGCCATTATGGTAGATCTTCAATTGAGCAGGGAACAATAGCCCATATTTTATGTTCATGGCGTGCAGTCGCCTCTTCAATTGTTCAAAAGATTGCCTAGCACTTTGTACCTCACGGGTGTAGTCAGGAAAAAAAAGGAGATCCGGGAGCCATTGTATGTAATTTCCCCTTTCGTGCGGGCCATCTGCAGCACTACGTCTCTATCCCTGTAATTCAGGAGTCTGGCTATCACTGTTCTGGGTGGAGCACCTGGAGAGGGCTTTCTCGTTGGCATGCAGGGAGCCCTCTCCACCAAGAAGAACTTAGAGAAAGATTTCGGAGCGAAGTATCAGTGTTTGGTTGACGAAGAAGTTGGGAAATTAAAGTGGCAAGAAGGCTGCCCTCCTGGGAAAGATTATTCAGAAGGAGAGGAACATAACTTGCAGAGGTGTTGGAAGTTACAAAAGTCTAATAGAGAACTCCAATGTGAATCTTGTCTTCTCTAAAGAATTGCTTTAAACCTGGTATTGTCAAGCAAAAGAAATTATGAGGTAGTTGTAAGCTGAGCTCAACAACAGAGGCACTTGTTGTTTGTGATTTGCTGCTTTGGCAAGGGAGTTTACCAGGTCAGTGGATGTGATAACATGTTATGCTGCTCGGGGAGGGAAGTACACCCCAACAGTGAATATTGAAGTAGTAAGCCTAGCATGGGAGTAAACTAGGTGTCATTGAAGTATGATGCCTGGCATGGAAGTAAAGCAGGTGGAAGTTGATGAAGTTAGCAAAAAAGAAAGGTGATGGCTGGAATGTTTTGAATTAATCATAACCACAGGCACAGCTCTGGGCAACCCTCGAGACCATCGTTTTTCAGCCTGCCAAGCCTTTACAGAAGGGGAAAAACCATATGCAAATCAGGCTTGGTCCTACCCCAAAAGGGGCAGTCCAGCACGAACTGCTAGTTCACGTCCCTTCTGCACGAGACCACAAGCATCCCCAGACATGTTTCAGCCGTGTTGGGCGTCATCAGTGAGGAATAGCTTGGGTCTCTAGGCCCGGGAGACTCAGGATCCAGGTCTGGGCATACCCTTCCCACTCGGGGTGACTTTAGCAAAACAAAAAGGTCATGGCTGGAAGGTTCTGAATTAATCATAACCACAGACACAGCTCTGGGCAACCCTCCAGCCCATCGTTTTTCAGCCTGCCAAGCCATTACAGAAGGGGAAAATCCATATGCAAATCAGGCTTGGTCCTACCCCAAAAGGGGCAGTCCAGCTGTCCATGCTATGATAAACCAGCCTTGACAAAGACAATCTATGTTGATGTTGGTGAACTACGGAAATGTCCTTGGATCATGCAAAGAAAGGTGTTTGAGTTCTTACTATTACAAGTGGGACTGTCACTTGTAATAGTAGTGCAACTGCCAGAAATGCTTTTTAATACTTGGTAAAGTCAGATTCCCCCCATATGCCCAGCAATACCAGTTTCAGATCATGTGGAACCGGAGATCCCATGGCTATAGATAATTTATTAACACATTCCCTCCAGAAGGTTTGGAGGACATTACACTCCCACAGCATATGAAAGAAAGTGCCCTCATCCCTCTTGCATCATAGACATTTACTGTTATCCACTGCCCCCCATCGCAACATTTCAACGTGGGAATAGTACACTTGGTGGAGTATTTTAAACTGGATCAGTCTCAGTTTAGCATCAATACAGATCTCCCGTGGGAACATGAGTGCCTCTACCCACTCTTCAGGTTCCAGAGAGCCCAAATCCCCTTCCCATTTCCCTTTTAGCTTAACCTGTTTATGCGTTCCAAAGGAGTTGAGGACTTAGTATAGGGTGGAGGTTACCTTGGTCGGAATGCGCGCGCGGAAGACGTTGGTTTTGAGGGGAGAGGTCGTAGGAATCGCACTTAAGTCAGAGAATTGGGCGTTCATGGCAGGTACCATCTGCAAATATTTGTAGTGGTCCCCCAGTTGGATTCCGAAGTTTCCTTGCAGGGCCCCGAAACCCAGGAGGCGTCCATCTTCTTTCAGATTAGCTAGTGTGCGTATGCCCTTTTCTTCCGAGGACACAAAGTGTCCCATTTTCTGGATTTCTGGGAAGAATTTATTGTGCCATAGTGCCATGCCATAGTGGTTTTCCTGGTGTCGGTCTTCCCAGTCACCCAATATGTTGATGAGCTTCTCCCCAAACCTGGCGAACATGCAGTGTCAATCCCCGCCATTCTCTTGTTTACATCATATAGTATTTGAATAGGGGTGATCTTGTCAGTCCTACCCATCTCAGCCTCGATGTGAGGGAGTGCAGGGTCCCGGTGTAGCCTGTCATTTACTACTCCTAATTGTGAAACCCAGAAAATAGGTACGGAGGCAAGGGAGTCCCACCCCCCCATCACACACCAAGCTGTTTTCCACCCCACCTTAGCCTTCGGAGGATGCTGTCTATTGCCGTGAAGGTTGCTAGGGGAAAAGGGAGCAGGGTTTTCTGGAGGACATATAGAAAGCGTGGAAGTGCTAACATCTTGAACAGAGCTGCCCTGCCCAGAAGTGTTAAGGGGAGAGTTAGCCAGTGTGAAACATCAGTGGCTAATCTATCTATTAGAGGCTGTAGGTTGCCCTGGGGGAAATTCTCCAATGCCGGACTAATATGTATGCCGAGGTAGGTGTAGCCAAGGATCGAGATCTTATCCAGGCATTGCTCAGGGATAGCAGCATCTCCGCCCTGAATAGGGAAGAAGATCGTCTTCTGTTTGTTTACTCGATGTCCCCCAAATGTTTGATAATCTGTGAGGATGCAGGACACTATTGGGCATGATGTCACGGGATTACCAGGATATATGAGAAGATCATCTGCGTACAGCGAGACTCAATCCTATCTTCCCCAGGGCCAGGAGAATTCGAGTCAGTTCCTATCCGTTCTAAGTCTTATTGCCAATGGCTCGATGGCAAGGAGAAACAACAGTGGGGAGAAGTGGGAATCCCTGTCTGCTCCCTCGACCCAGCGGAAATACTCTAGATGATTTGAGGTTCACCCTAATGATCGCCTCCGGGGAATCATAGAGTATTTTCACCCAAGACATAAACCTCCGCCCGAAGCCCATCCGCTTCATGATTTCCCACAAGGCATCCCACCCCACCGTGTCAAATGCCTTTTCAAAGTCCACGGGCAGAAGTGCCAGTGGGTCTGGGATGGCTGAGGCCTGTTCCACGGCAAGGTGTACTCGGCGGAAGTTCATCCGGGTAGATCTGTCAGGCATAAATCCACACTGTCGGGGTGTACCAGAGAACCTATCACTCCCAGCAATCGGTTCACCAGGATCCTGGCAAGGATCTTAGTTTCTCCATTGATCAGCAATTATTAATTTACAGAGTCGTAAGCCTTTGTGTGATGTTGAGTGAATTTGGTCGACCTTGTTGGTTCCTGAGTGGCTGTTTGGTTTGCGGGTTCCTTAGTAGTGTGTGAGTTTCTTTGTATTGTTTGGGGGTCCTTTATATTGCGTGAGTTTTCTTAGTATTGTATGGGCATCAAGAAGAGCGCTACTATCTGTATTGGGTAGGGGAAGGAGCAAGGTCCTAGTGCGGCAGGACAGGTCCCAGGGCAGCAAGCTGCAAAGTGGCTATCCCTGTGCGCAGCTGGGAGCAAGACACCACACAAACGCTATCACAGATTGTTAAAAATATCGGGCAGGTTGTCCCCTAATTTTGTATAATATACTACCTATCTCTGAGCATAGCAGGAAGTAACGTCCAGCAGACTGTAACTATGGCACAGTGCCTGTTTTTGAGTGCAACTGCATGCAGGAACCCCACACAATAAAGATGCCACACAGGCCTATCCCAGAGTGCGACAGCGGGCACGCAGACAAACCTATATAATTTGGCCAGATTCAAAGCAGGCAAACTTACTCTGTAGGGACAGTTGCAAGTCCTGCTAACCTTACACAGTTGGGTTAAATGTCAGCTGTTGCAACTTCATACAGTTAGTCTAATTGCCACTGTGGCTACCTCACAGTTAGGCCAAATGCAACCAGTGGACAACTCATAGAACCGGGCCAAATGCAAACTGTGTCTAACTCACACAATTAGATTAAATGCAAACGGTGGCTGACTGTTCCGGAGATTCATCATTTTATGCTTCATCCCCTCTGCTAGTGAGACCCCCAGACCCTTTGCGGACTTCTGGATGTTTTTCTTACAATCCTGAATGATTCGAGCCTTTTTCCACTCATTCATTCTTGTGGGCTCTGTCTTTTGCAACTCTATTCTTGGTAACCTACCTATTCTTTTCTATATCCTCAAGTAACTACAGTTCTTAAGGTTAGAGAGATACTTAGTATCTCTCCCAAAACTCTATAGTCTTAGAGATTGGCACATATCACCTTCAGTGGAGTGCCAAAGGGATATCTAGTACCCCCTTCTCTCTGCTCCTGTGGCTTTTTAGTCACATAGACAACCTCCTAGTTATGGCTGGTGACAGTGGACGCGTTCTACCGACTATTGCGCCAATTTATATACTGCAGGCTGTGTCTATAGCCTCGGTAGCGCACAATAGGGGCACCTAAGTACCAACTTGGGGCCTCAATTCTTTTTTCGCCCTTACTAGCATGGTTGTTCATTGTTAGCCCTTCTTCTACAATCCTGGGAGGAGGTCAGTGTGTGCGTTTTGCCTTTGACTGGAACCCTTGGGTGTCCCTGCCTAGGCTCCAGAGTGTCTGGATAGGCAGGAAGTGGGGGAGGAGTTTTCCACCCCCCTGTGCTTTGTCTGCCGGAATGCCTGAATAGGACCAACTCCCACAGGGGGTCTGATTGTCCTGATTGGACAGCCAAACTTCCCTTCCTGTAAAATGCTAAGAGAGATTGCAGAGGAGTGTGTGCTGGAACTGTATAAAAGGTGAGGCTTCTGGAGTGAAAAGCAAGTCGACCACTGGAAGCTGAAGTAACTGAAAAAGAAATCGACCAGAGATGCCTGCAGACCCTTTGCAACACCGTGAAGCAACCACTGCTGCCCTGACCCTATGTTCTGTGCGACAAAGGAGCTCCGAAGAGGATGACTCCTTCCCTTTGGCTGGTGGGAACAACCAGTCCCAAGACAAACTTTGAATTGATCCATCTCCCGAGGTAGTATGAATGTCCAGAACTGTGGAACACCAATACCAGGAGACCTGCTACCCATTTCGAGTGCATCGCTGTGGAAATCCATCCAAATCTTTGCTGAATACGTAAGAACACTCCAGAGATCCGGTGAAACTTGCCCAGACCCCCTCATCAGAGCATGGAACTGCAGGAAGCAAAGAAGATTGAACAGGCGATCTGTGTCCTATGTTGTTGCTGCAGAAAATGTGCCAAAACAGCAAAATGAACCAAGAAATTGCTGAAAGTTGTGTCCCAGGTCCTCCCTCGAGACTTCTGCTGAGAGAACCCATCCATTGTCCTGCCTTCAAGTCATCAGATCAAGGAATCCGGAGGTCAGGTCCAAAGCTGCAACAACGTGGAGCATCCAGCAAAAACATTTTCTTCTAACCTAAGGTACTGTGGGGAAAAAGGTGTTGCTTACCTGATTCAAAGAAGTTGCTCCAGAGCACTGGAGTGCATGTAGAGGTGTCCAGGGCATCCCCCTCTTACCTCCGACTCAAGCCGTGCGTGTTTCCCTTCATCAAGTCCTTTTTTTGGGGGTCTCCCTTGTTAGTTGTTAATTTGTTGCTTCTATAACACTAGAGACTGGAAGAACTCCAAAGGAACTCTTTGTATTTCGCTACTTGTCAAGACTTTGAGCCCTCTACGAACTGCCTTTAGCTAGGGTTGCGTTTTGGGACTTAAAAGACTTACTAAGCGAAGAAACCCTCTCTAGAACCTCAAACGAAGCTCATGTTACACTAACTATCCATATTCCTCCCTTTAAGTGACCTTACTATATGTGTTTGCAAGGTAAATGAATTACTGTATTAATCGTTGAAAACCGCATGAGTGTGCAATAACCTACAATATGATATAATTGTCTTTTCCCTTTCTAACGTTGCTACAAATGTAACTGTGAACAAACACAAAAGTGAAACTGCCCTTTAAAGTGTATTTTCAAGTATTCTGAAGTGTTCTAATGTAAACGTCTAAAGTATTTAAAGTGATTCTGGTGTAAATATAATAAATATATACTTTTATATAAATTATAAGTGTGTTTATTTGGTGTGCATGTCTAACTAGATTCAGTGTACTTACCTACAGCTCACATCTTCCTCTTAAAATAAGCCTCACTGCTCTGCCACTCTACCAAGGTCCTGAGTTAGTTAGGACAGGCTGATACTAAGAGTTGCATATCTACAAACCACTGGGATGCCTTACTAAAGTCTTACTATCAGTAGGTCTTTAGGAAAACTCTCCTAACACTGACTTACACAATTAGAATACAGCAGTGAAAAAATGCACCTCAATTTAAAAAGAGCACAGCAGATGTCAAATGCACCTCGATTTAGAACGCACAGCAGTGGGAAAATGAACTTAGATTTAAAAGAACATAGCAAGCAGAGTGAAAATGCAACCAGATTTAAAATAACATGGTAGTGGGAAAATGCACTGAGATTTAAACACAGAGCAGAGGGAAAATACACAGAGATTTAGAAGAACTCAGTGGAGGGAAAATGCACCTAGATTTAAAAGAACACAAAGGAGGGAAAATGCACCTCAATTTAGAACTCACAGCAGAGGGAAAATGCACCCAAATCTGAAAGTACAAAACAGAGGGAAAATGCACCCGACCCAGAACCCACAGCAATGGGAACATGTACCCAGATACAAAAGAGCACAGCAGAGAGAAAATGCACCCAGATTTTAACACACAGCAAAGGGAAAATGCACCTAGATTCAAAAGAACACAGCAAAGGGAAAATGTACCTAGATTTAGAACTCACAGCAGTAAGAAAATGCTCCTAGATTTAGACATACGGCAGAGGAAGAAATGTACTGAGATTCACGAGAATACAGCGGATGGAAAATGCACCCAGAATTAAACACACAGAAGAGGGAAACATTGCCCCTAGATTTAGAGAAAATATGCACCTCGATTTAGAACTCACAACAGTGGGGAAATGCACCAAGATTTAAACACACAGCAGAGGGAGGAATGTACGTAGATTTAAAAGAACACAGCGGAACGAAAATGCACATAGATCCAAACACACAGCAGAGGGAGAAATGTACCTAGATGTAAAAGAACACAGTAGAAGGAAAATGCACCTAGATTCAAACACACAGCAGAGGTGAAAAAGCACCCAGATCGAAAAAGAACACATCAGAGGGAAAATGCACCCAGATTTGGAACTGATAGCAACAGGAAAATGCGCCCAGAATCAAACACACAGCATAGGGAAAATGCACCCAAATCTGAAAGAACACAGCAGAGGAAAAATGTGCCTAGATTCAAAAGAACACAGCTGAGGGAAAATGCATCCAGATTCAGAACTCACAGCAGCAGGAAAAAATCCAGAATCAAACACACAGCATAGGGAAAATGCACCCAGATTTGAAACAACGTAGCAAATGAAAAATCCAATTAGATTTAAAAGAACACAGCATAGAGAAATTGCCTTTGATTTAGAACTTTCAGCAGTCGGAAAATTCCCCCAGATTCAAAAGAAAACAGGAGAGGGAAAATGCACCCAGATTTGAAAGAGCACAGCAGAGGAAAGCCGCACCTCAATTTAGAACTCCCAGTAGTGTGAACATGCACCCAGATTTTAATGAACACAGCAGAGTGAAAATGCACCTAGATCTGAAAGAACACAGCAGAGGGAAAATCCAGCCCGACCCAGAACCCACAGCAGTGGGAAAATGCACCCAGATACAAGCACACAGCAGAGGGGAAAATGCACCCAGATTTAAAAAATCACAGCATAGTGAAAATGCACCCAGATTAAAACACACAGCAGAGGGAAAACACACCTAGATTTAAAAGAACACAGCAGAGGGAAAATGCACCTCGATTCAGAACTCAGAGCAGTGGGAATATTTATCTAGATTTCAAAGCACAGCAGTGGGAGGAATGTACCCAGATTCAAAAGAACACAGCAGAGGGAAAATACACCTACATTTAAACACAAAGCAGAGGGAACACTGGCAACATACAACAGTGTTTCCAGCAGGTACGGATGCATCAGAAACAAGGAGCGGGGCCCCAACTCTCTCTCTCTTTTAAACTGTTCAAATCCCACCATGCCTGGATCCCGGTGGCACTGGGCTGTGGTGCCTGATGGCATCACGCCACTTGGCACCACTGATTCGCTGCTCACTGGTCCTCGCCCATACCCCAACCAGCACCCAACACAACATTCGGCCATGGCTTGCTATGACATACCTCTCAACCTTTTGAGTGCCCCGGATGGGCGAAAACTGAGGATTTTGTTGTGGGCGGGTGAGCGTCCATTTAATTATATGGGCAGTTAAGGGGCTTGGCGGATGAGTGACATGGTTCCATGGCAGTTGACACCGGCCCAAATCATGTGAGTTGAAAGGTATGGCTATGAATTAACGCCATTGTTAAAGGCGCTGAAGTGAGAGTTTTCTGCGTGAATACGGTTAATACAGGAGACCAAAATGTGTGCAGTGTGTGTACAAAATGTAAGCAGTAAATGTGACGGATATGCTTTTGGTTGCAATCCCAGAGGCCTTTATCCAAAGGTGAATTGCCAAACCACTTGACAATCTCTCCTTTCCTAATGTCACTCATGTTGGCAGTATGACAGTGAGCACAAAGCATAATCATCGCAGGGAGGACTCCCCAAATCGTCCACTCTGACATAGTTTCATATCGTATAAATGCATCGTGATTGTCCATTACAAACGGAGGTCTCTCAAGTGCACAACAATGCCGGAAGCACGGACGTTAGCTCTAACTAAGCTCTAACCACATTTCCCGTTGACGGAAGCAAGTGCATTCGTGCTGTCTGCACAGCTGTTTGCAAGCTATAGCAAGGTAGATAACCGCCTCCAGTGCTTCCTTGCTCGGGCGATAAAACACGGTATTTCTATCTGTTCTAGGAAATGCTTTATGTGTGCACTTAAATAAATACTCCTAACACTATTCTCATGCAAGCTGCCTTTTCTGGGCTTCTTAGTACCAGCTATTGGAGAATCCCTCTTATCCTGCCTTGATATTTATTTGTAAACACAGCAGGGTCACTATCTCAACAGGGACAAGTAACGCCACTGAACTGCTGTGGGCTTGTTTGTTTTATGTAAATCTAGGCTTACAACGTGCTGTAAAAAAAAACGTGTCTGCATTTATCATATTCACAATGAGAGCTGTTTGTGGAGTCTTTTTGGGGCCATAGGCACACAGGCCCTTTAAAGGGGAGGGCTCCAGCTTTTGTTTAACAGCACACTGCGAGTATATACATGGAAACAATGTATGACAATGAATGCATGCCACTAACAGCCTGGAGGTTGCGCGAATACACTCCTGAGGAGATTAGAAATGGATGCCCCTGGCGATGGGGAATGCGTGGCATCAGGTGCTGGATAAGTCGCAGCAGGGGGGGGTCGCACCCCCGCACGGCCAACGCATTCACGGCCTGTTCTCCAGCCTTCAAGTTCAAAAGGTTGGTCGTGTTCCTTAGAATAATGAAACCCCCAACAAGTGAGAATGCTTACCACATCAAAGCAGGACCCAGTCTTCATTGTTTAAAGAAAATTAGCTTGGAGACAGGGAGACTTCCTAGGTGTTAAGCCGAAGGAAATGCTGTCATCTCCTGAAGCGCAGCCCCGTTTCTCTTCTCGGCTGCGCTTAGAAGAAGCTAGGCCCTGCAAGGCGGGCAGGTGGATTTTTCCGAGTCGAGTGGCCATGTTTTGTTGCAATGTTTTCAAGGAGCCAAAGTGCATAAACCACAGCGCTCCGTTCATACAGCCTAAATGCAGAAATGTGGCTCAGTGGAGAACCAAGTCGCCCTATTGACTGAAGTCAGGAAACTGAAAACCCTGCCCTAGGGCCTCATTAGGAGTTTGGAGGTAGCCATGCGCTGGCTGCCTCCAAACTCGGGTCCCCTGAATGGGGAAATACCTGGCCATTCCGACTTTGGAGGGCCCGGTATTTCCCCATTCAGGGAACCCGGACCATCCCCATTCCCATTTGAGTCCCCATAGGGCTCAATGGGAATGGGGAGCATGCTAACAACGGGCCAGTTGATGACCGACCCGTTGTTAGCATGCTGGTCCCCTCGCGGGACCCACAAAGGACGTCTGGTCTACCCAGACGTCCAGAGCAGGTCCTGCAAGGGGACCTGGTAATAGGGTGGTATGGGTTTAACAGCGCCGGCAGCATTACTGGCGTCGTTAAACCCATACCGCCTCACTCCTAATGAGGCCCCTAGTATCAGAACAAATTCGATTTAGAGTCAGGCGAAACGTGGAGAACATCTATTTATGATATTGCTGTGCTGAGGTTCATAGCCAGACTGTATCCTGTAGTGGTCCAGGCAGGCAAAGTGGGACTGTTTACAAATTGATTGCCTTCTGTGGAGCCTAACAATGATCCCCAGCAAGTCGTAGGCCAATGCTTGTCTGAGAGATCAACAGGGGAGTGACGCCAGCATTGTATGACACCATATACAAATCAGGCCTGATCCCACTGCAAAAAGGCCCGTCCATCTGGAACACAGACATAGCCCACAACCCCTTTGCACGAGAACACAAGCACACCCAGACTCAATGGGCATCGTCATTGAGGTGTAGAGTGGGTCTCTATGCCCATCAGGCTCAGGATTCTCATCTGGGCATACCATTCTTCTTAGGTGACACTAGCAAAACAGAAGGCTGATGGGTGGATATCCTTAACTCAATCAGAACCACTGGCACTGGTCTGGGCAATCATTCAGACCATCATTTTTGAGGCAGCCGATTTTGGACCTTTTAAACCTAGTGTTTTATGGGGTCTGGTCCTCTGCATTAGGCATTGGTGTTTTGGGGCCTGCAAGAGACCACATAGATACACATTAGCAAGCCTGACCTACAGATAAATCTCTGAAAAGAGTGACACCGTAACCTCCATTCCAGTGAACCTTTTTCGTGAACAACATGAGCGGAAGGCCCATGATATTTTTTATGTATAAGAAGCATGCAGTATCCATGTGGCAAAAAACAACCCCTCTTCCATATCCTGAAAGGATTCCTCCTGTCTGCCATCTGGAATGTAATTTTCACCAACAAGGAATAGATACAGGCACAAGAGGAAAGCCAGCAGCTCTGCCCTTCCAACAAGGTACGATCTCCAAATACCAAGTTTCAGATGTCCTGGCAGTACTGGAAAGGTGAATGGATCTACCGTTTGGAGGTTATCTGAAATATGGTTCCATTACATGAGAGCTGACCACGTGAGGCCATTTGCATCTTCAGACCATAAATATGGGATACACAACTGAGTTTGGTTCTCCACCTCACACATGATTGTTTTACAAACCATGACCACGAAACAGAGCAAAAAGAAGAACTGATGCCAGAGAAAGTGTAGGAGTAGGGGCTCTGAATTTTAGCAGTGAGACTACATTTTAACGGTTCATCATTTTTGCATACACACGTTAGCGTGGGTTTCAACTGCAATAGGGGCTCATGGGGTGAAACTCATTTCTGTACTCAAGCGTGTGAGTCTCAAGCACAATTAAATAGATGCCAATGCACAAAGCGCATGATTGAAACTGCACGTTCCTTCAGGATGATATTTCAATGGACTAAACTGCACTTAGCATAATATTAATATAAATTAACATACTAACCCAACTCCAACCCCAGTTAACATGTAACTGAATCCCTTAATAACATTTAATGCAAATTAGTCTATGTTGAAATACGCTGGAGGTAGATTTGGAAAATGCATGGAAAATGCATGTTCTTCTTTAAATTGGAAATTAAACGTGCAGGGTGAATTTGTGCTGGGTCATAAAAAATGTGAAGATCCGTTCCCCTGAAAACAGGGCATTGTCTTGAGCAGGAAATTCAAGGAGAGATGTATCTTATGCCCTCCAGAAATGAAATCACGTGCCGTTTTATTGGAATGACCTGCTCAAGGGGAGGTATTTCCCTTGAGTGGCAGGGAGATGTGATAAAAAGGGTTTTGAGAGGGAGTAGCTTTCAGACATCTTCGGGCACTGGGAGACGAAGTAATCGAAGACTGGCTGGAGGAAGAATTCACTGTTGGTAAGCTGTCTGATGCTGGAGCAGTCCTTATCTGGGCTACCCTGGCTGAGGCAGGCAGAAAGATTGATGAAGATTTCAATGCTAAACTGAATTAGAAACATTGCCAACATATCTGGGCAAATATCAGTTTAAGTGAGTGGCTGCTGTTTTGAACGCGGTCAGATAGTCTAGATTATGTAGGTCACTTCATATTAAGTGATGTCTATTTTTAACGTGCTTGTAATCCTACACTTATGTTTGGAAGATATTGGTGTGTTTTTCTTTTCAAAGTGTATTTCTCTTCCCAAATTCCACGTTGCCAAGGACAGTTGGTAAGACTTGGCACAGATAAGAACACTGAAAGCTTTTGCAATGTATTTGCACTGTGAAATTTAAAGTGGGCATAAACGTAACTTGTAGTCTTATTGCATTATCCTGCAATTAGTCTCTTTTATTTGACATGCATAAAAAAACAGAAGTGTGGGAAGAGATAGCTAAAGAGATTGATTGAATGAATGTGCAGTGTTTAAATTGCATGCTTTACAGCTGTTGAAACTCAGACAAAATGGCGTAGTGTGGTATTGTACACAAGGTACCACGAGGAAAGGGGGCATGAGCCCTTCATCCAGAGTATCAAGTCCAGTATGTTGTTTGTTGTTGGTGTCCCTGGTAAAAACAATTATTAGGCAATATTCTGAAGCTAGTCCCACCACTATAATTCAGAGCCCCTACTCCTACAATACAGAATCTCTGGCAGAAATGGGGCAAAGTTCTTGTACCAACAAATTAGCAAGAAAGGGTAGTGTGTTTGTTTTCAGAATCCCAAAACATTACAAGGATTCGGGCTTGTATTGCACCTGAAACATGTACATCAGTATGCCGTGTCTATCCATTGCAAGATGGAAACACTGCAGCGAGTAATCCCCCCATCTCAGTAGGAGGTTACCGCGCATCACTAGAATTCATAGACGCTTACTTGCATCTCCCAATCAAAATAGTGCATCACCAGTATCTAGGAGCCACAGAAGAGGAACAGCATGTGCAGCTTATTGTCCTGCAATTCGGTTTGAAAGGTGCCTCCTAGAGTACCTACAAAGATAGTGGCACCAGTGTTTGCGTCAACCAGGCCTGAAAGAATGGCTTTACATTTCAAAAGTGTTGGTCAAGACACGGCCGCAGCAAGTGTGTCAGGTTCTCGTCCTCAATGGGTTTGTGATTAGCTGAGGGAAGTTACACCCAGACCTCACCCAGTACCTCACTTACATTGGTACACAATGTGGTGGTTGCATATCTTCTACCCACTATCCAAAAGCTACCTGCATTCCTAATTTCTATCTGTCCTCCAAATGCTGCTTCTACAGGTCTTGAGCTGGCATTCCTCGGAAATGCAGTTCATATGATGTTGCCTCTTTTTGTTTCTGTTGGCCTTTATATGCCCACCCCGTGCACTAGTCCTGCATCTCCTCTTTCCTCCCCACCAAATCCTGCTTTACTATGACTGCTGCTGTCTGCACCCACATCTGTATTCCCTGGCTGCAGTGCAAGGTTGTTGCCCTGTTCTTCTCCACATCAAGCCCCTGCCCCTTCGTCTCTGCCTGCAAACCCAATTACATCTCAACCCTTTAACTCACTCCTGATGCCCATTTGTATGCTGTGAGAGACACATGCAACCGTTTAGAACCTCTCTGCCTGGATACACTCATTTGTTGCTTCCCCTATAACTGAGGTCACTGTAGAGAGGCGTTTCCAGGTAACATTTTTCTGGTTGCCATTGTCCATGTGGACTGGTAAACTGAAAAGGCTTTTCACTCAGCCAGGCCGCTTATGTTTGCTGGAAGTCAGAGTACACAGGCTCAGCAGTAATTTACATTCACTATTGTACAATCTGGAGGTTCCAGCAAGAAGATGGTTGAGAATGTAGGGCTTTATAGCCTCCTGCGTATTTGTGGCCCTGTGAGCCACACTACGCCTGAGACCATTGTTATTGCGCTCCCACATGCGCTAGAGTAGACAATCATAGCAATTTGAGCAATTGGTAATGATATCACAAGAAGTCAGGGAGGAACGCCTTTAGTGGCTGCTCCAAGCAAATGCCCATAGGGGCTTCTCACTGAAAATATTGTCACTATCATCTTGACAGAGGCAGCAGAACAAATAGAGGGAGGTCCTTGCGAAGAATTGGTACAGAGCAGTTGATCCAAGTGTTAGGGAAGGAAATCCTCTGGTAATAGGGTGTTGACAATGAGCGTCTTTAGTCTTTAAAGCTTCTCTCCATTGATCTTGAACAGTCATGCCCAACAAGAGCAGTTGCCTAAATCAACAGAAGGAAACAATTCCATGCCCCTAGTGGAGGCAGCAAATAATATGGTCTGTGTGCCCAACTACACCTATAATCAATAACTAACACTCGCATCAGGGGTTCAGCAAACATCAGGCAGAACATTTCAGCAGAGTTTTCTCATCTTCCAAAGAGTGATCACCAAGTCCAGTCATTTTTAGTTTTGGCTGGAAGAAGTTGGAAAAGCTAACTTTGCCAGGCAAAGTAAGTTGGAAAAGTTCACTTTGCCAGACAAAGTATTAGTACATATATGTAGTTTCAGTGCTAGATAGGTCTGCTGTTTCCATCTGTAGAGAATTCATCCAATAATGTTTATGCCTCACTCTTAAAAGACAGTGTCAAACACATCCTGATTTGATGAATGATCGTTCACTCTGTGACACTACTCCCGCCTCACCCTTCCATACCTACAAAAAGTGCACATTGAGGCCTTGCTGTAGACATCAGATGAGAAGTGGAGCAGGAATGAGATATGGACACCATATCACTTCACGCTGGTGCTGCAGGTTCACCTCAGTTGTGAGTGCTGGACCTGGCTCCCCATAGTGATCCCGGGAATGGAGGAGGTGGTGGCCTGTACCCATAACTTCAGATTGTCTGCACATCATCACGTCATGGAAGAAAAAAGGCTGATAGTCTGAGGCTCTGCTGTGTATTACTGATTGGCCCAGCATCAGAGAATGTGCAACACAACTAATTCTACTTGTGCTAACAACCCCCTCCACCATGCAAACACCCAGTGACACCAACCATCTTGTAGAACAGAAGATCACTGGAGAAGGTAAATATTTTTTAAAACAATGTTTTGTATGCATCCATGCTTGTGTGCCAGAGAGCTTGAATGTGTTGTGCGTGAGAGTAGGTGTGAGAATGTGCATGTAAAAATGTCTGAGTGCATGCTTGTGCACAAACACAATGCATCCACATGTGCTACTGTGTTTGGAGGGGGAGAAGTGCTGCATGTATGTGTGTAAGGGAGTTGGATAAGTTCTGCATGCACATGTAAGTATACTTGCTTGTATGTATCCATGTGTGTGTGTGTGAATGTCCCATTGTCTATACTACTTGATATGATATGATTATGATATGATATGGCATTTATAACGCGCCTAAACACAAGTGTTTCAAGGCGTGATGAGGCAAGGGAGGGGGAACAGAGGGAAAACAGAGACAACTATCTTACTAGGCCAGGTGACATTGAGATCGCGCAAGTGCAGGGGAAGGGGGGGAGGGGAAAAGTGCAGGGGGAGAAGGGGGAGGGGGCAGTGTAGTGCGTGGGATCAACAGTCAAGTAAATAGAATAAATAAAAGCAATACATAAATAAGAGCAATAAATAAATAAAAAAGAGCAGACAGCTGGTGGAAAGTGCAGGGGTAAGTGCAGACATCAGGTGTCAGTGCTGGTAGGGGACTGTTGGGATCCAGAAAACAGTCCCCAAGTGTGTGGGTTGCCAGGGAGGCAGTGCAGGCGTGCAACTGGCGAGGGAGGGGACCTGGGCCCGAGATCAGGGGGTAGACAGGTGACCAGTGCAGTTACAGTTTCAGCAAGGAGTTCAGCAGGGGAGAGGAGGAGAGAAAGTAGAAGCAAAGAGGAAGGTTTTGAGGTGCTTCCGGAACCGAAGATGGTTCTCTTCAAGTTTCAGGGAGGCAGGGAGGCTGTTCCAGAGGGAGGCCCCAGCCGAAGAAAGAGATCTACCACCAACTTGTTGCTTGGAGAAGCAACTGACCCTGAGGGAGTTGGAGGCTGCCGAGCGAAGAGCTCGAGAAGGAAGATGTTTAGGAAGAGAGAGTTGAGGCAATTGAGACCCCAGGTCCCAGAAAGCCTTGTGGACAATGCAGAGGGTTTTGAACTTTGCAGCCACTTGGAGCCAGTGCAGAGATTTCAGTCCTGGAGAGATAAGATCCCTGGGCTTGAGGCAAAGCACAAGTCTCGCAGTCCTGTTCTGGATGAGTTGCAGACGGCGGAGAGTAGAAGCAGGCAGATTTAGAAAGAGGCTGTTGCAGTCGTCCAGCCTAGAGAGAACCAGAGGTCTGGAGACAGTGAGTTTCTGTGGGAAGGAGAGGAAAAAAAGAATACCTCTGAGGAGGTGCAGCTGGTAGTGTGACTTCTTAGAGATGTCAGAGATGTGAGGAGAGAAGGAGAGTGTGGAGTCGAAGATGACCCCAAGGTGTTTAGCCTCACAGGTGTGAGCAGGAAGAGGGCCAAGAGAGACCGGCCAGAGAGTGACAGGAAAGGAGGTGGCAGGTGTGCCGATGAGGAGAATCTCGGTCTTGCTGGCATTAAGGCAGAGATCACTTGTTTGAGTATGTATGAATTCAAATTATCCCCCACGTTAACAAGCAGTTGTATCCAGGAAGACACACAAAATGCCCTATAATGTCACCACAGTTAGCATTAAATTGATTCAGTGATCATGAAATGCTGAGTAATCACAGAACAAGATTTCAGGGTGGGGTTTATGACATCACTTCTGCGCTTACCATTCAGATACATTATGGTAGTTGGGCTGTCACATCACGGGGTGAACTGAGGTATCCCCATACCTTATTTGTTTAAAGCATGCCTAAGTGTATCATCTCTTGTGAGCGTCTTCCTCCTTTTTATTTGTTGCCTTCCTTGATCATATAATATATCTAGAGTATTCAATAACTTGACTTCAAACGGTAGTCTGTCTCTTGAATAGAATTTTTAATCATATTGCGCCTACGTCGGCACGCGTTTCAACTATTTGGTCTTTATCAAGACAGGGCTAAAGTTGCATATATCATGTATAATAATCATCACATTTCCATTACAACCAAAATTAAATTGTAAGAAAAAGCAAAAATCAAAATCCAAAAATATATGATAAATTAAAATATCCATGCCAGCATTGCATCATGATATTCAAATACATAAATCAAATTATAAACAGACAATATGGGGATGATAACGAGAGGATTGGTAGGGAAGGAGAGACAAAAGATGCATACATTCACATTAGTAATGTTCAACCAATGTAATTCAATGTTGCATTAGAACTGCTACCTGATGACAGATGTATGCATAGGTCCTTCACCAATTACAATTTGTTATCACCATGGTGATAAACGTATTGCTTGTATTAACTTCAAAGAGTACACCCATATGGATTCATAAACTTCCTTCTGTTACATTGTTTCATATTATTCAATACCCATTAGATGTACATTGCATCTTTACAATGGCCATTCTTTTATTTTTAAAAACATTTTTTTAAACAGTTTTTATTATTTTGAACAAACAACACACCAAACATTACAACCATTTAGGACGTTCAATTACAATGGCCATTCTTCTAATTTTTAGTACGTGTATTCACCCAATGTTATATTACTTGTTGGATTATATACACTACAAGTCAGCTCACCTTTAAATCCTTTCACACATGATCTTATTTTTTAGGAATAGTCCCTTTGTGTTCTGTTGCATGACTTGCTCCATATTGCCATTATGGCCTCTCAAAAGGAATCCAGTGATCCAGATATCTATATCAATGACCAATTTTCCATATATTTTGTTCCATACCTGTTCTTGGACAAGTGTATTCCCCATGTTTAGTCCACCTGTTAGGTGAGTTTATCAATTCCAGTTAAATGCTGTGGAAAGGTATATTCCTTACATTGAGTAGCCCTCGTTTTAGTACAGGGCAGACTCTGCCGGTGTCCCTCATGTCTTGTTTTCGTTCGCGGGCACCATTTTGGATTCTGTTCTTATGACATTGTTTAAATTGTGACATCACACATTTTGATTGTGATGTCATGCATTATTGTTAGCCATACTTCTGTAATCGTAGACATTACCTTTGATTTTTACAATTCTCCCATAATACTAACTAAGCTACAGCACAACTTTATTTGCCCAAAACAGATTGGTAATACCTTTTTGTATTCACTGAACCTCAAAGTGTTCCAGGTGCTTCCATATATTACTGGTATAATATGCTTGAGCTTTACTGTGCATTTCTGGCATAAATGATGGGCACTGTCATCAAAAGTATTTTACAGTGTCAGTGTGCAGTGTGCACAGTCAGCATAAACAATAGTTTCGCAGTGCTAGGACGGCATATATTTTGACTTGCTGGCATATATTTTGGCATCATCCTTAAAGTGTTTTACCATTGGAATCTTGCATATATTTGTTCACTCTCAGCATGAACAAGTATTTTACAGTGTCAGTGCTAGCATATATTGTGGGCACAGGCATCATGAACATGTTGCAGGGTTCGAAATTGCCACGAGCTGGGATCTATTTAGCTCTTGGTTATAGCCAGGGGGAGCCTGGTTAGCTTCAAACCAAGAGCTACCAACTAATTGTGACTCTCCAGTCAAGTGGTGCCATACAAACATAGCTATGTGATATTAACTCTGTACATTTGGGAATGTGTATAAAGGATAATAAAGGACACACGTAAGGGACACTTCAAGCATATTGGATAATGCACAATGGACAAAAAGTTAGTTTGCATCTTGCACACAAGTAAGATTTGCTGTGGTAGGTCCTGGTCCCCGGGACGCAGCTCCTGACTAACGTGTGATGCCCGATACCCAGGAGCTGCTTTTTGCTCCAGGTCAACAAATGCTAATTTCGACCCTTGTGTTGCACAATTTTCCTTTCTACTATTGGAAATGATATGTCATTTTAATAAGATATCTCAAAATGGTGCTGTAAGTGGACCATTTCAACCTCTTATGCTAAATGTGTTCTCACTGGAAAATCCCGTGCTCACCTCAACACCCTTAAGATGGTTCAGTGTTGCTCGCACTAATAGGGGGGAAATAATAGCACACTGCCAATGAGAAAAATCACCAGCCTCTGCTAACCTTCAATCACACTCACTTATTTTCCCATTCTCACACTCATTTAACCATCCCTGCATGATTATACAATAGTCCATTCATTCATATACAACTTATGCATGCATCCATCCATACATTATCACACTATCATATGCCCTTAGCTTTCATTCCTTAATCTTCTGAATCTTTTATCCCTCTAGCACCATAATCTTACTCATTCATATTAATTCATCCACCCTGCCTGCACTCGCTCTCCACTCTGTCTTCTTTCCCCTGAACACATCTCACCATCTGCTTAAATGTGTCTGTGTGCATGAATTCATATACTCCTTTCACTATACAGCAACCAAAACTTGGCTTTCTCACTGTTTTGGATAAGCATGAGTGACTCTACTTTTTGAACAAATATTGCGCTAGAGCTTTGTGTCGTTATCTGCACTTGTTATTATCCGAATTTTGATTTTCTACGTTTATTGCTTCACTGTCTACATATAATAAATGTACAACCCCCACTACCACCATATTCCCTATGTGAGTCCCCCATCTGCATCACACGAAGGGCAAATGACCCGCTCTTGCGGGGATGCCGGGTTGGGCGGGCCGGGGGCGGCCAGAAATCATGGGAGGGGCTACGCCGACAGGAATTTGGAGGCGCCAGGTGGAATTAGTTCCACAGTAGGGGGGCAGGCATGTTTTGCAGGATGGGGGCCGGCAGGAGAGCACAGTGGTGCGAAATGCCCCATAAAAGGGGTGCAAGAGTGCAAAGGAGCACAGTTCTCTGCCTTACGCTGGGGGATTTCGTGCTGCTGTATTCCTGCCATCTAGACCCGTGCCATCGACCGGCCTGCATAGGAGCTCTTTTGAGTACTGGTTTCCGGACCTGATCCCTTGCTGTGGCTGTCCGTCGTGTCGGTGCGTTCCAGAGGAAGAGGGTCGGGAAGCTGTGAGCGCGCCGGCTCAGGCAGAGGGATGTGGTAAGGGGGGGTTTGGGAAGTGTGTCTGAGGTTGAAGAAGGCAGGTCCGGGCGGTGGGAATTGGCGGTAGGGGAAAGGGGGGGAGTGCTTTAGTGTTTTTGTAATATTGTGGTGGGGGTGTGTTTGAAAAATACAGGATAGGATCGTGTGTGCGGAGAGTGCGGGGGAAGGGCCAGAGATACTGATAGTGTCAGGCAGGGAAAGGTTGCATCATGGCAGGAGAGTATACTTGTGATTGCAGGATTCAGGCAAGGAGAGGTCACATTAAAGCATGATCAGGCGGGGAGAGGTTGCATATTAATTGGAAAACAGACGATGACCTAGAATGTATTAAAGAAAGTGTTACCGAGTGGGAAGAGGTTGTATATTAGTTTTAAGACAGACGGTGACCAGGAATATATTAAAGAAAGTGTTTGTTAACGTTTGCTGTGCCTTTAAGGCACACGTCCGCCAAACATGGGGGTGTAGTTAATGACGACGAGTTGGGGGGAGGAGTGTGGGCGCTGAGGCGCCAGTTCCTGTTTGCATCCGAATAAAGCAAGTTGCATGTTTAACGCTCCACCGGCTCTGCGTCCTCCTTATTGCGTAGGCCCAGCCAGGGCTACATCTGGCAACAAAGGTCTTCTCCCGCAAGCCGGTGTCCATACCTGCGGGTGACTCCCACCGCGCGTCCTCCTCCCACACGAGTGATTCCCACTGCGTGTCCTCCTCCTGCATACGCGGCTGTGCCGCCTCCTCCTGCCTCCATGCGACTGCCTACAGCTCTCCAGCCACGGCGATCCCGCCGTACTAAATCCGCCCAACAACGGGCACCAGCCCTTCAGCGACAGCGATCCCGCCGGGCCACGCCTGCCCATAACTGAGTGCCAGCCCAAGACAATGCTGGTGTTCCCGACATACCGGCAGACCCAGGGGGCGGAGCAGCCCACGTGACAAAGGATTGCTGCATATACCCACACCGGCACAAGGGTTTCCTCCAGCGCGGGTGCACCCATACGGTGTCATTGCTCACCCGCCCCTCGCACGCGAAGCAAGCGGGCGGCCACGACAACGAGGAGCGGCCCCACCTGCCGCGGATATGCCACGGCATTTTCTCCACATGCCCGACAAGGTCAGTGCAATCACTTTGGTGGCCCACAAGACCACAGACAGGGCATCCTCCTGTGCCTTCCCAGAGCCCGCAGGATCACCGGAAGTGCACAATTCACGCGCACCATGCCCAGAGGACCTGGCATTATACACTTTGAGATGACCCTCTCTGCAAGCCCTATGTATTCTCTTGCTTGACATTTTTGAACCTCTATCAAGAGGGACAGAGCCCAAAGTTGCCCGCCCACCACTGGTTCACAGCCCACATGTTCCCCAACACGGGTGAGTCTCCTCCACCTGCTGAGTGGGATAGAACTGCTGCCATGAGTAACCAAGCCTCCCCGACCCCTGTGCGCAGCATGAAATCCATATAGTTGCGCATGCCCATTCCTTTCTCCATGACTCCTCAAGCTAATAAAGGCCCTTGGTGGACCGAGTGGATGGAGGACTTTTACAACTTCGTTAGCGGGTCTGGAGATGGAGACTCGCCTCACTTACGGGACGTTTTCCTCAAATTAATGGGGGGGTGAAAACAATCGTTAAAGCAATCCCCACAGTAGACCAACCTGTTTTTGCCTCCCTCATTGCTGCACTCGACAGGCTGCTGATCATTGAACCCAACCGAGACAATGAAAAATACCTCTTTAATCAATGCTCGCAGAAGCCGCATGAGACGGTAGATGAGTATATAACTCGCCTGAGGGTCAAGAGGGCACACTGCCAATTCGATGTTTTTTCCCTGGATGAAGCCATACGCCTGTGCATCATTGAAGACTGCCTATCACCCACGCTTAAGAAACAACTGCTAAAAAAACCTCACCATCCCAGAAGTCAGTGAACTTGCCAGGATCTTCGAAAGGGTAGACGCCCAAGCTGCATCGATGGCAGGCATGCCTACACCAAAGCACAACACCACCGAGCTCATCGCTGCAGTCCAACAACATATCCCACGGCCGGGAGACAGCAGTGTTAACCTTTACAGACAGCCCAACCAACAAACGCCCAGACAACAGAGATAGTGCTACCGATGTGGTATGGCGTTCCTACATTCGGGGTCCTGTCCGGCTCTGTCACAAAGGTGTGCCAACTGCAGGAGAGAGGGCCACCTCCAATCCGTTTGCAGAGAAGGAAAGCCATTCCCCACCATGAGACCCCAGGCGCCCACAAGGATGCCATTATAACCACAGCAACCCACGCACCAAGATGCCCCCGAAAATCGACAGCTGGGGCATCAGACTGCAGGAGTACAATTACGACATCGTGCACCGGCCAGGGGGAGACCTGAACCCGGCAGACAGACTACCTGTCCCACCACCCTGCGGGCCCTACCGTCTCCCGAGTGGGTGATGTTGCCTGCACTGACTATTCGGCTGCTAGCTCCCTCCCGCCCGCCCTTTCCCTGGACACAGTCGCGGCCACGTTCGCTGCAGATCCGACTACCGTTCTTGCCATCAGCCTTACGAACACCAACAAATGGAAAGACTACAGACGAGCAATGCTGGCGCTCCCGGGGGTGTGCAAGGAAGTAATAGAGAGGCTGGCGAGGGTGCAGTCCAAACTGGCCGTCAAAGACCACAACATACTCCTGAGAGGTTGTTGAATTGTCATTCCTGCCACACTCCGGGCGGACGTAGTCCGAACTGCCCATGAGGGATACAGGGGAGCCGAAAACAATTACGCTGCCATGTCTGGTTCCCCTTTCCGGACTCACTGGTCAATGAGTGGATCAAGAACTGCCTGGCATGCCAATGCACAGCACCGGCCGAACCACCAGTGCCCCTGCAACTCACACAAATCCCGGAACGGCTATGGGAGAGAGTGGCCATCGACTTCTACAGACCTCTGAAATCCAGGGAGTACTTCCTTCTCCTCATCGACGAATACTCTTGATTCCCCATTGTTAAGAGACTGACCACCACCGCCTCCCCCCCAGGTGGCAGCCACCCTGCATGAGGAACTAAGCGAGTGGGGTATCCCGAGGGTGATCAAGTCCGATAACGGACGAGGTTCTTGTCCAACAGCCCATGGTAAAGAAGACAGACTCTTGGTTTGCCCCGAACCCCATGTGCGTCACGGCTGTCAAAGTGATGATGGTGACGGCCCAAAACTTAAGACAAAGCAATCACGAGAAACAGCTCCCTCTTCAAACATTATGTCAAAACTGAAGACTGTAAATCTCCCGCAATGGAACCTGATCCAGTGCCACAGGAGCCACAAGATGACCTATGGGGCCCGCCAGGAGGGGACTTGAGCCAAGGCAGAACCTTGGTAGACCAGCCAGGAGAAGGAGAAATGGGCGACCGCCAAAGCAGACCCCAGCGAGTGACGAAGAGACCGTTACGATGGGTTTAGGAATGTTAGCCCAGATCTTTGAACATTTGTCTGCCAAACATGGGGGCCTAGTTAATGACGACGAGTTGGGGGGAGGAGTGGTGGCGCTGAGGCGCCAGTTCCTGTTTGCATCCGCATCAAGCAAGTTGCATGTTTAACACTCCACCGGCTCTGCGTCCTCCTTATTGCGTAGGCCCAGCCAGGTCTACAGTGTTACCGAGCCAGGGCGGGGAGAGGTTGCATTTATGCACAAAAACTAAACAAGAGCCTACTCGGGGAGAGGTAGCATTTTTTATAAATAAACGAACAAAAAACAATTAAAAGGGCAAGCATCACATACTGCGCAGTATAAAGAAATAGGTTAATTTTAAAAGTGACCTCCGCCAGAGTGGTGGGGCTGGGAGACTAGCAACAGTCTTAGGACACCAAAGGGATTGCTGACAGTTTTTCAAGCGTGGGGGGGGGGTGAGGTGGCACATTTTGGCACAAAGAAAACATAAGCACTAACCAGGTGCACATTTTTGCCACGCTAAGTACTGCACCAATAGGTGTTGTGGGTAAAAAGTATGGATCCTGGTAAATTAGCTGCCCTGATTACAATGATGCAGGGCAAGGATCTGGATGCCATCATGGCTTATAAGAGAGGAGGCAAGAGTGGAGGAAAGTCCAAGAAGGGCCAATGTGGCCCGAAGGGTGGCATTTCCCCAGCAAAGAAAAGAAAAAGCAGCAAAAAGAGGGGCGCCTACAGCTTGGTTCGCCAGTAGTGGTGGTGGTGGTAGTGACCCCCACAGCAGCCGTTGGTCCAGTCCCAAGTGAACCTGCGGGGGAGGAAGGATCAGCTGGTACTGGTCAGCAGGGGATAAATGCACTGGGCCAGGGGGAGGCAGTCAGGGGGAGCACCACAAGGGCAAGGATGCCATCCAGCAGGGGGGGGGGCATTGGTGACACGGAAATAACCCATGGGGATGGAACAACACCCAGAATAACCCATGTGGAATAGGCAACTGGCAGGACCCCGGGTATGGCTGGGGGGCACCAGGGCCTTAGAATTTGGGTGGAGGAGCCGGAGGGCAAGCAGGGGGTATTTATGGAGGATGGCAAGGAGGGCCACAACAGCAGCCATGCCTAGAGTCATCCAGGGCACCCTGGCCTCAGGCGGATGGCCCCTCTGGAGGAGGGGACATAACGGCACCACCCACCCAGGAAGGGCCGAACAACAGATGGGGGGCAAGTGCTGCCTCAACAGGAAGCGGGAAGGCTGGAGAAATGGGGGTGCAAGTGACAGGGCAAGGTACAGGAAACCCACCGAAAACAGCAACAGGGGAAACGCCAGGAGGGGCCAGTAACACAAACAGTATGGGGGGTGAGAAAGTGGCACCAGGGGTACCTTCGGGGGGCGGTTGTGTTGGACCCCTCTCCTGGCACAGGCACTAACACCAGGTATGGTCACATGGCACGTGTCGCTGGACACTAAGGATAACATTTGGAAGGATAAATACATTGATATATTTTCATTGTTTGATTACAGTAGAGTAGAGGAGTGCAAGGTCTCAAAGGGGAAAGGAAAGGGGGAAGGAAAGGATAGGAAATTCCTTGTGCAAAAGTCTCCAATTAATTGGCCAACTAGTTTTGCTATATTTTCCGCAATGCGAAGTTGTGGTCCTATCATCACCTGGTGTTATTTATGTACCATGACTGTGCTTTTGGGGCTTTGTAGGTATATGATGAAAGGTTCAGGAAGGCCAAGGCAGGGAATGCGCAAATGGACTGGGGAACCAGGCAATGGTTCAGTGGTTCGCAGCACGCACGTCCAGCTAAAGTTTTGGGACCATGAGACAGACGCAACCCTTTCGGAGCAGCATGGGATCAGGAGATATGAGGGGAGTCTGTTTTGCCTATAATAAAATAACCCGTGCAAGACCAGTGTGCAAATTCAAGGACATCTGCTCATTTTGTGGGATGCTCGGGCACGGGGAGGCCAAGTGTACAAAGAAAAACAAAGAGCATAAGTAAACCGAATTCTACTTTGACAAGTGCATACCAATAGGGTGTTCAATATCATGTTCGTACTTTGAGACATTCAGCACATTTCTGGAGTGGGCAACAAAGAGAAAATGTAAGCGAGCCCAAGTGCCTTATAACAAGGACCATTTTTTTTTATGGGCCCGGTGGGATCAGATCAGTGCAGAAGGGCTCTGGAGGCATTGCAGAAAGTGACAGAGGAACTGGGAGTGCCACTAGCAGAGGAAAAAACAGAAGTACCTATGACATCACTATGTTCTTTGGGCATCGAAATAGACACAGAGAAAGGAAGCAGTGGCAACTTGCTTGCAGGCAAAGAAGGTGACCTTTTTTCAGCTACAAAGCCTGGTGGGACAGCTGAACTTCGCCCTACGGATTATCACACGGGCAGATCATTTTTCGTGGAAATCGCAGGAGCCATATTAGGATTGACAAAAACACACCATCATTCAAGGCTTTCCAGAGAGCTAAAAGATGACCTGGTGATCTGGGACACCTTCCTGGCCGAATTCAGTGGGGTATTGGTGTGGCCAGTGGAGGGAAAAAACAGCAAGCAAATAGGCGTCCACACTGACGCTGCGGGTATCATGGGCTGTGGGGCTATTCTGGGAAATAGATTGAGCTGACACCAGTGGCCGTACAGTTGGACAGACAGTGGCTTAACAAGGAATATCACATTTGTGGAACTATACACCATAGTAGTGGCAGTAGAAATTTGGGGAGCAGATCTGAATGATAAGCATGTGATGTTCGGACAGCCTGTCTGTGGAGTTTTCCATTAACAGTCAAAAGGCGGCATGCTCCATGGTTTTAAGATTACTAAAGAGATTGGTATTGTCATGTTTAAAAAAACAATGCGCGCTTTTAAGCAAAACATGTGGCAGGTATTTATAATAACTCGGCTGACGCCTTGTCTGTTTTAAATTACAGGAGTTCTAGCGGTCTATGCCCACAGCAGCCCCAGCAATTATACCATTTCCAGAGACACTAATGGTGTTTGGTTCTGCTGATTGAGGGATCTGTATCACAGAAAACACAAAAAACATATCTAAAGTCTTTCAAGGAATTGAGTGAGTTGTGACGCAAACAGGGTTTGGTGGACATATTCCACAGGGAGAGCATAAGGTAATTCATCTGTCATGTCCGTGGCCAAGGGGTATCAGTAGGGGCGGCCAGAACAAAAATAGCCGCCATTGGGTTTTTGGCAGGGCTAAAAGGTAGAGCACCCCCTTCCACAGATCCTGCAGTAAAAAAGGCACTGATAGGGTGAAGAAGATAGGCGTCTGGAAGGGGGACAGCAGACGACCTCTGGCTCCAGAGAAACTGCCCTCAATCGTGGGGCACCTGAAGGATATTTGTAGGGATGCATGGGAAGTGGCTTTGTTCAGGGCAGCATTTCTCACTGCTTTCTTCGGTGCATTCAAGATAGGGGAACTGGTGGGGGCTTCCAGAACAGATAGAGCAGGGGTTGGCCTGTGAGGACCTGTCAAGGGTTGGGGATGACCAAATACATCAATGGCTGAGAAAATACAAAACAGATCAGGAGGGATCTCATTAAGAAGGCAGGCCAAAGCAGAAATCTGCCCGGTAAGGTTGTTGGGAGCATTCCTGGCCCTAAGAGGGGAAGAAGGAGGTCCCTTGTTACAACATAAGGATGGATCGTGCCTCTTTAGATTTCAATTCAGGAAAGTCTTTGTGACAGCTCTGGAGGGAGTAGGGCTTTGTGGGGATAGGGTTCAACACTCATGCCTTCCGGATTGGGGCAGCCACCACCGCAGCCAGGTTTGGGTGCAAGGAAAGTGAAATTAAGGAAATTGGGCGGTGGAAGTCCAGGGTTTACAAAGGGCACATCGGGCCCCACTTGGAATGTTGACAGGGGTCAGCTGAGGGAAGAAATGGGGGGACAGGACGGTGAGATTATGTGTAGTGCCAAGGAGACGAGGGTCTCCACCGGCAGTGATATTATTAAAATGTCTAACATACTCTCTTGTGTCTACATGTGTAGGGCGGATGGCGAAGCCAGTGATGTGGGTCATCGGGGCACTTGTTCATAAAGAGAATGGAGCGGAGAGTGGCAGAGTGGACGGATTTGTTGTTGGGCGCGGCAGAGTTTGACATTCACCGGATTGGTGCAGGAGGTTTGAAGGTACACCAAGTTGGTCAGGTGTTGGATGAGAAGAAAAGAAAGAGAGCGCTGCCAAACCCAGATTTGGTGATGTTGCACGTACAGGGCAATGATTTGGTACAGCGTGGGAGAAGGGCTCTCATCATGCACCTATTGTTACTGTTTGGCTGGTTTGGACAATTTTGCCCGAAGGCATTGCTCGCGTGGTCGCAAATTGTACCACGGGTGAACTGGGGGCCAGCAGTGCCTTCGCACCATTTGAACATTGCAGCACAGAAAATGAACAAGGAGATGGCCCGGCTTGCTGCATGTTATGGGTGCCTACGGATCATTGAGAATTAACTATTTAGTAGACCAGAGATTTGTCATCATGACGGGGTGCACCTGTCTGAAGGGGCACTAAACTATTATTGCAGAACTTTTTGGCAGTAATGAGAACATTTGTGCGTGTTGGAGGGGCACGGACCGGTGAGTCCACGCCCCTGTGGCGGGTGGGGGAGGACCACAGAGACATTGGAATTCCCTTCCGAGGGGACTCCGGAGCTGGAATCATGGGAAGGGTAGGGCGCAGTATGCCCCCCGGCCGAATTCATGGACAGTTGCTGGGGGGTTCCGGTGGGGGAGAGTGTGTGGGGGCGGGGTCAGCAGGCAAGTTGGATAATGAAGGGTCAGCTTCCTGGGATCGCCCCCCACACAGAGCAGGGCATGGTGGGGAGGGGATAGGGTCTCGCCGCAATGCGCTGCCTTGAAGGGCAGACGGCTTGGTCCGCTTGGACCACTTGTTAGTATTAGGAGATGATTTATTGTTATTTGTGATGTTTGGTTTTTTAAGTCGCATTTTTGTTTATAATGTTTGATGTAAGGAATACAAATGTGGCCGATATGTCATCTAAAAAGAGAAGGTGTCAAGTGTGTTTTTCATGCCCCAGCATGTCTGTGATGCTGGAAATACATTGGAGGGACAGGGCCTCCTTGTCCTTGTCCTGTAGTCCTTTTTCATATATGTTCTGTATTGTTTTCTGCCCAGGAGTCCATGTGGGACTCCTGGCAGTGCAGCTCTTCCTCTTTTTGGTTTGGTGTGCAGACCCTTGGGATACCCTTATGGCAACCATGGGTGAGGGTACAACCCTGTACCCCTATTGTATGTTTTTGGGCACCTGTGTGTGGCCCACAGAGCAGGGTATGGGCTGGTGGCAGCTCCATTCTGAATTTGACAGGTGCTCTGAGTATCCTCCATTTTGGAATACCCAGGCCCTGCAATTGGAATCAGTTGATTCCTGATAGGAGACACGATGGCCCCTGTGGCCTTTTGCTTTCTATTGCCTGTTACCTTGTTTTTCCCAAAGTCCTGGGAAGCCCTGACTCTGTCCCTTCACCCTGACTGGCTGTTGGGTGTAAGTTCCATATATGGTAGTGTGAGGAAGTCCAGGCCAGACTGGCTGGAGCCTTCCCGATGACTGTATGTTGTCGGTACGCCCGTGGGTTGGGACCTGGGTGAATGGAGTATGTGACCAATATGCACTTCTTGTTATGGGTGTCTGGTATCTAATGTTTGACACAATGACTGACCCTGCCCGAAACTGGTATGAATAAAGTTTGGAGTGCTGAATGGCAGAGTGCTTGTCCGAATCCACATTCCGTATTGTGAGTGTCTGGATGGAGAAGAATGGCCTGAATGCACTGTGAGCCTGATTGGCTGCCTGACTGCCTGAATGCCCTTCTAAATGACTGGTTGCCTGGGTGTGACGCAGCAGTGTGAATGGGAGATCAACGGTATATATCTGGGGGCCTCCCACTGATGGAAATCGATCAGAAGCTGAAGTTGATATTTAATGCTTAACCTTGAAGCCCACTGGAAGAAGAAGAATTGCTGATGATGTCCTTCACCAATGTGAAAGCTGCTGTGCCTTCAAGGAACTGATCCAAGAGAGGACCTGGCTAGGAGACCTCTTCCCGAGCTACGAGGGACCATTGTGCACCAGCTAACCTTTGCCGAAGCGCCCTCGAAGTCATTCCTCGAAATGCTGCTGGCCAGAGATGGGGACTGCCGTGGAATCACGAAGCAAAGCGCCCGGACATTGAAGTCCATCACGGTCGACGACCACTGTCGCCGACCGGAGCCGCAGTGCTCTTTTGCCTAAGAACACTTTGAACAAAGGATCGTCGACGAGCACCGCCAGGACCGGAGCTGCTGCCTCAACGCCCTTGTTCACCATTTCCTGATGGGATCTCGATGATCCATGGCTCCTGCATTAAAGGGAGCCGCTTAAGAAGGATCCGTCGACGACCCGATGTCGAACTCTGTTATTCCAGGTACATTGGGGTGGTAGAACCTTTTAAGAGGGAAATAAGACTCTATTAGACAATATATGGACTGGGCTTGTGTTTTATCTTTATTTACAGGTTGCCCAGGTGGGGGGATCCTCACACAGAACTGTGCCTGATGGTAGGGGCCCATTATTCTGCCAATTGTCTAAATCCTTGCTTTCCTCCTATGTCTATGGTTAGTACCTTTTACTATATTGATTTGTATGCTATTTGAACTGTTTACAGTTGATGCATTTTAATGGAATCAGAGCAATAGTGGTACCACACAGAGCCTGTATATATTTACCATTCTCCAACATGGGGTCTGGCATGGATTCACATGCTCATGAATATTCCCAGTCTTCAGGCTGGGAATCCTCGGTAAAAGAAAAAATCAGTTTCAGTTTATTTTCTGAACTGTCTTTCTACTAATAACCAATCACTGGTCTCTGGGTCATACTGCCCCCAACCAATGACTGTCCTCTACCTAAGCCCCTCCTCTGGCAGCCATCTTCTGATTTTTACCGCAAGTTCAAGTGTTGGGAGTCCTCGTGCTTTAGCTCTTGAGCTTTTACTGCGTGTTGTGTTTTCCCAAAGAGTTTACTCTTTATTTTCCAGTCAAATCGAGCCTCAAGTTCCACCGTTTCATGTTCCGGTTAACGGAGACCCGTTTTGGAAATTTCTAAGGCCCTCAAGGGTGAATTTTCGTCGAATTTAACTTCTTAGAGGATTCCGGAAGATCTTTGAGGCCTACCCTGTGTGGACATGGCCCAGGACAAAGGAGACTCGACGCCTGTTGGATCCAAGCTGTTTAGGATCTGCCCAGGATGTGGACTACAGAACGTCTTCAAGGAAGATGAGCACTCCCGGTGCCTCTACTGCCTTCATGCTGACAAGTCGCACGTGGAGGAGGACTATGTGTTCTGCAAGAACATGTCTGCCCGGACCATGAAGGACTGTCGTACACGACTCGCTAACTGGCTGGAGGCGAAGAGCCCAACAGCAGGTGAGAAGAAGAAGTCCGAGTGGTCTTCTAAGACCTTTGACGGCGATGGGGGCCCAACAGAAGGCAAAGCACCGCGAGTCCGCGGGCAACGGGAGGGCCGTTGGTTTGGGCTCCTCGGCTGCTAGGCAGGGCGAGATTTCACTGA
Organism: Ambystoma mexicanum; assembly: GCF_040938575.1. Lineage (NCBI taxonomy): Eukaryota > Metazoa > Chordata > Amphibia > Caudata > Ambystomatidae > Ambystoma > Ambystoma mexicanum. The sequence continues at coordinate 1,199,021,401 of NC_090925.1, forward strand.
CGCCGTCAACCACGAGCCAACTCTCCGGCTCGGTGAAAAGGAAGTCGGAGAACCCGGGTAAGCTTCGGGAGAATCCCCGGCAGGTCCTGATGGAGAAAGCCAAGGGGGAGCAAGGCGGTGACCCTGCCCCCAAGGTGAAGGCCTCAGACGCGCCCAAGGTCATGAAGGCCCAGATTTACCCGGCTAAGGCCTTGATTAAGGGAGTCGTGGCGGCCCTGGCAAAGCCTGCGGAGGCGACCCCAGTGGAGACGACTTCCAGGCCTAGAGTTTCTCTACCGTCCCGGAGGGTATTGTCTTTCCAGCCTATCGAAAAGACCGCTGTGAAACCCTGGGATGAGAAAGAGGGGGGGCGAGGTAGCCCTAACGGACTCAGATACCTCTTCCGAGGACGAACTGTCTGTCATCAAGGCAACCCTGGACAAGAGGTTCGAGGAGAGGGCCAGCGGGAAGGATCCCAACAAGGCGGACGTAGAGGGAGACGGTGGAGCCAAAGAAGAACGGCAGATCAATGAGGAACGGGACACCACACCGCTGCTGGCACTCCCGTCGCAACCGATGCCACAGCCGACGGACAGGCAGGATGACATTTTGCTGGCACTGCAGACCCTGTGCACCGAGATAAGGACGAGGCTACCCTTGCCTCCGGTGGATGATCCAGCGGCGCCTTGACCGTTGGAGAGTCCTCCACCCGAGCAGAAGTGAGTCCATCCTCCCCCACCCTTCCATCCTTCACCTCCATCCCGCCCACCGAGGGATGAGATGTAGACAGAGACAGCGACAACGGGGACAGACAACAGGGGTGACGACGGGACGGATCTCCCATCACCCTCTCCCCGGGCTTCCCCTCCCGACGAAATTGGCTCCTTTCACGCCATGATCGCCAGGGCATCGGAGCTTTTCCAGCTAGGCCCGAAGAGCAGAAGAAGGAGGGGTTCCTCTACCAAGGACGGGAGGCCAAGAGGAAGACCGTCCTCTCAGCACTGTTACTGGACGACATCTGGGACGAAGGACTGTCCGTTCTGAAGAACCTGTCCATGGCCCCTGTGAAGAGGGACCGGTACGAAAAGAAGTACCGAGACCCAGACTCCGTGCCTATGTGCCTCAGGGTACAGATGTCCCCAGATTCAGTGGTCTCCGCGGCGGCCAAGAAGAAATCGGCAGGGGCCACGGCATCAACTTCCACGTCTCCACCAGACGCCAAGGGGAAGAAGCTGGACGCCATGGGACGACGGGTCATCTCGTCGGCAGCAACGACCATCAAGGCGGCCAAAGCCCTCGCGATTATGGCCCGATATGACAGGGAGCTGTGGTTTAAGATTGCTCCCCTCCTGGACTTACTCCCAGACGACAAGGAAGGCGAGGTGGTGTCAGACCATGCCATCACGGTGGCCACGGACATCGCTGACACCGGGTTTCACCAGATGGGCAATGGCATTTGCCTTTGCTGGCGCAGTTGGCTCAGGGCCACCGACTTCCATCAGGACGTGCAGACCAGGGTACTGGACATGCCCTTCGACGGGAACAACCTGTTCGGCAAGGCAGTGGACGAGTCACTGCAGGCCATCAAGGCGGACACCCAGACGGCCCGGGCCTTGGGCTCTCTCCATCAGTGAAGGCCGTCCTTTCGGACCTCCGAAGGCAAGTCTCAGGGTGCCTCCCAAGGATTCGGTGATAACTCCTCATCGTACCACCAGGCGGCCCACTCTTCGTCGCAGGAAGCCTACAGAGGCCGCAACAAGGCCGGTGGACACCATCGTCGTCGCCAAGGGGCCCAAGGTGGCAAGGCCTCGACGAAGCAAGACTGAACCGGCCGTGACGTCGGGCCCCCACCCGAGCACCCCGGTGGGAGGCCCATTGGTGAACTTCGTCAGCGTGTGGAAGTCCATCTCCACTGACCTTTGGGTGCTGGATGCCCTGGCCCGGGGGCACACTCTGGAGTTCCTAAAGAAGTGTCCCCATTTTCCACCAGTGGCCAGGAAGGAGAACCACATTCCACAGATGCTTCTGGAGGTACAAGCAATGCTAAAGAAGGGCGCGATAGAACTCGTCCCAAAGATGCTCTGGGGCTCCGGAGTATACTCGCTGTACTTCCTCGTCCGAAAGAAGACTGGCGGCTGGTCCCATTCTAGACCTCCGCTGCCTCAACAAATTCATAAAATCTCAGAAGTTCCGGATGGTCACCCTCCAGCACGTGCTGGGACAACTGGAGGAAGGCGACTTCCTGTCATCGCTGGACTTGGAGGATGCCTACTTCCACATCCCCATACACAAAGGACATCGAAGGTTTCTGCGCTTCATGATCCAAGGGCGGCACTATCAGTTCAAGGCACTGCCCTCCGGTTTGAAGTCGGCACCAAGGGTCTTCACCAAGTGCCTGGCCCCGATGGCGGCGCGGCTGCGCCTGCAGGGGATCCAGGTCTACCCCTATCTGGACGATTGGCTCATCCGAGCGAAATCAAGAGAACTCGCCGTCGACCACACAGCGAGGACCATCCGCCTGCTCACGGAACTGGAGTTCTCGATAAACTGCTTGGTGCCGTCACAGGATGCCCTATTCCTGGGAGTCAGACTGAACACGGTGGCACGGCTAGTCCGACGATGGGGCAGTCACCAGATAGATCTGTTCGCGACAGCGATGAACACCAAGTGCCGGAGGTTCGCCAGCAGGTTTCCCCAGCCGGGGATCATGGGCGATGCATTCTCCTTCCCCTGGGACGGCCTGTTCCTCTATGCGTTCCCACCGTTGCCATTGCTTCTGCGACTCATCAGTCAACTCAGACGGTCCCGGTGCAGTATGATCCTCGTTGCACCGGCGTGGCCGAGGCAGATATGGTTCCCGGACCTTCTGGACATGTCAGCGTCCCCCCCCAGTCAGGCTACTGATGGATGCAGATCTTCTCGCCTGGGAAGGAGGCGCGATCCTGCATCACGACCCAGGATCGCTGAACCTGCAGGTCTGGCTCCTGCAGCGCTAGAGTTCGGAAGCTACGATATCCCGGAGGACTGCAAGGAGGTACTTGCCAAGGCCAGGGCGTCCTCGACTCTTAAGTGCTATGGACATAAATGGAAGAGGTTTTCTGTCTGGTGCCGTGCACAGAAGATCAACCTATGTGCAAACTACAGTTTTTTGACCTGGCAACAAAGGAAGCTGCGTGTGAAGCCTTGGAGAACGAGGAGGTGTATTGTGCGGTTGACCTGGGAAGCGAGAGAGGAACGGTGCCCAAAAGAGGGTCGCGATACGAGGGCGACCGAATAAAGGAAGATGGCTGCCGGCAGACAGTGAAAAGACAAATGGACCTGCTGCGGGCGACAGAGAAGCAGAGGCAACCCAGGTCAATGAGGCGCCGTCTTGGAAGTTATGGGACCCCTTGCAGCACAAGAAATACGGGCGGTGCAGGCACGATGTGCAGTACACTAAATGTGTACTGAGTATAAGAGTCGGACGAGACTAGAGAGTGAGTGCCTCTCCGAAACGAGAGGAAGCTGTGCCAGCATCGGCGAGAGTGAGGGACGGAAGCCGCGGGTCACATTGTGGCCCCGCTCCAATGCCAAACAAGTCATCGCGCTGTGCGGTGCGAACGTGCATGGGGCTGGACACAATGTATCCGCTTCAGTAACGAGCGGAGAAGTGGCCGCTGAGGGGGGCCCAGGAACAAAAGACAGTGTGCACGGCAGCATTAGGCTGAGCAGTGCACATAGTGCCCAGGACTGGCCTCAAGCAGGCACCAAGGGCACGGAGGACAAAGTGCCGGAAAATGGACACAGAAGTCGCCGGACACAGGTGTCGCCGGTAAGAACAGCGCATGAATCCCTGGGATCCTGGACAGCGGCCAGCCATGGTAAAAGGGGGGTGTGCCGCGCATTACCCGTGCAAAGAGTGGCACTGCAATTCCCCTCTCCCTTGTCTTCCCCTGCTGAGGCACTACTGTGGCTGCAGCTAGCCTCAATATCTACACCTGAGAACTGCACGCAAGACATGGCCCAAAGTTTCACCCAAGATCGGGCGTATCTAATGGTGCTGCAAGAAAGGGGCCAACTGACAGCCTTAACTGTGTGTACCAACATCAGAAAGTCGGATGCGATTGCGACACCGCTGGTGAACCGACTTCAGGAGAGAGCAGCTGAGTGGGTTCCCCCAAGCACCTCATAAGAGCAGTTCTACATCACACATCTGTCTAACCTGAACTTTGGAACTGAGCTGGTGCAGTGGTAACAAGGACACATTACAGATTATAGAAGAACAGTGCAAACGGGCGTATGAGGACAAGGGCTTCTCCCCAAGTGTCCCTGTGAATGCCCCCTTTCACCCCCCCGCCCCTGTGTGCCTGTGAATGCCCCCTCTCACCCCCCCTCCATGTGCCTGTGAATGCCCCCTCTCACCCCCCTGCCCCTGTGTGCCTGTGAATGCCCCCTCTCACCCCCCCGCCCCCGTGTGCCTGTGAATGCCCCCTCTCACACCCCCCACCACCTGTGTGCCTGTGAATGCCCCCTCTCACCCCCCACCCCCCGTGTGCCTGTGAATGCCCCCTGTCACCCCCCGCCCCCTGTGTGCCTGTGAATGCCCCTTTCCGACCCCCGTGTGCCTGTGAATGCCCCTTTCACCCCCTCCACCCCCCATGTGCTGTGAATGCCCCCTCTCACCCCCCGTGTGCCTGTGAATGCCCCCTCTCACCCGCCCCCTGTGTGCCTGTGAATAACCCCCTCTCACCCCCCCGCCCCCGTGTGCCTGTGAATAACCCCCTCTCACCCCCCCCTGCCCCCCGTGTGCCTGTGAATGCCCCCTTTCACCCCCCCGCCCCCTGTGTGCCTGTGAATGCCCCCTCTCACCCCATGTGCCTGTGAATGCCCCCTCTCACCCCCCCGTCCCCCCATGTGCCTGTGAATGCCCCCTTTCACCCCCCCGCCCCCCGTGTCCCTGTGAATGCCCCCTCACACCCCCACCCCCTGTGTGCCTGTGAATGCCCCCTCTCACCCCCACCCCCCGTGTTGCCTGTGAATGTCCCCTCTCACCCCCCGTCCCCCGTGTGCCTGTGAATGCCCCCTCTCCCCCCCGTGTGCCTGTGAATGCCCCCTCTCAGCCCCCGTGTGCCTGTGAATGCCCCCTCTCACCCCCCCACCCCTGTGTGCCTGTTGAATGCCCCCCCTTACCCACCGCCCCCCCGTGTGCGTGTGAATGCCCTCTTTCCCCCCCGCCCCTGTGTGCCTGTGAATGCCCCCTCTCACCCCCCCCGCCCCCAGTGTGCCTGAGAATGCCCCCTCTCACCCTCCCCCCGTGTGCCTGTGAATGTCCCCTCTCACCCCCCTCCCCCGTGTGCCTGTGAATGCCCCCTCTCACTCCCCCGCGTGCCTGTGAATGCCCCATCACCTCCCCCTCTCCCTCATTCTTAGCACTTACTCTTATCATGGTCCCTCACCCCTGATAATAGCTTGTCTGTCCCCCACTGTTTTCCCTTTGTTTTCTCCTCCCTCACCGTCTCCAGCACTACCTTGGTTCAGTCACTGACCCTTAAGATAGTCATTGTTTTGTTACCTCTCCCTTCCCTCTCTCCCACCCTCCCCGTCCCTCCTCCCCCTCCTCTTGTCACTCTTGCACTGCAACAATTGTCGTCAGGCATAGTAATGCTACTGCTAGTTTTGTCTCCTTTTTTTCCTTCCGCGCCTCTCCCTTATTTGTTTCATGCATTTGTACTATCTGCTATGATATGACCATTTTTTTCACATTCTGATTTGTTTCAAGGACCTGTAAGAATGTAAATGTATTTCTCCCTTGTTCCCCTCCCTCCTTGAAGCGCTTTGAAACACATTGTGTATAGGCGCTATACAAATAAACAATCATTCATTCATTCATTCATTCAACCCTCTATGGATTACAGCCCCTCAAGTGCTGCCGTACTTGCTGTTGCTGGCCAAGGCTGGGCTGGCGCATGCATCCATCAAAATTCATCTGACGGCTATCTCCCGCAACACCAGAACTCCGGGCGGTCCTCGCGGTGGTCGCACCGCCTGGTGAAGGTGTTCAAGAAGAGACTGTTCCGCTCATTCCCGCTGGTGAAGGCTCCGGCCCCGGCATGGGAGCTCAATGTGGTGCTGACCAGGCTCGTGGGCCCTCCATTCGAGCCTTTGCATTCGGCGCCGCTGAAGTTCCTATCGTGGAAGACAGCGTTTCGTGTGGCCATCACCTCCGCACGACGAGTGGGAGAGATCCAGGCCCTCTCCTGTAAACCTCCATACCTGACATTCGACGAGGCGAGGGTAGTGCTGAGGACGCACCCCTCCTTCATGCCCAAGGTGCCGTGGGACTTCCATCTCAACGAGCCCTTAGTGTTACCTGTTTTTTTCCCATCGCCTTCGTCGCCGGCTGAGAGGTCTTTCACTCGCTGGATGTAGCTAGAGCGCTGAAGTTCTATGTGGACCGCACAAAGAGTTTTTGTAAGACATCACAGCTGTTTGTGAACTTTGGCGCTGTGAACCAAGGGAAGGCCCTCTCCAAGGCTTCCATTTCCAGATGGCTCTCCGGCTGCATCATGCACTGTCACCGGTTGGCAAACCAACTGTTGCCCGGCCATCCTAGAGCCCATTCAACCAGAGCGATCTCTGCTACTACGGCGTTCCTGTCTTGTGTGCCCCTGCTGGACATCTGCAGGGCTGCTAAGTGGAGGTCGACGTACACCTTCACGAGCTTCAACTGCATCGACCGGGATTCCAGGGAGGAGTCCAGAGTCGGCCAGGCAGTGCTGCGCAACCTGTTCGCGTGAAGGTGAGCCTGTTGAGGAGGTAAGAGATGCTTAATGTTGAGTTGTTGAATTGCTTAGTGTTGAGCCTTGCCACCTCCCGTGGTTGTGCGTGTGTGTACTGCAATGTATTCTTGTATTCATGAGCATGTGAATCCATGCCAGACCCCATGCTGGGGAAGGAACAAGTTATTTACCTGTAACTGTTGTTCTCCAGCATGGGTCTAGCATGGATTCACATGCAAACCCTCCCTCCTACCCCTCTGCGGCTCTTCTCTTGGTCCTACTGCCGTTTTACGTGCTACCAAATCCGAAGATGGCTGCCAGAGGAGGGGCTTGGGTAGAGGGCAGTTATTGGCTGTGGGCAGTATGACGCAGAGATCAGTGATTGGTTATTAGTAGAAAGACAGTTCAGAAACGAAACTGAAACTGATTTTTTCTTTTACCGAGGGTTCCCAGCCTGACGACGGGGAATATTCATGAGCATGTGAATCCATGCCAGACCCATGCTGGAGAACAACAGTTACAGGTAAGTAACTTGTTCCTTTTAGAATTGTCAGAGAACAAAGTGTGTTATTGTGATTGTGTTCATAACGTGAACCTTATTTATATAAAGACTTTGTTTTCACTAACATAGTTTGTGGACATTCCTTTGTGGGTGCTTGGGGACTACACTGTACTTAAGGACCAGCCCGCATCGACTCCTGAGAGCAAAGCCTTGATTGCTCATCCATTAATACCAACAATAGAGAATCTTGGCTGGGGTGCTCTGTGCCTCGACTCCGCCATATAGGGAGTAGGAGCACAGACACCCCCCTCCAGTCTTTACACTGGTGGCAGCGGTGGGATGCTAATGGTTTTAAGAATCAGTGTGTAACCGTGGCACTTACAAAATATCTACACTTTATTAAATTGAGGTTTAGTTGTGTATTAGATAACTACATTACAAGCAATGGACTCTATTGCAAATGGTAAATTGACTAGGATGAACATGGGGTTGTTATTGAATCTGATTCTGGGAATGCCAACACTCCTGCTGCCTATGTTCCAACCTTCAGGGAATTCCTTGGAACTTGAATTATTAAGGATGAAATTGGCCTTTGAATATAGAAAGTTGGAAACTGAAGCTGAACTTAAGAAAGAGGAGTTGGCACAGCAAGTGATACTCAAAGACAAGGACACTGAATGTCAGAGAATCCAGCCAGAGAAAGCTAAAGTGGAGACTTCAGCAAAACCCGGTGAAAGTGTTAGGTCCCCAGCCACCAAGTTTATGAAAAATTTGGTTGGTGTGTATGTGGAGGGTTCTGATATCCTCCAATGGATTGAAGCATTTGAGATGGCTTGTGAAATCCATGATGTTGATCAAAGAGATTGGGCTATGTGTGTGTTAAGCAGATGGCCTCAGACTGGATATGACTGTATTCTGAAACTGAGTGTGGAAGAAAGGGGTCAGTATGAGTGCACAAATTCTGCTTTGATTGCCAGGTTTGGCAAGACACCTACCCAATACTTTAAAAGGTTCAGGGATTTTAAGAAAAGAGAGAATGTGTCTTGGATTTCCTGGGTGAGTGCTGCACATATGAACATGATAGGGGGGTTTGATGGATACAAGGTGAACACTTTTGTTGAATTGTCCCACCTTTTGTTTTTTGAGCATTTTTCTGAAGCCTGTTCACCAGAGCTGCGTCAGTATGTGCTGGCCAGAACATTTTAGATCCCTTTAAGCTGGCCAGGCTGGCTGACACGTGGGTCACCCACCGGGTGTCCCCTAAGGATTCCAGTGGGAAGGACAAGGACAAAGAAAAGGTGAAGCCCGCGGGGAAAGGGCACGGGGTGTTGGCGGCCCGCTGGGGGCCAAAGCTGCTGGTCTGGATTGTGAGGTGAGCCACTTACTGCCGTGGGCCTTCAGCGTTGGGGGGTGTGAAGAGCCATCCTCCCACCCCTGGAAACCCCCCGGATTGGCCAACCTTTTGTAACTTTGGAGTGGACCCTCAGGGCCCCCTAGTTTATAAGACATATGATGGTGGGCCCACTTCGGAGCACAATTTCAGGAGCCCCAGAAGAAGGTATTTCTTCCCCTTTTTCCCCTCATCACCTATCGCAATCCTCCCTTCTTTCAAAGCTTTATGGTCCCCCGGTCCCAGTAGCTCACCGTAAGCCCATTATTGGAAGAAGATCGAGGAGAGGGTCTCTGTGTATGACCTTGGGGGTCACGCAGGGCAATGAACCACGGAATAGGACCCTATGTGGAAAGGGAGAGTCTTTGACCACTGTTTGCGAAGAAATGAGAGTCAAAGAGCGAGTTCTCCACACTTCTGGTCTGTTGGCAGGTCCCTCTGGGTCCTGTGGTACGGAGCTGATTCCTCTCCCAACCATCAGTCTGTTCAGCCCCTCTTTGGAAGGTTCTGCACATCCTGCCAACTTGCTTACTCCCGGTGGGGGTTTTAACAATGAGGCTTCTACTGACTTTTTGAACAAACTGTCAATCGGGTGTGAGAGGATTTCATCGGGCATCTCAAAGTTGACTGGAGGTTCTGTTATGCTGGCTCAACCCTCGGTTTTACCCTGTGCTCCCCTTTTGGAATTGGAACTGGTCCCCACTCATCCAAACCTGGGCCTAGAGTCAGGCCCCGACACCCAAATTCTGCAGTCGACACTGGACCTTACTGAAGCCCACTCATTCCCGCTCCCTGAGCATGTGACATTGGTTGCTGGAGACGTGGGCATAGTTTGTCTAGGTTTGGACCTGAAAGAATTGCCCAGTTGTCCACCAAGTAATGGGACTCACTTTTTGCCGGGGGTTAGCTTACTCCCTCCTCTCAACCCCAGCTGGCCTTCTAACCCCACTACTAAAGGAGAAATCTGTCCATCAGTCCCACCCCCCCCGGCTTTCACCAGTCCGCCAAGTTGCCCCTGTCATTTCTTGCTCTCAGAGCTGTCTGAGGTTAGAAATCTCCTACTTGGGCGGCAAGGGGGAAGGAGGAGTGGGGAGGGGAAGAATGTGTTCTTCAGGGGGTGGGCCGGGGTTCCGAAACCAGGTATGGGCAAGGGAATCAACCCCTCGCTTTCGGATCTTCCCCCTGTCTCTGTGGATATGTCCACCTCTTTTTTGAAGAGTGGACCAGAGGCGGTCATTCTCCCAGTATTATTCGAACGAAGGGAGACCATCGGGACCACAGGATCTTTAAACTCGAGGACTGAACCGCAGCATTGCCAAACCCCAATGGGAGAGCTCCGGGAAACCTGCGCCCAGTGGGGAGGGAGGTTGGCACCTTAATCCCTGGTCTATGTAGGCCGTTGTCGGGGTACCAGCCTCGTGAAGATGGCAGCACCTCTATGGTGTTTCTCCATGGTGTCCCAAAATTTACCTCCTATTAAAGAGAACCCAGGGACGCCCTTCATAACAAATGTCTTCACTGGCTGCGGGCAGTGGGGGAATGCGGGTTTGTCTCCAGGGGCTCTTTGCTGGAATGTACCAGACTGTCCAATCCCATAGCACATACGGACACTGTCAAAACTAGTCCTGAGGGATCCTCACATGGCAAGGGCGGTCTTAGAAAAATGCAATGTCCCTGAGTAGTCAAGGAAAAGTGACATTGCAGTTAGCGCATTCTCCATCACTGTCCCTGTGTGCCACATTGGGGTTGCCCGTAGCAATAGCCCCCTTTCAGGGGCAAACTTGACTGCATTGGGTCCGAGGCGCAACAGGAAATAGCAGGGGTCGGGGGTTGGAGAGAAATAACTTCTGGCTCAGAAGCTCTGTCTGGGGGCTTTTAGGAAGGGGGCAGCAATTCATAACGCCTTGCGATTTATCGTTTGTTGTGGTTCTGTAATTATGTATTTGAATTGTTTTTTTATGCTTCATAATTGTATTGGTAGGATGTACTTTGATGGCCTTTTTTGGCCGAATAAAGTTGTTTGACTGAGTGACTGAAAGAAAAGGGGGCCTCTCAGAAGGCTGATGAGTCCCAGAAGCAACCACAGTCGAGTAAACCAGAACCTTCCTCTCCTAAGACCCAAAGGTCTAGTGGGGATAAGTCCTATGTGGGTGGGAGTAAGAGTAGTGGTCAACCTGCTGCAAAGCATGCTCCCAGTGGTTCCAGTACCGTACCCTGCATTCCTGGCACTTGTTGGGACTGTGGGGCTTTGGACCACAAGAAGGGTGACCCCAAGTGTAAAGGTAAGGCACTTGGAGTCCAGGCTGTCAGCCTGACCTACCCTACACCATGCCTGAGGTGGAGGCCACTGTCCTCCCCTCCTTTATAGGGATCACATTCGGTGCTTCTGTAGAGATTTACCTAGTGTCCCCTGGGGCATGGGACCAGTACGCAGAAGTACTGGCTACAATCCCACAGAACACTCATAGGTTTTTGAGAAGTGTCCTCTTGAATGGCCAGCCTTCTACTGGTTTGAGAGACACTGGGGCAAGCATGCAAGTGGTGGATAGGACCCTGCTCAAGCCAGAGGACTATGTAGGTGCTCCTCTGAGAACCACCAGGTTAGCTGGTGGGCTTCCCGAATTATCGCCTGTAGGCTTAGTCAACATTATGATTGGAGACAAGACAGCAAAGCTTCCTGTCCTGGTTCAGGACAATGTACCTGCTAACATTTTGTTAGACAATGATCTAGTGAAGTTGGGGTTGATCTCTGATGGTCTTCCCCTGACTGCTGCTGGAGTCACTAGGTCACAGGTACCTCCGGATCTGACTGCCAGCCAGGAACCCGAGCAAAGGTGAGAAGAAGGGAGAGCAAGAAGGCCACCTTGTGAAGGGGGCTCCTTCTCTTCCTAATGCTTCAGCAGCACCCACTGGGAGTCATGCTCCAGACAGGCTGGATCCAGTGGTGAACCCAAACTCAACTCCTGAGGGAGAAGAGGCAGAAGACCCTACTGCGGGAGAGGTGCTCAACCCAGAGGATCACCCTGACCTTCACTCCCTGAAGGGGGGCCCTCTAGGGGTGACTTCTGTAGGGGTCAAAGAGAGTGCCACTCTCTCGAGGGTCTGAGGAAACAGGCCCTGGCCCAGGCACAAGGAGAAGTGCCTAGGTCATTCCGGATATATTGGGAGGGTGAGCTCCTTGTTAGGGAGCCCACTAAGCCTAAACCTGGTGCCTTCTAGAGGTTGGTGGTACCCCCCTTTCTACTGCAGTTGGCCCATGAGGTGCAATTGGCTGGTCATGTTGGTATCAAGAAGACTAAGCAGAGGCTCTCTGCCCATTTCTACTGGCCCTGGATGGGAGTAGAAGTGGAGTCCCACTGCGAACCTGTGCAACTTGACAGTTGTCTGGCAAGACTGGAGGCAGTGTCATCGCCCCACTGCAGCCATTGCCAGTGGTTGGCACTCCATTTGAGAGGGTGGCCATCGACATTGTCGGTCCCCTTGACCCTCCTACTTCAGGTGGACATCAGTTCATCCTGGTCTTGGTAGATCATGCCACCAGGTACCCTGAGGCTATACCCCTTCAGACTGTTACTGACAAGGTGGTTGCCGTCCAGGGCTCTCCTGGGCATTTTTACCCATGTTGGATTCCCTAAAGAGGTTGTCTCTGACAGAGGATCCAACTTCATGTAGAGTTACATGAAAACCAGGTGGAAAGCGTGTGGGGTAACCACCAAGTTCTCCATCCCTTACCATCCCCAGACCAATGGCCTGGTCGAGAGATTTAATAAAACTCTCAAGGGCATGCTAAATGCTTTGGAAGAGCCCCTAAGGAGGAAATGGGATCTCCTCCTGCCATGCCTGCTGTTTGCTTACCGAGAGGTACCTCAAGAGGGTGTTGGTTTCAGCCCCTTTGAGTTACTCTTTGGACATCCTGTGAGGGGGCCCCTTGTCTTGATCAGAGAAGGTTTGGAAGCCACCCGTCCAGGTCCTGCCAAATAAGTGGGGGACTATGTGTTAGGCCTCAGACAGAGGATGACACAGATGATGGGTCAAGCGACAGCGAACCTTAAGGCAAGCCAGGAATTGAACAAATACTGGCATGACCTTAGAGCATCACAAGTAGATTGGATTCCAGGACAGGAGATCCTTGTGATGGAGCCTACCAAGCCAAGAGCTTTGGCAGATAAGTGGATTGGACCCTTCAGGATAATCTCCAAGATGGGCGAAGTCAATTATCTGGTTGACATGGGATTCCTTGGGATAGTCTCTCAGGTATTTCACGTCAACAGGCTCAAGCCTTTCCATAGGCGAGCAGAAGTCTCATGTCTCTTGCTAGCTTCAGAACAAGAAGAGGATGAGAGTGAGCCCCTTCCTGATTTGCTGCATAGCAACCCTCAGGATGGCTCAGTGGAGGGAGTTCATCTCTCTCCGGATCTGACTCCAGAGAAGCCGAGTGCCTGCAGGGCTTTGCTCTAGCAGTATGCCCCTCTGTTCTCACTGACACCAGGCCTCACTCCATGGTGCATGCACAAAATTGACACTGGTGACGGTGTACCTGTCAAAAGTAGATGCTACAGGATGTCAGACGCTGTGAGGAACCACATCCAGGCTGAGGTCGCCAAGATGTTGGATCTGTGTGTTATTGATATGATGTGATATGGCATTTATAACACGCCTATACACAAATGTTTCAAGGCACGACGAGGCAGGGGAGGGGGAACAAGGGGTGACAGTTAACGATCCTACTAGGCCAGGTGTCATTCAGATCGCGCAAGTGCATGGGAAGGGGAAGGAGGAGAAGTGCGAGGGAGAAGGGGGAGAGGACAGTGCAGTACAAGGGATAAGAAACAAACAAAAAATAAATAAATACAAAATAAATAGTAAGTAAAAGTATGGCCCCAAGGTGGCAAGTGCAAGGATAAGTGCAGACATCAGGTGTCAAGTGCTGGTAGTGGGACTGTAGGGATACAGAAACAGTCCCAGAGTGCGGGAGTAGGCGAGAAGGCAGTGCAGGAGTGCGACTGGCAGGGGAAGGGACCCGGGCCCAAGATCAGAGGGTGACCAGGTAACCAGTGCAAATTCAGTGTCAGCCAGGAAGTCAGCAAGGGAGAGGAGGAGAAAAAGCAGAAGCAAAGAGAAAGGTTTTGAGGTGCTTCCGGAATCGAAAATGATTCTCCTCAAGTTTCAGGGAGGCAGGGAGGCTGTTCCAGAGGGAGGCACCAGCCGAAGAAAGAGATCTACCACACTGAAGGAGTATGAGGTAGATGAGTTAAGAGCTTGAGAGGGAAGTTGTTTAGGGAGAGAGAGAGTTGAAGGTATTGAGGCCCCAGGCCCCATAAGACCTTGTGGGCGATGCAGATGGTTTTGAACTTAATCCTCGCAGCCACTGGGAGCCAGTGCAGAAATTTCAGTCCTGGAGAGGTACAATCCCTGGGCTTGAGGCCAAGGACAAGTCTTGCGGTCCTGTTCTGGATAAGTTGCAGAGGGCAGTGAGTAGAAGCAGGCAGATTTAGAAAGAGGCTGTTGCTATAGTCCAGCCTAGAGAGAACCAGAGCTCTGGAGACAGTGAGCTTCTGGGGGAAGGAGAGGAAAGGAAGTATACCTCTGAGGAGGTGCAGCTGGTAGTGTGACTTCTTAGAGACGTCAGAGATGTGAGGAGAGAAGGAGAGTGTAGAGTCGAAGATGACCCTGAGGTTTCTAGCCTCACAGGTGGGAACAAGAAGAGGGCCAAGGGAGGCCGGCCAGAGAGCTACAGGGAAGGAGGGAGTAGGTGTGCTGATGAGGAGAATCTCAGCCTTACTGCCATTAAGGTCATTGGCAGCACACCACTCCTGGATAGCAGACAGACAGTCAGAGATGAGGGAAATGGAGGAGGAGGCAGAGGATAGCCTGAAGATGAACTGGGTGTCATCCGCATAGCACTGAAAATTGGGGCAGAGAGCAGGGATGCGGTGGGACAGGAGTGCCAGGTATTGGTTGAACAGCCAGGGAGAAAGGTTAGACCCCTGCAGCCAGTCCCTGGTCCAGTCCAGTGGTCCTTGTCCCCAAGGCAAGTTCCCAGGCAGATACCAAGGATTGAAGGTTCTGTGTGGACTACAGAGGGGTCAATGCCGTCACCAAAACTGACGTGCACTCATTGCACAGAGCTGATGAGCTTGTTGGACACGATAGGTGCTGCCAGATTTGTGAGCACCTTTGGCCTTACCTCAGGCTATTGGCAAATAGCTCTGACGGACCATGCCAAGGAAAAGACTACATTCTCAATACCTGAGGGGCTCTACCAGTCTAGAGTCATGCCTTTTGGGCTGAAAAATGCACCTGCCACCTTCCAGAGATTGGTCAATCATGCGCTCAGTGGGCTGGAGGCCTTTTGTGTAATCTACCTAGATGACATTGTTGTCTACAGTTCCACCAGGGAAGAGCATTTGACTCACCTGGATAACGTGTTGCAGGCCTTGAAAAGGGCTAACCTCACTATCAAGGCCACCAAGTGCCAGATAGCTCAGGGGAAAGTCACTTATCTTGGTCATGAGGTGGGGGGGGTCAAATCCATCTCCCCCCCCTCAGTAAAGTACAGGATGTACATGACTGGGAGACTCCCACTACTCAAAACCAGGTGAGAGCCTTTTTGGGCCTCACGGGGTATTATCGTAACTTCATAGCGGACTATGAAACCATGGCTGCCCCTCTGACAGCTCTGACTTTGCCCAAACAACAAAGGAAGGTTAATTGCACAGAAGACTGTCAGAGGGCCTTTGTTGGCTTGAAAGAAAGTCTGTGTAGGGCATCTGTGTTGTGTGTGCCTGATTACAGCAAGCCCTTTATCGTCCAGATGGATGCATGTGACACCGGAATTGGAGCTATCTTGTCCCAGTTAGATGACAAAGGGAGGGAACATCCGATCATATTCATCAGTAGACAACTCAAGGGTAGAGAACTTAGGTGGGCTACTGTTGAAAAGGAATGTTTCAGTATAGTTTGGAGCCTTAGTCGTTTTAGGCCCTACCTTACAGGGCCTACCTTCAAGATCCAAACCAACCATAACCCCCTGAAGTGGCTTATGCAGATGAAGGGCGAAAACCCGAAACTGCTCAGGTGGTCC
Source organism: Ambystoma mexicanum (assembly GCF_040938575.1). Lineage (NCBI taxonomy): Eukaryota > Metazoa > Chordata > Amphibia > Caudata > Ambystomatidae > Ambystoma > Ambystoma mexicanum. The sequence continues at coordinate 1,199,037,114 of NC_090925.1, forward strand.
ATTAGCCTGCAAGGGCTAGACTTCACCATTGAGCATAGACCAGGGAAGAATCATGATAATGCAGATGGCCTTTTCAGAAGGTATGTTGACCGTCTGGATGAGGGTGTCAATCTCGTGGGATATTAGACGCCCTAACCTGAGTGTGGGGGGGTCGACTGTGATGGTAGAAATGAATTGGAGGGACATGGCCTCCTGTCCTTGTCCTGTAGTCCTTTTTCATATATGTGCTGTATTGTTTTCTGCCCAGGAGTCCATGTGGGACTCCTGGTAATGCAGCTCTTCCTCTTTTTGGTTTGGTGTACAGACCCTTGGGATACCCTTATGGCACCCATTTGTGGGGGGTACAACCCTGTACCCCTAGTGTATGTTTTTGGGCACCTGTGTGTGGCCCACAGAGCAGGGTATGGGCTGGTGGCAGCTCCATGCTGAATTTGACAGGTGCTCTGAGTATCCTCCATTTTGGGATACCCAGACCCTGCCATTGGAATCAGTTGATTCCTGATAGGAGACAAGATGACCCCTGTGGCCTCTTGCTTTCTAATGCCTGTTACCTTGATTTTCCCAAAGTCATGGGAAGCCCTGCCTCTGTCCCTTCCCCCTGACTGGCTGTTGGGTGGAAGTTCCATATATGGTAGTGTGGGGAGGTCCAGGCCAGACTGGCTGGAGCCTTCCCGATGACTGTATGTTGTGGGTACGCCCGTGTGGTGGGACCTGGGTGAATGGAGTGTGTGACCAAAATGCATTTCTTGTTATGGGTGTCTGGTATCTGGTGTTTGCCATTCAGCACTCCACACTGCATTCATACTAGTTTCGGGCAGGGCTGTCTCTGTGAGTGTCTGGATGGAGAAGAATGGCCTCAATGCACTGTGAACCTGATTGGCTGCCTGACTGCCTGAATGCCCTTCTGAATGATTGGTTGTCTGAGTGTGACCCAGCAGAGTGAATGGGAGATCAACAGTATATCTGGGGCATCTCACTGATGGAAATAGTACAGAAGCTGAATTTGATACTTGATGCTTAACCTTGAAGCCTACTCGAAGAAGAAGAATTGCTGCTGCTGTCCTTCACCAATCTGAAAGCTGCTGTGCCTTCAAGGAACTGATCCAAGAGAGGACCTGGCTAGGAGACCTCTCCCCAAGCTACAAGGGACCATTGTGCACCAGCTGACCTTGGCCGAAGTGCCCTGGAAGTCAGTCCTCGAAAGGCTGCCGACCGGTGACGGGGACCGCCGCGGAATCATGAAGCGAAGCGCCCAGACATTGAAGTCCATCACCGTCGACGACCGCCATCGCCGACCAGAGCCGCAGTGCTCCTTTGCCTAAGAACACTTTGAACAAAGGACTCTCTTGCCCATCACTGACGACCGCCTTGTCCTGCCGGAGAAAGTCAAGGCCGCTGATGCGCCGAGAAGAATCCGCTGGTGGGTTTCCCACCACCTGAAGACCACAAAGACGCCGACAACCCGACGCCCTTGCTGGGCCAAAGTTCTTCAGTAACTCTTTGTGGCAACGAACTATCGTCGTCGAGGTGCCCCGCACGCCTCATCTTCGCAGGACGTCCAAGACTGATCGTCGACGAGCACCGCCAGGACCGAAGCTGCTGCCTCGACGCCCTTGTTCACCATTTCCTCGTGGGATCTCGACTATCCGTGCCTCCTGCCTTAAAGAGAGCCGCTCACGAAGGATCTGTTGACGACCCGACGTTGAACTCTGCTATTCCAGGTAATTTGGGGTGATAGCACCTTTTAAGAGCGAAATAAGACTCTAATAGACAATATATGGACTGGGCCCAGTATTCTGCCAATTGTCTAAACCCTTGCTTTCCTCCTATGTCTATGGTTAGAACCTTTTCCTATATTGATTTGTATGCTATTTGAACTGTCTACAGTTGATGCATTTTAATGGAATCAGAGTAATAGTGGTACCACATAGAGCCTGTATATATTTATCATTTTAGGATTGTCGGAGCACAAAGTGTGTTATTGTGATTGTGTTTATAACGTGAACCTTATTTATATAAAGACTGTGTTTTCACTAACATAGTGTGTGGACATTCCTTTGTGGGTGCTTGGGTACTACACTGTACTTAAGGACCAGCCTGCATCACCTCCTGAGAGCTAAGCCTTGATTGCTTGTCCATTGCTACCAACAATAGAGAATCTTGGCTGGGGTGCTCTGTGTCTCGACTCCGCCATATAGGGAGCAGGAGTACAGATACCCCCCCTCCCGCCCCCCACAGTCTTTACAATGTCCCACCTGCAGAGCCCTTGAAAGCCAAATGACCTGCTCTCTTGGGATGCCAGATTGGGAGAGAAATGAAGGTAACAGGTGGGGCAGAACCACAGAGACATTAGAATCCCCTTCTGGGGGACTCCGGAGCTGGAATTAGGGAAGGGAAGGGCGCAGTATGCCCCCTTGCAGAATTCAGCTGCCGGGGGGTGCTGCCGTGGAGAGGGTGTCAGGAGGCAAGTTGGGTAACAAGGGGTCGGCATCGTGGGATCGCCCCCCACACAGAGCAGGGCATGGTGGGTAGGGGATAGGGCCTCACCACCACGCACCACCTTGAAGGGTGGAGGGTGTGGTCCACCTGGACCACCTGTCACTATTAGGAGATACTTTATTGTTATTTGTGATGTGTGATTCTTTAGGTTGCATTTTTGGTTATAATGTTTGATGTAAGGAATAAAAATGTGGCTGATGTTATGTTATGTTTTGTTATCCGTACTTGTATAGCGCACCGTTGTTAGGAAAGATTTCGTAATTGTAGGGAATTTTCCTTCCATGTGGCAACCCCTAAACTTTTTGCTATTGTTTTTAACCTTGTGCTTGACTTTGCCAGAGAAGTACAGCCTTCTGCCGCACTTCTCTGGGCTTTCGCTCCTTTCTTACGGGGAAACTGACATGCCCTTAAGACAGTCAGTACCGGGGAACGTGGTTTCCCGTAGTTTCTTTTATCGTGTCGCAGCTTTAGTGCAACACGACACAAGAGGGCACTGTAAGCTAAGTTACAGCTCTCTTGGGTCTCTAGCCTTCTACAGGCCCTAGATACTCTTTTAGGATGGTATTTGATCGGTGCAAGTCATTCAGGGACTGGAATGGTGGCAGCGATCGTTTTGTTTATTTTGAGCTCCTTTTGGCGTTCTGAGCACGTTTTTGCACTGAACCCAAAATGGTGGCCTGGCTCCCAAAATGGCCAGGCCGCGAGGCTCCTTTGTCCTATCCACTGTCCGTCTTGCTCCCTTCACCTTCCCCAGGTCCGGCGACCCGGGGCCTTCCTTATTTGGGCATGTACTTTCCCGCGAAACGTGGTTGCTTTCGCGGGCTTCTACATGTCGTTTGTGTGCCTCCAGGGTGTGGGCTGGGATGTCTGGTCCCAATACACATCCTGGGTGCCAGAGAGTCTAGGGTGGTGTGAATGCCTGGGACCACCGTGGTCCGTGATTGGTCCACGTATGGTATGTGTTTTGATGAGCGGATCTCCCATTGGCTCCCCTCCGTTTTGGCGCGAAGGGAACCGTGGATAAGAGGGGGCTGGAAACACCACTACCATGTCGATCTCCTGAGTTCTCACGAACGAAGGAATACAGGAGCCAAGTATCCTGCAACTACGAGGCTGGACCGAGGAATCGCTGGTGACCCGCTGAAGGAATCCTCCTTTGCACTGCTGTCGTCCGGAGAGCCCCTGTCCTCCTTTGATCGAACCAGAAGGCCTGTACTGGTGCTTCGACCTTTGGAATAGCAGGAACAGCTATTCCCGGCATCTTCAACCATCTCCTGCCAAGTAAGCCTTCGGAAGCGTCTCTGGGCCATCCAGTTGACTGACCAGCTTACAAAGGAGTTTGGCTCTGCAACCGCCGCCAGGTTGTGTTGTATTGCGAGTCCTTGTCCCTCTCCCCCGCTTCGTACGCTTGGCGTCCCCAGGTCTGAAGGGAGGAGGGTTCATTTGGCTCGAATACACACGGCCGCTCCGTTGTCCTGTGCGGCAACAAAACTGTGCCGGTTTCGTCGATTGGGACGTCTTTTTGCTCTACACGACTACAAAGCGTTCCCTGCTCTTCTGAACCTGCCAGCTGCTGAAACTATCGTGGAGAAGCCTGGGTCTGCTTGCTTCGGGGACCGGTGAGTAGTATATCTAGGATCTGGTCGCCCTCCTGCAGTATCCCATTGCTTTTCTCTGCTGTGTAAAAACAGCACCCTTTTGCCGCGCTCGCGCTCTGCTTCTGCCCGCTGTGGAGGCTGCGCTTGAGTTGCGGAACCTGTTCTTCTTCTGCTGTGCACTAACCCGAACTGCCTGACTTCCTCCGAAGAGCTTCCCCTTTTGCCCGTTGGCACCGGCGTGGCAGGTACTTTGAGCACAAGGCTCCACTCTTCGCAGGGCTCGGACTTCCATCTAGTTAGGTGCCTATGAAGGCGAACTGAGTCGAAAGCATTATCGCACTGCCTGTTTTCCTTCCCTGGCAGGTGGACTACATATTTCGTGCTTTAAACGCTTGCGACTGTGTATTTGTATATATATTGTGTTGATATGGTATGTGTTGGTTTAATATTGTGATATTGTGATTTTCTCGCTACGGTCATTATTTTAAAGGCCTTAAAATAAATGTGTATCTATTTTTGATATAACAACTGTTTGGAGTAGTTTGTCAGTGCTCTTGCTTTGTGTGCTCACTGCGGGCTTTCAGTCACCCTCACCCCTCTTGAGACCTAGTCTTGACCGCCGCGATCGCTACCTTGATTGGTCTGGCTTGTCCAGAGGTTACCCTGTTCCAAGTAATTAGGTTGGCCTTCTGAACTTCTGCGCCACCAGGACAGAGTTCAGAAATCCGTCTTAACAAATTGGTGTACAGCGGTGGGATACGACTGAAGGTATCCAGTGTTGCGCTCGAACTAAGGCATTTCAGGTTATTCCAAACAGCGCACGTAGTGAATTGTTGTAATATAACTTTAAAAAGGCCATAGTCCTATCAAACAGTATGGAAACAAGTACGTTGTTAACTTTAAATGCTTCCAAATCAGAAACGCTGAAAAAGATGTGTGCGGAGAGAGGTGTTTCCTCTCAAGGCACGAAATTGGAAATGATCCAAAGAATCGTGGCGTGGCAAGAAGCGCAGCTTGACGCTATTACTTCTGAGGACAGTGCGGAAGGTGGTGGGGCTGCTCTCACTGGTAGAACCGACGGTTCTGCCGCCGCACTGTTCCACCGCGACCACGAGGACAGGGAGGACGAGCTGTCTAATGTTTCCTCTGCCAGTGTTGATGGGGAGGCTATGCTTGAATTCAAGAAGCAAGAGCTGCGGTTTAGGCAGCAGGAGCTTGAATTCAGCATAGCCAAACTAAAAATCGAACAGGCAGAAAAACAGAAAGACAGGGATCACCAGTTGGAACTGGCCAAGCTTCAGGTTGCAAATGGATCCAAGGGTCCTGGACATGGGTCTGGGGCCTCCTCTCATCCACGGTTTCCAAAAGATCTGCTCAGTGTGTATGAAGAGAGGAATGACATTATGGACTGGCTGAATGCGTTTGAGTATGCATGCGAGGTCCAGGAAGTTGACAATGCTGATAAGATTGCGTGGTTGCTCAGTAGACTGCCCCATTCTGGCTGTAGTGCCATTATGGAAATGTCGAAGGCTGAGCGGGCTGATTTCGCAATGTTAAAGCAGACTCTCATTTTAAAGTTTGGGAAGACTCCGGCCCAATATTTAAAGCGTTTTCGAGAGTATAAGAAAAAGGAAGGTGGTACTTGGGTATCTTATGTCGCTGAATCTTTGAAAAACTTAACTGGCTGGGTCGAAGGCTATAAGGTTTCTACCTTCGACGGCATGATAAATCTTGTCATGCTGGAACACATTTTTGCTTCTTCTTCCCCGGAGCTTAAGCAGCATTTGGCCGATTCGAAGGAGATAGATCCTAAGAAGCTGGCCATTGCAGCAGACTTATGGGTGTCACATCGAGTGTCCCATAAGGACAAAACTCATCCTGGTAAGCAGGAGGAGGGGAAAAAGTCCAAAGATATGGAGGGTGGGGAATCTGCTAAATCTTCTTCCCAAAAGGGCCACAAAAAGAAAAACAAGGGTAAGACACAAGAGAACTCACAGGGTAGTGGAGGTGCGCCTCCGAAACAGAACTCTGGTTACAATAAGCCTCCCTACGTAAACAGACCCACTGGGGCTTGTTTTTCTTGTGGAGCAACTGACCATGTGAAGGGGGATCCCCGTTGTAAGGTTAGACCTTTGGGGGTCCACTCCGCTAATCTGGCCTTCTCCTCCTACGAGGAAGAAGAGATTACAGGAGCATCCTTCTCCTCGGACTCATTTCCCAGCGGAATAGAGGCCGAGGTAGTTTTAGTGTCCCTGGGTTCCTGGGAGCCTAAAGTCGCAGAGGCGTATGCTAGGATTCCGGATAATACCAAGCACTACTTTAAAGACAGTGTGCTGATCAATGGAGTGGATACTCCAGCTCTTAGGGATAGTGGGTGCAGTCGAACTGTAGTGGATTCTACCTTGGTAGACTCAGAGGAAGTTGCCAGAGCTACTCTGATGCCCACTAAGTTGGCTGACGGCCCCCTCCGTATGTTTCCCGTGATCCCTGTTAATCTAACTTTAAATGGTACAGCTGTCAGGATTCCAGTGAGCATTCAGAGAAACGTCCCGGGAAAGGTCTTATTAGGTAATGATCTCAGAGCTTTAGGGCTCGTAGGAGACACTGCCGAACGACCCTACACACGGTCTCAAGCACGGGCAGCATTGGCCAAGTCCAATACGCCGCCCCAGCCGAAGGGGCAACCCAAGGCGAAAGGAGTCTACAAGTCAAGACGGGGGAAAGAGAATATTCCCCCGAGCTCGCCTACCACTGCGGTGGAGGAAGTTGGTCAATCGCCCGAGCCTGACGAGGAGGTGGCGATGCCTGAAGTATTCGACCCCAACGATCATCCTGAACTAAAAGACTTGTTAGTTGAAGGTGGTCCTGATAGGGACGAATTCAGTAAAGGCCAACGTGAGTGCCCATCTCTGGAAGGCCTAAGGAGACAGGCCTGCTCCCAGCTTGAGGGTGAACCTCCTGGGAAGCATAGGATTTATTGGGAAGGTGGACTCCTGTATAGTGAGCCCACAGAGTCTACAGAAGGAGACCATAGGAGGTTGGTGGTTCCCCTTGCTGTTAGGCCCTTCCTCCTGCAGTTGGCGCATGAAGTTCCCCATGCTGGTCACCTTGGTATGAAGAGGACCAAGCAAAGGTTATCCATGCACTTCTACTGGCCCAAGATGGGGGTGCAAGTAGAAAGTCACTGCAGGAGTTGCGCCTCCTGCCAGTTGTCTGGTAAGGTTGGCGCGACAATCCAAGCTCCGTTGGTACCGTTCCCAGTTGTGGGGGTACCATTTGAAAGGGTAGGGATCGACATCGTCGGTCCCCTTGACCCGCAAACATCCTCGGGCAATAGGTTTATCCTGGTGCTGGTCGACCATGCAACCAGGTATCCTGAGGCCATCCCATTGAAGACTGTAACTGCCAAGTCAGTTGCAAAAGCTTTACTCGGCATATTTACTAGGGTTGGCTTCCCTAAAGAAGTTGTGTCAGATCGTGGCAGCAACTTTATGTCGAAGTATATGCAGGCTATGTGGAAAGAATGTGGGGTCACCTACAAGTTCTCTTCTGCATACCACCCCCAGACCAATGGTCTGGTGGAACGTTTCAACAGAACGTTAAAGAGCATGATTGGGGCTCTGGAGGAGCCTCAGAGAAGAAAATGGGATCTTCTTTTACCATGCTTGCTGTTTGCCTACCGAGAGGTACCACAGGAGGGTGTTGGCTTCAGCCCCTTCGAACTTCTGTTCGGTCATCCCGTACGGGGACCCTTAGCCATTGTCAAGGAGGGATGGGAGATGCCCACTCCCCCTGTTACTACCAATGTAGTTGACTATGTGCTAGGGCTCAGAAAACGGATGGTACTTCTGATGGGCTTGGCTAGTGATAAATTGAAGGCAGGGCAAGCGCTGGTGAAACATTGGTACGACCAGAAAGCTTCCCTCATCAACTTTACACCTGGTCAGCAAGTCCTGATCATGAATCCAATAAGGCCTCGCGCTTTACAGGACAAATGGTCAGGCCCTTACACAGTGGTGGAGCCCCTGGGTGAGGTAAACTATTTAGTGGACCTTGGAAGGCCTGGACAGGCTCCAAAAGTGTTCCACGTGAATAGGCTGAAGGCTTTCGTCCCAAGAGTCGAAATCGCAGCACTGCTACTGGCGTCAGACGTTGAGGAAGAGGAGTCTGAACCTCTCCCCGACCTGTTCCAGAGCGGTCCTTCAGATAGCTCCGTTGAGGGTGTCCGAGTGGCCCCTCACCTGACTTCTGATCAGCAGGCTGAGGTGAAAAGTTTGCTTAGGCAGTTTTCCTCGCCTGTTTTCACAGTCCCCTGGTTTGACACCTTGGTGCAAACATAACATTGACACAGGAGACAGTGTACCTACCAAAAGTAGGGGATACAGGATGTCGGATAAAGTACGGTCTTATATTAAGACCGAGGTCAACAAGATGTTAGATCTTGGGGTGATTGAACCCTCTAGTAGTCCTTGGTCCAGTCCTGTGGTTCTGGTTCCAAAGGCAGGCACTTCTGAATTGAGGTTCTGCGTGGATTACAGGGCTCTGAATGCTGTCACCAAGACAGATGCCCACCCCTTGCCTCGAACAGATGAGCTGGTGGATACTTTGGGTGCCTCCAAGTACGTCAGCACGTTTGACCTCACTGCTGGCTATTGGCAAATAGCGTTAGCAGAACATGCCAGGGAGAAGACGGCATTTTCTACACCAGACGGCCTTTACCAATTCCGGGTAATGCCGTTCGGGTTGAAGAATGCACCTGCCACTTTCCAGAGGCTTGTGAATCATGTGTTGAATGGGTTGGACGAATTCTGTCTTGCATATCTGGACGATATAGCAGTTTTCAGTGCCACCTGGGAAGACCATGTGAAACACCTCGGGATTGTGCTCCAGGCTCTTCAGAAAGCCCACTTGACCATAAAGGCTAGTAAATGCCAGATTGGACAAGGCTCAGTGGTTTACCTTGGACATGAAGTAGGTGGAGGGAGGATACAGCCTCTACCCAGTAAAGTACAAGCAGTACAAGACTGGCCTACCCCCACTACGCAAACCCAAGTGAGAGCCTTTTTAGGACTCACGGGGTATTATCGCAATTTTGTGGCAGACTATGGTACCATAGCTGCTCCTCTGACTGCCCTCACAACTCCGAAGAAACCCAAGAAGGTAACTTGGATCGACGAGTGTGAGAAGGCCTTCAATGGCTTAAAAGACTCCTTGTGCCAGGCCCCTGTCCTAAGGGCCCCTGATTATCAAAGACCTTTTATCGTGCAGACGGATGCCTCTGACACTGGGATAGGAGCTGTACTATCACAAGTAGATGAGAAGGGTAAGGAACACCCTATCGGTTTTATTAGTCGCCAGCTTAAGGACAGAGAGCTCAGGTGGTCCACGGTAGAGAAAGAATGTTTCTCTGTTGTGTGGGCCCTAAGGAAGCTGAGGCCCTACCTCTATGGGACCCACTTCACTGTGCAGACTGACCATAAGCCGTTAAAGTGGCTAATGAACATGAAGGGGGAGAATCCAAAGTTGCTTAGGTGGTCCATAAGTCTGCAAGGCTTCGACTTCACTATTGAGCATAGACCAGGTGTCCAACATAGCAATGCTGATGGGTTGTCCAGAATGTTTAACCGACCTGAACAAGAAACTCATCCAGGGGTGGATTAGTTCCCCCTGTCCATAGTCTGGGAGGGGCGAGTGTTAGGAAAGATTTCGTAATTGTAGGGAATTTTCCTTCCATGTGGCAACCCCTAAACTTTTTGCTATTGTTTTTAACCTTGTGCTTGACTTTGCCAGAGAAGTACAGCCTTCTGCCGCACTTCTCTGGGCTTTCGCTCCTTTCTTACGGGGAAACTGACATGCCCTTAAGACAGTCAGTACCGGGGAACGTGGTTTCCCGTAGTTTCTTTTATCGTGTCGCAGCTTTAGTGCAACACGACACAAGAGGGCACTGTAAGCTAAGTTACAGCTCTCTTGGGTCTCTAGCCTTCTACAGGCCCTAGATACTCTTTTAGGATGGTATTTGATCGGTGCAAGTCATTCAGGGACTGGAATGGTGGCAGCGATCGTTTTGTTTATTTTGAGCTCCTTTTGGCGTTCTGAGCACGTTTTTGCACTGAACCCAAAATGGTGGCCTGGCTCCCAAAATGGCCAGGCCGCAAGGCTCCTTTGTCCTGTCCACTGTCCGTCTTGCTCCCTTCACCTTCCCCAGGTCCGGCGACCCGGGGCCTTCCTTATTTGGGCATGTACTTTCCCGTGAAACGTGGTTGCTTTCGCGGGCTTCTACATGTCGTTTGTGTGCCTCCAGGGTGTGGGCTGGGATGTCTGGTCCCAATACACATCCTGGGTGCCAGAGAGTCTAGGGTGGTGTGAATGCCTGGGACCACCGTGGTCCGTGATTGGTCCACGTATGGTATGTGTTTTGATGAGCGGATCTCCCATTGGCTCCCCTCCGTTTTGGCGCGAAGGGAACCGTGGATAAGAGGGGGCTGGAAACACCACTACCATGTCGATCTCCTGAGTTCTCACGAACGAAGGAATACAGGAGCCAAGTATCCTGCAACTACGAGGCTGGACCGAGGAATCGCTGGTGACCCGCTGAAGGAATCCTCCTTTGCACTGCTGTCGTCCGGAGAGCCCCTGTCCTCCTTTGATCGAACCAGAAGGCCTGTACTGGTGCTTCGACCTTTGGAATAGCAGGAACAGCTATTCCCGGCATCTTCAACCATCTCCTGCCAAGTAAGCCTTCGGAAGCGTCTCTGGGCCATCCAGTTGACTGACCAGCTTACAAAGGAGTTTGGCTCTGCAACCGCCGCCAGGTTGTGTTGTATTGCGAGTCCTTGTCCCTCTCCCCCGCTTCGTACGCTTGGCGTCCCCAGGTCTGAAGGGAGGAGGGTTCATTTGGCTCGAATACACACGGCCGCTCCGTTGTCCTGTGCGGCAACAAAACGGTGCCGGTTTTGTCGATTGGGATGTCTTTTTGCTCTACACGACTACAAAGCGTTCCCTGCTCTTCTGAACCTGCCAGCTGCTGAAACTATCGTGGAGAAGCCTGGGTCTGCTTGCTTCGGGGACCGGTGAGTAGTATATCTAGGATCTGGTCGCCCTCCTGCAGTATCCCATTGCTTTTCTCTGCTGTGTAAAAACAGCACCCTTTTGCCGCGCTCGCGCTCTGCTTCTGCCCGCTGTGGAGGCTGCGCTTGAGTTGCGGAACCTGTTCTTCTTCTGCTGTGCACTAACCCGAACTGCCTGACTTCCTCCGAAGAGCTTCCCCTTTTGCCCGTTGGCACCGGCGTGGCAGGTACTTTGAGCACAAGGCTCCACTCTTCGCAGGGCTCGGACTTCCATCTAGTTAGGTGCCTATGAAGGCGAACTGAGTCGAAAGCATTATCGCACTGCCTGTTTTCCTTCCCTGGCAGGTGGACTACATATTTCGTGCTTTAAACGCTTGCGACTGTGTATTTGTATATATATTGTGTTGATATGGTATGTGTTGGTTTAATATTGTGATATTGTGATTTTCTCGCTACGGTCATTATTTTAAAGGCCTTAAAATAAATGTGTATCTATTTTTGATATAACAACTGTTTGGAGTAGTTTGTCAGCGCTCTTGCTTTGTGTGCTCACTGCGGGCTTTCAGTCACCCTCACCCCTCTTGAGACCTAGTCTTGACCGCCGCGATCGCTACCTTGATTGGTCTGGCTTGTCCAGAGGTTACCCTGTTCCAAGTAATTAGGTTGGCCTTCTGAACTTCTGCGCCACCAGGACAGAGTTCAGAAATCCGTCTTAACAAATCACCAACGGAATTGGTCCCCAGGCGCTCTGGCGGATCTGTAAACAGGAAGGGTGGGGGTAGGGTTAGTCGGGAGGAGGGGAGAAGGAGAGTGGGAGATGTGGTGTGCTGTGGCAGCTTCAGCTCGGTTGACACCGAGTGCTGGGCTTTGGTGCTAGTATCGGATCGGATGAAGGCCTCGAGTGCTGTGGGTGAAGTTTATGTGTTGTTGATGCGGTGTGGTAAAGTGCGTGCGGATTGCTGGGAGAGAGATGGTTGTGTGGTTTTGTGTGGGTTTAAGTAAGCAGAAGATTGAGGATTGAGTTAGTGGGGTCTGTATCCAGGTTCAGGTACTTACGATTCCGTTAGAGTTGTATACCTGTGGGTTCGGATGTTGCTGTGGGTTCGGATGTTGCTGGTTCCTGGTGGCCGACTCGATTTGGTGGTGTTGCGCTGGTCCAGCTGTATCCTATAGTATGGATTGGTGGGTGCGTCTGAACCTAATCTTCAGGTGTGGGACTGGGTGGGTGATATCTATTCTTAGGTAATCTAGTGTGACCCTGGTCAGTTAAGGCTTTGAGTGGTTCAGGGTTGCGGTCATGTTGAAGTGTTGTCCTAGTGGGTCCGTCTTGGTGAGCGTGTGTATTCAGACGTTCGTATCCATCTGTCGTGACTGATTCTTTGATTTCTGTGGAGCGAACATCCTTGAGACTGTTGTTTAGTTGTAGTTTGTGTGGTGGGGCATTGTGCTTCCTGCTTTGTATTGGTGGGCCGTGTGTATTGATGAAACATTCTGTTTCTCACCCATTGCCTTGGGCCCGTGATGCAGTGCTTCCTTTCCCACTCTATGATTTTTTCTAAGGGCTGATGGGGAAGGTCATAGTTAGGTCCATGTCCTCTTGATGATTTGTTCTAGTTTTTCTGTCTTAGTTTGCTATGTTTACTGTCTTTGGTCGTATTGCGAGTGTCTCCCGTTTGGTACTTTAGTATGCCGTTGGATAGTTGCCTCAGCTTTTCCCATTGATTGATCGGTCCGTATCGCGGTCACTCTACGTTCGTTGGTGTTTTTTGGTATGTCGGTGCCCCTGTGGCCAGTCTTTCTAGTTATGACGTGAAGAGCCAGGTTTTGAGTAATTTCCTGAATAATAGGTGGTTTCTAGTGTTACGTATGTACTTTGGAAGGTCGTTCCAGGTTTTCGGGGCTTGGTGAGAGAAGGAGGATCCCCCAAGTTTTCTTTTGTTGTAGGGCTTCGGTTCCAGGCGGATGTCCATGCTTGATCTGAGCGTTCTTGTTGGTCGATGTATGCGCAGTTTGTCTCTTAGGAACTCAGCGCCTTCGTTGTGTACTGCTCTGTGCGTAATGCACATTGTTTTGAATTTTATTTGTTGTTTTATTGGTAGCCAGTGTAGTGTTTTCAGTGCTGGTGCAGTGTGTTCTCTTCGGGGTAGTTTCAGAAGTAGTCTGGCTGCCGCGTTTTGAATGCGTTGTAGTTTATTTAGGAGTCGTTCAGGCATGCCTAGGTATAGGCTATTGGCATAGTCTACTTTGGACATGACGAGGGCGATGATGGTGGTTGTTTTGTTGGCAAACCATAGGAACGGTAAGATTCTCTTTGCCGCTCACAGGAGGAAGAAGCATTTCTTGAGGAGAGCGTTCACTTGTGGCTCTACCGTGAGATTATTGTCCGTCAGAACCCCGAGGTTTTTTTTCAATCGCAGAGGGTGCTGGGGTAGTCCCGAGTTCTCTTGGCCAACGGATGAATTGGTTTTCTCCTCCATTTTTTGTGACAGTCATTATTTCGGTTTTGCCTGGGTTGATTTTGAGGGAATTGAAGTTCACCCAGAAGAATACATCGCGGAGGCAGTTTTCTAGCGTTGAGTTTCTTTCTGGGTTGTCTTGTATTTTGAAGATTATTTGTGTATCATCAGCGTAGTTGTAGCAGGTGAGGCCGTGGATTTTGATGATTCTGATAAGTAGATACAGGTAGATGTTGAATAGTAGCGGGGAGAAGGATGATCCTTGTGGTACTCCACAGGTGGAATCTCTTGGGCTGGATTTGAAGGGTTTCATCCATACAGTTTCCGTTCTGTTTGTTAGGAAAGATTTGATCCATAGTAGGGCGGTGTCTGTTATTCCAAGTGCTTCTAATCTCGTTATGAGGGTGTCATGGTCGACTGTGTCAAATGCTGCCGATAGGTCTAGAAGTATCAAGGCAGTGCTGTTGTCCGAGTCTGCGTTGGTTTTTAGATCGTCCCATATTGAGAGTAGAGCTGATTCCGTTCCTCTCAGTGGTCTGAAGCCAACATGTGCCTGGTCTAGTAGGCCGTGCTCTTCTATAAACTCTTGGGTCATTTTGTATATGTACGTTTCGAGCAGCTTGGCTGTATACGGGATGTTGGAGATAGGTCTGTAGTTGGAGAGGTCCTCTACGTTTCCCGCTGTATCTTTGAGTACTGGCCTGATGTATGCAGTTTTGAAGGCTTGTGGCACTTTCCCAGTTGCGTTGGAATGGTTGAGGACATTCCTGTGATATTCCATGGGCGTTCCTTGTTTAACAATTGATTTGTATATGTCTGGTGGGCATGGGTCATCGGGGGACCCTGAGTTGTTGCTTTCATTCACCAGTTTGACGAATGTCTCCACTGATATTTCTGGAAAGCTTCGTAGTTTGTTTGGGTGCTCCTCCCGGGTGTAGTCTGGGGTTGTGGTCAGATCTGACGGTCTGCTTTGAATGGTTTGTTGGATGTTAGTGATTTGATTTTTGAAGTGGTCCACGAGGTCGTTGCAGAGTTTTGTGGATGGAGTTGTTGTGTTGTTACATCCTGGAGGGTTTTTGATTTTCGTTTATGATTTTGAAGAGCTCTTTTTGGGTGTTTGGTGCTTCGAAGATTCGGTTGTCGTAATGTTTCCTCTTTGCTTTTTGTATTTCCTTTTTGTAAGCCCGGTTGTGTTGTAGGAATTTCAGTTTGTTTGCCGCATCATTTTGTTTTCTCCAATCAAGTTCTAGTCTTCGGTTTTTTCTTTTCATGGTGCACAGTAGTGGGGTGAACCATTTTGCCATAGACCGTTTATTAGATGAAGCGAAGGGTTTTTCTTTGGCGATGTTGTCTATAGTAGTTATAATCCAGGAATGCAGCAGGGTTACCTTTTTGTCCAGGTCATCTTCTTCCATGAATGTTGGGTGTGGTTTGTTTAGCTCCAGGAGTTCATGCAGGTTGGAGTTTTTGATGGTTCTCCAATTTCTTCTCATGGTTTTCATTGTTTTCTCCGGTTGATTGATTGTTGGCCCGGTCATTTTGATTACGAATGATGAGGTGGTCGCTCCAGGGTATTTGAATTGGGGGTGCCGTGGTGAGGAGTAGTTTGTTGGCGAAGATTGCGTCAAGTGTATGCCCTGCCGAGTGGGTTGCTCCTTTGACTAGTTGTTGTAGGTTCATCGCTGCTAGTTGGCTGGTTAGCGATTTTTGTATGGTTGTGCTTTCTCCTTCAAACCAGATGTTGAAATCTCCTAGGACTATCAGGTGATTGTGTTTGATGGCTAGGACGGTGATTGCTTCTGTGAAGGAGTCTACGAAGGTTGCATCGTAGGTTGGTGGTCTATATATTAGTACGAATTTCAAGTTTGTTTTGGATGTTACTGCTAGACGTATGATTAGGGATTCGCATTTATCGATGATTAGTGGGTCTTCCAGTTTGATATCCAGGTGTTCTTTGTGAATGATTGCCAGACCTCCCCCTCTTTTGGTTTTTCTGTTTGATTGGACGCATTTGAAGCATTCAGGTAAGCAGTTGTTGAGTGTGATCTTGTAATTGTCGTCTAGCCAGGTTTCTGTTACAAATAGGATGTCGATCCCTCCGTCGCAGAGCAGATCGTATATCTCAGTGGCATGTTTCGACATTGATCTTGCATTGATGAGGTTGCAGTGGATCTTATTTGTGTGGTTTTGCTTGTTGGTTGTACCTTGTTTTGGTTTGTGGTTGTTTGGTTGCGGGGCATCATTGTTGGCGTTGATTGTGGGTGGATGAGGATCAGCGAAGGTTGTAGCTTCAATGTAGGAGGGCGCATGAGGATCAGCGGAGGCTGCATCTTCATTGAGGTGGTCTGCTAGATTGAAAGCTTGGCTGTTCAGTGGTGTTGCTTCTACATTTGTGCTGGTTTGGTGAAGGTCCATGAAGGCTTCTTCTTCGTTGAATTGGTCATTTAGGTTCATGTTTGGGTTGTTGGTTTTAAGATCTTCTTTGTCGTTATGTCCGGTATGGCGCAGGTGTTGGGGGTGTCCTTCTGTTTTTGTGATGTGTGGGGTGATGGGGTCGGACTCTGGCCACCTTCTTCTTGGGTGTTCCCGTCTTTTTTCTGGTTGTCTCAGGATTTTCTTTGTCTGTCTTGATGTCTCTTTGTCGTTGGGGTATCCTGGTTCTGGGGTTGTTGCAAGGTATGGTGTGAGATATAGGGAGTTTTCCCTTTGGAGTTTTGTTCTGGTCGTTTTGGTTTTGGGTGTTGTGTTTCTTCTATATGAGGTTGTTGCTTCGGTGGTAGGTTGGATTTGTGTGCCTATTTCCAGTGCGGCCTTATCTTGTGCCCTTTCTCTGCGTCCTTTTCTGGTCCGGGGCATTTTGGTGCTCAGTGCGGAGGTGCTGGTTGAGTGGTTGGCTGCTGTGTCTTGTGATGGGAGTGCTGGTGTTTCTTCTTGTATTGGTAGGCTTGGGAGCTTTTGTGCCGTCTGTTCTTCCGGTGGGTCGGTTTGTGTGTCCTTTGAGCGCTGTCTGGTAGGGGTTTTAGTGATGGGCGTACTGTTGTCAGGGGTGTAGGCCGAAGTTCAGTGCTGTCTGTGTAGGTCTCTCTGAAAGGATAAGGGCGGCTGGAACTATTCTATCACGGTCTAGTCCTCTCTGGGAGTATGTTAAGGTGGTTAAGCTACGTTTGTGCTTGAGGCTAGTTCTGACTATGTTCTGGAGTCTCGTATGGTAGGCGGGACCCTAAGGAGTATTGTAATCCTTATGATTCAAATTTAGGAGCAGAGTCCCCGCTAAATTTGGGAGACCTGTATAGTTGGAGAGAGGCCTATCACTGTAATCTGAATGGCAACAGATGCAATTTGGCGATAGAACCCCTGCTATATTTGTGAGACCTGTATAGTGGGAGAGAGGCCTATAAATGTAAACTGAATATCCCACAATGCGGTTTGGGACCAGAGCCCCTGCTAAAATTGGGAGACCTGCACGGTGGGAGAGAGGCCCCCCAATGCATTCCGAATATCACAATACCGTCTGGGAACAAACCCCTGCCAGAATTGGGAGGCCTGTGTAGTGGGAGAGAGGCCTATCAATGCAATCTGAATGTCATAAAATACAATTTTGGAATAGAACCCCTGATAGTTTTTGGGAGACCTGTATAGTGGGAGAGAGGCCTATCAATGCAATCTGACTATCATACAATACAATTTATCAAAGTGATCTGACTGTCATACAATGCAATTTTGGAATAGAACCCCTAATAGTTTTGGGAGACCTGTACAGTGGGAGCGAGGTCCCTCAATGCAATCCAAACATCATGTAATACCACTTGGGGACAGAACCCCTGTTGGACTTGGGGGACTTGTATACTGGGAGAGAGTCCTAACTATGCAATCTGAATGTTATAAAATGCAATTTTGGGGACAGAACACCTGCTAAATTCGGGAGACCTGTACAGTGGGAGAGAAGCCCATCAATGCAGTCCGAATATCATACAATGCAATTTTGGGGACAGAACCCCCGTCAAGTTTGGGAGACCTGTATAGTGGGAGAGAGGCCTATCGGTATCCAGTCATAATTTCGAATACAATATATTCGAAAGTAAAAATGTCGAAAATATTTAGTCGAAAAACAAAAATGTCGAAAAACAAAAATGTCGACTTTTTTTCGACTTTTTTCGATTTTATGTGTTAATAATAAATATTTTATTAAACTTTTTTTTTTAAATAATTAAAGGTATTTCCATGGGGGGTGGGGGTGATGGGGAGGATGGGGGGGGGGGTTGGGGATAGGGGTTTGGGATGGTTTTTTAAATAATTAATTAATTATTTAATATTATATTAAAGATTTTTTTAAAATAATTAAAGGTATATCTATGGGGGTGGGGGGGATGGGGAGGAGGGGGGGGTTGGGGTAGGGGTTTGGGATGGGGGGGTTGGGGGGGACCCCCCCCATAATAAATGTTACTATCTGGGTAAAAAAAAAAAAAAAAAAGTGTTTTGGGTTTTCAATTTTTTTTTCGACATTTTTTTTTCGAAATTATGACTTTTCCTATTATATGTATGTGTTTTCGACTTTTTTACATTCGACATTTTTTTTTCGACATTTTTGCTATTCGACATTATGTTTTCGACTTTTTGTCTATAAACCAGGCCTATCAGTGCAATCTGAATATGATACAATACAGTTTGGGAGCAGGCCTGTATAGTGGGTGGGAGGCCCACCAATGCAATCTAAATATCATACAATACAATTAGGGGTGGAACCGCTGATACATTTTGGAGACCTGTATAGTGGGAGAGAGGCCTATCAATGCAATCTGAGTGTCACGATACAGTTTGGGAATGGAGCCCCTGTTAAGTTTGGGGGACCTGTAAAGTGGGAGAGAGGCCTATCAATGCAAACAGAACATCACACTATGCAGTTTGGGGACAAAACCCCATAACAATTTTGGGTGCCTTTATTGAGAGGCCTATTAAAGCAAACCGAATATCATGCAATACAGCTTGGGGACAGAACCCCTGATCATTTTGGGAGAGAGGCCTATCAATGCAATCTGAGTGTCATACGATACAGTTTGGGGATGGAGCCCCTGGTGAGTTTGGGAGACCTGTATAGTGGGAGAGAGGCCTATCAATGCAAACAGAATATTATACTAAGCAGTTTGGGGACAGAACACCTGATCAATTTGGGGGACCTGTATATGGCGGAGGAACCTATCAGTGCAATCTGAATATCATACCATACAATTTTGGAACAGAGACCCTGCTAAATTTGGGAGACCTGTGTATTGGGAGAGGCGCCTAGCAATGCAATCTGAATATCACACAATATAGTATGTGGACAGGACCTCTGATAGATTTGGGAGACCTGTAAAGTGGGAGAGAGGCCTATTAATACAATCAGAGTATCATACAATTCGATTTCGGAATGGAAACGCTCCTAAATTTGGGAGACCTGTTTATTGGGGGAGAGGCCTATCTATGCAATCTGAGTATCACACAATACAACTTGGGAACAGAATCCGTGATAACTTTGGAGACCTGAATAGTGGGAGAGAGGCCTATCAATGCAATCTGAATATCTTACAATACAATTTTGGAACAGAAACTCTGATAGATTTTGGAACTGTTTTATATTGGATTGTTAGGTGGCTAGGATTATAGGGTAGAGTGGTTGATCTACTCCTAACCCAGGCCACTCCTACCTTACTGGTCCTTGTAGTTGATGGTTGACGGATGGCACCTGTCTTCCCCTGTGGACTCCTGCCGTCACCTCCAGGAGCCGCCTCTGTTGGGGCCGACCTTGGCCTTGGTGCTACCGGAGAGGGCTGCACTGGAAGACCAGTGAAGACGGCTTCCCAGTGAAGGAAGCAGGGGGCGGGGGGAGAGAGGAAGTGGTCAGCAACGGCGCTGCAATGGGCAGAGGAAATGAAAGCTATGGGCCCAGGGGCTCTCTGGAAGTGGCCGCAGTTACCTGCCTCTGAGGTGGGGTGAGACGGTTGAATGAGGATGCAACTCTCACCGTGCCTCTGGACCAAATCAAGATGTCACACTGAACTAAGCTCCAATCAGCGGGATGGGAGGCGAGAGGGCTGGGGTCCAGGAAGGGGAGCTGGGAGGGATGTGGTAAGCTGGGGAGGGACGCTGGCCTGGCCGCGGGTGTTGTTTTTTTTTTTTCTTTAGTTATGGGGGCGCCGGGGCATGGGGGCTGTGGGCTGCCTTACCTGGGTGGCTGCAGTGCGGGGAGCCGAGTGTGCTCACGCAGGTCTGTGGACCTGGTAGGTACGGAGCTAAGCTCCAATCAGGGCTCGGGGGTGGGATGGGAGGTGGGAGGGCTGGAGTCCAGGAAGGGGAGCTGGGAGGGATGTGGCGAGCTGGGGAGGGAAGCGGGCCTGGCCGCAGGTGTTTTTTTTTTCTTCTTTAGTTATGGGGGCGCCGGGGCCTGGGGGCTGTGGGCTGCCTTACCTGGGTGGCTGCAGTGCGGGGAGCCGAGTGGGCTCACGCAGGTCTGTGGACCTGGTAGGTACGGAGTTAAGCTCCAATCAGGGCTCGGGGGCGGGATGGGAGGCGGGAGTGCTGGAGTCCATGAAGGGGAGCTGGGAGGGATGTGGCGAGCTGGTGAGGGAAGCGGGCCTGGCCTCGGGTGTTTTTTTTTTTTCTTTAGTTATGGGGGCGCCGGGGCCTGGGGGCTGTGGTCTGCCTTACCTGGGTGGCTGCAGTGCGGGGAGCCGAGTCGAGATATGGCATACAAAAAGAGAAAGTGTCAAGTGTGTTTCTCATGCCCTGGCATGTCCCCCCTACAGAGCCAAAAGAATTTCATCCCTATAATGGCGTGCCTCAGAACGGGCGAGTGATGAAGTTGCAAGCTGACTGGAGGGCACACGTGAACGTCTGAATGCATGACAACCACATGTTTTGAACTGACAGGAGTGTCTCATAGCCATTCTATTGCTGCCTAGAAATATCACTGTGGAACAACGGCATGCGGCCTCTCTTTCACCCAGCAGTGTCTGCCCCTAAATTAATACGCAACCAGAAACATGCATGGAACATGTGCTTCTGGTACAGTCCCGCGGACCATTGGATTGTGATGTGTATGTGCGTAATAAAGAAAACAATGCCTAGTGGAAGGAGAAGATTCTCTGTTATTGCTGAACCACATGGTTGTAGAAAAGGACGGAAGAGAATCCAAGGCAATAATCTAGATTAACACAATACACCTATTTTACCACAAAGAAGTGTTGCTATATGACAAGGTTGTCTTTCCACTGGGCCAGAAGGATGTGTTCCCCAACATCGTGGCACACAGTCTGCAGTTCCACCCAAGGACTTCAGGCATCGTAGCTACCCTAAGATGGCCACCACCTTTTTGGCTCTTCTCCGGCCTTCCTGCAGTGCCTGGAGGCAGCTGACACCATTGTGATGCCTGAGTGGCCATCCGTTCCAACTAATGCTGAGGCCTGGCCGAGCTGGGAGACGAAACCGAGCCCGGCATAAAGGCACGCATTAAGGCTCCTGTCTCCTTTCCTCATTTCCACTGGGCCAGAAGGATGTGTTCCCCAACATCGTGGGACAAAGTTTGAAGTTCCACCCAAGGGCTCCAGGCATCGTAGCCACCCTAAGATGGCCGCTGCCTTTTTGGCTCTTCTCCGGCCTTCCTGAAGTGCCTGGAGGCACCCGAGATGAGCGCCCGTTCCAACTAACACTGAAGCCCGGCCGAGCCGGGAGGCGAAGCCAAGCCCGGCATGACGGCACGCATTAAGGCGCCTGTCTTCTCCCTGTCATCTCCAGGGCTCTCCCACGACCGTACCGCCTCAGCAGTTCCTCTCTATCGCTCTGGAGCTAAGGAAGATGAGTGTCACTATACCTCTTGCCCCTAATCTCTGCTGTTAAGCCCTCCGCGACTTGATCATCACTCTCCTGACCTTCCTGTTCATGATATGCCATCTTTCACAATGCTCCGAACCCTTCTCCACCATACGAGCCACATCCTTTTATAACACTTGTACAATATCCACTGAGATCCATTGATGCAAACTATACGATTTTACGACAGACCCTGCCGTCTTCACTGACACTATGTAGTTGCCAAGCTACTAATTTCCACATTGTTTCAGCTCCGCCGTGCATGCCAAAATGTTCTTTCACATATGGAATCCACACGCGCCATACCATCTAGACTACACCTTGCTATACATTGTGCACTGCTAATGCTCGGCTTGTCCTTAACCCATACGCTGTGATTATTCTCCTCTGTAGTCTGAATGCCGTGGAAAGCTTCCTAAATGCTCTCCAACCTTCACTCTAACGTTCCCTCTGTCCTCATCCTACTCGTTCTCTCCTCTGCCTTCGACATGGTCAACCATACCATCCTGCTCAACCGTCTCCGTGATAACCTAGGTATCACCGATCATGCTCTGGTCTGGCTGATCGACCCTACTAGGTCTAACTTGGGACCTTCCCATCATCTATCTTCCTCTCTACCTGTGGTGTTCCCCAGGGGTCTAACCTCTTGCCCTGGCATTTCAACCAATGCCTGGCAACTCTCGCCGACTGCATTGCCATTTTCTGCTCAAATTTCCAGTGCTACTGACGACACTCAACTCATTTTCAGGCTGCCCTCGGTCACCTCCTCACCCTCTCTAATCTCTGATTGCCTAACTGCCATTCAAGATTGGTGTGCCGCCAACGATCTTTGTCTGAATGCCAGAAAGACAGAGATCCTCCCAGGGACGTCATTTGGGGGTCGCCAGAGGTCGCAAGAGCGACCACTGGTGATTGGCCAGCGACCCCTGTCAATCTCTTGCGACCTCTGGCCGTTGACCAATCAGAGGAGGAGGGGGCGTGGCCACAACGTGCTGCAACGCTTGTGTTGGCCAGCCTCCATTTTGATTATTCCACGTGCGAAATACGTGTGGTGCTTCCTTCTCCGAGTCTTGCTGCTGTTGTGTCCAGACAGAGCAAGCATCCACGTCGGTCGAATCGGGTCGATCCAACCCCACTGAAGGAGGCCAGTGACTTCGAGCCTCGAGGTAACTAACTCAGGTGAGTCAGTGAGTTGAGCGGTGCCGTGCCTTTTCACTTTGCATTCCGGACCTGTAGTGTTTTCTCGTTGTTCGCATTGAACTCCAAGTCCCAGCATGCTGTTGCGAGGTAGGGTTCGTCCAGGTCCAAACGAAAAAAAAGTCGCACGGGAACATCGCTTTTATATTTTTTTCTTTTGTTGACACCTGAAACCGTGTAGGCTTGCACCTACCGGTCTCCGTTGCTCACACTGACACCAATGTGCACGGCATTCAGAGTAAGCGGTCAGGTTCACGGGGAGTGCACGCTGTGTGACTATGGAAGCACTTCCTCCCCACACAGCTCTCCCCCCTGCACCTGGGCGGAGCCCCCTACCCCCTCTGCCGTGTGCATAGCGCCGCCAGGTTCCTGTGTTGGTTTCGCTTTGCGTGAGGAAGCGGCGCCTTAGTGTGGAGTCTCCGCCGGTGCGCATCCTCCACACGGCGCCCTGACTGGAAGGCAGCTGACGGAGTCTCTCTCCTCAGAGGGAACCCCGCCTCTGCTCAGCAAACGGGTCTCTTCTCGGCGGGGTATGAGCAGCGGCTGTGTGGTGCCCCAGAGATGAGGGGCGCCTTCTCCTCGTGGCCGTGGGTGATGCCCCTGCTGGTCCTGACTGTGCGCGCTGCCGCTTGGGATTCCTCAGTTGAAGGTAGCGCTGGAGGAGATCCACCGAGTCGACCCCAGGTTCCTGTCAGTGACCATCAATGCCAGTCTGGCCGCAGACCCCAAGTACATCGCCTTTTTGGGGTAAGTGGCGGGGGCAGTGCCCTCTCCCCACACCCAGGGTCCACTCAGTTGTGCGTTTTGGTAAACGGGAAATAAGCCCCCATGTTGGGCTATAAACACTGCCGGTCGGTAAGGCACTGTTGATGGATAATATCCAGGGGCACGCCACGACTGATGTTGAATGCTTAAATGTTGAGAGACGTGGCCATAGCTGGGAAGGTAGCTCAACAGGTTGATAGACGGCTGCTGCGATCTTCCCATGGGCGTAATTTTAGGGGGAGGGACAGGGTTGTTTGTCCCCCGCCCCCAACTTTCATGGCACACCATGTTGTCTCCATTCATTTGGCTGGGGCAGCTTTTCTTCAGATGTCATCTCCACCGCAACATTTTCAGCAAAGTTCCTCCACTGTGTGCATCACCCGCGCACTACTGCCCGTTCTAATCTTTGTGGGTCCGACTGTGGCCTTTTCTTGTTCTGTGGACCTTCTGAACCATGACTTTTTTTTTTCCAAACCTTATTTTGTATGAAGATTTCTTATTATAGTGTCAACCAGGTATGAAAGCAAATGAAAATATAACGTTCATGCATATCGGTTCAAGGAAATAAGTAATTGTTTTGCTTGGCCCAGCGCAGGAAAGGGCTGGGAAGGAGCTCCGTTCCGGCAAAGTCTGTATTGCCGGAGGCCCAGCTGCCACAGAAAACTCGCCGGGCTGTTCCCAAGCGGAGCTCTCACCGGGGAGAGGGGCAGTCCAGCTAGAAGAGTCCGCAGGCACACTAGACCGAATGTCGTCGCCGACTGCGGCAGGCAGCATCAATTCATTTTACTGACGTGGAAATCTGTGCCGGCGGCCGGCTTGCAAGCTGCCGCCGGCACATATTTGCAATGTAGTAAAACGAATTTGGTGCTGACGGCAGCCGCAGCACGGCAGCCGCAGCACCAAATTCATTTTACTAACGTGCAAATATGTGCTGGCCGCGGCGGCTGCCGCCGGCACATATTTACACGTTAGTAAAATGAATTTGGTGCTGCGGCTGCCGTCGGCACCAAATTCATTTTACTAACGTGCAAATATGTGCATGTATGCGAGAACATGCCCCTTGCCACCCGTGGAATGCTGATTGTGACTGTCGGGGGGAGGCAGTGCTCTGGTTGTGTGGCTGTCTGGGGGTGGGGGGAAGCACGCTCTGGTTGTGTGGCTGTCTGGGGAGGCGCGCAGCGCGCTCTGGTTGTGACTGTCTGGACACAAGCATTGAGTGATACCGCTGAAATCTAGCAGTGTTGTGAGGAGCCAAGAGGTGCGAAAATCACGAGCTCTTCCTGATCATTTATTGGCCAGCTCCCCATCAATTGTTTGTTCTATGCATTTTTTCTAGTTAACGTCATTTGGGGTCTTTCCGTAGGAAATGTTCTGACACGCATAAGATAAAATGTTTGAACAGTCAAGGTGTGCTGGCTGCACTACCGGACTACACTGTCTCGGCTATGCCTCATGACAAAGTGAGTGCTTGTGGAGCAGTGCTGATGCATTTATCTTGCTTTTTGTAACCTTTTAAGGTAAAGCTAATAGCTTTCAAATGAAAATAAACCGAGTACCGATGCGTTCCACCCTCTGCAAATAGTATTCAACAAGCACTTTAATTTTCGAAGCATTGATATGTATGATAGCACCAAAATTCCAACGTTGCAGTAATTTCATGCACAAATAGAGTAGCCCAATTATGTGGGGGGAATTGCCCAATCTGACAACCCTAATTGAATGCAGGAGCCAGCTCTAGTCACAGCAATAGAACTGTGGCACAACTGCCGCCATAGGTGTGGACTTGTATAATAGCATCAGGTAGCACATTTTTAGGCATAGTGTATCTAACACTAATATGGAACTGCCAAGTCTCACCACACTTTCAGGGTTGGTCAGCCTAGGACCAAAATGTGGTACTAAAAAGCACCCATACAGTCATAGCCACATAGGTTACTAAGGTGGCATATTACAAAAAAGGGTGCTGGGGTAGAGCATGGAAAGGAAAGCAATTGACTTGTGTAGACCATTTTACCAAATGTATTTAAATTAGTTACTGCAGTATTTTCCAGTGATGCTTTTGATACTTTATTTTGTGCACCCAGCCACATATTACATACAGTCAGGTAAGGGTGAACCGTGTCACCATGTTTTGCCACTGGCACAAGCTGACAACGCTTCTGGTTACTCCCAGGAGAACACTGGTTACTACCAGTAGGACACTGTCCCATATATGCCACTGGCACAAGCTGACAACGCTTCTGGTTACTCCCAGGAGAACACTGGTTACTACCAGTAGGTATATGCCACTGGCACAAGCTGACAACGCTTCTGGTTACTACCAGGAGAACACCGGTTACTACCAGTGAGACACTTATGGGCACTGATAAGGAGGTTGCTGGCCTAGAGCCCTAAGGAAGTCAGTGCCCGTCGAAGGATTTGGCTCGAGCCCGGCCAATCCTGAGCCGCTGCCGCCGAAGCTGCAGCGTGAACGTCCCTCATTGGCTAGGACCGCCCCGATACTTCGCCTGTAACAAAAGCTTATGCAAATTAAACTGCTTAAATTAACCACAGGCAGATGAATTCCAAGTCATTTGTGGCCTGCAGCCTATACATTTTGCAATGCATTTAACTAGGATTTTACCTTGTGACACGACATTATATAAACTGCTCCTTGCCCGAGCCACACACTCAGCCTGGGCCTGCTGCGGCCTAAGAGCTAGTTCCTAGAGATCCTAGGGCATTGGTGCATAACATGCGTCCCTCTGAGTCACAGAATGTTAATGATGAATCGTTGCCGGGCCTGAGGTCAGTCTCTAGGTCTGTCATGTGCAAAGCCTCTGTGGTCCAGTTTGTCTTTGCATGATGCGTGCACCCCAGAACTCTAAAACTCTATTAAAAATTAACATGGTCTGGTGTTGCGCAAATTAATCTTTCTGATATTTTGTTATTATTTACAGACCTGCATCTTCGTGTGGGAGTTCCTTCCTTTCTGTGTTCTCAACGCCAGAAAACAGTACCACCATTGAGCAGCTGACATCCAGCCTTATCTGTGACCGCTGTGAGAGGTAAATGAACGTGAAGCAACATATTGAAAATGTACAGCATATGTTAATGATCTGATCTGTTAGTCCTTATCTATTTATGCATTGCAGCCTTGTCCTAGTTGTCCTAGTTGTTTCAACACTAAGGATGGCTGTTTCTCTTCCATTTAATCAGAGAATACCACAAAATTAACTTTAAACTGTATGACACTGAACGCATGCTTCACTTCAGTTTTTTTGGGACCTGCAGGTTTCCTTTTTTCTTAGGGGCAGAGTTTGAACAGGTTGCAACTGTTAATCTCTCAAATGTAAAGTATTACCCTGACAGATACATACTTGAAATTACTGCTTAGGTATGTACTCAGTGCTCCAGATAAGATTTTGAAGTGGGACTATTGTATTCCCTATTTTGTAAACTTGGAAGTAAAATGATTTTTATGGAGTAAAAATGTAAATCTAGTTCCCGACGGCAGTATTTTGTAAGCAAGTAAAAATGCTTTAACTGAAAAACAGAAAGGTTTTTCTAATTATTGTTGCACCTAATTACTCATACACATTAAAAGATCATGTGCATGTCTACCGATCGAGCAGTAATAATAGTACTTTCTTCCTTTGGAACTACGTGTGCTACCTCTCCAAACATCCATGGAGCTGTGTGCGTGAAAGCAGGGGCTCAGGGTCCACAGTGTTTGTTTCCTATTTTTTGTTGGGAGTATTTGTAATCTGTTTTTCTTTTTGGGGAGTACTCGCTTATTTTCAGGGAGTACACTGATAAACTTGTAAGCCAAAGCAATACATTTCAGATTTGTCTCCTCTTTGGTATTCAGCGGAAGTGGTCCTCCAAAGAAGAGTGAAGCACAAAAGAAGTTGTGAGGACACTGAGGAATCCATCATTTGCTTGAATAATAGCTTCTTATTTAGCAGTACTAAAAGAACGAACATGTCTACACCTACAGGAAAACCCAAGGATCCAAAACAGAGGTCAATCGTTGATATGTTTTCTCCAAAAGCAAGAGGAGCTGGCCCTACTCCAGGCTCTGATTCAAGCAACCGCAAGAGGTCTGATGATACCTCAAGTGGCAGTTCAAACACAGCTGCACATGTTGTCCAACCATCGGCCAGCACATCAACTCTTGCTGGCAGCGAAGCTGCTTCTTCAGGTGCAGACAGTGCATCTACATGTGCTGACATTGGTTCACTATCTCCACATGCTGACTCTTTGTCTACAGCTCCACCTTCCTTGGCTGACATAGCATCTCCTTCATTTGTAGTGGCCACTGATGGCTCTTGTTCACGTGCAGACATTGCTGTGACGGTTTCACGTGATGCTGATGACCTAATCAACACTTCAACGTTCCTGGATAGCGCAGAGTGTTCTTTCAACCCTGATGTTGAGGATTGTTCTTCCCGTATTGGCATGTTTGATGATCCTCCCACTGGTGCTTGCTCTCCCGACATTTCACTCCTCGAGGAGAGCACAAGCAGCTCTTGGTTGCAGAGCGATAACAGTATGCAGATGTGTCTAGCTGAGCAGGGCATTCCAAGAAGATCTCCAGCTCCCAATTTAGATGACAGTGTGGTGACTGATCTGTCCCCAAATCCATGCAGTGACCCTGTACAGCCAAAACTTCCTACATACCCTGTAACTGGTTCCCGTAAGTTTAACGGAGACTACAAAACATATCCTTGGGTGGAATATTCCGTTCTGAAAGATAAAGTATACTGCTTTGCATGCAGACATTTTGGTTCTAATTCTGGAGGAGGGGGGCGTGCACGTGGCAATGTTCCATTTGTTGATATTGGCTTCGCTAAATGGGAAAAGACACGTCGTTCTTTAAAGATGCACTCAGATTCTGATAAGCATAAGTCTTCGGTTGTAGCTTGGGAAGACTTTAAGCGTGTACAACAGACTACAGGCCCTCACCACTCAATTGTTTCAATGCTAGAAAAGGTTGGGGACCAAGAGATTGAAGAGAATCGTCAACATGTGCTGCAGTTACTAAAGGTTGTATGTGTTTTGGGTCGTCAAGGACTTGCTTTCCGAGCCACAGATGAATCGCAAGACTCCCACAATAAGGGAAACTTCATAGCAATATTGCGTTTGCTGTCTGATAATAATGAACTTCTTAAAGTAAAAATGGCTAGACGATATGGGCACTACACATCTCCAGAGTATCAAAATGACATGATCTCAGTTGTGGCAAATCTTATACGTCGGAATATCGTTAGGAAAGTGACAAAGCACTTTGCAGTGTTGGTTGATGAAACCAAAGACATTTCGCATAAAGAACAGATGAGCTTTGTGATCCGGTTTGTAGATCAAGATGGGAACATTCAGGAAAAAGCCATGGGATGTTACCAAATGGAGAAGTTGGATGCCTCCAGTTTAGCTGCAGCCATTGACAAATCTGTACGCAATGCTGGCCTTGACTGGAAGAACTGTATGGCACAATGCTATGATGGGGCATCAGTTATGAGTGGCTGTTTCAATGGAGTGCAAGCGAAAATAAAAGAAATTGCTCCACAGGCAGTTTACATTCACTGTCATGCACATCGTCTAAACCTTGCGTTAGTGCAAACTATCACTAACATACAAACAGTGAAGGATTTTTTCTCAACTTTGCAGGCTGTGTATGTGTTTCTTTCACAAAGTTCTCCTCGGCACGAACTCTTTGTAAAAGCTCAAACAGAAAGCGGTCTGGAAGTACAAGAATTAGAAAGACTTTGTGGCACTAGATGGTTTTATTGGTACGCGTGTGTTAAAAAAATACAGGCTCGATTTGAAACCATTATAGTTGTTCTCAGTGTAATAGAATCATCGCAACAACGTGACAAGCAGGCTTGTTCAGAAGCCAGAGGACTTCTCCGAAATATGCAGTGCTTTGAGTTTTTGCTAACTTTGTTAAGTATGGAAGCAATTCTGAAAAAGATTTGTGTGTTATCTGATGAACTTCAGAGAAAGCAT
Source organism: Ambystoma mexicanum (assembly GCF_040938575.1). Lineage (NCBI taxonomy): Eukaryota > Metazoa > Chordata > Amphibia > Caudata > Ambystomatidae > Ambystoma > Ambystoma mexicanum. The sequence goes on from NC_090925.1 coordinate 1,199,066,529, forward strand.
CTTGATTTGCCAGATGCGAGTCACCTAATTCAAGTGACAAGAACTGCCCTCGTCAACCTTAGACAAGAATGCCATTGGGTGAAAATCGTCAATGATGCAACGGAATTGGCAGAAAAATGTGGTATTGAAACAGTTGAAGACCACGACCGCAGAGCTTTACCAGTAAGGCAGCACCAACTGAGCAGCAAACTCAAAGAATACCTTGTTGGTACTACTGTAGGGAAGAGGCCTGGACATTATGAGCACTCTGAGGATCGAATGCCACAGACTGAACGGATAAAGCAAGAGGTGTTTTTCTGCACCTTGGATAGGTTTGTAAGAGAGTTGGATGCTCGTTTTATAGATAACATGGGGCTTATCAAGGCTGCCGGCATGTTCAATCCAAGGGCTAAAAATTTCTTGGAGGACTCATCTGCAGATCTTCTTGCTCGGCACTACCTAGGACCCCAAGTAGATTATGCTGCATTGCATTCAGGCCTTGACACTGCAAGGGGCTATTTATCTGGCAAGACTTTAGCAGGTATTCACTCTGTCAGGTACTATCTCAATGAATCTCCAAGAGGCTTTTCTGATGTCCTAAATCTGTTGGATCTGGTTCTTGCATTGCCGATTACAACTGCAACAAATGAGAGGTTCTTCTCCTGTTTGAAAAGAGTTAAAAACTATTTGCGAAATAGATGTGTAGACAACAGACTTAGTGATTTGTTGGTAATGGCATGTGAACCTATGGAGGTTGACGAGGTAAATTTGAGTGATGCCATTGACCGATTTGCTGACATGCGACACAGGAGGTATCCTCTGAAAAGATGAACCATTATATTCTTTGACACTGTTAGATTATAGCTCAATTTTCCAGTTAGGTCTTTCTTTTCAAGTCAAGCAGACCTAATCAGCACCACATACAGTCTTCAAAACCATCTGCTACTCTCCTACACTACCAGCCTCTTCTCCTCATGAAGTCAGCCATGATACATTGCTCATGCACTACAACCAGTTTGTCTCATCTTCAAAACACTGCATGGTATGCTGTTGAGTTTATCAACATCCTATTTTTTACCAGTGAGCTAAGCAACAATGGACCATTACGTCAGAAACATCATGTGTGTCTTTAAAATGGCATCATCTGCCACACCGCCGGCATCCTACAGATTTTCAGTCTAAGCAACAGTAAGACATTCAATTAGCCTTTTCCTGTGAAGCCAGACAGGCACTACTAGTAGCACAGCCACAAGCATCTGTCAACCGCCAATCTCTTAGAATCTGAGTAGCCTCCATCAGCATCTTCTTGACAGGTCAGCCAGAAGCTGCAGCACAGCTGGAGTCTTGTGTCATGAAAACATTTGCTATCCGATTCCCGCCTGGCTCTTCTTCATTTCCAGTCAAGGAAGCAATGATGAGCCATCTAAGCAGCAACTTCCATTAAGCCAGTCACCAGCTACCCCACAGCTACAGTTCTGTCTTCACAATGCCAGCACCGTATCCTTGATTTGTAGTCAACCAAGCAATGATGAGACAAACCCAGTCAGTGCCCTCTGTTAAAACCAGCCCGGCACCATTGGCATCACAGCCAGTATTCTGTGATCTCAAAACAGCACCTGCCATACTTGCAGCCTCTTCTCTGCCAAACACCTGCAGCTCCACTACCAGAGTTCTGTGACCTCAAAACAGCACCTGCCATACTTGCAGCCTCTTCCCTGCCAAACACCTGCAGCTCCACTACCAGAGTTCTGTGTCTTCTTGATATGTTGCCATTGAACACTCACAGACCTCTCCTCTGGTTTCCAGTCACCTAAGCAACAACCTGCCTTCGAGTCAGAATCTTCACCTCACATGCCATTGAAACAGCAGCACCGGCACGTCTGTCAAGCCACTGTTCTGCTCAATCTGGTAAGAAACTACATTTTAAGTCTTATGATCAGAGTGAAGGAAGAGCAACAGTTGGGCATTATCCAAAAATCTATATAATAGTACTAATTGTTGGAATGTGTACCATTGTGGTGCGGGGTGTGGAGGACAATGAACATGTAGGAACAGAAACCTAGGCATATAAAGAGTGTTGGTGAGTGTGGGAGTAATGCAAAATGCAGCCAGGATTTTTTCCCCCATAAAATCTGGGCACTGGACTGATGAGGCTTTTGGTACTGAAGTTTGTATCACTCAGTAATGCACTGTATGCCTTGAACACATTTTGAACTAATCTTTTGGCAGCCAAAATAACACAAGCAGAAGAGTCATTAAAAACTGAGGATGCCATACATGTTTTCTGGTGAAATATTCTCCAATCTCCCCTTTTATCCTGGCTTTCCCCTATCCCCGTGCCCGCCTATCCGTCCCTGTCCCCCCAGAATGTGATTTCGCTCTGTAGTCCTGTTGAAATAACAGGGCAGATCCACATAAAGAGGGGATTGGGGTTCATACACTTCACGTGGCAACATGGACCTTGACACTGATACATATGATGATCCATTCTTGTATGAAATGTCACAATACACTGATATCGTAACCATTTGTTTCTTAATGCACTGAGCGATAATGCTTTATTAGGCCACTTCCTGTGATGTCATGGTGGGGGCGTGGTCAAATGACATCACTTCCTGTGGGGGGTGTGGTCAAATGACATCACTTCCTGTGATGTCACTCTTGGGGGTGTGGTACTGTGATGTCACTTCCGCTACCCCTGGCATTTTGGTGAAATGACGTCCCTGGATCCTCCTCATCGGCACACCATCACCATCCTTTCCCCTCACTCTCTGGACGGCCTCCCTTGGCCCTCCTCCTACCCCCACCTGCGAGGCTAAGAACCTTGGGATCATCTTTGATTCCACACTTCCCTTCTCCGCACACATCTCTGATGTCTCTAAAAAGTCAAATTTCCTACTGCACCTCCTAAGAGGTACTCTGCCCCCCCAGAAGCTCACTGTCTCCCAAGCTCTAGTTCTCTCTAGCTTGGACTATTGTAACAGCCTCTTTCTAAATCTACCTGCCTCTACTCTCCACCAAATGCAACTAATCCAGAACAGGACTACGAGACTTGTCCTTGGCCTCAAGCCCTGGGATTGTATATCTCCAGCTCTGAAATCTCTCGATTGGCTCCCAGTGGATGCAAGGATCAAATTCGAAACCCTCTGCATTGGCCACAAGGCTTTCTGGGGCCTGGGTCCAAAATACCTTCAGCTATCCCTCCGCAAATATCTCCCCTCTCGCGATCTTCGCTCCTCTACCTCTAACTCCCTCAGGGTCAGTCGTTTTTCAAAGAAACTAGCTGGGGGCAGATCTCTGTCTTTAGGTGGGGCCTCCCTCTGGAACAGCCTCCCTGCCACTCTAAAACTTGAGGAGTACCATCTACAGTTCCGGAAGCACCTCAAGACCTTCCTCTTTGCTCTGCCTTTGCCCCCCCCCCTCACCTGCTGATCTGTTCTCTATGGGCACCGTGCATCTGGCCCCCCTTGTCCTCCGGCCCCAGGTACCTGCTCACCCTGCCACCCTCCCGCACTGCCTCCGGGCCACCCTTTGCACTGGGGTCTGTATCTGTACCCATACATCCCCCGTTTTTCTTCCTGCACTTATCAGACCTACCATGTCTGCTGCCTTAAACCCAGCACTTGCCACTTGCTGGCTGCACTACCACTGTTTGTTGCCTTTATTATTTATTTATTATTTATCTGTTTCTCCTTGCTCCGCACTCTACATTTCTCCCCCCTTCCATGCACTTTTCCCCTCCCCATCTCCCATGCACTTGTGCGTTCTCAATGTCACTGGGCCTAGTAGGATCGTTGTTTTGTTCTCCCCTGTTCCCCTTCCCTTGCCTTGTCGCGCTCTGAAACACCTGTGTATGAGCGCGATAGAAATAAAATATCAATATCAATATACTCAACGACAAAGCCAGCACATCATGCACTAACTCCTATCTTTATGCTGTTGATGAATGCTTATCACTGCTGTATGTAACCATGTACTAAATTTTCTGGCTCCTACTGTCTGCATTGCTGTACTATACTTCTCCCTATGATGCTGCTAGTTGTAGCCCCCGTAACATGAGGTTTGGCATCTCCAGTTAACTTTTTTTATGTCCCATGATGTTTCTCTTGCATGTATTCCCTGCACCTCTTTCTTACACTGACCCAGTTCCCCGTACAAGAGGTGAACTTTCCTAAGTATGTATTATACACCTGATTTGAACCTTATATGTACTCTGATGCAGTTCCCTGTAACAAAAGGGGAACTTTCCTAAGTATGTATTATACACCTGATTTGAACCTTATATGTACCCTGATGCACTTCCCTGTAACAAGAGGGGAACTTTCCTAAGTATGTATTATACACCTGATTTGCTCCTTATATGTACCCTGATGCAGTCCCCTGTAACAAGAAGTGAACCTTCCTAATTATGTATTATACACTTGACGTGTTCCTCATATGTACCCTGACGCAGTTCCCCGTAAAAAGAGGGGAACTTTCCTAAGGATATTTTCTGATGCACCTGATATGTACCCATGTGTACCTGATGTTGCTCCCCGTAACAAGAGGCGAGCGCTCCGAAGTATGTATATTATGCACTTCCCCAGGCACTATGTCTGCCTGGTCTGTAACTATTGTAACTGTATGCTGCTTGCACTGTATGTAACCATATCCTTAAGTCAAAGCGCCCAGATACTCCAGGGTTTTGTGCGCTATATAAGTACCAAAATAAATAAAAATACACTAACAAATTTACTGTAACAGTTCAGTGACCATTGTTGTCAAGCAGCAACTAGAGCATCCTCCAAAGTGTTTGTAAATATCAGTTACACCCAGCATGCCTTGGGAATACTGAAAGGAAGAGTTCAATAAATATTTAGAGGATACAGATGGAGTGAGGTATGCCATTACAAGCAAGAAATAAATCTTCAGGCAATTTGTGAGCCCTTGCCTTCTATCAGTGAAGATGAAGCTCATTAAGCATTAAATGTATATCACCCCTCTTTCTACATGGGTGTTTAACACGCAGGGGAGAGTGTAGAAGAATGTATAGTGGCACTGAGGATCATCCTGCATTATTGGCCCCTCTGTGGACAAAGAACTGAGAGGACAGTTTATGGTAGATACTCATAAAGTTTAAACAGCAGAAAGACAGCGATAAGTTGGAAAACCGACATTTGATGTGGTCGTTGGTCTTCAGAAAACTATAGAAAGATGTATACGTTTGTATACAACTATATATTAAGAAAAAAAGATTGAAAAATCTACTCGAGTGTATTCTGTGAGAAGATGCACCTTATCAAACAAGATAAAGAGGCTTAGGATGGACCAGTAAGGTGTTGGTACAGATGAAAGTGCTCCTGGCATGTTGCCTCAAGGAAAAAGTGTAGTGCCATTGGAAAAACATGTTATGAGTGTGGGCACAGTGGACACGTGGTTAAGTATTGCAAGAGAAAGGCCCATAAGGGATGACGTCATATAATTAGCTGAAGGACGAATGTTGCAATAGTTGTATATGAAGGAGAGGAAGAAGTAGAAATTTGTGAAATTACTAATGTAGTGAACAAATCTGCTCTGGTGGTGTAACAAGTGTGAACATGTTTTGCGGGTCTTAAGAGCACTACATGTTATTTAATGTGAACGTTTTAGACCTGGAATTTATGTAAGATTTTGGATACTTGCACATGATCATACCATTGAGCATGTACCAATAAAAAAGTATAGCCAACACAGTTTCTGCATGATGGTGTTTTGGGGGTTATGTGTCATTATCCAGCCCGTCGAAGACTGTTTCCCCAAAAGACTGCCCCTTTTTGGCCTTCTCAGGTCGGCCTCCAATGGGTGGGACTATAGCCCCATCAAAGTGTTTCAGTCCTAAAACTTCTATGCCAAGCGTCCTTCCACGCCCTATCCTCACAGCGTATCTCTTGTCTTCCTTGCCCCCACACTCCTGTCTGAAGCCACCATATTACCTCCTTAATTCCCCCATCTCCAGGTTGCACTCCCACTGCTTCCCTGATGCCCCCATATCCTGGCACCACAAAACAATTACCCTCTATGGCACCATGGACTTCCGTCTTCCGGGCCTGCTAACTCTGCTGTAGAGGAGCAGTTACATGCCTTTGCAGGAAATCCCACCCCCGTACCTCTTATATGTTGGAAGCCTGAGATCGTGCCAGGGTTGACGCCAGCAGTTGTGCCAATACCGCAGCGAATATTCAAAAGAAGGCATCCACTGAGAAAACCCTATCAAATGTATTCCCGAAGAGATGACAATCTGAGGGAGGAACTCCCTGAAGGAATATGAAAAAGAGCGAAGAGAGAAGCTAGTGATGTCACAAGAAACGTGCGTGACACCCCGAGAATACTGGCTGAAGAGAAAGCATGGATCTTACAGAAACTGATGATGTAGTTAATAATCAAGTAAACTTTCATATGCGAAAAGAAGATTGCACGTGTGCAAAGTGCTGCAGAAAATCAACTGTTCAATAATTGTACTGATGCTGAAACGCAAGTAGACTAAGTCATCATAGAAGCTGGCTATATGTAGTGAATAGACTGCAGGCGAGGCGGCCATTGATTAGGAGCCGGATATCGGTGTCATGAATTTAGTAAACCAGGACCCATGGAGAGAAAAGGCGAGAATTGTGTTGCAGCAAGAATAAGCCGAGATTGTGGAAGCGCATGACAAGGCTGTCTGGCCTGGTATCAAAACTGAAGCAGCCAAGGGCGGTTATCTATTCTTAAAAGCAGTGAATGTGTGAAGGATGAATAATCCCTTATTAAGGTGCAAGGAAAGAACACCAAGAGTGCCAAGTTTGATTCATTTCAGACATTTAAATGCTGAACAATGGACCAGATTGTGGTCTCCTTTCACGTAAGTCAAGAATGGAAATAGAGTTGAGCTTGGAGTCCTAGAACAACGATAGTGAGTGCCTGCACTCCCATATATTCCCACAGACAAGGATACTTTGCTAGGCCAAGTTCAAAGACAATCTTCATGTGAGAAGGCATGGGTGATGAGAGATGTTGGGCTAATTGGGTGGGGAGGTAAAGCCAAGTCCACTTCCTGGCACCTGGGTTTGAGCTTACGTGCTGCGAAGTGAACCGAATGTTCTGGACATGGCACAAGCATGCCAACCATGTGTAGAGGGCCGTATAACGAAGGGCCTTATAGTTTGAAGACCAATGATAAACTGTGTACTTAGGATGACATGTTTTTAGATGTAGGCATAAGTTGTCCACTTTACTGTGGGCAGCCAATCACAATTGTAGTCCCTATAGAAAGTATATTTAGATGACTCCCTTAACCAATTCCCAACCCTTGATAGGTTTTCTATTATTTGCCACGTAGTATGACATCACTCCTGACATATTTTTTGCATATAAGAATGTTTTTATGAGAAAATCATAGAGAGCTGAGTGAACGTCTGTTGATGTCCGTTGTAAACTCTCTGTTTTAGATCATTGTTAATAAAACAGTATCTTTGGCATCTTCCTGATTTGGTTCGATTATTTGGAGTCAGAGTTATTCTGCAACTCCATCCATTGCATGCACGTTATTAAAGGGTCATAAGCTCACTGTTCTTCTTGTTGCGGCCTCCTCTTCCTTTTGCAATGCTCTGAGAGGGCGTCCTACACAGTCTCTTTTAGAGGTGGTAGAGAAAATGATGCATCCCAAAGACCGAATACCATTTCAGGATATAAGATAGAAATGGCGGGTTGATCCGCTGCAGAGTTGACATATAAAGTATGTAAAATTAAGGGTAAAATAAATATAGCAAGCAGATGACCAGACATTTTTGTTGGTGTCAGTGTTATGTGTGGTTACCCATTGATGTGAAGAAGAAATGGTGCAATTGCTCTGTCTTCATATTACTCCAAACTCCTAAATAATGTTTCCAGTGTTCATTACTTTCAGGACACCTATTGTAATTGTAAAGGGTTATTTATAACCCTGAGGTTTCTAACTAAGAGCGGACCCGGGGATCGAATCTGAGTTGTTCCACGCCGTCTTGCTTTCGAGACAACCACGTTGCCCCCAGCTATCCTCGCCGAAGTTGCAAGTAGACAACAGGCAGATGCAGTTGAAACAAATAAGCAAAACGTCACTGTATCATTTGGCTCACGCTCAATGACAGACGCGCAGAAAAACTGTTCAGTAATTGAGCGTGAGGTGCTGGTGTTTGCTTGGGCGAGAGGACAGTTCAGGCAGATTCTACGTGCAAGCCAGTTCTCTCAAAGTCTGGCACAACAGAGAATCTGTATTTTATAGAATACAAAGCAGGATACACCAATATAGTAGCATACTGTTTGTTGGGGGCTGCCTATTGATTGTGTTACAGATGTGTTTAAATGTGATGAATGGGATTTATGAACTGTGAGTGGTAATGAGATGACAAAGGGAGAATGGGAGAGCATGGCAACACAAGACCCATTTTAAAAACTATAAACAAAATTGGTTGTCCATGGTTGGCTGTGTATTGAAGCGTATAAATGCAGTTGTTGCCAATTTACAACCCAACACACAATCTGGATTAGATACATGTAGAGGAGGAGAAGTACATGCCTGCAGAAAAGGCAGAGTTAAGGATAATGGAAAATGATCATTTTGCATATCCTGGAATAACAGCTACCACATTTTAGTCAAGGAACACTTTTGGTGGCCAGGTTCAGCCAGGGAAGTTGACTGTAAAATGCAACAGTATCCGGTAGCAGTGTGCCAGGGAAGTGATAAAGTATTCATCAATTTGTCGAGCACCTCCCTTTCTTTTGGAAATACTGACTAAGGGCCTCATTATGAGGAATGTGGTAAGGGGTTAACAGTGCCGGTAAAGGTGCCGGAGCCATCAACCCCTTACTGCCCCATTACGAGTTCTGCTTGCGGGAACCTGCTAAGGACGCCTGGTTTTACCAGGTGTCCTTAGCGGGTCCCACAAGCAGACCAGGAGGCTAACAACAGGCCGGTTGTTAGCATCATCCCCATTCCCATTGAGCCCTATGGGGGCTCAAATGGGAATGGAGATGTACCGGGTCCAGGTTCCTTGAATGAGGAATTACCGGGCCCTCCAAGGTCGGAATGGCCCAGTAATTCCTCATTCAAGGAACCCAGTCCCGGTACCCGGTATGGGGGTAGCCATACCACTAAAAGCGGCATGGTTACCTCCATCATCGTAATGAGGCCCTAAATCTTAGTACAAAACTGCCGATGACATTATTGGACCATTTTAAATGTTACTGAGGAATCAGGGGGTTGAAGTTTCGGCAACAAGCTATTTCAGTCACTTGCCAGAGGTTACATTTAGGGAGGAGGCTTACACGTGTGGAGTGATTAAATTCTAATGTGAGTTGTTTGAGCACAAATATGTTACCATAACTTTAGTCCCAAAGGTACTCAGTATCCAAGGAGATGATGGGATTTCTGCATTGTTATGGAATAAAACATCTTACAAATGCACCCTATCATCTGCAAGAAAATGGACTTGAAGAAAGGTTTAATAGTGTGCTCAGTGACCACAATTACTTGCTCATCAGAAGCAATGTATATTCAGCAGACAGATTCATGGATTTGTAATCATCATGTTGAGCATTCAGACATTCCATGGCAGGTCTCTTGCCACTGGCTCCTACACTTTCCCTCCTCCTCCTCTCCCCTCTTTTCTGTTACTGCACTTGCATGCTCCAAATTATCTTACTAGCTAGTAGGAAGGTTACTGTTTGTCTTCTACCCGTGTTCATCCCCTCCCTACACTTCCTCTCCTGCCCCTGTCCCCTCATTTCTGTTACTGCACTCGCACTCTCTGAATTGTCTCAGGACCTAGTAGGAACGCTATCGTTTGTCTTCTTCCATGTTCCTCCCCAACCTACACTTCCCCTCCTTCCCTCATTTCTGGTACTGCACTTCCACGATCCGTATGTGTCAAGACTTAGCAGGAACATTACTGTTTTGTTTGTTCTCCCCTGTACCACCCCCTCGCTTGTGTTGATGCGCCTTGAAACACCATTTTGCTGTATATGCGCATTATAAATACCCAATTAAAACAATGGATGTTTTTTGTTTTTTTGTATTTATATAGCACTACAGACCCTCAGGCATCTGAGCGCTGCTTACCCACGCTGTGTGTGCTGTAACGAGAGGTAAAGAGCCACATATGTTAGGAATCAATATTTGTTATTGGAACTCGCTTCCTCTGTACATCGAGGGTTGTGCCTCCACTCAACAGTTCAGGAAACGTTTTAAAACATGTAAGTTTGACAAAAAACTGAACTGATGTGCATAGTTAAACATTAGTCTGGATGGACCCCTCCTTGGCTCAGCATTTTTGTTGCATTATGCAGCACTTTCTGTTTTATGTACGCCTGTTCTGTGAGCGTCCTGAGGCCTTTGGGCGAGTGGCGTTATATAAAACATATTTTTGCTTGTTAGATAGAAATGGAGTGTAAGAGTTTTGATGTGAATGTTCTGAATTATGAAATAATAATTAAAGACAGTATGAAGGCATTAAAAGGAGTGTGCAAAGGTAATTATGACAAATCCAATCAGATAAAGGATCTTGCATTTAAGGTTGTAGAGTGGATGAGAGACATACTAAGTGTGCTGCCAAATGTGGACATTCTAATACGATTGGAAACGTATTAATATTGTCAGTGAAGACAGATCAGGAAAGTGTCTGGGATGTGACACAAATGGAAAGCTACGTTAACATGGACAATGCCGGGACAAATGCAATATGTGATGACTACAGTAAGTCTTCTGTGGTTGCTATGAGAATCAAAGAAACACAAAAGAAAGTGATCCCTCCATTAAGATACAGAGAATGTTGTAAACTAAATTGGTCCATGTTTAAGTATTAATAGTTATTATTTGGGGAGTTCATGAATACTTCTACATTGTATTAAGAGAATTGGTGCTGTATTTTCATTTTGTATTAAGGAGAAATGTCTGTGATAGGTACCCTTCCTGTACTTCTTTTTATTTGTCATTAGTGAGTGCACAGTCTCCCCGTGTCAGTGTTCCTTAGTGATGTGCTAGAGTTCTGGTAAGTCAGGGAAGTTGGAAAACGGAACTAATAGTTTGTGTTGCAGCTGCTTGCAACAAACTCCAAATAAACCTCTTCCTGGCTGATATGGGTACAATGTACTCAATTTTCAACCCCAGAGAAATGAAGAGCTGCGTTGGTCCTGCCAGGATTCAAACGTGTAACATGAAGGCTGGCCACAAGTGAAAGTGCAGGGGATACTGTGAGAGCCATCCCTTGTTTACCACAGCTTATTGCACAGTTTATCCTGGAGTTCACTGATACTGCAAAGAAACAGCCCGTAGCCTTGTCTGCTGATGTCATGAAACTCCTGTCTTCTGATGCTATAAAACTCCAAAGTAGCTAAATACATCTGATTTTATGTAGTTACAGGTACCTTATCCTACATACAATTAACTCACTAAGACTATTAGGCATATATATTTTGATCTGGTGAATCTCCAAGCATAGTGATGTCAGCTGTCATTGTAGTGTAATCTCGGTGACTTTATTGAAGAGGAACATTTTATGGAAATTGATTAAAGGAAAGTGATGTCATTTAAGACTTTGGGAGGCATTTTCCTTATAGGACATGTGAAAAACAGCCTAAACATTCCAGAAGAGGGTGTGCGCACATGTTTTTACATGTTGTTTTACCCCAGGGGTTACGGAATCGGCAAGGTGTTTGGATGGCCTGGTAAGGAAAAACACTCTGGGGATAGGGTGGGGGTACACCAAGGAATGTCTATTTAGTTGAATATGGTGTAGCTTGGCTGCATCTGGACAGTTGACAGGGGTTCTGATGATTGCACTTATTCTTCGAAGAGGGAAAGTAATGTGTGTGGCTCCTACTACCTACATGTTGCATTATCTCGCAGGAATTAGATACTATAGCTCTTGGGCATTGGTCTCTCAGGGATGGTCTAGCTGCCACCCCTTCTCATTTTATGCGAGGATCAATGCACCATAGTACTAGAGCCCTTGGTAATGTACCGTCTGCCCCGCCTGATGGGCTTCAAGGAAGCAAGCATCTCCCCTGAAGGTGTGTCCATCTTTTGCAGCCTCTTGGATGGGAGTTATGCTTAGGCTTGTAGCTAACCTTCACTCATGCAGCAGCAACAAAGTACTCAACTAGGCCTTCTTCCATGCTTGTAGCTGAGCCCTACAACAATGGCTAGGGAGTATTAGCAAAGCCGTGAGACACAATTCGGGAGGAATTGTGGTCAGGAGCATTTCAGGTAAGTGTATTGGGTATGCCACGTTCAGCACGCTCTCCCCTTGAATAATAATGGTGCTAAATGAATTCAGAACATGGTCAAATGTAAATTCAATCAAACTCTATTGTGACTAATTATTGGTTGAACAAAATGTTCAACAAACACAATATAAACTAGTTATTTATTGCTCACTACTACTGGGGTATGTGTACCGATTTTATATTATTTCATGTTTCATTTTCCACAAAACAATATGCTTATTGATTTACTTGTTTTCTCTCATGAACATACTTCTTGTTTTTGTATATTCTCAAATTTCAATGTATTTCGGATCAATGGTGACATACAATGTAATGTTATTTTTTACTTTCTGTATCCAATGGTCAGCCTTGAAAACGACGGAAGTCGAAACACGTGTCGGCTGACATCTTGAGCAATAGATAACTAGTTTATATTGCTTTTGGCGGACATTTTGTGCAACCAATAATTAGTCACAATAGAGTTTGATTAAATTTACATTTGACCATGTTCTGAATTCAATTAGCACCATTATTATTCAAGGGGAGAGTGCGCTGAACGTGGCATACCCAATACAGTTGTTCTACGTGATTAGGTGTTAGTGGGTACACCATCCCATGTTTCACGACGCGCAGCTCAATCCCCTTTATCAATAAATTAGTGAGCATAGCGCACCAGCACAGGCCTTTTAGCCACACTCCCTCTGCATTTCAGGTAAGCCTCCCCTTTGGAGAAGCATGCGCACATTGTTCGTTCATTCATCTTCCAGCTAAGCTACTTTTCCCCCGCTACCCTAGTTAGCCTTGCTGTAACTGTGCCCAGTTATCCCTCCATGATATTGTTCCTTAGTACCCCCACTATGTTATTGCTCCACACTGTTTTGTTCGTAGCTAAACCAACTGTGCACTGCTCCTGCCTGTGCCCATAGTAACTATCATAAACATTCCTGCATTATTACCAACTTTGTCTACCCGACACTTTGTTATGTTCCTGGGTTGTGGTCCACTGCATTCATGATCCATATTAGGAGTTTACTTCCAGGTTGTTTCCCACTGTTATTTTGCAAATAGATTTTGCACCATTATGATTGTGCTCCTAGGTTGCTTCTTGCTATGTCCCTATTATGGTTTTGCTCCTTGTTGTACACCTTTCGGCTCCTCCGGGGTTATGACCCATGCCTATAGAAATTATATGCTGAGGTTCTGCTATTTTGCATTTCTCCTTGCAATTAAGATTTTATGATATGATATGATATTTTATTTGTATTGCGCTCGTACACAAGTGTTTCAGAGCGTGACTAGGCAAGGGAGGGGAACAAGGGAGAACACAGCACAACATAAAAACGATCTTACTAGGCCCAGTGACATTGAGAACGCGCAAGTGCATGGAAAAGAGAAAAAGTGCATCAAAGGGGGAGAGTGGAAAGTGCAGAAGCCGAGGAGCGCAGATAAATAAAATAAATAGAAAATTAAGGCAAACTGTGGTAGTGCAGCCAGCAAGTGCTGTGTTTAAGGCAGCAGACTGGGTAAGTCTGAATAAGTGCAGAAAAAGAAGAAAAATGGGGTGTACAGATGCAGTCCCCAGTGCAAGGGGTGGCCAGGAGGCAGTGCTGGAAGGTGGCAGGGTGAGCAGGTACCTGGGCCCAGGGGACAGAGGGTGGCCAGGTGCACAGTGCCAAGAGAGCTGATCAGCAGGGGAGAAGGGGAGCGAAGGCAGAAGCAAAGAGGAAGGTTTTGAGGTGCTTACGGAACCGGAGATGGTTCTCCTCACATTTTAGAGTAGCAAGGAGGCTGTTCCAGAGGGAGGCCCCAGCCGAAGATAGAGATCTACCCCCAGCTTGTTTCTTTGAAAAACGACTGATCCTGAGGGAGTTAGAGGTAGAGGAGCGAAGAGCTCGAGAGGGGAGGTATTTGCGGAGGGATAGCTGAAGGTATTTTGGACCCAATCCCCAGAAAGCCTTGTGGACAATGCAGAGGGTTTTGAATTTAATCCTTGCATCCACTGGGAGCCAATGGAGAGATTTCAAAGCTGGAGAGATACAATCCCAGGGGTTGAGGCCAAGGACAAGTCTTGCAGTCATGTTCTGGATAAGTTGTAGAGGGCGGAGAGTAGAGGCAGGTAGATTTAGAAAAAGGCTGTTACAATAGTTCAAGCTAGAGAGAACCAGAGCTTGGGATACCATAAGCTTCTGGGGGGAAGGAAACTAAAGGCAGAATACCTCCGAGGAGGTGCAGTCGGAAGTTTGACTTTTTAGAGACTTCAGAGATATGGGCCGAGAAGGAAAGTGTGGAGTCAAAGATGATGCCAAGGTTCTTAGCCTCTCAGGTAGGGGTAGGGGGAGGGCCAAGGGAGGCCGGCCAGAGAGTGAGGGAAAAGGATGGAGATGGTGTGCCGATGAGGAGGATTTCCGTCTTGCTGGCATTGAGACAAAGATCATTGGCGGCACACCAATTTTGTATGGCAGTTAGGCAGTCAGAGATGAGAGAGGGAATAGGAGGTGGCCGAGGGCAGCCGGAAAATGAGTTGAGTGTCATCAGCGCAGCACTGGAAATTTGAGCAGAAAATGGCAATGCAGTGAGCGAGAGTTGCCAGGTATTGGTTGAAAAGCCAGGGTGAGAGGTTAGACTCCTGGGGAACCCCACAGGTGGAGAGGAAGATAGATGATAGGAAAGACCCCAGTTGGACCTGGGAGGGTCGATCAGAGAGGAAAGAGGTCAGCCAGGCCAGAGCCTGATCATTGATACCCAGATTATCACGGAGACGGTTGAGCAGGATGGTGTGGTTGACCGTGTCGAAGGCAGAGGAGAGATCAAGAAGGATGAGGACAGAGGGAATGTTAGAATCAAGGTTGGAGAGCAGATCTTCACGGATATTGAGGAGAGCAGTTTCCGTGCTTCTGGCCGCTCTGAAGCCAGACTGGTGGTCATGGAGACAACCAACAGAATCTGACTGAAGGTTATGCTGAGAGATGGCCAGCTTTTCCAGGAGTTTGCCCAGAAAGGGGGTAATGGAAATTGGGCGATAGTTTGCCGGACAGGAAGGATCAGCTGTGGGTTTCTTAAGAAGAGGATGCACAAGGGAGTGCTTCAGAGAGGAGGGGAAAGATCCGGAGGCAAACGAGTTAATCTAAATGTGCTCCTATGATGGCTCCTGTGATGTTGCTCCTTTATGTGTCACCCACTGTATTTCCGCTCCCCTTTACAACTTTATTCCGAGATGATGCCCCATTAGCGACTCAGGTAGGCTTCTTGTGGCTTCCCTCATTACATGTATGCAGTATTTCTGTATTTCTCGCTTATGGTGTTCCTGGTCCATGTTGAGATGTCCTGAATTTTCACCCCACAGTGATTTTGCTTCTGGCTGTATTTCTCACTATTTCTCTGCTCCATTTGGGATTACGTTCCTGGCTGGTGCCTCATTGGTGATGAGGGTGAGCTTTGTGGGCATCCTATGGGCCCCATATTGTGTTTCGGCTCTCTATTATGATGTTATGTGATTTGCAGTGGTCTTTACTATATCTAATTGTAGAAGGGGCCGTTTGCTACATTGAAAGCTAAAAAGCCAAAGATACGATTTTACATAAGCCCCTCTCTTCTGAATTACTGTCCTTTTAAATCAATAATGAATTGTATATATTTGATTTTTAGTGACTTTGTTATAACTTAAGACGACAGCTAGATGCACACCCTTTTCCACAGCAGGTACGTTTTCTGGGAGGTCAAAGATTCCACATTTTGAGGGAGATTACTGGAGTGCTGACGGACAGGTTGTGACAATCTCCAAGAAAATGGAAGCCACATCTGTGTTCCTGCGTCCAAGGACTGACTTAAGGCTGCTTAGGTGCCTGCACCGTGGAGGCTTGACTAGAGGGCTGTGGTTGTATTTGAGGGCATTAGAAATGTGTGGCAGATGGATGCAGGGTGCTTACCTCTGCCTTTTTAACTTTAATTATTAGGTACCAGATGTGCAGGGGTTACTTAGTCCTGCATTTGTAACTGGAGGACAGCACAGTATGTGGTGGGAGATAAAGGAGAGAGCCAGGTTTAACAGACACACGTGACCTCTGGGGTCAACATTTTACATTTATTTTCCAGTTAAAGGTTGAACAAACATGCTGTCAGAAGACTCTCATTACAACTTTAAACGCCTAAGAGCTGTGTGTATACAGAGCGCCTCTACGTCCTCTCCCTGACAGCAAGTGCCTGAACCCTAGTACCATGCCTCTCAAGGCATACACTTTTGGCAGGTGTCACCTGCCCTGTAAGCAGCTCTCACACCCGCCATGCTCCCTGCCTACCTATTTAAGTCAACAGACTTTCATCCCCCCAAAACCCAAATCAAGTGTTTTCAACTGCCCTGGGAGCTCTCACAGAAGTCAACCCTGCCCACCGCCACATTTGTCCTCAAAAGTGACGGTCAGTTGGTGGGTCTGACTGATATATATTTTGCACACATTTTATACCTCAAAATGACCACTTTGCTGCAGTGGCCCTGAACGATAACCCTAGCCAACCTATTTAAAGGACAGTTAAAGGTTATACCTACCAGCATTGTATTATTACATTATGTGTACTGCCTGAAGAACGCAATTTGCAAAATAAACGACAGCATGATTGCTTTCAGATGTTTACTTAATTAGTATTCAATAGTACAGTTTTACATGATGCATGAAAACAGTGTACAATGCTTATATAGCCGGGTCACAAAATAAACAGTATCACAAATCCTACCAGTATTAAAGTTTGGGGTACTCCTGTGGCTTCTCGGTCACGCTCGGAGAAGAGACCCTCCCTATTTTAAATGATATCTCCTGTGCATTTGTCCCAGAAAAAATGAAAATCTTCCACTACCGGTGTAAACATATAACAATGCAAGGTGGAAAACAACAGGGACCTTGCATATTTTTAAAAAGATGATTTGTTTTAAAAACAGTTGTTTTAAATATCAACCAGTTCATGGGCAAATGAAATCCAATACATTATTTTAAAAAAACGACACGACTTGAGCTAAAAATCCAACGCATGTAAAAGTGCATATGTTTTATATTAAACGATATTTACAATCAATGTACAAACGCCTCTGTACAAGGCTAAAATACTTTTCTTTTCGCGAATCGCTTCAATACATAAATAAGTGACCACAAACATTAAAAAAAAGGCAGTTCGAGTGATTTTAAGAGACACACGCTACGTCCATTTTTCTCCTGCCTGTCAAGTCCTCTTTTAGTGGCCGAGCGCGCGCGTTACCGCTGGTGCGTTCGGTGCTTCCGTCTATTGCTGTTCAGGGATTGGTCCCTCTCCTTCCGGGCGCAATAGTGCTTCGTCACCACCTGGCGGCACTGCTCGCACTTCACGGTGCAGCACCAGTGAAACTTGCAGTTGCAGCTGCTGACGATCTCCGTCCTCTTCTCCTCCACTTTCAGGCCGCACTCGGTGCAGAGCCGCCTGCAGCTTCTCTTCTCCCACTGAGAAAGGTTCTTGCCGCTCTGCAGGCACTCCCGGCCCTCGGTGCCTTGGAGCCCGAGGCTGGCGTTTCTCAGGCAGTAGTCCGGCGAGTCCTCCAGGAAGATAAGCTCGGTGGCCACCAAAGAGCTAAAGGCTTCCGCGATGGCCCCGCGGTTGTCGGCGCTGTTGCCGGCGCGCATCCTGCGCTTGTCCATCTCGAGCTTCAAGGCCTGGTCGTGTTTAATCTTCAGATAATTGCCTATATCCCTGAACTCTGCCAGTTGCAGCCAGCAGGTCTGAATGCTGCAGCTCCCAGACACCCCGTGGCACTTGCAGGTCCGCTTCATGGTTGATTTGACAGCCTTTCAAAGAAGGAGGGAAAGGGTAGATGTTAGTGAATGCCCCTGCTTTCCAAGGAACTTCCTACAGCGTAGTGATTGACGTGACATGAAACTCGTCCCCACGGCACCAGTAATTGCGTTAAAAACCTGAAAGGGATTCTCACCAGATAGTGAGATTTGAATCTAATGAGTTTTTGAAAACAGCAGCGTAACATTGGTGCACGCAGAAGAAAACAGCATTGGCTAATCCTTGTAGAATGGAGAAATCCAATTTGCAAGATGAAAGCAGTGTTTCTGTTTCAATTCATTAGAACGTGGCAGTGTTTTATTCGAAATAGGACTCGGTCTAGTAGCTGCGGTGTTCACTAAGCATGAAAAGGGAAGGACTTATTATAACAGCCTTCCCACTCGACTACTCTGCCATCCTGGGCAAAATCACGTTATCCGGGTGCCTTTGTGCTATAATCTGCTAAAATAGGGACCGTTTAGGAACGAGCTTTATACATCTTAAGCAAAGTCAAGGCACTGCGGGAAGTACGCTTTCAATAGAGAAAACAATCGAGATCTTGGATCCAGTAGGAAAAACAAGTCAAAATGTACAAATTAAGTAAATCATTCCAGTTATAACTTGCTCATTGCCACAGAGAAAATGCAGTTCTTTAAATGGAATATCATGGGCAGAGATGACATCTCTCAGAAATGCCTGGCCGGTGTTATTAGAGTAACCAGGGATCACCCTACAAACGAAGATCATATTACTCGGGCAATGATATTCGTTCTATGGCTCTAGGAAGGATGAAAAGCGGAGTTGGTTCTGCCAGGTTGCCAACCTCTGCAGCATTAGAAATGGGGGTGCAGCTCTCCTGAATAAATCAGTGAGCATTATATCCATCGTTTTCCACACATTACCCTCCCCCCCCCCCCCGAATATGTTATACATTTTCACAGTACAGCTGTGGTGAATGTGTTGGAAAAAGTACTTACAAATCTCCCTGCTTCATTGTTGTGGATGTTCATCAAAGCTCTTGAGTCTTGCCCAGTCTCCAGGGCATCTACGAAGAGTTTGGAAATCCTTTCTCCAAAGTCGACGTTATCACTGCAACCTCCCCAGACCCATCCACGACCACCTGGGCCAAGAAGAGACAACACAATGAATACAAAGGGATGTGCTTGCCTCCAATCATTATTTGTACCTCAGAATATACATACACATTATTGAAATGGACCTGAAAATATACGATGGGTTCTGCCTGCAGTAACTTAAGTATCTTGATAAATACTACTGCAGCAGTCTGATATGCTGTCATTTATTTGCTCTATGTAGCTTGACATTATGTGTATGTGGTGATGGAATCTGTGCACCAAGGCATCTTTTACATATTGTCATAGTGTGCCCCATTGGGTTTCATTCTGAGGTGTGCTTTTAAGGAGACTCGGATCGGGTTCCTGAGTCGCTAGCCTCCGTTCTGTGCATAGATCCGATGCTGGGTGTTGGAGTAATGGCGTAGTCTCACATCCAGGAGTCACAACCACCTGGCAGGCCACCCTGTGTGCCCAGCCAGGTGACAGCAGCTTTATACACTGCAGCAAATAAAATAGATGTGCAAAGGCTCCGCCTCTCTACCCTATCATCTCTCTTTGCAAGAACGCCCAAACCATCAATGCACCATTTCATTTTTTTAAAGCACAGTCTCAATTGTTGAGATAGGAGTCGCTCGGTTAAAGTATGACAAAGACCGTTTGAGGATGGAGTTTGAGGCATATTGCCACCAGCATTAAAAGCTTCAGTGCGCGTAGACAGCGCAGAGGAGGGCGTTTGCACGATGGCTCTCAAACTTGGCAACTTTCTGAATCATGACCCTAAGGTAAAAGACCACTTGGATTTATTGGCCACTGTGCAAACGCTAACAGTTTTCCAGGGACCCGCACTATGACCACAGCGTAAGCGCTTCCCACCGGGCCTTGCGCAACCTTTTTCTCGTCTCGTGCCTCTTCACGTACAGGCGACGAGCTCCTTGTGTGGCCCGTGTCTGGCTCATAGTGATTTGTACCCATCCATGTACCAGTTCTAAGAGAGTTAAACCCGGGAACCAAACTCACCCATGCGGCCATTTCTGGAGTCGTCACAGCCGCAGTTGTCGAAGTCGCCCATGCTGCAGTTCCTGGTCAGAGTGTACATGACTCCGGCCGAGCTGATGGCGTGCACAAAGGACGTTTCCCTGGTAGCTGCGAGGAAAGGAATGGGAGGAAATGTTCATGGCTCCTTAATCACTGTCGTCACTTTTCACTTAATGCTCGACTACGAGGGTCAACACAGCCTTTATTTGTGAGGTCCCACTAACCGCAAAGCCAGGGAAAGACACCGCCAGGCTGAAGGGCACTTCAGCAGTCATTGATAGACGCCCAGTAACACGCATTAAAAGGGAAGACACAAGCTGCCACACCCACAACATTGCGTTTCGATATTGGAACTCGTGATGTACGGTGACAAAAACTATTCAGCGACGAATAATTACTAAAGAGTCTTCTCAACATTGTATCTATGTTCAAAGCCTACTAAACAATATTACGTTTTTAAAATACATATTTATTTTGTACCGCTTCCTGGTCTATAAATAACAGCCAACGCAACTACCCAAATGAACAGGGCCATAGCGTTATGGATCTCTGAAATAAATGTAGAGTCGATCTCGTCTACATTCTAATCCGCGATTTTATGGCCACACACGCGTGTTAATACAACCCACTGGTAAAAGTTAAAAGCGTGCCTTCATTTGACAACAGTTGATTGGGGGTAGCTGAAATATCAAGTGAATACATGCATTGCAGGACTGTGTAACTGAGCTGCAAAGGGATCTTTTGTTTACATTAGCGGCCGCTCAAACATCACAGGGAAAAGGGAAACATTAAGAGCACCAATTAGCTTTCAACTCCGGAGGCTCCCTTGCCTGGAAACATAGTCGGGAGATATGTTCCAAAGCAACCCATCACACACTGAAGACAGCACAAGTCAGAGGGGACAATGTATCCTGGTTTATGGTCCGCCGCCCATGACAACAGAGTGAGACGTGGCCACTGCTTGAAGCTTCAAGCATCCCGCATGCAAGGGAGGGGACCCGGGAAGGTGACACCGAGGGCAGGCCCTTACCGCTGCGCAGTCCGTTGTGGGTGGAAAGTTGGAGGGCGCTTTCGGGGCAGTTCCACCGTTCCCAGGCAAACTGGAACTTGCATTCCTCGATGCCGCTCTGAGCCCCCACTGCCACGCTGGTGGAATAGGTCAGGTACGCCTTTAAGGCAAACGGAAAAAAGGTGGTTTAGAATAAAAGCCTTCAGCACGCATCCTGTTTCTTAAAGTTATCATTCTATAGTCAATGCATTGATAGCACCCCCTTGTTAGGGCCAGCGTTGTATAACAATTTAAATAAATAAATAACGACAATACTCTTTATAACTTTAAAAAAAAATACACGTTCGTCCGTAGCACTGATGATGAGTCTGCCACAGAAACAGATTGTACTCACCTTTGGACCAGTCATGAGGAAGTTGTTCACAGACCTTAAACAAAAGACAGAAAACAGTTGGTAAAGCCGCCGGACGAGCACCGTAGAGTAGAAGCAGTACTGCTGCGAAACGTTATTTTTTTCAGGTTTAAAACCATATGTACCGATGTAAAGCCTACCATGCTGATGCGGTGAAGATGGTGCAGAAAACTCCCAGGGTGGTGAGGGCAAAAAGTTTGGTGTTTTTCATGGCTGTGCGAGCCTCGCCAGCTGGACGCCACTGTTTTTACGGGAGGGCTGACTCGATAGATCCCTCTCTAGCAAACCTGTAACTGGGGTTACAAAAAAAGCATCTCTGTTATTTAAATGGCAGTTTGGGGTGACAGGGGAGCTATTCTCTCGTTAGCCAATAAACCTATTATCCCGAAAATGCCCGACCAATCGGAGACGAGACAAAGGCGAAAAGGCGGGGCCCTGGGGTTCCACTTCAAAAGACAAGGGACTCTTCTCACCCCGGGGCTCTAATGAATGGGTGTAAACTCTCCTGACAATAGCTTGCTTTAATTGTATTAAACATTTTCGAGGTTATTGTGCATTTTTCTGTAATCCGGCGCTTTCCATGTCTCGTGGCGTGTCTCTTTCCCCAACCAGGTTCTGCATCTAGTGCGCGTACGTGTTGCGGGCTTTCCTTATGAATATTTTCTGATTTATTCCCGGCTGTTCTGGCGGGCAGCCGGGGTACAGTGCATATGTATTTTTGGGGCAGTAGTATAAGGTTTGCTCTTTTATCATGAACGACGTGACAAGCTGGAGCTTGAAAACGATTGGTGACGTAGAAGACGCGATGAACGAATGGGAAGGAACACCACCACGGATACAATGTACACTCCTGTGCAGCCCGCTTCATTCCCCCATGTTTTAAAAATATCAGGCATTGTGCATTTCTGCTGAGATGTAAACATTAACTATTGACTGTTTTCTCGGCCTGCGTGTGTGTTTATTAAGGTTTCGCTATTTTATTGGAATCATGACAGTATGTCGACAGCTACCTTGCCCGCTATTGTGCGCCAAATTCATTTATCACACCCACTTACACACGCGCCGCCCCGCCCCACCGGCCGGGCCCTGCATAATCTCATATATACTTGTGCATTACAGTGCGCTCGTGCAGTCTGATGGTCGCGTTACCCTTTTAGGAGGGAGGTAGCGAGGTCACCCCGTTCACACACTGAGTGCTCTTGGCCGCGGTGACTGCGGAGCACTAAGACACAGGGCCTGATTTACAACACCGTTTTCAATGGGATTTTCCTATTGAAGAACGCTTGTGTGAATCGGGCCCGTAGCGTTCACCTGCACCGAGCACTGTCGCAATCCGCGCTGAATGTTGCGGGCAATAAATCCGTTACTGCACGTGCTTTACTTTTATGAAGGCAACACTGTAAGAATAGCAACCGAGGAATGCCCCCACAGCAGTCGGGGCTGATAAGTACTCATTGTGTTAATAATTCCAGGCCATTTTATGCCCCACCTGCCCCCGGGGTCGTTTTCTGCCTCCGGCTGCCCACGGAAGACAGGGGAGGAGACCTGCGGCCCTTGGCTCCAAGTTTACTGGCAAGTAATAGAAACTGCTTATCGGCCCGGGGTCCCGGGAGCGGGCAGCATGGGGGCAGTCTGGGAAAGCTGCGAATTCTAACACGCCCCCCCCCACCCCGCCCGGAGCTGGAGGCTGGTGAGAAGCTAATGAATGCAAAATACTGCTTAATTAAGGCAGAGCCGCCAGTGTTGGCCTGCCCCCACCGAGCAGAAAAGTAGCAAGGCCATGCCCTGGGCCAGAGCTCTATGGCGTGAGTCATATTTTGAGTGTCTTGTTTCACACCTGTACAGTCCGATGTGTCTGCCTGTACAGGGCAGCACGTTACATCGCTACTAGGTGGGGCTGTGCATCCTGATACCTTTATTGGTTTTACAACAGAAGAGCTCCCAGGCAGGAGTAGCTCGAACGCCCAAGAAGTCCTGCCCTAGGCCCTCGAATGGAACACATGCATCATTGCTTTAGGTAAAGGCTGCAGCATGCCCGGCCTCATTACGCATATGGGTTTCAATATCAGCAAGCGTAATTGACAAATAATGTCGGTGGTAGAATGTCGTCCATTTCAGAATGTCGGTGGTAGAATGTCGTCCATTTCAGAAGGGAAAAATACCCCCAACTGCAAAATCCATTCCACAGGCTTGTTGCTGGCAGTAAAAGTAGCAGACGCGGTAATTCAATTGCTGATGACCATTCTCAGTATAGAACAAAATGCCAATTCTATCCCCCCGCTTTTCTGGCCCTGGTTTGGGGCGAGGGAGTCCGCCTTCCTTATCTCAGGACAGGGACAGATCCCACGGAACCTGCCACCCGCACCCAGAAGACCAGCTGTTCAGGAAGGGACGCTATCCAACCTGCAAATAAAATTGTTATAACAGGAGATGGGATAAGAACTCAATACATATTTACCACTCTAAGAACCCTTCTCTGTTCTTCCCTGGGCATGATACAGCTCTAAGGCATCTATCGCGTAGCCCACCCTCCCTTATAGGGGATCAAAGACTCTTAGGGTGGAACAGACCACTACTTCCCCTACCAGTCACTACCCACCAGGGCTGGACTGGGAACTAAAAGAGGCCCTGGAAATAATTACTGGAGACCAAAAGAGGCCCTGGAAATAAAGTTCAAAGTGGCCCCGTATGACACCTTTTCAGCAAGCCCAATGCTTTTCCTATGAGAAAATTTGGAAATACCACAGAAAAGAGGCCCAGGGTGCAGAGGCCCACCGGGAAATCTCCAGAGTTCCCTATTGGCCAGTCCACCCCTGCTACCCACTGTGGGAAAAGGCAAAGAGATAGCCCCAGTTGGTTGTTCTGTCCCCTAGTCAGCCTTTGGCAGGCAGCCGCTTACCCCTTACCCCGCTTACCCCTTCCTCTATCACGCCAAGGTACCCCCTCACACCTCTTCGTATTTAACCCCCTTACCTACCCTAACGGATGTATACGATTCGGCCATGGCACAATTCGGCCCCACAACCCCAAAAACACTCCCCCACCCACCCCCTACTTTTTTCCCGTCCCCCACCTGCAAACCTCCGGAAGCGGGGGTTACCCCTGCAAACCCCACTCCCCATGTTTGGTAGTGATTACCCAAACTGATCGTTTACAAACGATCGAATGGTACTGGCCAAATTCGGCCAGATTTGCCATACAATCCTTTGTAAACGATCAATTTGGGTACTACCACCCAAACCCCTCGCATCTCAAAATACAAACCTAACCTACTTAATAATATACTGAACCTTAAAAATACCCACATAAAAGATGCATACATACATTACAAACCACAAATTAATATGTACATTAGTTTACTTGGGAGTAGCTGCAACAGTCTGCCACACCATTGGCCCTGACAGTACCTTTAATTACCTGTAAATGGATGCCCTCAGGGGTGGGGCCAGCTCTATCCGATGGCTACCAGGGGTTGCCCCCCCCAGAAACCTTTCCTCTCAGGCGATGCCACATTCAGCATGGGGGGCACTGCTTCACCACCGCATAGTCCCCCGCTCCTTACTGTTTTGGCACCTGGGTACCAGAGGGGCCTCCACATCACCCGTGCTCTGCCTATGTTGGTGCGGCACGGGACAGGCCATACATTTTTCAGAGCTCTGACTGGGGTGCCGGAGCTCCCCTCTTCACCTAGGCCACAAGGATGTGGTAGCTCGGGGCTTGTCTTCACTGATCCGCCGTCTACCCTTTCCTCCCCTACCAGGCCACTCTGGTAGACGTGGTCCAGGAGGGCTTTTTCTTCTGGATCCAGCCCATCTGGCCCTGGGATGGGCCATCATGGGACACAGCCTGGGTGACCGGGGTGACCGGGTTCAGGCTGCCCCGCCGACGCAGAATACGGGCTGGATGACGCTGTTCTTCTCCACCAGACTGCCCCATGCATGTGGTGTGGGGCTTTGCAGGTTGGGGCCATTTGGTCTGTTACCCAGGAGGGATGCCAGCTCTCACGCCCGAGTGAATACCCGGGATGCTCTGGGCAAGCAGCCCAGGCCCATGCAAGATACCCAACTGCACCCAAAAAACGCTGCCCAGTTCAGGCAAGTCATTAGGCCCTGGTTGACCTCTCAAGGCCACAGATCCCTACAGAGTGATTGCTCACTGCCTCTATAATTTTCTTTCTTCCCTTCACTCCTCCAACCATTATTTTTTAACGGTTTATTTATTTTCCAGAATGTTCTTTCCCCTACCCAGTTCATATATTGGCAGGGTAGGTTTTGTAAATGTTTCTCTTTTTCTTTTTTTCACATTCCATCCAGTGCCATGCTGGGCACTGGATGGTACTTTCCATGTAAGTGAAACACACAAAAACGACATAACACAACATTAAATAAACCCTTTCTGCATCACTACCGCTCTCCCCAGCACCAAAAAATTAATTTTTTTGGCTGCCCCGTATCCTGGGGGACTGCCTTTGTCACCACTGCACCGGTAGCACCCGTGAGCTTCTTTGCGGCAGCCCCATGACTGGGCTGGGGGGCAGTTGAATCACTTTCACACCCACAGAACACTCAGCCGGACTCAGGTCGTATTTTGAAGGCCCGTTTCCAATGGGAGCCCGCCATTGTAACCCCTGCACCAATGATGCGTTATTTCTTCTGGAGGCATCCCTGTTGCTGTGGGGACACAGCCTCCTTTCGTCCGCCACACTCGGTGTGCATCAGCTGAGCCACTGCCCATCCCCTTTCCTCTCCTGCATCTGTTCAGCCCAATGGGAAGGCCTCTCATTCCTCATAGCTCCTGCAACATGCAGGCAGAGGTGTAGCCAGGATTGTCTAGCAAATGGGGCCTGATGCTAATGTAGTTGGGCCCACTGCACTGACAAAAATATCTGTAAATGCCCACACAGCGCTGCTGAGTGGGCATTTACAGATTTTGGGTGCGCCTTGCCCCTCAAGCCCTACCCTGCCTACGCCTCTGCATGCAGGAGCTCCCCTATTCACCCAGGGTGTGTAGGGCAAGTCCCCAGCAATCAGACCGAGAAAATACAACCCACTAGGGAAAAAGGCTAGGTGCAACCTTTTTCAAGAAAGACAAGAGCTTTTAGTTTGTATACAAAAAGGAAAAATGACTGGGTATTATGAATCCATTGCCACAGAGCTCTCTTTCGTCATCCGTACAAGATTCAGGTTCTAAACACAAAAATCGTCTCTCCTGATGCTCTCAAAATACAGTATTAATCCTCCACCCTCATTGGCTACCGCCTATGTACATGCTAATAGTTACATATAGCCCATTCTTCAATTGGTCCCGCTGTTTCCTCTTCCATTTTCACCACACGTGGTAGTGTCCTTGTCCATCTTGGAATGCTGCAAAGCAATTGGTTAAAATCAGCCTGCACCACACTGCCATTGATCCTAACCAGGTGATATATACCTGGTTATCAACATGAACCCAGTAGACAATTTTGAGGTCAGCCTAGTTCGTGCGACCAAAGCAGCCCATTTCTCATCCCAGACGCGTCAGTGCCTCCATTGTGCTGTCCCCACTGTATGGGCATCACTCTTAGCCCTCCCTGGTATACAGCGTAGATCATGTTGTTCTCTGCTTCCCCCATTCCAGTTCTCCTCCCCACAAGTACCCTTAGTGTCCCAGTAATCAAACCAGCTCGCAAAGGATTTAAGACCCATTTCCCTGCACATCTGGTAGTTCAAATAGAATGACCACCATTCGGGGGCGCTAGTGTCTTAAATCTTGGTTCGTGTTTTGGCAAACGGAGAGCTCTGCCTCATTACCAGAAGTATGACCTTCGTGCTGGGCCGCAGCCTTTCGCCTATTCAGCTACACACATTCCTGCCTAATTTGCTCAAATTGCCACTAAGTCCCTTCCGTGTTCTGTTGCTCTGAGTTTGCCAAACTAAGTAGTAGGGAGAGGATCCAGCCAATGCCAAGTAGCTCACTCAACTTCTATTAGAAGCGAACAACCAATCGACAACAACAAAAACATTATTAATAAAAAAAATACCACGAGTAAGAAGTACTGGATTTGTAATGATGAAATCAAAACTACAAGTCTCAGAATGTTAAGAACTCAACCTGGCCGGGATGATCAGCTATGGAATAACATGGGACATGTTGGTTGTAGGAATAGTGTTGATTGCTCAACAGACTTGTGCCTGTTGATACACGAGAGCAAAGAGGGAATCTAACACTGTTGGGCTCCTCCCCCCTTGCCAGAAGGCTGTTATATTGTAACAGGCACGCTCATTAGCACACGCACATTGGCAAGCAAAGTGGCTTGCTATGTGGCTGCTGTTAGCTGGTGAGCAAGTCTGTCCAGGACAGCATGAGAAAAACATTGTGGTATGGACCTACTCTTGTGGATTTTCTATAACCTAAACTTGGATGCAATATGCATAGAGACTTGTGCTAGAAGGATTCACCTTATAACACCCTAAACACGTTTATTTCTCTTGTTTTAGGAATCTAATACTGTTGCCCCACCCCTTCCCAGCTGGCTGTTATATTGTAACAGGCGCGCGCATTGGCAAGCGAAGTGGCTTGCTAAGTGGCTGCTGTTAGCTGTTTGCTGTCCGTGGATCGTAACAGCGGGCAGAGCCGCTTTACGAGATATTTTACATGGTACTTTCTATTCAGACTCCCAAACTGAACAATTTGACCTGCTAACTTCTATTGGTTTCCCCCATAGAGGTGTTCGTAATTTATAAGTACTCCTTCTGGCCTCCGAAACATAAATTTGTCTCTAAACTGTTCTCGCACCCTTTGAGAGCCTAAAGGGTCGTAATGTGATATTTCTAAATCTTCCTATAAATAATGTTGTAGGATTGTTGACAAAAAAAGAGCAAGACATATACACAGGCGAAATGGAGAAATTGGCTATGTGCGATAAGTGTGAACATAAGATTTTTAATACTGGAAAGGATATTAAGATGATTGAAATAAATACATCTAATGATAGTCCATTTCTAAATCGTTCCTGGATTTTGGATCGTTTACATTTGGTACCACAACTGCACTGTATAACATCTTCTGACATTGAAATGGTGATACTGCCAGAATATGGTAGCTAGGAAAATTGGGCATTTTTAATTGTGTTACACCTTTCATAGTAGAACCTATAAAGAGCCTATGGGAAAATGGCTTCCAAAGTTTAATATGTAATAAAATGGTGGTAAGTGGAGATATAAGTGAAAAGGTGAGAGGCAATCTATCTGACATAGACAGAAACAGATATGTAAAGTGTAGCAGTGAGAGGTGGATACCTGAGAGGGAATAATTTGAAGGAAATTGAAAAATGGTGCCTAGTAGTGCGCCAGCAATTATTGGCTGAAAAACTAGAGGGTTCAGGTCCTTCCTCCATAAACATCGGATGAGTATTATGGAGAAGTGTGACATATTTGCCTTCCAAGAAACTTGTGTTAGGGGAAACATTCTAATTGACTGTTTTAACATATTGGTAAAACCTGCCTTGATTAATGGAGTTGGACGACCAGCAGGTGGACTCTGTATTGGGGCTAAAGACCCGGTAACAATTAAAATGTATGACACATTTGGCTGCTCATCATATGTACTATGTGTGACCGTCAGAAACCTGGGTTATTTGGAGGAATTGTTCTTGATAAATGTGTAATCACACCCTGGGGGAGTTCACATGGAAGATATGTTAAAGGTTATAGGAGATACTATTGAAGGCCGGATGGCGAAAGCCCCACATTCAGAAATGTTGGTAGTGGGCGATTTTAACGCCTATTGCGATGAAGCCTCAGACATCATGGAGGAATGGAAATAATTATGTGGACACCATGAGGTAATTACACCAATAGAATTGGAAAGGAATGGGAAAAACTTGAATGACACGCCACAAATAAAGTCTTAAGTGAGTCAATATGCTCCAGGACAGGGGTCTATCCTTCCTTAACCCTGATGATGCAGAGGGCAGATGTGTTACATGGTGTAATGGAAATGTGGGATATCGGCTTGATTACTTTCTTGTTAGCTATGGTATACGAGAACATGTAGAACACTTTATTCATATTAGTACAACTTCAAGCGACCACACAGTTCTTAAATGCACAATAAAAAATACATCTAAATCCAAGCCTCATCGATCCATGGCGAAAATGAAAACCATGAATATCCATTGCTCGAATAGTGGTAATAGAATATTTTGGAATGAAAAGAACTTAGAGAAATTTGACCACATGTACAATCAATTGGATATTGATGGGGAGGAAATTGTATCTACAATGTTAGGAGTTGTAAGTGACATACTTGGAATGATACAGATAACCAAGAGCAGAGTGTGTGTCACCAAACACACCGGGAAAAAACACTCAAATGCATATGACACTATGATACAAAATAGAAAAAAAAGCATTGATGATGAAATAAAGAAAGTCAAGCAGGAGATGCCGACAGACCTGAATACAAAAATAAAGAAAATAGCCTCTATACGCATGAGATATATGAATTGGCTTAGGGGTCATTAACACAATATCAAAAATGAAAATTGGAGGAAAGTGTTTCGTCTATGTAAAACCAGTGGTTCAAAGAAATGATGGTACCTGTTTAGATAATACCTTATCGAAAATGATAATAAAGATGTGAATATGATACCAGAGGGGGAATGGCGAGAATATGTGGGACAACTATACCATAGGAAATACAGACAATGTAAGATAAATATAAAATTGTGGGAATATAACAAAGCAGAATTCCGCTTTGGCACTGGGGATATACTGAGAATTATCAAAAAAATGAATACATATAGAGCCCCGGGGCCCGATGGGCTCGCCAACATTGTAATTAAACAGAATCCGATGAAATGGGCAGTGTTGCTAACAAATCTGTACTCTGACATCTGGCATACGGGCTCCATTCCAGTGAGTTGGTGTGAGGCGATCCTAGTCCCTATATTTAAAAAAGGAGTAAGAAAATGCTGCAGTAATTATCGGTTTCTGGCAATGGCAGATACCAACTATAACATTTTCTCTACCTTGCTGCTTGAAACTTTAAATAAATGTATTAAAAGAAAAGGTTCTACTTTCGCCTCAACAAACTGGTTTTAGGCAAGGACACAGTACTTTAGATAATCTCATCACCTTGAACCACATTATCACTGAAGTAAATAGGAAAAAAGGGGACTCGTTTGTATGTCTGCTTTATGAGTTACTCTAGGGCATTTGACTGCGTAAATAGGGATAAGCTGTGGAGGAAAATGTCTAAATGAGGTGTTTGCCCCATAGTATTGCATTTACTTAGGGCAATGTATACAGACACAATGGTAACCATATGTTTGGATAAGGGAGCAGTAATGCCCTCTCCTGTAAAGACTAATATAGGACTCAAGCAAGGTTGTGTTATATCACCGGTACTCTACAATCTTTAAATGGCATACAAGGGTGATGTCCTAAATGTGGTCAATAACTATCCTCCAAAAGTAGCAGACCTTGCCATTAGCTGGCTAACATATGCAGATGACATGGTCCTTATGGACAAAACACCAGTTGGATTGTAGAGAATGCTGAATGCTCTGTATATACCTTTGCAAAAGATAATGATCGCATTAATGCGAATAAGACAAAGATCATGGTGCTTGGTGGCAAGGGGGCTAGGAATAAATGTCCTAGCTTTAAATGGAAGATCGATACCCCTATATTGGAGATGGTGGACTATTACCCATATTTAGGAGTCCCTATCATGAATAATCCCCCCAAAACATTCTATACTAATATTATCGAAACAAAGGTAATCTGAAAATTGAATGTTATCAGGAGATATATGGCACAAAAAGGTGGCCACTCAGTGGAACGCTTTATTGAAATCTATAGGAGCAGCATTATACCTGTAACCTTGTATGCACTAGAAATCCTGAATGGCAAATATGTCACCTGCCTGGATAAGTTGGAAGGTAAAATCTGGAGATAAGTATTCAGATTAGCAAAAGCAGTACCCACAGAGGTTGTAAGGTTTGAATTGGGAATCACCTCCCATGTGACACCATGGAAGATACGCTGTAGCACACTCTAAAGATTATGTCAGCTATAAGCAATCCTCATGGTCTCATAAGTTTGATGGCCAGGAATATGGAGAGGGGTAGAGAGCACAATACCCTTATGGAAAACTTAAGGATAACTGCTACTTGTTTCTTGAATGAAATTGGATTGTGTATGGAAGACCATGAAGTTAGTAACATATAAAAAGGCATAAAAACTAAGGTGGCGGAATGGGATGCCGCTAAGAACTTGACCACTCTGAGTACCAAGAAAAGTTACACTCAATATACCATGCAGGGACTCCGGATATCGAAACCTAGAAATTACCTATAAAAAATTAACAATCAGGATTTTTCTGGGTTTATAATCCTTTTTACGCTTTAATATTGTTTCATGTTATGAATATGTGGGGGCCTGGACTTCAGTTTCAGTATGAGGAAATATTGTGTACAATTTGCAAACAAAATGTTGAAACTGTAATGCACCTCCTAACTGAGTGCAACCGACTGCAGGAAAATTACTATAAAACGTATACGGATTTGGTATGTGACATAAGGATGATAGCTACAGATCAGTTCTGATCAGCAATCTATATGGCAGAAATATTGCTTTATGTCAGAGCTCCATATTATGTATGGAAACAAGTAATCATATGTTTGAACGATTTAGATGAAAATTGATTCCAGTGTGATATCTCATTTTACGAGAAAAAAAAATTGTATATACTATCGTCTCGTTGTAGATTAGTTTGTGCCTGGGAGAGCCATCCCTACCCCAATAGTAACCATAATTCTTGCGTAGCCTTGGGACAACATCAAACCATCATCTGGCACATGCAAAACAACACCAACAGGAGTACCGTGATTAGAACCAGTTTCTTCAACACTACCCCAAGCCAGGACGGCGCCCATGAGAACAACGTGTCAAATCAATCATCTGGCTTTACACCTGCTTCATTTTCCATGCCAGTCTTCAGCTTGTGCAAGGCCCCGGTGATGTGTTCCAGGAACCTGTTCTCTGCATCATTTGGGGGTATGTATGTACAACAAGAACAACACAATCCTTTTGCACATGCCGCCTTCCATCGCCGTAAGGAGATCCAGGACATATCTGTTTTGAAGCATCATCAACCAAATCACCCTTAATTCACTTTTGATAACATTGAGACCTTGTTCAATGTTGTTCGCCAACTGGTTCACCTCCCATCGAACAATCTGCAACAAAGGGACATTGATATTGATATTTTATATCTATCGCGCTCGTACACAAGTGTTTCAGAGCACGACAAGGCAAGGGAGGGGAACAGGGGAGAACAAAATAACAATCTTATTAGGCCCAGTGACATTGAGAATGCGCAAGTGCATGAGAGAGGGGGAGGGGAAAAGTGCATGGAAGGCGGAGCAATGGAAAGTGCGGAGCAAAGGATAAACAGATAAATAATAATAAACAAACAAATAAATAAATAATAGAGGCAACAAACTGTGGTAGTACAGACAGCAATTGGCAAGTGCTGGGTTTAAGGCAGCAGACAGGGTAGGTCTGATAAGTGCAGGAAGAAAAGGGGGAGGGCTGTATGGGTACAGATACAGACCCCAGTGCAAGGGGTGGCCCAGCGGCAGTGCAGTAGGGTGGCAGGGTGAGCAGGTACCTGGGTCCGGAGGATAGAGGGTGGCCAGGTGCACAGTGGCAAGAGAGAACAGATCAGCAGGGGAGAGGGAGAGCGAAGGCAGAAGCAAAGAGGAAGGTCTTGAGGTGCTTCCGGAACCAAAGATAGTTCTCCTCAGGTTTTAGAGTGGCAGGGAGGCTGTTCCAGAGGGAGGCCCCAGCCGAAGACAGAGATCTACCCGCAGGACGGAAAGAATACTTCCATTTTAGTGCACAGCCAGTATTTATCTGGAATTGCTTTGAGCAACTTGGATTATTCTTCTGACAGATAATTCAATCTCTTCCTTCTAGGCCTTACTGACCACCTCTTCTTCTTCATTGGGGGGGGTTGGATAGAGGGTGAAATAGATTGTGTTTAGATGCTATTGTCAAGTGTACTTTTAGTACCACCAGGACAGCTGAAATGTTGTTAGTGTGCATGTGCCCCGCAAAGAAGATGAAAGATGCAGGCATGCTTGATGGCCACATTCCCAGGGCTCCATTAAGTGCTGTTCCTTTTGCAAGATCTGGAATGAACATTGGGCCTCATTACAAGGTTGCCGGTCCAGTAACAACGGTTTTGGTAAGCTTGCCGGTACCGCTGTTACCAGACCGGCAAACTACAAGTTTGGCGAGTGGGTGCCTTTCAGCCCGCCAGATTCATGTATGGTGCCAGTGCATCCGGCCTACCCATTCCCATTAAGTCCAATGGGACTCAAATGGGAATGGGGAGTAATAATTACCGACACCCAGCAATGGGCAATTACAGAGTTCGCCGGGACGGGAATGCCCCGGTTATTGCCCATTGCCGGGTGACGGTAAATTCATGACTGCGGCGCCGCCGCACTCTTAATGATGCCCATTGTCTTGTTACACTCAGTGTTAGTGCCTACTGGGGCAGTTCTGTGCCCTCCAAAACAAAACTGAAATTCATCTGCTTGTTGAACTTTTTTTGGAATCACATGTGCTTCAATCCATGTTACTTTGGGTATATATGCAGTCCATGTCGCAAAACCATTCTTATTAATGTTACATATGACTTATTCCCCAAACCCTGCCAACCCCCCGCCTCACAGCTCACCACAGCCTTCTCCCATCGGTTTGCAACGAACAATACACTTTCCAATTTTAACATGGGCTGTGGCTTACATTGGGGGGCACTGTCGTCCTTTGCACACTTCTTTCCATCTTTGTCCATTAGTACAACTGGAATAAACTACGGACCCGACACAGTGCTAAGTGTAACAGACACTGGGCCTCCAAGGGCAACATTTCTTGGGGTACTAACATTTTGGGGGCTCCCGACACATGGGGGATAAGGGAGCAAACACCACTCCCTTTATACCTCTGTTTCCCCACTGAGTTCATGTAGCTATACCAAATATTATCAAATTCTGGGTGGTGCATATTAGATTTCTCACTCGCATTTAAAAATTTCATATCAAAATATCCTGTATTTTCATTCGCTTAAAGTTCACCGCTGTTGTTAGATATTAATCACATGGTGTTGTGGCTGTAGAAAAAGTTGGCCATATGTACACCCCTTTGAGATACTACATTTCTACCCCCCCTTTATATGACCTACCCATATAATCCCAATAGACATATATAAAAACATACCAAAAACAAACTCACACATGAGCAGAAGCAAAATTGGACTGCAACTACATCTTGAAAACATATAATTGACATTGTTCATTAACATTGTCTTTTGAAAATGCATAATAAAAACGTTTCCAGCTAAAAAATCAGAGTTAAAAGTTAAAAAAATTCCTTTAAAAAAAGAATAATTACTGAATTTGCTGTCAACACTAAAAACAAAATCACCAGACAATATCTTCAGTTAAAAACACTGTCAAAATACTTAAAAGTGAAGGTAAAGTTTGCAGTGCTTTCCTAACATCAGACAAATGCAGTTCTTTCACCTTAACAGCAAGGGGAGTACCACCATCTAAGGATCATTGTATCGAGGTTCACTCCACATATGAATAATATTTTTCACATATACTTTAGCATTTAAAAATAATTGCAATGGCGGCGAGTTCGCAGACTGAAGCACTACACACAGGAGTTAGTGGCATGTGCATATGTCTCCCTGTCACAATCTTATGTAGGTAGAGGTGATGGTCCTTGCAGTGCTGGGTCCTCAAACTGAACAAGGCCAAGAGGGTGATCAATGGAACACAGCTTGTGCTTTATTCCCAAAAGAGCTGCAATCTCTTTGAACAACTAATTGAAGAAGTGGGTGCCATTGCCACTTTGGTGAGTATCGCACACTCCCCATCAGGGAAACACTTCTCTCACCGAAAAGTTGTCAGAGGATTTGGCATCAGGATGTGCACATGGACCAGCCTCAATCCAATGGGAAAAAGGACAAACCACCACAATCAAGTAACAGAAAGAATTAAATCTTTCTCCCATGTCTGCAAGATCAATCTGCAAATCAAAGAGTGGGCCAATTCGACGCAGCAGCGTGCAACTCAATTTTCTTAATGTTTGTCCAGTTCTATATGTCTGGCACACTTCACAATTGGACGTGCACATGGATAGCAATTCCTGTATGTTAGGCACATACCAATCCTCCTGAATGTCTGCAGCAATATGCTGTTTAGTTACGTGGGCAGGGTAATGAAGTTGGTTAAAAACCACTAAAGCCAAAGATTCGGGTATCACGACCTTCCCTGTACTTGTCTGTCTCCACACCTGATAACTTAGAGATTGTGCACATCCTCTTTTTTGTCACACCACCTTCTCACTTTGTGGTGCCTGTCCTTGTATTACAATAATTTCTGTAACAGGAAGTGCAATATATGGAACCTTCAACTGTAACTGCATTTTTACAAGCACTAGATGCTCAGGAATATATGGTACTGCAAATAAGCGGCCTGTTTCGCCACAATGTCCACTGCTTAGTTTCCAAGGAAAATGAAGTCCACACCAGTTGTGTGGGTGCCGCACTTCAATATTGCAAGAACCATAGGCTGTGAAAGAGCATTAATCAGTCGATGCAACAAAGCTGCATGCTGTACCGGGGACCCATCTGCTCTACGAAAGCCCTGTCTCATCCATTTCGACAACCGTGAATGGACAGTTGTTGTAACATACGCCGAGTCAGAATATATTGTTAATCGGCACCCCTGTACTGCCTCAAGCGCTTCGCTAAGAGCAATCAATTTCGCTGTCTGTGCTGAATAATATCCTGGTAATCTCCACTGTAGAACAACCTCATATTCCCCATCAACTAGATGCATCACTGCTGCCCCAGTATGTTGCTGACCTGTCTCCTGGTCGATAGTTGAAGAACCATCAACAACATATACTCCTCTGTCATCTAAAGCATAGTCCCGCGCCTTAGGAATGCCATCCCCAGGACATTCATATGTGACACAATCATGCACCTCATCCTCATCGGTAATAGGTTCAGTAAAATAGGTGACTGGATTCACTGTTTTACAATGAACCGTGTGAATAGACGGGCTAGAGAGGAGCACTTCATACACAGAAGCCCTTTGCGAGGGCAAGGTAGATTTGGACCTCTCTAATATTGCCAAAAACAGCATGCTCCACGTACAATGTCAGCAAGCACCGCATAAAAATAGTCATATATTTCTCAATGGCGAAGGCAGCAGCAGCCAACGTTTGTTTGCACGCAAACTGTCCTTGCATGACAGAGTTTAGCATGCCACTGTAATAGGCCAAAGGTTTATGACCCATTGTGCTGTGCTGTGTCAACACATCCGTCATCATCTGACCATCTGAATGTGAGAAACGTTCAAACTCTTTTGTATAATCAGGAGAAGCCAGTACAGGTGTGGTAGGAATGACATCTTTGAGCTCCTGAAATTTAGTAATCATTTCATCAGTCCAAATAATAGTGTTTTCTGTCCGATGTGCTTCTATGAGGGAATGGAGCAATGGTTAAGGGTATGACGTGTACTCAAAAATTCATGTTCTACAATAATTACATAATCCTATACATTTCTGCATATCCTTGACCATCACTGGCTGGGGGTAGCGCGCACTGCCGCTGCACGCTTTGGAGTTACTCTTTTACCATTTACTGAACTCAACTGTTCCGAATACAACACCTCTTGCTGATAGTATTGCAGTTTTGTTCTGTCTACCTGATACCCTTTGTCAGCCAACAATTGCAACAAAACTATGGGGTCCTCCCTGCACTGGTGTTCCGTAGTACTGCATACCAACAGATCATCCACATATTGAATTATAGTACTGCTAACAACAATATTGGCCAAATTCTCATGTAACACTCTAGTAATAATGCCTGGGGACTCACAGGACCATTGAAGAAGCCTAGTATGTCGAAAGCGGCTCCCGGCAAAGGTAAATGCTGAGAGATACTGTGAATCAGGATGTAAAGGCACCGAAAAAAGGCATTCTTTTAATCCAACACAGTAAAATGGGTGGCATCAACAGGTATATTACACAAGATGGTAGTGGGATTCAGAACTACTGGAAATTCTGCCTGTGCAATATAATTGAGGGGGCGTACATTCTGATATCATCCTCCAACTAGCACCTTTCGATTTCTTCACGGGATAAATAGCTGTGTTACAGGGCGAATTAGATGGTACTATGATGCCCTGATGAAGAAGAGCCATTACCGTGTCATAAATCCCCTCCTCTGCAGCCTTTGATAAGGGATATTGCTTTACTCAAGGTAACACAGCGCCAGGTAATACGTATCGGTGCAACACTGCGTAAAAGTCTGACATCATGCAGATTACTCGTCCACAACTTATCAGGTACCTGAGCCAAATCTGCAGAGATAAAAGAGGGAACAGTCCCTACCAGTAACATAGGACACACACTTTCAATGTTATTTCTCCCTCATTTTCTGTGTTCTCAAACAAATCCTCATCCAAGACCTTTTTCATTGGTATCGTGGGATCAATACATAAAACTGTGCACCACTCCCCTTTGTTTGAATCAACTTCTATCAACACAATCCTGTCTTCTGCCACTAGAGCTCCTTCTATATCAAGGTCAATGATGGTACTTGCAACTATCTCCTGAGACTGGGCAGGCCTGAACAAAAACTCGGAAGGTACCCGTCAATATTTGTTTGCCACCTGGTGCACTGCAATGAATAATATTTTAATGCTGTATAGGAACAAATCAGGGGCCACTGGTATTCCTCTTGCAACAGATTCAATGCCTAGTCCATGTAACGCCAACATTACCCTCACAGCACACATGCCAGGTGTTGAACAAACCACACCTCTTTCCGTGAACGAGATGGTCTTGTTGAGTTTACTCAAGATGTTCCTTCCCAGCAGGTTGATTAGAGATGCAGTAGAGTACAACAAGGGGGCCCACTCCTCTCTGCCTCCTATCTCAGTGGGTAATTTCTTTGCTAAAGGAACTGATAGAGCTGCCCCACAGAAGCCCTGCATTTCCATAACCTCACCTGATAAAGGGACCCTCACTAACTAATACATGATTTAGTTGCACCTGTATCTATCATGAAAATGAATGGTTTATTTACTATCTTCACGCCCATCAAGGGCACCCCTTCTGGGTCGGCGGTGACCGATAGGACTGGACACGCTAAAGCTCTCTGTGGGCTGTCCTAGTCTGGATACATGTTAGTTCTTGGAAAAACAAATGGGTTCCCTCCAACCACAGTGGCCCCCTGATACTGTGTCACCGCACGACCCGGAACAGTATTATTGTTCTGAATGTGAGGTCTTAAATCTTGGTTCGTGTTTTGGCAACCCGAGAACTCTGCCTCACTCCCAGGAGTCTGACCTTCATGCTGGGCCAAAGCACTTCGCCTATTCAGATACACACATTCCTGCCTTATTTGTTCAAAGGCCTAACTGATGTGAGTGTATGTGCGTGTTCCTTGTCCCACCTGGAAATTGGAATGTGATGGCCAAGCGTCAGGTAAGGCCTCATTGTTCTGTGTCTTCAAACACGGCCCACAAGGATTCAGGCCTACTCTTAAACGTAGCACTACTTCATGTTATGTTATAACTATTATTTATATGCACTGCATGCTATAAAATTCTATTGCCCCCATGTGATTTCCCACTCCTGCCAATTCTTCCCAACCATGAAGCTCCCCCCTGTCCCCAACACCGTCCTGTACTTACTCTCCATGTTTCAGTATATTTCCCGCAATCCAAATCATCTAGGAGGGGCTGCATTCTGGACATGTATCCCAACAGCTACAAGAATGCGCCTGACGAGTGAGGGGCTGACATTCACCTCTTCTTCTTCTTCACCTCCTGGACCACCTTAGCAGATGCGACCTGGGATTTCTTTTCTTCTAGAACTGCCATGGGGTGGGTTGTCATGGTGCATGGCCAAGTCAACTGGCCAGGTCAACTGGTTTGGGCCGCCAAGCCCATGAAGCGCAGGTTGGGGGCTCCATTCTTTGCCCCTGGACCATCCCACGCATGCAGCCTTGGCTTTTGTAGGTTGGGCCAATCTGTTCTGGCCCCAGGGTTGGCTGACAGCCCTCATGCCCCCAAGAGTGCCCGGGTTGATTCCGGGCATGCAGTCAGGGCCCACTGAAAATATCGGGCCGCACCCAGCACATGCAGCCCGGTTCAGACAAGTCATTACGCCCTGGGGCCTGGGGGGTTCAAGGCTACAGCCCCCCCAGAAGGCAATCGTTCAGTGCCTGTTCACTCTTTCCTTGCTCTCACTCCTCCAACCTCCTCCCATGTTTTAATGTTTTCTTTTTTCAGAATATTTTCTCCCCTGCCCAGCCCACTCCTAGGCATGGGAGGTTTTGTCCTGTTGTCTTTCTTTTTTTTCTTCCATTCTACCCAGCCTCATGTTGGGCTAGATGGGATAGTCAAGGTTAGTGAAAAACACAAACTCTATGTAACACAACATATATAATTTTTCTTTTTTTTAATTGTGGTGTAGTTCATTTAAACGTTTCACAACAATATACAAAACCATAACAAACATGTCAAGCTTCACAATAAAAGGGAGCCAAAGATAAAAATCAATCAAAGATAGATCGTACATTCATGTTCGCGTGCACATCAAAATACAGCTCCATCAAACTAATATAATAACAATTTTGACCATTTCCTTCCATATTAAAGTAAAGTAAATGATGCATGCCTGATTGTTTCCACTCATAAACATCTCCCAAATAGCAGGCACGGACAAGGTTACTGTCATGCCTGAAGCGCGCAGAGCCCTCACCCTTAAAGATGCCAAGGCTGCCCAGTCACATAACAGATGCCTGGCGGATTCCATTGACCCGTCCACACATAGGCGACACTCCCTTCCTTCCCTTGCAGTCTGGGACCAAGCTCCCTCAATTTCCCTTGTTCTGACAGTATTAAATTTCAGTTTGAGGCAATCCCACATCAGGTAGTTACCCACGAACTGTCGGATATATGAAGTGATGTTTTTTCTGGTCGGGCAGTAGGCCGTGAACTCAGCTGAGTTTTTTGTGCTAATTTTTATTTATAATCGCCTGTTCCTGTGCAAACTTTACCAATATGTTCCTCATAGTTCTTTAGTATCGGCGGTAAGGAGAGCTGAGCAGATTTCCCGGGGCCAATCTTAGCCATCTGTTGGATAATGTGCAAAGCTGGACCACATTACTGGATGGCATCAAGGAGGGTCTCAACTGGTGAGCCTCTAATATCACTACCAATAAGGTGCCCACCAGGGCATTAGTTAACTTCCATAGGGTAGCCAAACAACCCAGATATATTCTAAAAAGGATAGGCATCAGGTTAAACTCCAATAAGACCGTCTCAATCGCTGTTCACTGTGGGAGGCATGAAAGGCTCCCCAGCAGACATCTTTCTAATTTAGCCACTTCCTCTAGTCTTAGCAATGACCAAGTTTCAGCTGTGTAGAGCACGAGAGATGCCAGCTTAGTTCGGTATAGCTGTAGCAGTGATCCAATGGAGAACCCACCTCCCTTAGAAGTGAAGGAGCGATTACCCCCCCAGGGTCGCCTTGGTCCTTAGCTTAACTTGGTCAAAATGGATCACTCCTTTTAGGCCAGGGTCCAAGTCCATAACCAGATATTTATAGGAGGACACCTCCTCTATCCTGGTGCTGTCTAATGTCCAATGCATAATTTTCCTTTTCCCTCTCCGAGTGTTGAAAACCATAATTTTTGTTTTGGAAATGTTGATGACTAAAGAGTTAGCATCAGCATAT
This sequence comes from Ambystoma mexicanum, assembly GCF_040938575.1. Taxonomy (NCBI): domain Eukaryota; kingdom Metazoa; phylum Chordata; class Amphibia; order Caudata; family Ambystomatidae; genus Ambystoma; species Ambystoma mexicanum. The sequence continues at coordinate 1,199,107,887 of NC_090925.1, forward strand.
GCTTTCAGTTTGTTTAGAGAGGTTTGTAGCCCTCCAGGAGTAAGGACTAGGATTACTAGGTCGTCTGCATATCCCAGCCACTGAATCGGGGTGGAGCCCAGTTTAGGTGGGATAGTGGAGGGCGAGACCAGAGCTTTTCCTAAGTCCGCAGGATATAGGTTGAACAATATTAGGGTTGGCATGCAGCCTTGCTTAAGTCCTCTGCTTGTTGAAATCCAGGAAGAGTGCCCGCCCTGCTGATCGAGTCTGATCTTTACCGTGGTTTCAAAGTATAACAGCCGAATCATTCTCAGTAGCCTGAGAGTTATGTTGTTTTTGGTCAGTTTACCCCAAAGTCTGTTCCGGTCCACGGTGTCAAACACTGCGCTAGAATCAATGTAGGCAGAGTAGACCGGAAACATTCGTGTCCCCGCTTGCTGGATTATGGTGCAAAGTGAGAGGACATTAATGCTCATGTTAGAATTCTTGCGGACTCCGGTCTGATTAAAGGGAATGATTTTGGATTTATTCACCCTCTGCTCAAGCTCTCTTAAGAGGGCCCGGCCGAAGATGTTTGAGGACATCTCCAGCATGGCAGGCAGTCGATAGGTCTTTGGATCGTCATGCTTGCCTTTTTAAAAAATTGGCACAATAATGCTGTTGCGCCACAAGCTGGGGATATTCTGTGTTGACTCAATGCAGCTAAATAAACAGTGCAATGCCTGTGACCAGCAGCCCGGATCCGCCTTACAGATGGAACTGCTGATCCCATCTGGCCCAGGGGCCCTGAAGGATTTAGTTAGCGATAATCCCCAGGATATCCTTGGAGCCCAACTCGTATGCCCACTTAACCGGTGGAACGGCTAGCCTAATGGAACCCCACATTAAATAACACAACATTAAATAAACCCCTTCTGCATCAGCACCACTCTCTACAGCACCAATGTTTTATTTTTTTTGCAGCTGCCCCGTATCCTGTGGGGCCGTTTCATCATCACAGGTCCCATGAGCTTCTTTGTGGCAGCCCAGGAGCGGCCGCATCACTTCTTCACCCACAGCAGGCTCAGATCTTCTATGGCATACCTGTTTCCCATGGACCCACCATTGTGACCAGCGCGCCGATGGCATGTTATTTCTTCTGCCAGCATCCCTGTTGCTTTCGTGACACTGCCTCCCTTCACCACCACACTTGGTGTGCATCAGCTGGGCCAATGCCCACCCCCTTTCCTACCCTTCATCAGTGCAACATATGGGCAGGCAATGCATTCCTTGTATGTCTGGCCGGCATGCCAGAGATCCCCTCTTCAGCTGGGCTGCAAGGATGCAGCGGCCTAGGGCTCGCCGTCACTGCTCCACCAGCAGAGTGTGGGGTAGATATTCTCCTCTTCTCCTTCGTCACCTCCGGGCCACCCGGCAGACACGGTCTGGGAGGGTTTCTTCTTCTGAATCAGCTTTGGGGCGGATTGTCACAGGGCTTGGCCAGGTCACCTCGTTTGGGCCGCCAAGCCCACGAAGCCCGGCCTGGGGGAATCCATTCAACTCCCCATGGACTGTCCCATGGGGTTTTGTAGAATGGGCCCATCTGGTCTGACCTCTGGGCAGGCCAACAGCCCTCACGGCCCCATGAGTGCCTGAGCTGCTCCGGGCATGCAGTCCGGGACCACTGAAGATACTGGGCCGCACCAAGCACATGTGGCCTGGTCCAGGTAAGTCATTAGGCCATGGGGGTACGCTCGAGGCCACAGCTCCCTATAGTAACCAGCCAACCCCACCGAGGCACAATGTGCTCATTTTGTCTTGGGGACGGCTGTTAGCTGAACTGCCTTCACGTTCTCATTCTGTGGTTGTATCAGACTGTTCCGCACAAAAAATCCTGAGTATTTCATATTGTGTTGTGTGAGGTGACTTTTTCGAGGGTTGGCTGTGAGGCCCGCTTTTTTCAAAGCTATAGTAATTTCATAGAAATGATGGACCTGTTCTGGCCACCTATTGCTATGGATTACAATATCATCCAAGTACGCACCACAGAATCTTGCATAGGGTTTTAATAATCTATCCATTACCCTCTGGAATGTGTCTGGCATCCCATGCAACCCAAAGGGCAGCACATTGAAGTGGAATAGGTTCTGTGGGGTTGGGAAGGCAATTTTCTCTCAATCAAATGGTTTTAATGGGACCTGCCAGTACCCTTTAGTTAGATTTAACGCAGAGATGATTTTGGCAGATACCACCTTTTCAATAAGATAGTCTATTCCTCGCATGGGATAATTGTCAAACACTGATATTGAATTCAACTTTCTAAAGTCGATGCAGAACCGCCACTATTGGTCCGCTTTTGAAACCAAGACAATAGGGGTGGACCAAGGTCTCTCAGACGGCTTGATTATATCTGCCTTGAGCATTTCCTCTACCTTTTGTTCAATTATGTTTCTTCTGTACCTCAGGGATTCTATAGGGCCTTAAGTTGACGGTCCTCCCTGGGGGTGTTCTGATAAAATGAAAGAAATGACATACTCTGCCTGGTTGATCTTAGAACATCTCAGGAAATGGATCTAATAAATCAATAATGTCAGTCTTCTGAGAAGGCAACAGGTGAGAGGGAACTTACGTGTGTTCTCATCAGCATCAGCCTCAGCCAGGAGAGCAGCCACAGTCATGGTGGTATCTTGGTTATGGTCTACTCTCCACTCTTTTAGCAGGTTGCAATGATACATTTGGGTTTTGTGTCGCCTGTCTGGCTGAGAGACAAGATTTTTCAAAGGGTCTTTCTTCTCTTAGATGGTATATGGACCATCCCATTTGGACACCATCCTGTTGTCTGAAGTAGGTAGAAGAACAAAGAGAGATTGTCCCACTGAGAATGTATGTTGCATTGCCTTTTTATTGTATGCAACCTGCTGTTGTTCCTGTATTTGTCCCAAAAGCTTATTCACAATTTCCCGTACTGCCGCCTTATGTCCTTTTAACCTTTGCGCAGTGTGAGAAATTGCAGTGTGAAAAATGCATAAAAGAGCCTCTTCTCGATCCTCCCAAGTTTCACTTAACATATCTAGAACATCCCATGGTTCTCTCCCACAGAGTTGTTCAAATGGGAAATATCCCAGGCACGCTTCGGGAGTTTTCCTGACTGCGAACAAGGCCCAGGGTATCCTTATGTCCCAATTCCGTCCGTCAGCCTCAACCAATTTTTATAATATTATTTTAAGGGCTTGGTTGAAGAACTCCACCATATTATCAGTTTGTGGATGATATACCAAGGTTTTTAAGGTCTTAATATTGAACATTTCTTTTACGTCTTGCATTAGACATGATATACAAGTGGTGCCCTGATCAGTAAGGATCTCTTTGGGGAATCCCACCCTCAAGAAAAATGGTAAAAGATGTTTCAGTATTTGTTGTCTGGTATTGTTTCAGAGGGGAAAAGCCTCTGGATAACGAGTGGAGTAGCCCATAATTACACATATGTAGTCATTATTGAGCTTGGATGTTTCTAAGGGGTCCAGTATGTCCACCGACATTCTTGAAAGTGGAATTACAAGGATGGGCAATGGTTGCAATTGCCTGGTGGAATAGGAGTGGTTGCTGGTTTTTTGGTATATTCCATAATTTGGAACAAAGTTCTTGACATCAGCAAAGACTCCTGGCCAATAAAACCTGGGAATTATTTGGCTTTGAGTTTTTCCCTATTCACTTGTGTCTGGCTGCCAAATGGGAGTGAGCCAGTTTGAGGACTACTCATCTGTGGCTCCGTGGGACAGCTAGTTGTTTAAAGCATACAACGTTGGTGGTTACACCCCCCCGAAAAAGTAAACCCTTCGTCCTTTCTCTTCGGTATTGACCTTACTAAAGGCCTCCGTGAGAATGTGGTCATTCCTTTGTGCAAAGGCTAAGTCAGTCAAGGGAACTATCTCCTCTACTTCATCTGGAATTTCCTCTTCTTGGGGAAAGCCTGCCTCCCTAAACAGTTTTGTTCCCCACTCTGTTTCTGTTTGTTCTATCACTTCTTGTGGTTTCGTGAATAAGGTTTTTTCAAGATTCCCTTGGGGCATCTGCTCTCCCTCTTTTATGGTATACGGGTAATTCGCATGATTATGCATAAGGACCTTGATGTCTCAGAAGAAGACCGGATCAATAATTCCAGGCTAAGCCAGACTTGGATGCTAATCTAATATAAGCTCTTTAAGGACAGGGTTGAGGTCAGTCCCGTAGGGACTAGTTGTCTTTCGCCTGGAAGAATTACAATTTCCTCAGTGCTATATACATCAAATCCTATGGACTCATCTGGGGCTATTGAAGGGTTTCTGGCTTTGGGACTTAATTTGGTCAATAATACGGGGTCCTCAATGTTTATCAGTCAGAATAGAACCCACAACTGACACCATATGTGGTGGATCAAAAGAAGGACATGGAGACTGTGAAGACACTTTATGCATGATTTTCATTCTAAAGTAAAATAAGGCCTAACCTTCCCTGTATATATTTAGTGTTCCCTACCTATATTACTAACTAAGGTGCTCATCAGTCAGGGTGAATGTCCAAAAAGATGTCAGTCCACTCTCCAAATCTAACCTATCTTACCCTACCACTTATGTAACTAACTAAGGACAGGCGAATGACTCCCTTCTCGTGGTTGCTGTGTTTTGTCACAGGGTTTTCTATATTCTTTCGTTCCACTCAATAGACCATGCGCACATAGGGCCTCATCACGAGTTTGGCGGTAACCCTTAAATCCGGCGGTCGCGCTATTACCGCCGGATTTAAGGGTCTGCCCCCCGCCGAAAATTCACGGTAGTACCGCCGGCGGAAAGAGCATGAAAATTCCCCATTGAGCCCAATCGGGAATGGGGCATTCCTGAATGGGCTCAGTGGGGAATTCCAATACCGCCAAAACCGTGATCCGGCGCTAATAGCGCCGGGGGTTTGGCGGTAGGGCTAATAATGCCGGCGGTAATACCACCGGCGTTACCTCCCAACTCGTGATGAGGCCCATAGTCTCTTGTTATCTTCTGGATTAAGCTCTGTAACTCTTGTAGACGACTACCAGTTTTCCTCCCCACATTTATGCCATCAATCTTACTTTTGCATAAGTTCCTTCTCTCTTTTTTGTCAGGTTCTAGCCTCTCTTCCAAGAGTGCTGTTTCATGTATGAGTTTTGACTTCCTGGACTCTTGGGTGTTTTTTTGCCAAATGTCTTAATTTATTATATTCTGTTTCTCATCTTTGGGACCTGGGTTGACTTTTCCCTTCTCACAAGGTAACGAGTTTTCAACTCTACTACTCTCCCACTTTGTTAATTTCTGGTAGCTCTGCCTTTCATGAACATGGTTCTCATTCCTCTGCTTATTTCCAATACTTTTCTCATTAGTACTGGCACAGGTTTTCTTTGAGTTATAATGAGCTCCTTGAAAAGAGATGGGGAGGTTCACCCCCTCAACCGATACATGATGCGGAAGAAGGCCGGGAAATACCAAGATCACCCATTCTATTTCGGACCAACTCCTAGTGCTCCAATGATTGATAAGTATGTTGAGAGGTACCCACTCAGCCAGCGCTACAGACCAGGTGCGGTACAAGTCCACGCAGAATGGATGAGGAGCCCCAAGCTGCAATTAAAGAGACCTCAATTGACAGTATCGATGAAAGAGCTGAGAAGCCATGTTGCTGACGTTGATAGAGACACCATGATTTAGCAGCATTAGACATGAAGCACATGTCCCATCTGCACTTTGGGACACAAACACACACTCAAATACATAAAGAACATGAGCTTACAGTTATATAGTTAGAGGACAGATACATATACATACTGTCATTGCTTTTATTATTTTGCCATTAGCTGAACGCAGCAACACAGAAACCGCACATATGGAACTGCAGGAGCACCTATGGGAACTGACAGAGCCAAGTGTGACTAACCTATGGGGAATATAGCATAGAACAAACATTTCAGAAGCCACATTATGGTTTAGGAAAATTGCAGCAGGCCACAAGCCTCTTAGCAAGAGCTGAGCTAAGTTGAATTCAGACTGGACAAGAGCAAACATGTGAGACAGGACCTGCTGCCAAGGCCACCAGACACTCATGACATTCTATTCCCTGAATGACAGTAACACCAGCTGCAGTAAATGCAAATAATTCTTCATAATTTAAAGCTGCACAGCTCTGAATCATGGTCTCCGAACACGTGGCCCGGCCGAGTCAGACAATGGACAGCAACCAGCACTGGGAACGGGAGCCAATCTCACGTTGCCAGACAGAAGCTTGCAACAAAGATGTTACAATGTAAGACAAGTGTTGCACGGAGCGAAAGAGCACTCTCATAGACTAAGGTGCTACACACAAGTTACAATGCAGACACATAGTCATTCTTATTACCTTGAAAAGGTACACCAAGAGATGAGAACCTTTGCGGATCCCAGGCCTGGGGACGTCATCTCTAGCCAACCATAGATCAGTATCCTCGGGGTGGGTAGTAACAGGCAAGAACCATTGGTAAGACCCTCACACTGCAACCTTGTTATAGATAGTGATTTGGGGATGGACCAGGCCAGCCACCTGACATAGCAGAGCCAGTAGAATAACATGTTTAGGGGATCATATAGCTTATTAGGCTCCTGATAGCTAATCCCAGATGGCAATAGGTTTTCTGGAGTAGGGCCCGGGTTGTGACGTCACTATGACACAATCAGAATACAAAACTGGCCTGCGAGCCAGGAGATGTTGAGACTTCCACGGATTTCTTCTGTCCCTGTACTGATCCCTGTTGGTTTTGTTGTAATAAACCGTTTGTACCTGCCACTTGGCTGAGTCCTACGTTCCTCCTGGGCAAGGTGTTTGGCCTCCCAAGAGTCTGCAAACTTCTAGTGGCCCTCTGGCATACCTGGGAGTTTATTCCAACACCCTCCTAAATGTCCATTAATCGTGTTCCTCTTATTCTCTTCTGTTCCAAGGGGTAACGGCCCCGGTACCAGTAAGGTTTTGGACTCTTTTTTTGCTTCTTCTGTGCTCCTCGGGTCACTGGTTGTGCCATCTGGTTCACATTGGGATTTCTTCGGTTCTCATATGCTGTTCTTCCAGCATCTTTAGCTCTACGTTGGAGCACGACTGGCATATGCCTATCCTATCCTCACAGAAGGGGCTCCCTCTTCGGGAGAAGGGACACATTCCCTCAATACGTCACAGTAGCTAGGAAGCAAAGGAGCGCTGGACATAGGGAATGCACCCAGGGGTGGCAAGAAGGCTTCAGGGGTAGAAGAGGAGCTGGGATGGGCAGTGGGATAGAGGGTCGGTCGAGAGGTATTGTATTGTATTGTATTGTTTATTTAATAATGCGCACAAAACCCAGGGGTAGCCGGGCGCAGCAGTCATAAGAATACTTAAGCTTAGGTTACATACATGGAATACATACAGGGAGTACAGTTGATGAAGAAATTACAGAGCAAAGTACAAGGTGCATTCGGTGACGGTTAAGTGTAGTACAAGTTCCTAGTTTGGTGGAAGTTTGGTTGGGTCCTGGTCTGATGCTATTGTAAGTCGTTGTTGGTCCAGGTAGTGATCAATACAGCAATTAGCGATTGTCAAGATGCTCTTTGAAGAGTGGGATCTTCAGGACCTTCCTGAAGTGTAGGAGGTAGAGGGCAGTCATATCTCCGTTAGCAACTTGGAGTTCCTTAACCTGCTTCTGATCGGTGGACTGTATGCTGAACGGTATCAGGTAATATTGTCCCCATATATAATGTTGGCATACATATAGTCACCGGTAAACGGCTTAGGCGACATTATAAATGGGGCCAATATATGGGGTAAATGGGAGCAGGGGTTGCACGGGTGTACCCCGCTCCCTTTAAACAAAAAAAAACAGGGGTTGCAGGGGTATCCCCCGCAGGTTCCCTATGATGATGTCACCGCAATAAACGGTGCAATATTTGCATGGTGACATTTGTGCAGGGACATTATCACATGGAGCCTGCTGCACATGATTACTAAACAGTCATATTGTGATTGTGGAGTGGTTTGTGCTGCATGAGACTATCTCTGACTCAGAAATTAGATATGCTATAGACTGCAGTATGTTTTCCCTCCAAGCGTTGATTTTGCCCAGCAGATTTATGTTATTAAGATTTGTACCACACACAGCTGCCATTTGCATGGTCTCCAAGCTCTCTGGCGGATCTGGAAGAGAGTGGGCAGGCTTAGTTGAGAGAAGATGGACAGGCAAGATTGCAGTGCTTTGTGTTGAGGTTGCAGAATAGAAGTACCCTAGCCTCTCTGTGCTGGTAAGCTTTCTAGGTGAACGGTAGGATGCATCAAAGGTTTTACGCCCAAAGGGACGGCCTCATGCTTGTAGTGCAGATGTGTGTTGGCGAGGAACTCAGTGTGTTAATTGTAGTTAGAGGTGTAAGTTTGTGATGTTCAAAGTCTGGAGAGAGTTTTTTTGTGTGCGTGTGGTGAATTATGGGGGATAGAAATTGAGGGGTAGTCACAAGGTGTACAGAGTTTTGGGGTTTTCTGTAGTGCTTGTAAATTATTGGTCTCACTGTCAGTTACATTATGGTGAGAGGTGTTTGGCTGAAGTGGTTGATGCGTGAAGACATCTTGTGTTGAGGTTAGATATTCTGGGAGACATGGAAGGCATTCTCTTCTGGTTTTGGGGTTGCTTTGATGTGATCAGGGACGACATTTAGGGGTTGCCAGAGGTCACAACTGTGACCTCTGAGGTCTCTTTTGCGATCTCTGTGGTCTCCCTTGCGACCTCTAAAAAAAGAAAAAAAAGTTTTCTTTCCTTTTTTTTTGTAATGCAAGCTCCTGTGGATCTTTACTTCTGGAGTGGCTGGCTTTCTTGTTCAGGCCCCTTAAAAATAGGAAAAGGAGTGCCACAAGTCTAACACTTTTAGCACTGACCCTAAATATGAAAGAATAGGAATACCAAATAATGTGTCTTTCTGGAATTCTATACAATAATTGCTAGACTCATTAAAGGTTTATTTCAGGCACACTTCAGGGGGTGAGTCACTGATTTAGTCTGCTGCTAAACGCCTCAACTCAGCCTTTCATCCTTCTGAGGTTGATAAATAAGTACCAACACAGTTTGAGTGATATTGGATGTATATTTTATCTATATAAAGCGCTTAAGTGTAAGTGCTATATAATAACACATCATTGCCATTTGGTCATGGAGGTCTGTTTGCATTCACAGTAATTTGGTATTATGGGCCTATACTCACTGATCTTAACGTACATATTGCGATCCATTCTTGTATGAAATGTACATCACATTATAGTGATATCGTAACCATATTTTTCGTAGTGTACAATGCGATGTGATGCCACTTCCTGTTTTGTCAACGGGTGAAAGGTCGTGTTCCATTGCTTCCTGCAATATCACTTCGGGGTGGGGCCAAATGACATCACTTCCTGTGATGTCATCAGGGGGTCAAGGGTAGTGTGATGTCACTTCCACTAACCCTGGCATTTTGGTGAAATGACGTTCCTGGATGTGATGTATTTTAGTCGTTATAGTTTCCTGAGTGACATGCTTTGTGTTCTGGGTGAACAGTCGGGAGCCAGTATGGCATTCACTTAGGTTGTGTCTGTGCATGAAAGTTGAACGATGGAGGAATATCCTTTCCGTTGCCTGATGAGTAGAGGTTAAAGGGATAGTCCAGTAAAAAAAAATATTTTAAAAATAGATAGGCAACATAAAAAAAATAATACTAGCACTTTTTAAAAAAAAACTTCCTATGTAAAATTTGGAGCTATTTAAGCTCAAAATTCGCAAAAGCAAGCACATGGGCGCATCCATTTTGTGAAATGGATGCCCGCCTCTGCTGGCTTTTGCTTTTGCGGCACTAATGAAGGAAAAGCCAGCCAGCTGTAGTAAACAAAAGCTACCGCTGGGTGGCTTTTCCTTCATTGGTGCCGGGACTCGGAGGACGCGGACCGGAGACCAGAGCAGGAAAGCTGCAGCTGAATCTCGGTAAGTGCTATTTATTTTTTTTAAAAATAAGTACTAGCTGTGGTTTTTTTCTAAGTTTTCCGGGCTGGAAGAGCCCGGAAAACTTAGAAATAAAACCACACCTTTAAAAACATTGTATTTATGTTTGCGGTCGCTTTTGAAGCGACCGCAAACATAAATACAACGTTGTGTTTGAAAACGCTGCGGTTTTTCTTTCCATGTTTCTCAGGCTCCTCCGGCTCGGAGGAGCCTGAGAAACTCGGAAAGAAAAACCGCAGCGTTTTCAAACACAACCGCGTTGTGTTTCTGGCTGCTGTGGCTATCACTTTGGGTCTCCGGTGCTCCCCAAGGGGAGCACCGGAGACCCAAAGTGAAAGCCAAGGCAGGCAGAAACACAACGCGGTTGTGTTTCTGCCTAAATCTCCTTTCCCATTTGGGGCTCTCGGGCTCCCCACGGGGGGCCCGAGAGCCCCAAATGGGAAGGCAGATTTAGGCAGAAACACTGCAGCATTTAGCATTTCCCATTTGGGGCTCTCGGGCCCCCCGTGGGGAGCCCGAGAGCCCCAAATGGGAAATCAGATTTAGGCAGAAACACTGCAGCATTTAGCATTTCCCATTTGGGGCTTTCGGGCCCCCCGTGGGGAGCCCAAGAGCCCCAAATGGGAAATCAGCTGTAGGCAGAAACACCGCGGCATGTAAACACAACCGTGTTGTGTTTTTGCCTGCCTTGGCTGTCACTTTGGGTCTCCAAGCACCGGAGACCCAAAGTGATAGCCACGGCAGGCAGAAACACAACGCGGTTGTGTTTGAAAACGATGTGGTTTTTCTTTCCGAGTTTCTCAGGCTCTTCCGAGCTGGAGGAGCCTGAGAAACTTGGAAAGAAAAACCGCAGCGTTTTCAAACACAACGTTGTATTTATGTTTGCGGTCGCTTCAAAAGCGACCGCAAACATAAATACAACGTTTGTAAAGCTGCGGTTTTATTTCTAAGTTTTCCGGGCTCCTCCAGCCCGGAAAACGTAGAAAAAAAACCGCAGCTAGTGCTTATTCTTTTTTTTAAATAAATAGCACTTACCGAGATTCAGCTGCAGCTTTCCTGCTCTGGTCTCCGGTCCCCGTCCTCCGCGTACAGCACCAATGAAGGAAAAGCCACCCAGCGGTAGCTTTTGTTTACTACAGCTGGCTGGCTTTTCCTTCGTTAGTGCCGCAAAAGCAAAAGCCAGCACAGGCGGGCATCCATTTCACAAAATGGATGCGCCCATGTGCTTGCTTTTGCGAATTTTGAGCTTGAATAGCTCAAAATTTTACATAGGAAGTTTAAAAAAAAAATGCTAGTATTATTTTTTTAATGTTGCCTATCTATTTTTAAAATAACATTTTTTACTGGACTATGCCTTTAACCTTTCTGTCTGTTAAGCATTGACAAGCCAGGTTTTTAGAATTTTCCTGCATTTCAGGTTGTCCTGTAGGGTGCGGATCTCCCTTGCTAGTGCGTTCCAGTGTCTGGCCTCCATGGTGGAAAGATGGAGCCCCTCCATCTTTCTTTGAATAATATTCTGGTTTCTGTAGTCTGTCCTTTCTTGATCTTAGGTTTTTGGTTGGTAGAGTGAGATTTTGTTTTGGATTAGTTCTGCTCCTTGACCGTCAAGAGCTCTTTGAGTGATACAGAAGGGCTTGAACTGGCTCCTATTTTGGACTAGTTGCCATTGAATGTTATGAGTGCCAGCATTATGTGTTACCTCCAGTTGAGTTGGAGTAGCAGTCTAGTTGCTGTGTTTTGGATCAATTGCAGTTATTTTGTGAGATAATCTTGCATACGTAGTTAAATGTGGTTTGCATAGTCATTTCTTGAAACAAACTATTGCAGCTGACCTACCTTGGAAGAGCATTGCAATGGTGATTGCAGGGTAGTGTTGCCTTTGAACCGATACGAACTATGGACAGAATTTCCTGCCCATCATTCAGCATATAAATTGGAGGCTTGAACGCTGAAGCTGCATTTTTCAAACTATTGCAGCTGATCTACCTTGGAAGAGTATTGCATTGGTGACTGCAGGGAAGTGTTCCCTTTGAACCAATACGAACCACGGACAACATTCACACCCATCATTTAGTATATAAACTGGAGGCTTGCACACTGAAGTGGCGTATGAGTAGCGCAGCAGTGAAACACACGCAACACACACAAAGCACATCACCGTCACGCTGTCAGCCAGCCAGCTGGCGGATGCTGCGTAGCAAGTATTATCGTCCACGAGCATGGATATATCGATACATTGCACTAACTCCTCAGTGTTGGATGATGAGGTGAGTCCTTCTATGTTTGTGAATGCTGGAAGTGCTACTGTAGGGCAAAACATGAGACCATGTTGTGAAGATGGCACTAAAGGTAACGAAAAAGCTCATTGTGAATGATAACTTTGGCAAGAGTTGTGAAAAAAACGCTAGGATTAAAGATATTGCAACAACTAACTTGGCATGTCTGGCATCAGAAATGACAGATTATTTGTTGTAGCATCTAATTCTGAGTGGGAATGATGACTCACACACTGTAGAGGACATAGCGGGGCCATCCCCTACTTTGGCCCTCCACCCCAGACCCAGACACAATATGTACTTAGAAAATACCTGACCACATAGACAATTTATATTTTTGGATCACATTTATTGGAGTCAGCAATCAAAATGGGGGCGGTCCCATCCTCCTTTAATGTAATGGCCTGCAGCACCTTTTTGCTGGGCCTTTTTAATTCAAGGGCTTTCACCAGTATTTTATTAGCCTTGGGTGACCCACATCATGTCCGGTTGTAAAGTCGTGGACGTCCGCCTCAGGTTGCCAAGGCTCCCATGCCCTAGCTTGGAGCGAATAAACCCGGGACCACGGCATTCAGTTGACGAGGAGTCTCAACTGTCCATAAGGGTATCAGTTTCCATCAAGCCCTGACCCTGTCTCATGCGCAGTCATCGGGTACCGCTCTGGCTGAAAACTGCAGCAAAAACTCTTACCTGGCTAAAACTGCCCCGTAACCCCACCACGCTTTGTGGGTTGCCACCGCTTCCCCCCAAGACTCCCACTTACTTCAGACCTTATCCTCATGCATCTATGCTCACCATGGCTTGTAACGCACATCCTGCCCTTCTTAGAGCTTTAACACATCCACAAGGAAAAACGTGTGCTGTATGTTACCACAAATTCCTGACCTAAGAACATCTGGTACCAGACAGCCAGGTCAGTCCCTCCCACAACCTTTGTAAGGATCCCTTCAGAACCCCTGTAAGGATCTCGTCAGAACCTCTGGTATCCGACTGCCAGGTCAGCCACTCCCATAACCTTTGTATGGATACCTTCAGCTTCGTTCTTGAGAGTACAGCTGTCCTGTGGTATCCAACTACCACGTCAGTCACTCCCATAACCTTTGTATGGACCTCTCCTGTTTGCGTTCTTGCAAGAACATCCTCTCTGGTATAAGACTGCCAGGTTAGTCACTCCCATATCAATGCCCCGACCAATTTCTGGCCAGTCTACTACCGCAGCTCCTTAGGCACATCCTACCATTTTCAGTGCTGTCACACAATTTCAGTTTATGGGGAAGTCTGCCCCAAGATCATGATCCCTTGCAGGGTGTACTATCCTTACCCTTTGGTGCAGCCGTCCTCACTACCTGCCTGCCCGCGCAAGGCAGGAATGTTACCATTGCATGGCCAGAGTATACCGCCAGACCACATTGGTTCTCCACTGCCCTATGTCACAACAGATGCCTGCCTTAACAATGCTCATCCACCTGCCATAAAAACAGTCACTACATCTAATAGCAAACTAACGGACTGTTCCAGCACCACCTGTTACCCATGAACTGGCTGTAAGACATTCCGGTGTGGCCCTGTGAAAGTGCATATGTTCTGGTTAGCCTAAGCTACTACATTTTTAATTAAGATAAACTCCATATTATAATGAGGTCTGTTTTTGTCCATTATGAACCAGGCTTTGCTGAGTGCGCAGGGCAATGTGTTCATGATAAATGCTGAACGCAGCTGAACACAAGTGAAGAGATGTTATTAGAAGAGTGTGTCTTTTGGCAGACCCCCAGCTATTTTCAGCACAGAGTAATCTTCCTTTTCTTCTCAGCATCTCTTTCTCTGATTTCTGCATCTTCTTCTGGTGTGTAGTCTTCTAGCTATGGAACTCGAGTCCTCGACTTATATTTTATCATAAGTTCCAAGTGTGTCCGTCCAGTGGTTTATTGTGGGGTGTTTCAGTAACTTCTTAGCATCTGGCAGATGGCTTGGGGCAACCACGTCTGGTCAGTGGATGCGTTCTGGCGGGTCCGCTTGATGGTGGCCCTGAAGCGTTCCGCCATCCCATTGGCTTGCGGCCTTAGTGGGGTGATTCTCTGGTGGCGAAACCTAGGTGGGTAGCAAACCTGTGGAATTATTGACCCTGGAAAGGCAGAACGTTGTCAGTCTTCACAGTGTTGGGATCCCCCATTCACTGAATAGTTTGTCAATCACTCCCACAACGTGGTGAAATGCTGTGCACTGTACATGCTTTATGAGTGGAAAGCGTGAATATTCATCAATTATCGCCAGGAGGTGTCCCACTTCTTCCAGAGGGCCTAAAAGTCCATGGCTACTCTTTGCCATGGTCCTTCTGGTAGTGGTACCATCTGGAGTGGGCATGGGGACTATTTGCCGCTGTCTTTTGGTAAGGTATGCAGTGCATTAAGGTGTCCTCTACAATGGTGTCCATGTATGGGAACCATACTTGATACCTCAATATCATTTTTGTGTTTGCAACCCCTGGTGGTCTTCATGAGCTATGATCACTAGCGCTTTCCTCAGGCTCTTAGGGGCTACTAGGTGGGTTACATAGCAGTAGTGTCCCTTGGTCCATTGTAGCGAGCTTGTTCTGAATCCTCGCCATCCTCTCGAGATCCCTTTTGTCTATCTCCCCATTCACAAACTGTTCCTTGTGAAGGTGTCTCCACTTGTTGGTGTTTGTTAGGCATATCGGGGCTTGGACCGTGGGGTCAGTCCTACTCTTGTCTGCAAACATCCCTCTTGTGATCGTGGGAGGGAGGGCATTGAGCGATAAGTATGATATGTAGTGTTCTGCTTCTTTCCCCATTACTTTGTCTGCCTTGCCATCCGGGTAGTCGGCTGGATTAGCGTCACCCCCTGGTTTGTGGACAATTTGATAATCATACTCCTGTAGTTTGATGCACCACTGTTTGGGGTTCCCAAACAGGGAGAGAAAAGCCTGATGGTCTGTGATGAGAACACATTTTCTGCCCATGATGAAATGATGGAACTTTTCACACGCCCAGATCGCTTCCAAGCTCTCCTTTTCTGCTTGGGAGTACGCTTGTTCGATAGTCGACAGCGTCCTGCTGGCGTATGCCACTATCTCAGTCTTGCCGGTTTTGTTTGGGTCCATCTGAGCAAGTATGGCCCCCAGGCCATTCGGGCTAGAATCAACAGTAAGTTCTGTGTCCCAGTCCGGATTTAAGTACGCCAGTTGACAGTTGTTGGCAAGTTCGCCCTTGATGGTGCGGAACGCTTCTTGGCATTGCACGTCCCACTCAAATGGGGAGTCTTTCTTGAGGAGTTTCCAGAGGGGGTTCATGAGTGTGGCGTAGTTTGGCAGGTAGTGGGTGCAGTATCTTGTCATTCCCAGGAAGGATCGTAGTTCAGCGACACTGTTGGGGGAATCAAGGTTGACAATGGCGCTTATTTTATCGGGGTCAGCCATGATTCCTCGATCAGAGAAGATGTGCCCGAAGAACCACAGGCTTCATTTGCAGATGGCACATTTGGGTCCATTGAGGGTGAGGCCAGCTTTGTGGAGAATGTTGCATACTGATTTTAATGCTGTGTCGTGTTGTTCTTGGGTAACACCAAACACTAGGATATTGTTGCTGTAATTGAGCGTATTCGGTACAGGGGAGATTAGCCTTCGGGTAGTCTCCTGAAATATTTCTGCTGCAGACGATAATCCGAAGTCGAGCTGCTTATAGCGGAACAGTCCCTTGTGCGTTGTGAACGTGGTAATTGGTCTGGAGGCAGGGTCAATGACTAGCTGGTGATGCCCCTGGTTGAGGTCTAGTTTGGAGAATCGGGTGACCTGATTGAGTCTAACCAGCATGTCCTCGATGTTGGGTCCTGGGTGACTCTCCCTCTGGATTTCGGTGTTGAGGACTTGCATGTCCACGCAGAGGCACAGGCGGCCATCAGCTTTAGGTACCTGTTCTGACTTGATGGTCGTGTAGATAAATAATACCTCCGTCCCCAAGTACCACACGAGTAAGAGTAAAAACACTACTCGAGCAATCACAGGTGTAGAGTGTTGTCAGCCTGGAACCGGGAACGTTGGAAGAACCCCCTGACCACTGTAAGGCAATGAAGGGTTATGTTTAAGCAATGATAATTTACAACAATGGTAAGGACAGTAGTGAAATTGTAACAGCGGCTTACCTATAGTGGGCAGGTGGGAAGTTGTAGGCGTAGGCAGGTAGTATGCTGACAGCAGCAGAGGCTGAGGTGTTCTGATGGCACTCTGGGAGACACCTGAATTAGGTATGGAACAAGAACGTAATCCGTGATCAATCCAAAACACAATCCGAGGTCAGGAGCCAAAAGACAGTAGTGTAGACAGGGAAATCCATGTACCAAGTCCAGTATCCAAGCCAGTGGTCAAAAAGTCAAGATGATCAGAGAGCATGCCAAAATCAAGGTAGGGAAATCCAAAGACAGTCCAAGCAAACGTTCCGTGATCAAGGTAGTACGTAAATAACAAGAGTAATCCAAACGCCTGCAGTTCTCCGTGAAGAAGCTGTGAAGCAATGTTTCCGCGTTTGCTCGCCCTTTTTTAATACGAGCATGGTCATGTGACGCGGTCACGGGACCGCAGCTACGTGTCACGTGGAACGCGACGCAGACAAGGATTGGTGTTGTGGGCGTCCTCCGGGCATGTGACGCATGGGTTTCTCTACGCCCTTGTTTCGCCAGCGGAGCGTGAAGGAGTCGCCATGGCAACTGCCAGCATGGTAAGGGGCGTAAAGACACCGGTCCACCTGCCGGGAAACCTCTGCGGCTGTGCCGCTGCTGCTATTGCTGCCATTGGGAGTGCATGTGGGAACTGGGAACAGTAGCAGGTGAGCGATTGGACATGACAGAGGACATGACAGTATCACTGCTAGGGGGGAAACCCACAGTGTGGGGCCATTCACTCTCTCAATGATGTCGTTGTCAAGGAGGAGTTGTAGCTCGTGTGTTACTTGGGCCTTAAGATGTAATCCTATTCTGCGGGGGTGCTGAGGCACCGGGCAGACTGTCAGGTGAATGTGGAGTTTTATGACTATCTTTCAGCCTTCCTATCTCTATGAATAGCTTTGGGAAGGTGGATTTGAGTTCCTCTATGTCGAGTTCTTGTTTGGACAGAGCCCTTAGGATTTGGCCTTGTATGATTTTTGACGGGTCATACTGAATGTCAATTAGGGCTACGCCCATGGCGGTCTGGTAGCTGAGGAGACATCTCCCGGTCGTCGCGCTGTGGATGACATGAATAGTGGTAGGTACTCATCGTTCTCTGTGTAGTAGGTTGCAGTAGAATTGGCCTTTGGACTGGAGCAGGAAGAGTTGCTCCCCATTGAAATATGTGTGCCTGAGATGAGCATAGGGCGTAGGTACTTGCTATGGCATCATAAGCTCCTTCGTTCATGACATTAACTGTCGCCCCGTTGTCCATGATGAACTGGTTGTTTAGTCCTCCTGTCTTTACTGAAACCTTTGATGCTGCAACATTTGATGCTATGCTGTCATCCGAGGTGTCAAAAATTAGTCGCACGTATTCCTTACTGTACCTGTCGTTCGTGTAGTAGGGTTCATCTGCTGGGTGTCCTTCTTCATTGGCCGGTGGGTTCTCGTAGGGGTCACAGGTGCTGTATTCCTGCCCATGTCCTTATTCCAAAGCATAATTTGCTTTCAGCGTGGGAGCATAGTCGTATGTATCGGAGTATCTCATCGACGGGTCAACATTTAGGTTTTCCACTGCTCTTATGAACCCTTGGTGGGCGGCATATATTGAGATATTCCTGCCTGAGTGTTCTCCCGCTGTCTCTTTCTTGATATGATTGAGGGATGAGTCCTCTCGGTGGGTGCTATCTCCTATTCGGTGCACACAATGGTGGTGGTCGGTATGTGGCTAGCATCAGTGTTTTTTCCATGCACATCGCTTGAAAGTAGTTTTCTTGTCCACATCTCATGCACATCTGTCCCATGGCTGGGCTTTGGCCCTTTTGGGAAAATTCGAAGCTGCACCTGTAGCACTGTCTCTCCCCTGGGGGGCGTTGGTTCGGACTTTGGGGTTCCTGACCGCCCGGTGGTCTGTGTATCGGTTAGGTCCCGGCAGGCTGTTGGCTATGGCTGCGATGGTATCGACTTTCTTTGAGTTCTCCATGGCTGCTGCTTGCACATCTACTCTTTTATATACACTTGCGAGGTCTGCTATTTCTTGTAGTGGGAGGGGTTTCTTCAACAAGTGTTTCCGGAACTGGGAGGATATGCATCCTTCTATTAACCTCAGTCTGATGGTTTCATTATCATTGAAGTTGGCGAAGTCGCAGTGTTACACAGTGTGTACATTTCTTTTGAAATCAGAGAATTAATTCACTGATTGTCTTGTGTAGAAGCTTTGTGCACAGGTTG
The DNA here is from genome assembly GCF_040938575.1 of Ambystoma mexicanum. NCBI lineage: Eukaryota > Metazoa > Chordata > Amphibia > Caudata > Ambystomatidae > Ambystoma > Ambystoma mexicanum. The sequence continues at coordinate 1,199,126,523 of NC_090925.1, forward strand.
AACGTATATCTTTTGTCGTCTCTGTTGAGGAGGACTATTAGCTTTCTGTTAACCACAGCAGTGAGATGTTGATATGTGGTTTTTTCTTGGGGTGGGATGGTATTCAGGATCCCTTTGATCTCTTTCCTCACCAGGTTTGTAAAAATATCCACTTTGTTGGGTGAGCCCTGGTCACCTATGGCTCTCATAAAGACCTCAAACTCCTCCATCCATTCTTCCCACCTCTGGCCCTGGTCATGATGTGGTGTAGCATGAATGGGTTGGGGCGCCATAGAAATGTCGCCCTGGATGTCAGGCTTGCCCCCATGGCTGCTTGCACACCTGCTTCTGCAGCTGCCTGTGCTCCTTCTGGCATTGTGCTGTGAGGGGCGTGTCCTTCTTATGTGGTGGGTTGTCTTGTCCCTTTTGTCTGGGTGGCACAGATGCAACTTGGGGTGTGTTCCCTCTATGTGGTCTCCTGGCACCTTCCTTACGTATGGGCCACCTCTGCTGTTCCTACTCTCTCTTGATATTTGTTAGGAAAGATTTCGTAATTGTAGGTAATTTTCCTTCCATGTGGCAACCCCTAAACTTTTTGCTGTTGTTTTTCACCTTGTTCTTGACTTTGCCAGAGAAGTGCAGCCTTCTGCCGCACTCCTCTGGGCTTTCGCTCCTTTCTTACGGGGAAACTGACATGCCCTTAAGACAGTCAGTACCGGGGAACGCTGTTTCCCGTAGTTTCTTTTATCATGTTGCGGCTTTCGTGCAACATGACACAAGAGGGCACTGTAAGCTAAGTTACAGCTCTCTTGGGTCTCTAGCCTTCTACAGGCCCTAGATACTCGTTTAGGATTGTATCTGATCGTGCAAGTGATTCAGGGACAGGAATTTTGGCAGCGATCGTTTCTTGTGTTTTGAGCTCCTTTTGGCGTTCTAAGCGCGTTTTCCGCGCTTAACCCAAAATGGTGGCCTGGCTCCCAAAATGGCCAGACCACGAGGCTCCTTTGTCCTGTCCGCTGACCGTCTTGCTCCCTTCACCTTCCCCAGGTCGAGCCGACCCGGGGCCTTCCTTATTTGGGCATGTACTTTCCCGCGAAACACGGATGCTTTCGCGGGCTTCTACATGTCTTGTGTGTGCCTTCAGGATGTGGGCTGGGATGTCTGGTCCCAATACACATCCTGGGTGCCAGAGAGTCTAGGGTGGTGTGAATGCCTGGGACCACCGTGGTCCGTGATTGGTCCACGAATGGTGTGAGTGTTGATGAGCGGATCTCCCATTGGGTCCCCTCCGTTTTGGCGTGAAGGGAACCGTGGATAAGAGGGGGCTGGAAACACCACTACCATGTCGATCTCCTGAGTTCTCACGAACGAAGGAATACAGGAGCCAAGTATCCTGCAACCAAGAGGCTGAACCGAAGAATCGCTGGTGACCCGCTGAAGGACTTCTCCTCTGCACTGCTGTCGTCTTGTGAAACCCTTTTCACCTTTGATCGAACCAGAAGGCCTGTACTGGTACTTCGACCCTTGGAATAGCGGGAACAGCCATTCTCGGCATCTTCACCATCTCCTGCCAGTAAGCCTTCGGAAGCGTCTCTGGGCCATCCAGCTGACTGACCAGCTTACACGGGAGTCTTGCTCTGTAACCGCCGCCAGGTTGTGTAGTATTTCGAGTCCTTGTCACTCTCACACGCTTCGTACACTTGGCGTTCCCAGGTCTGAAGTGAGTAGTGTACATTTGGCTCAGATACACACGACTGCTCCGTTGCCCTGCTGTGGTAACAAACTGTGCGGGTTTCTTCGATTGGGACGTCTTTTTACTCAACACGACGACGAGGCGTTCCCTGCTCTTCTGAACCTGCCAGCTGCTGAAACTGACGCGGAGAAGCCTGGGTCTGCTTGCATCGGGGACCGGTGAGTAGCATAGCTAGGATCTGGGATCTGGTCGCCCTCCTGCAGGAGCCCATTGCTTTTCCCCTCTGTGTCAAACAGCACCCTTTTCCGTACTCGCGCTCTGCTTCTGCCCACTGTGGAGGCTGCGCTTGAGTCGCGGAACGTGTTCTTCTTCTTTTGTGCACTAAACTGAACTGCCTGATTTCCCTCGAAGAGCTTCTCCTTTTGCCCGTTGGCACCAGCGCGTGCAGGTACTTTTGAGCACAAGGCTCCACTCTTCGCAGGGCTCGGACTTCCATCTAGTTAGATGGAAGTCCGAGCCCTGAAGGCGAACTGGGTCTAAGCATTATTGCGCACTGCCTGTTTTCCCTCCCTTTTAGGTGGACTACACATTTCGTGCATATAACGCTTGAGACTTGTTGTATTTGTATATATATTGTGTTGATATGGTATGTGTTGGTTTACTATCGTTATATTGTGATTTTCTCGCTACGGTCATTGTTTTAAAGGCCTTGAAATAAATGTGTATATATTTTTAATATAACAACTGTTTGGAGTAGTTTGTAAGTGTTCTTGCTTTGTGTGCTCATTGCGGGCTTTCAGTCACCCTCACCCCTCTTGAGACCTAGTCTTGACCGCCGCGATCGCTACCTTGATTGGTCTGGCTCGTCCAGAGGTTACCCTGTTCCAAGTAATTAGGTTGGCCTTCTGAACTTCTGCGCCACCAGGACAGAGTTCAGAAATCCGTCTTAACAAATTGGTGTACAGCAGTGGGATACGACTGAAGGTATCCAGTGTTGTGCACGAACTAAGGCATTTCAGGTTATTCCAACCAGGACACGTAGTGAATTGTTGTAGTATAACTTTAAAAAGGCCATAGTCCCATCTAACAGTATGGAAACAAATACCTTGTTAACTTTAAATGCTTCCAAATCAGAAACATTGAAAAAGATGTGTGCGGAGAGAGGTGTTTCCTCTCAAGGCACGAAATTGGAAATGATCCAAAGAATCGTGGCGTGGCAAGAAGCGCAGCTTGACGCTATAACTTCTGAGGACAGTGCGGAAGGAGGTGGGGCTGCTCTCACTGGTAGAACCGACGGTTCTGCCGCTGCACTGCTCCACCGCGACCACGAGGACAGGGAGGATGAGGTGTCGAATGTTTCCTCTGCCAGTGCTGATGGGGAGGCGATGCTTGAATTCAAGAAGCAAGAGCTGCGGTTTAGGCAGCAGGAGCTTGAATTCAGCATAGCCAAACTAAAAATCGAACAGGCAGAAAAACAAAAAGACAGGGATCACCAGTTGGAACTGGCCAAGCTTCAGGTTGCAAATGGGTCCAAGGGTCCTGGACATGGGTCTGGGGCCTCCTCTCACCCATGGTTTCCGAAAGATCTGCTCAGTGTGTATGAGGAAAGGAATGACATTATGGACTGGCTGAATGTGTTTGAGTATGCATGCGAAGTTCAACAAGTTGACAATGCTGATAAGATTGCCTGGTTACTCAGCAGACTGCCCCATTCTGGCTGCAGTGCCATTATGGAAATGTCGAAGGCTGAGCGAGCTGATTTCGCAATGTTAAAGCAAACTCTCATTTTAAAGTTTGGGAAGACTCCGGCCCAATATTTGAAACATTTCAGAGAGTATAAGAAAAAGGAAGGTGGTACTTGGGTATCTTATGTCACTGAGTCCTTGAAAAACTTAACTGGCTGGGTCGAAGGTTATAAGGTTTCTACCTTCGAAGGCATGATAAATCTTGTCATGCTGGAACACATTTTTGCATCTTCTTCCCCGGAGCTTAAGCAGCATTTGGCCGATTCGAAGGAGATAGATCCTAAGAATCTGGCCATTGCAGCCGACTTATGGGTGTCACATCGAGTGTCCCATAAGGACAAAACTCATCCTGGTAAGCAGGAGGAAGGGAAAAAGTCCAAAGATAAGGAGGGTGGAGAATCTGATAAATCTTCTTCTCATAAGGGCCACAAAAAGAAAAATAAGGGTAAGACACAAGAGAACTCACAGGGTAGTGGAGGTCAGCCTCCGAAACAGAACTCTGGTTACAATAAGCCTCCCTATGTAAACAGACCCAATGGATCTTGTTTTGCTTGTGGAGCAACTGACCACGTGAAGGGGGATCCCCGGTGTAAGGTTAGACCTTTGGGGGTCCACTCCGCTAATCTGGCCTTCTCCTCCTACGAGGAAGAAGAGATTGCAGGAGCATCCTTCTCCTCAGACTCATTTCCCAGCGGGATAGAGGCTGAGGTAGTTTTAGTGTCCCTGGGTTCCTGGGAGCCTAAAGTCGCAGAGGCTTATGCTAGGATTCCGGATAATACCAAGCACTACTTTAAAGACAGTGTGCTGATCAATGGAGTAGATACTCCAGCTCTTAGGGATAGTGTGTGCAGTCGCACTGTAGTGGATTATACCTTGGTAGACTCAGAGGAAGTTGCCAGAGCTACTCTGATGCCCACTAAGTTGGCTGACGGCCCACTCCGTATGTTCCCAGTAATACCTGTAAATCTTACTTTAAATGGTACAGCAGTCAGGGTTCCAGTGAGCATTCAGAGAAACGTCCCGGGAAAGGTCTTGTTAGGTAATGATCTCAGAGCTTTAGGGCTCGTAGGAGACACTGCCGAAAGACCCTACACATGGTCTCAAGCACGGGCAGCATTGGCCAAGACCAATACGCTGCCCCAGCCGAAGGGGAAACCCAAGGCGAAAGGAGTCGACAAGTCAAGACGAGGGAAAGAGAATATTCCCCCGAGCTCGCCTACCACTGCGGTGGAGGAAGTTGGTCAATCGCCCGGGCCTGACGAGGAGGTGGCGATGCCTGAAGTATTTGACCCCAACGATCATCCTGAACTAAAAGACTTGTTAGTTGAAGGAGGTCCTGATAGGGACAAATTCAGTAAAGGCCAACGTGAGTGCCCATCTCTGGAAGGCCTAAGGAGACAGGCCTGCTCCCAGCTTGAGGGTGAACCTCCTGGGACGCATAGGATTTATTGGGAAGGTGGACTCCTGTATAGTGAGCCCACAGAGTCTACAGAAGTAGACCATAGGAGGTTGGTGGTTCCCCTTGCTGTTAGGCCCTTCCTCCTGCAGTCGGCGCATGAAGTTCCCCTTGCTGGTCACCTTGGTATGAAGAGGACCAAGCAAAGGTTATCCATGCACTTCTACTGGCCCAAGATGGGGGTGCAAGTAGAAAGTCACTGCAGGAGTTGTGCCTCCTGCCAGTTGTCTGGTAAGGTTGGCGCGACAATCCAAGCTCCGTTGGTACCGCTCCCAGTTGTGGGGGTACCATTTGAAAGGGTAGGGATCGACATCGTTGGTCCCCTTGACCCGCAAACATCCTCGGGCAATAGGTTTATCCTGGTGCTGGTCGACCATGCAACCAGATATCCTGAGGCCATCCCATTGAAAACTGTAACTGCCAAGTCAGTTGCAAAAGCTTTACTTGGCATATTTACTCGGGTCGGCTTCCCTAAAGAAGTTGTGTCGGATCGTGGCAGCAACTTTATGTCGAAGTATATACAGGCTATGTGGAAAGAATGTGGGGTCACCTACAAGTTCTCTTCTGCATACCACCCCCAGGCCAATGGTCTGGTGGAACGTTTCAACAGAACGTTAAAGAGCATGATTGGGGCTCTGGAGGAACCTCAGAGAAGAAAATGGGATCTTCTTTTACCATGCTTACTGTTTGCCTACCGAGAGGTACCACAGGAGGGTGTTGGCTTCAGCCCCTTCGAACTTCTGTTCGGTCATCCCGTACGGGGACCCTTAGCCATCGTCAAAGAGGGATGGGAGATGCCCACTCCCCCTGTTACTACCAACGTAGTTTATTATGTGCTAGGGCTCAGAAAACGGATGGTACTTCTGATGGGCTTGGCTAGTGATAAATTGAAGGCAGGACAAGCGCTGGTGAAACATTGGTACGACCAGAAAGCTTCCCTCATCAACTTTACGCCTGGTCAGCAAGTCCTGATCATGAATCCCATAAGGCCTCGAGCTTTACAGGACAAATTGTCAGGCCCTTACACAGTGGTGGAGCCCCTGGGTGAGGTTAACTATTTAGTGGACCTTGGAAGGCCTGGACAGGCTCCAAAAGTGTTTCACGTGAATAGGCTGAAGGCTTTCGTCCCAAGAGTCGAAATCGCAGCACTGCTACTGGCTTCAGATGTTGAGGAAGAGGAGTCTGAACCTCTCCCCGACCTGTTCCAAAGCGGTCCTTCAGATAGCTCCTTTGAGGGTGTCCGAGTGGCCCTTCACCTGACTTCTGATCAGCAGGCTGAGGTGAAAAGTTTGCTTAGGCAGTTTTCCCCCCTGTTTTCACAGTCGTCTGGTTTGACACGTTGGTGCAAACATAACATTGACACAGGAGACAGTGTACCTACCAAAAGTAGGGGATACAGGATGTCAGACAAAGTACGGTCTTATATTAAGACCGAGGTCAACAAGATGTTAGACCTTGGGGTGATTGAACCCTCTAGTAGTCCTTGGTCCAGCCCTGTGGTTTTGGTTCCAAAGGCAGGCACTTCTGAATTGAGGTTCTGCGTGGATTACAGGGCTCTGAATGCTGTCACCAAGACAGATGCACACCCCTTGCCTCGAACAGATGAGCTGGTGGATACTTTGGGTGCCTCCAAGTACCTCAGCACGTTTGACCTCACTGCTGGCTATTGGCAAATAGCTTTAGCAGAACATGCCAAGGAGAAGACAGCATTTTCTACTCCAGACGGCCTTTACCAATTCCGGGTAATGCCGTTCGGGTTGAAGAATGCACCTGCCACTTTCCAGAGGCTTGTGAATCATGTGTTGAATGGGTTGGACTAATTCTGTCTTGCATATCTGGACGATATAGCAGTTTTCAGTGCCACTTGGGAAGACCACGTGAAACACCTCAGGATTGTGCTCCAGGCTCTTCAGAAAGCACACCTGACCATAAAGGCTAGTAAATGCCAGATTGGACAAGGCTCAGTGGTTTACCTTGGACATGAAGTAGGTGGAGGGAGGATACAGCCTTTTCCCAGTAAAGTACAAGCAGTACAAGACTGGCCTACCCCCACTACACAAACCCAAGTGAAAGCCTTCTTAGGACTCACGGGGTATTACCGCAATTTTGTGGCAGACTATGGCACCATAGCTGCCCCTCTGACTGCCCTCACAACTCCGAAGAAACCCAAGAAGGTAACTTGGACCGACGAGTGTGAGAAGGCCTTCAATGGCTTAAAAGACTCCTTGTGCCAGGCCCCTGTCCTCAGGGCCCCTGATTATCAAAGACCTTTTATCGTGCAGACGGACGCCTCTGACACTGGGATAGGAGCTGTACTATCACAAGTAGACGAGAAGGGTAAGGAACACCCTATTGGTTTTATTAGCCGCCAGCTTAAGGACAGAGAGCTCAGATTGTCCACGGGAGAGAAAGAATGTTTCTCTGTTGTGTGGGCCCTAAGGAAGCTGAGGCCCTACCTCTATGGGACCCACTTCACTGTGCAAACTGACCATAAGCCCTTAAAGTGGCTAATGAACATGAAGGGGGAGAATCCAAAGTTGCTTAGGTGGTCCATAAGTCTACAAGGCTTCGACTTCACTATTGAGCATAGGCCAGGTGTCCAACATAGCAATGCTGATGGGTTGTCCAGAATGTTTAACCGACCTGAACAAGAGACTCATCCAGGGGTGGATTAGTTCCCCCTGTCCATAGTCTGGGAGGGGCGAGTGTTAGGAAAGATTTCGTAATTGTAGGTAATTTTCCTTCCATGTGGCAACCCCTAAACTTTTTGCTGTTGTTTTTCACCTTGTTCTTGACTTTGCCAGAGAAGTGCAGCCTTCTGTCGCACTCCTCTGGGCTTTCGCTCCTTTCTTACAGGGAAACTGACATGCTCTTAAGACAGTCAGTACCGGGGAACGCTGTTTCCCGTAATTTCTTTTATCATGTTGCGGCTTTCGTGCAACATGACACAAGAGGGCACTGTAAGCTAAGTTACAGCTCTCTTGGGTCTCTAGCCTTCTACAGGCCCTAGATACTCGTTTAGGATTGTATCTGATCGGTGCAAGTGATTCAGGGACGGGAATGGTGGCAGCGATCGTTTCTTGTGTTTTGAGCTCCTTTTGGCGTTCTAAGTGCGTTTTCCGCGCTTAACCCAAAATGGTGGCCTGGCTCCCAAAATGGCCAGACCACGAGGCTCCTTTGTCCTGTCCGCTGACCGTCTTGCTCCCTTCACCTTCCCCAGGTCGAGCCGACCCGGGGCCTTCCTTATTTGGGCATGTACTTTCCCGCGAAACACGGATGCTTTCGCGGGCTTCTACATGTCTTGTGTGTGCCTCCAGGATGTGGGCTGGGATGTCTGGTCCCAATACACATCCTGGGTGCCAGAGAGTCTAGGGTGGTGTTAATGCCTGGGACCACCGTGGTCCGTGATTGGTCCACGAATGGTGTGAGTGTTGATGAGCGGATCTCCCATTGGGTCCCCTCCGTTTTGGCGCGAAGGGAACCGTGGATAAGAGGGGGCTGGAAACACCACTACCATGTCGATCTCCTTAGTTCTCACGAACAAAGGAATACTGGAGCCAAGTATCCTGCAACCAAGAGGCTGAACCGAGGAATCGCTGGTGACCCGCTGAAGGACTTCTCCTCTGCACTGCTGTCATCTTGTAAAACCCTTTTCACCTTTGATCGAACCAGAAGGCCTGTACTGGTACTTCGACCCTTGGAATAGCGGGAACAGCTATTCTCGGCATCTTCACCATCTCCTGCCAGTAAGCCTTTGGAAGCGTCTCTGGGCCATCCAGCTGACTGACCAGCTTACACGGGAGTCTTGCTCTGTAACCGCCGCCAGGTTGTGTAGTATTTCGAGACCTTGTCACTCTCACACACTTCGTACACTTGGCGTTCCCAGGTCTGAAGTGAGTAGTGTACATTTGGCTCAGATACACACGGCCGCTCCGTTGCCCTGCTGTGGTAACAAACTGTGCGGGTTTCTTCGATTGGGACGTCTTTTTACTCAACACGACGACGAGGCGTTCCCTGCTCTTCTGAACCTGCAAGCTGCTGAAACTGACGCGGAGAAGCCTGGGTCTGCTTGCATCGGGGACCGGTGAGTAGCATAGCTAGGATCTGGTCGACCTCCTGCAGGAGCCCATTGCTGTGTCAAACAGCACCCTTTTCCGTACTCGCGCTCTGCTTCTGCCCACTGTGGAGGCTGCGCTTGAGTCGCGGAATGTGTTCTTCTTCTTTTGTGCACTAAACTGAACTGCCTGATTTCCCTCGAAGAGCTTCTCCTTTTGCCCGTTGGCACCAGCGCGTGCAGGTACTTTTGAGCACAAGGCTCCACTCTTCGCAGGGCTCGGACTTCCATCTAGTTAGGTGCCTCTGAAGGCGAACTGGGTCTAAGCATTATTGCGCACTGCCTGTTTTCCCTCCCTTTTAGGTGGACTCCACATTTCGTGCATATAACGCTTGAGACTTGTTGTATTTGTATATATATTGTGTTGATATGGTATGTGTTGGTTTACTATCGTTATATTGTGATTTTCTCGCTACGGTCATTGTTTTAAAGGCCTTGAAATAAATGTGTATATATTTTTAATATAACAAATGTTTGGAGTAGTTTGTAAGTGTTCTTGCTTTGTGTGCTCATTGCGGGCTTTCAGTCACCCTCACCCCCCTTGAGACCTTGTCTTGACCGCCGCGATCGCTACCTTGATTGGTCTGGCTCGTCCAGAGGTTACCCTGTTCCAAGTAATTAGGTTGGCCTTCTGAACTTCTGCGCCACCAGGACAGAGTTCAGAAATCCGTCTTAACAATATTCACACCGTCTGGGCCAGGTGTCTGTGGTTTCCCTTTTTATCTTTACTGTGTTTGTCGATACCTTCCCTCATCCCTCATTGCTTGTGGGGATGGAATTTGCGTGCCATTCTGCCTGCAAATCCCTGTTTGACGAATGGGGATTTGCGGGCAGATGGCATGCAAATCCCCATTTTACACGCAAATAATTCCATGAATCAGGGTCTAACTCTCTATTTAAGCAATAATCCTGCATTTTGCAGGCTTCAATGGCTGGTAACGGCCCGGGGCCCAAATTAAAGGCCCAAACCAAGTGACAGCCTTAACACTGGAAGGCTTGAGCGAAGTGAGGGCCTTAACACCAGGCCCTGGTGCTGTTACCAGCTGATGAAGCACGCAGAAAGTGGGATTATTGCTATTTGCCCCTGAGGTTCTCATAGCAATAGAAAGAAAAAGAAAAACTCTTGTGCAGCTTTGTTCGCAGCAGCGGCCCAGGAGAGTCAGGGTTGCCATAGAAATGGAAGCCGGGACTGCCGCACCCGTCAAGGGTGCTAATTCTGAATACACAGTTATGACAGGTTCTAGAATGCAGAGTTTGCACTGTAATTGCAGATGCAATTGATCCAATTAGTAAGATTCCCAAACTCACAGTGTGAGAACAAAAAGCCTAACCAGTGGCAGTGCCCCTGTAGTGTGCAATCGTTTTGCTTGCTGGTTGTTTGATTCGTCTTTGACAAGCTCTAATCCCGGATATCATTAAGGGTACACATATTGATATGCCCCCTAAGAGACACTGGGCCTCATTCCGAGTACGGCGCTAACCAATGGCGCTATTAACGCCTTGGTTGACGCCGTACCCGGACCGGCAGCGCCTTGGTGGATGGCGGAATCACCGCCCCATTCCAAGGTTGGCGGGGCGGTAATTCCCCATTCACCAAGGCTCTTCCCCATTCCCGAATGAGCCCCCATAGGGCTCAATGGGAATGGGGAAGATGCAAATAATGGTGACCGTTCATTACGGTCACCGTTATTGGCTTGGCGGTCCCTTTGCGCCCTCGACTTTAACACCTGCTCAAAGCAGGCGTTAAGGGCGAGGGCGCAGAGGGAACTCGGTGTATGGCGGTAAGGGATTACCGCCACCGGTCTCGTTACTGGTGGCCGCTATCCCTTACCGCCATACTCGGAATGAGGCCCACTATGTCCATCACTGTCAGATTACATTTGTCAGGAAATCAGAGCACAGCCATGGCATTGACTTAGGTGGGTAGTAGGTCTTCTAACCCTGTACCGATGCAATTGATCACCTGCAGGTCACCGGATTAAATGGAAGATCATGAGGAATTTTGGGTGGGTCTCTCACAGGCTGTAAAGAAAGAGAACAGAAAACATATTAGTGGCAAGAAACCGAGAAATCGTGACTAATTCTACCCATCTCACTTTGTTTACCCAGGTACCTGCAGTGATGAAAATGGATCTTATTGACCGGGGGATCCCATCGGGCACCAGCGGCTGCGATGGGGGGGTGATTTAATCCCCCTTCCATAAACATTTGCATCGCAGCCCCCAAGATGATTAATCAAGAACACCTAGAAAATAGCCCAGTTACTTATAATGTCAGCCAAGTATAAAATGTGCAACCCTTTTAAATCTTAAAAGATCTGCTTCAATATTTCCTGTGGAGTGCAATATTAACAAGGGATTTCACACGCCTCCTGCTGCTTCCAGTGGTCTTGTGGTGAAGTGTTTCTCCCCCTGATCCTAGCGATCAAATGTCCATGTGGGTTATACTATGTAGGACAGTCAACGAGAGCAGCAAAGACCAGATGGAACGAGCATCGCTCGTGTATCCGAACACACAGTAAGACTTCAGCAGTGGCACGACACTGGAATCTCAAAAAACACAATTTGTCCCAGATAAGGTTCCAAATTTTAGAGGTAGTTCAAAAAGAGGAACCTCACATGAATCTCCAGCAAAGACTGGATCAAAGAGAATCATTTTGGATAGACCACCTTGGAACCCTGACCCCTAAAGGGCTCAATGAAGAGATCAATTTTGCTTGCTTTCTCTAATGTAATGCACACACTAAATGTAACAGTATCCTGGTTTGTTACACAATTTTATCTTTAAGAGGGCTTTTTTCCCTTAGGATGTAATAGGTATGCCCTTGGGACAAGATGGGTGTCAGTATAACAGTTTAATGATAATGTAACGATTATTGACAGGTTGATTCACCTTGCATCGAGAGAATCATAAACAAGTACAAAGTGCCGAATAGTAACGAGATCCTAAATGTATAATTTATAATTGTCCTTATCTTGACACATTGGACAGATGGAAACACAGTGACAAATAGCAAGGTATGCAACTACATAACATAGTTTGTGACTCCTCCCATCTTCGCACACACCCAGATGCCGCACTCACGGCCTGGTTATGTGCACAGATGAAAGCCACACGACAGTATAACTTTCATACTGCCCAATGTAGATCTGATGATGAAAATGCATATGTGGACCCTTGTACCTGGTTGTAAATGTTTTTTACGGATTGAAAGTAACCCCGCGATGCGATGACGACACGTTACCTAGGAGACACATCTTCCCGCCCCCATGCTCATGCGAGGAGGTGGGGCCGGAGGCACGTCAGTCTTGTCCAATCATGGACGACAGGCGGCGCCGGTATCTCCTTGGTGACCAGGCTACTTAGCTGCGCACAGTCATGCGCAGCTGCAACCATTTCTATGAACAGTTGGATTGAGAGCAGAGTCAAGGTGGGAAGTTTTGCCGAGTCATGGCAGTCCACGTTAGTAGTTAATGTTACTAAGCCAGACAGCGAGCTTAGAGTATTTTCTCTTCTCTTAACAGAGACACTGCATTGACATATCTACATTTATGAGGCGTTCACGCGCATACGAGACAGCTCAGGTAATGAAAGTTTTATATGGCTGTATGCGTACGTTCAGTAAAGATAAAGACAATGATTTTGGCATGCATAATGGCACTAATATACACATTATATTTTTTCTTTTTTATGGGATGGAACTAATCTCTTTGCTGGTATGTACATTTATTACTTACATTTGGTATATATGCATTATGTTAATTTATGTTGAAATTTAGCCCTGAAGATGGTGCTAGACACCGAAATGCATTGGCAAGAGCTGTGATTTTGAGTAGAGGGATTGGGAAAACGCCTAATGCATTGTGTGATTTGAACACAATTTCCTGAGTAAAAGCTTTGATAAACCAAGTGGCTGAAATCGCATTTTTGAAAGAATTTAAATCAACTAATTACACAGATTTTTCAAAAACCAGTTAACTAACTTAACAAAGAATAAATTGAGTTTCAAGTACAGTATTTAGCCTCATGATACGAGGCAAGCAGTGAGTGCTGGGTGCTACCGGGTGGTTTCCACTCTGTTTTTCAAGTCATCCAGCTGTAGGTATCCCATTGTTTGAAAGGCTTTCATTTAGAACTCTGCAGTTTGGTCCATTCACTAATTACATATACATAAAAATATACATAAATATGTATTTGTGATGCATGGGTAGGGGAGTATGGCAGTGAGGTAGGTGGGCGAGGCATGGTGCACGAAGGGGAGAATGGGGCAAAAAAACTATAATATAAAAGGTCGAATTCAGGTTGACCAAAAGTAGTCAAACAAACAGTTGACTTTCAAAAGAAAGTCTTTGAAAACATGTGTAACCCAAGCGAGCTGTAAGTAGAAGTGGCATAATTAAATTAATTCTATGATATGTGGCATAGCCAGACTCATTAAAGGAGAACCTCTTGCTAAAAGAAAAAAAACATCCTTTTAATAGTAACATTTATTTCAGTGGACAGTGAATATGTGCAGGCAATTATGCCTATAAACAATGTGCCATGATTAGTGTAACAGAGAAGTTCTTTTGCAGTATAGGGTTATGGAGTTGATCAGATGAGGGAAGGTTTGTTAGACCAGTGAATTCATGCAGAGACTAATAGCCAGAATGAGGTTTTGGACCATAGGATTTAGACACTAATCTCACATCACTGCAAGTATCTCCCCAGTTAGAAGGACCATAGGAAAACCTGCATCTATATCAGGTGGAAGCCATGCAGTGGAAGCCAAGCTACCAAGCAGTCAGCAATATTCTAGATATAGGCATACCGGTCCTTATTACAAGTTTGGTGGTATTCTGGTGGTAAATCCACCGGAATACTGCCAAACAGAATTACCATTACCGCCACTTGGTCCAACGGATTTACCACCAGATTACAAATTGTGGTAGGCAGTGTAAATCACCATTTTCTGGAGTCCACAGGACTCCATGGGGATTTCGGTCGAATTACGACAGGTGGTATTTCCACCATTGGTAATTCCGCTGATCTGGCAAATCTTTGTCTGGTAAGGTGGCGAATCTTCCTCCAACTTTTTGCTGGAGGAAAATTCTCCACCTCACCACCAAAACTACCAAAACCCACATTACCACCATTTTATTTTACTGCGTCACCATACTTTTAATGAAGCCCAGTGGCAGGTAGTGTGCAGGAAACTGTTTATGGTCTAAATCCAAGGATGTGCTTCAGATCACAAGGTCACCCCAATGTTAATATTGTAGAGAGGGAGACACAAATATCTTGAACAGAGGAGTTCGTTGCTGTTTGGCCTTTTGCCTCTTACACTCTCAGTTACTCCTTCTGTTATCACAATGTCAGTCAGTTTATCTAAGCTTTTGGTGCCATTGGCAAATATTTTCACAAAGACACACAATATAAACAGGTTTGTTGATCTTTACAATGGCAGAAATTGTGTTTGCAGTGAAAAGCAGGCCCAGGATCTTGGAGATCAGAAACCTGTTGGTGCGCAATCTCTGTAGCAGTGCCAGCATTCACTAGTGATGAGAACACAGCATTGATTGAAGAGTAAGGTAAGGTGAAGCTTGTGTTATAGATCTATTATGATTCAGATCAGCTGACAGAGTTGGGGTATGCAGTGCAGAAGAACCATAAACGGGAGAAGTTTGGATGAGAGGGATCCTGTTGATGCACTGAAAAGCGAGTTAAGTAGAAGTATCTGAAGAAGCCATAGTGAGTTCTGATGCTTCAACCGGATGCTGGATCTTCCAGCAGTAGAGTGCTGACCCCACAGTAGATGTCCTGCTCAATGAGTCCCCGAGCTATTTGGTTGAAGCACTGACCTTTTATTGTGCACTCACAGACCAAGTACCTGGTTTAAGGGAATGGCACGGTCAGTCTGCTGCTTCCAACATGCCTCCTTTCCCCAGTGGATGGAGACGTCTGATAGCTTTCACAAAGGATTTTCAATCATTTAAATTAGATTAATTTCCAAGTGGAGGTTCAGGGTGCATGGGGCTGGAGGAGGAGTAATAGTAGCCACTGCCACGGAGCACCCAATACAAATCTCATGAGTTAATAGTCCATGCTCACAATATGGATTGTTTTTGATATGGAGTAAGACTAAAGGTAGGGCCTCAAGCCATTTAAGGCCAGGCTTGTGTCAAGCCTCTGACTTGTGGGTTTAAATATTGACATTCCTGCACTCTACCATCCCGCTGGATTGGGAACGAAAGGCACAATGTAAATCTTGTGCAATATTTAGAGCACTGCAGACATCTCTGACCAGCTGGTTTGAAAAGTGTGTGCTTCGGTCATTGTCTATTGCAACAGGAAGACCAAAAGGAGAATAAACGCTGTAAGGAGTTTCTGAGCAACAGGCACTGAGTTCACTGTATACATGGATAGGTTCCCCCTCCAACATCCTACCCCGAGAACACCTCTACAACAACCAAACAATATCCATATAATAAACAGGCAACTGAATACATTCTTGCTGTATATTAAGAATTGGGCCATATGGAGCAGGGTGTGCAAAGGGAAATGACTTGACTGTTTGATCCACCTTGTGGGCTAAACAAATTGGACAAGTATTAAAATAATATTGAGTTACTGTAGGGAAAAATAGTTCTTATTAGAATCAGCAGCAGAGTGAGCCAGTCATGCAAGAAAAGGAGAAAGTGATGTGATCTAGGAGCTGCTGACATCTACCTGCACCATAAGGTATCTTCATGCATCTTAACATTTTTGCGAGAACAGTACAACACTTTTTAAAACAGGGGCTAGATCCTGCAACACGACACAGCTGGAAAGGGTGGCCATTGGGGACTTATTCACTGCAGCATAGACAAGGATATTATTTGAAGGAAGAGGGTCGTTTTGGTCTGCAGTTCCAACTTATTCATCAGCAAGAGTTGAGTCCTTCAGATGACTATCACAAGGGCTCAGGGTGATATTAGAGCCTCTAACAATGCAGCAACATTAGGGCGATTAGACATAGGTGTACCCGCTGAGATTTAGAAGCCACTTTGGTACCCCAGTATAATTATAATTGGTTATTTGTAATGCACTTAATACCCAGAGGTTTCTAAGCGCCCTGAGGTTTCTAAGCACCGACCCGGGGATCGAACCTGTGTTGCTCTGCATCCTCTTGCTTCCAAGGCGAGCACCGTTTACCCTGAGCTATCCTCCCGGCTCAGCAGAGTTGTGTTTGATGACATGGAGTTAGCGGGAATCCATATTCATCATGACAAACGTACCCTTTACAAAATTACAAGCACGTGTGAGGGCAATCAACTCTCAACTCGGCATCTTGGGTTGACTGAGCATTTAGTATTTGATGTTTCCAAAGCTGCATACTTGAAGTGAGTTGTACTTAGAATAATTCCTCAGACAAGAACGATACATGTATAAAATCAGCTCAGGGCTTTGCAGAGGTACATCTTTGAGATAAGTTCTAGTAGTGAAGACATTCTCAGTGATTATGAGGCAGTCATGGGGCTGACCATAAAAGGGAGTTGGAAGCAAGAAAGCAGAATTCAGAACAGGGCATTAGGATATGTTAACGTTAGCAGCAGACAATAACAGATTTGCACACTTGATTAGACAGGAATTAGATATATGCTCATACTGTCCCTTCAGAAGCAAAACCACAATGGCACGAGGAACTGCTACAATAACTCGATTGCCTAGGACCACAGTTTTAATCTGCCAGCAGTTTCAGCAACAGAATGTAAACAAGGTGGCAAGCCTGCTGCAATGGGGTCCAGTGCTGAGTTATAATGCGTAATGAGGCAATGCTTGTCACCCTGCTTTTAAGTCAAGACACCCAGAGCAATACCACCATGTTTATCACAATAGAGAGCAAATGGTTTTGGTAACTGTTAAATCCAAGCATTTGACAGCTTTTGCTTGATTTTGGTAAATGACACATCAGCTTCAGGGGACCAGAGGCTCGGATGTCGAATCAAGGGTAATATTTTGTAGGGGTTTTACAATTGAAGCATGGCCCATTATCCATTGGCAGCAGTAGCCAGCTTCAAAGAAATCGTGTTATCGTTTTGCGGGTTTGAGGTTTAGGTAGTGGAGAAGCACATTCATCTGGGCTTTAGGCAAATGTCCTTCTCCTGCAAAAATACCATATTCTAGGTAATGGACTTTCGTGTGACACAATTGAAACTTTTCTTTTGAGACTTTAAGTCCTTTCAAAGCAAGAGCCATTCATACATCAAGAGAACCATGCTGTCAGCTTCTACTGATGGGGATTCTAACAGAATATCATCAATATACTGGTTTAGAACCGACCATCCATTGAGTCAAGGGGCAATATCAAAATCAGGGAAAAGAGGGTTGGGCACTCTACAAACCCAAATGGAATCCTTGGGAATGCATATTGTACAGTAAAGCAAACACAGATTGACTGTAGGGGTGCACAGGTATGGTGTAAAATGCAGAGCTCGGATCTACTACCGTAAAAAGGGTTTCAGTCACAGATCAAACCAACATGAAGAGGACCTGGGTTTTTTGGGGAAAAAGAGGTTGGAATCATGCCCTTATAATGACCAAATAATGTATCAAAAAAGATCCCAACTCCTCTTGACTGTAACCATTCTTTTTAACCAGGAAAAGGAACCACCAGTTGTTATTCAGGACTCTGTAGACATACACAGCCACCTCTTAGACATAATGACTACACAACCATGTAACACGAATAATATAGCAGGGATCAACACATTATATCAAAACCCTTTAACTAATAATCACCCAATCAAATATAACATTCTTAATTTATATTTTAGAAAATGAAAAAAGGGGGACATCAAATTCCTTTATATCATACATATCCAAAACAGTCAATAAAGTGACATGTGCAAAACATTTGTTTTATACAAAATTCTCAAAATGTGAGATTCTGTTTACTCAAACAAACATCTAGACAGGGTTGACCTTACCCTCTAAAATGACACCAATGTTTGCAAGCAGTCAATTAGATGAACATTGTGAATGTCTAGCACCGCCAAACTTAAACTATTGTCGGGAACCAATATCTAGGTTCTCAAAATAGACCATTAATGTCTTGTGCTAGCACCCTGCTAAACTTAGCAGTACAAAGAGCCATGAACAAATTTGAGAACTTCTTCATGGGAAATTCTAATGTCATGCACATTTACTATAGACATTCAGTATGCCTTTGCTGGATGTCGAGCATCGAGAATTTTAAGTGTTGATTCTTTAGTTTAATCAATAAACCAAAACCGCTTTTTTAATGAAGCATGTACATGCAGAATTGGAGGGCACCTTCTAAATAGGTGGCGATCGTTATTAAACACAGCTGCCGGGGTATTATTCTCGATTGTTCTTTCGCTTCTCGCAAAATGCTGTTCATCAACTTCTGAGTCTCTCACTCTAATGCGGTCCAATGCAGGCACTCATCAATACTGTCTTAAACTCGCTTGCGTTGGCATCCATAAGCCCGTCTATCTGGCATCTGACAGATGCCAGATAGAATAGCAGCTAGGTTATGAACAACAGGGAAAGTAAAATGGCCACATTTACAGAACAGAGTTCTTGTACAAATTGGCAAGTCTCTTTGCCAAGCATTGGTAGAATATGTGCATTACAAGGATTGAGGTATGAACAATAATTCCTAACTGAAGAATAGATTCGAAAACAGCTGTTATACCTCTTCAGCATCTTTGAAATAGGACATTTGAGCAGTTTGTCCAGGTTCATATTGATGTGTAAAGGTTCCACATCCAATATGCTTCTAGGCTGATTTTCATGCACGGACCATAATTGTGGGGGAACTTGGTCCAAAAGCCCCTGTTGCAATGAGGGAGTGTTTTCCTGTCATTCGTTCATTTGATGTATAGACTTTTGAAGCACAGCTAAAAATTCCAGAACTCTAAACTGAGGGACAGCCAACTAAATCCCATCAGGGAGCCCATAAGTAGTGCAATCCATTTTGCATTGCAGAATCAATACTAAAAGGTGTACAGGCATAGAAGGGCTAAGAAAGAAAGAGTGATGCTCAGAAATCGGATCAAACGTAACAGTCAAATGTTATTAATAAGGTGGGGTATAGATTGATCCCCAGAACCCACTACATTTGCAACTTTATTTGAGCATGGAACATAAGATAATTCTCACGTTTTTAGTGATGAGTGAAGCACTCCTGTAACAACTAATCCAGAAACATTATTCTCACTACAGAGTGTTCTACCAAAGCAGCAGATGGAACAAGCGAGAACAATGGTACAGTGATGTTGTTGGCTCTTTGAGGATTGTGGATTGAATGAGGCAGGTGGTGAAGGTGGTGTAAGTGATTGTGAAAAAGATAGGCGGAGAAGGCTGGAAAGTCTGTGGGCATGTCACTTTGAAAATGTAGACTTCGTTTAGCTACATTTACACTGATCATTACAAATGTGGGACAACTGTCTAGCTTGAGTTCTCGCAAGTACCATATTGGCAGGAATTCCTCTTCCCCTTTCTTTCCCTTTCTCTTTGGGCTTGGTCCTGCCCTGTGACCCATTCTCCTTTGCAGAGGTTGAGGCTGATGGATTGTAAAGCTATGGGAAATCCTTCTCCAAGGGATGAAAAAGCGAATCATTTTGGCAGAAACAAAATGTATCATTGTGACATGTAAGAAACTTGAAAATCTTTCTGTGGAAGTTAAACAGTGATGAATAACTGTTAAATCCTGAAACATGAGGAACAACATTATCGCAAAAGAACAAGACATTCACTATATAGACTTAGTACGTGCCATTCTGTAAACATTGTGACAGATTTTATCTACCTAGTAAGGTTATGTCCTTTTCTTCTTTTATCTTTTCTTTTATTAGTTCATGTATCCTTCTTTTCGGTCTTCTTTTTTTACTGAATAGGTTGTTTCTGGATGTAACATGCATATTAACAAAATAGCCAAAGATTTTCATTTTATTTGTGCTAATAAATAAAAATAAAAAGCTATCAGCCTTGTCTCAGTGCCTTCTTTCTCTCTTTCTGCCTTTTTGTGAAAATTCAGAGCAGCTGACAGTACTTCAGTCAATTTCTTGCCTTGCAAAAATATAAGTACTCCCTTAATACCTTCTGGGATTTTGGGCTATACTCCATTACAAATGCCAAACTAAAGCTTGCTGCGCTGTTACAGCCACATTTGGTATCTCCAAATATTGACCAGAACAGTGCTTAAGCCTTTCTATGTAGTCAGCCATGTTGTCATTCTTGCACTGGTTGCAGGAATTTATTTTGTTTTGATATGTCCTCTTAGAGAAGATTTCTACTATAGTGCAGAGAACTGACTTCTTTTAAATTTTCTCTTGGGGATCCTGTAGTAGCCAGTTACTTATCTGCCTTGATAAAATAAAAGTATCTTGAGGAATAGCAGTTTGTAACAATTGATTAATGTCAGTTCAGGTCGGGTTGTCACAATCTATTATGGCCTGAAGCACTTCTTGGAAATTGACAGAATCCTTGTGTATTTTATGGAATTATTGGACAACGTCAAACAAATCAATGGCACTCAACTGTTCATAGAAAGCCACTCATGTCTTGCCCGCCTTGGCTTTTTTCCGAAAAGGTAAGTTGCACCATTAGTGTGGTGAGGTGTATTAGGAAACCCTTCAAAAGTTGGTGATGAAGCCGCAGTGGGAGAGGCAACAAAAGTTTAGAAATTGTCTGTATAAGGCAGGCATGGTATAAACAGTAGACACAGACACAAAAGATGCAAGTTTCAAAAACCTTTATTTTGTATTTTAGTAAGGTTGGGAGAATTCCTAACTGGCCCTAACTCTAGAATGGGAGTAGTCTCGACCATTAAACAAATAACAAACAATAGGTTTGTGTTACTTAAAATCACATCATCGTCCTGATGAAGGCCGCTTATCTAATACACCACAGTTAGTGACGAGACAGCCAAAACACACCATGTCGACTTTTCATTACAGCAACCACCATCACTGCTTGAACTAGGACAGGCCCTGTACAACCAAAGAAATGTACTAGAAAATGACACTATCACTCAACAGTGTCTAGATATTGGGCCTCATTACGACCCAGGCGGTAAGTTACCGCCTGGGCCGTGACTTTACCACCATGGCGTAAACTACGTTTACGCCATGGTGGTTGGCGGACTTACCGCCCCATTCCGACCTAGGCGGGGCGGTAAGTCCCCAATCCCCATTTACCCTTCCCCATTCCCATTTTTGCCCCATAGGGCATAATGGGAGTGGGGAAGGCGTTAATTACGCCACCGTAAATTACGGTGGCGTAATTAACTCCATGGTCCCTTAGCGCCATGGATTTTAACACCTGCTAAAAGCAGGTGTTAAAAGCACCATGGCGCTAGGGGACCTCGCAATTGGCGGTAAGGGGTCGGCGCAGCTAACGCTGGCGTTAACCCCTTACCGCCAGGGTCGTAATGAGGCCCATTGTGTCTAAGAAAGATGTTGTTTTATGTTTACATTATAAACTATTATGGTGATGGCCTTTGTCTGTCTGGCCAAATTAATGTGTATAAATGTATCATCTAGAAATGTGTTCCAGGTAAAGAGAGATGTATACAAGATTGGCTAGTACCCAAACAAAGAAAACAGATATTTTTATGAAAAATTAAAACAGTCTGTATGTTACTACCCTAAATGATGCATGAGCCTGATTTATCCATCCAAAGCAAATGGCATTAGTTCTCACCTTTCGGATGAGCTAAACCATTTACCTGGCTAGGAGCAACGTGAAGGGTTGCCATCTGCGTGGACGTTGACGCTTAGGTTTTTTTGATTTTTCTTAATATAAGGATATGGGTAATTCTGTCACTGAAAAAGGGAGGCCTGCTGGTCAGCCCTCCATCTTTTCTAAAGCACATTGGCAAATTTATAATGCATTCATGTGTCCTTTCTGGCATCTACAGCAACTGCTCCACAGTGGCAGCAGCGCTGGTTAAATGTCACATGTACATTCCTGAAAGCTGCTGAAACACACAGTTACAGCAGGCAGAGATGGGTTTTTAATTGCCCACATCTCTAAATCGAATTCCAATAATTGTGTATCTTAGTCAGCCTGGTGGCAGAATAAACTATAAATGTATGCTGTTCCTGGTTATGGAATGGTGGCTCCTAGGGTCACAGAATTCTACAGCCACAGCAGCTTCATATTATACCAGTGTCAGCTTGGTAAGCAGCACTTAGCAATGACATGGATGAAGTAGTAGCAGTGGATCGGGAAGTCAGGCACTGGAAAATGTCCCCCATTTCTGTGGAGTCTGATAGGACTCCATGGGAGTGGGGACGGAAGCACCGGCACCATTTCTAATGGCGCCAGTGCTTTAGTGACAAGTCTGCCTTCTGGGACCATTGTGCCCCGCAGGTCAGACGGGTATGTTGCTACCGGCACCCTTATTTCCTGACTGCCAAACTTGTAATGAGGTCCACTGTCTTTGAAAGACCTTCCCTCCAGGCCACAGGAGCCCTGATCATGAGATCCTCTGGGAATTGGCACTTCAAAGGCAGCAGTGACATAACAAAGAATCTCTCACATCAAGGTGCTGAGTCCCTTTGAAATCAGAAGGCTTGGGAAAGGGGCTGAGCTAGAGGACCCAGAGGAGAGAGGTAGTCTGAGGTAGTCTGAGAGAGGGGATCTTTGTTTCTACTAGTGCTCTCTTCATCTTTCTGGCCTCCCCATTTTTTGCAGACAAGGCATGGTGGTTATGATATCAGAAGGTAAAGGCCACTTATTACAACATCCTGGATTGGATTGAATCTTGCTATGGACCAATCCCATATGACAATTTGCCTTTATAAGAATGGGAACCAGCTCCTTAGTTGATACATCGCTTGTCTCTGAAATAAGGATTCATTTGGCACTAAATTGGGGGTACAGTCTATTTCAAGGTCCTCTGCTGTAGAGGGTGAAGACAGAATCTTCCAAGGCAGAGCAGAGCTCTGACCCCAACCATCCCAAGAGAAAAGTGGGAATGGCACTGTTGTTGGGCCAATGCCTCTCTGCTGGCTGTGCACTGGAGCCAGGATCCTGCTGGTTGGAGAAGGACCACATGTAGGTGCCAGTAAATCTTCCGAGAGGAAGTGCAGAAATAAGGATTCACCCTGTCCTTGGGCAGCATGCATTGGACCTCCTAGCAACCCAGAAGTCCAGAAGCAGCTGGAACCATTTTCCATCACCTCATGACACATTTAAGCTGGTTTGACCCTGCTCGATGCACGCGCTGCTACATGATCTGCAGTGCTGCTTTCAACATAATCTACGCATCTTCAAACTGCATACCTGCCTTTCGAGCCATCGAGAGGCCGGTTCGGCACATTGAAGCGGACCACCTCATCTCACCCCGAATTCTAACATGATCTGTTGGAAGCCATCGGCTTACCTGTCTCAAATGCCAATTTAACCCAGGAGAAGCATTGGTTTGTTGCTGATACAAAGGAAGCCACAGGTGCACCCAATGCACACCTACACCAACCACACAGTCGAATACCACCATGCGGCCACTGGTGTGTATGCTCATTGACATGCAGCTGCTCCAGCTGAACATTGAGCTGCAGGGGCAGGAGGACCAACACAGGGAACATGTAGCACAGGAGATGAGGAGGAGGAGGAGAATGGTGAAGAGGAGACACCATGCAAGGCGAGCGAACATACCACGGGTCAGGGCCTCACCATGGACCCCCACAGACAGCCAGATATTTACCCTGTAGCAGCTCAACAGGGAGATAATTGCTGAGCTGCCAACCCTGATCCAGGAGGAAATTGAAAGCAGGATCAACATCAGGACAGCCATTCCACTGCTGGTGAAGCTGGTGTCAGTCCTGCACTTCCTTGCTGCAATGGGCACATTCCAACACACTGTGGCCATACTGCATGCCATTTCCCAGCCCATATTCTCGAATGTGCTCAGTTAGGCCCTGTAAGCACTCCAATGCCATGTGTCACAGCATATCGCCCTACCCACCACACCGGCACAGGTGAATGCCATGAAGGCATGATTCTACGCCTTGTCACACATGCCCAATGTGCTAGTAGCCCTGGACTGCACCCATGTACAGTTGGTGGCACCCCAGTAATCAGAGGAGGTCACCGGAATCGCAAGCAGTTCTACTCGCTCAATGTCCAGGTTACCTGTAATGCAGACCTCACCATCACGCACTGTTGGGCCCGATTGCCAGGGTCGACCCATGATGCCATAGTCCTGCAGAAAAACACACTGCCGGCAAACATGGAGGGGCACAGAGGCCAGTGGACCTAGATATTTGGTGCGTACATGTACCATCACCCTAACCTTGCAGTACAAGTAACAAGCGATGTGAGGGGGGTTACACACATGGAGATTGCATGTTCTGACAAGGCCATGTACAGGCAGGACACGCTCACACAGCCTGCAAATGATAGGCTGCAACCCACAGGAGTAGGGCATGACTCATGGTGCAGCAACAAATGGCCAAGGCATGTTACCCCAACAGGCTAGCTACTCACACTGGACTACAGGTAACACAATGCAACATCACACATCCCACAACATGTATGGGCTGGCAACAGGGGTGGCTGGCCCACCTAGGGGTGTCCAGAGTATGTCCAGGTGGTGCCCCAAGAGTCATGGAAAAAGAGCAAAGAGGACAGTTGGCAAAATCACCAATGACCAAGATTACCGTCCAATTCAAGTAAAACCACACAGACAATGTTAGTCAAGGAGATTAATTGCCCCAAAGACACTCTGCAATTCTGAATAGCCTGGCCACCCCCATACACCCTCTGTGTGACCTGAGGGGGGTGGCAAACAACTAGGTGCATGGTCCACATACACCAATCAAGCTCATTGGGTGTCCGTCATGTAAAGGTGTGAAGACCACTGGCATACATGAACATTCTGCTAAAGTGCAACTAAGGGACATGGTTCTGGCAGTTGACATGGCATGTACTCAGGTCACCATGTATATTAATCCATAATGGTATCCACACAGCCAGCCTGCACATGTAGCCCATACTCCCATCAGTAATCTTGCATGGGACCAATGCGCAGGCCCCAACCACCCACCATGGCATGCATCCCTGTCAATCACAAACCATGAAAGCAAAGAGTGTTGGCTATGAGCAGTGTCAAAGACGTACCATGACAGATTACACACGCCCCCTGAGTAGTTAACTCCACATGCAAGGACTGGAATGTGAAATTGTGTTGTGCGACGAAACATGTGACATGCATGGACTGACTGTGTATCAAGATGCTGTTGTTACAGGCAATGCACCCACAGATCATCATGATTGACACCTATGTCGTTGGCCCTTGCAAGTGACTCTGGATACCCCCAGCTTTCATGGCTAATGGCTCCACTGAGGAATCTCCAGACGCCACAGGAGGTTGCATACAACAGTCACATGTACGGACTAGGGTGTGTGTCGAGCACACCTTTGGCGTGTTGAAGGCATGCTTCCGCTGTTTACACTGCTCTGGAGGGGCCCTCATGTATAGGCCCGATAAGGTGGGACAAATTTCCTCGCATGTGCAATGTTGGTCAATATCTGCATATGGCGGAACATTCCCCTGCCCCCGGATGTGGACATGCCACCCCCTGAAGAGGTCGATACAGTGCCTGCGAGTGCTCTGCATGCATACACTGAGTGGGAAGAGGCCAGGGAGAGTCACTTGGCTCACCAGGAACTGATGGACAATTTTCTTCTGAGAACCATCTCACAGCACTTCGCTTGCACATTTGTCAATTGTCAATTCTCACATTAAACACTTGCACGCAATAAGGAATGTCCTAGGATTGCTTCAAGTGAAAATATTTTTATGTAAGAACGTGAAATGTGTAACGACCTTCACCAGAAGAGCATCCCCTCCCCAAAAACCCTCCCCCAACACAGCCTCCCCAAAAAAACACCAAAAACCCACCCTCAACACAATCTCCCCAAATACCCACCCTCAACACACCTTGGCCGTGTCCAACTGTCACTTTCTGTGTCTCTTGGCCTTGGGACTCTTCACAAGCTCCTTGCCAGTGAGGAAGCACTTTGAGTAGTACCCTGGGATACCAGGTAGTGGGCCCACTGTGGGGGCACAGAGGTAGAGAACTCTGAACCCTGGGCCCACTTGAACTGCAAGGTAAACTGCATACATTGGTGCAGGGTCTCGAGGGAGGCAGAGGTAGCCTCTGTGCTCCCGCACCCTCTGTCCCATTGTGGTCATGGCGGCAGTGGCATGGCCAAGTGACCGGGTCATCCTGCGGCTGCAACCCTGCATGCACTCATGCATAGCTCGCATCTCCTACAGCTGCTGACCCACCAGAGCCTCGATGGAAGCCTGCCATTCTTCAATGGCTTGCAGGCACACACATATGGATGACACACTGGGCACAGGCAAAGGTGGTGGGCTGTGTGGAGGGCCAGGGCTGAAGCATAGTATTACCACCGTTTTGCTGGCATACTCGTAATGACCCGTCTTGGCTTTTACAGGGCTTGTTATACTAATCACCGTCAGCATTCAACACATTCCTGGAATGGGTGACAAAGTGGGTGTTTGGCTCACGGCATATATTGTGCTACATGAGTGATTTCCTTTTTTGGGTCCTCCGGAATTGCATGAGGGTTAATAAGTACTGTGGCCCTTTGTGTGGGCGATGAGGGAATTGGGGGTTCCATTGGCAGATGAGAAGACCTGGGACCAAGGCATAACATGTTAGAGATTGAGTTAGATTCTGTAGCTGGTGTTACTAGGTGGTCGTGAACAAGGTCCAGGATTGTACAGCTTCAAAGAACGTGCGCATAAAGTCAAAGAAGGTAGCACGGTAACAGTTGAAGGCATTGCGCGGACTAGTGAATGTTGTACTAATATAAGATCATTCTGATGGGTCACCCTTTTTGCAATTCCAATGGCATAGGCCATTTCAGGTTTGAACAAAAAACGTCATAGGGCACACGTGTCAGTGTAAGCTAAAGGGGACCTGGGCATTTCAACAGATTTTCTGACAGAAGTTAATGACTCTCTAGTTTTTCTGGCCTAAGTCATATCAAGAGAAGAGTTGGGGTTGCACAGAGATGCAGCTGGCAGTATAGGTTTTGGCATAATAAAGGGTGCCACTTGGTGTATAGAGCTGTGGCTTGCCAAATTGAAAACATCAAGCCTGGTAAGGAACATCACCTTCCTCTGATTGGTCCCTATCATTGTGGCACAGTCTATACAGAAGGGGACATTTTGTAGTAGGGATGTGATTTTCGGGTCAGCATGTCAGTACTGTTAGAATATATTTGATTGAATGTAATCCTTTTACTTAAACAGGGTGTGTTTTGAATGGTTTTGCATTGAGGTATCATGTACACGAAGGTTAAACATTAGAAGACCCAAGGCTATATTCTCGTGAAGTGGCGCAAGTACAAAAACTGCAGATAATGCACTTTTTTCATGCACAACTTTAAGAAATGTGCATGTCATCTTATTCACAAGGGTATCTGGCGCATTTCTTGGTGCTGTGCAGCAGTGCAAAAGATGTGTTCTCCCGACATTATTGTGTGAAAGGCTCCCAGAACCCACGTGCGTGCTGGCAGTGCATTCATTTCTCATTGACAGGCCCTCAAAGGATCCTTCATTGTGAAAGGTACACAAAAGTATTAAAACATTCCTTTTCCTCTTTAGGATACAAATGCAAATTTGACAGCAGCGATTGAAATCACTGCTGTCACACAAAGTAAAATGTGCTAATCTCTCTGCACCTAATCCCCAAAGGTGCAGGGAAAGGTGCCTCATTTCTGTGCATTTCAATGTGCATCCTGTGTATGAATTTGGAATGTGCACCAAGGTGCACAAAAATGCCCTTTGAGTTGTGTAAATGCAGAAAAGGGGTGAGAAAGTGCATTTGAATGTCCTGCATCTTTTTGGTGTAGAGGATGAGATGCGGTAGAATTCCTGGAATAAAACGCATCCAGACCAATTGGAAATACATCACTATTATATGTTTGAAGGGACAAGATCATAGTAAAGGGACTCTCACTTATGGCCTCATCAGAAGCTTGGCAGTATCCTGGTGGTAAATCTCCCGGGATACCGCCAGCACAAATAGCGTTACTGCAAGAGTCCATAGGACCCTATGGAGCATGCTGAGCGCTATTACCACAGCGCAATTTGCGCTGTGGTAATAACGCTGCAAATGGGCGGAAATGTGCCAGATTTACTTCTAGCTCAAAGCTGAAGGTAAAGTTGTGTGACTTTCCACCCTAACTCATAGTCGGGCAGAGCAGTAATGCAGCAGTAATAGCGTTACTGCTGCATTTCTGCCGTTACGCCCAACTATTTCCACCCAAAATGAGTGGTTCTTTGCTCTATAAGAAACACATTGAAGTTGTACCCACTGCGGACTGCCAGAGAGGATCTAAATGGTCAATCAGTGGATGTCTCAGATTTTTTTTAAAAGCTGCCTAGCTACTATACAATGGAAACAAGAGCCCATATTCAACACCATTCAAATGAATGGAGGTATGAATCTGATTACATCAAAGTCTGTTTGACTCAAAAAAGACGTTTTATGGATAAAAAAACAGCCTAAAGTTACAAAGAATTGAAAAGATTCCCACATTTAATCTTCTAGATAAATAGGAATCTGTCCTTGATACTGTGGATTGAAATTACCTGATTACTAGGAGGTGAAAATTGAAGATCACAATTGGAACCAAAACAATAAATCATAATTGCTGGGTCAGAAGTGATGTTATTTTGGAGTCTCATATCGGCATTGACATACAACATTGATTAGCAAATAATTTATGATGAAATACAAAACTGGATGACACATAAAGACATGTGTTTAAATGCTGCAAAAACAGAGCTTTTGATCTTTGGATCATCTCAAGCTAGAGGGAAGGTTGAGACTTTGTATGTTGGCTTCTCCATTGATAATCATTATATTCTTGTCATCCCTAAGGTGAAAACCCTGGGGGTTATTTTTGAAGCTGCCCTTAGCTCAGAGGCAAACATTCAACACCCTGTGAATACAACTCAGTACCATCTGAGACTGTTACGTTTGATAAAACCATATGTTTCAGAACCCAACTGCAAAACCCTTGTCAGAGCTATGATTATACCAAGAATAGAGTATTGTAGCGCCCTTCATCTAGGCACAAATGAAGGCAGCCTGGGCATTCTTCAAGTTCTGCAAAAGGATGCAGTCCATCTGTTAAGAAATGTAAGCAGACGTGAGCCTATCTCAGAGCATAGGAGAAGTCTCCATTGGCTCCCGGTGAAGGCCAGGACCCATTTTAAGGCCCTAACTATTGTACACAAATGCTGTTATGGACAAGCGACTAGATATTTGAAAAACCGAAAGAAAATACATACTGCCAAAAGAACCACTAGACTTAGTGATGAAGTTCGTATGAGTGTGCCATATAGTAAATGTGTCAGAGGAACTGGGAGATCTTTCCCAGCGCAGGCATCCATGGCATGCAACAAACTGTCAATGTACATATGCACAGAAACAAATGTGTTAAACTTCAGAAAATACCTGAAAACTCTACTTTTCGGATAAACTTGTTCTGGCGATTCGACTCTGGCTTCTTGTTTCTTTCTTTTTTCTTCTGCGCCCTGATGCCTGCGGGCTCCGGCGCAATACAAATTGACAAATAAAATAAATAAATAAATTAACATTTTCTAGTCCAGAATATGTGGAAACCCTATGGATTTTTATTATCTTGTGAAAACATTTCAGTCAACTTAATTGCTACCCTCTGCTGTTGAAGTCCAAATAAAAGAAAAAAACACTTCTGCTGGAAATTCCTGACAATACACTTTGCTGAACAAGATCAGAAAAGGACAAACCTTGTTTAATGAAAAAGTGTGTGTCAATTTAAATATCATTCTTTAACAGCAAGGACTTTCTCTACATCAGATTCCATTAGTAGATTTCAAAGATGATACCATTTGAATATTATTTGACATTGGCGATTCCCCCAAATTTATTTTTGTCGCAAGATATCTCTTTTGGAATGGTGGTTAATTCAAACATTTTTACTGGACTTAACAAATCCGATCGTTAGTCAAATACCTGAAGATTGTTATAACATCACTGATGGTATCAGACCAGAAACTTTCTATACTCTACAAGAGGGGACTTTATATTGTTTCCTATGTGCTCTTATCAGTTGAGGTTGTTAACCGGAATACTGGGGATGATGAAATCATGTTCTCTGAGTTACCCGTAACTATCTCATTATTAAGGAGTCACCTGTACTGTTAGATGCCATACACAGAGAAATCTCCACCCAACTTGATACTTCAGAAATGGTCACATAAGAAATATTACCAGATTTCTGCAAGATGGTCAAATACATTATCAGTTTAGATGATGTTAAGGGAAATGAATAAGAGGATTCATATGTCATGGTGGCCTCTCGTTCATATCAATCAGGGACTTACACAGATCCAAGGTTCTCAAGTATACTCTGCTCTCAATTTGACAAATGGATATCTTATTATCAAGATACTCTGTGCACAACAAAGTAAACCTGCTTTTACCTTTGGTAGCAAGCAGTATGCATGGACTCATACACCAGATGTGTCCATTAACAGTAGGAACAAATTCAATATATTTCTACCTAAAGCCATGCCTGACCTTTGTAAGGAAGACATGGTATCAAGAATAGACAGACACAAGTGATCACTGTTCAAGGGTGTTTATTACACTGTATAGGTAGGTTGGAAAAACGCCTAATCTAAACCTAAATCCAAGATGGGAGCAAGCTATGACCATCAAATAATAATAGGGCAGTCCTAGTGGCGTCTTGTCAAATAAAAAGGGCCTATTCTAAGAACAACCTATTGCCAATCCTTGCAACTAAATACAAAAGACTGTTTGATAGGATTCACAAGAAAGAAAGAATTGTTCAAAAATGATAAGTCAGGATGAGGTAGTCGGGGGTCTCCCTTCCTCATGTTTTGTGCACGGGAAAAGGTGGGACTTCTGAGGACGGCACAGTCTTGAGCTTTCCCAGAATGAGACAACAGTTCCGTTATCAAGGATCAGGTTCTTAGGTGGTTAAGTCTCTTTTCTACAAAAAGTCTCTTGCCTCCGAGGACCTGATGAAATCAACAATAACAAACAAAATTTCCTTTCAACCTGTACTTTGGGTCATACCTTTTCACCCTTGGATCCCCATCTTCCAGGCTTACAACCACAAACAGTTCTCAGCGGTATCAGGCCCTTCAGTGGTTGCTTCCAATGGCCTGATGGGTTCAGAAATAACAAACAAAAAGTTCCTTTCGGATCGCACTTGAGGTGATGATTCTTCACCCATGGGTCCCCCTCTTCCGGGCGCAGACCCGTCTCGAATAACAGCCTCCCTCCTGTTGGGTTCACTCAAGTTTATATTCAAAATGACTTCTTGATTGCATTCACGTGTTGTTGGGGTGATGGTTTCTCACCTCTGGATCTCCCTCTTTTGGGCTCAGATCAGTTTACAATGTTTTCCTCCCTCTATCGGGTTCACTCTGTCTCTCATTTGCAGGCTTTCCTCTTTTTCTTTTCACAGTTCAATTCCACACGTATGTTGGGTGACGACTTCACCCCTCCCCCTCTTCTGGGTGCTGACCCCTCTCGAATCTGAACCTTCCTCCGTCGGGTTCACTATGGCTTTTGCAAAGATATTTTCTCCTTAGCATTCACAAATCTTAATGTCTTTTTAAACAGTTCTCCGTGGACATCCCCCTGCTTGGTTCACTTTTGTCAACACACTGTTCTTGGGACTTTAGACTTCGCCCCTCTTTTCTGGCACCCCTTAGTCGGGTTCACACTTGCCACTTCGCAATTCCTCTTGATTGGCATCCCTCTGCCAGGTTCACTCTTGCCATTTCACAATTCCCTTTACTTTCTTCTGATGTGGGATTTACTTCCCTTGCATTCTCAATTATCGGTCAAAGACTTTCGACTGTACAGGGATTCTGCAATATCCATGTATGACCACTTTGACCTAACTTCGCGGCTCCTCTAGGGCCTTCTGGTATCAGTAGTTTCTTTCAAACAAGGGATCGACCAGAGTCTCTCGATTCAGCACCCACATGATGCCGGACACCTCTGCAGCTGGTCTTCCCTAAATATTTTACAGTTCTTTGAACTTTCCTCACTGTGCCACTTTGCGACTTTCATTCAACATAGTTCGGTTTCTTATCAGTTATCCCCTCGATTCACTGGCTGTGATAAACCACTTGGCTTTTCTTGTACCAGGAGTCAAGTACGGTACCACGGTAGCAGGCATCTCCCTCGGTCCCGTGTATCAGCATAGGTACACTCGGTGTACCATTGCCATCTGCTGCAACACACTTGAGCTATTGTTCGGGGTCTTAAGATTCCATCTGCGGAGGTCTCATGGGCCTGGCACAGAAAGGGCAAGGTTGCTTCTCTTCTTATCACCCTCTCGGTTCGCGACGTCTTTCTCATCCTCTTGAATGGCCAGATCGAGTTAGCTCTCTCGTCATGCGGTCTGCCTTACTCGTACTGTGTTCTTTTGCTCCAACTTTTAACCCCGTGGGGAAGAGAAAGAGCTGTCAGGTGTGTATGATTCTAGTCAATTGCCTGACTCTGCCTGACCCTTGTGTTGGGACATGTCAGGTAAACAGCTCTAGAGTTAGTGCGTTGTCTTTTGTATCGGGAGAAAGTGCTCATGTCGTAAAAGGGGAGATGTAGAGTCTTTAAGTGTTCTGCATGGTAGGATGGGGAAAAAGTGTTATATGGAGTTATAGCTTTTGTACCAGGGGGTTTGATAAACTTAGAAAGATGAGAGTGATAGGTTTTGTGAGACAGACGGGATTGACCGGGATTGTTATCGTGAAAGGAACAGGGGGATTGCGGGAACGGTAGTGTTTAGTCCATGTAGACTGGGTGTTCAGGAAAGAATAACCAGAGGGATGTGGAAAAGAATGTCCGAAAGTGTTCGAGTAGGATGTAGGAAAACAGAAATTCTGTGATGGATAATCTTTGTGTACAACCGGGTTTGAGATCTTAGGGGATTGGGTCTGTATGGAGGGATCATTGGACCTAGGCAGGTGAGATTTAATGGCAAATGTATTATAGCCTAGAAAGGCCTTAGGGATATTGTTTGCCTCTCCTTTTTCCTCAGGATAGTACCATGTTTCACCTGGGGCATTCCCCTGAGCATAACCCTGAGTTCTGTTACCCAGGTGGTCCTCCCTTGCTCATTCACCCCTAGGGTTGTGATAAGAGAGGGCCTGTTCTTCCGTGGCCACCTGAATAAGGGATTCCCGTGATCTACTAGGGAGAACACCCTTAGGTTTCTCACACCTTGTAGAAAGAGGGTGTTGAGAGGCAGATGAATACATCATCCATAACTTCTGCCCCTCCTCAAACTCAATACCGCAAAGATCAGAACCATTACTTACTAAGCCAACCATATCACCCTTATCCCAGGCAGGTATATCAGAAGATGGACATTATCTAAGCTGAAGATGGCATGAGTAACCAAAATAATTTTGTGTCAGTGCATGTGCATGCATTAGACACAAAGCAAGTGTGCATTCAACATGAAGAACACAGACACTAGGTAGCATGCACTTATACATGAAGAATATTAACATGGTATCCATAAGACATGAAGAATACTAACATAAGCAATGTATAAGCTGAATTTAACATGAAAGACACGTGAATATAGCTCACTAACATAGAAACGCAACAGTAGTGTGCAGCCATCTTTTCTAAAATGGAAGCCACAACATGCTTCTAATTAAACTAAAGGCCTCAAGGCTTCAAGAGAATTCAAAATACTGAAACCCCAGAAATACAGGTCCATGCAGAACTCAGGCAGGAGCTGGCAACAAAAGGCAAGGTTGCCGCAAATTAAGGGAGGGTACGAACGTTGCAGTGAAAGCACAAGATAGCAATTCACAGGACACAAGGAGGATACTCCCAGATCAATTAAGGTTTTATAAGAGTACAAACATCCTTTGTAAGCCAGGCGCAGGACAACTATAAGCCAAAAGACTCCATGAAGAGTAACTGAAGAGTATCCGACATGGCAAGAGAAAACATAATACTCGCATCAATATTAGCTAAATTCCCAATAAATGAAGGGTGACATAATTCCAAACACGGTCCCATCACACGTGACCCATAATTGAAGCACACTGCTCATTCATTAGCAACAAACACAGATAAGACACCTGCCTTACTCCTTAAATGTATCTCCAGACACGAGATACCACACAAGGCCAAATACAAAGAGATCACACTGGCTCATGGCCTAGAGATGAGGGATGGTACCTTCCTTATTTGAAAGGAAAGCAGTCCGTGGAACTCTTTCCCCCTACTCCTGTCTGGATCATGTCTGGGCGACCTGTCAAATGTCCGAGGTTGGTTGGTAAAAAGCCAACCAATGAACATCTCTAATGTTACTCCACCTATGAAGTACAGTGCAACCTAATTACATATTGTAGAAATTATGTCTTTTTACCGTTATCAATTAAGAGGTGGTCACAGGTGGGGCCATCAGACAAGAGTTACCCAATTAGAAATCTAACCCCTATAGAATGTATATTTATTCACCACCATTAGCCAATTCCTGTACCCCATAGGTTTTTGGTAACTAAGATTACAGTAGGATGTCAGTTATTGTATTGTATTGTATTTGCCATTTATATGGCACCCTTTCCCCATTTGTATGGCCTCAATGCGCTTTGTGGCTGGAACTCCCTTTGTGACCGCAATCCATGTGTAGGAGTTTAAATGAAAAGATGGGTGTGTTCATTTTTACTGAGTTAGGATTTATGTGGGCTGGCTAGGCTCCAGTATGCAGCCCGGCAGTCAGGTATGTGGGTGGGGGCTGTTGGTGGTTTTGGATAAAATGTTAGTGCTGAAGATTCGATGTGTGCCCTGCTAGGCCAACTTTTCTTATTGGTTGTTGCTGAATACTAATGGCAGAGGTGTTGTGGTACATCAGGGGTTTCAGTGTGGATGGCTATGTGTGATCCTAGACCTGAATAGCATAGCCATAGCTGCATTCTAGGGTGCATGGATTGGTGGCCATGCCTGCGGCCTGTGTCCACAGACGTGGTGTAAGTTATGCTTGGATGGAGTTCGACTGCTGTGCTCTTTTTCTTGGTCCAATGCGATTGGTTGGTCTCGCTATTCGTGGTCTCCCTGGAACGTAAGTCTGAGCAGTGGGAGAGGGGCCCGAAGGGACAGCGGTAGAAGGGGGTGAGAGGAGGACGATAGTTTGTTACGGTGTGCCTGTGCTAACGCTGCCGGCATCCGTGTGGTATAGGTGGGAAGTTGTGATTGAGTAGGATGATAGTTTATCTCAGTGTGCCGCAACAAGCACTGCCGCCACCCGTGGGGTATTGGTGGATAGGACTGTTGTTGTATTTGGGTCAGCATTTCTGTGCACCTATCAAGAGTGTAGAGTGTGAGAGGGTTTCAAGAGGAGGGAGGGAAAAGTCAGGTTTTGAGGCCTTTCTGAATGCCAGGTGATTGTCAATATTGCGAATGTGCATGGGTAGGGAGTTCCAGATGATCGGTGCTTGGACAGAGAAAGAGGATCCGCCGAGTCTGGAGGAGTTGTAATGTGGAACAATTAGGAGAGATGCAGTGCGAGATATGAGTGTCCTTGAGTGGTGGTAGTGGGTGACTTTGTCTTGAAGGAATTCCAGGCCAAAGGTAGTGTGTCGCCCAATAAGGAGCCAATGGAAGGGGCGTACCACAAAAGATAGTAAAATGCAGTAGCACTTAGATTTGAGACACTTGGATAGCGGGAGGGACGCCTAAATGGGGGTTGCAACAGTAGATGATAAAAATGCAGTAGCACCTACATGTGGATCACTTGGACAGAGGGAGGGACGCCAAAATGGGATTTCAATAGTAGGCAGTAAAAATGCAGTAGCATCTAGATTTGGGGCACCTGGATAGAGGGAGAAACATCTAAATGGGGTTTCAACAGTAGGTAGTAAAAAAGCAGTTTTAAAAAAAAATTGATATATAAACCATTGTTGTTTATGTTACCAGC
This sequence comes from Ambystoma mexicanum, assembly GCF_040938575.1. Taxonomy (NCBI): domain Eukaryota; kingdom Metazoa; phylum Chordata; class Amphibia; order Caudata; family Ambystomatidae; genus Ambystoma; species Ambystoma mexicanum. The sequence continues at coordinate 1,199,162,510 of NC_090925.1, forward strand.
GAGGGTGTCAAGAAGTCAGTGCTTGTATGCTGTCCCTGCTTTTTTTTGCTGATAAGAAAGCTGGGGTTTGCCTTGCATTTTGTCTATTTCCGTTATTGAGCCCAGTTTGAACTGGTACCAGAACCTCTGTGTAATTTGGGAATTTCCAGACCCTCTTAACAAGAAAACTTGGCCTATATAGATGGCCTACTGATAAAAAGTAAAACTCTGTAAGACCACTTGGTTAAGGTCCACCATGTGCTGGCATAATTAAGAAATGCAGGCATGAAGCTATCTCTTCAGAAAGTCAAGTGGTGCAGAACCAAAGTAAACTTACTAGGCCATGACCTCACAGCCGGAGGCCATAATCCTCAGAAAAAGAAGCTTGGAGCTTTACTGAAGTTGAAGAACCCCACAAATCTCCATGAGTTATGAATCAGTTTAGGATTTTTACCAACTACCCTCGTAAATTCATAGAGAATAACACAGAGCCCTTCGTGTATCGATCCCCAAATTAAAAAGAGCCCAATGGATCAAGGTTTAGCAAATCTGCATGATGATGTCAAGAATAACTCTATAGAAGATGAACTGAAGAAAGCAACTGAAAATATGTAGTCATATCTAGCGTTTCCTCATAAGGCATAGGAATAAAACACTTGCCAGGGAAGTCCTACAGTATGCGGATAGATGTTTCTACCATATAACATACAAAAGTGAAAAGGAATTAGTAGCTGGAATTCTAAATGCTTGAATGAATGGCATCTCTGAAACCTCAGCTACTTATACAATTGGTCAAATTACTGCTGTACATCATGAACTTGAGGGACATGTGATCATTTCCGATTCACATTGTGCCCAAAATGGATCTGTGGGAAAGCTGACACATCGGAAAGCGAGGGGTATTTTGTGCGCTAACAAACAAACATTGAAACATGGAAAAATAATCTAAACAATAGATGATTTGGGGATGTCAAACAAAGAGGGTCCTCATAAAACATAACATTATTTTAGTAGTTCAATTAGCCAAAACTGTTGCTCGACAAGAGAAATCCATTGCTGTAGTGCACATCCTGTGAAACATACAAATAATAGTGGTGGCTCCATCACAATCTTGTGCTCAAAGTGAACTTCCCACTTTTGAATGGAGTAGAGCCACTCCCGATTTTGATTTAATGTCTGCTCAAAAACAAGATCCAACTATTGAAACAAGTTTATCAATGCCTACAAGAAGCGCTCCCCTACCTGAACATGATTACCATGAGAAGGAAGATTTGGGAGTATTAATGAAATTTGGGGTGGACTATTGCTTAGGTAACTCAATATTGTTATGATCAGTTTGTAGTACATACCTTATTCAGAAGCATAATATTTAACCACATCACACTCATATCGGAATGCGGCTGGTGCTGGGTTGGGGTCGAGCAAGTGAAGAGGATTGGATATTGGAAGTCCAATGTGTACCAGCAATAAAGGAGACTAGGGTTGATGTAAACCCATCAGTGCATAATGTTTATAAAAGTTGTCTTTGTTAGCAACTTTAGAACATGTTGCTTTGTCATGTGGTGTGGATTGTGGGCCATTTCCTTTGGCACTGAACCAGGTTTTCAGGAGCAGCATCCCCATGTACCCAGGGGCATCAAGGGCTTGTCCTTGTTTTGGATTGACACTGGAGGAATGTGCTTATCCAAATTGGCAGGGCACAGTTATGGAAGCCCAGGACAAGGGCAATATCCCAGCTTCATATTTGGTCATTGTGCCTTTGAGAGGAAATTACCTAACTGTATTGCTTCACAGACTGGCCAGATCTGTCTAGGGCTGGATTGGACATATTGATTGATGATTTGATGGTAAGGTTGACCCTCCTAGGAGTGGAATGTCATGGATATGTCACATGTGTTCATGTGGGGGAGTCCCAACCTTCCACTAGGGTCATATGCACTGTGTCGGTCTATCAAACACATTGAAAATTATTGTAGGGTGGTCTAAACAAATTAAATCATTTTGAGGCAGGATCATTTGCTTATAGTTGTGGTCCAGGGATTGTTGCAAGCTGGACAGGGTGCCATGGACGCACTCACGGGCTGGTGCTGATCTCGTAGGCACACAGGGATCAGGGAAACAACACTTTGGGATGTTTGTCTCATGAGGGGTCACCATATTTCCCCATGATCATTCCTGAAGTTTGGAGGGGTGCATGGTAAAATGACCCACAAGCCCATATTGAGCATTTACTACGACATTCCAGGGTCTGCAGAATGTTTGCTATAGATGTGTTGTGCTTAGAAAGAATGTTTTAGTGATTTCCTTTTTGAACTTACATTTTGTATCAGTTGCATCTTCCCTTAATAAATGTTTCTGAATGTCTTCCAAAGAAACAAAAAAGGTGTTGTGTTTTCTCCCCTGAGGCCTCCCATCATGGTGAGCCATGGCAGCATGCCGGGCAGCATTGCAGAGTGGTGCGGGAATAGAACCTTAGTGCACAAGATGTCTGGCATCAGGCAGTGTGATGTGATCATCAGGTGCCACTGTCCAGCTCTGAAAGTAGGGAGCCAGTATGGGGTTTGTGTGCCGGGAGCAAGTGGAGGAAAAGCGAGAGGAGGTAAAGCCCACCTCTTTGCTCCCAGCAAGTTCAGACTAGAGGACTTCTCAGCTCAGAAGACTTTTTTTCCCCACCAACCAATACCTATTCTGGTGTTCATGGATGTGGATGGAGATTAGTGGGACAGTACATGTAATACACTGATAAATATTATAGGCTGCCCTCGACAAACTAGAGTAATTTTGAGGCATGACATTTTTGCTAGTTGTGGCCTAGGGGTTGGTGCAGTCACCCTGGAACAGTAGTTTAGTAGGGGTCAGGGGAACAGGACATGAGGGATCACTTTATTTCCTCCAGTATTATTCATACAGCATGGAAGAGTGTGTAGCAACATTCCCCTCTCACAGCCTTTTTAAGCATTTTTCTCAAGGGTCGAAGGTCTTCAGAATGCCTGCTATAGCTGTGCATTGGTTATACAATGTGTATTAGTAATTTTGTGTGAACTGTCATTGTTTATCTGTTGCATTCTTCTGTAATCAATAAAAACAAATGCAGTATCTCCTTGTTTTTAAGTCCTGTTCAAAATGGCCTGGGCTTTGTTGGCCACCTACTATCTTGCCAGATGGGGGAGGGTCCTCTTCCTTCATGCACTTTGACAAGCATCTTGCAGAAGGCCCACAAAGGTTCCCCTACAAGTGTGAGCTGAAAGGAAGTTGATAGGGGCCTATGTGACCCCGATCCACATTCCTCCAGGGGCATTGATGTTTCTCTGTGGATTCTGAGAGACAGCCTCTTCCATGTTTGAATTTTGCAAACTCCTTTATTTGAGGTCTGGGGTTATCCCCAGCCTACATTCTGGATAAAAGGATGGGAGATGGACTCAGAAAAGAAGTTGACCACTGTAGCTGAAAAGAGAAGAAGATTTCCAAGGAATGCCAACTCTCCCACATTGCAAACCTCAACCTTCTGTTCTACAGGGAAGACCTTTGAAAGGTGCCTCCCTCTCTTTGGCTGGTGGGAACAACCAGTCCGCTGTCCTTCTTGAGGTTCCTTACCTTTTCTGGTTTGTTGAAACGTGCCTCTTTACGTTTTCTCTGCAACCCCTGCATTCAACTTGACACTACTGCAAGGGCTTCCACCTTCTCTAAGGTGGCACTGGAAAGCCTCAGTGCTGAACTTCACCAGGAAAGGAGAATATCGGGATCCCAAAGTCCAATTGCCAAGCTCCAGAGTGCCTCCTGACCACTCTCGGGTTCAATGCAAGACATGCATCAGTCAAGTCATCCGCGAGGATCACGTCTTCATCATGGGAAAAATCTAGTGTGTCCCCTTAACTGTTCAAGGTCTCCAGTGGAACTGAAAGACAACTTGCAGTAATCTTCCTTGAACCCGCAACCCAGTGACCCTGCATGATGACAGAAATGGTGAGGCAAGACTCCTACAGGGATTTACTGTTGCCTGGGACTGTTTCAAACCCTTTGGGGAATTAGGGGCCTGATATCCCTTACATATCTTGAACAGTCCCCTCCCCTTCTCATTTCCATTGGGTGCACAGTCCTGCTTACCTTAGAGCTATTATGGGGTGACCCAGGGCCGTGGTGTCCACGTCAGTACATCAGGGGGGGTTATACACTTGGACCTTAGGGTTGGTAGCTGCTTCGCAGAACTCTCCAAACTGACTTAAGCCCCTCAAGCCATCTTTATACACCTACTGTTTGGTCTACACTGCCTGCCTTCTTTTTCTTGCGCTATGTAGCTGGCTGGACTCTCCTAGGCTACATACTGTCATTTATCGTTGCCTAGTAAAATACTTTCAAATAAGAGCACAGTAATGTGCATTCATTTTTATTTAATGCTTCTGACATTCAATGGTCCTCATTACAAGAGAGCTCCCTTGTTTCTGGACCGCCACACTACGAGTCTGCCTGCCGGGGCTGCTGCGCCCAACAGGTCTTACCCTTCCGGGAGCAGCGGCCATGGTAGGCAGAGCCGCCATGGAGAGTCCTATCGGACACATTCTGGCGCCTGACTTCCCGCTCATGAGGTGATGAGGTGTGATAGTCTGGATGGCGTTTAATAGATGATGCAGGGTGTAATCATGCGTGCTGAGGCAGATGTGCTGTGGTAGTGCAACAATGTTTAGCCTCCAATTCATGCTGTTGTCACGCTCACCTGATTCCCACAGAGGCGCAGGTCTGGCTTCGAGTGCTGATGCTTCTTCAATGGTGAAGCGCAGGACTCTGAAGATGGACAGGAAGGGACCCTCTACTCTGGCTTTTCTGGCTCGCAGGAATATTCCCCTGTGCGTGAGAAGGGAGTGTTACCTACTGACGGAATAATGTTCAAGCCTCCCACTCCCTTCCAACCCTCCACGATACCCTTCCACGATTCCCCGTGAAGTCTCACCTTAGGGTCTGGAAGGATGAGTTCTCCATCCTGCTTCTGATGCAGGGGCGCGTTGAAACCCAGTTACTTCACTGGATTGAGGTTTGATGGGAGTTCAAAATAAGCTTGACTATTCAGGTGAGGCGCTGTAAGAGTTCTGTTGCAAGTTCAAAAGTTCAAGCTTAATAATAATGTTCATTGTCTTATTGCAGCAAGCGCTAATGCTTATGTCTTTTTCCCCTTAGGGGCCGGGGTTCGGAATGCCGGAGATATGGCGCCGACCCGAAGTGAAACGTGCAGTTCCAGTAAATGACAGGTAAGTTCTGGATGAGCGTTCAGGTAATGTCTTTGCATTCGCTCATTCGATGTCTTTGTCTTTTTTCCCCATAGGGGCCGGGGTCCGGAATGCCAGGAAGGGGCAGGACCCGAAATGAAATGGGAATGACCCAACAGGTAAGTCTTAGAAGGAAACTGAGCTTTTCCTATTCCCTTCCTTCTCTCACCTTGTTTTCTTGTCTTTTTCTCTCTAGGCTCTGGGAAGTGGGTGCGGATCCGGATGATCACTGCTGAAGATGGAGGCGCCCAGGAAAGGTGAGTGAAATGCAGCACTGCAGCCATCGTAGTGAAATGCTTTTAAAATGATGTCTTCCCTTTCAGGATCGTCGGTGTGATGTCTCCGTGATGCAGCTTTAGCAGGTAAGGTCTTCTTTCTCCCCAATTCTCTCTTATCTCCCTTTGCAGGCGACCCAGGATGCTGACAGGCGTGGCTGAAGTCCAGATGCAGGAGCTGACACGGTGAGCGTCCAGCTGCGAGAAGCAGAACAACGCGAAGCGTGAGTTGCTGATCGGGCGTGGTTTAAATAGCTTTGGAAGAAGTTCCAGGTATGTATCCTTCCACTGATCAGGTATGTATCCTTCCCTGACCACACCCAGGTGGAAAGTAGTCCCACAGGTAAAGTAGTTCCATTCAGGCCTCAAGAGGGCCTGGATGTAGCAGCATGATCTGCTTCAGGTAAGTGCACATTTAAACACTTGAACACATGTCTAGCTTTATGAGTCTGGCGCCTAAGGTGCCAGGACAGGGGTCCACCATGAGCCTGGCGCCTAAGGCGCCAGGACTGTGTCCAAAGGGTTCCAGCTTGGGCCCGCTGGCACTTCCCTGGGGGGAATGATGCCTGCCTCTGGGGTTGCTGGGTTGGACCTGGCTCCTTGGAGGTAGGCATCATGACAGTACCCCCCTCAAGGCCCCTCCCAAGGTTGTTCCCTCCGGGGTTTTGGCTTGTTCGGAAATCTCCGGTGGAACCTTTATATTAATCGAGGTGCATGAACATGGTTACTAGGCTCCCACAAACTCTCCTGAGGTCCATATCCCTTCCAGTCAACAAGATAGAAGAGTTTCGACCTTAACACCTTGGAGTCTAAAATGTCTTTAACTTCGAATTCCAATTCCCCTTCAATTTGAACTGGGTCTGGAGGCTTGGACAGTCGGGTCCCTGGTTGTACTGGCTTCAAAAGTGATGCATGAAAAACTGGATGAATACGCATTTTGGATGGTAAATCCAGTTTAAAGGCCACGGGATTGATTATAGCCTTGATGGGATAAGGTCCTATGAATCTGGGATTGAAGGTTCGCGGGCCCTTGAGGGGTAAATGTTTCGTTGCTAGCCATACCTGGTCTCCTACTTGGTAAGGAGGAGTTTTACTTCGGTGTAAATCAGCGTTTTCTTTATACTTTTTCTTGGCTTGCTGTAAATGAGTTGCAGCTTCTTTGAAGGCTCGGGTTATTGTGGAATTCAGATGATTTACTGCGGGCATTTCCAGGGTCAGAGGTGGATCTAGGTCAGAGGTCCGAGGATGGTGACCATACAAAGTATAAAAAGGAGTTTGTCTGGTTCCAGAATGCACTGAATTGTTGTATGCATATTCTGCGATCCAAAGGATGTTTTTCCAATTTAACTCGGATTGGTGTAACATGCACCGAAGATATTGCTCGAGAGTCTGATTGGTTCTCTCGGTTTGTCCATCGGTCTGGGGGTGGTGGCTGGTGGATAACCGCACATCTATTTGTGCTAGTTGGCAACACTTCTTCCAAAAATGGGAGATAAATTGACTTCCACGATCCGAGACTAATATGGAAGGGAAACCATGTATGCAAACTATATTCTCCAGAAATTCCTTGGCCAAGGTGGAAGCTGAAGGCAAACCTTTTAAAGGGATAAAGTGGGCCATTTTGGAGAATAGATCCACAATTACAAGGATAGTGTTGTAACCAGCACAAGGAGGCAGATCAGTTATAAAGTCCATTGACAAGGTGAGCCATGGTGCCGGTGGAATATCCAAGGGTTGAAGTAGGCCGGCTGGCCTTTTCTTTTGACCCTTGTTTTGGGCGCAAATTCCGCAAGACAAAACAAAAGACTTTATGTCTTTTCTCCAAGAAGGCCACCAGAAGTGGCGTTTGATTTTTTCCTCCGTTTTAGCGATACCAGGGTGTCCTTCCATTAATGATTCATGATGATGGGCAATAACAAGTTCTTGCAATTCTTTACTTGGCAGAAACAACCGCTCCTGGAAGTAGGGTAAATCATCCTTAACGGTGTAATGAGGACCCTTTTGACTCCATTCCAGTAAGGCTGAAGAGTCTAGAAGTTGTTTTACTTGCGTTTGGATGTCCTCAATAGTTTGCAATGAAGTTAGGCCTAAGATTCTTTGTTCAGGTATGATTGGCACAGGTTCTAAACTCGAATTGGGTTCTTCCATGCCAATCCGGGATAAGGCGTCCGCTTTACCATTCTTGCAGCCAGGGCGATAGGTAATTACAAAATCAAATTCTGCAAAGAATAGAGCCCATCGGAGTTGTCGTTGAAGATTGAGCTTTAGCCGTCTTTAAATACTGTAAATTTCTGTGGTCCGTAATTATGGTGATGGTGTGTCTTGCCCCGAGAAGGTAGTGACGCCAAGCCTTGAAAGCAGATTTAATAGCCAGTAACTCTTTGTCGGTAATTGCGTAGTTGATTTCAGGAGGAGAAAAGTTCCTGGACCAAAAGGCCACAGGGTGTAGTTGATTAGTTTCTGGGTCTCTTTGCGACAGGACAGCTCCCATGGCCGAACTGGATGCGTCGGTTTCCACAATGTAAGGGAGATCGGGGTGTGGGTGCTTCAATACAGGTGCAGAGGTGAATTTGGTTTTCAGGTCCTGAAAGGCTTGTTCGGCCTCAAGAGTCCATTCAAAGCGTTTGTTTTTCTTTAGGAGAGCTGTGATGGGTTGGACTGTTCGGGAAAATTCCGGGATGAATCTTCGATAGAAATTGGCGAAGCCGAGCATACTCTGAACTCCCTTCACCGAGCTAGGAAATGGCCATTTGAGGATGGCATCCATCTTTCGCGAGTCCATTCGGACTCCTTGAGGTGTCAGGATGAATCCTAGAAACTCAACTTCTGTGGTATGAAAAACGCATTTTTCGAGCTTTGCAAATAGTCTGTGCTGGCGCAATTTCTCAAGAACTGCCCTAACATGTTTTCTGTGATCGGATTCTGAAGAAGAGTACACCAGGATGTTGTCAATATAAACAATGACACAGACATCGATAAGTTCCCGAAGAACATCATTCATAAAGTACTGAAAGGCGACAGGTGCATTGCACAACCCGAAGGGCATCACCTGATATTCGAAGAGCCCAAATTTGGTGCGAAATGCAGTATTCCATTCGTCGCCTTCTTTTATACGCACCAGGTGATAAGCTCCTCGGAGATCTAACTTGGTGTACACACAAGCCTCTTTCACCTGGTCGATAAGCTCAGGGATCAGGGGCAGAGGATAATGATTCTTAATCGTTATTTGATTTAGGGCGCGATAGTCTATACATGTTCTAAGGTCGCCCTCTTTTTTCGGCACGAAGAACAGAGCTGAGGAGACAGGAGACTTAGACGGGCGAATAAAACCATTGGCTAGGTACTGATCTAAATACTGACGCAAATGCAGGTTCTCAGGTTCCGTAAGAGCATAAATCCTACTACAAGGTAGTTGAGCATTGGGTACCAGATCGATTTGGCAATCATAAGACCGATGGGGAGGTAACGTGTTTGTAACGCTCACCTGATTCCCACGGAGGCGCTGGTCTTGGCAGGAAGGTGTCTGTGACCCGAAAAGTGATGTGCAGGACTCGATTTGCTTCTGGGGCCGAACCTCTTCGCACTGTGTGTCGAACTCGAAGAGTGAGATTTCTGCAGGTGAAAGAATATGGGGGTTAATGATCTGGGTTGTTGAATGTTCCTCTCTCTTTCTCTCTCTCTTCTTAGCATCTCCGTAGAGCCCCCCAGGTCAACGTGCTCACCTTAGATAGGTGAATGCTGGACTCTCCATCTGCGTCTGGTGCAGGGTGCCGTTGCCAGTTCCTTCACTGGTGAAACATAGGCCTCTTGACATCAGAGGATCGCTACCGTCGTTAACTGCACGTTAACTACAAAGTCTCTAATGTCCTTCTTCCATGATGGCCACCAGAAATGTCTTTTGACCTTTTCCATGGTTTTGGTTATGCCAGGGTGACCCTCCATTAGTGAATCATGATAACAGGAGATTACCTGTTTTTGTATTTTCTCACTGGGCAAGTACAATCGTCCTCGGAAATATGGTAGGTCTCGATCCACTGAGAATTCTTTTCCTTTTAATTGCCAGTCCTGTAAGTCGACCGGAGTTAAAAGTGATTTGACTGTAGTCTTAATGTCTTCAAAGGATTGAGCGCTGACCAAGCCCAAAATCCTTTGTTCTGGGATTATGGGTATTGGTTCTGGATTGGTCAAATGTTCATCTATTCCCATCCGGGAGAGGGCATCTGCTTTTCCATTTTTACTGCCTGGTCGATAAGTAATTATAAAGTCAAACTCAGCCAAAAACAGAGCCCAGCGAAGCTGCCTGGAAGACTGAGCTTTGGCTGTCTTCAGATACTGTTAGTTGCGGTGATCAGTCATTACGGTGACTGTGTGTCTGGCTCCCAAAAGATAATGCCGCCAGGCTTTAAAGGCCGATCTGATAGCTAAAAGTTCCTTGTCTGTAATTGAATAGTTGATCTCGGGAGCCGAGAATTTGCGGGACCAAAAGGCTACAGGATATAATTGGTTGTGACCGGATCCCTTTGTGATAAAACTGCCCCCATAGCAAGACTAGAAGCATCTGTTTCTACGATGTAGGGGAGTTCTGGGCGAGGATGTTTTAGAACAGGTGCAGAAATGAATTTAGTCTTTAAGTCCTGAAAAGCTTGTTCTGCCTCGGTAGACCACTCAAAACATTTGTTTTTCTTTAACAGAGCGGTGATGGGCTGGACTATTCGAGAGAATTCAGGGATGAATCTGCCGTAAAAGTTAGCGAAGCCTAACATGCTTTGGACTCCTTTTACAGAGGTTGGTGAAGGCCACTTGATGATTGCATCGACTTTCTTTGAATCCATATGGACTCCGTTAGGTGACACTATGAATCCCAGGAACTCAACTTCAGTTACGTTGAAAACGCATTGTTCGAGCTTAGCAAAAAGGTTATGTTGACGTAATCTCTCGAGGACCTCTCTAACGTGTTTCCGATGTTCTTCTTCAGATGATGAATAGACGAGGATGTCATCAATGTAGACAACAACACACACATCAATGAGTTCTCTAAGGACATCATTCATAAAATACTGGAAGGCGGCAGGAGCGTTGCAAAGTCCAAAGGGCATAACTTGATATTCAAACAGCCCATACTTGGTGCGGAAGGCCGTCTTCCATTCATCGCCCTCTTTTATTCCTACCAAATGGTAGGCTCCTCTGAGATCCAACTTTGTATATCTACATGCGCCTTTGACTGGGTCCAGGAGTTCAGGGATCAAAGGTAACGGGTATCTGTTTTTAACGGTGATTTGATTCGGGGCGCGGTAATCTATACAAGTCCTAAGGTCTCCTTCCTTTTTCGGAACGAAGAACAAAGCCGAGGAAGCTGGAGATTTTGAAGGACGGATAAACCCGTTAGCTAGGTACTGGTCCAGATATTGTCTGAGGTGAAGATTCTCTGGCTCGGTGAGGGCATAAATCCTACTGCAAGGAGGAGTTGTTCCGGGTATCAGATCTATTTGACAGTCGTAAGACCTATGAGGAGGCAGGGTGTTAGCTTGGTCCTTCCGAAAGACGTCTTGGAATTCCTGGTATTCGGGAGGTAATTTGGGAACCTCAGAAGAGATTGCCGCCAGTGAAACATCAGGCCGAGGATAACAAGTGGTAAAACATTCTGGAAACTGAACCGTCTTTGCTCGCCAATTGATCTGAGGATTGTGCTTCTCTAACCAAGGGATTCCCGGAATGATCTGGAACTGAGGGGCCTTGATCACATCGAACACTATTTTCTCCCGGTGTCCATCTTGGCTCACTAACGTCACTTCTTGTGTGGCGTGCGTTACTGGTCCGGAGGCTATCTCCGTGCCATCCACTGTAGTAATGACGTCTTTTACTGCCTTAGGGACAAGGGGTAGATTCATCCTTGATACCAGTTCACGGTCCACATAATTACCGATTGCTCCGCTGTCGATGTAAGCTTCAATTGCATGCAAACGATCCGGACGTTCAGGACTAATGAGGACCATAGGCACCACGAAATGCGAGGTCACGGGACAGATTTTAACGCTCGGCAAGAGGACCTCTACTCTTGTCGGGCTAGGTCGTTTCCCTGCTCAAAATTTGTGGTACAGGTATCTGCGGCTCCTACAGCCTTCTTAGCTGGTTTCACTGGACAGTCTCGAAGAAAGTGCCCCGAGTTTCCGCAATAGAGGCATAATTGCAGCTGTCTTCTTCTTTCCCGCTCCTTTTGGGTTAAAGGTCCTTTCATGCCCCCTATTTGCATGGGTTCCACAGTGTCAGCTCCCCTAGTAGAGGTCTGTGGTTTAGAAAACATTCGGGTATCAAATTCGGAACGATCAGCCTTCCTGTTCTGTAAACTGTGGTCCAATTGGACAACTAAGTCAATATAGTCTGAGCATTCTTGTGGAGGATTCACGACTTGAGCTAACACATCCTTGAGCTCTCCACGCAGGCCTCTGTAGAAGAGTGTTATTCTCTTATCCTCAGGCCATTGAGTTTCCACTATAAGTGAGGCTATATAAGTCAAGAGGTCTTGATTACCCTGTCGTAACGAAAGAAGTTTATTGTCCAAGGCCTGCCCTTGTGCATGTCTTGCGAACAGTTTCTCCATGCTGGACTGGAAGGCCTGGAAATCATGCAGAACCGGATCATCCTGAGTGACTAAAGGGATCGACCAATCTGCGGCGCTGCCACTGAGATAAGAAAGCACGAAAGCCACCTTGGTCTGATCTGTTGGGAAGGCAGCTGGTCGACATAAGAAGTGTAGGCGCACTGGTTAATGAACACTGCAAATTTCTTTGGGTCACCAGAAAAGCGTTTGGGCGGAGCCAAGGGCACATTGCCGGGTAGATTGATTTGCACAGGATTTAAGGATGATGCAGAAGGATAACTTCCTCCTGGAGCGGGCAAAGGTGTCTGTCCTGCGTGCGTTTGTAGCAATTGCCTAGCGAGGTCCTCTTTTCGCTCCTTGGAAATTATCAGCTCTCTTCTTAGAGAGTTTGTTTCCTGACGAGCTGCATGTACTTCTGCTCTTAGTTCCCCAAGCAACTGGGCTAATTGATCAGTGTCTGAGGTTTCCATTGCACCTGGGTAGGAGTTTTGCGGTGGGCTTCGCGTTCTGTAACGCTCACCTGATTCCCACGGAGGTGCTGGTCTTGGCAGGAAGGTGTCTGTGACCCGAAAAGTGATGTGCAGGACTCGATTTGCTTCTGGGGCCGAACCTCTTCGCACTGTGTGTCGAACTCGAAGAGTGAGATTTCTGCAGGTGAAAGAATATGGGGGTTAATGATCTGGGTTGTTGAATGTTCCTCTCTCTCTCTCTCTTCTTAGCTTCTTCGTAGAGCCCCCCAGGTCAACGTGCTCACCTTAGATAGGTGAATGCTGGACTCTCCATCTGCGTCTGGTGCAGGGTGCCGTTGCCAGTTCCTTCACTGGTGAAACATAGGCCTCTTGACATCAGAGGATCGCTACCGTCGTTAACTGCACGAGCGGTGAGTTTCTGGACACCTTTTTAGTCCTTTTAGTCTTTAGGTGCGTGGGCACGTTAATATAGAACAGGACTCTGTATAATGCTTTTTCCTATTTGTCTTGCAGGGCTCTTGAGATAGGAGATGGTGTGAAGAGAGCCGAAGTTGGAGCCAGAGCCTTGGAATGAAGCGCTTGGAAATGCGTAAGTAAATGCAAGCGCTCTAACTGTCTCTTTTCCCTTGCAGCTGTGAGTTCGTGCTGAAGAGATGCTGGAAAACGCCGGAGTATTTGCAGGCGTTCTACTGTGGCGAGCGCGATGGACGTGAGTAAATACCTGTCTAATGTCTCTTCGTTTGTCTTTCAGATGCTGGGTTGCAGCGTTGAAGAAATCCGGAATTCGCGGAGTGCCGGTAAGTAATAACAATGCTTTTGTCTTTGCAGGCGGAGGTGCAGCATGAAGAAATGTTCGCTGCCGATGGATCAGGTGAGGAAAGCGCTGCGTGTAAAGGTTGCAGTGCTAACCTGATGTTTCTTGTCTTTGCAGGTGCTGCTGAATACTGGATACAGGAGTGGTAAGTATTGTTCTTGCAGGTTCAGGATCGGAAGGAAGAAAGGCTGGAACAGACTCGGTGAGCGTTCTGCTGCAGATGCAGAATAACGCGAAGCACGTTTGTTCAATCGGGTGTGGTTTAAATAGCCTTGGAGTGATGAGGCGTCTTCCTCCACGGCCCTGCCTAGGTAAGAAAAGAGTTCCAGTTCCAGAAGAGTTCCCGTGTTGTATCCAGGAGTGGAGCTTGCCCCACCCAGGTAAGAAAGTAGTTCCTGTTCACAGAGGATTCCTATGTGACTGGTAAGTAAGCAGCATGGTCTGCTGCAGGTAAGTCCACCCAAGCATCTTCATACATATTATGAGCCTGGCGCTTCCAGTGCCGGGACCGATGGCTTTGATGAGCCTGGTGCCACCGGCGCCAGGACAAGGTCCAAAAGGTCCCAGTGGGGACCGGCTGGTGCCTAAGATAACGGTTAGGGGCCTGCTTCCAAGGACGTTGGGCTGTTCCTGACTCCTTAGAAGCAGTGATCATGACAGCGTTAGCCTGTTCCTTCTGAAAAACGTCTTGGAATTCTTGGTATTCTGACGGTAGCTGTACAGGGGTGGAAGTTGCTGAGGCTAGACCCATAGCTGGATTTCTTGGATAACAAGTTGGTCCACAATCAGGAAAACTTATCTTCTTTGCTCGCCAGTCAATTCTGGGATTATGTGTTTTTAACCAAGGAATTCCAAGAATTACTTGAAATTGTGGGGCCTTGATCACATCAAACACGATTGCTTCCCGATGTCCATCCTGATCCACCAGTGTCACTTCAACAGTGGAATGCGTCACAGGCCCTGAGGCTATTTCGGTTCCATCTACTGTAGTAATGACATCTTGGGTTACTTTCAGGCGGAGAGGAAGCTTAATCCTGGAAGCCAATTCACGGTCCATGTAATTTCCAATAGCTCCACTGTCGATGTACGCTTTTATAGCATGCAACAGCTGAGGCTGTTTTGGGTCCACGAGCACCATTGGCATGACAAAATGCGAGGTCAAAGAGTTTGTTTTCAAGCTCGGCAAGTGGACCCCTACGCTTGTCGGGCTAGATCGTTTCCCGAATCAGGTGTCAATAAATCGTTATCAGTGCCTCCAACCACCTTCTTAGGTGGTTTGACTGGACAATTTCGAAGAAAGTGACCGGAAGTCCCGCAATACAGACAAAGTTGCATTTGCCGCCTTCTCTCTCGTTCCTTCTGCGTTAATGGTCCTTTAACACCGCCGATTTGCATAGGTTCGGATACGTCGGTACTCTTGGAGTTAGCGTGGGTTTTGATCGGTACTCGGGTTTCGTACTTGAACTGATCTGCTTTTCTATTTTGAAGTCTGTGATCAAGTTGAACCACCAAGTCTATGTAGTCTGCGCAGACCTGGGGTAGATTTACAATCTGAGCTAGAACATCCTTAAGCTCTCTGCGCAGGCCTCGATGAAACAATGTGATCCTTTTGTTTTCTGGCCATCCAGTTTCCACAACCAGTCTATTAAAGGTGGCAACGTAGGACAGGAGATCCTGATTACCTTGTCGTAAGGATAGCAGTTTGTTATCAAGGGCCTGTCCTTGAGAGTGTCGAGCAAACAATCTTTCCATGCTGGCCTGGAAGCCCTGAAAATCCTGGAGAATGGGATCATCCTGATTTACCAATGGAATAGACCAATCGGCAGCACTGCCACTGAGGTAAGATAGTATAAAGGCTACCTTGGTCTGGTCGTTAGGGAAGGCCCCGGGTCTGCATAGAAAGTGTAAACGACATTGGTTCATAAAGACGGCATACTTCTTGGGATCCCCAGCAAAACGTTCAGGCGGGGCCAAAGGCATGTGTCCAGGTAGATTGATTTGTACCGGGTTATTCAAACCCATTGATGTGGAAGTACCTCCGGCATTAGGTAAAGGAGTGTGCCCTGCCTGGGCCTGCAATAACCTTTTGGCCAGGTCATCTGTTCTTTCCTTTGATAGGATCAGTTCTCTTTTGAGAGCGTTAGTCTCCTGGCGGGCTGAGTGCACTTCTGCCCGTAATTCCCCCAAAAGCTGGGCCAGCTGATCTGTCTCGGAAGTCTCCATAGCGCCCGGGTGGGAAATTGTGGGAAGACTCCGCGTTCTGTCACGCTCACCTGATTCCCACGGAGGCGCAGGTCTGGCTTCGAGTGCTGATGCTTCTTCAATGGTGAAGCGCAGGACTCTGAAGATGGACAAGAAGGGCCCCTCTACTCTGGCTTTTCTGGCTCGCAGGAATATTCCCCTGTGCGTGAGAAGGGAGTGTTACCTACTGACGGAATAATGCTCAAGCCTCCCACTCCCTTCCAACCCTCCACGATACCCTTCCACGATTCCCCGCGAAGTCTCACCTTAGGGTCTGGAAGGATGAGTTCTCCATCATGCTTCTGATGCAGGGGCGCGTTGAAACCCAGTTACTTCACTGGATTGAGGTTTGATGGGAGTTCAAAATAAGCTTGACTATTCAGGTGAGGCGCTGTAAGAGTTCTGTTGCAAGTTCAAAAGTTCAAGCTTAATAATAATGTTCATTGTCTTATTGCAGCAAGCGCTAATGCTTATGTCTTTTTCCCCTTATGGGCTGGGGTTCGGAATGCCGGAGATATGGCGCCGACCCGAAGTGAAACGTGCAGTTCCAGTAAATGACAGGTAAGTTCTGGATGAGCGTTCAGGTAATGTCTTTGCATTCGCTCATTCAATGTCTTTGTCTTTTTTCCCCATAGGGGCCGGGGTCCGGAATGCCAGGAAGCGGCAGGACCCGAAATGAAATGGGAATGACCCAACAGGTAAGTCTTAGAAGGAAACTGAGCTTTTCCTATTCCCTTCCATCTCTCACCTTGTTTTCTTGTCTTTTTTTCTCTAGGCTCTGGGAAGTGGGTGCGGATCCGGATGATCGCTGCTGAAGATGGAGGCGCCCAGGAAAGGTGAGTGAAATGCAGCGCTGCAGCGATCGAAGCGAAATGCTTTTAAAATGATGTCTTCCCTTTCAGGATCGTCGGTGTGATGTCTCCGTGATGCAGCTTTGCAGGTAAGGTCTTCTTTCTCTCCCAATTCTCTCTTATCTCCCTTTGCAGGCGACCCAGGATGCTGACAGGCGTGGCTGAAGTCCAGATGCAGGAGCTGACACGGTGAGCGTCCAGCTGCGAGAAGCAGAACAACACGAAGCGTGAGTTGCTGATCGGGCGTGGTTTAAATAGCTTTGGAAGAAGTTCCAGGTATGTATCCTTCCACTGATCAGGTATGTATCCTTCCCTGACCACACCCAGGTGGAAAGTAGTCCCACAGGTAAAGTAGTTCCATTCAGGCCTCAAGAGGGCCTGTATGTAGCAGCATGGTCTGCTTCAGGTAAGTGCACATTTAAACACTTGAACACATGTCTAGCTTTATGAGCCTGGCGCCTAAGGCGCCAGGACAGGGGTCCACCATGAGCCTGGCGCCTAAGGCGCCAGGACTGTGTCCAAAGGGCCCCAGCTTGGGCCCGCTGGCACTTCCCTGGGGGGAATGATGCCTGCCTCTGGGGTTGCTGGGTTGGACCTGGCTCCTTGGAGGTAGGCATCATGACAGCTGTTCATTCTTCACTGTGCATGGTCACACTGACCACATTGCCACAGTTGGCATCCTGTTCATTCATGCATTGCTTGCCTTCACCATGGTGGCCTGTTTGTGCCTCTTACTTGTTGTCATTGATATGCATAATTTGTGAAATGTGGCCCAGTGATGTGTCATGTTCCATTTGGCCGGTTCAGGTCAGGAATGTTCAGCTCTGCATGCATTCTCCAATCACCCGCAATTGCCACCCAGGTGGAGTATGCCCCCCCTTTCCCACCCAGGTGGAGTATGCCCCCTCCTTTCCCACCCAGGTGGAGTATGCCCGCCTCTTTCCCACCCCGGTGGAGTATGCCCCCACCCCTATGGATCCCTACATATCAGTACCCCAAAGCACTGCCATGGGACAGTTGTGCAACTCACCAAGCAGCCAGGCACGTGGTCCAGAATGTCGCTCCATGTGACAGTGTAGCGTGGAGTTGCGCAGTACCATGGCATCATGTGTTGATTCGGGAAATCGGGCGCAGCAATTTGTGATGATCTTGCTGGAGTCACATACCATTTGCACATTGATGGAGTGGTATTGCTTGCAATTGCTGTACACCGCCTCTATGGCATAGGGGACTACCAATTCCACATGGATTCAGTCGAGGGCACCAACACAATTGGGCATGCCTGCCAGTGCATGGAAGCCTACCTTGGTGTCGGCTATCTCCTGGGCAGTCCGTGGTAGAGATATGTGGGTGCTTGCGTGCTTCAGGAGGGCATCCAGCACTTGGTTCAATATGCGTGAGGGGGGATGGCAGTGCGTATTTCAATGAGGCTGGGAATGTCGTTCTGTATCATGTCCACTATGGTGGTGATGGTGTCACGGTCCAACCGGTACAGGGTGTGGATCTGCTCAGAGGTTAGGTTAAAAGGGCTGGGTCTGATGCGAGGGATTGGTGGTTGCCTACGAGGCACTGCTGCCTGCACTGGTGGTAATTGCAGGTCCTGTCTCACCCTCCATCTCCTCCTGAATCTCCTCTGTGTTGCCTGTTGTTGCTGCTGTAGTTGTTGCTGCTGTAGTTGTTGTTGTTGCTGCTGTAGTTGTTGTTGTTGTTGCTGTTGTTGCTGTAGTTGTAGCAGTATGGGCATGTCCTCCAACACCATCATTGCAACAGCTAGTGGTAGCATTTTGGTGTTGGAAGGGGTGTGGTGTGTGGGTGTGCTCATTTTATACTGGCCCAGCCTCCATTGACTCCACATGTGGGGATTGTGTGCACCTGTGGCAGTTGCCTTGTATCCTGATTGCTATTTGCGGGTGGTCCACGATGCCTGTATGGCCGGCATCGTGCAGCCCCTGATTACCGGCTTCGCCATGCCGGTATTTGCATGTCCGCGTGGGTTGGGATGTCCCCCTATTACCAGCATGCCGGTATTTGCTCCCCGAAGGGGCACGTGTACGCGCCTATGCCGCTATTAGCGGCACTGTTATTTAGGGTGCCGCTAATACCGGGTTTGGTGGTCGGAATACACCGGAGCGGTAAACAATGCCGGTATTATCATACCGGCATCGTTTTTGCCTTACCGCCAACCTTGTAATGAGGCACTTCATCTCTGCAGCCTCTAACAACACAGCCAAACTATTCAAAATCTGCAAGGAGCTGGCCAACCCTACTGCAGTATCTTCATCCACTACACCCACCCAGGCCCTCTGCTCAGCCCTGGCCTCTCATTTCACCACAAAAACTCAGGACATCCTGTCCTCACTCTCATCTGCTCCCCTCCCACCCTTGACCTCTCTCAGGCCCTCTCCTCTCCTTCTCTCCAGTCACACCTGATGAGGGTCCTGTCTATGAAAGTCTCATCCAAAGAGGTGTCCTCCTGACCCTCCAGAACCATTAAGGACAACATTGACTCTCTCGCTCCAGCCTTGGACGATCTCTGCAACCATTCTTTTGCCACTGGAGTCTTCCCCTCTCTTCTCAAGCACTCCCTTAAACCCCCACTTCTAAAAACAAAAGTCTGCCGACCCCTCCATTCGGGCAAACTATCATCCGATCTCTATCACTCCTTTCCTGGGAAAGCTCCTTGAGAAATTGGCTATCACCCAGCTAACCCTCCACACTGAAGCTGTTGGTTGCCCACCTTAACCATCAGTCTGGCTGCAGAGCAGGTAGAGGCATGGAAACTGCCCTCCTGAACACCCGTGAAGATTTGATCTCTAACTTTGACACTAAAGGCCCTGATTCGTGGAATTATTTATGTGTAAAACAGGGATTTGCAGGCGGAATTCAAGCAAAGTGCGCCTCTAATGATCTGTGCCTTAATGCCAGCAAGACAGATATCCTTCTCATTGGGACCCCTGCTCCCGTTTTTCCCCTATCGCTGTGCCCGGCCTCCCCTGGCCCTGTGCCCTCACCCTCTTGTGAGGCAAAAACCTTGGGGTCATCTTCGACTCCACTCTCTCCTTCTCTTCACGCATCACAGACATTGCCAAAAAGAACCATTTCCAACTGCACCTCCTCAGAGGTGTTCTACCTTTTCTCACCTTCCCCCAGAGGCTCACTGTCTCCAAAGCCCTGGATCTCTCTAGGCTGAACTACTGCAACAGCCTCTTTCTCAATCTACCCAACTCTACCCTTCACCCTCTTCAACTCATCCAGAACAGGACTGCACGGCTTATCCTAGGCCTCAAGCCCAGGGACTGCATCTCTCTGGCTCTGAAATCCCTCCACTGGCTCCCGGTGACTGAAAGGATCAACTTTAAGACCCTCTGCACCATCCACAAGGCTCTCTGGGGCTGTGCCCTGTACTAACTCCAAAGCTCTCTTCCTAAGTACCTTCCAACCAGAGCCCTCCGCTCGTCTACTTCCAATTCTCTTTGGGTGAGTCGCATCTTCCAACAGAGACTGGGTGGTAGATCTCTTTCCTCTGGAATGAGCTCCTAGCCACTCTCTGCCTTGAGCCGGATCTCCTTAAGTTCCGGAAGCTTTTCAAGAACTTCCTTTTCTCCGCTTCTGTTATGGATCGAGGGGGTTGGAGGCTTTGGAATCATTGGAGGCGCCAACTCCACTGAATGTTCCTTCACGCACTAGCTGCATTCATCCTACGCGGTCTAGTGTTCCTGCAACATGGCCAACGCCGGGAGTCTCTTAGCCATTCTGTTCCCGGAGGCCGACGCGTTGCTACTTGTCAGATTTTTGCTCTGTTGTTTCTTGCCGCGCTCCTCTGTGTTTTCCCCTTAGCGGTGTTGCGCTTCTTTCCTTGCTAGCTCTGCGCTTGCCTTTCTTCGCTCTTCCTCTGTTTTGCTTTTCTGTTTGTTATGGATCCCTTTCCATCAGCCTTCCCTCCTTCCTGACTTTCTCTCTCTCGCTTCACATTCTCCATGGGCTTTCGGCTCCCAGCTGCCTTTCCAGTGTCGGCTGCCCTCTCTCTCTCCGGTCACGTTCCGGTTCTGCCTTTCTCTTTCTCTCCTCCTGCCTGCGTTCACCGGACTCATTACGGGGCTTACTCCGGTTTCTATCTGGATAAAGACCCTTCTCTCCTGTTATCGTTCTGACCTCCACTTCTGTTATCCTCATATTGTCCTACCCGAAGGGGGTTCCTTGCTGCTGCCTGTGGAAACATTCCTCTCTGGGATTTCAGCCTGTTGCTTGATCAGCTGTTTCTTTGGACTTGTCTGCGATCCTCTTGTGGCAGCATAAGGCTGGTGGATAAACTGAAGCACTCCATTGAGGATCACGTTCCTAAAATCTCCCCTGGGGTTTTTTATGCCTGAAGGCTTTTTCCCCAACTGCATGGCTGTTCTGGGAGCGGAGTCACTGGCCTGCCTTATACCGCAGTCACAGTGGCTTCCTTCCGTAGCAGACCTTATCTTCTGAAGGAAAAAGAGATACTGGTTCGGAGAAAGAAGGAGATACCAACGCCAGAGCCTAGTTCATCAGGTGAGGAGGACGAGGGGGATTTTGAAACCGAATCAACTGCATCAGAAGAAGGCATTGTTCACAGTTTGCAACGCCCCAATCCAAACATGGAGACCGCAGAGCAGGTCCAAGAATTGGTAGCAGCAGTTCAAGGCCTTACTATGGAAGTACAGAATTTGAAGATCGAAAATATGATTCTACGTCAGCTGGTCACAGCCAGAGAACAGCATCCTACAGATCTTCCACCTATGGCCCTAGTTTCGGGTAAATTCGTTGGTTCCCCCAAGAAGGTGAAAGAATTTATAGAAGCTGGTGGAGTTCACTTCACCTTTAGGTTGCGAACTTTCGTCTCAGACCATGCCAAAGTAGGGTTTAGTAGGGTTTATCATTTCCCATATGACAGGAAATGCCCTAACATGTGCAACCCCCCTGGTTATGCAGGCCAATCAAGTCCTTCAAGACTATGCAGCATTTGTGACACTTCTTCGACAGACTTTTCAAAGGCCCGAGACCACCTTTGTTGCCTGTGGGGAACTGCTTGACATCCGTCAAGGCAGCTCAGACTTATTGACTTACATTACCACGTTTAAACAATTGGCAGCAACTGCTGGTTGGCAAGAACAGGCTCAGTACTCTATCTTCCACCAAGGTTTAAGAGAAGAACTCAAGGACGAGTTGGCACGTACCCCGTGCCCTCGTACGTTCTCTGACCTTCCATCAGCAGTTCTCCAAATTGAATTTTGCCTCTCGTAAAGGCAGTCAGAGAGAAGAAATAACCTTTTCTTTCCTTTACCTCCAGATTCACACACACCATCCTCCTCACCTACATCTCGTTCTCCAAGAGATAAGGAAGAACCTATGCAAATAGGAACCACCCGAGCTCCTCTTACTCCAGAGGAATGGAAAAGAAGAAGAGAAGGGAACCTTTGGATGTATTGTGGTTCTGGAACACACCTTCTAAGCAACTGTCCCGAAGTCCCACCCAGGCGGTCGGGAATCGGGCATCCTTGGTATTATCAGGGACGGATTACTGAGGTGCCACACCAAGTCCCTACACCACTATCGCAGTCTCTACTTCAACGTCCTCTGCGGATTCACACCTTATGGTCATGTCGGTACAGTTCCTGTTGTGAGGAGGAAAGGTCAATGCCCTTGCGTTGCTTGATTATGGAGCTGCAGGGAATTTCATCGTCACCTTATGGGCTGAGAAGGAAGGCATCAGACGTATCGAGAAGAAGGAAGACCAGAAAATGGAAGGGGTAGACAGTGAGCCCCTGAGCTCAGGCCTCATCACCCACTCTACAGAAGAATTGTCATGACTATAATGCAACATTCCGAAATGCTGTCTTTTGATATCATTCAAGCTGCCCTTTTTCCTGTAATTCTGTGCATAGGATGGCTTTGCAGACATAATCTCTCAATCAAATGGTCGGATAACCTACTCAGCTTCCACTCCTTGTATTGCAAAAAGAATTGTCACAAGGGAACGAGTTTCGAGACGGTTAAAACCGTCTCAAGTACGGAATCCTGTTCCATCCATTGCCTTCCTGGATATCTTAAAGAGTTTCAAGATGTGTTTTTGGAGACGATCCCCAGGGAACTATCACTACACTGACCTGAGGATTGCTCTACCGACCTCCCCGCGGGGCTTTGGTACCATTTGGCAGAATGTACTCCCTCTCCTTAACGGAGAAAAAGGCCCTCCGAGATTATCTTGATGCCAATCTCACCAACGGCCTTATCAGACCTTCTCGCTCTCCTGTCAGGGCCTCGCTTTTTTTTTATTCCTAAGAGGGATTCTAAGGAATCGAGGCCCTGTATAGACTTCTGTGGACTCAATAAAGTTACCATCCGGGACCGCTATCCAATGCCTTTAATATCCGATATCATGGAGGCTGTTCAAGGGGCAACCATCTTTACCAAACTCAACTTACGGAGTGCCTTTCATCTTGTCAGAATCGGATAGAGAGATGAGTGGAAGATGGCGTTTCGCACCCCATTCGGACACTTCGAATATCAAGTGATGCCGTTCGGGTTGGTGAACGCCCCTTCCATCTTCCAAAGATTTATGGACAGGTTATTTTCCACTCTACCTTGTCAATCCACAATCGTCTACCTGGATGATATTCTGGTATATTCATGCAACAAATATGACCATCAACACCACGTTCAAGAAGTCTTATGCAGACTCCAGATGAACCAACTATTGGTGAAACCTGAGAAATGTGTATTCTCTTCTTTCTCCATTCCATACTTGGATTTTATTCTGTCGGATCAGGAAATCACCATGGACCCGCGAAAGGTATCTGCTATCATGGTTTGGTCCTCACTTAATTCTGTCATAGAAGTGCAGAGATTTTTAGGTTTAGCCAATTTCTATCGGAATTCATCCCGGAGTTTTACAACGTGGTACTGCCGATCACCTTGTTACTTAAGAAGTCTCCTGCCCCCTTCAGATGGACACAAGCTGCCGAAGACAGCTTATCTCAACTCAAATATTGTTTCTGTTTGGCAAGCATTTTTCAGCAACCAGATCAAACCAAACTGTTTATTTTGGAGATGGACGCATCCTCTACACCTGTAGGTGCTGCTCTGCTTTAAAATCACGAAGGGAAAGAACACTCTGTTTCATATTTCTCCAAGATGCTCACTTCCAGTCAAAGGAGTTACTCCTTTATTGAAAAATACATTTTAGCTATGAAAGTGGCTTGTGAGGAGTGGCGGCACCTTCGACAGGGCGGAGAGCATCCTTTTCTCATTCGCACAGACGATAAGAACATCCAGGTCCTCCAACAAATGGAGTTCGTTAACACCCATCAACCACGATGGGCTCATTTTTTAAAATCATTTTCAACTTACCATTACGTATATGCCTGGCACCCAAAACATTCTGGCAGACTCTCTTTCCCGTAAGTCAGACCAAGATCCCGAACACATCAAACAACCTATGTTTCATCACAAAAG
This sequence comes from Ambystoma mexicanum, assembly GCF_040938575.1. Classification (NCBI taxonomy): domain Eukaryota; kingdom Metazoa; phylum Chordata; class Amphibia; order Caudata; family Ambystomatidae; genus Ambystoma; species Ambystoma mexicanum. The sequence continues at coordinate 1,199,186,475 of NC_090925.1, forward strand.
GATCGTGTGCATAGTCTCTACATTCCTGCAGCAAGTGAAGGATTCATCTTGCGGTACTACAGAATCATCGGATCATCTAGACTGAAGCCGATTTGAAGTGAAAGATGGCCTTCTTTTGGTGAAACAGAGACTGTACTTTCCCACCGAGGAAGTGCTCCGCCTGGCTCTTTCTTAGTGTCACGACTCAGTACCGGCAGGTCATCGAGGCTGTAAAGGGAAATGTATTTACTCAAACGGTCGTTCTATTGTTCGCGAATGGCTAAGGACAAAGAAGGTTATACCAAGGCTTGTGCTGTATATATACACAGCAAATATAAGACTTAGAAGCTAAAAGGTCTCTTGGAACAGAGCCCGATTACCCCTGGTCCTGAAGTCACATCTCCACTGATTTTGTGGTGTAGCTACCCCTTTCAGAAGGTTGCTCCTGCATAATGGTGATGGTTGATTCCTTCATGAAATTGGCACATTTCTCGCCTTTGCCTGGTATTCCCACAGCCTCGGAAATGGCAGAAGTGTTCATCAGAGACATATTCCGACTTCACGGGTTGCATCAAAAGATTGTGTCAGACCGAGGTTGTCAATACAGCTCACGTTTCTGGAAGGCCCTCTGTGGACGTCTAGGGATAGAGTGAGCTATGTCATCCGGATTCCACCCCAATCTAATGGCCAGATGGAGCGTTTGAATGGTACTTTGGAATCAGTACCTTTGCTGTTATATAAATCAACTACAGGAAAATTGGGTGTCGTTATTGCCTACCGCAGAGTTTGCCTATAATAAAACCATCCATATCGCGTTGGGCATGAGTCCATTTTTTTGCACCTATGGTCTTCATCCTAGGTCGATACTTCCTGTGGTACCAGGTTCGACCAACATTCCATACATAGATGGTACCCTCTCTCAAATCTCAGGGACACACACAACTGCCAAACGGAGTTTGCAAGAATCTAGATACTGTTACAAAGTACAGGCAGATAGGCACCGGCGAGAGCTTCCCGACTGGACAATTGGTTCCAAAGTATGGCCGTCTACTAAATATCTCCCACGTTGGGTGCATCCCACCAAGCTATTACCTCGATATATAGGACCTTTCGAAATAATCTCTAAGATTAAGCCTGTGGCCTTTCACCTGCGTCTTTCCAATAGACTTAGGCGTATCCACCCCGTTTTTCATTCTTCCATGCTCTGTCCTTTTTTACCAGATGCCTTGGCACGTCCCACTCCTACCTACAGGGCTACTGCCGAGACTCCCCCTGATGAGTACGAAGTAGCACAAATATGCGACTCTCGGTATCACAAGGGCCGGCTTGAGTATTTGATAAGGTAGAAAGGATATCCAAGTTCTGAGAATTCCTGGTAACCACTTCTGGTATGCAAGTTTCATCGGGCTCACCGAGGCAAACCGGGGGGGTTGAGGTACAGGAGGGGGCATACTGTCATGGTTCCAGGGGGTTGGAGGCTTTGGAATCATTGGAGGCGCCAACTCCATTGAATGTTCCTTCACGCACTGTTTCGTATGCCTAAAATGCTGGCAGTTGAGTTCTTAAAACTGGAATTCAACTTATTGGGCACTCCAGTGATTTTCATTCGAAAAGTGGTTATGTGCTAAGAAAAGATGCTGTACCTATAGAATGGTACATATGTAGCTAACTATATTTGCGATTTTATGAGATTTGATCACTTTGAGCAAATGGGTAGTTTGGGGTTGATGTACACCTTAAATAAGGCATAGTTTGAAGAGTTTGTCAAACCAATGAATGGCCTAGCAATAGGTTCACGTAAGCGTTGTCTAAAATATGGGCTATATGTTTATAGGTATGAGTTGAAACTTGTGCGACTATCAACAAATGTAAACAGTGGTACCTACATAGAACACAGAATGACATGCAAATCAATTCCGGAATATGTGTCAGCATATCCAGATAGTTGTATTATCAGAGAATACCTGTTACTGAAGTTTAATGTTAGCTAGGTCCTCGAAACTAAGGGTGCAAGGATGGGACTGGCTAGATCTGAGCGTATGTGTCTATTATGTGGTGTTAATGTGATGGAATCTGTGGAGCATATTGTGATACATTGTGAGAGTCTAAACTCGATCAGATACAGATATGTTAAATCATATAACAGCTATTCATGAAGCTGATATATGTACTATGTGGGAAATGTTGATGGAAGGTCATGAGAATAATTGTATCTATTTTATGGTGACATTTTACATCAAATGTATGGATATTTTAAATGAACTATTTTAGAATATATTAATTGTATGCTTTTAAGGTGAAACCCATATTTTCTTTTTTTCTATCTATGACCGTATCTTACATATGTATTTTGATTTGATAATTTGTTCTTAAACACAATTATTCAATGAAGTTTGTTTAATACTAAGTTTTAATTTGAAAAATGTATATCTGTTGTGTTGCATATACAAAGCCAGTGTGGCTATGTGTAGATTAAAATAAAAATTTAAATAAATAAATAAATACTCTCTTCATTCCAAGATCGTGGATACAACCGCAGGGGAGCCTGGTTGCTAGCATTATCCCAAATCATCTTTTGGACACTTTGGCACTTTGACTAGTTTCCCCAACATGCAACGATAGGACTAACTTTTTACTTGTACCTTTAGGCTTTTGCTACCTCTCACCCTTGTCCACGTACTTCACATTTCATCTTGAGTTATTCCGCAGACTTCCAATAAAGGCGCCTCATTGACACCACTCTGTTCTCCTGACCTCATTCATGTCTTTCCAGCTTTTGCTTGAGCTCTGTTAGCTGCTAAAGTGGGTTCTCAAGAGTCCCTTACTCCTGCGGTTCCTGCTCAAAGAGCTCTCTGAGCCATTTCCCCTCTAGTTGTCTGCAGCGAAAAATCTGTCTCACCTCTTCCTTGTTTCCACATATTCTCCCACTCTACTGTATCATTTCCCCTTCTGATACCTCTCAGGATTTCATCCATTTGGTGGAAGTCAGAGGACCTGCTCTAAATGGTCAAATTGGTCCACTATTCGTCAGCTCCCCCTCTCTCCCCATCATTTTCAGTTTCTGGTCCCATTGGCCAGGAAGGGCAGGTTTTAAAAGTTTAAACTGTCAGCGTGCATTTAATTGCCATTTCCCCCTGAAATTGTTGATTGGAGGGGAAGGTCTCTGGCCACCTGGTTAGTTAAGGTAATTTGATAGTTTTTCAGCTTCCACAAGGTCTTGGGTAAAACAAATAAAACCCACTTCGTGTGCATTTGTGTCACTAGAATGAATTGTATATGTTTGTGACACTATGGAGAACCACTTCATCACACATAATTCCAAGTGGTCAGCAAAGCTACTGTGTTCGCTATACATATCTAAATACAGATATTTATTCTTTAATGATAACAATGAAACAGGCTAATTAAAAATTAAAATAATTATATAAATGTGATCTAATGATTCTGTTAATAAAAAGGGCACCTAACTCTGGACTAAGCAGTGGAATGGTTACCTCTTTGACACACTATTGTGCATATGCTAGGGATAGGCTTTTAGCACTGGCTTCCCTAAATACTGTATTGCCTCTAGGTTTATACCGGCCCTTTTCTCCAGAAGTGCCTACTCTTTGTCTGTCGGGAGATTATTTCTATTGTTTTCTTGCAAATGCGCATTCTTTGGTGGTTCATTCTGCACCCATGTCATGACCTGCTTGTGAATCATTCACCCGATCTATTATTTGTTAAGGAAACCTGGCTTACAGACTCTTCTGGTCCAGATACAGTGCATCTCCTTCCAGATAATTATCATATTGTTCATGTGGATCTTATCTCCCTCCATCCAGGGGGCGGGGGGCATTGCTATTATTCATAAATCCTACATAGAATTATCTGTTCTTCCTCTGATACATACAATAGAAATGGAAGCTCTGCTTGTCTACTGCACACTATCTGCCAATGGTGTGGTACACATGCTAGTAGTTTTCCGCCCTACATGATATGATTCTCTTTTTGGACCCTTATTCACGGATTTGTTTGCAGATTTGCATCAGAAATTTACCAACCTGCTGATTGTTGGTGATTTTAATTTAGGTTCTAGACACCAGACTGAGCCATCTTTAGTGCACTTTTCTGAATGTATGGAGGCCTTAGGCTATGCCCAATTAGTTCATGATCCTACACATCAAAAGGGCAGTATCCTTGACCTTGTTTTCTCTGATCCCTCTTTAGTGGTGATCTATCCTATATTTCCCATTATCTGGTCGGACCACCATGTAGTAGTTCCTTTTACTATTCAAGCAGAGGTGGCTCGATCACTATCCACCTTAGTGGAAATCCCTAGGCCTAACTGGCGTGCAGGGAATAAGGGCCATCTGGCTACACGGTTTATGGCTAAGGGAGATTCTGCCGTGACAGCGGACCTGTCCGCACTTATACAAGTAGCCGCCTTATGGTCTTTGCGGTTAAAGCGCAGACAGGCCGAGAGTCAGTGTCACATGCTATCTATCGGATGACAGGATAATATTTTGTGCTGCATCCTCTGCTTACCATAGCGCTATCTGGGAGGCCAAATGTGCCTTTTATCAGGAGAGGGTAGCAAGTGCTTTAACTCAATTTAAGGAATTATGCTTTTTGATGTGCTCCCTTTCCTCCTCTGTTAATTCTTTTTCTACTGTGGTCCCCTCTTGAGATTCTCTCTATTCCTTTTTTATTCAGAAAATAACTGATATTCGAGAAAGTATATCTGCCTCTGTTCTCATTGAGAATATATCTAATCAGGAAACAGCTACTCACTCCTGGTCTGCCTTTTCTGTCTTTTCAGATGAAGATATTCTCCAAGCTACTATGAAACTTAAATTGGCATATCCTTTGGACCTTCTCCCTTTGAACATCTGGAAGGAAGTCATGCCTATGTTTGTTGATTGGGTCACTAAGGTGGTAAACTGTTCATGTATTTCTGGTTCAATCCCTATGGAGCTGAAATGGGCACTGGTGATTCCCCTTCTTACAAAACCTTCTTTGGTTCCTCCTATCCTTCCCAATGTCTGACCTATTGCTCTTCTATCCTTTCCTATGAAACTTCTTGAGTCTTTAATCTCTCCTCTACTTAGCCAGTTCCTGGAAGACACTGTTTTTTTTAAACCCATTTCAGTCTGGTTTTCACCCAGGCCGGGGTACAGAGAGTGTCCTTGTCTCGGCCCTGGATGATCTGGTGTGGCTGTCCGACCAGGGTGGAGTGGGGGCGTTGGCCCTATTAGATTTGTCGGCAGCAATAACACCATTGACCACCCCATTCCCCAAACTAGCATTGCTGGCTCGTTGCTAGTTTTCTTCTTTTTTGTCTGATGGGACACAAATACTCTCTCTTTTTCCTTTTCGCTCAGTCTCGATCCCTCTTTCATGTGGGGTTCCACAGGGCTTGGCTCTGTCTCCAGTCCTCTTCTATGTATACATGCAACCATTAGTGGGCCTTATCTACTCCCACGACTTCTGATGCTATGCATAAGCAAATGACACACAGATTCTAGTTAACTGAACCTGCTGCATACTGATATGTCATCTCAGTTTAGGAATTGTCTGTAGGCCGTGGGGTGTTGGATGGCTTAGAATTGGCTTCGATTGAATAGCAGACAAAATGGAGGTGATTGTGGTTGGCCCTCTGTCTGCCACTGCCCTGTGGACCCACTCCTTTTGGCCTTCTACACTTGGACCCTTTCTTACACCTGTGTCTGTTGAAAGGCATATGGGAGTGAAGTTGTCCTCCTCCCTCTCCATGGCGGCTCAAATTGGAGCCACCTGCCAGGCAGGTTATTTTCTGTTGAAAATATTGCAGAAGGTCCTTCCCTTTCTTCCTAAGCATTTCCATGCCCCGGTGGTTGCCTCACTGGTTTTGAGTCGTCTTGATTATTACAACTCACTGTATCTGGTGTAGCCCTTGTATTTAATTCAATGTCTACAGCAACTCCAAAATCTGGCAGCTCGAGTAGCCACTGCTTCTACTTATGGTACACATATTACGCCCATTTTGCAAACTATTCACTGGTTCCCTGCCAGGAAACGCATTGAGTTTAAGTCTCTCTGTGCAGTTCATCGGGCTGTATATGGTCAAGGAGCAGAATTTCTGCGAGCTAAGTTTCAGGTTTATGTCCCTACTCGGGCACTTCGTTCGCAGGATGGCTTTCTCCTTGTTCCACGGTATAAACTTGTTAGAAGTGGCGGACGCTCTTTTTCAGCAACAGCCGCCAAGCTGTGGAACTATTTACCATCGGATGTTAGAGTCCTGGAAAACCATCTTTCGTTCAGGCATATTTTAAAAACTCTTTTATTTTGGTGTGCTCCTTGCATCGCCTCTTTAATCAGATAACTAGCACCAAGATCCCTCCGGCTAACGTGCGCTTTAGAAATGTAATAACATAACATCATGCTAAGTATAGTTTTATGGTCAGCAGAGGGTTTGCAGCGAACAAGACAGAGCTGTGTTCTGGTAAAATGTGTGTGCCAGAGGGCCATTCCATGGAAACCTGAGGCACCTGACCCCTCTGCCAGGTTGTGTGAGGCCCTAGGCCTAAAAACGAACTTCAGGAGACTTGAGGTAAGCAAGGGGCATTGATGTGTAAGCATTTGTGATGCATTTTGGGAAATGAGACGTCCTCGCTCAAACAGAACAGCACAAGCCGCAGGTCTGTAGCCACAGAGGCAAAGAGCAGAGTTTGCATTAATTGCTCAGAAGGGTTTCATGGTTGAACCACTATCACAGACATATTTCAAATAAAACATTTTGTGGTCATTCTTAATATGCCAAAAGACTCTCTGCTTTGTTTCTAATTGATATTTGCCCCCTTCTAATAGGTGATCTATTTACAGAATGAGGATCATTTACTCACCTATTAATTTGTTTACATACTGAATTAGTGATTAATTTACAAACCCCAAAGAAAATAATTTAAAAGATGCATACTCGTTGCAAACAAAGCCGTTTGAGACCATGCTAAGTGACCCAAAGTACATGTTTCCAGGATCTCACGGTGTATTGTTTGGGTCAGAGGGTACTCCATTTAGGCCACACCCATTACTATTTTTCCCATATCCAAAGTTCCACCCATAACTCCTTGTCAGAGCCCCCACCCTTGATTTCCCATGTAACGTGAAGCACTGCATAGCCCTATGACTGGGTTCAAGACTCTAGGGGCAGGCCAGTAACTCCAGAAGAGATGCAGCCAGGAAGTGGCTCGTGCATGCTGACAAATTCCTGAAGAACTGAAAGACCCCAGCCTCACATTCAGAGAGGAATGTGGGCCTGGTGGCCTGGACCTGCAATTGTCTTCAGTTCAAGGGCAGTACTACACTTATGCTCCTGGCTGCAGCCGGCTTGGGTTTGAGATTGGGTTTGAGAATGGGCGCTTGGGTTGGCTGAGGCTACTGTGGATTTTGAGTGGGCGATGTCTGGCCACCTGCAGTGGAACATGCTTTGTAGAGGTAGGTCGAGGAGGAGATTGGGCATTGAGGCTGTTGCTTTTGTTCCTTTGGTGTGGGGTCAAACTGGTCAGCCACCTGCAAAATGCTTTGTGGTGGAGGTAGTGAAGAGATCAGACACTGTGGATGTTGCTTTGGTGTGAGGCCAGGCCAGTCAACCATCAGTGGCATGCTTTGTGGGATTATAGGGGGGCTTGAGGATGCACTCACTGTGACTCCTTGACTCAGTTACTCCTGAAAGTGTTCTCGTTATGGCTCCATGACTAGGCACTCCTGCAGGATCCACTCCAACTGCACTTGATTTGGTTCCTTGAGGAGATCAAGCACTGCTCATCCAGTGCTGGGCTCCGCCCCTTAGCTGAACCCACGTGACTCTGAAAACTCCCTCTACTGAATGAAATCAGGGTTCCCAGAGTATATTTTGTTGATTCCCTGCACTGTTAATGGCTCAATTCGCATAGCTTTTTCTGTGAGTGTAAATTGCAGTTTGTGTACATGCAAACATTGGCTCATTCACAAAAGGGTAGCAGGAAGCAAATTCATAGACATAGGAGGCAAATTCATAGACACAGATGCCAGAAATGGGCACCCTTAAATAGGGCCATATGCGACTGAATGGGCAGGGGTGGGATGGACCGTCACTTAACCCCAATGTACATCTGTTATTGTGAGTGGCTGAAGGCTATATTTCCAACCTGACATAAGTCATGTGAAAATGTAGCCAGCAAAAAGTCATTTAAAAAGGTTTGGTCATTCAATACGAGCAATGCAATGTGTGAAAATGTTGGCAGTTATAAGGTTGCCAGAAAAGCTATTTTTAAATACACAAAAGTAATGTAACATCATTTATTGAGCACAAGGCTGTAAACCTAAAAATGGGCCAAACCTCTAAAAAACCTCCACCATCACCCTAACTCTGTTCCTAAACCTTTCCCAATTCTATTTACTATGCTGAACTCTGACAGAACACTAACTCTTCAGCATGCTAAACCATCTTATTTGCATGTTACTCAATACAAAATCAATAGAAAATTAACAGCGAAACTAATTTCAACTTCATCACCAGCTCGCCACAAATGACATTGACCTTTACCTAAAACAAACCCTGGCTCTAATCCTAACTTTAGCCTTACCCTAACTTACTCTACTGCTTACTTTGCTCTAACCACTACGTTTACCCTAACCCTTATCCTATGCCAAATCAGCAGCCCAACCCCAACTTCTCTATCCCTTTCTTTTACTTACCCAAACACTTACTCTATTAGCTCTAGCCTTACCATAAACCCTACCCTAACTGCTTAATTTTTCCTTTCACTGAGTGCCCAGTTTCCTGCCTCTGCCTCACTCTGATTGGCCTTCCTTCTCCATTTCAAGCCAATCAGGAGCCGGAAGGCGAATAGCCGGCCCCTGTTTCAAAGGACCACTTACTAAGGAGCCTGTCTGTGCCTGTCCGGGCCATGGAGAGTGTGGAGTTCCATCGAAAATTATGTTCTAACTATGTTCCGTCCACCGGACCAATTCCTGGACTGGTCCTCTGTCTTTTGATCAAAGGCCTCCCACGATCCCTGCAGTAATGACTGTGAGTTTGGCTGTTCTACCATTGCTAACTCTACTGAGGCATTGCCAAATCTGTACTCAATCCATTTATTTTCTTTACCTACCTCATTCCTTTTTTACTACATCTACTTCTTTCATACATGTATAGCAGTGACTCTGTTTCCCTGTGCTCCATCTGCATTCAGTCTTGCTGCATCTAAAAATGTTTTTGGGGTGAGCTGCTTAATTCGAATGAGGGTGCTTCTGTTATGCTTGCACCATGCTGCACTGTGTTTCATTTTTCTGTGCCTGAAATCGTACTTGACTGTGTGCACATTCTGCATTTTGTTTCATTCTGCTTTAGCTAAAATCGAACAAGGCTGTGTACTTGCTGTTACCATTTTTTTTAATGATTTTTGCTATGTGCACAACTGCTACTTTACTACCTTTAAAAATAATGTTTGCTGTGAGTACATCCTGCATTAACGTCCTACACGTCATACCTTGTCCTCTGTGCCTCCCCCCTACCCACTCTCCCCCACCCCCTGTGTTTTTCCCCATCCCCCCCTTGCCTCAGTACATCTGCCTGGTAAGTGTCCTCCTCACCACTGCAGCTAACTATGTTGCTATCTATCTCTCCTCTCTTCTTTAACTGCTTTTCTATTCCCTATCCCTCTGCTATCACTAAATCTGGCTGGAAGAAACTTAAGAAGGACATTCTGGGCTCCAACCCAGGCCTTCCTATTGCAGACACCTATGTCACGGTTTACGCCAGAGAGACTCTCACAGACATCCTCTTTGTCGTTCCCTCACCCGACTTGTGGACTCTCCACATGGTCCCCTTTCCCTCTCCTATCGCCTCTTCTCCCATTAACGGTGGCACCCGCTGGGAAGTCATCCTTGACCTCTTGGCTATTTCCAGGGTCATCTTTAATGTATATTGGAATGGAACTATCATGGTTCAGGGTCCTGAACTCAACCTTCTCCTCTTGGACAGGCTCCTATCTCGCCTCGAAAACCTTACCTCTCCCCCTGGATAGACTCCCTTGCCTACTGGGCCTTCCTTCTCCTCTGCACAGACTCCCTTGCCTTCTGTGCCTTCCTCTTCCTCTGTACAGGCTCCCTTGCCTACTGTGCCCTCCTCCTCTGCACAGGCTCCCTCTCCTTTCCTCACTGTTCTGGTTCCCTTGTCAGCCTTGGCTCCTTCGCCACCCTCCACTATCCCTCTGCCTCTTCTGCCACCCTCGGGGGGAGGGACCACCATCCCCTGCATTCCCCTCGGAAGACCTTCAAAGATGGCAAGCTGCTCCATATTGCCACGCATAACTCTCGCTCCACTGTCAAACACTCGTCTGACATCTGCAACCTTCTTGAACTCATGGATCTTGATGTGCTTGCCAGCATGGAGACATGGTTTAAGGACAGCTCTGTCACGAGCTTTGACACACTCCTCCCTGAACGATACAAGATCCTCTCTCCTCTCTGTGCCCAGACCCAAGGGGACAAGAGGGGGAGTGGCCCTGATCTTCCCAGAATGGATACCTGTGTCCAATGTTCCCTCTAATTTGTTTGGGCTGTGTGCGCCAAAGAATAGTTTGTGTGCGGGCTGTTTTTCAGTCATGTGCGCAACTGAGTGATGCGCTGCCAGACCGGTGGTGGTCGGCGCGGCGGCGTGGCGCGGCGGCGCAGCGCCCCACCAGTGAGCAAGGCTTAGTGATCAGATTCCACAGTGTGCAAGCGAGGAATGCGAATTTGCGGCACAAAAAGCTCTACTTCAAGGGTCATTTGGGTGCTCTATTCTCCTCCCAAGACTTTAGCTCATCTGAAATTGTGTCCCTTTACTTCTCTAAACATTAGCAAGATCTTTCGTTTTATGATGGGTTGGTACAAGAACAGAGGGGTTCTTGTAGTGGAACACAGATTCTGCCTCACAAATTCACTAAATGTATGGAATATAAAGAAATGCTTTCTATTGGTTTAATGAAATAAACAGTACATGAACATGATTAATGACAAAGAAGACTTAATAGAAGGGGGGGTATGAATGGACATTGGACTCTGACAGTTAAATAAAAAGCGCTGAATCATGTAATCATGTAATCTCAGATGATTGTCCTGGAACTAGTTAACCCGACACCGACAGTCTCAGAGTCTTCAAATAAAAGGGTGCCTGCAGTGCCTGCCTATACGACTACTAGTACAGCATCAAAGAGGACTGTCTGCCAAATCAGAGGTCCAGCAAGAGGCAACACTCTAACAAGGAAGGGTTTATATTATGTTTACTATTTTATTCAACATGAACAATACATTTAAAGATGAAGGAACTGGGGGATCGGATTCATGGGGGACTCTGGGACCGGTACAGTGCACTAGCAGCCAGGTAGCACATAACAAAATAAATTGTTTTACAATCAATAAAGAAAATAAATTAAACTATTATATAAATAACACAGAAAACAAATGTCATCATCACAACAGGACAGAGGGCAGTGGGCACCACCAGTTTTGCCATATATTGTAAGCTGATGACATGTTAATACAAGAAAAAATACAAATCTAAACATTTTCATTTAAATGAAGGGATATGTGAATGGCATACATACCAATTGCTGTTCGTTAAAGTTGGAACATTTCAACAGCATAAACAAGTTTCCATTGAAAGCTTCTTTCTAATATGCTTTTGTTTTTAAATGTCAAAGTTCTCTCTGGTGAGCAAAGCATCAATAAGCTCTAAAAGCCACAAAGTGAGAAGCAAGTCAGGCCAAACAAAGTGTCAGCATTGGCAATGGCATTGATGAGAAGTTGACGGTGTCTGTATCTACACTTCAGTGGTGCTACCACTCGCCAATGGCAGTGCACTGCCCGCCGTAGCAGCACTACTGAAACTTGAGTCTTTTGAGCTCCTGTCAGACTCCCCCTGATTCACATGCTTCTCTCTTCTGTCTTTGCCGCTCTTCCAGTGCTGATACACATCATCAAGATTTACTTCATTGTGTAATAGGTAAACCTTTGTTCGCATGAGCATGTCAAGGTGACTTTCTTCCAGTCGATTCCTTGATTTGGTCTTAATGCTGTTCATAAGACTGAACCCTCGCTCACACTCTGCGCTTGAGGCTTGAAATGTGGCGCAGATGTCCATGAGCTGTGCCACTACATTGTACTCCATGGCATGTTGAAGTGTGAAATTCACCATGTCTTGAAAACATTTTAAAGAACCACACTTGTTCCTCTCTGCTACCACGTACTTTAAGGCATTATACTGCGTAACGATGGAATCCACCGCAAGCATGGTAGGGTCTGATTCTAAACAGTCCACCTCCTTACAATCTAAAATGTCTTTGTATTTTTCAACAAGATGCTTAACATTTTCTATTCCAAAGTCAAAGCTGCATTGTTGAGTGGCTAGTGAATCAAAATCAAAACTGGCCCAGTCCTTCAGTTCGTTTTCAGGAAACCTTTTCTCCATATGCTCACACACTAAGCCAATAAAGCTCAGAATAGATACAGGACTGAAGTCCTTTTCATTGTCAGAGTATGTTGAGATCAGATCTCTAACTGTGCTGCTCCAGAACACTTCCTGACCAAGGTACTGTCCCCTGATCTGATTGATCTTGCCGCGTGCAAACTGCATGGCTTCAATTGGGGTAAGACTGTTTTTTTGGAGTAACTTGGACAAGTCCGCTAGATCGCGAAGAATATCATTTAACACTGCCAAAGAAATGTGATAAGTGGGGTCAGACAGTTTCTTGAAACAGTATTTCGCTATAGGATCATTTTCCTCCTTCATTTCCTGATCAAAGTATTTTAGCAACACCTCATAATTGCGCATTAATGCATTCACTGCAAAATGCCTTGATAACCACCTCACTTCATTGAGGGGTCGAAATGACAAAGCATCACATTCAATGATGGATGCCATTTCTTCAAATTTAGATTTTCTCAATGGAGATCTGCAAAACACAGAATAAACAGTCCTTAGCAAGGTTTCTACTTCCCTAATCATTGGCACCTTCTTCCAAGCATCCCCGATGCCCAATTCTTCACGGTGAGCTACACAGTGTTGCTCAATTAAATGTGGAACAGATTGTTTAAGCCTTGTAGCAACACCGTTGTTTTTGCCAAGCATAACGGATGCACCATCTGATGTGAACATCACCATGTTCTGCAGACTCAGACCATTGGCAGAGTAAAATTCAGTAATTGCTGAAGTGACAGCTTCTGCATTGCAAGATGTTAACTTGACAATCCCACCGAACACAGTTTTGTACATTGAATGTGGTGTTGTTGGTGCAAGAGATCTGATTTTAAAGTAAATAACTAGCATTTTGCTGACTGAAATGTCAGTGCTTTCATCAACAATCAGAGTGTGAAATGTAGCATTGCGAACCTCTGCCAAGATTTCTGATTTTATTACGCTGCTGATCGACTCCAGGAATTCAAACGCATAATTTTTACTTCTCCAGCTATCTGGTATTTTGGTGTACTGCGCTATGTGATTGTGGATTTCTTGCACAGATAGCATGGAAGTGTTTAATTTTACAGCTAGCAAAACATTGTGCAGTAGAACTTTCACCTCTTCAGGCTTGGACCGTTGACGCTCAACCATGGCCAATCTATTACCTCTCTCAGTTGACGTTTGTGCCAGCATACTACGCAATCCAAACCCCAGTTTCTCTGCTGAATTCTTGCGCCTGAGAGCCTGTACAGCAGAGCCATGAACTTTTCCAACTAAATGGCGTTTCATGTAGTCCAATTTCCAACCATCGGCCCATTTCTTTCCTGTAGAAAATTCTCCAGTAACTTTAGCTTCCGCACATACTATGCAAATCAGGCCCACATCAGCATTGTACTGAAAAATCTCTCCAAGTCGCACATGTACCTTATCTTGTGATTTCTGGGACTCTGTTTCGACTATTTCCTTTAACCAATCTTCTTTGAAAGCAGCGCAACATTTCTTCTTAGGTGGTGCTGGTGCAGCAGTTGCTGCAGCGCTCCCTTCCCCTTCCTTTGATGAAGAAGACTTGGATCTTCTGAAGTTGAAGAATTTATCCATTATCTGGTTAAAAAAGAAATAGCATTTATTTGCACTGAAACAAAGTACTGTGCTTCTGCTGCCTATGTGCAAGTGGAGAACTCATCACACCCCAGGCCAAGGGCAGATGCTTTTATGCCTGGCTATTCACTTGCATCTTGAATTGTTTACCCACAGGCAGCCACACAAGTACAAGTAGCAAAATGCTTATCTAATATGAGCTACAGAACACTTGATGACTAAATGAGCACCTTACACTAACACCTCTCAGTTGGACTTGACTGACTGCCCATAACAACCTGGTCTAGGGAAGCACTGTGTGGACAAGGCTGGCTAGAACTGCATTACAAGTACAAGTAGCAAAATGCTTATCTAATATGAGCTACAGCACTTGATGACTAAATGAGCACCTTACACCTCTCAGTTGGACTTGACTGACTGCCCATAACAACCTGGTCTAGGGAAGCACTGTGTGGACAAGGCTGGCTAGAACCACTGCCTGTTGCGCTTGAAAATGTCTAATGTTGGTTGTCCTCCCAGACCACCATCAGTCCACCACCACACCCATGTCAAGTGGCCAGGTTGAGAGTCAGCCCTCCCCCTCCCTCACCCCCTGAAATGTTGGGTTATGGTGAGTCGGAGTCTGTTGACATTACCTTTCTGACGTACACTACAGATCATTTGGCAGGCAGGGCACAGACGAAAAACCGTGCTCTCCGCAGCTGCACAGTTAACAAAGGCTCTGCAATTCCTAATGTAAAGGGTTTCATTGTTAGCAACCCCATTCATATGCATGCGTTTTTAGGCAATTGATGGGGTTAGTGTCAGGGCAGGGACTGGGTGGGAGTGATTAGAAGGGTACTAAGGGGCAGGAGACAGCTCATTCTCACAGCACTCCTTTACTCTGTGGTTTCAGATGTGAAGAAGAGAGTTAACTGCTAGTAACATTGAAGCTGCACTAGAATAGTCTCATTATAATGTGTGAAGAAGATGGAGGACCCCACACAAGTAAGTTTGCTCTGACCCCACAATCTATGAAGTTGGCACCTCTCCCACATTTAATGGGTTAGACCTCCTCCCCCCAACATTTTGACTTAGGTACACCCATGCCTCCTTGTAGATCGCTATATGCAATGAAGAGGATATACACAATCGGATAGACACAACAAGTCATGTTGAGATAATAATCAGCAAAGCATAAAGGTGTGGCCAGTGGCCACTGGGCAGCCATTATTCCTCTGTATAGAAACACACAACAGTGGTTCACTAAGGGTGACGGCTGCGAAGAATCTCCTCCAATCACGCAGTAGCGAATTACTTTGTCAATTTTTTTTTTTTACCAATCATCACAGGAGATTTAGAGTAATATAATCGTGTATTCCCTTCCCTATTTTGTTTCCGTGTACATTCGACCTATTACATACACAGTGTCTCAACATTCATGCAAACTTAAAATGTTAGGTGTAGGAAAACATATCCTTGTACAATGGAGGAGAGCGCCTCCCATGGACTATAGATCGATTTACATTTCATTGAAAAAGATACGGCCAGAAGAAGTAGTCTACCCATTACCAGATTATGAGAGTCTATTATTGCCGAATTTTAGGGGAATGAAGGCATTATTCTTGCTCTGTTCTTAATGTCCTCTGTGATGGCCCTGTTGGGCCCAGGGACAGTCAGGGACTAAGACTAACATGGCTGTGCATTGGTGTAAGTCCCATGCCTTTCCCACAACTTGACATAGACACGTTTATCTTGTTGCACCACTCGTATAATGGCATAATAGTGCAACATCCAGCCTACACCATTTTGCATGGCACTTGCCTGGCAAGGCAAGCACTAACGAAAAAGAAAAACTACCTCCATTCCTGTGTCCGAGAATCGTATCTTTCTTTTTTCAACAACATGAAAACTATCTGATGCTGAAGTGCCACTATAATGTAAACACGAATCCAGCTGTGCAGACTGGAGACTTTTCGTCCATTCCGTCCCTCTCCACCCGCTGTGTTTTATTTACCAATCTTAAAACTTGCCCTGAAATGGACAGGGCAAGAGGGGAACATGTGCCATATTAAAACTACGTCTACGTTTATGCATTGAGCAATTGTTCATTCAGTCTGGGCGCTCGGGACTGGGAGTCGGACCTCGGGTATCCTGATTCCATCCTGACCTGCACCCCAGAGACCACGTTACTCCTCTGCCCTCACCTGCACATACATGCAAGACTCGGCGCGCGCACACAATCACACCTTTCTTTGCTAGGCAAATTAGACAAATACTGCAGTGCCAAATGTAAGTACGCAGGAACATAAAATATGACATGTTCTCCTCCAGCAGTGATCACATTGGTCAGGTCACGGTGTACAACGTTTTTTTGTGAAAGTTCACAGAGCTCGCAAGTCGCAAGTTTCTCCCTGCCGTGAAAGAGAACGCCAGCCATGCATGTTTTTACTCGCTTTGACTTCTAGTTTAAAATGGCAAAGAAAAAAAATTCAAGAATCAAAATTTCATGAAAATACAGGACTGGATGACTCCCTGGATTACATGGAGTAAGATGCCAGCTGCCACAGTTAATATTGCTTTATGCACTATGCATTCTTTGGTGACATGCCTGCGCCTTCTTTGGCGACATGCCTGCACCTTCTTTGGTGACACTCTCATGCCTTCTTTGGGGAAACTCCTGTGCCTTCTTTGGGGACACGCCTGCGCCTTCTTTGGGGACACCCTGTGCCTTCTTTGCTGAAGCATGGGCCTATCTTTCTCTTAATTCTGGTGCACGTCCCTTTATGGTGCAGAGATGCTCTAGTCTCGCCCCGTGTTACTTCCTTACTGTCGCAGAAAAAGGGGAAATAAGCAGCCCGTGGCCGTGGGACAGAACGGATGCGGACCGGACAGAGGGAAAGAAAGAACGGGGGACTCACGTGCGTCACAGTAAGTACCCAAAGGGGGAAGCGGCCTGCAGGACAGAACGGAGGCGGACCGGACAGAGGGAAAGAAAGAACGGGGTCACTCACGTCACAGTAAGTACCCGAAGGGGGAAGCGGCCTGCAGGACAGAACGGATGCGGACCGGACAGAGGGAAAGAAAGAACGGGGTCACTCACGTCACAGTAAGTACCCGAAGGGGGAAGCGGCCTGCAGGACAGAACGGAGGCGGACCGGACAGAGGGAAAGAAAGAACGGGGTCACTCACGTCACAGTAAGTACCCGAAGGGGGAAGCGGCCTGCAGGACAGAACGGATGCGGACCGGACAGAGGGAAAGAAAGAACGGGGTCACTCACGTCACAGTAAGTACCCGAAGGGGGAAGCGGCCTGCAGGACAGAACGGAGGCGGACCGGACAGAGGGAAAGAAAGAACAGGGTCACGTGCGCATCCGAAAATTCGTACAATACCGATAAGTAAGGAAGGCCTACATGTTGAATGAAGGCTATGCTGATACATATAACTGCTCCCATGCTTGTAAAGTAGTGACATATGTATGCTAATATGAAGTTGGGTTGGAATAGACTAGTGCTGAGCCTCGGGGTGTCCTGCAGGAGATGGTGGCTTAAAGCGGGCCTATACCGGAGAAGCTGTATGATATGCTGTGTTTTTATAGCATTTATAGTGTGCAATATTTACTGCAAGAGATGTATCTTGGTGCTGGAACTCAGGTGGAGCGGACAATGGGCGAACAGGTTTAGGCAAAGTCGCTTTAGTATAGCCAGGCTTTAGGAGGCGTGCAAATGTGTAGATGCGTTTCAGCCACTCTGGACTCACGTCAGTAAGTACCCGAAGGGGGAAGCGGCCTGCAGGACAGAACGGAGGCGGACCGGACAGAGGGAAAGAAAGAACGGGGTCACTCACGTCACAGTAAGTACCCGAAGGGGGAAGCGGCCTGCAGGACAGAACGGAGGCGGACCGGACAGAGGGAAAGAAAGAACAGGGTGGGTCACGTCAGTAAGTACCCGAAGGGGGAAGCGGCCTGCAGGACAGAACGGAGGCGGACCGGACAGAGGGAAAGAAAGAACAGGGTCACTCACGTCACAGACAGTAAGTACCCAAAGGGGGAAGCGGCCTGCAGGACAGAACGGAGGCGGACAGGGGGAAAGAAAGAACGGAAGGGAAGAAGAAAAACAATATAGCGGTCCTGTGTGGTGGGGGGGGGGGCTGCTCAGTGCTCACTCACCTTTTAAAATCCTTGGCACAGCACTGGCAACAGGATTTTTAATGGTGCCCGACCGTCCCGAATGGAGTGCTGCTCAACTGTCTCTGACACTGGTGGTTTCACGTGCCTTCGCGAATTCTGGAATGTTCCAGTGAGCCCGGGCAAACTCCACCTCCTCAAGCTGCAAACCCCACCTCCTCCAAGCATGGTGAAGCAGCCCAGCCCACGCGGGGCCCAGGCAAACTCCACCTCCCAGGCCCTGGCAAACTCCACCTCCTCCAGCAGGCCCCTTCCTGAAGCCCTAGATACCGAAGCAGACTCATGCCGAGTGCTGAGTGCTGCTGTGCTGACAGGGCCATCCTCCTAGTTCGGCAAGGGCCATCCTCCTAGTTCAGCACATTACCAGCCCAGCCAACGGGTCCCCAAAAAAGAAATTTGTTTTATAAAAAAAAAAAAAAAAAAAAAAAAAAATTATGATTTGCAGCAAAATGAGCATGTGCGCGGTAAAATATGCAATATGCGCGGCTCCCAAATCAAAGCTGCGCGGCCGCACAGGCGCGCACCTTACAGGGAACGTTGCCTGTGTCCATCATTCCCACTCAGGCCTATTCCTCCTTCGAGTGCCCAGTCTGCAGGCTCTCACTCTCTCCTAAATCATCTCTCCTTATGGCCACCTTCTATCAGCCACCAGGACAGTTCACTCTCTTCCGATCGGAATGGGCTGACCTGGCCTCCTCTTTACTTTCCTCCTCCTCTTAACTCCTCCTGCTGGGTGATCTCAACATCCATCTGGACTATCCTGATTCCTCAGGACCCTTCCACAACCTATGCGATTCTCTCTCCCTCTCTATCTTACCCTGGGGCTCCACGCACACAGCGGGCCACACTTTGGATGCTTTCATCTCTAATGACATCCCTCGCTCTATCCCTCTCACTACCTCTCTCTCTTGGACGGACCATTCTCCTCTCTCATCACACTTGAAGCTCTCCTCTCCTCTTGCATCGGCACACCCGGCACAGCCACTCGATCTCAAAGTCACCAGATCAATGAAAAGAGTGACTGCGGGTACCTTTGCGTCCACCTACTCTCTGCCTCCTACTCTTGCGGCTGACTCCCACCCTGACACAGCCATCACTAACTTCAATCTCTCTATCTCTAAAACCCTGGATGCTCTTGCCCCTGTTATGAGGGTCCGAATGAGGCCTTCCAAAAAGTGCAACTTTTGTTACGATTCCGATCTGGCTGCCCTTAAACGGAAGTGTAGGGCAGCTGAGTGTAAATGGAATTCGTCGTGCAGACTCTCTGACAAACTGGCCTGCCAACTCCTTCTAAGGCAATGTCGACTCTGCATCCACACCAAGAAAAGAGTCTTTATTCAAGCCCGCATATCCGCGGCATCAAACAACACAGACAAACTTTTCAAAGTCTGTAAGGAAATGGCCAATCCTGCAGCAGCCTCCTCCTCTGTCACACCCACCTAGGAACTTTGCTCGGCCCTGGCGGCACACGTCACCGCAAAAACCTAAGTCATCCTTTCCTCTCTCTCCTCCACACCACCTCATTCACCAACACCTCTGCAGCCTCCCTTGGCCCCTCCACCACTTCTCCTCTCTTCTCTCACTTCTGTCACACCCAATGAGGTCATCAGACAAGTCCGGTCTATGAAGGCTTCATCCAAACAGGTGGACTCCTGCCCCCTCCAAAACCATTAATGACAACATTGACTCTCTCGCTCCAGCCTTGGCTGATCTCTGCAATCTCTCTTTTGCCACTGGAGTTCTCCCAACTTCTCTTAAGCACCCCCTTGTGCACCCTTTACTTAAAAAACCCTCTGCTGACCCCTCCATTCCAGCAAACTACTGCCCTATCTCTATCACCCCTTTCCTGGGCAAACTCCTGGAGAAGCTGGCTATCAGCTCACCCTCCACACTGAAACTGCTGGTTGCTCCTACGACCATCAGTCTGGTTTTAGAGAATCCAGAGGCATGGAAACTGCTCTTCTGAACACCTGTGAAGACCTGCTCATAAATCTTGACACTAACACTCCCTCTGTCCTCATTCTTCTTGACCTCTCCTCTGCCTTTGACGCTGTAAACCACAACATTCTGATTGCACGTCTGCATGACACCCTGTGAATCACAGGTCAGGCTCTGGCGTGGTTAACCTCCTTCCTTTCCGACCACCCCTCCCAGGGGGAACTTGGGCCCTTTCTCTCTACTATCACTCTTTCAACCTGTGGCGTTGAAAAGACTGGAAGGGGGGTGTCTGTACTTCTGCCCTCTCTATGGTAGAGGAGCGGCACAGAGGGCCCAAGCCAAGAATCTCTATTATTAGTACATGGTCGAGCAATCAAGGCCTAGCTTCTCAGGAGGTGATGCAGGGTGGTTCTTAAGTACAGTGTAGTCCCCAAGCCTCCACAAAGGAATGTCCACACACTGTATTAGTTAAAACACATTTTTTATATAATTAATGTTCAAGATTATGTACAATATCACGATAACTCACTTTGTACTGGGTTATCTATAATGGCAAATATACAGTTCTACGTGGTACCACAATTACTATTAGATCTCTTTAAAGTGCATCAACTGTACGGTTAAATGGCACACTAATCAGTTTGTAACGGAAATCAACAATAGATATAAGAGGAAAGCAGTTGGTTAGAACAATAGGCAGAGTACTGGCCCCAATACCTAGACACCGTTCTGTGTGGAGATCCCCCCACCTGGGCAACCTGTAGAATAAAGATATATCACAAGCCCAGTCCATATATTGTTCACAAGAATCTTTCCAATAGTTCAGCAACCCCAAAGTACCTGGTGTTGTAGAGTTCCTCTTTGGGAAATCGACAGCCCTTCTTGAGTGCACTCCCTTTAAGGCAGGAGCCACGGGTCGTCGAACGTCCGGCGATGAACACAGTGAACTATGGCGGTGAAGTGGCAGCTTTGTTCCTAGCGGTGCTCGTCGACGGGGAAGCGTAAACGTCCTGCAAGGAAGAGGCATGCGGGGCACCTCGATGTCGATAGTTCTGGACCACAAAGAGTTTGAAGAAATGTAGCCCAGCAAGGGCGTCGAGTCGTCGGCATCTCTGTGGTCTTTGGGTGGCGGGAAACCCACCGGCGGATGCTCCTTGGCGCGTCATCGGCCTGGCCTTCTCCAGCGAGACTAAGGCAGCCGGTGGTGCAGGCGAGAGCATCCTTGGATCAAATGAAGTTATTAGGCATTGGGAGCACGGCGGCTCCGGTTGGCGACAGCGGTCATCGACGTGGCAGACAACAGTCCGGGCGCTTCTCTTTGGGATTCCGCGGCAGTCCCCGTCTCCGGTCGGCAGCCTGTCGTAGGTCTGTCTACCAGGGAGCTTTGGCAAAGATCAGCTGGTGCACGATGGTCCCTCGTAGCTCGAGAAGAGTGCGACTTACCAGGTCCTCTCTGGGTCAGTCCTTGGAGACACAGCAAATTTCTGATTGACGAAGAAGAGCAACAGCAATTCTTCTCTTCCAGCAGGGCTTCAGGGTCAAGCTTCAGTTTCACTCCAGTTACTCTTCATAGTTTGGACTTCAGCTTCTGAACACTTACCAGTGGTGAGAGGTCCCCAGATATACTATTCTGTCTCTCAACCACACTTCTGGGTCACACCCAGCAGCCAATCATACAGAAGGGCATTCATGCAGTCAGTCAGCCAATCAGGCATACAGTGTATTCAGGCCATACTCCTCCCTCTGAGGCACTCACAACATGGAATGTGTATTGGGACAAGTACCCAGCCATTGAACACTACACACTGCATTCATACTAGTTTCGGGCAGGGCTGTCTCAGTCAGTGTGTCATACACCAGAAACCAGGCATCCACAACAAGAAGTGCATATTGGTCACACACTCCATTCACCCAGGTCCCACCCACAGGGTGTACCCACAACATACAGTCACTGGGAAGGCTCCAGCCAGTCTGGCCTGGACTTCACAACAACACACCATACATGGAACTTCCACCCAACAGACAGTCAGGGGGAAGGGACAGAGTCAGGGCTTCCCAGGACTTTGGGAAAACAAGGTAACAGGCAATAGAAAGCAAGAGGCCACAGGGGCTATCTTGCTTCCTATCAGGAATCAAGTGATTCCAATGGCAGGGCCTGGATATCCCAAAATGGAGGATACTCAGAGCACCTGTCAAATACAGCAAGGAGCTGCCACCAGGCTATACCCTGCTCTGTGGGCCACACACAGGTGCCCAAAAACATACACTATGGGCACAGGCTTGCACCCCCACCCATGGGTGCCATAAGGGTATCCCATGGGTCTGTACACTAAACCAAAAACAGGAAGAGCTGCACTGCCAGGAGTCCCATATGGACTCCTGGGCAGAAAACAATAAAGAACACAAATGAAAAAGACTACAGGACAAGGACGGGAAGGCCCTGTCCCTCCATTGCATTTCCAGCATCACAGGTGTGCCCCAGGGTTTTAACCTATCCCACTGGTTCTTTAATGTCCATATTGCTGCCCTTGCATGTGTGATTGCCACTTTCATCTCTAACTTCCTTCAAGCTACCCTGAGCCACCTCCTCTACCTCGCTCATATATAACTGTCTGTCCGCAATTCAGTCATGGTGTGCTGCAAACAACTTCTGCCTCAATGGCAGTAAGACTGAGATTGTTCACAATTGGGACTCCTGCTCCCGCTTTCCCACTCTCACTCTGGCCGGCCTGCCTTGGCCCTGCACCCGCACCCACATGCGAGGCAACAAACCTTGGGGTCATCTTTGACTCCACTCTCTCCTTCTCCACTCACATTTTGGACATCCCTAAAAAGTCTAAATACCAGCTACACCGACTCAGAGGTACTCTTCTTTTTCTCACCTTCCCCCAGCGTCTCACTGTCTCCGGAGCCCTTGTTCTCTCAAGGCACTACTGCAACAGCCTCTTTCTCAACCTCCCTGCCTCTGCTCTGCACCCTCTGAAACTCATCCAGAAGAGAACCGCAAGACTTATCCTTGGCCTCAAGCCCAGGGACCGCATCTCTGCAGTGCTGAATTCCCTCCACTGACTCCCTGTGGCTGCAAGGATCAAGTTCAGCACCTCTACATTGTCCACAAAGCTTTCTGAGGCCTGGGACCTACCTATCTGCAACGTTGCCTACCTAAATACTGTACTTCCCGAGCCCTCCGCTCATCTACCGTCCAACTTTCTGCAAATTAACCGGTTCTCCAAGCAGAGATTCAGAGGGAGGTCTTTCTCCCCTGCAGGGGCCTCCGTCTGGAATAGCCTCCGTGCCACACTCCATCTTGAGCCTGATCTCCTTAAGTTCCGGAAACTTCTTAAGACATTCCTCCTCTCCTCTTCCTTCTCTCTCCCTCTACCCTGCTATCCTTTCACTACGCTCTATCCCTCTCTCCCTCCTTTTCTGCGCAGCCTGCTAACTGGCCGCCTGGTCTACCTCACATGTCCCTGGCACCCTCACCAGTCCTCTCGCACTTGCCTCTGGGCCTTGCACTTGCCTCATTGTTACTGCACTTGGTCAATAACCCATGAGAGTGGCATCTCTCTGCATTTACCCCAGCTTTCTGACTGACTGGGAGCACTTTGTCCCCTGCCCCACCAGGCCCCACCACCTGCACTTGTCCCCTCTCCCCTGTCCTGCACCTGCCTGCTCTGAATGACTTGTTTTTTCCCCTTGTTCCCTCCCTCCTTGAGTGCTTTGAAACACTTTCTTTGTGTATAGGCGCTTTACAATAAACAATACCTTAACAATTAACCAAACCTAACTCTTACCCTAATTGTAACCAAAATCTTTACTCTAACTCCTATTTGTACCCTAACCCCTATTCTAACCCTAACCTGGCCAATCACAAGCCCACATCACCACATTAACGTTAGCAATTACCCTAGCAGCACTACATTTTTGACAACTTTTCAGCTGTGTTTTTTGACGTTTAGCTTGGCAACCTTTGCACTGCAGAGGTATTTTCACCACAACTTTTTCACTGACTACAGTTTTTACTGGCAACATTTTTACTGGATACCAGACAGATGGGCATATCTGCAGGTCCAATGTGCTCTGTTTGGAATATTTTTCCTAGAGGTGTTTCATGTCCCTATTGTTTGGCATGACTTTCAGCTGCATTTGTGGAATTTAACATTTTCACCTTTACATGTGCAAGTTCCTTACCAGGGAACTGATTCTCAAGATTTCCTCTTTCATTATGAATCAATATGCACTGTGCATTTTGTGACAGCCACAAATTCTTCAAAGTTTGCATGGGGTACTTCGTGAATTACCATGTGTCCGAAATTTGCATGAGGGTACCGTAGCTGCCGCTTCCTTCTGGTCGACAGAAAACATTATGAATCTTCCTCTTAGTGTGCATTGAGAAAAGTGACCTATAGGTTGTTTTTTAATCTTTTATTTGAAATGCATTCAATGCTGATTAAATGCAAAGTGTAGAAACAGCATCTTCTCTTGTTTATAAATTAGGCCATGAAAGTTGACTCACTTCTGTAGGAAAGTACTCAAGTCAATTACCTCCTCGTCCGTATTCCTTGTCACAGTCCTTACTCTATATCAAGAACTGTGACGAGGAAGACCTGGACTCGGAGTAATGAAGATCACTGGTACGTAATCGGGCCAGTACCTCCACATCATCTTACTTGTCCAGTACTTACTTATGAGGGTAGCACACTCCCTGACAGGAACCACTTTTCTATTTCTTTTCTTTTCGATGCCCAGCTCCTATTCCTGGGATTATGACACTCCCCTCACCCCCAAATGAATTCGTTTTTTAAATTCCTGGCTAAAGACAGGGGCTCTGGTGGGTGGTTGCGCTGCTCACTGGTTGATCCTTTCTGTGCTGGGCTTACAGGGGCACCTTTCTATGCTTCCTCAGGGAAGGCCAGCAGCGGGGCTGGCAGGCCGGATGTAGGGTCAAACTCTCCTATGGTCGCTACGGGGTTAGGAGCGTTGGTTGAGCAGGATGTGGCAGTGTTGGTGTTCTGCTGGGCAGGATGATAGACAGCAGGCTGGCATGCTCTAACTGCAAAGAGCTCTAAGCGGGGAACAGCCTCTGCAGTTTCTCTTCTGCTCAGGCAGTGGAATCGCTGCACCTGGGCAACAAAGGTAAGGAGAGGGGCAGTGTGGATCATGTGTTGGTTGCCTGGAGCCTGTAACGTAAAGGAGGGGCATGCTTGTTGCCATGGGAACCCGCTGGGAGAAATGTAAACAGAAGGCAGGACCGGCACATATGAGGACTACAGGACGCTCTGGTCTATGATATTTGGTTGCTAGCACAATGAGCTCCAAAAGTAAACAAAAGAGGAAGCATCTTGAGGAGACTTCCTTTTCCAGTTGAACATCTCCACAAAGAATGCAACACAAAAAGAAAAGAGTGGCCAGGTCTATATCTGAAAAGAGGATTGGGCTCATTTTCAAGAAAGCCGTATAGGAGGAAAAAAAGAAACTGGCTAAAATGGGTTTTTTGCCCTCATCTGCGTCTTTGTCCTTATCTTCCTCATCCTCCTCTGAGGTCTCGGACCAGGAGGAGGAGGATCCAAAAGAGAAGTATTTGGTCAAGGAATCAATGGCTAGGGTGCTCTTGTAATTGGCAGAGGGCGTGGGCCTCCAGGGGCAAGAGCCAGTTGCTGGAGGAGAGCGACAGGGCTGGCCTCCTCCTCTGCAATTTAAACACACATTGAAAACCAGCCTTCTTCTGTTACAGGATGTGAAGGAGGACGTTTTAAGGGAATGGAATGACTCAGAGAGTCTGCGTCCCTATGTTTATGACCTAGATTTTCCACTTAGGTGGCAGCAAAGACTCTTCCACAATTGGTGGTGGTGAATAACATAACACCCAGCCTGGTGGGGAGATATTCTATTGCTCCAGAAGAGGCAATAAGACTGTGGATATGAAGGTGGATTCCAGTCTCAGGAAGGTCTACGTTGGCTCCCATCTCACACTTCGTACAGCAATCTATGCTTCATATATGGCTGAAACCACCATAGGGTCCATAAGAACATTGGCCCACACACTCAAGGAAGGGGCAGAGTATGCTCCAGTTTTACAGGTTTTAAAGAAAATCCTTTCAGACTTAGCCTATGATGAGGTTAAAACGGCTGTTATTACCATGGGTGCAGGCATTTCGGGGAGATTGTATGTGCATGTGAGTGATTGTCACACTGAGTCCCCTTAAAAGGCCACTGCAGCGAAGATACCATTTGAAGGGAGTATCTTGTTCAGGGATGATTTGGAGGACAAAGTCCATAAAGTCTTCAAGGCTGATAAGCATGCCAACAAACTATGCAGAAAGCAGTCGAGAAAATCCAGACATTCTGGGGAGAGCGTGAAAAAGTATGGCAAGACCCAGCAACCTAATAAGGGATTCCAGAAGGGCTGGGGGAGGGGTGACAAAGCATCAGACCCAGAGAAAGATAGGAAAAGCACCATCTCAGTGCACACCCAGAAGTCCTTACAGTCTGGCCGGTGGGGCAATACTCCAATTTCTCTCCGAAGCCTGTTAGGCCCTGTCCACAGATGCTTGGGTGAACTGGGTAGGGAGGAACAGTTACAAATAGAGTTTATATCCCTTCCTACCAGGACGGAGGCGATCTACACTCCATTACCCAGGGAAACGTCCAAACGAGAAGCTATGATGAACAACCAAGAGGCGTTACTGGACAAGAAGGTGATCCAGAGTGTTCCAAAATCCCTGAAAGAGATAGGGATTTATTCCATTGTGTTTCTGGTATCGAAGCCACCAAGGAAGTAAAGACTTCTGGATCTGAAAAGGATGAATCTGCATATGGCCAACCAGGCGTTCAAGTAATTTCTGTGTTATGGAATGAAGACTTCCCGGCCTACCAGGGCTTGCAGGTTGTAGACTATCATGTGCCAGTATGCAAGGCTTATCAGACATTTCTGAGGTTTGCAGTGGCCAGCCAGCACTATCAATCCCAGGCTCTTCCGCTGTGGGACAAAGCGGCCCCAAGGATTTTCACAAAAGATATTGGGTTCGGTGGTGAAACCTCACTCTTAAGGGATACAGACCTCACCTGAGCAACTGAGGCGTGGTTTTAGGAGGGCATGCAGCGGTATGTGGCCACTATACGCAGTGCATTGGAGAGCATGGGGTTCATTCTGAATGAAGCAAAGTCCCTTCTACATACTTTATCCATCACAGAACCTCAAATGTATTGGGGTTCAGTTTTGGACAGCCAAGGTAAGAGTGCTGTTACTGGAAGAGAGAGCTATCAGACTGCAGTGTCTGATGCAGTCCTTGATGGGTCTTCAGCAGGCCACATCAATATTTGTTTTGCATATCCAGGGTAATATGGTTTCATGGGTGTTCTTAGTGTTCTGGGCCAGGCTGCAGATGAGGCCCATGCTCTCACATTTGCACAAGCACGAGGTTTTGAAGACTGGTTCTGGGGGCCCTAAAGGATCAGCTCTAGCAGTGGTTGGAACCCAAAAATCTCCTGAAAGGGTTTCCTCTTTGTCAAACTTGTCTGACTAGAGTTACCACAGACTAAAGGAAACTGAGCTGGGGGGCTACTGTGGGGAACCTCATGCATCAGGAAAAGTGGGATGCTTAAGAGGCAGCCCACTGCTCCAACTGGAGGGAGCTGGAAGTAGCAAGTAGGATCCTGCAGGTGTTTGGATCAGTTCTCCAGGGGAAGGCTGCAGTTCTCAGAACAGACAATACTTTATCCATGGCATATATAAACTGCCAGGGTGTAACAGGTAAAGAGGTTTGGAGAAATTGGCAAACTCCCTAGGGGAATGGGTGGGGAAGCATCTTTGAAAGTTGGACACAAAAGGGAGAAGAGAACTGGGTGGTGGACCGGTTGAGCAGGGTTTTTCTGTTCACTTCTTGGGAATCCAGGCATTGGACCTGTTTTCTGCTTCCATCAATACAAAGGTGGAGAGGTTGTGCTCCAGGTTCCCTTGTCAGGGAGCATACGGGATAGATGTTATGAACACTCCTTGGCTGTAGGGGCTTTTATACGCATTCTCTCCTCTCTCATTAACTAGGAACATTGTGGTGAAGATCAGAGACTCACCGGTAGAGGTGATTCTCTTGGTACCCTTTTGGCTGAGGAGATTGTAGTTCCCTTTGGAAATAGAGCTGGCTGTTGCTCCAGTGTTTCGGCTTCCATTATGTACTTGATTCTGGACTTGGGAGAGGTGGTGGATGTTGTGAGTACACCTGGACTCCGGACGTGCCAGGGCAGTCACGTGTGTGAGTGCTCATGCTGACAGCATGCCACCTAGGGATGGGTGCTGTGTCACAAGGGTCTTTTCAAGAAAAGTGCTGGACGACTTCCCACTCGGCAGTTATTCACTGCTCATCAACCTGGTCTGCAATGTGTGTGTTGGGTGTCCATTGCATGCTGCATACTGGGCTCTGGAAGTACCGGAGCCAATAACAAATGGCAACGAGGTGGTGGTACCTCATGCGTTGCTGCCAGCATCCACGGCATGCGCATTGTGAACTCCCTTCTGGGGGGAGTCGGGTCACTATGTGGTGCTGCCCACAGCTGAGCATGTGGACGGTTCCTCCGCTGCCTTACAGTCCCGCCTATGCGAGAAGGACTTTGGCGCAGCCTGTGCCACAAACGCTGGTCAAGTGGGTCCCACCTGGGGGAGCCTGATGTTGGCGCAGCCCAGGCCGCAGCCTTGGACATTCTCCCACCTGGGGGAACCGGCCATTGGTGTAGCTTAGAACAGCAGCATTGTTGGGGAAAGCTCCTGCCTGCAGGGGAGGAGAAGTGGCGTGGGCCACACCACCACCTAATCAAGTATGCAGCTCCAGCCTGGGGGGGGGAGACCGACGACTACTCCATAAGTATTCAGCGCCTGTCTGGGGTAGAAAGAGCCCTGTGCTGCGGCCCAACTGCTAACTCTACTTCAAATCATTAGACCCCTCCTGGGGGGGAGCCTGATGTGGCAGCCTGCCTCACACTCCTGACTGGGTGAGCTATGGGCAGTTTCCTGGGAAAGTAATACGATAACCTCCCACCCACCACAATTACATCCTGCCTGGGGATTGGCCAACAAATTCTGCCTGGGTGACAGATCAGGTGGCATGGGTACGAGGCTGCCATACCATTGGCCAATTAACTCATGGCTGGGGAAAGAGCATGTGGTGTGCCCCATGCCACTGCCATTTTAGGTGCCAGCTACTCCTGTCTGAGAGAGAGATCATGGGGTGCTGACTCTGCAACACCATATCCCAACCCTGACGTCAACCCCAGATCGTGGCCCTTGCCACTGAGTGTGCTCGTGAGGCCATGCCGGAAAACCACCCCAGTGCAACCCCAGCTATATGAAGATGGATCAAGACTCCAGGTTCAGTGGGAACAGGGGTGTGGGTGACGTCCGAAGAGCCATGTTCACCACACCAGGGCCAAACACCAGCCAAATGTCACACTGTGATCTGGTAGGGGCTTCACAGTTTCATAGCAACCCGGTCCTTGAGTTTGCCAACGAGCGTACTCCAGCATCACTAGGTCCAGCCTGGACCCACTGGCCTGAGAGACTAAA
Organism: Ambystoma mexicanum; assembly: GCF_040938575.1. Taxonomy (NCBI): domain Eukaryota; kingdom Metazoa; phylum Chordata; class Amphibia; order Caudata; family Ambystomatidae; genus Ambystoma; species Ambystoma mexicanum. Next base: position 1,199,216,155 of record NC_090925.1, read on the forward strand.
AATGTTTTTCGAGGCGGTGGAGGTAACAGAAGACTTTGCTGTTGTTTTATGTGGGGACTTGTGTCCACAAACTGTATAAAACCCTTTCCCCAGGGGATGCTGGGAGAGTGCTCATGGAGTATTTCACCCCCATGTTGAATGTGGACTAAGAAGGATTTCAACTTTGGCAGGCGGCCCAGGGGTCGGATGAGAGCATCAATGGGTTTGTCACAGCATCAGCTCGTAGCAACGTGTGCTTTGCCTGATGAGGAGCTAGAGCTCCAGGGCCAGGTGATACAGTGGTGTCAATCGAACAAACTGCGCAAGCACATTCTAAAAGAGCCTGGGATCCCACTGAAGATCTTGGAACTGGGACCGGCTCATGAGCTTGCGAAGGCGAAATCAGCGCACATGGACGGGGCGGCAAGAATTGCAAGTGGAAGAGGTGCAGGCTATACGCACACAGAGCAAGAGAAGATCTGATGGGAAGAAAGAGGAAGGCAGAGCGTCACAGAGGTCGGCAAAGAAAGAAGGGCCCAGCCGTCAGTGTGACCAGTGTGAAGGGATGTTGCCACACACAGGAGGATGTCCAGCCTCGGAAAGGCATTGCGGGAGGTGCCACTGTATGGGGCACTTCCCCGTGAGATGCAGGCCTCAGTGGCGGTGACAGAGGAGGCACAATCACAAGGTCAGTGAGGAAGAAGAACAATGGCGCTCCCGTGAAGATAGCAATGCTCAGAGAAAAAATTTGAGCCCCTGCAGCATATTGACCTATTATTGACCTATTATTTTTGGCTCTTAAGGCAGTGTTCTTAATTGATATGACCTCAGCTAGGAGATTGGGAGAAATTGGGGTTTTCTTGTGTAAGACCCCTCACTTGGGGATATGTGCGGATGCACTATATATGAGGTGTGGCCAGGCTTTTCGTCCAATTGTGGTCTCAAAATTTCATTTGTCGCAAGAGATTGTCCTTCCCTACTTCTTGCGGGACCCTGGGTCTCCAGAGGAAATATAGTGGGATACTCTGGATGTAAGATGGACCGTTCTCATGTATTTGGACAAAACTGCCTCCATGGGCAAGTCACATAGCCTCTTCATCACCTTTAGGGGTGCAAATCCGAATAGGGGGGCTTCTGTTCCTTCTGGCAGTAGCTATGTTAGGGATTTGAATAAAAGAGTGGTCCTGCCTGCCCCTTCCTAGGAGGGTCAGGGACGTTCTATCAGGGGAATGTCGCTGAAGCCCAAGGGGCAGATTTGCAGGACATTTGTAGGGCTTCTACCTGGGCAGATCCCAACACTTTCCGAGACATTATTGTCTGAATTTACACTCGGAAAGGCCATCCTCATTTAGTAGGTGTGTTCTCAGTGCGGGCACTTTGTAAACTGACTTCTGTGTGCTTAGTATACTTTTGGTCAGAGTCAGATTTCTCATCCCATTCCAAGGGGGTTTTGGTTTATCTCAAAAATAAATATTAGACAAGGAAGGGGGACATGAAAGTAATAATCCAATTACTTCTTCATTACTCCTGGTCTGCTCTTCCTCATCTCAGTACTTACAACCCTCACCTTCTTCTTCCCCCTTCCTGTATGGGATAGAATGGGCCTTGCATCTGTTATATCCGCCCCCCGCCCCACTACGCGGTGACGTAGGGCGTCTGAATAAAAGCCCCACCCCCGCGCGAGGGAGGCAGTTCCGGGCACAGACTCCAGCAGCGTGTGTCGTGTCTTTCTTTCGCTCCGGCTGGAGCTGCGTCACTGAGGCCTACCTCTGAGGCCTACCACGTTCTGCCTCCATGCGGGGCCGGAACATAACACTGGCGACGAGGGAAACGGGACCCAGCACGAGCGCTCGGCGCCCGACCATCTCATTCCTCCTGCATCGCACGACCGACGACCTTTCCAGCGAGCCGATGGGACCGCTCTTCGACACGTGGGCCTACCGCACACGCAAAGCGCACGTGCGGTCACGGCTGTAGACAGTGGAGGAGAGGCAGCGGCCCTATCCGCCAACGGGTTCATAGGGTGGCCTCAACAGGAACCGTCAGGGGACGACGTCACACGACATGGCGACCGGCACGTCCACCCCCGGGCCTAGCACGCCGTCCAGAATCGCGGCGAATCTGCCGATCTCGCCACCCCCAGCTCGCCCACAGAGCAACTCGACCACGATGATTCAACCTTTCGATCCCTTCATGGATCCATCCTCGGTTGGTTCCTGCTGGCAGCTATGGCTCCAATAATTTGAGATGGCTATGGAGTGCAAGGACGTAACCTCGTCTAGGAAGATGAGATCGCACCTACTCTTGAACTTAGGGGATGAGGTGCTACGCATTTTCAACACGCTAACCATCGCGGATGGCCTGGACATCTACCAGCGATCGAAGGACGCGTTGACGGCTCATTTTCTCCCGCAACTAAATCCCGATTATGAGACATTCATATTCTGCACCACGTTTCAGGTGGAAGAGGAGACCTTGGATGCCTTTCACACCCGCTCAGGAAGCTAGCAATGTCATGTGAGTTCACGGATGTCGAGCAAGAGATCGGGAGACAAATCATCAATGGCATCCATTCCGAGAAACTACGGAGGTTGGTGCTGGGTGAGGGGGCATCTCTTTGACGCGCATTCTGGAGCTGGGCCGTCAGAGGGAGCGAGCGCATGCCAGGGCCGCTAACATGGGTTTGACTCTGCACAAATTACAGCCGGCCCTCGCGTCATCCATGGTGGCCCAGGTCACGAACAGACAATCTACAAGGGATAAATACGGTGGTAACTACACACCGCCCAGATGGCAGCCACGGATCCCAGAGCCCACAGAGTGTGGATGGTGTGGTGGACCGCATCACAGACGGCGGAATTGCCCGGCACAAGGCACAATGTGCGGGGCATGTGGCAGAAAGGACCACTATGCAAAGGTGTGCCGTTCCTCAGGCGCTCCATTACCGCCTCCACCGAACCCTCAGGAGAGGAGTGGCACAAAGAAGAAGAAACAGGGAGTCACCAGGCGCGTCGAAGTGAACAACTCGTCGACTGAGGAAGACGGAGATGACATCACAGGAACTCCACTAGACCCTGGCAGAGAGCAGCGGACCAAAGGAAGAAAAGTCTACCTAGTGTCAGCCCTGGATCGAGGACGCGGCACGTAGAAGAAAGGGCTCCAGAGGCGAAAATGTCAGGTCACCCTCCAAAACCAGCAGATATGGATGACCATTGACACGGGAGCCTCGGTGAATGTCATGCCTACGTCCACGTTCAAGACATTGCAGCCGCAACCATCCCTCAAAAACACTGACACTCTCCTGTTCGCATATGGCTGCAAGAAGCCGCTACCGGTAGTTGGCAGATTCCGCACGACCCTCAGCCACGGTGAGAACAAGCTACCGTCAAAAGTCTACGTAGTGAACGCCGGGATCGAATGCCTCCTGAGCGGTGATGCGGCAGAGGACTTAGGGCTCGTACAGTTTGTTAATCAAATCGGGGAAGCCCAAGAGGTCGAGAAACTCCTGGCGCAACATCCGAACCTCCTGAACGGGATTGGGTGCCTGAAGGGAAAGACAATTAAACTCCACATTGATAAGTCTGTTCAGCCAAGGGCCGTCAGACATCGGAGGACCCCATTTCACGTGCACGAGCAGGTGGAGATTGAACTAAAAGCGTTGGAAGAAGCAGGCATCATCGAGGAGGTGACGGGGCCGACACCATGGGTGTCCCCGATGGTGGTCACCCGAAAACCCAAACAACCGGGGAAGGTCCGCATTTGCATAGATATGCGCCTCTCGAACACTGCCATCAAGAGGGAGCGCCATATCACACCAACCCTCGACGAGATTGTGGCTGATCTCACGGGATCCAGAATCTTCTCAAAAGTTGATCTGAAAGCAGGGTACCATCAGCTGAAGCTACACAAAGACTCTCGGTACATAACGACTTTTTCTACACACTTGGGTCTGCGAAGATACAAGCGCCTAAGCTTCGGCATATCTTCGGCAGCTGAAGTCTTCCAACAGACCATCCAAGAGGTCATCCGGGACATCCCAGGTGTCCTCAATGTCAGTGATGACATCCTGATCCACGCCCAGGACAAAGGAGAACACTTGTGAAGGCTAGAGATGCTGCTGGACCGTTTGGAGGCTGCGGGCCTAACCATCCACAAGGAAAAATGCGAGTTTTTCAAGACGATATATCTTTTTTTGGCTACAAGTTCAGAAGCTCTGGCATCTTGCCGGACCCCCAGAAGGTCACTGACATACAGGCCGCAAGTCCGCCCAAGACACCCTCTGACGTCCGCAGTTTTCTGGGGATGGCCACGTACTGTGGAAGATTCATCCGAAACCTGGCCACATTGTCGGAACCCCTTCGTGAACTCACAAAGCTCAACGCGAAGTGGGAGTGGGGAAAAGCTTGCCAAGATGCCTTCGAGAGCATAAAAGAGTTGCTGTCCGCAGAGACGAGAATGGGGAACTATGACACTGCTCTTCCGACGGAACTCTACGTGGACGCCAGCCCTGTCGGCCTGGGGGCCATCCTCATGCAGGTTACCAACAAAGGCGAGAAGAGACCCATCGCCTATGCGTCGCGTGCTCTCACAGCGACGGAGCAGAGGTACTCTCACATCGAGAAAGAGGCGATCGCCGTACTGTGGGGTGCCGCCACTTCCACCTGTATCTGTATGGCCGCAAGTTCACAGCGATTACGGACCACAAGCCCCTCCTCCCCATCTTCATGGGCACTTCCTCGCACCCACCGGCCAGAATAGCCAAATGGCTGCTACACCTTCAGCAGTACAATTTTGAGCTCCTTTATGAACCGGGATGTGGCAACCCAGCAGACTTCCTCTCCAGGCACCCGAGAGAGGCAACGCCACGGGAAGTCCAGGTGGCCGAAGAGACCGAAGAACACATCTGCCAGGTGGTGCGGGCAATGAGGCCGAAGGCGGTCAGCATTGAGGATATCGCGGAGGAAACATGCAGTGACCCCTGCTGCGATCTGGTGAAAGATGCCATCATTTCGGGCGACTGGAGGTCATTTATGAAAAACACGCACAACAGGACGGAGGAGGCAAAGGCGTTCCTCACAGGAACATTCACCGTCCGCCAAGACTTGTCGATAACAGACCAGGGGCTGCTGCTCCGCGGAAATCGCATCATCATTCCGCCAGGCCTGCACGACCGGATAGTGGCACTCGCCCATGAGGGCCACCAAGGGATGGCTCGAACGAAGGCGCGCATTCGACACCGAGTGTGGTTCCCTCGCATTGACGAAAAAGTGGAAAAACTTGTCAACACCTGCCTGCCGTGCCTCATAACCGGAGCCCCACCAGATCCGGAACCCATCTTATCGGCGGAAAGAGGCTCTGGCAGGTGGGACACAATAAGCATTGACTTCTGCAAACTACGAGAGGGCCTGTACCTCCTGGTGGCAATCGATGACCACTCCCGATACCCCGAGGTCGAGGTGGTTGAGTCCACGGCAGCGGAAGTGGTCATCCCGGCCATTGAGAAGATGTTCGCGACTCCCAGCCACGATCAAAAGTGACAATGGAGCACCCTTCCAAGGGGTGGAGTTCAAACAGCACTTGCAAGATCTGAACATCCGGTATCACCACATCATGCTCAGGTGGCCCCAGGCTAACGGTGATGTAGAACGATTCATGAGAACACTTAACACTTAAGTGTTGAGGCTGTCTAAGGCAAATGCCAGCCCGTGGAAGGTTGACCTCTATCGATTCCTGAGGAACTACAGGGTCACCCCGCACTGCACAACAGGCGTTCCCCCAGCGGATCTCATGTTCGGTACCGTCATCAGGTCGTCCATCCCACATCATCCCAGCAGAGGACCGGACGAGCTGGACGAGAGGCGCACTGACAGAAGACGCAGGGACGCCAACACCAACATGAGTGCCAAGAGGAGGTCGCGACCATACGACCACCAGGTTACGGAACCTGACGAAGTCCAAAATGGATTCCCGCTACGAGACTCTCCCATGGACTGTCCGTGAGACACGAGGGACCATGATAACTGCACAAAGGGGGCATCGTCAGGTGACGCGCAACGCGTCATGGTTCAAGGCGGTGCCGCACAACCTCTGGACTGATGGGGACTGTCCCCAAGAAGATGAGGAGTCACCGCGGATCGAGGACGGACCCGAGGATCACCAAGGCGAAGAAAATGCAGATGACAGAACGTAGGAGCAGGGGAGCGGACAGGACCTGGGTGAGCCGGAGGCGGAAGGTGAGAGATCCAATGAGACTGTAGAAACCACCTCACAGGGTGGAAGATATGGCCTGAGGGCTGCCACTCAGCCGCCATCTTGGCTCAAGGACTATGTGTGGTAGTGTGGCCTCTGAACGCTGTAAATGGGAGTTTGCGTTTGTATTTTGTTATGCTTATGAGTAGAAGCCCACTCGTGTGGGTGTGTTCCATTGTTGTGTTTTGTTTATAATAAAGGAAGAATGTTATATCCGCCCTCCGCCCCGCTACGCGGTGACGTAGGGTGTCTGAATAAAAGCCCCACCCCCGCGCGAGGGAGGCAGTTCCGGGCACAGACTCCAGCAACGTGTGTCGTGTCTTTCTTTCGCTCCAGCTGCGTCACTGAGGCCTACCTCTGAGGCCTACCACGTTCTGCCTCCGTGCGGGGCCGGAACATAACAGCATCTTAGTTGGAAATATGAAGAGACAAATGCATGCTGGAGTGGGGGTCGTGGGGTGGTGGGAGCTGTTGTTATACTCACAGGAATAGGGGAGGGGCGTGGGAAAGAAAAGAAATAGAAAAGGCTTTTTTGTCAGGCAGGATGCTACCCTCAAAACTAAATACTGAGACGAGAATGAGCAGGACTATGAGTAAAGAAGATTACCGGTAAGTAATGGGATCATTCGCGTGAATTATACACCCACCCACTACTAAACACACACTGCAACACCGCTTTCCCTGGTGTAAATGGCAGATTAAGTCGTCTTCAGTTCCTTCACGACAAACACTGCACACCAGCAGCCGGCTGTATTCTGAAAAAGGGTGGGGTCATTCGGAGCTCATCCCCAGAGAACCAGACACTTCACAGGCTGAGGTGCACCTTGGCTGACGTGGGAAGGAAGTAGGCAGGCCCCCCCTGGAGCGGCTGCCGGGACGTTTACTGCCAGGGGGCAAATTGACTCAACCAACAATTGGTTTACAGGCATATTGTCTCGTGTAGGTGTCGATAAGGGCAACTGGCTTCTGTCAAAGAAAACAACCATTGTTCTGAGTTAGAGCAGCGTTGGAAGGGCAAATATATAATGGAAGAAACCTTGCAGTAAGGACGTTTTTCTTTCAATGTGTAATTAGCTATACGGTTGTCGGAATTAATGGAGTCAATTTCCTAAAAAAATATAAAAGCCTACCGTGCCCTCGTCTGTACATACATTAATTATCACGGACTCACAGCGAAGTTTGAGGACAATGACGAATTCAGGATTTAACTATGCCGACGATATTTCGCAGGGGATTGATTACACGTGGTTTTGTGTGAAGCATTGTCAACATACTGTTTGAGACTGGCGCGGGCTCTCTTGTGATTTTATATTTTGTAGCTGTTAGTTTATAGGGGTCTCTATTTTCGGTTAGCGAAAGATTTATTATGTTTTTATATTCTGGGCCTTCCGCCCAGGTACACAAAAACGCCATTTGAATCACTGTATTATAATTCATTGTTGTGAATATCATGAAGAAAATAGTGTGGAGGTTGAGGATCGAACTAGGAGACACACCCTTCAACGTGGTTAATTATTTCAACGATTTACATAATGGTTGAAAGCCTCATTTTGTTGCGATCGATTTCGAGTGTACGTGACACGCTAGCGAGTTTTGGATCCACGTGCACACGGTTTACTAAATTACATTTCGTTTCTGTTTCAAAGCGATATGCGTGAATGACGTGTGTCATAAAGTCACATGCTCTGTGCACCACCTTCTGGTCAAAGCTGTGAACGTCACTTTTTCTCGCGCACACACGAGACGTCGCTGCAGGAGAAGCGTCCTGCAAAAAAGCTGTTTTTATACATTTGTGTGCCGGATTAGCGGACGCCTGTGTCAGCCAGGGGCCAAATGTAATCACTGCCAAGAATAACACAGGCGAGAAGTACATTTGCTGCGTTTCCCATTGCCACTCCGGGTGGCAAATTCAGCTCTCCAGGCCAAATCCTGCTAGTCCTTTCTCTTCACAATAAAAATAATCAGGCCAATAGGAAGGGGCAGCTCCAACCTTTTTACTGGGTCATTTTTTACCTTCACTGAGGCACTTTTAAACCTTCAGTTGTAACCTACTTGTCTGAAAGAAACCACGTCACAGATGCAAGGCAAGTTGGTGTTTCTAACTTAGCTTTACAAAAATGGTGAAGTACAGAACTTATTATTTTTTTTTTTTTACAAAGTCTGTACTCATTTTCAAACCCTTTTCTTTCATTCCCCTTATAAATGTTTAGCTTTGCACATTCAGACAATGCTCTCATATGTACCCCAGTCAAATAGAGCTCTTGGTGGGGTGGGGTGGGGTGGGGTTCGGTCTTTTTGCAGGTGGAGCGAATCTTTGAAAGTGACGGAAAACACAGTTTCTACCATTTTCACGCATTCCACTTATTTCTGTGCATGTTTAAGTAGGAGTTGTGAAGCGGGCCTCACAACAAGAGTGCTCTTCCAATTCCTTCTTCGACTTGCAAATGCTGGCGCATTACCGCCAGGATGGATTTTCATGCTTGCATTAATGCAATACATTCCTGTTTAATTTGCATGGAATGCCACCTGTTAAAAGCAAGCTGTTTCCATCGGAATCCAAGTCTGCTTTGCGATGGATTTTACACTTTTCCAGGACTGGGTACCAAAGCCATGCTGCTTATTGCAGTCTTGTTTACAAGACCAGAGTGCTGCCCCTGAGGTATCCTCCCCAGTCTTGAAAAGAGACTTTGGCAAGTTCATTAACTTGAGCTGTAAGAGCAAATCCTCATCCAAAATAAACCCTTCACTCCTTACCTTTCAGGCATAACATGACAATGCCAAAAAGAATAGGTGGGGTGCGGCACAAGCCGAATATGACGGGCCTAATCACATGACTTCTGTTTTAGCCCGGTTAAGCTGGAGGCCTTTAAGCATCATCCATTGGCAAACCTTTCCCAGACATTTGTCCAGAAAAGATACGTTTTCAGGAGGATAAACTGCTTTGACATATATCTGGGTATCATCTGCGTACAAATGGAATGTAAACTTATAAGTACAGAGTATAGCCATCAGTGGTTGGAGATATATATTTAATAATAACTGAACCCAAGGGGGAACCCACAACTCACTCAGATCGGGTTGGATATGTATGGTCCCATCTTCACCAGTTGGTATCTTTCTGCAAGAAAGCTCCTAAACCATATTAAGGTCGAATCTGTTAGTCCCATTAAACATTCTTTAAACGGGAGAGAAGGATCCCATGGGGCACAGTGTCGAATGCTGCCAAAAGATCGAGTGAGGCCAATAATGTCATTTGCCCCTTATCAGCCTCGTCCAAGATGTTTTGTCATCCATGCCAAACACAGACTCGGTGCCAAAGGGCGAAAACCTGATTGCTATGCAGCCAGAATACTGTCTTGGTCGACAAATGATTGAAAGCTGTATCGTGACCATTTTTTCCACCACCTTGGCTAACCAAGGTGCATTGGTAATGGGTCAAAAAGTACTTGCTTGAGAGTAAAGACAACTGAAGTGGGAGAATGGAACAAAAGGCTCCCACCAATCCCCTCTCGCCCCTGGCCTAGAGGATCACGGCTCAGGCACCCGCCACGAGAGGAGTTTGCCCATCTACCAGACGACCAAATACCCTGGTACAGGAACATACGGATGTGCCCACCCGCCTGCCCAGCAGCCTGCCCTGCCCATGCCGACACCTGCGGCATGGATGAACTCGACTAAACCAACACATCGTTAGAGATGCCATGACGACCTAGCCAACGGTCAGCACACCTGTACAAACATGCACACTGGACACTCCCACACCAATCCACACGAAGAACATACTCAGTGCTATGACGTAGGTGACGGACACACCCACGGACGTGCATCTTTAATATTTTTTACATAGGCTTTTCAAAATGCAGAAACGCAAGACGCACAATGAACTCATCTAAAAAGCTTGCTCACGCTTCTCCTAAACCCAGGCGCCATAATGAGAAATATACAATATGATACCATAACCTAAAGCGCCTGTGCACCAAACGGCTCCACCTATACACCAGACCCAAGTAGGCCGCAAGCAAGAGCTTCCATGAACATTAAATGAACAAGAGTTCGGTTGCTGACCCTGCAGAATGAGCCCGCCGAAAGCAGACAGCCAAGGGCACAATGTTGCAAACTCGCATGCCGCAAGCCAACGCCAAGGTCACACCTGCAAATTAAACCAGGCACACAGTGGAAAAAACAATATTAATTGTGCAGAATTCTGCCTCAACCATGGTCCCACCTCACGTGACCAAGCCGAACCTGACAGGGTGCCAAGCCCAGGAGGAGGGAGGCGCCTGGATCCCTCGTTTCAAGACACAGGCAGATACAATTAAGCGACCCAATGAACATCTGCGGCGGTGGGAGTAGTCGGCCTTCCAGCATATGAATAAATCCTCACATTGTCTGCACATACCCATAGTGAAACATTGTTGCAAATGACAGGTGCACCGCGAGCTGGGAACAGCGATGGTCCCAGACTGGGAGGCTCGCGAGTGGACCAATCAGAACATGGGGCTCTTATCACTGACGCCATTAACATTGACCAATCCTCAGGGGTCTTCATGTAACAATTTTCATGTATCAAATTGAAGGGACAACCCAAGCATACCACCTGACTAACCCTTGACCACTAATAATACTATCTATACGTATGCTATACTAACCCTACCACTCAAGCAACCAATCCAGAGTGGCGATAGGTTTTTTGCTAACTTTCCAAGGTGACGCAAGTAGCGCGTCATACTAAGGTAAAAAGGGCCTGCAAGCCCCACGATTAGGAGTGTGTGTCAGGACGGACGCGTACGATCCTTGACCCATCCCTGCCGTTTTGTCTAATAAACAGCAGAACCACCTTGCTTCTTGCGTGTGTCTCATACTCTGTTGGTTTTGGGATATACGGGAGGAGTTGGGGCCTCCCTGCCCGGAGGTCCGCGGACGGCCCAGCCGACCCCGGGAGAATTTCCCCCCCGACAAGTTGGAGGCACTGCTGAGATCTGTTTAAGATCTGCTTTTATATTATTTTTCCAAGTGCTCCCGTTGCGAGGAGGCCCGGCGGCGCGGCCCCCTCTGCCGCTGCCCCCTTTTGAGGACTACAGGACCATCGCGGAACTGCGAGACGACCGGACAGCGCAATCCGGATATTGGCCTTCGGGAGCCGGTTGAGAAGTATCCCGCCCGCGGTTGGCGAGTGTCCAGACGTGGTCCAGACGAGGGGAGGTGGCGAGCCGCTTGGAGGGGTGCACGCAGTCGAGCGGCCCCGCATCAGGAGAACTTGGGGAGTATGCCACGCCCAACAAGCAACGTGAAATTGTGAAGGAGGGGGGAGGAATTAAATACGGGAGGTGGGAGGTGTTGCACAGGTGCGCGGCGAAGGTTTGACAATTTAGTGTTGGCCATGAAATGAATGGTAGCCGGACGAGTGCGAGAGCAGTCGGCTACGTTACGGGAGAGAAGGGGGCGGAGCACGAAAACATCACGTGTGGCCGCTCGTTGACACTGATTGGCCTAGGTCGCGACTACGTGTAAGGGTGTGTGTGTGCGCGGTTTCCTACGATTTGGTAATTATTGATCAATGAGTAGATGAGGATCCCTATTGATCGAGCAGGAAACTCAATAGATAGATGACGTTTCCCTGTAGGCGGTAGCTAGCTGGTTGCCCAATACGGAAGATAATTGGCTGGTTAAGCCCTCCTGTCGAGGGGCGTATCACACGCGAGGCGACGCAGTGTGCGCAGTCCGATTATATTATTGATTACCTTGTTCCAGGCGTGACAGGAAGACAGCTGTGGGGTTAACGGGGGTAGATTGCAAGTGTATTAAGAACTTACCAGTAGTTTGAAGAGATCGGTGACGTCACCAGTAGGGCTTTCATAGGATACCTCGAGTACAAGGCATTTTTATTTTTATTTTTTGAGAGTGGTGGGGAGGAGGGTTGTGGTAAGGGAGTGGAAACGGAGGTAAACGGTAATGAGTTGATCGGGGGAAGGCGAAAAGGGGGACGTGGCTGCGCACGGAGAATGCCGGCCACGGCAAGTGTAGAAGAGGGAGGAGGAGCAAGTGAAAGTAGGACGGCTGTATAAGAACGTCACAAGGGGCACGCAGCCGCAGGGGGCTACGTGCGCCTCGGCCGCAGGGGGCCGTAAGGGTGTTCTGTAAAGGAAGAAAAGAAAGAAAAGAATATACAAATGTAAATACTATATTTTAATAATTTTCCTTAGCGGACTATCGCAAGTCCCCAAACTTACGTGTCCAGGTAAAGGTATAAGGGTGTGTATTGTAAAGTGTTAGTAAGATAACTGCTACCAAATAGGGGAAGGATAACAAGTGGAGCGCTACTATGTCATACGGGGCAGGATCGGGAGGGTGGGGGAACACCCTCACTACCCCGCTACAACACATATGTAAAACACTGTCACCCCATAGGGAGAAACTGATCAAGTATAGCATAGAATGGACACAGGGGACGGACAACAAAATGACAACACCATGGCCGCCTAATGGTAGCTTCGATCCATATACCCAACATTCACTATTAAACCATCTGCATAACACATACAAGGGGAAGAAGTTGACACACCACGTGGAGGCGTTTAACTTATGGAGGATGTTCCAAGGGTCCCGACCAGGACCAAACGGAATGTTCATTGTGGGGGAAACAACGGAAGAAAAGGAGATTAAGGAGGAAGGAGAGAATGGGGAAAAGGAGAGTGAAGGCACAAAGAACACGGGGAACGGACAAGAGGGAGGAGAAAAGAGTAACAACTCAAAAGAAAATGAAATAAAAAAGGAACAGAGCGACGATATACCCCTAGCGAAGGTAGTGAAAACAGAGGGAGGGGGGTTGTATCCTTTAAGAGAACTAGGAGAAATAGCAAGAGAACAATTAAGGGCGGCTGAGGGGTACTCGAACCCGGCATACAGCCCGCCACCATATACAGCTACAGGTGGCCACACGGGAGGGGAGCGGACTAGTACGACGGGATCAGCTCATAGGAAGATGCCATCAGGGGAGGGGAGGACTGGAGAAGAGCAAACTGCGGAAATAGGACATGATGAGTGGGTAGCTGCACAGATACTATTAAAATTACGAGGTTCATTAACAGGAGAAGAGAAGGAGGTAGTAAGGAAAATGGACGAGGATAATACCAGGGAGAGTGAAATGAAAGGGGAAGAGCTGTTACGACAAAAGGAAGAGATTTTGGAGGAACGACTAGCAGAGTTAAGGGATGAGCAGAATGCACTGATCAAGCAGCTCGAGAGGGAGGAAAGAGAGAGAGCCAGGGAAAGGAAAGAAGGTAAGAACGAGTTGGAAAAAATAAGGGAACGAACTGAGGAGCAAAAGAGAGAAGCCGAAAGGGTAAAGGCAGTAGCAGAAAGGGTATCAAGAGCAGCACTGCGTGACAGGAAAAGAGAGGAAGAAGAGAAAGAAAAAGAAATGGCAATATGGAAGAAGAGATTACTATCAGAAACGACAAGGAAATACGAAGAAGGGAGGATGTTAGAGAATATATTAGAACGGGAGAGGGTGAGATGGGAAAGGAAGAAAGAGGATGAAAGGATATTGGAAAAGATGAGTAGTGAAGTAATGGAGGAATTAAAAAAGAAAAGAGAGGAAATTGGTAGAGAGATAGCGGAGAGAAATGAAGGGGAAAGAGAAGATAGGAGAGGGGAGAGTGAAGTAAGGAGGTATGTATATAGAGACACAGAAGTAGCAACAACATCAGCGCAAAGGGGAGCGATTGGTAAAGAAGAAAAGGAAGGAACAGACCTAATAGACTTAAAAAAAGTAACGATTAGGGGGAAAAAGACAGATTGGGGGTTGCCATTTACGAATGAATTTTGTAGTGAGGAAGAAGAAGGAATGGAGAAGGAAGGAAGAAATAGTGAAAGGGAAAGCCTCGATAAACTATACACCACCCGGACAAATAGAGACTCACCATGGATCTGCAGGAGAAAGGATGAACTGGAGAGAAGTGAGGAGGAAGAGCAAGGAATAGCAGAAAGGCAGACACGTGAAGCCACACCGTCACCATCTCGTCCTACATGCTCCACCACCTCACGCTCATTACGTGCAACATGCCCATCTAAACTTGCGCCCTTCACAAACGAACTGACACCCTATGCAGGTAGGCTTAGAGACCTCCCTGGACGCAGTCAGGGAGAGCGAATACACACGCCCACATTAAATACAGGAAATGATGAAAGAAGGGGAAGAGATGGAGGAGAAAGAGTTACGAGCAGGGGAAATACGGACGAAATTGACGATGTAGGAGACACGGAAGAAGAGGAGGGGTGCGCGGACTCGATTTTGTGGAACCCAAGGGGTCAAACGGGACACAACTTAATGCCACTTCTGGAGAGGGGAGGGGTTAGACCACAATACGTCCCTTGGAAGCATGCAGACAAAGAAAATATAAAGTGCAGGCTCCCATCATTAAGTGGAGATGCGGGTAAATGGAAATATGAAATGGAAAAGCACACCGCAGGACAGAAACTGGCAGTGGGGGATGTAAAGGGCCTTCTAATATCTATTTTAGGGGATGCAGCGGATGACATTTGGAAGAGAGCGGGCTTCCCTGGGGTCACAATAACAAACACATCACACGATGGGGCACCATTCGCAAACTGCAGACATGCATTATGGCAGGCACTGAGGGTACAGTATCCAGACACATCAGACATAGGAGCAATTACCTCGCGCAAGATACGTGAGAACGAAGATCCTGTTGATTATATCCAGGAAATTCAAGAGAAGTGGCGCATGGAAACTAGAGAACAATGGGACAAAACACCAGCAATATTCTACCATATACTAATACGAGGGCTCCCAGAAGCAGTTCAGAAACAACTGAAGAAAGTAGTGGGGATGGAAGCAAAAGCATGGCCAGAAATACAACTGACAATAGTGCATCATTGTAGGACATGGCAAGGAAAAATGAAACAAAAGGAAGAGGATAGGAAAACGGAAGAGGCTAAACTAGTACAGAAAAAACTTACTAAATACACGATGGAAGGCGCACTAATAACTACACCTGCAACAATGACCCAAAGCCCCACACAAGTAGTGGCTGCACAAGATCCCTCCCAAATACAATCATCACAGACTGTAACACAACAGATGCCGCCACTCCAACCATACACGACTAACATGGGAGGAGGATACTCAACGCCAGGAGCTGGGTATTATAATTACAACAGGGGAAGGGGAGGAATGATGAGGGGGAGAGGATACGGATATAACACACAACAGCAGGTGGGAGGACTTAGAAATTCCTACCCCACCGGGCAACCAGTATACCAGGACAACACAGGAAGCTTTCCATGGCAGAACAGGGAACCACCGGTGTGTTGGATCTGTGGATTAGTAGGGCACATGTCACGCACGTGTAGAGTGAGACCAGGAACACCATCATGGAGCGAACAGGGACAACAAAGGCCCACACAGGAACAGCAGGGCATACAGCAACAGCAGACGTTGCAACAGGGAATGAACAGCAACAACTAGTAACACAACAACAGCCACAGGCATATTCACTGCCACAACAACAGGTAGCGATAACACAACAACCCCAAGCACAACAAACACAACTGGGTAGGGTGACGGTCCTGGGACACAACCCTTACACAGGAAATGGTCAATCATTATACCCTCAATAGGACAGCCCACAGACGGCCTTGGTGTGTCCCATCCTGTCGGTAACACCTAATAGTGCGGAGGAACCACGCATAGAGGTAACGATAGGTGACAAAAAATTATCATTCCTTGTTGACACCGGGGCGACTCGGTCTTGCATAAGGGAAGGTAAATTTAAGATGTCAGGCGAAGCCATGAACACCCAAGGATTCTCTGGGGCTAGGGGGTTGGTTCCCTTTACTGATAACATTCCCTTATCAATAGGGGATTATGACATGTCAGTCCCACTTTTATATTGTAGGGCCTCACCAGTAAATATACTGGGGAGAGACATAATGAACAGGTTGAATATGACGATCTCCTTTACGGAAGACGGCATAATTTGCTCCACTCCAGGAATTAACATGCTCACGGTACGACAAATTATGCAAGCATACTGTGGACAGACAGTGATTAGGGCTGAGCCAGTAGATGGTGAACTGTTCCAGTACGGGACAGACATGGCATTTGCATGGATGCCAGGGATAGAAGGAAAGATCTGGAGGAGGCCAGCAGCCTATTTGTTCAGACCAGAAACACCAGCCAATGAACCAGAAGGAAAGGTGATTTCAGTGAACATAGAGAGCATTATAGCAACAGCTGATTACATTGCGGTACATGCCCAAGACAGAGAAGGAAGAGCATGGAGGGCAGTGATAGCACTAGCAGAGGGATGTAGACTCACCCAGGTGTCAGATGAGGAGCTCTTCTCAGAAGAAAAGGAAGAAGGTGAAATGGTGTTTATGATGAGTGTGGAAATATGGCTAAGAGTGACGTACAAACAAGTGGCACAGAAAATTGCAATGGCACTTGAGGCACCCACATCCACCCCAGTTCCCTTCTTTGAGGAGGATATGGCAAAAGTACCCACATCATTATGGACTACTAGCCCCTATGACGTGGGGTGCATAAAAAGTATAGGGGGAGTAAGAATAAAATTGAAAAAGGGTGCAATACTCCCCAGAGAGAAACAGTACCCACTATCAAAAGAGGCAGATGAGGGCATATATGAAACAATAACGGCCCTTATAAATAATGGCATATTGGTCCCCTCAGAATCACCATGCAACACAGCTGTATACCCAGTGTGCAAGGCTAGAGGGGGGTCTTGGCGCTTCATACAGGACCTCAGGCCTTTGAACAACATAGTGGAAGCAGAATACCCCATAGCTGCAAACCCGGCCACAATATTGTGCGGCATTCCAGCAGAGGCATCACGATTTACAGTGATCGACCTTAAAAATGCCTTTTTCTCAATACCACTGCACCCAGACTCACAAGATCTGACACGCTTCACTTACAGAAACACAAAGTGGAAACACACCAGATTGCCACAAGGGTACTGCGAATCACCCTCAATCTTCAACAGAGTAATACAGATGGATTTGGGTAACATTGAAGTGGAAAGCACAGTGTTGCAGTATGTCAATGACATAATAATTTGCAGCACAAACGAAAGAAGATGCAGAGAGGACTCATTAAAGATGCTGACAATATTGGCTGAAAAAGGTTACAAGGTAGACAAGGAAAAGTTACAGTACTGTCAGGAACAGGTACTTTACATTGGTCAGCTCATATCCCAATATGGAAGAAAGATTGCACCACAAAGAGCACAGGCCATTTCAAAAACACCATTGCCACAAACAGTGAGGGAACTGCAGCAGTTCCTGGGTCTGTGCAACTACTGTAGAGCATGGGTATTTGATTACAGCTCATACATAGGACCCCTACTTGAGGCGTTGAAAGAAGCTAACAAAGGGGAGAAAAAGTTGGGGTGGACAATGGAAATGAAAGAGGCTTTTGATGAACTGAAAGATGCAATATCAACTGCTCCGGTACTGGCCACCCCAGATTATGAGCGACAATTCTTTATATTTTCACATTGCGACTCAGCAGTAATGAAAGCAGTGTTGGCTCAAAAAACAAGCATGGGCTACAAACCAGTAGCGTTTTACAGCGGCCACTTCGATCCTGTGATGTTAGGTCATTTCCCTTGCGAACAAGGTCTAGCCGCAGCTGCCTTTGCGGTAGAGAAAGCGTCAGCAATCACCATGGGGTGCCCAACCACACTATTTGTGGAACATGCACTATTTGCAATATTGAATAAGCCTAAGTCCACACTAACCATGCAGAGGGCATCAGGTTATGAGATCATCTTATCTAGAGCTGAACTATCAATTGTTAGATGTAGCACGGTCAACCCTGCAAGGTTTTTAGTAGAAGTAATTGAGGAAGGAGACTATGCACACGATTGTACGCAGAATACTGAAATGTACTCATGTACTAGAAAGGTTGAAGAGAACACACTAGAGGGAGGTGAGCTCTTGTTCATTGATGGGTCATCAACAATTGACCAAAGTGATGGGATAAGGAGAACTGGGGCAGCGGTGGTAAAAATGACGGAGGTACCGGTGTGTGTGGCGATGAAATGTGTACAATTACCACAGCATTACTCTGCTCAAGCAGCCGAATTGGTTGCACTGATCTTGGCGTTGAAGGAAAGCTTTGACAAACGAGTGACCATATATTCTGACAGCGCATATGTCACGTCTACTGTCCACTCAGGACTGTCCAAATGGAGGAGAAGAGGGTTTAGGAGAGCTGACGGCACTCCAGTGCAACATGCTCTCTTATTGGCTGAATTAATTGAAGTAATAAATGACCCCCAAGAATTAGCCTTGGTCAAATGTACCGCACACACTAATGGAGAAGATCATATCTCAAGAGGGAATGCAGCAGCAGACGCACACGCGAAGTATGCTGCATATTTTGGTGAGATATGGAACCCCCCAGAGTCAGAGAGAGGGAGAGGGAGGGGAATAGCTAAGGAGATGTTGATAAGAGAAGGGTACACCCATCTCCCAGCCACACAGATAATGGAGCTACAAGCTGCTGCACCAATGACAGAAAAAGAAATATGGGTAAAAAGAGGATGCACAATGTCACCAACTGACGCACTATGGCACCAGGGTAACACTGGAAAGATTGTAATGCCACTGGCACTATTGAACACCGCCCTGAGCCAACTACACCACCCAGCCCACACAGGCAAGGAAGTAATTGCAGCACGAATTAGGGAAGATTGGTTCTGCCCCGAGTTAAATTCCCATGTGTCAAATTTTATCAGCAATTGTCTCACATGTCAACAGTTCACGGCCGGTCACACGCTGAAGGTGATAAAAGGTACTATACCCCGGCCAGAGGGACCCTTCCGACACATCCATATTGACTATGTTGATATGATCAACGCATGTCAAGGAAATAGGTATATGATTGTGGTAGTATGCCCATTCTCGAGGTGGATTGAAGCAGGGGCCTGCTCACACCCAGATGCATTCAGAGCAGCTAAATTCCTAGTGAGGGAGGTCTTCCCCAGGTGGGGAGTGTGCGAGGTACTGCGGTCAGATAATGGCCCGCATTTCGTCAATGAAATGTTCCAGCACATCACATCCTTACTGAACATCAAGCATAAATTTGCATGTGCATATCACCCGCAGGCCAACGGTATTTGCTAACGCCTGAAAGGCCTACTAAAGGAGGCAATTGCAAAAATACAGCAAACAACAAAGAAGAGTTGGTTGTATTGCCTTCCGCTAGCCCTATTTGAGCTAAGGAATAGACCAGGTTCCGACCACCACCTCACCCCTCACGAGGTGGTGACCGGACGTCAAATGCGCCTTCCTCTGACGCCAACATCAAGAGCATTCACTGACCACGAAAACACTGCAACTGTTCTTGGTGATGAAATGTACCAATATGTGTCTTCTTTGATTACTAGTGTAGTGTTTGTGTCTCAACAGCTCGAGCGCACGCGGGGCGGGTCTAAGAGTGATCAACAAGAAGACGCGGATAAAGAATTGGAAAAGGAAAGACTGTGCAAAATTGCTAAAGGTGACCACGTACTACTCCGCAATTTCAACAGAAAGTGGAACAGCCCACGCTTCACTGGCCCCCACCTGGTAGAGGAGGTATCAACGAGAGCAGTAAAGCTACAGGACAAACGTGCCTGGAATCACCTACACGACGTAAAGATCTGCAAACTCCAGACCCGCCCTAGCGTCACCGACAGGGCCATTGGAAGAACAACAACAGCGTCACCAACGGAGGAAGAGACTTCTACCACAGCTACGGCCTAAGTGTCTCCATACCCTGCCACCCCCCAGATTCCCCAGGGACAACTACTGAAAAAGAAAGGGGTGATCCCCATACCGCCCACCCCATGGTCACACGATCAAAGAGTAAAGAGACTTCCGCCAGTTGAGCCCCAAACCCTCTACCCATCGACCCCCTACCCACTGCAGTAATAACTCAACTGAAGGACATTGTCTTGCACATATACACATGTAAACACTTGAATGTTCTCTTTCTTTTCTCTCGCACATGCAGGTACAGCGTATTATTGTACTGCTAAGAAAACAGATAACTAACAAGTTCACTGCCCAGGAGTAGATGGTACCCTCAGACGATAACTACCCTGAAGAATTATCACACCAATTTGTATATCACATAAAAAGGCCAAAGTACCTGAAAAGGAGGAGGGTACGTGTCTACTACACAGCATTCCTCTTGGCCATAGAACATTCAATGCCCCACCTCCACCCACACTTTCCTGTCCTAAGAGATAGATCGCTTAGATTGGCGTGGGAACAGCTCTTCGCCTGGGCACTGAACGACTACTTGATAGGGAGAGCTTGAAAACAACAACTAATACTAATAACAAGCATATTGAGAATTTTCAGGCGGGCAACTTTAACGTCGCAAGAATAAGCTGCCGGACTGCAGCAAGGTAAGAGCAAAATGCCGGTGAGATTAGCCTCTGTAATAAAGATGATAGGGATTTTGATGATCACCGGGTTCTTGGCTGCCTCTGTATGGCAGAACAGTTATGCTATCAATATTTTTGCTGTACCCAAACCTAATATACCCCCACCCCCGGCTGCAACAGGTGTTACATCAGGTGGTACTAGCAAAATTCCACACAAGGGAAATAGAGTTAAACGCAGCACATACTCAGATAATAAAGGTATTGACAACTACATACAAAATTCAGCACACGTCTCGAACAACATGTGGTACCAACACATGACTCAAATAGGTAAACAAACAACAGAAGACAGCTGCTACGTCTGCTCACTGATCCCTTACGCCATGAGCGCTTCCCGAACTTTCGTTGCCACGGAAATAGATGAAAAGACAGCACGATGTATAATATACCTGGCACTGTTCCAAACGAAAGGAAGATTTCAAGGGAACACGGTGCACCTGGTATGGAAAACACGAGACACATACCCGTACGAAAACTTCCTCAAGGGTTATTTGAGTTACCACAAGGCCAGTTTACATGCTGAAGCATTCAGATACATACCAGGTGGCCCTGAAAAAGGAGAAACAAAGAAAGTAACACTACAGTACCTACCATGTGATTGGTACGCCACTGAAGTTCCTGGTAAACAAGGATGTTGGGAAAGACCACTGATAATAATAACAGGAAAAGTGTACCTGGGTGACAAATGGGACACAGGAGTGGTTGGCAGCAACATGGTAATGAGAGAGGATACTACAACTATTGCTGAACACAACAACAGATGTTGGATGACTTGGGTCAAGTACGTACCCATGCTAACGTGGATAGAGAAGGATGAAGACCCAATAACAATACTGCCACTGACTGCACCTAAGGTATGCTACCAACATAAAGGAGAAGTGGACATGGGATACAACACCAACTGTGCAAGCGTGACGGAGTTACCTGAGGGGACAGCAGGGACAGCAGTAGTAATGGACCATTACTGGGCCTGCGGAGAGAAGGCATACCACACACTGCCCCCTCTGTGGAATGGTATATGCACAATGGTGCACGTTAATGTACCATCACTAGTGGTGCCCCAGAAACATGTGAATGTGGCGAACTTCCCCAAAATGGATGAAGGGAACAAGAGGAAGAAGAGATCTGTACAGCCCCAGAAGGGGCCAGAGAACGAAAACAACTGCAACAACACTGTCCTGAATAGAAAGAAAAGACAAGGAGAACCTCTGACAGGAAATTACCTATGGGGAAGGTCGGAAACAGCACTCACTTCAATTCCGCCAGAACACACTATTCAGCAGAGCAGCAATGTTCTTCTCCTCAATTATACATCCGGGACTACAGGCTTACGCAAACGCAAAATGGCTCCAGATAACTAGATGGGAACTAATGATGATGATTAATTCTACAGTAAATGGATTCAACGCAATAAAAGAGGAACTGCGAGCAGTGAGGATGGTAGCACTACAGAACAGATATGTACTGGACCTCCTCACAGCAATGGAAGGAGGAGTTTGCGCAAAGATAGGACAATCATGCTGCACATTCATCCCTGCCAACGATGCTGACAATGGTACACTGACAGAAGCAGTTTCACAATTGGCCCAGATGCACTCCAAAATGATGGATGAAAGTAAAAGTCTGAAAAAGGATGAGAGCTGGTTTTCAATATTATGGTCATGGATGCCATCTTGGATGTCAGATGGACTGAAGGTTATAGTTGGATGCACTATTTTGGCTGGAGCTGCACTGATCATAACAAGATTTTGGAAGGCCCGGAAGGCACGCACCACAGACGAGATGATCGAAATGGTCGGTATGCACCCCTTGATGCCAGCAGATGACAGCCAACACACAGGCACAATAATAAAAGAGAGAGAGAAGTTGCGCAACCAGATCATCACCAACCACCTGGACCCACCATCCGTGAAACTCGAAAACCCAAGAAACCCAAGGAGCTACATAGTGAAATGGGTATACTGCACACCTGGAGGAACATGTGTATATATGTATTGGTCATTTGAAGACCATGTTAACCACTATGGGCATTTGGGAGGAGTAACTAAAATATGGAGAGTGAGAGGAGATAAGGAAAAGGATATGTTTGTGGTCGACAAGTCGACCAGAGGGGGGACTGAAGTGGGAGAATGGAACAAAAGGCTCCCACCAATCCCCTCTCGCCCCTGGCCTAGAGGATCACGGCCCAGGCACCCGCCACGAGAGGAGTTTGCCCATCTACCAGACGACCAAATACCCTGGTACAGGAACATACGGATGTGCCCACCCGCCTGCCCAGCAGCCTGCCCTGCCCATGCCGACACCTGCGGCATGGATGAACTCGACTAAACCAACACATCGTTAGAGATGCCATGACGACCTAGCCAACGGTCAGCACACCTGTACAAACATGCACACTGGACACTCCCACACCAATCCACACAAAGAACATACTCAGTGCTATGACGTAGGTGACGGACACACCCACGGACGTGCATCTTTATTATTTTTCACATAGGCTTTTCAAAATGCATAAACGCAAGACGCACAATGAACTCATCTAAAAAGCTTGCTCACGCTTCTCCTAAACCCAGGCGCCATAATGAGAAATATACAATATGATACCATAACCTAAAGCGCCTGTGCACCAAACGGCTCCACCTATACACCAGACCCAAGTAGGCCGCAAGCAAGAGCTTCCATGAACATTAAATGAACAAGAGTTCGGTTGCTGACCCTGCAGAATGAGCCAGCCGAAAGCAGACAGCCAAGGGCACAATGTTGCAAACTCACATGCCGCAAGCCAACGCCAAGGTCACACCTGCAAATTAAACCAGGCACACAGTGAAAAAAACAATATTAATTGTGCAGAATTCTGCCTCAACCACGGTCCCACCTCACGTGACCAAGCCGAACCTGACAGGGTGCCAAGCCCAGGAGGAGGGAGGCGCCTGGATCCCTCGTTTCAAGACACAGGCAGATACAATTAAGCGACCCAATGAACATCTGC
This sequence comes from Ambystoma mexicanum, assembly GCF_040938575.1. NCBI lineage: Eukaryota > Metazoa > Chordata > Amphibia > Caudata > Ambystomatidae > Ambystoma > Ambystoma mexicanum. The sequence continues at coordinate 1,199,239,855 of NC_090925.1, forward strand.
GCCGGTGGGAGTAGTCGGCCTTCCAGCATATGAATAAATCCTCACATTGTCTGCACATACCCATAGTGAGACATTGTTGCAAATGACAGGTGCACCGCGAGCTGGGAACAGCGATGGTCCCAGACTGGGAGGCTCGCGAGTGAACCAATCAGAACATGGGGCTCTTATCACTGACGCCATTAACATTGACCAATGCTCAGGGGTCTTCATGTAACAATTTTCATGTATCAAATTGAAGGGACAACCCAAGCATACCACCTGACTAACCCTTGACCACTAATAATACTATCTATACGTATGCTATACTAACCCTACCACTCGAGCAACCAATCCAGAGTGGCGATAGGTTTTTTGCTAACTTTCCAAGGTGACGCAAGTAGCGCGTCATACTAAGGTAAAAAGGGCCTGCGAGCCCCACGATTAGGAGTGTGTGTCAGGACGGACGCGTACGATCCTTGACCCATCCCTGCCGTTTTGTCTAATAAACAGCAGAACCACCTTGCTTCTTGCGTGTGTCTCATACTCTGTTGGTTTTGGGATATACGGGAGGAGTTGGGGCCTCCCTGCCCGGAGGTCCGCGGACGACCCAGCCGACCCCGGGAGAATTTCCCCCCGACACAACAGAGGAGCATGGCCACTGATTTAAGGGGCTTTCCCATCATTTCTTACCGCAAGAACAGTTTAGCTAGTTCTGATAAATAATTAAGACTTGAGGCAAGATGTGAGCAGTGATGGTAGGAACAGTATTCAAGCAGAATTGGGTGGGATTAGGTACCTGTAAGAGTGGCAAACCACATTTGCAGTTATATCTCAGCAGTGGTGTTGCTAGGTCTGGAAAAGATCAGGGGCTAAGCTAATGTCGGGACTGGCAGGATTCGAGGCTAGCTATAGCCTTTTGGTTGTAGCCCCTGAGCTTCTATCCGGGGCTTCAACCAAAAGACCCAAGGCTATAACCCCCTCAGCCCCCCCCCAGCAACGCCTCTGTATCTCTGAATTCAAAGGTTATGTTCACAGGAGATGCATAGGCAATCTTGTCATGAGTAAGCAAAGGGTGTTCCAGCTAATGTTTGTCCTCAATGGTAGCAACTTTAAAAATATGGAGCTTTTTAAAAATCAATGGCTAGTTTCAAGGAGGGCTTAGGGGTTTGCATCGCATAATTGGGAGCTACCACATTCTTGATAGTAGAAAAGAGCTCCTTGGGTTTGTTACCAGGCAAAAATATACGATTATGATGGTAGCTAGACTTCACTTTAATAATAGTTTTTTTGTAGGATAGATGAGTCTCTTATGTCTGTGAAAGGGAGAGGGCACTACTGTACAATAACGTGGGGGTCAAACATATCCTCTTTGTTTTTTACTCAATGCTTGCAACAAGGAGATAAACCTATCAACAAGAAAATAGAAGAATCTAGAAAGCAAAGTACATCTAAAAATAGCGATAGGTCTGAATTTTCGTTTTCTGTAGCATTTTACCTTAATAATAGATTTGTGTTTACATCTTGAGCAATGTTTAACGTTGCAGCCAAATGCACATGAAAAGTAAGGAAGATGTGTCTTAAGTGCAGGATTTATTTTGCTCCCATTTGTAGCATGAACAGAATATTTTAATTTGTAAGTCCCAAACTTTGAGTTTGGCGAATGAACACCTGAGTGATCTCTCAGGAGATCTGGATGAGCTGAATACCCTGTTGAAATTCTGCTGTCTGGTGAGATCTCGCAGGAACCAGCGGCATCACAAAACTGCATGGGAGATTTGGTATGCTACGGGGATTTATACCATGGAACACTGGCATTTTCATTGTTTCAAGGCGCTCTGGCATTTGCAAACTCCAACGGTTTGTCAATCACAACCATACAACATCCCAAAGAATTTTGGTGGGCCAAGCACAGCTCTTGAATCTCTGGAGAAGTCCAGTAGCCTGATAAAAGGCCCAGCTCTCTTCTTGTTACACTGTGTATTGTTTTTGGCTGTTAGAGGGAAGGAGAGCGTTGATTAAAAGAAAATCAAATTATCATGGTAACCTTAACTCAACCTGTTTTTGTTTAGAAATGTTTTGTTTTTGCTTTGAAATGCTTATAGTGAACGTAATGTGTGAATATTTGGTTTGAATAAAAATGTTAAACAGTTTCTATTGATTTATGTTTTCCACTTGTGCTGTTTTTGTTAGTATTTACAGTTTGCATTATTTTCTACATTTAATTTAGCACACATATTACAAGTTTGCATATTTTATACAGTGTAATGACTACAAATGTTGTGTATATATTTGTAGAAGTAAACGTTACTAAGCTTTTACTGTATACAATGTATTCGTTTTTTAGTTGTACAGTGTGTTTTCTTTTTCTAATGCTATGTTTATTAGCATATGATATGTATTTACAATGATGACTTTTTTGGTTGTTTTTTTTTTTTTGTGCATCTTTATAGCGCTACAAACCCTCAGGCATCTGAGCGCTGCTAACCCACGGTGTGTTGCGCTCATTTATCAACCTCGGAAGGATGAAAGGCTGAGTTTGGCCCTGCCGGGATTCGAACCTGCATCGGCAGGCTCTGCACGGATGTCAAAGCGAGCATTCTACTCACTGTGCTATCTGACCGACATGTACCTTGTTAATTGATATTACATATGTAAAGTATGATACTTGAATGATTTTGTATATTTAGTTTTGTACATTTATTTTGTAAAATATTCGGTGTATTTAATTGTATTTCTTTGCAGGATTTGTGCGTGCTTGTGTATATTATATATTAAGTTTATTATGCAGTCATTTTGTATTTCAAAAATATTATATGCTTTCTTTTAACATTTATTGTACATTTAATGTACTTTTGAATGATTTTACATTTTATATAATTGTTTTTTGCATGAAATTGTTTTAATTGTATGGTATTATTGTATGCTTTTAAGTGTGTGGATGAGTTAAGGTTAGCAGGATATTTCATTTTAATATTTTTTTTATTTATTAAAAACATGTATTATGTTGTTACCTTAATGTTATTATTTCTCGTATTTGTAGACTTTAAGTTTTTGTTGCTTTAATCTTAACTGTTTTGTACACAATTGTTTTCAAATAATGTAAACTTTTTTTTCTTGTATGTGTGGCCTAAGAGCATGTTGCATAACAGCGCGTGGCATAAGTCTATGTGTTGTAAGTTTCTGTGTTGTAAGATTGTGTGTGTTGTAGGAGCGTGTGTCATAATAGTGTATAAGATTGTGTGTAGTCAGATTGCGTATTATGGGAGCATGTGGCCTAGGAGCATGTGTTGTATGTGCATGTGTTGTGTGTGCAGGTGTGATAGGTGCATGTGTCTGGGACATGGGTGATACAGTGTCATAAGAGTGTGAGTAATAGTACATGTCGTAGGTGCATGCGTCATAGGAGTATGTTTTATAAGAGTGTGTCGTAGGACCATGTGTTATAGGAGCATGTGTCAAAGGAGTGCGTGTGGCAGGAGAAAATACTGTAGGAGTGCGTGATATTTAAGCATGTGCTATAGGAGCATGCGTAACAGGGTGCATATTAAGAGTTTGTGTTATTCGTGTTAATATACACAATGTTAATATCACAAATGTTTGTGTAGGGTTTCAATATAAAATGTACCTCCATTCTGCTTGTGCATTGTATGCATCCTAAAGGGTATATTTCCATATGAAAAGTGTGCATCTCCATATGGGAAGCGATGGCTGCGGACTCTTAAAGTGGGAAAAAACCTGTTCTGTGGTTATCATGCCGTGTTCTTTTTAGAGAGGGGCGCCTGCTACCTTTTTTGTATCTTTGCAAGGAACTTGGGGTTCGTCACCCTAAGTTACCTGGGGGAACCCAGATGTGTACCCCTTGCTCACTGTGCTCAGAGAGGCACAGCTCCAACTCAAAGATGAGGCCCAACAAGGCTGACACACGTGTCTGGGGTTGCTGCTGGTACTCTTGTTCAAAGGAGGTTTGCCTGGCATTTTGGTGCTGGACTGCCCTTGTGGGCGGGACAAAGACTGATATGCAAATGGATATTCCTCCTTTGTGAAAAGTACAGTGAGCAAAAAGCGATGGCTGTGGACTCTCAAAGTTGGAAAAAAACACAGAACAGGTTATCATGCCATGCTCTTTCTACAGAGGGGCATCTGCTACCTTTTCTGTATTTATGAAGGCTACTATTCCTTCCTGAGTTCTTGAAAATAACCTTTGAACATCTGTATGAAAAGCTCAGTTGAGACTTGGATTAGCTAACATTTGTTACTAACTCCCAAACCTAATGTTACTATGTCTTGCCTGAAATGTCTTTGAACAGGAATACATTTAAAGTCTTTTGCAGAATCCAGAAATGCATGCTCTTCATTTAAATTACTTAAAATAGTGTTGTCTCTTAATGTTACTTACCGCTCCATATGCTGATTGGAGCGTAGGTCATACGACCTCGCAGAGCGAGGTAGGATTTAATAGGTTCGAGTTCAGCCTCCAGGATTCCAGCTCCCCTGAATTCTGTGATTCAGGCTTCCTCTAAAGAGGGGCTCTTTTCTACGATGTACCTCTCTGCCATTTTAGTAAAAACCAGCAGAGAAGTCTATTGCCTAAAAGAGCGGGGAAAACACGCAACGCCAATAACCAATGCTGCAAAGAAAATACAGTATGATTAGAAGCAATAAGGCAATATGGAATTAAAACAGACAATCAGATATTTCTCTAAGTACCTAGACAATGGTTGAGGTGGTGTTGGGAATTAAATGATGAACCTACAAGAAAATCCAAGACTATGAATATGCACAAGTGGTAACCACAACCTCACTATGACTGATACAATACCCAACAGACCTGATAAGTGGAATTCCTAAGGATAAATGGAGTACCAGTTGAAAGGAGTACAACGGCAGGTACAAAACAACACATGGGAAGGTTAGTAAAGGAAGAGTATACCCGGGCGGCACGAGGGTCGCACTAGTGACAGGTTGGTGCATACACTGGACAGCGTCACTTCTATGCACTCGGTTAGGGTAGAGAAGGCAGTAAATTAATGAGATTGTTCCAGGAATCCACACGTATGAGAAGGACCGATGCAGTTTCAGGTAATGAACAATAAAGGAGAATTGGGACGAGCTTTACCTTAATTTCAACAGACAATACTGCCACGGGTTGAATGAAGGAGATAGAAGCAATCTGTGGCCCGCTGTAGCATCCGCTAAGAATTGCCGAACGCAGACGTGCACAACCACAGGCCAAGTTGGCGGGGCACTCTGTAAGGAGCAGCGTGGCAATCCGCGTTGGAAAGGTAACTCAAATTGCGTAGGGCGGCAAGAGGGTGTAACCTCACCAGACAGGGCGAAGGCACGATAGACATCCAAGGACAGCCCGAGGTCGGCAGCAGGGTTCACGGATCAGGCTGCAGGAAAAGGCAATTGCAATCCAAGGACAGTCCGAAGTCGGCAACAGAGTTCATAAATCAGGCTTGAGGAAAAGGCAATGACAATCCAAGAAGACAAAAGGTGGGTCGAAGTGCCGGGAAGTCAAGTAATCATGAGGAAAAGGAAATAAGCACCGGAGCGGGATGGAACCGAAGGAACGTAATGCCACAATTAGCAGCAACAAGCCGCTGAGTTGCTTCGGCTTTTACGGTGCAGGGGGGTGGGGCCTCCTTACACGTTCTCTGCGCATGGGACGTCTCAGCTGATGCGGCGTCCTCTGCTGCACGGCCAGACACCATGGCGACTGATACTGAAGCCACAACGAAGTTCTGAAACGGGCTTGCCCCCGTATATAGCTACCAGAAAAGGGAGGCACTGCAGGTCTGGGCTGATATGTAACACTTACATTCTTTAGCAGAGAGCTAGCTCTTTATCGACTCTTTCCATTTATCTTACTAATGGACCTTTAACTGTCCTTTCCAATGCAGACTCACTCTTTTGTGCGTTGCTGTTTCGGAGGAACACTACCCTCCGAGAGCGTGCATGCTTGAAAAGCAATTGTCCGCGCGAACGCTGCACTCCTTCAGGCAGAACATAATTAAAAACAGTAAGGCACTGGTTACGATACACCCTCACTACACAAGTGTCTCTGCAGAGGCGAACTAGGTAAAAGTATTTTTTAAGCACTGCTTATCTTCAGGCAGATCGTGATCGTTAGATGCTAGTCACCTTAAGCATGCGCATACACAGTTGATAGTCTCTGAACATATGCGCACTTAGTAAATGTCTCTTAAGCACTGCTTCACTTCAGGCACAACACAATTGAGAAACACTGCTCACCTCGAAGCATGTGCGTGAGCTATAGAGAGTCTCAAACATCTGCGCGCGCTAAAGAAATCTCCTTTGGAGTCACTGGTGTTTTCTCTGTTTAACTTTCTTGAGCAGCAATTGCCAACAGGAAAAACTGTAACATTCAATATCCCTAACTAAATACCTAAACTTATTTAATACTGCACTGTTTACATCATTACAAATCCTTCTTGAAATGATCTCCTAATGAATACACTCTTTGGCTTTACATTTCATACGTTGCACTCCCACCAAAATCTCGGGATGTCCTGTCCCAAGAGGTATCGGATCTCGGTAAGCTTCTTCCCTCCTCTGCATCGCCTAAAATTGCCCTGAAAACAGGAGCTTCTCTTACAAAGGACCTTCCTGTTAAGGTGTGTACAATGAAATGCAGTTTAGAATGCCCTTTCAAGCTTATAGAGAAGAATTTACACCAATCAGCTGTCAGCTCCCACACCACCATGGCTTGGGAAACTCTCCCTCTGCAAAATACATAGTTAAAGGCCAGACCAACTGAATATCAAGAACTAGATTTAACAAAAGAATTTCCCATCTCTATTCCCAGTGTGACAGAAAACAATGAATGATGAATATGTCAAGTGACCAATGTTATATGTAAAAAACAATGAATGATGTTGAAGAAAAACTGTAAATTAGTAAGATCAGTTAATGGTAACCTGCCTCAGACCTGACAATGCCACCTCTTCTAAGCCCTGACCCCAGGGCCTGATTTCACTCAATATTTCCTATCAAATCTAGCAGCTAACGGTCGAGCATGGACATCTTCAGACAATTACCAATATTGCTCTTCCGGCCTGAAACGCTCCCAGTCAACCAGATACTGCAGCTTCCCCCTAGAACTCCTAGAGTCCCGAATTCCCTTAACATTATATTCCTCCAAATCTCTTTCAGCAACAACAGGTTGATAGACAGGACTTCACCTAGTGTCTTTGATCACCGGCTTGAGTAAACTGACGTGAAAAGTTGGATGAACTCTCAAACTATTAGGTAACTTCAATCTGGCAGCCACTGGATTAATTAATGTCTCTACTTCGAAAGGTCCTACAATTCTGGGGCTGAACTTGCTTCTACCCTTCAATCTAAGGAACTTTGTGGACAGCCAAACTGGAGCTCTAGTACAATATTTAGGACTAGGCCTGCGCTGCCTGTGAGCAAACGTCTTATAATTAACCTTGCTTTGCTGCAATGCTCTAGTCACTCTTTCCAACCCCTCTCTCGTGGTTAACAATCTCTCCTCCAGAGCTGGGTTAGAAAACTCCTGTCCCGCTAAATCTCTAAGGAAACATGGGTGAAACCCCTGCTACAAAAGAAAGGAGACATTGAGATTTAATCCTTCCTTGAGTTATTATATGCCAACTCTGCTATCTAAAGCAAATTAATCCAACCCTTGCCCTCCTGCCAGTAACGTTGCAGATATTTTTCCAACTCCTGATATACTCGTTCAACCTGGCCGTTTGCATCAGGATGGTAACCTGAAGTAGGCTGGGTTTCAATCCCCAGTTTCTTGCAAAAAAGCAGACCAAAACCTGTAAACAAACTGCAACCCTCAATCAGAAATCACCTGAAATGGCAACCCATAGAGTCAAATAACTTCTTGAAGAAATTTTTGTGCAAGTTTAGTCACTGTGATTTGCCCCTTAATTGGTATAAAATGTCCTTCCTTGGTTAAACAATCCACCACAAACAGAATGGACGTACACCCCTGATCTTTTGGAAGATGAACTATAACATCTAGAGACACAGTATGCCAAGGGTATGGTGGAATGGGTAAAGGTTCCAACAGCCTGGCTGGTTTTCCCACTGCCGCTTTGGATTTCGCACACATTTCACAAGGTCTTCACAAAATTCAAAATATCCTCCCTCATAGTCTTCCACCAGAAATGTCTCAGCACTAACTCCGTCTTCCGCAAACCTGGATGCCCAGCCAAGACAGTATCATGGCACTCCTTGAGGACCTTTTCCCTTAGGTATTGATTCAGAAGAAATAACTAGGGAACTACAAAAGGCAACCCATCAGAAATAGATCAAGCCAGATCTGATGCTCCCATTCCTTCATCTTATCCAAGGACATATTTTGCCATATCTCATGGAGCAAGACTTCATCCTTATAGGTGTTGGCAGAAACAAAATTTTCTTTCGAGATCAAAGGTTTAGGACTCCATTCGACTTCTTTCTCACTGCCAGGAAACTGCCTCAATACAGCATCCGCTTTTTGATTTAGTTTCCCTGGTCTGAAAGTAACTATTTATTTTTAAATTTCTTTATTGGCATTTTGCTGTGAATACAATTGTAGCACGTCATATTTAGCATACTGTTATTTGCAAGTTTGCCAGCAGTCTGTAACAAAACGACAACTTTCAAAAGAAAAACAAAATGATATTAATCGTCTCCGTGTTTTGGCCTTGCAATTTAGGGTGAACCGTCTTCAATGTAGGGGGAAGCCTGGGTGGTGGGGGGGAGGCTAGCGGGGGGGCCAGATCCAGGTCTTGTGTTCGTCTCACCATAGGCGTCACCGTGGTTGATAAGTTCCAGTGACCTCCGGGTGGACCCGTTCACAGGGGCTTATCATCAGAGGGGTGAAACATACTCCATGTGAGTTTTTTTCCAGGCGTCTTGCGCCACACTTGATTCTTCAGTGGATCTGGTGACGCTGTCCTCCCAATCTTTAGTTTCGGCGCCCACCCATCCCTCCAATTCTCTGTACCATGTTTTGTATTATGGGCCAGCAGGTCTTTTCCAGGCCGTTGTCAGCAAAAAATAAAGACCAGCGTCATTGCCATGGTGTTAACGTTTTAGCTGATTTAAGAAAGAGCAGATTCGTATGATCTGTAAGCACAGTAACGGTATGCCGGTCACCTATCAAATAATGTCGCCACTCGACAAATGCAGATTTAATCGCAAGTAATCCAGATCCATAATAGTATAATTACACTCAGCAGCCGAAATACTTTTAGAAAAATAAGCCACAGGATGAAGTTGTCCCATATCACCATGTCGCTGAGACAAAACTTCTCCCATCGCTACATTTGAAGCATCAGCCTTGACAAAAAAAGGTTTAGAAGGATCGGGGTGGAGCAAGATTGGACCTGAAATACATTTTTCCTTCAAGGTTTTGAAAGCTCCCTCAGCCTCCTCACTCCAGATGAACTTAACTCCCTTCTTCAGCAGTTTTGTGATTGGATGTATAATCTGAGAAAAGCCTTCAATCAACCTCCTGTAAAAGTAAGCAAATCCCAAAAAACCTGAACCTCCTTAATCCCGGTGGGAGTCGGCCAGTGCTTCACTGCCTGTACCTTCATACTGTCCATCTCGAGGCCTTGAGGAGAGATTATGAAACCCAGAAACTCTACAGTTTCAGTATGAAACTGTCCTTTTTCCATTTTGGCAAAGAGATGATGTTCCCACAATTTACCTAAAACCTGTCTAATATGATCTTGGTGCTATTCCTAATTTTGAGAGAAAATTAAAATATCTTCTATTTAGACCACAACAAAAATATCCCCAAATTCGCTAAGGAAATCATAAAAAAATACTGAAATGCTGCAGGGGCCATTACATCATCAAAATGGCATTACTTGATATTCAAACAGCCCAAACCTTGTCTTAAAAGCTGCTTTCCATTCATCCCCCTGTCTGACCGTGAACGCCTGATCAGGCCCCCTCAAATCCAATTTTTTAAAAATTGTTGTTCCCTGAATTTGTTCAAGCATTTTTGGAATCAACGGCAAAGGGTAACAATTTTTAATAGTCACCTTATTTAAGGATCAATAGTCTATACACATTCTTTAACTTGCCATCCTTCTTGGGAACAAAGAACAAGGGCGAGGCTGCTGGTGAATGTCTAATGAAGCACTTTGCCATATTTTCTGCTAGATACCTTTGAAAAGATTGTTTAGTGTCTCTTTAATTCTTTGGCAGAGAGCTCACTCTTGATGCAGTCTTTAACGTTATCTTACTAATGGACCTTTTAACTTTCCTTTCCAATGTGAATTCACTCCTTTGTGCACTGCAGTTTTGGAGGAATGTAACACTACACTCCGAGAGCGTGCATGCATGAAAAGCAATTGTCAGCATGTACGCTGCTCTCTTTCAGGCACAACGTAATTAAAAACAGTAAGGCACTGGTTGCCATGCACGTTCACTACACAAGTGCCTGTGCACATGCGCACTAAGTGAAAGTGTTTTTGTAAGCAGTGCTTCCCTTCTGGCAGATTGCGATCATGAGATGCTGATCACCTTAAGCATTTGCATGAACAGTTTAGAGTTTCCAAACCTATTCACACTTAGTAAATGTCTCTTAAGCACCTCTTTTCTTCAGGCATAACACAATTGGCAAATGCTGTTTACATCGAAGCTCAGGCATAACACAATTGGGAAATGCTGTTTAGATCGAAGCATGCACACGAGCAATAGAAAGACTCAAACATGTGCGTGCGCTAAAGAAACAACTTCTCCTTTGGAGTCACTGGTGTTCTCTTTCTGTTTAACTTTTGTGAGTGAACTAATTTAATACTGCACTGTTTAAATATTTACAAATCCTTCTTGAAAGTATCTCCTACTGAGTACATTCTTTGGATTTAAATTTTAAACGCTGCGCTCCCACCAAAATCTCTGGATGTCTTTTCCTACAGATATCAGTTCCCAGAAAGTTTCTTCTCTCCTCTGCATCTCCTGAAATTGGCCTGAAAACAGGAGCTTCTCTTATACAGGACCATCCTGTTGAAGCTTGGACAATGAAAGGAAGTTTAGAATGCCTGTTCAAGCTTCTAGAGTAGAATCTACACCATCAGCTGGCAGCTCCCACACCAGCCAAAATTGAGGTGATGGTGGTGTGTCGCCCCCCTAATCCCACTCTCTGGGTGTCTTCTTTTTGGCCATCATCTCTGGGCTTTCTTCTGGTACCAGTTGATAAGGTTAAAAATCTTGGAGTAATTCTATCTGCTTCATTATCGTTGGACAGGCAAGTTAGTGCGTTTGTCAAGCCGGTCACTTCCAGCTGAAGATCCTAAAGTGCTAACCGTGATCCCTGCCGCACTACGACCTCCAGTGGTGACAGCATTGATTTTATCCCACCTAGACTACTGTAACTTTGTATTTGGCTCAACCTAAAGGACTGACTCAGCGGTTGCAACGGTCGCAGAATCTAGCCACGTGTGTCGCTACTGGCACTCCTTATGGTGCTCATATTTCTCCTGTGCTTCGAGTCCTTCACTGGCTCCCAGTGGCCCAGCGGGTTAAATTTAAAGCTCTATGCATAGTTCACATGCCCTCCATGATCAGGGTGCTGAATACCTCCAAGGTAAGTTCACCCGTTATTTCCCCAAGTGCAGCTTACGCTCCTCTTCGGCCAGTTATCTGGAGGTTCCAATCTACAAACGGGTTTGAGTGGGAGGCCGGCCTTCACTTCAGCAGCAATCCTATGGAATGACCTCCCCCTTTTTATTAGGAAAATGACTAACTATTTAGCGTTCAGGAAGGCCGTCAAAACTCATTTATTCTAGGCACTGCTGCTCGTGGCCCATATTGTCTCCCTCTTTTAGCGCCAAGATGCCCTTGGGCGACCATGCGCGCTATAAGTAAGGCTAACGTAACCATGATGGCTTGGGAACCTCTCTCTTTCAAAATAGATAGTTAAGGGCCAGACCAACTGAAATCAAGAACTAGCTTTAACTAAAGAATTTCCCATCTCTATTCCCAGTGTGACAGAAAACAATGAATGATGAATATGTCAAGTGACCAATGTGATATTTAAAAAACAATGAATGATTTTAAAGAAAAACTGTAAATTAGTAAGATTGGTTAATGGTAACCTGGCTCAGACCTAACAGTAATTTTGAGAGATTAGGGCAGAAAAATGTGTTTTTTTCCCTATGGGGAAAACCCCTTGTTAAAAGCTGTCCAAACACAATCAAAGTACAAATGTTTAACCTTTTCAACCGTTAATGTACCATTCTAAAGTTTTGCATGCACAGGCGGATGCATCAAAACATCACTGTGGAATAGTTTCAGAAAGTTTGAAAGTTATTGAAAAAAGTCATTTTCTGAAACACCATAGGGTCTTCGTCTTAACCTTAGCTTTGCCTTGCACTAGTGTAAAGGCACATATATATATTAGCTAAGGTTAAGACCAAGTCTCTATGACGTTTCAGAAAATGACTTTTTTCAATAACTTTCGGACATAACATGTGGACATGCGACATGTATGAAGGGGCGTATGATTTTCATAGTTCACGCAATTTACATCTTTTGAAAACTGAGGAAGTTCAAGGCCTACTTTGATTTAGATTTTCAGGAGATGTAACTTGCATACAGGTAAGAAATGGAAACGTTATATACCGTTCTCATACTTTTTAAAAACACATTAAAATTAAAGTTGACTTTAATGTATGCTTTCATGCATATTGATGGGCATACAATTCACAAGCAGAATACGACACATACTTATCACACAATCTAATAACACACTCCTACATGTGCTCCTATGACACACACAGTCCGGTAATACATGTTCCTATGACACACGCACCTACTACACATGTCTCTACTACCCATAACATGTGGAAGTACGACAAATGCTCCTATAACACATACTCCAACCACACACAACCTTACGACACACACACTCTTATGGCACACACACTCACACACTCTTATGACACACACATTCTTCTAAAAACACGTACCGAGAGCGTATGTGTTTTGCAGTTTTTATATTACAAAATTAACATCTCCTGCAAACTCACATCAAATGCAAGCCAGGGCTACATTTGATGTCATTTTTAATTAGATGGAATAAATGTACACTTTTCATATGACCTGTAGCAAGAGGTGTATGAGTTTCACAGTTAATACATTACACAGGTTATATCTAAAAACTCACATCACTCAAGGCTTATTTTGATTTTAGTTTTCAGGGAATGCAATAAATATCAATTTTTCATACTAACTGTACTATACATCTTTTAAAAGAGGATACTAAAGTCAGGGCTTACTTTGATGTAAGATATCAGGAGATATAAATTACATACAAGTATGAATTGGAGTAGACATATATGCCTCTCATATGTATTAAACAAATGCTCATTAAAGTAAAAGTTTACTTTAATGTGAGCTTTCATGTGTATAGGAGGCAATCAATGCATGAGCAGAATTGAGGTACATTTTATATTTAAACTCTACATGTACATTTGTGTGTTTAACATTGTGTACATGAACACTAATAGCACCGCCTTTTACCATACACAGTTTTACAACACAAGCTCCTATGACACCTGCTCCTATGACATGCGCTCCTACGACACACTATTACAAAACATACTCCTATTGCGTGCTGACCTATAACATGCACTGCTGTTACTCACACTCTTATGACACATATTATTACACATGCTCCCATAACACATGCACCTACAGCACGTGCACCTATAACGTGCGCATATCACACATACACCTACAACACATGCACCTACGACATGTGGACGTACAACATGTGGAGGTATGACACATGCACCTATGGTACATCCTCCCATAGCATGCCATCTGACGGCATTCTTATGATGTACACTATTATGAAACATGCTCCTACAACACATGTCCCTACAACAAATGCTCACACAACACGAGCAACACAAAATCTTATGGCACACATTCTTAAAACACAGAAACTTACAACACATGCACATAAGACACATACACCACAGAATAGTGTGCAACATGTTGTTATTCCACACACACACACATACTACATGCTCTAACAACACACGCTAGCATTGCAACAAACACTCAGAATGTTATTTTATGTTATTGTGCATTTGTATAGTGCCTTATATACCATTGGTATGATCTCAAACCGCTGTAGGTTGAACACCCTCGAGGACCGTAGTCCAGGTCAGTAAATAGTGCTTGGGTGTATTCAGTATGTGTACAGCCAGTGCGGTTTACCTGGTGTGAGCTGCATTCTAATGCTAGGCGTGTGCGATGGTTGTGTGAGGTCAGTAGAATGTGTGCAGCAAGGCTGTTGATCTCAGAGTTCGCATTCTGGTAGTGGTGGAGATTGTGTATGAGATTATGTGTGCAGCTAGGTTGATTATTTTCATGTGGTATAGCTGCGTTCTAAATACTGTTGAGGTCTTCATGGAGGTGTGTAGGTATGTGCGCAGCTAGGCCGAAATTGATGGAGGGGTATAGCTGCATTGTATTGTTTGTTGGTGTAGAGGAGAGAGTGAGCATATCAGTATGTGTCTGTGCTGATTGGTGAGAGACCCCTATTTCAGATTACCTTCCAGTGCCCACTGAGCTGACCATATCTATTCTAGCGGTTCGGAGCATTGGTTCTCCACGAGAGATTCTCAGTCTAGCACAGAGTTTGTTCTGATTACAAACCTTGAGTTTCTTTCCCTGCTTGGCAGTGTCATCAGTGTTGAGTTGCCCTGTTCCTAATCTTTATTGGGTTAAGGGCATTGCAGGTCAATGGTCGTCCCTGTGTCTCGTTGAGTCTGCCATTGTTTATTGGAAGATACCTTCTCTTTGTACAGTGACATCCAGTCTGTTTTATCAGACTTACAAGTCCTTGCTAGATTCAATGACTGGTGTTCAGTGGACCGAGGGACCAGCAACAGCCACTATGGTCATCCCTGTGGCTTGTTGGGTCTGTAGATTGCTTATAGGATTACACCTTCTCAGTGTGCATTTACTTCAGTTCTGTTCTATTGGACATGCAAGTACATCTTAGGTATGAAGACCGGTACTCTGTGAGCCCGAAGGTCAAGGAACAGATCAGGATGTGTTGTAAGTGGTGTGTGTGAACTGGCAGTGTTATATGCAGGAGGGGTTAAAGTGTTCCTGATCTTGTGTGCGTTTAGAGTATGGATGACAGGGTCTCAATGTTACTTGCAGGAGCTTGCCTTGCCAGATTCCTCTCCTGATTCAGTGTGTATTCCCTTGAGGTGGAACAGAGTCAGTCTATTGCTGACGCTCCGTTATAAGTGCCAGTGGGCCCATTTTCCGGGTCCTGGGTAATTGTTTATAGCGGGTGGATGGGTATTCCTGTCGTAGTTTATGGTTTGAATTGCTGAATTATATTGAATCATTGTCCCTTCCGAGAGCTAAGAGTGCTAGGGAGCTCATCTGATTGGAGAGCGTAGTGCATATCCACAAGAGAAAAAAGAGCAAGTCCCACCTAAGCATAGTTGATACTGCACCCCGGGTGAAGGAGTTCATGGCATCAATTCCCAGGCAGATCAGGTTAGCATGCCTTGATCAGAGACCACCTTGGTTAATCTTCACAATTCTATGTAAATGTGATGCATGGCTAATCTTCACAGTTTTATGTAAATGCGACACATGGCTAATCTTCACAATTCTATCTAGATGTGAATCATGGCTAATCTTCACAATTCTATCTAAATGTGACCCATAGCTAATCTTCACAACCCTATGTAAATGTGACGCATAGCTAATCTTCACAATTCTACCTAAATGTGACACATGGCTAATCTTCACAATTCTATCTAGATGTGACGCATGGCTAATCTTCACATTTCTATGTAAATATGACGTCTGGCTAATCTTCACAATTCTACTCGGATGTGACGCAGGACTATTCTTCACAGTTCTATCCAAATGAAACGCATTGCTAACCTTCCTAATATGTCTGTTGTAACACATTTCCTGCCCCCAAAATACATTTTTGGCCAACACATTTAATTTCCTGCAAAATACATCTAAATCCTGCATGACGTCTGCCCCACTGTATACATGTAGGAGCAACACATTTCACAGTAATGGTTAGGCTTCCAGTCTATATTGCCTTACGATGGCTAGTTATAGGGGGTGGCAACGTTCAAAACAAATTAGGTACAGTGTGGAACATAATGACTAACTATGGGGCACAGTGCAGTTATATCTCAGAGCACAGCAGGGACATATAACAAAGCTATACCAACAGTTAGGCGGCTCACATGGTCGGACTGAAGCATAAAACTGTCTCAGACACCAATGAAAAAGTGGCCTGCAGTTGCAAATGGATATTCATTCCTTTAGTCGCAGGCTGTTTGAATAGTACCCAAGGGGGTGTTTTTAGTTATAATGTAAGCAAATTCTGATATTTAAAGAATATGTATTCAGCAATAATGGTCAAAACTACTGGCTGCATAGTGAAGTAACTCATCAAACTGGCCCACATTGGCCAAAAAAGTGGCCCATTTTGACTGGCCCACACTAGCATTTTGGATTTTCGGTAAGGGCATTGCCCTAAAGGACAGTCGGAGCCACTGGTTCATCCATAATGGGTGAGGGGGCGCCCACCCAGTGGCCTCCTCACCCATTATGGAGGAGCCAGCCCAGTAAAACAATGAGCACTCCCTCAGATGCTTTTTCCAGCTGAGGGAGTGCTCCTGGGCTGGCTGAACTGTCAAAGAGAAACACTGTTTCCATTTGACAGTTCAGTTCCCCAGCTGCACATGCTCACTGAGCCATGCAAGGCTGGGGGCGTTTTGCTTCACCAGCCTTGCACAGCTCATTGGAAATGCTGGCTGGGGCATTGCATGTCTGTATGTTCGAGGGGAAGCTCCTGCCCTCCTCGCACTTATGGACAGAGCAATCTGGAGCAGGGCGTTTCAACACGCTCACGCAGGCCACTGCAGAAGGTACGTTTATGTTAATTTATTTTTTATTTATATATGTGTATGGATGCATGTATGCTTGTGCTACGAGTGAGTGTATGGTCATGGGTGCTCTTGTGAATTATAGTGATTGCTGTGTGCGTGTGTTTGTTTTGGTCTGTTGAGCTGATTTTGGTGAGTAGATGGGGGAAGGAGGGTTGTACAACAAAGGCATTTTTAAAAATGCCTTTGTTGCACAATACACCTACCAACCTTCCAAAATCAGCTTTCCTTCTGAGGCGCTGTGGAGCCCAGGGGACAGGGATGGTATTTTATTACTGGATATCTTTCATAGATGTCCAGTCAAAAATACCATTCTTTCTCCCCTGGCCCCCCAGCGCCTTGCATACACACATAATCATGTCGATTGTGTTAGGCACTGTGGGGCCCAGGGGACAAGGATGGTATCTTTTTACTGGACATCTGTCATAGATGTCCAGTAAATACTATCATGCCTGCCCCCTGTGCCCACCAGCGACAATTGCAAACTGTTTGACTTTTTACCCAAAGTATGCTCTAAAATGCAACCTTTTAACCCATTATAAAAAAAAGATTCACAGGGGGGAAACCCCCCCGAAACCCCTTGATTGGTTCAGGCTCCCTCGCTGCTCTCGGTCGCTATGGCATTTTTGCAGGAAATATTTATGCCCCTCCACTTAAAAAATTCACCAGCCGCCACTGGCCCTCGGACTGTGCTGGGAACGGGGTCGGGGGGGAGCCCAGGGATTGTGGTGGGAGCAGGATGGGCAGGAGCCATGGGGTAGTGGTGGGAGCAGGGTGGGGAGAGCCCAGGCTCTGTGATGGGGTAGGGAGAGCCCAGGGACTGGGTACGAGTGGTGCTAGGGAGCCCAGCGACTGTGATGGGAGTGGCCGGAGGACCCCAGGGACTATACTGGGAGTAGAGTGCGGTGACGGCACGCAATTGTTCATAGCCATTTGTACATACTTTTCATTTGACATTTTTGGGGGGGCCCAGTCAGAAGATGATACTTAGCAAACTCCTAATACCTACCCATCCATTTTTCCACCCTTTGTCCATTTCCCTCTTTCCTTTGCCCTGTGCTTTGTTCTGTTCATTATTTTAGTTAGTTGTTTTCTTTTTTTTTTTTAAATGGCATAGTCCTTTCTGTCATGTCGGTTTTCATTTTATATTTTCCTCCCAGTTCAGACATTTCCAAGCTCATGGCCCCAACGCTGTATGCCGAAAACCTGCGAAAACAAGACAGGCAAGCACCACATCTACCACAGGACCATCAACCTCCATCACTTCACCAACCACAACCTCCACTGGGCCCTAAACGACCACACTGCTGCTGGTGCCACAATTAGATCACAGTGATAGAAGCCACCCAACATGGCTTGGGGGCGGCTGTTTCAGAACACCAGGCCCCAGTTACCAATAGGATTTCTTTTTGTTTTTAAGTGACAATTTTCTGTATCCCCTTTTTGAAAAAAATAAAACTATAAAACAACAAACAAAAACCAAAAAATAAATGTCATTTTTTTTACCTGTTGTTAAATGTGCAAACCCTAATGTTCTTCCTGTCCCCGTTCCACCCTCCTTTTTCCTGCTCCCCTAAAACATGCCTTTTCATGGCCAACGTTGAATTGTTTTGTCCCTCATATGTAGTGCATCTGTTCGATACAACATTTGTGAATAGTACACTGTTGGTCTCTTCACATATACTAAACATTGGGAAAAAATACAAGGTGTATTAAAAAAAACATACGCTAACAAATCAGTACGCTAAATGGTTGGGAGTATAGTGGGTGAGGATACACTGAATGGGTTTGGGTACACAGGATGCAGTAAGGTCGGTGAGAGTACAGAGGCTGGAAATATGGTGGATGGGGGAACTGAAACTAGGGTAGGGCGGCTAAAGTTGAAAAAGAGGGGATATGATAGGTTGGATATAAAGAGTGAGAGTATGGTGCACAGCAGTACAGAAGGTGAAGGTACAATGCATGGGTAAGGATACAGTGGGTGGAGGGGGCGTGCATGAACAAAGCATCCACCCCCCACAAAAAAAACTATGCAGAATGCAGAAAACAGCGAACAGCTGGAGATAGTGCATGGTACAGGAGCACCACTTTCTTAAAGACAGTGAAAACGTAAAATGCAACTGTGTCAGAAATACTACACCGGGAGCCATCCAACGTCCCATCTCAGAGTTTGGTGACATCGAGCTTATCCAACACATGGTAAGAGTTCATTAAGATGATTTTGACAACATCTTCACTTATGAGAACTATTTGGTTGTTGGGGGAAAAAAACATGGTAGATTGAAAAAAAACAAATAGAGTTTGTCACCCAACACTTATACTTTTCCACATGCTTATAACATATATTTACCTGCAGTGTGTCCCATGAGCTGCATTATTCAAATGTTCTCATTCAATGGGTGTAGTTCACAAGAATAAAAATGTTACTTGGATGGACCCGCATACAAAAAGGGAAATAGTTGCAGATAAATGCTGTTGATTTTAAAATGTATTTTCTAAGCAGCATTTTAGTGAAGGTTAAAAAAATACATAAAAAATTAGGAGCCACACTATTTGTACCTTATTTACAAATGAGGACAAAGCAATAGATAAACATTTCTACAATACTGGTAAGTAAAACTTGGTAAGAGCTGTACTATGTTATCACTACATGTAATCTGATAGCAGTGCTTATAAAATATTGTGGCTTTATATATATAGAAAAACAATGCAAAATTTTAGGGATACCTATTCATAAGAGCATCAGGATCTACCAAAAATAAGGCATAAGTGTATCAACAGAGATGTTTAGATTTAATCGCATCTCAGTAAAACACTGACAATGCATAGGTGTATGAGCAGCACTAACATTTGCCTAATACTATAAAGTTAAAAATAATGCACTTTCTAAACACTTTCATGGTACAATAAACTGCCACTTAATCTGAGCAGGTGGAAAATATGGGCAATACATGCCGTCTGATAGTAGTGGTTAATATAGCTGACACATACAAAACTACAAATAAACCTTTAAATATGTAAATATTTACTGACACTTTCACATCAGCCACACTCTCAGCATGTGTGCAGTGTGAGTTCCTCAATCGAAATGAGAGAAGTGGACACATTGGTGGCTTTTATACTTTCAAAAATCAATACCACAAAAAGAGGACTATATAGTAAGCAAAGTACTAAAACGGCTGACATATTTTCACTGCAACCTATCACAGACGAGTACACAAGTACAACATTTACACCAACCAATTACAAACACTGAAACACATAGAAAACATTTCCCCCACCACCATCTTTGATATACGCGGCTATTGAAACGCGGCTTTAAGCATCACCTTGTGGCCGCGTGTACATGTAAATTTGTTACCAACTTAAAAACAACCCTGGCTAACCTTGAAAAGTTCAAATAAGACATGGGTAAACTGAGGACATACAATCAGAAACGCAAGTAAAATTGTGTGGGCTAACATCCACAAAATAATATGATTATTACATAGAACATGGATGGCTTAATACACACAGCTATTTATATAGCCACGTGTAGAAAAACAACCAATCAACTGATGTGATATGTTTACGTGTCCAGGTATGACTGCTGTATAGCCGCGGGTATAGAAACACCCTGTGAGATTGGTTTATTTGTAGCCGTGGCTATTCGGAAATAAAATGATGAAAATGTGATCCTACACACCCAAGCCCTCACCAAGTGATACCAACATCAGCGCCACCTCCCCCCACTTGCCAAATGTCCTCCTCACCTCCAGTGGTCTCTCCCATTCGCCCTATAAGACTAGTTGTATCTGTGAAACAGTTTCGTTCAAAATGTCGGGTAGCCGCGGCTATGCAGCCTGGGAAAATACAAGACATGTCATTGACTATTCTATAGCCGCTGTAAAACAGGATGCCTTAACATGCATAATTAAAGAATGATATTTACTCCATCTTTCCACAAAGAAATATACAAGTTACAGTTTTAAAGCGGCCAAAGCAAGTTCTTCGGTTTAAATTACAATAGATTACGGAACACCTGTCCTCTTGACATGAAAAATCAAAGCATTACAGTTGCTTAATCTTTCTACATATAAGTGTGCACATTTCAAATTTAAAGCAGTCTAATCACTCTTTGCGATGTAAATTAGCCTATTTTCTGGAATACCTGCCCACTTAATATGCATAATCTAGGCATAAAAGATACTTTCTCTTTTTACTTGTGGATGTGCACACTCAAATCTAAAGCAGTTTGAGAATTCTAGACATTATAGGTTTCTCTTAAAATACATGGTTTATTCAAAAGCATTTGCTTACTCGATATGCGGAACAGAACTATATATCACGATTATGGATATTTGTTTGCAGAAATACATTCATCTCGTGCTTGGAATTGAGAACTACTATTGTGCCTCGTAATCTGCATATGCATTTCACCCCCATCTGTCTTAAAGTAAGTCTTAGGTCACCACCACATTTACCAAGTTTCACTTTAATTAAACCTAGACATTTTAGATCACTCTTATTCTCCATTTGGTGGCATCCCTGCTAGTGGCGGGCCAACGATAACCTGGGATCTGGATTAGAGAGGATAGATGTTTCTGTATGCACACTATTAATTGTCTTATCGTGCTGCCAATATACAGCTTATTGCAGATGCAAAATATGGCATATAACACGTGTCATTCTGCAATTGATGAAGTTCTTGATAAGTATTTCCAACCCTTCTTGGTACGTACATTTGACAGTATCCTTGTGTGCATATATACACATGTTGCATGTCCCTCATTTATGGAACCTATAGTCATCCTCAGCCAGTCAGTTCCACTGGTTGTTTGAGCTTTAACAGTGCCCAGAAATGAGGGACACAATGTATTCCTAATTGTCAGTGCTCTAGTAAACACAACCTTGGGTTTAATCTCAATGAATTGCATTAAGGGGGTAATTCATAGAATTCAGCGCACAAGTGGCGCACGGGGCTGGCGCACAGTGTGCGCGTGCGAATCCCTGCGCCAGCCGAGTGCGCCAAAATACATTTCCGCGCACAGCGTATTCATGGATTCCAGCCACCAAAACCAGCCGTGGCGCACAGTGGCGCAGCGACCCTGCAGCAGAGACAGTTACGCCCCCAAGAACGCCCCTTGCGCAGGGAAAAGGCATCAAAATCCCCAATCCAGTGCAAAGGGCTGCACTAACCCTGTACCAGCATGGCAAGTGGGGTACGTGTATCACTGGGGTGCGCGGGAAGTACCTCACGTTATTACAGCTGGGTACGTGTATTTCAGGGGTGCGCGGGAAGTTCCACACGCGATTCCATCAGGGAACGTGTACATCAGGGGTGCGCGGGAAGTTTCACATGTGAATTTAGCAGGGTACGTGTATATCAGGGGTGCGCTGGAAGTTCCACACGTGAATGTCCTGGGTACGTGTATTTCTGGGTGCGCGGGAAGTTTCACACGCGATATCAGCAGGGTACGTGTATTTCAGGGGTGCGCTGGAAGTTCCACACGCGAATGTCCTGGGTACGTGTATCTTGGGGTGCGCGGGAAGTTTCACACGCGAATGTCCTGGGTACGTGTATCTTGGGGTGCGCGGGAAGTTTCACATGCGATATCAGCAGGGTACGTGTATTTCAGGGGTGCACTGGAATTTGCACACGCGAATGTCCTGGGTACGTGTATCTTGGGGTGCGCAGGAAGTTTCACACACAAATGTCCTGGGTACGTGTATCTTGGGGTGCGCGGGAAGTTTCACACACGATATCAGCAGGGTACGTGTATTTCAGGGGTGCGCTGGAAGTTCCACACCCAAATGTCCTGGGTATGTGTATCTTGGGGTGCGCGGGAAGTTTCACACGCGATATCAGCAGGGTACGTGTATTTCAGGGGTGCGCTGGAAGTTCCACACACGAATGTCCTGGGTACGTGTATCTTGGGGTGCGCGGGAAGTTTCACACGCGATATCAGCAGGGTACGTGTATTTCAGGGGTGCGCTAGAAGTTCCACACGCCAATGTCCTGGTACGTGTATCTTGGGGTGCGCGGGAAGTTTCACACGCGATATCAGCAGGGTATGTGTATTTCAGGGGTTCCGTGGAGTACTACACGTGAATTGGCCGTGTGGGTCCTCCCAGGTGTTCGCTCCACAACCTCCACGGCCCCTGCAGGCAGCCCACACCACGGGGGACTAGCCTGCACCCCCACTCATGTCCCCCAGCACCCCTACCCCCCAGCACTGTGGGGCACCCTCCACCAGGCCCCCAACTCATGTCCCCCTGCACCCCCACCCCCCAGCACTGTGGGGCACCCTCCACCAGGCCCCAACTCATGTTCCCCTGCACCCCCACCCCCCAGCACTGTGGGGCACCTGCCAGCAGGCCCCCACTCATGTCCAACTCATGTTCCCCTGCAGCCCCACCCCCCAGCACTGTGGGGCACCTGCCAGCAGGCCCCCACTCATGTCCAACTCATGTTCCCCTGCACCCCCACCCCCCAGCACTGTGGGGCACCTGCCAGCAGGCCCCCAACTCATGTTCCCCTGCACCCCCACCCCCCAGCACTGTGGGGCACCTGCCAGCAGGCCCCCACTCATGTCCAACTCATGTTCCCCTGCACCCCCAACCCCCAGCACTGTGGGGCACCTGCCAGCAGGCCCCCAACTCATGTTCCCCTGCACCCCCACCCCCCAGCACTGTGGGGCACCCTCCACCAGGCCGCCTACTCATGTTCCCCTGCACCCCCACCCCCCAGCACTGTGGGGCACCCTCCACCAGGCCCCAACTCATGTTCCCCTGCACCCCCACCCCCCAGCACTGTGGGGCACCAGCCAGCAGGCCCCCAACTCATGTTCCCCTGCACCCCCACCCCCCAGCACTGTGGGGCACCTGCCAGCAGGCCCCCAACTCATGTTCCCCTGCACCCCCACCCCCCAGCACTGTGGGGCACCCTCCACCAGGCCCCAACTCATGTTCCCCAGCCAACATGTCATCACAATCTAGATCCCTGGTCCCTATGGTCAGCCTCCAAATGCCAAACACCCACCCGAGTATTGCATCCACCCACTTAGAAATGGCAATAACATGATAGAACCCCAGTTGCAAGTTTGGAAATGAACACATGTCCCTCACATACACCCAATGGGTGTCAGCGAATCTCAAAACCCATATCATGATATGCATGAAACCAATGAGATGATACTACACATTGACGTATGAACAAAAAATATGTATGAAAGGAAACATAAATTGAATCAAAAATAAACAAACAGAAATGGGTATTAAAAAAAATAAAAAGCAGCATGTCCGTGAAATAATGCAAAACCAAAAATCATAATCCAAAGGAATGGTGTCCAAAGTCACAGTCCACAAAAGAAAATCCAATGGAAAATTATAAATGAAAGCCATTGCTCCATGGGTAAATTGTAAAAAAAAATTAAAAAATCCAACAGTCAACTATATACAGATGAACAAGCCAGGGTCCATGATCCCAACAGAAGAAATGAAACCTATCTAATAACACTACCTAATAAAAAACTCTATATACAAAAATGTGGCCCATTGTCCAAAAGGTCCAAAAAAATGCAAAACCAAAGGAAACCTAACACTAACTACAGAACTATTTACATGGGCAGCGGGCTAGTCCGACGGCTCACTTTTGGATGTCCCGGGCCAGGGCATCATCGAACTCCTGCTCAATGTCCCGGAGGCGGTCCTCCTCCATGGCCCTGAGGGTCCGCAGGGCCGTCGACGTGTCCACCTCCAACCCCCTGCGGATTGCCTCGAGGCACTCGGCCCGCCTCAGGGCCCTCCGCATGGAGTTCTCCGCCCTGACCACCGTGAGCCGTGCCTCTTCCGCCCGCTGCCACTCCGCATCTATGGCGTGGCCCAACCACTGCCACACGGAAGACACTTTCTGTCCTGGGTCCTCCTGCCCTCCGGCCGATGCCTGCCCCTCCGATGTCAAAGGCCCCGAGCCATCATGGCTCCCACCACCTTGCTGCTGTTGCTGTGCCTCTGTCCGTGCACTGCCTCCTGCTGCCTGCACATCCTCCGCTGGCTGGGGTGCAGTCGTTGATGTGGCCAGCCCTGCTGGACGTCCGACTCCCGACTGCGGCAGGGATGCCTCCTCCACTAGCCTGGCCGCACCGTCATAGGAAGCTCCACAGGGCACCCAGGTGACTGATGGGTGGGAAGATGGCATGGAGGACGACTGGCGCATAGGGGGTTCAGTTGAGGAGGGGGCCGCAGCAAGCCCCATCAAATGGAGGAATCCGGCCTGGGTGACCTGTCCCAGTAGGCCGATGCGGTCAACGAGCCATTCGAGATGACCTGCAGTCTCCTCATGAAAAGACTGCAGGTCACCTCGCATGGCCCGTTGACGCAACACCACACCAGTCAGGACAGGCTCAACCCGGACCCGGATAGCCACGTCCGCAGGCAGAGGAAGGCCAGTTGTCGTGAGCTCATCCCCTGTCTGAAAACGGGTCTGGACGTAGGCATCCCTGCTGGTGCAAGATGATGCAGTGACAGGATCAGGGACAGGACTGCACACAGGCACCTCCGCGGCGGCCTGTGCTGCCTCCTGTCCCTGGTCCTGCACTGCACCACTAGCACCAGTGGAATCCCCACCTCCAGACCCCATCTCTGTTGCTTGCACGGCCTCCTCCTCCACCAAACCCCCCACCAGCCTGGATGACTCCGTGCCATCTTCCCCCGTTGGGCCCTGTGGGGTCCCAGCTGCCCCTTCTGCTGCCGAGGAGTCCAACTCCAACCTCCACCTCTTGGACCTCCCCCCGGCAGCTGCGGCCTGGGACGCGGCACCAGACTCCTCACTCCCTGACGAGATCACAATCTGGGAGGGGAGCCGGGCCTTGCGTCTCCGGCTGGCGGTGGGATCCCCGCCGCTGTGCTCCACAGCACCTTCTCCGCCCTCTTCATCAGTTGACGCTGCAGACAGGGAGAAATAAAACACAGGCATCAGGGCACTGTACAATGGACACATACACACATGACAGTTGTACATGAGTGGCATTGGCAAACCTCAGACATGCCATCACAATCCCCAACACACATGTCATTTCAACTTGCACACATGAGCCATACCACAGCCATATCGCAACTGCCAGCACCATCCATACACATACAACAGCATGAGCAGGCAATGGTGAGCCAGACATCACATGCAACACAGGGAGTGTACTACACATGTACACACACCACCACACTTGCATGTATGTGTACACCTCTGCCAAGTGTCGCAGTGTTCAGATGGGCATCCATGTCACATCTGCCAATCAGGCTTCCACATCCCGCTGTCACATGCATCCATGTTGCATCACTGTTGCACCCTTGTCAAATACACACACATGCACATGTACTGAGTGCTGATACATGCAGCTGAAAACAACATACATGCGTGCCATCACGAACATGTCTACTTACATACACATTCATCCAAACATGTGTG
This sequence comes from Ambystoma mexicanum, assembly GCF_040938575.1. NCBI lineage: Eukaryota > Metazoa > Chordata > Amphibia > Caudata > Ambystomatidae > Ambystoma > Ambystoma mexicanum. The sequence goes on from NC_090925.1 coordinate 1,199,266,228, forward strand.
CCCACACAACTGCATTTGGCATGCAAGCCTACACACACAAGCACCATCCATGTCTCACACATTACAGCCCTCGCATGTGTTAGCCTCACGGCCCTGTACACCCCCACCCATACTCGACCCCATACAAACAGATGTGCAACCTGCACACTACTGAAACATCACCACACGCACAGCTCACAATCAGGATGCATGTACACTTACCGCTCGACTCCAGACGGGTCTGCCTCTCAAGGACCTGGACGTGGAGCGCTGGGGATATGCGTTCCAGGACCCTCATCTGATCTACTTGTCGGGGGAAATTCTCCCGGGGTCGGCTGGGCCGTCCGCGGACCTCCGGGCAGGGAGGCCCAAACTCCTCCCGTGTATCCCAAAAAAATGAGTATGAGGCACACGCAAGAAGCAAGATGATTCTGCTGTTTATTAAACAAAATGGCAGGGATGGGTCAAGGATCGTACGCGTCCGTCCTGACACTCTCTCTTCAATCGTGGGGCTCGCAGGCCCTTTTTACCTTAGTATGACGCGCTACTTGCGTCACCTGGGAAAGTTAGCAAAAAACCTATCGCCACTCTTGATTGGTTGCTCGAGTGGTAAGGTTGGTATAGCATACGTATAGAGAGCGTTGTTAGTGGTGGAGGGTCAGTCAGGTGGTATATTTGGGTTGTCCCTTCAATTTGATACATGAAAATTGTTACATGAAGACCCCTGAGGATTGGCTAATGTTAATGGCGTCACTGATAAGAGCCCCATGTTCTGATTGGTCCATTCGCGAGCCCCCCAGTCTGGGACCATCGCTTTTCCCAGCTCGCGGTGCACCTGTCATTTGCAACAATGTATCACTATGGGTATGTGCAGACAATGTGAGGATTTGTTCATATGCTGGAAGGCAGACTACTCCCACTGCCGCAGATGTCCATTGAGTCGCTTAATTGTATCTGCCTGTGTCTTGAAACGTGGGATCCAGGCGCCTCCCTCCTCCTGGGCCTGGCACCCTGTCAGGTTCGACTTGGTCACGTGAGGTGAGACCGTGGTTGAGGCAAAATTCTGCACATTTAATATTTTTATTTTCCACTGTGTGCCTGGCTTAATTTGCAGGTGTGACCTTGGCGTCGGCTTGCGGCATGCGAGTTTGCAACATTGTGCCCTTGACTGTCTGCTCTCGCCGGGCTCATTCTGCAGGGTCAGCAACTGTACTCTGCTCATTCAATGTTCATGGAAGCTCTTGCTCGCGGCCTATTTGGGCCTGGTGCATAGGTAGAGACGTTTGATGCACGGCGCTTTAGGTTATGGTATGATATTGCTTTATCCCCAGTATCATGTCTTCGTTATACTTCTCATTGCAATGCATGGGTTTAGAAGAAGCGTGAGCAAGCATTTTAGATGAGTTCATTGTGCGTCTTGCGTTTCTGCATTTTAAAAAACCTATGTGAAAAATAATAAAGATGCGCGTCAGTGGATGTGTCCGTCACCTACGTCATAGCACTGAATATGTTCTTCGTGTGGATTGGTGTGGGAGTGTCCAGTGTGCATGTTTGCACGGGTGTGATGACCGTTGGCTAGGTCGTCATGGCATCTCTAACGATGTGTTCATTTACTGTTGAATGGTTCAGTCGAGTTCATCCATGCCGCAGGTGTCGGCATGGGCAGGGCAGGCTGGTGGGCACATCCGTATGTTCCTGTACCAGGGTATCTGGTCATCTGGTAGGTGGGCAAACTCCTCTCGTGGCGGGTGTCTGGGCCGCGATCCTCTAGGCCATGGGTGTGAGGGGATTGGTGGGAGCCTTTTGTTCCATTCTCCCACTTCAGTCCCCCCTCTGGTCAACTTGTCGACCACAAACATATCCTTTTCCTTATCCCCTCTCACTCTCCATATTTTAGTTACTCCTCCCAAATGACCATAGTGGTTGACATGGTCTTCAAATGACCAATACATATATACACAGGTTCCTCCAGGTGTGCAGTATACCCATTTCCTTATGTAGCTCCTTGCGTTTCTTGGGTTTTCGAGCTTCACAGATGGTGGGTCCAGGTGGTTGGTGATGATCTGTTTGCGCAGTTTTTCTCTCTCTTTTATTATTGTGCCTGTGTGCTGGCCATCATCTGCCGGCATCAAGGGGTGCATACCAACCATTTCGATCATTTCATCTGTGGTGCCTTCCGGGCCTTCCAAAATCTAATTATGATCAGTGCAGCTCCAGCCAGTATTATGCATCCAACTATAATCTTCAGTCTGTCCGACAGCCAAGATGGCATCCATGACCATAATAGTGAAAACAAGCTGTCATCCTTCTTCACTCCTTTACTTTCATCCATCATTTTGGAGTGCATCTGGGCCAGTTGTGATACTGCTTCTGTCAGTGTACCATTGTCAGCATCGTTAGCAGGAATGAATGTGCAGCATGATTGTCCTATCTTTGCGCAAACTCCTCCTTCCATTGCTGTGAGGAGGTCCAGTACATATCTGTTCTGTAGTGCTACCATCCTCACTGCTCGCAGTTCCTCTTTTATTGCGTTGAATCCATTTACTGTAGAATTAATTGTCATCATTAGTTCCCATCGAGTTATCTGGAGCCATTTTGCGTTTGCGTAAGCTTGTAGTCCCGGATGTATTATTGAGGAGAAGAACATTGCTGCTCTGCTGAATAGTCTGTGTTCTGGTTGGATTGAGGTGAGTGCTGTTTCCGACCTTCCCCATAGGTAATTTCCTGTCAGAGGTTCTCCTTGTCTTTTCTTTCTATTCAGGACAGTGTTGTTGCTGTTGTTTTGGTTCTCTAACCCCTTCTGAGTTTGTACAGATCTCTTCTTCCTCTTGTTTCCTTCATCCATTTTAGGGAAGTTCGCCACATTCACATGTTTCTGGGGCACCACTAGTGATGGTACATTAACGTGTACCATTGTGCAAACACCATTCCACAGAGGGGGCAGTGTGTGGTATGCCTTGTCTCCGCAGGCCCAGTAATGGTCCATTAATACTGCTGTTCCTGCTCCCCCCTCAGGTAACTCCATCACGCTTGCACAGTTGGTGTTGTATCCCACGTCCACTTCTCCTCTATGTTGGTAGCATACTTTAGGTGCAGACAACGGCAGTATTGTTATTGGGTCTTCATCCTTCTCTATCCACGGTAGCATGGGTACGTACTTGACCCAAGTCATCCAACATCTGTCATTGTGTTCAGCAATAGTTGTAATAGTTTCTCTCGTTACCATGTTGCTGCCAACCACTCCCATTTGTTGTCCAGGTACACCTTCCCTGTTATTGTTATCAGTGATCTTTCCCAACATCCTTGTTTACCAGGAACTTCAGTGGCGTACCAATCACATGGTAGGTATTGTAGTGTTACTTTCTTTGTTTCTCCTTTTTCAGGGCCAGTTGTCATGTATCTGAATGCTTCAGCATGCAAACTGGTTTTGTGGTAACTCAAATAAGTCTTGAGGAAGTTGTTTTCGTATGGATATGTGTCTCGCGTTTTCCATACCAGGTGCACCACCGTCCCTTGAAATCTCCCTCTCGTTTGGAACAGTGCCAAGTATACTATACATCGTGCTGTCTTTTCATCTATTTCCGTGGCAACGAAAGTTCGAGAAGCGCCCATGGCATATGGGATCAATGAGCAGACGTAGCAGCTGTCTTCTGTTGTCTGCTTACCTATTTGGGTCATGTGTTGGTACCACATGTTGTTCGAGACGTGTGCTGGATCTTGTATGTAGTTGTCAATACCTTTAATATCTGAGTATGTGCTGCGTTTAACTCTATTTCCCTTGTGTGGAATTTTGCTAGTACCACCTGACGTAACACCTGTTGCAGCCGTGGGTGGGGGTATATTAGGTTTGGGTGCAGCCAAAATATTGATAGCATAACTTTTCTGCCATACAGAGGCAGCCAAAAACCCGGTGATCATCAAAATCCCTATCATCTTTATTACAGATGCTATTCTCACCGGCATTTTGCTCTTACCTTGCTGCAGTCTGGCAGTTTATTCTTGCGATGTTAAAGTTGCCCGCCTGAAAATTCTCAATATGCTTGTTATTAGTGTTAGTTGTTGTTTTCAAGCTCTCACTATCAAGTAGTCGTTCAGTGCCCAGGCAAAGAGCTGTTCCCACGCCAATCTAAGCGATCTATCTCTTAGGGCAGGCAAGTGTTGGTGAAGATGGGGCATTGATTGTTCTATGGCCAAGAGAAATGCTGTGTAGTAGACACGCACCCTCTTTCTTTTCAGGTACTTTGGCCTTTTTATGTGGTAGACAAATTGGTGTGATAGCTCTTCAGGGTAGTTATCGTCTGGGGGTAGCATCTACTCCTGGGCAATGAACTTTGTTAGTTATCTGTTTTCTTCAGCAATACAATAATATGCGGTACCTGCATGTGCGAGAAAGAAAAAAAGAGAACATTCAAGTGTTTACATGTGTATATGTGCAAAACAATGTCCTTCAGTTGGGTGATGACTGCAGTGTGTAGGGGGTTGAAGGGCAGAGGGTTAGGGGCTCAACTGGCAGAAGTCTCTTTACTCTTTGATCGTGTGACCATGGGGTGGGCGGTACGGGAATTACTCCTTTCTATGTCAGTAGTTGTCTCTAGGGAATCTGGGGGGTGGTAGGGTATGGAGACACTTAGGTCATCAGCTGTGCTAGAAGTCTCTTCCTCCGTGGGTGACGCTGTTGCTGTTCTTCCAATGGCCCTGTCGGTGACGCTAGGGCGGGTCTGGAATTTGCAGATCTTTACGTCGTGTAGGTGATTCCAAGCACGTTTGTCCTGCAACTTTACTGCTCTCGTAGATACCTCCTCTACCAGGTGGGGGCCAGTGAAGCTTGGCTGTTCCACTTTCTGTTGAAATTGCGGAGTAGCACGTGGTCCCCTTTAGCAATTTTGCACAGTTTTTCCTTTTCCAATTCCTTATCCGCATCTTCTGGTTGATCACTCTTAGACCCGCCCCGCGTGCGCTCGAGCTGTTGAGACACAAACACTACACTAGTAATCAAAGAAGACACATATTGGTACATTTCATCACCAAGAACAGTTGCAGTGTTTTCATAATCTGTTAATGCTCTTGATGTTGGCGTTAGAGGAAGGCGCATTTGACGTCCGGTCACCACCTCGTGAGGAGTGAGGTGGTGGTCGGAGCCTGGTCTATTCCTCAGCTCAAATAGAGCTAGCGGAAGGCAATACAACCAACTCTTCTTTGTAGTTTGCTGTATCTTTGCAATTGCCTCCTTCAGTAGGCCATTCAGGCGTTCGCATATACCGTTGGCCTGCGGGTGATATGCACATGCAAATATATGCTTGATGTTCAGTAAGGATGTGATGCGCTGGAACATTTCATTAGCGAAATGCGGGCCATTATCTGACCGCAGTACCTCGCACACTTCCCACCTGGGGAAAACCTCCTTCACTAGAAATTTAGCTGCTCTAAATGCATCTGTGTGTGAGCAGGGTCCTGCCTCAATCCACCTGGAGAATGGGCATACTACTACAATCATATACCTATTTCCTTGACATACGTTGATCATGTCAACATAGTCAATATGGATGTGCAGGAAGGGTCCCTCTGGCCGGGGTATAGTACCTTTTATCACTTTCAGCGTGTGACCGGCCGTGAACTGTTGACATGTGAGGCAATTGCTGATGAAATTTGTCACATGGGAATTTAACTCGGGACAGAACCAATATTCCCTAATTCGTGCTGCAATAACTTCCTTGCCTGTGTGGGCTGGGTGGTGGAGTTGGCTCAGGACGGTGTTCAATAGTGCCAATGGCATTACCATCTTTCCAGTGTTACCCTGGCGCCATAGTGCGTCAGTTGGTGACATTGTACATCCTCTTTTTACCCATATTTCTTTTTCTGCCATTGGTGCAGCCGCTTGTAACTCCATTATCTGTGTGGCTGGGAGATGGGTGTACCCCTCTCTTATCAACATCTCTTTAGCTATCCCTCTCCCTCTCCCTCTCTCTAACTCTGGGGGGTTCCATATCTCACCAAAATATGCAGCATACTTTGCATGTGCGTCTGCTGCTGCATTTCCTTTTGAGATATGATCTTCTCCATTAGTGTGTGCGGTACATTTGACCAAAGCTAATTTTTAGGGGTCGTTTATTACTTCAATTAGTTCAGCTAATAAGAGAGCATGTTGCACTGGGGTGCCGTCAGCTCTCCTAAACCCTCTTCTCCTCCATTTGGACAATCTTGAGTGGACAGTAGACGTGACATATGCGCTGTCAGAATATATAGTCACTCTTTTGTCAAAGCTTTCCTTCAATGCCAAGATCAGTGCAACCAATTCAGCTGCTTGAGCGGAGTAATGCTGTGGTAATTGTACGCATTTCACCGCCACACACACCGGTTCCTCTGTCATTTTTACCACAGCTGCCCCAGTTCTCCTTATCCCATCACTTTGGTCTATTGTTGATGACCCATCAATGAACAAGAGCTCTCCTCCATCTAGTGCGTCCTCTTCAACTTTTCTAGTACATGAGTACATTTCGGTAGTCTGTGTACAATCATGTGCATAGTCTCCTTCCTCAATTACTTCTGCTATAAACCTTGCAGGATTAACTGTGCTGCATCTAACAATTGATAATTCTGGTCTAGATAAGATGATCTCATAACCCGACGCCCTCTGCGTGGTTAGTGTGGACTTAGGCTTGTTCAATATTGCAAATAGTGCATGTTCCACAAATAGCGTGGTTGAGCACCAAATCGTTATTGATGATGCTTTCTCTACCGCAAAGGCAGCTGCGGCGAGACCTTGTTCGCAAGGGAAATGTCCTAACATCACAGGATCCAAGTGGCCACTGTAAAACGCAACTGGTTTGTAACCCATGCTTGTTTTTTGAGCCAACACTGCTTTCATTACTGCTGAGTCGCAATGTGAAAATATAAAGAATTGTCGTTCATAATCTGTGGTGGCCAGTACCGGAGCAGTTGATATTGCATCTTTCAGTTCATCAAAGGCCTCTTTCATTTCCATTGTCCACCCCAATTTTTTCTCCCCTTTGTTAGCTTCTTTTAATGCCTCAAGTAGGGGTCCTATGTATGAGCTGTAATCAAATACCCAAGCTCTACAGTAGTTGCACAGTCCCAGGAACTGCTGCAGTTCCCTCACTGTTTGGGGCAGCGGCGTTTTTGAAATGGCCTGTGCTCTTTGTGGTGCAATCTTTCTTCCGTATTGGGATATGAGCTGACCAATGTAAAGTACCTGTTCCTGACAGTACTGTAACTTTTCCTTGTCTACCTTGTAACCCTTTTTAGCCAATATTGTCAGCATCTTCAATGAGTCCTCTCTGCATCTTTTTTCGCTTGTGCTGCAAATTATTATGTCATCAACATACTGCAACACTGTGCTTTCCACTTCAATGTTACCCAAGTCCATCTGTATTACTCTGTTGAAAATTGAGGGTGACTCGCAGTATCCTTGTGGCAATCTGGTGTGTTTCCATTTTGTGTTTCTGTACGTGAAGCTCGTCAGATCTTGTGAGTCTGGGTGCAGGGGTATTGAGAAAAAGGCATTTTTAAGGTCTATCACTGTAAATCGTGATGCCTCTGCTGGAATGCCACACAATATTGTGGCCGGGTTTGCTGCTATGGGGTATTCTGCTTCCACTATGTTGTTCAAGGGCCTGAGGTCCTGGATGAAGCACCAAGACCCCCCTTTTGCTTTGCGCACTGGGTATACAGCTGTGTTACATGGTGATTCTGATGGTACCAATATGCCATTATTTATAAGGGCCGTTATTGTTTCATATATGCCCTCATCTGCCTATTTTGATAGTGGGTATTGCTTCACTCTGGGGAGTATTGCACCTTTTTTCAATTTTATTCTTACTCCCCCTATACTTTTTATGCACCCCACGTCATAGGGACTAGTAGTCCATAATGATGTTGGTACCTTTGCCATATTCTCCTCAAAGAAGGGAACTGGGGTGGATGTGGGTGCTTCAAGTGCCATTGCCATTTTCTGTGCCACTTGTTTGTATGTCACTCTTAGCCATATTTCTACACTCATCATAAACACCATTTCACCTTCTTCCTTTTCTTCTGAGAAGAGCTCCTCGTCTGACACCTGGGTGAGCCTACATCCCTCTGCTAGGGCTATCACTGCCCTCCATGCTCTTCCTTCTCTGTCTTGGGCATGTACTGCGATGTAATCAGCAGTTGCTATAATGCTCTCTATGTTCGCTGAAATCACCTTTCCTTCTTGTTCATTGGCTGGTGTTTCTGGTCTAAACAAATAGGCTGCTGGCCTCCTCCAGATCTTTCCTTCTATCCCTGGCATCCATGCAAATGCCATGTCTGTCCCGTACTGGAACAGTTCACCATCTACTGGCTCAGCCTTAATCACTGTCTGTCCACAGTATGCTTGCATAATTTGTCGTGCAGTGAGCATGTTTATTCCTGGAGTGGAGCAAATTATGCCGTCCTCCGTAAAGGAGATCGTCATATTCAGCCTGCTCATTATGTCTCTCCCCAGTATGTTTACTGGTGAGGCCCTAGAATATAAAAGCGGGACTGACATGTCATAATCCCCTATTGATAAGGGAATGTTATCAGTAAAGGGAACCAACCCCCTAGCCCCAGAGAATCCTTGGGTGTTCATGGCTTCACCTGACATCTTAAATTTACCTTCCCTTATGCAAGACCGGGTCGCCCCGGTGTCAACAAGGAATGATAATTTTTTGTCACCTATCGTTACCTCTATGCGTGGTTCCTCCGCACTATTAGGTGTTACCGACAGGATGGGACACACCAAGGCCATCTGTGGGCTGTCCTATTGTGGGTATAATGATTGACCACTTCCTGTGTAAGGGTTGTGTCCCAGGACCGTCACCCTTCCCAGTTGTGTTTGCTGCAGTTGTGTGTTGGTAGAGGTTATGTTATGGTCTTGAATTTGGGCAGGTTGCTGTACTTGCTGTACTTGGGGTTGTTGTGTTATCGCTACCTGTTGTTGTGGCAGTGAATATGTCTGTGGCTGTTGTTGTGTTACTAGTTGTTACTGCCCATTTCCCTGTTGCAATGCCTGCTGTTGCTGGATGCCCTGCTGTTCCTGTGTAGGCCCTTGTTGTCCCTGTTCTCCCCACGATGGTGTGCCTGGTCTCACTCTACACGTGCGTGACATGTGCCCTACTAATCCACAAATCCAACACACCGGTGGTTCCCTGTTCTGCCATGGAAAGCTTCCTGAGTTGTCCTGGTATACTGGTTGCCCGGTGGGGTAGACATTTCTAAATCCTCCCCCTTGCTGTTGTGTGTTATATCCGTATCCCCTCCCCCTCATCATTCCTCCCTTTCCCCTGTTGTAATTATAATATCCAGCTCCTGGCGTTGAGTATCCTCCTCCCATGTTAGTCGTGTTTGGTTGGAGTGGCGGCAGCTGTTGTGTTACAATCTGTGATGATTGTACTTGGGAGGGATCTTGTGCAGGCACTACTTGTGTGGGGTTTTGGGTCATTGTTGCAGGTGTAGTTATTAGTGCACCTTCCATCGTGTATTTAGTAAGTTATTTCTGTACCAATTTAGCCTCTTCCGCTTTTCTATCCTCTTCCTTTTGTTTCGTCTTTTCTTGCCATATCCTACAATTATGTACTATCGTCAGTTGTATTTCTGGCCATGCTTTTGCTTCCATCCCCACCACCTTCTTCAGTTGTTTCTGAACTGCGTCTGGGAGCCCTTGTATTAGTATATGATTGAATATTGCTGGCGTTTTGTCCCATTGTTCTCTAGTTTCCATACGCCACTTCTCTTGAATTTCCTGGATATAATCAACAGGGTCTTCGTTCTCACGCATCTTGCGTGAGGTAATTGCTCCTATGTCTGATGTGTCTGGGTACTGTACCCTCAGCGCTTGCCATAATGCATGTCTGCAGTTTCCGAATGGTGCCCCATTGTGTGATGTGTTTGTTATTGTGACTCCAGGGAAGCCTGCTCTCTTCCAGATGTCATCTGCTGCGTCCCCCAATATTGATATTAGAAGGCCCTTTACATCCTCCACTGCCAGTTTCTGTCCTGCGGTGTGTTTTTCCATTTCATATATCCATTTTCCCGCACCTCCACTTAATGATGGGAGCCTGCACTTTATATTTTCCTGGTCTGCATGCTTCCAAGGGACGTATTGTGGTCTAACTCCTCCCCTCTCCAGAAGCGGCATTAAGTTGTGTCCTGTTTGCCCCCCTGGGTTCCACAAAATCGAGTCTGTACACCCCTCCTCTTCTTCCGTTTCTTCTATATCGTCAATTGGGTCCATATTTCCCCTGCTCGTAACTGTTTCTCCTCCATCCCTTCCCCTTCTCTTATCATTTCCTTTATTTAATGTGGGCGTGTATATTTGTTCTCCCTGCCTGCGTCCAGGGAGGTCTCTAAGCCTGCCTGCATAGGGTGTCAGTTCGTGGGGGAAGGGTGCTAGTTTAGGTGGGCATGTTGCACGTAATGAGCGTGAGGTAGTGGAGCATGTTGGACGGGGTGGTGAGGGTGTAGCTGCACGTGCCTGCCTTTCCTCCATTCCTTGCTCTTCCTCCTCACTTCCCTCCAGTCCTTCCTGTCTCCTGCAGATCCATGGTGATTCTCTATTTGTCCAGGTGATGTATAATTTATCTAAACTTTCCCTTTCACTGTTTCTTCCTTCCTTCTCCATTCCCTCTCCTTCCTCACTGCAAAAGTCATTCAGGAATGGCAACCCCCAATCTGTCTTTTTCCCCTTAATCGTTACTGTTTTTAAGTCTATTAGATCCGTTCCTCCCTTTTCTCCTTTACCAATTGCTCCCCTTTGTGCTGACGTTGTGGCTACTTCTGTGTCTCTGTATATACACCTCCTTACTTCACTCTCCCCTCTCCTAGCTTCTCTTTCCCCTTCATTTTTCTCCGGTTTTTCTCTACCAATTTCCTCTCTTTTCTTTTTCAATTCCTCTATTACTTCACTATTCATCTTTTCCATTATCCTTTCTTCTTCTTTCTTCCTTTCCCATCTCGCTCTTTCCCGCTCTAATATACCCTCTATCATCCTCCCTTCTTCGTATTTCCTTGTCGTTTCTGATAGGAATCTCCTCTTCCATATTTCCATTTCCTTTTCTTTCTCTTCTTCCTCTCTTTTCTTGTCACGCAGTGCTGCTCTGGATACCCTTTCTGCTACTGCCTTCACCCTTTCTGCTTCTCTCTTTTGCTCCTCAGTTCGTTCCCTCATTTTTTCCAACTCATTCTTGCTTTCTTTCCTTTCCCGTGCTCTCTCTCTTTCCTCTCTCTCGAGCTGCTTGATCAGTGCATTCTGCTCATCCCTTAATTCTGCTAATCGTTCCTCCAAAATCTCTTCCTTTTCTCTTAACAGCTCTCCCCCTTTCTTTTCCCCTCTTCCCCTTTCATTTCACTCTTCCTGGTATTATCCTCGTCCATTTTCCTTACTGCCTCCTTCTCTTCTCCTGTTAATGAACCTTGTAATTTTAATAGTACCTGCGCAGCTACCCACTCATCATGCCCTATTTCTGCGACCTGCTCTTCGTCAGTCCTCCCCTTCCCTGCGGGCCTCTTCATTTGAGCTGATCCCGTCGTACTAGTCTGCTCCCCTCCCGTGTGGCCACCTGTAGCTGTATATGGTGGCGGGCTGTATGCCGGGTTCGAGTACCCCTCGGCCGCCCTTAATTGTACTATTTCTCATAGTTCTGTCAAAGGATATAACCCCCCTTCCTCCTTTTTCACTATCTTCGCTAGGGGCATATCGTTGTTCTGTTCCTTTTTTATTTCCTTTTCGTTTAGGTTGTTACTCTTTTCTCCTCCCTCTCGTCCGTTCCCTGTGTTCTGTGTGCCTCACTCTCTTTTTCCCCATTCTCTCCTTCCTCCTTAACCTTCTCCTCTTCCGTTGCTTCCCCCATAATGAACATTCCGTTTGGTCCTGGTCGGGACCCTTGAAACATCCTCCACAAGTTAAACACCTCCACGTGGTGTATCAGCTTCTTCCCCTTGTATGTGTTATGCAGATGAGTTAACAGTGAATGTTGGGTATATGGATCGAAACTGCCATTAGGCGGCCATGGTGTCGTCATTTTGTTGTCCGTCCCCTGTGTCCATTCTATGCTATATTTGATCAGTTTCTCCCTATGGGGTGACAGTGTTTTACATATGTGCTGTAGAGGGGTAGTGAGGGTGTTCCCCCACCCTCCCGATCCTCTCCCGTATGACATAGTATCACTTCACTTGTTATCCTACCCCTAGTTGGCAGCGGTTATCTTGCTAACAGTGTACACTATACAATCTTAGATCCTTTACCTGGCCCCGTAATTTTGGGGACTTGCGATTGTCCGCTAAGGAAAAATAGAAGAATATAGCATTTGCATTTGTATACTCTTTTCTTTCTTTTTTTCCTTTATCAAACACCTTTACGGCCCCCTGCGGCCGAGGCGCACGTAGCCCCCTGCGGCTGCGTGCCCCGTGTGACGTTCTTATACAGCCGTCCCACTTTCTTTTACCCCTCCTCCTCTTTCTTCACTTGCCGTGGCCGGCGTTCTCCGTGCGCAGCCACGTCCCCCTTTTCACCCTTCCCCGATCAACTTGTTACCGTTTATCTCCGTCTCCACTCCCTTACCATAATTCTCTTCCCCACCACTATCCAAAATAAAAAATGCCTTGTGTTCGAGATATCCTATGAAAGCACTACTGGTGACGTCACCGATCTCTTCAAAAACTACTGGTAAGTTCTTTACATGTTTTTAAAAGTACGAAATACGCTTGCAATCTACCCCCGTTAACCCCACAGCTGTCTTCCTGTCACGCCTTGAACAAGGTAATCAACAATATAATCGGACTGCGCACGCTGCGTCGCCTCGCGTGTGATACGCCCCTCGACAGGAGGGCTTAACCAGCCAATTATCTTCCGTATTAGGCAACCAGCTAGCTACCGCCTACAGGGAAACGTCATCTATCTATCGAGTTTCCTGCTCGATCAATAGAGATCCTCATCTACTCATTGATCAATAATCACCAAATCGTAGGAAGCCGCACACACACAGACCCTTACACGTGGTCGCGACCTGGGCCAATCAGTGTCTACAAGCGGCCGCACGTGATGTTTTCGTGCTCCGCCCCCTCCTCTTCCGTAACGTAGCGGACTGCTCTCGCACTTGTCCAGCTACCATTCACTTCACCGTCAACACTAATTTTATCAACCTTCGCCGCGCACCTGTGTAACACCTCCCACCTCCCGTATTCAATTCCTCCCCCCTCCCTCACAATTTCACATTGCTTGTTGTGCGTGGCATACTCACCAAGTTCTCTTGATGCGGGGCCGCTCGACTGCGTGCACCCCTCCAAGCGGCTCGTCGCCTCCCCTCATTTGGACCACGTCTGGACACTCGCCAACCGCGGGCGGGATACTTCTCAACCGGCTCCCGAAGGCCAATATCCGGATTGCGCTGTCCGGTCTTCTCGCAGTTCCGCGATGGTCCTGTGGTCCTCAAAAGGGGTCAGCGGCAGAGGGGGCCGCGCCGCCGGGCCTCCTCGCAACGGGAGTACTCGGAAAAATAAAATAAAAGCAGACCTTAAACAGATCTCAGCAGTGCCTCCAACTTGTCGGGGGGAAATTCTCCCAGGGTCGGCTGGGCCGTCCGCGGACCTCCGGGCAGGGAGGCCCCAACTCCTCCCGTGTATCCCAAAAAAATGAGTATGAGGCACACGCAAGAAGCAAGGTGATTCTGCTGTTTATTAAACAAAACGGCAGGGATGGGTCAAGGATCGTACGCGTCCGTCCTGACACTCTCTCTTCAATCGTGGGGCTCGCAGGCCCTTTTTACCTTAGTATGACGCGCTACTTGGGTCACCTGGGAAAGTTAGCAAAAAACCTATCGCCACTCTGGATTGGTTCCTCGAGTGGTAGGGTTAGTATAGCATACGTATAGAGAGCGTTGTAAGTTGTGGAGGGTCAGTCAGGTGGTATACTTGGGTTGTCCCTTCAATTTGATACATGAAAATTGTTACATGAAGACCCCTGAGGATTGGCTAATGTTAATGGCGTCAGTGATAAGAGCCCCATGTTCTGATTGGTCCATTCGTGAGCCCCCCAGTCTGGGACCATCGCTGTTCCCAGCTCGCGGTGCACCTGTCATTTGCAACAATGTATCACTATGGGTATGTGCAGACAATGTGAGGATTTGTTCATATGCTGGAAGGCAGACTACTCCCACCGCCGCAGATGTCCATTGAGTCGCTTAATTGTATCTGCCTGAGTCTTGAAACGTGGGATCCAGGCGCCTCCCTCCTCCTGGGCCTGGCACCCTGTCAGGTTCTGCTTGGTCATGTGAGGTGAGACCGTGGTTGAGGCAGAATTCTGCACATTTAATATTGCATTTTCCACTGTGTGCCTGGCTTAATTTGCAGGTGTGACCTTGGCGTCGGCTTGCGGCATGCGAGTTTGCAACATTGTGCCCTTGACTGTCTGCTCTCGCCGGGCTCATTCTGCAGGGTCAGCAACTGTACTCTTGCTCATTCAATGTTCATGGAAGCTCTTGCTCGCGGCCTACTTGGGCCTGGTGCATAGGTAGAGACGTTTGATGCACGGCGCTTTAGGTTATGGTATGATATTGCTTTATCCCCAGTATCATGTCTTCGTTATTCTTCTCATTGCAATGCATGGGTTTAGAAGAAGCGTGAGCAAGCATTTTAGATGAGTTCATTGTGCGTCTTGCGTTTCTGCATTTTAAAAAACCTATGTGAAAAATAATAAAGATGCGCGTCAGTGGGTGTGTCCGTCACCTACGTCATAGCACTGAATATGTTCTTCGTGTGGATTGGTGTGGGAGTGTCCAGTGTGCATGTTTGCACGGGTGTGCTGACCGTTGGCCTGGTCGTCATGGCATCTCTAACGATGTGTTCATTTACTGTTGAATGGTTCAGTCGAGTTCATCCATGCCGCAGGTGTCGGCATGGGCAGGGCAGGCCGGTGGGCAGGCTGGTGGGCACATCCGTATGTTCTTGTACCAGGGTATCTGGTCATCTGGTAGGTGGGTAAACTCCTCTCGTGGCGGGTGTCTGGGCCGCGATCCTCTAGGCCATGGGTGTGAGGGGATTGGTGGGAGCCTTTTGTTCCATTCTCCCACTTCATTCCGACAAGTGGCCCCGGCGCCCCTTAGCATCCGCTGCCTTCAAGAGTCGCCGGGCCTTGTTCAGGGTCCTGGACCTGAAGTCCTCCCAGCGCTTCTTGACATGTTGGAAGTCGCGGACTGCCACCCCCTCCTCGTTGATGGCAGTCACGATGTCCGTCCAGATCTGAGTCCGTCCTTCCTTGTCGGCGCGGGAACCTCCGAAGAGGGCATCATATTGCCCCAGGACTTGCTCCACCAGGACACCAACTTCCCTGGCACTGAAGCTGGTGCCCCTCAGCCACTCTGGCCGGGGGTTGTCAGTGGTGCCAGATGTTGCTGTGCCCGACATGACAACCCCAGAGGCAGGAGTGGGTGGGCAACTGGGTCCTGGGGCTGGGCTGTGGAGCGATGGAATCCCAGTCGGGAGTGTTCGGTTCCAGCAGGGGTGGTCACAGCAACAGCACCCCTGGCTGATGTGCAGGCAGCAAATGGCAGGGCACGTGGGCAGCAGGCAGCAGCACATGGCAGGTGGGAGCATGCTCGGGGCTCTGGGGGGCAGTAATTCGGCCTTCTGGGCAGGAGCGTGGTCTTCCGTGTGCTTACGCGTGGCCAGCTTGATACGGAGTGATTTGGCATGTGAAAATTCTCCACGTCAGCGTGTAATTCGAGGAAAGGCCCTTAGCGCGTAAGCGCGTCTGCACGCATATGCAATTTCATTGGACAGAAGGCCCCTCAAGCGCAAGCACCCCTGTGACGTGACGCAAGCAGGCGTGCATGGGCATTTCAGCGCGCGTGAAAAACTGCACGTCCGCGTGTAATCCGAAGAAAGGGCCCATGCGCGTAAGTGACGTGACACGCACGGGCGTTTCCCTCAGCACAGGTTAAAGGTGAGCGGGCCCAGCAGTTTGCTGTATGTGCCTTTCGTGGAGACCGACGTATGCTGCTGCTTCCTGTTGTTTCGCGCGCCATCACAACTTCACAGCTATCAAGGACGTATCTCTTCTTTTGGTGGGGGTATTGGCTATGTGTGTTTTTCTGCATCGCGCAAGTTAGACGGTTAGTCGCACACGCTCTTTTTCCCACTGCGGGTGCCCCTGTGTATCGCACCCATTTTCGATGTCATAGTAGCCTGCGTGTCCCACGCGTACGCGTTATTCGTGTTACTGGGTGCCACCGCGTACTGCGGGAGGTTGAATCCACGCACGTAGGCTGCAGGGTTGCGTGCACGGTTTTACTGCAGTTTTGGGTTGCCTGAGCATTGCATGACCCGTCACTACATCACCGGGGTCACATACAGCCTTGCAGGTGCAGGGGGGCTGTTAACATCTTGCTTCCCACCCCCTTCACCCCAATTGCCCAGGTCAATTGTGGTGTACACCTCCCATTGGCACCACTCCATCTGTGCCGGCACTACTACATCTGTGCCATGGTTGGGAGGCCACCAAAGGTGAGGGGCGTCTCAGCTGGGCGTACTCCTCGTGGCGGGCATGGTCGGGGACGTGGCCGTGGGGAACAGGCAGTAGGGGGACTCCAGGGTGTCCAGGGCGGCCACAGAGGGGGAAGAGGCAGGGGTGCGCCACTTGAGCACAATGTTGTGCCATGTGTCGGTGCAGTCATGCCACCACCCCCTGTGGTTCCGGGGGATGCAGCTTCTGCATCTTGCACTGGCGCCCGTGTGACCCGGCAGTCCGTTCCATCGACTGCCACGGGCCCAAGGGTAGTGGTAGCTGCAGGTGCAGCTGTGGACACCGCCACCCAGGCTCAGGGTCTGCCAGCGCAGGTTGCGTTGGCACTTGAGGAGCCCTTGGTAGATCTCCAACAGGCCAGGATGGAAACTATAGGGGCAGGCCGGGCTGCTCAGACCAAGACACGTGTCCCTGGGGCAGTCATGTCATCTGCTGCCCCGAACAGCCGGGTGTTGGCAAGTGCAGGGGCAGATGCACCCAACAACACCCCGGTTGTGAGTCTGCCAACCAGGACCGTTGCGGTCAATGACCCTGCCACAGCTGATGTTGCTGCGCAGGGTCCATTAGAGGGGACCCAGCTGCCACTGACACAAGTCAGGCCTTTGGTCGTCCCTCCACCTGCCACTCCCTCGGCTCAATCCACCAAACCCACTGGCCATACTGGTCAGGGCGGCATTAGCCAGCCAGGGTCGGCGCCACAGTCCAAGAGGAGGAAGGTTGCACCTGCAGCACAGGCTGGGACCCCACACACAGCCACAACCTCCTGTACGTCGAGGAAGAAGCCTTTCTGCAAGCAGGAACTGGACTTCCTCGTGGACTACGTGCGGGGCCACAGCCGTGACATGCTAGTGGGTGCCAATAGTCAGACTACGGCTGCCCAACGTGACACCCAATGGAAGCATGTTGCGGAACATGTCAGTTCATTCGGCCATGAGGTGCACACGGCGCAAGAGTGCAAAAAGCGTTGGAATGACATCAAACGCAGCACTAAGGCTAAGCGTGCCTCTAATTACAACTTGACTCTGGTGACTGGCGGTGGGCCTGCACCAGAGGAGGAAGAGCTCACTCCGCATGAGGCACTCGTTGCAGAGTTCATACCACCTGAATTGGTCGAAGGAGTGGGAGATGCGTGTTTGTTGAGGACGTGTGTGTTTCACTTGTGGGATGTGTTGTGCATGATTGCCACTACATGTGACGTGTACATGGTTCTGATGTGTAAGTAATGCAATGCTTCCGTGATGCATGTCTCCCCTGCCTGCATGCGGGGACTCCATGTAGGCATGCTCCCTGCCCCTCCTCCGCCACTCTGCACCCCAGTTCCACCTTTGCACTGGTCTGCTTCAATCTTGCCAATGTGTACTTTCTTGTTCATGCGTCCTGTGTAGATGCTAACTTCCAGCGCAGAATCTGCCAGACATATGCCGTGTGGTACAGCCTTAGTACTTGCTGCAGGGTATCTCACTTGTACTGTGCATAGGTCAGATGTCCCGCAGGGACATAAGTGCCCATTCATGCTCCATGTGCATTGCACGCATGCCCCTATGTGTCCTTGACTGGATGATCACTGTAATACAAGTCCTTGGTTACATACATTGCATGGCATCTCATCAGCCTTCCCATGTCAACTGTGGCTCAGTACTGCGTTGCACACATGTTTAGGATCTGACAATCTGTGTGGCTCACAGGCCTCAGCCTGTTCAATGGCCAATGACTCTGTCCAACTGTTGTTGTGTCTTCTTCACACATGGGCGGCATCCAGAGTTTTCATCATGTGTCCTGCTTACTGTACCATCATCATTTGCAGTGTTGTCACTTGAATCACATTAAGCCGTTGATGCCAGTCAACACTGCCTGTCAATACACAGGTGTATGGTCAGCCTTTTGATACCATGCTAGGCATCCCTGCTTTGGTACTGGGGTGGAGGGGTGCTTGGCTTCTAGATATGGTACACATTGAATGCACAATGCACGTGATGTCTGAATTTGACATTGCACTGCCTTCACATTTCCTGGCACACAGCATGGAGTCCTTGTTCATGTAGGTAGTGAGTGGCGTACACATTTTCTGCACTGCATAGACCCACTTCCATGGAAACTGCCAGCTTTCAACAGGTCTGATCACAGAAGCAATTCAAAGTTGACCCAGCATGCATGCCAGGTTATATGTTTGTGTGTCACATGTGTGCCTGATGCGTTTGCTGTCGGTGTGTGTGTGTGTTGTGTGCTTCTGACATGTGTAGTGACCTTTTTTCTCTCTATTTTTCAGGTGATGATGCAATGGAGGCAGAGGATGGTGTTGTCATGCCAGACACAGGGTTGTTACCACTACATCAACCCGGCACTAGTGGGGGTCGTGGGGTGGTAGGCCATGAAAACCCCCACGTGCTACAGTCCATCTTGTCTCTGGCTGCCTATGAGTCCAGCCTTGATGACGACTCTGACGTCCATGTTGAGTTGGATGAGCATCAAGTCCATGTGTCAGGGGTGAGTGATTCTGATGTGGACACTCCTCTGTCTGCGACACCTGCACCGAGGGATCAGACAGTCTTGGTTCCTCCGCTCATGGTGGATCGGGACGCAGGGTCACCCTCCACACCAGTCACTGATGTGCCTGGGACATCACGTCGACGGGGGCATGTAGTCGTGCAGCCGCGGGCGGTGCCAACACAGCGAGGACCCCCAGTCCTTGGGTCCCGCAGGGGTCAAGCCCGGCAACGCGGTCGCTGCGCGCAACCGCAGTATACTGAGTGGGAGCAAGACATGACTGCCAATTCAGAACGGCAGGGGGCAGCAATGGAGAACATCGCTGAGAGCATGGAGCATGTGGCCCGATCTGTGCTCCCCCCTGCTAGGCAGGTGCTTCTCCAGCAGCAGGCGGCACGGTCCACGGCCCGCTCGCTCAGGCTGGGCATGGCGGCCTCAGACAGGGCACGCCAGGCTGAAATGTCGTCTCTGCGTCAAGCAATTGCTGCTCACGCAGAGGCGCACATGGATGCCCTGAGGGAGGAGTATGCTTCCCTCAAATCCACTTTGGGTGTCCTTATGATGTCCCAGAGGCAGCGGGCAGAGGAGAGGTTTGCACAGCTTGAGCGTACCATCTCGGCTGAGCTACAGGCTTGCCGGGAGGTGCAGCGGTTGTCCAGCCACGCCTTCCAGGAGGAACTCCGTGTTACACATGCTACCTTGCAAGAGGAAGCACGTGTATCACGTGAGGTTCTGCATGCAGACCTACGTCACATCGCCACACAGAACCAGGCTCACCCATCCGGCAGACTTGCTGCCGACGAGGGGCAAGCTGCGGCTAGGCGTGGCCAAGCTACTGTGCCACGTCCTCCTTTCCAGGATGAGCCAGACTCGGACGACCATCTATCTCCCACATAGGTCGGGCTGTGCAGGCGTTGAGCCCATGGAGGTTTTTTTTTTGGCTCAGCATCATCGCATGTGGATGTTGAGCAGCATCCTGTATCTCCCCCCTCCTGGGTGCCTCCCCTCCCCCCTGGGTCGTATGTGGCCATTTTTGGATTTTTCTTTTAGTTTAGTTAGTTAAGTTTCTGTTTGATAGTTAGTTTAATTAGGTAATGTAGGTTTTCCATAGTTAGTGTAATTAGTTAATATAGTTTAAAATTGCTTGTCTATTGTGCTTTCATGTGATGGTGCGGTGCTTTGTGGCTTTTGAAGGCATCCACTGTCTGTTCCAGCTGGGCCCTTCAGACTTGCCTTGTGTATGTGTTTGCTGCTTGGGTCCATGACTCACATATGCCACTCCTGCCTCCCTTATCCATGGGCTCGCAAGGATGGTTCGGTGTCACAACCTATTACACAAGGGCTTTGGACTGTCATATCTGTGGCATGTCTGGTGCTGTGTGACTTGTGTTTACACCCCTAGTGGGGATGATTTATGTGTTATTGTCCACTGTTCAGCTTTTGCTAGATGGGGTGTTTAATGATTAATGTGTACATTCATTGCTATGCATTGTGTAGTATGTTTCTTATCTTTACTGTACACGTGCTTGTTGCAATTCATGCCGTAGATAGTGTTCCACACTTTGGATGTGAAAGACGGACTGATGGTGTGATTTCTGATGTAACTCTCTGACATGGTCAAGTAATGAGATGCCTGAAGAGACACACACAGATGACTTTAAAGCATTAATCATATGTTTCATGCCCTTTCTGCAGGGGGATGAGCCTCCAGAGCACCTTTGCCAGCAGACATGGCCCATTGGAACTCCAGGCAAGGTGAGCAGCACAGGGGGGCCACAACACAGCAAAGCTTTCACCAGGCGAGTTGCACATGCAGGCTTAGTCACAGCACTGAGGGTGAGC
Source organism: Ambystoma mexicanum (assembly GCF_040938575.1). Classification (NCBI taxonomy): domain Eukaryota; kingdom Metazoa; phylum Chordata; class Amphibia; order Caudata; family Ambystomatidae; genus Ambystoma; species Ambystoma mexicanum. The sequence continues at coordinate 1,199,287,067 of NC_090925.1, forward strand.
TTGGACGAATATTGGTGTTGAAGCACACAATGCAGCTCGGATGTATTGGTGGACTGATGGCTGTTGATTGTAAGGTTGTCTGGGACACCTGCAAGGGCAGTGGCACATACCCTCCGGTACACCAAGGTGCATTGAGGCACTTGTATCAACCATGTAGCCTTCCGAGACATGGAAAGGGGCAGCTCACAGGGACATACAGCAAGGGACATACTCAGGTGCAGTGCATTTCATTTCCATGTACATTTTGATAAATGCACTGCCAACTTTGTTTCGGTCATGGTGGTACACAACTTGCTCTGAAGTCATGCCTTGCTATATGGGTCTGTCTGCTTACCCAGGGAACATTGCATGTTGTGTGAATTGTGACATATTGGTGTTCCATTTGCCACGCACCCACACTGTTTGCCTTCTGGTGCCCACTGTGACCCTGCAGCACATGTTCTGTGACCAATTATGGATTCTGTACATGCCTAATTTGCTTTTTGATGTGGTCTGTCGCTTAAATGTGATGCTCAGGGTGTGCATCACACACAATGGCTGTTCACTGTGCTGTGCGCTGAGCAGTGTGTTGCAGGAGTTGGACACAGCACACAGAAGCTGCAGTGTTAATTTTGCAATGCACAATGTGCATGTAGACAGGCATTCATTGTTATGTTACGTCTTTGACTCTTGTGATGCATTTGGAAATGACTTATTTTGGGTGGGAGGTTGTTGGTCAGTCATTTCATCTGATTCCATGTCAGGCATCATTGTCTGATGCCACTGTACATTTTGGACATGGCAATGTGTACCTTATTGTTACTGTGTTGGTGTATGGGTATTGCTTGTCATGTCATGTTGTGGTTTGGGAGGGTTTGAGTGACATAACAGTGATGGCCATGGCCTGTTTTGCAGGTGTGTGTGATTCACACCTTGCATGTCAGGGTCATCCGCTTCTCAAAGCAACTAGCTGGGGGTAGATCTCTCTCCGCGGCAATAGCCTCCCTCTGGAACAGCCTTCCTGCCTCACTGGAACTTGAGGAGAACCATCTCCGGTTCGGAAAGCACCTCAAGACCTTCCTCTTTGCTTCTGCTTTCTCTCTGCCTCTCCCTTGCAAAATTCTTCACTGGAACTGCACTGGATCTGCAACTGGGCCACTCTCACCGACCTCGGTCCCTGGCCCAGCCACTCTCCACTTGCACTGCCTCCCTGGCAACCCCTGCATTGCGGGACTGTCTCTCTATCCCTACTGCCCCCCCTTCCCAGCACTTGTCTTCCCTTCCCCCTACCCCTGCACTTGCACAATCTAAATGACACCTGGCCTAGTAGTACCGTTGTCTGTCCTCCCTTGTTCCCCCCTCCCTGCCTCATCGCACCTTGAAATACTTGTGTATAGGCCATATCATGTTATGTCATATGTGTGCCTTTTGGTCACACAGGATAGCTTGTGTTTAAGTAGCTAGGGATGCAGACAATGTGGCACTTCCATGGCAACTATCTCAGGGTGGTAGGGTTGTGACAGTTGACTGTCTCTTTGTCATCATCGATTGTCACCTGGTATGTGCCAGGCCTATGTGCACTCCGCAGGGGTGGGAGTTTAGGTGAAAAATGTGGCCACAAGCTGGGTCCGGGCTTCCTCGCCACGTGCCCTGTCCCCTCCCATGGCCAGCGCCTGTGCCTGTGGTTGGGGATGTGGGGGCACCACCATGTCCACCGGTACGCCCTGCCGTTTTGCAACATTGTGCAGGACACATGCTGCCACAATGATCCTGCACACTACTGGTGGTGCATAGAGTAGCTGCCCGCCAGAGCGGTCAAGGGAGCGGAAACGTGACTTGAGCACTCCGAATGTGCGCTCCACTATGGCCCTGGTTGCAATATGGGCGGCATTGTATTTTACCTGGGGTGTTGTGGTGGGGTTCCGGATTGGCGTCATCATGTGGTTGCTCAGAGGGTAGGCACTGTCCCCTGGGGAGGTGTAAATGGTTGTGATTATTGGGGTTTGTGTATTTGTGTGTGTGTGTGTGTGTGTGACATGCATGCATGTGCAAGGGCATTTGTACTCACCTAGGAGCCAGGTGTCGCCATGCTGCCCAGCTTCCAGGGCCCGGCTCAGGGCGGACATTCTGTATATGAAACTGTCATGGGTGGAGCCAGGGTAGTTTGCATAGTAAGAGGTGATGATTCCCTTTGCATCGCATACCACCTGTACATTGATGGAATGCCGGTGCTTGCGGTTTCGGTAGATGTGCTCAGTGGCCCTAGGTGGACGTAGGGCCACATGGGTGCAATCTATGGCACCAAGCACTTTGGGGAAGTGTGCCACCCTGAAAAAACCCAGGACAACGGCCTGCCTTTCTGCGGGTGTTCTGGGCATGTATATGCGCCTGCGGACTGAGGGGCGCGCTGTCATGATTGACAGTACCTGGTGTAGGCAGTGTGACTGCGTGGCCTGTGAGACCCCCCCCACTATGGCAGTAGTCCGCTGAAATGACCCAGTGGCCAAAAAATGCAGGACATTGAGCACCTTCTCCAAGGGGCTCAATGCTTGGGAGCAAAGGGTGGGGGATGTAAGGTCATCTTCCCACTCCCTGACCAGGTCTAGGATGATATGGGGTGGAAACCTATACCTGCCATAGACCTGGTCATCAGGCATCCCAAAAAGGCTTGTCCGTGGTGCGAGAATGCGTGCCCTGGCTATTCTCCTCCACCTGCGGTGTCCCACGATCAGTGCTGCGACAATGGGGCATTCATCGTAGCTGTATATACGTGTTTGTTGTTTGCGCGCACTTTTATACTGTGCGCGGGGACGCTTCCGGCTGCCTTCGTGTGGCGGACACGTTGACGCCTGTGTGCGTCTTTTGCCGTGCGCAGGTTTCCCGTATTCGAATCCATTAATACGGGTTGTTGGCGTGCGTGTGGGCGTTCCGTGTAGTTCCCTGCAGTACTTCCCCAGTTACGCCTTCTTTTTCACACGTTATTCCCCATTACGCGTGTTACGCCCACTCTTCCGCCCACTTTGGTTGTGTGCGCCGCGCTATGTGTGCTTTTGCTGTGCGCGTAGCGCACGCCGTGTGTGCCTGCATGCGCCATGGCAGGATTGGGCGCACGGACAGCGAGAAACACGCGCAGCGTCTTCCTTGAATCGCACGCGTGCGCGTGCGCTGCGTTTCTCAGGCTTGCGCTACCTTGCGCCTGCTTTCGCTGGGATTTTCAGTGCACGTTTGCTCCATGAATCGACCCCAAAATCTTTATCCATGTAAAGTAGATGTCAGTGTTTTTCTGCTAACTTCTAAAGGATGTGTGCTTCCTAAGAGTATTGAGTAATGATCTTAATATGTTATCTCCTTTCTGGTCCTTATTTGGCGACTCCCTCCATCATTGCAACTCGATCCATGTTTTCAATCTTATCATGTGATTGTGTTACACTCATACGTGAATACCCCCTCGCCAGAAATCTCTCTGTTAGCAGTTTACAGTCCTTCTCAAATAATTTATCTTCACTGCAGTTCCTGCAAGCTCTATGAAATTCTCCTGCCAGTATGTTATTAGCAGTTGATCTTCTGTGACAGCTACTAGCATAGAGTGTGGCGTTAACCTGAGTTGTTTTACGAAAGGGGTGAGTTTCTATTCTTCCATTGGAAATGTAGATGTGCAAGTCAAGACAATCTATGCTTGAATTGTCAGTGTCCTGTTAATTCAATACCAAAATCATTATTGTTTAAATATTGCACATATTCATAAAACAGTTGTTCCAAACCATTCCACACTATGATAATAACATCAATATATCTTCTCCATGTGATATGTTTGGCATAGTCATGGCCCTTAAGTGTGTGTGTTATTTCAAAATGACCCATAAATAGGTTTGCCAAAGATGGGGCATATTTAGTCCCTATTGCAACCCCCTTGGTCTGCAGATAATAAGCATCATCAAATAGAAAAATATTGTTATTAAAAGGAAATCTCAGAAAAGCCTTTATCGTCTCTACATGTGAGAGATATTATGCTGAGAAATCCTTGTAGGTATAATCTATGGCCCTAATGGCTATGCCGTGATCATTTGAGGTGTATAATGCTTTAACATCTAGCATAGCTAGTAAATATCCTTGTTGCCATTTTATAGCTTGCAGGAACTGTAGAACCTGAGCGTTGTCTCTTATGTAGGATATACCTGCTCTTTAATGGCACTGTCGATGTATTTGGACAGTCCTTAGGTGGCCCAACCAATGCTGCTCATAATTGGGCGTACTTCCAGTAAATTATCATATTTCTTATGTATCTTTGGTATGAAATATATGGTCAGCATGGATGGTTCTGGTATGTTTAGAAACAATTTTTCATTGTTGTTCAAAAGACGTAGTCCATGCCATTGAGCAATCAGACTCCGTAACTCCTTAACAACTGTCTTAGTGGGATTTGATGCTATTTTCTTATAACAGCCCAGTCTTTCTAAATGAGATAGACACATCTTAATATGATAGGTCATTTATAACGTGCCTGTACGGAAGTGTTTCTGGGCGCGACAAGACAAGGAGGGCGAAACAGAAAGAGAACAAAACAATGATCTTACTAGGCCTTGCGTCATTCAGATCGTGCAAGTGTGGAGAAGAGGGAGGGGAGAAGTGCCAGGGGGGAAGTGCAGGTAACTCAATAAGTGCTGCCAGAGGGTGCAGAGAGAAGGGACTGTAGCATTGCAGATACAGACCCTTAAGTGCTGGGGTAGTCCGGAGGCAGTGCAAGGGCAACTGGACATGCAGGAACCTGGGCCCGAATTCAGTGGGTGGCCAGTGCACAAAGCAGTTAGGGACATCAGCAGGGGAGAGGAAGAGAGAAAGCGGCAAACGAAAAAGGAAGGTCTTGAATTTCTTCCGGAACAGGAGGTGACTCTGCTCAAGTTTGAGAGAGGCAGGGAAAATGTTCCAGAGGGAGGCCCCAGCCGAGGAAAGAGATCTGCCCCCCACTCTCTGCTTGGCGAAGCATCTGACACTCAGAGAGTTGGAGGTGGATGAGCAGAAAGCTCGAGAAGGAAGATGTTTAGGAAGAGAATGTTCCAGGCCCCAGAAAGCCTTGTGGATGATGCAAAGGGTCTTGAACTTGATCCTTGCAGCACAGGGAGCCAGTGTAGAGATTACAGAGCCTGAGAGATACGATCCCTGGGCTTGAGGCCAAGGACAAGTCTCACAGTACTGTTCTGGATAAGTTGTAAAGGTGAAGAGTAGAAACAGGCCGATTTAGAAAGAGGCTATTGCAAAAGTCCAGCCTAGAAAGGACCAGGGCTCTGGAGACAGTGAGCTTCTGGGAGAAAGTGAGAAAAGGCAGAATACCTCTGAGGAGGTGCAGCTGGTAGTGTGACTTCTTAGAGACGTTGGAGATGTGAGGAGAGAAGGAGAGGGTGGAGTCAAAGATGACACCAAAGTTCTTAGCCTAACAAGAAGGAGCAGGAAGAGGGCCCAGGGTGGGTGGTCAGCGAGAGAGAGAGGAAAGGATGGAGCAGGTGTCCCGATGAGGAGGATCTGGTCTTACTGGCATTAAGGCAGAGATCATAGGTGACACACCGTTCCTGAATTGCTGCCAGACAGTCTGGTATGAGAAAAGGAGCAGAGGTGGCTGAGAGGAGCCTGAAGGAGAGCGGGGTGTCATCCGCATAACACTGAAAGTTAGAGCAGAATGTAGCAATGCGGTGGGCAAGATGTGGCAGGTAGTGGTTGAAAAGCCAGGGAGAAAGGTTAGACCCTTGGGGAAAACAACAAGTAGAGAGAGAGATAGAAGAGAGGAAAGACCCCAGGTGGACCAGGGAGGGTTAGTCAGCGAAAAAGGAGGTCAACCAAGCCAGGGCCTGACCAGTGATACCCAGGTTGTCAGAGAGTCGATTGAGCAGGATCGGCTGGTTGACCGTGTCAAAAGCAGAGGATAGAACGAAGAGAATGAGGACAGAAGATTAGAGTCAAGATTAGAGAGCAAGTCTTAACTGGTGTTCAGGAGAGCAGTGTCCATGCTTCTGGCAACTCTGAAGCCAGACTGGTAGTCGTGGAGACAATCAACAGATTCAGTATGCAGATTAATCTGGGAGATGGTCAGCTTTTCCAGGAGTTTGTCCAGGAAAGGAGTGATGGAGATCGGGCGATAAATAACTGGAGAGGAAGGATCTGCTGAGGGCGTCTTTAGAAGGGGGTGCACAAGGGAGTGCTTAAGAGGTAAGGGGAAGGTTCCAGTGGCAAAGGAGTGATTGCAGAAATTAGCCAAGGCAGTAGCAAGTGCTTCAATGTGGTCCTTGATGGTTCTGGATGAGCAGGGGAGAACCTGCTTTGACAAGACTTTCATAGATCGGACTTGTCTAGAAACATCGTCAGGGGTGAACAGGGAAAATGAGAAAGGAGGAGGAGAAATGGTCGAAGACGGGCCAGGGGTGGTATAGGAGAAGGAAGAGGCGGTAGAGGAAGAGAACGGAAAGGATGTCCTGAGCTTTAGTTGTGAAATGAGAAGCCAGGGCTGTGCAGAGGACCTGGGAGGGAACAGGAGAGGTAGAGACTGCAACAGGATTGGCCAGCACCTTGCAGATTTGGAAAGGTTCAGCCGAGTTGTTAGATGCCGCAATTATGTGTTTGGGTGTAGGCTCTCTTCTTAGAGAGGACAGAGAGTCTGTAATGCCTTTGCAGCAGGTGGAAAGGCCTGTTTGTCAGAGGGTGCGTCTGATGCCCTCCACTTCGTCTAAGCCACCCAATACTTGCGTTTATGTGTGACGAGGTCAGAATCATACCAAGAGTTGCACTTGAATGTGGGCTTCAAACGGATCCTCATGACAGGGGCCAGGACGTCAAGAGTGTTAGAGATAGAGAGATGAAGGTTAGAGAGGGCTGGCTGTGTCAGGGTGTGAATCAGCCAAAGGTGTAGGAGGAGGAGAGAAAGTAGCAGCGAAAGCCTCAACTGACACACGCTTCATGGGCTGGATGACCGAAAAGGTAGGTGGCAGTGCTGGGGTTGGCTTGACCTGAGGGGTAGAGAGAAAGAGGTGGGAGGAAAGGAGGAAGGGATGTAGTCAACTCTGTTAAGTATCACTACATTCCCACGTTTATCAGCCTCATTGATCACTATGTTGCTATCCTTTGCTAGTGTGTCAAGAGCTAATTGTTCCTTTTTACTGAGGTTGGGACAATACTTACTCATGATCTTTTGGTTTTGGTCCAAATACTTGTGTATGTTAGTCGTAACTGCTCTATGAAAAGTTTCTATCACACTCTCTGTAGATGCAGCTGGTGTAAACTTGGATTTAGGTTTAAGTTCCTGAATTTCCAGATTTATAGGATAAACCTCAAAGTCGCTGCAAATATCTTCTTGATTGGTGTTAATGTCTCGTTCCAGAGACATCAGATGCTGGGTATTAAAGCGCCTAATAAATGCACAATAAATAAATGAATAAATACTCTTCATATTGACAATGGTGTAATCACTAAGTTGTTGCTGAGGTACATAGGATAGCAAAACACTTTTTTAGTTTAAGTTTCCTCACAAACCTAAACAAGTAAATCTGGAAATTAGTGATGCCCATCCTTGTTGTTGGAGCCAATGATAGTCCCTTATTTAGAACAGACTCCTCTGCTCCAGTAAGTTGCCCACTGGATACATTGATAACTTAATTAGTATCAGTCATTTCCCAGACTGTTTCTTGGAGCCTGATCTCGTTAATCTGCCTGTGTGACCTAATTCTTCATCTAAGCATTATCCTGCCTCCCCTCTTGCCCCTGATAGTATGTTCCGTGTGGAGATATTTGTTCTATTGGATCCTGAAATCTTGGGTGCTTGGTAATAGTCCTCTGTGTGGGTTTATTGTATCTGCGTATTTCTTCTATAAAACCTTTCTTGTGCACTGTTATATTTGTAGAAGTTGGAGCTGCTCCTGTCTGTATGGGTTCCCCATCTGATTCGATATCTGAACTCCCCAGTGAAGTGTTGGGTGTGCTTTCTCTAAATCTAGGTTTCATATTAATCATCAAATTTAGGCTGAAAGGTGTATATGCGATCTTCGCGATAGTCACGATCATCCCTGAAATAGTTCCTAGATTTTCTTAGATTTATGATCTTCTAATATATTCACAGTAATTATCTTATAAAATGCACTTTTCAGTATGTAAAAATAAAAGTCAAACTAATTACCTAGAGAACATACTTTATGAGTCACAATTAATTGCAGTTTTACACATATATTTTTTGACCCTCACAAGTGGACATACTTTATTGAAAAGTTGCACTGAATGTTTACAACAAGTGGAAACAAATAAACCTTTAACCTCAGTTACTTGTACAAAAAGGTAGTTAATAATAAATGCTGTTATACAAAGCCTACCTCTAAAGTAACTTGTGCTCATTTATTACACAGCATACCCTAAGGGAGCCGATAGCTTCTTCACAGCTAGGCAGAGTCAATCACACTTACTGCATGCATAAGAGTCCCAAATGCTTACTGTGATTTTTCACCACAACGTCACAATAGCTGTAGAAATATCTTTAAAAAAAAAAGAAAAAACTGAACTACACATACCCTCGGCTATCTGTAGTCCAATATAACTGCAATTAATTTTTGGGAAAAACGATCTTGGGAACAACATGCCTCCATTCCCCCCACACCGTTACCAAGTGTCCCCCAATCAGTACCAGCACATCACACACTTCTGATGCCCTCCTCACCTTCCTTACCCTCTCCCTTTCACCCCATAACACACGCTGTTTTCATGATGTAGTTTGATTTCAAATGTCGACTATTCGGGCTACAGCCGGGATACAGAAAGCTTTGTGTTTCAAACATAGACCCTAGACCCACCTTCAACTCCCAAATTTCACTTGGTGTCTTTTATCCACGACCCACACCTCTAGCCTAAGGACATTTGCATGTATTTTGACCTTCAAATGGCTTTTTTCCTGCTTTTCATTTTCCAATATCCTCAGCTATGGCCGCGGCTATTTCTCGTATTGAAAGATGGCAATTTACCCAAGAAATAGCTATCTATTTTTGAGAACGGGGCACCCCCTTCTCTGTCAAATATTTTTAGAAACTACTGCACGGTAGAACCCCAAACCTGAAAAAGGCCTTCAGTAAACACTTTGTGCCCAAGTTGTTTCAGACCTGGTCCAAATCCAACCAGCAGTTTGGACTGTGCGGTCTGTGAAAAATTGACCTTGTTTGTCTATGGGAAAATGAATGGGAAGTAGGCCGCAACTTTGATTTTTTTGTTTGTTGTATTCTTAATAACTTTTTTATTTCTTAATAAATGAATTGCAGTATGGGGGGCGTGGGAATTTAGGGTGACTGTTTTGAAAAATGAAGTGAGCACCAAGCTCAGTGTGCAATGCGTACTTAGTGATACAAGTATACAACACTTTTGTCACAGACACATTTGGCATATGTAAACATCTGCGGTTCCCAAAATGCTTTTTGATTTTGTGCAAACCAGACTGGAACCATAACTGATGCCTTCCTTTTTCTCAAAGGGTTATTTTGAAACAGTACAATAGCTGTGGACTAGACTGTTCATCCTGTAATGATAACCTTCTCTCTGAAATTAATATTTATGGTTACACTAGCTTTTGATAATGTGCATTTTTCAATTAACAGGTGTAACATTATTGTCATGAATAAAGAATATATTGGAAATAGTAATTGGAAATTAACATTGTACACTTTTAAAAAGACAGTTTGCAGTGTAGTTTCAGTTGAATAATTTCTTTGTGTGTTTTATTTTATGGCTGCTTTTGTAAAAAAATAGTCTCCTCCACAATATGTTTTTGCTCAAGTTGCAGAGATTCCAGCAACGGCTGAGTTGGCTACAGCAAACACTCACCTGAAAGAACGTCACTGCTCCACATAGAACGAGACAGAGACATTGGGCCTCATTATAAGTTTGCCGGTCTGGTAAGTACGGTACCGGTAAACTTGCAGGTACTGTAGTTACCAGATTGACAAACTACAAGGTCTGCCCGCGGGTGCGTGTCAGTCCGGAAGGTCCGACCTGCCGTGTGGAATGGCACCTGCGAGCAGACCTACCCGGTAGCGCTGGCACCGTTATTAACGTGGATTGGTGGTTCCCTTAGGTTAGCTGAGCTAGGAAGCAGGTAGCACATCCCTTTAATCCCACTACACAACGCAACTCTGCCCAGGCAGCCGGAGAAGGGCCCAGGAAAAGGGTACCATCCCCGTTTGCCTGTTCGCCCTGGTGCCCCAGCACTGCAGGATGCCACGCTATCCACCTACAGCTACTCCCAGGTAAGGGATGTCTTCATTGAATATTGCTGCTGTTGTATTTTGCCACTACAGCATAGAGCTTTCCAACGTGTTCCGAGTGGGGGTTTGTTACATTGGGTTTTGTCGCTGTTCATATTTTGCCACACTTGCATTTCGTGGGACTAGGTTTCCCACTTTAGATTGCAGTTCCAGTCGCGCCACTGTTGCCGTTTTGCCATTCTTGCAGTTTGTGGGACTAGGTTTCCCATTCAGGATTGCTGGATTTAATCTCATCACTGTATGTATTTTGCCACACTTGCATCCTTCTTGACTTGACTCTGGAGCTGGCCACTGCTTGTGTCTTGCCAAACTTGTGTTTCCACAGAACATCCCAAGGGTAGGTTTTCTACTGTGAATCTCCCCACTGCTGTATTTGCTGACACCTAAGTGCTGCATCCCACGGAATGCAGTTGAACCCCATTGGGGGCATCCACGCTGTTCACATAGCTGCACACACTTGACATGGACACTATTTCACTATACCCTACATTAAACATACATCACCCTCGACCCGAGCGCCACCCCTCTTAGAATACAGATGAGACCCATGCAAAATTCGGTCTAGTTGTTCACATAACTTGGCTCTCTTGACAATTTGACACAGCATCCATCCTAGATCTGATAACATGGGCTGCTCTTAGGGAACCAGCCATTCCCTACCTACCTTTGATCCGGCTATAAATGCACACACACATTTTACCACTCCCCCCACTACCTATCAACTCAGACTACGCTCTTCCAAAGGCCATCCATCCTCACAGCGCTTCAAGGCCATACCAGTGGAAGTCGGCGCTATTCAAATGTCAAATAACATAAAAGAAACTGACAGTTGAGTATAAAAAATGCTCTGCGTTGTTTAAAACTCCAGGACTAAAAGGCAATACATTTACAAAGGCTTTTTGCAAGTCTTTATCAGTAGTACTTTAAAGGAGTTTCACAGTTCATAATAGTTTGCTCATAGGAACTAGGGTCTTACCGAATAATACATTTGCCATTTGGCAGAATCCCAAGTATTTGTTTCAAGTATTTCTCTGATTCTGAATAGTGATCTTCTTGTTTAACAAAACATGCTCCAGACCATGATCAACACCACTTTATAAAACAAAATACTGACATTCTACAGCATGGGTGCAGAATGTGTGTACATGTTTCTACATCTTATGTATCAAGACCTGTGACCTTAACACTTATGTGTTGTGGCATAGTCAGATGAAATGTTGATCTAAAGATAATCAGGGAGAACACATGCATTATCAGTGCTTGATGACTCAGGCACTTTGGAAAGCTGGACTAAAAGGTAATCCCAACAAGCTAGACCTGGTCCTCTTTACAGTGAAACATTTATGCTTTCAAGGTTGGAATGGCCTAGTCCATCCACATGAAGGTAAAATGGAGGCTACCAATGCTTATCTGCACAATGGCCAATAAGGTATTTCTGTGTGTGGTGGGCCACTATAAAAGATTTGTCCCAAGGTTTTCCTCAGTCACCGAACCTCTAACAGACAATCTTCACTCTTAATCCTCCCCAAATACAAACAGTTCCTCCAGCGTAGGGTTGGGAACAGTGTTGTCCCAGGAAAGAGGTAGGTGAAAACAACTTATTCCATATATTAGCAGGGAAATCTTTCCTCAGGAGATAAACAGTGCCACTATGAAGTTGGAGTGCCTTGTCATCAAGTAGGCTGTTGGAGCTCTTAAATGTTACCTTGTGGGCTGGCACTTCTGGATTATGACTGATTATGTTCCACTAATGGAGAAATAGGGAAAGTATCCCTCAGGCTATGCAGGGGTTCCTTTCTTTACAGATGTAAACATTTACAGTGATCATGCTGGCTGGTTTCACGCTAGCATAGACTTTCTGAGTAGGCATCCCATCAGTACCTCCAGAAATGGTTGGCTGAAGGAGAGGAGGTATTTGAGGGAGTTGCATGTCTTAGGTTAGTATATGTGGCTGGGTATACCATGGCGGATGGGTGTACCATGTGCCACAGGCTATAGAGCATGGGTGAGGAATAGGGAAGGACCAAAGTTTTCCCAGCCCATCTCTAACTTATAGCGCTCATTTTAACACCTTACCCTTCCCTATCACTATCTGCCGCAACCCCAATTGACAAAGTCTACACAAATTAGAATGCCCCTTATCACCAAGAACATCTGAAGCCCAAGTGGCTTCTTTTTCATTTGCCAAATTGTGGGAACCTCTAGTCTTGTGCACCAGAGAATCAATCTACAGCAGCAAGACTGCTAGAGAATCGCTAACCATGGGCTCCCATTGTGTACAGTCAGTCACCACTCAATAATGGTTCCACGCTGGGAAGGCTGCAAGTTAATCCCCTCTTTTATTTCCGGGGTGGGAGTGGCCCAGCATCAGGCTATTGCACACATTAGAGGAGACCAGGTGGAGCGGTTACCAGAACATTATGTGAGGCAAGATAGCAGTTGCTCATCTTGACAGTTCACTCTACAGAGCTGCAATGCCAATAACCGTTCACGGTATAGCAGCTGGGAAACTGAATTTGAATTTCTGCAAACAATCCATGCATGGTGCAGGCCGTGCACTCCAGCTGCATGTGATATTGTATTAATGGATCCAAGAGGCGGGTACACAATGGTATAAAATGGGCCAGCAGTTTAAGCCAGATGTGGCAGGCATTTGTACCTGTCCATCCAGTGCTGTCAAGGACTGTGGTAAAGGGTAAAGTGGACAACACACTAAGCACACCCTGTTGTGAATAGTCTTATTGTGTATTGGTCATATAGATTTTATCAAAAGATTGAAACACATGTTGAGTTAAGTAAAGGTGCGGGGGAGAGGTGCTCAGCCTTGGTACCTAGGATGGAGATAAAGGACAAAAAGAGAATGTTTTCCTAATAGGAAAGCTTCGTCCCCTGCACACTATCTGGAAGGCCAGAGCCTAATGATAATTAGAGAGTTAGGTGGAAGAGTACATATTGTGTGCTCCCATGTGGGAAAGCATACAAGACAAGTTGCCACCCTTAGTTAGCATGTTTTACATCTCTGCTAACTAAGGGTGGCAACCTGTCTTGTATGCTTGTATACAGCCCTTCACAGTGTGGTGGGGTGCCCCCGGTGCAATATGAGTTGTTCTGGTACACCCTTCTGGCAGTAACTGAGTTATTCACAAGGGCCCCTGCGGGAAGATGAGGGGGGTATGTGCATAATGGTACTCTTGGCATGGCATCTTTCATCTGGGTATGTCTGACTGGCTGACTGGCAGACTGAGTATGAGGGTCCTCACTGACATTAAGACCTGTCGGTTGGATAGGGCCAGTGGGGCTTCTCCCGTTAGGTATCCTTAGGGGCGAATGTGTCTCAAGTCTGATTTTTGGCTGTCTTGCTGGCTGTGCTGAGGTCCCTGCCGCTAACCTCATATACATCTGGAGTTTTGGTCTATGGGAAATTGGGCGAGGTCTACTAAACGGGCTATCATTTTCCAGGACTGCCATGTCTAGATCTGCAGAATTGTATGGACACTTAGGGGACCCTGCACCCCCTGCCCATTACTCCCTCCAGGTAGCACACCACTATGGCCCGTTGGATTTCCATGCAGGTCGCCAGACACCCTCTGCATTGTCTGTTGGATATCCCCTTTCAATGGTGTGGCCATGTAATTCTGGATAGTTTTTCACAATGTTATTTATCCTTATAGTTTTATGGAAACATTTCTGAAATAAACTTACTTGATGATGAGGATATCATCTCATCCTGAATGAATACCCTCTCTGCCCCAACCCTTTACTTGGAAGCTGTGTGGCCAGTTTAGTTTTTTATTTTTTATTTTTTTTAAACAATTTATTAAATTGCACACAGAACACATAGAACAGCAAAGTAACAATGTCTCACATTAATCAGAAAGAACAAAAGTAACATCATAACATAAGCATTATAAAGAGTTCATACCAACAAATGACCAACCCTAGCGAAACACCTTCAACATATTGACCTGAATATACCAAAGACAACACAAACACAAATGACAACAAATGACACCACAAATGGAAAGGAGAAAAGAAGAGAAAGAAAAAGAAGAAAACAAAGGAAGGAAACCCATTAACCTCACCCTGAATACCCTTGCTCTCAAAACCCAACATACGTATCAATCATAGAGAGCCATAAACGGACCCCATAGCTTCATGTAATCTTCCTCCTTATCCTTATTACTAAATTAAACCTTATCATATTTTGCCAAGACATGCAAATCCGTCAACCATTTGTCAACATTTGTTTTTTTCCTTGTTTTCCAAATCCTGAGTATCAACTTAATCGCTATCATTATGGCTCTATCAATCCAACAAGAATGTCTCCTAGCGCTACCACATCTATCTTTACTGGAAAGTAAAATTATATTCACTGCAGATCTCCGCAAAACAATACCAAAAATCAAATCAATCCTATCAATTACCTCCTTCCAGAACGCCCGCACTCTCGTGCAATCCCACTGTAAATGCAAAGTGCCCCTATTAACATCACAACACCAACACAAATCATTAGGTCGTAACCCCAGCTTAAACATCTTAACCAGTGTCCAATACAACCTCCCTTCAACTTTTTGTCTAATTAAATGTAAACCCATATCGGGTCCCAAGTTCAAAGTAACCCTTAGAATATTCCTCCAATCTACTTCAGAAATGTCATCCTGAACATCTTCCGACCAAATTTCTCTCAATCTAGACCATGCAAATTGGAGTTTCTCATCAATAGGCATAAATTGCATATAAGTACTCGCACAGTATGCCTGGCCCTCTAACAACTTACTAATCTCCGGCTTCTTTCCAATAGAACCATCAGCCATATCCATCCTTCTATTTAACATAGAAACCAAAGCCAAGTATCTATTCCTCTCACTCAGCCTCAATCCGTATCTATCTTGTAATTCCACAAAAGTCAACAACCGGTCTCCATCCATCACATCCGCCAGTCTCAGAATACCCCTATTTATTCAACTTATCCAATTCAAACATTTATTATCTATCTGTATAACATCATTAAAGCATACAGAAGCATCAGGGCTGAAACCATAACTCTGATCATTTTCCCTAAACCACTCCCCCATCACCTTTCTGGTCGCCACAATTGGAATAAACTTCAACCTCTTATTCGGTAGTTTATCCATACTGTACACGTTTCCTAGATCAAATGGTGCACAAACGTCCCTTTCCATGCGCACCCAAAGTGGTTCTTTTGCATTCCGTTCCCTAAAGTAATATGAGCTTTTTTTTAGTAAAAAGGCTTTGTAATATTTTGTTAAATTAGGGAATCCAAACCCCCCATCCTCAACCTTTTGTTTCAGCATATATTTTGGAACCCGAGGCCTTTTTCCCGGACCCCACAAAAAAGAAGTAAAGAACCTCTCAATTAGGATTAACTGCTTATTACATAACAACAACAACGATTGGGTAATATACAAAATCTTTGGTAAGAGGACCATTTTGATTGCATTAATCTTTGCCCATTAATTCAATTGCAACCTCTCCCATCTCTTAATCAGTAATAACATATTTGCGACTACCAAGTCCAAATTAAATTTCAGCAATTTCTTCAAATCTCCAATAATATGTATACCTAAATATTTGACACCCCTCGGTGACCACTTACAATTCCACGAACGCAAAACATTACAATCACATCGGCTAGACAATGGAAAGATCTCTGTTTTGTCCCAATTCACTCTATGTCCCGACAGCTCACCCACTTCCTGAAACATATTTTTTATTACATCACCACACACCTCAGGGTTTGACAGCATAAGAAGCATATCATCAGCATACGATAAAACTTTGCCAACCATAATTCCTTTAATAATCTCACATTGTCTAATATATGTAGCAAGTGGTTCTAATGCCAAATCAAACAAAAAAGGTGATACGGACAGCCTTGTCGCGTGCCCCTCAGTAAAGGAAACGATTCCGAAATCACCCCATTAACCAATACTTTGGCCCTAATATCTCTATGAATACACTCTACCATTTTCATGAAACTCGGGCCAAATCCCATTTACATTGAAGTGTATTCCAGAAACTTCCAGTTAACCCTACCGAAGGCTTTTTCAGCATCAAAAAACCCAATAACGTCATTCGAGTCCTTTCCAAAAAGTTCACCAACCACATTTAACACAGTTCTAATATTATCATAACCATACCGCCCTGGAACAAAACCTACCTGAGACTCATCAATCAAATCTCCCACAGATAACCTCAACCTATTGGTCCAAATTTTAGTGAAAATATTTAGATCTACATTCAACATCGAAATAGGTCTATAGTTACCACAATGAGTATGATCTTTATTGGGTTTCGGGATCACAACAATCAATGCTTCTTTCATCGATTCACACATCGTTCCTGATACCATAAATTCATTATAGAGTTTACTCAAAACTGGCGCCAATTGAACATCAAATTTCCTATAAAATTCCGAGACTATATCATCAGGACCCGGCGATTTTCCATCATTCATTTGAGATATGGCAGTGCTAACTTCAGCATCCACAATTGCAGAGTCAAGTAAAGTCTGCTTCTCTAGAGCCAGTTTAGCAAGTGAAATTTTCCTAAGAAACGATTCTAATCTATCTACTGTAGGATCACTGTCTTCCCTATACAATGTTTCGTAAAAAACTTTGAAATATTCACAAATATCCCTATTCCTATGTAATGTAACACCTCCAGTAGTCTGAATAGAAGAAACACAGGTATCTGCCCCCATTCCCCTAAGCTTACAAGCCAATAATCTTCCATTCCGATCACCCGATTCCCAAAACTTCTGTTTTGAATAAAACATACTCTTACTTGCATAGTTTTGCACATGAGTCCTCAATTCCGCTTCCAATTTATGCAATTTCAGCTTGTTTTGACCTTAATCATCATTAGCACAAACCCTCTGCAAGTCTCTGATCTCCATCTCCAGATTTCTAATCATTTCCTGATTATTATCCTTTGCATGGGCAGTCCTACTTATTAGTTCACCACTTAATACTGCCTTAAAAAATCCCAAACAGACTTAATGCCAGCCGAATCTATATTTTCCTCAAAGTAGTGGCCAATAAATGCTTCTAAGCCCTCTGTAACCACACTATCGTTTAGTGTGTTAGCTTGCATTCTCCACCTTCTTGGTTTGGCACCCACATTATCCAAAAGTAACTGCAAATCCAATAAGGCGTGATCAGAGATTCCCCTTTCTAATATATTCGTGGAAACCGTCTGACTACTCAATGTAACACTTATAAAGAAATAATCAATTCGTGAGTAAGAGTTGTGAACAGGTGAATGAAAGGAGAATTCTTCCTCATCGTGATGAAGTTCCCTCCAAATATCCACAAGTTTGTATTTAAACACAAACGCCTTGAATTCATCACTAATCTTCTCATTGTAATATCTACATTCCGATTTCCGGTCCATCCTACTATTCAACACCATATTAAAGTCACCCCCCAACACCAAAGATTCACCTTCCATACCATCCAGTAAAAGACCCAATTGACTGAGAAAAGATACCGCCGGCGAGCACGGTGCAAACACAATACCAATCATCATTTTTTTCCCATCATGGAGTATGTCAAGTAATATGATTCTACCTTCCTCATCCATAACCGACTTTTTAATCATAACTGGAAGGCCTTTTCTAAATAAAATACTCACCCCTCTAGACCTTGAATCATAACAATTCGAGAACACCCTAGTATACCGTGAATTGGTCAAATATTTTTCAGTCTGTTCATCCAAATGAGTTTCCTGAAGAAAAATCACATCAGCTCTACTTCTCCATAACCTTGGCAAAACCTTGCGTCTCTTCACAGCATTACCAATCCCTTTAACATTCCAAGATACAAAAGCTAGAGCAACCATAACCCTCTATACCGTTTAATTACATGTATGTATTATCCTTCAAGTTCAAAAGGCAGGGTCCGATAAAAGAAAAGTAACAAGTGAGGAAAGGGCAGACACAACGACAAAAGACACACATATAGACAGACTAACATAAAGTAAATGCATTGTATCACATTTTTTGTCTGATAAACACCAGACTCAAAATAAGCGTAAGTATATACATCAAATACAACATTCTGAACTATACCCACCAGAAACAAAACTCCATGCCTGAACAATATAAGTTTGACTATCAATATCATCCCTATGATAAATAAACTCATTCAAACTCCCTCACCCCTATTAACCCTGTATACCAATGCCCAGTGTATCACAGTTGGATTCCAATGTGTACATCAAACACAACCTCCACTCTTACAGCACTTACCAATTGAAAGATTACAAAAATCACAATAATAGAAAATATATATCTACATCACCCTCAGAACCCCATTCTTTTTGAACCCCAACATATATACACAAATCTCCAAACCCTATGTTCAATATATCCCCAATTCCAATCACCAACATACTCCACCTCTATTATTATATGATCGCACCTTTCCACCAAATAAAACGAATGAAGATCACCACAACCCCGCAAGCAAACTGGCACGAGCACACCTGAAACAGCACCCGACAAATTCCCACAAATAAACCACATGTATAAAGAATAACAACCCCTGGCCACAATTTCAACTGGGAGAGAAACGAGCTCCACACTCCCGAGCATACCAACCATCACCAAAGTGAGTCCCCCAATTATACACCCCTCTCTCGTACCTGAAACAATCATATAATTCCAATACTGGCACATAGTGGACTGGAACAGCAAAAGTTTAATAAGGGCATCCCACAACAAGACATGGGAAGAATGATTGATGGTAACAGGCCAGTTTAGTTTTTAACAAAATTATTTTCAATAGGCAGGCCTGCAGCCAAATGCTAAAAAGAACTTGGATGAAGGAGCTATTTTTAGAAGGTTGAACCCCCACATCCCTGATCTTCCAGGCAACCTTTTTGGTTGATTGAAATGTTGATTGAATTGGGGAAGGTTTGTTCCTAAGAGTAACGGTCAGACAGTGGCTACCTAAATCAGTGCTTTCATGGGTACCATGCTTTTTCTAATCAGAAACTTGATCCATATGATTCCTGAATTGCAGGACCACACACAACCCTCACTCAATCTTGGGTTAGTAATTAATTTGGAGATATTAAATACCCCACATCTGCCATATGTTTGATGCCAGAATAGAGTAGTGCTTCAGTGCTATGGTCAAAGAATAACACAGGAACTTGATCTTCAACTCCCACCTGACCCTGGTCATACATTGCAGAGTTTGGAAATGTGAGGTGATCCTCCTCCCCTTCCTGGATGACCTCTTGATATGAAGCACACACATTCTCTACTGACCACATCACACTGAGTTGCATGGATTATTCTTGTCTATTGTCAGCAGAGTATGTATCTTCACAGGTATCCTACATTGTCACATGTGAAAAACAGGGGGGCAACTGTGGGGTGCATCTCAGGCTTAGAAGCTGAAGATATAGTTGAAACTGGCATTCCTGCCCTGCACTTGACACTCCACTCTCTTCAATCCCTTCCTATCCTCAGAGATCTTCATATCCTGTTATAAGCTGCCACCATCATATTCCTTTAAAAGAAACTATGGCTAATTACATACCTTTTTCTGTGAAGGCAGATGAAGTAGCCATTAATAGAATTTAGCTGAGCAGGTTATCTTTTCTGAGGAGAAACAATACTAGTTGTAAGACAGTGGGCCTCATTACGAGTCCGGCGGTAACCGAGGCGGTAAAACCACCTGGTTACCGCCGGACTCGTATTACCATTCCGCCTCCGTGATTCCCGGAATTACCGGGGCATTACAACCCCGGTTTTCCGGGAATCACGGAGGCGGAATGGTGTTAAACCCCATTCCCATTGAGTCCTATCGGACTCAATGGGAATGGGGATCATGGAAACACGGGCAGCATCTCGTAATTCTGCCAGTGTTTCCTCGTCCGCCTGCAGGCGGGCGGTGTTAAACCCGTCAGGTCAAACCTGGCGGGAACATCACCTCCCACCTGCAGGAGTCGGGATCAGGCGGTCCGGAAACAACGGTGGCGGCGGGTTTACCGCAACCTTTATTTCCGGACCGCCTGATTTGTAATGAGGCCCAATGTCATGCAATTGTTGGGAAGTAGAATATTACATTCTGTGGTTGTACTTGGTATGCTAGCGTTTTGTTTTGCATATTTAAAAACCTCAAGCATACTGTGATGAAATGACTCATGCCCCAAGGATGAGTAATGGATGGTTTATAGTCAAAAAGTCGAATCCAATAATGTCGAAAGTCAAAAAGTCGAAAACAAAAAGTCGAAAACAAAAATGTCGAATTTTTTTTTTTGGTTGCTTTTTTTTCGAAATGGGGGGGTCCCCCCCCCAACCCCCCTTTTTTAAATTTTTTTTTGTTTTACCCCTTTTTTTTTACCCCCGGAGCCCAAAAAAAATATATAAATAAAAAAAATAAAAATTCGACATTTTTGTTTTCGACTTTTTGGATTCGACATTTTTGTAATTCAACATTATTGGTTCGACATTATGACTGGACACCGTAATGGATAAATCTCCTACTCAGCTCTCACACTTCTACAAAACAAGAGTAATACCAATAATAAAGGTGAAACAGGCACAGTTAAGAGCTATACCTCCAATGCCTTTTGTGGTAAAGTGAAAAAAGGGAACACTTTACTACCAATAGGGGTGTTAATGTGATCCAGCAACAACCCAAACAACAACATATAACAGTCCAAAATAAAGAAATGTTCAATCAAGTTTCTATAAAAAATATATATTCAAGGAAAAATCTTTAATTGCAGCAACGTTAAGGTGAAAACTTAACACAACAAAACCCCTACAATCTAGCGAACGCCACCTTAACTTCACGCCCCCTTTTGTGCAGCCTATTACCACAATGATCACATCACAGATTACATCACTGGTGATATCACTAATTACATCATCTATGATATCACTGATGGAATCTCTGACTAGATTACAAAACTAACCGGCTATCACCAGTGCTCATGGCTTTTGGCTGTGCCCACTGTATATTTTACCTCATTAAGGGGCCACTAGCCATGGCCTTCATCCATATCCAGTGGTCACGCCCTTCGGCCATCCCCCCAGTACATTATAACACATTAAGGGGCAGTACCCATGGCCTTCAGCCATGGCTAATGTCCACGGCCTCTGGCCATGCTCACTATATAATTTCCAACATTAACGGACCCCTAACCATGGCCTTCAGTGGCCAGTGTATATCTTGCAACACTCATCGGCCACTAGCCATGGCCTTTGGCCATAGGCAGTGGTCCCAGCCTTTGGCCGTGCCCAATGTATATTGTAACACATTAAGGGGCCACTATCTATGGCCTTCGTCCATGGCCAGTGGCTACAGCCTTCGGCTGTGCCCACTGTATATTGTACAACACTAACTAGCCACTAGCCATGGCCTCTGGCCATGCACTGTGTCCACGGCCTAAATTGATATTTAGTTAATTAAAGCTTTTATTAGCTAAGCCAGAAATGATATTAGGTTTGATGTCATCACAGATGTAATATGTGGTGTTATATATCATGTGAACGGTGATGTCACCAGTGATTCCATCAGTGATGTAATAGATGATGTAATTAGTGATGTCAACAGTGATGTCATCAGTAATGTCATCAGGGAAAGTCATCTGTGATATCATCATTGTGTTCATAGGCTGCACAACAGGGGGTGCAAAGTTAAGGTGTCTTTAGCTGAATTTCAGGGGTTTTGTTGCGCTAATTTCACACGTTAACGTCCCTGCAACTAATGTTTTCTCCTTGAATTTGAAGGGTTTGGTTATTCCACAGATGTTGTCCGCACCACTGGTCATGGCCAGTGGCTGCCGTGCCCACTCTATATTTTAAAACACTTGCAATCCATCGCTCAAAGACGTTCATATATTACACACTGATTTTGACCTTTTCTTACAGTGGTATTGGTATGTATAAAAGATGGCAGGCTTTGGCTTTGAGAACTCACAATTATTTTAGGCAATGCGCAGTGAGATTACATTATTTGCCATGGATCACACACTTTGGTTAAGCAGCGTGCTACGAGCCCCTTGTTTTATGGCCGGACTCTTGGTGACTGTTGTTATACATTGCACAATCACAACTAACTGCATTTAAGCAGCATGAAAAGGGGAAACAAATAACCGACTTCAAGAATAACATATGCCCAGGTACATTTGCCCCTATAGCATTGACATAGGAGGCAGACACAGATGATAGAGTGAAGTTACACGTTTATTCCAAAAAAATACACATGTTCAAATAAAGTCAGCAATGATGGGTTACTTCACCCACTTTAGTTTCTTAGGTCTTCTTCGGTTCAGATAGTCTCTATAAGGGTCCTTCTCCCTTCTGATAGGCCCACCACTCCTTTGAGTCTTCTTCTGGCAGCAGGACGTCCTGAAAAGTAAGAAGTCCAACCTTGTAACAGGGGTTTCCTCCCCTTTTATAGACCCTCTAGGCACTTTCAGTCAATCCCTTTCCGTCTCTCCCAAATCCACCAATCCCTTCTCTTCGGGGTAAGCACTGCCCCCTGAGATGGCTGGACCACCCAGTCATGGCGTTCTCGTTACCCAGGTATGTCCTTTTTCTGTTGTAGAGTCCTGCTCCCTCCTCCGTTTTCCCAGAGATTTCCCCCAGTGTATGTTGGAACAAGTGTTGGTTTGTTTTTTCTCAAACCAGCATGGGACTTCCCTGCTGGCATGGCAAGTGTTGTCCTTGCTGCTGGCGGGACAGTGCCTGCGGGTGGGACAGGGTCCTGTGCGGTTCTGGCTGCTTTCTGAAATGCAGCAGCCTCCGCATTCTCTGTTGCTGCTGGTGATTTTTTCCCCAGTGTGGCAGGAGCTGCTTCCTAAAACACAGGAGCCACTGCATTCTCTGTGCTTCTTCCCGGGGTGATGATCGCCGCTTCCTGAAATGCGGTAGCCTCCTCGTTGCCGCAATACTCTCGGTCCCCACAGCACCCATAGCGAAAATCAAAAGCTGGTACCCATGAATATGCGCACAGTAAGGGGACCATATATCTTAAAATGAAATACACAAATGTAGTTCATGTGACCTTCCCCTAAGGAGAAAGTGCAAAAGACAAAATTGCATTGGACTTTAAAAAAAGTAATCAACACCAGAAAAATAACCTGACAGAGGAAATGTTCCAATAAATATGCTGACAAATTATAAAAGGTGGCAGAACTGTGGACCTTGGCTAGTGAAGGCCAGGAGTTGGAGTTGCAGACCCTTATTTTAGCTAAGGAGCCAGAGTAATGTACGTTAATGGAGTCAGTGAGAAGTGATGCCCCCAGCCTTGGGCGCCTGTCTCCCATGTGGGTCGACCATCCCCAAGTACAGCGGCAGTTCCTGGAACCCCGGCAGGGACCCCATTCCTCCCCAGAGGTGAAATCTGTAACGCAGCACAGCCAGAGGTGCAGCCTGGGCTTGCGGACGGTCAACCCACATGGGAGACAGATGCCCAAGGCCTGGGACATCACCCTCCGACCATCCTGGAACTCTGGCTGGGCTGCGTTGCTGAATTTCCCTCTGGGAATGGATGGGGACCCTGACGGGGCTCCCTTGGACTGCCCCTGCACTTGGGAATGGTCGACCCACATGGGAGAGGGATGCCCAAGGCCAGGGACTTGCCCCCGCCCAACCATCCTGGAACTCTGGCTGGCCTGTGTTACAGCCTCTCCCTCCGGGAAAGGGCAGGGAATGTGCCGGGCCTCCCTGGAACCACTGCTGGGCTTGGGGACGTTCAACCCACATGAGTTAGCCGCCCAAGGCCAGGTACATGACCCCCTACCACCCTGGAGCTCTGGATGGTTTGCGTTACATCATCTCCCTCTGGGAAAGGACACAGACCCTGCCGATGCTGCCTGGAGCCACTGCTGGGCTTGTGGACGGTCAACCCACATGAGGGACATCCGCCCAAGGCCAGAGACAACACACCCGACCACCCTGGAGCTCTGGTTGGGCTGTATTATAGAATTTCTCTCTGGGAAGGAATGGGGACCTTGCTGGTGTTCCCTGCGACCGCCGCTGCACTTGGGGATGGTCAACCCACATGGGAGACAGCCGCCCAAGTCCGGCGACATAACCCCCCGACTACCTTGGAGATCTGGTGGGCTTGCGGTACAGCTTCTCCATGGGAAAAGGTGGAGACCCTGCCAGGGCTCCCTGGAACTACTGCTGTGCTTGGAGGTGGTAGACCCACATGTTAGATGGATGCCCAAGGCCAGGGACATCACCTCCAACCTTCCTGGAGTTCTGGCTGAGCACTGAGCAAGAGGGTATTGTCTCCGGGCCCTTGGAGATCTAATTAGAACAAAATACCCATAAAACCTGTTGTTTCCAACAGGCAGCCCCTATGCACTCTAATGGTGTCAATATGACATCCTAGTTTACATGGTTAGCATAAAAGCACATAACATGTTGCTTTACTTAAATACATTTCCCTGTAGAAGATATCCTTCGTTGTACTGATCCAAACACAGTACAACGGTGCTCCAATTTTCATAAAATAATGTTTACTTCAATTCCAAACATAGTATCAAACAAAACTTTCAATGTTCATGGTTCCAACATGGAATCAAGCGCCTGTTACTAAACCGAGTGTTTTGGGTTACTGCCGATTTTCCTTCAATTCTTCAATCTTGGGCTGTCTAATAGGGTGAGGTTTCCTTTGGATAGGTCTTTTTCTATGTCTATTGGTAAAATTCTAAATTGTCCAATATGTTGAATCAGCTGACGCATCAGGTTCCAATTGCTCTAAATTGTTTTTTTGTGGTCTTTTGAAGACAACGTGGCTTTTTGATATGCATTTACATTTGTAATCACTCACGAGTGAAATCGCTTGGTTGCATTCCTCTTTTCATACCCATGGAGGCTAATCTTGTAGTCCAGTTTCTATTGTTGTACGCCAATGGAGTTGGTATATGCTAACCTGAACAGAATGTGACCAATACGGATCGGGAGCAAGACGCGGAGTGTTGATGGTCGTTGTTTCTGCTCGTGCAGATATTGGTGACTGCATTTGAATAAGGTACGCTTGAATTGAGCAAGTTTCTTTCCTTTTGAGCATGACACAGTCTCGTGTTTGTAGTCGCAATGATGCGAACACTGTGGAATGATGATGCCTGATGTTTGTTTTGATTTCTAGAGGTACCTTACTTTGGAGGTGCGCTTTCAGTTCAAGACCGCATTTTTGGCAGAAAGGACTACGGCGACGAGTCCTGCGGGCATTAACTACTAAATAGGAGGTACTACATTGGCACTAATGTTTTATTTGGTGATGGGGTGTAGTAATGCGTCACAATAGATGGTGTGTAGTACTGTGCCATAATATTTGGTGTCATTCATGATGAAAGGGTTTATGAAGTATTTAAGTTCACAGTCTTAGATTTTAGGGCATAAATTGTGAGATTTAACTTTGTGATTAATGGTGTCCTGGTGATGGGACATGTTTTATGTGGTCTCATATTGACAGAGAACTATTGGTTGTTGTCGTGTGTTTGTTTGCAGTACTGATTAGGACCTACGGCTACTTAGAAGCAGCAAAGAAATCTATAGAGACTGGATTTTTGAAGTCTACAGCTATTCAAGGGTGTATTGAGACACCAGCACTACGAATATCACACTAAGAGGTACGTAGTTTGTTTCTGAGATTGTTGAGGCAGGGTTGACAGCAACCTGTGGATCTCACCCAGTACATTGCGACTATGGAGCACATGTACAGGTCTGTTGAGCTATGTTTCAAGTGTAGACTGTCTATAAAAGGTGGTTGATGGTGACATATAGTGATGGCCCCTTTTCTTTATCCTGGTTTTAGGAGCAAAATTGAAATCTTTTGTGTGGCCCATGGTGGAGACTAAGAAAATCGTGTTGTTCTTTCCCTGAAGAAGGTTCGTGCAATTAGTGCAAAAAAGAACTGAAACAAGTTGGGATCTGTTTTGGTCTGAGTTAGAATATTCAGAATTTGTAAGAGGTGTTAAAGCCAATTGTGTTTTTATTACTGTTTAGTGTGGTTATATGTATGTGAATTTAGTGATTTGTATGTGAATTTAGTGATTTGTTTTTATACCTACCATGTTCTTTTGTGTTAGGTCATGTTCATGCAGAAAATGTTTATGAGTTTTTTTTTTATCTTTGTGTAAACTTTATTTAAACATTTTGAATACTGTGCATAAGTATCACATACTTGGTCTATTTTTTCAAGACTATAGGTACAGGGAGGGCTTGTTCATCAGACTATCTATATAGATCAGTAAACTTGAAAAAATCGAAACTGTCTCCTTTATATATAAATATTTGTGGTCACCCCCTGACCGTGTGAGAGAGGGAGTATTCAAAGGGGTACTTTGCCTTTAGTAAGGTTGTTTCATGGTTCCAATTCACCATCTCAAAAGGTACGGTTAGAGTTACTTCCAACTAACAGCTGTCCATCAAATAGTGTAACATAAAATAATGTTTACTTCAATTCCAAACATAGTATCAAACAAAACTTTCAATGTTCATTGTTCCAATTCACCATTTCAAAAAGTACGGTTAGAGTTACTTCAAACTAACAGTTGTCCATCAAACAGTGTTCAAAAGTGTGTAAAATGTACGACAATAAGGTTCCTTGCACTTGATAAAATAGTTTTGACCATGTAAGGTCTTATTCCAAACATTCAATTTCTAGCCTACCCATTTTGGATATGCTATCCTTCATCAGGGCTTGTTCGACACTGACGTGCACTTGATATATTCATTCCATTTCATCTGTTTATCTGAAACCAGTAACAGTAATTTCAGTCATAGTGCGGTTATTAAAGTGCGATTTTTAAAGCAGAATCTCCACATTAGCTCTTTGGAACAATTCCTGTTGAACTAACCTTCAGGGTTACTTGCTTCGATAACAGTGTGACACTTAATACAGGAATCTCTTTACTCAATATTCTTCACTGTTCTCAATATGGTGTAACCTACATGAAACAATAATTAACATCACTTTCTATAATGTATCCAAGAGCATTTGGCCTAGATAAACCTCTGATGAGGTTATGGCGTACATCTACCTGGACATGAATACAGCAGTATCCAGCCAAATGTATTCATCTCATTATTCACCAACTCTGGTGCGAGTGGTCAGAATAGCTCTCAGTCTTCCAAACACAGGAACAACCTATGGGACATTAAAGGGGTTTCTTATGCTAATGTAGCATACATTGTTCTTGTAGCATAGCCTGTGTGGGTTAATGTGTCATAAAACCCACTTCAGTCAGCATACTCGGTCGGTTAATATGCAGGTCTGTATCAAACTAGACCGCTTTATTCTATGGAGTCCTGATTAGAGGACCCTAATAAGGTATCCCTTGATTATTTCCTGGTTCTTACTTCGCAGGTCCCCAGCACAGTGTTCTTCGAATAAGCTACCACGGCATTTGTAAAGCATCTAGTTCGTCCGCATTCTCGTTCCGAGATTAGTGTTATGTCTATTAAACTCCTCCAACAAGGTTTCTGGATTATAACGTTAAGATTTACCATGCAGGTCCTTACCCTGCAGATTAATTCTGTTAAATCACCTCAGCGTGCAATGATGGACATCCAAAACAGTCCCGTCATTCCGCACCTGAACATAAACATTCGGGTGTCATGAACACTGAGCGTAACTGCTCCAGGACTTTGGGACGGTCGACCCACATGGGAGACAGGTGACCAAGGCCAATGACATGGCCCCCAGCCATCCTGGTACTCTGGCTGGCCTGTGTTACAGCTTCTCCCTTTGGGAAAGGATGAGGAATGTGCCTCCCTGGAACCACCACTGGGCGTGGGGATGTTCAACCCACACGGGAGTCAGCCATCCAAGGCCAGGGACATTACCCCCGACTATCCTGGAGCTATGGCTGGCCTGCCTTACAGCTTCTCCCTCCGGGAAAGTTCAGGGACCTTGCCGGGGCTCCCTGGGACAGCCGCTGCACTTGGGGATGGTCAACCCACATTGGAGACAGCCGCACAAGGCCAGGGATTATACCCCCGACTATCCTGGAGCTCTGGCTGGCCCGCGTTACAGCTTCTCCCTGTGGGAAAGGTCGGGTCCCTGCCAGGGCTCCCTGAGCTGCCGTTGTGCTTGGGAACGGTACACCCACATGGTAAACGGATGCTCAAAGCCAGGGGCATCACCTCCAACCGTCCTTGAGTTCTGGCTGGGCTGCGTTACAGCTTTAACCTTTGTGGAGGTATTGGCACACTGCTGGGGCTCCCTGGTGGGGAGAAGCTGTAACAGAGGCCAGCAAAGAACTCCACGATGGTTGGAGGTGATGTCCCCAGCTTAGGCGTCTGTTTACCATGTGGGTGTACCGTCCACAAGCACAGCAGCAGCTGCAGGCAGCCCCGGCAGGGTCCCCATCCCTTCCCCAAGGGAAATTTTCTAATGCAGCCAAGCCAGCGATCCAGGATTTGTCGGGGGTGATGTCCCAGACCTTGGGTGGCTGTCTCCCAAGTGGGCTGACCATCCCCAGGTCTATTGGCAGTTCCGGCAGGGTCCCCATTCTACCCCAGAGGGAAAGGCTGTAACACAGCCCATCCAGAGCTCCAGGCTGGGCTTGGGGATGGTCGACCCACATGGGAGACGGATGCCCAAGGCCAGGGACATCACGCCCGACAATCCTAGAGCTCTGGTTGGGATGCGTTACAGAATTTACCTCTGGGAAGGGAGGGGGTCCTTGCTTGGCACTACTAGTGAGAACAGCGTATTGTTTTATTAGAAAAGAAAGGTCTTCAAGGCCGTTGCAAAAGGTCAGAAGGTTAACTGTAGACCTGAGAGAATGAGGAAGGGCATTCCAAAAACCTCAACTAAGCACCCCCTGTTACGCCGCACATGTCCACAATGATGACATCATAGATGACATCACTGGCTCTCCCTGGCTAGTGAGCACAGCCTTTGGCCATGTCCACTGTACATGTTCCTCCAATATGTTTCTTTTGGACCTACTAGGTGGACACAACCTTTGGCCGTGGCACTACATATGCTGTGGCCACTATACACTGTTCACACCATTCTTAATAACTTTTCAATTTTTTGATGAATTGTTGCCAACATTTCCAGTTGGGGGTGTGTTTACAAACCCTTGGTTTAGAACATTTCATCCAAATCCATCCAGCGTGTCAAAAGTTATTAGCCTTTTCAGTATCTGTGCTGGAATGCACCAAGACTGATAGAAAAGTTTAGCGAGCAGGGGGAAGCCCGTTCTCTGTCGCATATTTAAAAAACTACTGGATGGATTTACACGAAACTAGTCAAGTACATTACATCCATGCTTTTTGCCCAAGTTGTTTCTAATTTGGTCCAAATCTTTGCAACATTTTTCACGCTACGGCTGTTCAAATACTGCACTTTTTCTCTATGGGAAAATGAATGGGCTGAAACCTGTGGTGTCTTGTTTTCTTTATAAACTTTTCATTTTATAACATATTGTTCCCAAAGTTTGTGGTTTGTGGAGGCTCTTTTCATTCTCATGCACATCACAATATGTTTGAAAAAGTATGACATCAGCAACTTCCTCCAGTCGAGTTTCCACATCCATTACACTAAAGAAACAGCACTCCTCTATGTTTATAACTCTTGTACTACTGACAACCACTCTCACCTTTTGTCTAGTCTCATCATCTTTGATCTTTCCACAGCATTCAAGGTTTTGCCTACTCAATACAGGGAAGATGAGTGCCCCTGGGGCCAAGATGGAAGAGAGCAAGCAGTAGTGTCTCCTCTTTATGTATTGCTCCTTTTTCATTGCCTGGAATGTTGGATCCTCCTCTGCAGCTTCTCCACCAGTTTGGGTCCATTATTGGACTGCCCTTGGTCCTCTGTTTTTCTCTCTCTATAGCTACCACTGGGCAATTTCATCTCCTTTAGCTTCTCATATCGTCTCTTTGACGATTACATCAAAATCTAAACCCCTTCACCCTTGTGCGTTCTTCCTGCATTAAGGAAACCTGATGACCATTCCAAATTAAATGTTGTTTCTCTGATGCTCAAATTTGAGGTAATCTACCTGTTGGCATCCAACACCTCTCTTCCGTTCTCCCACTCTTTCCGCCTGCTCCCGCACACCATGTCTCAAAATCTGTTTTTTTTTACATCAATTTGAAACCTCAATAATTCATTTCTTCTACCTCTTTGGCTGCCAGGCTTAACATTCTGAACACTGGTATAAATGTCCTCCCTTTTCCACTTTTCACACTGCTAATCTATCCATATTTGCCCTCATCAGGTTGGAGCACTGCTTCAGTCTCCTTATGGGACTCCCACTTTCTTCTTAACCACATTTGACAAAGCACTTAACTTTTCTACCTGAACCCTTCTTAATCGCTTGCAATCTTTGCACAACCGTGTGCACAGCATCTGTGTGTGATGGTTGCCGATGCGCAAATTCTCCCTGATTAAATTCATCCTTCAAGTTTTCAAATCTTTTCATGGGTTCCCCATCTTCTCTCTCTCTCTCACCACTCGTCCTCTCAGACATCACAATTGCAAGCTCTTGTCAACCTCTCTGTACCTAGGCCCTTTCTCTCTTTTTATTCATTCCCCATTTGCACCACAAACACAGGACCGTCCTACCTCCAACGTCAAGTACATCTCCACATTTTGGGCTTTAAAACTACCCCATAAGAGCATTTCCTCTCACATAAAGAATTATATTTTTTACATATGATAATCCTGTACTATATGTTAATAATTCATACTGTCAATCATGTTCCTTGTACATTTTTTTTTCAAATTTGATTTTATTGATTTATGCAAAAAAGAACAATTTTTATTGCGTCTTTTTAGCGCTGTTCCCTCTTGTTGTCCAATTGCATGGATCAAAATAAAGATTTGTTGAACTGGAGCTAAAAGCAGCTTTTGGTTATCCAGTAAGTCCCAGTACGCACAAACTACCTTAGGTGAACAAGGAGCTAATACCTAGAGAATTGCAAATCTAACTTCCAGATGAAAGGTAACCTATAACATTTTATCTATTATGTATGACCCATTGTGGTTACAATATTGTTTAGATGTCTTATACCACCGTGGTGTGAACCATATCATGATTAAGGATCAATATCAACTTCCTCTCATTCCTGATATGCCAAATTCATTTTCCAGCTGTATTTATGCGGACCATAAAATCTGGTATTGATACGGGAAGGAGATGCGTCAACGAAATCTTTCAAGACCAAGTGTGGTCATTCTGAATACGCTGTCTTGCCTTTCATGCTCTGGAAAGCTCCTGACACTTTTCAGAACTTTATCACCAAAATATTCCAGAATTTGTGTTGAATTGAAATATCCATGTTATTGGGATGATATAATAATCAACTACCATTCCAGCACTTAGAAACTGGACGAGACTGCCACTGTATCAATAACAAATAACAACAATCCACTCCCACAATATACAAGTCCTTATTGAGAATGTACTAGAGGAGCTATGTTGACTAAAACATACATTATCTATATGTTAAAATGGAGAAATCTCAACTCCAAGCGAAGGAGGTGGAGTTCTTGCGCTACCGCATCACCCCCAAAGGGGTGAAAATGAACCAGAAAAAGGTGCAAGTGGTTCTGGAATGGCCCATGCAGACCACGCTCATGGAAGATCAGCGAATCGTGGGATTTTCCAACTTTTACTAACAATTTTTGAAACACTTCTCACTGGAACAGCGTCTTAATCATCTAATTGGAAAACCACTTCCCTTCATTTGGGAAATGGCCACTCAAAAGGCCTTCACCAATCGCAAGAGTTTTTCTTTTTAAGCCTCCTATTCCTGCCCATCAGTGCGCTAGCTCCTCTGACATTGCTATGTCAGATCCTGCTCCTCCTGAGATTCAGTCGCTAGATTCTCATAGACACACACTCTAATATCTACATCACTGCAAAAGGTCTGGGCTCCTAAGAACACTTTTGGGAACCCTCTCATTGTGTCTCTGCAACTCCGTAGGCTATTCTGACAGCTCCACTCCCACCACCCGCGAAACCCAATCCTTTGAAGTGGTATTGTCTTTAATCAGCATAGGCCTTCACAAAGATCGCTAACTATACAGGCCTCAGTGCACTCTGGAGGTACTGGAGGAGTTAACTCTAAATTTCTTTGCTCAAGAACAGCTATCAAGGACTAGACAAAGCCCACCTGTGTATGTACCGGTAGCCTACAAAAGCTGTCTCTCTACCCTAGCCGTTTACCTGGTAACATCATGTGTCATCAGTAGCTTGATGACCTGCCATGATTCCAGAGAAAGACCTTGCCTACCCATGCTTTGTCTCTGTATTCGATCCTGGCTGCTGCCTTCCGCCAAGTTCATCTCATTTCCTGCTTGTCAGCCCAGTGTTTCTCTATCCAGTGTGATTAACTGTCGTACCATTTGCCTTGGTGAATCAGTTGTCAGTGAGCAGATGGAGCACCTGATGATGCTTGGGGACACCAGGGAAAGGGCTATTTTTCTTACCTCTGCCCCTCTGGTTCATGTTGCCCGCTGCTGTCCCATACCTTAAAGCCTCTATGTCTCACACTTGAGGAAAGACACCTACTCCAGTTGTGGCTCCAGTACCCTGGGTTTTTTAGTGCACCTTGTTGTCTCTGGGGGGGAGTGTTTGGGAGCTGGGAAGGGTCAGTGCCGGCTCACATTAGTTCCTGTGAATAATCGGTGGGTCAAAGCCTGACCGCTTCCGAGAGATTTTGTACATTGATGACCATTCTTGCTACATACAGTTGAGTGGTAATTTCTGCAGCTTTGGAAAGGTTAAGCTTTGGATTTGCATAGATTTGCAAAGTGATTGAAGTGGTGTAACATATGAGTAATATTATTATCTGGTTCATATTGTATCTGCTATCAAAAATGTGGTAATTTAGTGATTGAATATTTGTCTGGCTAATGTGGACTTGTTTTGTTATGTTAAAATCATTCATAGAGCACACAAACGCCCAAAGGCACCCTGGTGCTAAAGTGTGAACGGAGCCGCCTAATAAACCAGATTTAGAACACAAATGTTTTGAGCATGCGCTGAAGGGTTAGGTGGTCAGCTGTCATCCGCAGTGCTAGAGGAATAGCATTCCAAGCCTTGGCGGCAGCCACCCAAAGGACATGGCCGCCAGTATGGGTCAGTCTAAAACGGGGAACCTTAACCAGAAAAGCCGAGTGTGAGCGGAGACAGCGCGTTGGTACGTAGTGGGGGAATTTTTCTTGAATGTATTCCGGCCGCAGGCCATTCAAAGCCTGATGCACCATACACACAAATTTTAATAGTATACTCTTTCCCACCAGAAGCCAATGAAGCTGCCTTAGCAGAGGGGTAATGTGGGCACCAGTAGGAGGCCGGAAAATAGCTCTAACAGCAGCATTCTGCAATAGTTGTAGCCGAAGAATCACATAGCGAGGCTGGGCAAGATGCAGTGAATTGCAGTTGTCTAAACCACTCAGGACGAGTACTGTACACTGCACTCTGCACACTGCGGATGCAATCATCTGAAGAATTCCAGTCAGTGGCCAGCAGCGTGGGGGAACTGAGGGTGGTAGAAACTTTAGGCTCAGAACGATTGCATGTGTAACAACAAATATACACACATGCAACAGGTGAGACCTCGCAATTCATTCTCACTTGCAGTGTGTTCACCATCCCAGCATGCGAAATGCCTCATTACAGGGTAAGTGATGATAGCATAGGCATAGAAAGGAGACAACAACTCTGGAGAGTGAGCAGAACTGTGACATCAGAGAAAACCAGATCCCCTTCTTCATACACTGCCTCGAATTTGAGCACTCAAGGAATTTCTCCGATTGTGAATTCTCTCATAAATTCATCAAGTTCATAAAACGTACAAGTGAACAAACGACTTGTACTGCACTAGAGAAAGCTCAATGATGGCAGAAAAGGCACCACAATGCATTCGCGCGCTACACTATGTCAGAACTTGTGTAGACATATTGCAATATCACTGAAATTACAAAAACTTTGCCAACATTTGTAAAAAAAACATTCTTGCTGCCATTAACGGATTATTATGGTAACAATATTACATGTTTTTGCTTAACGTCCTTCTAAGCACTATAATAACATAGGTTATTATTCTGAATAAACTCAGAACTCAATTCAGTTTTCAGAGCTTTGACTATAGGTTGCACAGAGGCCTCTGAGGCAAGCGCTTAACTCACTCTTCTATTGTTTAGGCATCCGCAGGTACCGAGATAAAGCAGCTAGAAGTGTCCCACAGAGGAAGTCCTATCGCAGTGAACACCGCCTCCGTATACGGTGAGAAATAACTTCAAAAAGTGCACGCACCCATAGTCCCCAGGTCTCTTTGGGCACTGTTTGCAACAAGGGAACTAAACCTTATTTCGTTCTGGAATATTCCAAAATACAGAGATGGAAGCCGTTCAAAGAAAGTTGTCAATAGAAATCCGTGTTCAGCACTGCAAAGCTAATGTACAGTACATTCATACAAAACAAAGCACAACTGGAACGTTCTAGTCTTGCAAACGTTAAAGGAGGCCAGAGGGTGACGGGAGTCTGTAGACCCCCGTTGGGGAACAATGCTTGTGTGGCCTCAGGTGTTCTTTAATGCCGAGGCATTCAGCATGCAACGTCAAACATGGCATAGACCTGAGATCTCTTTCCTCTGTTGCTTCAAGTATAAAACACTCATTCCCTCCCCACCTCCCTGCTGTGAAGCGCCCATTTACAATACCACCCAGCAAAGGAATTTACAGCTGTGCTATCTTTTCACACAGGTGTAAACTGCCGTGGGCTTCATAAAACACGGGTTAGCGGCGCTAGGGACGAGCTCACAGTGTGCTTCCAATTGGGCCAATTCATTCTCAATGCGACCATTGTGAGCCCCTGGGAAGGCTCCCATTCCCATGCAGTGGGGAGCCTCTTGGTGAGAACTGCCGCCATATTGGGTGCAATGGAGCCCAACAAGTTAGCTGCACAGCCCAACTGTACATTAACACGCATTTACAGAAACCTATCCGAGGTGCTGTCGTTTTTGTTAGGTTTTTGTCAGCTTCTCAAATCTTTCTCTGTTATTGAACAATTTTTAACAGTCGCACGCAATAACGTGTAGGCCCCGGATAATTCAGTTCAGTGCACGTCTGGATTAATGTCTGAGGAGTTTTCTTTCAGACATTGTCGTCGTTGGTTCAGTGAAGGGTAGAGCAAAGCTCACATTGTATGCAGAGTCGTGCTATGCAAGTCTCCTTACATGACAACCAATGATCCTACTTTAACTCAAAGCTGCAAACTGATGGCAGCTAAGGGATAGACCAGCACCACTAGCCTGCCAATTTCCATGCTCAAAACATGAGCATGGACGCCCCTTATAGCCTCCGCCTGGTGGTAGTGGAAGCAGCATTGTTTCAGGGCAAAAGCACATATGCAACATTCAACACGGTGTGGTATTACTTCATGAACAGTTGCTATGAGTATTCAATGCTACCCCGTGCATGAGGCAGCGTCAGTATCGCAACATGCGCGCTAACACACAGCGTATGCATGCTTAGACCAACGGCATGCAATAGCATACAGGTGGTAAATCCCTTGCAGATTGGCATAACTCTGAACTCACACGCTTTTGGCGGGCGCCACTCGAGTTGGAATCAGTTCTTTCACGCGTCAAGCTCCATACACGTTCATTCACTTTAATGCGCTCTCACCCCACCCCTCCCCGAAACGAAGTCCAGGGGACTAAAAGGTTTGAGAGGTATGCATGGGTCAACCAGGAAAACAGGGACGAAACACAGCAGAAAATGTACAATGTACGATTAAGTGGGAATGGACCATCTGACCACTAAAATGAGGCCCTACCGAGCACACGCTATTACTGATGGCACCCTGGGCACAGCAGGAGCCCGTTCCATTGGACGGAAGCGGGTTCGCATCTGTTTTTGGTGCAGCGTTCCTGGCAGAGAAGGACGAACACAAGCAAATGCTGGCGGTGCTAAGAATGAACCAGCACATGAAGATGATCTGGAGGGTGTGCCAACCTGGATGATCGCCAATCATAGGCAAGACGTGGACTCCATATTTTGCATCGTGCAACTGTGTCCATGGGCACATGAGTTAACACCTACACCATTGCATGAACCTGAGTACCACATGGAACATGTCCATGGGTAAATTAGGTAGAGCAACGCAGACAACACACAAAATGGAGTGATTGAGATTGCGCTGGATGTAATACACCTCCAAATCACTGTGCAAGCCATTGGCCAGGAGCTGAACAAATTGCATGTAGTAAAATTTGGAGCACCACCAAAAAGCTCCCATATTGTACAAGAATAGGCTCTGTTGGCCATACCTAGCAAGGAGATACATGTGGTACAATTTAGATGATTCAACAATGTAAGAAATCCTCTGTTGAGAAAAAAACAAAAGATAAAATAGCTTGATTTAGGTGCTGTGACCTAACCAGGAGGTTCACAATCATGTTTTAGTTCCCTGTGCCATAGCCGAAACATCATTAAATCATTCCCATAAGTGGGGCCCATCCCGCAGTGCCAGAAAATCTCCTCTGAGCAAGAGCACCTACAGCAACCCAAGGAATGTGTTTAAACCTCATTGAACATCATCAGTTAGATGTAGCTAACTACATAAGCAGAGTGCAAGGTGTGAAGAATCCTGTGTATCCCTCACCAAAACCCTGCCTAAAGTCTCCTCCCAGGTAGCCAGTGGAGGGCAGACACTTCCTGATCCCAATCCTGGGGTGGTGTACTGCGGGAGGATCTCCTGGGTGGAGACAAGTTCCAGGGTATTGAGGAGTTTCTGTGGGATGAGACAGTATTTTTCCTCTGACAGGAATATTCTTACTACTATGACAGAAAAGGTTATGGCTTATTGTCATTTTAATACCTCTAAACCTCTGGTTAAAACTAAGGTGGTAAAGCCTAAGGTTGTAACACTCAAACATATTGCACCCAAGGAAAGAACCCTTTTTATCCCTAACATCACATGTCCTCCTCAATATCAAAGGTACACTACAAGGAATGATGAAAGGCTTGCCTTCTCTACCACATCTCCCTCTAGTAAAACCGAAACATATAGGGCCTCATTACGAGAATGGAGGTAATGAAAAAAGGAAGGCGGAATGGTAATACCGGCATCGTTAACGGGTCCGGGGCATAACGACCCGACAACCCGCCAATACCGCCACCGCCTGTACCGTGCCCCTTCCTTCATACCGGCACGCGCGCGTACACGCGCCCCGTCACGGAGTAAATACCGGGATGCCGGTAATAGGAGGACATCACAACTCACGCGGGCATGCAATTATCGGCATCCCAAGGGCGGTAATTAGGGCTTGCACGATGGCAGCCATACAGGCATCACGGACCAACCGTAAACAGCAATCTGCAGTCAAGGCAACTGCCACAGGTGCACACAATCACCACAGGGGGAGTCAATGGAGCCTGTCCCAGTATAAAAGGAGTACACCCACACACCACACCCCTTCCTACACCAAAATGATACCACTAGCTGTTGCAATCATGGGGCTGGAGACCATACCTATACTGCTACAACTACAGCAACAACAGCAACTACAACAACAACTACAGCCACAGCAGCAGGCAGCACAGAGGAGACGCAGGAGGAGAAGGAGGTTGAGACAGGGCCAGCAATTACCACCAGTGCAGCCAGTAGTACCTCGCAGGCATCCACCAATCCCTCGCATCAGACCCAGTCCATTCAATCTAACCCCTGAGCAGATCCACACCCTGTACCGGTTGGACCAGGACACCATCACCACCATAGTGGACATGATACACAACAACATCGTCAGCCTCATAGAAATACGCACTGCCATCCCCCCGCAACTAAAGGTGGTGTCTGTGCTCCACTTCCTGGCCACAGGCACCTACCAGCACACAGTGGGCCAGCTGCATGGCATTTCACAACCACTATTTTCACGCATGTTGACCCAAGTGCTGGATGCCCTCCTGAAGCATGCTAGCACCCACATATCCCTACCACAGACTGCCCAGGAGATAGCGACACCAAAGTAGGCTTCCATGCACTGGCAGGCATGCCCAATTGTGTTGGTGCCCTCGACTGCACCCATGTAGAATTGGTAGTCCCCCATGCCGTAGAGGCAGTGTACCGAAATCGCAAGCAATACCACTCCATCAATGTGCAGATGGTATGTGACTCCAGCAAGATCATCACACATTGTTGTGTCCAATATCCCGGATCGACACATGATGCCATGGTGCTGTATAACTCCACGCTACCCTGTCACATGGAGCGACATGCTGGACGACGTGCCTGGCTGCTTGGTGAGTTGCCTGACTTGCCCATGGCAGTGCATAAGGGTTGTGAGGTGGCGGGATGCATACTCCACCAGGGTGGGAATGGGTGATGAGTGGACAATGCACGCAGAGCTAAACACTCCTGACCTGAACTACCAACCCGAACATGACACATCACTGGCACACATTGGACCAATGCCGTATATCAATGACAACATGTAAGACGCACGACCTGGCCACCATGGGTATGTCAAGCAATGCATGACTAAACATGATTGCAACTGTGCCAATGTGGCTAGTGTGACCATGCACAGTGTAATATACACAGCAAAAATGGGAGGCTAAATATCGTCCTGCAACCACAGTACATCCGCATCAGCATGCAAGAATTCACCCTGCATCATCTGTACAACGCCATCCAGACTACTACACCATATTGCAGTATACAATGCATCTAAATAAAATGTGTGCATACGTACAGGGACATGTGCATATAAACAGCAAATAGCTGCGCCCATGGCTGTGAATCCTGAAGGTGGCAGCTCAGAGTGACTCACATAGACCTATTTGTATTCGCTTGCAGGTGATAGAGGATATCCCTTGAAGCCGTGGCTACTTACCCCTGTGCGGAACCCGCGGAACAGCCATGAAGAGGAGTACAATCGGGTTCATACCCGTACCCGTGTTGTGATTGAGCAGAGCTTTGGCCTGTTGAAGGCGCGGTTCTCCTGCCTAAGCAGGTCTGGTGGAGCAGCCCTTTATAGGCCTGAGAAGGTGGCAAAGATCAATATGGCCTGTGTCATGCTGCACAACATGCGCGTCCGGAGAAATGTAACACTGCCACCTGACATTGACATGCATGCACCGGGTGCAGATGATGAGGACGAAGACGGAGGAGAAGCAGCACCTCTGCCAGTACGTGATGCACAAGATAGCCGTGCAGTACACCAATCACTGATTGATGAATACTTCTGACCCACAGGGACGTCGATGGATATGTGTCAGTAACACATTGTACACTGGGTGCATGTGGACATGCACACAGGGAATGTGGGGATTTGGGCATTGTGCACTGTCATGAATTAAATGTATACACACAAAATGAACAATGTCCAGGCATTTAATGATTTTTCACACAACGGGTATATTAATATCAACTACAGAAATGTGCTACCTCCCCACAACACCAAAACTACCCATACATACCTCCAATGAACTCCCACAACCCCCAAGTAACTCCCAAACCCCCCAATGAAGTCCCAAAACCCCCCAATGAAATCCCCCTAATACACTCATTCACCACCAACACCATCTGACCCACTCCCGTTGTTCTCCCACACTATTCTCTTGATTTCTTGTTGTCCGGGGGCAGCATTTCTGAGTGCCTCGCACTCCGTCTTGTTGGACGCACAGGGCTGGGGGGTGCAGAGGAAGCCGGTGTGGAGGATGGGGGTGTGGTGGATGCGGTGGAAGCCGTGGTGATTTGCACAGCTGGTGCGGGTTATGCCTGCTGCATATGCTGCAGGATAGAGGTGAAGACCTGCGTGACGGCCTCCAGACTGTCTCGCATAATCAGCGCAGAGGCATGGACGGCAGCTGTATTCGCCGCTATGGCCTGTGCTATCTCACGCCTCGTGTCCTCCCCCTCCGCAACATATTGTCCGACGAGGTCCCACATTGAGTCCTGTCTAGCCTCCACCCTTGCTAGCCGTGCCTCAAGGTTGGTGGTGGGAGCAGAAGTGGTTGAGGGTGCTGCGACCGGGCGTGCATTGGCAGTGCTGTTCTGGGGGGGGGGAGCTGAGGTCCGAATCGTGGAGCAAAGGATCCGCAATGCTGCTGATGGGTGTGTCCTGAGTGTGGGGTAAGGGGGTGGACACAGGGCTTGGGGAGTGTGGACATACCACATGGGTTAGTCCATCCTTGTCCACATCCTCCTTTACTGCAGTTTCTATGTCGCTCAGTGGGGCAGTGGCTGCTGCCTCGCCCACCGAACGTGTTGCTGCCGACAATGTGCCACTGGCCTCGCCTTCCACTGGTATTGCCAGCTCTGTGGTCCCGGTGTCAGGCGTTGATGTAGGGCCCTCATGTGCGGCCATGGCCTGGGCACTCGCCCTGGGGTTCGGTGTGGCCTGCGAGGATGCCCCGGCGGTGGTCTTGCCTGTGGGAGTAGTCTTGTGCCTAGACGTGGATGTCCTTGTGGGTGTTTCCTCACTGGCATCCTCTCCATCAGTGCCTGGGGGGTAGAAGAGATGCAGGGCATCAGTGATGGTGTTACATGCAAGATGCATTATATGGTGCTGTGGAGAATTTCATTGATCATGCATTCATATTTTACAGGAGTGTCACACAGGGCAGTATGAAGGGGGCATTTTGGTATGTGCAGTGACGTCTCAGTGCAGGGATGCTGCATGGCAGGTGGCATGCCGTTGTATTGCAGTTTGTGTGATGTATTACATGGGCGTGGTCCGTGTGTGTTTGCTGTGTGTTGGTAATGTGATTGGCACTCAGCATGCATTTCAGTGTGGCATGGTTTGGGCCTCCATCTGGACAAGGATATGTTGATGTGTGTGTTGGGACATGCATTGCCTTGCCTAGACTCTCTTTCACATCACTTGTGCTACGTCATGGTTTCCCCTACTGGGATCTGTAGGGTCACTCACCTCCATCTGCAGATGTTGCAGCACCCGTCTCCATCTCCCCAAAGCCCTCGATGGACTCCATCTGTATGAAGGTACTGCACGTCTCCTCCCAGCGTGAAAGTTTTGTGGGTGAGTGGGGACCCCCGCCTGTGTCCATGGCCTCCCTCCTATTGCTGGCCAGGATGTTCTGTACCCTGAGGCGGAGGTCATTCCACCTTTTTTTTACAGTCCTTGACTGTCTGTGGGGTCGTGCCGACTGCCGAGACCTTGCGGGCTACCTCCTCCCCGATCTCCTTTTTTCGTTGCTGCACCTCCCTTTTCAGGTTGTGCTGGTTGATCTCCTCGACATGTGCAGCAAGGGTGTCCGCCAGCATGTTGAGTTCTTTGTCTGAAAAATGCTTTTTGCGCAGGCGGGGGTTCGATTTTCTGGTAGCCTTGGACATTTTCTATAGACCCTAGGCCCTGGTCTCTCCTCTGTAGCAGTGGTGGTTTGGGAGGATTACAATGGATTGTGTTTTTAAAGATGGCCACCGGTGCATTTCCTGTTCCAACGCGATGACGTTAATTCCGGGTCCGGAATTACGAGCCCGGTATTAGCTTGATGTTATTACCGGGTCGGTATTAAGGGGTGCCTCCTAGGCGGAGGCAGTATTGGCGGGTCCCGTGATGGCGCTATCGGGGGGTTGGAGGGCCTTTAGCGCCATGGCGGTATGGCCATTACCGGCATGGGGGTTTGCGCGTGCTCGAGCACTTGTAATCACCTGCTATTAGTGGCGTCATACGAGCACGGACCCACTAGTTCCTCCATGCCGGTAATGACCCCGTTTTTACCGTGCTTCACGTAATGGGGCCCATAGTCCCTCTGTTAAAAATACTAAGGAAATTAAATCTACCCTTAAAAATTACCAGAAATGGAAAAACCTAACTTTGATAATGTGAACTGCATGTTCCAGAATCCCATAGGGACTGAAACGAAGAAGGTGGCAGAAGAGGCATGTACAAGTAGAGGCCAGGCAGTTAACAATAATAGCCTGCACCTGAAATTAATTACCCCACTTAAGAGGCATACGAGGCTGCAGCAAGAAGAAGCAGAGAGAAGGAGCTGGAGCAGGAGCAGGAGCAGGAGCTGGAAGGGTGGCAGAAGTAGTAGGAGGAGAAGAGCACAAAGCTGCCAGTTCATGAGGAAGTGTGTTCACTGGAGGGATGCTGGGACAAGGAGAGAGCAGATTTCACCTGCAAGTTCTAAGAGGGTCATGCGTTCACAAACCCTGCCTTGCCGTGGCTACACTGAGAGAGAAGTGCGCTGAGTAGCTGTAATTGCAGAGCTGTGCTGAAGTCCGATGCCCGTAGCAAGAAGCACGCTGAGGGACAGAGGAGTGCAGGAGACTCTAAGTTGGCGTGGCTGGACTGGACACACCTGTGCTGTAGAGGGGTGTGGGTCCCAAGTGTGCCCAGAGCCGTGGAAGAAGAAATGGAAGTCAGGAAGTGGAAGCAGCCCTCAGCCATAGTGTTCCTGAAGCCGGTGAGTGAGGCTCGGCATTCATGTTCACTTTTAAACTCTTGCCAGTAACTGTAAAAAGCTCTAAAGTGGCTTCCGTAACAGAAGAGGCAAACCAATCTTTTTCGGTGTTGCGGAAGCTGACGTTTGAAAATGGAACTGTATTGCACGCACTTCAGATAACAGTTATAGTGCTCACATATGGAAATAGCCTTTCATTTCCCATTGTTACACGATTATCTAATACTGGCGTGGTCGCGTGTCTCCAATTAAGATGGGGAACGTTTTCTAAAGTCTCTGAAATCTTCAAAACTGACTTTCACACTACTTTGAAAGCATGTTTAACATCAAAGGATGGTCACATGTGACCAATTTGATTTGCAACCAGAGAAGGAAGTGTCTCCGTTTTAAGGCGTGGGAATACAAACTTTTGCATGCACTTGAAGTTAAAATTGTGTTTTTTTATTTGCTCATTTATGTTGTGGGACATTTGTTTTATATGTTTTGCTTTTTAGTGTCAGGGCCAGATTGTTTCTGTTAGCAGTGACTCCCTTAGTTCTTACACTGATAGAGTAGGTTTAGCAAGGATTTATTTGCATTATTTTTTGTTAATAAAATGTTTAACCCTGAGAACCATACATGCAACTTTCTGCCTCACAATACTGACCCCTCACAAAGTGGACCACGGCCGATAACCCCACCCAGTTAGGGTTAATCTCAGCTTGTGTTTGTTCTCAGTAAGGAAAATCTCACATTGTTGACTGGTCTAATGTTGAACCACTGTGGGCTTCACCCGAAGTGAGTTATATTATATGTTGTATTTTCTTCAGTGGTATTTGTATTTCTTAAAGAATGGTGAGCACTTCCAACATAAACGCTGTACAAGAGAATGCAACAGTGGCGCAAACAATCCCCTTGCTTGGGGCTTTACATACGGAAGAAGTAATATATGAGTACATTGAAGTCCAGTCTTATATAGAGATTACATCTGGGACATGTACTTGAGACAACAATGATAAATTACATATGTATGTTATGACAAATATTTTCAATAGATTACAGTGTGGAAGAGGAGGTTTTCCGAGAGGTGGGATTGTGAATTGGTGTGGGTATGGATCATTTCAAGGGAGAGGAGATGTAGTTTAAGAGCCAATCTCAAAGCAGGGATAGTGGTGGTATTTTATTATATGTGAGCAAATAGAGTTCTAGTGAAGGGGGCAAAGAAGGCAAAAGAGTGGGAGCAGGCAGTAGCACAAGAGGGACGGGGACCAGAGAGATTGAGTAGAACATTGTGGAGAACGATGTCCATAGGGGAGTAGTGAGGGATAGTCAGCGAGGTAAGAAAAGCCGGGCCATGGACAGATTCCAAGAATGGGTGACTGAGTGAGGGTTGAGATGAGAGCTTGGGTTAAGTGGAAGGTAGAAGGTGGCAGCCAGATGTTACAGTGGTTGATTTGGCCACTGTGGCAGAGGAGGTTAATTCATGTTTTGAGTTTTGGATTGCTGTCAAAGAACGCCCACGTTTTTGGACTTTGGTGCATGGTGATAGGAGGTCAGGGCAAACATAAATG
This sequence comes from Ambystoma mexicanum, assembly GCF_040938575.1. Taxonomy (NCBI): domain Eukaryota; kingdom Metazoa; phylum Chordata; class Amphibia; order Caudata; family Ambystomatidae; genus Ambystoma; species Ambystoma mexicanum. The sequence goes on from NC_090925.1 coordinate 1,199,331,278, forward strand.
GGTGCGGAAAGAGCGAGGTAAATCAGGGGGTACATTACCTAGAGGAATTGAGCACAAGGGAGCATCCAGTATCGGAGCTGAACTGAGTTAGAGATTCAAAAGGAGAGGCCAGTAGTGAAAATGAGAAATTAGAAGAATATTTGGGTATTAGCAGCACATAGGAGGCACCAAAGGCAGATATGAGTTTATCATGAATTAAGGCATGGAAGGTGAAGAGTAGTGTCCAGGACTGAGCCAGAGGGACTGTATAATCCTATGTACCTAAACAGCACTAGATGGAAGGGGCGAACAATTCACCTCCACAGCTACTGATGTTCTCCTCTGACCAGTTTCTGTGCCTATCACGTCATCAGGGAGGCAGTCTCACTTGTACAAAGAGCCAGTGTAGGTGTAATAAATCAATCTGCTTCAAGGAATTATGGTAGCTGTAGTCATTAGGTTTGCAGGGAACCTGCTCAAAAACCCACAGTGGGGGAGGGAGGGTAGTAGCCCACAGTTGGCACTCCAAAGCCAGGCATATAACGCCTGTGCAGCACACTATAGGACCCTGGAGCTTCCACCCTCGAGTACCTTAAACATAAATCGAACTGGATGGAAGGGGCGCACTCTGGTTCCCTGCACAATTCACCTCCACAGCTACCGATGTTCTCCTCTGATCAGTTTCTGTGCTTATCACGTCATCAGGGAGGCAGACATGGACCACTTTCACTGGCACTGTTATGCTACTTACACTGTCGAGGTGATCAAGCTACGAGATTACATTCATTGTTTCGGGGAGACCACAGGCTAGATCTTACCAATTTGCATGCTTATTCGTGGCTACATTTACCCGCACCCAAAAGGTTATTGAATTGAGATCTTAACTTCATCCAATTGGTGAATGATCCTACTCATAACAAGGGCAAACGCTCAACTGGATCCTTTCACTCAATACCAGAGTAACCATTGATTCCATTTCTCCGCTAAGCTGGTCTGACCAGCACTGCATTAACTTCACTCTACTGAATTGTTGAAGACCTGTGTGGAGGTAAGTGCCATTTTTAAATGCCAAGAGACATATGTAGATGAAAGTACATTTCAAACCATAAGATATAACAACTAAGCGACAAACCCCAATCTCCCAAGGCAAAAGTAAAGGAAACATTTTAAGCTAGAAATCCTAGAAAGCTTACTGCAGAGAATTTTGTTCCTACCCTAAATAAAACGTTAGCATCCGACCCAGTTATCAGCAATGATCCTAGCATTATCCCTGACTACTACCATAAATGCCTCACCCTTACTATCAATGAAGTAGCACCCATTACAACCAAAACCCGACGTGGTGACAAAAAATCCCATTTCTGGTTTAATGAAGAACTAGTCACCCTAAGAAGAACGAAACGTGCCTTGGAACACGCCCATAACAAACACCCCTCGCCCGACTCAGCTAAAGCTTATAAGGATGCCCACACATGCCATAAAACAGCCATTATCTCCCATAATATGCATAGTATGCAGAACCCCAATGACAATACCGACTCCTGATTCCACTTCTCACCGGTCTCCCAAGAACTGGTGCTGGACACCATCTCTAAATTAAAAGCATCCAATTGTAAAGGAGATGACGTCCCAGCCAAACTAGTCAAAGCTTGCGCATCTTCCCTCACCCCCACCATTACCAACTTTGTCAACTCCTCTTTCCGCATGAATACAGTCCCAACCAGCATTAAGGAAACCTGGGTTACCCCACTTCTGAAAAAACCCTTGTTGGACCCCACAGTACCCACTAACTACCGACCAATAACAACGGTCCCTTTCCTACTCAATCTTATAGACAAAATAGCCTATACACAAATTCAACCCCACCTCGAACAGAACCACCTACTCAGAACTAGACAATCCGGCTTCAGACCCAATCATAGCACGGAAACGGCCCTTTTGGACCTAAAAATCCAAATGGATACCATCAGAGACTCAGGGAAACTCTGCATCCTCATGCTGTTAGACTTATCTGCTGCCTTTGATCTTGTGGACCACGACAAATTGTGTAAATCTTTAGCCAAAGACTTCCACTTTTCCAATGATGCCACTATGTGGGTCAAATAATTTCTTGCTGATCGCACCTCTAGAGTGGCCATAGGTAAATAAGCTGCCAATCCTATCCCAGTCCCCATTGAAGTGCCACAAGGATCATGCCTCTCTCCCACTCTTTATAATGCCTACACCAAGCTATTATTCTCTGCACTAGATGACATGGGTGTCATCTACACTAACTTCGCGGTTGACACCCAGATTCTCATACCCATCTCAGGAAACTATGACCAAGACACGATGACTATTAACAAAATCTACGCCATTATACAAAACTGAATGGAGTTAAATAGCCTTTGCCTTAACGATGAGAAGACGGAAATCCTCATTGTGGGCCCTCCATCCAAATTAGCGGCTCTCCACTCTGACTACTCCTCAATCAATTTCGACGGCACCTCTATTCCAGTACTCAGGCAAGTAAAAACATTAGGCGTATACCTCGACTCCAACCTCACCATGTCCAAACATATTAGTACGCTCTCTTCCACCTCTGCGTACACGTCTAAACCTATAGCCTCCAATAGACAATTTCTGACTCCCACTAACTGCCTCACCTTGGCCAGGGCCCTAGTACTATCCAAGCTAGATTGCTGCAATGTCTTACTGCTAGCAATATCTAACAATAACCTCAACAAATTACAACTGATTAAAAACAGGGCCTTAAGAGCAGCACTTGGGATAAAAAAGTTTGAGCATATTTCAAAGATAAGGAAGGAAGCCCACTGGCTCCCCATCAAAGCTAGAATTATCTTTAAATCTCTCTGCATCACACACAAATGTCTTGCTAAAAAAGCCCCGATCTACCTCAACAACGCCCTTCAGAAAAAAGAAAACACCAGAACTTTAAGATCCAACGATAACTTACTCTTAATGACCCCACGATACAAAAATACTAGAGCGGGTGTAGCAGCTTCCAGGTCTTAGCACCTAATCATTGGAACTCCCTCCCTATCAACATAAAAAATGAGACTTCCCTCTCAGGTTTTTAAAAAACTGTTAAAAACCTGGCTATTCAACCAATATTAGAATTAAATGCACCTGTTTGCTACTGTATTTTGTGTGGAGAGAACTGTATATTCTGCCTTTTTGTAATAATGTCTTGTAACTGTACAAATGTATTACCAAGTTGCCTTAAGCTGTCTGTAACCACGCCGTGATGCCCCAGGGTCTGGGCGTGTAACAAATGAAATAAATAAATAAATAAATAAATGACTAATTACGGTCTGAAATGCATTGGCAATTATTTGCATCTGCAATTACTATTTTTGATTAAACACACAGAGTTTTTTGAGCATTCGGATCTCGAGGCATCTATTTATTTATGCAAAATACCATGACAGTCTCATTTAAAACGTCACATACGGAATTAAAGTTACGCAACCAAAGACTGGTTGCTAGGGCGTGCAGCCCACACCGAAGGCTAATTAGCCTCGGTCTTTTGTTTGTTGATGCAATTTCGCCTGCCCTGCACTGAGGCACGATACAGTGGGTTGCACCACACTCACAATTTTATAGAGATTAATTGAAACTATCTTTAATTATTGAATTCAAGAGGTAAATAAGTATAGTGGTACTCACCCACCTAAGCAATTACAGTCTGTGATTAAATCATCCCAATTGGTTTGGAAGAAGTGTACTGGAATCACAGTTGTAGTGAACAAGGTGAAAGTGCTGAATGATGGGCCTCATCTTAATTGGATTATGAGGTAAGAAGATACCTCTTCGGACTGTAGTGCTGCTGACAATCTTAGGCAATTGGTTACAGTCGCACGAGGTTGGGCAAGCATTACAAAACATGCAGGGAGTCGCTTCTGTGGTTGCAGACAAGGCAATTTCTTAAGAAATTGATGGGAATGTTGGTGAACATGGCCAAAGGTAGCCATTCCTCACCATTGCCTCTTTAAGTAGATACTGACAGTGACTCTCTCTGGCTACCTGTGGGTCTCCGTAAAATAACGATGGAAGAATTGGTGATCCACTCTAGTGAGGATGAGAATAAAAGTGCTGCTCGTAGCCCAGCCATGGACATAGGTTTGAAAGTGCGAGTGAACTACGGAAGCACACCACAAATCAAATATGGTCTGTGGTACCCTTGAGTTCCACTATTCTACCCAACTAAAAGAAATTAGGTCACTGTAGGGCACACACTACATGTCTGACTGAAAGTAAAGTAGCAGTATCAAGCAGTAGTCTATGAAAACGAGTACTCCGGGGTTATTTTCGAGCCACTGAATCTGCCAACACTACCATGAAAGCAGGAAACTGTCACTGACTTAGTCACTGTGACTAAATCAGTGATACTCGTGAACGGAGGATAGCACAGGGGCAACACACTGGTCTTGGAAGCAACACCACACAGGGCAACAGAGGTTTGAATGTCAGATCCGCGCTTAGAAACCGAACTCAGGTACCTTATTAGTTGCGTTATAAAAACCAATTAAATGAAATAAATGAATCCATAAAAGAGTCCACATCTCCAGCCTGGGATTGTTTTACCATTGATAAGAAAATTGGCCAAATTGCAATTTGCATTCTGTGCAAGAAGCTGCCCATCAGGGGAAGCAGGCAGATGTTATGAGACTGAGGGAATGGAAAGTCACTTTGAAAGCAACCATTGAGTGGATTTGTGTGCTCATCTGGAAAAGAGTAAATGCATTTCAGCTGTCTCAGCTTCTTCTCGAGTAACACTGCCTATGGTCACTGGCGAAGATGTTGATGGTGCAGGAATTGTTGGAATATATTCCGATTTTTATGTGGGCAGGGTCTCAAACCCCATACCCCCTGCACACTCCTGGGTGGCACAGGGATGTTACCCATGCTCATGTGTGTCCATCACTTAGAAGTGGTCCTCCAAACACCCCTACAGCCAGCTGGCTATTTTATTGCCTCTTCTCACACTGAACGCAAAACAAGCCAGTATTAACACTAATTTCAACAAGGGTACACATTACTCCAGAAACCATCCTTTGGTGCATGTCTACAATCTTACACTGGCCAAAATGTTGGCAGTTCAACTTCTGCACTATTCTTTGGTAGACACCAAAGGATTCCAGGACTTTATGGAAGCTGTTTGTCCAAAATATAAGATACCATTCAATACATATTTTCCCCCCCCATCTGCAGTGCTTGCTTTTCACAAAACAAGCTTATCAGCAATCCGAAATCCACTGGTGGAATCGGCCGTGCACACCATTCATTTGACACTCTATGTGTTCAGTTCTAGACAGGCAACAGACTGTATGTGCAGATCTGCACACAGACCAACAGACAACCACTACTACCACAACTACTAGTGCCTTACCCAAAAAAGAGCTAACATGCAACTACTTCACCGGTTGCCATGGAGAAGGCACATACACAAGCAAGCATCCTTTCAATGTCAAGGGTTTGGGATAAAGTAGACCCAAAAGCAGTAACAGTCGATTTTGTTGTGAGCAACAATGGGAAATGCATTGTACATGCAATGTCAGATGATAGTTATAACCATGTGCTTTGTTTTGTACACTACTTCAACCTTGCAATACAGGTCTGTCCTCTAAAAATTGCAGTTTGCCTATCAATATACTGGTATGGTATTGCAAAATGTGTGGCCATTGCAGCCCTCTGCCAAAGCTTGGAAGATGTTGAGAATACCTCAAACTGTTAATGGCCTTCCCCATCTCTGTCTCATATGAGAGGGTTTCATCCTTTGGAATTCAACCCTATGGATGGTGCAACACCTATTTCAGAAGCACAATGCAATGTGATCTTGGAAAAGGGTTCATGTAGCTTCAATACATGTTTGACTATGCTTTACAGGTTGTATGCAATTATACCGCTCCCATCAATGATTTAATCCCTCTGGCTCATATGCTAAAAGACCAGATAATAACAATGGGCATGAAATCGAAGATGATGTGGACTTTGAAGCGCTGGGGCTGCCCAACACCATACCTCATCACTTGGAAGTAAATGCCATATCAACACAGGTAAATATTACTATGGGAAGTTCAACTATCCAACAGTATTAAACCCACACAAATAATCTCACTTATCCATTTTCTTTGCTGCTTTCTGAGAAATTGAAGATGTAGATTCTGGTCTGAAATGCACGAGTTTAAGTCTTTATTTGTTTTGTAATAGAGCAGCCTACGAGATTCAAACAACAGCATAGATCCCAATTTTCAAAGAGACACATTTGGAGTCAAGACTCAGCAAATATGTTATGGTATGTTGTTCATCATTTATACTGTTTATATTATGTGCATCACCAGCATGGTCAGTGCCAAACATTAATTGACACTTGCTACCCATGCAATTAGCACTGAATGAGAGCATACATCCTATGGAGACAGTGAACATTTTCCTGCTCCTGCTGATTCAGATGAGAAAGGTGCAGAGGACAGCACAATCATCCACTTAGTGTTTCCACAAATTGCACTGAAGGTACCTCGGTGTGGCAAACATTTCGAAAACGTATACACCTAGAATAGTGAGAATTTTAATTTGTCATTCCTCTCCCAAAATGATAGTTGTAAAATATTAGTGCAGTTACCTTTTAGAGAATTGTTGCTTCATTCATGGAAATCCTTAACAGCAGTTCATAGCTGTCCTTCTTGAGCCAAAGTTTATACTCAGTGTAGTTGTGAAAATGTAATGTGACAAATCCTTAGATGCCATCACTTCTCCCTGAGGTGGAACCCCTTCCCATGAGGCCAGGGAGATGAGGCCACTAACCAAAGTGCCCCGAGGGGTGGTACTCAGTGGGAAGATCTCATGGGGAGAGATTCCCCTTCTAGGGACAAGGATGATCATCTAGGGGAAAGTGGTATAACAACCCACAGCCAACACCCTACACACCTCCTCACTCCATAAACCCAAAAACACACCTAACTAACCCATGTATCTGTGTTGTGCCAAATACTTGGCTTCCACTGGGACGAGGAAGAGCATGGTTTACCCAAGGAAAATTGATGATAAAAGTACTGAGACAAGGAGGAGGTGCAGAGGAATGAAGATCGAAAGTCCAAAAACATTTGAAGAAGTACTTGAGTACTTATGCCAACCATTGCCAACCAGCCACTATAAAAATAGGCAAATGACTTCTATAAACACAGCAGCCAACCAGCGTGAGATGCCGTGCAGCCCGGGAAGTTCAAGGAGAGGACGACAAGGATGTCGAGAGCAGCACGCTATCCAATTCCAGAAGTCTGAGAGGGGAATCTTTGACCCAGTAGTGTGGAACAAGACAAGGTGGATCTGGAGGCTGAAGGGCAATGGCGTGAGCCAGGGGTTTCAGAATGTTGGCATGTCTGTGGATCATACAGACCAGAGAGGAACAGCAAGAACCAAGACCTGCAGCCCCTTAGAGATCCGGTGAAGAGCCCCTGGGAAAGAGGTAGCGGGAGAGAGACTCTGGATGGCACAGGGTGTGAGAGTGGTAATTAAGAACAGTCTCAGGAGTCCTCTTTCTCAGCACAGTGGTTGGTCACAGACCACTATTGAACATAACAGTAAGAAAGAGTGCTCAGGAGTCATCCTCCTCAGCACAGTTGTGGTCGCAGACCACTAATGAAGGTAACTACTATAGGGGATATCTCTCTTCTGCATTAACCACAGCATATATTATTCTGAAAGATTATTACTACTTTCCGGTCTAATTTCCTTTTAGTCACAGTGGATAGGCTTGTATTGGTCCTAAATTGAGACTCTAAGCCCAAAGTCACTTATTTTAAATACATCCAAAGATAACAACCAAATGAGCCACACACTGAATAAATTACATTTGTTCCGAATTTCAGTATAATAAGTCTCAGCAAGAAACAGTGGTCAGTTCTTTAGATACACAACATTCTTTACTATACACACACCAACACGTGTTTCGACCTTGCAACTCAAAGATCTTCATTAGTGCTTTTGTACCATTATGCAAATACATATTATAAGCATGAAATATATAACTTTGAGACCAGAAATTATATTCACAGCACAAATAATAAAGTGTGGTTTTAACATTAGCCCACACATTATACATAAATAAATGTATTTAAAAAACATATACAGAAAAGCAAAATGCAAACCAGGAAACGGGCCAGCGATGAGTCATGGGGAGAGAAAACAAATACACATTGGCAATCAATACTCTGTTTCTATTGTCACTTTGCAATACATTCTGATATTTGCTACCAATTTCAGTGCTCTATTCGTAAGTGTGCTCTATAATTCCACCACCTTGCACCATTACAATCCAGTGTTCACTCCCAACACACGATATTGGTTAGTACAATAATAATTTGTGCCTTCTACCATTATATCACTAAACTATCCCCCTACCCATATGTACCGCATATATTACTAGATTTAATAATGTTGTGCTTATCACTCAATATTATTAAATATTTACCGTTGTTGCTAATTAGCTATATATAGGTCCCAGTTATTCAAATGTTTTCTTTTACTGGTGCCTTCTATTCTCTTTGGTGCGAAACTTCAAATCTTCTCAGAACCAATCTGTGAAAGATTTGTATGGATTAAAAAGCAACATACAGCACACTCAGGTCCTATTACGAAATAGATCTCTAATTTGCTTTAATCCGTCACCTCTAGTGTAGTGTTTATAATATATGACATTCTTACCTAAATAGTTACACCATTAAATGAAATGGTTTGCTCTCTTATTATTCTATATTTCCATATAATTTTAGCTTCCAACTTGAGAAGCACCTTCTCTCCATTCCCATCCCTGCAGTCTTTCTGTATTGCTCTCAGTCCAAAAAATCTGATTCCTGCCTTATCATCCATTTGGTGGCATTCTTGCCAATGGCCAGCTAGCGGCTACCTAATGTCGTCTTTATGCAAGTCATTTAAGGGCTCACTTATCATTATCCGGAGTTTGCGTATCTTACTCCCTTTATAGACAAGACCACACAGACAAACAATTCCACACACCACACATTTAGTCCTGGAATTAATTAAACCTGCTATGAGTGAGTCTTCCTGAATACTGATCTTCAGCCTTTTACATTCTTCAGTGTATTGACACATGCTGCACGTTCCGCATGTGTGGAGCCCGCATCAGTTATGGTGTAACCATGCCTTTGGGGCCTGCTCTGGTTGTAAGAAGGATGGACTTAAAGCATGTTTTAATGTTGGTGCCTTTGTATATAATACAGTAGGTCTGTATTCAATGTAATCGCTTAAATCAGAATCCAAAGTTAATATGTTCCAATGTTTATGCAATAGACTGTAAAGCGTATTACTCTCTACAGAGATGGATATGCAAATATAGAACTGTCCTTAGAGGTCTTTATTCTGATCATGAGATGGGTTTTTTCTGTGATTAATAAAAAACAACTGTCATATGGAATAACTGCATTGGTAATAGAATATTGGATTAGCTACAGAAGAATTGAAGATGGTATTTAAGAGTACTGAGGATGTTTATATGTGCTTCGGGAAACCGCGGCTTTCTGAATTTATAATGGAAATATTTTAGAGGAAACGCAGATGCATGACTGTTACTTGAAAATTACTCTTTACCAAATGCAACCATCAGGTTGTTTAATTCGCATAAGCATACATATAATGCCAATGCACTTGAATGTGACGTTCATTTTGTTAAGTGGTTAATGAATGAAAATGGAGATAAATGCGCAGTTTCATTCTTGGTACACCAACAAGACACATAATAGTAGTAAATACTTGAACAATGAAGAGTGGGAATATTTGGAGAAATACTTTGTAGCTTTTCAGCAAGGTTAGAAATGGTTACCTGTTCCTAGAAGCTAGGAATTAAGAGTCTACCATTTCAATGCTCAAGAGATAACTTAACAAGGACGCTCTGCTGTTCTACGTGTGTCTATGATGTCAGGCGTTGGTCTCTTATTGGGCTCATCACTCAGGGGCTAATGTTTACATGATCACTGGTTATCTTTGTTCTCTTTTTTGTTGGTTTTCCCCTGCTTTACTGGGGATGACGGCTGGACGATACGAATATGGTGCAGCAGGAGAGTTTGACTGTTCATGTGCCCGAGATGGGGTCCATGATATGGGGCTGGGAGGTCTGCTGCAGGGTCTGGGGGGTGAATGGCTTTGGCTGAGTGGGCTGTTTGGTGATCATTCTACAGCGGGGAAGGGTGGAAGATTGCTGGCGATGGGTAAGAGGCAGGAATGATTCCTGGTAACTTTATAACCGTTAATATCCAGGGCCTAGGTGACCCGATTAAATGGTATAGGTTGTTAAATTTGATACAGGATGAGAGGGGATATCGTTTTCCTCCAAGAAACACATCTGTATATGGGGAGGCAGAAAAATTGGGGCGGGGTGTATTGGACACGCCTTCCACGCCCCATACCATCGCAATAGAGTTGTCTCCATCCTTATCCATAAGTGCCTACCTTTTACCCCTCTACACACACAGCGGGATCCTGAAGGGCCATTTCTCCTAGTGATGGGGATGCTGTTCCAGCGATGTGTTGCCCTCTTAAACAGCTATGGCCCGACTGAGGATAGCTCTGGGTTTTCCCTGCATGTTTTTTATGGAGTGCACCCCCGATTTGAGCCCACTTATGTTTATTGGGGGGGGGGTATCAATGTAGCCCATTCACCTGGCTGGGACAGACATCCCCCTCCCCCACCCATGACCCACTTCCTAAAAAAACATGGGTGCTATTGCTCCTAATGGGGAGCTTTGCTTGCAGGACGCATGGAGAGAGCTCCACCTGAAGCAAAGAGACTTCTCCTTCTACTCAAATCGCCACAGGAGCTATGCCCGTCTTGACTACTGGCTACTGGGCTCTCATATGCTGTCACTGATAGATTGCTGTGTAATCAGACCCATTACGATCTTGGACCATGGTCTGGTGGCTCTGCAAGTACTGCTCCCAGCGATGCACCTACAGACCCCACCGTGGATGCTGAACCTAGTGGCATTACAGTACTCCAACTACATGGAGTGATTGGGACAACACATAGAATGTTTTTGGGACAAAAACCTAATGGAGGGCTTTAAGAGTTTGCTGTTGGGATGCCTTTAATGCAGTACTTAGAGGGCATTACTAAATAGGCATATAAATTGAGGGGCTGGAGGCAGCACGAACAACAGCTCAAAGCCGAGCTTTTAAGTTTGGAGCAGGTACATAGGGCCTCCCGGCATAGGTCTTTATTGGGCTGCCATAGAGAGCTCAAAGAGTGCACCACACTACAAGCACAGAAATTCATTTCTAAATGCGCCCAATCCTTTTTTGAAAACAATAATAGACTGTTACAACCAATGGATGTTCTCTTGCATGGCCGCCAGAGAGCACAACTCATTGATGCAATTAAAGATGACTTCGGCCCCCTGCTCACTGATACCAAACTGATCAACGATCGCTTTGTAACTTTTTATCGCCAATTATACGCTGACCTACCTCCTCTTGCCGATGATACAATTTCCAAGTTTTTGAACGGGCTTCAACTACCCGCAGTGACAGCAGAGAAGGTACTTGCTGCCACCACAAGGCTGGCTGGACGGAAGGCTATTGGGCCTGACGGCCTTCCAATTGATCTGTATGAAGCACCTGCAGACATGCTGGCCCCGAGGCTCGCCTCAGTCTTTAATGGGGCAAGGGATGTGGGCACCCTACCTGACTCCCTGCTCCTGGCCAATATCATAGTGTTTCCCAAGCCTAGCAAAGACCCGACTGAGTGTGGTGCGTTTAGGCCAATATCTCTTATTAATACTGATGCAAAGATATTGGCCAAATGCATAGCAAGTCAGCTAGACCCTCTTCTCCCAAGACTGGTCCATCCGGATCAGACAGGTTTTATTCACGGGCAACACTCGTGTGACAATCTGAGGCGATTTTTGAATGTAGCGGCCCTTGAGGCCTACTGTGACAATGTCATTTTATCCCTCGATGCTGAGAAGGCCTTCGACGAGGTCAATAGGACCTATATGTTTGCTGTTTTGCGGGCTTTCGGCATTGAGGGATACTTCTTAGATATGGTCCGGCTACTATACTGCGATCCCTGTGTGGCGGTGATCACAAATGGCTTCACCTCTACGCCCTTTCGGTTGCAGTATGGAACTTGACAGTGCTGCCCCTTGTCACCTCTTCTTTATGCCTTAGTCATTGAACCGTTTGCTGCCAAGAAGATCTGTCGAGAAAATGGAGGTGGAGGGTATCGCTAGGAGGGATTGGGGGGGGGACTGCATTTCATTTTACCCGGACAATGTCCTTCTATATCTTGCTAAGTGGAGGCTTAGCCTTCCCCGCATCCGATCCTTATTTCACAGGTTTGGCACACTGGCATGCGACAGGGTTAGCTACATCAAGTCAGAGGTTATGCTTCTCCGGACGGATATCCCCTGGAACCCAGGGAGTGGCCCCGTTAAGGCTGGTAATGAAGACCATCAAATTCTTGGGGATTCGTGTCAGCCCCTCGCTACTCTCCCTAGTTCACGATAACTATCCTGCTCTAATTTCGAAAATTCAATTGGATTTGCTCAAATGGAACTCGCTACCCCTATCACTACAGGGGAGGATCAATGTGGATAAAATGAACACTCTTCGCAAATTGGTATACCTGGCACACATGATTTCCTACCCTATGCCCTCGGGGATGCAGAGCAATCTTGATAGACATATCGGAAAAATGTATCTGGCATCACAAGAAGTTTAGGCTAAAATTTGAATGGCTGTGTGCCTCCAAACAATATGGAGGAATGGTGCTTCCCGCATGGGACTCCTATAACTTTGCAGCGCAGGCCTGCTGGATCAAACGGTGGCTGAATCCGATGGAGGAGGCCAGTTGGCATGCATATGAATTAGTGGCTTTAAAACCCCCCTTGACTCGAGAAGTGGTGGTTCTCCCATGGTTCCGTATCCCACGCTATATAGCCTCACACCCTTTAGTGGGCTCAACTTTAAAGTTTTGGCTGCAGCTACTGAAGAAGATGGGGCGCGACTATAAGTCAATCCCGGGATGGCTCGGTCTGGGTACACTTCTCATGACCAGCATGGAAGGGAAGGAGAGATGGCCTGACTCGGAAGCTTGGTGGCAGTTTTGTATAATGGATCTGTTTGAGGGGAAGACCCCCTTGCCTTTTGCCGAGGCCAGGACGTTCTTAGGCTTGCAAGTATGGCTTGGCTAAAACGCAGGGCAGTGATCTCTGCGATCCGTGCCCAGACGACAGAGAGAACATTCACATGTGTCCCCTCAAGCTTCGAGCTAGAGTTAGAAACAAACTAGCTAAAATGTCCCCAATTGAAGGCATTTTATGTACTAAGCATTCTGAACAGCATAGGGAGGAATGTGTTCTTGTCTGACCAGTGGGCGGTCGAGTTGGACACCCAGATAGATTGCGCAGACCTCAATACCTTCTTCACACTGATTAATGAGGTATCCTATAACATGGGCAATAGTGAAATTCAATGCGAAATCCTCCAAAGACAAGATTAAACTCTAATTAGGATGGCTGCTAGGAAATTGATATCGTCAGCTAATTGCTGGCGTGGGTGCGGGAGACCAGTCATGCTGGGACACATGTTATGGTCATGCTCGGTGACGCTGAAGTTCTGGGGGAAGATCCATCGCATCATTGGGGCAATACCAGGCGTAATACTGGCTCTGGAACCTAAGACTATGCTTTTTGGTCTGGGAGTGGAGGATGACCATGAGGATGGCAATGTGATCAGGTTGATACATATGTTGTTGTTTGCTGCCCGGAAAACCATTCTGGTCAACTGGAAATCGCCAGAAGGCCCACTTGTGCAAGTCTGAGAGGGACTGGTGTCTAACCTGTGTAGACTGGAGAGACCAGCGTATGCTAACAGACGAGGTATGGAAAGGGCGCAACATCTGTGGGAATTGTATGAGCAGTACATCTGAATGTCAAATGGAACATACTGGGCACGCTTGGCTGGGGAATGCCAGAGGAGAGGACGGTGGGGGGTTCAGGAGAAAGGGGTTGGGAGGTGTTGAAGCAGGCCACGTGATACGGCATGTGGTTGGTACACAGCGGACGGCCGACCTGGTCGGTCATAATGAACTCCCCCACCTGGTGTAATGTACCTTTTGTGAGTCCGGTTATTGGGTTCCATGTAATAATGTCCCCGCAAAAATAACGCCATGCAAAAAAATCGCAGAAAAATGGCCGTTTTTTGTGGGGACATTATTACATGGAACATGCCGGGGACACCCCCACAACCCACGCTGCCCCTGTCCCCATATATGTGGTCACCAAAATAATATCGCCATGACTTTTTCCCAGCGATATTATTTACGGCGACCTTATATATGGGGATAATATTACCTGATACCGGTTATTGCTAGCTCGCCGTTACCGTCCCTGAATGTTGGGCGGGGAGACAGATTTAGCAATACTATAGTGTGCTGGAGTGGGGACCACCCAAGGCGAGCAGGGCCTGTAATGACATATATGATCCTCCCGGCTATTCAGCATTTTGTATGCTTACCCTGAATCCTCCCGAGGGGGGTGCCTCTGTTGTTCTTCTTATATATTGTTCTTTTCTTTTTATTTCGTTCTGAGATGTTGTTGGTGTATGAGAACTTTTCTATTAATAAAAAGATTTGAATGAAAAAATAAATCATTACTGTCACTATGGACAAAGCAAATATGCCTATGCATTGATGCAGCCAGGATGGACATGCACGGGCACAGCATACATGTTATGTTATGTTATCGGTACTTGTATAGCGCACCGTCACCAACGGAATTGGTCCCCAGGCGCTCTGGTGGATCTGTAAACAGGAAGGGTGGGGGTAGGGCTAGTCGGGAGGAGTGGAGAAGGAGAGTGGGAGAGGTGGTGTGCTGTTGGCAGCTTCAGCTCGGTATACACCGAGTGCTGGGCTTTGGTGCTAGTATCGGATCGGATGAAGGCCTTGAGTGCTGTGGGTGAAGTTTATGTGTTGTTGATGCGGTGTGGTAAAGTGCGTGCAAATTGCTGGGAGAGAGATGGTTGTGTGGTTTTGTGTGGGTTTAAGTAAGCAGAAGATTTAGGATTGGGTTAGTGGGGTCTGTATCCAGGTTCAGGTACTTACGATTCCGTTAGTGACAATGCTTTTGGAAATTCTCCTGTGCACTGTGGGCGACTTGTAAACTGTGTGGCTTTACCCAACAGTACAGAGAAATTGTGATGTAAAATGCACCATTTCAAGCCATTATGTCTTATATTTTACTTGGGACGAACCCCCGTCCCCTTCCATCACTTGTTTGGGCGCCTTTGCTACGCTGTGTTGCTCCTGCATATTTGTGGAAAACATTTACGCCATGCCAATTAAAAGATTCGCCAGCCATCACTGGCCACCTTGCCGCTAGCAAATAACAGCTGTCAAGCGTGAAGCTGCACTGCGAAGCGTAATGAAAAACGTGAAAGGCCCTTATGCCAACTCTAGGGGCATTGCCCCCTCCTGCCTAGGCTGCCTGAAACGAGGTTCTCTAAAAATAGCAAGGCTATTCAATCCAATAATTTTTTACCATGCCCTGCATACAATATATTTATTGCAAACTAAAGAGTCTGGTCTTTTGTACTCAACTAATAGTGCAATAAGGTAAATTGGCCACAAGGTGGTAGGATTGACCTATCATTAGTACACACGAGACATTCCATTATGTTCGACCGTCTCACTGTGCATACTACTCCCAAGTATTCTTTATGCAATGTTTCTTCCAAAACTCTAGGCGAACGCGGCCATTGTAGTGTCCCTTTTAAGATACAGCAAGTATCCTTATGGGGAGAGGCTGGTTTGCTTGCGTCAATCGTGGTTGTGTCAATTATAGCAGTCCCTCTGTTTCCAGAGTTGCTTTTTTCGGATGACGTGCTTTGACCGCTGGCTCGGTTGGCACTTGGCTTTATGCCTGAGGTTTCGCATAATTTTAGTTATTGCAGCCCGGGTCTGCAGCCACGCTGGTGATGCATGCGTCGTTACCTTGGTAGTAGAATACACGCATGTTTCATTTGCGGCAGAGGGGATTATCTTTTAGGAGGCATTGCAGCTTTCTGGAAACAAATAAAACAATATTATCCCTATGGGCATTATCCTTAAAACTCACAAAATCCTAACTAGGGTAAAAAGCGACGAAACAAAATAAAGAGTTGTGAAACCTTAAGTGTCGTTTTATGAGAAAAAAAAAACAACGCACCTTATCCGAATCAGGGGCACAACAAAAGCAACACTTGGGGTGTGGTGTGGAGGGCTAACTTCAAAGACAGTGGGGGAAGGGAAAAATATTTGTGTGGGGGCATCTAACTTCTTTACGCATTCTAATGAGACTATTCTAGTGCAGCTTCAATGTTACAAGCAGTTAAACCTCTCCTTTAAGTCTGAAAGCATCCGCTTAAGGGATGCTGTGAGAATGAGCTGTCTCCTGTCCCCTCTTTCCCCTTCCAATCACTCCACTGGCATGCAAGTATTAACCCCACATCAGGATTTCAATTGCCTAAGAATTTACGCATTTGAATGCAGGTGTGAACAGTGAGATGCTTTACATTAGTAATTAGTAAATTGCAGGGCCTTTGCTAACAGTGAAGCCCAGTTGCGGTTTCACATATGTGTCCTGTTTCTCCAGCCTCAGTCTGTAGGTCAGCCAGGTAGAGTCAAAATAGGCCCAAAATACCGAGGGGGCGGGGCTGAAGCCCGTTCAGCTCAATGGTGTTGCGCCACTGGTGATAATCTGTATTTCAAAGTGCAAGCGCCATAAGGGCACAGAGACAGAGAACACCCGGTTAGCAGACCACTGACTGACCAGGTGATCATAGATAATTAGAGTAACCGTTCAATAACAAAATAGATTTTTAAACAAAGGAATTGGTCCCATTGAACACAGAATCTCGAACTGACTAGACTCTGGGAAGGCAAAAGGTTTAATTGTCCTGGATGAAGCATGTGAAAATAATTTGTTCTCACACAAGTAGTATGAAACAAACGTTAGCCTTATTCAGAATTGGGCATGAAGGATGCTGCCTAGATTACTTACTGATAATCTCACTACTCCTTCTCTTCCTCGTCCCAGTACTAATCATTGAGGTGCCCCACGTCACAGGAACCCTTTTACTCTTTCCACACTCTTTAGTCCCACCTCTGGGCATAACAGTCCACCTCCTCTGAGCCACCACAGTAACTATCAATTGCCCGAAAGGCCCATTCGTCAGCGGAGAGGGGGAGGCGGGAAAGCCATTCGGGGACAAGGAAGATTAGGGCTGGGGTAATGAATCCAGGCATTACCGGTAATCTTCATTACTCCTAGTCCTACTCTTCCTCATCACAGTACGGCTTTTCTGCCTCTTCCTCCTCTGGTGTAGAATGGGCCTTTTGGGTAGTTGATAGTTGCGAAACATGTAGATCAGGGATAAAACAAAACAAAAATCACACATAAAATGAAATAGTGGTGCTGAGGAAGAGACACTTAAGGTGGGGCTCAAAAAAAGCTCCTGACAATCTGCTGGAGCATTTTCCAACGTTTAGCTGCCAAACACTCAGAAACTCACTACCTCTGCATCTCCTCATTAAACTGCCCTCACGTCTTGTGAGTAGTAGAATGCTGTGCCCCCTGCCTGCACAATTCTCTCTCTCTCGCTCTATCTCTCAGTTTCTCTCTCCATAAAGCCCACATTTTGAGCTCCCTGATAGGCCATGAGCTTCAATTGCGTCATCGCCTGAGTTCTATTATGGCGGCATAATAAATGAGCGTGCAGTAAACTTGGAATGGTTGATAAGCAGTTAGTAATAAGATCCCTGTTTGCTGTCGGGCCATCATTGTAGACCTGGAAGGACGTGGAAAACGTGATGATGTCAGTGCTGTAGTCTGGTGTTGCTGGGTGTCATGTTTGCATGAGTAACCAGTGTTGGTGATGTGAGAGTGCCTGTGAGTAGGGCAGAGTGGAATGCATGGTGTGCTGGAGCGTTGAGGGTTCCAGGAATGACAGTTGGAGATGGGGAGCTCGCAGGAAGGGTGTGAATGGCCAGAGGTCTCTCTAATGGACTGGTGGATGTAACTTACCTTAATGTATTGACCTTCCCTGTCTTGTAGCAGCGGTGGACAATAAAGCATACCACAATATATAGACTTACTGGATCCTGTGTCCTCTGTACCATGAAGTAACACCATTATACTGGCGACGAGATGGTTTTGAACAGACGATACAAGTGAAGTGGAGGGACAGGAGTCGATGCTGCTGCATTGGGGGGCAGCAAAGGAGACAGCAGCGAAGGAGACAACCACTGCCATGCCTCCACAACCACACAAAAGGAGCATGCCGGGCAACATGATTTCTAAGGTGCCGGCGGTGGGCAGGGAGTCAGCCGTGTGCGAACCATCAGAGAAAGGTGCCACTTGGTAGTCCCATGGGCCAACTACCGATTCAAGAGGTCTGGAAGACTCGGATCTAGGTACAGGGATGGTTCGCTGACGGGGATCGGTGGTGCCATGCAAGGTGACAAGGAAGTGGCACAGCTATCCGATGGGAATCAAATTGAGGTGTGGCAGAGTAGTGGTGACTGAGACAATGATGGTGTGGAGCACGGAGCAGCAGGGAGATCCATCGGCGACTCATGACTTGTGATAATGTCACCAACCCATTCCACATCTGAGACGACACGTGAGGCAAGTCTACACGCCGGAGAACGTTTAGCAGAAGTGGGGATGAGGAAGGAACAGTAGAGCGGGGTGCAGGAGAGTGTTCAGCAAAGGAGACTGTACTGTGGAACCTGGCTTAGACTATGGTCGGGAGCGCACGTCAAGATGCTTGCCCACTGTGTGCAGTACATAAGGGGAAGCTGGTGCCAACCCGTATGGGAGTCCTGGGTTTGGAGGATTGTGACCAAGGGCTGGTGGAAGGGGCAGACAAAAGGCTAACGGAGGTTTCCAAGAGGTTGCAAATGTTTGACAATGGCTCTAGTATAGGCACTAAACTTGAATCGGGGATTGTTGTCCAGAAGAGGCACACCTGTTGCGAGGCAAGTAGCAAGGATGCCAGACGGCTGAAGGAGGAGTTAAGCCTCATCGGTGAGGACATGGAACTGTGTACACAACTTGTGCCACAGGAGTGAAGGTTCTGCAGTGAGGGCATTTTGAGTGGCGCATTGTGTGCCCCTTGTGTGACCGATTTTTCAGAAATGTGAGGGAATTGGACCCGTACTTCATGGGCTCTAGTTGAGGACATAAGAAACCTCAATATTGATGTGGCATAATTGTCTAAGTTCAATTTTGTAGGAGTTGAGGACAGTGTTTTACTTGCTGTTAGTGGTGTTATATGTTGTATCCTCTATAAAAAAAAAAGTTCAAAGAGGTTGCTCCAGGTCATTTTAGAGGTAGTTTAGGGCAAATGTTAGTAGGCCTGTGTTGATGATGTTTTGTGCTCTGCAGTGTCCTCATGTTTAAGACCAGTAGGCAGAAGCCCATGACAATTGGAAGAGGTGAACAATCCTAGAGTTGTAGTGTGGGAGGTATGCGCAGAGCCATTGGAATTCATAATGTAAAGCATCTGCAAAGGGTCTTAGGGTGCGAGGTGGCCTCCAGTATTTGGAGCATCTGGAGTGTAGGGCGGTAGGAAGAAATGGTAACTTTAAGGATTTAGGGCCAAAGAGTTCTTATGGTCAAATGTTGGTGGTGTTGTGTCCATTTGTGTCATATTAGGGGAATGGCGAGGGGATTCCTCTAATGGCGTGAGTGTAGCACAGATTTGGTGTCTGCACTTTAATGTTGTAAGATTCAGCGTTTACTAATGATGTATGCGATATAGTGGCGCAAGGAAGGAAGTGCCATTGGTATCAGTGTTGCTGATCGGTACATTTTGGGCGTGGCGGTGCAAGGAAGTGCCATTGGTATCAGCGTTTGTTGGTTGGAGCTTTTTCGGTGTGTGGCGCAAGGAAGTGCCCTTAGCTTTCGGGCCCCGTGGATATAGCGGTTGCAGCTGATGTTGCAAGGATTTTCATTCCGCCTGCGGGTTGCATGGACATGTATATATTATATAGTCTTGTGGTCGCAGCTTAAAGTTGCACGGTTCAGCGTTAGTTGATGGTTATACTTTGGTATGGTGGTACAAGGAAGTGCCGTTGCAGGTAGATTCTGGAGGTTCTGGAGGTTCGAAGTTTGCAGTTTGTCGGTCATGTTTCATTGTAGATTCCAGAATTTCTAGGATTTTTCTAGTAGTGATTGCAGCATAGCCTTGTTAATGTTAATAATAGCATGGCTGACTTGGTTTTGGAGGTGATGAGTGGTGTTTGTGTCATCCTGTTATGCACCATGATTGCACAACATACGGCCTGCAGCCCAAGTGCCGCCCGCCGTGCTGTGCTTTCTGGCCCACCAGGGTTGAAGAATTTCCTAATGGAGGGTGGCCCGCAAGCGAAAACGGGCCATCCTCCATTAGTAATGTCTTTGTTGGCGGGAACAACACTGTCCCTCTACAGGTTCAGTGGATGCACTACGTGGCTCGTAAGATGTTTTACGAGCCACGTAGTGCGTGTGCTGCACCAATAGAGGGGCATTACTATGGCTAATAAGGCTTGTTGCCGGAAAGCATTGAGCCTTGCCACGCAGCCACTGTACAAGTGGTGTGCACCCGGCACCCAGCAACCCCATCCAGCCTCTCTGCTGCCCGGCCAGCTGCCCGCCAGCCTGCCTACAACCCCGCCACCCACTCGCCTGCTGCCCCACCACCCACGTGACTTAAACCGGTAACTGCATTCTTGTTTTGGGGAGGTGAGATGGCCTGTCTTTTGGAGGGATGGGGGACATGGAAAATGGCGTTTGGTGACAGATAGGGGGCCAAGGAGCCTGCCGTTTGGTAGCGTGTGGGTCAAGGGACATGCCGTTTGGGTGGGAGGGGAATGAGGATGACCAGGGCCATGCTGCTCAAGGTGTTGGGGGTGATCAGGAGAGATGCTGTTTGGTGGGGGTAGGGGTGTGGTCCATGCTGTTTCGTGTGGGTGCGTGTGGCAGAGATCACGGTCATGTCATTTGTAGGGTGTATAGGGAGGGACGAGGGATATGCTGTTTGGGGTTCTATGGAGGGACCAGAGCTATGCTGTTGGGGAGGTGAGAGGGCAACCAGGACCGTGCTGTTTGATGGGGTGGATATGTACGGACCAGGGCTATGCTGTTGGAGAGAGGTGAGGAGGGAACAGGGCCATGCTGTTCGGTGTGGGTTGGGAGGTATGAGACATGCTGTTTGATGGGGTTGTGGGCAGACCAGGGCTATGTCATTGGTGGGGAGAATAGGGAGGGACCAGGGCTATGCCTTTGGAGGGAGGTGAGGGGGGAAGGGCCATGTTGTTTGGTGGGAGGCATGAGACATGTCGTTTGGTGGGAGGTGGTGGCAACCAGGGCCGTTGTCATTGGTAGGAGCAATAGGGAGGGACCAGGGCCATGGCACTGGGTGGGAGGCATGGGCATGCCACTCAGTGCGGGGGGGCATGGCCAAATTCCTGGTGGGGGCAGAGGAGACCAGGGCTATGCTGTTTGGTGGAGGTGGTGGTAATAGGGAGGCCAGGGCCATGCCATTTGCGGGGGTTGGGGGAATAGAGGGGTAATAGGGCCATGCAGTTTGTTGGCGGGACATGCAGTTTGGTGGGGGAGCACACAGGACATGGGATATAGAAATAAAACCAAGTACATTTGGGGGTTGAAAAATCCTCCAGCCATGCCTGACTACCATTACCCTCTAAACCTCCTCAACACCCCCACCTCACCTTTACTTTGCGGCCCACTATAGGCAGCATGTTTCGGTACATTAGTTCCTAGTTCCTCTCGCAAAATCAGCTGTGACCCCTGTTATACACCATGCCTTGGGTAGTGTTTTGTTTCTGATTGCTCATATCCGGTGCTGGTCAAATGTGTTCCTTTGGTAGCCGTTTATTGGATATTCCTTCTGTTTTGCCCTTACCTATCGGCCCTTTACCATCAACGTACTTGGTGGACATTTCTGAGTTGTCATGGGGGACATGTGTATTTGTGTGTTGGTCAGGTGGGATGGCGGTTGAGGGCTGTCAGTTCACGCTGGCCCTGACTTGCATTATATTATCATGAAGTTATGTGCGTGTGGTGTGGGTATGGCTCAGCAGTGCTCAACTAGTTAGGTTGGTAGGTGTTTTCCAGTTGTACTCACTTTTAGTTCTGTGTTGAGGGCGTAACAGGAGGAGAGGTGTTGTGACTTGGTGTTGCTGGGTGTCATTTTTACATGAGCACGCAGTTTTGGTGATGCCAAAGTGTCTGTGAGGTCCAGTTTAATGCATCTTCTGCCACCGGCTTCTGAAGAAAGGTCTGTAAAGTCTGGCTGAAGCACCTCACTCGTCCATCATTCTGGGGATGGTTGATGGAGGTGTGAAAGTTCGCTATCAGCAGCATACCTTTCAAGGCTTTTCACAACTTGGGATGTGAAAGAAGTTGCCTGGAATGTATGGTGTGGTGGAACGTTTAGGGTTCCAGGGTCGACAGTTGGGGGTGGGGAGCTTGCAGAAATGATGTGGATGGCCAGTGGTATGTCTAATGGATTGGTGGATGTAACTTACCTTCATGTATTCACTGTTCCTGTCTCGTAGTACCGGTAGACAATAAAGTACACCAAAATACGTACACTTACCAGTTCATGTGTCCTCTACAACACAACCCAACATCATTATAGTCAGCTAAGGGTGATATGTTATGTTATCTTGCATTTGTATATTGACTCATGGGATTGGTTTTGGCAACAAAGCGCTGTAAACATTTAACAACCACAGTGAGAAGGCAGAGACCTGGGGAACAGCACAGTTAAGAGTTCTTGGGACCAAATGGAAGTTGTCAAATTTGACCTTTTGTTGATCTGTCTTTCAGATGACAAAAGCTTGTGCAAAAAGGTTGTTTTCATAAATATAGGGAGTGAGAGAGTCAGTCTTAAAGTAGGATCAGGGCCGGTGCTATCGCTAGGCAAGGTTAGGCGCTTGCTTATGTGTGGAAATCTTAGAGCGGCAACATGCAGCAGCAGACCAGGCGGTGCCGCCGTAACGCCACAACGTGAATGCTGGGGTCGGGTCAGGGTCACGAGTGGCATGGGTGTGGCAGCGCTGGCACGGTCCGGCACCTGCGCATTTGCACTCCACGTGGCAGGCCATGAACGAAGTACCATACGTGCCCCCTCGAGTCTCGACCGATCGTCGTGATGGTCATGTTGTGGGATCGACCCTGCTTCCTTTGCACACTCCCTAC
The DNA here is from genome assembly GCF_040938575.1 of Ambystoma mexicanum. Classification (NCBI taxonomy): domain Eukaryota; kingdom Metazoa; phylum Chordata; class Amphibia; order Caudata; family Ambystomatidae; genus Ambystoma; species Ambystoma mexicanum. Next base: position 1,199,354,521 of record NC_090925.1, read on the forward strand.
TCCTTTTCAAATCCCCCTAGCAGGAACTGGTACCTGCGTTTACATGTGTGCTCTGCTGTACTGCACGTGCAACACTTGGGGAGACTGACACTGTGCAGATTGCATGCTCGTGTGTGCCCTGTGTCTCCTTCGCCCTCCACTACACGAAAGTCAGTGTGTCCCTTGTAACCATCTTTAAAACATAGTTCGGGTTGCACGCCCATTTGTACCCTTAATCTAAATGCACTGAATATAACAGTGGAAAATAGCACGGAGTGTAATCCTTTATGTCATTCCTGAGAAAGGCCCACCAAACGTATCTTTCCATCTTCTTTTGGGTCTTGTGGATTTTGAAATGTCCGACTTCCAGAATGTCATGACACCGTTTGAAGGTATGTGCATGCAATATATTATGCATTAATTTAGCTAACTTTGTTAACACGCCTGCTGTAGATGCCCCGCCTGTGTGCAGTGCAAACCCTTCCGTTCAATGGCACTAATGCAAGCAGTACCGACTCCACCTTTCAACCTTCCAAGGTCAATCAATAACATGGCTGCCATTTCCTTCCTTGGGGCAACACTTGTTCTTTACAGAGCCAGGACCTCGAACAATGTAGCCTGTCCCCCACGCTACCCATTTGGGGATTCGGAATATAGCTTTTCAACGCATCCAGGGGAGCTGGAGGCAAGGAATTCACGGAATGCCCCATGTGGAATAAATACTGGATGTTTACTGAGACCCTGGAATGCAGGCAATCCCAGTGTCCCTGCAGGTCGCAGAGTAAGCTTGCTGGTTCCATTGTTACCGGACTGGCAAACTATAAGTTCTGCTCGCGAGTGCCTTCCCGCCCGCCAGGACTGGCCTGGCAGGCGTACCAGCACCTGTGAGCAGAGCATGTCGGATGTACCGGCACCATTCTGAATGGTGCCGGTGCATCTGACCTCCCCAGTCCCATTGAGCCCTATGAGGTTCAAATGGGAATGGGGAGCATTTTCTCTGGCGCCCGTGGATGGGCAATTACTGGGTCCGGCAGGGCCGTAATGACCCGGTAACTGCCCAGTCGTGGGTGCTGTAAAAAAAATGCCATGTTTGGCGGCAGCCTGCCGGTTTTACCGGCAAGGCTACCACCAAACTTGTAATGAGGCCCATTGTTTTAGTGATTACATCAGTTGCGAGGAACATGGGCGGGCCAAGTTTCCCCATCTGCCTTCGTGGGACATTTGAGCTTGCAGTCCATTGACTACCTAAGGTCATGCTAATCCGATATCTAGACTATCCATCAAAATTAGATTCATCGAATTAATATCCAACAAATTATTTTAATTGAAAGCCATTTCCATCGACATGCACTTTCATTGAATACATTTAGTTGGATTTCGATTAGGGTTAGGGTAAATTATAAACACTGAAACGTTAAATGAAGATGGCCAGTGCCAAAATACGATTTCAGCACTGGACAGCTCCATGTAACGTTTTAACGTGAAAAACAAATGCATCAAAATGCTATATTTTACATTTAAAAGTACATATCCATCGAAACTTGTCCATTCCTATATTCGATGCACAAGTTTCGATGGATATGTACTTTTAAATGTAAAAGATAGCATTTCAATGCATTTACATTTGGTGCTTTTACTTTGATGGATTTCTTTTTCGAGGCATGTTTTTCATTGAAAAGACTATAAACCTGCTAATCTCTATGGCCAGCCATTCCCACCCACTTCCTGCCCAAAACGCATCCACTCCAGGGATGTCTTTGAGCTCGCTTTACTCAAGCCAATAGCCCCATATTGTCCAAGGTCATCTCAGAGTCATCCCTCGGCCCCATCGGTCAAGCTGCACCAACGGCAAAAGATGTTTTGAGTAAGTGCAGTTCATTACTGCTCGGTCACAGCTCTGCTGAAGTAGGTCACTTTGAAATACAGTTGTTGTTTAAAAAAGAAAAAGGGGAATTGGGGGCTGTGAGGAGTGCCGGCTCATCACACTTCCTTTAGTACTGGAGTGCAAGGTAACCTATTTAAAGGAACATCATGACACTAATTTATTTATTTTGATTTATTTTATTGTTCATTTATACAGCACCTATACACAGATGTAGTGCCTCAAAGCTCTTCAAGGCGGGAAGGGAACAGGGAAATACAATAATCACTCTTAGACCTTGAAGTTTCCGAGTGATTGACAGAAAAACTAGCATACTTGTCCTGACAGCATTTCACCTAGTGCAAGTGCATGAAGTGCTACAGCAGCGCCCAAACTAGGGAGAAGGGACACAAAAGTGGGGGACAGGATGGTATGCAATGATTATCATGAATACCAAAATAACTAATACCATTATAACAAACCTAAAATAACGATTTCCAAAATATTGAATTTGGAAAAAAACTAAAAAAAGGGGAATAGTGGTTTTAGAGGTGGGGCAAAGTATTAAGTACAAAAAATGGGGGTGGGGGGGTTTCAGGGCAGAACCCTCCCAAAAACAACAATAAAGGAATTTGTTATTTGGGAATTGATTATTATGGTATTCGTTATTATGATATTAGTTATTTAAGATTTGTTATAATTACATGTAACCGACAGGACAGACAAACAAACTAGTCTTGGTACATTTAGGTCATGCATGCATACAGACGGAGGTGCGAGGAAGGAGGGTCTGGGGGGAACACATTAGTCCAGTCCAGCAGGGCCCTGGGTTAAGTGCAGAGAGGTTGGCTAGCTCATGGAGCGTGATCAGAAAGTGCAGTAATGCTGAACATAGTGCAGTGGCCCAGAGGCAAGTGCAAAAGACTGGCGGGACAGCCTGGGACCTGTAAGGCTCTGGAGGTGAATCAGGCAACCAGTCAGCAAAACTGAACAGAGTTAGGGAGGAGAAGGAGAGTGGAGAGAAAAATAACAGAGGTTAGCAGGGGAGAGGGAGAGGGGAGGAAGAGAAAAGGAAGGTCTTGAGGAGTTTATGGAACTTAAGATGCTCTGGCTGAAGATGGAGAGAGGCAGGGAGGCTGTTCCAGATGGGGGCACCTGCAGAGGATAGAGATCTACCCCCAAATCTCTGTTTGTGAAAGTGGCTCACCCACAGAGAGTTGGAGGACGACGTGTAAAGGACTCTAGAGGAAGAGTATTTAGGAAGAGAGCGTTGTAGATAGCGCAGGCCCCGGCCCCAGAAAGCCTTGTGGATTATGCAGAGGGTCTTGAACTTGATCCTTGGAGCCACGGGGAGCCAGTGGAGGGATTTCAGCGCCAGAAAGATGCAGTCCCTGGGCTTGAGGCCAAGGATAAGTCTCACGGTTCTGTTCTGGATGAGTTATAGAGGACATAGATTAGAGGTAGGAAGATTGAGAAAGAGACTGTTGCAATAGTCCAGCCTAGAGAGAACCAGGGCTTGTTAGGTGGTGAGTCTCTGGAGAAAGTGAGAAAAGGCAGAATACCTCTCGGGAAGTGTAGTTGGTAGTGGGACTTTTTGAAGATGTCTGAGATGTGAGAGGAGTAGAGATGACCCCTAGATTTTTTGCCTCATTGGTAGGTGAGGACGCACGGCCTAGGGAGGTCCGCCAGTGTGAGAGTGGGAAAGTGGGTGCAGGGGTCCCAAAGAGTACAATCTCTGTCTTACTGCCATTGAGGCAAAGATCATTAGCAGCAAACCAAGACTGACCTGCAGATAGACAGTCAGGAATGAGCCAGGAGGAGGAGGAGGCCGTGGGTAGCCTGAAAGAGGGCTGCGTGTCATCCGCATAACACTGAAACTAGAGGTAAAGGTAGAGATCCTGTGGGCCAAGGGGGCTATGTAGATATTGAAAAACCAGGGGGATAGGTTAGATCCCTGGGGGACACCACAAGTAGAAAGAGTAATAGAGGAGAGAAAGGACCCAAGTTTCACCTGGGAGGGCCAGTCGGAGAGAAAGTAGGTGAGCCACGGCAGTGCCTGATCTGTGATGCCCAGGGTATCAGGGAGACGGGTGATCAGCATGTTATGGTTTACCATATCGAAAGCAGAAGAGAGGTCGGGAAGAATGAGGACAGAGGGAGTGTTAGAGTCAAGATTTGAGAGCAGTTCTTCACAGGTGTTCAGAAGAGCATTCTCCGTGCTTCTGGATGCTCTAAAGCCAGACTGATGGTCACTGAGACAACCAACAGATTAGTGTGTAGGGTAAGATGAGTGATAGCAAAACAAACGAAAGCCAGGCTGTGTTTACTTTACTTTATCAGCCAGCATCATTTCATCAATACAAGCAAAGCCTGCTGTGTGCATCCTGTTGTACAATAAGTGTCACACTGACATGAACGCTCCATGCACTGCAAAAGAGTCCCTTTAAATAGTAACCCTGAACAAGCAGTGGTCGAAGTGTATGAAAAGAAGCAGAGGAACTATGTTCCCTGCTGGTCTGCCTCACTCCCCACAAACCCCACCCCGCACTCACTCCCACACACAATCCAAACTCCCAAACAAACACACCTGTTATTTATGGGAATGTGCAGTGCAGTGCACTAAAGTGCAAGGTTCAACTTCTTCCTACACTTTTATTTTAAAACTAAACCTTTCCAGAACAGTTTCCTTTTAAAATAAAAGTATAGGAACAGTGAAACTTAAAAATAAAAAGTATGGGAGCACCGCTCCCGACCGCTCCCACCCACTTCGACCTCTGTGCAGAAGCGATTAGCTCTCGGTTGCTGTTCCTGGTCATCTCTCAACCTGCCATCACCCGCTGCGAGCATGTGTGCAGCTGACACACAACCGCATCTGAGAGCCTTCACAAGGCAGCCAGACTGCCTGGATACAGCATACCAGTGACATGCTAGTGCTCTTGCAGTTTAATATGAAGAAAGTGTATTGGAATCCATACACAGCAGAAGACGTGAGCAATGTGTTAGGTGAAGGTAATGTCATGGGTTGCATAAATCAGTAACAAAATGGTGACGGTTGGTTGAGAACGGTTAGGACACGGAAAGATCGTGGTGTGTTGGGAGGGCGCCAATCTGACAGTTTGCCTAGGGTGGCAAAATTCCTTGCCCCTGCCCTGAGTAGGAAGGTGCATGATTTCAGTGTCAGAAGAGAACAGGATTGAAACTGTGACATACTGTACAAAGGTGGCTAAGACACCAAAAATCTAAGAGAAGCTGAGCAAAGAGCATTGGAAGTACAATTCAGCGATATAAGAGGAGAAAGCTAAGAGGGGGGAGTAAGGTTAGTAACGCAGTGAAAGAGAATACACAACAACGTAAAAATGAAGTCAAAAACTGTTTCAGAGCTAGTGCAGAAGGTTGAAATAAAGATAGATGTGAGTAGAGTAGGAGTGACAGTCTAAAATGAGGACTGAGGAATGCAAACTAGATCGGTCAAAGAGAAGTACAGAAGGATGAGAGCCAACATAAAGAGAAGCAGTGTAATTAAGATGGGATAGAACTAAAGTCTTTAACAAGAACATGGTAAGGGCGAAGGCAAGGAATGGCCAGATTGTATTAATGTTACAGCGGAATGCAACAAGATCTTGTAACAGGAGCAATTATGGAAAGAAGGTAGCAGTAATGCTGGAGGAAAAATTTATATGAAGAGGAAGTCCCACAATAATTGGCAATACGTACACCCTCATCCTTGGATGGGTAAGGAAATGCAGAATGTGCCTCCGGCTCATAATGAGATTGTCATCTAGAACCAGATAGCAATGCTCATGCAAAGCATGAGTACTTCAATCATTTTAGAAAATCATTTGTACTCGGGGTCAGGAAGGGACAAACGTAGGCTAGAACACCCAAAGATAAGTGGCCTTCATTTCTGAATTGCAGTTTGTACCTTTTTCCAACATTCTCTTTTATTAATACATGCTTGCTCATGTTTTGGCAAATATATGGTAATTGGTGCATTTTAGAGCACATTAGGATGGTAACATTGGTCACAATGAACAGCTGTACAATGTACTAAGTAATCAAACCTGCACTCCTGAAAAATCAGTCCAAATGTAAAAATGGCACAGGTTGTGAGAGACCCTTCATGGCTCATTGCTGTTGCCGTGCACTTGGGTTGCTTGTGGTCTTGTGCAGAAGGGATGCAACTTAGTAGTTCAGTCTGGACTGCACCCTTTGTGGTGGGATCCAGCCTGATTTGCTTACAGTCTTTCCTTTTCTGTAATGACTTAGTAGGATCAAAAAGAAATGTTATGGGTGGAGGGTTGCTCATAGCAATGCCAGTGGTTATGATTCCTAGACAACCTTCAGCCTCCAGTTTTGACAATGTCAGCTCAGGCAAGCATCACTCAACATACATCTGTGCCTGATGTCTGAAGAGAAATGTGGTTTCAATTAGCAGTTTCTATACAGGGCGTAATAGCATTTTAAATGGAAATTATTGTGAACTCTGCACCTCTAACCTTCTCTGACATCAACTCTTCCCCTTTTGAATATGCCACTATTCAACTCCTCCCTCCTACTCCTCTCACTGTTCTGGCTCAAAATTGAGCCCATGATCCTCTCAACTCCTTCTTCCCTGATCTGACCCTTCTTCTTCAGTCACTTCTCACTGACATCTTCATTGTCATGCTGGGGGACTTTAACCTTCCCAAGCCCTCCACAGCCACCTGCATTGAACTTAAATCCCTCCTCTATGAACACTCCCTTTACTCCCGCCACCACCAGCCTACCCACTGTGGTGGGAACTCTCTTGACCTTTTCATTCTCTCCAATTAATTCTCTTCCTCTGACCTCTCTCTTGACCCCCTCCCTCTGATCACTCATTCTTCACTTTAAACTTCCTAGTCCCTGCACCATCTATGCCTCTTCATCTCCCATCTTCAATGACTAAGAGGAAATTCAGGCAGGTATTTCTTGCCCCTTACCTTGACAATAATTTCCATCATGATGTGAGGAACTCTCTCTGGTCTCTTTACCCTAACCATGCCTCTTTCATTGACCATGCTTTCTCTGACCTTCACTATGCACTTATGATTCAATTTGACCAACACTATCCTGCTCACGCATTTACACCTTCTCATCCCTGTTCTCAGCCTTGGATCACTTCTGAAATTCACACCCTCAAAACAAATGTGCTGTGACCGATGATGATGGCTCGAATTACGGATACCTTCCCAACTCCTAGCCTATACAAATTCCCTTGCTGCCCTGACCTCTGCTCTGAACTTTGCCAAATTTCCCTATTTCCCACATCTAATCACCTTCCTTCACAACCACCCCCACAAACTTTCATCTTCCCTTCAATCTTTTCTCACACATCCCAAGCCAATATCCATTGACTCCTCCGTTTCTGCTGATCACTTTGCTCACTACTTTTCCTCTAAAGAAAATCTTAAAAATGCGTGACACTCACCACACCCATCTTTCTCCCTTCCAAACCTTTGTTCTGTCCATCACCTCTTCCCCTGACTCTGATACGCCCAACTAATTCTCCCCTACCTCTCCTATGGAATTAGCACCAATCCTTCTAAATGCCAATCCATCATGGGCTCCTATCGACCCTTCTGCTCCGCAAAATGATCAAAGACTTAGGGCCTGATTCACAGAACTTTTTCCAATGGGGTTTTGCCATTATAAAACACTTCTGTGAATTAGGTCCATAGTCTCAATCACTTGCCCTTATCTCTCTGAGTTCTTTAACCTCTCTCTCGCCACTGGATTCTGTCTTACTCCTATTGAAGAAATGCCCTGCTGACTCAAACGTGCACGCAAACTATTGCTCAGTTTTTCACCTTCCCCATCATTCAAAAGTCCCTGAGCGGCTGGTCTTCAATCGAATCACTAAGTACCTGGATAATGGCCTTGTAGATCCACTTACATCTGGCTTCTGTAGTAAACACTCCACCGAGACTGCACTCATGCATTTCTCCAACTTTCTCTCTAATGATCAACAGTTCAAACTCTCTTCTATACTCATCTTTTTGGACCATTCTGATGCTTCTGACACTGTCAACCACTCCACTCTCCTCCTCGCTCTCCAGGACCTTGGGTTTCACACATGTGCTCTTGCATGAATCATCTCATACCTGGAAGGTTGATCATTTAAAATCTCTTGGAACTCACAAACCTCTCACCCACCCCTCTCCAAATAGGCATCCCCCAAGGATCAGCCCTTAGACCTCTTCCCTTCACTCTATATACCTGTCCTAGGGAGCCTAATCACATCCTTGGGCTTTCACTTTCACCTTTTTTCTGATGACTCTCAAATATTTGTCTAATTTCCCTCCTTTACCCCAGCCATCGCAGAACAGATTATAAACTCTCTCACTCCAATTCCTCACTGGAAGGCCCTCTGCTGCCTCATGCAGAACTCTTCCAAAAACAAAAGTCCCTTTTCTCCCAGCTTCGAAGGCCATCCAGCCCCTCCTCTCTCCTTTCTCCTTCCTGCCTGGCCTTCTTGCTGCATCACCCAAGGCTCGCAGTCTTGGGCCCTCTTGATAGTGACCTACAAGTGCAACAATTCATCAGTACCAGTGCCTCTGCAGCTCGTACTGCATTCCTCAACATTTAGCAAATGTGTCCTTTTCTTATTAAGCACACTACAAAACTTTACTCACCAAGCATTTGCTCAGCAAACTGGATTACAACTCATGCCTAATCCTTGGCCTTCCTCTCTCTCTACTCCTTCATCTATCTAGACAAAGTCATAAACTTTGCTACCCGCTCTCTCTACAATCTACCAACATCCTCCCTCACTTCTTCCCAACAGGCTGGTTGTCTCTCCATGCAAAACCACTCTCGTTTTAAGTTCCTTCCCTTAGTCTAAAAAGCTACCAATGGTCTTGTTCCTCATTACCTGTCTGATTGTATCTCAGTTTACTCACCACCTTGTTCTGTCCTATCCACCTCTCCAATCAACCTCACCATCTCATGCCCTTACTATGCCTCCTCTTGCTTCCACTCTTTCTCCCTACTCGCCCCACTCCAGTGTTACCCACCGCCCATAACAATGAAAGCCATCCCAACTGTGCATCGCTTCAAATCTCATCTTAAACTTCACTGACTTGCTAAAGAAGGAGCTACCCCTACCCTGACCCCCATCCTCCCTATGTGACACTACAATTGCCTCCAGTGATGCTTAATTATGTAATTGCCCGTATTTAATTAGTACTTCTCTTTAGTTTGAAGCACTTGACCCCTTGGTTAATGTTACCTTTGTAAGTCACCTGTTTTCTTATATACATTTTGGTTTGGTTTCTTTTGTTTTGTCCCCAGTTAATGTCCTACTTTTGTTCACCCATATAAAAAGGCTCTCTTCTTGATCTCATATTTATGCTATTGTGCAAGCACCTTACATGGGAATGATTCCACCATCAGTAAATGTGATATTGTACGTCCTTTCTGATCGAAATTGACATCACTGTTCTTCAAATAAGCAAAATTGTAAGAGAAGATTGATTGCTACATTTGCATAGCAATTTACTCCAGTTGTGTTCTACCATCTTTTATTTACAGTAGGTCAAATGAGTCAATGGAAAAGACATTTTAACAAATGTAAAGGTCTCAGGGATATAAACAATAAATCTCACCCTGGTGTGATAAGTCCGATGGTGCTGTAGCACAACATCCATTACTCTCTGAAAGGTAGTGGACATGCCATGTAGGCCAAATGGTAGCCCAGTGAGCTAGTACAAGCACACCAGCTGACAGAGGCTGCATTCACCTACTGGTCAGGGGATTTGCCAGTGGCTCTTCGTGAGATTGTGTATAGACTTACCGGCCCAATTCATTCAATCATTTCATGTACCTTTGGCATTGGGCGGACGTCACATTTTGAGATCTCAATTACTTTGTGGAAGTAGATGGAGAAGTAACATTACATACAATTGGTGATGACCAGTTTTTCTTTGAGGGCTGGTTGATACTGAGCTAGAGCCCCTTCTGGACTTTCTCTTCTACAGCCACCCTGCATGTCTCTGGCAGGTGACAAGGCAGAAGCCAGATAGATTTATCTCTGGTGGTCTTGGTACGATGGACAAAACCATGTGCCCTCCCCAGCCAGTCACAAAAGACAATCAATAAAATGTATTGATAGGTCCAGAAGTCTTTTTTCTGCTCCGTCTGGAGGATCTCAGGAAGCAACCAGTTGCTCTCTTTTCACTTGGTGTCTTGGAGCAGAAGGACTATCAAGGAGGGTTGCTATGGCTCCCATCAGGATTTTAGCCAGTTCACTTGGTACACCTGACTGGTCATCAGCGGTCCTCTTTCTTTACTCTTTAGGTGTGATCACTGAATAACTTGGTGACTTTATACTGGCCATGCCATATGATAGTAAGCTTGGTCTCTGAGACTGGAAACAGAAAGAGCACCACAGCCTCCCCCTGGAACCATCGTGTTTGATCTCCTTGGTTGTACAGGCATTTCTGCCATTCCAGGATAACCCATAAGTCCTGTTGGGCCAGGCATGATCTTCAGACACTGCTGGGTAGCTTGAATGAATTCTGTGCATTTGCGTATTTAATCATTGCCTCTTTCCCAGCCTTCTTTCAGGATCTCTAGGACATTGCCAGTTTCTTGGCCATAGACAAAACCAAAAGGGGAGAAACTGGGAGAACTATGGTTTTAATGTTTGATCACGCTTTGTGCAGCATTTCTCTTCATGGGAAAGGCGTCAGAGTACCTGATGGTGTAGTCAAGGATTACCAGGCTACACCATTTATCTGACTTGGATAGAGTTAGTGGCCCTATTATATCCACACCTATCTGGGAGAAAGGCTCTTTGTTGAAGAGCAAGAGTTGCCTACACCATGATGGGAGGTTTCCTGCCACGTAGGGCTTTCTAAAAAATACAATTTTGATTGGGTTGGTGTATGCCTGGCCAGAAGAAATGGCTATAGACTTGCACTCAGGTTTTGTGATCCCTTGATGGCCAGTAGAAAGATTGGAATGAGCCAAATTCAGGAGCTTGGAAGGACCAATAGCTAGTATTGGGTCTGTCCATATCTACCTTGAATTGTTAGTGACACGGTAGAGAAGCCCCGGCTTTCTCCACAATAAAGGGACCCGTTCAGATTGAGCCTTCCTCAGGTGAGATGGTGGTACCTCAAACATGGACCACTTTTCTGTGCCAAAGAAAACTGCTTTGAAATTGACCTTTGTTGTTTTGTGTTCACTGAGGACAGAGGTGAAGAGGTTCAGGAATTCTGACTGGAGTTCTCCATTTAAGGATTTGGCAGAATCCTTGAGGAGATACAAGGAACCAAACCCAGATGCCGTTCTATGGGTTACATCCACCTACATGGTCTCTTTGTGGCATAGGGCTCACAAATTAATTGGCAAAGGTTCTTGAGGTCATGGTTAAAGAGGAGAACTTTAACTGTTCCCTGGTATTCCTGAACAGTGACACGTGTCCTTAAAATTGTTCATGTACCTAAATGCTAGGCTGGATTTAGGAACATTGCATCCATACAACATTTCCGGGAATGCCATCCTTAATTCAGTGGAAACCACGGCTCATCATGGTCTCAGTACTATATAGATCACACACCTGGAACCTGGGGTGGCTTTCATGGGAACACTAGCAATGGGTACAGAATGTTGCAGTCTTCTCTTATAATAGGCCAGACTTTCATCACAATATTAATAAATCACATTCTCTGACACTATATGCCACTGAGACTGTGTGGGGCACAGTCGACTGGACTCCACAATTGTGCTTCTACAGTTTTATATTTATAGTAGGACAAAGGGATCAATGTAAAAATCAATATAATTAGCATGAAACTCTCAGGGACACAAACAAAGTCTCTTACCCTAGGACCCTAGGATGATAAGTACTGTGCTACAGGTACGTTTGCCATGCCTGGTTGACTAGCTAGATGGAAACCTTCCAGTGACCATACCCTTCAGCTACCTAGCACCAAGAGTCCTCAAATAGCCCTTTAACAAGTCTAGCTATCCTGACCTGGACAGGTACTTCCACTACTGCCCTCTATCTCCCTTTTACATTCCAGGCGGCACCACAGCACCTCCTTCCTTATAAGTTCCTCACTACTCTGACATTCTTATCAGGGTCTTGTCCCTCCTCCCATTTTCTTCACATGCATTGGACTGACCTGGCCTCTTCATTCCTTCCTGCTCATACTATGATTACAACCACCTCATCCGGCTGTTTTCAACTGTTCCTTGTACTTTCTACCCCCTCTTGATATGGCAAATTCCTCCTGAATCTCACCCTTTCCTTTTGATGAATCCACCTACTGATTCTCACCACCTCATGATGTTACCACCTCATACACTTCTTCACCACCTTCTCTGAATGTTGCTATCTCCTCTCAACTCTCTCCTCCCCCTTCTACTATGACAAACTCCTATACCTCCTAATATAACCACCTCCATCAATTCTTCACCATCTCCGCCTGATGTTACCCCCTTCTCTAAACACTTTACCTGGCTGCTTCTTCCCCTCTTTCCTGCAACAGCTGTCACTCCCCAACAGTCCCAGTATTATGCTGCAGACTTCTTGAACTGTCAGCTTCAACCTGCTACATCAACCAACAATGACTCTGTGCCAGCTCTGTAGTGTTGTGAACCCTTCCCCTGGTTTGGACTTTGGGCAATGGTCGCACTTGCATTTCTAATGTGCTTGAGGGCTGAGATTGGCTATTGCTTCCAGCCTCGCATGGGTCCTGTTGAGGCTCTAGCGAGTGACCTTAACCTATTTAAAGCCTGGCATCCATCTTGCATTGTATGTGCGTCTCCGAAGGACTTGGAGGAGCTGTGTGCGAGGAACAATCCTGTGCCATGCTGCTATGCATGTAGGTGCAATGTGTGTGTTTTTAGGGGTGTTTCTGATCCTATATACATTTTCTTACTGGTTTCACAGCTGTTTTGCAATGTGTCTGTTTGCAGACCAGCAACATCATACAGTGCCCTGTATTTATACCCTAGGGGTTTAAAACCAAATGGACAGTGTTCTTTGCTGTTTTTGTGCTCCCTCACTGGGGCAGGATTTAGGGTCGCTTTTGGGTGGCAACCCCCTCTCTAACAGCAGGTACACGGAGGATGATCGGGGGGCTCTCCCCATTCTGTTCTATTGGTCCATTATCCACTGGCGCGGAGAGGTTACGTATCATTAATGGCCACTAAGATCTAGTATATCGTAGGAATTTAAAATGTGTAAATCAACATCAGCAACATGGTTATTAATTTCCATATTTAATTTTGTAATTTACTTTTATCTTGAAAAGGAGAATGAGACACGGCTGCTGAAAGATGGGTTTGGAATATAAGACCGTGTCAGAGCCATGACATGTTTTGATTCACATCAATAAAGAACTGGGATTATAGCAGGTCATAGTACTTTTAATTTGTAAAAAAGACAAAGGCTCCTGCGTGCCAACTAAATAGAAGCAAGAAGAAGTTCTGAGGTATGGTTAGTTATATTTTGATCGATTAAGATGCAGAGAGGCATTAAACTCTTGATGAAATAAAAATATGTTTTTGATGGCCTAATATGGATTCAGAAGTTGAAGAACAGGTGAAATGATGTAACACAAAACAATGCTCTCAGAGCGGCCCTCAGCATCCCCAAGAGAGCATATCTCTCAGGCAAGACAAGACGCCCACTGGCTCCCTATCAAAGAGCGAATTCTGTTCAAGGCACTCACAATAACACACAAATTCATATCACAGTCAGCACCCCCCTATGTTTCCAAAAGAATACACCGAGCAATCACTCTCAGACCCAAACGTGACCCAAGCTCACACCAACTCAGGATTCCAGCCTTTAACAGAGCCAAAGCAGGAGGCTCCAGTTTTGAAGTGCTAGCACCAAAATATTGGAACTCCCTACCACTCAAACTTTGGAAAGCAACCTCCCTCATGGTCTTCCAAAAGACCCTGAAGACCATACTCTTTAAGTAGACGACTCCCCTGCCACTATTGCATACCGCTGTACTCTATACCTTGTACTGTAACTGTCATGTACTGAAAGTATGACTGTATATATGCAGAATGTAACCTGCACCTAAGTGAATATACTGCAACAGCGCCACGATGCCCGAGGGCAGTTGTGCGCTTTATAAATGGAAATAAATAAATGTAGCATGCATGTACAAGCTAAGTCCTCACTGAACAGTTGAGCGGCATTGTATTGCTTTTGCCAACCACAAAAGATCCACCATATGTCATGTAATTAGATGAAGTTCTTAACTTTAAAAATAAAATGATTAGAATCAGCTGGACTTGGTCAAAATGCCTTTGAGTGGACTGACGGCTAATTCAAGTCGATTTACAAAATTACCGATTTGACTCATACGTGGCTTGAATCGGCGTGCTGGTCACAAACTGGACAGTGTTGTGTATTATCCATTGAGTATACTAGCTCAAGTCGATTCAGCGTTCTTCAAGCCAATATGCACCAAGTAGCTCAAGGAGTGTCTAAGTGGTTTCCGCTAATAAAGTAACAGGATACATGTCATCAGTGATTCTAGCTCACCCCGACTGAACAGGCTAGGAGCCAATAGGCATATATTGGCCAGGTTGAGTCCTCTTGAGAACAGAAACATTTCATGATTTGTTGTTGTCTTGAGTGGAATTCACATGATTCGAGCTAATTTATGTTTATTGGCTCAAAATACATACAATTGATTCACGGTTTAAATTTCACTGGATGATATATTTCCTGCACCGTCTTTGGAAACAGGGTGTCACTGAAAGACGAAGACAGAGTTTGTGCTGTTTGGTAGAGCCAGGAGAGACAGGGAGACAGTGTGATAGCTAGAGTGGTATAAATGGGAAAAGGTGGGAAGGGGACTAAGGAGGGAGCAGTAGAGGGTGCTGAACATTTAAAATTAAGAGGGGAGATAACCTTTTTTGTCCTAAACCTAGGAGCATGCCGGGGGAGACAATCAGTAGTCCACACTAACTCAGGTTGTGCAAGAGCTGCAGCCCAATGTGGGGGAGCAGCAACCCCCACCAGTGCCACCACCCTGAGCTACGCTTCTGTCACTGCTCCATCCCATGGCGGTGCAGGAGAATCCAGTGGGGCTATAAATAAAAAGAAAACAGGCCTGGAAACATTGTGCTACTCTGACAGAGGAGCATGCAGGCAGAAAACAGACACTGGTGAGGTGCACATTTTGTGGGGACATTGTAGGCCAGGGCAAATGACCCCACTTCACAATGACGAGCAGGCTGAGCCACATAAATAGAAAACAGACTCTTGTTTTCTCATGGGGCGATTCTGCATGAGGGCCATCCTCTAGCTCTGTCACTGGCAAGAGGAACCAGCAGCCATTAGGGGAGCCATCAGTAACCAGGACTGCAGGCATCAGCACTAGGTCCTACCACATGTGCTGGGATTTGTTTTCCTAGGTGTGCATCATGTGCCTTGCCATTGTCACTGGGGTGAGTGGTTCAATGCTGCGCTAGTGTGGCAGACTAAGGCGACGAATCTGAAGCGAATCTATGCAGCCAAATGGCAGACCCACCTGAATCACACAGAGTGAGGCAGTCTCGCTTCCTGTTCTTTTCCCCAGTCCTTGTTTTATTTCCAAGTTTTATTTTCCCAATTTAGTTGTGTAAAGAACTATAACAAGATTCAAAACAAAAAAACGTAAAATAAAACACAAAAAAACGCACAAAATAGTTGTTTTCCACATAGGTAGTCTGTTTTTTCGAATAATTGTGTAAAATCATACCTTGTAGCAAAACCATTCCTTAAACAATTGTTAAGTATCATCCCTCGCAGTGACGCCGCAGCTCAAATGATTACTAGGGGTCATTGCTTATAGTGAAGCCGCTCCTCTAAAATCTTTGAGGGGTCATCCTTTGAAGCAAAAAGCTCCTAAGAACTGTTAAAGATCATCCCTTGTATTGAAACCATTTCTTGAAGACTTGCTAGGGGTCACCACTTGCATTCAACAGGGGATGTTCTCTGTATGTTGATGAATAAGTGATCTAGGTGACATTAAGTTATTCACGGTGGTCGCACAAAACAATTGACTGGCTGCAATGAGTGTCTCTATTGTTCTCCTATAATGACTGATGTTTTACTCTGGCTCTCCCTCACAGAAAAGCCACTATCTGAAAACTTGTCCTGCTATAGAAAAACTGGCCTATGATAAATGTTGGCCATTTTACCACAGACCTATATCTATCTATTTGTTAAAATAATATGCTTTGATTATTTGAGGTGTGTTTGATTGACCTCTCTCTCTGTCTTTCCCAGACTCACATATGTTTTCTTGCTTTCAATCAGACTTTACAATTGCTAATAATGATCACCCGCCTCCGCAAATATAGGCAGTGTGGGCACATGGACCTCGGCTGCCAGATTCTGTATCCCTGTCACCTGACACTAATGTGTCAGTAATGGTTGGGATTGGGAAAAAATGCTTTGATTGCTGTTAGGGAAGATTTCATTATTGTATGTAATTTTCCCTCCATGTGTCAAACCCCAAACATTTTGCTGCTGTTTAGACACCATTAACTGACTTTGCCAGAGAAGCACAGCCTTCAGCTGCACTCCTCTGTGGTTTCACCCACTTTTTATGGGGAAACTGACATGCCCTTAAGACAATCAGTAACAGGAGACTTTGTTTCCTTTAGTCCTTTTCCTGTGTGGCAACTTTTGTGCAACATGTAACAAGTGTGCAATGTATCTTACCATACAGCACACTTGGGTCTATAGTCATTTCCAAAGGCCTTAGATACTCTTGCTGGACTTTTTATGAACTGTGCAGATGTGTCATGGACAGGAGTGGTGGCAGCTATATTTTCGCATTATTTTTAACCCTTTCCTGCCATGTTAACCGTGTTAACTGCATTTGGCACAAATAGGTGGTCTGGCTCCAAAATGGCCATGCCACAGGGTTCCTTGTCCTGCCCTTTGGCCATCTTGCCCCTTCACCTTCCCCTTGTCGAGTTGACCCGGGCCAGTCCTTATTTGGTCATGCACTTTCCCGCGAAACCCCATGCTTTCGCAGGCTTCTGCATGCCTTGAGTGTGTGCCTCCAGGATGTGGGCTGGAACGTCTGGTTCCAATACACATCCTGGGTGCCAGAAAGTCTGTAGTGCCCTGAATGCCTGGGACCACTGTGGTCCGTGATTGGTCCACATAAGGAGTGTGTGTTTGTGAGCAGATCTCCCATTGGGTCCTCTTCATTTTGGCGCAAAGGGAACTTTGGATAAGAGGAGGCCAAAAACACCCCTACCATGTCGATTTCCTGAGTTCTCACTGAACTAAGGATAGGATCGAAGTATTCTGCAACTACGAAGCCGAGTCGAGGAACCGCTGGTGACCCGCTGGAAGGTTTGGCACGCTGTCGTCCCATGGGACCCCTCTGCATCTGATCATCCTAGAAGGTCTGTGAAGATGGTTCGACACATTGGAATAGTGGGACCAACTATTCTCGTCACCTTGATCAAACCCGGCAAGTAAGCTTTCTCGGAAGTGCCCCATGGCCAACCAGTAGACTGACCAATTTACCCAGTAGGGTTGCTCTGTCACCGCCAGCCTTTTGAGGAGGCCCTCGAAACTTGGTATACTGCCAGCTCTGTGTCCATGGCACCCTCACACCAAATTTCGTACACTTGGCATTCCCAGGTCTGAAGTGAGATGAGTGCGCCAGGACCGGAGTGTACACGGTTACGGTGTTGCCCTGCCACGGCAACGTCTTTTTCAAGTACGCTGCATTTGTGATCTTCTTGCCTCTGTTTCCTGCTGTAGTGAAACTGGGTTGATTCATCCACCTGGAGTGGATAAATCACCACTATCCCATTTGGGAATCATCACTGTATCTCAGGAACCGAAAGCTGCAGAGACGTCCTTTTTGCTGTGTTTGAACCTGAAACACGAGTGGACTGAATGGGCGAAGTTTGGGTCCGCTTGTATCGGGGACCGGTGAGTACTCCTTATCCTAACCGGTGGCCCCTAGCGCAAGGGCCCATTTTTACGCACAATTAGCTCCTTTGGTCCCTCTCCTTTCCACTGCTAGTGCGAACTAGTGACTCTATCCCGCTCTCTGGAACTGCCTCTGCCTTCAAGTGGAGGTCCTCCCTGAATAGTGGGAACTTGTTCTGCATCGCCTCATCCACCTTCCTGAGCCACTAGAGACCCCTGAAGAGACACTATTTTGCCCATTGGAACAACCGCGTGCGCTTGCATTGCATGGGCTATTGAGCACAAGGCTCCTCTCTTCTTAGAGCTTGGACTGCCTCTTAGTTAGGTGTATTGTCGATGTCGAAAGGGGCCTAAAGACTATCTGCACTGCCTTTTTCCTTCCCCTCTAGGTTGTCGACATATTTCGTGCATTTAACCCTTTAGACCCCAATGGTCTTCAATATACATTGTATTGATAGTGATGTGTTGGTTTACTTAGTGTTATTGTGATTCTTTTGCTATGGTGTATGTTACAAAGGCCTTGTAATAAATGTGTCTATATTTTTGATATAACAGCTGTCTGGAGTAATTTGTAAGTGTCCTTGCTTTGTGTGCTCATTGAGGTCCTTCAGTCACCTTCACCCCTCCTGAGACTTAGTCTTGATCGCCTGCCATAGATACCCTGATTGGTCTGGCTTGTCCAGAGGTTACCCTGTTCCAAGAAACTAGGCTGGCCTTCTGAACCTCTGCCCTTTGAGGTCAGAGTTCAGAATTCCATCTTAACAATTGTTCTTCACGAAAGAAAGGCCCTGAACATGTTCGGCACTGAGTTGAGTATATGTTTCAGATACAATATTTCCAGCTGTGCTAAAACACTGCTCACAGAAAACAGTGGAGGGCAGCCAACTCACCATTTTAAGAGCTGATCTATAAAGACCAGGCCAGATCCCTTTCCTTTTTTATAATTATTATAATTATAACTGGTTATTTATAACTCGCATAATACCGAAGAGGTTTCTAAGCGTGGACCTGGGATTCGAACCCGTGTTGCTCTGCATATCTTGTTTCCAAGACGAGCGTGTTGCAATTGGCTAAACTACCCATTTTCTCACCAATAAGTGACTAGGTCAATGGCAAATGGTGACACACCTTCCCTGAGATAGCTGCCAATAATGTACTGTTATCAAGCGCTATTTTAGCACAACCATAGTGCCATCATGTAGGGACATGCTCAGCTTGTCACAAAAGGCTTTCTTAATAGGTGATTTTTTGTTGAAAGTTGTGGAGATATTATATCATAGGAAATTGGCAGGTTGTAATTGTGATTTTTTTGCCTGTCAAATGATCTCATAGAAAGTGCAAAGTGGGGCATATAAGCTGATATGGAGATACGTGAACGATGGTTTTTAAACAACAGGGAAAGGTAGAGACTTAGAATGTGCCACCCTGCAACATTTTGTTTTAGCTTTTGGACCACAGTGTGAAGCTCTTTTCTACTAATTCTTGAATTGCACACACCTGTATATTCACCCACCCCTTGCTTCTTAAGGATTGGGACTCAGTTACACGTGACCTAGTTTGGGCTTATTTGCGTATGCACATGTGTCATTGGAAAGGTGGGGTGGAGTGCTGTCCTTAACTGTATCTTCTATGAGGGATCTGATTCAGGCACTCATTTCCTCAAATACAGGCTTTTGGGATTTGCATGGCATTGTTCTACATTTTTGTCTGTGAGTAATATCTTTGGCGTTCACTGTCAGGCATATTGATTCCTTTCCATACACTCTGATGGAGGGAGTGATACCAATAATTACAGAGATGAAGTGCACTGGTTCCTTCTGGGAGAACTAAAATCTTGACAGGTATCTCTCATCAGAGACTAAGCAAGACATGGAAAGTATCAACATTGTGCAACTTGTCAATATGGCTCACATTCGCACAACTGTAATTTCGATATCACATTCCAGATAGGTGTGAGATCCGAGAGACAATTCGCCTAGCGCTGACTTAGTCACATCAGTATACCGTTATTTGTAATATTTTTCTCCCTGATACTCCGAGGCCGGTCAAAAGAGAAGCTTCCATGGGTTCAAGAATTATCAGCCTCACAAAAAGTGCCATCACTGGTCCTTTTTTGTTGACGAAATGATTAATTATTTTGTACGGAAGTTATGGAGCTAGTAGACTGAGGTGGTTCTGAAAGGAAAATCTGTACTCCCACCCACCAGGCCACCACACACACCTGACGGCTGTGTGGAGGAATTGATCAAGAATATGTCACAGGCTAAAAGTCTTCACTCTAAGACCCCCACCTCAGAGGCTTGCAAACATCTGAAGTTGCTATCAGTGCCAAACAAGATTACTTTCAAAGATCTAAACTTAAGTTGTATTTATTTGGAAGGGACATTCCAAGAGTACCAGTATGTGATTGGTTAGTGATAGATAACCAATAGTAACTTAAGGACATCGGAAGGGAGCACACATAACGCCCCTTCTCTAATACTGACTGCACTGCTACACCAAACTCCACCTATTTCTGCATTCCAAAAACAGTTGACAAACATATTTTCTGAAATAATTTGGCCGTTATGCACCCTACTAGAATCATGTTTGAATAGCTCCTATTAGTATACTGGCTCATACCCATAATTAATACTAATTACTCATTTTGGTTATTTTGCATCAAGAAACTTTGCATTCCAGACTCTGGGCCAGTCCTCAATAGTGTAGTGCTCAGTGACTAAACCTCTATCTGCTTAAGTGGATGGCAAATGAGGGGGATAAGAGGAGTGTCACTAATTAAGAAAATCTGTAGCATTGCCAGCATCCATTTTTGAAACCATAAGTATCACAATCCTAATGCCCGAGTTCTGTTCTTCCGGGGGAAACAGTGGACTACTGATAACCTGCTAACCTCTTCATTAATGCAATTGCAAAGCCTGCCCCTCCACTTCTCCTGCTATAGTAGGCGAATGATTTGCCCACTCAGTGTAATGCCTTGAAACATATTGCTGATAGCACAGGGATTACAGTGGGATTCAAGCAGATGCTGCTCCTCATATCCACACCCTGCAAAAGGCATTTGTTGCATGTAAGCGGAAAGTGCACCTGTAATTAAAAAAGCCTTCTCTTATGGGTATTAAAGGTTGTTTTCTCGCTCACCATACTCACACATCTGCTGTCTTGATAAGGTTCAAAGTACAATTTATGTGCTTGTACAGTTACAGTAAATCAATGTTTATACTCAAATTTGACATATGTTGGTGTTTTTATGTCACTTATGCGGCTGACAGGTGTTTCACACTTTGCATTTTTTCAAGACCTATGTTATGTTGTAATTTACATCAAAATTGCCTGCTTTGCATTCATTATCTATAATTAGTTGGTATATTTCTCGCATAGCATGTTTCGATTCAAGATATTAGAGGAGCTCCAAATGTTATAATTTGCTGCTTGCGTTATAATATTTTGGCTCAAGCCATTGGAAGAGATCCAAAGGCAGCAATTCACTACTTAAATAAGGGGTGTTACGCTCTGAAATGTTGAGGGCATTCCCGAACAGTGTTTCCTTGTCAGAGGCTCAATTCCTTCCAACGTCTTTGCTTCTTCTCAGGTTCCATCCACACAATGCCACGTCATCATAGGTATAGTCCTTTGTTTAATTCCCTACTGCCATAAGAGCAATTTACATTTGTTTTCTCTGAAACTGGAGGTAGGGCCAGATACCACTTACATTTGGACCTATTCATGAATAAAGTAATGACTTGGAGGTACAAGTGTTAGTCAAGCAAACTCGGTCAAAGCCAAACTTATTGACAAACCAAAATAAACCTCTTTTTACTTTAAAAATTGAATGCAATGAAGAAGGAAGAACCTGGATAAAAATGTCACCTATTTGAGGAACACAATTTTAGAAACACATTGAAAATAGCGTTTGCGCTGCATTCTTTCATCACCAAATTAATTGAACTGTGAAGCGTGTTAAGGAACCCAAAAGTTGCATACTACACTACAGCGTCACAGTCTCTGCATTATATTTATCCCATTTTCTTTTAGAAATGTGATAACAATGTTATGACTATTTTGACCAAATTTCCCAACCTTAGATGATGTGGTCAGTAAAGTCTCTTTCAGATGGTTCATAGGTGTCCTGAAATGACAGAGACGAGAGCTTTTCTCCCAAGTAAACTCCAGACATCTTACCCGCCTATGGCACCATCAGTAGCCAGAGTCAAATAACCCCACAACCTCATGGTGACATGACCCAGAAGTAAAGTGCTCCAATCTCCATTTATGACAGAGAAGATCATGTGATGCATTGCCTAAAAGGTCCTGTGCTATGCTTCTCATAAAGACTATCTCCATCGCATCCTCCCCCAAGTATCTTTAACATATGGTGGCAAGGCAGACTCCTCCTTTGGTCCTGCATTGAAATGCACTTTATGCATTTTTGCCCATAGAGTTTGTCCAATGTCATATGATTCCTCCTTGGCTACCTTGCCTTCACCTTCCCTCTCTGCCACCTCTCAGGCTCCTTCTACACCTCCGAAGGGCGTACCTCTGATCTATACCCCTCCCGGAAGTCCTTCAAGGATGGCAACCTTCTCCATATTGCCACTCTAATCTCTCGCTCTGCTGTCAAACACTCCTCTGATATCTGACTCCTCCTGGAAGAACTTGACCTCAATGTCCTCGGTCTCACAGAGACATGGTTCACGGCCAGCTCTGTCACCAGTTTTGACACGCTCCTACCTGATGGCTACAAGATCCTCTCCGCGCCCAGATCCAACCGCTGTGGAGGGGGTGTAGCCCTGATCTTCTCTGAGTGGATTCCTGCCTCTGTCACTCCTACGCAGGCCTATGTCATGGGTGGTCATCCGTGGCGCTTGTGGTCCAGGTATCGCTTTCCTAGAATGCAAGCCATGTTCTAGCTTTGTTTTGGTTATGTTCCATGTAGCGTATTTAAGCCCCACCCATTTTTGCTCCAGCGCATTGCAACTGTGTAGATTTCGCGCTGCGGCTTTGGTTGTGTTTCACTAGTTTTCCCCAGGCTTTTTCTGCCCTCTTTCCTCTCTTACTCTGTGTACCCCCGACCTGCGGGGCCTCCTATGCTCTCTCTTTCTCTCTTTGCCTGGGTTGCATGCTACCTTTTGAGCCGCTCTTGCCCTCTCCTTTCTTCCGGGCCTCTCTGCCATCATCCGGATTCTTTGCTTACCTAGCTGGCCTTCCTCTCTTCTTTCCTCGGTACGCCTCTTCTGGGTGTCCTGTACGCTCCGTGCCTTTGTGGTGTTAAGCTCGATTTTGATCCATTGGAGCCCACACTTGCTTCCGGTACTCTTCCCAATGGTCTACACTCCAGAGACTCATTCTACAAGTGTTTTTTGTTTCGGCCAGTATCATCTTTTTCCCCCAGCCATCTCCCGTCGGAGAGGGTTCACAGGAAAGCCGAGTCTGAGGCTTCACTGTGGATCCCTTCCGGGAGAGACCTTCTCTTCGAAAGAAGAAGACCGATTACAGCGCTCGGCGACCCGGATTACAGACTCCAAGTGAATCAGGTGAGGAGGAGGAAGGAGAAGAATTTGAACCTGGGGAAGTTAAGGAAGCAGAACTTAACAGCCTACTCCTCCTTTGAATGCCTTGTCTGCAGGCTCTCTCTCTCCCTTAGCCATTCCCTTACTGTGGCTACTATCTATCGGCTACCTGGTCAGATATCCTCCTTCCTCTCTGAGTGGGCAGACCTCTCCTCCTCACTCCTGGCCTCAACCACTCAACTCCTCCTTCTTGGAGACTTCAACATCCACCTGGAGGCCTCCTGTCCTCTTCTAGTCTCTTTCATGACCTCTGCGCCTCTCTCTCACTCACTATTCTCCCTTCTGGCCCAACTCACTCGAGAGGGTGCACTCTGGATGTTCTGATCTCCTCAGATCTTCCCCTCTCCGTCCCTCTCTCCACTCCTCTCTCCTGGAGTGATCACTTCCTCCTCTCCTCACCCTCCCTACCCCTCAGGCCAAGCCACTTCCAGCACTGCCACCCACCTTCTCGGTCATCCGACCCATGTAGCGCGTGTCAGCTGAGGCTTTTGCGCCTTCTTCTCACCCCCTCCTGCCCCTTTGGGTGACTCTCACCCTGACACAGCCCTCTCCATGCTCCACTCTACTATATCTGATACACTTGATATCCTTGCCCCTATCATGAGAATCCGCCTGAAGCCCAAAGCCAAGTGCAACTCGTGGTATGACTCGGACCTCCTCATCCTAAAATGCAAGTGCAGGGTGGCCGGGAGGAAATGGCGTGCTTTGTGTACATCCTCTGACAAACTGGCCTGCCGGCTGCTCCAACGGCAATACCGGCTATCTGTCCTAACCAAGAAGAGAGCTCATATCCAAGCCTGTGTCTCTGCGGCATCTAACAACTTGGCTGAACTCTTTAAAATCTACAAGGAACTGGCCAATCCTGCCGCAGTCTCTACCTCTCCTGTCCCTTCCCAGTCCCTCTGCACGGCACTGGCTTTTCACTTCATCTCTAAAACTCAGGACATTCTGTCCTCACTCTCCTCCTATCCCCTCCCTCCCTCTTCTCCCTGCTCTTCCTCTGGCCGTTCTGCAGCCACCTCTCCTCCCCCCTTCTCTGCCTTTCCCCTGTTCTCTGCATATGAGGTTTCTAGACAAGTCTGATCTATGAAAGTCTCATTGAAACAGGTTCACCCGTGTTCCTCCAAAACTATCAGGGACCACATCGACTCCCTGGCTCCTGCCCTGGCTGATTTCTGCAATCACTTCTTCGCCACTGGAATCTTCCCATCCCCCCCTGAAGTACTACCTTGTGCACCTTATTCTTAAGAAACCCTCTGCCAACCCCTCCTGCCCAGCTAACTATCGCCCAATCTCCATCACTCCCTTCCTGGGCAAACTCCTGGAGAAACTGGCCATCTCCCAGCTTAATCTCCACACTGAATCTGTTGGTTGTCTTCATAATCATCAGTCTTGCTTCAGAGCTGCCAGAAGCACGGAAGCTGCTCTCCTGAACATCTGGGAAGACCTGTTCTCCAACCTTGACGCTAACACCCCTTGCGTCCTCATCCTGCTTGATCTCTCTTCTGCCTTTGACACTGTCAACCATGCCATCCTGCTCAACCGTCTCCGTCAGAACCTGGGTATCACTGGTCAGGCTCGGACGTGGCTGACTTCTATCCTCTCTGACCGACCCTCTCAGGTCCAAGTTGGGTCCTTCCTCTCTGCTATCTTTTTCTCTACCTGTGGTGTCCCCCAGGGGTCTAACCTCTCTCCCTGGCTGTTCAACCAATACCTGGCACTCCTTGCCCATCGCATCACCGCTCTCTGCCCCAACTTTCAGTGCTATGCGGATGACGCCCAGCTCACTTTCAGGCTACCCTCGGCCTCCTCCTCTCCTTCCCTTATCTCTGACTGTCTGTCTGCTATCCAGGCGTGGTGTGACGCCAATGACCTCTGCCTTAATGCCAGTAAGACTGAGATTCTCCTCATCAGCACACCCGCTCCCTCCTTTCCTGCAGCTCTCTGGCCGGCCTCTCTTGGCCCTCTTCCTGCTCCCACCGGCAAGGCAAAACACCTTGGGGTCATCTTCGACTCCACACTCTCCTTCTCTCCTCCAATCTCTGACGTCTCTAAGAAGTCACACTACCAGCTGCACCTCCTCAGAGGTATTCTTCCTTTCCTCTTCTTCCCCCAGAAGCCCACTGTCTCCAGAGCTCTGGTTCTCTCTAGGCTCGACTATTGCAACAGCCTCTTTCTAAATCTGCCTGCTTCTACTCTCCGCCCTCTGCAACCTATCCAGAACAGGACTGTGAGACTTGTCCTTGGCCTCAAGCCCAGGGATCGTATCTCTCCAGGACTGAAATCTCTGCACTGGCTCCCAGTGGCTGCGAGGATTAAGTTCAAAACACTCTGCATCGTCCAAAAGACCTTTTGGGGCCTGGGGCCTCAATTCCTTCAACTCTCTCTCCCTAAATATCTTCCTTCTCGAGCTGTCTGCTCATCTGCCTCCAACTCCCTCAGGGTCAGTCGCTTCTCCAAGCAACGAGTTGGTGGTAGATCACAGCCTCCATACCTCCCTTAAACTTTAGGAGAACCATCTCCGGTTCCAGAAGCACCTCAAAACCTTTCTCTTTGCTTCTGCTTTTTCTCCTCCTCTCCTCTGCTGACCTAGCTGTAACCGGAACTGCACTGGCCACCTGGACACACTCTGATCTCGGGTCCAGGTCCTTCCCCCGCCAATGTCACATGCCTGCACTGCCCACCTGGCAACCCCCGCAATTGGAGACTGTTTCTGTATCCCTACAGTCCCCCCTACCAGCCCTTGACACCTGATGTCTGCACTTGCCCATGCACTTGCCACAAGATGGCGTTACTTACTTAATGTTATCTTTCCCATGTACTGCACTGTCCCTGCCCCCTTCCCACTCACTTGCACGATCCGAATGACACCTGGCCTAGTAGGATCATTGTCTTTCCTCCCTTTGTTCCCCTCTCTTGCCTCGTCGAACCTTGAAACAGTTTTGTATAGGCGCGTTATAAATGCCATATCATATAATTCCCTCGATTTATCGGGCTGAAGAGAATGACACATTATGCATTTTTGCACACATAACCTGCTTAATGTTACACAATTTAGCCTGTCGTGCGCCTGTCCTGCCCATAGATCAGATGCCTTTGGAGGTGCAGGAGCCCTCCTACACTGCAGGAGCAGTGCCCGATGCCTCGGAGAAGTCCTGGAGGCAACATCCAGCCCAAAAGTAGGCCTTGGGGCTTACTCAGGTGCTCATTTCAGAATTGCAGCTCTTTTACACGGACCCCGTGCAATCTGTAATCCGACTGCACAATTATCCTTATGTGCGCTCGTAGCCCTTACAAGATTCCACTTTGGCCCAAAACGAAGATTTCACAATTTAATTTGCATTTTGGTGTGCACCGCCATTGCCTACCATGAGATTATGGCATTTCAAAATGGCTGTTCCGTGTCTCACACTCCAATCTGCTGCCTAACTCCCTCCTTTGTTTAGCCAAGTGACGTGATTAGGTAATCTACCCTTCTAAGGAGCCTATACGGTGCCGACAGGCGAACGCCGGCCCACCAACGAAGGCACTCCTGCTAAGGCGCCTGTCTGGTGCCTTACATGCCTAGGGCCACGAGTCCTACACCTTGCCTTTGCCCATCCGCCAGCCCCATACCCTAAAGGACGACCACTCATGTAGCACAACATCCGCTTACTGCTGCCACTCTCAACATCAATGTGGGGACTTGGTAAGCACATCCGCTAACAACATTTGATACTGCGAACCCGAAATACTGCATACTGTATGCATGCGCATATACCTCAGCCATGATTACAACGGCCCCTATGTACCTATCTAGCCCTATGTTAGTTGCTGTGACACACTGTACTAGCCCTGCCTCATACTAGCAGCTGTGCCTCACACTAGTCCCACTGCACTAGCCTTCCATCCGGCTAGTCGCTGTGCCTCACTACTGTTGCTGCTACTATACTAGCCCTGCCTCATGCTAGCTGCTATGCCCGACTATTGTTGTTGTTACTATATTATCCCTGCCTCATACTAGTCCTACTGTACTAGCCCTGCCTCATACTAGCTGCTGTGCCCTGCCTCATACTAGCTGCTATGCCCTACTACTGCTGTTGCTATTATATTAGCCTTGCCTCATACCAGTTGCTGTGTCTTGCCTGTTGCTAGTCGCAGTGCCTCATTACTGTTGCTGTTACTACACTAGCCCTGCCTCATGTTAGTTGCTATGCCCTACTACTGTTGCTGCTATGGTATTAGCCCTGCCTCATACTAGTCCTACTGCACTAGCCCTACCTATGTTAGTCGCTGTGCCCCACGACAATAGCCTGCTCCCGGTGTGTTGATATGCCTTTAATGCAATAGCCTGGCCCCATGGTATTGGCTATAACCTACTTGGTTAACGCTTCACATTGCCCTCTCCATCATTTTAGCATCACAGGTCAGCAGCCTGCTCACTAAAACACACACATTATTATGTTCATTTGTACAACGTCCCTTAACAACACTCATACCTGCCCCACAATGATAGACACTACTGCACACAAAACTAGCCTGCAACAAGAACATTCTATCATACAGGCTCCATGCAGCACCGCTGATAGAAATCTAATTTGCATGAACTACCAGCAAAAAAAGTAGAGCAACTAAATTATCTAAAAAAATGCCTAACTTACAAAGTAGCTCCAGAGCCTAATACAAACTTCACCAAACCTCACCTTCCTAGGCAGACGACTATAGACATTCCTAGTGCCATCTCTCCACATACATCAGAAAGCCACCCACCGAATCTTAAAGGAGCTCTTATAAATGCACGGTCTTTAGTCGCACATGCAACTGAAATATCTGACACTATTCTAACAAATAACCTTGATTTCCTGGCCATCTCAGAATCTTGGTTACATGATGCGGCAGGCCCCACCCTTTTTCTGGCAATCCCTGATAATTACACCATCCTGCAAGTAGATAGACACATTTGTGGAGGTGGAGGAATAGCTATTATTGCCAAAACTAACCTAGATATGAGAATAGTTACAACACCTACTATGAAATCTTGCGAGTGCCTCACGGTCAAAGTACCTATTTCCAACTCCCAAACTCTGAATATCTTTCTCATCTATAGACCACCAGGTCCTATAGGAACCTTCCCAGAAGACATATCTACGGCCCTATCTAATAACCTGAAAAACACTTCCCAAACCCTAGTGCTAGGTGATTTTAACTTAGGTTGTAACGATGTCAAGGGTACCCATTCTACCATCATCGCCACCACTTTGAAAGAATTAGGTTTCACTCAGAAAGTGAACCTACCCACGCATGACAAAGGTCGAACCATCGACTGGATTGTAGAGCACAATTGCAATGTTACTATCACGTCCATTACTCCCCAGATCTGGACTGACCATTATCTCCTA
Organism: Ambystoma mexicanum; assembly: GCF_040938575.1. Taxonomy (NCBI): domain Eukaryota; kingdom Metazoa; phylum Chordata; class Amphibia; order Caudata; family Ambystomatidae; genus Ambystoma; species Ambystoma mexicanum. The sequence goes on from NC_090925.1 coordinate 1,199,383,252, forward strand.
GCATTCACATTGGCATCTAAACTAGCCACAGCTCAGACCTCCCCGCCTGCCCCACCCACCCTCACGAGGAACAAAAGAAAATGACAGTTGACAAATTGCTGCCCCACATATTACCAAATCTTAACTCCCTACCCGACACCTTGAACCCTAACTCTCTAGTTGAACATTACAACAAAGTCATGAACACGGCCCTTGATAATATTGCACCTCTCAAACTAAGGAAGAGTAAACCGAAAAAACATCTCAACACCTGGTTTATCCCTCACTTAAAAAACCTCAGACTACTCGAAAGAAAACTTGAAACTGCATGGAGGCTCTCACCCTCAGCAGAACATAGACTAAACCTTACGAATATCTCAACCCAATATAAGAAAGACATTCTCCTAGCCAAACAGGAGACGTATAACAACAGAATATCACAATCCAAATCTAGCATTAAAGAACTGTTCACTATTCTAAAAGAACTGGAAACACCTATCGTACCGCAAGAAAATTGTACCAAAAATAAAACGTGGTGCTCCAGCATCCAGCACGCATTAACTAACAAAGTTTCTAACCTACAAACCAAAATCGCCCATAGGAAAGCCTCGCTTGCACCTCAAACCACTTCCAGTATAGTACCATTGCCGCAGGGCATACAAGAAGTACGTTTCAGTTTCTCAAAAGTCTCTGGGCCTCATTAGGACCCTGGCGCTAAATGTTTAACGGCGCCATAAAAGGCTGCGGTGCTGTTAAACACTTAGCACCTTACTACGAGGTCCCTTTGCGGGACCCGACCTGAACGGCTAGTCTAGACCAGCCGTTAAAGTAGGGACCCGCAAAGGGACCTTGGTGCTAAGTACGGTACAGCAGTTTGCGCTACCGTACTTAGCGCCTTCCCCATTCCCATAGAGCCCTATGGGTCGAAAATGGGAATGGGGAAGGGCCATGGTTCAATGGGGAATTACCGCCCCACCAACCTAATAGCGCCATGGTTTAGCACCGGTGTTGTAATGAGGGCCTCTGTCATCGAGGTGGAGAAGGTCATATTGGGACTAAAACCATCCAACTGCAAGGGTGACCAATGCCCTGCACAACCTATTAAGGACGCTGCGAGAGATCTTGCGCCTTTAATAACCAAACTTATGAATTCCTCATTCACAACTGGTATTGTCCCGAATAATCTGAAAGAATCTTGGGTACTCCCACTACTCAAAAAGCAAACCCTTGACCCTACCATACCCACAAACTACAGACCTATCACGACTGTGCCATTTCTCTTAAAAATTCTAGATAAAGTGGCCTACATTCAAATACAGAACTTCTTGGAATCTAACCTCCTATTAGGTTCTCACCAATCCGGTTTGTGCCCCCAACATGGAACGGAGACAGCCCTGATTGATCTTAAGGCCCAAATAGATGAACTCAGAGATAAGGGCCAATTAGCCCTCCTGCTCCTACTAGACCTCTCTGCTGCATTTGACTTGGTTGACCATAAAGTCCTATGCAGCCACCTAGACTCTGCAGCACACTTCTCTAAGGAGGCTATAATATGGATTGAATCATTCTTGAGCAACATGACTATGAGAGTCTTCTCACCTGCGGCATCAGCAGACCCCATCCCTATAACCTGTGGTGTACCCCAGGGTTCCTGTGTGTCACCAACACTCTACAATGTATTTACCAAGTCCTTCTTCGATGAAATGGACCATTTGGGTATCGCCTACACGAATTATGCAGACGATACCCAAATCCTCCTACCTCTTACCGGGGATGACGTCGCAGATCTGGCTTTGGTGAATAGAAATTATGGCATTGTTCAGGCATGGATGGCTACCCATGGACTATGCCTGAACGATGACAAAACCAAGCTCATCATTTTAGGCACCACGGCTCACCTATCTAAATTAAGCCCAGATTATGCCAAATTCACCATTGATGGTAATGACATAAAAGTAGCTAAGGATGTGAAGACCTTAGGTTTCTACATAGACGCCCCCTTGAACTTCACTAAACAAGTCAACTCCCTAGCCTCTGCTATGGCATATATGTGCAAATTAATTAGAGCAAGCAAACAATTCCTCTCCACTGATAGCTGCCTAATTCTCGCAAAAGAGCCCTCATACTCACCAAATTTGATTATTGTAATGCGCTCTTCATTGGTGCGAACAGATTATCCAAAAAATACAGGTACTTCAGAATAATGCCCTGAGAGCAGCACTCAAGATTTATAGAAATGAACACATCTCTTCCACCAGGAGAAACTACAAATGGTTATCTACCTTTGACAAAATCCGACTTAAAATTGCATCCCTTACCTACAAATGCCTTAATAACAGAGCACCTCCATACCTCACTGACAGGATTAGTAGAAAAACTACTCTTAGGGCCTCATTACACGGATGGCAGTAAGGGTTTACCGGTACCAATATTTTACCGGTACCGCTAAATCCTTACCGCCTTACTACGAGGTCCCTTTGCGGGTTGGGGAATTTAACGCCTGCTTTTTGCAGGCGTTAAAAATCCAACCCGCAGAGGGACCAGGGAGCTAATTACGGTACCGCAATTTGCAGTACCGTAATTAGCGCCTTCCCCATTCCCATAGAGCCTTATGGGGCAAAAATGGGAATGGGGAAGGGCAATGGTGGAAGGGGGAATTACCGCCCCGCCAACCTTGGAATAGGGCGGTAATTCCCCTTTGCACCAAGGCGGTGCCAGTATTTTACCGGCATAAACCATGGCGCTAATAGCACCATGGTTCACCGCCATCTGTGTAATGAGGCCCTTAGACCGACTAGATCAGCCAACTCCAATTGCCTCCTAGTACCGCGCTTCAAACTCTCCACCATCAGTGGACATAGCTTCCCAGTCAAGGCAGCCCAACTGTGGAATTCCCTGCCTCCTGGCCTTAGAGAATACCAATCATTCTCCAAATTTAGACAGAACATGACCGACTGGCTGAAAGAAAATGACAAGTAATTATCCTGATAACCACTCACTTAACTGTATGTATTCGTCTTCATTGCATATTCCACTGAATATTGATTTGCTTAATATGTGTTAGTCCACATTGGACACTTTCACTGTGCTGTACCGTGATCACCTAGTATTTAGCTGATTGTGTTATTCACACTGTATCTGTATCTTTTCCTATGTATCTTTGTACCTATGTAACTAAGCTGAACGTATCCTTTATATCCTGCGCCCTGTTGCCTCTGGGTCTGGGGCGCTTTATAAATAAATAAACAAACAAACAAACAAAAAACTTGCTTAATGTCACACAGTTCTCTTGAGACAGCAGGCTGATAAGAATGATTTTTTAGATATACGTCAGTAAAGGCATTGTAGTTTAGCACTTCATGCACTTCAGGCACTCTTGCCAGTATAATTTCCGGTAATTCCGGCACCAGCTATTTTACCGGACTTGTGTTTTGCCGGCGGGGGCACTGATTTACTTCCAGCCAAGAGCTGGTGGTAAATCTGGCCCCTACCTGCAAATAAATGACGGAATTCTATGGGACTCCATGGAAAGGGGATTTCCTGCCCTTTCCGCTGCCTGTAATATCCCGGTAATTCCGGGATATCAGGCAGCGGAAACGGTAGGGCCAGTTTGCCGGTATCCTGCTGGAATTACTGGCAGGATACCAGCAAACTTGCATTAAGGCCCATAGACTTTTAGAGATACCGTTTGATGATTATATACGTAAGAGAGTGAAAACCCTCTTTTAGCTCTGGTTTTATTACTTATTTGCTTGCTTAATATTTATTTATCACATTATGTGTTTTGTGTTTTGCTCTGTATTCCTAATGATTTTATATTGAATAATGGTATGATGGTGATGATGAAAGGACCAGGGACAGAATTCCTGCTTCTCAGGTAAGCCATGCACCATGAACATCGCTCAACACTTCTGCTTACTAATCCTCCCCCGCATGCACCTACACAAACATCCGACACATGCACAGAACCCACTGTCTGAAGCCGCTGAAAACCTCATTCGCATTCAAAGCATACCTTGCACTCCTCCACACCTATAACTACGCCACATGATGCTCATCAATGCCCACTGTACAGTAGTCCATCATGCGGGCATTGCTGACTTCATCAATACCCACACACTGTTCATCACATACACATAGTTCACCCTTCCTTCACACACATCCTCAATGGCCTGGTCCCTATTGGCTGCACAATTCATCACATTGACCATTATTGAAAGATTAGAGCAGGCATACCAGCAGGGGTGTTGCTAGGTCTGGAAAAGACCCGGGGCTACGCTGATGTAGGAACTCTTGGGACTGGGGCTAGCTAACCGTTTGGCTGTAGCTCCTGAGATTCTATCTGGGGCTGCAACCAAAAGATCAGGGGCTATAGCCCCATTAGCCCTCCCCTAGCAACGCCCCTGCATACCAGTAGTGTACAAGACTACATGAGCCTGCACCTTCTAAGAACTTTCCAACTAAATTCAACGGAAATACGGTTGTATGACAGCATCACAGATGCTTTTCTTCATTAAGCGAACAGAGCAATTCTTCCAAAGCAATTAGCGGCTAGTCCTCCCCAGTCTGCGTGCCAATAGATCTCCTCCTGTGATGAACAGCAAGTTGACATCTTCACATTTTTGGCCCCCTTTCCTCCACCATGCTTTCCAATGTGGTCATCCTCCTGCCTTTCACCCCACATGCCTTACACAGCACTGTGCTCTCAGACCATTCTCCGCCCCCCTCTTCATCGCACCCTATTGCACTGTTGCTCATCCTCCTCTCTGTTCTGCGCCATCCACTGCCCACTGTGAAACTGCAATGTTCCAATCTTCATTGGCTCGTTGTCTTGTCCTGTCTTCAGGGGGAATCCCGCAAACTCCACATCGATCATTCGCTGACCTCTCCTCTGGCCGCTTTTCCCAAACATGGTGATCTTCCTTATGTCTGTCCTTGTGTACCACAGGTTGTGCCCGCTCATTTCCTTTGGCAAACTTCTTGTTACGCAAAGGATGGTTTGTCATGTTTTGACAATCATAGGATTCGTTGTCGATAAGTCGAGAAGGCGACTGTGCGCAGTGATGCCTCTTTCCAATAACACTCACTCAGACAGCATCCTTATTTACCGTCCACTCAGAAACAGCCCGGCTTTCCTCAGACAAATCCCCGAACTCATCAACTGTAAATGCAGCCGCATAGGGTGTGCCCAATTCAAAGACTTGGACTGTCAATTCTTTTGGTGCCCCAAACATAAAGAAGTTTGCTCGGGTTGTGAAACTTTAGGCACCCAATGCTTCCTATTTCCAGCTGTGGGATATAAAGCAGGAGGCGATTCTAAGGTTCTAAGGGACTCAGTCAGTGAGGCAGGTAGAGGGTAGGAACGTGGAAAAAATGCTGTTTGATTGTCAGAGAACGTGCATATGTGTGTGTGTGTGTGTGTGTGTGTGTGTTTGTCCATGTTCACTTGTGCCTAGGGCAAGGCTGCCATATTATTTTGGAACCTTCAGCATGTAAACATGTTTTACAGGGCCGTGCTGATATATATTCCAGGCACAAGCATCATACAAATATTTTTCACTGGCAGTGCTGGCATATATCGTCGATGTGAATATCATGCAAAATATGTTTTAGCATTAGAATTGTAGAATATTTTATTGGCAAAGCCATCAGAAAACATGTTTTGGAGAGCAGTACAGGCATATATTGTGGGCAAAGCATAATTACAGCATTTTACAGTTACAGTGGTAAAGCTGAACTCTACTGTGGGCACATGAATAATACATGTGTTGTAACATGCTTCCTGTTGGTGATGTGCATTCTCCTCCCGAATAGATTGTAAACTGCATTGCATTTTAAATATTGTTTCTGAAATGTGTGCTGTACAATGCACCATTTGAACCCATTATTTGAAAAATGTTCTCAGTATCAAAGCAACTTTGCTTCCCCTTAAGTTCGGTGGGTCTCATGTTCTGCCTTTTTTCATTCCTGTTAATTGCATCGCCAGTTTCTCAGTTCATGAGCCGGCATTAGATTCAAGCCCCTGTGTCCACAACACACTCTTTCTTGATCAGGGAAAACTTTACTGGTACAAAGGCAAAACGTGATGAGCATAGCCTGGGATCAGCAAGGCTTCCCCCCGGACTGATGACATCATACAAGGTTGCCGATCCCGCAGACATTATTCAGGCAAGGCTTGTTTTAGGAAATGCCTTTTCATATTGATGGTTATGGCAGTCAGCTCATGATGGTGAAAATGACGTGTCTTTCCTTTGGTTTAGAAGTATGGCATCAACAACCACTGATTTAGCGTTGGATACAGGTGGGAGTAACATGTCAATTATATATGTTCTTCCATATTAACTACCAGAGCAGGGACCATTGCAAAGTAACAGATGTTTTGGATTGCCTATTATAAGGCAGTGCGGGACAGCAGATATATGATAGATTAAGCACTCGAGAACAGCAGCATTTGGTGGTGTTATCCATGGCTAAACATAATTTAAGTTCGAGCTGTGATACCTGTTATTGCACTAACTTAAACTATTGTGCTGGGATGGAATGAGGCATTAGCTTTCGAAATCACAAAGACCTTCTTTATCAGACGGTTAGAAAGGAAATTGAGAGGAAGGCAATTGCTCTGAGAGTTCCACATTTAAGGCCGGCATGCAGTGCTGCCATTGTCTTATGTAAAAGGTTTAAGAGTTTTACATCTACACCACAGAAGCATGAAGCCAGAGCAGTTGGAATCAATGCACTATTTGAAAAGATGCTTGCATTGACATTGTTAAAGCAGTTTAGAATGTTGTGCATTTCCACATATGTATGTGAGAAGGGCTTTCTAAAAAGCGGGCATAGTGAATTTGAAAACATTTGTATTTCTATTTGTTGTCAATTGTTGTGGCGCGCACCAGCGGAGTGCCCAGACGAGTGATGTTGGCTGTATTCCTGTGGGGAGACTCTGCTGCTGCAATCAGGTACAGATGAAGACCAGCCCGACCTCATATTAGCACAGACATTGATAAAACGAAGAGGTCTAATACAGACTGTCTTTTTCCTTTCTTAGACCTGGATACTCTTAGGATTACAAATTGGACTTTATTTGGATGTTAAAAAAAAAAATCTATTTTTCCCGCCGGAAATAAGCCCTGCCCCCTGGTCCCCGAAAAACCGCCATAAAATGAATGGGCCACCCGCACCAGCATGCGCGCACAAGAGAAGTGCCCAGGAGAGTGCTGTTGGCTGTTAGCTGAGAGCGGGGAGAGGGTTGCCTCATTTAGCAGCTAACGGTCACTCAGAACTGTGCACCTACGCAGAAAGGAAACCACTGAGACGTTCCGCTGCCTTTAAAACCGCTGTAGTTTTGCCAAAGTTCAGCGCTGACAGTGTAAGTAATTCAGCGTATCAAGTGAATGTTTCTCTTGTTTTAGGCGGGCGGCTGGCCGAGACTGAGGCCATCCCTCTTTTTCATCTTGGTAAAAGACTGCGTAGTGATCGGTGTGCTTAGCACGGTTTCCTCTGTGATTTTACACGTGCCGTTAGAACGGCTAGCACAAGTTGGTATTCAGAGGTGTGCGGTTGGCGGTTTTTGCAGTGCGCTGACCAGTCTACGATCATAAAGAGTGTTCGTAAGATTTGTATTACTATTTAGTTAGGTTTCTGGTGATATGGGAGATTTTGAGTTGTGTACTCCAATTGAAAATGAAGAAAAAATATACAGCCAGTCGTAAAGATATACTAGCAGCTCCTCTGGTCTTCAGCCATAGAAGGGGTATCTTATCCAGGGCAACGGCTATACCATTGCCACCGTCTCCACAAAAAGAGCGTGTGGAGCGGGGCTGTAAAATTGCAAGCAGCTGTCATGATCCCTGCTTCCAAGGGGTCAGGACTTGCCCCACGACCTTGGAAGCAGGCCCATAACTCTGATCCCAGGAACCAGCCAGTCCCGATTGGGACCTTTTGGACCTTGTCCTGGCGTCAGTGGCGCCAGGCTCATGATGGTGACCGGTCCCGGCACTGGAAGCGCCGGGCTCATATCTCATATTAGGTAAGAGTGCTTGGTGGACCTACCTGTAGCAGACCATGCTGCTTAATTACCAGCTAACTGGTCTCCTGATCCTTCTCTGCCTGGGACTACTTTTCTGTCTGGGTGGAGCAGGAGCCACTCCCTGGAAGAAGAACACAGGAACTCTTCTAGAAATCTGGAACTCTTTTCTTACCTGGGTGGGGCCGTGGAAGAAGACGCCTAAGCACTACAGAAGGCTATTTAAACCACACCCGATTGGTTTCACGTGCTTCGCGTTATTCTGCATCTGCAGCAGGACGCTCACCGTGTCAGCTCCAGGAAACCTCCAGCTCCAGATCCTGTGAATACTAAATAACCTGCTGGAATCCAACCTTCAGTCTTCTTCAGTATTCTGCAGCTCCTGCAAGACAAGGGCACAGGTTAGGCTAAAGCAAGGGCAGCGAATCTACTTACCTAATCCAGCGGCAGCATCCGAAGCGCCTTTTTCTGCCTTTCTCTTTCGGCATCCGACATCTGCAAAGAGAAAGAACTTCGGTCAGGAATATTTGACTACAGAGCCTGCTTACCTGTGTTACGCCCATACCAACTCAGCTCGCGCTGCATTTCGGCACCTGCAAAGACAAAAGAGACATTACAGTGCATTCTACAGCGCTAGAATAGTCTTTCTACTTACGTGCCATTAGAAGGATAATCTTCATCGCCACAGCATCTAAAAAGGGAAAAGACATAGACTTTAAAGACTTAAGACTTTTGAACGAGAAGAGAACAATCTAAAAGGAACTTTAGTACTTACAAGGCACGCTCGTGCATTAACGGCGTCTTCGCTCTCAGCAAATCCTCTGCTATCAAGAGGCAGAGCTCGCATCCAGTGAAGCAACTGGACCCAGCGCCCCTGCACAAGACGCAGGATGGAGAGCCCGGCAATTACCTATATAAGGTAAGCGCAATAACAATCCAGTTCCACGGGGAAAGAAAGGGCGAGAGGGGCAAGGAACTTTCCCAACCTTCCAAACACTAATACCTTGGTTTACCCTTGCAGACATCTCACTCTTCAGCTTAAACTGTCGGTAGGAAGGGGGCCCAGTCCGGGAGCAAAACGAACCCTGCGCCTAACACTGAAGACGGTATCCTCGCCAGATCAAGACCTGCGCCTCCGGGGGAACCAGGTGAGCGTTACAGAACGCGAAGCCTTACCACATAATTCCCGCCCAGGCGCAATGGAAACCTCAGACACAGACCAGTTGGCCCAATTACTCGGGGAGTTGAGGGCGGAAGTACACGCTGCACGTCAGGAAACAAATGCCCTAAGGAGGGAGTTAGTGGTCTCCAAAGAGCGAACAGACGATTTGGCTAGACAATTGCTGCAAGCCCAAGCTGGACAAACTCCTCTACCAACCCCAAGTGGGGGCCACGCTCCTCCAGCTTCCTCGAATCCGGTGCAAATCAATCTACCAGGACATATACCTTTGGCTCCGCCCGAACGCTTTTCAGGTGATCCGAAAAGGTTTGCTGTGTTCTTCAATCAATGTCGCTTGCACTTTTTATGCAGACCCGCCGCTTTTCCAACGGACCAGGCTAAAGTGGCCTTCGTGCTCTCTTATCTCAGTGGCAGTGCCGCAGATTGGTCTGTTCCTTTTGTGTCTCAAGATGACCCCATTCTCCATAACTTCCAGGACTTCCAAGCCAGTATGGAGAAACAGTTCGCCAGGCACTATCAGGGACAGGCCTTGGACAATGAACTTCTTTCACTACGACAGGGCAATCAAGATCTTCTGACTTATATTGCATCATTTAACAGACTAGTGGTGGAAACCGGATGGCCGGAGGATAAGAGGATCACACTGTTTTACAGAGGTCTTCGTGGGGAATTAAAAGACGTTCTGGCTCAAGTGGTATATCCTCCACAAGACTGTTCCGAATATATCGATCTGGTAGTGCAATTGGATCATCGTCTACAGAATCGGAAATCCGATCGATCCAGATTTGAAACCCGACCTTTTTCAAGGCCACAAAGTTCTACGAAAGGAACTGATTCTGTGGAACCCATGCAAATAGGGGGTGTAAAAGGACCTTTAACCCAAAAGGAGAGAGAAAGGAGGAGACAACTGCAATTATGCCTCTATTGCGGAAACTCAGGGCACTTTCTTCGAGATTGTCCAGTGAAGCCCAAGAAGAAGATAGTAGGGGCGTCTGATAAAGGTACCGAGAATTCTGAGCCGGGAAACGACATCGCCCGGCAAGTGTAGAGGTCCGCTTGCCGAGCGTTAAAACCAGTTCTTTGACCTCGCATTTCATCATGCCCATGGTCCTCGTGAGTCCTGAACAACCTAATCGTATGCATGCCATTAAAGCATACATTGATAGTGGCGCAATCGGGAATTACTTGGACTGTGAACTGGCCGCCAGGATGAATCTATCTCTTTGTCCAAAGACGGTGAAAGACGTCATTACCACCGTGGATGGGACGGAAATAGCTTCCGGACCCGTAACTCACACCACCATGGAAGTAACGTTAGTAAGCCAAGATGGGCATCAAGAGAAGATCGTGTTTGATGTGATCAAGGCCCCGCAGTTTCAAGTCATCTTGGGAGTTCCTTGGTTGGAGAAACACAATCCTCAAATTGATTGGCGAGCAAAGACAATCCGGTTTCCAGAATGCGCTTCTACCTGCTACCCTCAGCCCTCCACCAAACTAGCTGCAACTGTTTCTGAGAGTCCACAACTGCCTCCTGAATACCAGGAATTCCAAGATGTCTTTCGGAAAGACCAAGCTAATTCTTTGCCTCCCCACAGATCATACGAATATCAGATAGACCTGATTCCCGTATCCACTCCTCCGTGCAGTCGGATTTATGCCCTTACTGAACCTGAAAATCGCCACCTAAGGCAATATTTGGACCTGTACCTGGCTAATGGATTCATCCGTCCTTCGAAGTCCCCGGCCTCCTCAGCTCTGTTCTTCGTACCAAAAAAGGAGGGAGACTTAAGAACGTGTATAGACTACCGTGCCCTGAACCAGATTACAATTAAGAACAGGTATCCATTGCCATTGATCCCAGAACTACTTGACCAAGTCAAAAACGCCTGCATATATACTAAGTTGGACCTCAGAGGAGCCTACCATTTGGTGCGAATAAAGGAGGGCGATGAATGGAAGACGGCCTTTCGTACCAAGTATGGTCTGTTCGAGTATCAAGTGATGCCTTTCGGGTTGTGTAACGCACCGGCCGCATTCCAGTTCTTTATGAATGACGTGCTCCGTGAACTCATTGATGTGTGTGTAGTTGTATATATTGACGACATTCTGGTTTATTCGTCCTCTGAAGCAGAACACCAAAAACACGTCACCGCAGTACTGGAGAGGCTCCGCAAACACAAACTTTTTGCAAAACTAGAGAAATGCGTCTTTCATGTCACTGAGGTCGAATTCTTGGGATTTATTTTGTCACCTAACAGAGTTTACATAGACTCGAGGAAAGTAGACGCAATCATCAAGTGGCCCTCACCAACATCTGTAAAAGGGGTTCAAAGTATGTTGGGCTTCGCCAACTTCTATCGCAGATTTATTCCAGACTTCTCTCGGGTAGTCCAACCCATTACAGCTCTCCTCAGAAAAAACAAACGTTTTGAATGGTCTACCGAGGCAGAACAAGCCTTCCAGGAGCTAAAGACTAAATTTACCTCCGCCCCGATTTTAAAACATCCCCGCTCGGAACTACCTTACATCGTCGAGACCGATGCCTCCAGCCTTGCTATGGGAGCAGTGCTTTCACAAAGAGATCCAGAAACCAACCAGTTGCACCCCGTGGCGTTTTGGTCTCGCAAATTATCAGCCCCAGAAATCAATTACACCATTACCGATAAGGAACTGTTGGCTATTAAGTCCGCCTTTAAGGCCTGGCGGCATTATCTCCTAGGAGCCCGGCACACAGTCACTGTCATTACTGACCATCGTAATCTACAGTATCTTAAATCAGCCAAAGCTCAATCCTCCAGACAACTTCGCTGGGCATTATTTTTTGCCGAATTTGATTTTATAATCACCTACCGACCAGGCAAGAAGAATGGTAAAGCGGATGCCCTCTCTCGAATTGGAGTAGATGACCACATGGTTAACCCTGAGCTCGTACCTATTATTCCTGAACAAAGAATCCTGGGTCTGATCGGCATGCAGTCCATTGAAGAAATTGAAGCCCAGGTGAAACAACTTGTAACTCCAACAGACATACAAAAATGGCAGCTTCAGGGGGAAGACTTCACAGTAAAGAACGACTTATTATACTTCAAGGAACGATTTTATCTACCCTGTACCAGCTTACAAAATCAAGTCATCTCTTGTTATCACGACTCCTTAATGGAAGGACACCCAGGTATGGCCAAGACCTCGGAAAAGGTCAAGCGTCACTTTTGGTGGCCATCTTGGAGAAAAGACATCAGAAACTTTGTCATGTCCTGTGGAGTGTGCGCCCAGAACAAGAGTCCTAAGGAAAAACCAGCAGGCCTCTTACAACCAATTGGAATCCCACCTCATCCCTGGCATACCCTTTCCATGGACTTTATCACTGACTTACCTCCCTGTTCCGGATACAATACAATCCTGGTAATCGTAGACTTATTTTCAAAAATGGCACATTTCATCCCACTAAAGGGGCTACCGTCAGCAGCAATCCTGGCTCGAGAATTTCTTGAAAACATCGTTCGGTTGCATGGCTTTCCTTCCGTTTTAATCTCAGACAGAGGAAGTCAATTCATCTCCCACTTCTGGCGGAGTTGCTGTCGGTTGGCTCAAATTGATGTGAGGCTTTCTACCAGCCACCACCCACAAACCGATGGTCAGACCGAAAGGACCAATCAGACTTTGGAACAGTACCTACGCTGCATGCTGCAACAGACAGGAGGAACTTGGAAGGACATCCTTTGGATAGCCGAGTACGCTTATAATAACTCAGTCCACTCTGGAACCGGAAAGACCCCGTTTTTTCTTTTGTATGGTAATCATCCTCGAACCTCTAACCTGGATCCACCTCAGGATCTTGGAACACCGGCAGTTGAATAACCATCACCCAAGCCTTCAAGGAAGCTACTACCCACCTTCAAAGGGCCAAGGAACAATACAAGAAAGGAGCAGATCGACATCGAAAGGAAGCCCCTCAATACCAAATAGGAGATCAAGTCTGGTTATCCACCAAATATTTACCCCTAAAGGGACCACGCACCTTTAACCCAAGATACCTAGGACCCTACTCTGTCACTGCCATAATAAATCCAGTAGCGGTCAAGTTGGATTTACCCCCTCGCATGAAAATGCACCCAGTCTTCCATGTTTCACTACTAAAACCTGTTCAACCAGAAACCCGACTGACTAAATCTCCTGAACCTATCCTAGTCGACGGAGAACTTGAGTTTGAAATCAAAAATATCCTGGATTCCAAGATCTCCAAATCAAAACTACACTACCTGATTGACTGGAAAGGCTACGGCCCCCAAGAAAGATCTTGGGAACCTGCAGAACATGTACATGCACCCCGACTAATCAAGAAATTTCATCGGATATTTCCTAACAAACCAAGACCTCCGGAGAAGTCAACCTTGGGAGGGGCCTTGAGGGGGGGTGCTGTCATGATCCCTGCTTCCAAGGGGTCAGGACTTGCCCCACGACCTTGGAAGCAGGCCCATAACTCTGATCCCAGGAACCAGCCAGTCCCGATTGGGACCTTTTGGACCTTGTCCTGGCGTCAGTGGCGCCAGGCTCATGATGGTGACCGGTCCCGGCACTGGAAGCGCCGGGCTCATATCTCATATTAGGTAAGAGTGCTTGGTGGACCTACCTGTAGCAGACCATGCTGCTTACTTACCAGCTAACTGGTCTCCTGATCTTTCTCTGCCTGGGACTACTTTTCTGTCTGGGTGGAGCAGGAGCCACTCCCTGGAAGAAGAACACAGGAACTCTTCTAGAAATCTGGAACTCTTTTCTTACCTGGGTGGGGCCGTGGAAGAAGACGCCTAAGCACTACAGAAGGCTATTTAAACCACACCCGATTGGTTTCACGTGCTTTGCGTTATTCTGCATCTGCAGCAGGACGCTCACCGTGTCAGCTCCAGGAAACCTCCAGCTCCAGATCCTGTGAATACTAAATAACCTGCTGGAATCCAACCTTCAGTCTTCTTCAGTATTCTGCAGCTCCTGCAAGACAAGGGCACAGGTTAGGCTAAAGCAAGGGCAGCGAATCTACTTACCTAATCCAGCGGCAGCATCCGAAGCGCCTTTTTCTGCCTTTCTCTTTCGGCATCCGACATCTGCAAAGAGAAAGAACTTCGGTCAGGAATATTTGACTACAGAGCCTGCTTACCTGTGTTACGCCCATACCAACTCAGCTCGCGCTGCATTTCGGCACCTGCAAAGACAAAAGAGACATTACGGTGCATTCTACAGCGCTAGAATAGTCTTTCTACTTACGTGCCATTAGAAGGATAATCTTCATCGCCACAGCATCTAAAAAGGGAAAAGACATAGACTTTAAAGACTTAAGACTTTTGAACGAGAAGAGAACAATCTAAAAGGAACTTTAGTACTTACAAGGCACGCTCGTGCATTAACGGCGTCTTCGCTCTCAGCAAATCCTCTGCTATCAAGAGGCAGAGCTCGCATCCAGTGAAGCAACTGGACCCAGCGCCCCTGCACAAGACGCAGGATGGAGAGCCCGGCAATTACCTATATAAGGTAAGCGCAATAACAATCCAGTTCCACGGGGAAAGAAAGGGCGAGAGGGGCAAGGAACTTTCCCAACCTTCCAAACACTAATACCTTGGTTTACCCTTGCAGACATCTCACTCTTCAGCTTAAACTGTCGGTAGGAAGGGGGCCCAGTCCGGGAGCAAAACGAACCCTGCGCCTAACACTGAAGACGGTATCCTCGCCAGATCAAGACCTGCGCCTTCGGGGGAACCAGGTGAGCGTTACAGCAGCCCCATAGACACAAATGGGCTATATGAGACCCATGATGCTCAGGGTCACTCTCAGTCCTTCTATGTTGAAGACATGGAGCTAAACACTGGGCGATGTAACAATCAGCTCAGTGTTGCCAGTTACTACTGTTGTATATAAGGGGGTGCAATTCAACCGTTCTTTCATCGATACCACTCCTATCTTCCTAAGTGGTGAAATCACTAAATTGGCCCTGCCGCAACATCTGAGGGAGGAGGGGACAGTCTAAGAAGGAATTGGGGATACTATTGCAACAACGATACCTCCCAATGCAAAGTTAAACAACATCATTCCGTTAATGGAGGCAATTCTAAATTGGAAAGATTCTTTGTTGCAGGAATTACAATTACATATAGGTTACCTGAAAGATCTAAGCCTCTCTCTGAGTACTGTAAGCGATATTCAATCAACACTACAGCCAAGTCAAAGCCTAGTCTGGGATGCTGAGGAAAACCCTTATTAATGTATTTTTATGTCTAGTTCAGTACTCTGGATGACCACCCTTGTATAACACCCCCCTCTTAGAATCCCCCTGACCCCACTGAGCCAAGAAGTAGGTTTGTTTTGCAAATTAAAAGGTATATTTGAAAAATTAAACAATATATATATATCACACTTTATAATAAATTAATATCTGATAGTACACTTAGACATATGATGTTGATCAACAATGGGTAATCTGGCACTAGCACACTTCTTTACAATCAATGAGGAGTTAGTATAGGATGGATAAAGTAGCAAAAATGCTTTTATGATTTCAAGGGAAAAGCAATGCGGAATAAAATGCAGTACAGAAATACTTGATATGATTTTAGCAAAAGATAAGATAATCACTTTTTCTCTGGCAATTCACCCCCCTCCCCTATGCAATGTAAGAAATGGAAGGAGATGGAAAGAGGAGCACACAGTTCTCAGGAATGCAATCAAATACAATACGAAATTCAGTTCCGCCCCCAGCAAGCTTAGAGGAAACAGGTAGGAGTTTGAAACACAGGCCCAAATGCTTTTAAATGTGATGGCAATGGATGGGAAAATGTGCCAACTGATTTTAATTCCCTCTAGAGATTCAGGGTGAGTGGGAGATGCGTGTTGGTATTAGTTCAGGCTCACTTTAGCAATGCTCTATGAGTTATTACCAAGTTGCAAACGGATTTTAACAAAGGAAAGAATGGAGCTGCTATTTTGACAAGTGGAGAAATTGAGCCAAAATCGCAAATCGCGGTAAATTTCGCGAGTGTGTGAATCGTGATTGCGGAAAAAGTATAAGGAGTAGGAAGCCGGTTCTAGGTTAGTTGGAAAGGATAGATTCTAAGCTTCCAGAGGAAAGTTAAATTCCGTTCCTAGCCCAAACGGTCCCAGAGATACGGACGATTAAATAAAGGTAGTTTTTCGGATTTAAAGTAAAACTCAAAATGACAGTTGACAGCTTGCAGCTTCAGAATTGACAGGTGACAGTTGTGCAGCTTTACAAATGACAGATGACACGATTTCTAGGAGGCTGTTCTACTTAGGTTAAAATAGTTTGGATTAGATTATTTTAACTAAGAGATTGGTTCTGCACAGTTCTGCTAGGTACTCACAATATAAATTTGAAATAGGCCTCGCCACGGATCTGGTCAGGTTTTGGACTGGACTCCGGTTCTGGTCTCGGCACTTCACAGTGATCTGGGTCAGCTCTGCTCTGCTGGTCTAGCCTCTCTGGATTCAGCGGCCTCTAGTTCTTGATACTGCTCTGCTTTCCGGTCCGGATCAAGTGGATTCTGGATGTAACACTGCTTTCTGGGTACTGGCAAGAGTTCTTGGCAAAAGAATTCAGACATCTCGCCCGGCTGTGGAATAGTTTTCAAATGATTTTGAGGCCTGCTGACAAATACTTTTGCTTGCAGTGGGCCTTCTTGGTTCAAAGTTCTGTAGTCTCTGTTTAGCTTGGAAGTCTAAGTGTTGGATCTCTGGATGTGAAGTCGTCGGTCAGCATGCTCCGCAGCAAATGGAATTGAATGTCTCTACCTGTCCCAGCAGTCTCTTTTTATGTGTTTTGAAAATGGGTGTGTGCCTGGGCCTAGCTAAGCCTTCCCCTCTCTACTTGTCATTGGCCCAATTCTCCCCTCTCCCATGATTGGGGGAAGGAAATGGATTGTCATCATGATGAGGTCTGTTTATGGGTCAGAGGATCCTCCCCTGGTCAGTTTGCCCACAAATCTATATTTGATTCAAATACATCTTTTCCAGATATACAATTTGTTGAAATTACATGTGCACATTATATATTCCTTATGGTCCATGCTTGTCCGCCTCTGATCTTCCTGGGGGCTTGCATTCAAAAATGACAACATTTTGTGCTTTTTAACTGGTTTTGCAATATCGGACATTTACCCAAAATTAGACACATGTGCGCAAGGAGTATGGACATTAATTGATGAAGTGTCAGATTTTTAACATGCAGACATTTGGAGTGAGACCCTATTTTAGGCTAGCAACCCCCCAGAATACACCACAGGGTCCAACGCCTCTCAAAATGTTCACAGAAAAATCACAAAAATAATGATATTACTTATATAATTCTGACAAGTCCGCACTATGAGTTATCTATCTTTTTAAAATTATGCCCTGGTCAAAAAGGGGTGTGGCTTCCCACATCACAGGGTGGAATAACTGGTTTATCCACTTCCCCCAAGCTCAGCTGCTAGCAGAGGCACTGACCCTTCCAGTTTCCCCTAAGAGGAAGCCACTTTACGACGCCCCCAATATAACATTTGCCTGAGTCAAGGGAGTTGCATTGTTCTGTTCCTTCCAGTTCCCAGGTGCTCCACCCCTAATCTAATCAGAGAGGTGACAACTCCTTTTGGCAAGGGGCAGCAGGATGCAGCTAGGCCTGGGAAGAGTGGCTGAACAGGTTTCTCCTGTCGGGGGTAGTTGTCAGGCAGAATTCAGTTTCATTAAGCCAGGTTTCAGCTAAATGTCACTTTTTGTTCCCAGTTTAAATCACTTACAATTTTTACATATACATTAAATAATTACTTCCTTCAAGTCATTTCAGAATATAGTTTTACATTGTATCCACCTCTTAGCAAGTCTTTCCTTGGTCTGGTTTTGTTTCATTTGTGCAGTTTTACACAAAAGTCTGGTGGTTTTAAAACGCCGGCTTTCTGATAGTGGTGAGTACTGGTAAGGCAACCATTTTTGGGATTAAGAAAATGAATTCCCCACAGTTCTGGGTTGCTTTTTTGGCAATCAGCATTGCCATTCCCAATGGTTTCAGGCTACTGTGTGTGTAGCCCAATGGTGGTTTTAGGCAGTGCCCTCCTGTGCTCACAACATAGACAAAAATGGGGGGCAGCCTATTCTTCATGTTTTCCCTGTGCACTCTCTGGGGAGTTCTGGCCATCATGATGTTTTCCATGCCGGTACTGCACAGTTTTATTGTAGGGCTTGGATGCATGGTTAAAAACATCCCACAGTACTATATGTTTAAATCAAAAAGAGACTCTCAAGGAGGGTAACGTCATCAAAGCAGTTCCTACTTGTGCTGGGTGGACAGACGCTGTCTGGAAAGGATGTGAGATGGAAAGGATGTAATCTCTGGAATCGAAGAAGTGTTTATCTCTCCTGTAAAAGACCCTCCCTTGGGTACCAGAGATGAAGAAGGACCGGGGTCTTTTGCGATTGTTGCATTGAAAATTACTTTTAAAAAAAGGGGGAAAAATGAAGCGACAAATGTTCTCAGAGTTAAGGGCCTCGGATGTCCTATGGGCAGCCTGGCCATTGCCATTAGAGAGGGGAGCAATTTTACAAAAATTGTGGAATAGTGGATCAAGGAGATACTTCTTGTAACTGCCATACAAATACACAATGTATCAGGTATAACATCCTTACTTTTGATAAATGTCTATTGGAACCCGGGGGGAAATTTGGATACTGCTCTGGAAGCCCTAAGTACATTGATTGAGGACTTGGTAGTAAATTGTCTGGGAGGAGAGATCCTACTGGCAGGAGATCTAACCCTAATTGTCCGAATAGTGTGACCCATAAATGGGAAATTGTTCATGGTGTGCAATGGCTGAATTTTGCAGAAAGCTGGTGCCGGTATTTAATCAAAGAAGATAACCCTACGTGGTCTGTTAGTGGGGCAAACTCTGTCATGGATTGTCTTCCTACCACATCAATTGTTCTCTAGAATAATGGATTTTGAGATAAGGTCCACACAGCACAGTGACCATTAACAGTTTAGTCTGCAACTGTGGTGGGTATTACAGGAGGAAAAACCTCCTGCAGCCTCGAAAGATGTGATTGGAACATACTAAAGTGGACTGCAGATAAGACAGAAAAATTCAGTAATACCATGATGGTAGACTTTATGTCGACATCGTTGGAAGAGAAGTTGATCAATTATTCAATGTCATTATTTTCCATCACATTTGGAGAAACATATGGTAAAGCTAAAACCTCCCAAAAAGAGGCAGATGGGAAGGTCAGATAAATGTACTGATATGTATATCGAAATGTCAAAGAACGTTAATCGGTATTACGTAAAACAATTAGAAAGATCCACAAAGAATCTGGATTGTGTGAGTCATCCAAGGAGCAGGTGCGCAAGCTAAAACAATCTTTCAAGAATTGGCTTAAGTAGCAACACTCTGTATTATACCAAGAACATGGGGAAAGGATGATGGCTTCTTTAAAAGGAAACAACTCAAGAAGCATCTGGGAATTAATCAACCATACCAAGGTGAAGCAATCACAGTTGGTAACCAATCCCATTGCAGAGAAGTACTGGTTCTTCATTTTCAGATCATCTGCCAGAAGCCAGGGTCAGTGGGAGAAGCGACTGATGTCTCTGGATTTGATTGGAATGTAGACATTTCTATTAATAATATCATGAGGATAATTGGGAAATCCAAGTCATCTAAAGACGGTGGAACCCAATAATTTAACAAATATATTATTAAAACAAAATTCGAAACTTTGGGCCAAGATTCCACATATACAGTTCTCCAACATTGTTAACCTTAAATGTATTCCTGTTGCATGGCGAATTTCCCACGTTATACCTATCTTTAAGAAAGGCTCTATATTGTCTCCTCTAAATTACAGATATATTGCCATCATGGATATAGACTCAAAAATGTTTGCAGTCATCCTATTAGAAACACATAGAGGTGTGGTGCTCCGATAATGAAATACTAGATTATCGTCAAATGGGTTTCAGAAGACAAATGGGAAATTGCTCAGTTATCTACAGAGGCTCTTGTGGCATTCAGACTCCCCACCCCAGTATATGTGGCGTCAATGGACTTGTCCATGGCATTTGACACAGTCAATAGACGCACCCTGTGGAGGAAACTGGAGGTTTATGGTATTGATAAGGGTCACTTGAGTATCCTTATTCACCTACATAGAGGTTCACAAATGCAAGTCAGATTGAACTTGGAAGGCCAGATGTCCAGCAGCTTTCCACCATACAATGGTCTACGTCAAGGCTGCATCCTGGCTCCTACATTATTTAATCTGTATGTTGCTGATGTTAGACAATGTGGGATGCATTGATCCACTAGGCTCTGCCCTGCGACATCACTGTGTGCTGGTTGCACCGGAACCAACAAAATAGCCACAAAAAGCCCTATGCGCACTAAACCTTTGAGAATTGCGCAGTGAAACCGGAAAAGTTGGCTGCCAATCTACTTTGCCTGTGTCAGTGGGGAACAGAAGACCACACTGCCAACACCTGTCATTGGGCTGCCCACAGAGTGCACATGGAAACGTCATGAGAGGCAGTGCTTCATTGCCAGGAAACCCCAAAGGTGCTCTGAAATCCTTTTTTTCCTTGGCTGCTGAAATTGCAAAATAATGGTTCCCAAACATCAGAAAAGATCCAACATCCTTGCTAGGTGTTACCCGTCACTTTATTTAAAGAATCCACATAAGCACACAATGTCAGGAGAAGCAGAATTCATCATAGAATATCCACATTAAAAAGTGTGCTTGTCTGTGGAAAATCTGTCAGAATATGGGTGCAGTACCGCTGGCCGCCTGTATGAAAGCTGTCAGTTAAGTGCATTAGAAGTTAAACTTGTGCATTAAAATCAAATTGTGAAAAAGAAGTGACTTGCCACCAAAAGCAATATAGGTTGCCACTATTCAATCGCTATGTTTTAAAAAGACTGGAAATAGAGATCTGTGTGTCTATTTTTGAAAATGTAAAGTTTATTTTAGCAAAGACAATTTTAAACAAAGTGAGTTAAAGTAACCTCTGATGCCAGCCACAGAGCTTCCAAGCAAATTCCACAGCGTGCCCCAAACAAAAGGTACCTTCCTTTTGCTCTCTGCCCCAGGAAATCTCAGTCAGATGTTAATGAAAAGGGGAGTGGATTTTGCTCTGCTGCCCCCAAGAGAGACAAAGGGTTTCCTTAGATGAAAAGAATATGCAGATGCAAGTGTGAACAGAAACTCCTGTCAGAGGAAGAGAGGCAGAGATTGCTCTTGACTCACCAAAACTTTGGAGGCGGGACAGACAGTTATGTGTATCCTTAAAACACAAGAAAGTATATGTTTTAAAAGGACTGACAGAGGACTGTGAAAATGTGTAAAAGTTTGTAAAATATAGTGTTGTTAACATGAAAATCCTGGCCACGGTTTTAAAATTACTCAGAACTTTGTGCTATGTTCAGGGACAAGACTTCAGAATTTGTGGTTTTGTAGCAATTGTGGTGATGCCAGAAACATGAAACTTCACATAATTATGCCCAGATGTCATGCGCACATAGGTGTAAAAATGTGGACAAATCTGACATTGGGTACTAGACCAAAAGTGCGAAAAATTGCCAAATCTAGATCCAAGCTCTCACTGTGATGGGGCTCGGATGAATACTTGCTCCAACAAATATCTGATATAAATATGCTATTGGTATTAAGGTTGCAAAATTATAAATATGTCTTGTATGAAAAATAGATTGCATGTGCAGAAACAAAGGGGAGATTCTCAGTGGATCATCAAATACAGCGTCGTCATGACACCGTGTTTTCTTCTCGAATCAGGAGAGAGGAAATACCCTAACCAATAGAACTCCTAGAGGTGTGCCTAGTATAATTCAGCCTACCCACCCCTTTAGAAAATACATAAATAGAGACAGCTTAAGACCTAGACACACACAGATTCAACCATCAACTGATTGCTGGCAGAGCTCTTTGCAAGAGAAATCCATATCCAAGTCCATATCCAAGTCCAAGACTCCAGAACTTTGAAAGCAGAAAGGCCCATTTCCAAAGCTAAACCCTTCCCAGCTTAGCCCTTTAAAATCCTGAAACAGATTTTACCCCAGACCTCCAAGGGGAACAACAAAAAGAACAGCCTGGCTGAGCTGGCTGCTTTCTTGCTAAGAATTCTTGCCAGAAATCCAGAGATCCAACCCAGTAGAGCAGAGCTATGACCAGATAGCTGCGAACCAGAACCAACCCGTCAGATCCAGTCCAATTTCGCTGTGCAGTGTCCAGAGTGCCATGCTGAGTGCAGAACCAGAGCGCCTTGAGTCCAGTCCGGGGTGATAGCAGAATTCCAGTCCAGAAAATATCCCTGACCAGATCTCTGACGGGTCCATTCCAAACAGTGGTAGTGAGTATCCATAGCATAGGATTGTCGCTAGCAAATATCTTATCAATAAGTAATCCTATCCAAACCCATTCTATTATATCCAGAACTGCATTGTAGAAAATCTTTTGTCTTACCTGAATCTTTCTCTTACCCTATAGTCCTTTGATAATAGTGTTAAAATCATCTTTGCACTAATATATTTGCTGAAGAAAGACAAGGGTCTCGGCAGGTAGAAACCATCCAGAGGCGTCGCTGGGTTGGTGGCTGTGCTGTCGTGTATTTTGTGGCTTCATAGACTCCCTAGTATAAGAAACTTGTTTGTAATTTTAAAAAAAGCGCAACCTTGTATTACAAATTCTGACTCTCTCTGAGAAAAAACCGACTCCACAAAAACCTTCATAACTTCAACACCGTGTATGCTAGAAACAAAATGTAAGTGTCAAATTGAAGCTAACATCCTCAGCTTTCCAACAAATCCAACTCCTTATAGTTTTTCCGCAATCACGCTTACCGCACGCAGAAAGGTTTGCCGGGAATTTTTCATTTGGCTCAAATCTATCACGTGTGAAACAGCTGTACATTGCAACCAACCTCAGGATTAAGTTTTCAATCTTCTAGTTATTCAATACTCATTGCTAGTGTTTATCTGAAACTATACAAAGCGGCTCCCACTAGTATTGAAACCATTTTAGTGAATTAAATCAATTTTCAGTGTTTTTCCCATTCATTTAAAGCCACACTCAAAATCATTTTGACAAGTTGCAATCATTCCTGTTATTCGCTGTGTTTGCTGGGAGAATTAGGATTGATACTGTATTTGTTGAGTGTGTATTCCTGAAACCTGTTTTCTCTCCTTCCATCTCTTTATACTGCATATTGGGGGGATTGAGTAGTGTGCAGGGGGAAAGAGTAGTAACATTTCATTTTGATTGAACCCACACAAAAGTATTATTCTATGCTTCATTATTTTCCTTATTATTACTCTGTGTGATTAAAGAGAGTTGTTGTGACATCACCCCATTGGTGATCATTGTATAAACCATTAAATAATGTGATATATATATTTATTGTGAAATACATCAAATAAATCCTTTTAAGTTTGCAAAACAGCCTGCTTTCTGGTTCAGTGTGACTGGGGGGAATTCAAAGAGAGGGGCGTAATATAAGGGTATATCATTCAGGAATAAAAGAATTTATAGACATAAATAAATAATTAAGGGTTCCAGGTGTGCATCACGCGCTAGGCATTGACTTAGGTGGAGTGCCGGGTTGAAATCACTTACATCGAGCAATTAATCACATATCCTTTATTTCTCCCAAAATTGGGACCCTTACAATTAGTTGGGCAGCTTATGCTGACAATTACATTTTGGTAGACTGCACTCCTATTGGTCTACAGACGATGATTGATTCTTTTGGGCAGTATACAGGAACGCATGGCTTAAAAATGAATCCTGATAAAACCTTATAATGAAATTGTCTAAGGGGGGCCTGTTAAAAAGAAAAGAAAGTTCTGCTGGACATGGGAAAATAATGTTCTCCCAGTGAAAAACAACATGCAGTACCTAGGTTACCCAATTTTGGCAAAGAACACTAAGATTTTCTATCATAATTACTTAAGAGTTAAAGCAGTTATGCTGGCTAGGCAATTGAGGCAAGTAGATAGGACATTTGGCACGTTCTAATTTTATAGAATGAAGGTGCTGCCTAGGCTTTGCTATGGCTTCAAGTTTTTTCCTAAATTAATTCTTATGGAGTTGAAGACTTTTGAAAGCCTGATTTGGACATCAATGCTATTCCACCTGCCGAAATGTGTACCATTTCAAATGATAAGATATGAAGTGGGACTTCAATCAATGGCCAGCATAATTCAATGGAAAAGGTTGTCCCTTCTGAGGAAGTGTGAAATAAATCCAAAGGGGAATGTTTACAGTTTGTTGGGGAGCAATGTTACTGATGAAGGCTTTATGAAGGACCTTCGTACAGATGGTTTATTGGTCCTGTACAATTTGGGGTCGTCTTTAAAAATCCTCATGTCGAATCCTAGGAAGGTAAAACATATGATTATTAGCAACGATTGGGCTGCTAATCGACAGGAAGCCATGGGTTTTCAACTACATAGCCAAGGAGTGTCGCCTCAAAAATTGCATGGGTCTGTTGGAAAAGTACCTGCACCGATACCCAGCTAAAGGGTTAGAAATAACATTATGCATTTCTGCTTTAATGGAGTGAAAACCAATTAAATTCTGTCAATTCGAAATAGATTGTGGGAAATTAAGGGTCTCTGTAGGCATTGTCAGATTAACTGTTTATATGCCCAGTTCTCCAGAATATGAGATTACAGTAGGCCTTTTGTTAGTAACCCTGAATGGGTACTGAGGTACTTGTTGTCGTTATCTATGTTACATGGGGACTCTATGTCCCTATAGTTTAGAGTGTTGGCATTGTTTGTAAAGGTTTTATAAACCAAACACAATTGTTCAATAAATTTAAAAAGAATTGTTGTAAAAATGTCTGATTGCGAGGTTTGAAAAGGCAGAGGAAGCATGTGTTATGATGTTTTCGCACCCGGGAAAGGCAGATTGACCAATCACAATCACAGTCTGCCTTTCCTGGGCGCGATTGTGCATTCACCTTCCGTGGTGAAAAAAAAGTCAGTAAAAATGGCAGCCATAAAAATAGAAAAGGGACAAGGTCATCCAAAAAAGGACATAGTCCCCTTTCCTATTTTAATGGCGGTGGCCATTTATGTTGACTTTGTTTTCATTCCGACGGGAGATGTACTCCCCTACAATGCTCTGGCTGGTGGGCCGTTAAATCCCATGTGCTGTTAAAGCCGGGGCGTTAAAGCTACATTCTTTTCACAGGTACAACTGTAATGCTGAAAACCTCTACACCAAAACTGACCATTTTTAACTCCTGACTACTTGTTTTGAAGGCTCAATATCGACTGAATGCAGTGGTTCTAAGATTTCAAAATACTTTAAAAAGGTACTTTACACTGCTATGCATAGTGATCTGTCACTTTGAAAAGAAAGAGGAAGCATGTGCCATAGTGTATTCATTTTACTGGTACAGTAACACTGTTGAATGAATTTGCACCACAAATGAACATTTTCAAATCCTGGCTGCTTATTCTGAAAGCCCATTACTGATTGCAGTGGTTCTAACATGTGACACTGCTATGTTTAGGGATGTAATAGCTTTATTGGATATGAGCCAATGCTGCGTAACATCTGTGCCTTGGAAAGGGAGTATAATTATTAGCATCTACATGAAAGTGAAGGGTGCATTTTCAGTGTTCACATGGTATGTTTCCTAAGGGGCTAGGCTTCACAATTCACCGTAGTGAGACACATCTCTGTTCAAACCTCTCTTCTTTAGGTCACGCATCGTCAAAGAAAATTCACTTCCCATGTTCATCTGTGTCTTGTATGTGAGAGAGCTCCTTTAAACACCAAAACGAACAGGTCCTTTAATCTATGTCCATCCATGCCTGGAGAGGCTTAGTGTCAACATAACAAGCTTATTCTTGCACAATCTCCCAGAGGTAGGTGGAATGAAGTAGACAAGGGCAATACAATGTCAGGTACACGTATGGGTCTCAAACACCCCTTGTCAGAGGTACAGTTAAAAAGCATGTAGAAACCCCAAGAGCTGCACTTCCGCTAGCCTTTTCAACCTCAAGAAATATATCAGCCTGCCACCTATGCCCCTTTGGGGATATCGCCTTTGCATCTTAATTTGCATCCTCGAAGCAAACAGGATGCACACGCGCCTTACAAAGGCCAGGTCTCAGAGGAAGATTCTCCCCATCTCTATATGGTGTATTATGTGCTGCATTTGAGGGGTGATCCAAATAGTTGTCTCAATGGTTTCCTTCCTATCATGCGCTGTGCGGGGTTGCCTCCAGGAACAAACCTCCAAGTCTCCTTTCTCAGAGGAAATTCGGAGTAGTGGTGGAAAGGGTTCTTATTGATGGTGAATGGTTCCTCTTTCACAGGAGGTTTTAACCTTTGTCAAAGGATATCCCGCTATCTACATATGGGAATATGTACATGGATTTAAGATGATCTGAGTAGCATAGACAACCCATACATTTGTGTTGCCCTACATACAGTACGCACAAGTGTACAGAATTGATTAAGAAAACGTTAAGGTCAACGTCACCAGCGTTCTCTGGCAAGACTAGCCTACAGGATTCTCATAATCGATTTCCCCATGTGTTGCACCTTAGAGAAGATTAAAGACTTACCTGGAGAAATGAAGTACATTTCTCTGCCATCCTGCGTTCAGGAAACATGGAAATGCTCAGAACAATTGCTGTTTCATGGATTTCCAATGATTTAACACAATTGATGGTAAACTGAGATGAACATTTAATTTGTTTTAAAAACGAAATAACCAAAACAACGCACCCAACTTAGCTTGTTTGCTAAGAGGACGGAGCAAGGTCAATTAAGGTAATGTTGTTTGGTCGCAGTGAAATCCCTTCAGAAGGTGTATGAAGATATTAGCACATGTAACTGTAACGTTCTGAAACTTGTACTGAAAATGATGCGCCCGGACACCTCTCAGCCAATCAGAATGACCGGAACACAGACTGTAAATTCTGGTAATGGCCTAATTCCAAAGATTATGACTTGAGAAACAGCCTGATAAGAAGCACAAAGACAATTGTCTAAACTGTGGATAGCAGAGAAGGGAATATTCAATTCCCCAAACTAATAAACAGCAATGAAACACAAAATATGTACAGTTTGTTGATACTAGTCCATGTTTATTAAATTATCAATAGGTTACGTTTGTGTGTTAATTTTTTCCTAAATAATAAGACACTTTTGTTGCTAGTTGCATAACTCCATGTGCTAATCGCTTCATAGACCTCGCAAGGTGTCAATATCACTCGGGAGAATTACCCATGCCCAATTTATCATCCTCAGGCATTAACCTTACGGTGGGTCATCCTACTATAAAGGCCCTTCCTATGTCTTTACACCTTAGTTATGCCAGTGGATTCTAATGGCTATTTTGTATTCACACCTGGGAAAGGGCGGTCAGCTAATCAGTTGACTGGAAACACTGGTGAGAACTGCCCTTAGTACCATCCGTGTAGTACCAGCAACTAATGGCCCTTCCCTGGGTGCTTCCTTTTTTTTAAGGTGTCTCAGCACCTTGGCTCCTGTGCCATCCGCCCAGCCTGCTCACCACGCCCACCATCATCTGCCACCCCCTAAACACCCCCCCCCACATCATCCCAACTCTCCCACCCCCAACCTCACTTACCGGTTCGGCCTCCCATCTCTACTACTCCTTTCCGCCGGGTCGCAACAACAGAAATATAAAATGGACTCAGTCCATTTTCTATTTGCTATGGCTGTGGCCATATTGTCTTTTTATTTTTTATTTTACAGGGGATTGGGCTTGTACAATACACACAGAGACAATGACCCACAAAAAATGATTTGCACCCCGGATGGAGCCCTGGGGGGGGGGGGGGGTTGAATGGTTATCACCCCCTTGACGTGGGCCATACCGTGGGCTGCTGCTACCCCTGGTGACTCCCCTGCCACCCTTAGCACTGCCCCTGTGACCCATGGATCAGGAATCGCAGAGGCAGTGAGATATGAAGAGGAAACAGGACTGTCATTAGAGCCCTGTCGACGGTTTGCAGATCCCACCACTAACAGGTCCTGCTTTTTCAACAACTGCAAGAAAAGCAAGCACTCTTGTCCTGTCCATGTATCCTGCTGAATTGAAAGAGTTACTCCCTCCCTGCACTGGGCCAGCTAGTCCTGCCTGGAGATCCGGCATGACTCCATGGGTAACTCCTCATGAAAAGTGTGGAATGGATATAGGTTTTTGCGTCAGTAGGGACTTATTTGCGACACTGCCTTTACATTTACGCATTTCACTTCACGCTGTGCCTGCTGCCCCAAGTGAAGTAAGCAATGGGAGTTAGTTATAAGGCTCCCCACCCTTGGCCACGACACAGATGGCATGTAACAGGTGATGCGAGGAGCTGCTGATTGGCTCTGAAATCGTGGAAGAGCACATGGAGTGCACATAGAAAAAAAACTTTCCTGAGTTAATTTTGCTCAAAGTCGTAATTTGGCGGCAGGGGCCTGGTACGTTTGCAGGCAGGCATAGCCAGGTCCCCGTTGGCACATTCTCATCATCATTGCGGGGTGCAAATGTAAAAGGGCAGCCTGCCACCTTTTTGTAACGGAGATGGTTTGCCGGAAGGGGGACTGCACTGAAGTATATGGAGGCATGTGGCTTGCTGCAATGTGCAAGATGCCACTCCACAGTGAAACTCTGCACATTGGGGAAGTTCTGAGGTTTTCACAGAGGCATAGAAGTTGACTCACACCCCCTTCCCCATGCTCTCACTGCTTTCAGATTCTAATGAGCCGACCCGCAATGTAGTTAAAGGGTATTGATCAATGCCCAATGAGTAGCCTAGCCTTTCACCATCTCTGGTACCAGAACCTGACTCCACCATTGAAGGTGTTGGGCCTCCTGTTGAAAGCCACAGGCAGAGCTATTGAAGAAATGCAGCAAGTAGCTCTGCCAGGGCGGAGCAGTGCACTGTAAGCCAGATCACCGTTGGAGGGAGCGAAAGGCTGAATTACATGGGAGTGAGCGGTGCAGGGAAGCAGTGTCTGCCAGGAGAAGTCATAGTAAAATGAGTCGGGGCAGTGCATTGCCAGAGGCATGATTCTGTTAGAAGACGGAAGGTCAGTGTGAGCAGCTTGGGGTAAATGTATGAGCCCCACATTTCATCTGGTAACTGTATTTTAATTATGAGATCATAATGAGAGTGTTACAAGAGGATTTGAGGTTCACCTACCTGGGCATAAGATGGTGGCATGTGGTGGTAAGAATGTACATTGCATACAGTGACATCCAGTTTGTACGATGCATTGACTGGTATTTCTGGGGCCTTTGAGGCTGTGCCTGGCATATGATGGCAGTAACTAGACACATGGGCTACGGCAACAACACCAGGAACATGAGAAATAAAGAGGCATTGCTGGGGCTTTTGGGGCTGTATTTGGCATATCATCCAAGCAACTGAATATGAAAGGCTGCACATTACATTTGCTATTTGCACCAGGCATAAGACACCTTAAGTGCAATTTGTGGGATACTTGAGGCAATATGATGGCAATATTTGCACATGTGGCACTGCACATCTCCTTTGATAAATATTCTATGAACATACAGCAATAACTGGTATTTCTGGGGCACGTGTGACTGCATTTGGGTTGTGATAGAAACAATTAGACATAGAAGGCTGGATATTACATACAGTGTTTGTAGAATGCCTATGAAGCATTACACAGTATTGGATGGCATTGCTGCCCATTGTGCAGTTGGCATTCGACGACAGCAACTGGACATGTGCGATTCCACCCTCCAAGTGGTTCAATAAGAATTTGGAGCAGTACATGGGGCATTTGAGGCTTGGCTTGGATTTTGATACATGGACTAGGACGTGCAACTCTGTGCTATACATATTGGGACTATACATGGCTTGTGAGGCAAACGCAGTCATAGCCGTCACTGTATATTATGGCATCACCTTGGAATGTGGTGCTGCATTTAGCATACGATGACTGGTGCATAGTATTAAGGTTGTATTCCGTCTATTCTATGTTGGTCCTAGTGTGTACACACCAGTCTCATCATGACCCCAACAATGACGTTGCAAGGCGACACGGAGTTTGATTATGGTTGGTAACTAACGCAGACAAACATTTATTTAAGTTACAATTTATTTTATCAGTCATGCGTTTATATCAGTTACTGTGACGTTACTTGCAGTGATGTCATCAACGCCAAATGTCACATGGTATCACTACGTTATGCCATCATGGTCAAAGGCCATATGACATCACTTACTGTAATGTCATGAGATGTGCGATGTCACTTCCGCTACGCCAGCCATTTGGGTGGGAGGACGTCCCTGGTTCACATGTATGCATGTGTGCTAGGCATGCAGATGCCCAGGCATTTCTGGACTGTGCTCATTGTCGTAGATTGAAAAATGTAGCATCCATGAGTCCCACAGAAATTCCAAAACACCACAGAAATCTTCAACCTGAACTTATCCGAGTAGAATAATGGTTGAACACGTGTTTTTATATACATTTTCATAACTGTGTGTAATTACAGTTCCCAGAACTCTGCTTATAAAGGTTTTTAAAAGTGTACACAGTTTTAATTATTGGGACAGACGTAAATCATTTGTGCAAAGAAATTGCTGGTGAATGACAGCAAAACGGATCTCATGTTCAGAGAGGGAGAGAGAGAGACAATTGTAAAATATATTCCTTTTATACAAACATTTGTGCATAGAAAACTCTTCCTTTTCACAGCTATCTACACGATTTATATCAGACTATAAACAATAATGGGCCCTAGGTCTGTGGTTAGTGCAAAACAATTTGTGTAGAAATATTCACTTCTTATACAAAACCACAAGCATATTTATCTATACATGAGCGTTTTCTCTATATCTCTAGCATATGTAAATGTCACTCTGCTTGCTACTAAGTTAAGCGTATTAACTACTTCAGCCGCTGCTCCTCAAGCTCAAACGTCGTGGAGCGTTCTAATGTTCACTCCCAATCTTTATGCCATGAAAGTCTCTCCAGTAAAGCATAAGTACAACGTTGCCTATGTCTCTGTACATTATTCACATTAATATTCATTTTCCCACTATAGTAACAAGGATTGATACCTTCCAGTTCTTTTTCCGAGATACCACTAACTCCCCCACTCTCTTCTACGTAGTGGTATTTTCCAACTGTCAACTGTTCAAACAACTTTCCTTCTGTTCAGAATCAAATCAAACATGGGACAAATCAGGGCATTTTATCTGTCAGCCTAAATTGGGATTGGGGCGAGGGAGGACTGATAATGCACAATACCTTGGTGTGTCATTCCTGATCCTTCTGTACATGGCTGATTTCTCAGGAAACGGTGCTGTCCCAAATACAGTTCCCCTCATTAGTTAGCGTTAAAAATGGATGAATTTTATTTTTGCAATATTCGCAGTTGATCCCTTTGAGGATTGAAAGATGTTTTGGGGAGAGGCCTGTTGGCATATATCTGATGACATACCAGTGTAATTGCACAGCTGATATTATGTATTTATAGAGACTGGGCCGCACAATGAGATTATGTAGACTCCCTACAGTGCACAGGTCACTTTTGTGAATAAGATGGCCTACACATTTCTTTTTAACTTGGCCATCACAGAGATGCTCAGGTTCTCCTGCCCATGTTTTGTCCGACTCCTATTTTCGTGCAAGACGAGATAGGGTGAACATGTAGAGCTCACAGCAGGTAAAGCTTTGCTGGGGCAACAGTGCCAGCCCTGTTATATGCGCTCACGTGCCTGTAGGCAGAGGATCCCACATTGCAGCCGTACACACCGAAGCAGAGCTTCTTACAAAGGCAGTAGTGGTTCAATATCACTTTTTGGCACGTGCTATAAATGCTGGTCGAATAGTGAAAGGGCACTTCATTTCTACTTTAGCTATACAATTCCTTGTGTAAAACACAGCGCAAGACCAACTTGGGAATCTAAATATACACACAGTATTTGTCAATTGTCATCGACAATGTGGTTGACTGGTGCAGCGTTGCATTTGAGAGCAGTGTTCCGCTTCATACCTTCACAAAGCTCTTGCTGTAATTTTTGTAACAAGGTAATCGGTGAGGTGTGATTTTAGGCTAATTATAAAAAAACGAAACGATGAACCTGCATTTTACGTCAATAGATAAGTTCACAAACTGACTAGCGGTGTAAATTGTTTCACCAATTTCCATTTTCATTGGCCGATTTTTTGATATTTTAGGAGAAATCCTCTTCATCGGGCTGCCAAAAGACCACCGCGGTCTCATCACCACCGATTACTTTGTGCTGGGTCATCCGAGTGACCTATACGCGAGAGTCTTCCGCTGGCTCCGCCTTCCAGATATGATGCCCGGACACTGGCAGCTTCTACTGGTTTCCTTTTGTTCTTCCCCATATCTGAAAGAAAAGGTACTCCGTTACTTCATTCATCGTGTCTAGTGGTCACACTTAAGGATGTTCGGCAGCAATACTTGTTGACATGATAGGTTCACAATAAATATTAGTTGTATCGAACTTACCAAGATGCACATTTGTTTCATACACTGAGTTAGAAGATAACGGATAGGCGTGGGTGGAAAAAACTTTTTTTCTGATACAGTGGAATGGAATGGCAGAATGGGTTTACAATCCCCCTCCTCTGTCATTCAGGCCAGAGTGTGGAATTGAGGAGTTTGCACCCATTGACCACTAAATCCACCCAGCCAGACGGGCTCAACATTCCGGCTAATAAGAGTACACACATTTCAGTCAGCTTCTGGAACCTTCTGTAAACCATAATTGGCCACACTGTTAAAAGCCTGACTAATCACTGCCTTACCAGCGAAGGCACCAGCCTGCAACAAAAGTCAATTTGCCTTTACCTGCTAAGCAGCAACTCAGACTGGAGCCCATAATATGTATGTTCAGCCATTTGGACGGGGTCAAACAGCCATAGAATGCCATCCCAGTTTCTACCACCTCGACATAATTCACACTACAAAGTGATTTCTACGTTTTCTCACTCTACAATGTGACCTGCTCCTTGGCAGGTAGACAATATGAGAAATGAAACTGTATTGCTCCCTGATGCCTCAGGGCAAACTAGACTGTCCTTGCCCACTAACATTTCACCTTCTTAGCTCAACACATTACTTCGAGACCAACCAGCCACTCCCACACAGCATTTTAACAACCCTCCAAATAGACTTCAAATTAGAGAATACTACAGCACTACAATCAACTTACATACGACAGAGCTTTTTTTGCATTTAGTAATATTCAAATAGAGCAGAACTAGGATTTCAAATAGTGATTCATTAAGTCAGGTGTCATGCAAACATAGGGCTAGCCAGAGTCAGGATGTGAGAAGCCAATCCGAACTAGAAGTGTCATTCCTCATTTAGTTACAGGTAGGTGCAAGATTGCATTTGCAGGCAGTTTAACCCTTAGGTCCTTTTACACGAGGTAACATGTCATAATATGGATTGGACCGAGAATAACTTCTCAAACTACGCAAAAAGAACGACTCAGGAAGTGGGAAAATAACACTGTTTTATTAAAATTATCTAAAACAGGGGGTACAACGACATCAACGGACGTCGCAAAGCATGATCGCAACAACTTTTACAAAAAATCACATCTTTAAAGCAAAAAAGCATCATTCATTGGTGTCATACTACGTGGCAAATTAAGAAAACCTACATGGGATTGCGATTGGCTCAACGGGAACATCTAAGTATATCTCTGTAGGGGCTGGGACTGTGATTGGGTCTCTATAGTCAGGTGGGTCACTTATGCCCTCCCTTCGTGCAAGTCATATTCAACAATATTTAGAAACACAACACCTCATTGGCTCTTAAACTATAAGGCTCTTCATCATTCGGCCCTCTATAATCCGTTGGCACACTTGTACCCTTCTGGAGCATTTGAAACTCTAGCAGCACGTAAACTGGTATTCTAGGTGCTGGTGGGTGGACTCAACCTTATCTTCCCACCCAATTAGCCTTCCATCTCTCATCACTCAGGCCGTCTGCCATTCACATTGTCTTTGAACTTGGCCTCGCAGTAGCTCCTTGTCTCTGGGAATATATGGGAGCGTGAGCACTTGCTATCTCCAGTTCGGTGCACCATGGTCTTCATCTATTTTCATCCTCAACTCACGTGATCAGAAACCGTGAATTTGCTTGCATTATAGCATTAATTCGTCTTTAATGAAGAACCTTGGCATCCATGGTGTTCCTTCTTTGCAACCTTAAAAAGGGATGCCTTGGCTTCTCAAGTGTACTGTTATTCACACGCTGATAACCAATTCTTGGCTGCTTCCAGTCTTTGACATCAAGCCAGACAGCCTTTCTGATTTTGCTTCGAATTTAAGCCTATTCTTTGCTGTGACACACGTAGCTTCAAATCCACCTTCCTTCATGGAGACTTGCTTACTAAAATATATTATCGAATGTCCAGACCTCTATATACATATTTGTTGGTGGCACCACCTGCAGTCAATATAGTACGCATAGCGAGCCTTATGAATGCTTTGACTACTTGCGTTACAACATCTGTACAGTTATTGAATGGCTTGCATTTTCTTCAGTGTTCTTCACGCTTGTGCAATCTTCGTTCCGTACATGAACGTCTTCTTGATTCTTTACTTCACCATCAGATTCTATATCACCTATGCATTCTCTTCTCCGGTCATCCTTCTCAGCGCGTCATTCTCATTCTTCATGACGTCACCAGCTTCTCCTTTTCACATCTTGACACTTCTTGAAGTGATTTTCTCTGAAGATCATCAGCCTTTCAGGGGTACTTCTCATAGGGTCTTCTCAATGGAAACCTTGTCTCAAAGAGTCTTCATGGTATAGGTATCATTACTGGCATTGCACGTGTCGCATTTTCCGGTTTCCAACATATAGGCAGAATCTGGGCGAGACTTCCTTTAGATGCATTCGGCTGCTCCTCTACACAGTCACACGATGGAAAACGGAGAAAGGTAGGTGCCATTTTCAGAGTTCGCGATGGCCAGCATAGGAAGTCTGTATGGCAGGTTTTTAGCTGAAGGTATATGGCCACTGGGGACTCATCCATAATATGCAGATACGCAGTGCCATGCCAGCCATTTCAGTCATTATGGAGGAACAGGACCACAAAAGAAAAGAAAGTTTAGAGAAGCAAGCTCCCTCCCTGAAAGAACCCTGAGCTGACGTGCATTCCCAGTGGTCCATGCCTGGCAGGGGCATACATTTGCCCAGAACCCCCCAGGCATGCACCATTAGGAGTAGTACGTCATGACCAGCTTAACTCGGTGCGTTCCTGTTGTGAAGCCTATGAGCACATACATATTATAAGAGAAGGGATTCACAATGACATACAAAAGGGCATTATGTGTTACATCTGCGCAACGTAACTGCACCTTAACAAAGTTTTTTTTTCAGTGAATATAGATATACAGTAATAGCTTGATTATTCTATTCTGCACCATTGGGAACCCAATGACACTGGATAATCAAACGTGCCGGTTAACCAAATGTCGTTTGTCCGAGCCAGATAACAAAGCAAAGAAGCCACATAACTATGCTTCCTGGAGGGTTTGCTTTGTTATCTCGCTAGGAAACTTGGTTATCTGGCATTTTTTCAACCAAAACTGTTATTGTTACTTGAAATGGAGGCACCTGGTTAACAGAGCAGTTTGGTTAATAGGGTGCTGTATAAAAAAGCTTGTATTGTATATATTTAAATCCCCATCCCTCCATTCTATGGGAAAACTCCTTTATTTGATCCCTCCCCCATCCGCCAGCCACCCCCGGCACGTTTTTTCAAGAGCCTGCTGTAATGTGGAACATTTAATTTATTTGTAATGGCATCAGGAGTGTTTAAGGTACCTCTCTGTGCACTTGGTGACCCTACATCTATGTGCCCGGAAATCTGCAGACTGCACCGCGAGGGCTCCACTCTTTCCCCTCTCACCTTGTCCCTCTTTCCCTGGCCATTCACCACCCTCTTTTTCCATCACTCCTCCTATTATTTAGTGGCAAGCTGCTGCTGGCCTGGGGGTGCTGGGGAGCACTCTGTGGCATTGTAACTTAACAGAAAATAACAGTGAGGGCATGTAAAAACACAAACCCATGATCAGGAGGTTTGTCTTCCTCTGGGTTATTTGTGTCAAATGTAAGGATTTACGAAACCAAGGCAATGTAAATGCCGATTCTTTATAGGTTGTAGTAAAGATACTGTCAGGCAAAAGGGCATCCATAGACTTCAGAAATAGTTCTTGTGTCTCACAACGTACCCAAGCATGTTTGTGCTACACGGGTATAGGTGTATCTTTGTATTTGGAAGTTAAGTATACAACTTTGGGGGCCTTGAGACTGCATA
Organism: Ambystoma mexicanum; assembly: GCF_040938575.1. Taxonomy (NCBI): domain Eukaryota; kingdom Metazoa; phylum Chordata; class Amphibia; order Caudata; family Ambystomatidae; genus Ambystoma; species Ambystoma mexicanum. The sequence continues at coordinate 1,199,419,808 of NC_090925.1, forward strand.
GGGAATATATTGGTAGTTGCAACACGTGGGTTTCTACCTTATCATATAGTCACTATGCCTGGCATATGGTGCAATATTTGGGCCATTTTGGGCTGCACTTGACATATGATAGCCAACACCTACGGGTTTTGCCAATGTTTGCTCATAGATGTCAGAGGAATTTCTACGTATTCCAGCTGTAGGTAGAAATGCCTGCTTGAGCAATGCCAGGTGACATTCCTCTAGCCAACTATTTCTTGAATAAAATACTTTTTTTTATTAACAGTACATTTTGTTTGTAAGGAGACTGTCACCAAGAATAAGGAGTCTCACCTGCAATTGCCATTAGCATTTTCCGCCTTGCACCAAATGTCGAGATTCCAAGTTCCCGCAAGTCCTCATCAGTCAGTGTCAGGAACGTTTGGAAATCAATCTGCGGGAAAATTGCAACGTTTATTGAGTTTGATGCTGATTGGAAATGCATGAAGGTTTGCAAAGTGGAGCACGTACGGTCCGATGTGACACTGGCCTCATTATGAGTTGGGCGGTTCGGCCTAAAAAAGTGGTAATGCAGTGGGAACAGAGTTACCACTGCATTACCGCTGCATTACCACACTGCCCGACTATGGTTTTGGTGGTGTGGGGTAGGAAAACATTTCAGCAAAGGGATGTAGGTAAATTCTCCGCATTTTGGCAGAATTACTGCCGGCGGTATTACCAATTCGACCAAAATCCCCAGACTACATAGTTGGGGACTAATACCGCCATACCACCACTTGTAATCAGGCAGTAATTACTACAGACCAAGTGGTGAGAACGGTAATACAGTTTGGCAGCATTTGGAGTAAATCTGCTGGCATACCGCCAAACTCATGATGAGGCCCTTACAGCCAAACTGACGTAACCAGCAGTTAAACATTTGTTCTTAGTAGATCGTCCAACTTATTTTCTGGGTCATCTCTCCTTAATTAGGTATCACATGTAAACATTGATATACTACAGATACCATATAGTACAACATTAAAACAATATGGTGTCCATGGTACCTGGATGAACACACATGTGACCACCCAGTGTCAGCCATGTTGTTTGTGATAGCATGGGCACTCGTTGTGCCACGGTAGCACCAGGACCGGTGAAAGAGGCATTAATGACAAGAGATCCTGCTTAAACTCATGCTACATGGATCCCCAGGTGTCCATCTCCAGGCATATTACACCCAGCCCAGGAAGTGGGGTAACACAAAATCAGGGGGTCCATGTGCCAAATATGTAGCTCATCCTGATATTACAGTCATCCAGTGACACAGGCAGGCAGTGGGCCAATCGCTGATCTCCTGAATAGTCAGGCCCCCCTGTATACCGCCCACTGGTTACTGCTCGAAGCTTGGGATGGGCAAGGATCAGGATAGCCTCTTCTCTATTGCTGTGAGGGTGGAATACCCAAACCGAGTTTGCTCACGTGGGATGTCCAAGTATTAAGTGTGCTTATTTGTAACATTTCTTTTTCTTACCTGTGACATTGTAGGTGACACTTTGTCACTCCTGGTCCCAGAGCCCCCCATGGCCTAGGCTGTAGCCAACACATCTGCTGATTTGGCCACTAACCCCAGGGCCCCAAAACATTCCTCAGACCACCCAGGAAAGGTTTGTTGTATGGACCCTACGGAGGATTTGGTGCAGAGACTGCTGTGCTCAGTTTAGCACCAACTATAACTCTTCTCACACTCTCTGCAGCCCTCCTCACTCTCTTAACTACGCCTCTAGCCCACTCGCCTCTTAACTCCATATTTGTGTCCAAGTCATAGCCCAGAAGTGGCCTTCATTAGACCTTCATTAGACCATCAGCCTCCTACTGTATTCTTTTTATTATTCATAAAATCGATTGCAGGTTTCCCACTGTTACCATACAAAATAGTAGCACAGTATAATTCATTTGACAACTCAAATAGTACCAGCATTTCACCATTGGAGGACCAGCATGACATGTTTGACAAGTTGAGAGCTACCTTCACTGTGATCCTTATAGCAACCATTCTTAGACAGAGTACCTCCATCCATCCCTTGTCACAGTGCCCCTCTCTAGCTTCATCATCTTTCTAATTACCACCTCGCTCACAGGGCACCCATCCATGTTCTTTTTGTGACCAACCAGTCCTACTATCCTTTAAAGTGATTTTCATGACAGTGCTTTTTTGGCCCAGCATGCCAGTGTGTAAGGACTCTGAGAGCACCTTAACAGATTGTGCTGTGTGACAGTCTGGCAGCACTCCTCTCTTCCAGTGTCCCCTGCAGCATGGGTCTGCTACCGCTGACTTTCTAGGTGTTCCCTCGCCATTGACTATGCTGGTTAGGGCTGATGGGATTTGAGGTCCAAAACATCTGGAGAGACAAGGGTTGCAGGCCCATGCCCTATAGGAAGCACAATGACCACAGTATAACTGCACACAGGAGAAGGGGCCTTCCGTCCAACCAAACGCATGAGAAGGTACATTCTATCACGCACCATATCAGGGCTCTTGCAGCCTCCTGGCCCACTGCATGAAGACTACATTTCTGTTTTCTTGTCCAATTGCACTTTACATGCGTTGACTTGTAGATTCACCTGTTCCATTGCAAGTTGGGGGATATACAATTTCCAGGACTCAACATCGGGTTGGCTACAAATCCAGGACAGCTTGAAGAACATCATCAAATGGAAGGACACACACACACACCGCCCCTAATTCTCTGCATTGTGGCTGCAACACCAACAGAGAATCTGATTAACGATTGGCTTGAGTAATTGTTTTTTTGTACCCATTGTTAAAATAAAGCCATTTCCAGGGCTTCAGGCAAAATTTGGACGTGGGTGCATTTTATTCTTTTTTGGTTGGGGCGTAAAACAGTAGTGTCCATTCCCAATGTGAGTTTTTATTTCGATGAGTAAACTGTGTTAACTCTAAAATGGTATCTTTTTGTAATCCATGTTTCTTTGAACCTAGCAATTAATTCAAATAGTAAAATGCAGGAAATTGACAAGTTTGCATTTGAGCCTCAATATGGTTTCGCTCTTGGCAGGTTTGCCACATCTTCCGGAAAGGAGATATGCCGCAGGCTGAATTTTCTTGAGTATGCTGCACAGGGTGTGTTTGTTTGTTTGTTTAATCATTTGTAATGCGCTCCAGACCCAGGGGTATCAGGGCGCAGCAGTTACAGGAATATACGAAGCTTGAGGCCAGAGGTTACAGGGTGATACAGATAATAAACATGGACACATCATGTCAGGTGGAGTGTGCACTCTGTCCACCACAAGTATTATAATGCATTTCTTGGAGCGCAGAGGAAGACATGAGCAGTAGTTGTGCACTGGATCATTTTGAAAGTGAGTGCCACAGTCAAACTGTCCCTGGCATTAAGTCCACTCACCACCGGGCAGAGGCGGGCATCGCCCCAATTACATTTTGTCTGCATCTAATATGAACTCCCTCCCACTGCTTCACAATAAACCCCAGCTGTATGTTCGCCTCTCCACAGACGCACAACCTTCTTTTATTCAAAAGTATGCAACACCCCCCTGTGGCATGCTCCACAACTGCTTTCCAGCCCCCAACAAACCTATGCAGCAACTCCTGTGGCAGGCGTTGCCATGTACGGTAACATTCCAGGTACCACACAACAGAACCAGTTTCACTAGCTGCTGCCTTTTAACAAAACGTCAGTGTAGGGAAACGATCCTATCAAGTTGCCACACGCAATTGTCAAGGAATACTGTGGTGCGTTAGCAGTTACAAAGCTGCCCCAACTCAAAGTGCATGATTTTCCATTGCACTGCCTCAAAGACATATTTTCCAGCAATTTTGCGAATGGTATATCATTTAAGAAAACCGCACAAGTGTTAGAAGAAGAAACAATGACACAAATTGAGTGCCCACACACAAATGGAACTGATTAGACAATATAGCAGAACGGCGTACTGGCCCCACTGGCAATTATACTGCATGCCGGGCCCCACTGGCAATTATACTGCATGCCGGGCACCACTGGCAATTATACTGCATGCCGGGCCCCACTGGCAATTATACTGCATGCCGGGCCCCACTGGCAATTATACTGCATGCCGGGCCCCACTGGCAATTATACTGCATGCCATGTTACACGGATGGAGGGGGGGCGGAGGAAACACATCTGCAAGTGCTGGAGGTTTTTACTGCACATTACTTCCAAACAAATGAGTGTCTACGGGGGCATTTAATGTTGCAAATCCAGAATGGAGTCTTTTGTTACTTCTTGAATGGGGATGAACCCCCCGCCACTCAGAATCTGGCAGATTGGTCGTTAATGCCGGTGGCAGTAATGGTACATGAGTAATGAGGCCCACCGTCTTCAACTAAAGCATGAACTTTACCCACTCATATACATGTGTACTACTTTACACCAAAATAACGATGACTATATGATGTGTGCAGTCCTTGTTGATCCATAGTTTTACTTAAGTCTCTCTGGTGTCAAACACATGAACAGTTAATTAATAAAACCACAACATTAAGCATGTCCTAAACTGTATGCATAAGCAAAACATCAGTAGAAAAATGAGCAAACACATTTTAGACACCATTGTTTTTCGACCACTAAAAATACTTGTACATAAGTCAAAGTAACCAAATAATTATCCATATTTCTTCTTATATTCTACACACACGTCACAGAATACAACATTACAAGTATACAGGAGGGTGTATTCTCAGTTCACAGATCATGTGGCACAAGTGCCCTCCAATAGAAACATTTAAAGACATTTGCCACAGAAATCTAGCATACAATGGTGTGATACTATATGCTTTTGTGGCATAAGAGTAGAGTAATATGTGATGCATTTGACTCAAAACCTCAGCCTTTAAGCAAACCTATGCAGCATTACCCAGATGAAACCTTGAACATATTCCAAATAGAGAAGCTCCTTATCACCTTGCCACCCTGCAAACCCTCACCCTGGATTTAGCCTCACCGATACCAAAACTAATGGTTGGTCTGTTCTCGGCCCATTCTGATCCAGATCTGCAGTCGGCAGCGACAGATCGCGTTATCACGGCATGCACGCCAGAACTCCTTGTCATTACATACATGTGGTGGATCCACAAGCACACACCCCAGCTAGTGCAATGTACACAGCTAGCGCACTATAGGCGTCTGCTCTGGATGTCCCAATTACAACACTTTCCAAATCTCGTTCATTGCCGTTGCATGCCATGCCATCTCAGCCATGCACCGCGTTTTAGGTGGATGAGCAGCAATAGGTGCAACCTTTCAGACTCCCTCAATGCTGCACACATTAGAACAGAATGTGTCATTATTGGGCACGTAATATGTGTGTATATATGGGATCTATGAAGCGCAAACCTAGTTGGGAAGCAACGGCCCACAATACAAAGGAGACGCACCCAGGTGTTACAAGAGGGATGCAAGGTGTAGCAGAAGAGCTGGGATGGGTAGGACAAGAGGGGAGGGCAATGGTATACCACCCACACAATGTATCCGCATACCTGCCGTGCCATTGTAGTAAACGGACTGGGCGGCCTGCGGAAATATCTGACGAAGCTAGTTGGCCTGGATGAAATGTGATGCGGTTAATGCAGTGCCACAAAGAACTCAAGTCAGTACAACCAACATAAATCAGGCAGTTCCTTGCCTACCTCCTGTTGCTGAAAGATATCGGTGTACTTGCTTAGTCCTAACTTGCTGAACAGCTCCGGCAGGTCTGTAGTCTGTTGAAATGTTGCACTGAGAAAATTGGAGCTGTTTGAGGAAATGCTCTCAAAGTAATTGCTGCTGCTTAGTAGATGGTCACCTGTAAATCAGCGGTACAAAAGGAAATCAGAAATCAAAAATCTACTGCTATATTGATTTATAACAACATGCCACACAAGGCTTTTCCGGGAAGCTGAAGCTGAATCTAGAAATAGCACACATTTTCGAGATTGGATTCCAATTCAGAAGTTATTCATCATCATGTGATCAATCGCAATAGTATCACATACATCATCATGTTCTGCTACCACTCTGTCTGATGGACTTGCATAAACACTGGTGCTGCACATCAGGGCAGCCCTACGCAAAAGGTCGCACCCAGATCTGTGTAGTGTACCAAGAATTATCTTTAAGTGCAGCCCTAACATTTTTGATGAAGTACTTAATCCCTTCTCCTGCTGGTTGGCCAAACTAAACTGGAATACTGCATGCATTCACTCTGTCCATTGAGCCTCCCCCAAATCTAGAAGGCAGCAAACAAGCTCAAGCAGTCTGCTGGACGCTGATAACCATTTTCACCCAATTTGCTCCTGATGAGACAGAGCTGGGAAGCACATCCCTTTTATACAGCGTAGCCACCGGCCCAATGAAACACAAGATAATCACACCACTTTTAGGGTGCCAAGGAAGTTGCGGTTCATTGCAACTAGCTCTAAAATACCCTACAATGGCCAGGAGGGAATGCTCGGGGGCAACAGTGTTCCCTCCTTACTCTCTTTGGCCACCCAACTAGGCTCTTTGGCTGGGCTATTTGCTGGCCTTGGGTCGAAGGACTAAAAGGCGTAATTATGTAAGCAAATAACATATTGGAGCTGGGCAGATGCTTTCTTTTCACAGTATGTGTATGGTCTTTAGTTTGTATATCATGTTGATGAACGTTGTCAATGAACCAGAGCATGCTGGGATTTTACCTTGCGAGGAAGATGGATGGCTGGGAAATGTCTCTGCAGTGGCTTCTTTGCGTTCTCTCCAATTTCTAGACTGACTTGCACTCGGCATTTTATCTTTAGGCCACACCTACAACATTGAGAACAATATTGCAGTTAGGTTATTTCGCATTGGTATTACAGTGAAAACATGATTAGTGCACTGGAGATAAATAGGTGGGTGGTTCAGTAAAATCAATCAAGGCTGAAGTCGGTCTGTAAAGTACTCAATGCCCTTCATGTCAAATTAAGACTAAGTCGTGCCTTCGGGCACCAATGCTTTGTGGGCACCATCTCTTATCCTTTGCAATGATTTATGACAAACTAAGGTGCCATAATGAAAAACATATTTTAAAATAACAACCCTTTTTTTTAATGGAAAACAGAACTGTTTTCTCAGTTTTATTCAGGAGATATTTTCAATATTGACATAGACCCAGCAATTATATCTTTTTAAGTAGGTTTTATTATTTTGAAAAAACATAAAAAAGAAGATGGGTTAAGTTATGACATATCAGATCAAACTCTATAGAAGCAAAAAGAAATGTTGGCTCTTAGCAGAAAAGGAAGGTTAAAAGAAGAGCAGGCTTGTGAAATGTGATGAATCTGATGATATAATCACTCCTTTCACAGAGGTAGCCTTCTCCAGGGGCCAGGGGATGGCAACCGCTACCTGATCTTGACCCTGGGGGTGGCTACATGGGAGGAGGCGATCCTCGGGGATGACCCGTCATCAGATGACAACACATATCCCCCTTTCCCTTTTAGGGATATCCCCTCCTTTGCACATGCTTTTATGGCATACTGTGACAGTCCCCTTCAACCATCCATAAAACCTACTGATGACAACTTTCAAAATTCTGTGATTAGAATACCAAGGACTGCCTTTCATTCCAAGTATATAGAAACACTTAGACAAGGAGGCTGAATGGAGCAATGAGGATCGGTGAAGCCGAGAAACCCACGATGTGCTCAAGTGGTTGGAAGCATATGATAGGTGCCGGGACATTTAAACACTCCAACCAGCATGGAGGAAGGGGACACTTTCTGGGGAAGCTTCATCCCCTTTGTGCTGACCAAGGGACTGCTGAGGCACAGAGAAGACTGTGGAGCCTGGAGGCTCGAGGAGACGCTGCCACAGTAACAGGAAGAGAAGGGGAGTCTTTCTGATGGCCATCTGAACCAAAAAGCAGCACTAGTGCTGCCCAAACACAGAGAAGGGCTCAGCAGGAGAGCGGGAGGCGCAAAGGATGTGGAAACCGCTATGCGAAACCAGTGAGTCTTTGAAGAAGAGACAGGATGTCAGAGAATTGCTTTACATTGACCATGAGAGGACTGGGGAACACCATAAAAGACTGGTGAGTCCTGAGAAGAGAAGCTGGGAAGCCAGGGGGCTTCGGCAACACTATCAACGTCATATAAGAGCCAGTGAATGAAAAGGGATTTGCAACCAAACATGTCAAGGGAATAATAACAGAAGCCAAATTTGCTGGTTTATAAAATGAACTCTACAAGAGAGTCCTGGCAGAAGAGTATACCAGGCAAAGTTAAATTTGCAAGTGTATAAAGTGAACTGTACGAGAAAATCCTGGCAGTAGAGTATACCAGACAAAGTCAAGTTTGCAATTGTATAACGTGAACTGTATGAGAAAGTCCTGGTAGGAGAGCATGCCAGGCAAAGTCTAGTTTGCAAGTGTGTAAAGAGAATCACACAAGAAAAGCTTGGCAGGAACATACACCAGGAAACGACACGCTTGTGAATCAAATTTCATTGAATGTGGAAAAGTACCTGGCAGGGGAGTATACCAGGTGTCCTGCAAAGCTGGATCCCGCATACAAGTTATTTTTGCATCCAAGTTGTTTTGTTGAACAAAGAATCCCAAGGAAGCTACATGCCCTTCAGATTTTGAATGGTTTGAACAGACCTGTGGAAGGGAGACATTTCCCTAGAAGTATAGTGCAATGCCAAGAGAAGGGAGCTATCCTCTTAGGCTAAAAAGTACTTTGCCAAATAGTTTTGTTGAACAAAGAATCCCAAGGAAGACTAATCTCCTTAAGATTTTGGACTGTGTGACCAGACCTGGGGAAGGGAGACATTTCCCTAGGAGTGGAGAGCAATATCATGAGGAGGAAGTTATCCTCTTGGGCTATAAAGAAGTTTGATTGTCTTGTTGATGTGTTATATTGGTGAATAGAAACCAGGGCTCTGAAGGAGCCATTCCTTGTAAGTGTGAACACTAGCCATTTGGAAAGTTTGTGTTGGAATTACACCTTTCTTTTGAACTTGAACATTTGTGCAGTTTTAAGGCCAAAGACTTTCGCATAGCGCCTTAGAGTTACTTTTAGAATGTGAGGGCTAGGATGGGATTTCAGAAACAGGACATCTTTTTTTGGACATCTTGACACAGCACAGACCTTTAGTTTTGGTTGAGGTAGGGAAATACCTCCTAGAGTAAAGACATTGAGGCATTTTCCAAACCCTTTATTATTTTCAATAACACTTTGTAACCACAATCATGCGTTCTCTGTGTCCTTGCCTCATTCCTGGCTCCTCACCGAAGGTTTATAAGAACATATTCTGTAAGAATTGGAAAAGAAAATCTCTGATTGTTGGTTACCAGTTACAAGACATTAGGATTTGCCAATGTGTCCTATAAAATGACAGACAGAGATTACATATTTACTTGTATTTAGGAGAGTTTCTTGAAATGTTCTACTTCATTATTCTTCTCTTGGCATCATGCACCTGGCCACCCTCTGTCATTCAGGCCCAGGTACCTGCTCACCCTGCCACCCTCCTGCACTGCGTCCAGGCCACCCTCTGCACTAGGGTTCTGCATCTGTACCCATACAGTGCCCCTCACACTTTTCTTCTGCACTTATCAGATATACCTTTCTGAATAACTTTCACCTGCCACTTGCTGTCTGCACTACCATGGTTTATCGCCCTTATTTATTATTTATTTAATTAATATATATTTATGTTTTCTCTCCTCTACCTCAAAGTGGCTGTGTAACCCTCGCCCCATACCCATGCTAATTAAGTCAACCCATATTTAACAATCATCTTGCCAAACGGTGAACAACCACAACATAGGCTGCAATGTTAAATGCGCAATGGGAATAAAGAGGAGTTGTGATTATGACATAGCAATTAACAATACTGGGAATCAATAATTGCAAAGATTTTACATTACAGGTAGCCATTAGAAGGATGTTGTGGGAAGCTGCCTACACACACACACACACACACACACACACACACGCAAGTATTAGTAAAGGAAAGTGCTCTGATAACTGGGATTGGCTAGCAGGTACATTACAGTCAGCTAAAAGCATTAACCGCAGTACATTATCACAGAATACTAGGGGACTTAAGCAGTATCTCGCAAACACATTAGGGATGCAACACATATGTGCTTATGACATTTTATTTGATACAGCAAAGTTAGTCAATAGCCTCCAACCTACATCTATGGACACACGATCGGGATCAATCCAGCAAAACAGGGAATCGAGGGATAGCTTGGTGGCGGACTAGTGATGGGTATTAGCAATTGGCACACCGCAACTGACTATGGCGGAACAGGGAAACATCCTCATTTGCTGGCGGTTTGTAGTAATGCTACAATAAGAAGAGAAGTCTGCCCCCGGCTCATAATTAATATCTATAATCCTCCCAGTGGGAAACAAACCTCTGTTATTAAGACTGTTTCAGCAACATTATTTGAATGGCCGGCAAAATTCCTCACCAGGAAAATGCACACCAGATCGAAAGCACCTTATTAGAGGAAGTAAGTACATGAATGCACTCCTCTTGGTGTCCTGCTAAAGAAGAGCAGAAGCAAAGGTGCTTCTAATGGGAGAGCACTGGGTAAAAAGCTGCCAGTAACGTGTCACTAATAAGGTGGGCAGTTGTTAGGACAGTTTTTCTGAAGTGCTACCAACATTCAACTGAGGCATTACAAGACTCCACTCTTAGTATAAGGCTGCACCACCTGAGTACAAGGTATCGTAGCCAGAGTAGCCAGGCTTATTTTAGGCGGGAGAATCAGTACACATGAAATTGTAATATAAATGATCCAAAGAAACACTGAAACACTTTGTACTGTAAAAAAAAAAAGATTTATTTAAATACAGGTAGGCCCAGATAAATCTAGGGGTAAATAAGCACTAACACATTATATGAAATCACAATAAAAAAACTATATTTGAAGCAACACAGACCTTTTCATACACATTCAGTATGTCACACCTATTCTTGGGGAGTAAAAACCAATGGTTACTTTCACAATTACATTCAGTAATGCAAGGGCAGTCGACCCTACAAGTTATACACGGACTCTCAGTACAAATCACTTAATCAGTCAACTGGACAATATACTATTTGTGAATAGTGGAGCGCTTGTTCCAAGTACAGTAAAAACTTATAACTGATTCTGTGATAACACACAGTTATACTAGGCAAGTAATATCTAAGGATATAATATTCAATTACAGGTGCTTTTGAGATCAGTGAACCACCGATTGAGATAAGCAGTAACTCTTGTAACTTATTTTTGGGAAGGCACACAGCTAACTCAAGGTAATTAAAACTCATATACTTTTTATAGCTCACAAGCAGTCCAGGTTAGATTTTTTCCACCTATAAGGATAACTGAAGTATGACTTAAATGTCACAGTTAGAACCACAGACTCTAGGTTAGATAGTACAGGGAAAGTAAAACCCAATGTTACACTTAACTGAATGACTCAAAGTTATTCTAATCAGGCAACAACCTAATGCAGACTTATTCTGGGCAGGCTAACAGCAAGTCAGGGGAAGCAAGACCCAGTTGGGGGACACTCATTCAATTATCCTCGAAGGACTAATCTGGTGATACCAACAGTTGGAGGACACTCATACAATTACCCTGCAGGAATAATCTGGTGAAACCAACACTTTACTTTTGGGAAGAGGCACAACCTAATCACATGAGAGTTATATACCTTCGCATCTACTTTCTCTTAGAATGGCAAAACAGTTTCTAAGGAAGATAAGATGTTAACCATACTTTTAAGAATAGTGCATCACAAATCCAAGGTAAGTAAGAACGTTTGTAACTGTTTACTCTTAGAGTTACAGTTACCAACCACCTCTTTACAAGTAAGTCACTTTTAAACACTTATTTTCTTTCCCAATCCCTTAAACGTCTTTCCCTTATTCTTGGAGCATGAGTGCTCTCAGTGGCAGAAGGGGGGTCATTAGGACTAGTGACCATCAGGCAGTGTCAAGATAGGTTCTTTACTAGCAAAAGTCAGAGTTCTTTAGGAAAACTGGGCAAACAGGTGAGTACTTTACTTCTGAGTTAGAAGAGGGTCCAGGCGCATCGCAGAAGATACCCTAGTAGGAATCTAGCAGTGGGACTGGGTGCACTGGATAAGAGGCCTCCCCATCACAGAAAACACCCCACATCTACACAGAAATCCTAACAAACTTAAGGTCAGTAAATGCCCAAGCCAACACAGTACCTCAGCATTGAAGAAGATTTTGCAGGAGGAGGACTTCAGTGTCTGCAGCCAAATTCCCAGTCAGTGGATTCCTGTCGTGGTGACTGAAAACAAGACCTCAGAAGGAACTTTGCAGCAGGGATCAATGAAGAAGGCTCTAGGCAAAGTTTCCCTCATGGCTGAATGCAGTTCTATGGATTTGGCACCTTTTCAAGGAGCAGAGAAGAAGACAAAAAATCGCGGTTGAATTCTCATTGTTACAAAGGTCCAGCACTCTGTTGAGGGGACTTTTTGGACTTGATTTGTGTCTCTGGAGATCCACCAGGATGCCCATGAAGTTTCATCAAGAATCAGAATTTGGAAGACCGTGCACCACCCATTGGCTTGAGGTCCCAGGGTATTGGCGTATTGCAACAATGCAAGGTCACAGCAACGCATGGAATGGCTCAAAATGCAGGTCTTCTTGAATCTGGTAGGTCTCACCAGGCTCTGAGTCAGGGTTGTCATTTACAGAGTCCCCAGGGTAATTGGAAGTAAGTGCTACAGCAGGCTGTGGTTACACAGTAGGCTCTCCGGTCGCTGGAAATCATTTCAGCTGCTTCTCCTTCATCATCATCCTCTTCGGTTACAGTGGTCAACTCCTTTAGCTTCCAGGTTTGCACTATTTAACAGGAACTACATCACAACCTCTGCATTCTCTCCCTGCATTTTACAAGAAGGGGCGGTCTGGTTGTCCAATCAGGACAGCCAGCCTCCCCCACCCTCCACTGAGATTTGTCCCCATTCAAGCAAGGTGGAAGACTAAGGGCTGTGGAGTTTTGGACTCGCTTCCTGCCCTCACAGACAGGCTGAAGCCAGGGGACTCCCGCTGAAGACAAAAATCACACAAAGGGTTTCCCACCCTGGAAGTCAGGGGAAGGAACAAGAAAGGACAAGAAACACTAAAAGGGCGAGAAAAGAGGACAGGCCATTTTGGTAAAATTAGCACCCTTAGGTGCTGCAACTGTGAACACAGCCCGCGGTAAAGGTGCACCAAATTAATACAAGGTATCACTGCCACCAGCCATTGAAGGTAAGCTTGTCCCTGTAACAGAATTGTTACAGTTTTAATGTGAAAGGGGATACATTGTATCTCCCCAGCACTCCACCGAAGGTGGGGTGTGCTGGTTTCACAGAATAAAATGTAAAAGGGATCCAAAGATCCTTTCTACCCTTGGGAACTGTAGTTCTCTCAAGGTTAGCAAAAGAAAGTTAAAGGGGGAGCCCCTGGGGCAACCCAGCAACAACAGGCACATATTGCCAATAAGTTGTTAAAGAGGATAACTTTAAAAAGACACTATGGAGAGTTAAAAAAAATGACACCCATAAAACGAGTCAAAGATTCCTTGAGTGTGGAAAAAAGTTTCCACTCACAGAGCTATTAAGGAAAAATATCCCACTAGTAAAGCAAAAAGTTCTGGGGTTAACCCAGGTCAGGAAGATTTACCAGTTCTGGGAAAATCTTACCTAACAGCAGTTATAGCCGAAAGGGAATAGACATTGCGAACACTCTGAAAATTGCTCCAATGGAATTCTATGCATTGATGCAAAACCTAAATCTCCTGCAAAGTGACTTAATGGTCTGGAGGGACGGCTCTGGAGCTCTGAATTGGGGTTAAGCCAATATGTGTCAATAGAGGGTATCCACTGAGAATTTGGCCAACATCATTATATGCGCAAGCAATGATACACCATAGCATGTTATATCTGCAGGAACGTTGAGCTGAAGGTGACACTTTTTGTACTTAAGCACTGGTTTTAAACTTAAGTGCGGGAGTGGGCAGAGCCCACAATGATTTTCTTTAGCGCTTAAAGAGGTTAAATGAAGGTCTGTAGGGATAGGGACAAATAATATGTGAGAATTATAATCAGAGATGGAAGTGTAATATAAATCATTGGTACGCCGTACCACTAATTTGTGGCCAGACATTCAAGCACTACCAGTTTTCCAAGTCACAGCTAGACAGACACAAACACACACACACACACACACACAGTGTCCGCGGTTCTGCAGTTCTTAGGTGCTCTTAGGTGCTCAGGTTGCAAACTTATTTCTTGTATCAGTGGCAGAGCCTTTCATATGCAAATCTGTGCGAGTTAAAATGAGCCACACAAAGCTCCCATTTAAAGATTTGTTTATATTCATGATGTCTACTATCTTAACAAGCAAAAAAGTTGCTTTAACTCACGAATCAAATGCTTTCAACATCATGAATAACAACGAGCTGAAAGTTTGTGACAAAGAATCTGCTTACTACACAACTTATTTTATTGCATGACTTGAACCAGTAAAGGTATGGTTGGTTTAACTAGATTCTTGATGTTGTCATTATCTTGCATTCTGGGACTTATAGTTTACCATTCAGGATCTGAAAATGAAAGCCACAATGATATTTTTTTGGCTTAACATGTTGCTATAAGGTTTAACCTTTATTATACAATTTGTGTTTTTTGCAAGTAAACTCTATTAGACATTAGACTTTCAAATCCAACAATTTGAACCAAAGTTTGTGATCCTGGTCTCACACACACCCCCACCCCCACTCAACACCCGTACCCGCCCCCCTCATCTGTCTGACCATCCCACTCCCTCCTTTTCGGATGCAGCCAGAGTATCACTAGCTCCTTTTTTCCACTGCCACCACTGATTATACTCGATTATATTGCATTAATACAGTGGCACATTGATTGGGCAATGGAACTGGGAGCCTTGAGACAACAGGTTGAGGTAAAGACTACACACAATGATTGGATATGCAATTTTTCCAATTAACGAAGAAGAAACTTCATATCCATAAAACGTTTCCCTGTCTCCAGGCTCAAACATGGGTATTCCAGTTCCCTGATGAGGAAACAAGGATGCTTTGCATGCATTGTCCTTTTAACCTTTTGCTCAAAATGAAGATTTTAGGGACCTAGGTTAGACACTGACATTGATGAAAGAACATGTTAGCCACGCAAAAGCCCTGGGAGTTATGGAACCTTAATGCACCTTGTTTTTATGGTGTAAAACTATAAAAAACAGCATATTTCTTTGATAAATTGGGCCATAACCAATCTTGTTTTGGAGGTGCTGCCTTGAGGGGCAGCCAGTTCAAGTCAAGTCTCCTTGATAGCTTTAATGTGGTTTTGGCAAAGGACAGAGGTGTAGTGAATAACATTATGACTAAGCGTAGCTGGTCACTGTTAAATAGTGTGTCTTACACTGGATTTTTGAATTTACATTTTTCATGTAGATTATTTATTGCATAGACATTTTTATTTAAACTGGATTACATGTATAAATAACATTAAATCTTGCACAAGTGTGCCTTTAACGATGTCAGAGTGTTAGTACCGTCGCAAAGCAGACAACCTAGTATGAAGTCAAGTGTCCCTGTGACCTGGCTCTCCTCCTGCTTCCCAAACGCAAGTGCACTGAAGAGCACAGGGGGCAGTGCAGAGCAGCGGAGGTTGCAGAAATGCTGAATTCAAATGCACAATGACATTAGCGCCAGTTCAACAAGAGTACAGGTGCCCCTTTGCTGACGCTAACATTATTATGCAAGGGCAAACAGGCACAAGTCACTGTACCTACATGTTCCCAACCAACACTTGACATTGCTCTTTCAACAAAACAAGTTCCTAAAACTGTGTATGGACATGTCGTGATTCCCCTGACAACGTCCACATTGATGAATGCAGATGACTAAATTAGAAAGCTACGCCACACCCCCAAACAGCACTGTTACAGAAAAACATCACATTTCAAATTGATAAAAGTACAGGTGATGTAAAGTTTGAGAATAAAAAGAGAAAGACATTAATTCATTTGGAAGATGTACACCAAAAAATGTACTTTCCTTTTCATTCAAACAAATGATTTTTGTAAAATTCACGGGAATAAATGACCGCTAGATACGATTTTTTGTATACAATGAGCAATTTAAAACCACACAGGATTCATTAGCATATGGGGTAGGGGGCGAAGCCAATCAGGTTCTGCGGATTGCGGGCTGAAATCTCTGATCTCAGCCCGCTCTTCCACAGAAGCTGCAGGCTGCCTCCCCTACTACCGGCTGCCATCACACCCTCCCATTTTCTCCATTTTCTATCCTCCCTCCCCTGCCCCACTTACCTTATTGTTGTGGCAGCGGCACCATCCGCTGCAGTGGCACCAGCCGCCACAGCAGCAGCTTCCCTCCTCCCTTTTCCAGGCTGCCATGGTAATAGAAGAGGGGCTCCATATGGAGCTCTGCCTTCTACAACAATGGCAGCCATTTTGAATAAGTATTTTCATTCATTGAACAGGTCGCGTGCGGTGCCCTGTTCAATGAATGAAAATACTTTTTTTTTAGCACTCTGGGTTACCAAGCAGGTAACCCAGGGTGCTAATGGCGTTAACACTCTGTTCCAAGGGCTGGAACAGGGGTAACTGCCCAGGCCCCTCGTTTACCACCCTTGCTTTGCTCTGGTCATTACCTTGGGCTGCCCAGGCCATTACCCCTGTTCCAGCCCGTGGAACGGGGTGTTAACACCACATTATTTGAATTTATTTATTTAATTCGAATTTTTGTTTAGTGCTGGCCCTACCAAGAGGGTCTTGGAGCGCGTTAACAGGCTCAAAAGTGAAAAGGCAGGAGGTTAAACAGAAGTTACAAGATGGTTTCAGGATAGTATACCAATATTAGGATAGACAAGTGGCAGCAGTGGGAATGGAGAGGGTGGGATTATGTGTGGGCAAACAGGTATGTTTTAAAGCTTTTTCAGAAAGTGGCGATGAAGGTTGCGGTGTGGATATGAAGTGATAGGGTGTTCCATGCTCGGGGTGCCCACTGGGGCAATGCTTGTTTTTGTGAGCATGTTGGTTTGCAGAGTAGAATTTGTTAAATGTGCTGGCTCACTTGTCTCGTGTTTGTATGGGCGATGGGTTTCAATTTGTTGTGAAGTTAAGAAGATGTTTTGGAGATGGATAGCTTTGAATACAATGCGGAATTCTTTGAAGGCAATTCTCTGCGGTGCGGGGAGCCATCGGAGTGGGACGAGATCTCGGGTGATGTGTGTTTTGGTAGGGGGAGGGAAAGTCCTGCTGATGTGTTTTTTCTAGCTTTCAGGAGGGTAAGGGTGCTGTTGTGGAGTCCAGTAACGAGAGCATTGCCATAGTTCAGTTTGGGCAGAACCAGTGCTTGGATTATGGTGTGCAAGCCTTTAGGTCGAAGGATATGTCTTACTTTGCGTAGGAGATGTAGTTGTAGATTACGTGTTCTGGTGACAGCACCAAGTGGTGTGGGAAGGAAAGCTCTGGGTTGATAGTGAAGCAAAGGGATTTGACAGGTGTGGAACAGAATATGAGCGGGTTGTCTGTGGTGAGCTCTTTATCATGGGGCTGAGGTCCGGTTTGTGCAGATGAGGAGGTATTCCATTTTGGAATAGTTGAGCTTGAGAAGGTAGGTGGCAATTCAGGTGGTGACAGCGGAGAGAAGGCTTTTGAGGGAGTGGAGTTGTAAAGGCAATGAGATTTGGAAGTATATTTGCATGTCTTCTCCATATTGGTGGCAATGGATGTTATGTTTGCTAAGGGTCTGTTGAAGGGATTGTACATATAGTTTCAAGAGGAGTGGAGACAGGGAGGAACTTTGTGGGACCAGGTATTTGACTCAGGTGGGTTCGGATCAATAAGGGGGCATGGATACAAAGTGTGTTCTCTCCATGAGGAAGAAGGCGAACCAGTTGAGGATGGTACCTGAGAGCTTCATCCAGTGGGAGAGGATGTTGTGTAGAATGGCATGGCGGATGGTGTCAAAGGCGCCTGAGAGGTCAAAGAGTATGAGTATGGCTGTGTGTCCTTTGTCAGTAATGTTGCGGTGGTGTAAGGATGCACCTCATCAGAACCCACAGAGGAAGACAGGCACACCTATGACTGGGGGCCCTGGGGGCCGAAGCAGCGGGTCAGCCTGACCGAGCTCGGCTGTTAACAATGCCGAAGGAGCAAGGTCGCGAGCCGCTACATGCAGCCACCGCATAACACCGCCTCACTCACCTGTTGGGGAACCCGGTCCCGACGAGGGGGTGGAGCGCTTGCAGGCGCTCCAAGCCGGGGTGGAGGGGCGACCGGCCCTTCAACATGCTGTGTCCCGCGGCAGCCCCAGAGCGGGTCGCAGCTGGAGAGCGCCCAGAGCCAGGATCTGCCCATATCCGACACAGCCACGATCACGTGACCAGCATGAACATTCCCCAGGACTCTGGAAGCTAGGATGGCCACACGCAGGGATGGTGCCCTTTGAGGGAGGCAGGACAAAGGCTCAGAGACCAATGGGGAGTGAGCTAGACAGGGCTCATGGTGATTGGTGGGGGCTTGAAACTAGGGAAGTAAACAAAAGCACACCAAAACAAGCTGACGGGCCCCTTTCTTTTTGCAGGATAGAGAAGAGAAGGAGGAAGGAAGACCGGAGTGGTGGGCCTATCCGGACACCACGAGATAGGACAAGGTTGGGGACTGCATCAATCTACTCTGAGAGGGTCAAGCACTGGTGAAGGAAACCAGGGAACTTTATTCTTTGTTTATATTAAGAACCCTTTCCACATTGGAATAAATATTGTTTCAGCATCCGCCTGTCACCTGAAGTCTAATTATCACAGGTGGTCATCAAGGATGTGAAGTCCCAGCATTCTCAGGGTTGTGCCCAGGGTGAAAGCACGATTGAAAGGGCTTGAGGAGACTGTGGTGATTTTTGTTGCAATTGGGTTGTGGTGAAGTGTTACACGATTCTGGCAGGGTATGGCAGGATATTGGCTGGTAGTGAGAGAAGGTTTTTTTTGATGAGGGGGTAGAATTATCCAGTTTTGAGTGCAGAGGGGATAGTTCCATCTGAGAGACAGGAGTTATTGATGTTTTTCCAGTGTGTAGCGATGATTAAATTGGATGTGGTTTGAAGTGGGCATGCATCTTCCAAGAAGTGTGCAGGTTTTGTTTTGGCAGTATGGGTGATGAGGGTGTGTCTGTCGATGGGGTGGAAGGTGTTCCATGTTTTGAAATGTTGTGAGTGTGGGGTGGGAGGACAGAGGGCAGGGCTTGTCAGGTGTTATGTAATTTAGAGTTATAGATGTCCATGAGGGAGTTGCATACTGAAGTGGATGGGGTGTGGAAAATATGGATTTGAAATGGTGTAGCAGGGGCACGTGCAGCCCCTGCAGTGCATGTGACCCTACCACCCTACGTCCTGACAGCATAGATTGACCCATCCATTTCACACTTCAGGGCAGACATTCCAAAGACAAATTTGAAAGTCGCTAATTGCTCCACTCAACCCTTCCCTACTCCCCTTACCCATCATGTTACCCCTGCAGCCTTACATTTAGCCCCCTGAGTGCATGGCCTATGTGTAGCGCACTGTTGCTTCCCAGCTAGGTCCCATAGGTACATAGTGCCTCATTCATAACACAATGCTCACCAATGGGCCGGGGCGAACCTGACCACCTTGTAGCATGGTAGTGATGGGGTCCTGTTCTGTGTAAGGTGCACACATTCCTGTCCCCATTGGATCAAATTTCATGTGTTTGGCATTAATAGCCCAGTCTGTGTGAAGCACCCTTGCATGAGCCCTGCAAAGGGTAGCTAGCTGTATTTCAGTAATTTGTTATGCATGAGATGTGTGGCATAAGAAACATTGTTAATTTATTTAAGAGGCAATGAAAATGAAGTCATTCACACCCTCCTTTGTTACTCTTCTTTGCCCTATAAGATTGTGGCTTCTTCTATACCCATTTTATTTGTTCAAAGTTTCTTTCTTTCTCAACATGCGTTAATGTTCAAAGTTGTCTTCTATGTTGGTAGTTTAGCCTATTCTGCTCTACAAATCTATTGAAAAGGTTTTAGTAACCAATTCATGGCACCTGCCCGACAACGTTGTATTCAACTTAAACTTGCTGCATGAGAAGAAGCATTGACTATGCACTAAAAGTATGTTTTCAATGATAATCCGTTGGCTTTGACTGCAGCTGAACCGCTCTTGGTATGGTGCATAGAGACGATTTGAAGTATTGCAGTTTTTCTCATGCAGTATCAGGACCAGTTCAGGTTCTTCTGCAAATAAATGAATTGGAAGGTTACTTCAAGTACTTTTGCTGGGGGAGGTGCTGTGGGAAATTGATTCATTTAGATGCATGTCTCAATAGGTGTGAATGGTGGCGAGTGGGTAATCCGCTCATTATGAGCCAACATTTTTCATAGCTGTGCCTGTAGCTCCTCATAGGAGGAAGAAGTGAAACAAGTGAGTTCTGCTCTGTGGCAAAGGCATAGTCTCTCTTGGAGACGTAGCATGCCAATGCTGATCCTGAAATGTCTGGTAATGAAAAGATTGCAGGAAGAGTTCATTTAAGCAATAAGCCCTGAGCAGAGGTGGGCATTACCACTTCAGGTAATGCCCTGGGGCCTTCGTAAAGGCCCTTGTTTCAGGTACACCTAGTCCCTTCTCTCTTACCATGGCGCCCATTAAAAAAAGATTTGAAAAAAATGGCCACCATGGAAAGGAAGAAAGGACTACTCATAGTCCCTTCTTCCTTTTCATGAAGGCCTGTCGTAGATCTAGAGCGGATTGGCTGGCGACAGAAGTGTACCCGGTGCGTCCGCTCCCGAAATGGACTGAAAAGAAGGTAAGCGGTGGTGGGGGCGGCCAGGGAATTTTGTGGATGGGGGAAGAGAGAGGGGAGGACCACACTTGCCTAGTTCCCCAGCGGGGGAAGATGGCGGCCTCCAGCCTTGAGGCGACTCGGAGCGGGGGGGGGATTACCGCTGCTAATGCCTCTGTTCCGAGCCCCCTCATTGGCTAAGATGTGTATATGGCCTGCCTCTTACCGAAGAGGAAGTTTGGAGTGGATTCATTGGGTTTACCCTGATCAAATGCAGGTTGGATCCGGAGCATAAGGTTTTGATAGAACTGTGCATTTTGTGCTCTGGAAAACCGGAAACAAGCTTAATGTGATGTGGGTCATGCATGTGCTTAGTGGAACATGGACAGTTCATTATTTTAGCAGAGGGTGTATTCAGGCCTCCTTCGGTATGAAACGTGCCACAGACAACAAGCAGATGACTGTGACAGTAGTGACATGAAGGGATGGTGGCTGACATATTCTATGAACTAGACTACCTCTGGAGTGTGTCTGTGGCACTACTGTAGGTCAAGTGGGCAGAATCAATTCTTCAAGGGATATTTGTTGCTAGAACTGAGGAGTTGTAAAGTTGCTGCTTTCTGGAGGAAGGTGAGTGTGAGAATCAGATTGTAGATGCCATTTCACGATCTTGCACTGTATTGCCATTTGAAGGATGTGTCCTAGTAAAGGGATGTTTCCACAAAGAGAGTTGAGTGATTTATTTTGGCCTCAGAAAAGTCTAAAGTATTTTTAGTGTGTGTTAGTGAAGTTCAGATTGACATTTCTATTTAGGGACTTTATTTATTTATTTATTTGCATCTAGTTCTGAAAGAACCTTTACAAACAACAACCATACTAAAATATTAAAACACTGATATAAGTAAATATTCACAGGGTTCACAAAATAAGGTTTACAGCACAATAATAATTATAGAATTACAAATATCAGATATCAGATAACAAATATATGGATCAATTTAAAACCAGCTTGTTTACTAAAATATTAAAATGTTAATAACTAGTAAGATTTCTAAGAATATTATTATTAAGTGTTGGGTGTTTGTGTGCTTTAAATCCCTTTGAGTCCAGGCATTCTCACCATTCGGATGTCCAAGTATCAAATATAGAGAAAGAAGATAGTAATCCAAACACTTCATCCCAAGCACTTTCATAAACTATTCCACACTATTGACTAGGAAAGCTTTCACAATATTGCGCCATAACCAATGCAGGGCGATATGCACACTGTCAGACTCAGTGTTAAGGCAATAATCCCAAAATGCCTCATGTTTTATCGAATCTGGATTATGCACAACGCTACCCAGGATGACACTGAGTACTGGCCCCAGTGCTTTGCGTTCGGTGAATACATGCTTTGCTGTTTCAATGTTGCCTGGAACCTTACAAATACGACAGACCCTATGTGTTAAAGGAATCTTGAGTTGTGCACCCCTGAATACAAAAAGTGGAAGTTGATTTATACGTAGTCTCAAGCTTAAATTCCGAACTGCAGGGCTGGGACACTGTCTAAAGTACCTTTGCGTTTCCAAGAATCTGTGGGTAACATTTAGGACATATTTATAGGTATGTAGGGTCAAAAGATACACATAGTTATTTGCCCAGCCCCATTGTACCAGTTTTCTCTTAAACAAGTGTTTCCGGATGGCAAACCTCGGACCTCATGCAAAGTTATGGTGCCAATACTTAAGCGCATACAAAGGGGAATTTAACCAATAAAATTCCCCTCCACCTTCTTCTTGGCTTGGCCCGTTTGTTTGTTTGCAGATCCCACCATGGCATGTAGTTGACATTTAAGCTGCAAATTAGCTTTTAATGTAGCAGTCCCTGCCTTGTCAACATTTGGCCCTTTAAAGAGACCGGACCCAACTCCTGCCTAAGGTAGTCAACAGAGGTAGAGGGGAGCGGGGTGGTGGGGACTAGTTTTAATATCCTTCTCCATAAGTATCCCTCGAGTTTATGTAGCTCACCCATGGGCAGAGCATCTAGACCATACAAGACAATCGGTCAAAAATCTGTCTATAAAGAGTAATTATCCCCTCCATAGAATATCCTGCCGTTTGCTTTGTGAATACCCCAATCAGGTGGGTCATGCGATGAGCCTTGGCCATCTTAGACTCTTTTATGTGAATATAGCTTCTGCTAGCACTCATTTCTAGGCCCAAATAAGGATATTTCACCACATAGTCCAGGGTCCCCAGACTAGTAATAAAATAAGGGTGTTTGACCTTCTTGAATGCAACCAATGTTACCTTTGTTTTCCAATGTTGATATTTAAATCATATTCGGTGGCGTAATCTACCAATGTGGCAAACATTCCCCTCGCACCGCTATAGATGTGGTTAAACATCACTAAGTCATCTGCGTACAGCATGCTTGGAATTGTCCGGCCACCGATTCTGGGACAGCAGACGACGACTGAGGAAAAGCGCAGTGGATGGTCAGCCACGTATACATTATAGAGCAGGTTATAGAGCAGGGGAGCAAGTGTGCAGCCTTGCTTTACTCCCCTGCATATCAAGACATGGCAGTCTTAGTACTTAAATCATCCAATCCCACTGCACACTCGTATTGTAATGCAAACCCTTCAGTACACATATGAGCCACTTGGGGAGCCCCAGCTTTCCATCTTATGCCAAAGCTTGTTCCAGTTCACCCCGTCAAAAGCAGCCCAGAAATCAACAAAAATAGTGTGCAGGGCAGACCTCCTGGGTGACGGAGCCCCGCTAAAGAGTGTCGCTGCCACCGGATCCACTAGAAGTCTGCTCTAAGATTTCTGATTTTTTGATTATTTCTTTGCTGTTCTGGATTTTAAGAAGGTTTATTTTAGATTTGATTCATTTTTATTCTCTTCCTACGCGGTAGTTCGCTGATCTATGTAGAGTAGATAATAGTAGGTGGTTATATTAAGAAGAATTCTATCATTATACAGTATATACAGTACGTAGGTGAGATTGCAGCTGCCATGCAATGCCAGACTGTGTTACCCCACCATGTATTTCACTAACCTTTATACTGTGAAGATGTCATCATCTCACCCAGGAGGATTTCAGTCTTCCACAATGAACACAATAGCTGACTCTGTAGATCCAGGCAAACCTGGACCTGCAAGGTCAGTTCTGAGTCTTCATGATATAACCGACACAGATGTGCACCTCAAATACAATTAAGCCTTAATACTCTTCGAGCAACATTAGTTTGAAGTGACTTCATCAATGTGCCCTGATATATTTTTGACAGTGTAATCATAAGTCCAAATAATTTGCCAGTGCAGCAAAGTATATAAGTGCAAGTAAGTACATTATTAGTGCTCAAAAAATAAATGCTCAATAAATTAGTTGCCAAGATACCTTTTCCCATTCTGTCTGCAGCACACACTTTTCAAAATGTCTTCTATTTTCAGATGCTCTGGCCTAGTACTAATATTGTGGCCCAATCTTTTTACAATCAGCACACTCCTTACAGTTTCATTAAATTCACTTAGTGTTACATTTCCCATGAACATTGGTTAAGCATACATTTGCATTTTCTCCTGACAACCATGAGCACAGTGACCTGTTAGAAGGGTTTGCCACCATCTTTGAGATAATGGGGTGCCAGAAAAGCAAAATGGTAAAACTATATATAGACTAACTATGCAGCAAGTAGCACTGCACCATGGCAGAATATTGTACCACATGTGGAAGAAAGTGGAAAGTGAGCTTGACATAATGGAAAGAGAAGCAATTATCGAGAAGGCACAGTGGCTGATGCCAGGGGTGGTGGTGACAAAAAAGACCAGGGAATTTAGAATATGCATAGAGACGCGGCTCCCCATCAAGATCATCAGTTGCGAGAGGCACGCCACTCTCAGTATTGTGGACATTTTAGCAGATCTGAGTAGTGCTAGGGTTCTACAAACTATATGTGAGGGCAGTATATCAAAAGATAATATGAGTTAGGAAAGAGGTAAGAGCACCAGGAACAATTAGCTACTGCGCTGATCTCCTCCTTATCCGTATGCTTTAAAAGCTGCCGGTTGCAGGAATCCTTCGGGTCATGCTCTTGTGCCCCAAATAAAGAATTGAAATGTGATCTAAATGGCAGCGTTTTTGGACTGTTGTCTGTCGCCAAGTGTTCCAAAAAGCCATCAGAGAACTGATCATCTATCGCCCAGCGGCAGTGACTGATCCTAAGCCCTTAGTAGTGCTCTTCATAGGATTAGTCCCTCACCCCTCCAAGAATTGAGATATCGGCCGTTCACCTCCAAGAATATCTGTAAACCATCAAATACTGCCCAGGTGCGAAGTGAACTAGCTATCAAGGCACTGCAGGCCAGCAGGAAGAAAATAAGAGGAAGAGGCCTATGGGACTAATGGTTGAAAATGTTCTCCCCATTTTGCTATCAGTATATGAGATCCGCACAGCCTCCCAAGAAGATGACTGCTTATAGGTGGCCAACAAGCTCAGCAGCTTGGGAAATGGAAGAACATTCTGGCCGTGGACAGTCATTGCAATCATGAAGCTTGTAAGACACTTCATGCTCTCCTCTCTATAAAGGGAGAACCATCAAGGTCTGAAGAGGGTAGCCTTCACTGCAACAAAATAATATTCAGCCTCACCTTCTCACACAAAGGGCAAATCCATCTCCTTGGTGCCCACATGTGGCACCAAGCTGGCATGAAGACTGAAGCAGTAATAAGGAAAAATGTATGGTTCCCTACCCTCTTACTAGGGTCAGGCTGAAATAATGTGGTGCCTTAGGTGCCAGCTCACTGGGAGCAGGGACAAGTGGCCACTCATAATGTCCACACCACTTAGTGCCACTGCCTGGGAACTGATAAACACCCATATTTGTGCTTTTCTGTATGGACGACACCTACTAGTTCTAGAGGATGAACACTGCAGGTCCTCAGAAGATGAAGTGGTAGACTCATTTGTGCCAACGTTGTGTTACGGAAGCTGGAAAGGATCCATATATGGTTTCCCCCCCACACACAAAACTGCCCTTTTAGGGTCAAGAACATCCTACCTCTCTGAGAAAACCATGTGCCAAAAATAGTAAAATAATCCCTCATTAGCTGCAAAGCAATGGAGCAGATGAGGGTATATTGTGAACCACCAAGAAGACCCTACTAGGTGTTCCAGTTCAACAAAAAATGGACCTCAACCTAGTCATGTATCAACTCCTTCGGGTATACAGAAATATCCCATGTATCTACACTGTATCTTAGCCAGCCTCTATGACATGTAGAAGCATCGTGGCTGGCACAATAAGTGCACAACCCCTCTGAAGCACAATGAACTGGTGTCAACACGACATTGAAACCATGAGACAGGTTTACAATAACTGGAAGAATGAGCGATGAGACACTTGGCCATCCCCTGTACATGTACAGGTTATCATAAAGGATCGACATGCCACTGGTAAATTCAGGACACCTTACGAGGCTGAACCTCGGCAAGTGATGGCTCAAAAAGGCACTGTGGTCAATTCTGCTTGAGGGCTGAACACAGTCACTCTAAACATTTCCTGGTTCAAAAGACTTCTGAGAAATCCTAGTGGCAAAGGTGAACATGGAGATTGGCCATCTGACTCCCACTTGGAAGATCCCACAAGACCGTGAGACATTTTGTTAAGCGGGTCCAGCCTCATATCATAAGGTGTGTCCAAGGGGAGATCCTTCCATGGTCCAAACAGGTCTGTCCGGTCGATATAACCTTCAAGGTCAGCCACTATCCCCTAAATGGCTCTGTGGGACTTTGCCACTGATGATGTGAGCGATACTGAAAACATGTTGCTATGTTGAGAGGAATGTTATATTGTGACTCTGAGGCTCAGGGCCAGATCCACTCTCATGTTCTCCCCATCAAATGCATTAACACTGACACTCTATGTCAGCTAGCAGATACATGATATAAACTTGAGGGTGATCCCCAACTCTGGACAGGACTGGGGAAATATAAGCAAGACCAGAAAAGTGTCCAGCCAGGAAATGATTTGTATATCAAAACAAATTCTTAATAAATCATTGGTGTTGGTGGTTTCAGAGTGCTTGGTAAATTGTGCTCATAACTGGCAGTCTAAATCAAAGACAGGGAAATGGCAACTTTGTAAGATTCAAGAAGGCACCTCATTATTTCATGCCTTGCATATTGCAAGTTATTCATTTTGCAAACGTATTCAATCGATATACCCTATCCTCAGACAGATAGAGAAACACATATGTACTTTAAGTGTAACTCATTGAATATACTAGACAAGAAGTGAACATACATCAAAACAAATAGCTAGTTTACAGGATGGGTATATGTCAGTCAGGTGGCAAAAAGGGCAACAAACCATTTGTCCAAATTTAACAGTCTGTAACATTTCACCAAATGCCTCGCTATCTAACTAAACATATGACTCAACAGCTAAAAAGGCCATATCGACCTAATCAAGTGCTCAGAGGTCTATGTAAAGCACAGTTCTAACCATTATGACTGCACAGCCACGCAACTGTGTCCATAACTGCTTCACAGGGGGAAATACGTTTCGGTGGCAAAGTTAGTAGTGCACCGCCTTCCTCAGGACCAAATAAGGAACCCCTGAGAACCAAAAAGTAAAATAAACTCAAATAATAAGATCACTATGCTTAACTTGAATAGATAAAATCACCATGACGTTTGCTAGTTTGTAAACCTGAATATCACACCAATGGAACACCCTTGTGACACCTCCACCGAAGAAGGGATAAAGGGCACCATTACCAAAGTAAAATCAAAATCTTGTGAGTTGTTTCTCTGTCCACCAGGTGAGGTGCCACCCGCAGCCAGGGGACTCACCCTTATTTGTTCAGGGGATGATCTTCCAGAGTAGTTTCAAAAATGGAAGCAGAAGACTCTCTTCTAATGTTCACATATACATAGATGGCACACCATGTACAGAACACATAGCTTGGTTCCTACAGAGTGAGATCATTCATCAAGGGAACTGAGTCATGAAAGGACCCATGCAGGTAAGTAAAGACAGACATCCTTAACTGTATTGGGACGGATATAGAACATACGTATAGTGTTAGTGTAACCATATTGACGTTGGGGGACAATTAAACCCCACAGTTATGCTGGATCCTTTGTCGCTTCAAGAGAAGCCACGCTTCAGGGACTGCTTCCCAGGGATTTGCTAGGGGAAAGAGAGACAGGCTGTGTCATATTTGTATGCACTGCAGCTTCCTAGTGGCAGTAGATGGCCACTATATATCAGCAGACTCACTGGTGTGTTAGAGGTGCCTTGTTAGCTTGACGGCTCAGCGTCAGTTTCCAATGGTAACCAGTCCCAGCCACGCTTGATGGGCTGCTTCCTATGGGAGCGCGTTAGAGAGGTAAAGAAAAGAGAAAACAAGTGCTGCTATATTATTTGTATAATCGCTGCAGCCTTGGCTTGGCAATCAGTGGTCACTATATGTAGGACACAATCACTTGCAGCTGGAAGTCATTTTCCTAGTGTTCGCGTCGCTACGTGTTGGTTGCCAATGGTAACTGTTAGCGATGCGGACGCGAGAATCGGGACAAATATAGTCTTGTACGGCTAAGCCTGGGTAATGTGGAAGTGTGTGCATCACACGTATAGACAGCATAGCCACACAGTGAATTGTGACGCCATGTTAGAAGGTGCAACTAGCCATTGTCTGCACTGTTGGGCATTGCGAGGTTGTGAGATTGATAGTAATGGGCGCGAGATAACACACTACTGGCAAAATTAAATGCATGCACCAGCCCCTGTGTGCACTTGAGGCCTTATATCTAGGCGAAATGCTAGATGAAAGCAAGCAACATGAATGGCACCCAAGGGTGTGTAATTGTGCAGTTAAGTCCTATTGAGAATAATAGTGCCCTGTGCAAACCACTGTATGCTTCTAGAGAACACCTGCCTAAGTCTGGTACTTAATGGGAAAGGGACAACATGGTCAAGGAATGGATGGCTCATTTTACAGTACACATTATGTTATGGGTAACTACAAGTGACCGGTCCATCTATCGATGTGCAGATTCCTTAATGAGCATCCTGATTGTGAACATCACAATGAAATGAAAGGGGAACTCCATCGCACGAGCACTCTTCCTGAGTTGGATCACACAGCGTAAGCCTTATTACTGCGCTGTGCTCTGTGCCACATCACTGCTTCACAGGGTCTGCACACAATACTGAGGAAAATACAACTGCACCTGTACGCCTTTAAAATGAAATGGAGAACAGCTGTACTTTTTTCTGCAAGGTAGCATTATTTTTAATATGGGGTATTTTATTGAGTACACAGAACAAAATAACAAGATATGTTTTTCAAAGTTGATAACATAAGACGGCATTATACACATCCAGTACACTTCAGAAGACCACAATAAAGCCTCAGCATCATCCAAAAGAGTCACTAAAACTATAGATGTACAAACATAGATGTCCCCTGCACTGAGAAAGATCTCAGTGCAAGAGCTCCCAGGCTACCATGCGGGTTCCAGGCCTTACACACAAATGTTGCTACTGCTAAATGTGCTGCCGCATTTGCTGGTGATTTCAGAAAGACTAGGGTTACTTTGGCAATATGCCCTGAGATTGCAGGCCATTACCGCATAAGGTAATGCCCCCGAGGCCCATAGTTACATGGCGGGCAGTCGCGGAAAGAGCTACGGGCCAGGCGGAGCACCGAGCCTTCTGGGGCAGGTAAGGCCGAGCGAGGGCCAATGAGCTTACGTTTTACAAGCTCATCGATCCTAGCCGGGTACTAACTCCATAGTACACTGACACACTTCTGGTGGAGTGAGTACTTAGTTTTCCATCTTGGGCTCTGCAAGGTATTTATTAGTACATTTGAGGATGAATCGAATGTAAATAAAACGGCTTCCACAAATATCGCTCAGTTGCAAGGGCAACTTCCAGGACTTTCATTGAGAATGTAGAGCTTTGATATGTAACAACTTTCAATCATATTCAACTAGGTGACGTCACTCAGTGCAAGCAGTCAACCTACTGCAAAAGGTCTGGAGCGGGCTTCACATATGACGTCTCTAGAGAAGAAGCTTGACTTCAAAACAAGGCTCATTTACACTGCATACAATAATTTATTTACAGTAACAATAAGTGTAAGTCACTGTTGCTTTGCTTTTTTTCTCTGACGATGCCATTAGCAGTCAAGCCCAAAATACATAGTTACTGGGAGAACAACCTTTACAAAATAATGTGTGGAGAAATAGCCGTGAAAACAAATATACATCACCAGCCATCTACTCTGAGATACGTCAAACCACAACGACATCAAAGAACTGAATACCTGCGCAGAAAGCAGAGCAAACCACTTACCTGGGAATTGTTTGCCAGATAGGAGATGTATCGCCTGCGGTTAACACCGTGCAGCTCCTTGATGGCCTCGGCAGGCATGGACTTAGAAAACCCAAGGCCGCTCCAGGTGTCTGTGGGGGTCCTCACCTCGGTAACCACCGGCTTTCTTTGCATTGCTGAACACAGATACGATGGGAGTGAATGACATATAGTTCGTGTTATTTGTTTGTGTTCAATGTTCATGTAACATTAGATTTGCATGGCTCAGGCCTTCAGTTATGCATGTGTGTGCCTTTTTGTGTAGTTTATTGAGTTGCATCTCTTGCTAATTCATCAGAGACACAGCCTTTAACAATGCAGCTGTTTGCAGTCCCCTTCATGTAGCCACCAAAGAGCAACACACGCTGCACAGAATTTTCTAAACATGATGACATGAATGTGGAATTGACAGCCATGCCTTTGCACCTCCACATTGAGGGCTTAAAAATGTACACCATTGGGCATATGACTTAAGTTAAACCATTACTGTGAGAAATTACCAGACATATAATTTTCGTCGGCTACTTACATTTGGAATTCGCCATTTTAGAAGAGATCCACATTTACACTGAACCCTGGGAAAGTCTTACCGAAAGTATTCCTAATTTACGGAGGGTGTCAAGCATTGCATGTATCTTGGATAGGAAGGCACCAGTGTTAACTAGACAGAAAGCCCTCAGAAAGGATGCTAATGATAGCCTCGATGGAGTTTAGAATATGTACAAGAGCCAATCAATATTCTGTAAAAAAAAAAACTGTGGCCCCGAATGAGTTGCAGGTATTATTTGGGCTAATCCTCTTATCTGCCATGAATATGTACCAAATCCCTACAGCATCCATAAGAACATGTGCTCATTGAGTTTCTGTTGGATCGTAGACTTTTCACTGTGGACATGTCTTCAAATTGTGTTTGCGTCGCTGAACTCTAATGAATAGAAAACAGACCGAACCCTGCTCGGGTTGGCCTAAAGAGCAATAGGCCCATGGACGAACAATAAACACAAAATGCTGGTGTGAGGCAGTTTAATTTGGTCAAAGTGGCCCACTTTTTTGGCCAATGTGGGCCAGTTTGATGAGTTATTTCACTATGTGGCTAATAGTTTTGACCAGTGTTGCTGAATAAATATTCTTTAAAATGCACGATATGCGTCACATTTTATTAAAAAGCTCCCCCTCCCGCCCCCTTGGGTACTATTCACTCAGTGTCACAAAAGGAATGAATAGTCATTTACAACAGTGGTCCACTTTTTCATTGGTGCTGAAGAGGGAAAATGGGTGAATCCCTTTGCCCGATTCTCATCCAAACCAGCGCCCAGGTCGTCACAACCCCAACACCCCCGTGAGAGGAATTCGACCCGCTCACTGCCGCACCAGACGTCAAGATCCACTGTGGCCATGCCCCACACGGCCAGGGAGCCTGCCCGTTAATGAAACCACGTGAGAGAACCTCAGGTGGAACTGACATCGACCATATGATCAACTCGATTAGACAGTAACCACAAAATCCTACCCTCGTTAGAGATGCCATGAAGACATAGCCAACAGACAAGAACACACGTGTCACCATGCACATTGGTCACCCACAAACAAACCTACACGTAGAACATACTCAGTGCTATGACATAGAGGACCACTTACACCCACACATGCATCATTGTTATGTTTCACATAGGCCACCTACAGCACCGCAGAAACTTAAGATGCCAGTAGAGCTCGTTTACATGCTTGCAGACGCTTCCTCGCCACTAAAACCATGAAGATATAACCATACATATTTACCAATGCATATGACACTCCTTCGCCCTCGCGACCCACATATTATGGACCATGTACCGCCACCCATAAACCAGGCCAAGGTAGGCCGCAAAGCAAGAGTCCCGAGGCCAAAGCCTCTCAGACAAAACTGCAAGACGCTGATCACGCAGAACGAGCTCCAACGAGAACCCATAGCAAAGGCCGCAATGTTGCAATCTACATGCCGTGCTCCCTGAGCCAAGGCTACACCTGCCACTGCTAGATGCTCCTCAGAGTCGAAATACAAATCAAATGCTCATATTTCTGCTCCAGCCACGGTCTCACAACACGTGACCGAGCCGACCTGATAAGATGCCAAGCCCTACGGGACAGAGAAGTGCTGAGGTCTCATGCCTGGGACACAGTCTGCAACAATGAAGTGACAAATTGGTGACCTACAGCGATGGGAAAGACGTGCACACCAGCCAATGGTCAGACCTGTCAATTGTCCACCACTGACACATAGTCATACTTTGTTGCCAGCACCAGGTACACCGCGAGCTGGGAACAGCGATGGTCCCAGGCTTGAGGGCTCGTGGATGAACCAATCAGAATATGAGGGGGTTCACAATGACGCCACTATAGTCTAGCCAATCACTAATTGTCCCCTTGTAGCAACTTTCATGTAACAATTGCTCGGGACAGCCCAAGCGTACCACCTGACCCTCTCTCCTCCACTAACCGTCTCTTCTATATGTGCCCATACTGACCCTACCACTCGGGGAGCCAACCCTAGATGGCGTTAGGTTTTGGGCCCAGTCTTCCTAGGTGATGCACGTAGCCATGTCATACAACTAGAAAAAGGGCCTGCGAGCCCATTTTACTTGAGAGGTCTCTCGGATGCCTATGACCTGTGAACCCGTCCCTGCCTGTTTCATGTAATAAACAGCAGTATCTCTTTGCACATGTGTCTGCCTCATACTCTGTTGGGACACGGGAGGACTTGGGGCCCCCCCAACCCTGGAGGTCCACGGACGGCCATGCTGGCCCCCCGGGAAATTACCCCGACAGTGCCTTAGACAATTTTATGGCCCACTCCTACCCTGGGACACAGCTTATCAAGACTCATCCATTGCAGTCATGCCGCCCGCTATTCGTTGCGTTCCCTACACTTTTTGTTCATGCTCATTGAAACATGAGGTCTTACGTGTGATTGGTTGGTGTTCGTTGCCCGTTCACGCTAAACCTGAATGTTACACTTGAGCGCTTCCGAGAACCAGAACAATAGGGAGCATGTATGGCAGAAAAGTGTAACAATAATTTTTTGCTTGACCAGGAAGATCAGCATTTTTAAACTATCCTTCAGCACCTTAAACCGCAGGCTAATTGATGTCTTTGTGGGGAAAAGGAATGCAGCACATTCACAACAAAAAAATGCTTTGTTTATTTTGCCACCTTCTTCTTGTGCAGGGCAATAGAACGTTCTGTCGCAACATTGATTTTGCGGAAATATTAATTAAACATGAATGATTAGAAGCAAGAACATCTTTTGAATCCATGTTAATCCGAAGTGAAGTAGCGAAAAACATATCAGAATTTGCTATTAGGTAAAAAGCTAAATATCTACAACAGTGTGATACTTGTTGTTTCAATAATCATCTAACCGTTTGACAACTCAAGGGGACACAGTAACAAAATAACTATTGAGTGACTTTTTGCATCTTTAATTTAATATTGACAATTCCAACTGCGCCGCTATACGGTTAAGGCTGCTGTGGGCGTGTTAAAAATACAAAAAATAAAAAATAACAATAACAAAATGTCATCTAGTTAGAGAATGGGGGAGGATCCATATGGTGACATAACCCCAATGTATGTAATAGGCAGCAGATGCGCTACATTGCAAAGTCCAATGGGGGGTGGGGGGTGGTACCTGATGTCCACTGCAGCAGTTGAGCACCTGACAAATTAGCACAACGTTGCAGATCCCATCTAATGAAAATCCAGGAGGTGATTTAGCTGTGATGCGATTTTCAAAGTTTTGACCCAGGACATAGCACTACAAAAGATGCAGTGTCCAGGATGTGTGAGTCCGAGCCAATAGTAAAGGCATTCTTATTTCTTAAATTACTTGCACAATTCACCTGCTATTGCTACTCTATATCCAAGCAGTAGCAATATTTATGAAGTAGTGTTATGATAACCTTGGTTACCCTCATATGCTAGGTGTTGCTATCATATATGCGGTAAAGTCTTTAAAAATACAGGTACTCCCACAAATGAATCATTTTCTTTTCGCAATCCCAGCTATTGAGAGCAACACAATGCTCCATTATTACTAGAATCCAAAACTTTGCATGACAGGATCATTTTGGCCACAAATGGCTTTGACACATTTCATCCAAAACTAATGACAAGGACAGAAATGAAAAGGTGAAAATCTTTATAGTATAATTGTCTGGGGCAGTGGCAGGTGCTAAAGATGGCGGCCTTTCAGGTACATTGCTTCAACCTGGTTGTCTTCTGGGACAATGAGCCATGAGGCCAGGCGATATTCAGGATTCATCTTAGCTTGAGAGAACCATACAGAGGCGCCCCATGGTTGGGACACACACAAGGTGTAAGGACCCAGCATCACATATTACATGTGGGCTGAGGGACAAGGAGGATGAAGGGAAATCCCCCAGCATGGTTCCATTATTGCTGGACTTCTCTTTATCAAGGAAAGGGAGGACCATGGACGGGTCCAGAACAGAAGCTCACATGGCTCTAGCCAACGAGAATTAACACACGGCTTTAGGCAGTAGGACCACTCTCCAGTTCCAAAGTCCAAAGTCTAGAAAGGCACCCAAAAGCTGCATGGCAGGAACATAGAGGATATGTAGTGTTGTGTGGCAAACAATTACAAAATACATAGCGGATACAAGTAAGAAGTTATGGACCAATTGATCTATCATCCCTTTTGGTTTGGCCCCTGGGGACATGTGGGGTGAGAATGATTGTAAGGGTAAGGGCTGGGGCAAATGGAATTTACTGGCCGATTGATCAGGAACAAGTTCAAACAGGCTGCCTATGCATATTTGAACGCTGGTGCTACACAGATGGGAGTAGCTCCCAAGGATTAGATACAGGCACCAGTAGTCCTGCCAAACCCACCAACACGATTGACATGCACACTACTTAGAGGTGCATGTGCTCTGATGCATGCTTTGGACAAGAGCAAACACGACTTGGGAGGATAGCTCAGGGGCAACGTGCTCGCCTTGGAAGCAAGACAACAAGGAGCAACACAGGTTTGATCCCCGTCTCTGTGCTCAGAAACCTCTGGGTATTAAGCGTGTTATAAATATCATATCATATGTTAAAATTGGTTTGCATGTCATCTTAGGCTGGAATAATGTGATGATGTAAAGTCAAAGTAATATAATTCAACATACCATATTCTACATCCTCCCCCCTCTGTGCGACAATAGTCTTGAGGTTCTTGCAGATGATCACCTGCATGTAATTAGCCTCTGATTTTAATGTTTGCTGGCTATGAGGTAGAGGTACCGCCCCAAACACGTAGGGCATCATCACGAGATCAGATGTGCAGCGAAAAATGGTGGTAAAATTATATTAATGCCATTTCTGTCAAAAGCGTGAATCATAATAACCAGCGCTGGAACACATTTCTCAGAACCTGTCAATAGCACTTCGTTTTCATAGCACCACCACCTCTTTCTTTTTAGTATGGAGCGCCATGATAACTGTGCCACTCTTGACTACCACAGAACTTGTCCTTCCACCTGTGTAATATCGGTTGACATGCAGCGCACCCTTTGCTGAGAATAAGACCCGTTGCCCCTGTGAATTGCCTCTGGTTGATTTGTGCTGAGACTGCTTCCACAGCCAGAATGAATACCATGAATACCAGAAACCTTTTTTGCAAATTCTCCAATTTCTTTCAAGGGCTCTTCGGAAAATCATATCAAGCAGAGGGCACATCTGCTCTGAATCTCTGCACAGTAGAGGACAAGTTCAATATTGGAGACCCTCAGAAATGATAAGGGCAGTTGATCCAGTAGACATGACGCAATGACGCAATAAGCACAGATGATGTCTTGCTTGTACTCCTAGAGCGCAGGTTCTGCGGTTTGCACTGCATGGAATCGCTGCATATCAGATTGGTTTGGAGTAAGTGGGAAAAGAAGTAGCAGAGCATGATAGCTTTGCTGTGTTGCTGTTTGCTAATCAGAAGAAACTTTGTATTTTTGTATTTGTTGTGCAAGAGGGTGACGACTTTCAAAGAAACATTGTTCAAAGGACGATAGCAGAGAGTAGAGTAATCTCTTGCAGGATACGTTACACAAGGCAAAAGGCTAGATTATAGGTGCAATGACAGTGCAGTTTTGAAGGCTGGGAGAGCGGCAGCCATTTTTATTTTGAGGGTAGTGAATTTTAGTGGTGGGAGGGTGAAGGCAAGAAAGGGGAAGCATCACAGCAGGGTGGGGATTGTCATAGCGAGTAGGGCTTGTGGATTCATGGTGAAAGCTGTGGAATAACAGGCGAAATAGTTGACCACGTGGAAGGAGGGGCGTTTCAGAGATGGACTTAGGCACTAGTAAGGTGACTTTGAAGCGGAGAGGCATCTGTGTTAAGGCTGAGGGTAGATGTAGGAGAATTGTGAGGGAGGATGTAGAAAGTGTGAGAAGCAAAGTTTCGAATTTTTACAGAAAGGAGAAAGTTGTAGAAAGAAAGACTCATGAGGAGACGAGAGAAGTATTGAAGACGGCTGAGAATCGAACTGGAGGCCAAGATTTTAGCAGAATGGTAAGTGAGATGAGGCTCACTCTTGCAAATATTCAGAAGGTTTAACCTGACATTGGGGCAAGGCAGTGCATGCATTTCTGAAGCATCAGAACCCTATGAAAGAGCACCCCAATGTTGTAGGCCTTCTAGTTGGGCTCAGGACACCAGAGATAAAGGATCAATTGGCGGGGCGTAAGGTTGGGGTTTTGGTAGAAGAAAGGTAGGTGACTTCAGCCTTGCAAATTTGAACATGAGTCCCCTAAGTGCCACCCATTGGGCGAGGGCAAAGTTACAGTTGGATAGGCAGGAGGGTAGGTCAGGAGTGAAGGAAGGGAAGGAGATGCTGATTTGGCTGTAATCAGCAATAGGTGCTGAAAGAATGATGGGAAGTGGCCCAAGAACAGATCCTTGGGAAACACCCACGGAGAGGGAATGGTGAGAGCCCAGATCCTGCTATGTCATCATATGGAACAGGAATGGTCAGATACATGGAAGGTATTCCAATCCTGGATGCCAATGTTATAGAAGCCATGTAGAAGAGACGGTTCGTCGGCCGTGTCAAAAGAGTGATCAAGGAGGATCGCTTTGATAGGCTTGATAGGCAAAGGTAAGTAAGGTGAGTGATATTTCAGTGGAGTGGCCGCTGTGCAGTCCAGACTGGAGTAGGTTTGCAAAGGGGTGAATTCTCCAGGTGAGAATTAATACAGTTAATTGCCTTACATTTAAGATTTTTGAAGTAGTGAAGGAGGAGGGAGTCAGGCCGATAGTTTTTAGTGGTGTTTGGTATACAGAGTGTCTTTGAGGCAGTAGAACTCCTGTCTGAGGCAGTGAAGATCCCAGTTGAAAGTGAAAGGTTATAAATAGAGGAGAGGTTGGAGTTAGGGGTGCTAGTTCCTTCACGGGCTGATAGGCAAAAGGTTCATAGTGGCACATGACAGATGGCAGCTCCGGGGATTGGTGAAATCTATGTAGGGCTGTAGGGAGAGAATGGCAGTAGGGAGGAGAGAGCAGAAGGAAGGGCTGGTGAGGGGAATGAGGGGGGTGTAGGTGTAGGAGGAGGGTCAGAGTGTCTCTGATTTGGTATACTTATGAATACAAATAAGATGCAAAGAGAATAGGTGTGGATGAGAAAGCATGAGCTGTAGGGTAGAGGAGAGATTGCAGGGATGGGTGTGCAGAGAGAAGATGAGAATAGTATAGTAGCACAATTCCTCTGAGTCAAGAGCATTTGAGGAAACAATGAGGGCTTTTTTATAGGTGGTCACAAAAGTAGGAAAAAAAGACTTTAGCCAGCACTACAAGCAGTGTTACATGGCTCTCTTCATTTGGTAGATCAGAGTGGAGACCCAGGGCCAGGGGCAAATAGGAGAGGGGGCGAAAGAGCAGACAGAATAGAGGTTTGATATGATAAGTAATTTATAACGCGCTTAATGCCCAGAGGTTTCTAAGCGCGGACCTGGGGATTGAACCTGTGTTGCTCCGTGTCGTCTGGTTTCCCAGGCGAGCACATTGCCCCTGAGCTATCCTCCTGACCTATCCTCTTTCAAAAAGGAAAGGCAAGGGCAGCGTTGAAATCAAGAAAGGCTTGTTCAGAAGAGCTGGCACTGCATGAAGAGAGGGCAATGGTGGAGGGAGGTAAAGAGAGAGGAGAGCGAACTAAGGAAGAGATGTGGAGAGGGGAGTAGTCACATAGACAGGGGTGGGTGTCAATGGAGAGGTTAGGTAACTGAAGAGGAAAACAAGTTCAAGCTCAAAATTGTTACCATATTTATGCATGGGCTGATTGTACAGGGTGTCATAAGCAGAGAAACAAAAACACATTCTACTAGACTGTGTTCTCAAGAGGGTTTATTGCAGATGTCAAGGAGCAAAGCAAAGGATAACACAACATACATAGGCCTACTTGGGCATTGGCTTTTATAGCTTCATAAGCAGTCTTCTAGACCTAGGATGAACATGCTGGACCCCAACATAACCCCCTCCTCCCCGTCATAAGAAGTCAGAGGTCATCCAACTTTGGCAAGGCTCTATTAAGTAAGATGGCCTACAGTACAGGGTGCAAGCCGGAATGAGCCAGTCCTGTAAAAAACAGTGCAAGGAAGAAGGTTCAACACAAAGTCATTGAGGAGGTATTCTGCCTAAAGGACTGAAGTTCCAAAGTCCACCCCTAGTCTCATGCCGTAATCTAAAGTCCTGAGCCCATTCCTGTTACAACTAGGTAAAATGCTCAAGTGACCAACAAAGACAAAGTGCAGGGAATCACTCATTGTTTCAGGGTTTGGTGTGTCTGTGTACACTTCGTTCACAAACCTTGGCTCTCGATTGTGACTAGAGGATTTGTACTGCTGTGATCATCTGTTGGCTGGCTCTGAATGTTTGGTGTCATT
This sequence comes from Ambystoma mexicanum, assembly GCF_040938575.1. Lineage (NCBI taxonomy): Eukaryota > Metazoa > Chordata > Amphibia > Caudata > Ambystomatidae > Ambystoma > Ambystoma mexicanum. Next base: position 1,199,458,923 of record NC_090925.1, read on the forward strand.
CTATGATTGTTAGACTTGGTGATCCAGCTTGGAAAGAGTTTGGCAGACTCCCTCATGACCCATGGGTGTTCAATAACCAATACTGGTAGGTATTCCCCTAAGTTGGTGCCTGCAGGTAGCATTTGTTGCCCCTACCTGCCTCTCGAGCACTAGCAAGTATTCTATAATTCTTCTGGTGAACTCGCTACTCTCACCCGGTTTCTGCTATTTTCGGTATGGTCTGGGCTATAGTTGGAAGGCAGCACTTCAGCAATTTTAGGGGTTTATTCTTGACTAGCCTTTGAGCCAGGGCCATCAGCCATCTCCAACTATCCTACTCTCTAGCCCTCGTTTCTCTCTAGTTTAGGCCTCAGTGGCACAGCCTACTCACTTCTTACTCCCACTGTCCAGCTTTCTTGGGTTGCCCACATCATGTATGTTGCTCCTCCTTCTCCTAGTCGAACCCTATTGTTGCTGCCCTCTCTTAGGAATGACACCTGTCTCCCACCCAGTCATGACAATGCAGTCTCCTTTTGTGCCCCATCTGATTATGAACGTACAGGTTCCGCCTCATGGGTCTGCTTCTCTATTGGCTTTATGCCCCTTGATTGTTCCATCTGAATCCTGTGATTATGGCCATAAATCATATTTCCCTGCTGGTGTGGTACATACTGAGGGAATGTGGGTTGGGTGCAACCCCAGGTCCCATGGTCCAAAGGGATAATCAGGCAGCAGTGTAATGGAAACCTATAGACTTGGAACACAAGCCTCTTTGCATGTATGCAGCTATGTGCATCATATGCACATTCTTTCTGATTACAGACGGATTTCCTGAAGCCCATTCTGGAGTCCATGTAAGAGCTTTGTCACCCAGCCAGTGCATTCTCCAGGCTCTTTCTCCAGGCTCTTGCTATGGGCATGGACCTGAATACAGGATTTACGGAACATGCACAATCACCGGCCAGTTTATTACGAATGGCAAACCCTGATTCTGTAATTTTCTCTTGAGGTGACTGCTACTAGATGGGGTCTTAATTGTTGCATTTCTCCCTGATTCTTCATGGAGTGGATGCCCTTTTGTCAACTCAGGGATGCTCCCCTACTTAAAACCCGACCTTTACTCTTTTTCTAAAATGGACAGGCTCAGCGAGCTCTTGAGGATGTGAAATTAACTATCATACTCGGCCTGACGACATTTCAGATAGTGCAAGAGCTAAAACATAGATAAGGAAGGGAGGGGGAGAGTGGGAAGGAAATGGAAAAAGACAGGCGACTACCGTACTAGGCCTGACGACATTTCTGGTAGAGCCAGAGGAAAACAAAAGGTGAGGGAGAGGGGTGCAGAAAGGGAGGGAGGAACAAAACAAGTGACTATCGTACTAGGCCTGACAACGTTTCAGATAGTGCTGGTGGGAGGGGGGGACAACAGTAAGGGGATAGGGGAGCGACACACGAGGTTGCTATCATAGTAGGTCCAGGGACAATTCTGATAGAGCAAGTGCATAGAAGAAAGTATGGATGGACTCAAGTTCAAGCCAATGAGCATTGGGGAGGTTAGGGACATTTAAATCCCTGATTCAAATGATGGGTGCCTCATTTGTGAGTAGTAAGTCTTATGGGTAAAGTTGGGTCAGGAAAGAAAGACTTAGTAGCACTCGGTGATTGATAGATGACGAGAATACTGGGCGGGTTGGTGTAAGCATTTGAACAGCAATGTGTTTGAAGAAGGCTAGTATTGTACAATGTGTGAAGAGTAAGCGTATAGCTGTTTTTGTGGTTAGCCAGAGGGCTCAGCCTACGTGTGACACTTTGCAGCAAGCAAGTCATGTGCATCGGGGTGTCTAGCAAGAAGCGTTTGAGTGGTGTGATGATGTGGAAATGATGTGGGTATGTGTCTAAGTTGCATTTGTGTGGTGTTTCAATAGTGTGATATGTAGGACTTGAGGCAATACTGGTCGTTATGGTATGGGTGACGTGGTGTTGGTTAACGTTGGAAGTGGAAATGATAGTAGATGTTTAGTATTGGCTTAGGGAGGGGTGGTATGACACAAAGACTTCTAGCTATCTAAATCCATTGTTGTTATTACCACGCTGCTGATATTCCCACATGCAGATCTGGTATTGTAGCTTATTTGTTGAATGACGCTGTTTGGTTGATCACTGTCTAGTCTGTTTTAGTCTCTTTATTGTCTATTTGGTGTATTTATTGTCATATATTAGCCTGTTCGTGGGTTGTATTGTGTCCAATTGTTGTTTGGGCCAGGATGGGTGCCTCTGTTACTATAGTCTAGTATATTTGGCTCGGGAGGGTAGCTCAGGGGCAACGTGCTTGCCTTGCAAGCAAGACGACAAGGAGCAACATAGGTTCGATCCACGGGTCTGCGCGCTTAGAAACCTCTGGGTTTTAAGCGCGTTATAAATAACCTATCATATCATATGTCCAAATAGATGCTCTTTGCATAATCCGAACTGGACAGGAGAAGGGATAGGATTGTGACTGTTCTGTTTCAGAAATGACAGGATACCTTTGATTTATCAAAGGTGAAAAATGCATGTCTTGACCAGCACTTTAATGTGGCGCTCCTGTGTTAGATGGCTAGGCATGGCGAGGTATTTGACCACTCTAGAGATTTGCAGTCAGCTTGGGATAGGGGAAGGTGTTGAGGCATCCCATGGCGTTGGGTTGAGGAATCGTTTACTGTCAGTGGTAAGTCTGATGGCGGTTTGCATTTCCTCTTTGTAGTTTTGGCATGTGAGGCTGTGTCTTGATGGGTCTTGTCAGTGGTGCCATAGAGATGTGGAAGGGGCAGAGGGGATACACTTGATCCTTGTGGTAATCCACCCATAATGTTTTGTGGGCCCTTCAGTGTAGTTTTGTGTCTGTCAAGATGTGTGTAGCCTTTCAATCAGGATGGTCCCTGCTAGCTGTGTCAAAAGCTAGTGCCATGTAGAAAAAAGCCACAGGCCTGGTCGGTATCAGCACTGATTCTCAGGTCACTCCTTTAGATAGCAGTGCCAATTCCTCTCTCAAAAAAAAAAAAAAAGGAGTTAACAGTTCTTAAGGAGTTCTCGCGATTAGCCACGTCAACCTGTGCAATACAATCTGAGCATTTATAAACATTGGTGACTTGGAAAATATAGGTTTTGTAACGTTTTACTGCACTAGTTATTAAATAAATTTAACCAAACTGGGAATGTCAGCACAAACCTCCTACTTTATCAGAGACACACATTTGTATTTGTATTTAAAAAGTTATGTGTGCAGTATAGTGGCCTCAGCGGTGACTGCCCCTCCCCCTTTTGTGATCTATGACTGTGTCGTCTTAATCTTGCTCGGCGTGAATACAGAACGATCCCCCTGCTGAGAGTTTCTCATCCCCCTTTGCTATTTCTATTCTGTATAGATGTTATATATTGAGTTTTTACTGAAATCCTATAATAATTAATATTCATAAAAGATAATACAATTTCGGTAACATTTTAAATGAGGAATTCCATAAGAATTATCTCCTAGACACTGTCATCTCATCCAACCAGATGTGATAACAAATCGAACTGTTAACACTCATTTAGGAACAATGGTGCAGTGGTTGTTAAAAAACATAACCATGGTGCCTGTAGAAGTAAATAGGTGCATTAATTTGCAGCTTTCTATATATTTTTTATTATAACTCATAATGAGAATATCTTCATTACCTTTGGTAGCCAAAAGTTTCTTGCTCTCATAGTCCTAGGAAGAAAATAGAAAAGAAAATATCGTTGTCACAGCATGCCGCTGCAAAATCGTTATCAAGATGCATAGATAAATAGCATTTATGATTAAACAACAGTACTTGAGTGCAAAAGTAATTCTCTGAGGTACAGCAGGCAATCTTCTCAGTTTAGCCTGATGGTGAGGTTATGAAGTGCTTGAGAAGGTTGGTCTGCCACAACTAACAGCATTGAAAGCTGGCCTGTTTTTTGTCAATATGACCTCATTTGTATGGGCAAAAATCTCAAAAATTATGCATCAAAAGCACATTTATCACACTTATATTCATGAATAGCAAGCGTAAATATAATAGTACGGTCATAAAGCTTGCATAAATATCGCAATCGCTCTTGCATTGAGTGAAGCAATGAGCTTGTAAAATGGCCGACCTCAGGCTTAGTTACCTACAGGCTATCTGGGATACTTTAGGTGAATTGTAGGAATCTAGTGTGAAAAGGCCAGCGTTCTGGCCCTGTCATGTGCGAGGGAGCCTGACCTATGACACCCTTCCCAAGTGCCCGAGTGTGGGCAGGCCCCCTTCCAGCCCCTCCTTATCTGCAGAGGCCGTTGTGCCGAAGGGGAAGCCTGGAGGAAGATCGCTGACACCACAGGATGCCGGAGCAGCAACGCTGCACCCAAAACCGTGGCGAGAAGAAAAAATGCGTCATACGCGGCAACACCAGCTGCAGGACACAGCGATGTTGTACTGGTGCTGCAACAACCACAACACCTGCTGGACTCCAGCACACTGCTTGTGCTGGAGCCCGCGTGAGTAATGGGCCCCGCTAGGCCATCACATAGTTTGTTTTTAGATAAAGGCCTCTAGATAGGCCTTACAAACTCCACTAACCCACCAGGGAACCCCTTTTCGGAAAAGGGGGTGCACTGGCCCACTTGGGAATTTCTACTAAATTACAACGAAGTGAGAGAAACAGGCAGTAGAGTAGTAGTTGGTAGTATAGGGCGATAGTGTGCACTAGTGATTAGAAACATAAATAGACTGACAGTATCAGTAATAGGCAGTAAAGGTATTAAACGGATAGTGTTAATAGCAGAGTAAGAACAGTAGTAGAGGGAGAGTAGGAAGAGCAACAGAGAGTGAGAACATAGAAGTAGCTAGTGGTAACAGTAGGGAGAGACAGAGAATAACAAGAAGAATAGAGAGAAGCAAGGAAGTAGAGTGAGAGAAAGGAGGTAAGAGAATATAACAGAGGTAGAGGGGTAGTTAGAGATAAGATTAAGAGTAAGAACAGGAGTAAGAAAATAAGTAAGATCAAGGGGGGTGGAAAGGTGGAGTGAGAGATCGGAGGGATAGTGACGTGGTAGGAGGAGACCATTTTAAGAGCCCAGTATAGGTCAAGTACAAGCGGGTGTGAGAGAAGTGAGATTGACACTGTGTCAAAGAAAGGCACCATCCCTAACGCCCTAGAACATTAAGTGGGATAGTAGAGGGATAGTAAAAGGCCCCCAGGGAGTCAGGTAGCCAATGCTTTAAGCAAGCCACACTTAGCCCCAGGAAGAACGATAGACAGTAGGAGTGACCTGGCTGTAGCACTAACAACACCATTCGGGATGCCAGAGTTATGGAGGTGAGAGACAAGGCCGGGGTACACAAGATAGAGAGGGACACCCTAGCGTCAAAATCCCAGGCCTGCTAGGCCTCAGATACCTTTGTCCCGGTGATACGGCTATCCTGTCTGTAAAGATATTTAAATAAACAACCTTGGACTTGACATTCGAGTCAGCGTGGTTATTTGTGGCGGGCCACTCTGTCACACTAGCAACACCAGTGCAACCATCGGGTGAGTTATAGAAATGACTATAAGTATCTGACATCGTAACCTCATATTTGACCCAGACACAGGGCCCGCTGGCATTTAGGAGGCAGCACGAGCACGAGCACGTCATATGCGCAATATCATCAAGTGCAGATGGTTAATGTTAATGTTAATGTTAAAGGACATTTGTACCGCACACTATCACCACCGAAGTGGTCCCCTGGCGCTCTGGCGGCTTTGAAAGGGGAGCAGAGGGGTGGGTTAGTGGGAAGAAGCTGGAAAAGTGCAAGAGAGCAGTGATGTGCTGTTGGCAGCCTCGGCCCGGTGAGTCCGTTGGCTGGGCTTGGGGTGTTTTATGGTCCGTAGTCGTCCTGTGCTGTTGTGCAAGTCTATGTGTGGTTTGTTTTGTTGTTGCATTGTTGTGAAGTTTGTGCGGATTGCTGCGTTTTAGGCTTGTGGTTGTGTTTGGTTATAGTTTGGGAGGTGTATGCAGAGGGATGGAATTGTTAGTTAGCTGGTTAGTTAGCATTGCTGTCCTTGCAATTGTGGGATTCCATCTAGGTGCGGTACATGCTAGCAGTCACATTACTATCTAGATTCAACGCAAGCTAAAGTTCAGAATTCTAAATGCTGGACATGCTACCAGTCCCATTTCTATCTAGATGCGACGCAGTCTAGGTTCAGAATTCTAAGTGTGGTGCATGCTAACAGTCACATTTCTATCTAGATGCGACACCTGCTAAAGTTCAGAATTCCGTACTAGTGTGGCACCTGCTAACAGTCACATTTCTATCTAGATGCGACGCGAGCTGAAGTTCAGAATTCTATGTGTGGTGCATGCTAAGAATCACATATGCTAACAATCACATTTCGAAAATTCCATCTAAGTGTGGCATATGCTAACAATCATCTTTCTATCTAGATGAAGCGGGCTAAGCTTGAGAATTCCATCTAAGTGTGGCATATGCTAACAATCACATTTCTGTCTAGATTTGGCGCAGACTAAACTTGAGAAATTCCAAATAAGTGTGGCATATGCTAACAATCACATTTCTGTCTCGATTTGGCACAGACTAAACTTGAGAAATTCCATCTAAGTGTGGCATATGCTAGCAATTACATTTCTATCTAGATGCGACGCAGTCTAGGTTCAGAATTCTAAGTGTGGTGCATGCTAACAGTCACATTTCTATCTAGATGCGACACCTGCTAAAGTTCAGAATTCCGTACTAGTGTGGCACCTGCTAACAGTCACATTTCTATCTAGATGCGACGCGAGCTGAAGTTCAGAATTCTATGTGTGGTGCATGCTAAGAATCACATATGCTAACAATCACATTTCGAAAATTCCATCTAAGTGTGGCATATGCTAACAATCATCTTTCTATCTAGATGAAGCGGGCTAAGCTTGAGAATTCCATCTAAGTGTGGCATATGCTAACAATCACATTTCTGTCTCGATTTGGCACAGACTAAACTTGAGAAATTCCATCTAAGTGTGGCATATGCTAACAATTACATTTCTATCTAGATGCGAGGCAAGCTAGGTTCAGAGTTCTAAGCTTGGTGCATGCTAAGAATCACATATGCTAACAATCACATTTCTGTCTAGATTTGGCACAGGATTTGTGGTTCTCTCGGGGTATGGTACTAGTTAAAACTATACTGCAGGCAGTGTTAGCTGTCCAGCCATAATAGGTTTAGGCTGGTGGTCACATCTCTCTAATAATGCATGGTGTAGGTTTGTAGCAGTCTAGGCCATTGAAAGGTGAGTTAAATGGTGCAGAACTGCGCAGCTCCTCCATCTTTGGAAATCCAAAACACTAGATCTGGAAACAAAATGTGGGACCCATGCAAGCCCGAAATGTAAGATCTCCCTTTGAATGTTTGACTGAACAGTGTGAGGTAGTTTCCCCAGCTGCTACTTGCCAGGCAATGAACACGACAGGACTTGCCGTAAGCACCTCCAAATTCTTCAGGCTTGGCAGAGATTCAAGGAGGGTAGCCATCAAGTTTGTTAACATTGTTTAAATAATTGTTGACTCATTTTGCTTGTGGATATTACTGTGTGCTTGGGATTAACCCAAACCACAGCTAGAGTCTCCAAAAAGAATCCTATTTGCTTCCAGATATGAATAACTTCAACAAAAAATAGTCCCGGGAGGATAGCTCAGCGGCAACATGCTCGCCTTGGAAACAAGACAACACGAAGCAACACAGGCTTGATCCCCGGGTCTGCGCTTAAAAGCCTCTGGGTATTAAGCGCGTTATAAATATGCAACTAAGAGACATATTCCTGTAACAGCGCCTCGATGTCCCCTGGCTGTGTGAGTGCTTTAAAAATGCAAATTAAATAAAAGCCCTATGTTCGCTCCCCGCCGCAAGGCTTGTGCACTGTGCAGACATCCTGCACTAGACCCCCCCCCCCCACCTCACAGGTAGATGCCAAACAGTTTGTATTTTCCTCACATGGAATGGACTTGAGAGAATACCCATTAACAGGATTCACCTGACTGACAGATAGCCGTTGCTGCTGAAACCATGACTCATGTCGTGTGGTTTGAGTTGATATAATAAATCATAGGAGAGAGGGTGTCGCTGTGCCTTGGGTTCAGAACAGAAGGGGGTTAATGTTATTCCTGAAACTCCCCTTGTCAACCCAAAGTTGATGCAATAAATGCTGACATATCTATTTAGATCTAATCCTCTTGACAGGACAGGTGGCGCACCAAGAAGAAGCAAAATATCATAAACAATATGTAGATGAATTATCATGCAGAAAACAAACAACAACACAACACAAGTCTCAGTTGAAGTAAAACAATTCTGTATTTAGTTGTATCAACAAATTATGAAGATCACTGTTTGTCTGGTGGAAATCCACCAGACATGTAAAAGTTGCAACCAATCTCCGTGATGTAAAATAAACAACATGAAATGTGATAATAGAAAAACAACTTGTTGTATTATGACACACACCCAATGTTTTCCTGTTCTCTAATTGCAGAAAAATATATAGGTTTAGATCCAGGTGGTGGTGTCTAAAGGATGGACAAATATGCAAAAAAAGAGGGAAAGGAGAATAATGATAGGCAGAAGGAAAGAAAGTATATAGTGGACAGTAGCAGCAAAGTTAGGACAGGAGTGTGACTGCCTGTCCTGCCACAAAATTAAGAACAAATCAATGCGGTCGACATAGTTTGTGCTGCTATAATTCGAAAGTGACTCCTTATTGTTGTGTGGTTTGAGTTGCCCAGCACTGTTCTAGGGAGGATTGCAATTGCACTGCGTGCGTGCGTGTGCTCCCATGCATGCTCTAAAAGTCATTAACATTTGGACCTACCGAAAACACAGTCTTTACAACCATATTTCACTTTAGATCATGTTCACCGCAGTTGCCGGTTAAAGCTCTTAGAATCTGCAGTCTGCCCAAGTAACTTAGCTAATACATATTTGGCATGTTATGAATATCTTTCGTACACAAGCTCATTAATGGGCACAACTCATGCATTGCTATATTTACAATAAAAACAAAAACATCTACCTGGCCTTTTTTTTTAGCTACATACATTAGATATCTCTGTTTCTGATAAACTCAAATTGGCAAAAGTTTAATAAGCATCCGATGTTGCACAGAAGTCACCACTGCTGAATTTATTTTGAATGAATAAAAATGCATTACTGTGGTTGCCTGAATAGTCTTTAGAAATAACTACTCCTTTAAAGGGAAATTCTTTACATGTGCCCTCCCATTTAATAACAGCCCAATATTCCTTAGTATACTTATTCCATATTGCATATTTCATCGAGTGTTTATGTCTGAATGTCGCAAGTTGCTCTCAATGGTTGTTCTGTGGTCTTGTACAGAGGTGATGTGAGCTAGTCTTTCAGGTTGAACAGTCGTATTTGGGATGGGGCAAAGCTTGATTTGCATAACTATTGTTCCCTTGTATGATGGTACAGAATGCTGAAACATGATGATCGGGAATTACCAGTGATTATGAATAACTCAAAGCTTTTCCATCCATCCATTACTGTTCACGGTTACCATGTTTCCCTAGGTAGCATGGGTAGTCTCAGATGTGGACCATGAGTTTCTTGAACCCAGAATCACAAATTACATTTCACTGATGATACCCAAAGTGGCTCAAATATGTCTGTGGTGTCTTGTGATTTTATGCAAAAGAGATGTTACTCTGCAGTTTGGCTGCTGTTGGGGGTGGGGGCGAAATCAATATGCATTTGCATATGGTGTTCCCTTTCTTTAAAGGTACAACAGGCTGGAAAGAATGGAGAGAACGTCTGCCCAGAGCAAATGCCATTGGTTATGATTAATTGAAAGCTTGCCAATCCATCAATCAGTTTTCCATCATTCTCCTCTGCCTCACCAAACTCTAGTGTAAAGATTCCTGCATCCCTCTGCGCATCAAAATGCCTTTCATTCCCCCCCAATTCCTGATATTTCTTGACGTAATAGCAACCCAGATCCTCCACCTCCATGTTTAAAGTTTCTGTTTCCAGAAGACTGGATTTTGGTGGATAATAATAATAATAATTTAGCATTTAGATAGTAGTACAAACCCTCAGGAATCTGAGTACTGCTTAATATTACCCATGGTGGCGGGTGCTCATTTATAGGAAGGCTGAGTTTGGCCCTGCCGGGATTCGAACCTGTGTCAGCAGGCTCTGCACAGATGTCAAAGCAAGCGCTCTACTCACTGTGCTATCAGACAGGCAATGGATGCCACTTCACCCCTGCAGTGATCTAGATCTGGATTCCTACTGGCAATAAAGCCTTCTGCGCTGTAATTGCCCATCACATGTGACATTTGCTGAAGGCATGCTGGAGAGCGGATACATGTGTGTCAAATGAATTCAGATTGGTGATTGTAGTCAACTGTGCATGGTTCCTTGCAGTAATTGATTTTTTGTAGTTTAACTTATCTATTGATAGCTGCAACATATTGAAGTCCATTTTATAAAAATAGAATTTTATTCATAAAACGGTTAGGGTCTGACTCACAGAAGCAGTTTACAATGGTGCAGTCCCATAGGAAAACGCTCTGTGAATCTGGCCCCTAATTGTGTAGGAGAAGGGGCCCCATTTCCTATACAGTACCTGGATTTCCTGGCTATTCTCAGCAAGAATTTCTTGTGATGTGTAACTGTGACAAAGTGACTACTGCTCTGCAGGAATACATGAATGCGTAGTGGCTATAGTGCCTACGTAGCCCCACACTACTATCAAACCAGTACTGATCTCAATCACACAGGTTAGAATGAAAGAGGCAGACAGGCATTCCTAGCTACTATAGCCGAGGGCAGGTGATACACTTCAGGAGGAGTGTGAGCCGGTACAGATGCAGGTTCCATGTGTTAATAACCCCCTCAAAAATATCGCAATACAAAAATATCGCCATATTTTTGCGGCAATATTGAACCATGGACCCTGCGGGGGACACCCCCGTGACCCCTGCATTATTTTTCAATGTGCGGGGGACACCCCTGCAACCCCTGCTCCCACAAATTATCCCCCCCAAAAATATCGCCTATGGCGAGACAGACGACCATATGTATGGCAATATTTTTGGTGGGGATAATATGTAGGGATACCCAGAAGCAAACCAGACTAAAATAGTATGGTGGTACCAAAATAAAAGAATGGCCAAGGCTCACTAAAAATCGGATGTTTTAATTAAAGTAACAGAAATGCACACAACTAATGAACACACTACTGGCTCATCTTTGTAAAGGAAGCACAGAGAAAGCAGACTTTGATTTAAAGGGGCACTCTAGGTTTCTGAACAGGGATTCTCAGGCAAAGATTTCAGCAGGAACATGTAAAAGTTACTGAATATGTTGTTGCGATTGAAGAACACAAAGTGAATTCTAGGAGCCAGACCAGAGGCTGCAGGTAAGATTAAGCTCATCTCTTAATTGAGGCACAACAGGTAACATTAAAGAGGTCGACTTCCGGTAAGTACCAAGCAGAAAGACTCACCTGTGCATCTACTCACCAGCAGCCCATCTCTGCCACCCATAGAACCGCACTTGCCCATGCACGCATCATTCTTCTACGTGCAACCAGGCATTCGTGACGTTCAGCCTGAAAAACGCACAAAACACAACAACCCTCACAGCAATTCACACTAAATGCACGTTACATGCAAACAGGGAGCCGCTCCCAGGTGCAAATTCAGCATTCACACCCTAAGAGCCCCACACGTGTGCAACGTATCACACTCCTCCACGCCAAGCATACACATAACAGATAATCCCACTGCCTCTTCCCCCAATGGTGGAGGACAAACACACTCTTGGAAAATAAAGGGCAATGGAATAGGACCCCCGCGATTACAAATGTGTGCCACGCCTGCGGCCGCAGCATAACCTTGACAACCACCAACCACAAGTGGTGAGGCACAAAGACAGGGTCCACTGATTGAACACGGTGGCCAGGATACATTACAGAAAACAACGTGACACCCGCAATTGCAAGCAATGGTAAGATGTAGATGTGGGGTCAAAAGCCAAAACATTTGCAAAAAGGCATAGTTAAACACTGCAAAACTAAAAAGGGCCTGTAAAGCTGGAACTTATGAGGGGTCACTTACCATGCCACAGCATCCTACCCGTCTGAGCCTTACACAAATAGAACCCACTCTTCCCAATAAACAGCCATTTACTTGGGAATCTCAAATTCCACAATGCTGAAATGTTTCCAAATACCCACTCGGCTGCAATGGATGCCAGGCGTGCCACCCCTACTCCGGCGCATCCACGTCCCTAATGAAGGACATGCTGCCATCACTCTTGCACTATCTGCCCTGCATGCACACAGCTCAAGTGCAACACTCACAACAATAAAACACACTTGTACACAAACTTTACAATAGTCAACACAACTCTGGGAGCCCCACTTTACCCATAAGCAAAATCTACAAGACTACAATCATACCTTTCAATGACAGTACAATTTTTACCCGCACTAGAAAAAAGCAATCCACTGTCGCTCTCCACTCTAGGAGAAGCCACGCATGCAGGAAATATGAAGGCCCAGATCCCTATACGAAAGCACTACCAATCATACATAGATATCTGCATATGTTTCTTGTATTTAGCAGATCTGCTTATCTTTCGCAAAAGCCTAAAAGAGATAATGCAAGAACTCCCTGGGAAAGAGTACTGCACCAAAAATAAGACAACTTTAACCGCCCCTTAAAAAGACTAACATAGGAAATACTAGAAGTGCATGTGACTTTGACATGTGACGGTGCATATAAATCACTATGCAGCCCTCTTTTCCTGTGGAGAAACAGAGCAATACCGCACACCCAATATGGCGTAAACCTAGATCACATTATGACTACTACATGAGCATGAACAGAAACAGTGCTCCATGGTCCTAGTAGGTGGAGCGCCCTGTCCTGTCCGTCTTCCCTTAAATCCATTAATTGCATTTCAACTTTAGTAATATCTGGATAAAAGTCAAGGACTGCAGGGCTTAGGAAAAAGCAATCCTCTCCCAAAGCTGCCGCACGGATCAGGCTTTTACCCCAAATTACTACAGTACCTGCCTATGCATTGCGGCACAACAAGTAACAGCTCAGAGGTCACCTTCTGGTAAGTACCAAGGAGAAAGAGTGACAGGTTCACCTCCTCCCCGCCCCCCACTGGCAGCCCATCCCTAACTGTACCCTTGGAATCTCACTTGCGTGCATGCATCATTCATTCAACATTCCAATAGGCATGCAAGACCTCACAGCTGCAAGCACAAGACACCAGACTCCCACATATGTCTTTCAAAAGGTATAGAAGGAGGGCTTACAAGTTGCTAGGAACCTTTAAGGAGTACCAGGGTGAGAGGGTCACTTCAAATACCCTTTGTTCTTGTATTTAAGGGCTCAAAAGCATACATCCAGGCTTCAACGCTCTTTTCTGAAGTCAAGCCGGTGTTGATACAGTTGAATTTTGCTGTTACAATGGTGAGCTGGATTCAAGGCAATTTCAAGACAGGACTCCAATTGGCTCGAGTTGGTGTTTGAGATGGGTTCATTCAATGGCTTCCAACAGGTCGAGTAAGCATTTGAGTCTGGTTGAGACAGTGCTTCCACTGGGTCAAGGCGACATTGGACAGGTGAGTCAATGGCTTCCAGTGGGTCAAGTCACCCTTCACGTTGGGTCAAGACAATACTTCTGTTGCATTGAGTTGGCAGTCGAGATACAGTGAGTAGGGTGATTGCATGTGGTCGAGCTGTCAATTGTTTCAAGTTGGGATGACAACTGCAATGGGTCGAGTCTGCATCGTGATGGCTCAAAAAGCAGGTAAGTGGTTTGAAGTATTTGGACAGTCGAAGGCCCTGCAGTGGCTCAAAGTGAGTTGGGCATGGGAAAGCCAGCTCAAAAGCATATCAAGATGGGAGACATGCTTTGGGCTGCATTCTGGATGTATAGTTACTGTAGGATCTAAACTAGGGTCTCAGGTCAAGGTTAGACCTATATTGTGCTATTCCCAAGCAGATATGTTTGTAGAGAACCGTAGCAGGTTTCTGTCACCCACAGTGAGCTGATCCTGGGTACCACTGGTTTCAGTTGCAGTAGGCCTTGTCCTGGCAGATGGTCATCCTAAATATACCCTGGGGATGTTTGGGGAGAAGAATTCTCCTCTTCCTCTAAGCTCTCTGTCTTCACCTCACTGACAAGAGCACTTTGGAGCTGACTGTACCCCCAACAGAATTCCAGGTAAATCCTTATTCAATAATTTTCCAGAGATTAATCAACTAAGCGTACACTCTCGCTCTTATATAGGAAAAATGCCACAGCAGACCGATCCATATCAAGCCAGATGTTAAGTGTCTAATCTAGGCAGCTGTGACGAGTGACCTTTGACTTCCCATACCCAAAGTGATTTGCAAGAGGTGGGAAGGGAGATAGGAACTTTGGGAGCCCTGGCAGACTCTGAGATGTTGGGATCACTATGTGTGCTGAAGCTCTCGGCTGGGCTACTCTAACACCAACACCTATCTGTCTGCCTATATCAAAACGACTCCAGTAATCAGTAATATGGTGAGAAGCAGCGATTGTATTGACATGGCAGTCTTTGAAACACCAGTTCCCAGCTGACGCATACGTCGTCTTCATGTTCTCTGGAGGATGCAACATGCCTTCTCGGGGGATCAAGGTGAGGGCGTCCTGGGTGTGACCCACATAGTGGTGACCTCCAGCCCAGACAAACAGAATACACACAAGACCCTCTCCTGAATGAATCACTGTCCACCAAGCTGACAATAGAAATGACATCAAAAGCTTGTGGCTGTGTGATTGTTTAATACCAGTAGCCACTGTGTCGAAACTAGACATGGCTTATATTTAGTTGTTAAATTGCCACCAGGCTTCTCTGACAAGGATTTATATTTTGAACCCGAGGTGCATACAACTCCCCTGTCAGTTTGAACTTAGCGTTTCAGCAGCTGTTTTGAGGAATACACATGGAACCTTTGAACCTCCCCTGTTGCCACTGCAAGGCAGCTGCAGGGGATATCAGTAGACTGCCATCTGGCCTGGAGCAATACGAAAGTGGGGTCTGATTGGCAGAGCCCACTTTCAGAAACAGAATTACCTGCATCATTTTATAATAAAAAATAAAAAAAGCTCAGGGTTTACTGCACTCAAAGATGGCATTCTGTGACAGAAATCTGCCCAAATGAGCACATCTGTTTGTTGAACAATTAGACAAATACAATTATACAAAGGAGTAAATGAACTGCCATTTATTTGTGCATGGGGTGCTTGAAATGCACACAGGTAGAGCTGTACACGGTGTTACTGCTGCAACCTCGAGCCCAGGAATAGACATCCATTGCAATTTTTTATTTTTTTATTTATTGCTTATAGCATAAACCTAACTCAAGTGCAGAGGGGAACCTTACAAAAGGATTGTGTCAGAAATGGGCTTGGCATTTTATACAGTAACGCAGTACTAATGGAGGAGGGAGAAAGGTATTTTTATTTGTCCGACATGTATTATTGAAAGAGACACAATTTTTGTGTTTTGCGGAACTGGAAGGGGAATTCTTTCACAATAATCTGCAACCCTGTCCTGGTTCACATTTATAAAAGGTATGAAGACGAATGTACAGAAAGTTTGACCCTTTGGGCACGGCAGTGCACAATCATTGGGACAAGGAGTGCGAGTGACCAGTTTGTAAGTCTGCAATCATCAGTCATACATAAAACCTCACAAACACGGAAGCACACATTTTAGCTGTCATTGTTAACATGTTTAAAAGAAACACATATCCATTAAAAGTTTTCTTACAGCTTTTAACTTTTCCCTCGTGTTATTCTCATCAGATGAAGAAGGGGAAGCTGTTCGGTCTTCACTGGTCTCTAAATGTTTTGGTTCTTGTGAAGACCAGTATTGATGATCTTTCAAAATTCTGAAAGCAAAGCAAATGAAAGTACAATATATTAAAATCCTTACTGGTTTTAATACTCATCTAAAGTTGCAAAACATCACTCGATTGGGTTCTACAATGAATTCAAGGTTTATTTCTAATGTTGACAAGTAAAAAAGCTGTACAACATCATAGAAAAATACTTCTTAGCAAAATTTATATTCTAATCAAAAAGGGAAATGAGCTAACGGGGCATTCTTATTGGAGGGCAATTCACTATTAAAAGGCAAGTAAAACAATCATAATTAAAAATAACCTTAGTTAAGGAAATGTCTTTTCCTTTTCCTTCCTGAAACACTTGTGTATGGGCGCATTATAAATGCCTTATTATATCATATCATATCATATCATAAGATATCAACCAATATATTTACAAATGCTGAAAACTGCTATGTGTAAGAAACAAAGATAGCCTGATGTATACCATGTGAGTTGCTTCATACGTGCAAACCAAATATTTTTCAGACAACGTTTAAAGCAGCTACCAAAAATGCATGTACTATATAGGAATACAAGTGTAGGTTTGCATCGTCAGAGACACTTGGCCATAAAAGATAACTCAATGCTTTATTGCATGATAACATCTGCTAATATGAATACAATTCATAGGAGTCTGAATTGTCGTACATACAGGTGCATGCAGTCAAATATCAGTCACCAAAGTGACGGCCAGTAAGCCACAGTGAAAACCGGCCAACCAAGTATGGCTGAAACAGCAAGGAGATCAGAATGGGGGTGGTAAACTCTGTTCAAAGGATTTAATCATTGACAGCTGCAAGGCGGTCCAGATAATCTAGCAATCATTTCTTAAAGGGCATCCATCAAACTACCATGAATTGCTTGTGGAGCTAGAAAACAGGACTCGGCCCAGCCAACCCTCTACATGCATCACTCCTCAGGAACTCTCCTAATGATGCTTCCGAGGGAGTGGCATACCTATCAATCCAGCTGGATAGTCAAAGGATAGGTAGTTGGGTCTTAATGCATGACATACTACGGCCATAGTTGCAAACAGGAAGGAGCAGGTTGTTACAGACCTGGTAGGTGGCATAGGAAGCAGTTATCTGCCAGTTCCAACATCTGGGCTTCTACATTTCCCCGGGTATCCACCACATGTGAATCTATAGCTCCAGCTGTAGATCAAGGCTGGTATACTCTTAGCAGCGCCTCCGGGGGCTCTGCCTTTAAGCTTCCAGAGCACACGGAACGCTACAACCTTTTGGCCGGCTAATGGCTAATCAAATAAGCCTGTTTTGGGATTTGAGCAGATGATTTTACATTTGCTAAAAAATTCGATTACCAAATAGATATATTCTTTAACTGACGGCCGTAAAATGTTCAGCAATTCTGAAGAACATGTCATATTTCTTGGGGGACCTTTGTAGATGATTTTACATTTTTGAACAATGATGAATAAACCTTTTTACTGTCGGATAGTTTGTTATGCGTGCCTATTAACATTGGTAGGACAATCAGTGCAATAGAAAAGTCCTGATTAGGTTTCAGTATGAAATCATGTGAGTCTAACCACTGCACACGGGGGTTATAACTTTGCTGGTGTGCAAAGGATCGATATTGGCCTGTGCGTTTTGGAATCGGATTGCGCAGTCAGATGGGAGGCACTGTCACTGTGAAGTACTTAGTCTACTTGTTTAAGGATTTTTATCATTGTGATTCTGTGTCCAGTGTAAAAGTCATAATGACGAAAGCATTTCTAACAAATAAACTTACTTTAATTGAGAGACATGAAGAGAAAGAGGGGGAGAAGGGGCAAGAGAATGTAAGGGAAGGAAAAAAGAAAGTGAAAGAGAGCATTAAATAGAGAAAGGAGCGGTGAAGAGTGAGAGCAAAAGAAAACGTGAGAATGGGAGGAAGAAGAAAACAAGTGAGGGAGGTGAAAAAGAGATGAAAGAGTGAGACAGAAGAGGTAAAACGTTAACAACAATGGCGAAAGAAAAGCACAGAGGGGACGAGAAACACAGAAAGAAAAAAAGACTGTGGCTGGCCTGTCTATTTCCCACACAAAAAATACCTAATTAATTGCAGGCTCAAAAAACATTGTAAACCAGTTTGTAGAGATACATTTAAATATCCATAAAATGGAATACTTTCATAACGAGGAATACAAGGCAATGTAAAACGGCTGAAAGATTAGGCCAGTGTGTACATGAATAATCCACCCATGAGGTAAAATAAGCCTCCATGTTGAAACGTCACCTTGGGCTCCCAACGCATTCAAGGAAATGGACGAAAGACTCACTGTTTAGTTGACAGCGTTGACTCCATGCACAGCTCTGGTTCGTTTTTCTTCTGTGTGTGCTTAGGCCTATCGATTTCCAGAGGCATGTCATCGTTCTCTGGAATCTCCTGCAATACTTCTCTTTCTGGTTTAAGTAACAATGCATTGGTCAAATCTTTGGATCTTTGGAATGCCTGAAAAGAATAGCATTGTTTTAACATCTAAATGCAGTTGTGCTGCAAGGGGAAAGACGTCTGTGTTATTGTTCAACGGACACCATCGTGATATAAATGAATAATGAAGCAGAATATGAAGAACACGTTCAATACATGAGAGTTGCTCAAGAACACTTTCAATAAATGAGAGTTGCCTATGTTTCTGGATGATGAAATGAAATTGTGAAGTTTTTTTTATTTTTCTCCCCAAGTTAATATATTATTGCACAGTTTTAAAAGGACTATGTTATTTTTCACAGCTTTTTATTTACTAGATTCTGCCTTCAGCTTGATTTGATGCATTTTCTTTGCACACACTGTTTAGTTTTAACATGAAGTTGATGTATCCATGTTGTCTGAAGAAATGGATTGGCAAAGCTATTCGATGTGGTCAGGACTCGTAGTGCATAAGCAATTGCATATAGCATGGTGAGATGTCAAGTGCTGGGTATAGCGTTGTTTGGTCGTTTATTTTGCTCTTTGTACGAAAAAACGAATTGAAATATAGAGTGGGTGTTAGGGGGATGAAGGGGTTAGATAGGGGGTAGGGATAGGGTTTAAAATATAGGGAAGGAGGAACCCCACCCAAAAAATATTTGAGTTTTTCGATGACATTGTTTCATAAAAAGTGCATTGAAAAATCCCTGTCTGCAAACGGACATAGCACCCGTATGCTGTGAGGCAGGTTGCTTCCGGAAAATAAACAATGCTATGCACTGTGCCACATCATCTTAAGGGGCAACCAGTCTATAAGCTTAGCTGTGCCACTTTACCATTCAACTTTCACAGAAGACTTGATTTCTACTCGAAGGCTCTGTTTTGCAACCAGCAGTTCTCTAGATGCTCTGGACTACAACCTCCATGATCCCTCACCATTGACTATGATGAGTAGGATTGATGCAAGTTGTAGATCAAAATATGTAGTGAGCTGAAGTTGCAGATCCCTGATCCAGGGTTGACCCTGTATCAGAGAGAGTTCTCACCCTGGTAATATCAGTCCAGTAAATGATGGTGTAGCAGGTGACCTGTCATTGTGATTGACGTGCTGCTGCCAATTTTTACGCTACACCGTGGATAACAAGAAAGCATCTGTGACCCAACTGACATACGTTGCACCAGCAGGATGAATATGCACTGCAGAGCTTGCATACAGCATACGAGTGAGAATCTGTGCATCAATCTGATACTTTGTCTGGCCCCCTTCAGCTTTTCAATGTTTGAGTGACTACATGTGGGCGACACTCAAAAGAGATATGGCGGTACATACAATGGGCTCTTCAATGTAATCTTAATATTGAAGGAAAGTTTAATTTAAAGTATTTCGTGATCCATGGTTGTCATGCTGGTGTACGCGTATGCATAGATATCATCTGTAACTACATTGGCGTGATTTAGGACTTCCTCTTTAAGGGGGGCTTTGCCCGAATTAGCAGAAGATGAGAAACTATGTGAGGATTAATTGTGACTTGCTCATTTATTGATTGATTATGTCTTAGTTCTGTATCAAGCAGTTTCGTACATGTGGACCTTGCATATCCAACTATCCACCAATGCTAAAAGGTTGGGATGCATGTTCAACTACATGCCCTGGGAATCATGGATGTATTTGGGATGCCATTGTTTTATGTTGCATGTATAATTATAGAAGAACACATAATTATTATAGTTTAAAATGCAGGAACACACATAACACTGTATCACCATTAGACATATGTATAAGGTTCACATTGTTATGTGTAGAATATTTGGGGAATATGAACAACCATTTTAGAGGATGTATAAGTTGGTAGTTGTGCAAACCATAGATTGGCAGAGGTGTTAAATATAGATACATGGTAAGTTATCAGTGTCATTCTATTTGTAGAATAGACATGCTAGAGAAATTATTGAAACACAGCTTCACATTACTGCATTTGTTGAAGACTGAATTAGCATTGGTCAAATATTTTACAACACAATAAAGTACTAGAATAGACTATACAGCATTTAAGAAGAAGTGAAAGGCATACTGACATTTAGAGTGTTAGCTCTGCTAGAGGTGGCACTGTGGCTATCTGCTAGAGGTGGCACTGTGGCTATCTGCTAGAGGTGGCACTGTGGCTATCTGCTAGAGGTGCACTGTGACTATCTGCTAGATGTGGCACTGTGGCTATCTGCTAGAGGTGACACTGTGGCTATCTGCTAGAGGTGGCACTGTGGCTATCTGCTAGAGGTAACACTGTGACTATCTGCTAGAGGTGGCACTGTGGCTATCTGCTAGAGGTGACACTGTGGCTATCTGTTAGAGGCAACAACGTGGCCATCTGCCAGAGCTGACACTGTGGCTATCGGCTAGAGATGACACTGTGGCTATCTGTTAGAGGTCACACTGTGGCTACCTGCTAGAGGCAACACTGAGGCTATCTGCTAGAGGTGACACTGTGGCTATCTGCTAGATGTGTGACTACCCGATTGGATAACTAGTAGACATGGAATTGGATTTACTTAGATTTGGAATTGTAATATGATAGAAAGTGGCCTTGTGTTTTTGTGGTTTTGTGCCAATGCATGATAATGTTTTGACATGGTTAAGTGCCTAAAATAAATTATCCTTTGAGTACATAGACACAAATATGGAGCTATATACGCCATAGGCTACGTGAAAAGCATTTTTTGAAAAATGATAGCGAGTATGACAGAATCTTCAAGTAATATAGATGTTTATATTAATCTTTCACTAAGTCAGGTTCAGTAGTGGTGCTCTAGCTCGATTACCGCCCGGTTTCACTTCAGATGGAGCTGCGCTACTTTACATGTTAACATGACACGACTTGGGAGTGTGATGGCTTCACCTGACAAAAGACTGAAGAGGTGGGTGACATTCAGACAGTCCTTCCTTTAATGAGCAGGGCAAGATCTTTACCAGTGCCACTAGTCCACGTCCTAAGAATATGTAGTTACCCCAATGACTAGTTACACCCATGAATGATGTGATGGTTGCACTCATTGGGATCCAATGCAAAAATCTAAATGTTGTTCCAGGCTTCTGTCTCAAGATACGCATTGTTAGGATATGAAATTCCAAATTTCAGAGCTTGAATATTTAATGAAATTTCAGCTTGCTGAAATTCCCAATGTTTTAAGTTAGATTCTTAAAACACACAACATCCACTTCTTCAACCTGTTCTGATAGTGTTTTTAAAACCAATACAACATTAATGTCATGGTCTACTTGGATTACATTATGGATATTTGCAGGACCATTTCATCATCCATGGTTGATGGTACCATTTATCGATATCTGCTGGGCAGGGATGATATGCACAGACTAGATTAACCGCTCGGTACTCAAAAGCAAAGATTCCTCAAGTGCTGCCTCAAGTGATGCTGATCACTCTTTTATAGGACCCTGCAGAGAATACCATGTCTGGGCTGTACTTTTACCCTATCTGTAAGATTTGTTTCTTCTAAGTATTTCGGCGCTATATAAACATACAAATAAATAAAATAAATAAATATTAGATTTCCAATTGAATTCTGTAATGTTAATGTATTGTGATTGTTTTGCATTTTTGTCTGGTGGTATGGGAAAATCAAATATAATAAAAAAACGTGTATACACTCTTCAGAAACATTTGCATGGCATCAGGAAAGACCTGAGCTGAACGAATTATTTACAATTGAGAAAATGACAATCAGGTCTTAACAGATTGCTAATTTAGAAGACTGGACCTGTGAGCATCTAAAATGTATTGGGTATTGATGAAACCAAACTTCAGTAGGAAAACCTACATAGCAAGTGTCTCAATCTGTCCTTTATCTGGAATATGGACCTGGAACGGAATATAGGTGGGGATGTAGGTAGGTTTATTACACTGTGGTCTCCTATTTGAATTACAGTTACACGAAGAGATGATATAAGCAGATTGTGAACACTCATGACCTAGTGTTCCAGTCTTGAAATGGCAGGTATTTAAATGATATTCTAAGACTACATAGGTACTGTGATTTATTTAACATCGACATATTGAAAAATCTTGTCAACATTAATTGTATTCAATGAATTACCTTTTCAGCTCCCACTTGTTCTTTGTTTTTGTTCTTTTTGATGACTTTGTAGGTTGATTTATTTTGAATTGTTTGTTTGTTTATTTATTTATAGTGCACACCAGACCCGAGGGTAACCGGGCGCGTTGTTCAAGAATACTTTAAGCTTTACAGGTTACACATGTTTACAGATTGCAGTTACTTGCATATAACAGTTACACAGTACAAGCCAGTAAGGTAAATATACATTGTACAGGATATATACAGTTATATGGAGAGTAAGGAATATATACAGTTATATACAGGGTGTATGCAGAGTTTGTCTTGTTAGTCAGAGGTTATGTAGGCATAAGGCCGGTTTATAGATCATTTTCTTTAATTCATTTGATGCAGTTAGATCTGAAGTGTTAGTAGTATTGGGAAGATCTTAGGCAGGACGGGAGGGAGTTCCATAGCTGGGCAGCTTTGACCGGGAAGCTGTTTCCTCCGGCAGTACTTAGTTTAAATGGGGGTACCACTAACTGGTTGGAGTATGCTTCTCTAGTGGGTCTAGAGGAGGTTTTTCTATTGAATCTTTCAGTTAGGTATTTGGGCGCTAGATCGTTAATACTTTTGGATGTTAAAGAGGCTGTTTTGAGTTTAATTTTGTCCACTGTGGAAAGCCAGTTGGATTGTCTTCTAGCCTCTGAAATATGCTCTCTTCTTGGAATTCCTAGGGCAGCTCTAAGAGCATTGTTCTGTAGTGTTTAAATCTTTTGCAACATGTGTTTATTAGACCCTATATATAGTGCGTTGCAGTAGTCCAGTTTCGATAGCACTAAAGCTCGAGCAAGGGTGAGGCAATTGGTGGTAGACAGGTATGGTTTTGCGGCACTAATCAACTTGCAGGTGTATGCAGTGCTGGATGTCATTGCGCTCACCTGTTTTGTTAGGGAGAGGCAGGAGTTGAGGTAAAAACCTAATGTTTTTACCTCTTTTGCTACCTTAATGGTGTTACCATCTATGACGAAAGAGGAGTATTCGTCTTTTAGTCTTTTGATGTTTTGTGTGTTCCCCAATATGATGAGTTCCGTTTTGTCATCATTCAGGCATAGTCCATGACTGGCCATCCATGCCTGAATGATGAGGTAGATCTTGTTCACCAAGGCCAAATCTTGTTCATAATCCCCCGAAAGTGGGATGAGAATCTGAGTGTCATCTGCATAGTTAGTGTAGGTGACACCCAGACTGTCCAGATCATCGAACAAGGGTTTCGTGAAAATGTTGTACATGGTGGGGGAGATACAAGAGCCCTGTGGGACTCCACATGTGATGGATACAGGGTCAGCTGCAGCAGAGGTAGAGAAGACCTTCATGGTTCTACCAGTTAGGAATGATTTGATCCATGCAATGGCATGTGTGGAGAAGTGGGCAGCTGTTTCTAGGTGGGTGCAAAGCACATCATGATGCACCAAGTCAAATGCTGCAGAGAGATCCAGTAGGAGGAGTAAGGCCATCTTTCCGGAGTCCCTCAGCTCGTCGACCTGGGTTTTGAGATCGATGAGCGCAGTTTCAGTTCCGTGCTGGGGTCTGAACCCTGATTGTCTTGTGCCTAGAAGATGGTGCAACTCCAGGTGTTTTTGAATCTGTAAGTAGGCTACTCTGTCTAGGATTTTTAACAGGAAAGGTACCGTTGTGATAGGCCTATAGTTGGTCGGGATGGATGGGTCCAATGTTTGCTTTTTAAGGAGGGGGAGGACCCAAGATTGTTTGAGATTATCTGGTATTGTGCCTGATGCAAAGGAGGCATTGATGAGCTTGGAAATGAAAGGGGATAGGTCTCTGGCCGCGTCTTTTATTAGTTGGGCCGGGCATAGATCGCCTCGGCAGTTAGATGGTTTGAGTGACAGTATTATCTTTTCGGTTTCAAGTATAGTTACTTTAGTAAAGTTACATTTTTGTTCTGGTTTGGTGGTGGTTGGTAGTTTGCCTCTTTGGTTGGTTGAAGGGGGAATATTCTGTTTTTTTTCCTCCATTTTTATTTGTAGTGTGGCTATTTTGTCATTTAGTGCTTATTGGATGTTCGAGCACCACATTTTATTTTTGTCACAGTTATCCTGAACAGGAATGGGGTTTTCCAGTTCCTTTAGTATAAGGAATAGTTCTTTGGTTCCAGATTTAGCCTGCAGTATTCTATTGTTAAAGTTCTCTTTTTTTGCTTTCTTTATTTCATTTTTGTAGGTCTTGGAGGCATTGATGAGTGCAGTTTTATTTGTCTCTGTTGGGGTTAGTTGCCAGGCAGATTCGCATTTGCGTTTTTCTCTCCTTAGGGATTTAAGGTGTGGAGTAAACCAGGTGTTTAGATGGGCTCTAGGCTTGCTTTTTCTCAATTTCAATGGGGCGATAGTATCTAGAGCTATGGCCATGGTAGAGTTAAATTCCTTTACTAGTGTTGAGGTGTCCAGTGAATCAGGTAGGGAGTTTAAGGTAGGGAGGATAAGATGTAGCAGTTTTTCGGTAGTTATAAGTTTTTTATTTCTGGTTGGCAGGGGGGGAGCCAATGCAGTTTAGATGGGTTGGGCCATGTTAATGTTTAAGAGGAAAGTTATCAGTGCATGATCTGTCCAGATTTGTGGAGTGATATTGACGATCGTTACATTGCAATTATAGTCAGCAACCCAGTCAAGTATTCAGCCTTTTTCATGGGTGGGTTGTGAGATTTTTTGTGGAAGAAACCTAGTTCTGAAATGGCATTAGCGATATTAGTTGCTTGCAGGTCTTTAAGGTCATTGTAGCCTAAATTTAAGTCTCCCAGAAGGATGCCTTGTGATGAGTTTTTTATGTTGTTTGAAAGGATCGTGGAGATGTCCTCCTCAAACGTACCAATAGGGCCTGGTGGTCTGTGGATAAGGTGTATATTGATGGTTTGAGAGGGTGATGTTAGGAGTTTAGCGGTTAATGATTCGCAGGATTTTGTAGTTGAACTTGCTTCAATTTTTAGGGTGAGATTATTTTTAGCAATAAGAGCTAAGCCACCTCCTCGAGAATTGACTCTTTCTTCTCTGAGTATGGTGTAATTGGGGGGCAAGGCAAGCATCAGGGCAGGTCCTGCAGCTTGGTGCAGCCAAGTTTCTGTTATGGCGAGGAGGTCATAATCTCCTGTTTGAATGAGATCCGCAATTTCAGTAGCATGTGCTATTAGTGACCTAGCATTAATATGGACACACTTCAATGGGGTGTTTAGTTTTGATATAACCTGGGTGGCATTACTTTTCTTTTTTGATAGACTGTTATTGGCTTTGGAGTGGTTGTTTGTGAGGTTATTACGATTGAAGTCATTTTTTGTGTGGGGGTGTTTGGTTTGTTGGCGTTGGGTTGGAAATTTCTCCTATTACCAAAAGTATTGACCAGTCTGGCTAGTGGTTCGTAGATTTTAGGTAATCTTGATCGTAGTTTGGCATTTCTACTCACAGTGTCGCAAGGGAGGTTTGTTAGTGACTGGTAAGTGATGGGCGAACATATAGGCTGATGGACGGGCTCTAGGGAGAGAGTTAATTGGCACTCATCCAGGATTGGTGTTCCCTGGGATATGAGTTGCGGTTGGTGGTTTACTTTTGGCATTGTGGACCAGATGGTTGTCAGGTAAATAAGAGTGGAAATCATTCTAGCCTAGAAGAGTGATTATTTGAATCTGGTGGGTGGCCACCGTAATGTTAGGCAGCTTTGTACTGGTGGGCAACTCAAGGAAGTTAGTATACCTGGTGTGGGCAGGTTGGGCTAGTATGCAGTAGTGGCTTTTAAACACATATTCATGACTTATAAATTTGAACAGCTTTTTGGGTTGATTTATGTTTTAAAGGATTTTAAAAAACATGCTTTTTTGTGTACATAACTTTGATTGGAATAGCTTGCACTATTGAGCTCCGTTGTGCAGAGCTAGAGCTTAAACATTTAGTAATATGTTTCAATATTAACATGGGTGACTCTAACCATGAATACATATGCTTTGATACTAACAAGTCATAACAAAAGAAGCGAGGGACCCTATAACTCATGCCAAACAATTGGTACACTATATACAATGGGCCTCATTATAAGTTTGCTTGTCCGGTAACAACGGTAGTGGTAAGCTATGCCAATACCGTTGTTACCAGACCGGCAGATTAAGAGTTCTATTCACGGGTGCCTTCCCGCCCACCGGATCTGACCTGGCGGGCATACCGGCAACCGCGAGCAGAGCATGTTGGATGCACCGGCTCCATTCCCATTGAGCACTATGGGGCTCAAATGGGAATGGGGAGCACTTCATTCTGGCGCCCGCAAATGGGCAATTACCGGGTCCGGCAGGGCCGTAATGACCCGGTAATTACCCATTTGCGGGCGCCGGGAAAATTCGCAAGTTTGGCGGCAGCCTGCCGGTTTTACCGGCAAGGCTACCGCCAAACTTGTAATGAGCCCCCATGTGTTTCATATGGGAGGAATTCATAACAAATGTTTTAAAAAAATGTTTGTAAATCATTCTTTCGGATCAGGTTTCATCTGCTGCCATGTGTGTATTTCTGTACAGTATGTAAAAGTATTTTACAATAGAATAAAACAAAGATATAAAGATTTCAGCACTAAAGAATTGGCTGTTCGGCTGTTACTATAAGGAATATATGCTGTACATCTTGAAGGCACATATAAAGTTAAGAAGTCAACATGGAGGGATGAATGGCAATTGTTGAGAGTTAACAAAGTTCCCTCATTTATTTATTTATTTATTCACATTTATAGAGCGTGCAACAGCCCAGAGGCATCATGACGCTTGTTACAGACATAATGCTTAGTTACATGGTATGAGACAAATATTTACATTTCGGGAAGACAAGCAAGAGATGCATTGGAGGAAGTTAGTGTTAGTTAAAGAGAGAGGTTTTTAGCCTTTTTTCGGAAAGCGGGGAGAGAGGTCTCGGCTCTGAGAGCTGTAGGTAATGTGTTCTTGAGTTTAGGAGCTATGTAGGGGAACCTAATCCCACCTGCTTTAGCCCTGTTAATGAAGGGAACATACAGTTGGTTGGAATAGCATGTTCTAGTGGGGCTAGAGGTTCTAGCAATGGTATCAGATAGGTATGAGGGAGCTGTGAGGTTTAAGCATTTATGCGTAAGGGTGTGAATTTTGAAGGCAATGCAGTCCCTTACAGGGAGGCAATGTGCTGCTTGCCTAGCTTGTGTGATGTGGTCCCTCTAAGGAATACTCAATGCTGCTCTTAGCGCATTATTCTGTGTGATCTGGAGTCTGTTTAGTTTTTTTTCTGATGTACCGGCTAGAAGGGCGTTGCAATAGTCTAGCTTGGCCCCATGTTAGTTGGAATTCCTGCAAAATTAAAGTATGTCATTTCATGAATTCATGTGATGCTGGTCCTGAAGATGAGATGACCCCAATTGATAAGGTATGCTGTCAACAGCAGTTATGTTATGTTACCATTTTTATAAAGTGCACGGTTGCCAGAGGCATCATGACGCTAAGGACACAACAGGATTTGGGGAGCACCTAAAATAAATGGGTCTTTAAAAGTCGCCCAAAGCTGAGATGATCTTCAGTGCTGCGTTGGAAAAAGGGGAGGGCATTCCACATTTTGGCGGCTACGATGGAGAAAGAAGGGCCACCCATCCAAACAAGTCGGAATCGGGGGATCGCAAGCAGACAGGCATTGCTCGATCGAAGAGAGCGGGCAGGCACCTAAGTCTGGAACTTCTCTTGTAAATCCTCTGCTCCCCGGCCATAGTAGTCGTGGTGAACAATACAGAGAGATTTAAAAGCAATCCCTTTTTTACCGGCAGCCAGTGGAGGGTACGCAGAACGGGCGAAATATGAGCACCACAGAGAGTGTTGGTGGCAGTGTGAGCCGCGAGATTCTGCAATAGCTGAAGGTGGTGAAGAAGGTAAAGAGTTTGAGCCGGGAACAGCAAGTTGCAGTAGACCAGGCAGCATAGGATGAGGGAAGAAACCACAAAAGCGGGCGGAGGTGATCAGGAAGAAAAGGCAAAACCTTCCAGAGGACCCTTACCTGAAAATGACTAACTTTGCATATAGCACTAACCTGAGATGTAGTCAACAGCGACCCAGAGAAAAAATACCCCAGATTCCACACCTGAGACACAAGTGCGGGGCATGGGCCAAGCTCCGAGGCCACCAAGTGTCTGACCAAAATGAAGAAGCAGCTAGAGAGCCAGAGCTGCGAGGAGAAGGAGAACTCACAACCAAGACCTCTGTCTTGTCTGCCTTCAGCTTAAGCCAGTTGCCACCCATCCAACTACCCATGGCCACTAATCACCAACTAATCTGAGGCAGAAAGCTGGGCTGGGCCAAGTTCAGCCGGACACTGATTTGAGTATCATCAGCATAGGAGTAGAAACGGAGACCGTGGGTTGTGTGTGGCAGCAATAGAGGCTGACTATAGATGTAACATAAAGCCGGGGACAAGGCGTAGCTCTCGGGAGCACCATGTGACAGTGTGGTAGTTTGCGAAAGAAAAGTAGGGAGAGAGGGAATCTGGATCATATCCATCAAGAAAGATGAAAACCAGGATAATACTGGAGCAGAGAGGCCGGCACCGGGAGAGGCGGTGCAGCAGCAAATATTGGGCCACCATATCAAATGCTGCTGAGAGATCTAAAAAAATCAATGCACCCCCCCATCCCTCCGGTCTGTCAATCGGATCAGGTCACCCAGAGCGGAAAAGAGAACAAATTCTGTAGAAAGAAGGGAGACCAAAGATTCCAAAGGTTTCATAGCGAAAGGAAGCAGAGAAATAGTACTGAAATTTGTAAGTATTGAGGGGTCAAGAGAAGACTTTTTTAATAGAGGGATTAGATGAGACTGTTTTAGCTCCAGAGGAATAAAGTCAGAAGAACAAGACGTCTTTACTACATGAGAGACCCAGGGGGCAATTTGAGGCATAATTTCCAGGAGGATACATAAAGGGATCGCATCTGAAGGAGAGGCTGATTTAATGTGCCTAGTAGCGCTTATAATATCTGCGCATGAGAACAGTGGAAATGTGAACCACAGTTCCCTATCTGCCCTAGGTGGGGCTAATAAATCACAGCTTACTGTGCGCTGCCCCGACAAAGCAATCTGATCACTCATGTGTCTGAACTTTACTTTTAAAAAGACCGAGAGATAATTGCAGAGTGCTTGTGACGGGATAATCCCTACCAAATTGTCTTCTTTTGAAGAAAGAGAGCGTAACAAAGAAAAGAGCTCCAGTGGTTATTCACGGCACCCTCTAATTTAGAAGTGT
Organism: Ambystoma mexicanum; assembly: GCF_040938575.1. NCBI lineage: Eukaryota > Metazoa > Chordata > Amphibia > Caudata > Ambystomatidae > Ambystoma > Ambystoma mexicanum. Next base: position 1,199,488,633 of record NC_090925.1, read on the forward strand.
AGAAGGCTGACTTTGCAATGCGGATTGCCTGATGGTAGCTGTTTGTACACTGTCTGAATGACATCCTATCTGCCGACGAGTAGGATTCTCTCCACTTACGCTCCATTTGACACTTTTTCAGGCGCAGTGATTTGAGACCCTCGTTCAATCACAGCTCGGAGGGCCGAGAGGTTGTCCTCTGGAGCTTAAATTGAGCAAGTGAGTCTGCGACTGTGGTGACAATCTGTGCTATACTGGAGAAATCCACAGATTGAGCAGCATTACACTCAGTTTGAATGTTTGCAACAATATCCTCCCTGAATACCCTATGCCAGCTATGTTTCAAGACATGTTGGACCACAAACACCATATGAGGGCCCTGAGTCTGGACTAAAAAAGGAACCACCAGATGGTCACAAATTGGTTGCACGAAGAAGGGTCTGTTCCAGGGGGGTGCTAGGCTGTTAAAATATGGATAGTAATTGTAGGAAAGACAGCAATGCTGGCCAGAAGAGCCTCCAGCTTCATATCACTAGTGGCGAGGGAGTAGCTATCAAAGGTGCTTTATAAATAATTGCAATACCCCCCTGGATGGATAGACCTCCGGTCCACACAGAGTATATTGTAGGTATTAGGAAGGGATTGGACCACTGTGGGGCTAGACAAATCCCTTAACAGGTCTTGGTAATGCAAACTAAGTCCGGACTCAGCTCAGCAATAAGATCATGCATGAAGCTGCATGGGACACCAATGACTGTGCATTAACTAATACAACTTTATACCCAGCTTCTCTCTTCACTACCTCCAAAGAAAGAGGCTTCATTAGAGGGGGCAGCATAGCGTGCTGTGGTGCTAAATGCAACAGATTCTCCCTGGACCATTTCCCTTTAAAGATATTGGCCAGACAGGGGGGAATGACCATGGCCAGGACTGCTCACGGACCAGCACAGACATGCTTAACTTTGGTGCAACTTCGGCGCGGCAAGTATGCTCCCACTGTGCTTGTCCGCTGCGTCTGTTTATGTTTACACATGATATAGACGAGGGCTGTCCCCGTGACGTTGCCTATAGACAGCAAAGAGAGATTAGGGCTGTGAATACATGGCAGTCTCTATCGAAAAAAAACACTGCACTGCCGAGTCGGACTACGGTGTGCACAAGAGGCCAGGCACCCTCAGCCCTAATGGCTAATGAGTAATTAAAATAATTAAATAAAATAATAATAGTGTGCAATAGGTGTTCAGTCAACCGCCACGGCACGGGTTATGTAACCGGTGCTTAAAAGGAAATGAAAGTGCATCCAGAAAAAAAATTGTGTAAACAGAAAAAAAAGCACCCAGGTGCTGACGCTTACCTGGAGTATCCGCTGATTACCAGCAGAGTTGGTGAATAAAGCCACAAAATGAACTGTCCCTTTGACGCTGCCTATAGACAGCAAAGAGAGACTATGGCTGTGAATATACACCAGTCTCTATCAGAAAAACACTGAACTGCCAAGCCAGCATACAGCATGCACAAGAGGCCAGGTACCCTCAGCCCCAATTGCTACAAGGAACTCGGAAGTAATTAAAATGATAAAATAAAATAATAATAGGACGCAATAGGGGTCCTGTCAACCGCCACAGCCCGGGTTATGTAACTAGTGCCTAAAAGGAAATGAAAGCAACGTGCATTCAGAAACAAAATTGTGTAAACAGAAATAAAAGCACCCAGGGGCTGGCGACTACTTGGAGTCCATAAAAATAGATCAGTCGATTATTTTGAATATTGATATTTTTGTATAATTATGCTGGTTTACTTGTCATATGCGTTTCTTCATGTATTATGTTCATACATTACATTTTGATTGTAAGTGATTACCGATGGGGCTTTGTGTACAAATGATTGTAGTGTAAATGTTTTATATATCTGAACTTTATTTTACACATGATGTATATGTTGTTATGAATAATTGAAAACATGATTAACTCATTCTATTCACGTGCCACTGTATGTTGAATTTGATCATAACATGACAATTCTGGACGCAAGGTTTTTTATTCAACCTATAACAATAAGGAAACTCTGCTACAAACCCAGGACAACAGATTTCAATATAGGAGTGCCCCAGGGATCCAGGGATTCTTCTCCAGGGATTCTGCTCTAGGGATCCAGGGATTCTAATGTTGGCTGTTAAGTCATTTGAACACTAGGATGGACTGTTGCTCACCTGGCTAGGTTCAGCAACACCTAAGTTCACAGCTTAGTCGCATTGACAAAGCCAACAAACCATCATTTTATCCACCGTGGTTTATCTTACATGCTCATCCTAGTTGCATCTTTCTGATTGTTTTTTCCCTGTGCTCTTCTCTTTGACTCTTGACTGCTGTGCATTCCTTCAGCCCTTATGTTCCTCTCCTGTTTCCATTAAGTATAACTGTTGTATGTATGTGTATTTCTGTGCGCTTTACACTGCAGGTTCCAGCCACGTATCCCAGTGTGATTCCTATCTCAATCCAATCCACAGCTATTGCTTAGTCTTGCTACACCATCCTGCTGCCTGCCTTACTGTTCTGCCAGTGGTCTGGCCACCTTAGGGCCTCATTACGACTCAGGCGGTAAGGGGTTTACGGCGGCGTAAACAGGGACTCACCCTTACCGCCTGATTCCGAGGTCCCTTAGCGCCATGGAGGTTTTAACACCTGCTTTTAGCGTGGCGTAAACATAGTTTACGCCATGGTGGTAAAGGTACGACCCAGGCGGTAACTTACCGCCTGGGTCGTAATGAGGCTGGTATACTCTAAAATAGCACTCTTTAGGGATTCCTTTGTTAAACCATTGTGTGGAAGCCTCTCTGACCCATTTGCTTGAATGGGCCGTGACAATGGAGGGAAGAATTTCCAGAATGTGGAGAGTTGCATGTGTATGGATCATTTCCCAAAACACTTAAACAAACAATTTACTTATCTTACCTGGTAAAGTTCTTTCGATGGGATGTTCCTCCGATGTAATCCACATCTATGACAGTAATCACCACAGCTGTGCTGCTTCAGAAATTCTTTCGGCGTAGGCGTCCTGCATTGATGACGTGGATACGCTGTCCCTCGAGGGCCTCTGTTGAGGGTCGAAGTCACCGGATGTTATATATAGGACGCACAGCGCTCGTAGCCTCAGTTGTAGTTTTTTCCCAGAACGTGTGGCACCAATCTCCTGCCAGTATGACTAAAGAAAGCCTTGCGGAAATGTAAGCTCCAATTGCATAAGAAATTCTGTAGTGGGGGAGGCTGGGAGGGTTCGATGTGGAATACGTCAGAGGAACATCCCATCGAAAGACCGTTACTAGGTAAGATAAGTAACTTGAGGGGATTGTATCCTCCGACGTATTCCACATCTATGATATACTCCTTGGGGCAGGCTGGGTGGGTTCGATGTGGAATACGTCAGAGGAACATCCCATCGAAAGACCGTTATCTGGTAAGATAAGTAACTTGAGGGGATTGTATCCTCCGACGTATTCCACATCTATGACATACTCCTATGACAGACTCCCAAAGCAGTACCAACGTATGGAGGTGGGAAAAGAATTTACAAATTTAGAATATTAGAATGCCCAATTAAATTGCTGAATATAGGACTGCCTTACCAAAGGCCAAATCCTGCCCATGGATGGAGTCCACGGAATAGTGTCTCACAAAAGTATGGACAGAGGCCCATGTGGCTGCTTCACAAATATTGCGAATCAGAACACCCCTCTGCAGAGCAATGGAGGCAGCCACACCCCTAGTAGAGTGAGCCCGTAAGCCCACTGGAGGGTCCTTACCCACCAAACGGTAACACTCAGAGATCGTCAAAATTATCCATCTGGACAAGGTCTGCTTGGAGACAGCCTGACCTAAACGCCTTCCAGCGTATCAATCAAAAAGCTGATCGTCCACTCTGACCCGGGACATCCGTGAGAGATAGAAACTCAAAGCTCTCCTAGGATCCAACCTATGGAGCCTCTCCTCTTCCTTACCAGGATTCGGAGGAGGATAAAACGTCGGAAGAATCATCTTCTGGCTTAAATGAAATTCCGACACAACCTTCGGAAGAAAAGAAGGACGAACCCTAAGGACAACCCTGTCCTTATGGAACACCGTGAAAGGTTGCTTGGCGGAAAGTGCCTGCAACTCACTCACTCTGCGTGCGGAAGTAACCGCAACTAAAAATACAGTCTTAAAGGACAACAGTATCAGCGGACAAGAATGTAAGGGCTCAAACGGAGCTCCCATTAAGAACTTTAAAACTAAGTTCAAATCCCATCCCGGCACCTGGAAAGGCGATGGTGGAAACACATTAGTTAGCCCTTTTAGAAACAGAGAAATCAAAGGAATCTTAAAATAAGAACACTCCTCAGACGAGCGCTTAAATATGGACAGCGCAACCAGGTAACCCTTAATGGTACCCACTTGTAGGCCCTTGTGGGCTAATGAAAGCAAAAAAAGACAGAACCAAAGGAATGGAACATTGGAAAGGATCCACATTCTGTACCCTGCACCAGTCGCAGAACTTTCTCCAAAGGCAACGTTACAGGGATTTTGTTGCGTGCCTTCTGGCCGAAAGCAACACCTCCATCACGTCTTCAGGAGGTCCCAATCCTTTTACCCCAATCTTTCAGAACCAAGCCTGAAGGCTGAGCGACTTGAACTCTGGATGGAGAACCCGACCCCCCTCCCGTGAGAGCAGATGTCTCGATAGGGAAGATGGCATGGAGGGCAGATGGACATGTCTAGAAGGTCCGGGTACCACGCTCTCCTGGCCCATGCTGGAGAAATGAGGATCATCTGGGAACCGAACCTCCATAACCTCAGCAACACTTGCAGAATGACGGGGACTGGCTGGAACGCATACAGCAGTGGGAAGGACCACTCCACTACGAACGCATCCCCTAAGGCTCCTCTTGGAGGAAATTCCCACGAGCAGAATCTTTCGCACTTCCGGTTGACACTGGTGGCGAAGAGATCCACTTGTGGGGTTCCCCAAAGGGCGAAGATCTCCACAAGAACTTCCTGAGCCAACTCCCACTCGTGAGAGACTGTGCTCTGCCTGCTCAGAGCATCCGCCGCCGCGTTTTCATCTCCGGCCAGATGAAGTGCTGAGATCAAAATTTCCTGCTGGATGTCCCAGAACCAGAGCTGCATCACCTCTCTACAAAGTGGGAGTGACCCTGCCCCCTTTGTTGAGGTAGTGCATGGCCACTGTATTGTCCGTCATAATCAGGACATTTCTCCCCCTCACAGACGGCATTAAAGCCTTCACGGCTAGCCTGACAGCCTGCAGCTCTAACAGATTCATGTGGAGCCTGGACTCCGATGGAGACCAACGGCTGCTGGCCGTCAGCTCGTTGGCATGAGCTCCCCAACCCGTGATGGATGCGTCCGTCACGATCGTCACCTCCGGCCACGGTTGCCAAAATGGAGCACCCTTCAGCAGATTTCCTTCGACGACCCACCACAGAAGATCCTGTGCGACCGATGGCGGAATCTGAACGTGATCCGACATCCTGCCAGAGAACTGCAACCACTGATCTTGAGAGCCCACTGCAGATATCTCATCCGCAGCCTGGCCTCTGGCACCAGGAAAATGCAGGATAACATGAGGCTGGGAAACCTCAATAACTCAAACGCCAGGAGACTCTGGGCATGTTGAAACTTGTCCACCATATGCAGAATGTGATGGGCCCTCACCTGGGGAGGCGAACACTGACCCAGGGATGTGTCGAGCACTGCTCCGATGTACTGGAGCCGCTGCTTAGGCGTCAAATGGGACTTGAGAAGCCCAACTTGTGAAGGGAGTGGCAGGTGACGGACAGATGATCCAGGGCTTGCTCAGGAGAACGCGCCCTGATAAACCAATATTCCAGGTAGGGGTAGACGTGAATCCCAACTTTCCTGAGATACGCTGCCACCACCACCATCAGTTTGGTGAAGACCCTCGGGCAGAGGTCAATCCGAATGGCAGGACCCAAAACTGAAAATGCGAGTCGCAAACCGCGAACCTCAGGTACTTCCTGTGCTTAGGATGAATCGGCACATGAAAGTAAGATTCCTTGAGGTCGAGAGACACCATCCAATCCTGAAGTTGAAGGGCCTGGAGGACTTGAGAATGAGTCACCATCTTGAACTTGTCCTTCCTGCGGAGCTTGTTCAAACCATGCAAGTCCATGATGGGTCTCAACCCTTCGTCTTTTTTCGGAATCAAAAAATATGTGGAATACCATCCCTTGTTCCTCTCCACTACAGGCACCAGTTCTATGGCGCCTTTCTGCAGCAGGGATAGGATTTCCTGCGCAAGCAGCAGATCTGTAGGCTTCAAAGAGAGCTTCCCCGGTGCATTGTCGTGAGGCCTCTGCCGGAAAGGAAGACAGTAGCCATGGGCTATGATCTCCAGAACCCACACATCTGAAGTAATGGCACACCATTCTCCAAGATGCTGCGCAAGTCTTCCCCCAACCGGCGAACCATGGGACATGGCCTCATGACTGAGCGGAAGCGGCTGCGGCAGTGCTTGCGGGCAAGGCGGCAACTGCCCGAGCGGCTTTGGCACCTCAAGTACCTTGCTTTCCACCTCTGGTACTCCTACGGTGGCCCCTTTGACAGGCAGCCCCTCTCGATCTACCAAAGGTAGAGTAGTACCGAAAGGAACCTCCTCTCCATTGCTGTCCCCTAGGACAAAAAGGCGGAGGTTGACGAACTGCAGCGCCCAAAGACTTCACTGCAGCTTTAGAGGCCTGCAACCTCTCAAGGCTCTCGTCAGCCTTGCTGCCAAAAAGATGGACATCATCAAAGGGCATGTTGAGAAGCCGAGATTGCACATCAGGAGCAAACCCCGACTTCCGCAACCATGCAAACCTGTGCATCACGGTGCTCGCCGCCATGGACCGGCTGACACAGTCTGCTACATCCAGACCCGACTGAAGGGATTCACACATGGCATCCTTGCCATCTTGCACGAGTGCTAGAAAACCATCCCATTCCTCCTTTTCGGGAATATGTTGAGCTGCCAAAGATACACAATTCCACAGAGTATGAGTGAATCTTGCCAAGGCACAAATGGAGTTGGCTGCCTTCAAAGCCATACCCCCAGATGAAAATACTTTCTTCGCCCAACCGTCAAAGCACTTGTCATCCCTATCAGGAGGGATGGTAGGGTACGCCGCCTGCTTCGCTGGGGCTGTAGCAGCCTGCACCACCAAACTCTCCGGAGTAGGGTGCGATCACAAGTAGCAGGGGTCACTACTAGCTGGACGGTATTTTTTTTCGGGAACGACTTACTAACTGCCGGGAGACTCTCCGGAGCAGTCCAAGCAGCCGCCTCTGCAAAGCCATGTGAAATGGCAACACCGGGTCAGTGGGTGGACCATGGTACAGCATGTCTGTGAGATCATGATGATCAAAATCGACAGGTGGAGCAGACCACCACAAGTACTCAGTCACCCTCGACATGAGACGCCTATACGAGGATTCGTCATGTGTACCAGGCTCAGGTCATCAGGAACCTCAGGAGGCACCTCCTCATCAGACCCTTCTTCCACCTCTGAAATGTAATCCAAAGGTTGGAATAAATCCATCCTGGAGGGGTGACCAGAGAATGGCTCAAAAACAGGCCTCATTGACTTACTGAGAGCCTTCCTCAGAGTTTCCACAGCCCCCGGCGCACCTCCGGCATAACCTCCTCAAAAGGCGTTGAGGGCACCGATGGATTTGGCGTCGACGTCGACCGAGGCGCCAATGACTTCGACAACTTCTTTGAGGCCGGAGCCCTGAGAGTGTCCTTCGACAGCCTCGGCGCCGATGGCATCGACGACTTTTTTCGGAGCCGGAGCCGATGGCGCCAATGCCTTCTTAGAAGGCCTCACAGGCTCCGACGGTCTCTAGGGCGTCGAGGACCGGGACCTGGACCTGGCACGGCTATGACGATCAACCTTGTCCGATCCAGACCTCGACGGCTCCCGATGATCGCGCCGACCGCCCGAGCCCAAAGGTGTGCGAGCAGTGGCTCTAGCTCGTTCCTTGCGGGCTTCTCTTGAAGGCGCCGACGGAACGGTGCCATGCGATTCGAAAATCGCCATTATCTGCAGGCGGAATGCGTCCCATTCGGCCGGCGATGAAGACTTGGTAGGACAAGTCACCCGCCGTCTGGCGGAGTCCTCCGACGGGGAAGGCGACTGGTGACGGCACTTCCAAGAATGCCTAGAAGAGGCAGAGGAATGGCGAGACCCACTCTGAGACCGAGACCCCCTGGACTTATGCCGACGTGGAAAGTCGCCCCTCAAGTCATCGGTCGAAAGCCCAGCCGATTTCGACTTATGGGTTTTAGAAACCTTACCTACCGATAATTTCTTCTTCCGCTCCTGCAAGGCCTTCGATGTCAGGGACTGGCAGTCATCGCAGTCATCGGTGGCGTGGCTTTCGCTGAGGCACCAGAGGCAGACGTCGTGCGGGTCCGTGATGGACATTTTGGAACCGCAGTCCCGACACTTTTTGAAGCCCGACTTCGGGGTAGAAGAAGACGAAGACATTTTCGCAAAGTAGAAGAATCGAGCGCGCTGAGATTCTGAAGCGAACACGTTCACGGAAAAAACAGAACTGAGGCTACGGGCGCCCTGCGTCCTATATATAACATCCAGTGACGTCGACCCTTGACGGAGGCCATCGAGGGACAGCATATCGACGTCATCGACGCAGGACGCCTACGCCGAAAAAAATTCCAAAGCAGCACAGCTGTGGTGATCACTGTCATAGATGTGGAATACGTCGGAGGACACAATCCCCTCGAATTCCTCTTTTATAGTGGCAGCAGGTTTTGGGAGGGTGTCCTTGGGAGTTTCATCAGTTGGCATGTTGGAAGGATTGTTGGCAGGGAATGAAGGCCATGAAGTGATGTACACGTTTCAAATCTCACACTTTTTTGCTCGCTAGATTTCTTCTTGTTTTCATAATTTGTAATTTTAATTTTTCTTTTGTTGTAATATTCATAATAAGCCACAACAAAAAGAACACTATAACCCAGCAACAAAAACACTAGGCAGAAGATGGGACGAAGCACCAACAGATTTAATAATAAGATTGTTAACTTGTCCCCCAAATCAGTTAACGAATAGCAAGTTAGTCTATCCATTTGATCAAAGACATTGACCTACTATTAATTCATAACTTTTAATTTGATTTCCAATGTGTCCGTATTAACAGGTTTGCTTTGGTTACTCTATTTATTTCAAAGGTAATTTACTGTTTAGAAACCCTTTCAAAGATCTGGTATTTCCAACTATTGCCATCTGTTTGCAGGGCTCTGTAACACAATGTCCAATCTGTCAAACCACCCTCCAAAAGACGCCACAAAAGAACAACCCGAATACATGCAGTACCCTGCCCCCCTCATTAAAGCACTTCCATTCTAATGTTTAACCCCTCTTTATGCCTTCTAACTGGAGTGCAGTAGGGTCGTCAGCAGTATCTTTTGATGGACCACAAGAATCGTCAAACAGACAGTTTTCTCAATTTCCCATTTAAAAAGGGTTTCCTACCTTTAACATCTAAACCTGGAAGATGTTCCTGACATCCTAGTTCAACGTTGCCTAGCATCTTGCCTTGTGTTCTTTGAAGTATCTTATCAACCATTTCTGGTCTACTCACTCCCTGCTAGAACCACCTATGTGCAGCAGATACTAGAATGTTTGCACATATATTAACAAACTACAATAGTTCTTTGACCTCCTTTGGATTCTCATAATGGACAAAAACAGCAGCAGACAGACCGTAATATGAGTGTAAAGTTGGGCAAGTTGCCATTTCATCTCCCCGTACTTGCTCAGTTATTACCATGCACAATCCACAGAGGGCTCTGATGCTTTATCCTCTTTTGGAGCACGTTTGCACACCTCCCAGGCAGCCATAAGGTATGCAATTGTAACTCTACCCACTGAATATTTTTCCAATACAGGTGCAAAGGATTAGAGTAAACTATTAGTCCAGATCACATTATATTGGCTGCATAGCATCTGATCCCATAAATCATGTAGACGTCTAGCTTGGATATGCAGCTGTATAATACTGTATAATATTGAGTAAGCCCCAACTCCCTTCCAGCCTTGATTGTAGTTTTGTAGAGATAATAGACCCTGTCCATTTCCATCACCCAAATGTGTGTTAATGGAATTCAGTTTATTAAAATTCACGAGAAAATCTTTACTAATTTTAATTATCAATGAGTATACAGAATAACACAATTTAGTAAGCAGTATCATTTTTAATGAGTTGACCTTACCACGCAGAGACAGTTTTAAGACAGAACATCCACCTAGAACTGCTTTCACCTTTTAAAGGACAGGACATATGTTGATTTTCCTGATAGCATTACTATTTTTAGATAACCAGACTAGGTCTAATCTTGTTTCCAGCCCACAACCAATTGAGGCCTATAATGTTATCTTTAAAAAAAAAATGTGAAACCCAAAACCCTGACATTTCTCAACATTCACTATTTAGTGTGCTATTTTACCAAACTTTGCAAGATAAATAAAAAATGTAAGGATATATATATATATATATATTTATTTATTTTAGACAGAAAAATGAGTTAAAGATCTGCATGAGTAGCCACAATAGTCGGCATAAGAGCTTATAGGTGCAAATCCACAAGTAACAGGGAATGCGCTCGCTGCTGGCTGTTACACGATTCATTTCCAGATCTCGATGTTCTTAATGAATTAATGGCATCAATGTCTGCTTAATATAAATCAGGAAACATCTGAAAGTCATGTCACACTTTGGGCCTCATTACAAGTTGGGCAGTGAGGGGAAAAAAGTGGCGGTAATTCAAATACGTTACTTTTTTCTTCACAGATTTTCCTGCACATCCAAATTACAATTTCTGGAAGATTAATGGCCAGTGGAATTACTGCATGTTAAATGGATGATTTATTTAAGGAGAAGTGGCAAAAATTCTCCTCAAGGTTATTGCTGGAGTTAATTTCTCCACGTTACCTACAAAGATTGGCGGGTTGAGCACGCAATAATTCTGCCAGCGATAAATCTGCCAAAATTCCCATGTAGTTTAGTTTAGTTTATTATTTATATAGCGCCGCCTGGCCCTGGGGCATCCAGGCGCTAGACAAAGGTTACATGGTTACAAGTTACAAGTTGTGAAAGTGTGGCAGGCATGGTAAGAATAGGTAAGCATTACATAGCATGAAGACATTATAATACAGTTGCTGGTAATGTTCGCGTAATAACGCAGTTATGGAAAATATACAGGTTATGACGTATTACCATAGTCCTATGGGTTCCAAAAATGTTTACCACCACTTGTAATCCCGTGGTGGATTTACAGCCGAATTACCCATGCATTTCTATGGTATCAAGATGCACTATTTGATAGATTTTAGAGGAGAAAATCATCTTTCTAAATCTGTAGGATTTTAGCTTCCTAGATTTCTCACTCAACACCCAGATATGATATGATATGATATGGCATTTGTAACGCACCTATACACAAGTGTTTCAAGGCGCGATGAGGCAGGGATGGGGGAACAAGGGGAAGACAGACAACGATCCTAATAGGCCAGGTGTCATTCAGATCGCACAAGTGCAGGGGTAGGGGGAAGGGAGAAAGTGCATGGGGAAGGGGAGGGGGGGAAGTGCAGTACAAGGTAACTTAAATAAAATAAAATAAATAAATAAAGAGGGCCAGTTTGTGGCAAGTGCAAGGTAAGTGCAGACAAGTGCTGGGAAGGGGGGGGCTGTAGGGATACAGAGACAGTCCCGCAGTGCAGGGGTTGCCAGGGAGGCAGTACAAGTGGAGAGTGGCTGGGCCCAGGACCGGGGTCGGTGAGAGTGGCCCAGTTGCAGATTCAGTGCAGTTTCAGCGAAGAATTAGCAGGGGAGAGGGAGAGAGAAAGCAGAAGCAAAGAGGAAGGTTTTGAGGTGCTTCCGGAACCGAAGATGGTTCTCCTCAAATTTCAGGGAGGCAGGAAGGCTGTTCCAGAGGGAGGCCCCTGCCGCGGAGAGAGATCTACCCCCAGCTCGTTGCTTCGAGAAGCGGCTGACCCTGAGGGAGTTGGAGACGGATGAGCGAAGGGCTCGGGAAGGAAGATATTTAGGAAGAGAGAGTTGAAGGTATTTAGGCCCCAGGCCACAGAAGGCCTTGTGGTCAATGCAGACGGTTTTGAACTTTATCCTCGCAGCCACCGGGAGCCAGTGTAGAGATTTCAGTCCTGGAGAGATACGGTCCCTGGGCTTGAGGCCAAGGACAAGTCTCGCAGTTCTGTTCTGGATGAGTTGCAGAGGGCGGAGAGTGGAGGCAGGCAGGTAAGATAGAGGCTGTTACAGTAGTCCAGCTTTGAGAGAACCAGGGCTCGGGAGACAGTGAGCTTCTGGGGGAAGGAGAGGAAGGGAAGAATACCTCTGAGGAGGTGCAGCTGGTAGTGTGACTTCTTAGAGACGTCAGATATATGAGGAGAGAAGGAGAGTGTGGAGTCGAAGATAACCCCGAGGTTTTTTGCTTTGCAGGTAGGAGCAGGAAGAGGGCCAAGAGAGGCCGGCCAGAGAGCTGCAGGGAAGGACGGGTGGGTGTGCTGATGAGTTGAATCTCAGTCTTACTGGCATTAAGGCAGAGGTTATTGGCGGCACACCATTCCTGGATAGCAGACAGACAGTCAGAGATGAGGGAAGGAGAGGAGGAGGCCAAGGGTAGCCTGAAAATGAGCTGGGTATCGTCCGCATAGCACTGAAAGTTGGGGCAGAGAGCGGCGATGCGGTGGGCAAGGAGTGCCAGATACTGGTTGAACAGCCAGGGGGAAAGATTAGATCCCTGGGGGACACCACAGGTGGAGAAAAAGATGTCAGAGAGGAAGGACCCCAGTTGGACCTGGGAGGGTCGATTGGAGAGGAAAGAGGTCAGCCAAGCCAGAGCCTGACCAGTGATATCCAGGTTATCACGGAGACGGTTGAACAGGATGGCATGGTTGACAGTGTCAAAGGCAGAAGAGAGATCGAGCAGGATGAGAACACACCGAGTGTTGGAGTCAAGATTCAAGAGCAGGTCCTCACGGATGTTCAAGAGAGCAGTTTCCGTGCTTCTGGCGGCTCTGAAGCCAGATTGATGGTCATGAAGACTTCCAACAGATTCAGCATGGAGGTTAAGCTGGGAGATGGCCAGTTTCTCCAGGAGCTTGCCCAGGAAGGGAGTGATGGAGATTGGTCGATAGTTAGCCGGGCAGGAGGGGTCAGAAGAGGGTTTCTTAAGAAGAGGGTGCACAAGGGAGTGCTTAAGGGGGGATGGGAAGACTCCAGAGGCGAAGGAGTGGTTGCAAAAGTCAGCCAGGGCCGGAGCCAGGGAGTCGATGTGGTCCTTGATAGTTTTGGAGGAACAGGGGTGAACCTGTTTAGACGAGACTTTCATAGATCGGACTTGTCTGGAAACCTCGTCAGCAGAAAAAAGGGGAAAGGCAGAGAAGGTGGGAGGAGGGGTGGCTGCAGAAGGGCCAGAGGAAGAGCTGGGAAGAGAGGGAGGGAGGTGATAGGAGGAGAGTGAGGACAGGATGTCCTGAGTTTTAGAGATGAAGTGAGAGGCCAGTGTAGTGCAGAGGGCCTGGGAGGAGACAGGAGAGGTAGAGACAGCAGCAGGGTTGGCAAGCTCCTTGCAGATTTTAAAGAGTTCGGCCGAGTTGTTAGATGCCGCAGAGATGCGGGCTTGGATAAGGGCTCTCTTCTTGGTGAGAACGGAGAGACGGTATTGCCTTTGGAGCAGGCGGCAGGCCATTTTGTCAGAGGATGAACATGAGGCACGTCATTTCCTCTCTGCCACCCTGCACTTGCGTTTAAGGGTGACGAGATCCGAGTCATACCAGGAGTTACATTTGGCTTTGGGCTTCAGGCGGATTCTCATGACAGGGGCAAGGATATCAAGAGTATCAGATATAGCAGAGTGGAGCATGGAGAGGGCTGTGTCAGGGTGGGAGTCAGCCGAAGGGGGAGGTGGGGGCGAGAAGGTGGCAGCGAAAGCCTCAACTGACACGCGCTTCATGGGTCGGATGACCGAGAAGGTGGGTGGCAGTGATGAGGGTGGCTTTGCCTGTGGGGTAGGGAGGGTGAGGTGGGAGGATAGGAGAAAGTGATCACTCCAGGAGAGAGGAGTGGAGAGAGGGACGGAGAGGGGAAGGTCGGAAGAGATCAGAGCATCAAGAGTGTGCCCTGCAGAATGAGTAGGTCCAGACGGGAGAATAGAGAGTGAGAGAGAGTCGCAGAGGTCACGAAAGAGTCCCGTGGGGGGACAGGAAGCATCCAAGTGGATGTTGAAGTCACCAAGAAAGAGGAGTTGAGTGGTTGAGGACAGGAGTGAGGAGGAGAGGTCAGCCCACTCAGAGAGGAAGGAGGAGATTTGACCAGGTGGCCGATAGATAGTAGCCACAGTAAGGGAATGGCTAGGAGAGAGAGACGGCAGACAAGGCATTCAAAAGAGGAGTAGGTCTGCGTAGGAGTGACAGTGGCAGGAATCCACTCAGGGAAGATAAGGGCTACACCCCCCCCTGCACGGTTGGGTCTGGACACGGAGAGGATCTTGTAACCGTCAGGTAGGAGTGTGTCAAAGCTGGTGACAGAGCTGGCTGTGAACCATGTCTCAGTGAGACCGAGGACGTCAATGTCCAGTTCCTCAAGAAGGTGACAGATATCAGAAGAATGCTTGATGGCAGAGCGAGAGTTAAGAGTGGCAATGTGGAGAAGGTTGCCATCCTTGAAGGACTTCCGGGGAGGGGTACAGATCAGAGGTACGCCCTGCAGAGGTGTAGAAGAGGGAGGTGAAGAAGGAGCACGAGAGGGGGCAGGGAGGGAGGGTAGAGGCAGGGTAGCCGAGGACAGAGGAGGGGGGACAGCAGGAGAGTAAAGGAAGTTGATGAGGCAAGGGAAGCGTCTATCAAAGAGGTAAGGGTTGGCCTGAGGACCTTGGACCAAGACGTTCCCATTAGCATAGACATTAATGATGGCCTTAGAGGAGTGGAAGGAGGCCAAGAGGACATCCCGATGGGTGGCACCATTAATGGGAGAAGAGGAGAAAGCAGAGAGCACAGAGACCATATGAAGGGTCCATAGGTCAGGCGAAGGCACGAAAAAGAGGATGTCAGTAAGAGTTTCCTTGGAGCAGGCACTAGTGTAGGTATCAGCGATAGGGAGGCCTGGGTTGGAGACAAGGATGTCCTTTTTAAACTTTTTCCTACCAGATTTAGTGAGGAGAGCAGGATAGTCAATAGAGAAGCAGTTAGAGAAGATAGGCGAGATAGAGAGCACCATGGAGTAGGAGGGAGTGGGGGGGGGAAGACAGACGAAACGAGAGCACGCAGGCAGGAAGTGAGCGGCAAGCCCAAGTTTACCACATTTCAGAACAATGAGTGCGTATTAGGTACAGAGACCACCTAAGTTTGAGAATCCTGCGAGGGGGGAAAATCCCTAGTTTACCACATTTCAGAACAGTGAGTGCATATTAGGTACAGAGGCCACCTAAGTTCGAGAATCCTGCGAGGGGGAAAAATCCCTAGTTTACCACATTTCAGAACAGTGAGTGCGTATTAGGTACAGAGGCCACCTAAGTTTGAGAATCCTGCGAGGGGGAAAAATCCCTACTTTACCACATTTCAGAACAGTGAGTGCGTATTAGGTACAGAGGCCACCTAAGTTTGAGAATCCTGCGAGGGGGGAAAATCCCTAGTTTACCACAACTGTGGGAGACAGTGAGGTGAACATCCATGTTTTTGCTCATGCCGCTTTGCTGAATTAATATTTTACACCCATTTGTATTTGTTATCTATGTATCACAATGTCCTCTATTGCATTTTGTCTCTTAGTATTTACAATTTGTCTCCAACCACACATTATTTCACACATCCTATTAAAAAAAAACCTTTCATATGGATGCTATGAATGGTTTCCATGAAACCTCGTCAATACCTGGCATCCATGCTGTAAAAGCCATGGCGCGCAGCAGGCCTGCGATGTCGCAGGAATAAAAGGGCCGACACAGAGCTCTTGATAAACGTCTGCTTTAATCCCCTCTCCATACATGAACTCCCGGATCCCGCCCCCCGTGCGTCACTTCCCTTTCCTTCCCTCAGCCCACCCCCCATGGTCCTGGAGACGTCAACGTGACATCTCCCCCCTTTTTAAACAGTTACCAGGCTCTTCGCAACAGGCGGTGGCCTGGTGGGCTTCTAGTCCATTTTCTCTATCCATCTTCGAGGTTTGTTCCAAGCCCTCTGTGGTCGTGGTTGCGCTTGCCTTGGTGAAGGTCCACTCTCTTCCATTTCATTCCCTTCTTCCTGTTCAGACTCAGTCAAGTCCCACTGGTCAGCCTGATACGGATCATCCGATTCATACAGGAGGGGGGGCTGAACTCGGCCACTCAGGCGCCAAGCTCCCGTCGGTGGAAGGTCTTTGAAATGAGAGGAATTCCTTGTGATTGTTCCCTCTGTGCCTCGAGCCGTCACCATAGAGCATTTCTTCTGGGTGACTAATAACGGTTCATCGCGAAATGCTGATGTGTACTTGTGTGTTGAAGGTTGGCGTACTGCCACGACATCGCGCACCTCTAGGTGTGAGGGCCGCGCCTTCCGTCGGGTGTCGACATATTCTTTCATGCGGGCTTTTGCTGCTCCATCTTGTTCTCGTACCACCTGATCCAGCATCGGTGGCGGAGAGATGTCGTTGGTCTGGGGAATGCGTGTTTGTGTATTTCGGCCGAACATCAGTTCTGCTGGGGTCTTCCCTGTGGTGCTATGAGGAGTCCCTCTGTAATCTCTCATCAGTTGGTTCAGGACTTGTTCGTATGGCTGGCCGGTTAGCCTTGCTATCTGTAGGGCTCGCTTCAGGTTGGCCATAAATCGTTCGATCATTCCATTTTCTTGGGGCCACAAAGGGGTGACCTTTCTATGATGGAATCCCAGATAGTCAGCAAATTGTGCGAATTGATGTCCGCAAAACGGAGCCCCATTGTCTGTCTTTACCACCTCCGGCACCCCATAGGCTGAGAACATCTGGTCTAATGCGGGGATGACATGGTGAGCAGCTGTTGACGATACCAGCCTCACGTCGGGGTATCGTGAGTACTCGTACATTACGGCTTGGACATATTTTCCCCCTTCGATGGGCCCAAAGAAATCAGCCGCCACCGCTTCCCATATTCTCTGTGGTAGTTCCGACATGAGTAGTGGCTCTGGGTGGCGGTTTGATGTGATTACGCAGCACGTGGGGCACGCTTTCAGTGCAGCTTCAACCATGTTGTCCATGTGGGGAACCACACCTTTTGGCGCAGCATGCGTTTCGTTGATACTATCCCTCGGTGAGTCTCGTGAGCTAGTTTTATGACCTTGGCTCTCATGGATTGGGGAATGACTAGCTTGCTGTCCTTGACGAGCAGGTGATCATCTGACACTGCGAGTTCCTCTTTTACCTGCAGTAGTCTCCCCACTTCCTCTTGCGCCGTGCCCCCTACGGCCCTTCCCCTTTCCTTCGCCCTTCGCCACAGCCCTGACTCCAGTCCCTCACGAATGATGCTGCACGCTGCATCTTTCTCTGTTTCTGTGGCGAGCGCCTCCATGTTGATTACTTCTGGCGCGGACTGGTGGATAAGGTACCTTAAGTATCTATCGGCTACCGATGGTTCTGGAGCGCACTCCTCCTGGGGTCTCCTGGACAGGAAATCAGCCAGATTTTCACCCTTTCCAGGCCTGTGAATGATCTCGAAGGCGTAGTCTTGAAGCCACAGGCCCCATCTTGCAATGCGCGGGGGCATTTTGGCCTGAGGATTGCCGTACAGGAATAAGAGGGCCTGATGGTCCGTAACGACCTTGAATGGTTTGCCATACAGAAACAGGTGGAAGTGCTTGCACGCCCATACCACCGCAAGCCCTTTTTCTGCTTGCGAGTATGCTTGTTCCGTGGTGGATAGGCTGCGACTGGCATACGCCACAATGTGTTTCTGTGACGGATCTTTCGGATCGAGTTGCGCCAGGATGGCACCAAGGCCCACCGGACTGGCGTCCACAGTAAGCTCAGTCTTCCTATTGGGGTCATAATAAGACATGTTTTCCGCCTTTGCAACACGCTCCCTGATCACTTCAAACGATTTCTGGCAGTCGGTGGTCCATTCAAACTTTGCATCTTGATGGGTCAGTTTTCGTAACGGTTCGCTGACTGACGCGAAGTCCCGTATGTATCGGTTACAGTAGCTGGCCAGGCCTAGGAAAGACCGGAGTTCCGACACATTGGATGGGGCAGCAGTGTCATTCAGCGCGGCCACTTTATACGGGTCCTGTGTCATGCCAGATTCAGAGAAGACATGGCCAAAGAATTTCAGTGTCGATTTTCGAAATTCACACTTGTCCCTGTTTAGGATAAGGTTGGCATCATGAAGGGCCTTGCATACTTTCATAAGGGTTTCATCGTGCTTATTGACATCAGTCCCGAACACTAGTATGTCGTCCGAGTAATTGAGGCAGTTTGGAATGTGCTTTATGATGTTATGCACTTCAGCTTGGAATGTTTCCGCTGCCGAGGATACCCCAAAGCTTAACCTTTTGTACCGGAAAAGATCGACTTGTGTCACGAATGTCGTGATATTTCTGCTTTCTGGATGTAGAACTAGCTGGTGGTAGCCTTTTTGCAAGTCAAGCTTCGAGAAGACTTTTGCTCCGTTCAATAGATGTATCATGTCGGCTATGCGTGGTGCAGGGTGCCACTCTCTTCTGATGGCCTGATTTGGGAATCGCATGTCAACACAAAGTCTAATTGCCTCAGAACCCTTTTTGGGGACCGGGACAATCGGGGACACCCACGTGGTGGGGCCGGTGGCCTTCTCGATGATGTCTTTCTCCAACAGTTTTTGAAGCTCATCTTCGATCTTCTTTTGGATGTTTACCGGGATCCCGCGGTATGGCTGTGCCACTGGCCGGATCGAGTTGTCCACGTGGAGTTTTATTTGTCTATCCCGAAATCTTCCAATGCCTCTGAAGATCTTGGGATACAGATTGTTGATCATTTCCACTGGATCAATGTACTTGTGGACCATTATGTTGTACAAGATATGTATCAGTCCCATGTCAGCAACCACTTTGAAACTGAGGACACAGCCACTGTCCGTCTCTGTGGCCAGAACATGTATGGGTATTCTCATTTCATGCCCTTTGTAGCGGCACAAACCACTGAATTGTCCCAGACACTTGAGCGGTGTTTTGGCTCCATATGCATATATGTCCACCGTCGCCGGGATCAGCTTAGGTTTTTGTAGGAGGTCAGTGTAGACTTTTTCACTCACCACGTTGACCGTGGCTCCTGTGTCAATGAGAAACTCTGTCAGTCTTTCTTGCAACTTGATTATTAGTGTTGGGCTATGCGCTGTAGATGTGGGGTTGCCCAGAGCATATACGTAGGCCTTTTTCTTTTGGTCACTCCCGGATGAGCTCGGGTCGGAGTCTGTGGGGGATTGTTTCACTAGGTATCGTACATGGCGTCGGGACCTGTGCTCTGGTTTTGCGCGCATTACAAACCTTCTTCTGTCCTTCCTCCTTTGCCGATCTTCTCCTGAGTGGCGCTCTCGCTGATCACCTGTGGGTTGATTCGGGGTGGCTGACGTGGTGGGGGTTGGGTTGTTGCTGGATGTTCCCCCGTATCGGCTTCTCGGGTGAGCTGTGTTGTCCCTGGGTCGGTCTCTCCCCCGGTCACGGAACAGCCTGCATACTGCTTTGAAGTGTCCTTCTTCACCGCAGGATGTACATCGTTGTCCTATTGCAGGGCAGGTTCTTTCATGTGGGTAGTCAAATCCACATTTATAGCAGAAAAGTTCCTCTGACCTTTTCTCTAGCTGTAGTCTGTTTACACTTTCCCCGCATTTGTGCTTCGAAAGCTCTCTACCTGGGAGTCTATGGCTCTCTCGACTCTGGCCAGCGCTAGGATTTCCTCCAGCGTGCGCGATTTTTGTAGCAGCTTCCGGCGGAAATACTGGGATTAGCATCCGGAGATGATTTGTGACCTTAATGCCTCCGTGTTTGAATAGTTTGCAAAATCAGAATGTTTCAATTTGGTGCGCAGACGCATCACATAGGCGTCCATGGTTTCCCCCTTGGCCTGCTTGGTGCTATGGAATAGATGCCTTTCGTAGTCTACATTGGTGTGTAGTGCAAAGTACGCAGCAAGCACATCTTTAAGGTCTTGAATTGTGTCAATCGAGTCTTGGGGCATTTCATCAATTATGTCTCGTGTGGCAGATCCTACAGCTAGTTTGAGTAGGCATACCTGTCTTGCATCGGCAATGGGTCCGGTGGCTCCCATGTATAGGTCAAAGTCTCTGATCCATTTAGTCCATCTCGGACCCATGTTGCTGGTGTCCGTCAAGTCAAATGCCCCCGGCATCTGGGCGGCCAGTGTATCCGGTAGCTGGTAGGGTACGTGGTCCGTCGCTGGTACGCCTGGAACCGGCGGTGCATTTGCCTGCAGTCGTCCTCCTTGCCCATCATCTTGGCCTGACATGGCGCTGAAGGTATTGGGTGCTGATGATATTTCCTTGGTGGTCTCAGGTGGCAGTTATCCGCCTCCTCCTAGGATTGGTCTCTTTCTTGGTCCGTGGGGAATGGCCGCCAATTTGGCACTAGCACCATCCGTTGATCCTACCCCTCCCCGGGGTTCCAGTGCCCCTTGCCGTTGGGGTCTTGGTGAGCTCTTTGATCTGGGCTGCTGGATCGCAGTGTTCCCTGGTCCTGCAGGGCACGTGTGACAAGTGCCTCCCTTGCCGTGTGATGTGAGGGCTTCTGAGGCACCCAGGCGAGTTTGGGCCACAGCTGCGTGCTCAGCGCACGTGCGTTTGTGCCGCCGGCGCCCGTTGCTGTGATCGGGAAAGCACGTGTCCTGTGTGCTTACCCGTCCGCCGTTCCGTGGGGTCTTCTCGCTCCCCACGTGTTTTCACCGCCGCGGCCCGAGCCGCGTAGTAATCCGGCGTTCCTGGGCCTCTTTGCACTGTGCGCGCTCTCGCTCGTGGAGAGTCAGTGGGCGGGCTACAACGGCTTCGTTTTGCGCTGCCGTGCCCCAGGTCCCACCCTCATCGCCAGTGTAAAAGCCTTGGCGTGCAGCAGGCCTGCGATGTCCCGGGAATAAAAGGGCCGACACAGAGCTCTTGATAAATGTCTGCTTTAATCCCCTCTCCATACATGAACTCCCGGATCCCGCACCCCGTGCGTTACTTCCCTTTCCTTCCCTCAGCCGGCCCCCATGGTCCTGGAGACGTCAACGTGACACATGCTGGTTTCTAATCTACACGTAACTTATTTAGCGTTATTCTCTTCTTTTCTTGAAAATCCACAGTAGTGAGGCAACTGCGACCATCATTTCTTACCACATTGCAGTGTACGTGATTTAGGCAGCAGCAGGATTTGATATTGTGATCGAACGAAACACAGAACTAATGGTATCAGAGATATATTTTTGAACACCAAAATGTGATTGATTTGAGAATGTGTTATGTGGACTTTTGTAAGAAAGGTATTGTGTTTGCCTACTGGGTGCCCAACATGCCATATACCATCATGTCCTTCCCTTCTGACTGACTAGCACCAACTATCTATCAAGGGACATGTTTCGTATTAAAGTTAAAATGTCTCCGAATATTATATTATGACACTCAGGTGAACATTCCAATAACCTTTATGTTGAAGTAGTCTTCCTGGCCAAAAACATTTATTTCAACCAGCTAAACCAATGCCACCGCTGCACAGCCTTTCGTCACCATGCCATAGTTCCGATAGAGTATTTCCTTTACACTTTTTTATCAGAAAGGCAACTCCTATTGCTTTTTCCACTGTAAAGAATAGTACAGACTCACCCTTTTTAAAGGTTCTCTGCTTATGTGTCACTCATGTGCAGCCTCTTCAACAGTACTAAATGTCTTTGTGATGATTCACATAGTTAAGTTTGTTTTTCTCCTAATTCAGTGACACAAACCCTCAACTTTCCCATGAGTTCCTGTTGGTATGTGGCGTAACGTGAATGAAAGACATCAAAGATTTGAGTAAGGCTTTAACTCCTTCCATTCACGCCACACCGCATCTTCAATCATTTGCATGGCAGAAAGGTGGGGCAGAACGCAACTTGCGTTTCTGCCACCCCCCTTCCTCTACACCATGCAAATGCTCCAGCATTTGTGCCGGCATGGATTTTCATGCTGGCGCAAATGCTGGTGATCCCTAAGGGATCTATTGTAAATGATGCCTGCCATGCTTGCGTGGCAGGCAGCATTTACAATTACAATTATACGCTGCCCGACATGCTCGCAATAATGAATGCTCAAGACTGATTTTCTAGAAAGGCCCCCAATACTTCCCATGCCTGATTGAACATTCTGTGTTGATCTCATTATTTAGTACCTTTGTATGATTGCTCTGTATAGGAATGTCGTGCTCCAGATGCGTTGGCACTTTATTGGCCTCTCCCACCACAGTAAGGCCTGGTGGAGGCACATGTTTAGTTGGCACAGGCATTTTGTTCACTGGTGCTGTCACTGTTACTGGCATCTCGGCCCTCTGTGGAATAATCATTCCTACAAAAAGATAACGACATGTTACGTTACTTGTATTCATTTTCAGTCAGCTTTGTGTCTACCAGCAACACAACTTATAAGAATGTAAATATACAAAATTAGAAAACAGATCTGTTTCACTTTTCACGGGTCAAAATAAAACTCAAGTTAAATCTGAGCCCCCATATCTCTGCTATTTATTTATTTATTTATTACATTTGTATAGTGCACAACAGCCCTTAGGCATCGAGGCGCTGTTACTTGAGGGGAGCTTAGTTACAGGGAGAGGGCACATGGGGAGCAGCAGTTATACATTGAACAGAGATAGAACAAATATACATTAGAATACATATGATATACAAATAAGCAGGGTGCATTTATGTGAAAGCAGGTTAGGCTGTACTTGAGGATATGGCTCACCCCATCTGATTTAGGCTCACCGTTGACTGATGGAAGGTGTCTATGATGCCGTCTATAGCCCTCAATCCCAGGCTTGTCATTTCTAGGAGATATCCATGCAGCACTAACATGTATAGGTCATCGAATGGAACATACTGGCAGGCAACTTGACATTCCGAAGAGTAGTCTGAAGAGTTCGATTATGATTTAATGAGAAAATGTTTACAATAAATTGGACAGTCTTTGAGATGCATATTGTTTCCCAGAATCCACAAGATCCTTTAATCTTTTGATTGTTCGGGTATCTCAGGTACTTTCGTTAAATTGTGCACTGACTACATTCAATCTTCAGTTCTCTAAGTGTATGTTTCCATATTCATGAGCTACATATACAAAAAACTGGAGCTTCAAATGTGAAGGTCTTAAGCATGAATGGTCCATTTTGGGACAGAAGGCTGTTATTGCCCTCTACCAGTGCATTATCTGCAATTGAACTGCCAACATTCCAATTTCCTAATAAATCTTTATAGGCCTGGTTTAACTAGGCTTTTTGGCCTATAATCCCTGGTATGGTCCGATGGCACAGTCTATAAAACTATTATACCCGTCTATAATCAAAAGAGTCAAAAGGACATACGTGGTGAATGAAAGTAATGCTTTTATGTGGCTATGTAACAGGTTTGTTTGTGTTCTCTACTAACTGGGGTAATGCCTACTCTGCTTGTGGCATTTACATTAACATGGGTATTCCTGGGACGGCTCATACTATATAAATCTGCATGGGTTTTTGTGGTGATCACACACCGCTCCTCGGTGCTAGTAGGTTTTCTTGGCATGTGATGTGCCGAGCAATCTGTTCACTATACTCGTTTTTATCCGTTCAGATTGAATACAGCACAGCACGTTCAGTGCAGGTTTGCTCTCTGTCTAACCCTGTGACTGACTTCTTGCTAGTTATTTTATATCTATTCAATGTAGCTTCAGTCAGTATCATTTTTAGTCAGGATGCCAGACGCTGCTTCCTTACACAAGGCACTAATGCTAGTTCGGCAGTATCCGGGGTATCTCTCCAATGGTGGGCAAACATTAATCTTTACAAGCGAATTTAAAGGTGCATTAATCAATGTCCATAAAACATTCAGGGCCTAATTCACAGAGCGTTTTTCAATGGGGGTTTGCCATTATAAAAGGCGTTTGTGAATTAGGCCATCAATCTTCTCAGTAAAAGATAAGATTTAATGTGATTAAGACCAGTTTCCAAGAGTACAAACTCAATTGGAGTATTTCTATTGATATTCCAAAATAAAATGTAAGCATACATTTTCCATTAGTTGTACTTTTCTGCTTGTTTAGGGCTCTGTAGCTAAGCTACATATAACATTAGTGGGCGAATTTGAGTTTCACAGAAAGTAAGAATTGCAGTTAAAGGATAACCTGCATGGCTTTTAGCAAAATTCATGATCCCACTCAAATGTTGCTTCACCTTGGTTTCCAGCTTTATTATGTGGTCTTTCCACATAAGCTTACTATCAATTATGACTCCCAGATATTCACATTGGTATACAAATTAAATAGGTTAATCCCCAATCCTCAAGACTAGTCTTCTAGCAATCTTCTTTATTTTATTACCAAAGATCATTGCCTTCGTTTTCACGATGTTAATACTCATCCCATTATTTTGCAAGTAACTATTACGTTTACCCAATGTACAGTGTAGACCTCCATGCAACCTTACTAAAAGGACCCGGTCATCTGCATACCCATGCCATTTTCTGCTCCAATTTTCAGTGCTATGCTGATGACACTCAACTCATTTTCAGGCTTCCCTCCGCCGCTTCCTCTCCTTCTCATATCTCTGATTGCCTATCTGTCGTTCAGGATTGGTGTGCCGTCAACGATCTGTGCCTGACTGCCAGCAAGACGGAGATCCTCCACATCGGCACACCTTCATCCTCCTTTCCTGTCACTCTCTGGCCGGCCTCCCTTGCCCCTCCTCCTTCCCCCATCTGCGAGGCTAAGAACCTCTGGGTCATCTTTGACTCCACGCTTTCCTCTGCCCACATCTCTGATGTCTCTAAAAAGACACACTTGCTACAGCACTTCCTCAGAGGTATTCTTCCTTTCCTCTCCTTAACCCAGAAGCTCAGTGTCTCTCGAGCCCTGGTTCTCTCTAGGTTGGATTATTGCAACACCCTCTTTCTAAATCTACCTGCTTCTACTCTCTGCCCCTTTCAACTTATCCAGAACAGGACTGCGAGACTTGTCCTTGGCCTCAAGCCCTGGGATCGTATGTCTCCAGCCCTGAAATCTCTCCACTGGCTCCCTGTGGCTGCAAGGAGGAATTTCAAGACCCTTTGCATTGTCCACAAGGCTTTCTGGGCTCTGGGTCCAAAATACCTTCAGCTGTCCCTCCGTAAATACCTTACCTCGCGAGCTCTTCGCTCCTCCACCTCTAACTCCCTCAGGGTCAGTCATTTTTCAAAGAAACAAGCTGGGGGTAGATCTCTGTCTTCGGCTGGGGCCTCCCTCTGGAACAGTCTCCTTACCACTCTGAAACTTGAGGAGAACCATCTCCAGTTCCGGAAGCACCTCAAGACCTTCCTCTTTGCTTCTGTCATGTGCCAATTCAGGTGGCGGTGGTTGCCGCAGATACAGCTACACCGCCATTGAATTGTTCCATTACGTTTTGCTGTGAACGGTTGCAACGTTCTAGTTTTTCCCCATCCCGGCCGCCGCTGGGAGTACTTCCTCTCAGTATTCCCAGCGGTCAGAGCGTTGCAACCAATCCGGACATCTTTGCTCGCTTTGCGGTTTAGACGCTAATCTTTTCCCTTTCAGCTTCACACCGAAGCCCTACCTTTCCTTTCTCTCTCTCCTTGCTTCCCCGCCTCTATCTGCCTTGCCCACCTTTCTGCTCCCGTTCTCTCGCTCCACCTCTC
This sequence comes from Ambystoma mexicanum, assembly GCF_040938575.1. Classification (NCBI taxonomy): domain Eukaryota; kingdom Metazoa; phylum Chordata; class Amphibia; order Caudata; family Ambystomatidae; genus Ambystoma; species Ambystoma mexicanum. Next base: position 1,199,514,519 of record NC_090925.1, read on the forward strand.
TCTCTTTCTCCCGTTCGGTTCCTCGGCTTCCCGCAGTCGGGTTCCTCCCTGCGGGGCTATGCCTCGGTACCTTTCTTCTCTCCCTCTTGTTTTTCCCTTTGCCTCCTTTCTCTTGTACGTCTTTGCTTACCGTACTCCTGCTGGTGCCTACGTTATATGGTACTTAAACTGCTTAAGTACCTTGTCAACATACCATCGGACTGTTGTGTTCATACAGCCTGTTCTACCTCGGCCAGCCACACAAAGCCTGTTCTTTCTCTGCCAGCCACACACAGCCTGTTCTACATCGGCCAGCATCATCCGGATTACCCAGGGGCTTTTTTCTGCCCAAGGGCTTTTTCCCCCCTGTATAGCCTGTTCCCGGGGCTGGAGTCGCGGTGTGGTCCAGTTCTGGATTCACCACGGCTTCTACCCGTGTCAGGTCACTGGCTTCAAAGAAGGAGAAGGATTACCTGGCCCACCGGCAAGGCATTGAAGGGCAGACTCTGATTCCCCAGGTGAGGAGAGTGGTGTATTGAGTAGTGAAGTTGGGTCCCTAAACCTTGACACGCAAGGTAGTACTGAGGGGATTCAGGACAGCTTCTGCCTTCGCTGCTCTTCTCACCTGCTGATCTGTTCTGTCCGAGCATCGTGCACCTGGTTACCCTCTGACTTTCGGGCCCAGCTACCTTCTCACCCTGCCACCCACCTGCACTGCCTCCTGTCAATCCCTTGAACTGGGGTCTGTATCTGTAACCCTACAGTCCCGCCCTTTTTTCTGCACACCCTGTCTGTTGCCTTAAACCTAGCACTTGCCACTTGCTGGATGCACTACCACTGTTTGTTGCTTTTTTATTATTTATGTATTTATTTACTATTTATTTTAATTTCTTTGCTCAGCACTTTCCACTTTCTCCCCACCTCCCATGCACTTTCCTCTTTCCCTCTCCTATGCACTTTCTTGTTCTCAATGTCACTGGGCCTAGTAATATTATTGTTGTTTTGTTTTCCCTTGTTCCCCTCCCTTGCCTCGTCGTGCTCTGAAACACTTGTGTACGAGCGCAATACAAATAAAATATCAATATCAATAAAGCCACTGTATTCTTTCTTCACCAAATTTAGTAGGGAGAGCAGAGTTTGTATAAAGTGCCTACGATAGGCCTGCCAAGTAAAGATTGAAAAGCAAAGGGTACAATAAAAATCCACTGCACAATTAAGTGTATACTGCGCGTCCCATTATTGCGAAGTTGAAAATGTTGAATCTGAAAACTGTGGCGCACTGTGATCACATAGATCACACTCCGCCACATTCCCCTTACCCACAACCCCTCTAAACGTACTTACTTTTACTCTGCAGACCCGTGTTCCCTCCGGCGGCTCTACCAGCAACAGAAGTCTACTATACCTAAAGTGGGTACAGACTTCCGTCGCAGAGTCCTCTTTTCTGTTTAAAAAACCCCATATATTTATTTTCCTTCCGGCTTAATTTTTAAGCCTGCGGGGCTACTCCCACTGCCCCCGAATCCCATTATACCGTGCATGGTGAGTGGGGGACCCTGCCACAGCCCCTGCTCCTCTTGTTCGATATAATGGCATTTTACATTTTTGTCACTGCCGAATAGGCAATAAATGCACATACAGCATTTTCTCCGTGCAGTAAACAGGTGATTCACTCCAGAGTATGATTATGAAATGTATGAACTAAAATTGTTGCAATAGAGCTGTGGTCAAGAAGTTCCACCAATTCAATGGGCCTCATTACGAGTTTGGAGGTAGCCATGGTGCTATTAGCGCCATGGCTGCCTCCAAAATCGGTCCGGGTCCGGGTTCCTTGAATGAGGAATTACCGGGCCATTCCAACCTTGGAGGATCCAGTAATTCCTCATTCAAAAAACCCATCCCCATTCCCATTTGAGCCCCCACAGGGCTCAATGAGAATGGGGAGGTTGCTAATAACGGGCCCGTTATTAGCTCCCTGGTCCCTTAGCGGCTCCCGCTAAGGGACCTCGTAATGCGGCGGTAAGGGGTTAATGGCACCGGCATCCTTACCGGTGCCGTTAACCCCTTATCGCCGCACTCGAAATGAGGCCCAAAGTCCTTGGATGAGATGACTCGTAACTGTGAAATGAGATGATAAAGATAAAAAAATGATGATCGATTCAGCGGCTGCTCATTATTTCTACAAAACACGCTGTGTATATGAATGGCTCTTTCTGGTGATTATACTCATCCATCGCTTTATTTGGTTCTTCCTTCTGCAAAGTCTTATACAGGTCACTAGGTACCATTACACGAGAGCCCGATATAACCGTACCACCCATGATATTATGTAAAAACCGACTCACAATTACCTCGGCAGAGGCCTGTTTTTCATTCATAAAAATATGCTGATTTTGCCAACTTGTGTTAGTCAAAGCACCATTGCTTGGTTTTAGGGCCTTTTCCGAATTATCATGGGAGCGAGTTACCGGTTCCTCTATCTGATAGAGGAACTGAATAACCTCTAACAAGTTAGAGTCATCCTGCATCCTACTCCTGTCAGCCATTACTTTATGTGGTTTTTTTCGGGTCTTTCATTGCTGCAACTCCTAAAAGGGAATGAATATCTTTATTGCCTTTATTTTACAAATTTCACGATTTTTGGTTTTTATTTATCGCCACTCTTTTTCGCGTTTTTCCCCTCTGCTTGTTCGCAACGTTAGGGATTTCTCCCAATGAGAAGTACTGTTTTGCTTGAACTGGATTATATGTTGTGCTTTCATTTTAGTTTGATTCTTTTTATGATTAGGCGATGAATCCAAGTTTGTAATTTTCTTAGCTTTTTTTTAGTTCCTTTTTTCTTCTCCCTCTTTTATTTTTCTTTGCTTTTTCACCATCCAAATGCCAACTTGGGTCATCTTTTGTCAATGCTAAATTGCTGACTGCGGTCCTCATCTCTTTTTCTTTTGCCTGTTCTATTTCTAATGCACCAGTGGGGTTGTTGTTTGCTGCCCCCAAAACGTCAATCACCAGTTCCCCTAGGTCAACAATCGATGTTCTCCTTATTACATGCACCTTGGTTACAGTGCTGGATAGATAATCCAGTATTTGGTTGAGATGGATCGCATGCTCCCTAGAGGCTATGTCTAAATGATCCCATTGTTTAATCAATGATAACAACAGTCGTTCCAATGCTTGAAAATGGGTCATGGAAGAGTCCAATTTAAAAGCATCATCAACAGTAGTTGTAGCCGGGTCACAATCTCTGGCCCTTCCGACTCAAAATGATAGATGAGCTCCCACCAGCTGAAGTTGAATTGTGCAGCGGAAGTTGCAGGGAACATAAGATTTTGCTCAGGGCATCCTCCAAATTACAATACATTTCAAGCTCATTTTGTTTACGTTCATACATTTTCTTTGGAGGCATCTACAACTCTATTAACTGCTACCTAGTAGAAACCACTAGTAAGGTACTAGAGCAGACCGAATTAGAAGAGTTGACTGCCTTAGTTACAGGCCCTCCACCATTTTAGTACCTAAGCAGCTGGCTGTCTAAGGAAGGCCTAAAAACCGGCCTAAATACTGGGCCGAAAGAATGTAATAATGTTTCACCCTATTTTTCCATAAGCTCTAAGTGGTGGATCCTGAGGAACTTTTATTGTTTTTAATGGACAAGATTGGGGGTGTCACATGTCCTAGCCATGTGAAGAGGTGACAGGTGCCAGCATGGACCCATTTATAACCAATTCTTACGTACTCTTTAGTGCGGCACTCCAGGGTGTTACCCTAGTATTCTCCTCATTACCTGCACATACAACCAAACAATCTGACTCCATCCCTCGGCTCCTTCCGTCTTGGTCACCGCATGAAGGCGATGCACTTCTTGTGTATTACGCCTGTCATTGTTGCGCCGCCGGAGCACCGCTTCAGCGCTCCACCCATGATTTTATAGTGCCGGGGGTGGTTCAAAGGGATCTTTTGGTCCCAACTGTCACTGCGATCAGTAGAATCCACATCCACAGGTAACGCTCAGTTCAGGAATTACAATGCGGATTGAAATGGCAGGCCGCTCTTTCACTCACACGTTATTTTGAACAGCGTGATACGGTTGCTGTGTTTCCCAGAATGCAGCATCTGAGCTCTCTTTTCCTCATAGTGTATATTATATGTGTTGGTACTTTCAATATGTTTTCCGCAGTGTGTCACTACTTTTTTTCTCACACAATGTATTTTAGAAACTTTAATTCCTGGACTAATATACCCATCACTTACTGTCTGCATTTTATTTCATACAGTCTTAATTGGTCACTTTGGTATTTAAACTACAATTCACAGAATTCCATGTCCACACGCTTTTTTTTCTCACACTCTTTTATGGAGGGTTTGGTACTTGGAATACATTTCCCAATATACAGTATAAGGCCCCACTCATTTACTTGTATCTACAGTATGTGTCCTCCCCATGGCCTTTTCCTACTTCTCGATCTTTCTGAGAGTTTTCCCATGGACATTCAATGCTGTGGCTTCTCGTAGCTCACTGCTTGGCCCTCCAGGTATCGGTCACATCTCTCCAACTCTCTGATGGGGCTTGCAGCTGTGTCTCCAGCAACCCCCTACACAACAAGCAATGCTCTTTACTGGATACCCTGTATTCACCCCCCTGCAAAACCCAGACCTTGGAGACCTCCAACAACTTGAGTTCAACCCAAGTCAAAGTGCCTCCTGCTCCCAGCGCTCTCTGGGCCTTCTGTGCTCCGGGTTTCTGCAGTTCCCATCACCATGCCACTCCAATGACTGCACAGCTTCTTGCTTCCCCCGCCCCTACCTCCCCTGCCTTTGCTGCTCTGATAGGGAGCGCGTTGACCTGTCCTCACTGGCCTCATTAGTTTACTGCTCTATGGCTCCTCCTCATTACCCGTTCTTCTCCATCTGTGTCCTCTGGTCACGTGGTCTAGGGAGGGGAGGTTACAACCGATTAGGCTGCTGCCTTGGATTCCATTGCCATTTCTCTTTGGAGCTGTTTGCTCAGACGACAGTGTTGCCTGTCCTCCAGGTTTCTCAAGGTTGGTTGGCCGTGTTTTCGGTTTTCAGGAGGGTTTGCAGGCACCAGATAGGTTCCATGTTATAGGGAGAGCTTTTGTCACTCGCCATACTTTCTGAGTGAGTGAAGGAAATAAGTGGAGAAGCATAAAACAGAGTGGCCTACTATGCACCGTCCACCTGATTCCTAGTGCCTAGACGGGTTGGTACTCTGTCTCAGCATGGTGGACTACTCTCCTCACTTGACGTTATCCACACATCAGGCTCCGTCACGCGATGAGGCAGTATAAACCGTATCTCGAGCCTTGAAACACTTGTGTATTGGCGCGTTATAAATGCCATATCATATCATATCATGCACCGTCAACCTATCAGACACAGTCACCTGATTGGCACACTCACATTATAAAGTACAATCATTGCAGCAGAAAGCACACGCCCAGTACGCATAATGACCACAAGAGGTATAGTCAGCTACAACACACTTAGTCGCCGCCGTAGGAGCAGTACCCACGATAAGGTACAGCAATCCCTTTACAAACAGTCCTGTCCCCCACATGGGGAAGTCTTGCACATCACTTAGGGCAGTACCATCAATCCATCAGGCAGTGTATCGGGTAATTATCACATTAGGTAGGTTCACCAATTCCCCCCACCCGTAATCAGGTGACAAGCGATAGAAATAAAACAAACAAGAGTGAGAAGGAAAGAAAGTAGCCACTATAAAGAGACAGAAACCAATAAACAATGTCAGGAAATACAGGAATTAGGGAAGATAGTATGAAAACAGGAAAAGGAAAATATACAAGGAAAGAAGGTGGATATGAGATAGAGTAAGAAGGAAACAGAAAGGTAGGAAAGAAGAAAGAGAGAACGGATGGAAGAAAAGTAAAAAAAAAAAGATGGAGAGTTAAATAAAAATAAAAACACAGCGAGTAAAGGAAAGGCAATAGCAGGGACTGATAGAGTAGAGAGGCAGTCAAGGACAGAGAGAGAGAGAGAGAGAGAGAGAGAGAGCAAGAGAGATTGAAAGAGAGAGAATTATAGTAATGAGAGGAGGAGGAAGAAGTAAAAAGAGGAGAGGTAGAACTGAAAATCAGAAGGAGAAGAGGTGAAAAGTGAGTGAGATGAAAGGAGCAAGATGGAGTTAAGCACAGGGAAAAGGACAGAAGAATTGCATAAGGGTGTGGGACAGAGGTCTGCATCCTGCGACTCCCCATGCATTATGGAATGCAGCTGCCACCAGCCATAACTAACATGGTATCACAGGTGTCATAGTTGAAAACATCTGGAGAGGCACAGGTTGCAGACACGGGGCTCATTACAAGTTTGCTGGTATCCTGCCAGTAATTCGGGCAGGATTCTGTCAAACTGTCCCTACCGTAACCGATGCCTAATATCCCCGCATTACCAGGATATTCTAGGTTGCAGAAATGACAGCAAATCCCCATTCCATGGAGTCCCAGAAGACTCCATGGAGGGGTTTGCTGGAATTACTGGCACTGGTAGTACCGCTGCTGGTAATTCTGGCATTTATTTGCTGGTAGGTGCCTGATTTACCGGCAGGTCAGGCTTGGTGGTACATCAGGGCCCACACCAGCAAACGGTTTCCCCGGTCCGGAAAAATTGCCAGTGCCGGAATTACTGGCAGTTTTACTGGCAATTTTTCCAGACCGGGGAACATGTAATGACCCAAAGCAGGGTGAGAGTGTGAGAGGGTAATTGTCCTGAGTGGGAATGAACGGGCTAATGGGATTTTGCCGAGCAGCACCTCAGATGCTCGCAAGATCAGCCAAGAGACAGCTTGTGGGCTCCATGTACTGGAAGTAAGAAGGCACCGAGGAGGCTTCCAAGAGCCCTTACATCCCATAGCAGCCGTTCTAGTCCACAACTCACTCTACCAACATCCCTGGGTTTTCTAAAACCAGAACTGAGATCTCAGATCAAAAGGTTTGGGTACTTAATATTTACAAACGGGAGAAATGTGAGTACTGAGAGCCAGACAGAACTGGATTAGGTAAAGCAATGATTAAATCTAATGAGTAGCTGCAGCAGCTAGAACAATGCCTCATCCGTTTACCTCTCTGTACTAATACATATATCATACGAAAAATACCATAATCGACTAGCATCTTTAGTACTTTCTAAGTATACAGGCCTTTCTCGGTAGTAAGCCTAATCTTGCGTTACTGCCCCCAAGAGTTGGATGGGGCTGGATAACAACTCTTCCGGGTCTTTGAAATCGCAAGCCTTGCCAATGGTATCTTATGTCATGGGTACGACGTCCTATCATCGACACCCGTTTTTTCAACTGGTATTTTTCCTCACAATTTTTGCCAGAAAAACACATTGATTTTTTTGAGGGTTAGGGGGTGTCGGAAAGGGCATATAAATGGTTTGGGGGTGCGGGAACTTAAAACATCTGTGGAGGAAGGGAGGTCTGGGGGGAAACCCCCCAAAAATAAAATAACAATATCGATGAAAATTGTTCGGGAAAACACCCGTCGAAAAAACGGGTGTCAATGATATGACATAGAACCATGTCATGGGCATTGGTTGGTTGGCGCGCAATCGTTGCACATCTCAAAGTTTGACCTTTTGATTGCGCACAACTTGAAAAGTCTCTCTGTAAAGCCAATAGACTAGGGTGACCAGACGTCCCGGTTTTGCCGGGACTGTCCCGGTTTTTGGTGCTCTGTCCCTCTTTCTCAAAAATATGTTCCCATTGGAAACTGCAGTGGTCCCGGTTATTGGTAGTCGGTCTTCATGGCTGGCAGGCAGGAATGCACAATCTCGCATAGAAGAAATGCTGCATTTTACAACTTAAGATAGTGTTAGTTTGTGATACATTAATTATAATATGTGTTTCTTTGAACAGTAACACTTAACCCCCTTCTCCTCCAAACGCCACTGAAGTGTAGCGCCTTGACAGCCACTTTCAAGAGTTAGTCCTACTTTTATGTTAGTTGCCCTGTCCCAGTTTTTTACTTTTTAAATCTGTTCACCCTACAATAGACTTATAGCACATACACATTACTATGCGATGAGTGATCTCGTCAAAAACAGAGAAATTCTCATGCACATTCTCATTCTAGGGCAATCCCAAATCCAACCACAAGGTGGCAGCATAGTGTTAACAGTTCACCTCTACGTTGGTACCAATATCACAATCAACGGTATGAGACGGTATCGTTTTGAACATCCAAAAGTAAGATATTTTCCTCGCCAAGTCTTTTGACCAGCACATTCTTTGCTTCTTTCAGCTTTGTGTCAACTGCAGATGTGGGCTTCCGGGAGCACTGGACCCCTGACTTCCAAAGAGTGCCTACTGTTTGCCCCTTCAATCTGCCCCGTTCACATCGATCTGCCGGCGCCTATATTCAAAGTGGCAACTGCTATTACCAACGCAAGAGTGTGAAGGTCACCATCTTTGAGATACCCACTAACTTACATCTTTGTGTGCTGCCCCTGTGAATGTTTCCCCCCTCACTGGCTGAGCTTCTCTGCATGATATACAGCTGCTGGGTGAGTGACAGTGCCCACAGCACGTCACACGCGTCCTGACGCATCATGGGGCGAGTAGCACTACTACACAGCGTCATGCGAGAGGCTTGGTTCTCAGACAGACCGCTGACATAGGCCAGGGACCACAGCAAACATGAAGTATCATTTTATAACATTGTGCACCACATTCCATGATGTTTCAACATCACATTTAAAGGAGCATTTTGTGAGTACCTGCAGTGGTAAAATAAGTGTAAAAACACGCGTAAAATATGTACACAAACGTGTACACCTTCTCTACTGCTGAGGGCAATTTTGAAGCTTTTGTCAGGCGGAGTTTAGGCACGTAAGGAATGTTGCATTTCTGCCTGACCCACCTGCTCCACCTGTGAAAAGGTCATGCAATAACACCAGCATCGGATTTTGTAGCTTGTGTAAATGCAAACGATTCAAGTGGAATCCGCCAGTATTTATCAGATGCTGAAAGCTGGTGGATGCCATGGAGTTCCATGTTAATGATGGAAGGCATTTACACTGCTTTGCATTATGAAGTGCAAAATATGCACGTAAACCCAGGTCCACGCGGATCTGCATGCATTCACTGGACTTTGTTTGTAGTGCAGTCCACGGGAATTGCAGGGACAGGATTGAGGTGAACCGTCCATAAGTGCCGATGTTGCCAGTCCCTTATGTCCACCCCTCTAAGAACGGAAATAAATTACATGCATTTTGCGACATTCAACAGATGTAAAATGAGTGGTCTTGTATAGTGCCACCAATTGAGGGACCCGCTACAGGAGGCGGAGATGGGAAAAACATGGGATCATTTATTTATTTGTTTGTACAGGGAGGCTCAGTGCTCTTTCGATCACAAAAGAACGTACAACCGGTAAGAAATCCGTTTTTTTTTCGGGAAGCAGTGAACTTCTTACAATGGGGGGAGTTGGAGGTACATGCTGACCAGGTTGTGGGGTGAGGTGGAGGGGATCAATGGAACAAATGGCCGACAAGTAAAAGAAGGTTCACCTTGTTGTGCTCATAATGTTTAGACTCTGGCTGGACTTGCTCACCTGCTAGAGACACGTTGTGGCTAGAGTTGTTGATTGCCTGCACTTGCTCACACGCTTTCAGGATGGAGCTGACACTCAGAGCATGGGCTGAAAAACAGAGCGGATCAGTTCAGAATTTGCATTCTTCCGTTTCACATTCTTAAGTTTTACATGCCTTCGGAAACATTTTTATTGGTACCCAATTGGCTCTTTGATCTTGGTGTTCTTGCAATTTAATTGTTGGTGAGTGTCTGTATGTTCTTGTGAAAATAATATATAGACGCACAATAACACAGAGACAGGCCAATACAGTTTTGATCAGCTGTGCTGATACAGACACAATGAGCCTCATCCCCGCCAGTAGCACGCCAGACTTTAACACCGTTTCCACAGCCTGAGACCCAGTGACACTGGGACATTACAAGTCCTGGCGGCCCGGGATATCAGGCGGCGGAAATTGTTAGTCCCCATTCCTGTGGTGTCCCATAGGACTCCATGGGAATGGGGACTTGGAAGCACCGGCACCGCTCCTAACGGTGCCTGTGCTTCCGTAACAACTCTGCTTTCTGGAGCCGTTGTGCCCGGCAGGTCAGACCTTGTAGTCTGCCAGTATGGAATGGGTGCCGGTATGTTGCTATCCGCACCCTTATTTCCGGACTGGTATACTAGTAATGAGGCCTAATGTTTTATCTGTATTTATTAGAACTACTAAACAATGTTTATATTTCGTCAAACTCTGATCCCTCCACTGAATCCTAGTTTCTTCCCTCTGGAGTTTCTCCCTTACTGCTCCCATTACCCACCACCGCTTCTCTGCTCCCTCTGCACCCTACTTGTAACCCTTGGGTGCGTCAGCTACGCGCTGTGCTCCATTGCGTCACTGCTTGGTTCGCACTTTATAAACCCCACACATACATAAAATGTGTCAAATACATGAGATTCCTTAAATGTCATTTTGCTTCTAAATTGTTATGATAAAAGTGTTACATGTTACGGAAACTGCCAGTCCTCGAAAGTATTTAATAGAGGACATATCACCTGTGTGGAATCATAAATAGAAAAATAATATTCTTGAAATGAAATGCAGTCAATAAATCTAAACACACATTGTCAAAGCCAATAGGATTTGTCTGTCCTATGTCAAGTGCAGCCTCAAAGGCCTCAATAATGCCAGAATACTGCTGGTTGTAGTCACCATTGCTAGGATATAAAAGTCCACGTGCACAGGTGCTACCACCACACTCTAAAGCACCCCGATTACACCCCACATTCCAGGTACGATGCCATGTGTAAGTTATTGCCTCGCAGGTACACACATCTTATAACAAATACAGCTTCAAATGCCCCAGTATTACCATCATAAACCTGAAATAGCCATGCTATGTAAGGGATAGCCCCACGCGTACAGGTGCTGTCACCATAGGCCAAGTACACTTCCATATGCCCCAATAATGGCAACATCAGCCAGGCATCATCACCACATGGCGGATAGGCTTTATATATTGAATCCTTTTATTGACTGAATGATTACTGTTCAATTCATATAAGCCTTTTTCACTTGAACGTTTTTAACTGAATCTTGATACTAACGTATAGGTTCTTATTTAATTTTGTCAGGTAACCTATATAAATCACAGATACTAGATAGCCACGCTTCAATGCACCACCAGAATCAATGATGACCAATACAAAGCATTCATGTTTTTAAAAAAACTAAACACAGATAACACCTATGTGGTCATATCCTCAAAAACATTAAATAGAAAAGCTGTGCTGCACATAATATAAAAAAGAAGCTCTTTCCATGCAGCTTCAAAACACCCATTATGGCGGATATGTCATGTTATCTATGTACAAGGTGACTGGTCATCAAATCAAATGGACTTCTGTTTGTAAACAAATACACCTTATTGATGCGTCAGGCCGCTTATTAGTCCATGCAACTTTGTCCAAAACACATGAAAACACAATTGTCTCCGGAGGATAGCTCAGGGGCAACGTGCTCTCCTTGAAAAGAGGAGGACATGGAGCAACACAGGTTCGATCCCCGGGTCCGTCTTTAGAAACCTCTGGGTATTAAGCGCGTTATAAATAACATGTCATATCAATATACGCACGACTGGCTTGGTTTGTAAGCAGAACAAAGAATAATCACTGTTTTGAGGCCCCTCCAATATGTTTTGTACACCTGCCTTGGTTTCATTAAACACTGTTCCAGAAGCTATATCGCAGTTCCCCAAAAACCATCAGAAAGTGCAAATTGTAAAGCATCAACAAAAATGCTGCCATAAAAAAGGTCAGATGTATAACTTCTCAAAGCTGTGTGATGACTCAGCAAAGTTAGCGTGCCATGCCTGTACAGTGTGTTAGCCCCTCTACAGGCTTGCCCTGCCGGTAGAGTGTGTTAGATTGACACAGGTCAATTTAAAGGGGGAAGAGAAGGAAGGCCTCTAATGCAGAGCTCCCTCCAAAAGCTTGCCCTTTCAGAATCTGAATGACAGCATCGATTGGACAATGGCAGGGCTGCCCATGTCCACGCATGTGAGCCACCATTTTCTGAACAGCCCGAGGGTGTCCAGGGCAGGTCCATGGTGAAAGCATTTAAATACTTGTATCAGCTCAAGGATTCCATCCCTCCCTCTTCACACTGCAGCGTTCTTTTTTTGCTGTATAATGGGGCTCATTATGAGGTCCGCGGTGATAGAAAATAAGTGGTATTAGAAGTGGGTGATGGGGCTGCTGGAGCCCTGATCATACTTGGCCTTTCTGCTATATTTGACAGAGTGGGTCATCTGACCCTTCGGACACAGCTACACCACGCTGGCATTAGAGACAGGTGCTGAAACCATTGCCTGTTTTCCTACTAATCACTCGCAATCAGGTAAATTGGACAATTGTGTTTCTCCAAAGAAACCATTAATGTGAGAAGTTACTCAGGGTTCGACCCTTTCTCCACTACTTCTCAATCTCTAGCTGGCTGCTTTGACCAGTATCATTCATGGATATGGCCTCGATTTCCTGAATTGTGCTGATGACACACAACCTTTTAAGACTAAATCTTGCTTGCGATTGAAAACTGGATAGATGTCAACTGTCTTAGAATCAATATATGCCACCAAGACAAAGCTATTGAGAGTCAATGCAGCCCTTTCTTCTTGGGACCAACATTTCTGGCCTCACTCCTTCAAGAAATGCCCTACTCTATCAGCACGGGTGAGAAATCGGATCGGGTTGAAAGCCTGAGATGTAAATGTTCGAGGGAGAAAAGAAAGAAGATTATTTTTTAGGAAATAACATTTGGTCTTTTCTCCCCTGAACATTTCCAACTTGGCCCCCACAGAAACCCACACCAACACCCCCACCGCACCCCAATCCCCTACTTACCTTGCTGCCGACTCGCTGTGTCCTTGAGACGCCTGTTCTCTTTCACTTCCGTGATTGGGAACCGGCGCCGCAGAGTGCTTTCCTTTTTTTTTTTTTGGGACCGGCTGCGGCGGGGGACACCTCCGTAACTGCCACTCACAATACAGTGTGGAAGGGCGTGGGGGACACCCCCTGCCACCGAATGGGAGATTTGGTCGAACCTTTCGGCCATTTGCTATTTTCGAGCGGCCGAAATTTGGCCAAATCTCCCATTCAGGCTTTTTTTCTCAGTCAAATTGGATGTTTCAGAGAAATATTGCTATTATGTTTGACTCAGATCTGTCTCTTTCACAGCACCCTTCTTCAGTATCCAAATTCTGCATTTTTCAGCCTGACACCTTCAGAGAGTGTTACATCTCTTTAATATTTATCTAGCAAATTGCAATTATTAATGATTTTGTTTCATCAAGACTGGATTTTTGTAACAGTCACAATCTCGTTCTTAGTTCCAAAACTATTGCCAGACTGCAGTGTGTGTACAACACTACTGTCAGACTCTGGTTGCGAGTAAGGGAATGTGGTGACATGTCGCCTTGTCTGCGTGCTCGGCACTGGCTACTGGTGAAACAGAGAAAAGTCCTCAAAAGTCCTCAAATCCATGTGCCTAGTTAATGAAATGGTGCACGGTCACCATAAGAATCTTCTAGCGGATCGACTACAGATGTACCGACCATCCAGACTGTTAAAATCAGAAGACCTGTATCTACTGACTATCCTTACATTTCATAGATTGAAGCTGGGTAGTGTTACCTTTAGATAATCGGCCTCCAAACTGTGGAACAACCTACTGTCAGATGCTGGAGTTACATACTCGCCTTTTGGAAGCCATTCACATCTTTTCTGTTTCAAAATCCTTAGAGCCTCTTATTGTAATTGCGGATTCATTCTCCTGTTCTTTTCGGGATCACTTATTTTCCAGAAAATCCACTATAGTGCCAAGATACCTTTGGTTGAATGTGTGTGCTTTTTTTCTAACACCCACTCATACATAAATACATGCATACATACATGAATACTACATATACACGGTATATACCGCCTGATTAGGTCATATATATACATTAAAAACTCCTGTAATATAAACCTTCCAGAAGTTTGACATTTTTGAATTCATGTAATGAAGGGAAGCTAGCAAATTCGATCACTTTAGGCAAAACAGCTTTGCGGGGACCCCAACATGAGGGGAAAGTTCTCATTTCTAAGGCTCACCTTCTCACCATCTTTGCACTAGAATTTACAAGGGGGTCAATAATGACGCATGCATCACTATAAATGATGCAGTAGTGGTAGAATCTGCTACTGTACAAAACCAATTTCCATCATCAAAATGAACTATTGGCAGTGGATTTAATGCAAGAGAAATAATGCATACAGATTCTCTGAAAATCTGCATCTTTTACAGTCATAGTGACAGTACAATCTTTAATCTGGAAGATTCCCAGAATGACTGCATGCAGTAATGGTAACCAGACCACAGTAATTCTTGAAAACATTCTGCCAATCTGATAATAAGGCCAAGGGTGTTGCGAAGTGTCCCATATGAGTTACAACAGAAAAGGTTTTTAAATACTTGCTCATTGAAGAACATTAATATGTGCATTTTAATATTCAAAGGTCTTCAACTAAGCACTCAAGGATGTATAAATGAAAAAACCCACTCTTGGTGTTCTCTCTGAACATGATGGATAAGCCAAAGGGAAATAGTTTTGTAGCTATCATAACCAATATTGTGGCAACGCCAAAGGTTCCTGCTATACGAGGCCTATGTGGATCTGGATAGATTTAATCTAGCGGCCTCTACATTTTACAGATTTCATCATCAACTAATGTTCAACATAATAGTATCAATTCCCCCCACCTATCTCAAAACAGCTTTTAAAGAAGAATGTTAGAGCATAGTCTAGCAATTATAATACAAATGACATGTTTTTCTTTAAAAAGCTTAAAAACATTATAACTTTAAAAATATTAGTATAAAATGAAAAAGCACAGGAAAGAAAGAATGGGTCAAGAAGAAACAGAAAAAAGAAAGAAAAGCCAGATATAAGAAATGGAAAATTGAAGAACAAAGAAAATTAGGGAACATTGATAAATAAGGTGAGCGTAACAAAAAGGACCCATGATAGAGAAGTTAAAGAAGGAAACATATTAATATGTACAGTTCTCTGATGAATTCATTCTTTCTTTGCTCCTTATATGGATGGAAGAACTAAAATTATATGTGGACTGAAAACACATATGGAAAAACAAAAGATAGAAAACATTAAATGGAAAGAACAAACTTCTTTGCTGGTGCTGCTTTCTGTGTTTCTGGTGTGTCAGCATTTCGAAAATGACAAACTTTTCCAAAACCACAGCCTTGACATGAGACTACACTTTGCAGGAGCCCAAAGGCAGATATTGAAATACATGTGTGTCCACATATGTAGATGATGGACTGGAAGGTCAAAGCCCCCCAATTTAGAAGAATGACTAAATAGCAAATAGTAAAGACTTGTTGTATCATTTATTCTTTTCAGGAGCATTTTACGTTATCAGTGTGCATTACACCGTCATTTTAATATTCTAAAGTTTTTGAGAGACATTTGTTGGATAACAAAGATGTCTTAGTATTAGACATTTGGGAGCAGTGCAATTCCAGATAATTAATTTTCAGAATTTAAACTTTGGAGCTGGTCCTTGGATAACACAGATCTCAAGAGCCAAAACTCATTTTTGAAATAATTCTCAACAGAATCATGTAGACACTCCGACATTTGGATAGTGTTAGGAGTTACATCTGTGGTTGGAGCCCTTCTTGTTCTCCATTGCCTTAGAGCCTCTGTCCTTCCACAGTAGGGGCTATCCCTTCCGTTAATAAGATAACATATGAGCAGAGACTCAGGTGTGTCTTCCGGACGCAGGGGGGTGGAAGAGGCAGAATTGACTGTTTTCCCTGTCCTCCATCTCTGTGCAGAAAATGGCCGTGAAGTGGACTTCTACTCTCTGCCTGACTACGTTTCAGAGAGTTTACCACTGCCATAAAAATGAATCCCGACATATTTTATATGAACTGTAACAGTAATAATGCCTGCGATCGAGGCGCCAGCCGGTCAAGAGGACATGAACTCTGCCTTTATTCACCACGAAAGCTCACATTGAATCCTGACGGTCACCACCTCCTCCCTTGGTCCACCATTTAATCTTCTGACCACAACCTGCTCAGCACCCCTGCCTGCTGAACCCTCAGCCGCACAGACCACTTCCCCGGACCCTTTCTGCCTCGGGTCAGCCCATCCCAAGGACTTGCCGGACTCTCGCTGTTCCGGTCCCCTAGCGCTGTGCTGGCCAGCCATGGACATTGCAAAAGGGTTCAGACATCTCATTTTACATTTAACATTGTGACCATCTTGTTTGTATGATTTTCTTTTTAACACTAGATATGCCATGTACTCTCTAAGCAAGGCATTTGATTTGACAAAAGGTCCCGTAGCAGCTGTTTACCACGTTGCTAATGGAAATAACGATAGCTGCAATGGTATGGGGTGGTAAAGGCCTAAGGCTCTCATTGAAGGCAGTTGGTTTCCTCAGGCCTACCAACTCGGGCTGGCGGGCCATTACCGGACAGACAAGCCAGCCGCACCCACCATTATTAAGCCCTTAAAATGTGGCAAGAGGTGTATGAGTTGTTCCCATCAGTACAACAGCTAGTAAAGTCCTGCAAATATTATATGACCAAGCCACGAAAGTAATACATACAACATTTCACATTATTCTCCATTAGTACAAGGTCACTGCACTATTAGATTGAAAATCATAGCATAGTCTCAGTTTCCACAAACTCATTTTTCCCAGTTTAAAAATCTATATCTATTCCCAGTTTACAGAGATTCCATGTATTCTCAGTTTACAAAATCCCAGTACCCTCCCATGTTCACAATCTCTGCATATTGCTAGCACCACTATCCCATCAACTGCACATGTTATAGAAATCCCTGCACAATTCTAGTTTATGCACTCCCACCACACACACTCAGACTAATCTCTATATGGTCATGCTTTAGACAATCATAGGTCACTCCCAAAGTGACAATCCCAAAACACGGCAATCGCTGTTAAACCATAACAATACATTTTTATGTTTGACAATCCATAGCAACCCAGACAAAAATGACGAAATATTCCCAGATATCAAAATTCGAGTGCCGTCCCAGTTTCACACAGAACCTTGTTTCACAGGCAACGTACCTTCCATGTAGATGACCAATTTTTTCTATACCAACATGATCTCTCTTTACACCTTTTTAGTCCACTCTCAGTTTCGCAATCCCATTATCCTATTAATTTCATAATCTCAATCCCATTTCCAGTATAGTAATACAAGAACATTAATTTACCACTTATCAGAATGCCAGTCAGCTTAGAAAATGCAATGACACTCAAAAATGTACAAACCCAGGATTCTTCATGGTCCGATACTGAAAGAACATCCCCAATTTGAACTTTACGTAGTTTGATGAATTTCAGTATACAGCTCCTGGAAGTAATCAACCCCCAAAACCCTGGCAGTCCTCCAAATAAGCAAGAGTGGCCTGGATTCAAGACAGGGCCCAAATGGAGGGGTTAGGGAGAGTCTAAAGGGGAAAGGGGCAGCACATCGCATCCATGTGCTTTGTATTTAGGAACAGGGTGCAATTCTGAACAAAAATAACGTACAATTTACAAATAAGGCAATCATGGAGAGCAGAGGGACCCTGGGTTAAGGTGCCTTTCTTTACATAAGAGCATTGTGGGATTGAATGGCATATACTGGGCGGCGAAGGGGTAAGAATAGAAACTCAAACCAGGGACTGGCACTGGAGGACATTGCAACATGTTTAAGATTGAAACCTGAGGTCACTGTTTTCATATTTAGAAAAGACTGGTCCCGCCCTGAGGGCAGAATGCAGGAGTGGTGGGTTGGGCGGTTAGTTTGGGTAGGAGGCTCGTACGGGGGTTGTGGGGGTGGGGGTTCGGGAGTGATTATGTAGCTCATCATGCTGGATTCTTCCCACCTCTAAGTGTTGTTATGGAAACTGTTACTGGGACCCAATTCAATGATGCTCAATGTATCAACCTCGAAAGCATCAAAGGCTGAGTCGCTCTCTCCTGCCAAAGGTTTCAAACCTGTGACGTGAGGCTTGTGTCCAAGTCTGAGGCAAGCACCTAACTGTCCACCGGGTGTGTATACAAGAGAGGGAACATAAAGAACACTCCCCTACATAGGACACACTATCTGTGAAAAGCACAGTATGAAGGACACCCAAAAGAGTTCAGGTACATACTGTACCCACAGATTCCCTCGGTTGATATACACTGCCAGAGTCACAATCCCAGTAGATGTAAATGTCACAATCTTAAAGCCCTCCTAGTTTGATAGCCCAGTTCACTCACATATACACAAGGCCAGTATACTTGTACTTTCACAAATCCAGTGCTCCTAGTTTAGCATTTCCAATATATACCAACTTTTCAGAATACCACCACACCCCCATTTTCTCAGTTTCAGTACATGCTCATTTTCACAAGCCCAGTACACCCATGATTAAACAATCGCAATACAATCACAATTGCACAACCCCAGCACACTCCCGGTTTCAAATTCACAGTAATAATTTACATTTCCAGGACACTGTCATTTTACAAAGCCTCACTTCTACAGTTTTACAATACTAGTGCATTTTCGTTTTCACAAAAACAGACTCAAAGTTTCCCAGTTTAGCAGACCAGTGTTCAGAATACCAGTAAATTCCGAATTTCACAATCCCAGTACACAAGTTTGACAAAACAAGCAGAGTCCCTGTTTGTCACACCCAGTTTGACAATGCCAGTACTTCCAAATAAAAAGGAAAACAGTATGTCCTGAGGTTAGTGTGAGGGTGACAATACATGTGCACTTTCGAAGTACACGCAAAATTGGACTGTTTTAATATGTTCATATCTTCAAAAACCCAACCGACTTTCAGAAGTATAATCTGAATACAGCCTCTGTTTTATAATCTGTGTGTACTCAGTTCACACAATCTTTGTGCACTTTTATTTTCACAATTTCACAATACATTCTCAGTTCCACCAGCAGCTTTTCTATTCAGTGCCCTCCCAGAAAGGAACGCGTTGTGTACTCCCAGTACACACCCAGTTTATCAACCCCATTGCACTCCGTTTGGAAATCTAGGTGTACCCTTCATTTCACCTTTAAATCATGCTCCCAGTTTTGCCATCACTTGACAATCATAGTTTTTGCCATAAACATTAACCCCCAATGTCTCACTAGTTGCATGATGTAATGGCCAGAATGTTCTTTACTAGCATGTACGTTATTACAAGAAGTGCCAAAGTAGCAGCAGGATCTGCACGGCCATCTTCACAAAACCGGGGTTCCACCTGCAGCCATGCAGATTCCCAGACAGAACACATGCAGTAACGGTAAATGCCACATGTGGCAATACTTGGTAAAAATCAGCCAAATCCATAATGAGGCCATGGGTGTGGCAAGGTGATCATTCTACCCAAAACCTACTTTTTTAGTACCCATTAATATCAAAGGCTTTCAATCAAGCCCTCATGGTTTTCTCAATCTATGTTCACTGCCAGTTTGCTGAATTCCATTACACTCTCTGGTTCGCAGTGTCAGGATAGATCCAATTTCATAAAACACATTCACAAATCCACAATTCTATGACAAGACAGGAGGCTCGCATTATGCTATTTCTTTCTTTATTTACTGCCATGTCAGCACTTTAAAACTTTCAACTTTAATACTGAAAATTTCAGTTTTTAGAAACAAAGTTTAGAAAACAAAATGCAGAAGTTTAAAGATCCTTTAGTCCATAGTCTTATTCGATTAATCTGCATCAGGGAACTACAAGCCCCATGAGTCTTAGGTCTGAGGTAGTCCTGACCTTTCCCCTCTGCCCCTATCCGAGGGCAGCCCTCTCCATAAGAACCCCTCTGACCAGGTCCTTTCCTCTTTCTTTCTGCTGCCAACAGATAAGTGACATAATTTATGGTTTCTTCTGTAGAAGAGCTAGATAAACTCTATATTACCTGTATATGGATATTAAATACTTGGATATTTGTTGTAATACACTCAGTAATGCTTATTGGCCATTTTCAACGGCTCGCGCAGGAAAACGAAACGCATTTACAATGATTTTGTAGTCGCCTCAGAACGCGCGCATGTTCTTACTGTGGCGCGTATCATTAGGGCAGCGCGAGCGCAGCGAGTTTCCCGCACACCGCGGGTAAGAAGAGTGTTGTGAGCGAGCTGGGGCCGGAGTCGCGTGCATATTTAGCCCTCGTTAGACTACCGTGCCCCGCTCTCTCTCTTTCCGTATTTCGGCGCCGGCGAACATGGCGGCCGTTAGGACCCAGGGGAGCTGGAACCTTCCACAGTTCCCAGCGTCCCCTGGGAATCCAGCTTCCGCACGCATTGCGCACGAACAGAGAACGAAGGAAGTTGGTTTGATAGAGCTCCAGTCAGATTAAAAAAAATAAATAAAAAAAAAGGGAAGCTGCTTTCACACACACGCTGCTAGCAATATACAGCACGTGTTAAGAAGTGTGCAGAAGCATTTCCAGCTGCTGACTTCCTCACAGTTGGCTCTGCCAACACCAAGGACATGGCTACATTTGGCACCCCCACTAATACTCCTTCCACTTCCCCAGAATGGAGCCAAGAAGAGTGGGTAGAAGACCCTTCCCAACAAGATTCTGACTTATCATTAAGTTTTAAAAAGGTACTTGGAGATTCCTTGATTCAAGCTGTCTCACAGGGGGTGCAACCTATTACGAAAAGGATTATGGCTAAGTAGGAGAAACAGCTTACAGCCAGGAAAAGACGGGCTAACAGCCCTGAGGAAGGAACGTCGGCAGGACACCCCCAGAAAGGGGTTGAAAAGAAGGGGTGTAAAGTAGCCCGGAAGAGCAAGCACTCTTTGACCCCCCCCAGCTATCGATGAAAGGGTTAACACTGTTCCCCAATTGGAAGGCGACCCTGTCGCAAGGTTTAAAGAAGCATTCCTGGCAAAGAAAAAAGAAAGTCAGGACAGACCCCCTGCCCCAGGGGTGTACAATCTAGGGGACGAAGACGAGGGCTATTCGCCCGACGATGAAGGGGGTGAAGAGGAGGAAGACATTGATAAAGATGTAGAAGGCCCCCACAGCATCGACGATACAACAGACATGTTCGATCCAGAGGCCATTCGGCATCCCAAGTCATCGGATTGGGAGCCGTCACCCAGAGAGGCAGCATACATGGCCCAGCACATTAGAAAACCCCTAGAAAGGGAAGCAAGGTCACGCATGAGGTCGGAGTGCCCCAGACCAGAGCTGCCGAATAAGCTAGCAGATACTCCAGACCTAGACCCCAAGATGGTCACCTTTGTGACCAAAGCAGCTTGTGATATAAGGAAAGGAGTAGACCATGCCTGGAGGGGGTGTTGGAACAAGCTCCTAGACATCTCAGGGCCCCTAGCCAAGATCATGGATCTGGCGGAGAAATCAAAAGATGCTGGTATCCCAGTAGACGTGACAGTCCTAGGTAACTGGGCGCAACGGGCGGTATGCCTCCTAGGCAACGCCAACTGTGCCATCTCTTCAGAAAGAAGAACAGGAGTCCTGTTAAAAATAGATAACAAATTGAGTGATCTCGCCAGCTAGGAGGCAGGTGAAGGCGCCAAAGGAATGTTGTTCGGCAAAGCGTTCGCTAAAGAAATGTCTCAATTCGTGGGCACATATACTGCTCTAGAGAGAGCGCAGAGTTCCATCAGGAAGATCTTCCCCGGGCGAGTTTTTGCCGGGAACCGGACGACATAGGGGTCGCTCATCCGGTCGCTATACCTTCCAGCGAAGACCCCAAGGTCAACGATCAAATTACTGGGAGTCTAGACAGCAGGATACCTTCTTCCCTGCCAGCACAAGATTTCCAAGAGGGCGAAGGGGAAGAGGATCGTACCGGCAACCGGGGCAATCAGCGGGTGAGTACCGCAAGCTTGCGCGTGGGAGGGAGAACTCTCCACTACCTGAACGAATGGCAAGCCTTATCAAGCGATGCTTGGGTATTGCAAGCAGTAGTGGGGCTGCGTTTAGAGTTCATAGGAACACCCGTGCAGACAGCAGAACCTCGCCCCATACACATGACACAAGAGGAAGCAGCGCTCCTGCACTGCAAGCTCACGAAGTTAGAAAGCAAAGGCGCGATAGAGTGCGAGTACCAACAGGGTCCCGGTTTCCTCAGCACCATGTTCCTAGTTCACAGAGGGGACAAAATAAGGCCTGGGATAAATTTGAAAGATCTAAACGAATGGGTGGTATACAACCACTTCAAGATGGAAGGGATTCATCTGCTTCGAGATCTGTTGCGTACCGGAGACTGGCTGGCACGCCTAGATCTCAAAGACGCATAACTTACGATTCCGATAGCAGCAGCGTTTCGGAAGTATCTACGCTTCCTATGGAACGGAGAAGTATGGCGTTTCTCCTGCCTCCCGTTCGGCCTCTCCTCCGCTCCGTGAGCTTTCACCAAGCTCATGAAACCAGTGGCAGCTGCAATCAGAGAGAGAGGAATTAGTATTATTATCTATCTAGACGTCATCCTCGTCTTTGGCCCAGACAAATTATCATTGACAAAGAGCGTCCAGTGGGTGTTCTCACTTCTGACTTCGCTCGGTTTTTTAGTG
This sequence comes from Ambystoma mexicanum, assembly GCF_040938575.1. Lineage (NCBI taxonomy): Eukaryota > Metazoa > Chordata > Amphibia > Caudata > Ambystomatidae > Ambystoma > Ambystoma mexicanum. Next base: position 1,199,537,191 of record NC_090925.1, read on the forward strand.
AACCCGGAGAAATCTCAGCTGACTCCGGTCCAGAGAATAGAATTGCTGGGTTTCACAATAGATTCTGTGAAGGCATTTCTCGAGCTCCCAGGATACAAAGTGAGAGCGATCAAGAAGGAGCTCAGAGCTGTGATAGTGAAAAGGGTTATCTCGCTTCGCAATCTAGCCAGAGTAGTAGGTCTGCTCGCAGCCTCTATTAAGCGATTTTTCCAGGACCGCTTCATTATCGAGCTCTGCAGCGGCTCAAATAAGACATCTGCAAGGAGGCCTTCGCTACCACCAACTAGTAACTCTGGACCACGAAGCCATCACAGAGCTCCATTGGTGGTTGCAGAATATGGAGGCTTGGAATGGTCGCGCCATTTTCGGCGATGCCCCAGATCTCGTAATAGAATCAGATGCGAGCAGATCAGGTTGGGGAGCCAGGTGCGAACACGTGCAGACAGGAGGCAAATGGTCAGAAGAAGAGTTACAGCTCCATATAAATTGCCTCGAGCTACTAGCGGGCTCTTTCGCAGTTCGCGCTTTTACGAAAGAGAGAGTAAAGTGCTGCGTCCTGCTCAATATGGACAATATCTCCACAGCAAGGTATATAAACAAATTGGGTGGGACAAGATCCAAAATGCTGGCAGAATTAGCAAAGAGCTTCTGGCATTACTGTCTCCAGCACAGAATATCCATATCAGCAGAGTATTTACCAGGAACTCTGAAGGAAGTGGCAGACTGGAATTCACGTTATCTTGTGGACTCCAGCGATTGGAAGCTTCACCCCCTAGTCTTCCAACAATTGCAGGAACTCTGGGGGCCCCTGCACATAGATCTGTTTGCGTCCAGAATGAACGCTCAGACGCCAGAATACTTCAGCTGGAGGATAGATGCAGCAGGCACGGACGCCTTCCTGCAGTCATGGACAGGAGCAGTGCATTATGCCTTCCCGCCATTCATTATGATAACGAGAGCGCTAGAGAAAATTCGCAGGGATCACGCGGAGCTCACGATAGTCCTACCCTTATGGAAGGCTCAGCCCTCATTTCCAGTAGCGATGGAACTTTCTACGGATTTTCCGAGGATAGTTCCCATTCTGCCGGACCTTCTTCTCGACCGATCAGGGCAAGCTCACCCGCTCATAGCAGCCGGCACGCTGCAATTGATAGCCTGCAGAGTTTCAGGAAAAGATGGGAATTGCCGGGAATTTCGCAGCTCGCTGCAGAGTGCATCAGAGATTCCTGGGCACCTTCCACCCTTCGGAGCTATGGTGCGGCTTTGAACGGGTGGGCTACCTGGTGTTCAGACCACGGTGTGGATCCCGTTTCAGCCCCTGTAGTAGAGGTTCTCAACTTCTTAGCTTTTAAATTTCAAGAAGGCGGCGCCTTCAGAACAGTGGGAGTCTATAGGTCCGCTATCTCAGCGGGTCACGAAAAAGTGGAAGGTAACACGGTGGGAGAACACCCAGCGGTCATGAGATTGCTAAGAGGGATGAAGCTCAGGAAGCCACCGGAACCCAAGTACAAAGTGTTATGGGATGTGAGATATGTATTTCATCTTTTCCTCAGATGGCCAGATAACGAAAATGCATCCTGATCTCAGCTATCAGGAAAACTAGCTATGCTGCTCTGCCTTACTTCCTGTAGGAGAGTTTCTGATGTCAAAGCGCTTGAAGTCGATAGGAAAATATTCTATCCAGACGGGGGTATCATTTACCATTTCCAAGAGAACGAAGACAGATTCGAGAGTAATAGACTACCCATACTTCACAAGTAATAAGAAGCTTTGCGTTGCGCAGTGTATTAAAGATTATGAAAAAGCAACAGCGCATCTTAGACCACGAGGGGTGTCACAGCTGCTTATAGCGCGCAGGAAGCCTTATCATGCTGTAGCATCTGCGACCATTGCTAGATGGGTGAGAGAAATCATGCAATGGGCAGGAATTGATTTGTCACTTTTTGGGGTGCACTCTGCTAGGGGAGCGATGGCTTCCAATGCTTTTGCGACAGGGGTGTCTCTTCAGGACATTATGAAATCAGCAGATTGGTCTTCCGAATCAACCTTTGAGACATTCTATTTTAAGCCTGTTTCTGAGATTATGAATATGGTGGTAGCAAGCGTTGAACACGCATAATGCGAGCCTCCTGTCTTGTCATAGAATAAAGATTGCCCACGCTGATAGCTCAGGAAGTCTTCATTCTATTAAAGACAAGGAGGCGAGCATTATATCCCACCCAGGATGGCAAGATTATTGTCTGCATTGTTATATTTGTTATGATGTAACTCCTTTGCTCATTCCCACCCTCATGATATTCTCTCCATTATTTACAGGAGAAGAGCAAAAGACGGCCCGGATGAGACACTACTCAACAGTGGAAGGAAATCAGTTTAAGTTGGTCATGTTGGACCGCAAAAGTTCTCAGTTTCAAGGAACAATTCTCTGTTCAATGATAATGGACGGTTTGGTTTGCAAAAATGAAGTTGTTCGAGTGGACAGACATAAAGAAAGAGGAAAGGACCTGGTCAGAGGGGTTCTTATGGAGAGGGCTGCCCTTGGATAGGGACAGAGGGGAAAGGTCAGGACTACCTCAGACCTAAGACTCATGGGGCTTGTAGTTCCCTGTTGCAGATTAATCGAATAAGACTATGGACTAAAGGATCTTTAAACTTTTGCATTTTGTTTTCTAAACTTTGTTTCTAAAAACAGAAATGTTCAGTATTAAAGTTGAAAGTTTTAAAGTGCTGACATGGCAGTAAATAAAGAAAGAAATAGCATAATGCTCGCCTTCTTGTCTTTAATAGAATGAAGACTTCCTGAGCTATCAGCGTGCGCAATCTTTATTCTCATTCTTTTAGTTTAGCACTTTGAATACACTACCAGGTTTTCAGAATACCAGTAAACTCAGACTCAAAATTCCAGAATAAACCCATTTTCCCTACCCGAATAAAATCCCAAATACTCAAAAAACAGCATCCTTTAATTTAAAAAAATCCATTACCCCTAGTTTCACATTCCCAGTTCGCTGTCGGTTTGTTTGAAATCATGCTTTCAGAATCCGGCCGTGCTCCGTGTGTCACTGATGCAATCCACTTCCAATTTCCCTGATTTAGGAAATCGTCAGTCCCACAATCCCAGGACTTGTGGATTAAAATCCCTTCATGGTCCCTATTTTCAGAATACCAGTAAGCTGCTACATTGGCAGTCTGAGGATACTGCTGGTTGTGCAATACTAGTGTGTCGATCGCTTTACAAGCCTAACTGTCTTTTAGTTCAAGCTTCATTTATTTCATGCTTCAACAGTGCCATAAAACTACCGGTCTTGTGGAAGTCATTGAAGAGGGAGCTAAGACCTCAACCTTCTTGATTTGCTAATAAAAGTGGTTGGAAATATGAGATTGCTGCAGGATGGGTATCGAGAACAGCGACTCCTGACAGTACAGGGCATGCTCATTGATGTTATCTCTTGAACGACCAATGGGGAAGACAATGTGGACACTACCATGGAATGCTTATGGTCTGAATTGACCCATCAAATGAAAGAAAGTACTATTGAGACAGAGCAGAACTGGGGCATGCATGATAATTCTGCAGGAACCCCCCTTTCACAAGGTATGAAGGAATACATCCACATTAAAAAAGCACTGTAGCCCATTCAAATTGCTACACTAAGCAAATTAGGTATGTCTTTGTGTTTTGTTAAATAAAACTTTGTGTGACCAGGAGAGACAGAATGGGAGGGATCTGGGAGGCCATTTATATTATGCAGAATGCCCCCTGATTATTGGCATAATTTATGACAATGGATAGGGGAAGACTTTATCCCGAGGTGATTGGAATATGCTGTTAGATGCAAAGATTGATAGATCAACATTGGGGCTAGGGTTAGATGATGCTAGATCTGCTAGGGTGCTTAGCGATGTAAGGAAGATACATAGTTCAGATGGTGTATAGGGAATACTTTTCAAAAAAGAACACAAATATTAATCTCACTCTGCAGATCATGACATGGCCAGGCAATGTCCTGATCTCTGATAAGGTAATGAGTGTTGAGTTGGATCCTAGTACTGAGGGGTCTGCAATCTCCTCTCATTCGATTTTTTTTCTGACTGCAACTATTGGCTACACTACAAGGCACAAATAGGTGGTGTCTATCTGTCTATCTCTCTGCATACTGGAAGATAACAAGTATGTGGAGTGAGTGGGAACATGTATTAGTTTATTCCTTGAAGAAAAGGAGGAGTCATTGAGTATCAGGTAGTGCAGGATTCTTCTAAAGCTACAATCAGGGGTGAATACTTGATCCATTAAACAGGCAGATGTGAACTTCTCACTTGATCAGCAAGTGGAACGAGCAATCCATGCTACTATGCATTGCAATTGGGAACAGGAGGATACGGTTTGGTGTTTCTGGTGGAGAGATTGAGAAACGTGCTTCCTGTGGTTCTAGGAACAGTTACTTAAGTCAAGCAACTCCCAGTGTCAGACGATGTGGAAAGATTCTTCACAGGTTGGGCAATGTCAACGCTGCAAGAGGGAAGAATGTGGACAGTGTTTTTCCAGTTGCGGAGCCGGTCAAAACAACGTCCAGGTTCCAGGCTGGACAACTGCAACAGCCTCTTTCTCAACCTCACTGCCTCTACTCTTCATCCTCTTCAACTCATCCAGAACAGAACCACAAGACTTATCCTTGGCCTCAATCCCAGGGACCTCATCTCTCTGGCACTGAAATCCCTCCAATGGCTCCCGTGGCTGCAAGAATCAACTTCAAGACTCTTCGCATTATCCACAGGTCCTTCTGGGGCCTGGGTCCACTCTATCTGCAACGTTCTCCTCCTAAATACTCTCCTTCCTGAGCCCTTCGCTCATCTACCTCCAATGCTCTGTGAGTGAGTCGCTTCTCCCAGCAGAGAAATGGGGGTGATCCTTATCCTCAGCAGATGCCTGCCTCTGGAACAGTCTCCCTGCCTCTCTCCATCTTGAACCAGAGTACCTAAAGTTCCAAAAACTCCTGAAGACCTTCCTCTTCGCCTCCTCCTTCTCTCTCCCCCACCTGCCACCCACCTCCTTCCCGCATTCTTGCTCTCTCTACACTCCCTGCTCAGTATTGCGATTGGCTGCTTGGTGCACCTTCAGAGTCTCACAGGTCCCTAGCTTTCTCGCCAGTCTTCCTGCACTTGCCTCCGGGCCCTGCTCTACCACAGCACTTCTGCACACCTGCACTTTCGGTTATGGCCCACTATCTGTCTACCTTCCAGCACTTAAGCCATGTTCTAGTGGACTGGGAGCACTTCTTCCAATTACTCTCCCCCGACGCACTTCCTTTTAAACTACACGACCTGAATGTACCACGCCTAGTAAGCTCGTTGTCTTATTCTCCCTTGTATACCCCTCCCTTGCATGGTTGCACTTTGAAACACTTGCTGTATAGGCGCACAATAAATAAACAATCAATCAGTCAATGATGGTGACTGCGATATTGCAGGATGCTGTCCATCGCAGAACGCAGCTAGTAGTTTTGACCTTAGAAGTGATATTAAGTAACTGGTAAGGTGTGTTATTGAGCATCGTAAGAATATATCTCTCTGGAGGAGCGTAGTTTGAGGAAGGTCTCTATAACCTAATAGAATAAGAAACATGATGCTTCTTTTTCTAGAAAGATTGAAGACATAAGAACCTTTAAATTGGGCAGAAGCGGTGAAAGGATCTCTCGTCAATAATTGGTGAGAATTCATATTATGGTTAATATGATTTTTTTGTTTGGTTTGTACAAACAGCCTAAAATGTTGGGAACTTTAAGAATGAAATATGAATTGGAGAAATAATGTGACAGGAAGATGATGAGTAGAAGAATCCTGATGAAATGTAGCGCTTGGTGAGCCACGTACATGATTTTCTTTGGCAACTGGAATGTGAGTACTCAATTTAGCATCTCCATTAAACAACTGTGTTCTTATTCTGATTGTGCATATAGATGGTCCTGCATTATTCATGTCTGTTCCTGAAGAAGGTGTACAATGCGAAAAACATTGAAACGTTTTACAACGTCGCCTCCACTTTACTCTATACTAGAACTTGAATTTAGGCCGTGAATGATGACCCTGCTTTGCTCTATACTAATTAAGTTTAAGCTACAAACGGATCCTGTTTGATCTATGCTAATTCAATTCAGGCTATGAATGATAGCCCTGCTTTGTTTAATATTAATTCTGCTTAGGCTACAAACTACTTTCAAACGTATGATATACTAAATGGAGTTTTATCAAATTGTTTATGTCAGGTCTGTATGAGAAGGTATTTTAAAGATGATCTCTGTTTCATGATGTTTGTATATGTGTCTGAATATGTGACAGAATTAAGGAAATTGCACTAATGATTTCTATTTGGTGTGATTCTATAAATAAGACAAAAGACATTAAATCATACATTATTTAGGTGTAGCTGATTAATTGCGATATAATGATTACCAAATATATTTAAATTAATTCATCATGAAATTAGATATTTGTATAAATGATTTTTGCATAACAAGAAAAATATATATACTTTTTCAACCCTGAGAGTTGTAATCTACCACTTTTAGTGGTGATGGATGAGTTTGAAAGAATTAAATGGGGGGGTGATTAAAGTGTGCACAATAGCAAGAGGTTTTATACCCAGCAAATGTCTCCAGTCCATATGTGTTCAGGGTCGGACTGGGGCATAAAGTTGTCTCGGGCACCAATAAAAAAGTTGCCCATATTTGCAAATGGGAATTCATTCCTTTTGTGACAGACTGTTTGAGTAGTACCCGAGGGGGAGGTTTTTGATAAAATGTGATGCAAATTGTGCATTTTAAAGAATATTCATTCAGTGACACTGGTCAAAACTACTAGCTGCACAGTGAAGTAACTTAGCAAACTGGCCCAAATGGGCCATTCAAAATGGCTCACTTTGACCAATAAAACAGGCCCACGCTAGCATTTTGTGTTTTTGGTTCGGGCATTGGCCTATTGCCCTATAGACCAGCTAGACCAGCCCGAGCCTGTATGTGTTCCAAGCAACATGAAGCACTTTATAAATCGATTAAAAGATTGTTATGGGGTGCTAATAAGAGGCCTTGAATCCTACGAAACGTTCTAGCCAAGGATGCTAGGCTGGTTGGGTTTGGTCTCCCAAATCTGGAAAAGCACCATCAAGTTTTGGCACTATGTCCTGCCCACCCCCTGCAAAATGAGAGAGGAGATGCCCACTATGGTTGTGGTTGGACAATATGCTATACTACTGAATGATGTGTATATATGCTGTTCCAAAGAGCTACAAGTAATTGCATATGAGGGATGCTGCTGCCACTCACATGCAAGCTAGAAAGGTTTAGGGTGTGGCTCACCATTGCACTGCAAATTTGTCATTCCACAAAATGGCATGCCCACGGGGTAATCCGGCAATCAAATTAGGCAACAGTAAACTAAAGTGGAGGTGGTGGTTGGGGACCGGTATTCTTCAAATGGTGTGTGGGTCAGTGGTTCACACTGCTCATTTGACTCTCTGCACCAAAGGCATGTCCCCACCAAAAGTGGGAGATGCACACGTTTTACTACTGTGGTAGCTGCTAACAAGAGAATAGATATGCTATTTTCCAACCTGGGTACTAACACGAAGATGGACGATTTCTTCACGCAAAATAGCCTGTGGGTTTGTGATCTATTGAAGGATTCCCCCCACCAACTAAACCGATAAGGAACTAGGGAGGGTGGAAGCCATGTTGGTGTACGATTTGGGTACAGGTTTGTCAGAGTACCAGTGGGCAAACTATTTTGGTATATTTTATAATAATAGGTTATTTATAGCACGCTTAATACTCAGAGGTTTCTAAGCACGGACACGGGTCTGAAACTGTGTTCCTCCGCATTATCTTGCTTCCAAGGTGACCGCGTTGCCCCTGAGCTATCCTCCCGAGACGTCATGGAAATATGTCTATGATCCTGCAGCAAAGTAGACATTCACTGAGTTCTACTTGAGATGGAACTATTCTAGGTCTGTGACCTAGAGAAAGGCACACTGTTGCTCATTTTGTTCATTTGCCCTAGAGATGAGCAATTCTAGCAGGAAACGTGGGATAGGTTCAAATTTGTGCTGGAAGTGCAACCCCAGGGAAAACCGGAAGTATTATTTCTGCATTTGAAGGAAGGGATTTTGAGTGGCGGGTACAGGAGGTCATCAATGGTTTTCAAAAGTCCTGCTGGTGGCTAAGAACCCCATTTTGAGTGTTTTGAAGTAAGTCCCATAAAAAAATGGGCACAGTATAAAGGGATGTCTTGCTGACATGTAGAACCTGGTGAAGTACAAAGAGAGACGAATGGACATCTTTGGTAACAGTGTGAGGGTTCGTGGGGTATGGACTGCTTTCATAAAGCTGCATGTAAAACTGAAAGAGACTGTAAAATGAGTTTGGCTTGTCCAGTGTGTCATTGTCTCATCGTCCCTTGTATTTTTCTGTATTTTTCTGTGAGTCTAGTCTTGTGCCCCTGACTATGTAGCAATGCGCATGTGGTTACCATGATACGTGGTTCACGTGAATGAATATTACTTCATTGGAGACCTGTTGCATGTGTAGAAAATTAAGCAAAGGACTGAATTTGATGAGGTGGCCTGTTTTATGAAAGTAGTATGATATAGCATCCTATTCTGTCATCTTTCTATAATTGATCATTGACTTTTGTTCATGGTATGATCTTTTGGAAATGTACAAGACATTTGTTTTATTAAAAATCGTGACTTCTCTTGTATTTCAAATCAATCTGGTGTCTTGGGTAGATTTATGGTGTATTCCTTTATAAAAAATATTTTTTTTAGTTAGGAATATAATTTTGTATCATTGTTGTCAGTCTGAATTGTATTACATATTCTCTTTTGTACAGTGCTCTGAAGTACTCTTGCGCCTTGTTTACGCCTTTTAAAAGTTTTTAGTAAAATAAATAATATTAAGGAGGGTCTTCTAACTGACATCCGAGCTTAGCTTACTTCGATGACAAAATGCCACTGCCTTGACTAAATCATTACACAACGTTTCAGTCTCTTTTGAGTAGTGGAATATGCATTTCTCAACGAGAAGGCCTCGCTGGAAACAATGCAGAGAAAACGCTCATTGTAATGCTTTGACTGGGTCATCAGGTGCCTTTGCAGGATGGTAATTGCACATTTGTCTTTACACAAGCAAGTCAAGAGTTTGACCAAGTCAATGACAAGGCGTGTACACATGGTAACACCCCTTTCTGCCACAATTCATTTTTAAGGCAATGGGTTTAAATTGTGACTTTCTGTGTTATTTCTTTTATTATGGACAAACAGCAGTTAATTTTGTGCGCGCTTTTATGAATTCTATAACTATTTCCTGTTAGTACTTGATTAGGTTACAACACATTTTATATAAAGATGTTATCATAAATGAAATAGCTACACATCACCATTTATATTTATTAATAATCATAATAATAATAATAATAAGTTATTTACATAACACTTTCATTTATTATTACCCAATTGGAATTGATACTCGCTTTATTAACCTCGGAAGGATGGAATACTGAGTTGGCCATGCCATGCCATCACACACAGAGATTTCTGCAGCAAGCACTTTACCCCCTGAGCTATCGTACCGGCTGTATTTGAACACATATAAAACGCCTGTGAAATACCTGGCGTGGTGAAGCTTAGTTGCTGAAGCAGGATATTCAGGTAGTGGTTACTGAGTAATTCACTGGACGATATTACTTCCGGCTGAATCTTTGTTGTCTCAAGACTCTCAATCGAATGTAGACCCAAAAGAAGCTGCCTCGCTGTATACATGTGCTGAACATTTCTCTCCAACCCTTTGATAATAACTGACTGAAAAATAAGGGGCAACATTTTTAGTATTGATTATCAATACTGAATGCAGGAATGTATACAGCAAGAAAGAATTCGGAGCATCATCAAATGACTTCTAGCATCTAACTAGATGGCTACAAAGTGCTTACCATCAACTATAACATTCGGCGCTATCTTCTCAGAGGAAAAAGAAATGGCTTACCATTTGATGTCATATGGCACACTTTATTTAAAACATTTAGTTGTATTTATGCAAACAGTTTTAAGAGCAAAGTAAGCCCGAGGATAATATACTGTCATTCCTAATTCCATTTAACACTAGGGGGTTATGGCCCAACCCCGCGGAGGGTTACACGGGTCCTAGAAAGAATGCGCATTAGATGTCCACCTGCTTTCAGCATCCACTTAATATTGCATGGGATTTTGTAGTTGTAGGTGGTTAGAGCAGGGACATAGAAGTGAATCAAAGGGGTTCATTACGACCCTGGCGTTAAGGGTTTAACGGCGCCGTAAAAGGTGTCGGCGCGTTAAACCCTTAACGCCTGATTACGAGGTCCCTTTGCGGAACCGACCTTAACGGCTGGTTTTATCAGCCGTTAAAGTAGGGTGCCGCAAAGGGACCTCGGTGCTAATTACGGTACCGCAATTTGCGGTACCGTACTTAGCGCCTCCCCCAGTCCCATTGAGCTCTATGGGGCGAAAATGGGAATGGAGAAGGGTCATGGTGAAATGGGGAAATACCGCCCCGCCAATTGGAATGGGGCGGTATTTACCCATTCCACCATGGCGGACTCGTTACAACACCGGCACCAACAATGGTGCTAATAGCCCCATGGTTTAGCGCCGAGGTTGTAATGACGGCCAAAGTGTCTGTTTTGACCGCCTGCATTGCCTGCCCACAATGAATTCCCTCAAGCCATGCTGGGGTAAATGCATCGGATTGCTGGCGTCTTCCGCATTAAGCTATTATCAATGTCTTCCAGGAATGTACGCCTACGTCCCTTCAAAGTGCAAATAATGAACGTAAACCCGGGTGCGCACAGATGTGCAGGCATTTTCTGACTTCCTAGTGAAAGTAGAGGGGATGCAGTGCACGTGAGTTCACAGGTTGGGAGTTCCCCAGTGCAATTAAGATTTTTTTTTTGAATGACCCTCATTTTAGTTAGGCTGTTGCAGACACACATGCCTACTGATATAGCTCCAACACAACTTCTGCATACCCGGTTTATACACTATGGAGATTAGGTAAATATGAGTTTCAGAGGTTCAAAAAAAGCAGGCAGTGTACTAAGTAAAAAGAAAGTGAAGAATAATGATAGAGAGCACATAACTCGGACATAAGGAGCAGGAGCCTTAAGAGACTATCATTGCATTATTTTCCAAGGTAACTTATTCTGCGGAAGCACTTGTGACTTAAACCAATATATCAGAATCATCTAATTACTGAAGATGGATTTTTAAGAATATTGTGCACATGAGTTGAACTCACTGTACATACAGTGGAGTGCATTGGTTGCAGTAGGAGCTCCTCTCGAAAGGGGGTGCCTGCCACCAATTATAACAAAGCCAGAGGGCCGGCCCAGTAACACCTCAGCACTCCTTCAGCCGAAACGAGCAGCCAAGGAAGTGCTCCTGCAGAGGCCTGCGTTTTGGGGAAACCTGATTTTCCTTTTCTTTGACTACTGCAGCTGGGCATTCCCAATGGTCCATCCAAGGTAATGGGTGTTATATTTACCCTGCCTTGCATTGCCCATTGGGCATGATGTTTGTGAAGGGTGTGCTCTTTCACAACCCCAAAATCAAGACCTGTGTGGGGTATCACACGCCTCCTGGTGCATGTGCAGGTCGCAAGAATCAGGAAGAGGCTTTTATTGACACCTTTTCCTGCTACATTCCCAGAGAGCAAGTGGAGGCTTGTTGGCGTCCTGAGGTGAGCTCGAGCAGGAAAGTTAATACAACAGAACTGTGTGTGTGTGTGTGTGTGTGTGTGTGAATGTATGCATTTGAGCATGAATGTATGTGTGTGTGTTGGTCGAAGGGACCAGTGCTTGAAGGTAGAGAAGGCAGTTAGGAAAGTGTCAGCAATTCGACTGTTCAGAATAATCTGTTGCAGTGCAATGTTGGCTTTAGCCCAACATGGCAATCTCTTCCTTCTGTGTCAATGGCATTATTAGGCACAGCCAACATTGGAGTGTTTGTCAGTGCCAATACTGGCTTACATTGAGACTGCCAGAATGAACATGTCCTCTTTCAGTGTCAATACTGGCATTATTTGTCAAGGCAACATGAGCCAATTCCTGTACCGTCAATGCTGCCATATATTGCCACAGTCTGCATGAACATGTCTTCTTACACTGACATCTGCAATACGGGCATTACTGGGCACAGCTAACATGAAGGTGTCCTAACAGTGACATTTTTTGTATATATTGCCAGAGTCTGCAAGAACATGTTTTCTTAGATGGTCCCTCCAGGTATTAATTCTCACAGCCAACTTGTGTGTGTTCTAATAGTGTCAACAGTGCTATATCGCGCCAGAGCCATCATGAACATGTTCTCGTATATGGGCAGTACTGCACCTTTTGTGCACAATTAACATTAGTGTGTTCTTCTCTGGTAATAGGGGCTTTTATTTCCACAGCCTGGTTTCAAATTTCTTCTTACAGTAGTAAAATACTGAAATATATTCTACAAACAGGCATCATGCAATGTGTTTTACAGTGAAAATGCTGGCATATATTTTGTTTAAAAGCATCATAAAAATCTGGTGGGAAATAATGCAGTGTACTGTTGGTGACCTGATATCTATTGGATTGCATTTCATATAACCCTACACAAATGATTGCAAATGGCTTTTTACCAATTATTTTCAAGGAATGCGCTTTAATAGTCAATGGGCCTCATCACGAGTTGGGCGGTAACACCGGCGCTAATAGCGCTGGCGCTATCTGCCCTACCGCCAAACCCACCGGCGCTATTAGCGCCAGATCACGGGTTTGGTGGATTTGGAATTCCCCATTCCCTATTGAGCCCATTCGGGAATGCCCCATTCCCCATTGGGCTCAATGGGGAAATTTCGTGCTCATACCGCCGGCGGATTTCCCGCCGGCGGTATGAGTGCGAATTTTTGGCGGATTTCCCCCCAGCTCAGAGCTGGGGAGAAATCCGCCGAAGCCCTGATTTGGCAGACCCTTAAATCCGGCGGTAACAGCGCTACCGCCAGATTTAAGGGTTACAGCCAAACTCGTGATGAGGCCCAATATGTTAATTAGTTCATAACTTTTTTTTTTTTGAGGCTGCTTTGATATGCTTTGTCACTCATGCTCTTTAGTGCGAAATATTTATATTCATCCCGCAGAAAATAGAAAAACGTTTGACACCATGTTAGTCTAGCTTTAAACTCAAACACAGTGCAGGCTTTGTTATCGTTTATAGGACTAACTGGAAATATTAGGAAGTGAAGGACCAATGCATTAGCGTTTGAAGTCTCATGGAATTCTTCATCAGATTTTGCATGTTGCAGAGTCAAATCACTGGTAAAGTAAAACAAGCACTGGTTAATTCATTCTCGAAGCAACAAAAAAATTAATTTTCAGTTAACACTCCTTAGGGTATAAAGGGATAATCGGCATTGAGTGCTGGTCTGGAATGGTTGCCTTATCAAAAGGATCGTCAACCAGATGGAAGCAGAGAACATACAACGGTTTTCACTGAAAACATTCCACATTTCAAGCTGATAGTTGCATTTTAACACTACAAATGTACTCATGATCAAAGATGGTGCTAGGTTTCTGAGCTGCGTCTATGCAATTCAAGGAGCATATTTGCAGAATCCTCTTCTCAGCTTCTCATCATCTGTTAAATATTGGTGTTAGGTCCTTAACAGGTCCATGGCCAACAAGGAATGACACAAGATACCGTTCGGGGCTGGGGAAGGTTAGAGCTTCCCCTTAAACAGTGATATGCACACCAAACATACTGAACACTAAGGACATGATGGGAGACCTCACCACTGATGAACTATCAGTGATCAACTTCTCTGTGCATGGATTTATCATGTGTAACAACCTGTAATGTCTTCCTTCTGCCCCAGCCAGAAACTGTACAAAATTCAACTTTCTAGTGAAATTGAAGACCACGTACGACTCTTGCTTGTCAAAGAATGCTCACCTGGGCAGAGCAATGAACAAAAGGCTACCCCAGATAAAGATGGCCCAAACAAAAAAAAAGCTTGTACTGGAAACCTCCACATGGCTGTACCTTCAAATCTGAGCCTACATTTACTGTCTCAGAAAATGTGTCAACTGTGATATACACAAACACGCGCCAGGTGACTAAACAGAACCTCACTCCCAAGAGAAATGGGGGATAAAAACACTGCAAACTAACAAGGAAGTCATAATAAAACCAGCTGACAAATGTCACACTGATGCAGTCATGGATACACAGAAATAAAAAAGGAAAGCATGCTATTTTACTCACATGATTACCAGGAACCTAGCGGTGACCCCACCATGGATTACAAATAAACTCTGGAGCAAATCCTCAATTTTGTGGCAATCAATATTAAGGAACTCCCCAAAGATCTGTTACTAAGCAATCCAACTCCTGGATTTTTCATTCACTCCTGAAGACCCATAAATCCGAACTGCCTGTTCATCTCTGGAGTAAATGTGTTACCCAAAGCAATATATAAATTGAACCCACCCTAAAGCTCTGGTGATGGACACAGGAAGGGTTGTACTTAATACCGCACAATTTCTCAGACAAATTCAAGAGGTACACTGTGTAGCAGTAGAGGCACCCCTGGCCATGGTGGATGTCACTTCACATTATTCCAACGTTTTGTGAGTCTAGAAAAGAATGCCCTTCCGAAGCATAAACGGTATATTTTGTTGGCCAAAAACCAACCGCATCATATATTCAGCATTGTTGGTACAGACACATGAGCATAACCAGAGAGCATCCATTTTGTAGGAATAGAATTCACAATTTTAGTAATTTTTGCTTTTTTGCCTTTCTGTTCAGAATGCTTTGCTGTAAGTGAATTCTATTTCGTTCTTGCTCATGCATAGAGCAAGGCCACAAGTTACATGTTGAAACGCAGCCCAGACAACCCAGACAGCAATGCCCCGGTCTCCTCCCTCACAAGTCCTTGGAAGTAAGCAACAAGGCTTTTAATCACTACGCAGGTGCCAGCTAGTCTCGCTGGAGCGGCAGAAACTATAGAAATGAACAGTTAAAGGCTGAATTATGCTCTTTTCTGTGCCCCCCCCTTCATTGAGCTCCTGTAGATCGAGCTGACCTCTAGCCCACGAATAGAAACTTGAAGATAGTGAGGCCTGGAATGTGTCTCTCCCCTGCACGCAGCTTGGTTGTAAGCACAAGAGCATTATGTTCCCTAAAACAAAGAATAGTGTCTGCATCTGTGCAAATTGCAAACTGTTGCTGAATAAATGTCTGAAGGGTGTCATGTCCGTCATGATTGTCAATCATCATCCCATTGCAAAGAAAGATACATTATGGGTGGTTTTGAATGTGTCACTACTGATAATAAGATGATCATTTTGTATATATGTAACAAGTGTAAAATACTTGCTCTCTTGCGTCTCACGAGGTCTGGGTGACACACGTTGCGGGACGTGAAACCCAGTCGGCCGACTGAGACTATTTGCTTTGCAATAAACGCTAGATTTTGGGAACTGAACCTCGTGTCTGGTGTATCAGTTCATGTGTGGTGATTGTGCCTTCTTTCCATACGCAAGGGTTCCCTAGGGGCCCATCAGTTTCACATGAAGATTGAATTGCTGCATAGCAGAGTTTCCTGCAAAATTTGAACCGCAAGATAGACACCCCAACCATGGTCATAACATTTATAATCACACTCAATACAATGTTTGTTTCAGGTGAAGACACCTTTTGCAAAAGAGTGATGCAGCCATGACCCAAATTATTGCTTCTCTGTATGCCATCCTCTTCATGGCAGACGTCGAACAAGAGTTGTTACAGCAATAATCCCAGAAACCACTAGCATACCTGTGGTACATTGGTGACATTGTCTTGATTTGGACAGAAGGTGACGATTCCCTAGCAACATCTGGATACAAGAAACCCACAGACAGGAAAAAATATCTGTACATCCAAGCCACACAAAATTATCTGTTATCTACAACCAGGCCATCCAGTACCAGTTCATATGTCCCAACAGAAAACAAAGTAACAATCAACTTGCCATACCCCATACATTTTTCTTGAAAAAGGGTCAATCTGACAACTTGACAGGGAATTTGATTGCGCAATGAACATACCCAGAGACAACCTGCTACTGTAGAGAGACAGTGTACATACAGGCCAAATACCCTTAGTTGTCACCTATAATCCAGCACTAATACACTAGAATAGTATTGTTACAGACCTATAACCAATATTAACCAGGGATGATGAGCTGGGAGACATGTTTAAAGAAGCTCCCCAAGCACCTGAGAAACTGAGCATGCTCTGTGACCAGGAGCACATTTCCACTAGATCAAGAACAAAGACCTGGAACATAATTTTAGTAGATGCAAAATGTGCCAACACATGCAACGATCAGCTAGAAATGTGGATTTTTAAAGAACACATTATATTCAACAGATACATGTGAATAAGTCCTGTTTTCTTAAAATGCAACTCTGAGCTTGAAATGTGAACTGTTTTCAGTGAAGACTGCCTTGTGGCCCTTGCTGCCAGCAGTTGTATTGTCCTTGAGATGATGCTGTCATTCCAGACCTGCATTCCATGCATACTGTTCCTTCAACCACTGGAGTTTGATCTGAAAATGCTCCCTTTTACTTTAAGAATGTACTGATCAGTGGGGGCTTATTTTGCAAACATTTCAGTCTGCACCATTGATGAAATCTGTGCACTCAGAGACATACTGCATTGTTGCATCTCTGCAAAATGATATGATATTATTTATGATATGATATTTTATTTATATAGCGCTCATACACAGCTGCTTCAGAGCACGACCAGGCAAAGGGATGGGAACAGGGGAGAACAAAAACAGCAATCTTACTAGGCCCAGTGACATTGAGAATGCGCAAGTGCATGAGGAAGGGAAAAAGGGGGAAGTGCATGGAAGGAGAGAGAAATTGGATAGTGCGGAACATAGCACAGAGCAAAATAAATAATAATAAGTCAAAAAATAAAGGTGATACACAGTAGTAGTGCAGCTGGAAAATAACAAAGTGCTAGGTAAGTCAGACATGGTGTATCTGACAAGTGCAGAAAAAGCGTGGGCGGGGGACTGTATGGGTACATATACAGGCCCCAGTGCAAGGGGTGGCCCGGAGGCAGTGGAGGGGGCTGGCAGAGTGAGCAGGTACCTGGGCCCAAAAGACAGAGGGTGGCCAGGTGTACAGTGCCGAGAGAGAAGGCAAGTCAGCAGGGGAGAAGAGGAGCAAAGGCAGAAGCGAAGAGGAAGGTCTCGATTAGTCCAATAAAAACACATATGTTTTCGCGTGATTGTATATCCAGCTACAATATTCACCAGCCTCTGCAGTTTGGTTGAGGGACACTGGTTGTGTTGCGTTGGTTCTGCCCATAAGCAAAAACTGCAGACACACGTTATTTTGTGGAAGGTACAGAAGGTAGCAATTGTGGAATATGGATGGGTGACAGGTTAAGCGTTGCTCTCCGCCAGTGAAAGTCTCTTGGTTGTGCAGGCCATTTTGGGTTGGGGGCAGTCTCCATCCAATTGATGTATTCCCCCTTCCTGTGGCACTGTTGTAATTATATCTGGAGTGGGGGACACTATTAAGAATAAAATACACCTGAACTGGTCTTACTTTGGGCTCTGTTTTGTGGGCAGGGGGAGACGCTGGCTCTTCGTGTCCTTCAGGATGTAGGGGATCCTTAAGGACCAAGCCTATCACTGGAGGTGCCGCCAAAAGGGATTCCCCTCATGGTTAGACCCAGAATGCAGCTCCCTCTTCGCCGTGGAGACTGCATCTAAATTATACACAGTCGTAACAAAGCGTTTTAATGCTCACACCGGTGAACAGGGATTTTACTCTGTAACCCTTCTTGCCGAGGTTAACAATCCAGCGGTAATAAATAAAGCTAGTCCTGACCCTTGTGCCAGTCACAGCTCCTTGTTGCAAGTTTTGCTGCGATGCCAAATGCATTATGAGCACAGAGTCCTTGCATTGCACACAATGGGCCTCATTACGAGTCCGGCGGTAACCAGGCGGTTTTACCACCTCGGTTACCGCAGGACTCGTATTACCATTCCGCCTCCATGATTCCCGGAATTACCGGGGCATTACAACCCCGGTTTCCCGGGAATCACGGAGACGGAATGGTGTTAATCCCCATTCCCATTGAGTCCTATGGGACTCAATGGGAATGGGGATCATGGAAACACCGGCAGCATCTTGTAATGCTGGCGGTGTTTCCTCGTCCGCCTGCAGGCGGGCGGTGTTAAACCCGCCAGGTCAGACCTGGCGGGAACATCACCTCCCGCCTGCAGCAGTTGGGATCAGGCGGTCCGGAAACAACAGTGGCGGCGGGTTTACCGCCACCGTTATTTCCGGACCGCCTGATTTGTAATGAGGCCCAATGTCGTGCTTTCCAGGGCTTGGCAAGATCTCTACTTTCTTTGAAATGTGTGGTAACTCCCAGTTCCGTCAGATACCTGAGCTGTGCAGTGACTGAACATTTGGACGAGGATGCAGCGCTGTGAAGTCACACCAGTGATAACTGTGCGCTGCAAAAAACACCATTGACATTGACGTGTCACTGCGGCCTTGGCTGCAGACCTCCCTTTTGTGTTTTGGTTGGTTGTCAGACACACGTGGGATTATTATATTTGCTTTGATACCCTGGGTAAGTAACTACATTAAATCACTAGTAAAATGTGAAGAAAAATCAAAGTACAATAAAAGTAAAACACATCTGACTTCCATTTATACTACCGATCATTTATCATGAGATTTGTGTGAACCTGAACATGCACGAATGAGAATGAGAAAGAGTATGAAATTGACCTGACAGAAGTAGCTGCTTAGCAATTAACTGGTGGATGGTCTATATCCATTGTGTAAACATACATTTGCACGTGGTCTTCCTTCAAGAGTGATGTCAATCCATTTAAAATAGCAACAATATCTATGCAATAGCAACACTAACCAATAGCTCACATATGTATTTGCAACAAAACACGAGTGCACACCTGACCTTGCTCGTCTGCTTGGGTTTGGGCTTAGTGGTGATTAACACCCCCAGTTCCTCCATCACGTGCTTGATTTTCATCGGCTCAATCTCACCGTCTTCTTTTGTATCAAAGATCAGAGACAGAGGCATGCAGTCCTGCGTGGGGTAAAGGGAACAAAGAGGATCAGGTTTAACCATCCACTAAGGTATGACCACATTGCGCAGAGCATTGTGGGAGGCTCAACATGTCAGCAGCACTCATGACAGCACACTTTCTTGGTCTGTTCTGAGAATCCGACTTTTTGCAGCTTCTGACAAAGCGCATGCGCAGTGGTGAAAGACTTTGCCCGGGAGGGTAAATAGATAGCCAGTCACGTGAGCTCAGGAATCCACATGTTCCCGACTTGTTCACACACAATTGCAGCACACGCCCTTTTAAAGTGGGGATTAAGAGCGAGTGAAACCAAAACGTACTGCCCCAGATTTGTACAAATACAGGTTTGCCGGGGAATATTTGCCCTGCACATTACCTCTTGCACAAGTACAACAGTTCTGCAACAGAGACGCCCCGCCCACCCGGAGCATTGTATCTCCATGTGCCATGGGTTCTTTTCTTTGTCACCAGGTGACGATTTCCGATCAGAAAGGCTCAGCAAAAAGAGGCTAATTTTTCAGACATCTATAGCCTAAAAAATGGGGTCAGAACATGGCATTAAAGTGCCACACCAGGTTTAAGACCACTGTTTTGCATTTGTACACATGGAATGGGGGCACAGAACCAAATGGTTTTACAACAACACGACATGTTCATGCTGGTATAAAACCACCGGATTGCTATTGAATCCGCCTGCTTTTAGCACCTGCTAAAAGGAGGCAGATCCCATAGGAATCCATTGTAAATGCCTCCTGCAAGGTTAACTTGCAGGGGGCATTTACAAAGTTTGCACTTCTCAGTAAAAATAGATGGGGTTAAAGTGATTGAGCCCATTTTAACACCTTTGTTTGCTCTTTTTATGATGAAAATTGTACGAAGGGGACTGTAGTGTATGAACGTGCATATGTAGGCAGTCCCCTCTATAATTTACACTTTTTTAAATAAACAATAAGGGTAGAACTGGTGGACTGTGTAGTTCTAAAACACGGGCAATAGACTCACCAACTGGTTATTCAAATGTAATGTGGAATGTTGGTCTAAAATTCTTAGTCCCCTATTTAATCAAATATTTGTGTTGGGTAAGTTCCCGTTCTCTTGGGAAATGTCTTTTGCAGTCCCTATTTGCAAGAAGGACATACAATCAGAACCCCAAAACGACCATCCTATCATGTTAATGGATGCAGAGAGAAAAGTATTTGCATGCATTATTCTCAGCCATCTTAATGAATGGGCAGTGAGTGCCGAGAGGCTCAAAACATTTCAATCAGGGTTTCGTTAGCAACATGGCATGGTACTTAATGGATTTCTAGTTAAATGTCTTGACTGACTTGCTGGGTCCGGAAAGTATGATGCCATATAAGTCACGGCTATCGACTTAAAACAGCAGCCTTTCATCTTGTAAGTCGTAATCAACTGGGGGCAAAGCTGTATGATTGGGCATACCAAAGGCCTCTTAACATTTTTGATAGGTCTACATAAAAATGTGAACATTATAGTATGATTAAACCTTGAGGGCGATTTCTCAAGGAAGTTATTCACCACATCCGTCCTGCGATTGGATGCACCCTCGCCCTGAGCCTATTTCACATATATGTTTTGGACGCAGAAGACTACTTGGTGATGGATGCCTGTGTTCCCCCTAAACCTGCAGATATAACATACACATGCATCGCATATGCAGATGGTGTTCTTCTGTTTGGTGCCTGCCCATTGGCGTTCAAAGGCAGATAACATCTTTTTCCAAATATGCACAAGCAAATCGTCAAAAGATAAATCCAGCTAAAGCTAAAATCAGGTGCCTAAATGCTTCAGGGTACGTTCAAAAGTTTAATTGTTTTTTGGATAATCAGAAACTAGAACTAGATCTAGAACTAGAACTGTGTAAGCGTATGATTTATCTTGGGTTTTTATTTTTGATAGGCCGAATAAAACCTCCCTCATGCAAAGTCTGAGAAAAGGATGAGTCATAAATATTGCACATATTCTACTCAGCCTTTGTTGGAATTCTATAAGGGGAAGATGGTGGCCAAGCTGCTATATGGCTCTGAACATTTTCGTGAGTCAATGGTGGATAAACTGGATTTTCTGGAAAGGTGCTAATTTGGAGTGCAATCCTGTGCTTACCAAATTGTGTTCCCGTATCTGTTATAAGATAAGAATTGGGGATAAAGTCATTAACAATTTGTGTGGAATGGCAGATTCTCTCTTTTTGCCATAATATGCTGCCCAACCCCCCCCCATCCCCCAAAGGAATCACTGTATGAGAATTTTAACAAACTACTGCATCTAATGCAGGAAACCAGTGAGACAGTCCTGGAATATTCTTGCCAATCTATTGTAATAGACTTGGGGACAGGTTTAATGGATTTGTTGAACGATCCATGTCAGATATAAATGTTATTATATTAATTGGTCTGGAGGAACATGCAGTGCTATGTGTCACTTGAGTATGTAAATAGTGCACGGAAAAGGATGGGAATAGTGAGTCCTATCTTAGTCTTTATCCTGATGTTATTTTAAGGAATTCATTTATTAGATTTGGGCTGAATATCCATCCGACCAAGCACATTATGCTTGCAAAAGAACAAGGATTTTGTAGATTTTGTGAAGTTAAAAAACGAAGAAGAAGACCTAAAGCATGTGTTATATTGTACTGCACTGGTCGCGCCCCACACTTTATATTATACTCAGAGGATGGTTCTTAAATTCGATTTTATAGCTGTAGACAACATATGGCCGCATCTAATGGGGGATATCCCACCTCAGTGGTAGCTGCCATGGTTCGCTATATACAGGATTTAAAGTTGGACAAAGGGATGGTCATTAAGAAGTAGGTTTTCTTGTGATGAATTATTTTAAAATAGAAAATCTTTGTTATTGTTATATGGATTTTAACTAGGGCTAGTCTTAATGCGCGTGGATAGATATTTTAAAATTGCTGTAATGCTTGCAACAATGACTTTCCTATTTAGTTTTTGTTAGGTTTCTTTTTTCTTTTTCTTAAATTGTGTTGTTTTTCTCTTCGTTTTTCTTTTTTGAAAAAGTTTGCATGCATTTTAGCCATATGCAATACAAATAATTTAAAAAACATAAACAATGACCATCAAAATATTCTCTTTCTGCCTAGCTAAAATATAAAATGGGGTGCGCAGATGTTTTTCTGCTTAGCAGTTTCATTTCTGACATGAATTCTAGTGGGGCACTGAACAGAAATTGTACCCTTGGGCAGTGGGGGCTATGTGGTCCCTCCCCGCCAACATGGTAGCGTGTAATCATCTTTGGCCTCTGCCCTAAGGATGGACTAAGAGGCTAAACATTCTTTCAATTGATTCATACCCTGCCGACGACAGGGATCCTCATATGAGGCAATACTGACCATCAGATTAAACCTCTCATGGTAGGCCTTGTTTGCACGTTTTTCTACCCTACGATCTCCACAGTAATCCCAAAGTGGAAAATTCCTCCCACTACCATCTGTTTTTATTTTAGGTCACAATGATTAAAACGTCAAGACGTGCACTTCCCACATTTAGAATCCACAAGCAGTCTTAACACCAGGCCTATTGAAGTTTCAAGAGCTGTATCAAAGAATCATTACACATTTGCACAGTGTCTCCTCCTTGTGATGTTTGCTGCGATTCCTGCTCCCCAGCACGTGGATGAGCAGCAGCCCGTTTTACCTTGGAATGCAGATCCACAAAGGAAGCCAGCAGGTACTCAATGTTAACTTTAAGTCCATCTACCCTTGGATGATCAGGCAGGGTTCAGCGCAGGTCCCTAATGTGGGCATTATGGCCCTGGTGGTAATGCTTTTATAAATGCCATCAAATTACATGATATACTTTTTGATCTGTGAAAGGTAGACTGTTTCTTAAAGAGACTTCATAGAGGGTGGGTGGGGGGGTTTCTATTACTGCCTCTGTATCTGTAGTGTCATTCACCCCTCCAGTATGACTGCTTTCCAGCACTGACTTACTTTCCTCCCTAGAATCTGATGGACCATAGTCTTTGGGCCTCATTACAAGTCCGGCGGTAACCCTGCCGGTGCTACCGGCGAGTTGCCGCCGGACTTGTAAGATTTACCGGTGCCTGTCTTGCCAGTAACACCGGGGGATTACAACTCCGGTGTTCCGGAAAGTCAGGTGCAGGTAAATTGTAATTCCCTATTCCATTGAGGTGTTACCGTTACGGCTTGCTTACCATGGCCACTTTGTCTTGCAGGGACTGCCCTGTTGGGCACAGCGGCTGCGGCAGGCAAACCCGTACTGTGCCAGTCTGGAAAAAACAGTGCTGGTAGGCCTACCGGCACAGTTGTTTCCGGACCAGCACACTTATAATGAGGCCCTTTGTCTTGCTCGTCAAAATTCCAGTTTTATCATAATTATTGACAGATTTATCAATAGGAGGAGATAGAGACCCAGAATTTACAATCTCGTTCAGCTGTTCAACTACACTGTATGTTGTTCTTCCTTGTTCTTCAGTAGATCGGATTTGAACACATGCCACTTCTACCCTTGCGATAGTAGAAAGAACTAAAAGGGCAACATCCTCTATCTCACTGGATATATATCATTGTGGTGCAATACCTGTGCATGTACTTGTACTGGTACATGCATTCCAGAGTTACTTGTGACTGCGGGGTGGGGAGGTTTGAAACAGGAGTTGGATGAGATGTACAATTGGCCAGGCTCACAATGGCACCCTGGCACTGTGGAAAGCTTAAAAGGTTTTCCCGTGCAGAGCCAAAGACAGAGTTCATGGCCTTAAACAATTTGCATGAAAGGTCAAGCCTAGGATTTCTGGGACTACTGCTGTGGTGAATGGACATTGGGCAAATATTTACAAGCATGGCAAATTTGCATTTCTAACATACAACCCATCCCAAATGTTGTTATTAAAAGGGCTTTCAGGAGTGCAAGCTGCCCAGATCACCATTAAACCCGCCTGTGTCTATTTAGGAACACATTTTCTTCCATTTCACTCCCATTCTCCCCACTTTGATTGGCTGACTGGCTGAGTGGTCCTCCAGTGTCGATCTTTGGCCACACTGATGTTCACATTATTGGTTTGCAACCTGAAAGATTCCCCCCACCCCCGTTCCTCAGTCCTATGAGATAGCCTTACTGTGGCAAAAAGCACTGCACACGCAGCAGAATATGGCATGGGTTTATGGTAACTGTCAAAGCATAGTAGCCTAACATAACATAATGTAACATAACAGAAGGCTGCCAGACGTTCACTGCATGTAGCAGGACTGCCATCTGACCCTTCTCTCTCTCTATCTACCCTGTTTTCACACATCCACCTCTGCCTTTCACATAGTCTAATGAATACAGCCTGCTTAAGGAGCTCAGGCTATATAATGTCTACTATACTCTGAACGTCTACTCCTAAATAAGGCACCAGACTGTCTCACTCTAAATGAAGATAAAGACTAGCATGACATGACACAGAGCAACCTCTAAAGAATAACCTTTTTGACAACATCAAGGAGCCAGGCCTTTTCAATGTTACCTTACTAGAATTCCCTAACCTTCTGTTACCAACAATATTCCCCTTTATCCACAATGGGCCATATTCTCAGACCTTTTTATGCTGCAAGCTAGCACATCTTCTCACCTGCATCAAAACAAGTAGAAGCCCAATTCACAAAGCGCATACGAATAAGGGCACTTTAGATGCACTAATTCAGAGGCCCTTTTTCCCCTTTTGCGCATTTGTGCAAATGAGGGAGCATTTCTGGGCATTTTAAAGCGCATTCTGAATTCACAAATGAGATGCACTTCAAAAACAGATAAAAGGCAAGGCGCAAATCATGAAAGGATCATTTCTGATTTTGTTTTTTTCAGTGTCATAGCCACGGCTAAACCACAGCAGTCACATTAGCAGTTCCATCCTGGAGACGGAAATGTTTTTTTCAAGTCATTTCACAGAGATGGACCCTTTATTGGCCAGTCTCAGTGAAATGCGCTCCCAGCAACCACGTAGTTGAAGGGAGCCTGTCATGCATTAGTGCAGGCAGCGTGTTCCCGATCCTAAGGTATGCACTGGGGCTGAACAGAGCATCTTTGCGCTACAGTCTAGCCCCTCCAAAAATGCTCCGGTCACTTCTGTAACTTAGGTGACCTGAGCATTTCCAAAAGTAGCGCAAACTCAATGAGCGCATTCTCTGCCCTGATTTAATTTTCCCTGCTTGTTGTGACTCTGGCCCAATATACCACTTTCCATGCCTCTCTTGACACATGATTGGCAGTCACAGAATTAACATTCTGGAGCTTGACCTGGGGTACAACATATAGAGATGCACGGAAAAATAAGCCACCAGACTTCCAGGATTGCCCAAGGAGACTCTCGAGCCCCTCATGCATCGGACAATACACTGCACACTAACTTACTGTCATCCACACCTGGCTTGGAAACACAACCCATTTATCACATCACTTTACTACATATCTCATCTTCTCGTTTCCAGGGCAATAGTCCACTTGACAGAATTCACATGCACACATGCTATAAAAAACATCCCCCCCACTGCATCCTTCCCTGCTGTGTGTGTAGTATGTATATCCTACATCCCCATTCTCTTATCTTCAATTCAGACCTTTTCTCTCCTTAGCAGACCATGGTCTTAATATCCCAGGTGAGGACACAGTACACCACTCCACAGATAAGCATAGACACTCTGAATCTACTGTCATTGTGATTTGATACAGTATAAAATCATATTAATGTAACATAACATAACATGGAATTCTTGCTTTCCCAGTGACCACGACAAGTGCTGCTGCAGAATTTTAAAGACCAAAATCAGCATGGCTCCCACTGTCTCTCGCTCTTTTGGGTGATGCAATTGTGTCCCGATGTGATGTTCACTCACTGATTGCTGCATCACCCACCTCCCTGAATGTCACCAATAGAAAACCACACAAGTGTGACTCTTGCATTAGTTGACTTCAAGGACTCCCTGTTGTTTGTGCTCCTCCCCGAAAGTGTTATCTGATGGCACATCTCTCATCCCATCACTTCAAGATATGGGCAGTGACTGTGGTGTTTCATGTGCCTCCTTTAATTTCTGATGCTTCTTCCCACAGAAATCCTGCATGTGTGACTCTTGCACTGGCTGCCGTCAGAATTCTCTGCTGCTCCTCCTCCTAGACGTCACGCGATGAGATGGGTCTGGTCCACTCACTACAAAAGATGGGAATAGAGTGGTGTATCTCCCAACTCTCTGCATCTCTGCCTCTTCCTCCAACAAAAAACACACAAGTGTGAGTCACGCAGTGACTGACCTCCAGAATTATCTGCTCCTCGCATGTTTGAAGCACAAGCTGGACACAGGGTTTTTTTTGTTTTCGCATGGCACGTGTGCCACTTACAGCCACTAGAGCTTACAATGTCTGGGTTCTCCTCCAGCCACCAAGAAGTACTGCTATTTTTCCACAAATCTCTAGTGGTGTCAGACAAAACCCACGTGTGGGTTTGGGAGTTCTCCCAGTGTTCCAATCTGCTCTACCACTCAGGGGTTCCCTCTCCCTAAACTCAAACCAGCCAGCAGTTTTGTTGTTCACCCATTTCAAATCGCAGAAAATATCACTGGGCACTACATAAGCAAAACCTACCCTACCTCTAACTCTCTGAGTCCTCGGTCACATAGTACCTCTCAGCTGCCTAAAACTGAACACTACCTCCAACTGTCTACCCGCCACTTGGCCACGTGATTGATCGTTGGTCAAACTTCTTAAAAGGTTTGTCTAAAGTTCAACCTGTTTGAATCGCCTGAACTTCCATTGATTTAAATTTTAGTGGTAAAGTTCATCCAGGCCTACGCACTACCAGTAAGTTACATTCCAGTGCTGGCAAATGAGATATGTCCTTTTCATTTGATCTTTCTCTGCCAATATTATTCCTAGCTGGTACCCAATACTTATAGTGTTTTTAATTTACTCCACTCTTAATAGACAAAAGCTTTATCTTATTAGATAAAACTATCTTTCATGATGCTATTGGACTGATATATTTTCTGGGAAAGTAGGACTCAATTGTGTGTACTTTATTCAAAGTAAAGCATTCAAAAATGGATGAATACTTTTTTGCACAGGCACTCTAACTTTCTGGGATATGTGAAAAATTGTTGAGCCCATTGCACTTGGTGAGTAAGAAATAATAATTTAAAATCCCTCTCTTTCTCATTGAATGAAATAAAACCAGCTGTCCTAGAGTTAGAGTGCCTCCATTGTGTTCTCTTTTGATGGTTGTATCCATGCCTACACAAGTACGCAGCCGGGCATTAATGCGCATGTCTTGGCAAACCAATGGTGCCAACCATCAAGAATTTGCTACCCGGGGTGGGATGATTCAGCACTTCACTACTTACGGATCCCCTATTGATAGTGATACATTGACTACCATACATCATGATATGATATGATATGATATGGCATTTATAACGCGCCTATACACAAGTATTTCAAGGTGCGACTAGGCAAGGAAGGAGAAACAGAGGGAAGACAGAGACAGCGATCCTACTAGGCCAGGTGACATTAAGGTCGCGCAAGTTGCGGGGGTGGGGGGAAGGGGAAAAGTGCAAGGGGATATGGGAGGGGGCAGTGTAATACATAGGATGACAGTGAAATAAATACAGAAAAATAAATAGAATAAATAGAAGTGCAGCCAGCTGGTGGCAAGTACAAGGGTACGTGCAGACATCAGATGTCAAGTGCTAGTAAGGACTGTAGGGATACAGAAACAGTCCCAGAGTGCAAGGGTTTCCAGGGGGGCAGTGCAGGTGTGCAACTGGTGGAGGGGGGACCTGGGCCCGAGGTCAGAGGGTAGCCAGGTAAACCAGTGCAGTGCCAGATTCATCCAGTTAAACAAGTGCTGTGAAGCTGGAGCTCTGTGTTCGTGACGTTTTTAAAAAAAAGAAAACGCCTGAACTATTGTTGTAATGTCTGGATATCTATACCAACTTTTCCATCTTACTCCCTTTGTATTACTTTACGTCATGTCAGTCAGTACATACATAACACATACTCTGTGTAATTCACATCACATACAAAGGGAAAGCAGTAGCATTTACTGAGAGTAATGTTCTATATCATGTACCTGGCAGTATCTGTATATGTGTCGGGCTTTACAGGGTAACTATACTGGATTATTAATTATTAAGACCACTAGCTTCATAGTTGTATGTAGTGTGATCTTCATGCAAAATAAATCAAAATATGTCTTTGTTTTAGGGCACGTGGACCATTATCTGCTTGTGAATAACATTTTGCCTGGTATCAACACAAACCTTATAGATTGCTTTCTAAAATGAAAGATCCTGTATTTACTTAGACATTGGGATATGTGTTGTATGTGCAGGTGTGCTAGGATTTCATAATGGATCAAAATAAAACCACAGTGATTGTCACAACGCCTCTCTTTCCCCTACGCGTAGACCTTTCACGCTGTTTGCCACTCCTAGGCAGACCTTTCACTCTGCTATGCCACTCCTCGGCAGACCTTTCACTCTGCCATGCCACTCATAGGCAGACCTTTCACTCTGCCATGCCACTCCTCGGCAGACCTTTCACTCTGCCATGCCACTCATAGGCAGACCTTTCACTCTGCCATGCCACTCCTAGGCAGACCTTTCACTCTGCCATGCCACTCCTAGGCAGACCTTTCACTCTGCCATGCCACTCCTCGGCAGACCTTTCACTCTGCCATGCCACTCATAGGCAGACCTTTCACTCTGACATGCCACTCCTAGGCAGACCTTTCACTCTGCTATGCCACATCATTTGTTTACTGCTTTGCCACATAATTCCAGTGCCCACCCAGGTATCATTAATCTGTGCATTTTCAATGTGTGAAAGCTCCTCCACCACTTAAAGAGTTGCCCAAATGATCACAGAGCAGATGAAAGCATATGACACCACGCTTGAAACGCGGTGCTATTTTGCTGGTCTCATGCGAACGATGTGTGATCTCCCGAAATCGTAAACAAAAAAGGCACCTGGGCCATTTTCTGCCCAAATTACATTTGCTGTACTAGTCGAAGCATCCTTGCAACTGGTATGTTGTGGCTTGTATCAGCAATTATATCATTGTTGTCCACTGTCTGTTGCATGGTTGCCCTTCAAAATGCCATACGAAAACCCAGCCCGTTCTTTTACCCGTTGACTACTTACCAAGAGCTGCTGTTTGGCCATGTAGATGGAGTCAATGGTCCCCTGCATAAGAAGCGTCGTTTTCGGCTGCATGTAACTCGGGTCTGGAAAGATGACCTGGGCTTGAGTTGCCTGCATAATGTTCAGAATATGAGCTCCATTTTGACCAATCAGAAAGAGATGTTGCTGCAGGGTGATATCCAGTTGGGTGCTCACGATGACACTCACGTCTGGACCAACCAGGAGTTCAATTAGAAGCAGAGTTGCTTTCTGCAAAATAAAACATATCTCTCTTTCAGCATGCGTTGCCGGTAGTGTTGCCTGCAGCCAGCTAACATTGACAAGAGTTTCCAAGCATGTCAAGCTGCCATCACCTTGAGTGCTGCACAGTTGCCCTGAGCCCCCTTCACTGAGCACGTCGTAGTCAGGAACCTCTGGTGCTGCTTGAAGGACACTGTGACCTGGAAGGACTGGCTTATGTGCTGGAATATTGGAGCGTTGGCATCCGGTATCACCTGAGTGCTCCTCGTCACCGGCAGGTCAAACATTAAAGTCAAAGGCTGCAGCTCCTTTAAACAATAGAATGACATTAAAATCAGCCCTTATGAGTGTAACCTTTTTCACAGCAAATGATGCATCACTAATGGTTGGGAGTTTGCCTACTAATTTCACTTTTCATTGTTAGCGACGTACACAATTATTTTCTTTAGGTTTTTTTTTTTTAATGCAGGTTGAAAATGTCTATATAATTGTTTACCCTTATTTGTCTCCTGGCAGACTCCACACTAGAAGCGACTCCAGCGATGGATACCTAGCAAAGATACAAACACATATTGATGTTTAATGCCACACTAAAACATTATAAGAGAGCAAGATTTCAAAATAATAGTATAAATATCATTGTGTAACTGCAACTAGAAAATGCCCTCTTCTTCAGGATTAATTACTGCTCCGTTGTCACCCTGCAATGGGTCATGTTTGGAAACCTCCTCAAGGAATGCCTTGCAGGCCTGCTATCTAGCACCCAGATCAGCAAAGAGGACTATAGACCTATTTACGAGTATCTGGTGGCTTTTCTAACAAAGGGCCTAATTGTTTTTAAAAATCTCTCCTGTCCTGGGCGCTTGGCACCTGCACGAATGTTGGTATCAGGTAATAATGTCCCCATGAATAATGTCCCTATGAATAATGTCCCTATACATAATGTCACCGGGAAAATCCACTGGCAGAATGATATTTGGGGCCATTATGTATGGGGATGGGTTGCGGGTATGTCGTCTACTCCCCTTGTAAACAAAAAAAATCAGGAGTTGCGGGGGTGTCCCCGCATGTTCAATGTAATAATGTCTCAGCAAAAAACAACTACTTTTTTGTCAAGAGAGATTTTTACATGGAACCCAAATGTTATGTTATGTTATGTTATGTTGATTTACACCGTGCCCCATTACCACCCAGGGGCAGTCTCCAGGCGCTCACGTGGCTCTGCATTAAACAGGACGGGGTTGGTTAGTGAGGGTAGAGTAATAGGATAGGTCTAGAACCAGGAGAAACTGGGCGTAATTTTAGGCGGGGACAGGGGTCCCCCCCAACTTTCATGCCCCACTATTTTGTCACCATTCATTTGGCTGGGGCACCTTTTCTTCAGATATCATGTCCCCACCAACATTTTCCACAAAGTTACTCCACTGTCTGTGTGTGTTGGCTTTCAGATGATTGATTGCGTGCACTGGCTTGTATCTGTATGGGTAAGGGCCAATGCCTGGGTTGTTTTCTATGTGAATGTTTGTTATGTTGGGCTGTGTCTGTGTGATTTTAAAAATAAAATGTTTAATGTAGATTGCCTGGTATTTAAGGTTGTGGTTGTTGCGCACTGGTTGGTTGTATCCATATTTGTAAGATCCAGTGTCAGGGATTGTTTGTTCTATGTGTGTCTTACTTATGTTGGGTGTGTGTTTGTGTATCATTTGGCTAGCCCAAGTGGGCATGTATAGTACTTGGGTGTTGGAGGGGAACAGGAGCCGGGACGTTAGTACATTGGCTTCTCTCTAAGTTCTTCTAGGTGGCTAATCTACACAATTCAATCTAATGTGATGCATGACTAACCTTCACAATCCTATCTAGTGATACGCATGGTTAATTTCACAATCTGACTGTGGCTTGTGGCTAATTTTCACAATACTATCTAGATGTGACGTGTGGCTAATCTTCACAGACCTATCTAACTGTGATGCATGGCTAAACTACACAAATTTCGGTGTGACGTGTGGTTAATATTCACACTTCTATCTAAGTGTGACAGGTGGCTAGTCCTTGCAATTGCTAATTGCAGAATATGGCTGCCTTACACAATTAGGCTATATGCATTTTATGGATACACTACACAATTAGGCTAAATGTGAAATATGTCTATCCTACACAATTAGGCTAAAAGCGAGATATGGCTACTCTAAACAATTAGGCTAAATGCAAAACATGGCTACTCTAAACAATTAGACAAAATGCAAGATATGGCTACTCTACACAAAAAGGCAAAATGTGAGTTATGGCAACCCTACATAATTAGGCTAAATGCAAAACATGGTCACCCGACACAATTAAGTGAAATGCGAGATATGGCAAACTTACACAATTAGGCTAAATGCAAAACATGGCTACCCTGACAATTAGGCGAAATGTGAGATATGGCTATCCTACACAATTAGGCTAAATGCAAAACATGGCTACCCTACACAATTAGGCTGAATGTGAGATATGACAACCCTACACAATTAGGCTAAGTGCGAGATATGGCAACCCTACACAATTAGGCAAAATGTGAGATATGGCAACCCTACGCAGTTAGGCTAAATGCAAAACATGGTCACCCGACACAATTAGGTTAAATGCGAGATATGGCAAACCTTACACATTAGGCTAAAAGCAAAACAGGGCTACCCTACACAATTAAGCGAAATGTCAAATATGGCTACCCTGCGCAATTAGGCTGAATGTGAAATATAGCAACCCTACACAATTAGGTGAAATGCAAAACATGGCTACCCTGCACAATTAGGCAAAATGTGAGATATGGCAACCCTACACAATTAGGCTAAATGCAAGATATGCAACCCTACACAATTAGGTTAGATTCAAAACATGGCTAGCCTACACAATTAGGCGAAATGTGCGATATGACTACGCTACACAATTTGGCTAAATGTGAGATATGGCAACCCGACACAATTCAGCTAAAGGCGAGATATGGCTGACTAGCAGAAATTGGCTAAAAAGCATGGTAAGGCTACCTTACACAATTAGGATTTATTGTAATAGGTAATAAGAGTGGTGGAGATTTAATGGAGTACAGTGATGTGTGTACTCCTTGCCCACACCACAATTACCATATCTGTTTCTGTAGGTTGTCGGCGTCAGTCATCCCAAGTGAACACAGGAAAACACAAAGAGTTGCCACCCAGAAGAGGAGCTGCCCTCTGCTCCGGCCCTTAGCTGGCTGCACGGGCAGTGGCTGCCCTGTGAAGCCACAGAAGAAGGCCTTCCTTGTCATGTGTGCAAACACGGACCAATAGGGGCAGAGATGGAGGACGATGGGCAAGGCCAGGTAGAACAGGCAAAATACACACACATTCCAAGTAAGGCAAGCCAAAAAGAAAACATGCACAAAACGGAATGGGGAAGTGGAAAACACAAGACATGCAGCAGGGCCTGGATGGAGGGACGTACTCAGGCTGGGTCCACTCTGCACGCCTGCATAGTAGCCCACACCACAGAATTCAGGCAGGGGTGAAACAGTGTAGGGGTGGGGACTGACACAGAGCAAAGTTCATCTCTGATGTACATAATGAAGGGGTGCGCTTTGACCTGTGCCAGATCTGCAACTCTTTCAACTGTATTTGCTCTCTGCTGTCAAAAACCAGGCATACGGAAAGCGCAGTAGGCAGGGATCAGCAAATTGTCCTGCTTGTGTTTTAGGGCCCCTAATGAGCCCCCGTAGAAATGCTCATGCTTATCATTACTGCTTAATTTTCCTTTTCACAGTTCCACATCACAAGCGGCCATCGACATTTAAAAAGAGCGTTTGCAGTGATGGGCCTTTCACAGGCCTTCCCAAGAGTGCCTCTTAAATGCACTCAATGGTCCTTTCTTTTGCAGTTTGCCAGTCACGTTCAGGTTTTGGAAACAGGCTGAATGCGTGACTGTGCATCAGTGCGGGTTCCTTGTAGCGACAGTCAGTCGGCGCTAACCCTCACAGGGAGAGTTGCAAGGGCTGAGAAGCAAGTGGTGAAGTGTTCTTACATGATGCCCTCCCAAGTCATTGTTAATTTACAGTTGTTATTGTGTGTACATGCCTACACTTTGTTCATCAAACTCTTTGTGGAAATAAAGAAAACACTAGAAATGTCTGAGCACCCAATACTGCCACACTCCTCCCACTAGCAATATGTTGGTCCTTATATGTTTTAAGAGAGTATGGGAAGGCCTGAAGTGTAGGCAAATTAGGACTTCTTAAATTTTAGCAATGCACATAAACTAGAAGTCTTGACTCCTCAATATCTGATGTACAAGGTGCTCAACAGGCGGGCCGCAAGGTTTGTCTCACTCCTGCAGATATTTCAATCGTCCCCTTGACATGTTGGAACCCACATGCTTCATTCTATCCTTCCTACCCATCCTCCAACCCCTTCCCATCAGCCCCTTCTCCCCAACCTCCAGCTCTTGACTGGATGAAATGGTCATGCGACCCTCAGAGGCCCTGAGGCCACAGCACCAATCGACTCTTTTACTCACTGGGACTGATGCAAGGTAAATATAGCTTTTGTACTCATTACTGCAGCTATTTGACTTGTGCCCTAAATAGTTCAGAGCCCTCGCCCCCTGAGCCTCATCCTTTCCTTCCCCCGAAGAAAAACCTATTGCCCAAAAGCAACTAAAACGCGCTAGAAGGGTGAGAAAGAGACACATTTTGCAAATCTGCATGACATACAAATCCAAAGCACACTTTCTAACTCGAGCAAGACTTTGTTGAGGGGATCAGGAGTCCTTTTTTGTGTGGAAAATCAAGGAACTTATTTGACCTGTACAAGAAGGACGAGGCCTAATTGACCAAGAGTAGAACGTGAGAGACAATTGGGATGGGGTCAAGCACCAAACAGCACAAGCCAAGCAGGGGCACAGGGGAAGTAAAACACTTCTCCATTTAAGTTATATTTTCCTTATTGTTAGTGGTAGGGTCAGTCAGTGGGATAGAATAGGTGTGGACAGAGGACAAGGTTTATTTGTCTAAGACATCTGATAAGCAGTCATTTGTTATTTTCTAAAATAGGGAACCTACATCATAGAAGAAGGGATAGACAAGACATTTCTTTACTTTAATAAAACGGAGACACTTTGAAACATGTCTTCATGTCGATCTTCTGTCTGATGCACCATAGCACCTCGGGTTAGCTTTGCGATCGATGCACCAGAATGCATGATCTTGACTCAAAAAATGGTAAGCAACCATCAGCAGGAGAATTTGGAAAATTCTTGACCCAGCGAAACATAGTCAACAAGTCAAGCATGAAAGCACAGCATCAAAGCCTCTCACTGGGGCAAGAATTGAAGCTGCACAAGATGATTATGGAAGCCCTATGACACAATTCCTCCCATCAGAGAAAACACAAGCAGCGAGACAGTTCACCTCGAAACTATGAACCCTAGCATGGAGGAAGCACCACAGTCTGCAGGTCAAAGCAGCATATCAGTGACAGATCAGATGTTAAAGGAGGAATCTTAAAGGCGAAGTATTACATGACATGGAACACAGGAGAACTGCATCTCGTCCACAGAAAGAGATTTTCAAAATCATCAATGAGAAGTGAAATCCAAAATTAAGCAACAAGACATGAATATCCTCCCAAAAACGATTTAATGACGTGACCATCCACTTCGAAAAAAATCCCTTCAGTCTCCGCACAGATAGCGTAAAGTATTCCATTGGAAGACTGGTGGGGCGCTAAAGGTCTAGCCCCTCCACTGTTGTGACATGAGCCAACAGCGTTGGACTGGCAGACAACACTGTACTTCTTCCTTAACCCTGTGGCTGTCAGTAACAGTCATGACAGCCAATTAAATGGTGTATGTCTTGGAGGGAAGCGTGGACGGGCTTGTGAGCAGCATAGGCCACAGATAAAGCAGCCTGAGCCCGGGCGGGGTCAGAGCAATTGGAGCCAAGCTGAGCTATCGAGCAGTCCGTGCTGCCAAAGAAAGAAGACGTGCAACGACTTCACTAAAGAGGACTGGCGATGCATGCTTTGTGGGTCATGATTCTCTGTCCAGTCATTTAAAAGCACTTTTCTTTCATTATGATTCCAGAAAGACCGACCAAGACATTAGAGGCCAGCCCGGGGCCCCTCCAACAATAGCAGAGTTTCACTCACATGAAGGAGAGGGGTTTCAGAGATGGGCAGGCTCCCCTCACACTCAGTGTGCTCACTTGAGTATTTCCAGTTCTTGCGCAGCCCTCTGTGATCACGTGGGCACTATTGCATCCATTTGTGCACAGACCCTCTGACTGCACCGCAGAGGTCCTTGAAGATACTGGGGAACCTGGAAGACTGAACTAAACAATCTATGCTAGCGTGAAGGTGGTTGGTTTTCTGTTGTTCCGTCACAATACTTTAAAGCAGACCAATGATATGATATGATATGATATGGCATTTATAACACGCCTATACACAAGTGTTTCAATCACAGCATCAGGGCTATAAAACCAACTAACATGCAATTAAATAGGTGATGTTGGTGGGCGGCCATTAGGGTGAATGGTCTGAAGTCGAGAAGGCCCAACCAGGTTTGAAACCTATGGCTTTCAGCAGCTTAACATTTTTTTATTAGTAAATTGGTTTATAAATGCAAACCTTTGCACAAAAAGAGATCAAACTGATACAATATAAACAACATTAAAAATACAAAACATAAAATCTTAGAATTCATCAAGTAGCCAAATGACATTGAAATGCTCAACATTGCAAATATCTTGTTAACATCCAAAACAAATCCAACAGCCCGCCATTAAATCAGAGCACAAAACATTATCAGCTTCAATAGAGCAAAGTCGCTAAAATGCCTAAAGTGTGTAAGGTGTGCACGTTGAATTTAAATCTTATATATATGTGTCAGTGAATTGAGCACCTAAGCCCCTTATGGTGAACATAGCCGTTTTGCTAGGAAAAGGGTTTTACTACCTAGAGCCAGCAAAAAGAGAAATATATCTAGGTAATAAAACCCTTTTCCTAGCAAAACAGCTATGTTCACCATAAGGTGTGTAAGGGCTCAATTCACTGACAGTCACACATCAAAGAAAGTCAAAGAGCTTTCTCATGACACAGAGAGGGCTTTCGACAAGGACGGACCTGTCAAGGCCCAATAAATCTAAAAGTGGGAACATTTTAGTGCAAACTGTGTCCAAAGAAGAAATCGAATTATATTGGTCCAATGAGTGCAAGACCTCAAAAAAAAGGAGCATCCAAGATCTGTGCAAATAGGTTCAATTTTGCCCCCAGGACTCTCTTTGCCATTGAGGTCAGCCCAAACACGTGACGAATTAGAATCGCAGGTGAAAGTTTCAAACTTTGCTTCAATGTGATTCCTTCAAAGGAAGGCTTAAAAGAGGACCCACCTCAAGCAAGGAGACTCCCATCCCATAAGTTAAAACTGGGTCCAGCTTCGCAAGATAAAATGTGCGTAGTGGAATGAGAGAAAAGCG
Organism: Ambystoma mexicanum; assembly: GCF_040938575.1. Lineage (NCBI taxonomy): Eukaryota > Metazoa > Chordata > Amphibia > Caudata > Ambystomatidae > Ambystoma > Ambystoma mexicanum. Next base: position 1,199,574,270 of record NC_090925.1, read on the forward strand.
GCAGAAGGTCCTACAGATCCTTTTTAACTGAGCGATCAAGACATGCGACTTAGCTCTCAGATGGTTGCGGATTGCACGTTGGCACTCACTATACGAAATATTAAAACCTAGGTACTTTATAGAGTGGGTGAGTTCCAAGCAGGCAATGACAACTGCCCAACCCATTGTTTTAGGTTTCCGCTTCTGCAAGAAAATGATGATCCTAGATGTGCGTCCATTGATCTGAAGGTTATTACTCTCAGCATAAGAAGAGAAAGCAGTCAGTTTATGCTGCAAACATTTCGGAGTTCAAGTGCATCACATTGTCAGCGAAAGCCAACCAATTCAATTTAAAACAACCTAGTCTTATTGGAAAAGATGTAACAGGATCCCATAGTGAATCTATATACGAGATATACATGTTAAAAAGCAAGGGGGCCAAGACAAACCTCCGTTTTAGGGTAACACAAGTTTTGATCATAGTTAAAGTACCAGACCTGGTTAACCTGACTTGTATATGTGTATCTTGATGTAAAAGGAAAATTATCTTAACTAAAGGTGGAGGCACCCCCCCAATGTAGTAATTTGTGCCAGAGCCTCTGTCTAATGCCTATTGAATGCAGAGGACATGTCCAAAGTTGCCAAATAGACAGTCGCTTTAGCGACATTAGAAACATAGGTACACTCATGTTCCAATATAGTGCCGTTTAGGGTGGTGCCCACCTTTTTACGAAATCCCACCTGATTTGGAGCCAAAATATCAAGCCTATCTACCCAGAGTTGTAGCTCCTTCAAAATGATCGAAGCATAAATCTTGATGATGGCATCCAAAAGGGTGATCGGTCTGTAGTTGACAGGATTTGACCAATCCCGTTTTTGTTGATAGGAGTAACTTTAACTTTCACGTGTAGAGCTAGAGCATGCCACGCCGAGATGAGGGAGAGTACGGCAGAGGAGTGTAAGCCAGCCCATGACTACACAGCTTGTACATGCACACAGTGACAGGGGTTTAAAGCCTCTGAGGTCGGGAGCTGTGCTGTTAGAACAAGGCAACTAAAAACACTTACTCCATTGATGGTTAATCTCGCAATCAGAGAGGCCAAGCACATATCAGGGACACTTGACAGGTCCGAGCAACCCCTTACACGCTGTAGGAAAAGTCGATCAAGTGCAGAGAGAAATCATATCGCTGCCAGAATCGGAAAAGGATGCCCGAAACCGTCTCAAGTTCACAGTGCAGTCCTGGCAGTCACACAAATGGAAGGAAACAATTTACTTTCGGATGTTTTCTTAAAAAATCAAAATGAAAAAAATTTCACTAACCATGTAAGCATGCTGTGATTTCTATATTTCCATTTGCTTTTTATATTTCTGAAGACAGTCAGCCGTTTTGAGTTACTTATTTATAATCAGGCTACAGTGACGTTAATAGATAGAACTCAGAATGTGATATTTCAATATTTTCTAGTGATTAAACACTGCCTCCTGTTCCAGTTGAAAAGCTAGCTTTCTATTATATATTAACTATTATATATTAACTTTTATTTGTACACAGCGCTATATCATTAGTACTTTTATAATAATGACATTTCTAAACTCACATGGATGAAAGGTTCGGGGTAAGGATTCGAGGAGGCAGCAAGGATTGAACCCACTGGTCAGATGGGTCCAGCACTAAGTCCACTATCTCAGGGGGGTTCAGTGCGTTATCTGCACAGCGACCCCCAAAGGCCGACCTCCAGCCAAAGGCGTTTTCTGAATCTTGCAAGAGATCTATTCACAACAGGAACTTGGATGTTCGGATGCAATAGCAGGTGTAATACCAAGCCCAATCACGGGCATCCTGCTTTTTGTTTCCTCTGCCTCAGAGGTGGGGTTTGGCAGTGCTGTGGGGTCTCATTCGGACTCTCAGTGGATGGCAGTGAATCTGTTCCTTCTCCCCATGAAGACATGTGCTCTGTACAATGCTTGTCTGCTCCCCTCATACACAGCAAAGAGGAGAGCAGCGCCTGTCTTCCCATCTGGCACCAAGCGGACACTTAAGAGGAGAGGAGCTTGCATTCTTTATCTTGGTCTGCTGTATATGCATACAAAAATGCAAATGAAAAGGTGGCTAGACAGACTTCACCGGAGGCAAAAGGAGTAAGTGTTTCATAATCCACGTTGTTACCATCTTTTCGTCTAAGGAAACACACAACATAGTTTTAGGGAAACTTTCTCTAAAGGCAACTTTCCCTCCATATTTGTGGACCCCCAAAAATGTTGCTTTTGTTTCAGCTTCCTGGCCTGACTTTTACCAGTGGAGCCCTCATCTATGTTCCCCAGGGATTTAGCTCATTGTTGCAGAGGAACTGACATGTCCTTCAGGCTGTCAGGCTGTCAGTACTGAGAAACTTTGTTTCTCTTAGTCTTATGACTTTTATCATTGCGCAAAGTACACTACTGTACCGCGCAATGTGGTCCTTGTGTTTACGGGCCCTAGTAATCCGCTAAGGATTTTTTGGTGACTGGACAATGTGCATTGGAATGGAGTGGTGGTTGTAGTACATCTTTACTAAGCCATAACGCGCTTACCACATTTGACTCATGACGGAATGCCCAGGAAAGCCACTTCTTTTGCTGGCTACTGCAGATCATGGGTGTGGGGGTACCACACCACACTACTGGTGCCAGGATGTCCGTGGTGCAAAAGGGTATGAGAGCCACAGTGGTCCCTGATTGGACGACTGCTGGCGTGCATGAGTGGGGCAGACCTCATTGACAAGCTGATGTGAGCACTCGCTTGAATTGTGAATATGAAGAGGGGTCCTGAATGAAACCAACAGATCGTCAACAGGATTGGAATCAACCTGTGGATGGAGCCGAGCCAAACAAAGGACTATCCAGAGATGCACTGCAGATTGCCCACTGTTGTCCCAGTAGAGCCTTGCGTTGTGCTCAATCTCAGAAGACCTGCACAAGTGCTTTGAAACCTTTGGAGTGGTTGGAATAGTCGCTCTTGATGCCTCCTGGTTGCCCTGCAAAAGAGCTTGTTTGAAAGTGTTCCTCAGCCAGCCAGTGGACTGTCCAGACAAACTTTGGCACCAATGCAAGAGTGTCGTTGCATCCAGATTTGCCTTGAATCTTTGAGGAATCCTATATCACACAGCAAAGCACCTTTTTACCGAATGTTGTTGTCCCAGTTACTGTGGATCACGGGAGAGAAGGTTCTGCCAGATCACGAGAATTGTGTACCCCTGCATCACTGTGTGATTGCTCTTTAACTGAATCAAGAGATCCAGCTCCTGTTGCAAACTGGACCTGTATCTCCACCACCAGCACCTGTGCACTTTGAAGCCAAACTGAGGGTGGGAAATCAAACCTCTGATGACCCCCTGCAGAACTGAAAAGTTTGAGCCAAAACCAGGGCGTTGCTAGGGGGGGCTAAGGGGGCTATAGACCCTGATCTTTTGGTTGTAGCCCCGGATAGAATCTCAGGATCTACAGCCAAAAGACTAGCTAGCCCCCAGTCCCAACAGTTCTGACATCAGCTTAGCCCCGGGTCTTTTCCAGACCTAGCAACTCCCCTGGCCAAAACCAAGCTAAGGGCAGTGAGCACTGAAAACACTTACCGGTGGCCCCTTGTTCATCTATTGCATTTTACGCACAGAAGATCCCTTGTGGTCCTCTCTTTGACTTGGGTAGCCCCCACTTCCTAAAGCCCTCAAAAAGTTGGGAATAGCTCTATTCATTGCAATAGATCCTCCCCAGACTCTTGGAAGCTGTTTACACTCTTCAGAATCATGTCCCTAACTTTGCCAACTCCTTAGAAAGGTACTTTGTGACCTTTATGCATGACTCAGTGATTTAATGCTCGCATCAAACATTGAGAACAAGGCTCCATTCATCGTAGGGTTGGACTTAGAATGTTAGGGTCTTCCATTTCTGAAGATTGTCTATGCTATAACGATTGTCTGCCCTTTTACCTTACAGTTATTGGTGGAGGTTAGAACGTTATCGCATTGACTCCAGTGAATGTATATATTTTACATAGTGTGTTCTTTGAGTGGTGTTTTTACTATTGTATTTCATTATTTATTCCTGGGTCTAATGAATTGTATATTTTCGTATACTTCTGCCTAATGGTAATTCTTGGTGTTTAACTGTGTGTGCTCATCAAAGACCTCTGATCACTCTCACTTCTCCTGAGACTTAGCCTCGACTGCTCTCCAAGCTACCGTGAATTGGTCTGGCTATCTTCCCAGAGGTGTCCCCTAACAAGGGGGTCCTCCCAAACTTCTGTTCACCAAAGCAGCGTTTAGACTCCATTCTAACACATAGAGTTTGCAGTATTTAAATAATATACATGGCACAGGAACAGCACAATGCATACTTATCTATTCATGAAATTAGGGTTTTAGTTTTTAAAGATTATTTTACACTGACTTGCTTTTAATTTAAAAATAAGCATTACAAGAATGTCAAGAGAGAGACCTCTTTAAATTAAGTGGTGGTAATGTGACTGGCCAGTCTGCTCTACTAATTACTGCATTGGATACTGAACATATGCAGGTGGTTTATCCCAGCTGTAGGTAAGGGCTCCCCAAACATCATGTTGCGAGAGCCTACGCATATCTTGTGCTGGGCCTGCTTCAAGATGTTCTGACATCTTTTCCTCATGGTTTAAGAGTCATGTAGCCAGAATATTTTGGTGAGATCAGTCCGCAACAGCTTACCTCTTCAGACACATGCAAGCCAGAGGCAAACAGTGATCATATTTTACTGACCGATGTTCATCAAATAGAGCTCACACATGTTTCTAACAAACTGTATGTTGTTGCTTATTTTACTTATAAAATAACTTCTCACAGTGCTCTCTCCAGTTACCTGCTTGGTGCATACTAACAATGAGAAAGCATTCTAACTAGGACAGATTCTCAATATTCATAATACGTGTGTATCCATACAAATTTAAAGTAGCCCTTAAGCTTTCGGTGTTAGGCCAGAGATTATTGAAGATGGTCATCTAAAGACTGTGACAGTGAAATTGTGCAGGGCTGATGCAGGCCTGCTAAAAGGGGTAACCGGTTGAAGTCTACAGGGGAACTAGACCTGTTTAAATGGCAAACAAGGTATTGGGCTGGGCCAAGGTATATGTGCTGTTACAGTTACATTACCAGCACTATTGGGCAAAGCCAGGGAAAGTGTGTTCCTTCAGTGCCTGGCAGGGCTGGCTTTAGGCTTATCGGGTATAGCCATTCATGTGTGCATTCTTACAGTTACTGTATTGACCTTTCTGGGAAAAAGTCAAGATATGTGTGTTCTTACAGTTTCAGTACTAACATTATTAGGGAGAGCCAAGAAAAGTGTGTACTTACCGTTGTTGGCTGCACCAGCCTTAGGCTCATTGGGGGATGCCATTGTTGGTGTGTTCAAACAGCACTGGCTTTATTGGGTAAAACCAAGAAAAGGCTGTTCTTACTGTGACAGAACTGGCATTATTGTGCAAAGTCAAGACCAGTGGGTTCTTACAGTGGCCGGCAATATTGGCCTATCTAGGCAAAGTAATCATCCGTGTGTTCATTTAGCAGCATTCAGCAAAGCCAACACAACTGTGTGATTAGAGTGAAAATGCTGCCTTATATTGTGAGTACACCCACCATGAAATTGCTTTGGAAAATGCTCCTGTGTAGTGTTAGTGTACTTATATTGGATTTTTTTATACGCTGCCCCAACAGAACCGATTGTAAGTTGAGCTGCTTCTTCCACAATCTTTCACAGAAAGTGCACTAAAAATGCACCATTTTCACCCATTAATTAAAAAAAAGTATTCTGGGGGGATTCCTCTCATACGCCTGAAACCCTCTTGGTTGTATTCTGCTCCCTCATAACACTCAGTCGCTTACGCTCCTTAATAGGAATATTTACACCTCCCATTGAAATAATTCACCAGCCGCCACTGCCTGAACTCATCACCAGCAACTGGAATGTACCACAACATTTGCTGAGGCCCTCCATTAAACCACAGCTCAAAACCACTTCTGGAAATCCAGATGATGCAACAAATGACTGGCCAATCACAACATACCATTCCCCTCGCTCTTCCAAGAACTTTGCATGGATGCACTGGAAGGAAAACCTCATCATCTTGGCCTCCACGCCCAACCTCTCAGAGAATGTCAAATCCCAGCTCAGTGCACTTAACCACACCCTAACTGAGGCTACCAACAGCCATGTACTACTGAAATTTGGACTCAACAAATGGAGGTCCTCCACACCCAGGTACATGCACGCCATCTGTAGGCAAGAACTGTTCTGAAGAAAATCCCACCAGCAGGAAGCACTCACACCCTGAGAGCCATCTATTCAGCATGCAGAACACCTATCACAACAGACAAAACAAATGACCACACAAAAGCAATCATGGAAACACCCAACAAGAGCAGAGGCATCTTCCAAGCTATGGAGCACTGCATGAACGTCCTGCCAGAACGCGCAATGTGGAATCCACTGAAAAATGCAACACCACCAGGGACCTCATTATAGAGAAAACAGGGCAACACATTGACAGCTACAAGCCCATCCCCGACACCCTGCTCATACCAACCAGCCTGCAACACATCAAGATTTGTTTCATGACAAATGTAAGCTTCTTTAGACTTTTACTCCTCTTGGGTATAGTGCCCAGAGACTCACCCCTGGCGTGAATATCATTCTTAGAAATACATACAATAAAATATCAGTAAATCATGACAAGGGGATATCATTTGTTTTGCTGTGAAAACTATTAGTATGCTAGACCAACCAGGCAGAATTGACTTACTCTTCCCTCACATAAACAAATTATTGTATATTGTATCAGACGACAGACTAAATAGTTAACTTGTACTTTAGACATGTAAGTAATTTAACAAACAAATATTTCCAAGATTTGACAAGAAATGCTTTTGGCTTTTGGCAGCGCCATTTCTGAATGCGCCAAAAGGTAAATAATGTCTTTGTGGCTCTATGTGGCAAACAAGCCAATCAATTCATGGGAAAGAAAGTTGGTGAAGATAAAGAAATTGATTCATGGCAACAATCAGTTCAGGGAAAAAAACAATTTGATAAACAAAACGTGCCATCTGCTGAAATTTGCCATCTCCCGAAATTTGCCATCTGACGAAACTTGCCATCTGACCAAACAGAAGGTATGACGAGGCTTTGTAAGGTGCTGACCAGGGAGTTGCGCAATACAGATTTAAAAGATCAAGTTACTCTGTACTGGGAGGAACTGGAGAAAGCACCATTAGAACACTGCATATTGTTCACTGAAAGTTGTTCAAACAAATTGAACATAAACCAACAGCAGAGAGGGATGTGTCTTTACGTGATGATCCTGAGAGTACGACCACACTGAGCTATGCAGTGAGTCGGAATAGAAAGGAAAGGCCATTTTTTGGGGCGTGGGGGGAATCGGCATGGCAGAGCGCCACCGCCCCAGAAAATTACATCATTGTCTAAGCCTTCCGCTGGGGTCACTGAAAACCTGGCACCAAAGGGTGGATCTAGATGTTGTGGTGTACTTTATTTTCTGTAATTAGTTTGTTGTTTTATTATTGTGGTTGTAGATCATTTTAATGTTTGTATTTTGTTATGCTTTTATGGCCAAGGGCTGAAATCAAGTTTTGCTGTGTGTGATGTTGCAGTTTGGTTAAGAATTTGTCTCTGCAGGCGCAGTACATGAGCAGAGCGAACGAGCCACCTCAGACAGTTGGATCACAACAATTTGTGGAGAACTGAAAATAGATTTATCTGTAAAGCGTTGGGTGTCCGCAGCCATTGTGGGAGTTAAACGGTGGTAAGGTGAGGAACAGATTTTGGCAAAGCCCCTTCTTTTTTGAGTAAGATCATATCCCAGTCCTCACACTAACCTGTGCCAAAAGCACTTACCTCAGGTGATGGCTATGGATGGGCCTGGCTGGGTACCACAATTCCTTTATTTGCAAAGGCACTCAGGCATCCTGGATCTTGCCAGAATCCTGAAATCCATAGAGGGCATCACAAGGCCCGACCCAGAGGAATCTAACTGTGTGCTCTGCTGGCTCTTTGTGCGAGAGTGGCAGCAGCATGGAGCATGCAGGATAGGGCTTGCTGTGAAGTATCTGGGTGCGATGATGCCCCACACCCATAGAAAAGCAGACTTGCATCAGAGGAGACAAGTAGTCAGCAAGTAGGCGAAGAAGGACATCGCTGACCACGTCTGGATGGATTACACATGGATGCTTGGCTGGTGCCAATGACATAATATGAGCCATATTCATGTGCGATCATGTAAGTACGATGAAACAACTGCAAATAGAAATGCAAACAAAATGTCTACATGATGGTTGGAATTGTGTCCATCTGAGCAGGAACTAGTTGCAAAAGTGGACAACCCTAGCCATGCGCAATCACTGGGGTAGAGGACACAAAACGCAAGTGCAGTAAAAATAGATTGAGCAAGGAGAGATATAGATGTAATAACTTGTCTTTATTTTGTTCTTGTGACCATATTTTTCTCATCTGGTCGATCTTTAAAAACAATTGGTAACATTTCCTTTCACCTCCCCTCCTCCCTCTCTCCCCTCTTTTTCTGCTGCTGCACTTGCACGCTCCAAATCATCTCTCGACCTAGTAAGAACCATATTGTTTGTCTTCTTCCTTGTTCATCCAAACCTTCACCTCCCCTCCTCCCTCTCGCCCCTCTTTTTCTGGTACCGCACTTACACGCCCCGCATTGTCTCACGACCCAGTAGGAACGTTATTGCCTTCTCCCCTGTCCCCCCCACCCACCTTCACCTACTCTCCCACCCTGAACTTGCACAGTCCGAATGCCTCAAGACCTAGTTGGAACGCTATTGTTTAGGTGTTTTGCTCCTCCCCCCCTTTGTCTTGATGCATCTTGAAACACATTTTGTTGTGTAGATGTATCATAAATAGCCTATTAAAAAATATATATATTTCACAATTTAATGCTATCCAATATTCCCGCACAGAAGGATAGCCCACTTTGAGTTGAGTTGAGCCTCTATGAATTTGAAATTGTACCTGCAGGCTGAACGCATGTGTTAATAAAACAAATAACATAGAAGAATACCAGTTATTTATATAGCACTTCATGATGGGTTTCTCCTGTTTCTAAGTGCTTTAATAATAGCTGAAATGTTTTAACCTATTCAACGTTCCTCATTTTACTGACCTGCTAGGATTGGAACTTGTGATGTTCATGCTTGGCCTATGTCTGAGGCAAGAACTTAACACTGGTGCTATTCTCCTAAAAACAACAGGCTCTTTAGTCACTCAGTTAATATGCACTGAGCTTCCACTTTTGGTAATCAAGCCTACACACCAGATCAACTGCAGCGCAACAACGCAGGGCCGATGGAGACCCGCTTCAATGCAATGGCTCGTGGTTGAGAAAGATGTGAGTAAAAATAGGTGTGCACTGGCTTGCTTCATGAAAATACCTCAATGCAAACTTGCTGATTTGTAAAGGCTATCTAATGAAAATAGTATCTGGAAACCTAATAACATACTTTTGCATAACTCAGTATTTTGTATGTGCATATTAAATATACACGGGTCATGAGCAAGACTATTCTTTTGTGTTTAGGCTGTAGAAAACATTTGCTGATACAGCCATTGAATGTGTGCACTAGGTTCATGACATGGCCGCCCCCACCTACCTTCAATACACACCTGATTGCTCTTTTCAACACTGTTGTTGTTTCTGTTGGAATCAGGGAAGTGGATGTGGCAGCCGGTGTCCTCCATGACTCTCTTAATGTTATTTCCCCCTTTCCCAATAACGTGGGAATGTTCCGTATGGGGTACATCCATTTTGAGTGTGACTTTGTTGACCTGAAAAAGAACAATTCAAAACATTTACTAAATATAAAAAAGGGATGTTGTTACGCCCAGATCCGTTTCTTGGGGCGGATGGAGGGGGTGACTGCCCGGGGAGCAGAGCTGAAGCAGCTGAGGGGGATCGGCACAGGAAGAGGCCCATCCCAGAGAGTTGTCCCTGAGCCCACCAGTCAAAAATTAAGCCTTCCTGTTTCCACCAAAGGAATGCACATCCGAAACGCAGCCTCTGAGATGCTCTGGAGTCACACACCCCCTGCCCACCCTCTGCAGCTTTGTGTTGACAGAGCCTTCAAAGTGGGGGCAATTTATAAGTGATGGTTCAAGCCATTGTTTTTAGACCACAGTGATAAGAACCGAACATGGGACAGGTTTATTCTGAAGGCCAGCGCAAAGCATCAGTTAGCTGATAAATCTACGCATTCTTCTAAGAGAATTAACATTCAACACAGAAAAGGTTTTAAACTATGTTCTTCATTTTCACGGTTTTGACACAGCGAACGTTTTTTTAGTATATTACCTTTAGCTACATATGGTGCATGCCTGAGAATGTTAACTGTCATTTTCTTGCATAAGTGGCCTAGTGGCTGCTTTGGGACATGGACTAAATGCATCCGCTCAGTATCAAAGAACATTTCATTTTCTTAACGCTCGAGCCACTGCAAGATGGCTCCTCAATGTGACTTGGCACCTTGATTAGGAAAGCAGGGTTCATTGTATCACTGTGCAGACTGTAGTCAAAGGCAAATAAATGCAGTGATATGTGTGCCGTAATTTCACCACCATGTTTGTTAAGATATCTATGTGCTGCGCCTCTATGTAACAGCACATATGACTGTTTTTGTCTGATGTGTCTGTGTGAAGCAGCAGCGCCTCGGCTGGTGCCGCGGCGGCCGCGGCGCGAAGCCGACCCGCACGAGTCGGGAGGCGCTGTCGCGTCCGCGGCCAGAGAGGCCAGAGAGGGGAAAGGGAAACCAGCGGAGACTAGCCGCGCGGCTAAAGCCGCTACGGGGGGACACGGCGGGGCCACGCAGGAAGCCGCTATGTGCAGCCGCGGCGGGGCCGCTCGTCTCTCACCTGTTCGCCCCAGTCCGGGGGGTGGGGAGCATTGTTCACGGCGACGACGGGATACGGGGAAGCAGCGCCCGGCTCGCTGGCCCCGTGCTGCTCATGACGCTGCCAGAGCTGCACGTTGCTGGGGGGGGGGAGGGCCCAGCCTCAGGACGCGTCCATACGCGTTGCGGCCACAACCGCATGGCCAATACCACCGCCCTCCACCACCAGGGGAACGGGGCCAACACCACCGCCCTCCACCACCAGGGGATCGGGAAGAACGACACGCTGGGACAGCAACCCTTAAGAGAGGAGGGACCATGTCCCAGGGACCAATAAGAAGGGGGTTAACTCAAACCCTCAGGGATTGGTGGGGGCTTGATACCTCCACCTGTGATAAAAGAGCACCCAGGGAGACTAACGGGTTGTTCTCATTACACAGGAGACGGGGAGGAGAGAGGAGAGCGAACCAGAGTGGTGGGCCTATCCGGACAGCGGCTCGAGATAGGACCAAGCCAGGCCCAGTACCGTGGTATTATAGGAGGACAAGATACCGGTGAAGTTAACCGGGAGGACATATGATTTTTCTTACAGCATCTGCTGCCTTAAACCCAGAATAAATATTGTTTTAGCACGTGTCTGTCTCCGACTATAATTCCACCCTTCACACTGGCGACGAAGGTGGGATTTTTGACAGCGCGATGGAATCGTTAATAAAGACCTTGTCTGAGGGCCAACAACAATTGCAACAGATGCTACAACTGCATTCGCAACAAGCAGCTACGGATCGGCAAGCCTTTCAACAAGCCATACAGCTGCAGGGCTCTATATTGACCACCGCACAGGACAACCAGCATGAGGCCATGTCCCGTCTCACCGATGCAGTGGCCAGCACTAGAAACCAACCACTGGTGCCCTCGGGCCTCCTACAAAAATATAAGGACGGAGAGGATCCCGCCTTCTTCTTTACTAGTTTCGAACGTATAGCCAGAAACGCACAGTGGCCTCCTGACCGGTGGGGTCAGTACGTCGCCCCCCTACTGTCCGGGGTGATGCAGGGCGCCTATCAGGCGGTAAATCCCAACGGCAACACGCCGTACGGAGAGATCAAAGCTGCCGTACTAGACCGCTTGGGCTTGGACGACGAGGCATACCGGATCCGACTGAGGGAAACCAGGCTCAGGACCGGGGAGAATCCACGCCAGCTGTACTATAGGATAAAGGACCTGGCAGAGAAGTGGTTGTTGGCTCCAAACCCCGCTAACCAATCCCTAATCGATAAAATAATTCTGGAACAATTCGTCGAAGCCCTGCCCGGCCAGATGCAAAAATGGGTTAGGCAGCACCATCAACCCACCCTGACCGAGGCCTTGGATAATGCATCGGCATACCAGAAGGCAGGCCACTTCCGACTACCAGCTACAGGGGTATCGGCCCGCTTCGCCATCCCGATATCCGACCCCCACATGATTAGGGGTAACCGAGCCTTACCCATAAGATGGAGACCTCCCGATGAGAACAACAGGAGACCCGAAGACAAGAGACCAGGAAACGAGGAGAAGGCCCCAGCACCGACTCCTAGCTACAAGCAACCGCAGTGCTATGAGTGCAACGAGTGGGGCCACATAGCCCGGTTTTGTCCCAGGAGAAGAACAGTCGAACCCATGGACATCGGCTATCTGACCCCGATGGACGAGAACGGTGTCCCAGGACCATATGTGGTGGACGTTCGAGTCGACGGCAGACCATCACGTGCCCTTTTGGACAGCGGCAGCAGGCAGACCGCCATTTCACCAACCGTGAGTAACGCTCCCTGCTTACCTAACGTAACTGTACCTATCCGATGCATTCATGGGGACACCAAATGTTATCCGATGAAGGATGTAGTGATTGACTTGAATGAAACCTCTTCTCCCTTGAGGGTTGCCGTCCTACCTTGTCTCCCAACCCCGGTGGTAATTGGGACCGACCTCCCCGGTTTCGGTCGGACATTAAGGGACACCAGGGAGGGGCAGTCCCCGTCCAAAACCGATCTGGCGGGAACCGACCCCGTCTCCCAGGAACCCCCACCCGGGCGAAAGAGGAGGACCCGGATGGCATGGTGTCAGGCCAGTTACATGACCCGACCTATTGACTGGAAGCTAGAAGACAACAAAGACACCATAAGGGGCGAGACCCTGACTGACCCCACCCTACGAGTGGCCAGAGAAAGAGCCGCCCGGGAAGGGGAACCCAACATCGCCAGAGGCCCAGGGTTTCTACTGCGACAAGGTCTCCTATACCGAAGGTATAAGGGTGACGATGACGCCATGAAGGAACAACTGGTGCTACCAAAGAGCCACCGACTTATAGTGCTACAACTGGCCCACAACCATCCCTGTGGAGGTCACATGGCCTCTCTTAAAACCCAACAAAACCTACTAAAGAGGTTTTACTGGCCCGGCATTTATGGAGAAGTTGCCCAACACTGCAAGAACTGCCCCACCTGCCAATTGACTAGCGGGGTTCTACCCGCAAAGGCACCACTACAGAAAATGCCCCTCATTGCGATTCCATTCCAGAGGATCGGCATGGACATAGTGGGACCCCTGGAACCAGCCAGCCGGGGTTATAGATACTTACTGGTCGTAGTCGACTACGCTACTCGATACCCCGAGGCCTTTCCCCTAAAGGGAACATCGGCCCGGTTGTTATGCGACCAGCTGATTCCATTCTTTGCCCGAGTAGGGATTCCCTCCGAGATAATCACCGACCAGGGGACCAATTTTATGTCGACCCTCTTAAAACAAGTATGTGGACAGTTCCAGATCAACCAGTTGAGAACCTCAGTATATCATCCCCAGACTGATGGACTGGTAGAACGTTATAATCAAACGATCAAGAAGATGCTAAGAAGGGTGACGGGACCAGATGGAAAAAACTGGGATCGGGTGATTCCCCTAGTGTTAATGGTGTTAAGAGACACCCCCCAGTCATCCACCGGTTTCTCTCCCTTCGAGCTCTTGTTTGGGAGACAACCTCGAACAATACTAGACCTGGTTAAAGAGGAATGGGAAACCACAGAAGAAGTATCTTTAACCGAGTATACAGAGGAATTAAAGGAACACCTAACCGCCCTACGTACCCTGGCCCAAGATAACCTTGGACGTGCCCAAACAATTCAAGAAAGAAACTATAACAAGGGGAGTCGTATGAGAACCTTTAACCCAGGGGACCAGGTATTGGTACTCCTGCCCACCAGCACCAATAAACTGTTGGCTAGATGGAGAGGGCCGTACAAGGTCACTGAAGTGCTAAGCCCAGTAACCTACCGGGTACACCAGCCTGATCGCACCACCCCTGAAAAGGTCTATCATATCAACCTTCTAAAAAAATGGAATGAGCCTCTTCTGAGCGCCTTTGTATGTATCGAGGAAGCCAAACCGGACGAGATCCCGAACACCGTTCCTGATACCCTAAATTCAGTCAATTGGGGAGACACCCTAACCCTCGAAATGAAGACGGACATCAGGAACCGGTTGTCCCCTTTTGCTGATGCCTTCTCCGCCTTACCTGGAAGAACCGATGTACTTGAACATGTTATCAAAACAGATCCCGGACCACCTGTGAGGCTTAGACCCTACCGGATACCCGAAGCCAGGCGAACCATCATCAATTCCGAAGTGGACGAGATGCTAAGGATGGACATCATCGAGCCTTCGGTCAGCGTTTGGTCATCACCCATAGTGCTTGTCCCTAAACCGGATGGCTCGGTTCGTTTCTGTATGGACTACAGACAATTGAACGCGGTGTCCCGATACGAAGCCTATCCGATGCCTCGGATGGACGAACTCCTGGAGGGCCTGGGAGCAGCCTGTTTCTTAAGCACTCTCGATTTAACCAAGGGATATTGGCAAATACCCCTTCGCTCCCAGGACAGGGAGAAAACTGCCTTTTCCACCCCACGAGGATTATATCAGTATAAAGTCCTACCCTTTGGTCTTCACGGGGCTCCCGCCACATTCCAGAGATTGATGGACATCATACTGAGACCGCATACTGGATACGCCGCTGCCTACCTGGACGATATTGTGGTATACAGCCAATCCTGGGAATCGCATCTGAACCATCTGGAACTAGTAGTGGCTGATTTACAGAAGGCAGGCCTACATATCAACCCCAGGAAGACCACGATGGGAACCAATGAAACCAAATATCTGGGCCACATAGTAGGTGGGGGAGTGCTGAAACCACAGTTATCCAAAACACAGGCTATCCAAGATATACCGACTCCTATCAACAGGAAACAAATACGAGCTTTCCTGGGATTGATCGGGTATTACAGAAGATTTATCCCTGACTTCTCCTCGATAGCCGCTCCCTTGACGGACGCATTGAGACTCAAGGGGAATCCCAACCTGACCAACGACCCGAAGGCCTTGAACGCCATAGCACACCTAAAACAAAGGATCACGTCCAACCCGGTCCTCTGTTGCCCGAACTTCCAGAAACATTTCTTTTTACAAACGGACGCCTCAAACCAGGGCCTGGGAGCTGTGTTATCGCAGAGGAATGGAGAAGACCTGCAACCGGTGTGCTTCATCAGTCGGAAACTATTGCCCCATGAAGCGGCTTACTCTACCATTGAGAAGGAGTGTCTGGCCATCAAGTGGGCTGTTGACTCGCTCCGGTACTATCTGTTGGGTCGCCGGTTCACTCTGTACACCGACCATGCACCCCTCCAGTGGCTGGCCCAACACAAGGACACGAACCAGAGGGTCCTACGCTGGTTTCTCTCCCTTCAGCCTTTTGATTTCGTCACATTGCACAGGCCTGCCAAGTTTCAGCTGGTGGCTGACTATCTGTCTAGGTGTTCACCCTGGCCCGAACGGCCTGGGATTGGGGTGGGGATGTGTGAAGCAGCAGCGCCTCGGCTGGTGCCGCGGCGGCCGCGGCGCGAAGCCGACCCGCACGAGTCGGGAGGCGCTGTCGCGTCCGCGGCCAGAGAGGCCAGAGAGGGGAAAGGGAAACCCGCGGAGACTAGCCGCGCGGCTAAAGCCGCTACGGGGGGACACGGCGGGGCCACGCAGGAAGCCGCTATGTGCAGCCGCGGCGGGGCCGCTCGTCTCTCACCTGTTCGCCCCAGTCCGGGGGGTGGGGAGCATTGTTCACGGCGACGACGGGATACGGGGAAGCAGCGCCCGGCTCGCTGGCCCCGTGCTGCTCATGACGCTGCCAGAGCTGCACGTTGCTGGGGGGGGGGAGGGCCCAGCCTCAGGACGCGTCCATACGCGTCGCGGCCACAACCGCATGGCCAATACCACCGCCCTCCACCACCAGGGGAACGGGGCCAACACCACCGCCCTCCACCACCAGGGGATCGGGAAGAACGACACGCTGGGACAGCAACCCTTAAGAGAGGAGGGACCATGTCCCAGGGACCAATAAGAAGGGGGTTAACTCAAACCCTCAGGGATTGGTGGGGGCTTGATACCTCCACCTGTGATAAAAGAGCACCCAGGGAGACTAACGGGTTGTTCTCATTACACAGGAGACGGGGAGGAGAGAGGAGAGCGAACCAGAGTGGTGGGCCTATCCGGACAGCGGCTCGAGATAGGACCAAGCCAGGCCCAGTACCGTGGTATTATAGGAGGACAAGATACCGGTGAAGTTAACCGGGAGGACATATGATTTTTCTTACAGCATCTGCTGCCTTAAACCCAGAATAAATATTGTTTTAGCACGTGTCTGTCTCCGACTATAATTCCACCCTTCACAGTCCCATATACATACAATAGCACACTGGAATTGTTTGTGTATGTGGCTCTAATGAGTTTGCCATACTGTCCTCAGACTTAAACACATAAAGCAATCAAAGAAGTTGCCTCAAAATGTAAATCAATGAGGCAAAACACCCTTTCTACACTGCCATACCATGATTTTCACTAGCAGCAGGCAAGCACTAATAAGTGATGCCTATGCCAGCCCTATTAGATAAAGCATGGGCCTGCTCTCTTTTGCAGAAATAACCCCTGGGGTCTCCGCAATGGTAAGGAGGTAGTGGCAGAGGAGCTATGGGCCTTATACCACGTATCAGAAGCCGATTTTGTTTAAAATGCTTCATCGGCTTTTTACTGGTCAGGCTAAAGTTTGTAAGACATACAATCCTTTCTGTACATTTTTCCCTCTGTAATGGGGGGGCTGGAAATCTTTGTATGAAGCGCAACAGACAGGCCAGGAAATCCTGCACCCTAAAAACTGAAGAGTCAAGGTAATTGACAAAGGCCTGTTTTATTAACAATTCAGATAAAACAGGGACAGCAATGAACATAAAGTGCCTGATTCAAAGAAGCATTGTATAATGGTGCAATCCCATAGATGAAGGCTCTGTGAATCAGGCCCAAAGAATCTCCACGCTCTGAAAGATTTTCCTGCAGGACAACAGTTTATAACCACAAAATATGTCATTACTGATGTTGCATTTACAAAAACCTTCCAGTAGGTGGGATTGGTTTAAGGGATTTAGACAGTGTTTTCATTGGAACTAGAACTCTGGTGGCTCCACCTCGGACCATCCCTAAGGTGATAAGGTAATACATACATCATTATTATAATGATATTTAATTGGCTCCTGAAAGTTGCAAGACAGCATTTTTGGAGAGCAATGATTGGTTGGCACTCGCTTCACTAACCTTGGACATTTGGCAGGTCATCAGCATATAAGCAAAACATTGTTGTGGGGGAGAGACAACAAGGAGCCATTTATTTTAATTAACTCAGATACCATCCCTGATTTCCTAAACCACAAGCCAGAGCTTCTAACTTTGAACTTGGCATTGTCTGCCATCTTTGTTCTGAAAACATTTAGGGAGTTGAGGCAGGTGCATATCAGTGTTTGGCACTAAAGAATGGATATTGTCCTTGAGTTATGAGTCATGTGGGAGGAGACCACGTTTTGAATTATTCTGCTTAGTTTTTACCATGTATTTAGCTCCTATCGATATGGGTGATATTTCTCTCCTCTGCCTCTAGAGACTTGATCGAGCTAATCGTCATGCAATGTTAAGCTTTTAATTGGCCCACACCTGGCATCCGAAGGTTTCTCTTGTTTTTTTCACTTAATCTAAGAAAAATAGCTCTTGCGCCTGGGAATGGTTATTTTCTGTTTGACTTTATAGCTAGCTGATCCTCCCTTCTCTGCAATAATGTTTCCGCTAATTCAGCAACCCGAATGTCTCTGCATGTTTGAGGCGTCCTTGTGTTCTCCATTTACTCTAACTTGGCTGCGCCTCCCATTTTCTCCAAAATGGCCAATCCTTACTGCTGCACTTCTGCGTTATGCAAGCTTTCTATATAGTCTTATGTGTCTTGCGTTTCAGCATATACATTGACTATGAGATGTTTCTAGTGCGGGATGTATTAACCCACTTATGCTCTGCCCTGCGGCATCCCTGTGTCCTGGTGGTTGTCCTGGTGGTACCAGAATCATCGAAATGGCCGCAAACTCCCTATGCGCGCCAAAACCTAATGAATTTGCGCTCTATAGAGCACAAAAAGATGGCTGCAAAATCTACCATGGATGTTGTCAGTGGTGGAATGGAGACCTCACTGCTGAAACATGTCACTGGGCTGCCCGACAAGTAAAAATGGAGCCTGCATGAAAAGCAGTGCTTGCTGACAGAAATCCGAAATCTTGCATTTTAAATCTTTTCTTGGTTGCTGAAACTGCAGAATGCCGGTCCAAAACACCATAAAACATCCAATATTCTCGCTGGGTGTCACATTTTACTGAATTCAAGAAATCATTGTGAAATTGCAATATCCAGGAAAGCTGAATTGGTAATAAAAACACCCACAGCACAAGTTTGCCTGCCTGTGAAATCTGTCAAAATCTGGGCGCAGTACCAGCGGTCGCCTGAATGACTGTTTCAAAAGCCTGCATTAAAACTGTAAACTTGTACCATTGTAATTTAATGTCTGAAATCTAAGTGACCTGTTATCAAGAGTAACCTAGGTTGTAACAATTTAAACTTCATGGTTTAGAGTCTGGAACCAGTGTTCTAGCTGCTCGTTTTAAAATTACAAGTTTATTTAAACCAAGAAAAATTGCAACAAAATGACATTTAAAATTAAGCCTGACTCCAAACCAAACCACAAACAACTTCCCCCACAGGGCCAGGCACCTCCCTTCTGCTCTCTAGACCAGGAACTCACACCCTTGTGTTGATTAAGAGGGGAGGGGAACTTGGGCTGCTGTGGAAAGAGCATAATGGACTTCCTCCAAGGCAAGGATATGCTAATCAGGAAGGATCGTAAATGGCCTCTGCCAGAAGGAAGGGGGCGGAGATTGCTTCTGAGCTGCAAGTAGGAGAAGGAGGCGGGGACAGACTACTTTTGTTGATTCACAATGGACAAAAAGCATATTTTTAAAAAGATAATTTACTGTGTACAATTATAAAAAATATGTAAACCCCGGACTTCTGAACCTAATTTTTGGCTGCACATTTTAAGAGGAGCCAGAACTGTGTGCTATGTTCTGGGAAGTAACTGTGAAAATTGTGGTTTTATGGCAAATGTATTTATGTCAAAAGCATGAAACTTCACACGCTTATGCCCATATGCAATGCGCACAGTTGTACACATTTTTGGTTAAACTAGATATTGTGTTCCGGCCCAAAAGGGCAGAATTCTGTCAAAAGCCGACACAAGATCCTACAATGACAGGGCTTGGAAGAGCATTTGCTCCACAAAATATGTGATCTAGATATGTTATTGTTATAAAGTTTGCAAATTTGTAAATATGTATTATACTAAAAGTAGATTTCATGTTCAAAAGCCAAGGGGAGGATTCTCTGACTCACAACACCACATCATCATGGTGACGCCCTGTTTTCTCCTAAAATCAAGAGAGAGGGGAGATTGTAACCTATAGCCAGCCTAGGAGGCGCGCTTTGGATAATCCAGCACACACACCCCTTTACCAAATGCATAAAAGGAGACAGCTGAGGATTTAGAAACACACACAGATCCACCCGATACCCCGTTCCTGGCAAAGCACCCTGAAGGAGATTCATCAATATTCCTTGCTCAAGACTCCAGAAACTTGGCAAAGCAGAAAGGCCCACTCTATAGCTGAACCATTCTCAGCTAGGCCTTAAACTTCTAGAACCAGAATCCCACAAACTTAAAGGGGAAATCAAAGAAAACAGCTGGGCTGTGCTGTAACTGCTTGCCTGCCAAATAATTATCTGCAGAACCAGGGCAGATTAAACCCAATCCTGTGCCGTGCTGTGCCGATCCTGTCCAGTCCTGTCGTGCGGTGACCAGAGCGCCTTGCTGATTGCAGACCCTGCCCAGTCCGGTGTGCCCAGCAGAATTCCTGCCCAGAAATCTTGACTGACCAGAATTCCTGACGGTTCTGTTCAAACATATATAATGTGAGTATCCATAGTATAGGACTGTCACTAGCCTATGTAATGCCCACAGTAATCCCTATCTCAAACCCATCTCCTCTTGTATTTAGAACCTGATATTGTTAGAAATATTTTTGAATTGCCTGAACTCTCTATCTCATCCCTACTGTGATCCTTCTGTAATAGTATTGTTAACATATCTTTGCGGTGATATATTTCATCTGAAGAAGGCAAGCTCCTCGGCAGGCAGAAACTTGATCCAGAGGCATCCTGGTCTAGTGGCTGTGCTCCCGTGTAGAAATTACTTCTTCATAGTCTGACCCTAGTGTAAAGAAATCCTGTTTGTCCTTTGAAAGCGCATCCCTGTTTTCCAATTTGCCTCTATCTGAAAAAAACAACCTCCACGAAAACGTCCATAACTTCTTCAAATTTTATGCTAGAAACACATTTTAAATGTCTGCTTGTAGCTAACATCCTAAGCTTTCCAGAGAACCAGAAACCGCATCTCGAATCCCCATACAATTGCAATTACCGCACACAAAGTTTGCCGCAAATTTTCATTTTGCCAAAATATTACACGTGTAAAATAGCTTTTCATTGCACCCAACCTCAAATTTCAGTTTGCACATTGCTTATTGGTGTCAAATCATTGCTAGTGTGTGTCTGCAACCATATAAAGCGGCTGCCATTAGAATTTAAACAATTTCAGTGATTTAGCCCATATTTAGTGTTTTACCCAATCCATTCTCAGACAACTTTAAAAACCATTTTGATAGTTTGCCAATCAATTCTGTTTCTCTCTCGTGTTGCTGGGGGGAAATTGGGATTGACATTTGTTTGAATTCTGCATTCCTGAAACCTGTTCTCTCTCTTCCTATCTGTCTACATTGCATATTGGGGGGTTGAGGGGTGTGCAGGGGGAAAGAGTAACCACATTGCTATTTGATATGAACACACACCCACAAAAGTATTATTGCTGTGCTGCATTGTTTTTGATCATTATTACTCCTTGTGATTAAAGAGATTGCTTAGTGTGACATCACCCCATTGGTGATTATTGTATCCCCATTAAAAATAGTGTGATTATATTGTGAATATATAAATAAATATTTTAACTTTGCAAACCAGCCTGATTCCTGGTTCAGTGTGACCGGGGGGGTTCCAAGAGAGGGGCGTGATATAAGTGGTACATCGTTCAGAATAAAAGAACTTTTAGACACAAATAAATAAATAAGGATTTCAGTTGTGCATTTCACGCTAGGTGTTGACTTAGATGAAGTGCCGGATTGAAATCACTTACACTAGTGTGTATTGAATGCAGATAACATTCTAAATTTCTAAATGCAAGTTTGACCTAGTGTCCGTGTATCTTTATGGTGAGTGCATATTTGCTTTGTGTTTCGTGCGTCTACGTGTGTCAGTTTAGCAATGAGGTCACTTACTATTGTCATCTTCAGTTACAGCATGTTTATTTCGTCCATAGCTTGCAAATTCATCTCTTCTTCAATTGTTCTGGGATAAGGTCAGTAGGGTTGCCTTAGTGAATACTGCCTCTCATGCATGCGACATTTAGTCGGGCAAGGGGCAACTTCTATGAATGATGTACTCCTCTCGTCTCTACGTTATGGAGGTAGCGGCGGGGCAGAGGCGATTAATTCAGTATTCATCTGCCTTTCAATACCTTGTTATTGGATTTCTCTTGTAGGGTATCCGTTCTGGTCTATAGATTTAATTCCCTAAAGATGTTTCTCTATTGGGGACTGGGCATACTCTGACTGAGACCTAGCCCCTCCTCATCTAAGATTCTTCAGAAACAAGAAGCAAAAGAGCCCTTATACCCCATCTGAGTGGCTGATGTTGCAGCTATTTTGGGCCTTATTCACAGAAGCGTTTTATAATGGCAAAACCCCATTGGAAAACGCTCTGTGAATTAGGCCCTTTATCCTCACATCCAAAAACGAAAGAAGTCCGAATGAGTATGCAAGTATGCATATTTCATGGTTACAGACATTTTAATGTTAAGGTGAGTGCTGTGATAGCACCAAGCCGTGTGTCTTTTATGTATTTACTGATTCACACATACAACCCTTTTATCACAGACATGTTTATCAAATATAGAGATCTCTGATTTCTGAATTCTGTGTGATTTAATGCAAAGCAAACAGGAACACTCATTGGGGCTATTTGTCCCCTTTCCCACTCTAATAGAGGAGTTTTGAAAGCGTAAAATAGGAGTGTACCAGACTGTTCATCTTGGAATGATAACCTTCTATCAGAAAATAATTCATATGGTTAGTTTAGTATTGCCCCTTGCGAAATACAAGTGAGATGGTTCAAAAAGAATGCCTGCAACACATGACCAGTGGTCAGTGGGCACTGAGACCGCGTCAGGCTGCTCACACCACAGTGTGCCAGTGCGGGCAGTTTGAAACTGCATTCAGGCCAGGCCTTCGTAAAGTGCCGGTGACAGAAGAACCATTTACTTGGGCAGCAACAACTGTGTTTTCAAATTAGAATTCTACTGTAAAGTACTTGAATTACAATGTAATGAAGCCAGCTTCACTTATTGAGCAATGATTTATTGATATCGAGGAGGGTTCTGTTGCGTGACACAGAGGTGTATTTTGGCAGTAGTGTTTGCCAGTCAGGGGGTGCATTCTAGTGTTTCGCCCTGGGCACCATGCTAGCTAGAAACTGCCCTGGTTATGCCAGCATCAAGCAAAACTAACCTGGAGCACTCAGCCTCAGCCAGCTGGTGTCCTACTCCTGGTCTCTCCACTGTTAAAGTGCTACTACGAGCAGTTGTTGCAAACCAGTTGAAAACATCCATTGCATCACTTTTCATGGGACCTTTGCAAGCACCTTTCCAATGGATGGATTCCGTGCCGGGATTCTTTATGGCGGCAGATAGGGCAGTGTCAACGTCCAGGACATCCTACTTTTCTGCGGGCAGTGGATTCAGCTTTAAGAACTATCTCTGCAAGGGGTTGCATGCTTCTTGCAGAACATTCTATGCAACATCTGCCCTCCTTTCTATTCTCAGATTCACTCTCTTCTCAGCATACAGTGTGACATTCTTTATCCATAAAAGGCCTCTGAGGCCCATTCAGAACACTGCAGACAGGCCATTTTGTTTCCTCTTGAAAAACAAATTCAATGTTCTCAAGTTTCCCAGGTCGGTGTGAAAAAGCCATCCATTGCCGTTCTTCCTCTTGGAATTCTGGGACGTGTAGTAGCATCTTTACTGTTTTAAATGTAGGACTACAATTCCCAGAATTCCCAGAGAAAAACGGGACTGGAAGGCTTCTTCCCAAATGAACATGGGAAACTTGAGAGCAGTGCACATCATTGCAGTGCTCAAACAACTGCCCTGCCGCCCTGTAGAAAAGTGAATCCATTTGAAGTTTCTTTGCAGCAGCACCCTAGGCATGTATTAGGGCTAGCCTTCATCATATCAAAGCTCCATTGGTGCTCACATTGACATCTGCCAGATGTTGATATTTAAGCTCAGAAAACTGTATTTCTATGGGCAATAATTTTCAATGGTGGCTTCCACTCATGGAAAATCCTTATGTCAAGACATCTGCTACACCAGAGGTCATCTTACGGTTCATAGAGTTTTTTTTATCTAACCCGTGGCCTGGTTTCTCTCCCTTTTGGTGCCAAAAAGACCTTGAGTATAAGAGAACTTATGACAATGTAAAATACTATGGTGTGCCTCAAGAGGTTTATTAATGTTTGATAACGTATGCAGCGCTTTAAACCCCCTGTATCTTAATGACTCATTCCCCTCAACCTAGATGTACCCCACAATGTATTGAACATTCACCCTGTACTGTAACTGCTGATATGAAGAATGCGCCCAGATACACTTGGGTTAGGTGCGCTATATAAATAAATAAATAAATAAATAAAATAAAATGAATAGTGCAGATTGCTACTGTTATCTATGGCACGAGCCCCAACGTTGTACTATGCACATATTGCACATCCTGCATACGTGTCGGTGATGTTCACCAGATGGAGGGAGGATGAAGAACCATGTATTCTGGCTGCGGATGCATTTCTTTATGCCTCCACACTGCTTGACACTGAGTCCCTGGACTTCCATGGGGAAGCCACTCTCTGCCTTGCAGCTACAAACTGTATCATGGCCTGTTATCACAGGGTTGCAGGATCCTCTTGTAAGCATCAATATACTGAAGGCCATCCAATGGTCTTGGAAAAGGGCACTGGTGAGAGCAGACCTCGGCCACGATAGTGTTTTATGGAAAGATTGTGGATGATAGGATACAGGAAACATCGGATATTTTGGTTGTGTGGTCAAAGAGGATGGTAGCAGAACCTGGAGCATAATATGGTAACTTCCAGCTGGAATGCCAGCTTCAGGTAATGATGGAAAGGATCAGTGGACAGCCTCCTTCGCGGAATTAAACTGCTGGACTGAAAGGACCATTCCTGCTGGAAACCTGGGAAATCAACGCTGGCCTTCTTCCAACCAACCCAGACTCCTGGCCCTCTGACACTCGTCTGAGACTTAGACTCTTTATCTAGGTCCACACCACTTCTTGATCTATGTTTGGAGGGAGTAAGCTGCTGATTTATCTGATTTCCATCAATTCAGCTGAAGTGAACTTTCCCGAACTTCCTTTGAGGTTCTGGAGGGGTCGTTTTGGAAATTGCAGGCCCACAATTTAGGTGAGTAATGCGCAGCTTAGGTAAGTCATGCGCAGCTTAGCTAAGTCATGCGCAGTTTGAGTTTGTGATTAGTCTGCAAGACACAGAGGGAGGAGGCTGTGAGGGCAGATCAAGAAGAGGTATAACCTCGAAATTTAAAAAGGTTTCAACTGAAGTTTGATAGTATTTTCTGAAAATCCCCGGGTTAGTTGATGGCAGGATGATCCATTCAGTGACCGTAACCGAATCTGTCATCCCTGTGTGGCTACAACTAGGGAGGAGAGGATTCCAGTGACTGCGCTGCTTGATAGATGCGCATATGAGGTGTGTTGTCTCTGACTAAAGCTCAGAGAATCCCGGAAGTGGTTGGCAGCAGGCAGGAGATTACCACTCAGTGATTTCAGCTGAGTCTGTTATCCTGGATAATTCAGGTAAGTTCCGATGAGCTTGAGTTCAGGTGGGATCTGGAAGCACTGACAAATATCACAAGAACTGGCGAGTCTAGCAAATCCCAAATATGTGATTTGGGGTGGCAAAGACGGAAGATTCCAAAGCACTAAAAGGGAGCAAATCCCCAAGGAAGGTGCTGGACCAGTGCACACTCATCCATATCTCTGTCGATAAGCATAGCCCCGTTGTAATGTTTTATTCCTGGAGATGTGAGGCAATGCTTGTGGCTACCTGTTGGTTAGAGGAGAGTGGGAGTGGTGCAGAAAATTAGCCACCTGTAGTCTATAATATACGGAAAGTGCATCTGGCTGCCTAAGGAGGGGCCAGGTAGCAGAACTGAGAACTCAATCAGCCTCATCATGAGTTTGGCGGTAACACTTAAATGCGGTGGTAACGCTATTACCGCTCCATTTAAGGGTCTGCTAAATCAAGATTTTGGCTGCATTTACCCCCAGCTCTGTGCTGGGGTGAATGCACCAGGGAAATTCCCATTTTCTGGCACAATTAGCACTGAGCTATTAGCGTGCACTAATTGCGCCGAAAATCCCCATTGGGTCCAATGGAACCAATGGGGGATGGGGAGTTACCATTACCGCCAAACCTGTGATCCCACGCTAATAGCGCTGGAGGGTTTGGCGGTAACGCTATAAGCCCGGGCGGTATACCGCCCAACTCGTGATGAGGCCAAATGACTTACATTGTCGCTCCTTCCTCTCAACGGACTTCACAACAACTCAGAACAGTAGCCCACTCGTCTTTATGCTTGTTGGAATGTGTTTGCAGACTTCAAAGTTCATTATGGCATCTTTCGCCATTGTTCTTCTCACCGTTTCCATCTCTCTAGCCAATCAGGAAGCTTGGGATGGGAGCTCTGGAAAGGCTAGATTCCAAGCTTCCCTTTGTATTGTGGAGATTGACAAGCTCAGTCACAGGAATCCCCGGGCGAGGCTTCCTTTTCTTCCCTCTGCACAATCTCTAATAGGGTTAGAGTCCTTATCTGTGGGCTCTATTGTGGGGTAGGTGACCTTTGCCCTCTTTTGAGGTGCTTGCCATTGGCATGGTACCACTCGAATGGATGGTAGTCACATACCAGAATAGAACCCCCTGGAGCAGGTTCTAACGCTGCATTTAACTTGTGTTTAAAACCATGACCAATTGATTCATGACTGGCGTGCAATCCCATACATTCATTAGACAGACACATATGTCGTCCTGCCCGTCTGGAAGCCATGGGCAGGTCTGTGTTAAAAAAAAGTTTTAGTTCAAAGTGATCTGCAAACCCGGTGCCCTGTCTACTCAAATGGATAACCACATGGGGAAAGTGTAAAAGACAGCTAAGTCTTTCACCAAATCGTGCACACTTGATCGCCACACATTTAGGTAGTAGATGTCACATTTTACAATGAAACATCTTGCTAAGGTCACCTGCGGGGTGCTTGTATTGTCTGGACAGTCGACTGTCCCTTAACTCACCTACACACAGTTTTGCCTTTTTAGGGCACAATTGTTGGAACAACATGTTTGCCGAACTAGGAAGAAGGCGGTAAACATAAAAGAGTAATGACTGGCTTCCCCAGAGAGCAAGGTTGTTGCTCTGCCCATCATGGTGGTCCAAAGCAACCCTCTTTGTTTGCCTCTCCTCACGTACACTTTCTGTCAAGTAGATCCTTAAAGAAGGTTGACATTTTCACTACTCAAAGTGCTGCGAATAATGATTAGGTGTGATCTGAAATAACACTTCAGCCAATATTGTCACTCTGTGGAGCATTGATCTTGGAAGCATTGTAATTGCAACTGGTTTTATTTTCTCAAATTGAGGCCTGATGAATCCTCCAGCAACAGCAAAGGATGAGAGAAACTTTGGTCCATTAATACTGTGTATGTAAAAACCTTCTATTACTATTGTGTATGGAACCACTGTAGTTCTAAGTTGTCTTTAATGCGACCAGATACCCTAGGGTCACCGGATGGAAATTCCTTCAAATAGTTATATCCAAGATGCTCCGCCCAGTTTGAATGCTTTTCTACTTATGTTAAATGTGCTAAACTAGGAGACATGTTCCTTCCACATATTCACATAGAGATAGAGGCGAATCTGCCTATGCGCAGCGAGCATCACAGAAACAGAGCTAAGCTGGGAAGTGATAGAGTCATTTTGGAATGAGGCAGATGCCATTAAAAGGCTGCCTGATTCCAAAATGGCAGCACCAGTATTTATGCACCTTCCCCATAGAGCCAAGGGCTGATTGTTACTAATTACCAGCATGCAATGATGTGGCTCTGTGGTACAGAAGACACAGGGTCCTTTATATCTTTTCTGTTGCTTGTTGTTACTTCCTAACACACGGAGGTAAGTATGGCAGGTAAGTCACTAAGGCCAATAGACAAGACACTGGGCCTCCACACCGATGGAGCCAGCTCCCAATCTCCAACTGTCACTGTTGGAATCCTCATCTCTCCATCAGCATCAGCCATTCCGGGTTTGGTGTTGGGGAAGAAAAGCTTAAACCAAACGCAAAGCCTGATCTGTGAGTACCCACATGGTAACCCCCACTAAACTTTACTAAACTCATTGAACAGATTGATGGGTATTGTTCATGTCTTTCTATGGCTTCTAATGCTGTGTGATCTCTTGCATTGCCTTTGTATGTCTGATATGCCATGTTTATAATTCCCTCTATGCAGTCTTCAGCATCGTCTGTAGCCTTCACCAATCTGCCCATCAAGGTCTTTGACTGCTCCCGTCACTTACACGCTCACATTCTACTTTCCAACACACAATACCACACTAACGAAGCCACACAAGCATGGCAATTAAACACCCCTGCCGACTGACATGAAAGATCTGAACGCTCCACCTCAATTACAAACCACAGCCTCGGTCAATGTATCCTTGCACCACGGACACAGGAGCCTCCCATTTGGATGCCAATGTCTCTATGATCTCCACAGGGAACACCCAGAAAGCGACCCACACGCAGAGCCCAGGGTATGTTGTCTCTCCACTAACCAAACACCCCCCCCCTCTCTTACAGATCCTTCTGAGCACCTGGAGATCATGGACATGGCAGTGGCACACAGTATAAATCCCAATAGCGTGACATAACATTTGGCTTGTGCACATATTTCTGTGCAGTTTTCTATCTATTTTGTGATGTTGTCATGCTTGTATGAATAGCGTCCCTTAAGTGTTGCTACGTAAACTCAACAAGGATAAGAATTACAAAGTCTAATGAATGTAACATGGCTGTAGTTTTTGTAGGTCCATGCATAGACTTCTCGTGATACCTCCACCAGAACAGCTCCGCCGGGACAGTATCAACAGCCTAGGAAAGCCAAGACCCAATCCAGGGATAAAGCAACAACACTCCAACCCCAAAGGGGATCGACCAGGGGCAACAACCCCACCTTCTGACTAGTTCGCCTTGATAAAGACCACACGGGGTCGAAACACGTGTTGGCTGAACACCACAAGACTATGGGCCTCATTACACGGTAGGCGGTGAGCCATGGCGCTATTAGCGCCATGGCTCATGCCGGTAAAATACCGGCACCGCCTTGGTGGAAAGGGGATTTACCGCCCCATTCCAAGGTTGGAGGGGCGGTAAATCCCCCTTCCACCATTGCCCTTCCCCATTCCCATTTCTGCCCCATAGGGCTCTATGGGAAGGGGGAAGGCGCTAATTACGGCACGGCAATTTTGCGGTGCCGTAATTAGCTCCGAGGTCCCTTAGCGGGTTGGATTTTAACGCCTGCAAAAAGCAGGCGTTAAATCCCCCAACCCGCAAAGGGACCTCGTAGTAAGGCGGTAAGGATTTACCGGTACCGGTATTTTACCGGTACCGGTAAATCCTTACCGCCATCCGTGTAATGAGGCCCTATGTGTCTACACTGTAATATAAACTTCACCTAAAACATTGCAATTAGCGTGGGAATCAATGTATACACAGTATACTCAAATCTAGAAACTGCGAGGTAGCCAGGACTGTCTACCTAAACCTCTTGGAATATCTGTTTCACTTTGTAAAAAACTCGTTCGGTGCCATATTGTCAGCTCTTAAATTATGCAAACTGGCAAAAATCTTGTATCTTAGCCTAAAATGTAGGTTTAGAAAAAAAATGTTTTGAGTGGAAGCTAAAAACGATCTACTCTGAAGGATTTTCAGTTCAAAAGAAATAATTTGTATCAGTATTTAAGAACCGGAATAATTGCTCAGAGAAACAAACTAGCGGAGTGTGGCAGAAGGCATGCCTGCTTGCTTTATTCTCTCCACAGGCCTTGTTTATGCGTACCTGCATACCTCAAGAGATCAGCTTGAACCCTTTGTTAGCAGCACTTTGCATATGCTCCGCTGATCTGAATAATGAATTCTGTCATGTCCTGCCTCCTGTCACCCCAGATCACCACTCCAGATTAAGCATCACACTTTCAAATGCCGGACAGCATCGGCTCCCTTTTAAGTTCGGAGGCAAATACTCATCTCTGTGCCTGGCAGAGCCGTCCACTCCTGGGGCGGCCATCTTCTTATCACCCCCTCCTCTGAGGTGCAAGGATGGGGAGATGCTAATTTTAGTCCAGTTAGACAGCCTTTGGCTTGTCGTTTGACTTCACCACGTCTATTTTCTGGGCTAGCACTCAAAGCCTAATGGTTTACCTAATATCCAGTACTGATCCTGCTCTTGACTCTCTCGGTCATATAGCAAAACACATAGGGCCTCATTACGAGCCTGGCGGTAGGGGGTTAACGGGGCCGGTAGAGCTGCCGGCCCCGTTAACCCCCTACTGCCTCATTACGAGGTCTCCTCGCGGGACCTGCTAAGGACGCCTGGTTTTACCTGTAAAACCAGGCGTCCTTAGTGGGTCCAGTGAGCAGACTAGGATGCAAACAACGGGCCCGTCATTAACAGGCCTGTTGTTTGCATCCTCCCCATACCCATTGAGCCCTATGGGGGCTCAAATGGGAATGGGGATGTACCGGGTCTGGGTTCCCTGAATGGGGAAATACCAGGCCCTCCAAGGTCGGAATGGCCTGGTATTTCCCCATTCAGGGAACCCAGACCCGGTACCCGGTATGGGGGTAGCTATGCCGCAAATAGCGGTATGTCTACCTCCATGGTCGTAATGAGGCCCATAGAAAAAATGACTGTGGCGGTAACAGTTTTTATAAAACTCCCTTTGAAAAAAGGAAAATGCTCTCCATTAGCAAAGCCCTACCCTGCCGGTTTACCGCTGGTGGTAAAAACCTGCCAGCAGAATGATATTGCAGGCCACCATCCCCAGTATGGAACTAATACAGCCAGGGCCTGGCATTATTCACTGCCTAAAAAAAAGACCAGCTTTTAGTTGGTATTAAACAATGCAGCACACAATATTAGCTGCTGGAGTATGAAAAATATGCCCTGTGTGAACAGTAAATAACCTTATGACGATGGGGGTGATTGTGAGCATGGGGGTGAGGAGGGGGGGTCACATGCCAGAGGCTGAAATATACATATATGACTGACTGCATTTTTACCACCTGCAAGTATTTACCCGGCAGTACTTGCATTGCTGCTGGGAAAGCATCATGAAGATGTACGGTTAGTACTTTTAAAGCTGATGGTATTTAACACTGGTGGTAATGTCACATTTTTGACAGTATTGGTAATGTCAGTACTGTCCACATTATTGCCCATCACAGGGGTAGCCTCTGTGGAGTGGTAATTTACGGCATGGAGTAATTTTATGTAATAAAGCTCTGCGAGCTTGTGGTTGTTCAGTTGGTTACCAATCTCAAGTGTCTGAGTTTGCAATCGTCTGCAGTCTACTCTAAACCCACAAAATCAAATGCGATACATTGTATCAAGTACAGTTATTGGAATTATATACCTTTGTTTCCAGAACAGCTAGAATCCTTTTCTTGGCTTCCAGTACATCTGTTCTCTTCCCTTCCACTTTCACATATGGATCTCAAAGGAAAGAAACACATCAATATGACTAGGTTGACAAATGCTAGGAATGTAGACGGCATGACAGTTCAATGTTACAATTGCACATTATGTACCATGACAGTTCACAGTTACAATTGCACATTACGTAACATGTAACATGTAATGACGCAGAATCGCCATATTTAGTTGAACAGGACAAAGTGCACCTGAAATAAATCTGCCTTTAAAGAACCCATGCACAGATGACCATGTTGCAATCACAAAGAGTCATGGAAGAAGCTAATACCCAAAGGGATAGAAGCACAAATGTACAACCAACCATGCACAGGTCTGAAAGTAAGAGGGAGCCTAATGGCAGCACCTCCTGGCCAAAGCCAGCCATTGGCTGAAGGATTACATGCAGGGCACGCTTAGTACAGGGCCAGAAATGACATACTTTTGCGACACAAGTAAACCCATTTACATATGGAAATACCCTAACTGGGAGAACCATCAGGTGTTAGGCCAAGACACACTACAGATACTGGCATGTTCAAAGGTTTAGATGATTCAGATTAGCTTTTTGACAGCAGGGAGTCCTGTCTCCTCATCCTTGTAAACTTCTTTGCATCATTTGGTGCAGGTGATTATCCAATGCTTTTGCCCTTCGTAAAAGCCAACTTTGACTGGAATTGTCCTGATATACTTTGCCTTGTTCCTCTAAGACCGGCCCTAAAGGGTAAAGATTGGAAACATCTCTTCTTCCCAAGTCCAATCACTAGATGGTGTCTCCAAAGGTTTTGCCCTCTTTCCCATGTTCTTCAACACATATATTCCCCGGGTGAGCTGATCGGAAACATAAACATTTCGATCCACCTTGGCTGATGATACTAAGAAATACGTCAAGATCACCACAAAGCAATACATCATTATCTTATGTTCAGTCACATCTCTATTCCTTTCAACTCCCTTAATGGAGCCCCTCAGCCAAGACTGGAATCCGAATCGCTCAAAGCTTGGAATATCCTACATCCTAGAGACCACTGACAATTCCCGCTGCATCATCCTTGACAAAAAGCCACAATTCATCATAACATCAAATATATGGCTAACAATGCATTTTCAACTTAGTGTACTGAACAACATTAGGCATCACTTACCCAGACCAGAGCTATGATCAGTGGTCCAAGCCCTGGTAATCACTAGAATGAACTGTGCACATGGCCTCCTTACTGCTCTCCCAAAATGTCACCTAGCAACAGTGATGAACGCTTCAAATGTCACAACACGAATCATGCCTTTGAACTGGTTTATTTCCTTCATCAGAATGCTGGCAGCCGGTGAAGTGGCCTTCCAGACTCTGTGGAGGATGGCATCTCCAAGGGTTCAAAGAAAAGTCACTGGGCCCAAAGAAAATGTCTCTTTGTTGCAAACAAAAGTCTGCAAGTGGAAACAGAGGAGGTTTCTTGGTTCAAACAGAATTCTATGGGGTTTCACATTACTAAATTCAGGGCTACTTCCCACTATATATTCTCCCATCACTGTCTTCGTTCTGTATTTAAGTCCCCTGCTTCTCCTGGGAAAACCCTTTGTCTGGGTCTTGGGGCCAGCATAGGCCTGGCAGTTATGCAAGCAAGGGCTAGGTGGGATTGAAGTGAGTCCCAGAGTGCCCACCATGAGGATGGCAACCCGGGCTGATCTACAGATGGCAGTCAGGGAGCCTCCTTCACCTCCCTGCCGTGAGGTCCTGACTCTATTCCCCAACACCCCATATTTGTTCATGTCTCCCCCGCCTTCCTGTTTATTAACTTTTGTTTGACTCCTGTACAGCTCCCCAATCCTTTTCCTCCCTACCACGTGTCTCATCCGCTCTCACCCAGGATGTGATTCTCTCCCCATCTCCATTTCTGGTCTTCCAACTCTCCTCCTTGTCAAGCCTTTCCCACCCTCCTTTCCTTTACTGGTTTTCCACCTCTCCTTGTCACTCCTTTCAACATTCTTCTCTCCTTTACTAGTCTTCCTCCTCTCCCCCTGACCACTCCTTTCACGCTCATCAACTACTTTACTAATATTCATCCTTTCCACCTACTTGTTTTACCCTTCATGTCCTCAGCACTCCTCCTGATAACCCTCCAATCCCTTCCCTAGTCGATCATTATTTCTGTTTTGTTTGGATTTAGTTTGAGATTATTGATTGTCATCCAGGTGTGTATCCATGAGTCATTTGTTGAGGGTGTTGTTTGGGTTGCGGTAATCTTGAAGATGAGTTGGGTATTATCTGCGTAATTCTAGGTGGTCAGACCATGGGTTTGAATGAGTTTCATTAGGGCAGACATGTAGATGTTGAAGAGGAGTGGGGAGAGGCTGTATCCTTGTGGTACACCACAGGTGATGTTTTTGGTGTCAGATATAAATGACGGTAAGGATGTTCTTTCAGTTTGGTTGGAGAGGAAGGATTTTAGCCATTGTAGAGCAGACTCTTTTATGCTGCATTCCTGCTGTCTCTGGACTAGTGTAGTGGGTCTCATAGTATTGAAGGCAGCTGATATGTCTAGTAGTATGAGGGCCGATCGGGTGCTGTTGTCTGTGTTTATTTTTAGGTCGTCCCATATGGAGAAAAGTGCTGATTCTGTTCCTCCCATGGGTCTGAAGCCAACTTGGGAGTGGTTGAGTGTTTTGCTGCTTTCTACATGGTTGAGTA
Source organism: Ambystoma mexicanum (assembly GCF_040938575.1). Classification (NCBI taxonomy): domain Eukaryota; kingdom Metazoa; phylum Chordata; class Amphibia; order Caudata; family Ambystomatidae; genus Ambystoma; species Ambystoma mexicanum. The sequence goes on from NC_090925.1 coordinate 1,199,608,296, forward strand.
GTATTTTGTGGATGTGCTTCTCCAGTAGTTTCGCTGGGTAGAGTAAGTTCGATATAGGTCTGTAGTTGGTGGGGTCTTCTGCATTTCCTGTTTCATTTTTTAGGAGTGGCTTGATGTATGCTGATTTGAAGGTTTTAGGTACTATTCCCATGTTTTGGAATAGGTTTATTAGTAGCCAGAATTATGATCCTGATATTTTGTGGTTGAGGGTTTCTTTGAAGATGGCTGGTGGGCATGTGTCCCTGGGGGATCTGGTGAGGTTGGTGTCTTTAATTAGTTTGTTAAAGGTTTCTTCATTTATAGATTGATATAAATTGGTTTAGTGTTGTAGTGGTTGGAGGTGCCCTGGTTTCTAGTGGTTCCGGGTTTGTATTTATCGTTGCACAGCTTGTATCAATGGTCTGTTGTATTGTTTCTATTTTGTTCTTAGGTGGATTGTGATGTTGTGATGTAGCGATTGAGATGTATGATGTATTTGTTGCAAAATGTTGAGTTTTTGATTTACTTGATGATTTTGTATATTTTGTTGTGGGTTTGTTGCCAATTGGATTCTGGTGTTATAGGATATTTTTTTGAGCTTGAGGACTGTTGATTTGTACATTCTACATCATCATCGGAATTTGTTTTCGTCCCATTGGTTGTAATGGTTTCTCCATAGTTTTTCCAGTTTTAGGTTTATTTTTCTGATTTCCCTCAGTTCTTCTTTGAACCTTCATGGTATTTTTGCAGTGGCTTTGAAGACTTTTGCAACTGCTAATTGGTTTTGGGCCTCTGTGATCCATGAGTCCAGTTTTTCTTCCACTGAGTCTGGTGTCAATATGTTTAGCTAGGAGGGGTTTGGTTTGGTTGATTCCAATATCTCTATTAGGGTTTTCAGGTCAAGACTCTTCCAGTTTCTTTTGTTAGCAGCATGGAGTGTTGCGTTTCTGTGCATTTTGTGGTTTGGGATTTTTGCAGTCAAAGGGATCAAGTTGTGATCACTCCATATGATCGGTACTAGTGGAGCAGTGGCCAAGAGACCATCTCTTGAAGAAAATTCCATCAAAGGTGTGTTCAGTGCAGTGAGTTGGTTGGTTTACTATTTGTCTGAAGTGGAGTGTTTCCAGCAGCGCACAGAGAGTCTTTGTTGTGGTTTGGTTGCCCCACTTCAGCTACTTTGGCTTTTGTGGTATTTCAGTGCATGTGGTCATTTTTGCAGTACAAAATGATTTAGTATTTTTGCTGAACGATGTCAGTGCACTTTGCACAGTTCCATGAATCAGCGTTTGTTTTGGCAGTGCAAAGTCACTTTTCAGCAGTGCAAAGTCACTTTGACACTTTGAACCGTGCAAAAAAATTCCATGAATCGGGCCCTATATGTTAATTCCTACATTTGTGATGTTTACGTGATGGTTGCCCAGCTCCTGTCCCCCGCACAGTTACTAGTGAAGGGAACAAGGTTCCCTGAGGTTGGTTTGCCATGGCAGCCCATCCTTTGCTTTCCGAGCCCAGCACATGAAGGCAGGACTTGAGCCGCCCAGCTAAAACAGTTTTCAATACAAAAAATTAAAAAAACATCCTTTACTAGTGCAAAGTTATAAAACAGAACAAAATGCTGTACTACTCACTGAGAGCGTACAGTGCCCGATAAGGCTGTAAACGGAAATACAAAACAGCACAGGATTCCCTGTCCGTCCGTGCACTCCTCCACAGTGCTCTAAAACCCAACGTTCAGGCTGGACATCTTTACAGAAATTAGCTGAGGCTTCCTAAAAAGCCACGATCAGCATGTTGGAATGTCACTCTTGCACCCCCTGCTTGAAAGAACACTGATGGGTCAGGTGTGAGAGCAGATGAAGCAGCACGTTAACCACCGACCGTGCAGTGGTGGTAGGCAGAGCGGTTATTGCTCGACTCCCCTACTCTTTGGTGTGACACTGTCACAGGAGCCTGGACTGCCCACAACACCACCACATTTACTGGAGCAGACAATGCAGCTGGGCATGGTTGGATTACATCAAGTGAGGGGCTGTATCACAGTTGATTGGTTGTCATCTGCCAGTAGCCTGTCCTGACCAAGATTCAGTCTATGGCTATCTGGATACTCAAGGAGATGGGATTGAAGAACACACTGATGTAGGGCCTGTGAGGGCTTGCAGAGTGGCTGCATGAGTTAGAATCCTTGTGCTTTCTAGAGGGGAATACAAAGATCTCATACATTTAGCAAAGGAGCTCTAAAATGTTAGAAGTGAGGTCTGAAGGCTATATAGGGAATTTGAGAACTAGCAGAGGGGCCCTAACAGGGCCCCAGCAGATAATGTTGCAAGCTGTTACAGAGACTTTTTCAGGCAAAGCTGGCTGGTCACAGTTCTTAAGACTGGCAGATAAAGTCTCATGGATAGTAGAGCGTCTCTGACAGTCACAGAATAAAAGCCTTGAATGCCCTTACCCAGCTCACTGGCACTTACTCGCTTCATCTCCAAAATATGAAAGGCTTTATCAGTGCTCCTGACGTTCAGAAGTGTGGCCATAGATCTAAGTACCTTACCTTTTTTCCAGCAGAAACTATCCATTGCAATGACTATGATGAAAGGACTGCTGCCCTGCAGGATTTCAAGCATGAGTAGTGGTGATACCGCCTACTCAAACCCTCACACTTTTGAAAAACAACAGTGATCCCTAACATGAAGGTAAACCAGACAATGTTATGAGATGTACCTCCTTTGTCTTTTGTGGTAACGTGGGCTGAGTGCAGGCTATACTCTATTTCGTTTAAGCAACTTTTTATTTCATTTTGTACAACAACAACAAATATATCAGAGGTCACAACAAAGTCTTCCACGTCAATGCTTATGCATCGGTATCCCTGGCCCAAGTTCCCCCTCTCCTCCTCCCTGCCCGGTCTCTCCCCCTGCACAGAAACAATCTCCTACATCCTCACCCTCACGCCCATTTTCCCCAGATCTGTTCATGTTTTTCTGGACATGCCCTTTGTTTGTTTACCATTAGGTCCCACCGTTTAATGATGTTCATTCCCGTCCTCCAAGCTCTGATTTTTGGGGTGTCAGGGCTCATCCACTTTTCGGCAATCACTAATTTGGCCGTTATACACGCTATTTTTAGAAAGATTTTATGAAATCTATCCGGTATTAGCCTAATTGACCTAAAACATTTGACCTAATGACCAAATTGCCCTTTTTTAATGGACCAAATTAACCTTTTTTTGCAAAATGACCAAATTGACCTTTTTAGCTGAATTTATTTGTACTTATCTGATTTTCACTTTTTTCTTTCGTTCTATGTTGTGCATTTTTAAATTGGAAATATTCTAAATGCCTATTCCTTTATTTTTTATTATAATGTTTACCACAGGTTAATGTGGCCTAATTTTAAAAACAGAATCTCTATACTTTATTAAAGAAATCAGACAATTTGTATGCTAGCAGTGTTACATTCCCTACACTCAATGGTTCCCTACCATCAATAGAAATAATAATTTATGTGTGTAGTATAATTGCGTGTTTCTCTGCTAATACGCTAATTTTCTATCGAGTACACGCGTCAGGGACAATAATAGTGTGATTTTAAAGGACATTGGTCAATCTCTCCTCAGTAAACTCTGTCATTTTTTTGGTGTTAAATTTCACACTTACGTTGTGTGTTTCTCTCCTAATAGGGTAATTTTCTATGGAGTACACGCAAAGTCGGTGAAAATAATAGTGCGATTTTAAAGGACGTTGGTCAATCTCTCTCGAACATGATTACAGTTCCGATGATACTCGAAATCTCGAGAGTAGCTTTGCAATATGGCCTTTCCTCTAATATCGCGTTCACTTCCCGCTTTCTGAGCGCGCATTCAAATTATGGGGCTTCATTTACTCTGCGAGTCATTCCACGTATGGGCATGCTATGGAGCATATTTTTAAAAGGGCCTTTTTGAATTTCTTATACAGCATGTATTTTTCGAACGCTGCACAACATCTATTGTGTATTTGCTGATTCTTGCAAACCTTACCCTGCCATCAGATTGCTTCCGTGTGCAATTTATTTTCGGTGAAATTGCCGCAATCTACTTTCATATGGTCAATTACACCTAAACCATGTATCCATTTCCTCCTTCCCCTAAAACCCCACTTGTACCCTCTTGGGTTCTCAGTGAAGTGGCCTCTTGCAGGTCCCTTCCACTTCTCGTCTTACCCACTCAAAGTTCCTCTGCAGTGTCGGGCACTGCCACACCATATGAATAAAGGTCTCCTCCTGGGATTTTCATTTGGGACAGGTGTCATCCTTCCCCCATCCTCTTTAGCCTTTCCCTGCAGTAATAGACTCCATGCAAGTATTTGAATTGTATCAGCTGCAGGCGCGCTGGGATGGCTACTTCCCTGGGATATTGTAAGACATCCTTCCATTCGTCATATCCAATCTCTCCCATGCACCGCACCCATCTCTCTCTTTCATGGAGTTAAGAATTAACGCTGTATGTAGGGTTGAGACCTGTTTTCCCGTTATCTCTCCGTCCAGCACATTCCGCTCCATTGGGGAAGCCTGCGGGATCTCTGTGTCTCTGTTCATATAGGTTGCCAAAGTGTGTCGTACCTGCAGGTATTTGTAATGATCATCTCTAGGCAGCCCACATTGCTCCCTTAACTCTTGAAAGGGCCTGATCCCCTCGATGGTCACTACATTCTTTATCCTTTCTATCCCTTTGACCCTCCATTCTGGCCCCCATCGGAGGTGTTGAATACCCTCAATTCCCCTGTTTCCCCAAATCCTCCAGCGTACGTTTCCTCCCCCACTCCAGGTGGCAGTGGGCCTGTGCCCAGACCATGTCCACTGCTGCTGTAAGTGGGCGGTCTCTGGCCTTGTGGGGTTTCCATTACAAGATCTCCTCCCAGCCATTCCTACCCGTCATCTCCAGTTGCATGTGTACCAAATCATCTCTACACCCGATATATGCCCAACCATTTGCTATGGCCAGTTGTGTCACCCAATAATAAAGCCTTAAATCCGGGAGACCCAGTCCTCCCTTCCATTGAGTATTATGCAACTTCTCCAACTTCACTCTGGGAGTCTTCTTCTCCCAAAGAAATTCCCTCAGAATCCAATTTATACTGTCAAATTCCCTTTCCTATATACCCATCGGGGCATGCTGCACCACATGCATTAGTCTGGGATTAGTCACTATCTTGTAAACCACCACTCTTCCCAAAAAGGATATCGGAAGGGTCATCCAGACATTCTGGTCGAACCGCTTGATGGCTATGTGAAGGTTCAGTTTAGCAAAGGATGTCTCGTCCTTTTGTACAAACACCCCAAGGTACCTAAACCCGTTCTCCTCTGATTTCAGTAGTGGGTATCGACTGGGGAGCTCATCCCCCCAATCCACAGGGTAGTGAATGGATTTATCCCAGTTAATTTGCAAGCCGGAATTTGACCCAAACTCCTCTAGGATAGTCATTATCCTTGGTATCAATGACTCTGGATTGGTCAGATATAACCGACTATCATATTCATAAAGAGATACCCGTTCCTCTCTTCTCCTGGCCTTGCAAAACTGGACAACCCCCTGGTCTCCTCTAATCCACTCGTTTCGAGGACCAGGCAAAACAACATAGGCGAAAGTGGCTATACCTGCCTGGCACCCCGGCTTAGAGTAAATTTATCCAAGATTGTGTTATTCACCTTCACCTGCACCATAAACCCATTGTACAGAACTTGGGTCTAGCCTATAAAACACTCACCAAAGCCCATCCTTTGCAGTACCACGATCAAGCATACTCTCTCAATGGAGTCAAAGGCTTTTTGTGCATTCATTGCAAAAATGTTTACCAGCCACTGCATCTTCTTTGCCCCCCCACCCCAGGACTAGACGGAGCCTTCTAATGTTCAGCCTAGTTGACCTATTATGGATATACCCACACTGACTTTCACTATGTCCACTATAATTTTATTTAGCCTGTTTGCCAGAATCTTAGCAAGTATTTCTGTCTCAATATTTATTAGGGATATGGGTCTATATGACCCGTAGCACTCAGTTGCTTTCCCTTCTTTAGGCAGCACTACTATTGTAGTGTCTCTGAGGTCTGGGGGGAGTGCGCCACGTTCTTTACTCTCTTGGAACATATCCCACGGTGGCACTGAGATTTCTTCCTTCAGTTTCAACCAGAGTTCCAGTGGGAACCCGTTTGGTCCCACTCATTTCCCCTTTCCTAATTATACTATCACCTCCTGTACCTCCTCTATTTACAGAGTCTTGTTCAGGGCTTCTCTCTACTCCCCAGATAAATGGGTCAGTAACAAGCATCCAAACAAATCCCAACCTCTTCCTCCCCTCTGGTGAGCTGCATGAAATACAGTTCCCGATAATGCCTGGCATAAACTCACACTATCGCCCCAGTTCCCTTGTCTTCTCACCCGTTTCTCTCCATTCAATTTCATATACAACCCTATAGGTTTCCTCTCTTGGTGACCAGCCACGCTAGAAGCTTCCCAGCCTTACCACTCCATTAGTATATGCAAGCCCACCTGTTTCATCAATTCCACTTCGCCCTTTCAATGGATCGAATTTTGATCTCATCCTTCATGCTCCAGAGCTCCCTTTCCAGATCCTCAGAATAGGATTTTCTCATCTGGTATTCTAAATTTAAGAGGCTAGCCTCTGCTTCCACCAATTATCTCTCCCTCTCCCTCCACTTAGCCGTCAACACCGCCATCGCTGTACCCTTTAACACTATTTTATATGCCTCCCACATCACTTGTTTTGACCCTACTGAGTCCTTGTTTATACTAAAATTCTGTTCTGTTTCCTCCTTCAGTTCCCTCATCACGTCAACATCCTGCACCTGGTTAGTTCCCAGCCTCCATTAACCCCTCGATGCATAGTCCCCCACCTTTAATCTCCACAACAATGGTGCGTGTTCCGAGATACTCTTGAGTTAATACCCTACCCCCTCCACTCTGTGCACGTCGGCCAGTGAGGTAAAGATGTGGTCTGTTCTGGAAAAGGATTTGTGAGAGGCCAAAAAATATGAAAACTTACTCTTATGGGGGTTTTCCATTCTCCAGAGATCCACCAATCCCATGGTGTCCGAAAATGATATTAGCTTTGAGTCTGTTTCTGTGTTCACCCCTCTTGCCGATCCCCTCCACCGATTCCGGCCTGGTGCAATTAGTTCACTGTAGTCTCTAGCCACTATCGTTAGTCCTAATTGTACCCATATCATGCTCCTCTTGCCCTCCTCCAGTTGTCCTATAACAGTGTAGGTGTGGCGTAGACATTTATGAGGGAGATTTCCTCTCTTCCCAGGCATTCCTACACCCCCACCACCCTACCAGCCCTCTCTTGGAAGGTTCTTATAACCTGAAAGGGCAGTGATTTCCAGTACGAGAATCCCCACCCCCATGGAGCCACTCGTAAACCCTCCCTGGGTCATGCATTTGTACTGCCCTCATACCAGTATGCAATGATTATCTCCTAAAAGATGGGTTTCCTGGAGCAGTACAACCTGTCGTTTAACCCTCCTCTGGTACTGGAATACCATACTTCTTTTGAGCTTATGGGTAATGCCATTCACTTTCCAGGAGATCCATCTTAAACCAACCTTGTCATCCATTTCTGTTTTTCAAATATTCGTGCCAATGTTTCAACGCATGACCCTGGGCCCGGTCTACCCATGTGAGTACATTCTCTGCCACAACCTCTGATATTAAACACAACTCCGAACTGAGCACCCCTTGTCATCCCACCCCATTTGTCCCTGTTCCATCTCTGTCCCCTCTCCATACTTCCTTCCCAACCGTGAAGTACCTGCCACCCTGAAAAAATGACTCCTCTATCAGCAATCAAACGCCAGCTCCTCCCCTGCCGCTCCCCTGGAACCACCCACCCGCATCAACTCTGTTCCCTATCCCCCTTTATAAACCCCTCACAGTCCCCTTCCTCATGTACCCCCAGCCATTTGCAGACCCACTGCGACGCTCTCCTGAAATTCATCCCACAGATCCAAAGCCCTTCACTCCCTTCACCCAAGCCAACATCTACCTGAACTCATTATCCCATATTCAACACAGCTTTCAAACCCCAGGTCCTTCTTCCCCTCCCCCTAGGTGGGGCTAACTGAGCGCAGACCCACCGAGGCAGGCTTGAGTCAACTGTGCATAGCGTCCCATCCTTAGTCACCTGAATCTGGTATTCTTCACTCCATTCTTGCGAGGGTAATCCCCCACTCTCTTCCCTGCCCAGCATGGGCCGCCCCTCTCTGCTCCCTCTTCGGCCCTGATAGCCTTCCACTTTCATTCCCGGCGGGGCGTTGTCCACAGTGCTTCAGTCTCTATCCAGTCCCAGGCTTCTCGTGGGTCCTGAAACAACCAGGATCTCTTTCCTACCATCACTCTCAATTTTGCAGGGAAAATGAGCATGTACTTCACTTGATATGTAGGATCCTCTTTGCTTCTTCGAACAATCTCTTCACCCTTTGCACTTGCGACTACAGTCCAGGAAAATCATCACCCTTGCATTGTCAGCTCGAATTGGACCTTCAGCTTTAGCGCCCCCTTAATCGACTTCTTAGGGTAAAGATCCATTGCTGAACCCCCAATTCTCTCAGGTCCACTATCCTGATGTTAGTCCTCCGGGACCGTCCCTCTGCATCCACCGCCCTCTCTTCCAAGGCACTGGACTTTTTCTGCAGCACTTGGATCTGGGTCTGCAATGATTTCACCTTGTCCTGCAGTTGGCTGATTCTCTGCTCGACCTGTCCCACTCTCTCCGACACTACTCTCCAATCTGTCCGAAGCAGGCTCTTCTCCACCACCACCTTGCCAATCTTGCCCTCCATGCTTATTCTGGAGTCAGTCAATGCCTTCAGAACCTGCACCATTGTGGGTTCTCTCTCCCCCTCGGCAGGGGTTCCCTGTGCACAATGGGTTGTATTCATCGTGCCCTCTTCCCCGGACGTGTATCTGTCCATTTTGCTCTGTGTCACCTTGTCAGGTTTATCCTTTACCATGTTCACGACCAGCCTCTCTCGTTTCCATCAGAGCTTCTATTGTCCCTAACTCTATCTCAGGCTACCCTTTGCCAGTCTGCCGGGTCAGCCTCCTGCACTTCTCCCCCTTTGCCCTCTGACCACAGCAGTAGGATGTTCTCTTGTCCAGGCTCAAGGGTTGAGGTGTCCAGTCCACTCTCTAATCCTCAGGCAGGACCGTCTCGCCTTTGAAATACTGCCCAGCAGGCATGGCGACCCAATAGGGAAGCAGAGTCCTCTCGCGCCCCTAGACTTACCTGTCCCGCCTCCTTCAGAATCTCCCCTGGGGGGGGGCGCATTGACCTTCCTTGTGCTCTGTCTTGGTGGCTTTGTATTCCCCCAAGTAGGATATCAATGGTTGCAGAGCCACAGGACTTCAGAGAAATCCTATCAGAGGCAGGTCCGAGAATGATAGAGAGATGCTCCCCAATGGTGACTCCTGAGCTTTCGCTATAGAGAGCGGTAGAGGCTTGGTTCCTTGATCCCTGGAGTGATCTTGAGGGTTCTGCCCGGCATGTGCTCCATTTACCCACCCTCAGTCCTCTGAAGATGTAATGGCCAACAGCTTTGGAGGCGGCTCAGTAACAGGTAAGGATGCAGGTTTAATAAGTTTCCTGTTGATGTGGATCAAGAGATAATGCACTGCGGTGCAGGCCACGGCTGGGCTGAGGGAAAGTGTCCAGGGCCTCTGCTGGACACAAATGAGAATGTGCCCTGATACTGATATGTTCCAGGTGTAAGTGTACAGCCTTGTAGGAGGGGCTCAAACAGAGTGAGGAGTGCTGTGTTGCAGTTATTCACGATGTTGGAGGGCCATTCAGGGGCCCATTGTGATCGAGCCAGCCCAGGCAAAGGGAAAGCAGCCCACTACTAGGGCTCAGTACATATGGGAAACAGATACAGCTCCTTTCACAGGTAATGGCCTAAGAAATCTAAAAGGAGCCCTGCTGATGCGAGTTGTGAGGTGGCGAGCTCTGGTGCAAGTAGCAGGTGGCCCAGGGGAAATGTGCTCAGGTCTGCAGCGAGCTCTGTAGGAGGTGCACACTAGTACGCCCCAGATATAGCAGTGCAGACAGCCTAGCCAGTGTATGGCGACCAGTGTTACCGGCACTCACCATATGTTGGAGGAGGCAAACCCTTCCCGCATCTTTCGATTTCTCTCCAGGGGATGGCGCGGCATTTTGGTGACCACCGAGTCGGCCAATGCAGCCCTGTGTCACATGTCCAATGGCGGACCACAGGAGGTTTGTGCACTCTCTGTTTCCGCTGATATGTATTCTGAGCCCTTAGGACGGGGGGACGGATTGTCACCGGGGTAATTCCTGGGGGCAAGCGGGAGCTCCGGCTTATGCGTCCATGTTGCCATGACCCCTGGTGGTTCCTCCTGCAGGCTATACTCTTAAGAGGGGTGTGAATGTGAGACAGCTGCAACCCAAACAGCAATAGTACATCACCCAATATAAAGCAAATGTCCAATCAAGGTTCTATACAATTATATATACTTTAATTAAACACACCAATATGCAATACAAACTGTATTAGAAAACACTAACAAAAACCCAATTGTGTAAAGAAAGACAGAGAAATTAAGACTTTAATGATGGAAGCACTCTCGATACTTAGCAGGTAGAAAAAGGCGATACACCACTTCAATGCTGTTAAAAGAAAATATGTATTTGGGGAAAAGGTGCAAAAGAGAGCGTAACAATTCTCTAGGGTCCCAACAAACAGACCATGGGGGTTGGGGCCTTTGAGCAGTAGCGTAATCAGTTATTTCCAGTTCTACAGCATGGAACCAGGCTTCTTATCTTTGCCTGAGTGGGTCGAGCCAGGTTTGGATGCAGTGACTTGCAGTGATCCATACAGGGAGCAGGTGTCGAGTCGGGTTCAAGGTGAAGCTCTCTGTGGTTTCATGCAGTATTCGAAGGATGTGGATCGATGGGGCCACCAGTGTCAGTTATGCGTTTGATCAGGTATCAGCAATGACAATTCTGGGGATACGAGGCACAGTTTGAGCTGTTGGGTGGTTCAAAGACTTCCTCAATGACAAACTTCTTGTTCTAATCTGGGAAATCAATGCAGTCAGCAGGTGCGGTGCTGTGGCAAACTGGTTCCAGGAGCGGCAACAACAGTTCAAAGAGGTTTGAAATATTTCCAAAGGCAGCATCATGCGTTCTGTTGGTTCAAATGTGCTCAAACACAATTGACGATGGTGTGCCATGGTGGAAGGCAGGAAACTAGTGCTTTGATTATTCAGTTGCTGAGAGTACTAATCCAGGGGCTCATAATAATAATAATATATTTCTTATATAGGGCCACACACCCATAGGTCTAAGAGCACTCAAATAACAGAAGCCATTATTATCCCACAGAATGGTACTCATGTTATCGACCTCAGAAAGATGAAAGGCTAAGTTGACCCCGTCGGGATTCGAACCTGCCACAGCAAGCGCTTAGCTCACTATGCTATTGGGACCGGCTAGAAAAGATGATTCCTTGTTCTCGTTCTCTCAACCTGGGGGAGGCTGACTAACACCTGCAGGAGTCCTTCAAATCCAGCGAGGTTCTGGGTTCCATTGTAGCTTGCAGAGGTGCAGGTCTTGCTCCAGCAGCAGCTCTCCCCCAATGTGCCCTGGGGATGGGTAAGGAGCAGAGCTTACCTCTGTCTTTAATCATTCCTTCTTCACCTCACTTGCTGAGGGCTTTGGAAAGATCAACACTCACAAAATAGTTCCAAGTGAAGCCTAGAAGGTCCAAAATGAATCAAAGAAAGTGGGGGAGACCTTTTCCTTATAAAGGCAACTAGACATAGTGATTGCTTAAAACAAGCCTACTTGTTAATCATTGTTAATGTAACAAGTGATTTGTGCCTTATTGCATCATACTCAAATGGCTTTGCTGTACAGGTAGTATTGGAGACAGGAAAGAAAGAAGGCCCAGAGAAAACTAAGACGGATCAAGGAATCCTTGCACCCTTTGGTTCTGCTTTGCCTGCCTTTCTAAATCCACCCCTTCTCTAGCCCTGAACTTCAAATGCCTTTTGGTATGCAACACCCTGTTGTAAGGCATGCCCCTTTGTTTAGGGTCCTTTGAAGCATGTTTCTCAAGACAGCTCCTGCTGAGTGCTGTCCTACTGGAGAGAGGTGTTACTTGACCTCACAAAGGATCAAAGAGAGGCTCCGTCTTTCCTGCCATTTGTCCTGCTGGTGATCAGTGACAGCATTTCGACTGGCAATAATCCAGCCTGTCCAGGCCTGGCAAGGCTCAAACGGTTGACATAACTTTGATACAAATCAGATTAGTCTTTTAATAATTAGGCATAGGTTTTATTTTCAAATTACCCTGCCACCGGGTTTGTAGGTTATCATATCATGGTTTCAGATCAGAGGTGCATATTTAAAGCAGCCCCTATACTGCAGTTACATTTTTGTCACAGTCGCTATCAAATGGGGAACTTTTCTACTCTGAACTGCTCTGTGCCTTTGGAGAGCAGGAGCTGCATATCAGGAGGATAATGCAGTAGGCATAGGTGTGCCTATGCTTTTGGCAAGGAGTTTAACTGAAAAAGGGGTTCTAGTTAGCAGTCCCTCCTTTTTTAGGTGGAATTCCCTGCATCGTTTTATTTATTTATACAAATCAAAAAATCCATAGTTTCTACACCCTTGCCAGGTGGCAATTCCTCACAATGACCAAGAAGCAGTGCACAGAGGTGGGTTAGTCTAGTGAAATCTGAGGAATTCCATATTGGTGCCATATTGTGGAGAGGAGCATTTGGCTGTGCATTTGATTGCAAGAAGATGCCGAAAAACACACAAAAAGATGGTTTCAGCTATGGAAATGTTGCCTGATTTGGTGACTTCCAGCAGCATGTGAACTGAATATGAGCCGTGCTTGGAACATGTGTCCACTGTGTGGCATGTCATACACATCTCTCAAGCATGTAGAAGGAATGTATGACACCTCCAATCTCAAGTCTGACCTACATACCTTGATGCAGTGTCAATATATATATATTACTGGTATACTGAAACCAAATATGCTACTATGAAAGTTGGCACTTTGCACTAATGGAAATATTCTGCTGGGGTACGAAGCACTTTAAGGATGTATTTTATGAAACTATTTGTGATGGTTTAAAGATGACGAAATTAATCATGTTTTTGGACTATGCACTTTATGTTTCATCATATATGCCGGTCATGTATAAGGCATCTGTGACGCATTCTACCATCTAAGATAGGCTGAGATGACATATGTCAATGTTTTGTTGCATTATGCACTTTACTCTTTTGAGAATACGCTGCTACTGCACCTGGCACTTTAGAACTAAATAAGGATGTTGCCAGAACACATAGCACCCCTACTTAGGACCTCTATGTGTAATGTTTTTTTAAATTATTAAGACATTCCAAGCATCTCGCGGGCACATGCCCAAATGCCATTTCCCAGCAAGGCGCTCTGATACTTGCATTGAATGCTAGAACATCAGCTAACTGGTCAGATTATGCTAGAGCTCTGTGGTATCCAAATGAAATTTCTTTTTTGAAAATATGTTTTTATTAACATTTTGTAGGTTATCATTGCAGACATTGCACCAAGAAACAAAATTACATTTTTAGAAAGCGTACCCACCAATAACCCTTTTATCCCTCCCACCCCCCACCCCCCTAGCCGTTTAATCAAAAATAGACTCTTGATTACGCATTTTGGAACACACTGCACAGTCCCAGAACACAGGTGATTGGCACATTTTGGCCACTTGTCCTTGGGCTCAATCTATTAAGACCCCCTTATGGGGGGGAAAAAACATGTCCCAGTTAATGGGTACCTTTGGAGTCCCCAACTTTACAGTACAACAGTGTTCGAAGGACAGAACCAGGTCCCCCGTGAAGACAGGGCCCTTTATGCACTGCGCTCATATCTTTCAAAGAATGGGAGCCAGAGTTCTCCGATGCTGGTTTTAGACTCATCCAGAACGTGTGTAAGGAATTCCATGTCATAAATCGCTCGGACCTTTGTGACCCATTCCTTTTCCTGTGGCATGTTTGGGTTTTTCCATTTTTGGGCCAGGCAACACCTGGCCGCTACGAGCATAACCTGAAGCATGTGGCCCTGGGTATCCTCCTGATCGTCCCCAACCCCAATCCCAAAGAGAAGTAACCAGGGGCAAAGGGGTCTATCTATCCCATCAACTCCCCTAATCCAGGATAGGACCTCGCCCCAATACATCTGTACCCTAGGGCATGACCACCACATATGAATATAATCCCCGGTGGTATTTCGACATTTCCAGCAGTGTGGGTCATAGCCTGGGATCATTCTGGATATTCTCTGGGGGGGGTAATGCCATCTGTGTAGGACCTTTAATGCTTGATGTCTGTATTGGAGGGACGTGGTTGAGCGATGAGCTCGGATGCACATCTTGGTCCATCTCCTATCATCTATTGCCACGCCAAGGTCTCTTTCCCATTGCGTTCGTGCTGGGGGGGGGTCCCTTGGTGTTGAGAACAAGAGGAGTCTGTACATCCGAGCTATCACCCCTCTGGAGCCCCGGGTGGAAATAATCATTTTCTCAAAATCTGTAAGGTCCCTCCTGAGAGTGTCCCCCCATGAGGGTTCTGAAAGGACTCCCTTAAGCTGAAGGTAACGAAATGGCGACAGCTTACCCAGACCCAGAGCCTCCTCGAGATCGGGGAGGGGCATGAAAGATCCACCCACCCATAGATGGCCGGTCCTAACCAGGCCCGCCTCGTACCAACTCTGGTATGCTGCTGGTTCTGCTATTTTGGCCAGGAATGGTGGCGCCCAAATGCAACTCAACGGGGAGGGCCAGGTCGTAAGCCACCTAAAGTAGCTCCCCTCCTTCCAGATCGACCAAAGAACCCCCAGCACTGGGTGTTCGTGTACCCTTCTAGGAATGCGTGTTCTTGGGACCCATAACTGCTCGTCGATCGTGACTGGGGCAAGAAGTCTGTTGTCCAGAGCGACCCACTGCTTTTCCGTCCCAGGATTAAAATGGTCAACCAGGATCCTTAGCTGGGACGCCCTGTAATATGCATCAAAATCGGGAAACCCTACCCCTCCCTCCTCCTTCGGTCTTGTCAAGACATCGTAAGAGATTCTGTGTTTTTTCCCCGCCCAGAGGAATCGAAGCAATACCCGCTTCATTGAGTCGAAAAAGGGCCTCGGTACCTGGGTGGGGAGCATCTGGAAGAGGAATAAAAACTTAGGGAGTATTACCATCTTAATCAGGTTGAGCCGTGCCATCCATGAGAACCCCGCCGCCGCCCACCTCTCAATATCTCTCTTGACGGTGGTCCATAGTGGGGTAAAATTGCGCGCAAAGAGGTCACCCGGATTGGATGGAATTTGGATTCCCAGGTACCGGAACCCCTCCCTCTGCCGCTGGAAGGGGAGGCTATCTACATATTGCATCTCAGATTCTGGCAACTGACCCCCCACGAATGCCACAGACTTGTCTAAGTTGACCTTGTACCCGGAGAGGTTACCATAGCGCGTCAGGGCCTGTAATAGATGAGGGATCGTCTGCGATGGTTTTGTAACGTACAGGAGAACGTCATCTGCGAACAGACTAATCTTGCAATTGGAGTCGCCCAACCGAACCCCTGTGATGGTTTCAGTGTTACGTACCGATACTGCCCAGGGTTCCATAACCAAGGCGTATATCAGGGGGGATAGTGGGCATCCCTGTCTTGTACCTCGCCCCAGGGGGAAGGGCTCTGACTTCGTCCCATTAACCACCACCCTAGCTGTTGGGGAGGAGTACAGTGCCGCCATCCAGCCCAGCCACCTCTGGCCCATCCCCACCGCAGACAAGACCTCTCCCATGAACTCCCAGCTCACCCTGTCGAAGGCCTTCTCCGCGTCTAGGGACAGGAGCAGAGCTCCCTCGTCCCGGATCTCCCTTGAGTACAGCACATGGAGAATTTTACGCATGCTGTCCGAGGCCTGTCTGTTAAGTATGAAACCCGCCTGGTCAGGGTGAACCAATCGTGGGAGGCTCTTCTCTAGGCGAGACGCCAGGATTCTAGTGAATATCTTGGCGTCAAGATTTAAGAGGGAGATGGGTCTATAGGAGCCACAATCTCTCGGGTCCCTTCCCGGCTTCGGGATAACCGTAATGAGGGCCCGAAGAAAGGAGGGTGGGAGCGTCTCCCTGTTTCGGATCTGGTTAAAGAGCTTGGCTAGGGGCTCCACCAGCGAAGGTGAGAACTGTTTGTAAAAATCCGCTGTGTAGCCATCTTCCCCCGGTGCCTTGCCCACTCTCAGCCTCTTGATGGCTGCCTCCACCTCGTCGACCGTTATGTCCGCCTCTAGTTCCTGTAGTTCCGCCTCCGTCAAGCGGGGCGGGGGGTTTTCCTCCAAGTAAGCCCGCATCTCCTCTATTGATGTTCCTCCCTGTTTTGTGTATAGTACCTTATAATAATCTGCGAAGGAGCCCGCAACCTCTGCCTTAGTATTAAGCATGGAGCCCTCCCGGCCTCTGATGGGGCCAACCCTTCTCTCCAGTCGACATCCCCTGGCTCTGCGAGCTAGCAGCGTTCCCACCCTGTCTCCCCTCTCATAGTACCTCTGTCGTGTGTATCTCAACTTCTTAACCACCTCCCCTATGAGAACCGTGTGTAGGGCCTGACGTTTCTCGCTCATTTCCACTAGGATGGATTCCCTGTCCGTCCCCCCCTGGTTGAGCCTCCCCCGCAAGCTTCCAAGGTCCGCCCGTATCCTGGCTTCGATGAGCCCCCTTTCCCGTTTACGTCTGGCTCCCTCCGCTATGAGGAGGCCGCGAAAAGTAGCCTTTGCTGCCTCCCACACCGTTAGCAAATCTGTTTCCCCATTATCATTTGTTTCAAAGTATGCCCCCATTTCGCCTCTCAGGAAGTCCCTAAAGACTGGGTCTCTGAGAAGCACATCATTGCACCTCCAGTGGGTTGATCGGGGGGAGATGGGGAGAAACCAGCTCGCCACTAGGAGCTCGTGGTCGGACCAGGTTATCGCCTCGACTCGTGGATCCGTGGCCACCCCGCCTCCTTCCTTAGAGGTCAGGAGCAGGTCAATTCTGGTGTATGTGTAGTGTGGAGGGGAGAAAAACGTGTAACCTCCCGGTTCTGGGTGTGCCGCCCGCCAAACGTCTTCCCAATAGTGTTCCTTCAGGAGAGCCTGGAATGAGATATTATCCTTGGATGTCGCCTTGGGATCAACCCCTCTGGCCGTCCACCAGTCTAGTTTGGGGTCCGCTACCAGATTGAAATCGCCCCCGAGGATCATGGCCCCCTCCGCCCACTCATCAATTACCCCCATAACTTGGGTTAGGAACCTGATCTGGCCAGAATTGGGTGCATAGAGGGTGGCCAGAGTGATACGTTCGCCCTCATGAGTGCCCTTGATTGCCAGGAACCGTCCCCCAAAGCCCCTCTTGGTTACAATATTGGAGAGATGGAATGTTTTATTCAGGAGGATCCCTACCCCCTCCTTCTTGGAGCTTCTGTGGGATGCCCAATAGTTAGATCCAATGTCCCTTCCCCTTATGGGTGATTCTTTGCCCTGTCTATAGTGAGTTTCTTGGAGGAAGAGTACCATTAGTTGTTGTTTGCGGAACATGTTACTCGTCAGGGATCTCTTGTTCTGGGAGTTAAGGCCCTTGACATTAAGTGTGCCTATCTTGCCCTCAACCATTGTCGTATGGGGATGCCCCCTCTGTTTGTCCTGTGTCGCAGTGTTTCCCTATAGTCTGTTTCCGCATTGCGAGCCCTAGTTCAATTCGGCTATTCCCCCCTCCCTTCCCCAATGTTCCGCTCCCCCCCTCCCCCACCCCATCCTCCCCTTTCACCCCCTCCCCCCCTTCCCTTTTCCCTTTCATTGTAAGGCGTCCGTCCACGCCCCC
This sequence comes from Ambystoma mexicanum, assembly GCF_040938575.1. Lineage (NCBI taxonomy): Eukaryota > Metazoa > Chordata > Amphibia > Caudata > Ambystomatidae > Ambystoma > Ambystoma mexicanum. The sequence goes on from NC_090925.1 coordinate 1,199,626,203, forward strand.
CAACTGGTGTCGGGGTTGGTCAACGAACCACCAAGGACTCTTACCCCAGCCCCGGGTATTGCTTATATTAGGGATCCCCAACTCTTGTTTTTCCATCTATATCGACCCCAACCCTTACCTCGGTGGGGGTAGTCAGCGCGAGAGCCAAAGAGCCCCCCGGCCCCCACACCCACCTCAAAGTTTAAACTCAGCCCCATACCAGGAAAACCACAACAAAACCATTAACATTGCATCAAACTGCTTCCCGCCCCTCAACCTGGCGGGCTAAAACTCACGCCGGCGTGGCGCCCAACCCTGGCCCGTGAGGCCAGGCCTCAATTTCCGGCTCTGCCAGAGCCTAGAACACAGGAACCTCCATAGCGATCCTCAACCCCTGAGAGAGTGCTATAGTCATGAGTTCGGGTGGTCCTCGGAAGCCGTTGGTGGGTGTCTTGTTTTCTGGAATTTACGAGTACCCTTGACCTTGGACTTGCCGCTGAGCTTTCCCGGGCCGACCGGGCCCCTAGGGAGGTCCTGGGTGCCGCCCACTCTACCTCCAGAGGGAGCAGGGATGTCGCCAAGTAGGTCATCTGTGGCCCTCTGGATGTCTTCCTCCGAGATCAGATGATACTTCTCTCCCTGCCATTCAAACGATAAGCTAAAGGGGTGGCCCCAGCGGTATCTGACCCCCTTCCCCTGTAGCCATCTTGTGAGGGTGCCACATTTCTTCCTCATTAGTAGGGTGAGGGCTGAAAGGTCTTGAAATATGGACACCCTAGAGTCCCCGTATTGGATGTTGCCTAAATTCTTCGCTTTCTCTAGGATCTTGGCTTTGTCCCTGTAATGATGTAATCTAGCCAGCACCGAGCGCGGGCCCCTGCCCCCTCCGCCCGCCCGATGAACCCTATCAAATTTGATCTCGCCTCCAGCTTCCTCACCCAGGGCAATCCTTATAATGTCCAACACTTTGCCCTCCAGACCTTGTGTAGTCTCGCCCTCAGATTCCGCCAGCCCAAAAATGCGTAGGTTGTTCCTCCTTTCTCTATTTTCCATATCGTCTACTTTAAACCGAAGTTCTTCCTCCCGCCGTTGCATATCCAGGAATCTGACCTCCATTTGGGTCTCAAGAAGCGCAGTGGAGAGCTGATTGTTTTCGACCCCCTCCATCCGATCCTCGAGGGTGGTGACTTTGGTGGTAAGATCCGCCAATTTGGCCCCCATGTCTGTTCTCATCCCGCGAATCTCCTCTAGAATTATCTGGATATTGTTCTGTATAGCCCCAAGGTCGGGGGGAGGGGTAGAGGCGCACCCCGCCGCCATCTCGCCCTCAGAGGGCACAAATTGGTATTTAGCGAGGTTCTCCCTCCAGCTCATGGGAAGAGCATTCCGGTGGGCTGTGGTTGGTGTGACCTATCCAGCCCACAGTTTTGGTCATGGGAGGATGCAATATGTAGTTGGCCACCCCGGAGGCGGGACGGGCAGGTGCCTGGTGGGCAAATGTTCCCCCGACGACAATCCCGGGCGGCGGGGGTAGCCACGCCGAAGTTTTCGTGTGTGGAATGTGGCCTAGTAGAGAAAATGGGGGTCCGGTGTCGGTGGGGTCCTTTGGTGTGCCTCCGGTGCCCTCTCTTCCCACAATGTGCTTACTGCGTTCTGGTGGGGTGGGTCTGATTAACCTCCCCCCAATAGTCCGTGGTTCCTGATACTTCTCCGTGTATCTGCCTCTTTTTCGGAGGTCTCACCTCCCCGGGTTCCACCTTGACAGGCAATCTGGGTTCACCTCCCTTTTCTGCACTCTCTCTATCATCAGAGGGGGGGGGGGGAGAGCCAAAGCCGGGGCGAGAGAGAGGGCGGTGGGGGGGGGGCGCTCCAGCGTCGGCCCCCTGGTCCGTTGATGTATTGGGGGCCGCTGTGGTCCCACCTCAAGCCCCGCTTGTCCCAAGACTGGGGGGGGCGCGCTCCTGCGTCGGCCCCCCGGGATTCACTGATGCAGTGGGGGCTAGGGCCGCCACGGACCCGCTTCGGGCCCCGTTCGTCCTCCGAGAGGCGGTGTCCCGCGTGGCACCAGAGCGGTGCCTGCCTCTCTCACGGCCTCCCGTGTACGTAGGGGCGTTTGGGGTCGCTGTCCCACGCCGAGCCCCGTGCGTCCTCAGGCACGGAGGCTGGAGCCCCTCTGGACCCGCGGGTGCACCGAGGGCGGCCTCACCTCTCGCGCCGGGCCGACGCGCCACACTGCCGGTCCGGGCTTCAGGATGTATCCTCGCTTTGGCCGCAGGTCCCACCTCGGGTTTCCGCTTCGGCCTCCGCACTCTCTGCGTCGGGTCCCTCCTCCTCCGGGTTTGGTGCGGCCTGCGCTGCCCACAGTCAAGCTCCGCTCCAGGGTGTGGGGGGAGGGGCCGGCCGATCTCTCGGGCGGCGTAACTCGGCGATGCCTTGACGGACGAGGGTCGGAGTTGGACCCAGTTGGTGGCCGAGGGTTCCCACAGTCTCGTGGGGGGGTCTCGAGGAAGGTGGGGCCCCCACTCTTCTTCGCTGCCAACGATTACCCGGGGCTGGGTACGGAGCTCTTAGCTCAGGCGGCCATGTTGCCTGCGCCCCCTGGTGGCCTTCTCCAAATGAAATTTCAATCATTAAATCATGCATTCCCTGAAAGCAGACCACTTGGTGGGTATTTGCCTCGCAACCAGATATCCAACGCTTAAATAGGCAACACAATACATGTTACCTCCATGTCTGGAACCTAATCACCTACATATTAAATTACAAAATACACTACGCTAAAATGGCCGAAAATGCAATTTTGGGTTTGCAGTAATTTAGGAAAACTAGTCCTTTTATTGTGTTTTCACCTACATCTTCAGGCCTGCCTTTCCTTCTTGTTTTTAAATGGGTGCTTGACAATAAGGCAAATCGTTGTGAAAAAGCGGCGAGTTGGCCGCGGAACACGTGAACGTCTCAGCAAGCTAATTGCTACACTTGGGAGGACCTATGTATTTTGATCTTTTTTTGAATTTTTAAAGGATTTACATTTTTGTAAACTGTACTATTTTCCCTGGCTTGAAAAATAAAGGAAGATATTTTTTGACAACAGAGGTGTGGACCCGGCAGCATCTTTTCCAAATTGGATTGGTTTGCCCTAATTCCTGTGGAGAGTGCAGCTCGAACTTCCTGCATGCAAGGCAGAATCGTGAACATATATATATATATATATATATATATATATATATATATATATATAATGGCCTGCGGTAGCGGCCATGTAGTTATGGTTAAGTTTCTAAACCCATAGGAAGAGTACTTTTTGGGTGACTTATAACTTTGCTCCCCCTGGATGAATCCTCACCAAACTTTGCAACAAAAGTATATTGTCCACTCTAAATTGTTTTTCCAAAGGTTGGTGAGGTTTGGTCCAGGGGGGGGTAAAGTTATAGGGGGGAGACCTAAAATTTCTTTTTTTCCCATAGACATAATGGGAAAAAACGTTGCTCACGCTTACAGCCCAAACCGCTGGACGGATTTTCGGCAGGAGCAGCGGCTTGGTCCCGAAAGCATGATTTTGTTAATTTGGTATAAATCCGTCCAGTAGTTTTCTTTTAAATGACCAAAACGTAAGGCAAAAAAATGTGTGATATCTATGTCCGCTCCGTGGATAGACTTCCCTGTTCGCTCCGTGGACAGGACACTGATTGGCTAATGGACTTCTGTCATTTCAGCGGACACACAACGTGTTCGCTGATTGTTTGGCGTGAAGTGTGAAGTGCGTCAGATTTTTGGAAATACCCGCCATCTTGGATTCACAGACATTGTCCGGTGTCCGCGGGCATCGAAGTAAAAACATGTTAAAAAACACAACATTGCACTTGTCAAATTTAGGAAATAATCTCTGGGGAGGTGAGTGCTGATGAGGATGGGATGGAATATGGCTGCAAGAAGCAAAAAAATTGGTGTATTTCACCACAAAAGTCTGCGAACAGTCCTGTGAAAGTTTGCGGACACCTCTGCATTACTGGTTTGGTGAAAAGCAGTTCTTGGATGGTTTATAGCTTTGGTGCCACTTGATGGAACTGCATGTAATTTAGCAATTATATTCCTGACCTGATCCTGAATGAGTTTGCAAAGTTTGGTGGGATTCTTTAAAGAGGGGGCACAATTAGAGGGGGGTCCCAAAATAATGTAAAAGCTTATAAATGAGGTGCCATTTGATGAATCTACACTTAATTTGGCAAACTGATAATAGATCTAGAGATAAATGTTTTTGCGAAGTTTGGTGGGATTTTTTCAAGAAGGGGCAGAATTAGAGGGGGGTTACGAAATATTGTAAAGGCTTATAAATGTGGTGCCATTTGACAAAGCTACACAAAGGTTTGCAAAAAGTTTATAGATATAGATATAAATGTTTTCGTAAAGTCTGAATGGATTTTGTGAAGTGGGGGCTAAGTTATATGACGATTGTATGTGCATCTTTTGACACTTTTGAAAAAATAAAACATGGGTGAATTTCCAGCAAACTTGTGTAAGGAGCATTGAGAAGAACCTGAAAGAATGGTTTTGCAAATGTGCCCATGTTTTATTTTTTGACAAGTGTCATAATGTAGGTACAAAAAATAGTGATATACCTTTGGTGACTGAGGTGTAGTCTGTGTCCATGTGCAGTGGCCAGATTGTCCCGGTCATGGAATAAGGTCATGATCTGGACAATCTGGCTAATGGCCATGACCACTAGGGACAAAACATGGGGTTAAAGTGGCCATGTCGACCTGGGACTGTCTTTGTGGTAAAGTTATTCAAAATTGGGATACATTTGAAAAGGAAGAAAAATGTGCTTGTGCTAACATGTTCATAGAGTTCTCTTTTTGCCTTCTGCAGGCTGCCATGGAAAGCGAAAAGGGGCCCTGTATGGAACCCTACCTTCCCTTTCCATGGTGGCCATCTTGGAAAAGGATTTTCCTTCCTACACCGGGACGCTGCAGGCGTCCCGGTGTAGGAAGAAAAATCCTTTTTTTAGCACCCTGGGTTCCCGCTTGGGCTGATAACTTGGATGCCAGGCCGGTATTCACCGTTCCATCCCTGGAGCGGAGGATAAACGCCACAATATTGCCATTAGCATAACACAACATGCAAATGGAAATGTTGGAAAATCTTATTGGGTCTATGTACTTTACTGAGAAATATAAAGTAGATGTAGTCTATACGTTTTTTTTTTGTTCTATTTTTTTAACTGTGAAAGGTGGTTCCTAAAGGAACATTTCTTTGTTTTTGGATGCATTTTTTTTTTTTTACAGGAGAGCTTAGAACAAAAGGTGGGCAGGGAAATGAGGGAAGAGGCACCAAACACTAATATGGAGGGACAGGTGAACAGGGAAAATGTTTCCACGTGTGTTATTTCTAAGGTAGGGGGCAGTGTTTCTCATGCTCCTTGATTACAACAGTTGTGGTGTCTCTTGGGGAGGAGGGATGGCATTAGCTTATTCCATTTAAAGATAAATAGCAGTGTTGCTAAAAGTATGTACTGTGAACTAGATTGCTAATGGATGAGTAGGAATAGGTGTTGGAGCTGTGCAAGGGAAGTTTTGAAGTTTTGAAGTTGAAAGTTCCTAGATCAGTAGAAAATGCAGTTCCTAACTGTCCGCGAAGCACAGATCTTTTCGTGAAGTGCAGACGGGTTCTCGGACACGTCATCATGCCGCGCTCCAGCATATGGTCATGTGGTACTGTCCAGAAGGTCCTCAATGAAGTCAGATGTTCGTAGACGTTATGGTTAAGTTGCACTAATAAAAACCTATGAAATTCCATGAAAAAAACTTTGTTAAGGGGACGTTATGGTTAAGTTTCACTAATAAAAACCTATGAAATTCACTGAAAAAACTTTGTTAAAGGGACATTATGGTTAAGTTGGCTCATAAAAACCTATGAAATTCAATGAAAAAACTTTGTTAAGGGGATGTTATGGTTAAGTTGCGCTACTGAAAACCTATCAAATTCAGTGAAAAAACTGTTAAAGGGACTTTATGGTTACAAGTAAAACCGAAAAACCCCTGAAATTCGCCAGTTATGGTAAGCTAAGCAACCATAACTCGCACCACCACCGTGCACTGCTAAGAATAACATCCATGACATCAAAGATGACATCACAACTATGATTGATGACATCACATGTCTAGCCCTTTCTTTTTTTGTTCACTGACATATCTAGGCCAGGTGAGTTTATTCACTGACAGTCAGTGAATATTCAGAAGGTATTCCATTTGCAGACGTTGCTATTCTCACATGTTCTTACAGTACTTTCCTTAGAATTCAATCGCATCTTATGATGCACATACATAGGGGAAGAAGCAGTCCTGAAACACAGCAATCATTTCTATACGTAAAGATAATCATGTTGGTTATACACAGTGGCTCATGATACTGCCTCTTGTTTACTTACTTTACTCTCCCTCTATAAGCCCCAGATGTGTATACATTGTGGTCTCTTAATGTTTTGTGTGTAGTAGTACAAGCATGTAGTAAGTGATGCATTATTACCTACTTATAGTATATGTTACACAGTATGCAAAAGTGTGATACAGAAGCATTCACCATCTTACTATCCAATATGGGAACATTTGAAATATTACATCTCTATGGTGTATGCTGCAGCCAATGACTATGTTTCTGTATGCGTAGGTTCCTGTTCTAGAAACAATACTGCAATGGAATGTTCTTTGGAGCAATACATTGCATAATCAAGTATGTAGTTCATTACACATCTCCAGATGACCCCTTGCCAACATTACATTCACAACCCCTTGTAGGGACTTCCTATGAAAATTAAATGCACATGTGATGTCATCAGTGATGTCTTCAATCATATTTGTGATGGTGTTATTCTTAGCAGTGCACGGTGGTGACACAAGTTATGGTTGCTTAACTTACCACAACTGGTGAATTTCAGGGTTTTTTTGGTTTTACTTGTAACCATAACGTCCGTTTAACAAAGTTTTTTCACTGAATTTGATAGGTTTTTAGTAGCGCAACTTAACCATAACGTCCCTTTAACAAAGTTTTTTCATTGAATTTCATAGCTTGTTATCAGTGCAACTTAACCATAACGTCCCCTTGACAAAGTTTTTTCATTGAAAAAAAAAAAAAAAAATATATATATATATATATATATATATATATATATATATATATATATATATATATATATATATATATATATATGGTATACAACCCCTGGACCAAAAGGCACAAGTCACTAACCTTTTTAGTGGCGAGGTTTGGAAAGTGCATAACCTCCAGCTGTCTACAACATGAAACGTTGATTTGCCACAGCTCAAATATGAATTCATGTATCACAAATATTAAGAGCAGCTAGGCCAAGCACCTCAAAGGCAAGATGTAGGATTATCGACCATCCAGTCAGAAAAATACACATTAACCCCTCTCAAAATAATGATAATGATGTGTTATTTATGTAGCGATTTCACCAAAACGCTTTACATAGAACATATTTACATTCAAGATCACCCAATCGAAGTTGGTACTCATTTATCGACCTCAGAAGGATGAAAGGCTGAGTTGGACTTGCTGGAGTTCAAACCTACGACCTGTAGATGACAGCAGCAAGCGCAAAACCCACTGAGCTTTATTACCAGCTGGGATAACTCAATGAATCATGTAGGTTCAATGCGTATACTATGGTTGTGCCACTCAACATCACCTGCCTACTTACCTGAGACACAGATTATTATAAAATATCTCTGCTGCGGATGGCATACAGTGAAACCTATTGCTCCTCTGCATCGACTATAAAACATTGCACCAAAATCACCAAGTCATTCTAGCCTGCAAGCTGTGGAATGTATGTGTAAGAAATCCCACAGCCCAAAAAAATATCAATAGCCGTCCACCCCTGGCTTAATTTGGAGTGTTTTCAATAGCCACGATCCAGATGTCTCAACCTCTAAAAACAGGTTGATAAAGCAGCCTACAGAAGGTTCCTAATAAAAAAAATCATGCTGCAACCAGCTGCAAGGTCTTTATATGTCAATAACAACCAATTCCTGCTGGCCAGGCCCACAACCCAAGAGCTGTACAACCGACACATGCTAGCAAACACACTTGTTTTTAGCACTGCTGCGCATTACCTGTGTTTGTATTTCTGTCAGCATCTATTGTGTTCTTATGTTCATATCAGAATCTATATACGTTGTCCCATCAGTATTTTTAACATGTCATTAAAACCCGATTCCCAGTCGCCACACCCATAGGCGTGACCAGGGAGTGGCCTGGAGTGGTATGTACTACCCCTGGAATCTGATTGGCCACCGCAGGTGCCACCCCATTATCCTAAACTATGATCATTAAACTTTAAACACAAGAATGTAAGACACTAATGTTGGTAATTAAAGTAGATATGGGATGTTGGGCCACCCCAGTCAAAAGCGCCTGGACACACCACAGGCCACAGCATGTAAGCATTCAAAATAATAGCTATTACCTTTCTTAGACTTTGCACCAATTTTCAGCTTTGAAGGCCATTTTATCTCAGTGTTGGTTTCCTCCATTACCTGCATGCAAATATCAAAATGAATACATGATTACTTCTTCAAGACGTAGCAGAGTTTCACTGTCTGCACTTGAAGAGAGGTCATTGTTTTGTGTATTGTGATATACCGTCCATTCTGTGATTACTATTTATGCTCTGAAATAAGTGATGAATTCCTCATTGGAATGACTTTGTGACACACATGCAGAAGGACACACACCCAGTTTCACGACTTAAAGTTTCTGCAGAGTGACCCTTGCACCCTTCCGTTCACTCTGTGTGGTGACTGCCCACACACATCTTAAGGCTAACAGGGACGTCATTTCACCAAAATGCCTGGAGCAGCGGAAGTGACATCACACGACCCTTGACCCCCTGATGACATCACAGGAAATTATGTGATCTGACACCACCCCCAAGTGACATCACGGGAAGTGATGTCACACAACCTATCACATCTTGACAAAACAGGCAGTTGCGTCATTATTCCTCAGTCCACTAAGAAAAATATGGTTACGATATCACTCTAATATGATATACATTTCATCACCATATGTAGTGTTAATGTAAGTGTGTACAGGCTCATATTAGCAATATGTTTTAGTTGTGTGACCACCAATTGGGATGGTACCATGCTCCCCTGCCCATTGGACCTTGACAAATACCCACAGGCTTCTGGTTGCAGCCAGTGAAAACATTCAAGGGTAACAAGGGAGATAGCACGGGTCACAGCTGAGACCTCTAGCAACCCGCAAATGACATCCATGAAGTCTACTCTGTGCAGCTCAGCTTACAAATAGGATTGCAAAGGAGTACATGAGGTTCAGCATGGTTTTGTACATATGTGTTAAGGAGTATTTCAACAGAGGATATTCCTAAAGGAACCCCTTTCAAAACATCTACAACTGCTGTTGGAATGAATGGGAAAAAAGGTTGATCAAAGGAAGAGCGGTTCCATGATAAATTAACTGAATAATGCATTTGCCCTATTGCTGAGAGGAGCATTCGGCTCTGCAGGTGATTGCAAGACGATGCTGGAAAACCCACAAAACAAAGGTTTTGGCAATGGAAATATGGGCTGCTTTGGTGACCTTCAGAAACATGCTAATTAAATATGAGCAGTGCTTGGAGAATTCTTCTGCAGTGGGACACATGGAACAAACAACGCAAATGCATAGAAGTGATGTATGATGGCTCCAATCTCAAGAAAGTGCGACACATGGTACAAATAACTCAAGTGCATAGAAGTGATGTATTGCGGCTCCAATCTCAAGTCAGTGTGACACATGGTACAAATAACTCAAGTGCATAGAAGTGATGCATGACGGCCTCAAACTGAAGTCAGTGCGACACATGGTAGAAATAACTCAAGTGCATAGAAGTGATTTATGATGGCTCCAATTTCTAGTCAGTGCGACACATGGTACAAATAACTCCAGTGCATAGAAGTGATTTATGATGGCTACAATCTCAAGACCGGGCAACACATGGTACAAATAACTCAAGTGCATAGAAGTGATGTATGACAGCCTCAAACGGAAGTCAGTGCGACACATGGTACAAATAACTCAAGTGCATAGAAGTGATGTATGGCGGCTCCAATCTCAAGTCAGTGCGACACATGGTACAAATAACTCAAGTGCATAGAAGTGATGCATGACGGCCTCAAACTGAAGTCAGTGCGACACATGGTACAAATAACTCAAGTGCATAGAAGTGATTTATGATGGCTCCAATTTCTATTCAGTGCGACACATGGTACAAATAACTCCAGTGCATAGAAGTGATTTATGATGGCTACAATCTCAAGTCAGGGCAACACATGGTACAAATAACTCAAGTGCATAGAAGTGATGCATGACGGCCTCAAACTGAAGTCAGTGCGACACATGGTACAAATAACTCAAGTGCATAGAAGTGATTTATGATGGCTCCAATTTCTAGTCAGTGAGACACATGGTACAAATACCTCCAGTGCATAGAAGTGATTTATGATGGCTACAATCTCAAGTCAGGGCAACACATGGTACAAATAACTCAAGTGCATAGAAGTGATGCATGACAGCCTCAAACGGAAGTCAGTGCGACACATGGCACAAATAACTCAAGTGCATAGAAGTGATATATGGCGGCTCCAATCTCAAGTCAGTGCGACACATGGTACAAATAACTCAAGTGCATAGAAGTGATGTATGGCGGCTCCAATCTCAAGTCAGTGCGACACATGGTACAAATAACTCAATTGCATAGAAGTGATTCATGACGGCCTCAAACTGAAGTTAGTGCGACACATGGTATAAATAACTCAAGTGCATAGAAGTGATGTATGGCGGCTCCAATCTCAAGTCAGTGTGACACAAGGTACAAATAACTCACGTGCATAGAAGTGATTTATGATGGCTCCAATTTCTAGTCAGTGCGACACATGGTACACATAACTCAAGTGCATAGAAGTGATTTTTGATGGCTACAATCTCTAGCCAGTGCGACACATGGTACAAATAACTGAGGCACATAGAAGTGATGTATGATGACCCCAATCTCAAATCAGTGTGACACACAGTACAAATAACTCAAGTGCATAGAAGTGATGCATGACGGCCTCAAACTGAAGTCAGTGCGACACATGGTACAAATAACTCAAGTGCATAGAAGTGATTTATGATGGCTCCAATTTCTATTCAGTGCGACACATGGTACAAATAACTCCAGTGCATAGAAGTGATTTATGATGGCTACAATCTCAAGTCAGGGCAACACATGGTACAAATAACTCAAGTGCATAGAAGTGATGCATGACGGCCTCAAACTGAAGTCAGTGCGACACATGGTACAAATAACTCAAGTGCATAGAAGTGATTTATGATGGCTCCAATTTCTAGTCAGTGAGACACATGGTACAAATACCTCCAGTGCATAGAAGTGATTTATGATGGCTACAATCTCAAGTCAGGGCAACACATGGTACAAATAACTCAAGTGCATAGAAGTGATGCATGACAGCCTCAAACGGAAGTCAGTGCGACACATGGCACAAATAACTCAAGTGCATAGAAGTGATATATGGCGGCTCCAATCTCAAGTCAGTGCGACACATGGTACAAATAACTCAAGTGCATAGAAGTGATGTATTGCGGCTCCAATCTCAAGTCAGTGCGACACATGGTACAAATAACTCAATTGCATAGAAGTGATTCATGACGGCCTCAAACTGAAGTTAGTGCGACACATGGTATAAATAACTCAAGTGCATAGAAGTGATGTATGGCGGCTCCAATCTCAAGTCAGTGTGACACAAGGTACAAATAACTCACGTGCATAGAAGTGATTTATGATGGCTCCAATTTCTAGTCAGTGCGACACATGGTACACATAACTCAAGTGCATAGAAGTGATTTTTGATGGCTACAATCTCTAGCCAGTGCGACACATGGTACAAATAACTGAGGCACATAGAAGTGATGTATGATGACCCCAATCTCAAATCAGTGTGACATACAGTACAAATAATTCAAGTTCATGGAAGTGATTTCTGACGGCTCCAATCTCAAGTCAGTGTGACACATGGTACAAATAACTGAGGCACATAGAAGTGATGTATGATGGCTCTACGTGCGACACATAGTACAAATAACTCAGGTGCATAGAAGTGATGTATGACGGCTACAATCTCAAATCATTGCGACACATAGTACAAATAACTCAAGTGCATAGAAGTGATTTATGATGTCTCCAATCTCTAGTCAGTTCGACACATGGTACAAATAACTCGGGTGCATAGAAGTGATAGAAGTGATGTATGGCGGCTGCAATCTCAAGTTAGTGCACCATATGGTACAAATACCGTATGCACATAAATGTGATGTATGACGGCTCCAGCCTCAAGTCTGACCTATGTACACCTTGTTGCAGTGGAGCTAATAGGGCATAAAAACCCTGGGATAAAAGCATGTGGCACTAGGCACTAACATTGTTAGTGCTATGCTTTGTATGGGATGCTAGGAAAGTGCATAGCGTTTAGTTGACTACAACATCCCTGCTGTTGTCATCATAGTTCCATTCCATCTTCCTTCGTCGAGGGGTGAGGGCAGGAGCCCCCCCAGCCCAGCAGAGGATCCAGGCTCCTAGCGAGCAACACGGACAGGGCCTGCCTGACCCTGTCCCATACGGCGCCTGACTTGCCCATGCCGGGCGCGGCGCGGCACGAAACCGAGGCTGAGCCTCGATTACATCAGCTGGTTCCGCCGGCAGGCGGATTCGCCGGCGGCCAGTCCGAAGGCCATACAAAGGCCTGTTCCTGCGCCCCAGATCCCCCCATTCCATCTTCCTTCGTCGAGGGGTGAGGGCAGGAGCCCCCCCAGCCCAGCAGAGGATCCAGGCTCCTAGCGAGCAACACGGACAGGGCCTGCCTGACCCTGTCCCATACGGCGCCTGACTTGCCCATGCCGGGCGCAGCGCGGCGCGAAACCGAGGCTGAGCCTCGATTACATCAGCTGGTTCCGCCGGCAGGTGGATTCGCCGGCGGCCAGTCCGAAGGCCATACAAAGGCCTGTTCCTGCGCCTGTTACGCGCATGGGAGCGCGGCGTGGCCACCCCCCCTGCACATTTTTTCTCCAACCGATAGACTACCACTCGGACAATGAAAACGTACTGTAAGTACATGCCAACACTGGAGAACTACTGTATGTTTGTAATTTTAACCCCTTCTACTGAAATGTGCTCACAGTATCTAATACTGGTCGCCTACAGACCACATTAGACTGCTGTATTGTGCCCTTTGGTCGTATACAGACCACATTAGACTGCCGTATCGTGCCCCTTGGTCGCCTACAGTCCACATTAGACTGCCTTATTGTGCCCTTTGGTCGCCTACAGACCACATTAGACTGCTGTATTGTGCCCTTTGGTCGCCTACAGACCATTTTAGACTGCTGTATTGTGCCCTTTGGTCGCCTACAGGCCATACTAGACTGCTGTATTGTGCCCTTTGGTCGCCTACAGACCACATTAGACTGCCGTATTGCGCCCTTTGGTCGCCTACAGTCCACATTAGACTGCCTTATTGTGCCCTTTGGTCGCCTACAGTCCACATTAGACTGACTTATTGTGCCCGTTGGTCGCCTACAGGCCATACTAGACTGCTGTATTGTGCCCTTTGGTCGCCTACTGACCACATTAGACTGCCGTATTGCGCCCTTTGGTCGCCTACAGTCCACATTAGACTGCCTTATTGTGCCCTCTGGTCGCCTACAGTCCACATTAGACTGCCTTATTGTGCCCTTTGGTCGCCTACAGACCACATTAGACTGCTGTATTGTGCCCTTTGGTCGCCTACAGGCCACATTAGACTGCTGTATCGTGCCCTTTGGTCGCCTACAGACCACTTTAGACTGCTGTATTGTGCCCTTTGGTCGCCTACAGGCCATACTAGACTGCTGTATTGTGCCCTTTGGTCGCCTACAGACCACATTAGACTGCCGTATTGCGCCCTTTGGTCGCCTACAGGCCTTACTAGACTGCTGTATTGTGCCCTTTGGTCGCCTACAGACCACATTAGACTGCCGTATTGCGCCCTTTGGTCGCATACAGACCACTTTGAGGAATTAGCGCTGTGCCTTATGGTCGCAGCTTGCCCTTACACTAACCCAATATGCAAACTTGGTTGCCCCTCATCATGTTCCCGTTCTGCATTCTCCCCAACCACACACCCTGCTTGGCCCACTACTACTGGCCCCATAATAACGGTCTCAGCAAGCCGGCATGCCCCCGGCATCACCCTATCCCATGTCCTACACCGTTCCTTCCCTCTACTCCCCCATTCCCAAATAGCGCAAGTCTCACGCCTAGGACCTATCTGAATACCATCAAGCATCATGCTATCAGCCCTGATCCAATCTCACATGTATTGCCCACAGCAGAGTCACCTCACCACAGCCATACCGAAAAATTCTCTAACCCCGTGACAGGTGCAGCAAGACACTTCCGATTAAGGTCTCGTACCTTCAACCACCCCAACCCAGTCAAATATGAACACACACCTCCCAAACAAATTAGGCCCAGAGTACCTCCCCCTCATCAAAACCATACTCCTAGCCAGAAACCCAACACTACTCCCAAACCAGCTCCGGACACCCCCAATAAATTACTATCCACCTTTAAAGGAGCCCTTATCAATGCCCGCTCCTTAGGGGCGCATGCTATAGAAGTTCACGACCTCATTATGGAATCACAGCTCGACATACTAGTAGTCACAGAGTCCTGGCTCCATCAAGCATCAGGTCCACTACTAACTCTGGCAATCCGACTACACCATATTCAGAACAGATAGGACCCACTCACAAGGAGGCGGTGTTGCTATTATAGCCAAGACTAAATTACAGCTTAGATCTTGTCCCATTGAAAGTATTGAAGGGTATGAAACATTACTCGTAAAATTTCCCATAAATGCCAAAACTACTATTAATTTAATAGTAATTTATAGAGCACCTAGCCCCAACAACCACCCAGAGACTGAAATTCCGTTGCTATTAGCTCCACTAATAAAACCCAGCTCGAAATACATCATCCTGGGCGACCTTAACCTAGGTTTCAATGACAGCCAAGATGCCAAAGCAGAATCACTGTACTCCGCCCTGAAGGACATGGGTTTCAGCCAACTAGTTAATGCACCCACACATATCAAAGGCAGGACTCTTGATTGGATCCTCTCCCTTAATACCCCCGTAACCATTGAGGTCATCTCCCCTCTTATTTGGACCGATCACCATAACATTGTATTTACAATCAATCCCTCCGAACCCACACAAAAAAAACCTAAAACTATGATTACCTATGAAACTAGAAACGCCCGCAAACTCACGCCAGAAAACTTCACGCCTCCTCTCTCAAAAATCCTAGCTTCTACCTCGATCACCAGTGACAACCCCTGTCTCCTAGCAGACATATATCACAACTGCCTCACTACAACCATTAATGCTATAGCACCACTCACCACCAAGGCTAAACGCACAGACAAGCGATCTAGCTTCTGGTTCAATGATAATCTTATCGCCCTCAGAAGAACCAAACGCGCGTATGAACATGCCTACAGAAAGCATCCTACTGCAGAGGCAGAAAAAGCCTACCAAGAAATAAACAAAACCTATAAAACAGCTACTATTACCTACAAATCTAATGCGTATAATAATAGGATCAGCAATGCTACTTCAGATACCAAGGAATTATTTGCCATTCTAAAAGAATTGGAAAACCCCACTCCAGCCATAAACCCAACCATCCCCAGCAAGGAATGGTGCACCACTATACAAGACGCACTAACAGCCAAAATCGAACTACTCCAAATAAAAATCACATCCAAAAAACAATCACTAGCCAACAAACCTGCCCTCCTTAACCTAAATCGACCACATCAGGAATTCACCAGCGCCCCATTCCATTTCACACCTGTATCCCAAAATGTAGTGTTTGACACCATCACCAAACTTAAAGCCTCCAATTGCAAAGGCGATTCTGTCCCCGCATCAGTAGTCAAATCCTGCGCTCACACCCTCACCCCCATTATCACCAACTTTGTCAACGCATCCTTCAATGCTAACCTAGTACCAGCTAGCATTAAAGAAGCATGGGTCACCCCTCTCCTGAAAAAACCTACCCTAGACCCCACTGTGCCCACTAATTACAGGCCAATAACAACTGTCCCATTTCTCCTCAAAATATTGGATAAATTAGCATACAACCAAGTCCAAACTCACCTCGAACAAAACCACCTCCTTGGCACGAGGCAATCAGGCTTCCGCCCCAACCATAGCACAGAAACGGCGCTCCTTGACTTAAAAATCCAGATGGATACCATCAGAGACTCAGGGAAACTCTGCATCCTCCTCCTACTCGATCTCTCCGCAGCGTTTGATTTAGTAGACCATAATAAACTATGCGCCACACTAGCAAAAGACTTCAACTTCTCCACCGAAGCTACTACCTGGATCAAATCCTTTCTTGCTGACCGCACCTCCAGGGTCGCCATAGGTAAACAAGCCGCCAACCCCATCATAGTACCCATTGGTGTCCCCCAAGGTTCCTGTCTCTCACCAACATTATACAATGCATACACCAAACTCCTCTTCTCAGCGCTAGACGACATGGGTGTCATCTACACCAACTTTGCAGATGACACCCAGATCCTCATCCCTTTATCGGGAGACTACACTCAAGACACCGACACTATCAACAAAATATATGCCATAATCCAAAATTGGATGGCACTAAATAGCCTCTGTCTCAACGATGAGAAGACTGAGATTCTCATTGTGGGCTCCCAATCCAAAATAGAAGCATTACATCCTGATTACTCATCCATCAACATTGATGGCACAAACATATCAGTACTCAAACAAGTGAAAAAACTAGGTGTCTACCTTGATGCCAACCTCACCATGACCAAGCACATCAACGCCCTCTCTTCCTCTACATCCTACACCGCAAAACTTATTGCTCTCAGTCGCCAATTCTTGACACCAACCAATTGTATCACGCTGGCAAGAGCTTTAATCTTATCCAGGCTCGACTACTGCAACGTACTCTACCTGGGTACCTCAAAAGCCAATCTAAACAAACTACAGCTCATCCAAAATAAAGCCCTTTGGGCGGCCCTTGGAATAAGGAAGTCAGATCATATCTCAAATATTAGAAGAAACCATCACTGGCTCCCCATCAAAGCCAGGGTCACATTCAAAGCTCTGTGCGTCACATTCAAATGCATCCACGCATGTGTCCCCATCTACCTCAACCACGCCATCACCAGAAAAGTATCTAAGAGGCCCCTCAGATCTAACAGTCAATTACTCCTAGCCATCCCCCGCTACAAGACAACCAAGGCAGGAGGCAGTAGTTTCCAATACCTCGCACCCACATATTGGAACACTCTTCCCCTCCCCATCAAAAATGAGCAAACATTCTCAGGTTTCAAGAAATCCCTGAAGACGTGGCTATTTAACCAAGACTAAAAAAAACCCTCCATGCTTCAGGAAATATCAGTGTACTGAAACCCTGCATTTAATGTCTTTGTGTATGATTATTTTTGTATTCACAAGCACTGCGCCCGATTGGCAAAGTCCAAGAAATGTTTTAACCAAGCTGTCTGTAACATCGCCGTGGTACCCAAGGGTTTGGGCGAGTAATAAATGCAATAAATAAAAAAAAAAATAAAAAAAAAAAAATAGTGAAAATCCTGTCTATACTTGCTCATCAATGTCTCCTGAATGAAGTCCATAGCCGTACAAGTGGAAGACTGGATAATGTGACAAGAAGTGCCAAAGGAACTGGGGTGCTCCTGCTTTGGGGAGCGGAGGGGGAGAGAGAGAGAGAGATAGAGAGAGATAGAGAGAGAGAGAGAGAGAGAGAGAGAGAGAGAGAGAGAGAGATAGAGAGAGAGGGAGAGGGAGAGAGATAGAGAGAGAGAGAGAGAGAGAGAGAGAGAGAGAGAGGGAGAGAGGGAGAGAGAGAGGGAGAGAGAGAGAGAGATTGATTGTCCTCATAGGTCCACCAAGTTCCACCACAGAAGATCCTGAGTGACTCTGTTGGAACCTGAAGGAGATCTGACATCCTGCCTGAGAATTGAGACCATTGAGTCCTGAGAGCACACTGGAGAGATCTCATTTGCAGGCATACCTCTGGCACCAGAAAGTGCAGGATGCCATGAGGCTGAGCAACCTCAGAAAATCAAAGGCCGGGAGACGCTGGGCATTCTGGAATTTGGTGACTATCTGCAGAATGTCTTGAGCCCTCACCTCGGGTGGCGAGTATTTTACCAGGGATGCATCCAGGACTGCTCCAATGAATTGGAGCTTTTGAGATGGTATCATGTGGGACTTCTTGCAATTTAGGGAGAAGCCCAGTCTGTGAAGGGAGTGACAGGTAGAGCTGAGGGGTTCTAGGGCCTGTTCTGGGGGAACTGGCCCTGATTAGCCAATCGTCCAGGTAGGGGTAGACGTGAATCCCCCCTCTCCTGAGACTCGCTGCCACCAGCGCCATCAACTTGGTGAAAATCAGGGATGTCATTTAGGTGTTACCAGGGGACGAAATTTGCGAATCCTGAGGTCTCCCTTGCTAGCCCTGCGGTCTCCCTTGCTACCCATAAAAAGAAGGGAAAAAAAACGTTTTTTTTGTTTTAATGCAATCTCCTGGCTGTGGCCAGCGAGATGCAGCTCTTTGCTTCTGGAATGGCTGACTTTCTTGTTCAGGCATCTTAAAAAAAAACACAGGGGTTCCACAAGTCTAACAATTCCAGCAGTGACCCTAAATAAGAACGAATAGGAATACCAAATAATTTGTCTTTCTGGAATTCTATACAATAATTGCTAGACTCATTAAAGGTTTATTTCAGGCACACTTCAGGGGGTGAGCCACTGATTTAGTCTGTTCTTAAACACCTCAATTCAGCCTTTCATTGTTTTGATGTAGATTGTTGAGTACCAACACAGGCTGGGTGATATTGGATGTATATTTGTTCTGTATAAAGCGCTGAAGTGTAAGTGCTATATAATAACACATCATTATCATTTGGCCATGAATGTCTGCTTGCATTCACATTAATTTGGTAATATTGGCCTCTACACACTGATCTTAACGATACATAAGGCGATCCATTCTTTTATGAAATGTATATCACATTATAGTGATATCGTAACCATTTTTTTTGTAGTCTACTTAAGAACAATTCTATGTGATGCCACTTCCTGTTTTGTCTTTTGTCAAGGGGTGAAAGGTTGTGTTCCATCTCTTCCCGTGATATCACTTCAGGGTGGTGTCAAATAACATCACTTTCTGTGATGTCATCAGAGGTCAAGGGTCGTGTGATATCACTTCCGCTACCCCAGGCATTTTGGTGAAATGACTTCCCTGGTGAAAACCCTCGGTGGGAGGTCAGCCCAAATGGTAGAACTCGAAACTGATAATGAGATCTGCCAACGGTGAACCTTAGGTACTGTCTGTGCTTCTGATGGATTGGCAAATGAAAGTAAGCATCCTGAAGGTCCAATGATACCATCCAGTCCTGAAGCTGGAAGACCTGAAGGATCGGAAAAAAGGGTAACCATTTTGAAATTGTCCTTCCTGAGGAATTTAAGTCTCTCAAGTTTAAAATGGGTCTCAATCCTCTGTCCTTTTTTGAAATTAGGAAGTGCAGGGAGTACCCACCCTTGTTCCTCTCCCCTACAGGAACTGGTTCTATAGCACCTTTCTCTAGCAGGGTCAATATTTCCTGCATAAGGAGCAGATCTGGAGCTTTGAAAGAGCTGTTCCCCGGTGGATGACTCTGAGGCTTTTTTTAGAAAGGGATGGCAGTAACCCTGAGCAACTGTTTCCAATGCCCATGCATCCGAAGCCCATGCCCATACAAATCTGTGCATTACTGTTCTAGCTGCCATGGACTTGCTGATACTGTCAGCAGTGTCAAGACCTGTTTGGAGGGATTCGCACATTGCATCCTGCCCATCCTTGACTAGATTTAAAAATCTGTCTCTTTCCTCCCCTTCGGGGATATGATCAGCCGTCATTGTTACACATTCCCAAATAGTATGATGAATCTGACCAACATGCACATAGCATTCGCTAACTTTAGGGACATACTTCACACAGAGAAAACTGTCTTGGCCCAAGGGTCGTAACACTTGTCACCTCTGTCTGGGGAATAGTTGGGTATGCATTTTGTTTTGAGGTGGATGTGGCAGCTTCTACCACCAAACTTTCAGGAGTGGGATGCTTTGTCAGGTAACTGGGGTCCCTACTGGATGCCCTGTATTTGGATGTTAGTTTCTTATTCACTGCCAGAATTATTTCTGGCATTTCCCAATTTGTATTTGCTCTACTTTGCAATGCAACATGAAAAGGAAGAATAGGGTCCTCCTGGGGTCCTTTATCTAGGATGTCAGTAAGAGCATCCTGTTCATACATTGATGTGGTTCTTTTCCACCCCATATATTCCACCACCCTGGACATTAATTGTCTGTAAGACCCTTCAGCATCGTCAGTAGGGTCAGGTCGCCCAAACTCTATTTCTGGGGATGTATCTAGTCCGTTTGCATTTTGCACGGACTCCTGTCCATTTTCTAACATTGATTCCTCTGAGATCAAGGGTTCAGGTACCCCAGGTGTTCCATTTTGAAGACCAAAAGGTTTTGAATCATCAGAAGAATGTTCTGCTTCCTCATAAATCGAAGAAAGTGACTCAAAGAAATCCCCTCTTGGTAGTTGTGTATTCACGTTTTCTGTAATCCTTGATGGCAGCGCCGAAATCTTCGACACTGTCGACTTTGAGGGCTTCAATACTTTCGGCATTGAGGACTTGTCTGATGCTTTCGGTGTGGAGGATCTGTCATGGTCCGATGAGGAGTCTTTCGGCGCTGATGGCGTTGATGACTTCTTCCTCGAGGAAGATTTGTTTCAACTCGATGGATCTTTTGACAGCTCTCGAGGGGATTTTTTCTTGCCTTCCAGGCCCAAGGACGCACAGGTTTTGCCATGATCTTTTTTCTTGTCGAGTTTTTCGACCTGGGCATGGCTTTCAAAAGTCTTCCAGGGGGTCAAGGGAGCATTCTCGAATGCTTGCATAATTTTTACTCTAAAATTCTCCCACTCAGCTGGTGAAGCTGAATTTGTCGGCCATTTTACCAGTTCTGGGGAGGAACTCGACGACAAAGACGACGACCTATGGTGCCTTATCTTCGAACATCCTGAAGATGACAAGTGGTGAGAACCACTTCGTGATCTCGATCTTTTTGTTTTACAAGGAGGAGAAATATTTCTCGACTCGTCTGAAGGCTCTTTTTGATAGGCTCATGAAAGGAGATTTTGACCTACCTGTCGGAAATTTTCCTCTTCGCTCTTTCAGAGCTTTTGCCATCATCGATAGGCAGGCCTTACAGTCGAAGGTAGAGTGAGATGAACTGAAGCACCACAGACACACCCGATGTGGGTACGTAAGGGACATCTTCACCCCACAATCCTGACAGTTCTTAAACCCTGATCTGGACATCGAAGACAACATCGATGATGCCATTTTTAAGACTTTACTCAAAGATTCTCGATATGGAACCGAACCGCACCATATCTGAAGCAATAGCTTTTGCGTTAAAATGGAACTGAGGCCAACGGTCGCTGTGCACGCTTTATACCATTGATGACGTTGTCATTGAGACGGAGGCCTCCGAGGGACATCGAGTTGACAGGCATCGACACGCAGCGCCCTCTGCTGGAAAATATTTCTGAAGCAGCTGAAGCTGGATAAGATGAGGAATATGTGGGAGGACACAATCCATTTGAAGAGGGACTCTACCAGACTTAAATTACAAAACACACAGTATCACTCAATGGCGCTGTCTGTAGTGGAATTGTACTGCATTTCCTCAGATCAGGAATCTGGCAATTATTGTCTTCCACGATCTTCCACAAGCTCAGATCCGGGAAAACCAGAAGCCTTTGACTCAGCCATCACACAACACTTAACATACAGTGATCTCAATTAATTTCCCAGATGCAGAGTGGGAAGCCACACCATCTGAGAATTGTCTTTCAGAGCCCTGGCATCTGCACTGTCTGTATGCTCATTGTGCTGAAATGTGACTTCCTGGTTCCTAGCAGTGGTGTGGTTCCTGTTTGGCATGCTTCTTGCTGAAGGTGGAGCCACAGGGGAACCATGAGGAATGTCAGGCAACTTAAAAAAATGTCTATGTGTGAGCCTGAGGGGGTGAAATGTGGGTGAGTGACAGCATGTGTGTATGAGTTAATGTGTGAGACTGAGGATGAGAAGTGCAGTTGTCTGTGGGCGTATGTGTTTGTTTGTCGATGTGTATGTGTGTGTACATGTGTGTTTGTCCATGCGTGTGTTTAAGTGGATGGGGGCAGGGTGCAGGTCATGCGGCTATGTGTATGGGCACCAGCATCAATACATTAATTTAAAGTGGCATGGATGACATTTTACGGGCAGCAGAGTTATGAAAATGATTTAAAATGTCAATGATATAATATACCAGCATATTGAAAGTGGCAATGATGGCATATGTTGTAGACAAAAGCATCTTGAAAATATTTTACAATGGAAATGCTGACATATATTGGTGGCGCCAGCATCATGAATGATATATAAAATGTCAACAATGTGCTATACTGTCGACACCAGTGTCATGATTGCAATTTATTTAAAGTGGCAATGATGTCATATTGGGGGTACCAGTATCATGAAATTGTTTTAAACTAGCAATGATGGCATACTGAGAGCACCAGTGTGGAAAATACAATTTGAAGTGGCATTGATGACATACACTATGCACACCAGTGTCATGAAAGCCTTTTATAGTGGCATTGATGACAAATAGTTTGGAAACCAGCATCATTAAACTGTTTTCGAGTGGCAATGATGACATATATTGTTGGCACCATCATTTTGACATTTTTCTAAAGTGCCAATGATGACCTATAATGGGGGCAACGGCATCATAAATTTCATTTAATTTAATTTATAGAGCACCTTTAGCCAAAGGCGCTGAACAAAATATATAAAAAAGCAGCACAATCATGATAAAATGTAAACTTAGGTAAAAACAGAACAGGAGGATGCCAGGGGATTAGGAGCCGAAAGAAAATAAGAGATGAGTTTTGAGGTTTGATTGGAAGATACAGAAAGATGTGGCAGAACGGAGTGAGAGAGGATGTGTGAATAATCTTACTCACTGAAACCCTTTCTACAATCTCCTCGCATGTGTACAGGGAAAGGCAGACATTTCCTGATCCTGACCTTGAGGATGGTGTACTCCAGTAGGATCACCTTGGAGGAGACAAGGCCCAGGGAGGTGAGGAGATCCTGCGAGATGAGACACAGTATTTGTCAAGTGATCATGAAAAGCTTTCCAGGTTTCCTAAACAGGTAATGGCTTATTATCATTGTCGTGTTCCTGACCTACATATAGCAGCTGGGGTTCTGGAAACAAGTATTATAAAATCGGAGAGAGCCTTACAAATGGAAAAATACTTTAAAGTCATTCAGAATAAACCCCTTCCTTACTCCCAAAGGTACAATTTACAGGAAAATGTTGCCTTAGATAAATTGTATTCCTATGTAACAGCCAATTCTGAAGGTTTACGTTTTAATACCCTTAAGGGACGTAAAGATACCCTTAAATTTAAACAAAACCCTGAAAGAATTAACTTTGTTGTTGGGGACTACATGTCGCATAATACCATTAGTACTGGGGCAAAGAAGAGGGCTGAAGAGGCATGTTGCACTGACAGTCAGGCAATTAAGCCTAATAGCCCACACCTGAAGGGACCTGGGAGACATCCCCTCAGGTGCAGGAAATAGAAGGAGAGGAAGAAGCTGGAACTGTGACTGGAGTGCATGCTGCAGTAGCAGTAGAAGGAGAAAAAAAGAGGCTCAGAGCTGGCAAACCAAGCAGAAGTGGGAGAACCAAAGGGACGCTGGAACGTGGATGCAGCAGATTTCACCTGCTTGTTCTGAGAAGGTCCTCATGTGAGCCTGATTGCCGTGGTTGCATTCGCTAATAAGAGAACAATGGAAGTAACACTTACATGTGAATGGAAAGGGTTTCTTTATTCGCGTAGAAGCTGAATGTTACCAAAACCCCATTGTCAAACCCTTAAAGTATTTAAACATTATGAAGGAGTGGTTGTGTGGACCTAATTTCATTTTCTAAGCAGAGAGTGAACATAACAGGTCACGTGTCTGTCATTAAGCTGAACAACTGTTATGAAACATAATTTGTTAAAAATGTAAAGGTTTAAAAGTCCATGAAGAAGTGGTAGCGTGTGCCTAATTTCGTTTTCAAAGTGTAGAGGGAACCCTACCTCTGTTTTGAAACAAACAATTGTTGTTACAAAGAGAAGACATGTGTTTAATTCAATATTTGAAGTTGGAGAGACCACAAGCATTGCCCAAGCTAAGAGTATTCTCCTATTGAGAGTGAAGCAGCCTTTTCTCAAAG
Organism: Ambystoma mexicanum; assembly: GCF_040938575.1. Lineage (NCBI taxonomy): Eukaryota > Metazoa > Chordata > Amphibia > Caudata > Ambystomatidae > Ambystoma > Ambystoma mexicanum. Next base: position 1,199,650,704 of record NC_090925.1, read on the forward strand.
CCAGAAACTGTACTAATGAACATTGTGAGCCTATATAATATCAAACTTGCCTAAGCTACAAGTGTGAACGCATTACCTAAAGCCAAGAGAGCGGCACTATGGCTTCTGTCTAATTGTGTGTCTGACATCGGCAAAAGAGGTGAAGACACATGTTGGGGAAGGGAAACATTGCTGCTGAAATATAAGACTGAAGTGGTTTTGGTTGTAGGTAGACAAGAGAGGTAAATGGGCTGCTCTTTTGAAGAGATGTTCAGAAGAAGAAGAGTGCCTTGTCTTCTTTAAGGGGTTGCTGTGCTTTAAAGTGAATCTTGTCTTTACAATATAAAAGTGCTGAAGTCTAAACCTGCCTTTACCATATATGAGTGCTGAAGTCAACAACAACAGAAATTCCTCTTCTGATGATATTGTTACAAGTGAAACCAAAACTGTATTTGGAAGTTAATTTTTTTTCAATTCCAAGCACTGAAGCTGTGGTGGTATATTTTGTTTGTCAATAGATGCATGACTTCAGTGGTTCAAATAAAGTAGACTGCTATGGGGTCAAGGAGAGTGTCCTCATAGTAAACTGTGGTACAAATTAAGTTATTGAAGTAGAAGCAGCAGAACTACGACATCATCATGACAAATATACTGACTGTGATTTCTAACCTGAAGAAACGAATAATAATTGTTAACGAAGCCTTTTTTGTTCCATTAACCTTCTCGAAGTTGCAATTCCTTTTGAACTGTGTCAAGTCTGGAAGCAGTAAAAAGGAATTGTGACTGAGAAGACCATTGATGCTATTCTGAGAAAGTGGAAGTCTTTATTTCATCAGAAGAGGAATTTCTGTTGTTGAAACTATGGTTGACACATCTTTACCTTGATACTGACTTTTCACAAACTGATCTGAGACTTAACTACCTATGTGGATTGTTCTTATATTCTTTTGGATGAACATTGAAGAGAAATATACCTTGGGTCCTGGGAAAGGAAGTTCACCCAGGTTGGTAAAAGGTTATCCATATATTATGAATGTCATTGCGGATGTTAATTTATTTACCATATATTTTCTTTTGTATTTGAGGTTTATCGTGAGGTCTAGCATTCCTGTCTCAGATTGTTTCCCCTTAGTTTTGTTAGGCAGGGAAATACACAGTAGAGGAGGGTAAGTGAGGCATTTTGAGAATAATTTTGTTCGAATAAAATGGCATATTTTGGACAAATATCAAACAGCTGTCTGCCTCGCATTGCTGACTCCTCAGTTATGGTGTCAGGGTTGGTATCGCAAACTGCTTATACAAACTGTGGATCCACTATGTATAGGACAGATTCTGATCAAACACAACTTACGTCAGAGAAGGGTTGGTCTGAGCCTATTCCTCCATCTCATGCCACTTGTACTTCCCATTCAAAGCTTTGTTCTGATACTTTCCTTACAGGGAGGAAAGGAGTTTTTATTCCTTTTTCCATCAAGTGTACCAGGGGGATAAGAGAAGCCCCTTTTAATCAGTGTCCCCTTAAGATAAATGTTCGCATATCAATTTTCAAAGTTTCAGGTTAGTCTATTCTTCCGAAAAGACAATCGGCCTTATCATCCGTTAGGCAGTATCCCAGCAGTATTATTGAAAAGGCACTATTTGCTGGAGCTAATACTGTTACCGCCACCCACCCGGCACTATTAGCACTGGATCACAGGTTTAATGGAACAATAATTCAGGAATTCCCCATTCCCCATTGGGCCCAATGGGGAATATTCAGCGCAACTACCGTCAGCGATATTACCATCTGGTAATTGTGCCAAAAATCAGCAAATTCCCGGCACATTTACCCCAGCTAAATATAGCCAAACCCATGATTTGGCAGACCCTTAAATGCATTTAAGGGTTACCGCCAAAATCATGATGAGGCTGAATATGTTGAAGGGAATGTGTACCATCTATATTTTCCCCAGAATCATATTATACCAGGGAAGGATACATAGATAGTGTCCTTGTTGTTTGAGGTGGAATTTCCTATTTATATATCCTCCTATGTTATACCTGACGAGGGACCCAGATCAAGAACTGATCTGAGACTACCTATGTGGATTTTCCTTATATTCTTTTGGTTGGACATTGAACCGAAAAATACCTTGTGTCCTGGGAACGGGAGTTCACCCAGGTTGTTAAAAGGTTATCGATATATTGTGAATGTCATTGCTAATGTTAATTGATTTACCATATATTTTCTTTTGTATTTGATGTTTAGAGTGAGGGCCAGAATTCCTGTGTTAGATTGTTTCCACTTAGTTTTATTAGGCAGAGAAACCCACAGTAGAGTAGGTCAAGTGAGGCATTTTGAGAACAATTATTTCTGATAAAATAGCATATTTTGAACAAATATCAAACAGTTGTCCACCTCACAATTCAGGCCCTTCACAGAAGGGAGTTCCATTGTTTGGGAGCCAAAAGAGCAAAAGAACGGAAGTGAGGAGAAGCACAGGGAGGTTTGGGAACAGTTAGAAGAAATACGTTCTGTGATTTTAGGGGGCGAGATGGAATGTAAAACGTGAGTAAGCAGAGAGATGAGGGGGGTCAGAACATGCGTACATTTGAAAACAATTGAGAGAAAGTGGTAAAGAAGATAAGATTCAAAAGAGAGTAATGAAATTGAAAGTAGGGATGGTGTAATAGAAGACTAAGAGGGTAAAGAAAAGAGGAGACAAATCGAGGAATTATAAACTGAACAAAGAGGAAGAAGGTGAGAAACAGGAAGACCAAACAATAGAAACGAACGGTAGTCAATACGGGAATACAAAAGAAAAAGAAGAAGTTTCCTGGCATGAAATGAGAGATAGGGACGAGCACGACAGATGTTGAAAAATGCGTAATGACAAGAGCGGCAATAGAGAAAATGTGAAGAGAAAATGAGAGGGAAGGATCAAAGATAATGACATGGGTATATGCAGGTAGTGAGAAAGAAAGAGAAGATGGAGGAAAGAAGAGACAGAGGGGAAAGAGTGGGCGAAATAGTAGAGGCAGAAAAGGACAGAACCTCAGTTTTAGAAGGATTGAGATGCAGAAAATGAGAGGACATCCAGTTTTGAGCAGCGGAAAGACAGTATGAAACAGCAGAGTGCAGAGTAGAATCACAGGATGAAAGAGAGAAAAAGATCTGGGTGTCATCAGTGTACAGATGAAAAGAATGTTGCAAGGAGGATATAAGAGTCGAACGAGGCGCAGTAAGAAGGCAGAAGAGAAGAGGACCAATTATGGTGCCTTGAGGGACACCATATAAGAGAGGGAGTGAAGGAGAAGAGTGCCCAGTCCGACTACATTTTTCTTTATAAATGTCATTTAATGTGGCAAGGGTGGCATTTACTATGGGCGCCAGCATCATGAAAGTGATTTACAGTGGCAATGGTGACATACATCATGTGCACAGACGTCAGAAACATGGGCTTTGCAGTGGCAGTGCTGGCATATATTGTGGTCAGGGTCATCATTCAAATGTGTACAGAACTGATTGTGTAGCTATTTGCCACTTTTTTTTGCAAAACATGTGTTGTAAACTGACACCATTTAAACACCATTTGAACCCATTACTTTTAAATAATTATTGGGTGAGAATTCCCCAGCAATCTTCTGTAGGTTGGTTTGTGCCACCTCACTAGGTTTGGTCTCTGTGCCCCCCCCCCCCCCAACCCCCAGTAAATTATTTCCATTCCCGGTACTAGCAATGGTAAACAGATTACAACACAAATGTAGGCATTGAATACTCACACATGCATGAATGCACAATCCCCAGATTTATTGGAGGATATGTTCAGAAAAGTCTATGTTAAATAAAATGTTGAAAAACCTGAAAGCTAAAGAAACCTGCAGTTTATTTGGTACAGTGCAGTTTCAAAGACAATGTTTCATCGAATGTGTAGGAAAACATACGTACCGTCTGGAAGAACTCTTCACCACAGAGGCCACTTTCATCTAGTGAAAAATTGAAAAATAAGTAAATTTGATTCATTGTAAATCAAATTGCTGCCCCATCCAACAACAGTGTGTGTCTTGCCTGAATAGGAAATCATTTAAAACTGCAATATCAAAACATCTTTGTTCATAGAAAAGTGGCAGTAAAGCAGTGTCACAAGGACGGAGGAGAACGTCTTCCCATCTTTGCACTGCAACTTCTCGTTGGACCCTTACTGTAACCCTATAAGCAAACCCCGAGCCCACCTGATGGAGTCAATGTAGGTTCATTTTCTTTAGATGTACGCAATTGCAATCCTAGGCAGTATGTTTCTGACAAAACCCACGCACCTGTGAGAAAGGGGAAGATGCAAGTATCTTTAAGCTAGGGTAGTAGGATGGTTGGAGGCACCAATATAAATTCACCATCTCAGACCCAGGACTCTTAAAGGCCTGAACACTTGGGCAGGCAACTCACCCAGTACTCCTCATGAATCTGAATACTTACGTATGTGTTAAATGCAGAGGGAATCCCGCCATCTGATACACAGCATTTAGTGCTATTAATCGACAACACCCATCTCTCCAATTCATCACCTTCGGGGGCAAAGGTGCTGCTCTAGACATTGATAGAAGTAACCTAGGTTCTTTAAAACAGGGGACGAGATAGACTAAAGCATCACATTTTAGTCAATACAATCTTAGGGAGAGACTACCTGTGTTGATCCAACAGGGTAGAGACTTTGTATCAACACCAGGAGGATAACTCAGGGGCAAAACACTTGTCTTGGAAACAAGACAATGCGTAGCAGCATGGGTTTGATGTCCGGTGATGTGCTTAGAGGCTAAACCATGGCATAAAGCGTGATATACACAACCAGTTTCATATTTTTTCTTTTTAACATCTACTTGCTTGAGATTGGGCGATATGAATGGAAAGGAAATGCTTCCTCTAATTCATCAGAATATACCCAAAACTGAGCATTTTATAGACCTATAAGATCCAAAACGATGGAAGTAAGATCTGTGCTAAACTATGGGCCAATGGTTTTTCCTAAATTATCATCGACCTGGTACACACTGATAAGAGTGGATTTGTTCATAGCTGCATTATGGTTGGTGCTTTCATCAGTTTACGAAGCGTGTTGTGAATGCGGGTCTGTTTCCGGCTATGGAATTAATGATGGTAAGGCTGAGCTAATAGACTAGATGGAACACTCATTTGTATGAGTCATTAGCACTAATAAAGAGATGAATTATTTCACCATCATCATCTCAGACAATCTCCCTAGAACACAGCAAAGCAATGTTTCCTCCACAATTTAATGTGATTGATAAATTACTTGCTAAAGACTTATTTTTCTCATTATTATTATTGGAAGAATTAACTTTTAATCATGGATGCTCAACCTAAAATGTATTGTTTTCAGTTCCCTAGTACATCACTTATATATGCAACTTATTTTTTTTTAAAAAGGTGACACAAGGATAATTATGTTTATGATTTACCCATAATAAGAAGAAGAAAATGGGTTTTAAATGGCATATGGGCGAACGCATTTTAACACTGTCTATCTCTATGACATATGTGGTATTCATTATAAGCTCAAAAGATCATTGTCAGAAGTTGATGAAGAATATTTTGACAAAGCTGCCCTAGTAAATCAAATACAAATACTGTAATTTTCTATGCAAAATAAAGGCGATCCGGGCCTTTTATATGGAATTGAACTTAATGACAAATTACGTTCACGTCCTTTGGTCAAAATCAAGTCCCTAGTTTGAAAAGGAGCATCGCCCCTACCTGATTGTGTGCCCATGGCCTCATTCACGTCTGAGCTAGGGTTAACCTCATTGAGCTGCTTGGTGGAGTTAAGAATCATAGCTTTATACAAAAGTGTGTGGTTCCCTTGTATGACTCTCTGTATGCTGATCTGGCACTTATCTTGATATCAGGGAGACATAAAGTGGCGGCTAAATTAAGACTAGTAGAAGTAATCATCTGTTTGTAACCTGCAACAAGTACTTTGCCTTACCTCTTATTGGATTTAGAGGGACATTTAAAGTTTTTGCTGTTTTAGCAATACTTTCCCTATCTTCAGGAATTAGGTGTAAAACCTTATTTCGAGCATTCAATTTTCCATTTGTGGTATGGGTTCTGGCAAAATAAACAATTTCCTACCGATTGAATTCCCTATTTCATGTGTTAACATTGAATTTTTATTTGCCCGTAATAATATCCATAGACGTAAAGGTGGTGCCCGTATTGTATCCTCAATAAAAGGAATACTCAATTCTATATGTTGGTTTAAAGAAAAAAACACAACTGGGTAGATCTAACAGTCTGCAAATACATGTATTTTCTACTTTCTGTTTAGTGTCTGTCCCTGAAAACCCCCACATTCCAGAACAAGACCTAGCTGTTGGCCCTGATTTAGCATTTTACATTCTCATCACTTAACCCAATTGGGTAAATTCAAAGACCTTTGTTTACATTTGTATTTTGAATTTAAAAAGGTGGGCTAGGAGCAGAAATGCACTTTCAGTAGTTTGAAGCTGCAACATGTTATGTGCATCCCAAATCTCTTCTCCATATGGAACATTTGCCATTCCAACTGACACAGTAGACTATCTACGTGGCCACTTGAGACTTTCTCTTCACTTGTGTAGAAAATCAAAGAAATCCCCAATTTGCTTGCATCATTTTGACTAACTGCTTTATTATGTGGTTCTGAGAAAATATATTTCCAAGATAATCATAACATGTACATGTCGATATTTATGTCCCTTTCGGTATGTCTTAGCTGACAGGGATGGTCTTTTACCAAAATGCATTCCATTTGGTTTTTTGACATTTACCAGTAAGCCTCATTCCTTCATAAACTCTGTACTCCATACTTGTATTTTTTTGTTATAGGGTACTGTACATGAGGAGTGAGTTACTATGGTACCGTGGCGATGTCTGTGAGGAGTTGTATAGTTGAACCAGTTCCAAGCTCCAGCATAGAATTGTAGGCTGCAGGAATGTTGGTGAGGGGCAGTTGGATGTTGGAGAGTGAAGGGAGAGGAAAGCATTATAGCTGAGAGCTTGTTACCCACTTCATTTAAAAGGACTGCATTAAAGGTGATCACAACAGCCTTACCCTGGCATAAGCGTCCCACTTCATTTCATTGGCGACGAGCTGGCCAAGCCTCCGGGGCCCAGTGTACCTCTCTCCTATCGCACAGTGGGTGTACCTCTCTTCTATCTTGTGTAGGTCCCATCCACTTTAATAAAGTATTAACATCAGTGACTTAAACATAGCTGTGCCATGGCTCCATTTGCCCTTGTTGGTGCAAGTGGTGTGAAGGGGGCCTTTGTAGCAAATAGGGTTGCTGCTGTGGGATCTCACTGCCAACGTGCTGGGTGCCCTTACAGAGCACTGGTCACTGCGCGGTGCCGTGATCCACGTCATCCCTATGGCCACCTGGGTTGCGCCTGAAGTAAGGAGCCGAAGGGAGGATACAAAGAGTTATGGTGTCCATGGCTGGGTCATCGTCCTTCGACGGAGCGCTTCAGGATACAGGTCCTAGAGGAAAGGACCTGTCTGACGTTCACAGAATGCTGCCAATGAGCTATTGGCCCTGGCAACACTGGAGCATCCTTGCCAGGGCACAGTGCTGTGATCTGCGTTGCCCATTGCCTGTTGAATTGTGCCATGAACAGAGTAGGGCACATTGAGAAGAAGAGGCACTGAACCTACTATAGCAATCATAGCAACTGCCACAGGGTTTTGCTCAGGTACTCTCTACGATGACTGCAGCATGTGGTGGCACCTAGCAGGTACATTATTTTGCAATTGGTAGTCAATGTGCATGGGGGCCTGCTTCTGCCTAATGGTATCAGTGTGCCACCTGCCTAACTCCTACTGTTAGTACTACTATCAATGAGTCATGGGCAGCCTACCCCCACCCCATTTCTCCCTAATCCGGGTATGCCCATCGTGAAGTGGGAAAACTGGTAAGAAGATTTCCAGGATTATGTCCTGGGTATTCATGGAACATCCTAATGCACTACCTTGGTTTCGAAGGCAGAAGAATATTGAAGAACCTAACGGAACCACTCCCTGACCATGTTGGTTTCGGGGGGTCAGGGGGGGTTGGAAGTGGAGAGGCGCTGGCCGCTTATCAGGTGATACTGTGGAAAATGGACATCCATTATGAAAAGAAAGGGAGTATAATACTGGAGAGGTATTACTTTGGAACAAGGAAGCATAATACAGGGGAGATAGTAGACGATTTCATCACAGGACTGCAGGAATTAGTCAACAAATGTAATTTTGCCCTGACGTACGATGAACGGCTGCGAAAAACCAGTTCATGTTGGGGGTGAGTGAGAGCAAGATAAGGGAAGAGACTTGGACCAAGGGAGATCCTAGTTTGGTACTTGACTTAGCTAAAAAGATGAAGCACCTGATGGCGTGTGTAAAAGAGTTAGACAAAAAGGAACTACGTGTCGAGAGCAAAGAATGTGCTGTGGTGACAGGATATGTTGGCCAGTAAAAGGCGCTGCAGAAAAAAAAAAGTTGCATAAAGGAGAGCCTGCCAAGAGGGGCCCCAGCGATTTCCAAAAAGGCGGCAAGGTGAAAGCTCGAGAAGTCAAGCAATGTTTCAGATATGGTAGCAACTTTCATTTTGCCAGCAACTTGGGGAGTCCGGGGGCTGAAAACGGTGTGTGCCACAAATGTGGCAAGAAGGGGCATTTTTCACGCTGTCGCAAAAACTTCCCTAGGGGTGGTGTGAGATAAATTTACCTGGATAATGAGGATGATAATTGTGTGGAGTATGAACGTGAGGATGCCGGGCATCTGTTTGTCGGTAAGCCAAGTACGGTTTCAGCTGAAGAGAGGAGAGAAACCCCATGCCGTTGTGTTGGTTAATAGAGTGGGGCTACCAATGTTGGTGTATACAGGCTCTGATTACACCATTGTGGACAAGCATGTGTGGGAGGAATAGTTTGCCAATGCCAAGCTAACACCACCATTAGTACGGCCACCTTCAGTACTGGGAAGCGCCTACGGGGATCACAAATACACATACTGGGAGTATTTAGAGCTAAGCTGGAATGCAAAGGAAAATTAACAATGGAAAATGTTTATGTGGTGAGGATAGGAGGATGCTTATTGGGGTGGTACAAGCAGAATGGGATGGGTATTGTGGTTGATCCCAGTGTACCAGGCCAATTTGCTGTGGTGAAGGGAGATGGTGGCGGGGCTCTGGAGGATGTCTACAGAGGGGTATTCCAGGAATATTCCAGGAAGGGTTAGGGTGACTTAAAGGACAGGGAGGATAGCTCAGCAGCAACATGCTCGCCTTGGAAGCAAGACGACAAGAAGCGACACAGGTTCGATCCCCAAGTCCGAGAGAGATGGTAAGTCTCATGGCTGGTGCAAAGGGGTTCAGCATGTTAGATCTGGCGTCTCCTTAACACCAGGGAAGGTTACACCCAGATAGCAGAGATTACACCACTTTTGTGACTCAGGAAGGGGCGCCAAGGTTTAAGAGAATGACGTTTGGTCTGGTCTCAGCAGCCACATTTTTTAAAAGAATCATGCACCAGTTGTGTATGGGGGTGAAAGGAGTTGCCTATTTCCTAGATGACATACTTGTCACAGGGAAAGACATGAAGGAGAATGATCCGAGCTTGGGAAGTGTCTTACAAGTGTTTTCAAGTGTGGGCCTAACACTTCACAAGGAGAAGTGTACATTTAGGGAAAGGTCCATTGAGAATCTAGGGCACAGGCTCAGTGACAAGGGAAGAGAGCTGAGGGAGCAGTTGGTGAGAGAGATAGTGGGAGTGAATGCTCCATCGAATAAGCAGGATGTTATGTCTTTTTTGGGGCTGGTTGAAAGTTTGCCAGGTTTGTGGTGCACTTTGCGGTTAGGCGCAAGACAGTTAGGGAGTTGTCCTAAAAGGGTGCTGCATTTAGCTGGTGTGAGAGGTGTGAGGCAGAGTTTCAGGATGTGAAGAAAGCCATCACCAGTGTACATGCTTAGCAAATTTAGACACCAGGTGTGACACATACATTATGATGGATGCCAGTGACTCAGGCTGGGTGCCGTGATTTTGCGGAGGCATGGTGAGGTAGAGAAAGTGGTTGACTTTGCATCAAGGGTACTGAGGGGTGTTGAGAAACGATGTTCCATAATTGAAAAGGAGCCCCTCAGAGTAGTCTGGGGGAATCAAGACATGTAAGGCATTTTTGTGGGGAGGGAGGTTTGAGGTACGATCAGATCAAAAGCTTTTGGTTGGGGTTTTCCTTATTAAAGGTCTGGAAGGGGTATTCGGTCGAATAGCAAGCTGGGTTACATTGCTGCAAAGCCATGAGTTTGTGGTGGAACACATTTCAGGGAGAGACAATATGGTTACCGATTTTGTATCTAGAGTTGAAAATGGTGGCAGTGAAAGTGAACAGGAGATGGACAGTGAGGACAGGTGATTGGGCCAACTATTTGCCATGATGGAATGTGCAATGAGTAGGGAGAATAGAATTTGGCAGCCGGGAGGATTTTGAACTAAATCACATCATCACGCATGTCAGGACAGGTTGGTGTAGGTTGACAGACACTGAGGGCCATGGTGCTTTCCACAAAGTTAGTGTGGAGGGTGATTTTTTGTGCAAGTCTGGGCGAGTGGTCCCACCTTTAGGAGTGAGGTCCAGAATTATTGAGGCCAGTCATGAGGGCCATTCGGGCATGATGCAGACGAAGAGCTGGCTGAGGTCAAACTATTGGTGGCCTGGATTCAATACACAAGTTGAGCCGATGATTAAGAATTGTGTTTAGTGTGGGGAAGCTGAGAAGAGCTTGAGGAATTTTGTGAAACCTCTGAGGCCTATAGAGCTACCTGATATACCATGGGATTCTGTGGCTTTTGGTGTTCTAGGGTCAGTTGAGGGAGAGAGTGGTAGGAGGAAGTATATCATCGTACCCATGTACCTGTACTCCAAATGGGTGGAAACGGAGATAGTGCCCGAAGCAGACACACGGGTGGTGGTAAGATTTGTAGATAACATCTTTCAGTGGGAGGGCAATCAGTGGAAATTATTAACTGACAATGTTGTTCAACTTACCTCTAGGATGAAGGAATTGTTTTTGGAGGGGGTATGTGCGTTGCACCTCAAAACCTTGTTGTATCACCCTGAAACCAATGATGCAGTCGAGAGGTTCAACCGCACCCTAATGCAAGGTATTAAGATGGCCATAGGTGAGGGTATAGGTTGGGAAGAGTTGGTTTGGAGAAGTATTTGATTTGTGCCTATAGGTGGGATCCACATGTACGTGGTGCGAATGCTAATAAAAGAGAAAGGAAAAACAACTCACTATATGTGCAGTTAGACTGTCAGAGATTGTGATGATAAACAACTTGAAAAGATATGCCTATTTACAAATTAGATAGAGAGACGATGCTTGGGTAATAGGGCCTCATGAAGGAAGTTCATCATGAAGTGATAAAGATAAGGAACAGGGGCAGTCTTGAGAGACCCCCCCGTTATTTGAAACAGATAATAAAAAGGGTTATCAAGCTAATGAGGAGTGGAAACGTAAAGACAAATGCAATGAAACGACAATTAGAATAATCCCAACGGTCTACTAATCATTACCTCCCCCATCTTTCTAGTTTTTTGGGATTTAGACTACAGGTGACAACCAGATGGGAAGAAGTGACAGAGCTAATTGATAGCTACTCTATAGCGGTGTAGAGACCCACACAGAATGCACCGACAGCAGGTGAGACTGAGTATGAATGCTCAACTAACAATGCCATTATGATTAAGAGAACTAAACTCTACACAAATTTAAAGTGTAATAAAATGTCTGTATATTCAGGCAAGAGAACAGTGAATTAAAACCGGATTCTTATTGTGTTGTTGATCCTTAGTAGATGGTGTCAAGAGAGAAAGGGCCTCATTACAAGTACTCCGGTCCGGAATTAACACTGCCGGTAAAACCATACCGGCACCGTTTCCATGTCCGCCCAATCATGACCCGCAGCCCCGGTAATAGCACCACCCTCAACCGCCACCGCGGAAATAGGGGTCCCGTTAAGTCCGTCTGGACGGAAACCCCTCTGTTACCGTCAACACGAAACACTGTGAACATCACAACTAGCGCGGACACGGAAATACCGGCAAAAAAATGGCGTAAATACCGTGATCACGGTGGTGGAACCGAATCAGGGCACAGGTGCACCAAATCAGCCCAGCTGGACCTAGCAGGCCACTGGGAGCCTACAAAAGGGCCACACCCAGCCCAACACAACACAGAACCATGCAGGCAGCAGGTCTAGTAGCACTGGGACTGGGCCTACTCAACCAACAGGCAGCACTGCACATGGTGGCAGTAATGGCACAGAGGAGGAGGCGTAGGCGGAGGAGGCGCAGGCGGCAACCAGCCAACCCTGCAGCTATGGCAAACCCCATTGCCCAGCCAGCCCGACCCCGCCGCCAGCCAGGAATACCACGCATCAGGGCCTCACCCTGGAACCTCACCCCAGGACAGATCCACACACTATACCGGCTGGACCGTGCAACAATCCTGCACATCACCGCCATGATTGAGGACAACATCAGCAGCCTAATTGACACCCCCACCGCCACCCCCCCCTCTTGAAGGTTGTCTCAGTACTGCATTTCCTTGGCACTGGCACCTATCAACACACGGTTGGTGAGCTGCACGGCATATCACAACCCTGTTTCTCCAAAATCCTGGTACAGGTACTGGATGCCCTGTTGCGCCATGTGTCGGAACACATAGTCCTACCCCGCACCCTCCCCGAGGTCATTGCCACCAAGTTGGCCTTCCATGCCATAGCAGACATGCCAAATTGCATAGGCGCAGTTGACTGCACCCACGTTGAGCTGACAGTACCACGTGAAATTGAGGCGGTGTTCCGCAATAGGAAACAGTATCACTCTTTGAATGTCCAGATGGTTTGTGATGCCATGCAACTGATTACACACTGCTGCGCACGTTTCCCAGGCTCATCACATGACACAATGGTACTGCGGAATTCCACGTTGCCACGGTACATGGAACGCTATGCCGGACAAAGCACATGGCTATTCGGTGAGTACAGCTGACGATGCTACAACCATGTCGAAGTGGTGTGTGTGTGTCCAGGCCAATGAGCATTGTGAGTGTGCCGCTGTGATCGCACATGCATCACCCCCCTTCCATCTACCAAATACACAGCGGATGCCAAACATCATGAAGGAAGACATGACAGGGCACCACAATGTGCCCGTGCACACGCTGGCACAGCCAATCCCGTCACTGTCCCATGTAGATTGTGCCACTGCAGACACCCACCCTCAATTGAAACACTGCCTCAAAAGGCACGAGAGGCGTGTAAATGAGACGACATGTATTTACTACTTCCGTATAGTGGAGTCACTCTGCCATGTGTGGACAGCACTGCACCGTGACATGCACACAATCAAATGTCACCCGCAGGGCACAGTAAACATGCAAGTTAATGTGTAGGCCCTTATCCAGTTAGCGACATACATCGTGATGCCCAAAACATACCTCCATACACTGCATGGTACATATGCATGAATGAATGACGATACAAGAATGCACAGCAGCAGATGAGGACATGATGCCACAAACACTGACATGTTCCCCCATCTACATCCCATGTAGGTGATGCGGGATATGCACTCACGCCATGGATGATGACACCTGTACGGAGACCAAGGAACAGGCATGAAGAGGCATACAATAGGGCACATATCCGCACACGTGGAATGATTGAGAGGACATTTGGACTGCTGAAGGCACGTTTCCGCTGTCTGAGCAGATCTGGCGGATCACTGCTGTACAGCCCAGGTACAGCCCAGTGAAGACGGGTAAAATCACGCTCGTATGTGCCATGCTGCACAATATATGCCTGCGCAGGAACATCCCAATGCCACCAGACGCAGATGAGGAAGATGGGGATGGGGATGGGGATGGGGATGGGGATGGAGATGGGGATGGGGATGGGGATGGAGATGGGGATGGGGATGGAGATGGGGATGGGATGGCACCGCCTCACCCTGGGGGTCCACATGATGGCCAGAGAGCACGGGATGCCCTGATTCGCATTTACTTTTGAGTCACAGCACATTCACAGAAATGCACGAACATGGTGACGACAATGATAGTTGCACTGCAAAATAAATGATCAATGTCCACACATGTATGTCTTGATTCGAAATGGTGATGTATTGATGTAATAACAACAGGGAAGGAGGTGCATTGGTTAGGGAAGCTGTACACCCGGGGCCACCCACCACCCAAACGTGCCCACCCCCACCCAGACCCCATTGTTCAAACCCCCAAAACTACCTACCCCACCACCCAAACGTGCCCACCCCTCTCACACCCATGTAGTCCACATGTGTCCTGCACTGCCCCACACACATGCCATCACTTCCGTGTGCGCTTCTGTGCCAGTGCAACCTTGCCCGAGGGACCCGTTAGCCTACTCGAGCGCCTCCTTGGACTGGCATTAGTGGAGCTGGATGGGGTGGTTGTGTTTGATTGGGCAGAATCTGGGATTGAGGGCATCCGTGCCAGATTTGCCTGTTGGCCAACCAACATGGCCTCTACAAGCCTGGAGGTGTGGTCGTTGCCCTCCCGCACATGGCGTGCAAGGGTCACTAAAGTGCTCGCAAAGCGTCCGATGGACCTCGACAGGCGACACACTGAGACGCTGTAGCTCTCCCTCTGCAGCCTGGATTCCTCTAGCTGCCTCTCCACCAGCTGGGTGAGAGTAGCCTGCTGGTCCTCCATCCGCTGCATGCGGGCATTCAGTTCGGCCATGGATGGGGTGGGCGACCTCATGGGACTCCCCAGTGATGTGGGGCTGAACTCCAGCTCATGGAAGGAGCCCAGGTCTTCCAATGTGGGCATCTCCTCCTGTGGCCCCGTTTCCGAGTGCTCTTGTGGGGCACTGTTATCACTGCAGGCCGCCCCCTCTGCAGTGCTGCTGCCTTTGGTGTTGTGTTGGGTGGCCATGATAGGTTCCCGTGGCACCTGTCTAGACTCAGGCAGTGTGGAGACGGTGGGGATGTCGGTGGTGGTGGTGGGCCGCACATCTGTAGTGGCTGGTAATGTGGCCAGAGGTGCAGAACTGCCGAGCATCCTCCTGTGTGGTGGCGGTGGCTTGTGTACTTGCCGGTGCAGATTGGCTGGCCTGTTGTGCAGCATCACTGTCACTTGAAACGGCTGTGGGGACACAAAGGGCATGCAATTAGTGTTGTTGTGGTGGCAGATGGGTGCATCACATGCATCATTAAGATTGTACATTGAATAATGTTAGTCACATGCATCTGATTGCTGGTGTATGCATCCTGTGATATTGGTTGCCATACGGATCATGATGGGTCCTTTGGCCCACACATGCACTGCCTGGGGGGGGTTGTTAATGGGTCCTTTAGCCTACACATGCACTGCCTGGGGGGGTTGTTAATGGGTCCTTTGGCCCACACATGCACTGCCTGGGGGGGGTTGTTAATGGGTCCTTTGGCCCACACATGCACTGCCTGGGGGGGGGGGGGGGGGGGTTGTTAATGGGTCCTTTGGCCCAGTACCCACAACTGCATATTTTCATGTGGCATTCATGTTTGGGCACTTACCGGCGTCTGCAGGTGGGCTCACTCCTGCCTCAGCCTCCCCGATCCCATGGATTCCCTCTAGGTGGAGGATGCTGCTGCCTCAGTGGGGAAGGGGGTCCTCCGCCTGTCCCACTGCTGCGTTGGCGGTGCGTGGAAATGAGGTTGCGTACCCTCAGCCTCAGGTCGTCCCACCGCTTATGGCAGTCCTTCACGCTCCTCGCTGTCACGCCCACAGCGGTGCACTTGCGTGCAGCTTCGGCCCACACCTCCTTCCTCCGCTGCTGTGTGGCACCCCGTTGGTCGGCGCTGAACAGCATCTCCGCATTGTCCACAATGTGCTCCACCAAGACGGTTAGCTCCGCCTCGCTGAAGCGCTGTTTGCGCTGCCTCTGAGCAGGAATCCTGGCAGACATGCTGGTGGTCCCTTTTGGCTTCTCAGAGTTAGGATTGTGCTTGTGCTGGCTCTGGATGGCAATGGATTGTGCTTTTACATGATGGCCGCTTCTCTGTTTCCTGTTTTGGCGATCATGGTATTTCCGGTTCCGTGGCGGCGGAGGCGGACACGGGTTTTGCACCACTTGTGGCTGCGTTATTTTCATTTCCGTGGGGTTTTCCGTGACAGCGGTAACAACGTTTCCGAGTCCGTGTGGTGCGTGCGACCGACAGTGTGTAATCGGACGGTTTTTCCGCAACCTTGCGGACACGGAAACGTTTTTACCGCCGTCACGGATTTTGCACGGTTACGGACTGGCAGGTTGTAATGAGGCCCAAAGTCTAGTAGAGCCAGTGGAAGAGTGTCACAGAGCAAACATATCACCTTATGAGATAGGGAACAGGAAAGAAGCAGAATATTGAAGCAAGACAATATATTTGCCAAATACCTGTTAAAATAATGTGGAAGTGTCAATTTGTGTTCTCCTGGTGAAATTCCTGATAAATTGTTCTCAATTGGAGTGAAAGAGGAATGAAACATGTTGGGCAGTGTATGAAATGTGAGTGAATGGCTGTAATAGAAGTTGAAAGTGAAAAGTATTAATGAAAACAAGTGTTTTAACTACAGGAAAGTGGTGGTCCATAGAGAAATTACCACCCTGCACTAATGTTAACTCCACAATAACATGGAATTATATATAAATGTCTTAGAAAATTGTGATTTATTTGCAAATATGATTAATTAAATTTAATGAATTGAAAAAAAGAGAGAGTTTTGGCAAATAATTGAAGATTGGGCTGGAAAACTCAAGATCATGTATGCTCTGTGAAAGTTGTGAAATATTAGGTTTGGACTTGAAATGTCAGACACGTAATAGAAGCCAAACTACATAGTGTACTCCGGAGACCCCCGGCTGGCCCAAAGAGCAGAGGTTTGCTCCGAAGTACTTTAAGACGAGATAGCTGCACCCTTGAGATGGATGGGGGTGCAGATGTATTACTCCAACACAAATCAATAAGGACAACTCAATGGTTTGGCAAAGGGAGTCAGTTTAATGATTTCCACTTGGCTTAGCAGCACGCATAACGGTCAGCCAGGTGCAGGGTGCCCCTGAGCTACCCGGCCTTCCTCCAATTAAGGTTACAATCAATCAGCGCTTCAGCAACTATGTGTCAATTATTTTACTGTGGTTGGCATCGAAACTGCATCTTCTGTCTGGAAAAGTTCTGATATCTCTGCCTGGGAGGATGCCAACCGTAGGTGTGAACCGTGCTTCTTCTCGCTCGGCTGGTCACGTGCTACCCACGCCGTGAATTTGTCTAGTATCTTTCAATTTGTGCATTTAAATCTTATTCAGCTTGCCACCTGCCTACGCCTCCTTATCTCGACCTTTCAAGGACAGGATATTCTGTTCTTAAGTTTCAATTATATGTAGCTACTGTTTGTTTCTTCTATTGGTATGACCTTGGCTCTCCTGGCACGAGTTGCATCTGCTGAGTTTCGATTCAGCTGTCTCTTCTCATTTTGCTAGAATATGAATCTTGTCTTGTTTGACCACTAGTAAACTGAGTTGATTCTGCTTTTCGTGCAAAGTGGAATCGCACTTATGATACTGTGCTTCGTTTTGAGGTAGATTATGCATAATAGCGCTTGCCGCGCTATTCTTCTACTTAGCATATTAAGCCGCACTGTTTTCTTAGCTTTCTTGCGGTTCCAGGCATATGTACAGGTGTTAGCTGGTTGAATATCGCCATCCTGCTAACAGTTTAAGCTGCTTTTGTATTTCAACATCATTCTCCTCCTTTGGGTTCATGATATCTATATTCATGGCGTTTCATCTCTGTGTGTCATTTTTTGGTTGTCATTTCTTCTATCTGTGAGTCTGTCTGGGCTCTCGTGACAGCACCATTCGTCTTCCATTAACGCCTTTTTGGTTTCTTCCGGGACGGTACTTAGGCAATCTTCATTTCGTCTCATATGCTGGTAGGGTTTTCTTAATGGATACCTTACTGTCCACGGTTTTCTTGGTATCGGTAGTTCAATAAGTGTTGCTCTTCTGATAGGTACTGGGCAGAGCCCTACTGCGGTTCTCTGCTGATTTATCTGCTCATCATACGTCACATATTTTAGTGTGAACGTTCCTGGTACTTCAAAATGGGCAATTGGAGTGCAGGCTTTATTTGGGACCTCCTCTACAATAGGGATCCACAAGACTGGAGGAATATGTTATATAAATATGGCCACATGCCACCATGGGATTGGTGACATGCAAGGTACCCAAGAGGAGGAAGGCACAGATGGCGGCGTGTCTGCCATGGCTGGGCAGGGCTGGATTCATGGAGTGGGATGAGCAGAGGGTGAGAGATGTTGAGGACAAGGCACAGGACATGAAGGAGCGGTTTGATAGCTTGAGGAGTGTGAGGCGTTGTGAAGTGTTGGCAGGGGACAAAGTGTGTGTGAAGAGACCAAGATTGGTCCCGAAGGTACAAAGCAGATATTGGAGTCCTCAAGAGGTCGGGAGGGTGTTGGATGAGGTTGGTGTTTTGAAGGACGGTAGGAAATGGAATAAGGGGAGAGTTGTGAAGTGCAATGTGCAGTCATGAGGTGCATGTTGCATGCAGAGTGTGTAAGGGGGAGGTGTGTTATATGGTACTGTTCATGGGAAGGGGGATGCTATGGTACCGCAGAGATGTGTGTGAGGATTTGCATAGTGTTGAGCCATTTCAAAGGTTCCAGCATAGAACTGTATGCTGCAGGAATGTTGGTGGAGAGCAGCTGGATATTGGAGAGTGAAGGGAGAGAAAGGCACTGTAGCTGGGGGCTAGGTATCCACTTCTTATAAAGGACTGCCGTAAAGGTGATTATCACAGCTGTACCCTGGTGTGAGTGTCCCTCTTCATTTCAGTTTTGTTTGAAAAGAGAGTGTCATTGTTATGTAGAACGCATGTGTTGTTGTTTACTCTGGCAATGTGGCAAAGCCCTGTCTGAAGTGGTCGCGAACACAGTGCATTTCAATTTAGCTCTTTCCCACTGGAGGGAGGTGAGGGAGGTGCAGCGCGGCAATAAGTAAACACGTCAAACTACTTATGGAGATCAGACACGTCCACCTGATTCATGCCCAGACCACACACCTCGCCACAGTCCTCGGTCATGAAGTTAAGTAGCCTTTCCAAGAAAGAGCCACGTCACCTCACACAGCCGCGCCATCTTCCTGTCGTTTAGAAAAGCACCATCAAGCCATTGTGACTTGTTCCCTCAGACCTTTGAACACCCCTAGTTACATGGACAAAGCGCTGCACCCACCCCTGGTCACTAAATAGGGCGCCCTTTGCACATATGAGCTGTTTATGTGGATGTACTTGAAGAAGCTAGCTTCCTGTGACGTTTGCTTATTGTAAATATGGTGCGAGGAAGGGCCCAACACTTGAGCAACAAATCACAGTCATCAACGAAAGGGATGAATTACTTTGGGGCACTGAAAGCGTCAGCTGTGCCGCATTACAAGGACACGAGTACACGTCCACAGTAACACATTTCAGGCTGTGTGACATTCGTTGCAAACAGAAGCACTGGGCCATTTGCAATAAGAGCAGGGGCATTCCTGCGGCGATTACAATGACGGTGCAACAACAGCGCTGGCTAATAAAATGTTCACTGCTGCCTTCCCATGCTGCTAAACCAAGGCCCACTAGGTTTCCATGGTGATGGGACAACAGAGAGGAGGCCCCCTTCATACGCTGGGCTGCCTGCGATAGAATTAATCAGAATTCCTGCCCAGCTACCATTTGGGCATGTTGGAATTCCCTCTGCTTGAGGTAAAAAAAAAAAAAAGCTTCTCTGGCTGTGACAAATTTGCTCACAGCTGAAATAATATAGAATTCATCATGTTTTACGTTTATTGTACCTTCCATCGCGTTTTTTCCAAATATTTTAATAAGACAGAAAATTCACGCGCAGAGAGGGGTTTGAAGAGAGGGGCGCCCAGACGGCCAGAAAGAACAAAAAGGACATTTTAGGCCCTCGGAATGTAATTGGGTTGCAGACACCAAACACAATATGCCCCTAGTTACCAATTAAACTTGGACATCAAGTGGGTCCCAGTAAAAACGGCACAAAAGCCCGTTGTGGTCAGAAATATTTACAAGCTTCCACAACAAAACATTGTAACGTCACAATAGAGATGGAGCTTGTGTGTTTTTATTTAACAGTCAGCTCCTACTTTTAACTGGCCGTATTTTTTTTTAAAGGGAGCGTTTTATAACAGTATGCTATTTGCCCTGCTTCCATGCGCACACGTTATTACATTTATGTTTGAAATGATGCGACATTTTGGGTCCTCTTGCTATTTTTGCTTTAGTAGACTAATGTTAACATAGGCGTGTTTGTCTCTAAAGAGAATTCCTTTTGTTAAGTTAAAAAGGAAAACAAAATATGTGTATATTGACATTTCAACGTGGGGCAATTATACTTTTCTCTTTTTTTTTAGAAACACATACTTTTTACAGAACTATGGTATGTTGGTCCTCGTAATTGGAAAGTGATGTTGTGCTTTTTTAATAAGCGTTTGTACTGTGTCTATTACCACACTAGTGGCGTCACGCTGCTTTGGATAGCAGTGTACTGAGCCCCCGCCAGTGGTCTGCTGGCGCAAAGGAAGAGGAAAAAGACCAGAGACCTAGACAGGATTGTCTTATAAGTGGGGCCTGACGCTAATGTAGTTGGGCCACCACAATGACATTAACATCTGTAAATGCCCACAAAACGCTGCTGAGTGGGCATTTATTGATTTTGGGTGCGCCTTGCCCGCTCGGGTCCTACCCTGTCTACGCCTCTGAAAAAGGTGGAAGGAAAGGAGGAGGAGCCTAGATGACACACAGACTAACAACTGGAAGAATATGAGGGGGTTGGAAGGGAGACTGTGTGATTGTAAAAGAAGGGCTCCGTCGCAAGTCATTCACAGTAAATCCGATGGAACGCTAATTAGAAGGAAATTAGTTGCAAGCATTTTCTGGTGATGGTTGTTTACAGTACATTGGACGCATGATGGACCCAAGATGTGCTCAAGCATGCCCCTTGAGAATGGAGGCTTGATTGTCAAGTAACATTTTGTGACAAATCCATTTAATCTCTAGGGAAGTAGTCTGGGACTCCCAAACCAACCGTCAAAAGTGACAGATCAAAGAGTTGGCCGTGTGAAGGGGACTGCAGGGACTCCACATTGGAGTGGGGATAAGAAGGATGTGCTGATCCAGCCCGACAAGGGCCAAACATGCGTGGCCTCACAATGGGGGCCAATTCACTAATGTGAGCTGTGGTAGATGTAATGTGTAATACATGGGAGGTTGTCACCTTGATGTGAAAGAGGACCAATCTGTCCGATTAAGAGAAATGTATGACATGCCATAGTATGAATGGGTCATGCTGTATGGCAATGATTGTTGAAATATAACATCTCTTGTTGTATAACTCCTAGACACATATTCTACAGCAGGGATTAGGCAAGCATGCATTGGGGGAATTAACCTTTAGCAATATTACAGGACCAGACAAGGACCAGAGTAGTGTTGCCCTAAAGTAAGAAGGCATACCAGCCTTCCACCCTCTCCCAAATGAGTTGAAAAATCCATTTAGTTGTATGAAAAAAGCATAGCGCAGTAATTATATGAAGGCTTTTTGTATCTAGTGATAATATGTGTCTATGAATAGTTGAAGAATTGACCATAACTCCCAATTCAGATGGCAAAGGAGGAAACTACTACAACCCATCACAAAGAGGCAGTGCTCAATTTGTGGGGGTGTTTGTCAGGAATGAGCCCCGGGAATTAATACAGAGCAGCAACACTTTGTGACAAAACTGAGGATGTCGTTCCATCTCTGGGACCTGCACCCATATAAGAAACCCAAGAATAAGAGTGTCTGGGACCCTGAATGAAGAAGAAGCAAACAAGGAGGAGTGTTAAGCTCGGCAGTAGAGTGAAACAAGCAAGTTTTCCGTACATTGCAAGTCGGGGGCCCACACCCATGTGACAGGTAAAGGCCTGAAAGGACAGAGAACAAGAGGGTCTGGGACCCTGTAAGAGACAGAGAAATAGTTCATGAGAGGACAACGGCTTGGCAGGAGTATAAACCAAACTGGTGACATCTTTGAGAGTCTGGGACCCGCACCCACATAAGAAGTTGAGAACAAGAAGGTCAAGGACCCTGTAGAGGAGGTCCCAAATAAATCCTGCACTCCCATCGGCCATTTTGAAGTAACAGGAACATTCACACCAAAATATGTGACGTATGATGAGCAAATAAACCATCAGAGAGCCGCAGTAGGGCTCTGCCCAGTGCCTATCAGAAGAACAACACCTGTTGAAGTACCGATACCTAGAAAACCATGGACAGTAAGGTATCCATTGAGAAAACTCTACCAACAAATAAGACGAAATGAAGATAGCCTAAACACTGTCCCGGAAGAAACCCAAAAGGCCTTAATGGAAGATGAATGGTGACGTCACGAAGGCCCGGACTAACATGCAGAACCAAGGATGACACAAGAGACGAAAATGCCATGAATAAGGATATCGTGAACCTAGAAGGAGAGACGATGCTGAAATCTAAAGAAGCTTAAGATGTAAAGCAGGATGAAGTAATTCAACCAGCTAACGCCTGTACATATGCTTGAAACTGCAAGAAAGCTAAGAAAACAGTGCAGCTTGCTATGCTTAGTAGAAGATAGACCGCGGCAAGCGCCACCTATACATATCTACCTCAACGAAGCACATTATATAAGTGCGAGTCCACTTTACACAAAAGCAGAATCAACTCAGGTTGCTAGAGGTCAAACAGGACAGGATTCGTATTCCAGCTAAAACGAGAAGAGATGGCTGAATCGAAACTCAGCAGAGGCAACGTGCTCCAGGAAAGAGCCATGGTCAGACCAATAGAAGGAACGAACAGTAGCCTTGAAGAATTGAAACTTAAGAACAGAGTAGCTTATATCAGGAAGGCCGGGATAAGGAGGCGTAGGCAGGTGGCAAGCCGAATAAGAACTAAATGCACAAATGGAGGGAAAATCAGCAGATTCACGGTGTGAGCAGCACGTGACAATCGGAGCCAGAAGAGGCATGGGTCCATACCTACACCTGGCTGTCGCCCAGACAGAGATATCATAACTTTTACTGACAAGAAGATACAGTTTCGAGGCCAACCATAGCCACCTAATTGACACGTAGCCACTAAAGTAATGATTGATTGAAGGAGGCCGGGTGAATCTTGGGGCACCCTGCACCTGGCTGAACATTCTGCGTGCCGCACATCAGTGAAGGCCAGAGGACCAGGCCACACAAGCTCTCTGCAGCTCCGCTGCGAGAGAGACACTCGAGGACCCCATGCTGCATCCATGAAGAGGGACAAGCCGCCGCAGCCCCTGCCGCCAAAGTTCCCCATGCAGCCCCCTCTTCAATACACACTGCCCGGCAGTTGTGTCTGGGCACCATGGCAATGGCCAACATCCACACCAGAGCAGAGTCACGTGACCCGTGCGCCGGAGCCTGCAGCCCCTCCTCTCCCGCTTTAAAAGGAGAGGAGGACGGCCACCAGGCGAAGCCGCACATCGGCGAAAGCCAAAGGACAAGGCCACACAAGCTCTCTGCAGCTCCTCTGCGAGAGAGTCGCTCGAGGACCCCATGCTGCATCCATGAAGAAAGACAAGCCTCTGCAGCCCCTGCCGCCATTGTTCCCCAGGCAGCCCCCTCTTCAATACACACTGCCCGGCAGTTGTGAGCCTGCAGCCCCTCCTCTCCCGCTTTAAAAGGAGAGGAGGACGGCCACCAGGCGAAGCCGCACATCAGTGAAGGCCAGAGGACAAGGCCACACAAGCTCTCTGCAGCTCTCCGCTGCTCGAGGGCACAGATGGCGCCCCTATGCTCTGCTAAACCTGGACAAGGTAAGGCCAACAGCATCAATGCCCCCATGCTATACCTCTCATGTGCACCTACACTGCTAGCAATCGCACGCCCTCTGCTGTACAACAGCAGGAATGTGCGACTACGGTCTCGCACCCAGCCCACCAACCCCATCAGCCTTACCCCTACCATGGGATACCGAAATGCTAGGTTGGGCATAAGAAGCCAGCCGCCAGCACACATGTGCACTGCCACCAAACGCACCCTGGGCCCCAGGGTTGCCCCGCACTCCTCTGCCGCGACGACATGACAGATAATCAAGGGTCGTACCAACAAACATTACCTCACAATCAAAAACCCTACCAATAACATTAATTTTGCCCCTCAACCCTCGCCTCTCTGTCCTACTGCACTCATGCACGTAGTGCATACCGCTGGCGTCCCCATGGCCACACTTGATTTTGTGCAGCTCAATGATGTTTCTGTGCCTATTGATCCTATTGTTGGCGCCCCCATGACCACATTTGATTTTGTGCAGCTCAATGATGTTTCTGTGCCTATTGATCCTATTGTTGGCGCCCCCACGACCACACGTGATATTGTGCAGCCCAATGATTTTTCTGTGCCTATTGATCCTATTGTTGGCGCCCCCATGACCACACTTGATTTTGTGCAGCTCAATGATGTTTCTGTGCCTATTGATCCTATTGTTGGCGCCCCCATGACCACACCTGATATTGTACAGCCCAATGATGTTTCTGTGCTTATTGATCCTATTGATCCTATTGTTGGCGCCCCCATGCCCACACTTGATATTGTGCAGCTCAATGATGTTTCTGTGCCTATTGATCCTATTGCTGGCGCCCCCATGACCACACCTGATATTGTGCAGCCCAATGATGTTTCTGTGCCTATTGATCCTATTGTTGGCGCCCCCATGACCACACTTGATTTTGTGCAGTTCAATGAGGTTTCTGTGCCTACTGATCCTATTGCTGGCGCCCCCATTGATATTGTGCAGCTCAATGATCTTTCTGTGCCTATTGATCCTATTGTTGGCACCCCCATGACCACACTTGATTTTGTGGAGCTCAATGATGTTTCTGTGCCTATTGTTCCCACTGTTGCCGCACCCATGACCACACCACCTAGTACTTCTGACCCTCCATCCTCACCCACTAGCCCACCCGTCCCCATGTCTCCCTCTACCTACACGCTAAGCTGCGCCCTGCTCAATGCCCGCTCCGTACCAGCTCACGCCCTCGACATCAACGACCTGCTCATAAACGACGTGCTCGACATCCTCATCCTTACTGAAACCTGGCTGAATGAAAGCTCAGGCCCGGCCCTATCACTGGCCATCCCACCTGGATATTCCATCTTTAGGAAAGACCGCACCTCTCAGAGAGGTGGAGGCGTTGCCCTCATCGCCAGGGACACCCTTACCATCAGAGAAGTTGAAGGCATCCTTGACAGCAAAAGCGACTACCTCCCTCTAAAAATCAATGTCTCACCCAACTGCACCATATCCATGCACATTGTCTACAGACCCCCAGGCCTGTGTACCGACTTCCATGACACCATTATCCCTGCACTGTCTCACAACATTAAAAAGACCTCACAGGTTCTACTCCTCAGTGACCTCAACCTAGGGCTGAACGACCCCAAAGACGCCCCTGCGAAACACCTCAAGAAGGCACTCTCCAACCTCAGCTTTGCGCACTCCATTTCTCACCCCACGCACATCAAAGGACGCACCCTTGACTGGATCAGCCATCACAACTGCTCCCTTCTCATCAAGGCCAACACCCCTATCCCCTGGTCCGACCATCACTACATCCAATTCAACCTCGGAACCAAAAAAGTGTCTCTCTCTCCACCACCACCGTGCCTCGCCACTTACGCCAGGAGCTCATGCCTTCTCACAGTCGAGAACCTAGCACCTTACCTCTTTAACCCAGCCCTTCAGGCCCCCTCATCGAATAACCCTGATACCGTAGCTGACACCTTCAAGGATGTCATCACGTCAGCCGTGGACGCCATTGCTCCCCTGACTCTCAAAAAAGCTAAGAAAGCCAAACATGCCAATTCATGGTTCTCCAAAGAACTCCTCGACCAACGTGCACAAAAGAGGATTGCACTATCCACCTGGAAAGCAAACCTCTCTGAAGCCACTAAACAGATGTTCAAAGCCATTTCCAAATCATACAAGTTTAACATCACTCTAGCAAAGGCTGCTTCCTTTAACGCCAGGATCGCTGACGCCAAGTCAGGATCTAAGGAATTATTCACCATCTTTAGGGAACTTGAAAAACCATCTGCCCCCCCTCCTCAGTCATCAAAGATGCCAAGTGGTGTAACAGCATTCAATCTGCCATGCTAGAGACGCTCAACACCCTCCAAACAAAAATTCATGGCCACCAAAAAGCCCTCTCCCACATTATAGCGAACATGCACGACAAGCCACCCACCGAGACCACGTCATCCCCGTTGTTCGAATTCAAAGACATCACTGAGCAAGAGGTCATCACCCTGCTCAACTCTATCAAACCTTCCAATTGCAAAGGTGATTCCTGCCCAGCCAGCCTCATCAAAGACTCCGCACCTACCCTAGCCAGCCTTTATCAACTCCTCCTTCCAATCAGGCCATGTCCCATCAGGACTTAAGGAAGCGTGGGTACGTCCACTCCTCAAGAAACCTTCACTCGACCCAACCGTCCTGGGGAATTACAGGCCCATCACGACTGTACCATTCCTGCTCAAAATTCTGGACAAAGCAGCCTACTTGCAAGTCCAAAAGTTCCTAGAGGACAACCGTCTCCTCGGCCTGCGGCAATCTGGGTTCCGCCCCCCGACATGGCACTGAAACGGCCCTCCTAGACCTAAAGAACCAAATGGATGATCTCATTGGAACCTACTGCTCCTTGAGCTATCCGCAGCGATCAAACTGGTTGACCACAATACCTTGTGTCACCACCTAGCCACCCAAACCAACTTCTCTCCTAAAGCCTGCCAGTGGATCACTTCCTTTCTCCAAGAAAGGGCCATGAAAGTATTTTCTGAAGTTGCCGCTGCCACCCCTAGCCTCCTCACCTGTGGTGTCCTCAGGGATCCTGTATCGCACCCACACTCTACAACCTCTTTACAAGGCCCCTGTTTAGCATCCTGGACTCCCTTGGTATTTCATATACCAACTATGCGGACGATACGCAGGTACTCATCCCACTCACGGGCGATTACCTAGCTGACACCAACACCCTCACCTCTATCTACTCTACCATCCAATCCTGGATGGCGGAGAATTGGCTTTGCCTCAATAGCGAAAAGACCAAACTCCTCCTCATTGGGTCACCCTTCACTCTCAGTAACCTCTGAGATCAGTACGCCTCCTTCACTATTGATAACATTCCAATTAAGGTCTCAAACCATGTTAAGACACTCGGAGTCTACCTTGACTCCGACCTGTCGATGGATAGACAGGTCACTGCTATCGCTGCATCCTCAGCCTACTATTCCAAAGTACTCAACGCAGTCAGGCCCTTCTTGGCCCGTCAAAGTTGTCTCACAATTGCCAGGGCAATAATCGGGTCAAGACTAGACTACTGTAATGCCCTTCAAGTGGGGACATCCAACATAAACCTGGCCAAACTCCAGCTAGCCCAAAACAATGCACTAAGGGCAGCCACCGGCACCGCAAGAAGAAACCATATCTCCAAAATCCCTGTCAAAGAGAGAATTGTCTTTAAAACTCTTGCTCTCATCCACAAATGCCTTCACAAACTTGCCCCTCCTTACCTGACTAACAGAATTACCAGGCACACCGCCACGAGACCTCTCAGATCCCTTTATGCTAACTCAATTGTTACGCCTACTACACGTAAAGTACGCGCTGGGGGCTCCAGCTTCCCCACCCAAGCAGCCACGCACTGGAACGCTCTGCCACCTCACCTAAGACTCATTGAGTTCCACCTAGCCTTTCGCAAGGCTATCAAAACTAGACTTTTTGTCTAACTTGAATCTGTATCATCCACTGCATATATGCCTGCCAATCTGTAACTAAGAGCCCCCCTGGCACCTTTCTGTAATCTTAAATCTGTGTATCCTCTGTAACAGCGCCTCAATGCCTTATGGGCTGCAAGTGCGCTTAACAAATGCAAATAAATAAATAAATAACATAAGTAAAGTGCAGATTTATGCATGGGGTTGAAGCCAACCCAATCACAATGGACTAAATAATCTAGGGTCCTATAGATAGAAGAACCAATGGGACGCCGTACTCTTAATGACGTCCACAATAGTAATAGAAGGAAGGGCTTAGACGCCCACCTAATAGTGTTTATCCAATCCTCTAAATCTGTCACCATACCAGGACCGGAGCACGGAGGTGAGGCGGAAGATGAAGAATGGTTGCATTGAAATATCGCAAGACAACACCTGCCTCGGAAGTGAAACATGAATGCCTCTTCTGCGCGGATACTGTACCACCCCTGACCAAACTCTTAAAGTAGGTGTGGTAGGTTTCACAAACGTAGGAAAGAGCAGCTTAATCAATAGTCTCAAGCAAATGAGGGCATACAATGCAGGACCATTGAGAGGCACGACAAAGTGCATGCAAGTAGTGGATATAGACCAGCAAATCAAACTGTTGGATAGTCCAGGCATCATAGCCTCCCCCTCTAACAGTGCATTCGCCCTGTGTATCCGAAGTGCTTTTGATGCTGCAGCGTCTGACCTTGCCAGTGCCGTCAACACTGCCCTGAAGCATTGCAGCAAGCAGCAGATAAGCTTTCAAGCACTTGTGAATGCAAGATTAGGCTCTGAATGCATTGTGTTGATAAGTATTTGCTCTACAGTTAAATTCATCACGAGACTACCAAAGAGTCAAGAAGTCCAGTTTTGTGTAGTTTTCTCTTTGAAGGTAATCGATCTACTGAAAATGCCCTGAATTGCCGAATGCTACAGGCTTTTATTGTTGGTGAACAAAGGAAAACATGAATGGTAACGGAATTGAGAACTGCTGCAAAATCAGTTATATTCACATTACCATAAACATTTGCAATTTTTAAAATAGTTTCCACCCTTTCCTGCCCCACCCCCATCTCTGCAGCTACAGCACCTTCGGCTCCACATAAACGGCCCGACTCACTATAAAAGACACACTCTTGATGCCATCTTCAGCTCCCACAACCGGATACATCTAAACCCCCCACCCCTATCATCTGGTTTGATCACTTCATTGTTTCTTTCGCCATTCGCTCACCCAACCCGCTTCCCATACCCGAACCTGAACCTCCAAATCTACGCAAATGCTGGAAGAAACTAATAATCCTTCCTGACCTAGCCGACGCACTCCTCCAGTCTCCTCTGCCTACCTACCTACTCAATAATCAACTAACCCCTGACGCCTTTGACTCATGGCTCAACATCTCACTAATGCGGCTCACACCCTCTTGCAAACCATCAGCCCGCTGTATGGCAGAAAGACAAACTCCCCTGAGCAGATCCACCTTGGCCCGGCACCTTCATCAGTACAAGGCCGAAATCCGGAAAGCAAAAAAAGCCCATTACAACTCCTGAATCCTAAACTGTAAAAAGCCCAGCAAAGAACTTCACCAAACAAATCATGCACCACCACCGTCCAGACCCCCTCACAATCGCTGTGCGACTCACTCTCTCTCTACTTTTACACCACAGCTCTCAAAAGAACAAACGCTCTAACCAACAAACTAACTCTCTTACACCCACCATGCAACCCACCCTCCATACCGGCCAACCCACCGCCTGCGACCACTACCCAACCAACGTTCGACTCCTTTAGTCCAATATCAGCCGACCAATTTCTCAAACTTCTCTCTGCCCGCAAACCATCTGGCTCTCCGCTAGACCCTTGCTAGACCCTTGCCCGGCCACAACCCTCAAAGAAATTTTCGCTTCTACCTGCGCAGGAGTACACGCAAGAACCATCATAAATGACTTCCTTTCCTCGGGAATTTTTCCCGACGCATTCAAAATGGTTCATGTCAAACCTCTAATAAAAATACCTTCCCTCGACCCTCTCGAGCCCAAAAATTACCGCCCCATCTCAAACGCCAGGTTCCTTGCCAAACTCATCAACCGAACCGCCTAACCCCATCTAATGCCTTTGTCGAAGCCAACAATCTCCTAGACCCCGCTCAATCAGGTTTCAGAGCCTGACACGGAACTGAAACCACCCTAATCTCAATCTGGGATGACTTTAAAAACACGGCAGACTCTGCGGGATGCACTGCATTAATCCTTCTTGACCTGTCCGCTGCCTTCGACACAATCAATCACTCAATCCTCCTTGACCGCCTCCACTCCCTAGGAATTCGTGGAACCGCTCTCAAATGGATAGCATCCTTCCTTAAAAAATAGCAACCAAATAACCCTACTCTCCACCTATTCCTCCCAAGCCCGACCAGTCGACACTGGAGTTCCACAAGGAGCATGCCTATCAGCCCTCCTGTTCAATCTCTACATGGCCACCCTCCCACGAATAATTTGTTCACACAACATCCTGTGCTACAACTACGCTGATGACACTCAACTAATTCTGAAACTCCTGAACTCAAAACCCAACTGCTGACCTGACCTCGCTTCCTGCCTCCTCGACATAGAGCTCTGGATGACCACAAACCACCTCTTGCTAAACCCCTCCAAAACCGAAATCATGGTATGTGGCAACACCGAACTTCTTCCACACCCACTACCCTGGCCATCTGCCATGGGCAACTCCCCGACCCCCTCTAATTCAGTAAAAAACCTTGGATGCACCCTAGACTCTTGACCTAACACTCTTTGCACAAATCAACAACATCTCAAAGTCCTGCCACTACCACCTTAAAACTCTTAAGCACATTTTTCCATACCTCTCCTTTACCAACATACTCTCTGCGGTCCAATCAATTGTTATATCAAGACTTGACTACGCTAACCCCCTCTACCTTGGAGTCCACGCATACCAACTGACTAAACTACAAAGAGAACAAAACGCTGCAGCCAAACTGTTACTAGCGCTTGGCCTGAGAGACCACATCTCCCCAGCCCTCAAAACTCTGCACTGGCTTCCGGTCACCTGAAGGGTGACCTTCAAAACCTTATGCATTTCTCACCGAGCACTGCATAAA
Organism: Ambystoma mexicanum; assembly: GCF_040938575.1. Classification (NCBI taxonomy): domain Eukaryota; kingdom Metazoa; phylum Chordata; class Amphibia; order Caudata; family Ambystomatidae; genus Ambystoma; species Ambystoma mexicanum. The sequence continues at coordinate 1,199,681,746 of NC_090925.1, forward strand.
ACCGGACCTCATTATCTTCAAGACAAACTAAAACCCTATCACCCTGCACGTACTCTAAGATCAAGCTCAGCCGGCCTCCTAGTCATACCAAAAACAAACTCAGTCAGATTAGGCGGATCATCATTCTCAGCCTTGGCCACCACGCTGTGGAACACACTCCCACCCCACATCCGACTCACTGAAGACCTCATGTCTTTTCACAAATTACTGAAAACTTGGCTCTTCCCCTAAAACCGACCCCGAACTCAATCTAACTCAAACTGGATAACAGCATCTCAATGACTTTGCCAAATGGTAGATCATAAATAGCAATGCAGCATCATGATCCAAGCAAGAAATCGAAAAATAATAACCTCTATTGATTAGCTAAAAAGGACAAACAAAATAGAATGAGTAAAAAGGATAAAACCTGCAAAGTAGATAAAAAGAATAAGTTGTACGAGGGCAGTAAAGTGGCTGAAATTAATGAAATGGACAAAATAAATGTAATGGACAAGAGGATTAATGAGGACGTGAGGAATAAAGTGGATTACAACATTTCAACTAACCCAAACTACTAGATCTTAAATAACAATAAAACAAATAACAATACAACATCAAGATCCAAGCGAGAAATCGAAAACTAATAACCTCTAATGTAAACTAAAAAGGACAAACAGAATAGAATGAGTAAAGTAGATCAAAGCAGTGAAGCGGATAAAAAGAATACATTTTACGAAAGCAGTAAAGCGGTTGAAATTAATGAAATGAATGAAATGATTGCAATGGACAAAAGGAACAAAATGGACGAAAGGAATAAAGTGAAGAGGATGGAAAGATGAATACAGGAGACGGATGAGTGCACAGACAGATGGCATGGATTGTATGAGTGCATGGTATAAATGGAAAGTACAGGATAGACGATTCGAGTACATGAGACGGGTGTAGCATGGGACAGATGGATAGCACGGAACAGATTGAGTGCGTGCCACAAGTGACATGGGCTGAACCGATAATGTAGGATTAATGAACGAAGCACGTGGAGCGGATGAAGCGTGTGGAGCGGATGAGTGTGTAGTGCAGATGAGTGCGCAGTGAGGATGAGTGCGCAGTGCGGATGAGTGCGTACAGCCGATGAGTGCGTGGAGCAGTTGAGTGCGTGGAGCGGATGAGTGCGTGGAACGGATGAGTACGCGGAGCTAATGAGTGCATGGAGCGGATGAGTATGCAGAGCGGATGAGTGCGCAGAGCGATGAGTGTGCAGAATGAATGAGGGCATGGAGAGGATGAGAGCGCGGAGCAGATAAGAGCGTGGTGTGGATGTAGGTCGTGGTGTGGATGTAGGGTGTGAGTGGATAATAGAGTGGAGCGGATGTAGAGTGTTGAGCAGATTTAGGGTGTTGAGCAGATGTAGGTTGCGGTGGTGTTGAGCCGATGTAGGGTATGGTGCGGGTGCGGAGCCAGTGTAGAGTGCGGAGCCGGTGTAGAGTGCAGAGCCGGTGTAGAGTGCGGAGCCGGTGTAGAGTGTGGTGCAGATGTAGGGTGCGGATGTAGGGTGTGAGTGGATAATAGAGTGGAGTGGATGTAGGGTGTTGGGCAGATTTAGCGTGTTGAGCAGATGTAGGGTGCAGTGGTGTTGAGCCGATGTAGGGTGTTGAGCGGATGTAGGGTATGGTGCGGGTGCGGAGCAGGTGTAGAGTGCAGAGCGGGTGTAGAGTGCGCAGCGGGTGTAGAGTGCAGAGCAAACAGATGATGTATGTGGATGGAGCGGGTGAACTGGTTGGAAGAAACGGGTGAAGTGGTTGGAAGAAACGGGTGTAGTAAGGGGAAGAAATGGGTGAAATTGTGAGGTAGGAACAGAGGATGGATCTGGAAGAACGGGTGATGTATATGGATGAGACGGGTAAAGTATGAGGAAGGAACGGATGAAGTATGTGGACAAAATGTGTCAAATTTATTGAATAGAACGATTGAAGTATGTGGATGGAACGGGTGAAGTGTAGAGTGCGGAGCCAGTGTAGAGTGCAGAGCCAGTGTAGAGTGCGGAGCCGGTGTAGAGTGTGGTGCAGATGTAGGGTGCGGTGCGGATGTAGGGTGTGAGTGGATAATAGAGTGGAGCGGATGTAGGGTGTTGGGCAGATTTAGCGTGTTGAGCAGATGTAGGGTGCAATGGTGTGGAGCCGATGTAGGGTGTTGAGCCGATGTAGGGTATGGTGCGGGTGCGGAGCAGGTGTAGAGTGCAGAGCGGGTGTAGAGTGCGCAGTGGGTGTAGAGTGCAGAGCAAACAGATGATGTATGTGGATGGAACGGGTGAACTGGTTGGAAGAAACGGGTGAAGTGGTTGGAAGAAACGGGTGTAGTAAGGGGAATAAATGGGTGAAATTGTGTGGTAGGAACGGAGGATGGATCTGGAAGAACGGGTGATGTATATGGATGAGACGGGTAAAGTATGAGGAAGGAACGTGGATGGATCAAGTGAAAATGTGGTTGGAACAGAGTAAGTATGGGGTTGGAACGGGTGAAGCATATGGGTGGAATGGATGAACTGGGTGGAGCGGATGAACTGGGTGGAACGGATGAAGTATATGAAAGGAACGGGCAAAGTATGTGGATGGAACAGATGAACGAGTGTAGAATGGGTGAAGTGGGTGGAACGGGGGAAGTAGGTGGATGAACGGGTGATGTGTTTGGAACCAGTGAAGTGGGTGGAACGGGTAAAGTGGATGGAACGGGTGAAGTGGATGGAACGGGTGAAGTGGATGGAACGTGTGAAGATGACGTATGTGGATGGATGATGCATGGAGAAAGGATAACGTGGGTAGAACGAATGAAAGGAGCAGTGAATAAAATGGCTTGGAGTGCATAAAATGGCTTGGAGTGCATGGAACGGATTGGAGTGCATGGAACGGATTGAAGTGCGCCGAACGGATTGGAGTGCGCGGAACGGATTGGATTGCATAGAATGGCGTGACTTACATGGAATGGTTTGGAGTGCATGGAACGTTTGAAAGAGCATTGAAACAAACGGTTTTCAGTGCTTGAAATGGTCGTAATGCGTAGAACAGTCGGAGTACATGAAACGGATGGAGTACATGGAACTATTGGAGTGGGCTCGATCTCAAGCACCTAAGGTAAACCACAATATCACATCTCCATGCTTAATCTCTTCTTTACACCACCACTCAAATAGAACACAGCGATACTATGACACCATTCGGTATAGTTGTTCTCATACCATCATTTGCCTCATACTCCCCATCACCCTAACTAAACACTGCTGGTTACACACCCTCCAGCCTAGGCGTTCTCCTCAGGCCTAACGCAGCCAGAATCAGTCTGGATAACAACCTGCCAGAACGAACACATACTCTTGATCTCTCAACCACCACACCTACCGCTAAGAAGCAGCTATCACACAAATGCCACACCAGCTGCACACATATCCGGTGCTCGCACGCACCTTTTGACTCTCTCTATTTCTCTCTACTGACTTGAACTTCGGTTCTCGAGGGCATTCAACCTACCAGTGCCTTGAGACCATACCAATGGTACATAAGGCGCTATATAAATGCAAAGTAACATAACATAACATAACATATACAGATAGAGTACCTATAGTAAAGTTACCTTTCTTTTCCTAACCAATAGAACTGCATGTTAACTTTTCAGTGTTACACGTCGATGATGACAATTTTTGAGTATAAATGTTACTGTTTGTATGAAGTTCACAGGAGTTGAAGCGAGACGGACTATCACATCACTGTTGATTTCCATGTTTCCCTGTTTTTTGTACTGGTCATTAACCCCTTAAGTGCCATGGACGAGCTATTTCGTCTTTGAAACTGGGGAGGAAATCCCAAGGACGAGATACCTCGTCCTTGGCACTTAAAGGGTTAAACGTACTCCCCTTTGCCAAACCATTGAGTTGTCCTTATTGATTGGTGTTGGAGTAATATACCTGCACCCCCATCCATCTCAAAGGTGCAGCTATCTCATCTTAAAGTACTGAGGAGCAAACCCTGACTCTGTGGGCGGGCCGGGGTTCTCCCCAGTACACTTGGTAGCAGAGATTTGATGGTTATCGACTATCGATTATTTGACTAAAGTAAGACACCTATTGACCGTCGACATATAGTAACTCTAGGTCTTCGGTAATATCATGAGTCCTTTGACATTCAGCTGAGTAGACCGTGAAGCTCCCCGTAGACAATGGTAGCTTAAGCAAGAGTCTGCATAAAGGGCCTGAAGGGACCCGTTTTCCCACACTTCCCTTCCCATTCCTACAGGCAGCTGAGCGAGCGAAAAGCTGAAGGAGGCGGTAACAAAGGTGGTGATCCCGAGGGTCTGGAGACGAACCATGCGAACGGTGAGTGAAGCAAAAAATGTAATGCTTTGGCAAATAGTGCATGCCTTAGAACAAGTAAAGGGACAAGGTAACGGGGGAGGAGGAAAAACAAAATATAGTTAGAAGTAGAGAAGACTGCATATATATATATATAAGGGGATAATGACTCAAGAGTAATAAAAGGTAAATGAGAGGTTACCGGGGTAGACACCCAAGAAGAGAGAGGTTACCGGGGTAGACACCCTAGAAGAGAGAGGATTCGCCTTATTCCTGCGCTTTAATATAGCGGCTAGAAGAAACATGTACCCAGAGTCCCACATAATGGGGAACGACTAGGCTACCACAACATTTAAAGACATTGTGAAAGGGGTACGTTTGCACTCCATGAAGGGGTAATGATTAGAGGCAGAGATATTTGTGTCCAGCTGGTGTTCGTCTTGTCTGTCAACCGTCTGTCTTACATGTTTCTCTGTTGTGACGTCATATGTACTGACATTTTTTGAGAGAACTGATTTAAAATTTCATGCAATTTGATAGCTGAGACAAATTACATGTTAATTGATGTTTTTTGAACAAATCAGTCGTATAAAATTTTGTGGAAAATTTGTGTTGGAGCTTGCAACATTTGGTGCTTGCTCATATTGTTAGAAGCTGTTTAACCCACACAACAGCATTGACAAGTGTCATATAAGAGGAAAGGGAACAGATTTAAGCATGGAAGACATAACTCCATTGTCACACTTATGCAAGCAATTGCCAAAACACGCACCCAAGCTAAAGAAATATAGTACCGAGTGGGTTAAGGGTACCACCCACAAGATGTTCATGCTGTGGCCACAAAATGGGTCTTTATCCAAAGCCTTCTTACAACACATGACGACATGTTTGTATGCCACACATACAGGCAAGAAGTTAGAAAAACGCCTTTCTGTTCTCGAGTTGTGGAAAATGTACGAACAGGTAAAGGAGGAAGAGCCACCAACAGATTGGATACTTAATGTATGCACAGAGGGGTGTGAAACACCTACCACGCCACCTGCCCCACCCGAAATGAAAATTGAAGAAAGTATGGACGAGGGATTATATCTGTTAAGGGAAATTAAAGCAGCCACAGGGTACAGCAACTCTGCATATGAGTCACCTACACATAGTAGTGATGAAAATCAAGGGAAGGATAAAGACAAGAATATTACCTCCACAGTCCCAAGGGACAAGGGGAGACGCGATGATGACAGAAAAGATCAGGCACAGACAAGTGCATCTCTCAACAAAGAGAGAGAAGGGAAGAGATGGAAAGGAAGCAAAGACAGAACTGATGAGATAGCATTCACAAAAGATGAATGGATGGGAGGACAAATTCTGTTGAAACTCGGTGGGAAAGGCATTGATGACGTGAAACAAAAGGAGAGGTTAGATGAGACACAGAGGAAGGAGAAAGAAAAAAGGGTTAAGAGACGAAAGGATATGAAGGAAAGACAGACAAAGGCGAGAACAGCTATATCGCAAAGAGCAAGAAAAACAGCTCGATCAGACCCCAAGAGCAGTCTATGATGAAGACAGACAGAAACAGCAAAGGTTAGAAGAAGAGCAAAGGGTATGTGAAAAAAGGATAAGGAGACAAAGAAATGAGGAAATTTGAAAGGCAGATGAACGTAGAAATGAAAAGAGAAAGGAAGAAGATAGGGTCAGAGAAGAGGCGAGGAAGCGCAAAGAATTTGATGTCGATATAGAACGTAAGCCAAGACAGAGAGCACTTGATCTTGAATATCTGGGGAAAGAGGTTAAAAAACCTGCTCCAGTTGTAGATTGGGAAGACATCAAAGAATTCTTTCCTGCGTACGATTCAGTACCGGGCACATCCAGGACAAATACTGACGATGACTTCGACACCAGAAGCATCGGAGAAACGATCGATAGAATATATGATTAAATGGGGCTAGAACAAATACCCCAAGGAGAGGGGGAAGATGAGCACCTGGAAAGCACTCAGTTGTATTATACTGAGGATGTCACCCGAAGTAGTGGGAATAGGGAAATATCCCTAGATAGATAAGAAATCAGTAGAAACAATGAAGACACAAGAAGTTGCGTGAATTGAGGACAGACAATGTCCGACTCCGAAAGGGAAGAGCGCAAAGAAAAAACAAAGAAGGGAGGCGAAGTGAAAGGAGACTCCCAAGGGAAAGGGAAATAAGATGGTCAGACGCTAGTGAGTCTGCAACAAGAACATCAGAGTCTGCCACACAGCCTGACTGATATGAAGAAGTATCTCACGGTCAGAGCGGGGTATCTTCGCCACCCTATGTAGATAAACTAAGGGCATTGCCAAGTAGACAGCGATGTGGGAATATTACCCCGGCAATAGATAGAAGAACAATGAGAGAAGAGAGAGCGGGTTACACATTCCAATTACCATTACTCGAGAAGGGGGGAATAAGACCGCAATATATTCCATGGCCACACATGGATCAGGAAAATTTGAAAAACAAGCTTCCAATGCTGACATCGGAAGCCGGAAAGTGGATACAAGAGTTAGAAAAAATGACAGGAGGAAACACGCTTGCTATAGGGGACATCAAAGGTCTCCTGATCGCCATATTTGGGGAGTGAGCAGATGATGTGTGGGCACGAGCAGGCTACCCTGGTGTAACCACAATTAATACCGTGCATGACGGAGCGCCATTTACAATTGTAGAGCCGCAGTATGGGAAGCGCTACGAGTATTTTACCCAGATACTTCTGATATGGGAGCTATAAAGACTCGAAAAATGAAGGAGTCTGAAGATCTGTTGATTTATGTACAGAATTTCCAAGATGTGTGGGTGCTCGAAACACATGAATCTTGGACGAAATCTATACCTGTGTTTTACCATATACTGTGCCAATGGCTGCCAGAGCCGGTGCAAAATAAACTCAAGAAATTGGTGGGAATTGAAGCCAAACCTTGGGCAGAAATACAGTTGACCATTGCACATTATTGTAGACTGTTGCAAAGAAAGAATCGCAAAAAGGAAGCGACTCGTAAGGGTGAAGAAGCGAAATTAGTGCAAAAGAAATTGTCAAAATATGCTCTTGAGGGAGCCATGATAACTAGCACAGCTGAATCAGGCATGCAGCAGGTGGTTAATCCACAGCAAAATAATCAGGGCAACACGGGATTCTATCCCAGGGGAAGAGGATTTAGGGGAAGAGGATGGCAGAGCAATCAGGGAGGTTTCCAAAATAATCAAGGAGGCTTTCAAAATATGCAAAATTGTAACCAAGATATGTCAAATGGGCAAATGATCCGACCACCGCCAGTTTGTTGGCTGTGTGGAATGACAGGCCATTTGGTGCGCACATGCAGAAGACAAGACATGATGCAGAACGGCCAAGGAACAGGAGCATGCATGACAAATCCACCTGCAGTTTTACAGCAGGGTGGTGCACAGAATCACACGGTGCAACAACAAGCACAAGGAGTGCAGCAGGGGGTGCAACCACAAAGCATGGGGTATTTTCCACAAGGACAATCCCAACAGGCACCGCTGCAAAAATCACAGACCATGAACCCTGGAATGGGAAGTAACAATGGGAATGGGGGAAATCCACCAGCACACGGTGGACCGAATTTATATATGAGCTAGGACAGCTCACTGGGAACCCTGATTTGTTGTATCCTATCAGTGACACCAGACCCTCACAGGGAACCTAGGGTGGATGTCGTTATAGGGGATAAAGCATATTCCTTCCTAGTTGACATGGGTGTGACACGCTCGTGCATAGGTGAAGGCAAATTTTCCTTGTCCGGCGAGGCCATAGATACTCAGAGTTTTACAGGAGCGACCAGTCGAGTTCCCTTTACAAAGGCACTTCCAGTCTCTATAGGAGAGTGCAAAATGAATGTACCCCTACTATATTCTCGACAGACCCCAGTAAATATTTTGGGTCGAGACTTAATGACAAAGTTGAACATGACAATTTCTTTAACGGAGGAGGGCATAGTATGCTCCACTTCAGGGATGCACTACTCAAATGTATGCAAAATGGTTAGAGCATACTCAGGACACGTAGCCATGAGTGCCATATCATTAGAGCCAGAAATCTTCTCATATGGCATGCGTTTGCTTATGGCAGGATTGCTAGGCCTTGCAGACAGGATCATGAGAACCCCTGATGAGTTCCTATTCAGACCAAGAATACCGATGCAGGAGGAGAAGGTGCAAGTATTTCCCTTGATGATACACACAGCTGCAATACGAGGGAAAGTGGTCTTGGTTGACGGTTACGATGACGAGGGCAGACAATGTTGCGCGATAATTGCCATTGAAGAAGGATATCGAGTGACTGACATCACCGATGATGATCTGTTTGAAGAACAAGCAGAAATGGGAGAGACAATGGTGGAAGTGAGTCTCACCTTTTGGGTAAAGATGATTAAAAGAGAAGTACCTAAGAGAATGATGTTGGCACTAAAAAACCCTGAATATTTTGATGACTACATAGCCAAGGTTCCTGTCTAAGTGTGGACTACAAGACCCTATGATGTGGGTCTCTTGAAGGGGGTTGGAGAAGTAAGGATTAAGCTGAAACCAGGAGCGATTCTATCAAAAGCATGACAATATCCCATGTCCAGAGAGGCAGAAGAAGGGATTTTTAAGACGATTTCTGCCATGATGGACTAGGGCATCTTAGTGACGTCAGAGTCACCATGTAATACGTCAGTGTATCCTGTGAAAAAAAGTAAAGGGGGGTCATGGAGGCTAATACAGGACCCAAGGCCAATAAACGATATTGTTGAGGCCGAGTTCCCTCTAGTCCCTAACCCGTCTACAATCCTATGTAATATACCCGTTGAAGCAAAGTATTTCACTATGATTGACTTGAAAAATTCATTTTTCTCAATCCCGTTGCACCGAGACTCACAGGATCTTACGTCAGTCACATTCAGACAGATGCGTCTGAAAAGCACGAGGCTGCCACAGGGGTACTGTGAGTTTCCTTCTATTTTCAATAGAGTCCTACAGATGGACTTAAGCAATATTGCATTAAAAAGTGTTGTCCTGCAGTATGTGGATGATATCTTAATCTGCAGCACAACAAAATAGCAATGCAGGCACAATTCTGTTCAGCTATTGACTATGCTGGCTGAGAAAGGATATAAGGTTGACAAGGAAAAGTTACAATACTGTCAACAGGAAGTGCTGTACATAGGCCAGCTGATCTCACATGAAGGAAAGAAAGTGACCCCAGAAAGGGCTGAAGCCATATTGAACATGGCTAAGCCACACACGATAAAGCAGATGCAGAGCTTTCTAGGCCTATGCAACTATGTCAGGGCATGGGTCTTTGACTACAGCTCTTACACTAAGCCTTTACTTCAGGCTCTAAAGAAGGCCCAAGTGACGAAAGAAAAGATTGAATGGTCTGAAGCCATGGAGATAGGGTTCGCTGAACTCAAAAGAACTATTTGCACAGCTCCAGTTCTAGGGATACCCAATTATGCAGAGCAATTTTACCTGTTTTCACACACAAATGGCAGCGTCATGACAGCAGTGCTCGCTCAAAGAACCTCAATGGGGTACAAGCCCCTGGATTATTACAGCGGGAATCTGGACCCAGTAATGAGAGGCCACTTCCCATGCGAACAAAGTTTAGCTGCTGAAGCGTTCGCCATAGAGAAGTCTACAACCATTGTGATGGGCTGCTCAATGACATTGTACGTTGAGCACTCATTATTTGCTATTTTAGAGAAACTGAAAGGCACATTGAGATCTCAGAGGGCTTCTGCTTATGAAGTGATCATATCAAATCTCTCGATAAAAAATAGTCCAATGTAAAATAGTGAACCCAGCCATGTTATTAGCAGAGCCAGTCACTGAGGGAGAGCCGATACATGACTGTGCAAATTAAGAAGAATTCTATGATGAAATCCCCAGGGTGAAATTAAATGCCTTGGCAGGAGGAGAGAGTGTCTTTATTGATGGTTCTTCAAGGATCGATCAAAGCGATGGACAAAGATATACAGGTGTCACTGTGATGAAGCACATAGCAAATGGAGAATTTTGAGTACTTGTCCGTGCACGAATACCATCTCATTACTCAGCGCAGGCTGCAGAATTGTTGGCATTGATACTCGCCATTGAGAATCACGCAGACCAGGAAGTAATAGTGTACAGTGATTCCGCCTATATGATGTCAACAGTGCACGCAGGACTAGCGCGCTGGAAAAGGAGGGGCTACCTCCGAGCAGACGTCATGCCAGTGCAGCACGCAGCCTTATTGGACAGGCTGATTAAGGCACTACAGCTCCCAGTGGGCATAGCGGTCGTGAACTGTGCCACCCACACAAAAGGGACAGATTTTATCTCACAAGGAAATCAAGCAGCAGACATGGAAGCCAAGTGTATGGCATCCAAAAGTGGGACGATTAGGGAAGTGGAAGTTGCCTGTACCAATGAAAGAATGTTGATTGCACGAACAACACCTGAAGCCTATAATAGCCTTGGGCAAACACAGCTAATGGAACTCCAAGGGGAGGCACCACAGGAAGAGAAGAACTTGTGGAAATGTCGGGGGTGTTCTTTAAACCCCTCTGACAGCTTGTGGTGACAAGACAGCACTGGTAAACTAGTCATGCCTGTAGCACTACTAAAAATAGCGCTGGAGCAGTTACATTACCCGGCACATATAACAAAGGAGAATCTAGCAGCAATGTTCGCAGAAGACTGGTTCATACCGAATTTAGCAGAGCATGTTGCATTCTTTATGGTGAACTGCATAATCTTTCAGCAATTAACCGCTGGGCACACATTAAAAGTTATGAGATGAGTCATCCCCAGGCCAAATGGGCCTTTTCAGCACTTGCATGTCGATTATGTCGACATGATTCAAGTATGCAACGGGCACAGATACTTAATTGTTGTGGTGTGTCCATTCTATAGATAGATTGAGGCAGGTCCATGTACACACCCAAATGCTACCTGTGCAGCAACATTTTTAGTGAGGAAGTGTTCCCAAGATGGGGGGTATGCGAAGTCATCAGATCAGATAATGGCCCTCACTTTTTTAATGCAGTATTTGAACAGATTAACTTGCTGCTTGGTATAAAGCACAAGTTCTCATCAGCTTATCATCCACAAGGTAATGGAATCTGTGAGAAGCTCAACGGCTTGTTGAAGGAGAGAATAGCCAAGTTGAAGTTTACTCTAAGGAGGGGGGTGGTTGCAGTGCCTTCCACTGGCACTGTATGCTCTTCGGAATCAGCCAGGCACCGACCATCATCTTACGTCACACGAGATAGCCACAGGAAGAAGAATGAGAACTCCCTTACACCCCGAGATAGAGCTAGATGTTATGCCCAGTCAACAGGAGAGGTTTTAGGGTTTGAAATGCAAAACTATCTGAACTGCATGACATCTTGCCTTAATGTAATTTCAGGCCAGCTGCAGCGATGACAAAAAGGGTGCAGCGCAGTACAAAACACAGAAGGAGACACTGCAACAGACCCAATTCAAGGTCTAAGTGTTCCACTCGTCTTCCCTGGAGACGCCGTCCTCGTGAAAAATTATACAAGGAAGAGGTGGGATGAGCCAATATTGAACGGTCCTTTTACCGTAGAGGACTGCAATCCGTCCGCTGTGAAGCTACAGGGTAGGAGAGCATGGATTTTTCTCTGTGATATCAAACCCTTTAACGGAGAAGGCCCCCTGCCTGCACCCCAACAAGACGAATCGACGAGCGGCGGAGAAGAACCACAGCACGTGCAGACGAGATCCATGACGAGGAAGAAGGACGCATGACCAGCAAAGTAAAGACAACAAACTTTTTGCAAGTTGTGGCTTAAATTGGACACTTCCTCTAAGCAAAAAAAGGAGATAAAGACATAAAAACGGACACTCTGTACATCCTAGTTGCAGGGTGAAGAAGAACATTGCATCTATAAGCCACAACATATTCTGTTGATTTGAACTTTGGACTGAGGCACACTTAAGCCTTGATGAGAAAAAGACTATGCCAAATTTTGACCGAGGACACTTACAGTGGAAGCAAACACAGTATCCCGACTTGTTCCGCACCAGAACCCTATTCAGAATCACTTATGGTGTCCCACAGTAGACACATCACAAAGGACCTAGTCACCTATTTCGACTTAGTACTGAGGTTATACCCGTCACTGGTAGGGAGGCTCACCAGTGTCACAGACTTTTTACAAGATCCTGAAAACTAAAAGACAATAAGACAACTTCTCACTGTCATTGCCGAACAACTTATACTACTCCCCGAGTACAGTGAGAAGGATTAAAATGTCCCCAACACAGGCGGAAAAAATGAGCGTGTCAACACACTGTTCTTTCGCATAATTGAAGACTGTCCAACTCTTATTGAAAGCACGACAGACACACAATTACCATTCTTCGAGACCCAGCAAACACTGAACATTTAAGCCATCTTTAAAATAAGATTGTCATTTTAGTCGCACTCCACGCGACCGGACAGTGCAGACATTGTTTACATCAAGAAAAAAACGTATAATCCTGAACCCAGCAAGACAGGACAGATGTCCCTGTCACTAGAAGACAGCAGATTGGCACACAATGTCCTTTTTCGCCTAGTCACTGACTTTCCAGATTTAGTGGGGAGATCTATCGAGGAGGACGTCCTCACCTTCATCCGAGATCCAGCTAATGTCGCACAGATGGGAATGCTCCTGCATGGAATCATACTACAAGTGGAACTTTCCAACCATCAGAGAGATTATCTGAGGAGATTCTGAGAAAGCCTTCCGCCGAGGGACAGATCGAGGGAGCAGAGTCAAGAACTTCATTTGTTATAATTGTTGTCATTTTTTCCCTGTTTCTTCATACTGATCAGTGTCAAATATGTCCTCAGGACTGAAGCAGATTTGAGGAGTGAACTGGCAGTTTACTCACTTTGAATATTTTTTTCCCCATAGTCTAGAAAAGGAACTGTATCCTGCACCAAAAGACAATTTGTCACTCACAAGACGGGGGACACCTGTGAAGCACCTGACACTTTTGACACAGAACTTGAAAGACGATATTGAGAGAGGGAAAAGTAACAGTGACATTTGTTGAATAATTAAGATGGGGGAACAGAGCAGCAACCTGGCCCTCCCACAAGAAGAGAGGCGTCCTCGTTTCTCTGGAATAAAATGCTGTTGCCTAACATATCAAACCATAATGTACTTATGCATCGTATGTATCATTATTTTACTGTCATTAACAATCAGAACTGCATTCTTTATCGGTGTACGAAGCGTTCCAATTTCAGTGCACCCACCTGATGATACACGCATGAAACCCACAAAAGCACCCAGACCTTATATAGTCATTCCAGTCCCTACGAGATCTGATGGTGGAGTGAATGAACTAGAAATTAATGTAATTAGCAATGATACACACACACACTTGAAGTAACGAATGAAAAGAAAAGCCAGACACAGGGTCGGCACGAGATGAATGAAGTAAAATCACTGACAACTGCACGCACACAAACACTGAATGCACATGAAACAGGCCTAGTGTCAATGACCACAGAACCACAAACGAAAGATGCAGAGAAGATGAGACTGCCTGCCATAAGGAACTTCACAGAAGATGGTGTGAGAAAACAAGAAGAATTAAGAGAAAGACCAACAGAAGCAGTCATATCAGAAACTCTTAAGAAAACAAGAGCCGCCTCAGAGAAACTCTCTGCACGGACACAACTGATAGTAGACTCATTATTCCCATACACAGCCAAAGCAAGGAAGCTACAAGAGGAAATGAAGAACAAAACAGCAGAGACTGTATTGCCAAGCACACATGTTCTAACACAAGGGACAAGTACCAGGTCTACAATACAGCCATATAACGGACCAGTGTCAGGCTGGTTGGCATGGGCATTTGCACGCAGCAGAGAAAAGATGCATGAGGACCAGGAAAGAGCTGCCAGACTCCTGTCCACTCAAATGGCGCAGATGAAGAGACCTGCACCATGGACCAGGATACCTGAGGATCCTCCAGCAAGAAAAAGCCATACGGAGGCATTCAGAGATGTAGTTATAGCGAACTAAAGGAAAACCTTAAGAATCAAGAGAAGCATACATGAAGATGACAATGAACTAAACGACTACCTGGATAGCACAGCACATCTGGGAAACAACAGTTGGCACCAGCACATGAAAGAAGTTGGAAGACGAAATTCAGAAGGAGAGCGCTTTGTTTGTGCACTTCTACCGTACAGCATGGGGAAGTCCAAGCTCTTCGTAGCTGTAGAAATTGATTCCCGACAGCACACTGTCTCTCACAAGTAGCAATGTGCAAGACCAGAGGCCAGTTCATGGGAAAGGATGCCTCATTAATATGGGCAATTGAAACAGCTTATCCTGATGAAGATCATTATGTTCAGGGCATTAAGACGAGAAATAGAGCTCATGCTAGGAATCACGTGATCAGGTACGAGAAACCTGAAGTTAAAGGAGCAGGAATAAGATGGGAAGTGAACCTGAGACTGAATGTCAAAGGTAAAACTACAGAAGAGGCTCAAATTTGGAAAAACAGAGGCCAAATGCAGATTTGGGGAACAGTACTTTCACCAAATGGATGGGAGCAAGGAGTAGTGATATGCCAAGCATGGATGGTCCTTGGAGCCTGCAAGGAAGCAATTGAGAACTCACAAAGACTGTGCAAGCCAGTATGGCCAAAACTTGCAAAACTACTGACATGGGTCGAAGACAGAGGAGGGCTCTTGCAGATAGTGCCACTAGAAAACCTGAAATTGTGCTTCAGGAACACTGGCACAAGAAAGATGGGAGAGAATCAGAACTGTGGACACATTTTTGATACTCCAGGAATGGATCACGGAACCCCATCATTATTGGGCATGCGGACCCAAGGCATATATCAGACTGCCAAAATAAACTGGGGAGGCATATGCACAATAGTGAATGTCCACATTCCAGCATTAGTGATCCCGAAAAGCGACCTGAACATTGACAGTTTCCCGAAAGCAGATGTTCACCTTAGGAAGAGGAGATCTGTGGAACTGATAACACGAATGAAGAGAGAAAATAACTTCTCTGCCAAATCAGAAGAAGCATTTCATGCATTCCCATATGAACACAGGCTGTTCAGCCTCACCTCATCAGTGTTCACAACAATTTTTATGCCAAGAATCCAAGTTGGAGTAAACACTAAATTGTTGCAGATAACCAGATGGGAATAGTTACAATCAACACAACCATAAAAGGATTCAATGCAATCAAGGAAGAGCTAAGAGCAATTCGACTGATGACTCTCCACAACAGATATGTCCTTGACATGATCACAGCTATGGATGAAGGAGTTTGTGCAAAAATCAGAGAATCGTGTTGCACATTTATACCTTCTCACGACGAAGAAAATGGAACTCTAACAGAAGCTATAGGAATGCTGACGAAGCTACAGAATCAGATGATCGACGAAACTGATGAAGTTGATGATGACAGCTGGCTTTGATCACTATTCTCGTGGGTCGCACAATGGATGGCAGACATATTCAAGTTTCTGGGAGCCCTGCTATTGATGATATTACTAGGATTTTGTGTCATCAAGATAATAATCTCGCAATGCCAGAAAACTGCAAAGAAAGCCATAGGGATGAAGATCATGATTGAAGTCAGGCCAGGATGGAAGCCTAGAGATCTAACCGATGATGAAATTAAAGACTTTGTGAAGGCCAGCGAGCATGCACCAGAAGGTACAACATTTGTTTTTCCCAGAAAATGCAGAAATGATGAAGGAAAATGGATTTACTACAGCCCAAATGGACAATGCTAACTAATGACATGGAATAAAGATGAACATGTAAGAACAGCAGGAAGCCTGAAAGGAGTAATAAAAATATGGACCCCAAAGAAACACTTCTTCAAGCCATCATATACAAACCCAGACGATGAAGAAGGAATGAACCCAGAAGATGAAGTGAACATGAATACAGCAGAACCAAGTAAAATTAATTCAAAGGAGGAAGCAGAAGTGGTCGATGAATCGACCAGAGGGGGGAGTGTAGAGGAGGTCCCAAATAAAGCCTGCACTCCCATCGCCCATTTTGAAGTACCAGGAATATTCGCACCAAAATATGTGATGTATGATGAGCAAATAAACCAGTAGAGAGCCGAAGTAGGGCTCTGCCCATTGCCTATTAGAAGAACAACACCTGTTGAAGTACCGATACCTAGAAAACCATGGACAGTAAGGTATCCATTGAGAAAACTCTACCAACAAATAAGACGAAATGAAGGTAGCATAAACACTGTCCCAGAAGAAACCCAAAAGGCCTTAATGGAAGACGAATGGTGACATCACCAAGGCCCGGACTAACGGGATGACACAAGAGACGAAAATGCCATGAATGAGGATATAGTGAACCTAGAAGGAGAGACGATGCTGAAATATAAAGAAGCTTAAGATGTAAAGCAGGATGAAGTCATTCAACCAGCTAACACCTGTACATATGCTTGAAACTGCAAGAAAGCTAAGAAAACAGTACGGCTTGCTAAGCTTAGTAGAAGATAGACGCGGCAAGCGCCACCTATACATATCTAACTCAACGAAGCACATTATATAAGTGCGAGTCCACTTTATACAAAAGCAGAATCAACTCAGGTCAAACAGGACAGGATTCGTATTCCAGCTAAAACGAGAAGAGATGGCTGAATCGAAACTCAGCAGAGGCAACGTGCTCCAGGAAAGAGCCATGGTCAGACCAATAGAAGGAACGAACAGTAGCCTTGAAGAATTGAAACTTAAGAACAGAATAGTCTATCTCAGGAAGGCCGAGAAAAGGAGGTGTAGGCAGGTGGCAAGTTGAATAAGAACTAAATGCACAAATTGAGGGAAACTCGGCAGATTCACAGTGTGAGCAGCACATGACCATCCGAGCAAGTAAAGGCACGGGTCTACACCTACGCCTAGCTGTCGCCCAGACAGAGATATCATAACTTTTACTGACAAGAAGATACAGTTTCGAGGCCAACCACAGCCAACTAATTGACACATAGCCACTAAAGTAATGATTGATTGAAGGGAGGCCGGGTGAATCTTGGGGCCCCCTGCACCTGGCTGACCATTGTGCGTGCTGCTAAGTAAAGTGGAGATTTATGCATGGGGTTGAAGCCAACCCAATAACAAAGGACTAAATAATCTAGGGTCCTATAGATAGCAGAACCAATGGGACATCGTTCTCTTAATGACGTCCACAATAGTAATGTTAGAAGGAAGAGCTTAGATGCCCACCCGATAGTGTTTATCCAATCCTCTCACTCCGTTACCATATACAGATATAGTACCTATAGTAAAGTTACCTTTTCCTAACCAATAGAACTGCATGTTAACTTTTGAGTGTTACACGTCGATGATGACGATTTTTGAGTATTAATGTTACTGTTTGTATGAAGTTTGCGGGAGTTGAAGCGAGATGGACTATCGCATCACTGTTGATTTCCATGTTTCCCCGTTTTTTTTACTTGTCATTAAACAGACTCCACTTTGCCAAACCATTGAGTTGTCCTTATTGATTGGTGGTGGAGTAATATACCTGCACCCCCATCCATCTCAAGGTGAAGCTATCTCATCTTAAAGCACTGCGGAGCAACCCCCGACTCTATGGACCGGCCGTGGGTCTCCCCAGTACAACCCTGAAAGTGAAAGGTTCATGATTTTATGCTTGGTCGGGAAGTGTGCCAAGTAGCTGGGATAAAGAACTTTGAAGCTGAGAAGAATACCTTTGTAAATAACCCAGTGACATTTACCTAAAAGGATACAGGGCTCAGAAGGAAAAAAGGAACACAAGTAAAATAAGTCTAGGTGAAAGGAACACAACCCTAGCTTTGGAATCCTATACTTATGAACACTATTTATCTCATCACTTTTGACTGCCAGAGAGACTGGGAACCTTTCTGTTTGTTGGAACTACCATGAACAAGTTACTTTGGGAAGAGATCCTCCTTGTACAGTTGTTAGTGTTAGGGACAGAGGTAGGCTGGAGACACGACCATGACAGACAATTTCACTAGTTTTCTTTGAGGCAGAGAAGCCTCTCTTAGCTTTAGGGATAGAGAGGCCCTATTCCAACCTTTCTTGATTAATAAAAGTCTGTACCCAAAATATGCCACCATTGTGTCCAAGCCTTACTTCTGCACCCTTACAACTTACACTCTCTGACTCAGTTCAATTATGGTGCAGTCTTTTCACAACTTTATGTTTTTAACTGTCAGCTAATCTTAATCACACAACAACAAACAGCAGTGTGAACCAAACCGGCACTGCTGTGCTCGTTATCTCATTTTATGAATAACAATGAGCCGGTAGGTGACAGTGTTGGCCATTTGTGCTAGTCATGCCAGCACACTGCTCAAATCAGCACTAATTACATTGCCACTGCTCCACAAATAACTGCCATGTTTCCTCAGCAGAGTGCGTGGCTCGAGTGTGTAATGCAGTTAGGAGCTAAGCAGCCGCTGTACAAAGTGCAGCTCACTAGGTCAGTTGGGAGGCAGGGAAAAATATGCATATGCGCTTGTGTCACTTTGATGCTGGCTTGGCTGTGCCTCTGCCGGTGGGGGCCCTCAGCAGAGGCATGCAGGGCTTTGTAAGCTGAGCACTTCCCCTTTTTCTTCTTCTCCAGCAGCACGAATATGCAAGAGTGTGCCAGGTTTGTAATTCACTGAGTCTTAAACACACACTGGTACATCACTGTAATCAGTCACACTTTTTCCAGGTGCATTCGTGGGACAGAAAGGCATCCAACGCAGAAAAGAGAACAACTGGAAAATCACCAGCTAACAAAGCCACCAGAGGAGTAAGGCTAGAGAAAAGGCCTCTGCCCAGGAGGAGGACCTGTGCTGAGTGCAGACCCATCGAAGTAGATGTTACTAAGGTGTGCGACAGACAAGTTCATCAATGCAATACTTTTATTTAAATGTGTTCTCCACTTTGCCTTAGGAAGAAAGCATGTTTACTCCATTTTTTGTGGATAGGCAGTCAAAAGGTTTCACTGGCCAACTATAGAATAAAAGCACATGGATAATGGGCTGATTGAGTCTCATTAGAAGGTATTTATTTATTTATTGATTGATTATTTATAAGGCGCGCTATACAGCAAAATGGTGTTTCCAGGTGCCACAAGACAATAAAAGGGCGGGAAACAGGGGAGATAACGGTCCTACTAGGCCTTGTGACATTCGGATCGTGCAAGTGTTGTATCAAGAAGTGCAAGGGGGGATAGGTTATAGTCAGGGGAGTGGCATACAATTGCAGAGGGGGAGGAAGAAGGGCCCTTGGGCTAGGCAAGTTTTGGGGGAGCCCAGAGCGGCAAGTGCCAAGGGATGTCGGGGCGGACCACCTTCTAAGTGCGAGGACGGGGGTGGACCAGCATCGTAAGGGATGCCAAACCCACTAGACTAGTCAGGGAAGGGGTCCGGGAAGGGCAGTGCTGGTTAGAAGGGGTTCTGGTAAAGACTGGGCAAGGAGGACATGGGGCCCTGGAAGACTCATAAGGGACCAGGCCACCAGTCTCAACGGTAGATGGGGGCATTAGCAAGGGAGGATGAGAGGGAAGGAAGTAGAGAAGAGCAGGGTCTTGAGAAGCTTCCTGAACTTAAGAAGGTCTGGCTCAAGTCTGAGAGGGACAGGAAGGCCCTTTAGAGAGGGAGGCACCTGTCGAAGAGAGAGATCTACCCCCCACTCTCTGCTTGGAAAAACATCTGATCTGCAGAAAGTTGGTGCTAGAGGACCGAAGGGCTCTAGCAGATTGGTATTTAGGGAGAGAGAGTTGGATGTAGTGTGGTCTCAGGCCCCAGAAAGCTTTGTGGATGATGCATAGGGCCTTGAATTTGATCCTTGCAGTCACTGAGATACATTTTAGGGCTGGAGAGATGCGGTCCCTGGGCTTGAGGCCAAGTATACGTCTTGCAGTCCTGTTCTGGATTAGTTGGAGGGGGCGAAGAGAGGAAAGAGGCAGATTGAGGAAGAGGCTGTTGCAATAATCCAGCCTAGAGAGAACCAGAGTTCTGGAGACATTGATTTTCTGGGGGAAGGTAAGGAAGGTGGAGAATGACTCTGGGGCGAAGTTGAAAGTGGGTCTTCTTGGCAAGGTTCATGATGTGAGGGGACAAGGAGAGAGAGGAGTCAAAGATGACACCAATGTTTTTGGCCATACAAGATGGTGAGGGGAGAGGTCCCTAGGAAGGCAGCCAGAGAGTGGGGGGGAAGCAGGGAGTAGGGGTCCCAATGAGAAGGATCTCGCGTTTACTGGCATTAAGACAGAAATCATTAGCCATGCAGACAGACAGGAATGAGAGAGGAAGAAGAGGAGGTAGTGGAGGAAAGCTTGAAGGAGAGCTGTGTGTCATCAGTATAACCCTGGAAATGAGGAGAGAAGGAGGAAATCAGGTGGGCCAAAGGGGCAAGGTAGATGTTGAAGAGCCACAGCAATTGGACAGAGCCCTGAGGGACACCACAGGTAGAGAGTGAGATGGAAGAGAGGAAAGAGCCAAGTTGCACCTGGGAAGGTCGGTTAGAAAGGAAGGAGGTCAACTAATCCAGCGCCAAGTCAGTGATGTCAAGGGTATCATGGAGTCGCTGTATGAGGGTCGCATGATTGCCCATTTTAAATGCAGAGTACAAGTCAAGGAGGATGAGAACAGAGGGAGAGTTGGAATTAAGGTCTGAGAGCAGGTCTTCACGGGTGTTCAGGAGAGCAGTTTTCGTGCCTCTGGATGCTCTTAAACCAGACTGGTGCTCATGAAGACAGCCAACAGATTCGGCGTGGTGAGTCAATTGGGAGATGACCAACTTCTCCAAGAGTTTGCCCAGGAAGGGGGTAGTCAAGATAGGGCGGTAGTTAGACGGGCAGGAGGGTTTGGAAGACATCGTTTTTAGGAGAGGGTGCACAGGGGAGTGCTTGAGGGCTTGTGGGAAGGATCCAGTGTCAAAGGAGTGGATGTAGAAATCAGCCAAGGCAAGAGCGAAAGAGGGGTCCTTGGTGGTTCTGGAGGAGCTGGGATCACCTGTTTGAAGAAGACTTTCATGGAGCAGACAGTTTAAGAGACCTTGTCCAGTCGGTGCTATGGGCGAGAAGGAGGAGAGTATGTGGGAGTGGGAGAAGGGGGCTAAGAGAGGCCTGCCAGCAGGTGCAGGAGTAGGAAGGGGGCTAGTGGAGAGTAAGGACAGGATGTCCAGGGTTTTGGTTGTGAAATGGGAGGCCAGGGCAGTACAGAGGGCCTGGGAAGGAGGAGGGGAGGTTGAAATTGTGGTAGGATGCGCTAGTTCCTTACAGATCTTGAACAATTTAGCCGTATTGTTGGTTGACCCAGAGATGCAGGCTTGGATGTGAGCCCTCTTCTTGGAGTGGATGGTGAAACAGTATTGTGGCGCCACTTCCGTTCGGGCACCTTGCACTTGTGTTTCAGAGTGGCTAAATCAGAATCATACTAGCAGTTCAACTTGGAGGCAGGCTTCAAACGGATCCTCATGACAGGGGCAATGGTGTCTAGGGTGTTGGAGATGGCGAGGTGAAGATTAGTAAGGGCTGAGTCAGTGGAAGAGTCAATGGGAGGGTTGGGAGGAGCGATGAAAGTGGCGGCAAAAGCAGGAACTGTCACTTGCTTCATCAGTCGAATGACAGAGAAGGAGACTGGCTACATGGGCAGTGGCTTCACCAGGGAGCCCAGGAGCTCCAGATGAGACAGGAGAGCATGTTCAGTCCATGAGGTTTGAGTAGTGAGAGGGTTGGAATAGGGATGCCGGTTGAGGTGAGTGTATCCAAGGTGTGTCCAGCTGAGTGAGTCAGACCAGAGAGAAAAATGATGAGGGAAAGAGATTCACAGAGGTTGCGAAAGAGTAACGTGGTCACTTCAGAGGAGTCAAGATTAATGTTAAAGTCTCTGTGGAGGAGAAGTTTGGAGGTAGAAGTCAGGAGAGAAGAAGTGAGAACGGCCCATTGAGAAAGGAAGAGGGAGACCGGGCTGGGGGCCCTGTAAATGGTGGCGAGAGTGAGTGAGAGGGTAGGAGAAACACCTAGGCTGCAGAAAAGGCATTCGAAGGAAGAGTAGGGTTGAGTGGGTATGGTAGTAGAAGGGACCCATTCGGAAGGATCAATGCCACTCCGCCTACAGACCTGTTGAGCCTGGGCTTGGAGAGGATCGTGTAGCCCTCAGGAGGAAGAGTGTCAAGAGCAGTGACAGAGCTGGCATTAAACCGCAACTCAGTAAGGGCAAGAACGTCAAGGTCGAAGTCTACAAGAGGGAGACAGATGTCAGAGGAGTGTTTAATGGCAGAATGAACATTGAGAGTGGCTCGGCGAAGCTGGCTGCCTCCTTTGCTGGTTTTTCAAGGAGGAGTGCAGGGATGCGGAACATCTGTCAATGGAGGCAAGGAGGTCAGAGGGTGACAGAGGGAGGAATGGCAGGAGAAGGAAGGAGGTTAATGAGAGACAGAAGGCACATATCTAGAAGGAGGAGATTACGCTGAGAGCCCGGGCCATGACAGTGCCATTCAGATGGCCAATAATGATGCGCCTAGAGGATGAGAAGCGTGCCAAGAGTACTTCCCATCTGGTTCCACCATTAATGGGTGAAGAGGAGAAAGGGGAGAGGGTTGAGACCATATGGTCAGTCCATAGATCTGGAGAGTGGACGAACACGAGGATGTCAGTGATAGTCTTCCTGCAGGAAGCATTGACATAGATGTCAGCGATGTGTAGGCCTGGATTGGGGTCCAAGAGTGCTTTCTTAAATGTTTTCTTTCTAGGCTTAGAGATAGAGGTAGGATAGGTGATAGAGTAGCAGTTAGAATAGATAGGGGAGATGGAGAGCACCATGGCAGGGGAGAGAGACACGGGGAGAAGGACTGCACAATGCAAGATGAAGTCACCAGGTGGCCTAGCAGCATACAGGTGAAGACAAGTCAAGAGATCAATGAATCAAGTGTTCAGGCGGGAAAGGCTTAGGTTACAACAAGCAGCAGCGAGCTCCACGATAGGTGGGGAGATACGAGGACAGGGGGAGAAAGAATCAAAATACAACAACAATATCAGGTACACGAAAAATATGATTATCCAAAAGAGGTAGGAGGCAGAGAGAAGGCACAAGCACTAGGTGTGGCGCTGCCCGATGACGGGCTTACGCGGCGGCGTGACGTGTCACGCTGCCGCGGTGTGTATAAATAAAGGGGGCGTTCCCGGCCGCCGCAGAGCGACCGGGAAGCCCGAACAGGAAGGACTGGTGCCCGTGTGAGTCCTTTATGTTGAGGGGCTTACGGGACCGCGTGGGGGCTCCGACCCGCCCCCAACAGTGGCGACGAGTGGTGAGGGAGACCCGGGCCCGGCGGTGAAATCCTTTGGATAAATTTTTCAAATGGAAGCGGAACGAAGCTTCGCTTCGCTTCATGCCGGGTCACGGGACGCACACGCGGCCGGCTGCCATTTTGTCTTGTAGGCCGTGAAACTTCACAAGGCTCCGGTTTGGAGCGTGAAGGCAACACGGGCCTAATTCTTGGAAATATTGATAGCAGGAAGTCTAACCTGCACGCCCATGCCTGTTTTGTGCATTTTAACCCAGTTTTGGGACTCCTACGTCGTGTGAAAGCTAGGAGAAGGACTAACATGACAGGGCCTGTCTAGGCCAATCCATCGCCTCAGCTCAATTTTTGGAACTCCCAGGTCTATTTGGACTACGGCAAGGTGGATTCACAGTGTTCTCTTTGTCCCCTTCATCATCAGAGCGCTGTGGCTTCTTCTTTGTCTCCTTCATCATCAAGTTTGGCTGCTCTGGGTGTCTTATTCTTTTGTGCCTCCATTGGTGCCCTGTCCGGAAGCCTCCCCCAGTTTGAACTGTTCGTGTGCCTGGAAAGGAACGGGTGAGTTGCACTATGATGGTGGGAGTTTGAGTCGCGGCCCTCAGGACAGTAGGTGGGGGTGCCTGTGCGCTCAAGCCCATGGGTGACTCTGAGGATTCAGACAGTGATGTTGCAGCTGCGTCACTCCCCCGCGATCGTGGCCAGGCAGCGGCTCAACAACAGGCTGTCCTACCTCCGGTGATTCAAGCCCCTGCAGGACCGCTACCTGGACAACCAGGACTTCCCATCATGGCCCAAGCACGAGCACCCGCGGCCCATGCCGCCTTGCAGCCCATTCCGGAGTTCGATGCATCGGGCCCACCCTCGAGCATGGAACCCCGATGGAGAAGATGGGTGAGTCGCCTTGACATGTATTTCAGGGCTGCACAGGTGACGGATGACGCCAGCAGAATTGCCACCATGCTGTACTCGGCAGGGCCGGCAGTCCAGGAGATATTTGAATCGCTTACACCTATTAATAACTCTTATGATGCGGCCAAGGCGGCACTCCTTGCACATTTCCTTCCCCTTGCAAATGTGGATTATGAGAGATTCGTCATGCTCTCGGCTAAGCAGAAGGAAGAGGAGACACTGGACACTTTTTATGGTCGCCTACGCCGCCTCTCCCTCGGATGCGCATGGGGGGATGCAGACGACATGATGCGCACGATGCTGATCCAGGCATGCTCCTCTGGCAAGCTCAGGAGGCAAGTCCTGAGAGAGCCAGGCATCACGCTGCCCCGCATACTGGAGCTGGGCAGGTGCCACGAGGTAGCAGAAGCCCGAGCCAACAAGATGGAAGCAGGGTCTCGGTCGGTGAGGTCAGAGGAGGTGTGTGTCGTGTGGCGAGGTGGCCGAGGAGTGAGACGCCCGGGTGGAGGACCCCGAGACAGGGCAGGAAGAGCCGGGGAGTCGTGCCAGAAGTGCGGGTACGACCTCCCTCACATGGCAGAATGCCCAGCGGTTGGAAAAACCTGTGGGAGGTGTGGACTGGCCGATCACTTCTCGAGAGTATGTCGTGCAGCCATGCCGGTGATGGTGCCGAGAGGTCAGGCACGGACGTGGACTCCGCGCCAGAGCCAACCGCCCAGTGTAGCCCAGGTAGAACAAGGTGAAGTCGAGTCCCATGCTGAAGGAGCCGAAGAGGAAGACGAGGAGAACATCTTTTTCGTCTCCAGCGTGGGAATACTCAAAGGAAAAAGCAGGAGACAGCCGAGATGTGTGGTGGAGATCAACCACTCCCCAGTCCCAGTGCTCGTTGACACAGGCGCCTCAGTCAATGTGATGGCCAGAGGGCATTATGACTCTCTCAAACCCCTCCCAGGTCTGGTCACACAGAAGGCCCGCATATTTGCTTTTCGGGGTCAGGAACCGATACCGCTAGACGGTGCCTTCGTGGCAGATGTGGAGCATGATGGCTCACAAATCAAGGCTCGATTCTATGTGACCCTGGTGAGCAGCAATACCTTGCTCAGCTGTGCAGCTGCGGAGGCCTTAGGTATCGTCAGCTTTGCATACTCCGTCCACCTGGAGGACATTAATGATCTCCTTGACAGATATGCTGCACTCTTCAGTGGGATCGGAAAGATGACTGGGGAACCAATTCGACTACACATCGATGAGTCGGTGCAGCCCATCGCATTGAAACACCGCCGAGTACCATTCCATTTAAGGGAGCAGGTCGATAAGGAGCTGGACAACTTGGTGAGCCTGGATATCATCCAGAAGGTTGAAGGCCCAACCCCCTGGGTGTCTCCGATCGTGGTGGCCAGAAAGCCCAAGCAACCCGACTCGGTACGCATCTGCGTGGACATGAGGCTCCCCAACAAGGCGATCAAAAGGGAGCGGCATCTTACACCAACGATCGATGATATCATTGCTGATGTTCAAGGGGCTCGATTTTTCTCGAAACTGGACCTCCGAGCCGGTTATCACCAGGTCGTCCTTCATCCAGAGTCCCGGTACATAACAACGTTTACCACCCATCGGGGACTGTATCGATACAAGCGGTTGAGCTTCGGAGTATCGTCTGCCGCTGAAGTGTTCCAAAATATCATCAGGGGCGCCCTAGCAGATCTGGAGGGCGTCCTTAACATTAGCGATGATATTTTGGTATTCGCCAAAACCGAAGTGGATCACATGAAGAGGCTCGGTAAGACTCTGAAACGACTTCAATCATTGGGCCTCACCCTTCACAGGGAAAAGTGTGAATTCATGCGCTCCTCTATTGAATTCTTCGGCTTCATATTCAAGGAAGGGGGGGTGTCGCCAGACCCGAAAAAGGTCCAGGACATCAAAGCGGCGAAAGCCCCCGAGTCTGTGACGGACGTGAGGAGTTTCCTGGGGATGGTAACCTACTGTGGGCGGTTCATCCAGAACTTAGCCTCGAGATCTGAACCACTCCGGGCGCCGACCAAGAAAGAGTCACCATGGCATTGGGGCCCTCTCAAACAGGCCGCCTTTGAGGACATTAAAGGTGCCCTCACAACGGTGGACACCATGGCGTTTTTCGACTCAAGTGGACCGCAACGGGATTGTTCGACCTGTGGCATATGCTAGCAAAGCGCTCACCGAAACGGAACAGAGGTACTCCCAGATCGAGCGGGAGGCCTTGGCGGTGCTGTGGGGCTGCAGACATTTCCGGCTCTATGTTTTGGGACGTCCGGTGACGGTGGTAACTGACCACAAACCACTGCTTCCAATACTGGTGGGCTCCTCTTCAAAACCACCGGCTAGAATCGAGAGGTGGATACTCGCCCTCCTGGAGTATTCCGTCACCCTGGTGTATAGGCCAGGGGCCAACAATGCCGCAGACTACCTCTCTCGTCATCCGGGAGTGGGTGGGGGAGAGGGATATGACACCTGCGGAGAAGAAGCGGACAGTCATGTACGTATGGTGGTGGAGGCGGCAACACCAAATGCGATGTCCCTAGAGGAGTTGGAGGCTGCGGCGGCTGAGGACGAGTGCTTTCGAATCTTGAAGGACTCGATGAGTAATGGGTCTTGGAAGTCCATCCTCGAAGCTGTGGCCGGGCGCACGCAAGAAGCCAAAACAGTACTGGAGCAGTTGTGGAAGGTGAAGGAGGAGTTGTCGTTCTCGGACTCAGGGCTGCTACTCCGGGGTGACCGGATTGTTGTTCCACAGTCAAAGGTGAGCGATGTGATCAGTCTCGCCCACCATGGACATCAGGGCACCGCCAAGACCAAGGCGCGGCTCCGTTCGAAAGTCTGGTTTCCGGAGTTGGAGAAAAGGGTGGACAACTTTGTGGCGGCATGCGTATGGTGTCAGGCGGCCTCTCCTCTGCAACGAGAGCCTGCCATTGAGGCAATGCCCCGAGGCACGAGGCCATGGGAGATCGTCCACGCCGACTTTGGCTCAACATCAGTGGGCACCCACTTCCTGGTAATAGTTGATGAACACTCAAGATACCCGGAGGTCGAGTTCGTTGAATCTGTGGCCTTTGAGCATGTGGTGGTAGCGATGGAGAAAATATTTGCAGCCCATGGTTTTCCCCACACTCTATGCTCTGACAACGGATCGCCCTTCCAAAGTGAGCGGTTCTCCGAGTTGATGGAGAGCTGCGGAATACAACACAGGAAGATATCCCCACTGTGGCCCCGAGCGAACGGGGATGCTGAGAGACTGATGCGGACTCTGAACAAAACCTTCCGAATTGCGCAGGGGCAGGGTCAATCATTACAACGCGCCCTCTATCAGTTTCTGCGGGTGTACCGCACCACCCCACATGCCGCCACGGGAGTGGCTCCGGCAGAAGTGTTATTCAAGAGGTGCCCCCGGGGGCTGTTGCCGGAAGTTGGGGAGAAAGAACCTGGGGTCATCGATAATCAGCGGGTGGAGGCTGAAAGGCGAGTCCGAACTGAACAAGAAAACCTGCGCAGGGGTCTCCGACCTCAAAGACTTGAACCGGGAGATGAGGTCCTCATCCGCAACCGACACCCCCACGGGAAGCTCTCACTCCCCTATGAACCGGAGCCATTGGATGTAGTGGCAGTGAAAGGGTCCATGGTGACGGCCTCGGATGGACGATCTGCTGTCACCCGAAATGTGAGTTTCTTCAAGAAGCTGGGTGATCCACGAACTGAAACCCCGCCCGAACCTGATCCACCAGACATGCCTGCTGGCGGAGGCTTCTGTGACGAGGTACCCGAATCCCCAGTCCGGGGAGAAGCGGCGGAAGGACGTCACGTGCCGGAGGTAGGCAGGAGGTACCCCCAGAGGGCTGGGCGAGGGAAACCTGCCTACCTCAGCGAATATGTCGTGGGACAATTGGTTAGTGAACTGGGGTGAAAGGATCTGGGTGGATGACATTAAAGGGGTTTTGGGTGTTTATGATAGATGTGTGGTTTTCTGGTTAATAAAGTTAATGTTAATGTGTTTTGTTGTTCCTCCTGGAAAAGGAGGAGTGTGGCGCTGCCCGATGACAGGCTTACGCGGCAGCGTGACATGTCACGCCGCTGCGGTGTGTATAAATAAAGGGGGCGTTCCCGGCCGCCGCAGAGCGACCGGGAAGCCCGAACAGGAAGGACTGGTGCCCGTGTGAGTCCTTTATGTTGAGGAGCTTACGGGACCGCGTGGGGGCTCCGACCCGCCCCCAACACTAGGTACAAGTACAACAATGAAGTGACTTTCTAATAGAGGGAAAAAAGGTTATATGTGAAAGCATCGAATGGAGATTTTTCACTGCTTTTTTCTTCGTAAAAATGCTGGGGGAGACCCCCCCACCGCTCCCCCTCCACATGTTAACTATTTCCCTCAACTCACCCCACCCCTATATTATTTTTAAATGCTCCAAAATTGGAGAAATGATCACAAAAAAGCGGCGATAATTTTTCCATTCGATGTTTTCCTTTCGACTTTTTCTGCGGATACCGGAAATAAAAGTCTAGCTATTAAGCATAGCAGCCATTACACAAGGTACACAGATTTGTCATTCAGCATAAGGGGGTAAGGCTTAACTTTGAAGAGCGGAATGTACTGTTAAAAACACCTAGAAGTGTCATTCAGCATAAAGGTGAAAGGGCTTCATTTTGAAGAGCGGCAAAAGTTTCAAAGTACATAGATTCGACTTCAAGAAGGAGGAAGAAGGCCTAACAATTTAGCAGAACAAGAAATTGCGAGTAAGCAAACAGATTAGCGACTCGTGGCCTCAGAGATGGGTTACTGCATCAAATTTAGGAACGTGGGAGGCTAATGCAGAGGGATGGAGAACAGCCAAATCGAGAAAAAAACAGCGTTTTCAAGAGCAAGCAGATTGGACTATCCCAGAAGAGGGTCGAGGGGGGTGCAGATTCAGAGGCAGCAGTCAGACGAATGCACAGTGACAAGGTACAACTACAATATGATTGTTATTTTGATCGTTATTTGTAAATCACAGAGCTGCCATGAGTGATGCACACTTCTCCTCCAATGACCCAGTGGGAGTTGCAGCTGCACCCCCAGATATGTTGACACTCTAGGGATCAGGAATGTTTGAGGGCAGCAGTGGTTGGCCAGCTGCCGAACCATCCTTACAAAGGTGTGCTGGCAAAATACATGGGCCCTGTCACTTATTTATTTACAAATGAAGCATAGCACAGCAGCACACAAACAACTCTGGCTCACCTAGATGTGGCACACCTAGTCATCCTTCTAAAACTGCAAGTC
Source organism: Ambystoma mexicanum (assembly GCF_040938575.1). Taxonomy (NCBI): domain Eukaryota; kingdom Metazoa; phylum Chordata; class Amphibia; order Caudata; family Ambystomatidae; genus Ambystoma; species Ambystoma mexicanum. The sequence goes on from NC_090925.1 coordinate 1,199,711,594, forward strand.
AGTCTCTCAGTGCTGAAGCACACTCTTATATCACACTCTAAGTGGAACGGGTGCCACACTCTAAATATGAAAAAAGCTGTGGAATGATCACTCCCTCCCAGTAGATACGAAAGTGCTACAGCCTCACCCGTGGATTTCAGGGCATAACCCCAGTGGGGTTCACCCTATTCGTACCAGTGAATGCTTGTCATGGAGAGGGTGATTGCCTTGTGTGACAATTCAGGAGATATTGTCTGTGGGAGAACACAGCATATCTCTGCTTCAAATTGGCCTGCCTCATGCAAAAAGTGCAATAAAAAGCATAACATTTCTGAAAAGCAACACATTTTGGGGGCGATCTGCAGCAAACCTGTAGACAAGTCAGAGACTTGAGGTTTAGTTTAGAGGTAACTGCTATGCGGGTGCTGGGAGGTTTTACTCCTTCAGATTTGAGGAACTCTCAAGAAAGTGAAGGAGAGGTAGATATTTAGAGTGTTCTAAAGTAATAATAATAATAATTACAATTATCATAATAATCATAATAACAATAAAGTTGTATGTCGCCATCTGAATTATCTGCATGGAAATATTTTGCAGATTCCCATTTTCTAATCTATTTTGGGATTCCTATCTGGCAGTTATACCTTGATTTACAATAATGTATTCAGATTACAGAAATAATGATACAGTGGAAACGAATCTAGTGGCTTCACATTTTTTTAAATTAAAAATAAACAGTACATCACTGAGTCACCTACCACCTTAGCTTCTCCCTTGGGTATGTCTTATAGTGATTTACATTACAGGCAACTTGTAACTTTTAGTTTTATTTTCTTTATATACTAGCAAAAAGTAGCCGTTCTCTGAATGGGTTCTGTGGGCAGACATGACAACATTCTCACCCATTCTTGAAAATCAATGAACCTGTAGGCATCATAGCATGTTCTTTGGGTAATTATATGGGAGGGACTTGTACACTGACAGCATGCAATTAGCTATTTGGGAATCATAGGACTCTTATCCTCAGGAGAAAATGAATACTGCATCTCTTCCAAAGGAGTCACCATTTCTCCCTGACAGCCATCTCCTCTCATGTGATCCTCCCTCTTGATAGCACCCCCAGGGTTAGGTTCAGGCAGTGGCTGCCTTCCCCTAGCTACATGGGAGGAGACTTTAGGCTGGGGTTCAGTTATGACTCCAAAGGATTCATCACAGAACTCCCCCCCTTTTAACCTCCCCCTGCCTCCCCTCTCTTTCCTCTTCAGCTTCTCCCCCAACCCCAAACAAGCTATCATAGCCCACCACTTGTCCCCACCTCAGATAGACCTCCATCCCCCCACCCCCTCAAACCCCCCTAAGAACTTGTCCTTCATGAGTACTCTTCCCTCTCAGCCCTAGAACACCCCCAGCATCCCCTCCCCTTCCTTCAACCACCTTTCCTCCTCTACCATGCACACCCCTTCCCACTCTGACCCCCCTTTATGAAACTACACAGGAGCTCACATCCACAACACTCACTAACTCCCCCTGCTACCTCTAACCCTCCTTTACAACCTCTACCTAAGCCCCCCTACCTGCACTCATCCACTCTTATGACCTAACCTGCTACAACTACGCTGATGACACTCAGATCATCATCAAGATTTCCAAAACCCTGTCATCCTCCCATCCTGACCTTGCCTCCTGCCTCTCAGAAATTGACCACTAGATGACAGCTAACCATCTCCCTAGGACCACCGCCTGCAGCATCAAACTCAGTAAAGAAGCTGGGTTGCACCTCGGACTCGGATCTCACACTCTTCCACCACATCAACGCTGTATCCAGATCATGCCATTGTTACCTCTGCATCCTCAGACAGTCTTCCCTTATCTCTCCTACCCCCGAAGAGTCTCAGCAATCCTGGCTATCATTCTCTCCCCTTTCCCTCTATGTGGGCGCCCATGCCTATCAGCTCAGACAGCTCCATAGGAACCAAACCTCTGCAACTAGGCTCCTACTTGCCCTTTCACCCAGAAAACACATGACTCCTGCCCTCAAAGGGCGCCATAGGCTTCCTATCATCCAATGGGTGGCTTTCAAGGCCATGTGCATTACACACCACTACCTCTACAAGACAGGCTCTGAATCCCTCCATGACAGGCTTGTATGCTACCAACCAATCGGAAACCTTAGATCTGGCTCTGAACTCCTCCTTGTGATCCTCCTTTCAATTCCACCGGAGTTTGAGGATCCCTCTTCTCCATCCAAGCTCTCACCCTCTGAAACTCCCTTCCACTCAGCATCTGCTGTGAGGAGCATCACCTCTCCTTCAGGAAGGCCCTCAAAACGTGGCTCTTCTACTCCAGCAACCTGATGAACCTTCCCCACTTCATGCTTACCGTCATGACACCTAGACCATGAATCTATGTGTGCCTGCATAATATATCCTCAAACAGAAGATAAAGTATGCTCTTGGAGCAGACTGCACAAACCAATTCCACAGGCACTTCTAAGCAAAATGCCAACTGATGCTCAAGTTAGAGTCACAACCGCAGGCATTGCCACCCAACCGCACACATTGATATACATACATCAGACTAAAACACCATGCACAACATCTCTGCCATCAGACAGACTGCAGCTAAGTCCCATGACATAAATGCAGTCCAGCTGGATGCATAACGAGTCTCTTGCACTTGTGCACTCTCCTGACCACCTCCCAGCACCCATCCACCTGCCTGACCATCATGGGTAGCTTACTGGGCTCTGCCAACCCATCCATTTCTATTTGGCCAAATGCAAACATGCACTCTAAACCTTCTGACAATGTTCCCATACCTTGGACTTCGGTCCCCCCAGGGTGTCCCCCCACAAGTGCATTGAGGCCATAGTAATGGGATAAAGGCGCTTCATAAATGACAAACTACATCCCTGTATCTATGCATGGAAGATCATGTGCCGTTTTTTTATTTATTTTATTTTTTTAAACTATTTTGAAACAATGAGCTGTACTCCTACTCTAGCTAACTAGTTTACTTATTTCATGTACTGTTCATAGGACCAACAGGCTGCCTTTCGGAGGCTTCAAAGGGACTTTGAGATACGGTAAAAGCAAAGGATGGAATTGAAGTAAAATTGCACATGCATATATGTACACTGTTACCTACCATTTAGTGAACATATAATTACACAGTGCAGTAAATACAGGCAGTCTTGGAAAAAAATAGGTATTGTGTAATAAGTTGTCAATAATGTTTGCATGAATGCCCTGCTTCCTGTGTACAAGAATGCATTTCAATTATTCCAAATGTTCATGAACACAGTTGGTGAGCCAGGTAAAGACAAGAGGGGCTGGCTTCCCCATTTGCACCAGGCCTCCTTGTGTCAGTGTGCTCTCACTGGCAACCACTTGACTGAGCCACTTTCATACAAAACAATAATTAGCACTGGAATCAGTAAGCTGAAGGATGTGGCTGCACACAGAGCTCACATGCTAGAACTCACAGTTTGCTAATTGTTTGATGCATAAGTGCATGTTTGGCATGTTATGTAATGTGTGTGTGTGTGTATTTGTACAGGTCTGATAGCATGTGTTAGTTTGGCATGGGAGATATGCTGCATGCATGCACTGCGACGTCCAAGTGTATACAGTTGACACACATTTTTGTTTCAGCATCATGGTTTTATAGGGCAATGTTGTTATGCTGCTATAAATAGTAGGTGCCACAGAATTAACATGTTTTACAATGGCAATGCTTGCATATATTGTTCATGAAAGCTATCTAGCTTAGCCTACAAGCAACCACATACTTGTGCTGCTCACTTAACTGCAGGAGATATAACAGTAATTTCCAATGGATGCAACACAGCATTTGCATCAATACTATTCTAAATAGTTGAGCAGAAACAAGAATTATAATCCTGCACCCTAAAAATTCATTCTATACTCTGCACTGGCTTTTACTTCTACACATCTCTTTCTTTATATTACACCAATTTCTTCACCAGTGCCTCCTAAACGGAGGATAGCACAGGGACAACGCGGTGGTCTTGAAAGCAAGACCACGCAGAGCAACAGAGGTTTGAATCCCAGATCCAAGCTTAGAAACCGAACTCAGGTATCATATTAGGTGCTTTATAAAAAAACAATTAAATTAAATTAAATTAAACAGATTAAGGTCCTGCTGTCCATGGGTGTGACTTAATTCACTTTAAATCATGCAATGTTTATGCACTTTGAGTCTTCTATGACGGTGAGCTTGCGCAGTATACAAAATCTAATAGTAATACCTTCAAATAGTAATGTAAATAATATATTGTGAGCACAAATATCTTGGAGGGGCTTAACAGTAGGAATGCTGCAATATATTGTGAGGGCACGATCATGAAAAGGGTTTTACAGAGGGGAATCCTGACATATATTTTACCATTGTATCATGAATGTATTTTGTAGGGCAATGCTGGCATAAATTCTTGGTCCACCATACAAATATTTAAAAGTGGTAAAGCTGGCATATATTGTGGGTGCAAAATCATGAAAGCCCTTTGCAGTAGGAATGCTGGCATTTATTATTAGTGCAGCATAATGAAAGTATTTTACAGTGTAAATTCTGACTGGCAACTATTGTGGATTCAGCATCATTAAACCATTTTCCAGTGGGAAATCTGGCCTATACTCTGAGCATACCATAATGAAAGGGTTTCACACTGGAAAGGCTCCCATAAATTTTGAGCGTGGACATCATTAAAGAGGATAACCGTGAGAAAGCTGGCATATATTGTGGACATGAAACCACGAAAGTGTGCTACAGTGGAAATGCTGGCATAATGCACCTTAACTCGGATAAAGTTTACACACTTTGAAACTACTAAGGCAGTGAGCTGGCAAAATACATTTGTTCAAAAAACAATTCAAAAATATTTTCTTGGAAGAAAATCGCGACCTCGCTCCCTAGGCACACCAATCATCCCTGCATTACATGGTGCACAATCGATACAGTCAGTTTGCATTAATTTGGGTGACAAATGAATGCTCCTCCATTAAAAATGCTGCCAGCTGCAACTGACTTTTTAATCATTTAGAATACCATTGCCCCCTCGGGAGCCACCCACTTCATGGAACCAAATGCTGCCTCCACAACTGTTTGGCCAATGACGATATCATGGTAAAATGGGGCAAACAAAGCAAAAGAAATGCGGTGGGTTAAGCTGACATTTCACATGGTACTCGTCCATCTCACTGCATTGTTTCCTCACATTTTTTACACGACCGTTTTGCGGCAATTTTTTGCAGTATTTCTTTGGGGAATGTTGGGTTAGGGAATATTCTTTTCAAATATTTAAGGGTACTTGGAGTTGGGTAAGAGATGGGGTAGAAGTTGGGAATGAGGGGAACTTGCCCGTTATAAAAATGCAGCAAAAATGCAGAGAAACGGCCGCAGTCATTTGGCCCACTACAAGCAGTACCGGATCCATTCCACACATCACATTAGTTCTATATATATTCACGCATGCTACATTTGCCTTTTCGGGGCATGCTGTCTTGGTGCTGGAAACATTCAAAATAGGGACGCTGCAAACGAGCACCCTTGCATATCACATGCCGCACGTGGCTCAGGTGCGAATAGAGGTCAAAGGCTGTCCCGCGGCTGTACTTCCTCCACAGGATAGCTGTCGCACTGCAGAGTACGGGCCAGGCAAAGCGAGCACCCAGGTGGATGAAAACTGAACTCTGGCAAACGGCATCCACGTGACCCGAGAGCACAAAGCACGCACGCGCTGCTGAATAAAGGGCTTCCGCATACTGTAAAACAGGCCGGGGGGAATCGGGTTGCGATTGATATTCCTAATTCCACAGCAGCGGCCTTTGCATCGGTGAACACCCTGCACAGTCCGCCATGCACACGAGCTTATAGGTAGTGCCAAACTCCTGCTTTCTGCGGAACACGCGACCTCCTCGTGCACCTGTGCTTTACGAAATCTATACACGGAGCACTTGAAGTAATCGCCCGGCAGGGGACACTCTTTGGAGCAACCCATAGATATCTGTCCCCTTCGCCATGAATTGTAAAGAGCAAGTCATTTTATGTTTAATCAGAAATTTAGCCCCATAACCTGAACATCCTTCACGGTAAATACCCCCTTTGATATAATGCTCAGAAGCTACCTCCCGGCTACACGCGCAGCTATAATTAACACAGCATAAGATTATGTGACGTCACATAACTTCGTAACGGGAGCAACGGTCTGTGCTGAAGTGTAGGCAGGGGTCAACGGTTGGAAGAAACACCTCTTCCGGCTAGAGTGTGATTCTATTACCCACCCTCAACAATGCCCCCTGTAAGCAGCTCGTTTCTGTGTGAGGTCCTGGACACGGCTGTTCTGAGGACGCTTCGCACAGCTGTGAAGACATCTGTGCCAGACGTCTTCCTTGGAGCCCACCTCCAAAAGCCCGTGACCCTGTCAAAAATGCGAAAAACACAAACACGTGCATAGGCTCTGCCCCGCCAAAGGGATACTCCATTTCCTGGCACATGTATTCCCAAGGTCACACCTGAGAAGTGCATACTGTAATCAGTCACCTTGAGAGATTCCGACTGATTCACCATGGTGATGTTGTGTTTCTCTGCATGTGTGGGTACTGCGCAGAACAGCCATCGCGTCACTTTCAAACCCCTGAAGAATTATTGTGTTTGTAGAAGCCACTTAGCTATTTGTTGAATTCAAGATATCACTGACTACATTTCAAGGTAGAAAAGCGTTATAATACAGAGATACGCAGAAAGAGTGTGTAATTACATAGATAACGCGCTAAGGGCCGCAACTGGAATCTCAGCAGGGAACATATCTCTGGTGTCAGAAAACAAGTGCACTGGCTTCCGGTCAAAGAAAGGATTGTCTTTAAAACACTGGCACTCGCACATAAATGTCTGCATGGATTAGCTCCCCCATATCCAGCCCAAAGGATCATCAGACAAACCTCCTCTAGACCGTCCAGATCTGCTTACACCAATCGCATCATTGTCCCTACCAACCGCCGAGTCCGAGCTGGCGGCTCCATCTTCCCAACCATGGCAGCAACATACTGGAACACCCTCCCAGCCCAAATCAGAATGATCGAATCTCATACAGCCTTCCGTAAGGCAATAAAAACCAACCTCTTTGTATGACAGCTTCTCATTCTAACCTTTTTTGTGTTCCATGCCCTCTCGATTTCATACCATGTACTGTACTGCAACTAAGCAATTGTATCTAACTGGGGCAGCACACATGTAACCTTGAAGCAAGCCTACTTTCATCTTCTTATAGCGCCTCGTTGCCTAAGGGTTGGTTGTAGTGCGCTATACAAATCCAAAATAAATAAAAATAAATAAATAAACGGTCGGATGAAGAATGAGCGGATGTGAAGAATCGTCCATGAGTGCGTTGACAAGCGCAACAACGCGTTCATGTTTTGCAACATCTGGATTTACGAGAGGCTAAAGATGCAATGCTGAGAGCTGGAATTAAGCATACAGGCTGGAGGGCCGTCGTGCATTAGAAAATATTTGAGGGGTTTTGAAGAGTGATTAAAGGTGATCCATGAAGCTACTGGTGTGGGGTGGGGGCGGGTAGGCACATTATGGAAGAAGGACCCGAAAGAGGGCTGGGTGGGCACACCGGGAGAGTGTAGGACACTGGTGGAAGTTTCAGGGGACAACTGGGCAAGCTGCAAATCAAAGGGCCGTATTATGGGCCGAATTCACAGATGAATTTTCTAATGGCAAAACCCCATTGGAAAACGCTCTGTGAATAAGGGCTTATGAGTTTAGCAGTAATGTGAAAACATCAGTAATTTCAATACCACTTGTTTTTCCAGTATCACAGAATTATGTGCAGTGATGCATGGCATATTTACTACCACACGTAACATGTATTTCACAGAGAATAAATTCCGTATGGGGTAAATAACTAAAATCCCCCCAAATAACATATTTTCCCCATGCAGTTAATTCTCTATACTCCACGCAGTACAAACTGATGTGATCCCAACTTCTCCCTTTTATTTATTTACAGTTATTTCTAAAGTGCTTAACCCACAGCAAGGTCGCTTCCGTGTGCTGGTATGTGTCAGTGGGTAAAATGAGGAAAAGCTAAATTTGAAGTGAAAGGCCAAAAGATCATAGAAATGTCCAAACTCTTAAAATGAACAAGTGCATCTTACATACGTTTAAGACCTGCATACCGTCATATTCAGGTGGGAGATGCAACGGGAGGTGAGGGGAGGGGGGGTTTGGAGGGAGGTCCGGAGGAATTCCAGAGGGCAGAGCATTGACAGTGGAAGAGTCTACCCCTAAAACGCGTGTGCTTCATCTGGCTGTGCCCCAGCAGATTTCTGGGAAGATGGCCTTCTCCTGGGTAGCAGAATGCTCCAGGCAAGGGAAAAGTGAGTAGTGGTTTGAAAACTGGCAAGAGGTCAGAGTGTTAGAACTGATATAATATTGTTTCGTCCTCATTGTATATGTTGGCCTATGCCCAGTCGCTTTGCGAGGAAATTCGTATTACAAGATCGTGACCTCAAGTGAATCAAGCCTCCATTTTAGGTTAGAGCCGCCATTTTAGTTTATTGTACAAAGTCACGCTGTAGTCTAAAATGGCTGTCTCGTGTGCTCTTGTTCTTGCCTTAACCTCTTCAACCTCTGTAGGAGAGTTAATATCCAACCTGCCTTCAGGCTACATGAAAGGGTCATGTAGACCTTGTCCTTTGTTGCCCTCGGGATCAGAGTATTACTTGAATCAGCAATGTTAACCTATAAGTATACAAGAACAATAACGCTATCCAAATAAGACATGCGAAACATTTGTTTGAGCTGCATTAAAGCAATGTGTAAAGAGTGTAACGTTAAACTAGAGAATAATAATGTTTGTTAGTGAATGTATTAACAAAGTAAACCGCATGCACGAGATATATAAATCAGGAACGAACCTGGCGTGATCCTAGCCCAGTACATGATTAACTTGAAAGAGGCTGGACATCGTTATAACGAAAATGTATAAATACGCTGATGTCCAGCTAGCAAATCCTGCTCACTGCTCACATTGAACCCTGCTGGTGGTCTCTGTGATGTATTGACGGCCAAATAGCTATTTGTGTACTTTGTTTTATAACTGTTCAGTTTTGTAATAAAGATTCTGGGAATCTTTACAAGCCCGTGTCGGTGTATTTTCCTTTTGCATGGTTTAAAAGCCTTAATATTGTATTTTTCTGATTCCACAGATGGCGCCCGAATAGGGACCCTCAAGATCGACTTCGTCTCATTGAAGGTTGGCTCGGCTATCGGGCCGGGATCGGACGGTGCCAACAGAAACGGCCACTCTGAACGAGAAGCGAATTCCTCGACAAAACTGCACAATCCGATCCCTGAACGGTGAGCTGTAGCCCGAGACGGCGTCTTGACGAGGGTCCATATATCGAGGTGGGTAAATTTGCAGAAAATCACCAGACACATGGATCCTTAGCATTGTCTTTAGTAACCCGATCGGGCCTCCCAGTCCTTTGGTCAGGTGAATCGTGACCCGATTCTTAATTTAACCCTGACAATTTGAATTTGGCGCATTGTACTCGCAAGCACAATTACTTGACCAGGTAACACCAGAACTTTGATATGCCTGGGAAATTGTCTGCCTGCTTTAGGGCATTATTCCGCAGCGACAGACAATCTTTGGAAGATAGCTGTCCCGCACCACAGGAGGGGTCTCCGGCATGTACTATGTACTGTAAGAAAGGCTTTGGTAGTATAGCATTTAATGACATTTGGCACAGACAGACCAGACATAATTCTAATCTCAGTGGCCAACCAATGGTAGTTTTGAAATCCCTCGTATAGAATATCTAGACTCTGTATTAGTAAAGAAAAAGGTTAGACCTGCAGCATTTGATGCATTGCATAGTTGGAAAACATAAGCTTTGCAGCAACAAAAAAGTAGAGAGAAACATATGCGTAGACATATGACAAGTGTCGAAAAGGCACGGTTATATGATCAAAATAAACAATTCGAGTCAGTTAGGAACACGGACAGGGCGTTTCAATTAGGCATTCAGAAAATCTACCCTTCAAAGGATTTTCATACGTCAGATGAATTGATTAATAAACTTTTGCATGAACGAAGGCCCGGTGCCACCGCGCCACCTCCGTACGTCCCTCCTCCTGGTGCTTTGCCCCTTCCCGTTGTTATTCCCCCTCCTATAGTTCCTCCGGTCCTACCTGCTGTTCTTCCTGTTGTTCTTCCAGCCGTCGCTCCTTTGCCTGCCCCCTTGCCTACACCTGTTGATATTCAGAATGTGCCTGCTCTTCCTCTTCCAAGTGGTTCTGCATCGCTTGTAGTAGACCAGGGAGCGAGACCAAGGGTTGTGACTCGTAATACTGTGTCCCCAGAAAAAAATAATGAATTGATCGCTTGGGCTAAACATTGTATGGAGAAGGGTGAACAAGCTGATGTTTTTTCCACACTTGAAAATTTAAGAGATATTCCTGAGAGAAATGTTTTTATTGAAGGATTAGGGACTCATTTGAGTATAATGTGGAATAGATTAAACAATGTAGATTTCCCACAAGGGTTACAGGATTTGAACGCCTTAGCATTGTCTATGAGCATGTTGAGAGGATTTTTGAATATAGGAAGGAGTTGGAAGGGTTACAGAATGAGGAAGCAGATGGTGGTAGTTTAGGTATTATGTACTTACAGCAACGGTTTTCTCCTCGCCGTGAATTAAAAGGTGAGGAAGCGCGAAATTGTACAAAGGATGCGATAAAATGGATTTCGGATATGTCGATAACTCCAGATGAAGGAGATGACACATACAGTCAGTATACGTTAGAAATGCAAAAGAAGGTGATACAGGAGATGGTAGAGTACCTGCAGAATGAGTGTGTAAAAAGAAAGATGTGTTGTCCCGCAGATTTGTTGAGTGTTTATAAGAGAGCCTTTTCGATTGATACTTTTTCGACTGCCTTAACGCTTGATTTGGCTCTGTTGCTTAGTAAGCGTTCGGAGCTGTCTACTTCTCAGTTGCCTATGAGAGAGGTCCCTCGGACATTTGTCCCGAAAGTTGAGATTGCGGCCGATGCTGCGCGAGGAATACTTGCGGGGGAAATTCCTGCACATTACGTATCACAGTTTGTTCACATCCCGTTTTCAAGACAGGAAGTGAACACCATAAAGCAATCTATTCCTGATGTAAGAAAGAATCCGACCGGGTTCTATAAAGAAATAGAGTCGGTCTTACGGTCGTCGGTATTCACCTTAAGTGATATTGATTTATTATTTCCCGTACTCCTGCCAGTTGATTTATGGAAACAGATTAGGACTTTAGATGATGTACCTGGTTTAGGAGATACATGGGATAACATGGTTAGGCTAGATAGAGAAAGACCAGCTGGCGAGCGACCGCCTCAAGTGATATTAACCTTGCCTGATAGGATTATTGTAAAATTGAAAACCATAGTTCCTGAAAAAAGAATCATTTGGGACAAGCTTACGGCCTGTGTCCAGGAAAGTCTGAGGGTGCTACCGATTTCTTCAATCGGTTTGAACAGGTATTTTCAGATTTCAGTGGACAAGACTTAGGCACAGAGTCAGGGAAAAGGCTGTTTGTCGACAAATTTGTACGTGGATTGCTACCTGACATCCAGTTACAGATAATGTCTTCCGAAAGCACTTGGCAGGCGAAGTCTCAATCTGAAGTACTGCATATGGCTCAGTACTATGAAAATTGTGTAAATAATGAAAAGGAAAAACTTGAGAAAAAAAAGGGTGACCTGAAAACAAAAGTCCTATTACAAAAGATTGTTAGAAACCCTAGAGGGGGTAATCAATTTAGAGGTCAGTACTTTTCGCTGGGAAGTACGCCCCTGGCTCTAGTAGCCATTAAACAGTGTGCCTATTGTCGACAGGAAGGCCACTGGCGCGCACAATGTCCGACCTTGCAGCAAAGGTCCTTTGGGAACATGGGTAGATGATCCAGAGGTCACCCAGATGCAGGGGGCCCTGGCAGAGGTCAGTTTGCACCAGAATCTCAGCAACCTCCTTCACAAGATAAGCAAGTTTCGAATGTGGATAATAGAAACATTTTTGATCACCCTTCTGCTGCGTACCTCTCTGAAGAGCTTCCTCTTGATAATATTCTGTTTCGCTAGGATTGCGCAAAGCAGGATTTGGAACTGACGCCTATTCCCGTTCATCAGAAAGGCCCCTACGTTGAGATGGCGGTGGGGAATAGGAAGCATCTATTTTTAGTAGATATGGGAGCACAGAAATGTTCCATGGATCATTCACGGATTCCAAATATTCCCCTGTCAGGGCAGTCCAACGTTTCCGTAGGGTTTTCAGGCACACCTGTAGTTTGTCCGGTCTCTTTGCCGGTACCGATAACACTGGGTCTCTTCACGGAACAGTGTCTATTTCTACTTACCACAAACTGTGGGGAGAACTTGCTGGGATTAAATTTGTTGAAGGCATTGGATGCAGTAATACATTGTTCTCCTGACAGAGTTCAGTTAACAATTTTACCTCAGCAACCACTCGCCTCTCAGTTTTTGACTCGACCTTTACCGCCAGAATTCAGTAATGTTCCAGAATGCTTATGGGCAATTGATGATAATGATGTGGGCATTCTTCAAATTGAACCTGTTAAAATTAATTTGAAACATGGAGTAAAATTGCCTTGAATCCCGCAGTATAAGATCTCAGTTGAAGGCGAGCAGGCTTTGAAATTTATAGTTTCTGATTTTGTACATCGTGGAGTAATTGAGGAAATTACGGGTAACCTATGTAACAGCCCATTTTGCCAGTATACAAAAAAGGTGATAATGCGATTCCCTTTCGGTTCATAATTGATTTACGCGCTATCAACAAAATTGTGGCTCCTCAATTTCCTATTGAACCTGATGTTACAACGATACTAACCATGATTTCAGCTTCTGCCACTCATTTTAGCATTCTTGATCTTAAAAACGCGTTTTTCAGTATTCCTTTACACAAGGATAGCAGGTATTTGTTCGCGTTTACCCTGGGCGGATGCTCGTTCACATTCACTCGTGCACCACAAGGGTACAATGAGAGTCTGAGTATTTATAGTAGGGCATTGAAAGAGCAGCTCGATACTCTCGAGTTGCCTACTACTTGCACATTATTACAGTATGTAGATGATCTCCTCTTGGCTGCTGATTCTGAGAGCGCCTGTAAAGAAGGCACCATGTTGTTGCTTTGTCATCTAGCGAAACATGGCCACAAAGCTTCACTCAAAAAATTCCAAAATTGTTGTCAGGAGGTCGCCTATTTAGGCTATCTCCTGTCAAAGGAGGGAAGACGGTTGACACCTGAACGAATAAAGACTATTTCTGGCATGTCTGTCCCAAATACGCAGAAGGAAGTTAGAGCCCTGATAGGTATGGCTTCTTACTGTAGATTGTGGATCCCTAACTTTTCATTAACGATTAAACCAATGCTGGCTTTGACAAAGAAGGGCATTTCTTTGCCACTGCCATGGACTTTGGAACACCAGACAGCATTTGATTTGCTCAAATCCGCGCTGTGTTCAGCGCCGGTTTTAGGAACTCCGAATTATGACAAGGCCTTTGTGTTGTATGTGCATGAACGTGATGGATGTGCTTTGGCTGTGTTAATGCAGGAACATAGAGAGAATAGGCCGTGCGGCTATTTTTCATCCGTCCTTGATCCTGTTGCATGCGCTTTGCCGAGATGTTTGAGAGCTGTTGCTGCTGCGTCTGTAAAACAGAGTGAGGGAATGGTCCTGGGTCATGCGTTAACCCTAATGGTACCTCACTCTGTAGATATTTTATTGAATAGAACTCAAACGCAACTCCTCACTTCCGCACGATTGACAAGATATGAACTAATCTTGTTTGCCCCCCACATTCAAATTCAGAGGTGTTGTGTATTAAATCCGGCTGAACTTTTACCTGTCCTGCAAGATACTGTTGAAAGTGACGAAATGTCACACGATTGCCTTTATGCGACAGAACAAGAGACTAAAGGTAGAATCGATCTGAAAGACACGCCTTTGAATAGCCCACAAGGAGAGCTATTTTGTGATGGCTCTTGTTTTAAACTTCCAAATGGTACATCCACGGCTGCTTATGCCGTTACTACTTTAAGCACGATTGTGGAAACCAAAAGAATTATGTATAATTTCTGCGCAGGCCGCAGAAATTATAGCGTTAACCCGAGCTTGTGAACTTTCTGAAGGGCTTACAGTAAATATATATACCGATAGTCAGTATGCTTTTGGGGTGGTCCACAACTTCGGTAGACTTTGGAAAGAACGAGGGTTCTTGACCTCGCATGGCACGAAAATTCAGCATGGCACTTTACTAGTACGATTACTTTTGGCACTCGCACTCCCTGTTCAGCTAGCTATCATAAAATGTGCAGCACATCAAAAGGTTACAGATGATGTAGGAAAAGGGAATGCTTTCGCTGATCAGATAGCTAAACAAAATGCCACTGATCTTAGTTCAGAAATGTATACTGTAAGAGAAACTGTAAATATTTGCACTTTGGGTGAAAGTATCGATTCTGTAAAAGACATTTAAGCAGATGCTACCATAGAGGAAACTAAGAGATGGATCGAGGGTGCAGGGAGACTTGATGATGATGGGTGTTGGGTGGACAATATTAAAGGAAAATGGTTACTCCCTGACGCCTACATTACAATGATGGTTATTATGGCTCATGGTCCGACACATGTTTGTGCGCGTAAATTGACTAAAATGCTACACAGTGTATGGGTCACTGATAAGATTTTCAAAACTGCGCAGCGCTTTGTCCAAGGTTGCATGGTCTGCTTGCAGCACAATGTAGGAAAAGGTACCTCGACTCCTAGAGGAAGTTTCTTTCCACCTTCAGTTCCGTTTGAGCTTATTCACTTTGATTTTATTGAAATGGAACGTTGCAACAATCTTAAATATGTGTTGGTTGTCATTTGTGCCTTTAGTAAGTGGGCTGAGGCCTTCCCGGTTAGAGATGCAATGGCCATAACAACGGAAAAAACTCTGTTGAAAGAGTTTTTTCCTAGGTTCGGGCTGCCGAGAGTCATCTGGTCGGATAATGGGTCACACTTTATCGCTGATGTAATCCTACAAATATGCAAAGGATTACAGATTGATAAACGGTTCCATTCAGCTAGACATGCCCAAAGTGCCGGATTAGTGGAAAGGCATAACAGCATTATAAAGAACAAGCTCGCTAAGACGTGTGTTGGCACCAAGTTAAAATGGCCGGACGCCTTACCGATCGTGTTGCTATCGATGAGAACAACCCCTCAAACTAAGACTGGGCTCTCTCCCTTTGAGGTGGTAATGGGGAGACCTGCTAATATTTGGGGTTTGCCAAAAAGCAGTTTGTTGCGGGATATAGAAAATGTGCTTCTTTCAGATTACTGTAACCAGTTGACTAAAAATCTGTTTTCAATTTATCACCAGGTGCGAGAGGCATTACCTGTACGGTACGAGGGTCCTGGTCACAGTCTACGACCGGGGGACTGGATCCTCACAAAGGTTTTTGAGAGGTCCTCTTGCCCTCCACCTCGGTGGAGGCGTCCCTACCACGTCCTGCTAGTCACTCAGACTGCTGTGCGGGTAGCGGGTCGTAAGAACTGGATCCATGCGACGCACACCAAAGGGATCCCGCAGCCCGTGCCATACGATACAGAAGACACAGAATCCCTTGTCATGATGCCTACCTCCAAGGAGCCAGGTCCGACCCAGCAACCCCAGAGGCAGGCATCATTTCCCCCAGGGGAGTGCCAGCGGGCCCAAGCTGGGGCCCTTTGGACGCAGTCCTGGCGCCTTAGGCGCCAGGCTCATGTTGGACCTCTGTCCTGGCGCCTTAGGCGCCAGGCTCATAAAGCTAGACATGTGTTCAAGTGTTTTAATGTGCACTTACCTGATGCATACCATGCGCCACATCCAGGCCCTCTTGAGGCCTGAATGGAACTACTTTACCTGTGGGACTACCTTCCACCCGGGTGTGGTCGGGGAAGGATACATACCTGATCAGAGGAAGGATACACTCTTGGGACTTCTTCCAAAGCTATTTAAACCACACCCGATCAGCAACTCACGCTTCGCGTTGTTCTGCTCCTCGCAGCTGGACGCTCACCGTGTCAGCTCCTGCATCTGGACTTCAGCCACGCCTGTCAGCATCCTGGGTCACCTGCAAAGGGAGACAAGAGACCTTACCAGCTAAATCTGCACCACGGAGACATCACACCGACGATCCTGAAAGGGAAGACATTATTTTTAAAAGCATTTCGTTACGATCGCTGCAGCGCTGCATTTCACTCACCTTTCCTGGGTTCCTCCATCTTCAGCAGCGATCATCCGGATCCACAGCCACTTCCCAGAGCCTAGAGAAAAAGACAAGAATAAGAGGTGAGAGAAGGAAGGGAATAAGACTTACCTGTTGGGTCATTCCCATTTCATTTCGGGTCTTGCCGCTTCCAGGCATTTTCCGGACCCCGGCCCCTATGGGGAAAAAAGACAAAGACATTGAATGAGCGTATGCAAAGACAGTTCTCGAACGCTCATCCAGAACTAACCTGACATTTACTGGAACTGGAACTGCACGTTTCACTTCGGGTCGGCGCCATATCTCCGGCATTCCGAACCCCGGCCCCTAAGGGGAAAAAAGACATAAGCATTAGCGCTTGCTGCAAAAAGACAATGAACATTATTATTAAGCTTGGACTTTTGAACTTGCAACAGAACTTTTACAGAGCCTTACCTGAATAGTCAAGCTTACCTGAACTCCCATCAATCCTCAATCCAGTGAAGTAACTGGGTTTCAACGCGCCCCTGCATCAGAAGCAGGATGGAGAGCTAAGGTGAGACTTCACGGGGAATCGTGGAAGGGTATCGTGGAGGGTTGGAAGAGAGTGGGAGGCTTGAGCATAACTCAGTCAGTAGGTAATACTCCCTTTTCACGCACAGGGGAATATTCCTGTGAGCCGGAGAAGCCAGAGTAGAGGGCCCTTCCTGTCCATCTTCAGAGTCCTGCGCTTCACCATTGAAGAAGCATCAGCACTCGAAGCCAGATCTGCGCCTCCCTGGGAATCAGGTGAGCGTTACATCCCTTCCCACTGCTGTAACTAACGTGCCTGAAACAGCAACAACCGACAAGAGAGTATCAGAGACCGTTCCAGAAGTCGCAAGGCCAGACAAAATGGCCATCGTGTCTCCGCACTCTCCAACAGTGGAACTTCCGGATCAATCCTTTTTTGATCCCATTTCCGTTCACTCGCCACCTCCAGGAGGAAGTGACGATACTTTGTTTTCACCAGAAACTATGAAATATAATTTATGTCCAAGGAAATAAACATACAGCACAGTCTGACTGTGCGATTGAGAAAATCATTTGAGGGCTTGTCTTTTGGCCTGACTGTACGGGAGGATTCTGTTGGCTAAGGGTTGTGGAAAAGACATTAAGAAGACGCGCGACTGGAGTCGCCAGCAAACGAACAATTGGTGTTTTTTCGATTGAAGACTACAATGCCTGCACCCGCTACCGCTCGTACCAAACTTTTAGATCAATATGTGACAATGATCAAATATGCAATGGGACCCCCAAAGTGTATTGTTGCCTTTTTTTGTGATAATAACTGAATTTTTAGTAACTGTTGGTTTTGGGTTATGGTATCTGGAGGAAGCATATCCGTTAGTGGACTTTTTACCTATTGAAAATGTATCTGTTATCCCCACTCCTTCCGTGCAATTGCATACTTTATCGCCTAGAGATTCTTCGCATAGACGGAACTATAAGAATAATACCCTTTTGTTAATCATGAATGCCACTCATGCAATTTTAAATAGAACCAATTGCTGGATCTGTTCACATCTACCGCAACATGGGGATAAGGGGCTAGGTTGGTAAATTCATCCTTTACCTTTGACAACTGCCTGTTACGCTTCTCTTAGAGCACTATTCTTTGGCCGATGGAATGACAGCAGCTCAGGGAACTTTGATGGTACAAATTTTAATAGTTTTGAAAAACGTGTTTTGGTGCCCCTGGGATGCTCGCTGTTTGCAAATAGGAGTGAACTGAACGTTGCTTCTGTTAAACCCTCTGATAGATTGTCTCGTCCTTTACAGTCTTTGATCTCTTCAAAATGGCTCCTATAGGCAATAAGGATGCCACGCCTCCATCTTATTCTGTTAATCATAGCCCAGATTCAGTATCCTTCTGCATACAGAGGAATGGAACATGGTCAATGGGTAATTTTAGAAAGTGCGCCAACATTGCGAATTTGACTAGCTAGAACAGACCTCTGTACGTAGGCGAACCTGTCTATTTTGTTTGCGGTAATGTGGCATTTCCATGGTTGTCCAGGTATTGGCAAGGAACCTGTTATTTAGGGATTCTATTACCTGGGGTATTTATTGCCAGTAGTGCAGAAATTTCGAAGACTCGTCCACGACGAGGTGTGAAAGGGGATACTCCAGCGTAAACTCTAGGTGACATCATGAAATCCTTTGTGCCATTTTTTGGGCAAATTACGAATTCAGAAGATATCAGGGGATTAGCGGGAGTATTGGAGAGAACCATCAACCAGACCACTGACATACTCTATAATATGATGTTAGAACAGAAAGCGATAAGATTAGTGGCTCTACAGAACCGGATGGCATTAGATGTCATTCTGGCAGAGCGTGGAGGAGTATGTAAATTAGTGGGGTCCGCTTGCTGCGTTTACGTACCAGACTCCTCTCCAACGATCTTTAGGGCTATCCAAAATCTACATGTTCTTAGTTCAGAAGTGCATGTTCCTGACGGAAACTGGGAACTTAGTGCATGGTTTTGGGACCTCCTACGGTCGTGGGGATGGAAGTTTGTTTTCGGCCCTGCTGATTATCTTGGGAAGTTTTCTATTCCTTTGTTGTTGTATACAGTGTCTCCCTGGTATATGTTCAGTATTAGGGGGGTGTTGCACGCAAGCAGCAAGTGTATTAGGGCATAAAATATACGCCCCAGATAAGGCTTCCCAAGAGTATATGTTGAAAGAAACTCTAGTGTCTGATCTAATGGCAATAGATATGTCCGACAATGATTCGGGATGCATAGACATTGAAATGTGGAGTTGATCGCAAAACGATTGAAGGTAGTTTAGCGCTTGGCATAGGCCAAAAGGAGGGTTTGTTAGAACTGATATAATATTGTTTCGTCCTCATTGTATATGTTGGCCTATGCCCAGTCGCTTTGCGATGAAATTCGTATTACAAGGTCGTGACCTCAAGTGAATCAAGCCTCCATTTTAGGTTAGAGCCGCCATTTTAGTTTATTGTACAAAGTCACCCTGTAGTCTAAAATGGCCATCTCGTGTGCTCTTGTTCTTGCCTTAACCTCTTCATCCTCTGTAGGAGAGTTAATGTCCAACCTGCCTTCAGGCTACATGATAGGGTAATGTAGACCTTGTCCTTTGTTGACCTCGGGATCAGGGGATTACTTGAATCAGCGATGTTAACCTATAAGCATACAAGAACAATAACACTATCCAAATACGACATGCGAAACATTTGTTTGAGCTGTATTAAAGCAATGTGTAAAGAGTGTAACGTTAAACTAGAGAATAATAAGGTTTGTTAGTGAATGTATTAAAAAAGTAAACCGCATGCACGAGATATGTAAATCAGGAACGAACCTGGCGTGACCCTAGCCCAGTACATGATTAACTTGAAAGAGGCTGAACATCGTTATAATGAAAATGTATAAATACGCCGAAGTCCAGCTAGCAAATCCTGCTCACTGCTCACATTGAATCCTGCTGGTGGTCTCTGTGATGTATTGACAGCCAAATAGCTATTTGTGTACTTTGTTTTATAACTGTTCAGTTTTGTAATAAAGATTCTGGGAATCTTTACAAGCCTGTGTCGGTGTATTTTCCTTTTGCATGGTGTAAAAGCCTTAATATTGTATTTTTCTGATTCCACAAGAGGTCCAGACGACGAGAAAATGGATGCGGATTCCAAGAGTGTGATGGAGAATATAAAGAAATATCGACCAATCAATGCCATGTGCCGAGACCTGCTGACCTGCAAGCAAAGGTGATATCAAGGCGGGACTAGCAGTGGCATCACTAGAAATCAATATTAGGGGGGGGCAACCGGTGGGAAAAAATAAAACATGGTGGGGCGGGGTGGTGGAACACCAAATAAGGGTCAGCAGGCCAAACTGGCTTAGGTATACCTATATTTTACCAATCAGGTTAAAAAAAACGTGCCATAAAGCATGATCAGAGTAGGCTTAATGCAATAAAAGTTTTGCATCAAGTTAATATACATCCTAAAAAGCTAACTCATGCTCAACAATTGCTAAAATACCCCTGCGGCCAGCCAGAAACTGCATTCTTCTAACTCAAGCAGACATCACTCCCAGCACAGCTTCAAATAAGGTGCAGTTCAAGGTGGATTTAGCAGAAGAGACATCACTTCCGGCTCAACTTTCAATAATAGCTAGTCAAAAATAGTTCAACAAAAGAGATATCTCTCATACCTTAGTTTTAAATGATAGTCAAGGACAGTCTGTTTAACAGATTAACAGCCTGATTCATGGAATTATTTGTGCGTAAAACGCACAATTGCACACCTTTCTGCTCGAAAAACCCTGTTTGAGGTATGGGGATTTTTGGGAAGAAGGACGCACAAATGTGCGTTCACGTGCAAATAATTCCATGAATCAGGGTGTAAATATAACCTACAGGCTTTGAGTACCGGTGAAAGGAGATAACTGCTCCCTTGGTTCTTTAGCAAGGGTTGCAGGAATCTCACTTTGCCCACATAGAATTGTTCACAGTTTTCAGTTTCTCGCTGTATACCTCAGTGGCGGCTGGCGAACTTTTGAATTGGAGGGGTGTAAATATTTCCTCCAAATATGACAGTGTGACGGAGTGTAGCAAGGGAGCCCACACCAATTAAGAGGAAAGATAGCTCAGTGGCAACACGTTTGTCTTGGAAGCAAGACAACACAGCGCAACACAGGTTTGATTCCCGATCCTGCCTTTAGAAACCACTTGCTGGTATTAAGTGCGTTATAAAAGAGCAATTATAATTATAAAGAGGTGTTGGGAGGCTTCCGATCAAGCTAATTATTTTTTAAATAGTACAAAAATTGGGTCAAATGCAAAACTGTTTGCAATTGGTTTTGTATGGTAACGCTTGAAAAAATCCAATAGATGCATGCCACCAGCAGTGAAGGGGAGATTTTCGCCAACACATTTGAAGGTTGCTTTTGCACACAATATATGCCAGTATAAAAACATTTCACGCTGGCTGCGCCCATAGATTTTCATGTTGGCTGCAACAATATATGCCAGTATTCCAATTTAAGCACATATTCATGTTTGCTTTACACATAATGCCAGTAATGATACTATAAGAAATCATGTCCACGATTATTCATCCAAAATATGCCAGTATCACCACATAAGAACATACTCCAGTTGGCTTTACCATTCAAAATGCCCTGCCACAGTATGGAAATATGTCCAAACTGGCTGCATTAAAATGCCATTCTAGCTACATCATAACACTTATCAGGCTTTCTTTATCAAAGATACCCAATACAACATGTCATGCACAGTAAGAAATGGCTAGACTGGCTGTTCCAAAATGACAGTCTAGCTACACAATAACACTTATCATGGTTCCTTTATCAAATATGCCAATACAGAATATAATGCAACAGAAAGAAATGGCTAGACTGGGTGCATTAAAAGGCCAGTTTAGCTAATTAATAACACTTATTATGCTTACTTTATCAAAGATGCCCAATACAAAAAGACATGCAACAGTAGGAAATGGCTAGAATGGTGACATTAAAATGCCAGTCTACCTACATAGTAATACTTATCATGCTGCTTTATCATAGATGCTCAGTAGAAAATGCCATGCCTGCCCTCTGGGTCCCCCAGTGTCTCACACAAACACAATGTGATTATGTTTGTGTGTGTGTGTGAAGGTCTGGGGGGGCAAGGAGTAGGCATGGTATTTCTTACTAGACTTGTATCATAGGTGGCCAGTAAAACAATAATACCATGCCTGCCCTCCTGGGTCTCCCCAGTGCCTCGCACAGGGGCTGATTTTGGCTGAAGTACAACTCCCCTCCTGCCAAAATAAGCTCCATGTCACATTACAAACATACGCGCACACACATTCACACAACCTTCACATGCAGCATTCAGTCGCTCATTCACATGCACATCCACTCACTCATTACACACAACACAAGCATACACACATACATACAAATATTCATATTAACATATCTTCTGCCCCGGTCTTCATTTTCCCTCCAGGTGCTCAGCTTCCGTGCAGCATGAACAGGAAGCAGAAAGCAAAGAGCGCTTCCTGGTTCATGCACATGCGCGCATGAGCTGGAGCGCTGATGAGAAAGTGGCCTGCTCGGGTTGTCTATGTGAGGAGGCAAAATAGCGCTTCCCATCGCACACCCAGACATGCAGTTCCTCAGCTAGCATCCCCAACGGGCCATGCAATGTTGGGAAGCAAAACGCCCATGGATTTGTATCACTCATTGGATATGCAGGGCTGGGGAACGGAACTGTCAAACGGAAACCATATTTTCATTTAACAGTTCAAGCCATTCGAAGAGCGCTCCCTCAGCTGCAAAAAACTGCTGAGGGAGTGCTCAGTGTTTACAATGGTCTGGCTCCTTGCATCCTCCATAATGGGTGAGGGTGCCTGTGGGTCAGTGCCACCCCCAATTATGGAGAAGCTGTCACTTGTACACCTTCAATGAATCTATGCACATGGTCAGTGTAGCTGAAGATTAAATACTGTTGACTTTGAAGTCACGTACACGAACTTCACTGTTAATGCAGTGATTTTTAACACATTAAGGGATCCATAGACATGTCCAACAGTAGAAGGTAACTAGGGAGGTTCAGCACATTGAGTGACTGTTGCTAAGATGTTATATATTTAAAACTGGCTGTAAATCTTATGACCTTTTGCAATACCTTTTAAAAAAAAAACAAAAACAAGTGTTATAAAATGTGTTTGGCCAGCTGATGGGTTGGGGTGGTAGTTTGCTTATATTCAGGGTGAGGGTGGGGGAATGTCTGTCCCCATAGTGAAACTCAAAAGCTGGCACCCATGAACCCACAGTTTAATTTCCTAACAAGTGCTGCCAGTAAAATAGAAGCATGTATTTGTGATTAAGCAGGTGGTCAATCATATAACTGCTTTAGAAATATATCCAGTGATAAAATACAAAAGAAGGGACACGAAAATGTAATTTTGAGGAGCATGTTTCAGTTTGGAAACGTCATTTTTTTTTCTAGACAAGTGTAAACTGCACATTCGGAAAACAATAATGTGCCCAGCATGTAGGTAGCCTGCTTTAACAGTGATGGCCCTTGCCCCAGTTATAGTCGTGGGCCATTGATTCCCGTGGTGCCCTTTTCAGGCCAGAAGAAAAGACACAGGCTAGGCAAATAGAAACTGCAAACACGCAAATGACGGCTGGGTGAAAGGAGCACCTTTAAGGCCCCTGTAAAGAGGTATTTGCTGAATGCCACCAATTAGGGGGGGCAAGGCAGCCAAGAGGAGAGACGGGGGCAATTGACCCCTTATAGCCGTCTCTAGGGACATCTATGCGCACTAGACTAGCATTCATGTAAGATTATTAAT
The DNA here is from genome assembly GCF_040938575.1 of Ambystoma mexicanum. Classification (NCBI taxonomy): domain Eukaryota; kingdom Metazoa; phylum Chordata; class Amphibia; order Caudata; family Ambystomatidae; genus Ambystoma; species Ambystoma mexicanum. The sequence goes on from NC_090925.1 coordinate 1,199,735,256, forward strand.
ATGGTGCAGTGTCAAGCAGTGGTGGCCTGGGTCTTGCACAGGGGGAAAGATGATCAGTTTAGTTTTGTGGCACAAGGTGCTCAGGATCATTGTTTCTAGGGAGAGAGAAGCGAGACTGATTTAATGGTATGTTCATGGCCGGCCGGGAGGTTATTATTGGACATGTAGAATGGTTCATTTGTATGTTTGTGAGCATCACAGAGCAGGATCAGTATCAGCCTGCACATAGGGGTGCGTAACCCCCAAATATTGGGTAAGGTGTGTAACAACATATGGTGAAAGAAATGGGAGAACAGTACAGCACCTATGGCAGAAAAGTACAGCACCTTTGGGCCCTCCATAGAGTAACAGCGTATAATGAAAGAAATGGCAGAAAAGATGGCAGAAAAGTACAATACCTACAGGCCCTCCAGAAATGGCAAAAGAAGTACAGCTCGTATGGGTCCTCCATAGAGCAGCAGCGTACTGAAGAGGGAGTCGGGGTCACAAGACCATCCGTCCACCCCATAAAGTTCATGACGAGATGAAAGGCCAGAAATGCTCGCAGCCACCCAGCTTATTTCGGACGAATCCCAAGCGCACCAATGATTGATAAGTACACTGAGAGGTACCCGCTTAGCCAGCCCGACAGACCAACGCAATGCAAATCTTTCCAGGCGTGGGAGAAGAGCCCATGATCGTGAACAGAGACACCCATATGGACAGCCTGGACTAAGCACCAAGAAGCCAAGTTACTGACATCATTAGTGACACACCGACATAGCAGTGTTAGACATGAAGCACACGTGCAGTCCACACTGCATCACACAAACACACAGTGGACTACATGAAGAACATGAGTGCACAGTTCTATAGCTAGAGGACAGATACACATAGATACTGTCAATGCTTTTATTATTTTGTCACTAGCCAAATGGAATAACGCAGAACCACAAGGCACAAGAGCAAGCTTGCAGGTGCTCAACGTGAATAACCCTATGGAACTGCAGGGATATATAGGGAACCTGGCAGAACCAAGTGTGACTAACCAATAGGGAATGTAGTATAACATGGACTATGTAGAAACTGTAGTATAAAGTTTAGAAAAATGACAGCAAGCCTCAAGCCACTGAGCAGGAGAGGAGCTGAGCCGATTTAGACTGGACAGAGAGCAAGACACGTGAGACGGGCCCACATCCAAGGTCAAGGGATATGAAGACACATTTCCAAGCCCCAGATGACAAAGGGACCAGCTGCAGAGAAACAGAATAAATCCTCATAAGTGCCCTAATCAGCATCACTGTGTTAAAATTGAACTTATAATGTGTCCCATTATATAGTCACTGTGGTAAAGTTGAATTTAGAAGGTATCCCCAACATCATTGAGTGTGCCTAATAGCGTCACTGTGTTAAAATTGAACTTAGAAAGTGTCTCTAACATCATTGAGTGTGCCTAATAGTGTCACTATGTTAAAGCTGAATTTAGAAAGTCTGACTAATAGCACCATTGTGGTATAGTCGAATCTAGAAAGTGTGCCTAATAGCGCCACTGTGTCAAAGCTGAATTTAGAAAGTGTGCCGTATAGCGTCACTGTGGTATAGTCGAATCTAGAAAGTGTACCTAATAGCATCACTGTGCCAAAGTTTGAACCTAGAAAGTGCCTAATAGCACAATTGTGGTATAGTTGAATTTAGAAAGTGTGCCTAATTAGTGTCACTGTGCTAAAGTTTGAATCTAGAAAGTGTGCCTAATAGCGTCACTGTGCCAAAAGTTCAAACCTAGAAAGTGTACCTAATAGCGTAATTGTGGTATAGTTGAACTTAGAGAGTCTGCCTGATTAGCGTCACCGTGCTAGGGTTGAATGTAGAAAGTGTGCCTAATAGTGTCACTTTGATATAGTTCAATCTAGAAAGTGTGCATAATAGCGTCACTGTAGTATAGTTGAATGTAGAAAGTGTCCTTAATATCATCATCACTGTGCTAAAGTTGAGTGGATGGAGTGGATATATCTCTGTATATCTCTGTATCTCCTATTTATGCTATGTATATGCTATGTACCTGTATCCCCATGTTATCAGTATCACATGTTTACCCTATCCATCCTGTCGCTTTATATACATATGCCGCTGCGTATGCCCTCGTCCTGCTCTCATGCTTAGTCGCAGGCGCTTTACTGATAACCACCATATCATTCTACTACGCGTACTCTCTCCTATACACCATCATTCAACTAGAACACAGCTATACTATGACACATTCGGTCTAGCTGTCCTCATACTAACATGACCCCTTCATCATCCTAATGAAACACAGGTAGCTGAGCACATACCGGCTAGCTTAGGCATCTCCTCAGGCCTAACACAGCCAGAACTTAGTCTGGGTGTCCACCCTCCAGACTGAACACATCCAAATGATTTCCTCAGCACCACAAATACTGCTAAGAGGCGGCTATCATGCAACAACCACACTAGCTGCACACTAGCTGCACACATATCCGGTGCGCCCACGCACCATACTACACTCTCTCTCTACTGACTTGAACTGCGGTTCCCGAGGGCGTTCAACCTACCAGCGCTTTGAGGTTATACCAATGATACATAAGGCGCTATATAAATGCCAAGTAACATGACATAACAACTGGGTAATAGCAGTTGCAAACATCAATGCACCCGTTCTACCAGGAATAGATGACAGATGCCTTGTTTATGGCTTTTATAATGTCTGTTTATTGGGGTTATGCTATTTATGTGAAACATCTGATATACTTTTCTTTGTTTTATCCTTAAGAGTAGGTAAATGGATGCATGAGTAGGACTGGTCATTTTACCATTTCTGCTTTTCTCTGTTTGCCATGTTTCGCTCATAGACTCAATGGTGACACTAAGGTAAGGCCTACTCCTGATGCAATATCACTACCAGAGATCCCTGCATACTGCAAAGCTCATTAAATATAGACATTTAAAAAATACAAATACAAATAAACCATGGTTATATAACGGTGCCATTCAAGAGCCGCTGGAGGAAAATTAGCAAACCAACTGACTACTGGAGAAAAAACAAATATGGGAGCATATGTCATTGCCTTTTCGGAACTCACTAAGGGGGACATGGTACAGAACCTTGTAAATTACATGGAGGGGGTCTATTATGTTTGCACTTATGTGCCCAAAGGATCCCATATAGACTTTTCATCATTTCACTATGGTGTGCAAAAAGGAATACAGGCAACATCGGCATTACCACTCCATTCCGTTCCATACCCCCGGTTCCACCTACAAATCAATGAAAATATGTCAGAGCCTAAAAGCACGTGTAAAGGTTTTAATGCAGGCGTTTACATTGCATCATAATGAAAATTACCCGCAAGGAGGGCTCGAGGCATGGAGACTTTCTGGGGTTCCCATGTGCTGCTGTTAAGAGGTTACTGAGCAAGGAGGTCCTTAAGGTCAGTATAATCAGATTTCATAAGTTTCACAAACAATTTTAATTAATAAAGTTCAAAACTACACCGGTACCGGTTCACATTGGCCTTTTGGAGCCGTTGTGGCAGCTGCCGCTGCTTCTCGTGGAGAAGAGTGGAATTAAAGGAATGGCGACAGGCACTTTTCTGTGAGTGAAGCTTCGCGAAGGACACCCTCCAACGAAAATGCTCAAATTCCCGGGACAAGTAGATCGGATCGCCAACGCTCGACACCTCCACAACCAATACATGAATCTGACCTTGTGTTCCCCTAGCCTGTGGGACACAGGCGACCCTTGCAACGGCCTTCTCTGATCTGAATCGCTCTGCTCTGGAGAGCTGCCTGAATAGAATTAAGCAATGTCATTAAATCCCCATTCATCCGCCTGTCATTTGCATGCGCACGGGTTTTCTGTTGTGCGTCCATTTTAGGTTTAACACTCGGCTGGTGAAGCAAAGCCAAGTCAGAGGGGAGGCAAAGGTTGGGTACGCAGGTGGGGGGAGGGATGCAGAGTTGCCAAGGCACTTTTTTTCGACAGAGTCATGGTTAAGTAGCGCAATGCAACTTTCTAGTTGTACAGTTATCCTCTCATGTGTGCTCAGCGCCCCTCCTTCCCCCGCCCTCTCTCTGCCCTGAAGGATTCAAACTCGGCTATTCTGCTTTCAGCTCGGGTCTCGTCTTGCGTGTTTCCACATCCTCGCCCCAGAGTCTCCAGAGGAGAATTCTTGGGGAGTTATGGAAACATTTTACATGCAAGGCATGATTCCCTCACTTTAAGGAACATTTCTATGTCATTTGTATGATCGCGTCCTACTTGCTGTCACTTACTGTTCAAGATGCACTATTTACTATTAGGTTAAACATACACTCATTGGTTCCCCTCCCTGAGTGTAGTTTTGTTGACAATTTACGGAAAGGTCTTCTTGGCAAACAAGAAGACAAGCATTACCAGACACTGAAAAAAGACCTGCGGTATTGTTGTGATGTCAGTCACCCTTATGCATGAAAGGTTCGAGCCAGAGCACTGCCATTGAGTTATAAGCTCGAACCAGCTTCTCATATACTGTTCCCAAAAAGAGGCAGCACATTTCTGGAATAATTGGATGATTAGGTCAAAAATGGAATATTGAATCCTCTTGGTCTTTCCTCAGCAATGCATTATACACTATTATATGCCAGCTGACTATGCAGGCACACGTCTGCAAATACATACGATGAAAACATCATAAACCCCAAAAGCATAACACTCTCGATAATGATGTCGAAAAGTGTATATTTAAAAATGCCAAATTACAAAGGCAATAGAAAAATGTAGAACATTGAAACCTCACAAAGCAATCGCAAATGTTATGACAGCCCACAAAAGCTCGCAAACTCCATATAAATAACACAGACATCCTAAATTAAAATACATTCCTTAAACATTTAAACAGCCTTGCACACTTTATACATTTAAAACATGTTACATCCTGTAATGCTCAAGAGTAGTTAGTTGCATTTGTGTGTTTGCAACACCCAAGCAGAAGGTTTAGCCACGATTATGATTTTTTTCTCAAAATAGGTTCTACTGAATTTATTTGGGTGGACTTTGTTGTGTATTTGTTTCATTTGTTTTGATATATTTCCCTATAAAAAAAATAAAGCAGCATTTACGCCGGAGAGTGCATAAACGTGACGGGGGAGGTCATAGGTGAGGGGCGTACTGCCTTTTATTTTGAATTTCAAAAGTGTTATGATGGTGTGTGAGGAATGTGATGCAGGCAACACTCCATTCAGAGCGTTATTATGTGATTGGGAGTCCAGCGACGGCAGTTGGCACAGAGTATCCAGGGGAGAAACTGTGCCGGGGGTCTGTTGCTGTTATTCTTCAATTAAATAAATATAGACCAATCAAGGTGCCCGTGGTTTATATCCAACATTCTCGGGAGTAGAGCTCAGGGGCAACGCGCTCACCTTGGAAGCAAGAAGGCACAATGCAACACAGGTTCGATCGCCGGGTCCGCGCTTAGAAGCCTCTGGGTATTAAGGACATTATAAATAACCAATTACAATTATAACATTGGCAACGAGGATCTCAAGGACCTAGACCCCTGCCACCCTGTAAAACAGAACTCTGTGAAGTGAAACGGGGACTAGCCGCTCTGCCCCTCCCCCCACGGCAATGTTAGGGCCAGCGAGGAAGCCTCTCTGCCTCCCACCGCTTTGATGCGGCCAGTGTACAGGTAGGTGTTCCCTGATTTCTGGAGTGTTCAGGCCTCTTAAAAAATAGGGGGTTCCACAGGTGCCCTAAATCAGAAAGAATAGGAATAACAAATAATTTGTCTTTCCGGAATTCCATACAATAATTAATAGACTCAAAGGTTTATTGCGGGCACAGTTCAGGGGGTGAGTCACTGATTTAGTCAGTTCTTAAACACTTCAAATTCACAATGCAGACAAAAAACTTACAAAAAGCATTTAGAGTAGGATAAGCATCCATTTCCCACTATGTATGTGCTTTTCGCAAGTTGCAGTTATAGCATGTATTTTTCTGCGTTGTCTCTTTTACGATCATAACAAGACATTCCATCTCGGTGTTCTCGGTTACTTGACACAATCCTTGTGACTAAAATCTTGTGTACAGTGTAGAAATGTTTAACCATAGCACATAAAGTGGCCCTTGATTTCATTGTGCCACAATTAATGCTTTTTTGTAATGTGTCTTTTTTTTTTTTTTTTTTTTTTAAACTTTATTTTGTGAGATTTTCATAACCTCAAATTACAGGTGTGCCATTCTGGCGTACCAACATAACAACAAGTAAAGGTAGGATAGGGATTAGATCAGCTGAAGAGGGGGTGGGGAGAGGAGGGAAAAAGAACAGGAAGGAACTTAACATTACCCATATACAGGTTCGACCACAATTCCCCTCCCCCCCGCACCAGTGTCCACAACTCTAGGCCTTAAAATGTTCCTTATTTAATGCCGATTGGCACCGAGTACAAAAAGTGTATAGTGGCTCCTCTCCCGCCTCAGTGGCTTATATCGAGGTCAGGTTTTTTCTGAGTCAGACGGGGCTGTACAGTTTAGCAGATATGCGATGTATGGCCCCCAGATGTCAGGAGGACGAGCATGTAGCGGGAGGGTTCTGCTAAAGTCGCTCTCTATGTCTTGACAGTACGTTATGTCTCTTTTCCACTCTTTGAACCTGGGCAAGGGCCTGCGGCTTAAGGCCATGGCGACACGCCTCCGGGCCAGTGTCAGCAGGAGGGCTGCCAGCCTGCGAGATGCAGGTTGCAGGTATTTGGTGAGGCCGAGCAGGGGTGCCAATGGTTGCGGGGCTATCTGTTCGCCAATTATGTCAGCAATCATTTGTAACGTCGAAACCCAGAAGCGTCGAACACCCGGGCAATCCCAGGCAAAGTGGAAGAAATCGGCGTGCCTCGTTGAACAGCGTTCGCATTGAGCTGATGCCTCCGGGGTGATGTCGGTGCTTTTTAACAGGGGTATAATACGTTTGGTGCACAAAGTTAAAATTTATTAGTTTGAAGTGTGTGTTCATTGCGACCTTTTGAGTTTGACGCAGTATATATGACCAGTCCTCGTCGCTTATCGACTCCTGAAGGGCGGATTGCCATTTTTGTCTTGTTTTAGCATTGGGTGACATAGTGTCTGCTACCAGGGATTTGTAGAGCAGTGAGACCAACCTCCTCTCTCCCTCCGCTCGAATAGTGTTATGTAACAAATCCCATGTGGGTGGTTGTTGGGGGAACGAGGGGAACAGTTTTTGTAGGGTATGGCGTAATCTAAAATATATGAAGGTGTCTAGGGAAGTGTTGCCTCCTCTATCTTTGGCCATTTGCGGGGTGAGAAAGGTTCCCTCTGGGAAAATATCGCCAAAGGAATGGACGTTGATTTTGTCGGCCCACGTTAAAAATACTTTTTCACTCGTGAGTGGGATGCCCGGAATGAACCTGATCGGCAGCAGGGAAGAATATCTTATGCTCACGCCGTACCTGGCAGCCATCTTTTTCCAGATCGTGTATGTAGCCAGGACCGTGTTCAATGTGTTATATGGAACTGGGATTTGGCTGATCACAACGGCGCTGAGCAAGTCTGGTGAAACCAACGCGCGTTCCACCTGTACGTGCGGGCGGATGAAGTGGGTCATGTACCAGTAGCTCAGAAAATGCGCCTGCGCTGCCCAGTAGTATTTTTCTATGTCCGGGAGCGCTAGACCACCCTGCGACGTTGGTAGTACTAGGGTATTGTATGCCACCCGTGCAGGTTTCCCTGCCCACAGAAGTTCTAGCACCGTGGACTTCACTTTCATTAGGAAGAATTTGGGGAGCAGCAGCGGGATATTCGCGAACAGGTATAATAGCTTGGGCAGGATAACCATTCTTGTCAACGAGACCCTGCCCCAGAGCGTCAACGGCAGAGTTTTCCATCTATGTACCCGGTCCTGAACGGAATTGAGCGTGGATAAATAATTATCTTTATAAATCTCGTGGTGATTCCGAGACATGTATATACCCAAGTACGTACCCTCTTAATTTCCCATTTAAAGCCATAGTCGTCTATGAATTCCGCTGTGTTGGGGGTCAGAGGGAGTATCACCGACTTGGAGTGGTTAATTTTCAGCCCGGACATATGTCCAAATCGTATGACTTCCCTCATTACCGGGTTCAGGTTCTCCCTGGGGTCACTAATGAATAATGCGACGTCGTCGGCGTAAAGGGAGACGATTAATTTGTGGGGGCCTAGTTTAAGGCCTCTGTGTATTTGGAGTTCGCGCAATCTCGATGCCTGGGGTTCCATAATGAGTGCAAAAATCAGGGCGGAGAGTGGTCACCCCTGTCTCGTACCACGCTCCAGTGTTAAGCGAGGGGACCTAGAGTTACCCATTATAACATATGACCGGGGGTCATTATACAGTAGGGACACCAGCTTGATGAAAAAGTTGCCAAAGCCCATCTGCCTCAGCGTTGCCAGCATAAATGGCCATTCCACCGAGTCGAATGCCTTTTCGGCGTCTAAAAACACTGCAATCGCCTGCTGGGTCGGATCTAAGGCCTCAATGACACCAAACAAGCGTCTGATACCGTAGGTGGTGCTGCGGCCCGGGATGAATCCGGCTTGGTCTCCTATTACTAGGGCCGGCATGAGGGGGAGGAGTCTAGAGGCTAAAATTTTGGCGAGGGTCTTATTGTCGAGATTAATTAGTGAAATTGGCCTGTATGATGCACACTCATCGGTGGGCTTGCCGTCTTTGTGTAACACTATTATGTTTGCCTCCCGGAGTGTGGGGGGGAGGCAACCTCTCTCGATCGATTCCTCATATACACTCAGCAGAATGGGGGCGAGGGTGACTGCATGCACCTTGTAAAACTCCCATGTGAGTCCGTCGGGACCTGGTGCTTTAGAATTCGGGAGGGATTTTATTGCTTCTACAATTTCCTCTACGGTTATCGGGGCATTCAATGGTTCTCGCAGGGCTGGATCCACCCAGTACAATTCAGTGTCGTCCAGGTACTCCTGCAAGGAACTGGGGTCTGATCCGCCCCTGGAACTGTACAGGTTTTGATAGAAGTCACGGAATGTTGTGGCGATGTCCTTTTCAGAATAAACCAACTGACCGTGTGTGTTTTTGATGCGTTCCACCCGGGTCGTGGTTTTGTCTATCGATAAGAGGCAGGCAAGCAGTGCTCCCGGTTTCTGGCCCTCTCCGTATTGTCGGACTAGGTGTTTGCGACTCAAGAATTTTAGTTCTCTTTCGGCTGTCTCTCTGAATTTTTGGAGTTCCTTCTTCAGCTCTGCCTGTATTCGGGGGTTCGGTGTAGGAGTGGCACTGAGTTCCAGCTCCTTGAGTCGACGCTCACTGTCCGACAGTTCTCTACGAATCGTCTTCAGTATACCATTCTCTTTGGCGAGACAGATTCCCCGCACAAAGCATTTCAGCGCCTCCCAGAAGGTGCCGGTCGAGTCCACGGTGCCCTGGTTTGTCTCTATAAAGGACACAATTTCTTGTCTGAGTTCCTCCGCAAAAACAGCGTCTGACAACGACCCTGGATTGAACCTCCAGTGTAGGCCTGGGACTGTTGCCCCCACAGAGGAGACATCCAGTGTTACCATTGAGTGATCCAAGCATGTACGTGGCCAGATCTGGCTCGCTCCCCATGAGAATGGACAGTGAGAGGACGCCATGATGTAGTCTATTCGGGAGCTGGTGTTATGGACTGGTGAGTGGAATGTGTAGTCCCTTGCATCTCGATTATGGAGTCGCCACGTGTCGATCAAGCCGAAAGATCGGCATATCTCGCGGACTTGGGTGCTTGCCTTAGACAGGTTTCTGGTTGTATTATGGGATTTGTCAAGCGCTGGGTCCATGGGTGTGTTGAGATCCGCCCCCCAGATGATGGTTTCAGCGTTAATCTTTCCGAACTGGGCCATCACCCAGTTGAAGTTGTCGTGGCCATCCGTATTTGGAGCGTATGAATTTACGATCACTGTTTCTCTCCCGGCAACTATTCCCCTTACTAACAGGGCTCTGCCTTCGGAATCTTTCTGGGTCTCAATGAAACTGAAGTTTGACCTCTTGTCGATTAAGATGGCGACCCCTCTGGCAAAGGATGAATACGATGAGAAGTACCTGTGGCACCCCAGGCTTTGGCCCATTGGGATTCTGTTGCAGGCAGGAGATGTGTTTCCTGGAGTATGGCGATGTTAACATTATGTCTGCGTAAATATTGGAAGATTCTTCTGTTCTTCGCCGGTTGGTTGCCACCTCGTATGTTCCAGGTGGCTATTCTAAGCATTGGTGTTGTCATTTGGGGGGCCAGGCGAGTTTCTTTCTCTACGGGATGTAGAGGTGCGACTGACGGCTGGGGCCACTGGAGCGAGACAAGAGTTTGAGATTCAGGCCCTCGGGGCCGCACAGCATTGACGCTGTGGAGTTAGAGCGGGGCGAGCAAGGTGCACGCGTTGAACCAAAGACCCTCCCTTGTGTGGGCAACCCCCAACTGGCCCACATAGTTCCCTCCCTTGGAAACTTTACTGCAAACATTGCTGTGTTAGGCGCGTTAGTAGCCTGCCAAGAGGATGCCGGGCTTCCATTAGCGACACAAGTTCGTTCCTGCGGTCGTCATCTTGTCTGGAAGGTGAGGGCACGTTGGTGCCAGCCTCCCATGTTCAAGGTGCTTTATTACGGGGGGTTGCGTCTTGCCCGGTCTTCGTGCCTGGGCCTCGGGTTGTTTCCGCTGGGTCTACATCCGGCCCGGTCTAGAAAGTCACTGGCCTCTTCTGGGGAATTAAAGAATTGTGTTTTCCCTTCGTGCTGAATGCGAAGTTTCGCTGGGTATAAAATGGAGTAGACAATTTGATTGTCCTGCAGGCGGCGCTTGACAGATACGTAGGATCTCCTCTGTAACTGTACTGCTTGGGAGAAGTCGGGGAAGAACTGAATTGGGTCACCATCGTATTGTAGTTCCCCCTTAATTCTGGCCGCATGTAGTATTGCATCACGGTCTTTATAATTTAGCAGCCTCGCAATTATTGGTCTTGGGTGTGTGCCTGGTATTGGTCTAGTATTCGGATTCTGTGTGCTCTTTCTACAACAAACAGCTGGGATAGTAACTCTTTTCCGAAGAGCGTGACGCACATTTGTTCCACGAGATCTTCCATTTTGCCTGGGAGTTGTTGTTCTCTCACTCCTATAATTCTGATGTTGTTTCTATGAGAACGACCCTCCAAGTCTTCATTTTTGGCAATCACAGTCTTCATCTGTGTTTCAAGTAGGGAGACTCGGGAGGTCAGTGCCGCCGACCCGTCATCTAGGTCGGACACTCGCTGCTCCACGTTGTCGAGCCTGTCCGCATGTTTATTGAGTCTGTGTTGTAGCTGGTCCACTTTGGTTGACAAGGTGTCTAGCTTGCACCCTAGGCCACTGATACTGGCCTTCAGATCCATCAGGATCTCTCTGATGTCTTGATGAGGTGTCTGTACTTCCGATAATGCTGCCTCTTGTACAGGGGATTCGGGTCTACTGCTGGTCATGGGTTTATGCTGTGATTAGGTTCGAAGTGTAGTTTCTTTTGAGTTTTGTCCATTTTCCCCATGATGGCTTGTGTAGATGTTTGTGGTTGGCTTTTTGCTTAAGTAGGTCAAGGATTGGTGCCTCGGGTTTTTGGAGACCGAACGCCACCGGGTGGATAGAGTGTGGCCATAGACTCAGAGGATTTGGAACTGGCAATCCTAATGAAAGCTGTGTCCGCGGTCAGGTCCCTCTTCTTCGCTTCAGCTGCACCAGCAGGTTGTGTCCCCCGGATCGGCCGCCCGAGTGTCGTGAATGTCGGTTTCTTGAGCTGGTGACGTCGCGAGGGGTGCCCGCGTCTCGTGGTAGTTGGAGGCCCACGAGCCAGAGGGTCCGCTCCCACGTCGCAGCGCCTCGGCTTCTGGGCTGCGCTCGGGTGGGGGCTTGATCGGGGCGGGAGAGGTGGTGTCGCCCTGCAGCACTGCTGTCCCGCGCGCTCCCAGCGGCGTCCTCCTACCTGGGTCTACGCGGGCCGTCGGCGTCGTAGGCCTTCACGCCGTAGGTCTTCCACCGGGCCGCTACGGGGACGGAGACCGCTCGGTCTCTATGGCGCCGTCTCGCCTACGTCTACCCGCCCTCTTGAGCGGCTCAGTGCTCGGCTCCGTCGGACGCCGCCTCGTTTCGTAGCGTGGGTGCCTGCGGGTTCTCCTCTCTGGACGACAGACGGCTGGTAGGCCTCAAGATCAAGGAGGCGTAACAGGGGATCAGGTTGCTTGCCGGACTTGGGGGTTAGTTCAAAATGATCTGCGGGATATTGCGAATGCACCCAGCGGCAAGCTGGACTAATTCGGCGACCGCAGGAGCAACGATGGATCAGGATTCATTAGAGCCCTACGGAGCTCTCTTAGGAAGCGGCCATCTTGGATGGCTCTCTAGCGCCCGGGTTTGTTGTAATGTGTCTATGTTTCCTATCTCCCTGGCATGCTGTTCAGGATGTTTGTTTGCATATATCAGGTAAAGAGTGCCCAGAGTACAGGATGTCGTGTGAGTGCATTGCATTCACTGCGCTAATCTAAATTCTTTAATACAGTGTTATGAACCCTCACAATGGTATGTATTTTGCCAACCTCTGAAGCCTGAAAAGTAGATCCACGCAGGCTTGACATGTGGCCAACTTTGCACCAGACCTGCAGATAAACTGGCCTGCTGAGAAATCTCAGTTACAAGTTTGTTGGTATCCACTAGAGAGTGTCATTTACTTTCTGACTTTGAGAACATTCAGACATGTAATTGTTAATTTTACTGTAGCCTGTAAGAAAGCTATAGCCTGTAAAATAGCTCATTGGTTGAGCGTTCGCTGCTGCAATGTGTGTGTGTGTGTGTGTGATCTTCAGGTTGCCAGTTCAAATCCCGGCAAGGCCAACTCAGCCTTTCTTCCTTCTGAGGTCAATAAATGAATACCAACACAGGTTGGGTGAAATTGTATGTATATGTGTTCTATATAAAGTGCTTAAGTGTAAGTGCTATATAATAACACATCATTATCATTTGGCCTGGACGTCTGCTTGCATTCACTGTAATTTGGTAATATGGGCCTATTCACACTGATATTAATGATACAAATGGTGATCATTCTTGTATGACATTATTTATCACATTACAGTGATTTCGTAACCATATTTTTCGTAGTGTACTTAGGAACAATGCTATGTGATGCCACTTCCTGTTTTGTTAAGGGGTGAAAGGTTGTGTTCCAGTGCTTCCCGTGATGCCACTTTGGGGTGTGGTCAAATGACATCACTTCCTGTGATATCGTCAGAGGATGTGTGAGGTCACTTCCGCTACCCCAGACATTTTGGTGAAATGACGTCCCTGGGCCCATAGTTGGCATGTTGGAGAGGACAAAGGCCATTTTAAGGAGCGAATACTGGTGGCAGGGGTTTGATAGAGATGTGGAGATAGGAATGGCTCATTGCATTGTGTATATTAGGTGTGGTGGCCAAGGAGCAACCTGTTGTGTAATTTGGTATTCCCTGTAAAGTGTGGGACAAATTAGCTATGGATATTTTAGGCCCTGTACAGGTAGGTTGTGGGTGTGTCAAGTTTATTCTAGTACTTGTGGATTTGTTCCCACGATGATCCAAGTTCAAGATAGTGTAGGAGATTTGTGGTGAGAGTATAGTTGAACTCATTCAGCAAATCTTTGCAAGAGAAGGTCTTCCTGGAAGCATACTAAATGATAATGGTATGCAGTTTACAGGAGGATGATTTGTGGAATACATGAAGAAGTGTGGTGTAAAACACAAACGGTCAGCTTTATGGTATGGTGGAGAGGATGAATCAGTGTGTTATGGATGCCATCCGCATGGCTGGAGCATGTGGAATAGACAAGAAGGTGGCTATTCAGGAAAGAATGTATGCTTTGCGTATGTCACCCCATTCCACAATCGGTGTGAGCCCATTTGAACTTATGAGGGAATGTAATAGCCCACCCTGGGAAGAGAAAATGTTTACCTTGCTGTCAACAGGACCTCCAGGAGGATCTGTCTCCACCTGTGATATCGGGCCACGGTGTATAGTGTCCGCTCTCACAGAGAAAAGTCAAATTGATGTACACGTGCAGAGCTACAGCCAGACCCATAGTTGTCCCCCACAAGAGTCACCCACTTTTAGAGCAGCGCAGAGCTGGTCTAAAGAGTGTTTTTCAGAGCAGGTATTGGGCCTCATTAACATGTGCCATGCACCCACGCTAATGCATTCCTGTCTGAGTACCATCCACTGGCTGTCTCTGTGAGGCGTTGTTGGGCGTTTCCTGCCTGGGGAAACTTCTGCATTAGACCACTGGGTTAAAGTAATGGGCAATATGTACCACCCAGTTATAGCTGCGCCTTCTGGTGGACACTCCATAACACTGAATTGTGTAATATGGGCCACAATGTCTTGGAAACTTTTGACAGCTATTAGATATACTGTAAAATCCTGACCTATTTCAGGAACGTGATTTCACCAAAATGCCTCAGGTAGCGGAAGGGACATCACACGAACCATGTCATCTGTTGACATCACAGGAAGTGATGTCATTTGACCACATGAATGGATCACCATTTGTATGGTTAATATCAGTGTATATCGGCCCATATAACCAAATTACTTTGAATGCAAGCAGATGTCCAAGGCCAAATGATAATTATGTGTAATTATATAGCACTTACGCGTAAACACTTCATATAGAACAAATATACATACAATGTCACCCAACCTGCATATCACTCACACATCACAGCAGCGAGTGCTCAACCCACTGCGCTATCTTATCGGCTGTAGCTACCTTACTGGCTATAGTGAAATGAGCAATTACATGTCTCAATGTTCTCAAAGTCAAAATGCAAATTACACTCTGTAGTGGATACCATTAAACTGGTAAGTGAGATTTAACAGCAGGTCAGTTCATCTGCAGGTCTGGTGCAAAGTTGGCCACGTGTCAAGCCTGCGTGGAGCTACTCTACAGGCTTCAGAGATTGGCAAAATACATACCATTGGGAGGGTTCATAACTGTGTATTAATGTATTTAGAGTAGCGCAGAGAAAGCAGCGCACTCACACAGCATCCCATACTCTGGGCAGCCATTACCTCATACATGCAAACAAACATCCTGAACAGCATGCCATGGAGATAGGAGAGTTAGGCGCCTTACAACAAAGAATTAATTGCGGCACAATGAAATCAAGGGCCACTTTATGTGCTATGGTCAAACACTTCTACTGTAGAGGAGCAGTAGAATGCCTATATAGGAAGTCCCGCCCCCCTACTACATTTATATTGGAAGCTTGAACCTACACCATGTTTGACACCAGTAATTGTAACCATACCGCGACAAATGTTCAAGAAAAGGTATCCGTTAAGAAGCCATACCAGATGAATGCCTGAAGAGATGATAATCTCTTGGAAAAGGTCCCGGAAGGAATATGAAAATAATAAGAAGAGAAGCTGGTGACGTCAAGAAGAGCATGTATGGACTCTATGGTATCTGATGACAAAATAAGGAATCAAGTAAACGTTCCTGTGCAGGAAAGAAGATTGCATGTGTACATGTGACGCACTGAAGACAATGCAAACCATTTAATAACTGCTCATGTGCCATAACTCAAGTAGATTAAGTGATCATAGAAGCTGGCTATATGTAGTGAATAGAATGCAGGTGAAGCCGCCATTATATATTTAAAGGAACTGGACACTGGTGTCCCAATGTTAGTAAACTCATACCCATGGAGAAAAAGGATCAAAAATTGTGTTGTAGCAAAGAATTAGCTGGGAGCATGAAGGAAGCGAGAAAGGCTGCTTGACCCGATGTCAAAACTATAACCAGCGAAGAAATGGTTATCTGTTCTCAAAGGAAGAAAACGTGAGAAGCCAGATCATCCCTTGATTAAGGCATAAGGAAGGAACACCATGAGTGCCAAGTTTATTAATTCAAGACATATGCTATGAAATAGGCCGAATCACGGTCTCCTGTCACGTGAGCCAAGGACGAAAATAGGAGGTGGGCATGCGAACCAGAACTTTGATAAGCATGTACCCATACTCCCTTGTATTCCCAGAGAAGAGAAACTACTACAGGGCCAAGTTGAAAGACAAGTCTGCAAGGCAGAAGGCCTAGGTGATGAGAGATGCACGGCTAATTGGGTGGAGAGGTGAAATCAAGTTCTTCCCTGGCACCTGAGCTTACGTGCTGCTAGTGAGCCGAATGTTCCCGATATGGCATGAAGCGTGTTAACCAATTATAGACGGCCATATAATGAGAAGGGTATTCTAGTTTAAGAACTAATAGTATTCTGTGTACTTAATAAGAGTTGAGGATGACTTGTACTAGAGGCAGGCTTAAGTTGTCCACCTGATAATAGATATCCCATCACAACCCATTGCATATAGAAAGTACACTTAGATGTTCCCTTTGAACCAACCACAACTCTGCATGCATTTTTCTTATTTGCCATGTAGTATGACGTTATGTATGAGGAATTTTTTACTATTAAAGTATTGTTTTTTAGGAAATGCTTTGAGAGAAATTGAGCCAACGTCCGTTGATGTCGATTGTAACTCCCTGTTTTAGATAATTGATAATAAAACAGTCGGCTGAGATTTTGCCAACTTCCTGAGTCGGTCTTATTATTTGGTGTAAGAGTTACTCTGCATCCCATCCATTGCCTGACTTGTTACTGATAAAGGACCATATGTTCACTACACTCTGCACAAGCTTTTAGGCACAAGAATTTTGTCAAGTGACCGAGGACACCGAGATGGAATGTCTTGCGATGATCGTAACAGAGACGATGGCAGAAAAAAACATGCTATAGCTGCAACTTTGCCGAAAAGCAAAATACATAGTCCGAAATGGAAGCTTATTCTACTCTAAATGCTTTTTGGAGGTTTTTGTCAGAATTGTGAATTTCGAGGTGTTTAAGAACAGACTTAATCAGTGACTCAGCCCCTGAAGTGTGCTTGAAATAAACTTTTAATGAGTCTAGTAATTATTGTGTAGAACTCCAAAAAGACAAATTATTTGTTATTCCTATTCTTTCTTACTTAGGGTCACTGCTCAACGTTTTACACTTGTGGAACCCCCTCTTTTTTTAAAAAAAAAGTGGCCTGAACAAGAAAGCTAGCCACTTCAAAATCAAAGAGCCACATGGTGCTGGCCTTAGCCCAGGAGCTTCAATGTAAAATTAAAAAAATTAAAAAAGAAATTCCTTTATTTTTTATTTTGTTTTTTTTTTTTTAGGGGTAGCAAGGGAGACCACAGGGGGAAGCAGGGGAGACCTCAGGGGTCGCAGTTGCGAGCCCTGGCAGCCCCCAAATGGCATTCCTGACCTCCTTTCTCTCTGTTCCTTTACTTCTCTTCCCTCCAATTCCGTCCTCTCTTCTTTCCACTCAAGATATGCCACTTCGATGACCATATTCTGATCGATGAAAAAACTAAAATAAATCTAGGCAAGAAGCATTTCCCAGGTGAAAAAAAAACGCTTCTGCAGTTACATCAGTACCGCAATATCACTATCACAACTGAATGAACTGCATAAATGTGTTAATAGTGCAAACATGCAGCACCTTAGTGCAAATCAGCACACTGTTCGCAATGTAAAGACGTTGTGCAAGTGGTAACACCTTTGACGTGTGGAATTGGCCTGTGCACAAATACATGATTCCGAGAACCGTGGAAGAAGGTGAAAAATAAGAAAATTGTGTTGATCATTCGGAACACAAAAAAAGGAGATACGCATCATAGGACACACTTGCCATGGCACACAACTCCAACACCAAAATAAGGGACATGATGAAGTCATTAGAAATTGATATAGCATCCGGTCAATATTAGTTGGATGTTGATCTTCTTGCTCGGGAGGAGGAGTCGATACAGTGTTGAGGGTCATTGTGGTTGAGCGATGCGAGTCGGCGTGGGGCATTATGTTGGCAGTAAAATATGGGCAATTAGCATAGGCAGGCTGTAAAACATATTCAAAACTGTAAGCTTTCCATAATACCACATGCAGGTGGTAATTGACCATTTTCTTCCTGGTCAGGGGTAACAGATCAGAGTAGCTAGTGAATTATCTAACCCAGTTAATGGTTGGCCAATGCCATATACAAACACGTCCATCAACAGTATGAGGGTGGCTGTTTGCATAATGGGCCTGCTCTCCCAGTGTATGGTTTGGGTTTCTATAAGATTCTGGCAACTCTTCTGTTGTGTTAATACATATGGAACCATAGCATTATTGAAGAAATGAATAGCTACATAAATAAAATAATTCAATAATTACATTGAGTCATGTAATGAATAAAGTACCGTTTTGTTATTGTTGTTATCTTCTTGTTTCTTTCTTTCAGGCAGCATTGTGTATGCTCTGTCTTAAATTCTATTCAGTTGCGTAAAGGGCCCACCATTGTGGCCGTGAAAGCGTCTGTGCCACGGTTGCTTTAAGTCCCTATTTCAGTCAGTCTTGCCCTTTTAGGAAACAATTTTCAAAAGCTTTGCTCACAATAATGCACACAAGAAGGCTCCTCGTAAAATCATCTCACATTTGCTCAGTGCTCCCTTGTAATATTTTGGTACGTGTCTACGAGCACAGTTTTTGGGCTTGCATTTTCAGCAGGTGTGTGCTCTATCCTATCACACAGCAGACACATTAGACATGAGTGCACTGTCGTTCATGTGGTATGGGGGGGTTCAACTTGTAATGTATGCATTAACTAACACTAGATTAATGTAAGTCGCATGGAATTATTTAATGGAAAGTATTCCATTACTAGTGGAAGCAAGTCTATCTTGGCATTGGGACCGTCCAACCAACTTGTGGGCAAGGCTGTTTTAGCCCCTGTCCCATCACAGTGTGATATCCTAAGGATAGAAAGTGGTAAAGAGGTAAGATGTATTAACTGATTCCAAATTGAAAGGTAGTTAGGGATGGTATGTTTAACAGCCAGAAAGAAGGTCAATCATTGATGGCAAGATTGTTGCCATCACTTGCAAAAGTCCTAAGAAGATTTGACAATTGTTTCCTGAGTAGAACAGGCCACTTCAGCTAACAAGCACACAGGCCACAGCGCCACACAATAGCCAGCCAAGCAGTTGTGGATCAATGAGCAATGCATTGTGGGTATGCAAATGAGCTGGATAGCATCAATGTTTGCTCCATGTAAGAGCAATGTATTTGTCTTATAGGGAAGGGCGATTATATACACATCTTGATCAACCCAAGACAGACAGCTCTCAATGATGCAGACAACCGCATATGCTTTTCACCCTCTTTCGGGATAATAAGTGTGGTACAATCTTACATCCTTGTGATTGGATCTTTCCGACATGTTGGCTGAACACAATCAAAGATATTGTGGATTTAAAAACCCCTTATACCTGAAATGCAAAAGTAGACTCTGCCATTTCAGCTAACAAGCTCACATGCACACAACTGTTTCCTGAAACGTTGCTGGACAGACAGCACGCTTGGACAAGGGTATGCCCAGGTAGCTTTGATTCATTTTCATGGCACACCACTTCATGAATCTGGGGCCTAGGATGCTTTCAGTCACGATCATTATGACATCTTTAATCAGTTTGCAACTTCTGATTGATACAGATGGTCGAGATGGGATTATGCATCCTTTTCTCCAACTGGTTGGAAGAGGGGATTTTGACACTAAATAGCCTCCTCCTAACATAGTGGTGATACAAATGAGTGGTAACATTGTGAATACATCGTATGGTGAATTTATTGCGAGCAATGCCACTATTCCCCTGAAAAAGAATTGTAGAGTTGAATGCCATTGTGGATTTGTTCGAGGTGACTACTTATCAATGGAGGGCATTATGCCCTGGGGCAGAAATTATTTAGTGGGTTGATTCAAGCTCTCAGGATCTAGATAGGCCCCTTACAGTGAACCCTGTGACACTATAGATGATGCTTCAAATACCATGGTCCGCGATGTGGGAGATCCCTCCACTCTTAGCAGACCGCCGAGACTGCAGCATCAGCCTCAGGCGAATCCAGAACCAAGACTGGGACCCAACCAGGAAACTCCCAAAGGGGACTCAATCTGGGACAACATCTCCACATCCTTCAAACATTTACCTCGCCTTGATGAAGACCCCTCGAGGTCGAAACATGTGTCAGCTGACCAGCAACAGACTATAAGTGTATACCAAAATAAAAATGTCACTGTAAACAAACTGCACTTGCGTGCTAATGAATTCATCTAAAGGATTCTCTAATTTCATGCATTGCGAGGGAACCAGGACTGTCTCTCTATACTTACCTGGAGGTGTGGGTTCATCTCTACCTACCTGTGACCTTGCACGGTAAAACTGATGACAACACGACTAATAAATTGAGCTCAGCACAAGAGTGTTCAGAACTAAAGCTCGATTTCTCAATTGTGTGCCACCCACATTTTATTGCCAGAATAGAGAAAGTCGAGCGGGTGATTTTTTTCAGCCATCCTCACCCATCTTTTACACTTCCGTGGATCAGTCATTGCTTTTTTCTGGATCTTGCCTTGTGTTTCACTCATGACGAGATAATAATCATTTACTGCGTGGGATTTAGCGGGGCCTGTTTTTCTTTAAAAGATGTATGGCTGCTGGCATTGCTGTGGAACGATGGTCTGAATGTCTGACTACAACTAAACAGAATGCTAGCTGACAGTGCACAGATTGATTATGAAGAATGGCCTCCAAATGATCAAATATGCTTAGGCATTTATAATCCAGCTCTTTTGGATGAAAATGAGAATATGGTTAGGAACACGTGCTAGAGGTCTCTACTGCAGATCCATGTATTACCTGAAGGCTCCGAGAAACAGGCTTCTGAAGTGCCAAGGACGAGTATGCTCGTCCTTTTTGCATAGATTTGCATAATAGCCTGGCAGTTAAGGGGTTAAACAGACCAACCAGGAGTATGTTATTCAATGGGAAAAGAAAGAGTTTAAAGCAGACACCTGGGACAACCCGAATTGGGATGTTCTTATGAAGGATACCAACTATTGTTGGTCAACTATGGAAGAAGGTTTGGGAATAAAGTGAGCGACAACAACGGCTTCCATTAAAGGGGCAACATGGATGACTAGTCTTGGCCCACCATACGCCTTCCATGGGAGTTATGTGAAAATGGTAGAAAAGGTGGTAAATATGTTCTGTTGTTGGGTAACTGGAGAGTTAATGCTGGTAAAGTCACCTTTTAAAAGGCACCTAATGTCATCTTGGCTTTAAATGGCAGGGTCCAGTTTGGAGCTCAAGAACGGGATACAGTGTTACGTCCTAGTTTTATACGATCTGGTTGTTTAAGATTAACAACTAGCAGTTGGTCGGGAAGTTTACTGGTCCTCTTTGCCACAAAAGCTCCAGTAATAACATTGCACGGCCATCCTGTGCTAAGGCGGACAGTGGGCTGAATGCGGCCCTTAAGTCACGTGAGTTTAATGATTAAGTGTTAACTGCCCTAAAGTCAGTCACTCAGTCAGTGTCTAAGTCTGATAAGTCAGGTGTGTGAAGCCTCCGTTTTTGTGTTTGCATAATGATTCTGTCATGCCCTCCATCCGACCCACCAGTGATCCCAGTACCCCCTCGGCCCGGATTCACCCCCCATTTACCCTCCGGGGCTCACTTTGGCGGTCCAGACCGGCTCGCACACAGCTACAGCAGCAGCTTCACGCTACTACTCCACAGTCACGACTGCGACCATTTCTTCATTGGCAGCTGCCGTGGAGATTAAGCCATCAAAAGATCAGGTTCGCTTCTTTGCATCGTGCTGCTGGCGCTATACGATCGCGTAACCTAAACTTGTGGTCACGTGACCGGAACTCGCGATCACGTGACCTGGATTCACGATCACGTGATCAAGAATCAAACGGTACTTAAGCAGTGGAGTACTTCAGTACCGCGCTTCACAGCTGTTTTCTCGGAGACCCTGTTTGGCCTGCGTTTTGTCACCTTGTGTTTTGTTTGATCTTGGACTCGGCTAACTCTTTTTTGGAACTCTTTTGGATCACGTTATACCTGTGCTTTTGGCTTGGACTGATACTCTTGGCTCTTGACCTCGGACCGTTGTCACAGACTTCTCTTTGGATCCCGCTCTTCATTGTTTCGTCAGCTTGGACTGTTACACTTGGCTCTAGACCCTGGATTGTTGTCACGGACTTCTTGTGGATTACCCCTCTCCAAAGAATCTGGAACATTGTATGAACTACGCCTCATCATCACCCTTACCTGCAATTTGGTTCAGCCCGGCTTCCAGGTCTTCTTCAGGTGGGGTCTGGTGTGACTACCAGTCAGTGCCTCCTACCCGGGACCATTTGCCATCTTGAGTCCCGGAATCCCTTCAGCTATCAATCCCTGGTAAGATCCTTCCTGTTTATTGGTTACCCGTGTTTTACCCTGCTTGCTTGGTACTTAACACTGCTTTCCTTTACAGCTTCCGTGGGGCTTCCAGTACTTCGCGGTCCCGGATTCTTCTCCACCTGTGGCCTCAAAGGTTGTATAGGGAGTGAATTATCATTCTCCCTGTGCGGCACTTGGGGACGGAGGTCTCACATATCTGCACGACATTCAAGTTATAACAGTCTGTGAAGCCTTGTCGTGTCAGGTATGGAGGGTACCGCGGAGGACCCCATGGCTGCTATAATCCAAGCAATCACGGTATTACGGGCCGACATGGTCGCTGCCAACACAGCAATCCACCAACGCCTTGATTTGTTGCAGAATGCCCAACATCCCTTGCCTGCGAACCCGGAACTTGGAGACGCCGCTCCGGTTCCTGTGCCCCCTCCTCCTGTAACCCCGGCTCCGACTGCCTCCACGACCGTCCCCGTTGTTCTACCATCTCCTTTTCCATTGGCAGCCCCAGAAAAGTTCCATGGAGACCCCAGAAAGTTCAGGACTTTCCTTAATCAATGCAAACTACATTTTCTATGCCGGCCTCTTGCTTTCCCAGATCCCACCCCTAAGGCGGCTTTCACCCTCTCACACCTAGCAGGTACAGCTGCGGCATGGGCAAAGACCACCCCGCTCTCTATGATTTCGACCAACTGGTATCAGAGATGTCACGAGTATTTGACACTAGGTATAAGGCGCAGTCTCATGATTTAGAGTTACTCGAGCTTACCCAGGGTAGGGGGTCCCTGATTGATTACATCACCCGATTTAACCAACTGGCGGCCGAAACATCATGGCCAGAAAGTAAGAAGGCAGTGGTCTTCTACAGAGGATTAAGTAATCCCATGAAGGATGCATTAGCTGTGGTCCCGTCCCTGCCCGTCCAATTCCCGGCCCTTGTGGATCTGACCCTTCAAGTTGACGCACAACGTTCTGAACGGAGAGCTGAAGCTGGATTTTCCCATTCCACAGGTCCTGCCATACCTTCGTCCACCTCAGACACCATAGGGGAGCCGATGCAGATTGGAGGTATCAGGAGCCCTATCACGTCTAGGGAGAGGGAACGTAGAAGAGCAGAGAATGCTTGTTTTTACTGTGGGTTGGGTGGCCACTTCGTGAAAGAATGTCCCCGAAGACCGAAACCCAAGAACCAGGTTTTTCACCCAGCTCGACCCTAGACACGGGGGGAGGGTCGAGCTCCCTATGTTCCTCCCCGGTCCCAATGCCGATGTTCGGTAGAATTAGACCCATCCGAGTACAAGCCACTTTGCAGCCCTCACCGGGCATCACCCATCCTGTAGTGATCACCCTTGATTCAGGGGCCTCCGGGAACTACATTGATATCACTTTAGCCCGAGCCTTAAACCTGCCCCTGGTTAACAAAAATCAACCCAAACTAGTACAAGCAGTTGATGGGACGGAACTCGCGTCTGGACCCATCCGACAACAAACAGCACCACTCATACTGACGATCCAGTCCGTTCACAAGGAAACCATACACTTCGACTTGATAGCCATGCCCCAGTTCGGTGTTATACTAGGAATGCCATGGTTGCGGGATCACAATCCACACATTGATTGGGGTTTGGGTCACGTGCATTTTGAATCCGAACTATGTCAGAACTTTTGTCTCCCCATGAATGGAGAGGAGAACACGCCTGCATCAGCATTGGGCGCAATTGCCCGGCTCAGTATCACAGAAAACAGGGCGTCCTCTGATCCGCATGTGGTGAGTTTAGTCAACACAAACATCCCTGCGGAGTACCAGGACTATGCTCTGGTATTCGATAAAGGCTCTTCTGAAACCCTACCTCCACACCGTCCCTATGATTGCCCGATTGATCTGACCCCCGGGGCTTCCATACCCTCAGGTCGTATCTACTCCCTGTCACAGTCTGAAGATCAAGCCCTCAAAAAATACATAGACAAGTCTTTGCGCCTGGGTCACATACGCCCCTCCACGTCTTCAGCTGCCAGCCCGATCTTTTTCGTGCCCAAAAAAGAAGGCGATCTACGTCCGTGTGTGGACTACCGCAGGCTCAATGCGTTACCACTAAGAATCGGTACCCGATACCTCTTATCACTCCGCTATTGGACTGATTGACACACGCCTCTAACTAGTCCAAGTTGGATTTGAGAGGTGCCTACAACCTTGTCCGCATTCGAAAGGGGGACGAATGGAAGACCGCATTCTGTACACGATACGGCCTTTTTGAATATTTGGTAACGCCTTTCGGACTATGCAACGCCCCAGCCACCTTCCAACACTTTATGAATGATGTGTTCTATGACATTTTGGACATCTACGTGGTTGTGTATCTTGACGATATCCTCATCTTTTCCCATACCCTAAAAGAACATGTGCAGCATGTTCGAGAAGTATTGTCCCGGCTACAAAAACACTTGCTTTATGCGAAACCTGAGAAATGCCAATTTCATGTGACCAATATCGAGTTCCTGGGGTTCAACATCACTCCCGGTGGCTTGGCGATGAATTATTCCAAGGTTAGAGCGATTCTAGAATGGCCGACCCCGCAGACCCTGAAGGCATTACAGTCGTTTCTTGGTTTCGCCAACTTCTACCGGCGTTTTATTTCTGGCTTCTCCTCCATTGTATCACCCCTCACCTCCCTCACTAGTCCACATGTTCCTTTCAAATGGCTGGAGATACATGAGCAGGCTTTTGAGAATCTAAAAAATGCCTTCACCACTGCCCCTGTACTCCAACATCCTGACCCTGACTTACCTTTTATAGTTGAGGCAGATGCCTCCTCTTTTGCGTTAGGGGCAGTCTTGTCACAAGTATGTTCCGCTACAGGACATCTACACCCTGTGGCCTTCCATTCCCGCAAATTCAACTCTGCAGAAGTCCACTATACTGTTACGGAGAAGGAGCTTCTGGCAGTGATGGATGCTTTTCGCACTTGGCGTCACCATCTGTTGGGGGCCAAACACAAGATCACTGTGTTTACAGATCACCGGAATTTACAGGTCCTGGCCTCCCTGAAATGTGTGAACAGCAGGCAGGTCAGGTGGCACTTGTTTTTTGCAGCCTTCGACTTTCAAATTAAACACCGTTCTGGTCTGACGCACGGTAAAGCCGATGCCTTGTCTCGTTCCCCCAGGGGGGTTTCGCTACCTATCTTTCCCGACACTCTCTTGTCTCATGAGAACGTGGTATGCACATATACACCTCCGTTAGCATTGCTGGACGCAATCCGTACTTGGGTCCAGCAGCATCCCGAGCAGCTGTTCCGAATGGGACCCAGTGTACTATGACGGGTTGCCATATGTACAGAACCGCCTAGTTCTACCTACCACTGATACCAGAAACCTGGCCTTGGAGTAGTCTCATGACGCACCCTTCAACGGCCATTCAGGCCAGGCCCGTACACTGGATCTATTGAAACGCTGGTGTTGGTGGCCATCCATGAAACGTGACGTTATCTGCTATGTCAACACATGCGCAGTCTGTGCCCAATGTAAAAACCGCAGGGGTCGTCCACTTGGCCTCTTGCAACCATTACCTATACCACCCAAGCCCTGGCATACAGTGACCATGGATTTTGTGACTGATTTACCTAGGGTCCAGGGTTACGACACAATCTGGGTGGTGGTTGATACTTTCACTAAAATGGCCCGTTTCATTCCCTGCCAGGGTATTCCATCTGCACCTACGTTGGCCATGTTGTTCTTTGAAGGTGTCTTCTGTCTCTTTGGTCTGCCTTCTGTGCTCATTTCTGATAGGGGGTCCCAGTTTACATCTCGGTTCTGGCGTGCCTTAACCAGGTTGCTTGGTATTGATATACGGTTCTCCTCGGCGTACCATCCCGAGACCGACGGTCAAACTGAGAGAACAAACCAATCCATGGAACAATACCTACGTTGTTTGACGCTGCAACAACAAGCAACCTGGTTGCAGGTCGTTCACTTTGCCGAATTTGCCTATAATAATGCTATACATTCCTCCACTGGTTCTTCTCCTTTTTTCACTTTGTATGGTCAACACCCCTGTGTCCTCCCGGTTCCTGATTCTTCTTCCTCTGTCAACCCAGCCGCAGCTGCCTGTGTTAGAGATATGTCCTCTATCCATGCCCAGACCGTGGTTCACCTCCAGGAGGCCCAGTCATCCATGAAAGCTTTCGCTGACTCGAAACGTAGTCCTGCCCCGCCATATGCGGTAGGTTCCCGGGTCTGGCTGTCCACCCGACATCTCCGTTTGGCGGGTTGTCGGAAGCTTCTGCCTCGTTTTGTGTAACCTTTTGTGGTTTCCCGAGTCATCAATCCAGTGGCCTACCGCCTTGTGCTCCCGTCTCCTTGGCGGATTCACCCTGTTTTCCACACATCTCTTCTCAAACCTTGTCCTGCCTCCTCCCGCCTCCGTTCCCCGGTTGCCCCTGTGTCCCTGGATGCCCCTGATGTATTTGAGGTTTCCGCTATTCTAGGTTTCCACCTCCTTAGGGGCAAGCTACAGTACCTGATAGACTGGTTGGGCTACGGGCCGGAGGAGCGGTCTTGGGTCTCGGCTTCGGATGTCCAGGCCCCCCGGTTGGTTGCTCAATTCCATCGGGAGCATCCTTCCTGCCCACGCGGTCGTGGGCCTTTGCGGGGGGGCTCTGTCATGCCCTCCATCTGACCCACCAGTGATCCCAGTACCCCCTCAGCCCAGATTCACCCCCCATTTACCCTCCGGGGCTCACTTTGGCGGTCCAGACCGGCTCGCACACAGCTACAGCAGCAGCTTCACGCTACTACTCCACAGTCACGACTGCGACCATTTCTTCATTGGCAGCTGCCGTGGAGATTAAGCCATCAAAAGATCAGGTTCGCTTCTTTGCATCGTGCTGCTGGCACTATACGATCGCATAACCTAAACTTGCGGTCACGTGACCGGAACTCGCGATCACGTGACCTGGATTCACGATCACGTGATCAAGAATCAAACGGTACTTAAGCAGTGGAGTACTTCAGTACCGCGCTTCACAGCTGTTTTCTCTGAGACCCTGTTTGGCCTGCGTTTTGTCACCTTGTGTTTTGTTTGATCTTGGACTCGGCTTACTCTTTTTTGGAACTCTTTTGGATCACGTTATATCTGTGCTTTTGGCTTGGACTGATACTCTTGGCTCTTGACCTCGGACCGTTGTCACAGACTTCTCTTTGGATCCCGCTCTTCATTGTTTCGTCAGCTTGGACTGCTACACTTGGCTCTAGACCCTGGATTGTTGTCACGGACTTCTTGTGGATTACCCCTCTCCAAAGAATCTGGAACATTGTATGAACTACGCCTCATCATCACCCTTACCTGCAATTTGGTTCAGCCCGGCTTCCAGGTCTTCTTCAGGTGGGGTCTGGTGTGACTACCAGTCAGTGCCTCCTACCCGGGACCATTTGCCATCTTGAGTCCCGGAATCCCTTCAGCTATCAATCCCTGGTAAGATCCTTCCTGTTTATTGGTTACCCGTGTTTTACCCTGCTTGCTTGGTACTTAACACTGCTTTCCTTTACAGCTTCCGTGGGGCTTCCAGTACTTCGCGGTCCCGGATTCTTCTCCACCTGTGGCCTCAAAGGTTGTACACGGAGTGAATTATCATTCTCCCTGTGCGGCACTTGGGGACGGAGGTCTCACATATCTGCACGACATTCAAGTTATAACAGATTCGCGCAGTTTCACTCCCATTTAAAAACATCATTTCAGCCCCATAATACAAATGAGATAAAGTAGTAAGGCCATTAAAAGGCTATGTATTAGGTGTTGCAAAAAAAATTAATAAAAGCATACACCCGAACAGGAGGTTTGAATATTACAAATCCATTATATAATGAATAGGGATTAGACCAGAATAATCTATCTATTGTTTCCAATGTTGCAGCAGGTAGCAGCTAAAGCTGAAATCTTGGTCTACTCCTGGCCTGGTGAAAGGAAATGCAGTTGATACATTTCAGGATCTGGTTATGCATGATCTTTGCAAACCATTGAGTACATATTCAAAGCAGTTGGCCAAATCAAATCTAACTATGGTTCATTGAGAGGTATTAGGAAATGTAGAAATAACCATGACACAGGGCCTCATTACGACCCTGGCGGAAGACCATGGTGCTATTAGCACAATGGTCCATGCCGGTAAATTACTGACTCCGTCATGGAGAAAGGGGGAATTACCACCCCATTACAAGGTTGGCGGGGCGGTAATTCCCCCTTCCTCCATGGCCCTTCCCCATTCCCATTTTT
This sequence comes from Ambystoma mexicanum, assembly GCF_040938575.1. Classification (NCBI taxonomy): domain Eukaryota; kingdom Metazoa; phylum Chordata; class Amphibia; order Caudata; family Ambystomatidae; genus Ambystoma; species Ambystoma mexicanum. Next base: position 1,199,763,859 of record NC_090925.1, read on the forward strand.
GCCCCATAGGGCTCAATGGGAATGGGGAAGGCGCTAAGTACGGTGCCGCAAATTGCGGCACCGTAATTAGCACCAAGGTCCCTTTGCGGGTCCCTACTTTAACGGCTGGTCTACACCAGCCGTTAAGGTCGGGTCCCGCAAAGGGACCCCGTAATTAGGCGCTAATAGGTTAACGGCACCGCAGCCTTTTACGGCGCCGTTAACCCATTAGCGCCTGGATCGTAATGAGGCCCATAGTATTGAAGCCCTAATGTAAAGGAGAGAGTGTGGTTATAACGGATACTGTTGATTATTGCAAGGAGATCAATAGGCAATTGCTTGATAGAACATGCAATGAGAAGATATCTCACGATATTACGCTATTGGCTAAGAATAGGACCATAGAACAGATTCATATATGAGCAGAAAAGACATTACTGACAGTCTCGGAGGACAGCTATTTATCAATATTTTTCCTGTAACACCTTGTATTTGTGTTACCAAAGATCTATATATCACTGAAAAAGCCCCCAGGCAGGCCTAACATTTGTTCACAAGAATCTATTTTTAAAATTAATCAACATATGTCAAGTAACCAAGCCAACTATTTATGTGAGAAATGCAAAGGATGTTCTTTTCAGGTTAAATATGGAGCCATGGCAAGACAATTATGTTCTGGCGACTCTGGATACTTGTGTTTGGCAGAAGCATGGCGTATAAACCAGGTCATACTTGTATTCGGATTGTCAGTCACATTTGGATAAAATCCTAATCGTTTATGAATTGCAATGAAGTTAAATACCTACATATCATTATAATACCATTAATCCAAGAATTGTTTTACTATTAATTAGATAACAATACTTTGATGTTACTGCCCTCCATTTTGCATATAAGGACCATTCTATAACAAGTGGATACAGAGTTTCAAAATAAAGATGCACCTTTTTCATTAACACTTTCCCATTCTCATACCTCAACCTAATGACAGGCAGCATAACAGATGTGTGCACCCCTGTCAATAATTCTCTCCACAGATTATACACAGACCTCTCATCCTAGGTAACAAACTGACCTAAAACCATACATTCTCTAACCAGGATAAATGAGTTCAAATGCTTTTTTTTAGAGTTGATCGGTGCGCTTCTTAGAGCATACATGGATGTTACACAAGGTGATCTATTTATGCTTGGGGTGTAATGTTTTCAATCATGGTGGCCAGTATTACAGATGAGAATAATGTGTAGCCATGGGCTCATGTTCTGCTTCCACGTACCTTGATTGGCCAGAGCAAACATGGACCCGGGTAGCATAACAAGTTGTATGACAATATTCTATGACTTTGTTGTATAGATTTCTTTTGAAAGCCGACATCTCAACCCTTTTGGAGTTTGTCGAATTTTAAAATCAAAATTAAGTAAATTTGGATTTCACTTGTGAGTGGCCACAAGCTAGTGTCAATTATTTGGATCTGTTGATAAAGTTTAAGAAAGATCAGATTGAGACATGTTTGCCTAGAAAACCAACATCCTCCATTTCTAGTGCTCATCATCCCTTTCAGAAGTGGAGTATTCTGGGTGGGTAGCTACTGAATGTGGGGCATAATTGTAGCTTAGACTCTGACTGTACGAGGAAAACAAGGAAGACGTGCAATGGATTCTGATCTGGAGGTTATCCTGAGTGGTCTCATCAAACGGCATTAGACAAAGTGAATGAGGTACAGTGGGACGATTTGCTGTGAGGTGGAGAGAAGCAGCAAATGACACAATTATGTGATATAACTGTGATATAACTGTCCTTCAACAACCAACGTTATAAGATTTGACAAATTATTGATAAAAAGTTAAATGTTCTATTTTGGAAACAATCCCACTCCAAATCACCACAAATCCAACTTTACCACTCACTTTAACTATGGTGTTGAAGTAACCTGTCAAATACTTAAAGTGAGTGTTAAGATTGGATTTGTAGTTGTATGGAGTGAGTGTTTCTATTTGTATTTCTCTGGAGAATTTGTATTAGCATGTAGTAATTTGTAGTGGCATGGAACTAGTGTTAATATTTATAGTTATAGTTTTACAATCACTTTTGCAGTTGTATGCAGTAATTCTAGTGGTATGTACCAAGTGTTTGTACCTTAACATTGTTATTTCCACTGTTTGTAGACTTAAAAAAAAGAGTTAGGGTAAATGGAACATGCATTTAAGGGTTTATTAATAGATCATTTCATTTTTTACTGAGTATATCATCTAGTGTATTCTTGCTTAACATATACATATGTCATATGTGTGTATTACGGTATATGGTCAGAGTGTATGGTTAAGAGTGTGTAGCTTAAGACCATGCAGGGTACAAGTGTCTCATAATGTTTGTGTGTGAGGATTTGCAATCGGATATGGGTGTAAAAGCCCCCGCTTCCTTAAACTCCATGCCATATGTATAGTGTACATCTGTGCTCCGCTGCACCAGTATCCTGATCTTCAGGCCCTGCTCTACAGTGGCACAGAGGCCACAGACAACCTTACAACCAAGTCACTATACTGCAAATGTTGCACTTAATTCTATACATCTGTTCCAAAATCCTTATAATTATGATAAATTACCCACCAGGTGGCAAGATAATCTGGAACTTCAACTCAGACCAATTTTTGGTATGGTTGTTGCTAGTACACATAATTATTACATCTGATTGTAGCATACTAGTGTCATGTCTGTGAGCCCGGACAGCTATGGGAGGCTATGTGAATTTCAGGCACCTGACTGTCTGCATTCTAGTGAATAAGATACAAGACCAGGACGCATGCCTCTATTGACTCTCTGAGAGGATAAGTAACACCGCCCTTGCCAGGCTTGGGATCTCCCAGCTGGAGATGCCCTGTATTCAAAGAGCCAGGCCCACAGCAAAGGACTGCCTCAAACTAGGGGGTTGGACACCAGAGAGCCTTTGAAGCTGCAGGCTGGGAAAAAGGCAGAGTTAGGACAGTGGGTGAATCACAAGCGGGTTTGAGGAGGGATTCCACCACCTTCATTTTCTGTGGGGTTTCTCTCCTTCCTGTCCACTCCAGTTTCTGTGGAAAAAGGCACTCTGAGTATGACATCAGAAGGCAGGGGGCACCTGTAACAAAGACAGGGATTGGAACCCTTAACGTTGGCTTGCTTTCTCCCAATCATGTGTGCTATTTTCCCTATGAAAGAGGGGGTCTTCAACCCCTTCCTTGATTCACTTTTGGACTATCAGGGGTTTAAGAAAGAATTGGAGATATTTTGGGACAGCTGATCTTTCCAAAGACCTCTGCAACTGAGGTGAAGAAGCAATGGTTAAATGCAGAGGCAGGATCTGCTCCATAGCCAAGGAAAATTAGGGTTGACTCTTGCTGAGGACCAAGTCCTGTCACTTTGCAAAGCAAAGCAGAGGCTGAAAAGGACTCACCTTGCTTCCATTACTTCATTTGAATCGTGGTTTCCACATTCAAACCAGAAGGACCCGCCGGTATTGGCTTTGGTACTCAGTCCTACTCCAAATCACTGCTGCTTGCATCATCGAACTGGCTCGATGTCGCACCAGACAAGCAAAGCCTCATTACCTGTCCGGCTCGAGCACCAGCCCACTGTGTAGATGACTTTGAACCACATAATCGAACCAAGCCATCAAAATGCCAGGACTTTGCATGGAAGCTCCCCTTGAACTGGTGGACCATCGCATCACTCGTCGACGCAATCCAGCGGTGCCCATCTTTTGAACCATGCTTGATTACTGAACCACTTCCGGTGATCCATTTGACTTTTCCTCGCTCAACATCACCTTTGAACTGCACAGAGCACCCACTCAAATCTGACTCAACGCTGACTTGCCACTGGGGACCAGCGTGACTCGATGCCTTCAAACCTACTTCAACTTGCAAGCACAACTGTCTGAAGCCTGGTTCGACACTGTTGATCTGCCTGACATTAGAATGAGGTACTTACAAGTGACCCTGTCCCCCAGTCCAGGTTTTGGGGCCCGGGAGACTGGTTATGTCATTTTTGCACCCTTTTCCAGAAACACAAATCCTTTTGAATAACATTGTTGCATATCTTGCCTGTTTTCCTCTGTGACAATATATCTAGAGTGATTATACATTACTGCTCTGCATCTTCTGTATTCTTTTACAGGGGTGGGTTTTTATAATGTTTTTAATTGTTAGTTGTAGAATTGCTTTATTTAATTAAATGATATAGATTTGTATTGATGCTTGATCAGACATTCTTTTATTTTGAACTGCTGTACTCTTGCTGTTTGGGTTGCTACGGTCTCACATTAACACTTCTTCTGAGTATAACCTTCCCTCATCCATGTTAGTAGAAGGTATTTTCCAAAACATGTACATGTGAATTTTGTATATCTACAGATACGTGTACAGTTTGTATGTAAGATGTTTGTATTACACTCATTTGTGAAATGTACTCACAAGTGAACATTTTGAAACAAGTGAGTGCGCAGTATAATCATGTGGTGCAGTACCAGAGTAGTTGGTGTAAGGTGTATGAACAGTGTGTTTATGCCATATGTGTATTGCTTGTAAGTTGCATAGGAGTATTTTGGATGAGGTCATATAAAATTCACATGTTCTACAAGACTGATACATGTATACAAATGTGCAATAAAGTTAAGCATATAGTTTCTTTACATTTTGTGCATTCACACAGTGCACATCCCCGGTAATTAGTATATGCATAGGCAAACGTATAACACTTGAGTGTGACTTTTATGTTAAGTTGTGAATGTATACTAGTGTATATGGTGAAAATGTGCATTTCCTGTATGTTTTGTGTGTTTGTTTGTGTGTCAATGTATGTGGCTTTTACAGGTCATATGTGTGTAACATTTTAACTGTACACTCATGTACGTTTTGTGCATGTACTTGCGTGTTTGTGTGTGTGTGTATCTTAGTATGTAGGAATTTACAGGTTGCTTGTGTATTGTTTTTACATGTATGTGTACAGTAGGCATGCCTATGTGTGTTTGTACATTTATGTGTGTGTGTGTCTCTATGTGTGGGTCAGTGTGGGTCTGTGTGTGTGTGCTTGTGTGTGTGTGTCCATTTACTTGTATTTACATTATTTTGGATAAGTATACTTGTAAATGAGGCCGATACAATATGTTTCATAGATTTATGCAATGTACACATACATGTATATGTGATTTCCATAGTGGTATCAAATTCAGTCCTCACTTTCATGTATGTGTAGGGGACATACTGCCGTGTACGTTCTGTATGCATATAAAAAATGAGAGCAAAGTTAGTTCTCACTTTCAGTTGCATATAGAAAAAGTACAAGAATTTAACAGTTCATACATGTACATGCATGATGTATTGATAAATATTAAAACATGAATATCACCATATTGGCCAGCTTTATTTTCTAAATATGTTTTCAGTGCATCAATTCATGATAAGATCTAAGTGCATGCCAGACATCATGAAAATTCAAGCCGTCGGTTTTCAGATATTTAGGTAGCTGTTGTTCAAAATGAACTCAAACAAAAAAAAAATTAAAATATGAAGCCTTCTATGGTACATTTCGACATTTTGCATGTAAGGCAGCTGCTTCGAAATTGTATGTGGATTTTTTTCAGGTTTTTTCATAGAAGGGACATTAATCCTGAAAAGTTATTTTTTGAATTCTATAGACAACTACACTTAACCTTAACTATTACATATGGTTGCGCGGTGGCATAACAGAATACGGTGGGGCTAGCCACCCCTATGGTTAAGGTGAAACCTATCATCCATAGAAAATGGGGAAATGCTATGGTTAATAGCTTTTTGATCCATCGGACGGATCAACACAACATTTGACATTCCTATTCTAAACTGGAAAATGTAGAGCAAATCTGGGTTATAGTTCAAATGACATAAAGGGTAAAAAAGGTGTATTTTTCACTTTTCCGTTCATTTTCCTTAAGGGAAAATGTCAAATTTTTTCTTAAGTGCACAGCCCAAACCGCTGGATATATTTGTGCCAAATAAGAAACAAGTCAGGTACAAAGCACTAGAAGGAAATTCTTTCTTGTTTTGGCACACATCCGGCCAGAAGTTTTATTTTTATTTGGCATAGAGTGGGTGCCCTTGTAGCCAAAACGTTAGTTTCATCTCCCATGATGCATTGCTGGTGCCAAGCCTTTTTATTTATAAAATCTGCCATTCTTCGATTCAAAAATCAAGTTCTCTAATCGATTTCGTGAAGTGTCCTAAAATGATTTAAGGGGTGATAATAGGGTGGTTTTGAGGCTAGTGAGTGGGTGGGCAGGTTAAGAAAGGATTTGTGAAGGTTTGGAGCTTAGAGAGGCGTACATTTGTTTATTTCTTGCGATCTTTTTTCCAAGATTGAGAATAGGCTCAAACAGCAAAAAAAGTGTCATTACTTCAAAGCTATAATGTAGTGAGATGTGGCAAACACTGAGATTGTTAGTTAGGGGAAGAGGAGTATTTTACATTAATTTAGGAAGCCATTTATTTTATATATATAAAAAATTAAAGGAATTGCTTCCTAAATTAACTTAAACTGTGTGGGAGGCGTCTATTAGGGGGCTAATGTGTTTTGGGGGTGTTAACTTTGCTAATTAAGCTTATCTTTGCTTCATTAGTCGAATAAGAACTGTGCAAAGAAATGCAGGAGGAAGCCAATGCTTGTTTACTATATCCTTTGCTGTGATTGTACAAGCTTTGATCTTTCCTTCCCCTTCCCGGTCGAAGTACCCCACTAATTCCACTTCACTCTTCTTTGTCGCAATACCCCCACTAACTCCACCTCACTTTCCTTGTCACAGTTCCCCACAACTTCCACCTCACTCTTTCTAGTTTCAGTACCCCACTAACTGCACCTCACTCTTCCTCGTCGCCGTACCCTACAAAGTCAACTTCACTCTTCCTCGTCACAGTACCCCACTAACTCCACCTCACTCTTCCTTGTTGTAGTGCACCACTAAATCCACCTCACCCTTCCTCATCACAGTTTCCCACTATCCCATCTAAATCCTACTCTGGGGAGTACCCCACTAAGTCCACCTCAGTCTTCCTTGTTGCAATCCACCACTACCCCACCATACTCTTCCTTGCTGCAAAACCCCACTAAATCTACCTCACTCTTCCTTGTTGCAGTACCCCACTCACTCTCTCTCTCGTCACAGTCCCCCACTAACTCTACCCCACTCTTCTTCATCACAGTCCCCAACTACCCACCTCACTCTTCCTCATTGCAGTCCCCCACTAAGTCCACCTTACTCTTCTTTGTCACACTCCCCAACTACCCCACCTCGCTCATCTTCATCATAATCCCCCACTACCTCCAACTCAATCTTCTTCATTACAGTCCCCCACTAACTCCACCTCACTCTTCTTTGTCACAGTCCCCAACTAACTGCACCTCGCTCTTCCGCATCACAGCCCGCACTATCCCCACCTCGCTCTTCCTCGTCACAGTACACCAGGGAACCCCCTTCTTATATAGTGTACACACAAAAAATGAAATACTTGATAAACACGATGCTGCACAGCTCAAGGACAAATATTGATAATAAATGATACGACATAAGGTATGTTATCAGAAAAAAGACAGAACTACCAGTGGTGGGATGTATAGTATAAAAAAAACATAGAAATTCAGAGAAAAAGTTTAGTTATGGGACGGGTAAGGTGAAAAGGTTCAGTGCAACAAAACCCTAATAAAATGACATTAAAGTGATGATTTAATGTCACAACACCCCCGGGGCAGGTGTTATGCCACCTTAACTATGAGGCCCACATTTCGCAGCTCGTAAGCACCCTCATGATATCACAAATCACATCAATGACAATATCACCTATGATATGATATGATATGGCATTTGTAACGCGCCCATACACAAGTGTTTCAAGGCGCGACGAGGCAGGGAGGGGGGAAACAGAGGGAAGACAGACAATGATCCTACTAGGCCAGGTGTCATTCAGATCGCGCAAGTGCATGGGTGGAGGGAAGGGAAAGTTCAAGGGGAAAGGGAGGGGGTAAAGTGCAGTACAGGGTAGTAGAATAAACAGATAAAGAATAGGGCCAAACTGGTGGCAAGTGCAAGGTAAGTGCAGACAAGTGCTGCGAAAGGGGGGCTGTCGGGATACAGAGACAGTCCCGTAGTGCAGAGGTTGCCAGGGAGGCAGTGCAAGTGGAGAGTGGCCCAGTTGCAGGTTGAGTGCAGTTTCAGTCAAGAATTTAGCAGGGGAGAGGGGGGGAGAAGGCAGAAGCAAAGAGGAAGGTTTTGAGGTGCTTCCGGAACCAGAGATGGTTCTCCTCAATGACATCACTTATGGCATAAGGAGTGACATCACTGGTACATCAGATTGTGCATGCAAGAAAAAGAGATGCGGAATTTAAAAAGCGTGTTTATGCATATAAGGGTGGATTCAGGTGAAACGCTTGGTTGGAGTTTGAAGCCCGCATTCCGCTACACGCTTTGGACTATGACTCCCATTTATTCTCACTTTTGCCTATGCCGGGTAGGGCTAGCGGAAATTGTAATGTATAACATCTGGAAAGGGAAAGCTTGCAGACTTCTATAGTGCATCTAACTTGTCAACTACTATGTGCAAGACCAACTTTCCGTAGTTCCACAGCCATTATTTAAAAGGCTTGACAAATGTTTGCAGACTTTCCCAAAAGGTAGGGTCTATTACACCTGTGCTATAAGTTGGAATAAAACGCGTGATCTGCTGTACCAGGAATGTCACTCATGATGCAATACGTGATATTATATGTGATAGCACCATTGATGTCATGAGGGTGCTTACGGGCTGTGCGATGTGGAGCTAAGGCTGCATATCTTCCAGCGCCTGAGGGATTCCAGGCGTTTCGTGGCAATAAATTGTCACCATAACGTCACAGCAACTAAAGATTTTTCACTGAATCTCAAGGGTTTTGTCGCGTCAGATTGTTTCGCCTCAATGGTGCTTCAGCTAAAGTGCATTAAAGTGCATATATATATATATATATATATATATATATATATATATATATATATATATATATATATATATATATATATATATATATATATATATATATATATACACACACACAAGAAAGAACTAGTGACTTAGCTCTGGATTGCGGCTGCTGGGTGCGGCTGCAAGCTGCTCTGTGGCTGTAGGTCATTATCGAGTGAGTTAGGGCCTGAGGCTAGAGGGGAACATCATCTGAGCGAGTCTGTGTGAGTTTCTCTCTGGATCTCCTGTGAGGAGTGAATACTATGCGGGAGAGTCTGACGAGGCGCTTTAGAGTATCCTTTCATTTGCGCTATAAAGGCAGTGGCTGAGATGAGAGTGCCATCCGAATGTCTGACAAGATGCTGCAGAGTGAGTGAGTGATCTGCTGAGTATTGTGTGGGAGTATTAGAGGGAGCTAAGTGAGTGCCTGCTAGAATATGAGGGTGGAATGAGCCCTTGGCAGGGAGGTGATAAGTGAGTGCTGTGCCAGAGCCTTGCCAGACGTTGCTGGGCGGGTGCTATATGAGGTTCTGGCAGGGGCTGCGGGAATGAGTGCTCTGTGAGTCTAAATGGGAGCGGAAGGCTGCACCGTGTATGCACATTATTGACAAGAGGTGAATCGTGAGTGCTGTTCGCCAGGCTGGCATGAGGCTGGCGGGTGACTGCTGCGTGCGTGATGGTCTTCCCGGGAGTAATGAGTTAATGGGTTGACTAGTGGGATGTCAGGTGTGACTGGAGCTGGGGATTAGCGGCGAGTGTCTGTGTAAAGGGCTGGCGGGAGCTGCCGGGAGCGGACTGCCTACGAGGCTCTCCTGAAGCAGCCGAGGCAGCCCTACCTGAGAGCTTGGGGGTGCTGTTCAGTATGATTCTGGGGGGGGGGGTGTCGAGCGGGTCCTGAGGCACCTGGTGATGTCCATGACGTGTGCTGCTGTATTGAACACTGGGGCTGAGCCATACAGGAATCCCTTATAGGATGCGTACAGGTGTTTTATTGGAACTTGTGAGAAACGAGTGGGAAACAAACCTCCCCTGCAGTCAGATCGTGTGTGTATCCTGTGTGCTTGGTGAGTGATTGGGCCAGGCTGGCTTGGCTTTGCAGCCAGTACACGTTGAGCATGTTTTGGTGATGCCAAGTCATAGTTGGCAGCGCTGGGACCTGGAGGCAGTGCCACCTGTTTGCTGTGAAGCTGCCGCCTGGGGTGGGCACTGTGTGCATTCATGGAGATAAGATCCAGGGTTAATCTTAGCGTTGTGGGCCGCGTGGGTACCGGGAAGCAGCGCAGTCTCTGCGCTTTGGGGCTGCGGTGCGGGCGGCTCTCTGAGCATCGATGGAGATAGGAACCAGGATAACCGAAACACTGCGGGCAGTGAGGGTGCATGCAAGGAGTAGTGCCCACGGTGTATTCTGGACACTACTGGGGGCCATTTCTCAGACATGGGAGCAGAACAGTACAAAGCAAAGGGCCGGTGCAGTCTGTAGCTCCCGGGACCGTGCTGGGTTCAGAGGCTCGTGCAGTACTTTGGGGGCGCGGGGGTCAATGGCCTTCCTAGCATTCTGAGCTGTTCGGGGCGGGATTGCTTGTGAAGTGTGGGTGCTGTGGCATGCCCTGCTGGTACCTAGTTCATTTGGATGGTGGCGAGGGATGGGGGAACCCCTCGCACTGTATTTATAACTTTGGGCACTGTCCAGCCCAGGACGCGCAGCTTGTGCAGGATCGGTTCTCTGTAGCAGGGCCGCTTCCCTGAAGTTGGGGCTGCTCGCCCACGGGGGCAGAGCAGCCCGCGGGCTCGAGCCCGGCCAGGAGCTCCTTCGCGGCGGGCACCGGGCAGCGCAGCAAGCCCCTGGCAAGCCTGGGGAAAGTCACTCACTTTGCAGCATCGCCTCCAGCATCTTCCTGTCCACCCTGAAGCGCTCCTCCTCCGGCGGCGGCGGCAGGTGCTCGGCCGAGGACCCGGAGCCGAGGCCCCGCTCCTGGCCGCGGTCCGCGGCGGGCCCCTCACAGGCCTCCTGGGCGCTCATTCCGCCGCCCCCTGCAGCACTCCTCTGTCCCGGGCGCTGGGCTGCTCCGGTAGTGGCGGCCGGAGCTCGCATTGTGAGGACGATAAATCACCCGCGCGGAGCCCGCACTCCCCCGGCCCGGGCAGCTCATTAGCATGAGCGCTATCAGCCTCGGCACACACCACACTTATCTGCCGCTTCCAGCCCCCCGCGCCCCTCCCCCTCCCGGCAAAAGTTGGCACCTGTCTGCGCCCTGCTGGCAAAAGCCCTTCTCGGTGGCCCACAGATTTATTTCCACTCAAGTGCCACAGGTTTTATCGACAAAGTTTGCATGAATTTAAACTTCAGGGCACTAGTATCAGTATATGTTAATAGACACGTATCTTCTTCCGAAACTGCTGGAAAATGGTCGCACCGTAGACTGTCCAGCACTCGTGTCGCTAGGTGACGTTAAGCGACGTCGAGCCATGGCAACATGACGGCGGTATGTCTTCCTGTCCAAAGGACTTGCCAAGAAGAGGTAAACATTCCAGTCACCCCCGATGTAGAACATGTCATATTCCGCAAGGAAATTTGATGTCGGCAATGAAATATGAGTGCGTACGCAATTTAAGAATCCCTGCATGTACTAAAAATCCCCGCATTTACTCTTGGCGGGCCGGCTTGCTTGATTACAAATGAAATCGCGTCTGAGTGTTTCGCAGCGCGTGCAGCTGTTAAGTGCTGTGCAAACAATGAAAACAACATTAACTGTCTGCAAGTAACCTGTAAATGTCTACAGGCCATACACATACAGTTCAGCGAGCGCCTAACCAGCTGAGCTACCTCTGCTGAATCCCGTTGACCTCTGCACTGCGGACTTCTGGGTACTTTCTCCACTTGTAGCAATGTCGATTCTCTTTTACAACGCGCCTCCACACTGTCCTCGTGCTCTGTCCCCCAAACTAGTGTCTAAATACATTAAAAACAATCCAAGAGTGAAGGTACTGCAATATTTATCTAAACCTCGAGTGATTCCAACAGCATCCCCAGGCGTTCTCGAAAGACACAGTGGGCCTCATTACGAGGTGGGCGCAAAGGGATACCGGGCACCGTTAAGGACATCGGTGCCGGTAATCCCTTTGTGCCCTATTCTGAGGTCCCTTAGCGGGTCCCTTCCTTAACGCCTGGTTTTACCAGGCGTTATGGACGGGGCCCGTTAAGGGACTTCAGAGCTAATATTAGCACCTTCCCATTGAGCCCTATGGGGGCTGAAATGGGAATGGGGAAAGGCTTTTTCATTGGGGACTTACCGGTCCCGCAAAGGTCGGAATAGACCGGCAAGTTCCCATTGAACGAGGGCGGACCCGGTACCAGTATTGGAGGTAGTCAACCTCGGAATGAGGCCCAGTAGCTTTCATTATGTGTTCCGGAAGTCTCCGCACGGCAGTTGCACGCTGTCAATGTCACTGGGCCTAGTAAGATCGTTGTTTTGCTCTCCTCTGTTCCCCTCCCTTGCCTTGTCCCTCTCTGAAACACTTGTGTATGAGCGCGATATAAATAAAGTATCAATATCAATAGGTACACAATGACGTCAGCCAACCTGCCTTCGAGGTGTCTTTGGAGGAAACCTGTGATATACGCACTTGGCGTTTCCATGGCAATCTCGTGACACGTCAACATCAAAGTGCCCTTAATGACATGGCGTCCCGAGGAAAGATTGAAACCGTCTTTTGTCAATGGCCCCTTGCTCGAATCCGGGCTCAAGTCACATGGATCCTCCCGCGAGGGCCCTCTTACGCATGACTTCATTAGCTCCATAATGTCACGGATGCCCCAGGGCTGTATCAGCCGCTTCAGCGCCGTGCCATCTCTAAACTTGGAAGCTAAGCGCCCCCATCCGCATATGCACTCCAGGGGCCTGATTCACGGGAGCGTTTTATAATGGCATCCCATTGAAAAACGCTCTATGCAGAGGCGTAGGCAGGGTAAGGCCTGAGGGGCAAGGCCCACCCAAAATCTGTAAATGCCCACTCAGCAGCGCTGTGTGGGCATTTACAGATATTTTTGTTAGTGCAGTGGGCCCAACTATATTAGCTTCAGGCCCCATTTGCTAGACAATCCTGGCTACGACTCTGGCTCTATGAATCAGGTCCTAAAGGTCGCTGGCGTTCTTCTCATGGGGGTTGTGCCAGAAGTCGACTGCCGTGCACGTCAAGGGCCATTTACGTTCTGAAGTGCTCGCGAGAATGCTCCCCAAATGCGCATTTTTTTCTCCACATGATTCAGGCAAATGTGCACCTTTAGAAGAGCGCTCCAGGGGAGGAGACTTTTATGAACCACCTGGATGGGGTCCATTCGCAGGAATCTGTCCTAAGCAATTGTTTCAATTCTTGAGCAATACGTTGTGTTTCACTCTACTCAAATGCTTTCAGCTTAGTGTATTAAGGACCATCTACCCGCACGTACTGCGAAAGTCCCTCTGCAGTCTGGATAACAATAAGTCACAAGACTCCAAAAGTCTCTCCTGAATTGCAGGTGGCTGCATCTCTGCCACTACTTCCATGTCCCTCTTCCTCATCCCAGTACTCACCTGCCCCACAGAATTCTTTTTTCTTTTCTTCGCTTATATAACCCCTCACTTAGCCACAATACATCAGTGTTTTATTTCCTGTCTCCGACAGGGACTTGTCTCCGGAGTGGGGCTCTCGGGAACTTTGTTGGTGTGTCTTCCGTGGTGGTGTTCTTCCGTGGGGTGGCAGCGTGGGCCCAATAAGATGGGGGCTCCCTGCGGGGCTTGGAGCCCGATGGAGTGGTTCCAGTTTGCAGGGATCTCCTGCAGGGTTTGTGGTCCTTCTGCTTTTGGGGGGGTATGGCCTCTGGCCACTCCATGCTGGCTGCCCCCGATCCCTTTATGGCTCGCAGACGTTTGGTATGGTGTTACTGTATGCTGTGGTTGGATGTTTCTTGCCCTGCCCTCTTCCAGTGGTTGCATGGATGTGGGCAGGATTTTCCTCTCCCCGTAAGGGATTCCTGCTCGTTGGCCTAACTGGGGTAGGAGGGGGGTTGTTAATGTCCTCTTAGGTCACAGATCGCTGCATCTCTGCGTTTCTGGCATCCTGTTGTGCTGGGTTGCTTGGGTACGGCTTCTGTTACCTCGCACTGACTACTGCTTTAGTTGGCTGCATGCCTGCTTTCTGGGGGCCAGTGTGGGCATGCATTCTATGAAGAGGCAGCATGTGCACTCTCCTGTTTCTGGGACTCCTGACAGACATCATGCCAGGAAAAAGCAGAAGAAGCCTGTGGCTTTGAAGTTTTACTTGTTCCAGCCAGAAGGAAATCAAGGGACTTATGAGGCACGCCGTTGAGGAGCATGAGGGTTCTAGGGGCAGGCGTAGGCATCGGGCTAGCCCATCCCCTTTCACTTCATCTTCTTCTTCTTCCTCCTCGGCCTCCACAGCCCGTTCTTTGATGGTTTCTGACTCTAATGAGGAGGCCGAGGGCAAATATCTCTCCTGTGAAGAAGTCGAGACTGTGATTTCCCAGGTTTGGGACACCATGGGATTCTCTGTCCCTGTGGAGGGGGAGTGCTCTTCGGATCCCAAGAAAAGGAAGTACAAGCACACTCCAAAGCTGGGCCCCTCCCTGATCTCTGACTTTAAGACCAAGGTTCTTTGTGAATGGAAGGGCACAGAGCATGTCTCCATGCCTTGCTTCTTGGTTCGTCTATACCCTCTGAAGGATGCTGAGGATTTTCTCCCTGATGCAGTGACTGTGGATGATATTCTGTCCAGTTTGGTGGGCCGTTCCTCCATGGCTGATGAGGACGCTGCCCTTCAGGATCCGGTGGACCGTAAATCTAATGCCGCTCTGAAAAAGGCTTGTATGGTTTCTCATCTAGCCCTGCGGGACAATGTCTATGGGTCTTATGTGGCTGAGACAGTTCCGGGGGTTTTCGGTTTCTCCGTAAAGCTATGGAGGAGGGCTCGGACTGCGCTCCTGTGCTGGATGACATGCAGCGCCAGGTTCAACTACTGCCTGATCTCTCCTATGATGGCGTCAGGTGCACCGCTATGGCCATGGGTGCTTGCATTTCGGCTCGTCGTCAGCTCCATCTCCGCAACTGGAAATCTGACAGCGCCCAGAAGGCTCCTGCTCTTCTCCTTCAGTTTCTGCGCAGCAAGCTTTTTGGGGATTCACTGAAGGCAGAGTTCATCAAGTGTCCCGAGCCGACAAGCAGGCAGACAGGTTGCGGCATAAGCCTGCTCCTTCAGTTCAGCGGTCTTCAGGGTCTGCTCCTTGGAGCTGTGAGTCTAGAGGCAGGCATAGAACATTTTTTCATTCCAGGGGCTTCTGTCCCAGGTCTGGGGCTCCTAAACCGTCGGATGGCCATCTGTAGTCCTGACAATCACTGTGGGAATGTGGGGGCAGGGGGCATCTCCTGCATTATTTTCCTGTCTGGGAGGGGTGGCTCCAATGCTTGGGTCCTGCAGATTGTCCGGCAAGGTTACCGGATGGACTTTCAGTCTCCTCCTCTTCTGCAGTCCTGGATCATGACTACGCTGCCCAGGGACCCTGTCAAGAAAGTGGCCATGTCCTCAGCTGTTGCCGAACTTCTATCCAAAGGGGCAGTGGTGCCCGTGCCCCGTCTCTAGTGGAGTCTGGGGTTCTATTATCTAGGTTTTCTTGGTCCCGAAGCCTCTGGGAAAGTTTTGTCTCATCCTGGATTTGAAGCTGCTGAATGCCTTTGTCCGGAGTGTTCGGTTTCGGAGGGAAACTTTGCAGAAGATTATTCCTCGGGTCAGGTGGGGGAGTGGATGGTCTCCTTGGATCTGTGGGATTTTTATGTCCCCGTTCACCCGGCTCATCAGCAGTTCCTCAGATTCTCTGTGGGGGTCATTATCAATTTCAGGTGCTTCCTTTTGGGTTTAGGTCAGTACCACATGTCTTTACAAAGGTGGTGCTCCGTTGGTGGCCCATTTACATCTACAGGGGATCCATCAGTTCCCATACTTGGACGACTGGTTGGTCAATGCGGACCTTTGCTGCACTGGCCAGAATCACCTTCTCCTTGTTTGTCAGTCGCTCCTGCGGTGGGGGTTCCTGATCAATTGGGGGAAGTCCCAGTTGGCCCCTTCCCATGACCTGGTGTTCATAGGTGCACGGTTCTGCACCCAGAGTGGGAAAGTTCTTCGACCCAGGGCCAGGGCTTTCCGGCTCCAGTTTCTGCTTGGCCGGGTCCTTCGCCGTCCCTGGACTTCGGCTCGGGGTCTCCTAGTGGTTCATGGGCACATGGCCTCTTGTGTTTTCCTGGTGCCCTGGGCTCGCCTCCATCTTTGCCCCTGGTGGTTCATCTTCTGCTTCACTGGTCCCCCTCCTCATAGTCTCTCGAGCTGCGGGTTCCGATTTCTTGCGACTTGCGGTTTCTCTGAATTGGTGTTGCGACGTTCCTCTCTTCTGAGAGGGGTGGGGTTGGATCATCCTCCCTGGGTGGTGCTGGCCAGTGGGCCGCCAGCGGCATGGGGTGGGGAGCCTACCTGGGGTCCCTTTCTGCTCAAGAACAGTGGGGCGAGGATACTATCCGTCATTCCTCGTATTGGAGGGGGTTGCCAACCATTCACCAGGCTCTCCTGTGGTTTCCCCCTTTTACAGGGTCGGGCTGTTTTGGTTCAGACCGACAATTCCTCTGCCATGGGTTTTTGCAACAATCAGGGCGGCTCCTGGTGCAAGGCCCTGAATTGTCTGGTGAGTCTCATCAGGGTTTGGGCAGAGCAGCATTTGCTTTCCCCGGAGGCGGTTCACAATCGGGGGTGGAGAATGTGGTGGCCGATCCTCTCAGTCAGGTGTTCCCGTTCTGCCCGGAGTTGGCGTTGTCCGATCCGGTGTTTGAGGGGTTTGTCGCCAGTTGGGACACCAGTGTTGGATCTGTTTGCTTCCCCCTCATCGGCCAAAGTTCTCAGGTTTTGATCTCAGTTCCCATTGTTTAGTGGAGTGGGGGGTGGACTCCTTGTATGTCAAGTGGCCCGAGTATCTCGTGTATGCGTTACCTCTTCTTGCTCTCATTCCCCAGGTGAGTCAGAAAATCCAACAGTGCTCCTCTCTTGTAATATTGGTGGTTCCCTTTTGGCCTTGCATGGAGTGGTTTCCGTTGCTCATGGATCTCCAGGTGCAGGCAGGAAGTCTGGAGGATTCCCAGTTGGCTGTGCCCTCGGCGGGGGGATCTGTGGTTGGGATTGCCTGTGGTCCCCTGGTCAGCTTGGCTCCTGAGAGGGTAAGGTTGTTGACTTTGGGTTTCTTGGCTCGAGTGGCGGAGACCAATCTCCATTTCAGGCGGCTTAGTACGTTGAAGGCCTATGATAGGTATTGGGCCCATATTCTCACCTAGTGTGGTGTGGCCGGTCTTTCCCCCATGGTTGTGGTGTTCTGGGGGTGTTGCAGGTTTTGCAGGACGGCTTTGATAAGGGGTTGGCGGTGACCACTTTGCAGGCTCAGTGGTCTGCTTTGAAGACCTTGTTGGAGGGTTTTGGTGTTCCACTTTTGGATTTGGGTCTGGGGGCCTCTTCCTTCGCAGCCTGGCGTCTGCTCGGCCTCCTGTGTGTTTGGGTTCCCCTCCTTGGGATCTGCCCCTGGTTTTGCGTTTTCTTCACTCGGCTCCCTTTGATCCGCTTGGCTTTCTGGATCTTAAACACCTTATGCTCCAGGCGGCCTTTCTGATTGTCATCACCTCTGCACGCCGGGTGGGGGAGATGGGGCTCTCCTGTGCCGTCCTCCTTTTCTTCGGGTCCTGCCCAAAGTTGCCTCTAAGTTTCATCTGACTCACGGACTGGTCCTCCCAGCCTTTTTTCCGACCCCCTGTCTCCAGAGGAGGCGTCTTGGCACTCTCTTGATGTGCGTTGTATGGTTCTGGAGTAACTGGCCAGGACGGAGGCTGCTCAGCGTTCGGACAGTCTTTTGGTTACCTTTGGTGCGGCTGTTCCTAGTCGGAAGGCTTCAGTTGTTTCCATTAGTCACTGGATTAGATTGGTGATTTCTATGGCTTATTTGGTGGCTGGTCGTTCTGTCCCTTTAGGTGTGCAGGGGCGTTCTACCAGGGGTATGGCGGCTTCCTGGGCAGATGCTCAGGGTGTCCCCTTGCATGAGATTTGCAGGACCGCTACATGGGCGGACCCCAATACCTTTATTACCCATTACCGCCTTAATGTGGGCGGTTCAAGGGATGGTTCCTTTGGGTTAGGGGTGCTGTCTGTAGCCCAGCTGTAATTGTTTGGTTCAATTGCTCATTAAACCTGATGTGTTTGCATTGTTTCTGGGTGTCCTCTGGTTTCCTGCTTTCCTTTGGGGCCCTTCCACTTGGTTTGGCTTGGGTATACCTCATTGGTGAGTACTGGGACAAGGAAGAGGGACGTGGAGGTAATGCTCAGATTACTTACTGGTAATCTTCATTAGTCCTAGTCCTACTCTTCCAGGTCACAGTACTACCAACCCTCAACACCCTCCCGTGGTGTGGAAGGGCCCAGTGTCAGTAGAGGCTTGCTATATAATGATGTATTGTGGGTAAGTGGGAGGTTATATCTCCGAAAATATGGGGGAGGCGCGGCCTCATTGTGGAGTACTGTGACGAGGAAGATCATGACTATGAGTAATTAGGGGTACTGGTAAGTGATCTGAGCAATCTCACCCACTCACTCTCTTCGTGTGTCCTGGAGTCTCATGAGGTGACTTTAAAACTAAGTGATGGCTACAGACCATGCTTCAGTTAAGCACTCCTAGGATGTTTATAAGTCCAGAGGTAGTCAAAACACTTCCACATCTAGAGCAGAGGAAGCTTGAGGCGTCCATAGACTGCAGTGCTTGAAACGTGGCGGTCGTTTGTGTAGCGTCAGTATTCTTCAGCAAGGAGATGAACATTTTATTTTCCTTGAAAATCCCCCCAAACTCTGACACCACACAACTACAAGGAGCCAGAGGAGGATTTTCACAAACCCAGTTGCTACTTTTTCTTCGGGCTTAGTCCCAAACTTGAAAAACAGAAGGTGTAGCATTTAACCTGTTTTTTCACCGAGTAATTGACTTACACCTTTTGTCGTGAAAGTCTTTTACTTCTGAAATGTTAAGCAACTAAGGAAGTGTTTCGGCTTCTAAAACAGGGACGGACTTCCACATTATTAGGCTTTGAAAAGAGAACTCCTTATGGTTGACCCAAGAAGGGTTGCTCCACAGACACGCCTGGGTCCAGTCTCCTGCTGTGAGTCGAGTGGCAGTGCAGGTGCCTGCGCCGTGTGATGGTGTGAGAGATTCCCAGCGTGCTAAGCCTGGCACTATGTCATGGCACCTCGCCCACACCTCCAACCCCGTCCCCACACCACATCCTACTCCCCCCTCTTCACCGACGCCCGTGGGGGTTGCATTGGCCAAATAAAGGCAGTAAGAAACTTAAAACATTAGCCTCGTTTTGCCCACACTGTTAAAGGGTCCCAAAATGGGCGTGTTTGGGGTACCTAAACATTTACTCCATATCTTCCAACTTTTTCAAAGTCAAATTCCAAAGGCACACTTTACAATGAAAGAAGCCACATCAAACAAAACGAGATCAAATGCGACATCATCAGTATCATTTTAGCAAGCACATTTCGATAATCAGTCAATACAAATACGCACCAATGGTCAACATGTCCTTCTGTCTTGGTTAAACTACATTCCCCTAACACTGCCTTAGGAAACTTGATCACCAGCATACACGTTTATTCAGCAATGACCACCTGGAAACCTGCATTGCAAAGCCAATATTCCTGGTTTGTTTGAAGCAAATGTAATGCGCAGTACAGGGATGCGGGCATTGCCCGAGAGGGCAGAAAGATGTAGATTGGGAAATGTTTTTGTGTCCCACTCTTTTGTGTGGTCAGTAACTGGTATCCAGGGACCGACCAGGAAAAGGAGCCCCGCGTCCAGGCAGTGCATTTATATCCCCAGGTATTCAATTCATTCTGCAGCTTTTGCCATAACATGACTGCGCACCTCAACGATACACACAGATGCACTCCCACACCTGCACGCCGCACTACATACTCGGAAGCAGACACTTAAACACACCCACATGCACGTTTGAACATTCAAATGTGGTTTCAAGAGCAATTACACATATGCATGTTCACTCATATACATATACATACATTCAACACACAAACAGATATGCATTTATACCCCAGACACATGCACGTTCACACACACACGAACGATCGCACACAAACACGCACAACCACACATTCGCGAACATTTCCAGCGTTCCTATACAGTCAGCGAGCCAGATTGTGTAGTCTTGAGCTCTTGGAAGCTTGGCAGAATATGGTGATTTTCGCATCCCATGAAGTACTAGGTTCATTTTAATCCATGCCTGCACGCTGAGAACTCAGAGGACTATGTTCCAGGAACCTTTGTGCTTGAACTTCAAAGGTCTGATCTGACCATTCGGAAATGGTCAGAATTGCTAACAACTGATTGCTAAGAGTGGGCCCTTAGGTGCAGTAGGCACTGCGAGTAAGGCACCTCATGTTGACTTATACTTGCTGCACCATTGCCCAACCTCAAGGGATAGCCCTTGGCCCTAGGGAACTCTATGCAGGAGTGGACGTCGGCCCCATAGTTGCTCCCTATTTAGGAGGGTGTAAGGTTAAAGCTGTGACTGTTGCAGTGGGATTGTACCATTTCCTATCCGATTCACAGCTTTTCCCTGGTGAAGAATGACCTCAGCACTTCATGGAGAAGCAAATCCAAGTGTCTAGGTTATTGAGTGTAGGAAACTCACACTTCACCCTGATTTGCACAGGAAAGTACCGTCACTATACAGCATTTCAAGGGCAAGGCTGAATGTTGAGAGCATTTTAATCCATTTTACGGAGCACGATTCTGTTGTACTATGCTGGACTGCTTAGTGGTTCCCCCCTTTTCTAAAATCCGTGACAGGATCCTGCAGGTGCGCCTTCTTGCTACATGGTGTTTGGGCTGTGGATTTGGCCATATATCGCCTGTCTGAAATTTCCGGAAGGCAGAGTGAGCTAATGTCAGTCATGGACAGTGGGACTGGGATGTCTGGAGGGAACCTTTTGCTTGTGAATAAGCCCAGAAAAGTAAACGTGGCAACCACTACTGATTGGGTTGCCACAAAAACGTTTGTATGGATACAACCCAGCTCAGGCTCCCTACTATCACCCCAATTCTCAATAAATGTGGGGGCCTGCCACATTAGCTTGTGGAAGTGTGACAAATCAACTTCCGGGGCACCAGTGGTCCAGGGATGAATATCGGTTTCTTTTTTTTTTTTTTTAAACTTTTATTTATTCAGCTCGGCAACACAGATACAGGTCAGTAACAATAAAGCATATGGAATCAAAACAGTGCAATCGGCACAAATACTTATAGTACATATAAACGAAGCACATAAAGGAAAAATAATCAACATATGCACATGGGCGACACATAGAAGGTCAGAACAAAGGCGGGTGGAAAATAATTCAAGGACCACCTAAGGATGAACTAGGATAGGGAGCTGGGGATGCAGGATCTAAGTCGGAGTCAGTGGAAGACATGAATGAGCAGAACTTCAGCCAGATATCTCTAGGTCTGGAATGGGCGGGCGGTTGTATCGCCCAGGACTCTTCGGTGTCGGAGGCCCACGTAACTGCCCTGAGCCACTGTGCATGAGTAGGGGTGATAGGCCGAAGCCAGCGAAGTAGAATTGTGCGCACAGCTAGGAGCATACAGAGGCCAGCCAGTTTTCTGGAGTCACGGTGGAGCTTGGGGAAATCGTGAAATAGGCATTTCAGTGGGGATGGGGGGATGGGGGATTCAAGGATGGACGACAAAGTGGAACACACTGAGGTCCAGAATTGAGTGAGTCGGGGGCAAGACCAGATCATGTGGATATAATCAGCATCGTCATAGCCACACCTAGGGCACCTAGGGGTGGAGTCGCTCGAGATACGATGTAGCCTGGTCGGGGTTTAGTGGTACCTGTGGAGCACCTTAAATTGAATTAATTTGAATCGGGAGTTGAAGGAGACCCCTTGGATGCGTGCACACATATGGGTCGAACGCTCATCGGACATCTCGAGGCCGAGATCTGTCTCCCAGGAGCGCCGTAGTTTGGAGAATGTGGGGGGTGATCTGGTTTGAAGCAGAGTATATAGTCTGGAAATTTTGCCCCTCAAGGGGACCGGTGAGGACAGTTCGGTGATAGCAGGTTCATCAGGTGGCAGTGCTGGAAAACACGTGTACTTGTGTTTGAGTACTCTACGGAGGGACGAATATTGGAGCCAAACGGAGGGTCTCCGTCTGAGGGGAGCTGGGAGGTCAAGCCATTCTATGAAATTACCCTGTTCGAATATGTCACGCAGCAATTCATAACCCGCCTCGGCCCAAGTACGAACCACAGAGGGAGGGACTCGTGGGACCTCCGGAAGGAAATTCCAAATTGGGAAGTTACCGTGGAAGGGATGGGCGGTGCCCAATATTTGCCAAGATTTGGATAAGGCCAAGGATGTGCATGTCGCTGGATCCAGTGAGTCCGATATCATTGGCATTGGTGTGATCACCAGGGATCGAATGTCACGGTCACTGACTGATAGCCTTTCTAGTCTGACATGGGGAGGGGGGTCCGATATATTGAACCAGTGCGCAGTATGTTGGAGTTGTGCCGCCAGCCAGTACTTGAGGAAGTCTGGTGCCCCAAAGCCGCCAGCTTCCATTGGGGCGGAAAGGGTCTTGAGTTTTAGGCGGACTGCGCCAGAGTGCCAGAGGAAGGTGTTAAGGGTGCGTGTCAATGCCCGAAACAAGTCAGCTCCGGCCACTGCGGAATATTAGCAAATCTATACAGGAGTTGGGGAAGTACCACCATCTTCAGTACCCCTATCCTACCCGCTAGGGAGATCGGAAGTTTGTTCCAGCCCTGTATTTTTAATATAAGGTTTGCAAGGTATGACTGATAATTTTCCTCCAGGACCCGTTCAGTGTGACAGGACACCACTACGCCCAAATAAGTAAATTTAGATTGGGCCCATGCGAATCCCATGGTATCGGGAGGGGGGAGTGTGCTGGGAGTGAGCGGAAAGAGGGTTGATTTAGAACAGTTCACCGTGAGACCAGAGATACGTCCAAATAGAGCAATATCTTCCAGTATTGGGGCCAGATTAATTTCGGGGGAGCGAATATAGAGGAGAGCATCATCCGCATATAGAGAGACTATATCTGAGGAACCAGCTGTACGTAGACCCCTCTGCGCATGGTTTTGGCAAAGCATGTCCGCAAACGGCTCCATTGCCACAGCGAAGATTAAGGGTGAGAAGGGGCAACCCTGTCTAGTGCCTCTAGCTATATGGAAGAGGGGGGAACAACGGTCCTCAGTACGGACTCTGGCAACGGGGTTGGAGTACAGTAGCCTGACCCAGGAGACAAAGGTGGGGCCAAATTTGCATTTGTCGAGTACCCGCCAGAGATAGCTCCACGAGACCGAATCAAAAGCTTTTTGCATATCAAGAGTCGCGGCTACCGCGTGCACACTCGGGCTTACTCTACTTATAATATTGAAAAGGCGTCTCAAATTCAAGGAGGTGGAGCGGCCCGGGATGAACCCCGCCTGGTCTGGGTGGATGATATGTGGCATGAAGGGGACAAGACGTAGTGCGAGTAATTTTGCATAAATCTTGACATCACAATTGATCAATGAAAGCGGCCGGTAAGAGCCGCATTGAGTGGGGGGTTTATTGGGTTTTAGTAGGACTGTTATGGTGGCTTCGCGGAGTGAGGGGGGGAACTGGCCTACCTCCACCGACTCCTCCCAAAGTGCAGCCAGACGAGGGAGTAGGAGTGATTTGAAGTGCTTATAAAACTCAACAGGTATACCATCCGATCCTGGGGATTTGCCTGAAGATAGGGAGTCTATAGCCTTTGAGAACTCCTCAGGGGTGAATGGATTCTCAAGGGATCCGATGGTATCGGGAGAAAGGACCGAAAGGGGAAGTTTATCAAGGTAAGCATCGATTTCTGCCGTAGTGGCGTTGTCTGAGTGTGCATATAGGGATTGATAGAAGGAGAGGAATTCGGCATTGACATCTCCAGGGGAGGTGGCCAGGGATCCGTCAGGTCTCTCGATTCCGGGAATGGGTGGGGCACCGAACTCGCGGCGGAGAAGTCTAGCTAGGAGACGGCTAGGACGTTCACCCTCACCATACCTCCTTGCCCGCCCGGGATTATCGAGAACCCTCAGCTCGCGGTCCGCAAGCGAGCGAAAGGTGTCCAATTCCGTGCCAATTAACAAAAGGATTTCAGGGGTTGGGTCTAGAGTGTACTGGGTCTCCAGTGCAGCTAATGTGGCCTCGCTCTCAGCGTTTTCCCTACGAATAGTTTTGAGGATACCATTTTCCTTGGAAAGGGCAATGCCTCTGATATAGACCTTAAAGGTCTCCCATAGAGTGGCCTGTGAGGACACGGAGTTGGTGTTGATCTCGAAGAACTCCTCGATCGCCGACTCCAACTCCGAGCTAAAGACCGGATCGAGGAGAGAAAGTGGCTTCATTTTCCAGTGTCTGGTTCGGTCCCGGTCTGGACCCCAACATAGGGTGACAGTCACTGGGGAGTGATCAGATAGGGTCCTGGGGAGGATTGCCATACTAGACACAGTCTTTATCAGGACATCGGATATCAACCATCTGTCAATCCGGGAAAAGGAATCGTGAACCGAGGAATAAAAGGAATAAGAGCGGGAGTTGGGATAGAGGAGCCTCCATGCGTCAAACAGGTCCAAGCGGGGAAAGGAGGAAAGTGTAGTATATGCAGCTCTGGAGAGTTGACGGGGTCTGGAGCCAGATCTGTCAAGAGCCACGTCGAATATCGTGTTGAAGTCGCCTCCCCAGAGAATCGGTATCAGAGGGAAGCCATCTAAGAGAGTTATAAGGTGTGTGTAAAAGTCGGGATCGTCAATGTTGGGACCGTATATATTTAGCAGGACAACTTCCCTATTCTGTAGGGTACCATGAAGTAGCACGTATCTGCCCAGGGGATGAATTATCGTAGCAGTGGGGATGAATTTAAGGCTCCTGTGAATAAGGGTCATAACCCCACGGCTCTGGGGAGAGTAGGTGGTGAAGTACCTTTGGGGACACCATGTTTTAGAAAATTTTTCACAATACTCTGTGCATGCATGCGTCTCCTGAAGGAACAGGATTTTAGTCCTGTGACGCTCGGCCTGGAGTTGTAATAGCCTCATTTTCTTGTAATTACCCAGCCCCCGTACATTCCAGCTCATAAATGTCAAATTTTCCTCACTCAACCCTCCAGGGGTAGCCATAGAGGAATACGGGTGGATGGAAATGTGCCCCCCATGGACGGCGCCCAGTGCGGTCAGATCTCTATCGCCGGCGGGTCCATGGTGCTTCGGACTCAACCTTCTCTGCGAATACCAAGCTTTTTTTAACGTATAACCCCATTCCCTCCACCCCCTCCCACATCCTTCCCCCAATCAGAGGGATGATCACCCTATAACCCAATAACCAAAACCAACACAATGGCATCGACGCCTGGGGGGCCTGCGAAGTGGCCTGGCGGCGAAGCTCCGAACCATGAGGCAATATTAGGATAAACATAATGCCCGACACTAATATCTATTCCCACCCAGGGGAGGTCCCGTGGGGGAAGGGGCAGGCATGGTCAACAGAAATGAACCAATTTAACGGGATCATAAGAAGTAAAAACCCAATCAACTGGACCGAGATAGTGCATGGACTCAGCTACAGCAACCGAGAGAGTGCCCTAGTGATATAGGAGCACCGGGAAGGGGAGATTGAGCCAAGGAACGCCCAGAAGCGAGCGGGGAGCCCAGGGTGAGATCAGACAGCCCAACAGGGGACTGTCGAGTGAACTCCGCAGCTGCCCGGGAGGGCCACAGGGGTGTCCAAACAGCTAGTGGGCCATGGGCGTCCAGTAAGGTCTCCCAATGAAGGGTGATCGCCTGGAACGTCATTATCACAGTCGATAAAATGTTAGTGAATAAATAGCATTAAACGTAGTGTAGTTCGAAACGACAGTGGACACTGGGACCAAGGGGCTTCAAAGGACCTCCCGGGCAATCAAGCGAGCAAAAAATGTATGTAGCGGGTACCTGGGGCACATTGAAGGGGGATCAGACCGCACCAAGGACCGCCCAATAGCCCGGCCGCATTGTGTTAGGACAATGAGTCAGGTAGCAATAACAGTAGAGAGAAACAGCAAAGATAACAACATTATTTGTTACAGGTGCGACCAAGTCGTTTCATGGGAACCACCTTAGGTAATGTCAGAATGCCAGAAGTCCAGATAAGTTCTGAGGCAGGATATAACGGCATCCATTCAACAGATAGCTTAAGCTGTGGTGAGCCAGTGGCGGCGCCTGTTACGAGTACATTTCAGCCGGGAAAGTGTTCATCTATGAACCTGGAGGCCTCCTCAGGCAGCGTGAAGAAGTACACACGGTTTGCATGCTCGATACGCAGTTTGGCGGGATATAACATGGCATATTTAACCTGGAGGTCGCGTAGTCTCCTCTTTACCGCCAGGAAGGTCTTGCATTCACGCTGAACAGCCACCGAAAAGTCCGGATATACGTGGATCCTGGCTGCGCCTAAGAGAAGGTCCCCCTTGGCCCTCGCCGCCCTGAGGAGGGTATCACGGTCGCGAAAATTTAAGACCCTGGCTATGATCGGGCGTGGAGGTACTCCAGGTTTGGGTTTCGCCGTGAGTGAACGGTGGGCCCTCTCGATCGCAAACTGCAGGGAAAGTTTTGGGGAGTCCAGGAGCTGGAGTAGCATACCCTCCACGTAATCCTCCATGGGTTCTTGTATACCGTCCTCTGGCACCCCGACAATGCGGAGGTTGTTGCGCCTCGAGCGAGATTCAAGGTCCTCGTTCTTCTTCTCCACCTCAGTAACACGGGCGGATAGTGTGGAGACCTCCGCGCGGAGGGAACCCAGGCCATCCTCGGCGGTGCTCACACGTTCCTCAATCTCGGCAACTCGACCATCAGTTCTCTCCATATGTGCTTTAATAGAGGATATCGTGCCGTTCATGTCATCCAGCTTGCTATGAATTGTGGTGAACCCCTCGTGGATAAACTCCATCATCTTCTGGGAGTCGGATGGTTCCAGTGCGAGTGAGGGGGAAGGTTCCTGTGTAGATGCCTCCGCTCCGGGGCCCACCGAGGGTTTAGTGAAAATATTGATGGAGGATTGCTTCTTGCCGGTTCGTGTCGACATGTTGCCGGTGGGGGGATAAACTTAAGTCCCGGAGACCAAACAGGAGAGTGGATATGGCCAAAAGGGAAGGTACCAGGTTCGAGCCGGCAGCGTATGAGCGGAGGCCGAGCCGAGCACCAGGAAGGAAGGAATATGGTGTCTCCGCCGGAGGGCCCGCCGGGTCAGTCGATCCAAGCAGGAGCCAGTGAACAGCAGGCGGACCCAGGAAATTCTCAAGAAATTCCGCAGGGGGTCCGGGCCCAAGAAGCAATGAACAGCCTGAGAGGCACAAGGAGCCGGGGTCGTAGGTGTTGATGTAGTGCAGGGGAGCAACCCTGTATGAGGCAGTAAGAGGGATGGCACTCGGTGCAGGTCGTTGAAAGCAAGTGGAGGGGTCCGCGGCCCTGGAACAATCGTAGCAATAGGCCCAACAGCCGGGTGGTTCGGTGGGAGACAATTGAGGTTGTCTCCGCGTCAGTATTGAAGGTAGTCAAATCGTCTGCCACAGCCAGAAGGCTTAAGGAGGGAACTGGCCACAAGGTCCTGAAGCGGGGTCCCCCGTTGGGGTCAGGATGGAGCTGGTGGCTGGGAGAGAGGCCCACCGGGGGGCGGCTCCGAGCTGGTGCACCAGCTCCAGCAGTTGTCTGGGGAGAAGGAATGGGAGGCCGCCGCGACCAACCAGGCGCAAGGGTGGGGGACCAGTGCGGAGTAAGGGGCACCTCAGGACCTACTGTAACGAAGGGGATCAAGCCTCCTCTAGGGCTTCCAAAATCAAGGAGGAGGAGGGCAGGGTCCGCTGTTGTATTGCGGGCGCGGAGGAGATCGGGCCAGGGCCACTGAACAGCCGGAGCCGGATCGATGCGCACAGGGCCCTCGGTCAGCACACCGCCCAGGACGGGGCAGCGGAGCAGGTCGCTCTGGGATCCAGTGTGGTGAGGAGGAAGAGGTCGCGGCGCAGGCCGGCCCACGCCGGAGCGAGCCGCGCAGGGCGAGTGGAGCACCCCTTCCCCACACAGCAGGCCGCAAGCCACGGAACTCGGGCGGGAACTCCTGGAGCCGAGAGCAGAGGCCGGAGGGCGTCCGCCTCCGCACTTCCCACACAGGGCTGTAACTCCGCAGCAGGCGCAGCTCAGCGGGCGGAACTCATGTGGTAGACTCCCGGTCCCGCCAGTAACCCACGCCGCGGGTCGGCTATACGCAATGTCGGGGTAAACAGGAGATTTTACGGATAGAAAGTGCCACACGGGACGGAGCTGTGAATCAGGCAGCCATCTTCGCTGAGCGCAACAGCGCCCCCCCGAATATCGGTTTCTAAACCATCAATCAGCTCCCCACCTCTAGTACATCAGAAGTGATCTGGACATATTGGAATAACAAGCAAATTATAAACCTCCTTGTCAAATTTTAGTAAGGTGGGCGGAACAGCAGGTTTATTTCCAAAATGTCATGGATGGTTGGTTAGTTGCAACACTGCGAAATTACAGTTATTACACAATGATAAAAGGGACTGTCCAGTCAAGGTTGTATCAAAAATATCTACTTTATTTATATCACAACAAACAGATCTAGCAACACTACTAAATTGCAATCCACCCTGTCAAGGAAAGTAGAGGACCGACAGTTTCTGTGAAGGAAAAGGGATGCACTCTGGATACTGACAGGATGGTAGTCAGTATGGGTATAACCACAAGAGTTTTTAAAGGTGTATTGCCTTCAGCAAAAGAGAGAAAGGGTCTTAATATGTCTATAGGGGCCTTGTGTGAAGGACCAGGGGGACAGAATCACAATGTATCTTTTGCTGTAGATGTTCTTGGTGCAGAACAGGGTAGAATCAGCTTCAGGGTGCTTTGCAGGCTTCTGCGACAGAGTTCAATGGGAGTCAGCTGCGGTGATCAGGCGGCAAGACAGTTCAGCGAGTGAAGCTGGATGAAGGGCTGCAGGCTGGCCTACATTGTGGCTCAAGGTGTAACACTTACCTCCTGGGCCCTGCAGGAGTGCCTGGTCCGTTCTGTCAACGAGTGCTGGTCCGGTCTGTGCACACTTCCTGATGTTGCCCAAAACTCTCGCTCCGCTCTGTTCACTGTAGGTTCCAAACACCCAGTGGTCAGAGAGGTAGGAGTGATCTGGAAGGCTTGGTTCTGGTTTGCATTGCGCCTCAAGGCGTCTTCACCAATGTCTTTCCAGTTGTGATTATGCTGTTGCCCAGTTTCCTTCACTGAGGCTTCTACCAGTTCAGTTCTATTTCGCCCCAGTTCCTGTACTGAAGCAAGGTGGATGACTAGGTGCTCCACTAGGTCTGTGGATTGCCCAGTCCAGCTGAGACACCCACTATCCACCCTTCCCGTATGGTAAATGTCCCAATGTGCTAATGTCTTTCTGTTTTTTCCCCTCAGGCACGGTATTCAAGGGTCAGCACGGAGGTTGCAGCGCCGTTTCCTGAGCCCAGCTGACTTGGTAAGTAATGCGCGGGTGGTGGGCGGGATGAGAACGGATACAGCAATCTCAGCTTACCCTTATGTCTTTTTATGTCTTTTTCAGGTTTTGCGGTGTGCGGAAATCAGAGGCGGGAGAAGAATCCAGTGGATGATGAGGAAACAGAGCCGGAAGAAGTCTACGGTCTGCACGCGTTCCGGTGAGTATTTCAATGGATCTTGCCTCGTGCCGCGTAAGTCCGTGCTGCTCTGGTCTTGACACATAGTGCAGAACTGGTTTCAGGATGTCTTGACACGTAGTGCAGAGCTGGTCTCAGGATGTCTTGACACGTAGTGCAGAGCTGGTTTCTCACGAGGAGCTCCGGGACAGGCAAGCGTTACGCTAGCAGCTGGAGAAAATGCTAAGCACTGGGTCTGGCCCAGGATAGGGTTTATATAGCCCTGGGCCCACCCAGAACCACTAGACCATCAGGGAAACTTGTATTATGGCCCTCTAGCGGCCATGTTGAATCCTGTTAACGGATCCAATCCCGGGGGCCATTTTGGAAGGGGCTACACAGACAACAGCCTGGAGTTGCGCCAGGCAGCTAGCTTCTCAGTCCAGGTTCTTCCTTGGGATTGGTCCAGATCGTGACAGCACTCTCCCCCAAAGCCCCCCAAGGAGAGCCACTCGCGGTCCTAGTCGTTATGGATGTGCCCTATGGTAATGGGCCACTAGGCGAGGTGCATGAAGGTGTTCCACTGGTTCCCAGGTCCGGTCTAAAACCCTGTAGCCCTTCCCATCCACTAAATAATAAAGTCTCTTTCGGACTATCTAGGAGTCCAAGATGTTTTTGACCTCGTATTCGGATTTTCCCTGTACCATTATAGATAGAGGCCTTTTAAGGGTGTCTCGAGTGCCTGGATGCACCCGTTTCAGTAACGAAACATGGAATACAGGATGTACACGGAGCACTAGTGGTAACTCCAGTTCCATGGCCACAGGGTTGATGATGCTTCGTATCGGGTATGGACCGATGTACCTGGGATGGAATTTCTTAGGTCCATCTAGCTGTATGTGCTTTGTGGACAGCCATACCTTGTCTCCAATCTGATAATGGGGTTCAGGTGTTCTTTTTCTGTCTGCAAAGCTCTTTTGGTTAGCCTTGGCTTCTTGGAGGGTTTGCGTAGCCTTTTTTAGGGTTTCTTTAATGCTGGTGTGCAAGGTGCTCACGGCCGGCATGTCCAAGGCCAGTGGTGGGTCTAAGGTCGAAGTCTGTGGATCCCGTCCATATAGGAAGAAAAAAGGCGAAATTCTGGAGGAGCTATGCACTGTGTTGTTGTATGCATATTCAGCTGCCCATAGTGGTTCCTTCCAGTCCTGATCTGTTTGGTCAAGCATGCACTGAAGATATTGTTCGAGTGATTGATTTGTTCTTTCTGTCTGTCCATCAGTCTGTGGATGGTGGCTAGTAGAAAGACAGACCTCAATCTGAGTCTTGGCACAACAAGCTTTCCAAAATGTGGACACAAACTTGCTCCCACAGTCTGAAATCATCACTGAAGGGAACCCATGTAGTCTGACAATATTGGTTAGGAAGATTTGCGCTAGCTGCCCTGCATTCGGTATCCCCTTTAGAGCAATGAAGTGCACCATTTTGGTTAGGAGGTCCACTACTACCAATATGGTGTTGAAGCCTCTGCAGGGGTGCAGTTCTGTGATAAAGTCTAAGGAAATTGTATGCCAGGGAGTCGGTGGAATCGATAAAGGACGAAGTGATCCTTGAGGCTTGGTCCTGGATGCCTTATTGCTAGCACAGACATCACAAGACTTCACGTGTTGTACAACGTCTTTTCGCCAAGTAGGCCACCAGAAATGTTGGTGGATTTTTGCCATGGTTTTTGCTATGCCAGGGTGTCCTGCTGTAAGGGCGTTGTGATAAGTTTTCATGATTAGGTCCTGCATTTCCTGATGTGGTAAGTAAAGGCGTTTTTGGTAATACGGTAGCTCGTTCTGTGCAAAGCGTTGCGGTCCTTGTGAAACCCATGTTTGCACTTCCATGGGGGTCATAATTGTTTTGATTTCTTCATGTAGCTTTCCCAGTGTGGTCTGATGATTACTGATTAATCCAATCAGTTTTTCTTCGGGTATAATAGGCGGAGGAGGTGGAGATGCGTATGCATCCATCCATTTTCTCAGTGTTCCAGCTGATCTGTGATAGTGCATCCGCTTTTCCGTTTTTCACCCCGGGACAGTAGCTGACTGTGAAATCATATTCTGAGAAAAACTGAGCTGATCGTAGGTGTCGTGTTGTTTGGGCCCTGGCTGTCTGCAGGAATTGCAGATTACGATGGTCGATAAGCACTGCAACCGGGTGTCGTGCACCTAGAAGATGGTGCCGCCGTTCCTTGAAAGCTGCTTTTATGGCAATAAGTTCCTTGTCGGTCACCGCATAGTTTAGTTCTGCTGGATTGAACTTCCTAGACCAAAAGGCCACAGGATGTAGTTGGTTGGTACCAGGATCCCTTTGGGACAACAACGCCCCCATCGCCACATTGGAAGCGTCTGTTTCAACCAAAAATAGAAGGTCTGGGTTTGGGTGACAGAGTATTGGTGCGGTGGTAAATTGTGTTTTCAGTTCTTGAAAAGCTTTCTCAGCTTCAGTGGTCAATTGAAAAATGAGGTTCTTCCTGAGCAATGATGTGATTGGATGTACTACCTCTGAGAAATCGGCAATGAACTTCCTGTAGAAGTTTGCGAAGCCTAAGAAGCTCTGGACAGTTTTGATGGAGGAGGGAGATGGCCATTGCAGAATAGCTTCAACCTTGCGTCTGTCCATTTGGATGCCCTGCAGGCTGAGTATGTATCCCAGGAACTCCACCGTCGTGCCGTGAAAGGCACATTTCTCACGTTTTGCAAACAGGTGGTATTGACGCAACTTAGCAAGGACTGCTCTTACGTGGTGTACATGTTGTTTGATGGTTTCGGAATAAATCAGG
Source organism: Ambystoma mexicanum (assembly GCF_040938575.1). Classification (NCBI taxonomy): domain Eukaryota; kingdom Metazoa; phylum Chordata; class Amphibia; order Caudata; family Ambystomatidae; genus Ambystoma; species Ambystoma mexicanum. The sequence continues at coordinate 1,199,796,479 of NC_090925.1, forward strand.
ATATCATCAATGTACACCATAGCGCAAATGTCATGTAACTCTCGGAGTACATCTGTCATGAAATACTGAAAGGTTGCCGGGGCGTTGCAGAGCCCAAAGGGCATGACAGTATACTTGAACAGCCCGAAGTTGGTGCGGAAGGCCGTCTTCCACTCGTCCCCAGCCTTCACGCGAACCAAATGGTAGGCCCCACTGAGGTCCAATTTTGTATAGATCTTTGCCCCTTTTACTTGGTCTAAGAGTACAGGGATCAGGGGCAGTGGATACCGTTTTTTTACAGGGATTTTGTTGAGCCCCCTATAGTCTATACATGTTCTCAGGTCCTCCTTCTTTTCAGGGACGAAGAAGAGAGCTGAGGAAACTGGAGATTTGGAAGGTCGAATGAATCCATTGGCAAGTTATTGGTCCAGATATTCACGCAGGTGTGTTACGCTCACCTGGACCCCACAGGGGTGTTGATCGGACCCGGACAGCTGCGGTCTCCTTCAATGCGATGCGTAGTGCAGAGATGACTGTCTGGACTGGCCCACGTAGTCTTGTCTGCTGGACCCGAAGAAGTATTTTCCTGCAAGTGGAGACAGGGATTAACCACCTGTGGGTTTTAGTGATGGCCTCCCAACTGTTCTCGCTGTCCCCCACTAATCACCTCCGATATCCCCTTAGAAACCTCACCTTGTGTTCGTAAAAGATGAGCTCTCCATCCTGCATGTCTTGCAGGGGCGCGTAGATACCAGTTACTTCACTGGCTTGAAGGCGTTGGGAGAGTTCCAGTAAGTATTGACTCTGAAGTCCATGGCGGGATTGGTAAGTATCAAGTTCAAAGAGTTCAATGTGCCCGATGTTCAGTCTTGTCCCCTTCCTTCCTTAAGTTGCAACTGAGTTTGTGAGAAGAAGGTCTCGTAGCTGCTGCTGGCGTTCAGGTAAGAGTCTGTGTTACCCAACGCTGTCCGGTAACTATTGCATGCGTTAATGTGTTGTTTTTCTCCCTCTTTACAGATGCAGCATATGAAAATGGGGAGAGTTATGGAATAATACCGCTGGTGGTAAGCCTATGGTGGAAAGAGGTTGTATTTGTTGATTCCCTTGGCTCACCTTGTTTTTTCTTGTGTCCCCTAGGTGCCGGATTACGGCGAAGAAGTGATGGAGACAGTGCCGGATCGAAAGATTCTGTGAGAACTGGTGAGTATGGCACCGTGCTGGAGCTGGCGAAGCGACGCGTGCAGGACTGATGTACTTTCCAGGTCCGGAGATGAAATGGTTCCGGAATTAGGTGAGGAATTTGAAATAAGTTTGTTTTCTAACCTTGTCCTTTTCTTCTTCTTTATTCTAGGAGCTCTGGATTCGAGGCGGGCGTGGCAGAAGACTGGATGCTGGCTGCAGGCACGCGGGCGTGGCAGAAGACTGGATGCTGGCTGCAGGCACGGTGAGCGTCACGCTGCTGGATGCAGAATAACGCGTAGCATGTGCTGCTGTTCGGGTGTGGTTTAAATAGCCTCCAAAGTAGTTCCAGGTAAGAAGTTCCCTAGAGCCACGCCCGAGTAAAAAATAGTCCCTGTAACAAAATAGTCCCATCCAGGCCTCATGTAGGCTTGGACTCTTTTGCAGCATGGTCTGCATCAGGTAAGTAAAGTCTATGAGCCTGGCGCCTATGGCGCCAGGACTGATTTCTATGATGAGCCTGGCGCCTAAGGCGCCAGGACTGAACCCAGACAGCCCCTAGCCGGGCCTGCTGAGGTTTAAACTAATGTCTGGATGCCTGCTCCCGGAGCTGAGGGCCTTGGTCCTGATGCCCGGGGGTAGGCATCATGACAAGGTGCTGGTTTTCCTTTTCAGTGAGGGCGTAAATGCGGCTGCATGGCAACTGTGCTCCTGGGATCAAGTCTATTTGACAGTCGTAGGGCCTGTGAGGTCCTAACACATTGGCCTGTTCTTTGCAAAAAAAATCCTGAAAATCACCGTACTCTGGGAGCAATTGGCCTACAATTCCTTGGACAGCTCCTGCTGTCTGTATTGCTGACTTGGGTTTTCCTTGGGTTTCTTCTGAAGCTAGATAACAGACCTGAGCACATTCGGGTGAAAACTTCACTGTATGCTTATGCCAGTTTATAAGGGGGTTATGATTTGCTAACCAGGGCATTCCCAGAATCAATTGGAATTGAGGGGCATTGATCAGGTCGAAGATGATATTTTCCGGATGACCGTCATGGTATAGCATCACAACAGTTCCAGTACAGTGGGTCACAGGCCCAGAGGTCAACTGAGTTCCATCCACGGACCGTATGTGGCAGCCTTTTCCCTTCTTTGGGTAGGCACCCCTATCCGTTGAGCCATAGTGATGTCCATGTAATTGCCTACAGCTCTGCAGTCGATATACGCTTCCAAGGCGTGCATCCGTTGTGGCTGCTCGGGGCATAGTCGGATGACTGGTGTTGTAATATGTGAGACCGCTGACGTCTCTTCCTGTCCCGACAAGCCGGTCTCTACTCAAGTCGAGCCAAGTAGTTTTATGATGGCTCTGGTGGCTCTGCCGTGGCTTCCATTGCCCCTAAAGGTTTCCGAGTTGTTTTGTTTGGGCAGTCTTTCAAGAAATGTCCTGCTTTACTGCAGTACAAACATAGTTGTTGTTTTCTACGTCGCTCTCTTTCCTCCTTGGTCAGTGGGCCACGGATACTCCCCAACTGCATCGGTTCTGGTGCATTGTCAGTGGCCCGTGGCGTGTCCCGAGGATGGACATACAAGGGACGGCTTTCAAAACGGGCTCGGTCGGACCTCCTTTCCTGTAATCTATGATCAAGCTGGACCACCAAGTCTATATACTCAGCACATCGATCAGGCGGATTCATGACCTGAGCCAGAACATCTTTAAACTCGTTTCATAAACCTCGATAGAACAGGGTGGTCCTCTTGTCCTCCGGCCAATTAGTTTCAGCCACCAAATGATTAAACGCTGTGATGTATACCAATAGATCTTGTGATCCCTGCCGGAGACCTAGTAGCTCTGCATCCAGAGCATGACCCCGAGTGCGGCGGGAGAAGAGCTTATCCATTTCTTGCTGAAACTGTGCAAAGTTATGTAGAACGGGATCATCTCGATCAACCAACGGTACCGACCAACTAGCGGCATGTCCCCCTAGGTATGATAGAACAAAGGCTACCTTTGTTTGGTCCATCGGAAATGCTCCTGGTCGGCATAAGATATAGAGCTGACACTGCGTCATGAACACTCTATATTTCAGTGGGTCACCCAAGAACCTTTCCGGTGGAGCCAAAGGGACAGTGACAGGAGTAGTTACCTGTCTCTGGGAGGCTGCTGTTGCTCCATCTGCTGAGCTTGGCAATGGGGTTTGTCCTGCTCGTGTACTGGTGAGGCGTCTTGCCAGTTCCTCAGTCCTCTCCCGGTTCACCACCAACTCTTTCCTTACAGTACTGGTCTCTGAGTGTGCTGCATGCACCTCGGCTCTTAATTCACCCAGCAAAAGGGCCAACTGGTCGACCTCTGAAGCCATGGCACTCGAGCAAAGCAAGAACGTGGGCTTAGCGTTCTGTAACGCTTACCTCCGGGGCCCTGCAGGAGTGCCTGGTCCGGTCTGTCGACGAGTGCTGGTCCGGTCTGTGCACATTTCCTGATGTTGCCCAAAACTCTCCCTCCCCTCTGCTCACTGTAGGTTCCAAACACGCAGTGGTCAGAGAGGTAGGAGTGATCTGGAAGGCTTGGTTCTGGTTTGCGTTGCGCCTCAGGCGTCTTCACCAATGTCTTTCCAGTTGTTTTTATGCTGTTGCCTAGTTTCCTTCACTGAGGCTTCTAACAGTTCAGTTCTATTTTGCCCCAGTTCCTTCACTGAAGCAATGTGGATGACTAGTTGTTCCACTAGGTCTGTGGATATCCCAGTCCAGCTGCGACACCCACTATCCACCCTTCCCGTATGGTAAATGTTCCAATGTGCTAATGTCTTTCTGTTTTTTCCCCTCAGGCATGGTATTCAAGGGTCAGCACGGAGGTTGCAACGCCGTTTCCTGAGCCCAGCTGACTTGGTAAGTAATGCACGGGTGGTGGGCGGGATGAGAACGGATACAACAATCTCTGCTTACCCTTATGTCTTTTTATGTCTTTTTCAGGTGTTGTGGTGCCCGGCAAAACAGAGGCGCGAGAAGAATCCAGCGGATGATGAGGAAACAGAGCCGGACGAAGTCTACGGTCTGCACGCGTTCCGGTGAGTGTTTCAATGGATCTAGCCTCACGCCGCGTAAGTCTGTGCTGCTCTGGTCTTGACACGTAGTGAAGAACTGGTTTCAGGATGTCTTGACACGTAGTGCAGAGCTGTTCTTAGGATGTCTTGACACGTAGTGCAGAGCTGGTTTCTCACAAGGAGCTCCGGGAGAGGCAAGCGTCACGCTGGCAGCCGGAGAAAACGCTAAGCACTGGGTGTGGCCGTGGGCGGGGTTTATATAGCCCTGGGCCCACCCAGAACCACTAGACCATCAGGGAAACTTGTATTATGGCCCTCTAGCGCCCATGTTGAATCTTGTTAACGGATCCAATCCCGGGGACCATTTTGGAAGGGGCTACACAGACAACAGCCTGGAGTTGTGCCAGGCAGCTAGCTTCTCAGTCCAGGTTCTTCCTTGAGCCTTGGGATTGGGCCGGACCGTCACACAGGGTTAGGAATCCTTGTCTCGGTGCTGATTGGGAGTTCTGAAGCACTGGTTGAGACATCTCTGATGTCTTTCAGCGACTGTGGCTTGACAACGGTCAGCGTTGCAGTCGGTTTCGGGTCGGGGAAATCGACTGGTGGATGGCCCAACACTCAGGAGTGTGTTGCAGGCAGCTGCCTTGTCTTTGGTTGTAGGTTCAGAGACCTTCTGGCATTTCCTAACTTGGAAGTTTGCTGCAGAGCCTAGAAGGGCACGCTGTCTGCTTGCTGGGTACCGGTTCTGGACAGCCCGAGGGTCCTCTGAGTTATGTTTCCCCCCTGTTTCCTAGGAGAAGTTTAGGGGAGGGATCTTGCTTCCCTCTTTGGATATCTTGGCCTTCCTTCACTGGTGGAAGATGTAAGGCTGACTGTAGATTCAGCCAAGGTCCAATGTTGATTTCTTCTTTGTTACTTCAAGTGAAGTCTTCAAATGATCTGCCAAAATAGGGGCTCAAGACCTCTTCTTTTAAAGTCAAGTGGGCCACAGTGATTGGTGTCTAGACTAAGCCTACCTTAATGAACCAATCCTGGAGTCCCAACCATCAATTTTCTATAATTGTGAGATCATAACCAGAGTGATTTGCAACAGAAAAGGGTAAAGGGGTGGAACAGGAACCAGGGGTGTACCAGAACCAAGATGGCGTAAACCTCCTCTCAACAGAAAGAGCTCTGGGCTCACTCCCTTGTGCTACTAATTCCCGCCCACCTGCCTGTCAGCTGTGATCAAAGAGTGTCTCTGGGTTAATGTATCTCCCTATGGGTTCTGATTAAAGGGGCAGATCTTCCTTGAAGATGCTTTTAGACCAAATTATCTGGCTTCCACATACCACATTCACATATCTTATGAATGGGGTCCTTCTAGCATGGGTGGCCTACTGCAACTAAAGACCCAGACATGTCAGTTCACTTGTCAATGATACTGAGGGTGGGAGCTGGCTTCAGGTTGAAACAGTTACATATGAAGGTTGTTAGTTTGCCTATCTCCTTTTTTATCGTCTGCAGCCAGGCCCCCTGTGGGCCTTTTTGAAGTACCCTCTGTTGGTATGTTAATTGCTGTCACCAGCTGCAGAGCCAAACAAAAGAGCATGGTGGTTCCGTGAAGCCTTTGTCAGTTAATGAGGCTGCCCATGACAGGGGGAAGTTTTGTCCTCCCCCTTCTTGAGATGATATCATGCCCTTCACTGCTGTCACATTCCAACAAAATAAATGTGCCTCTAGGATGTGTCCCTGCCAGAGTACACAGGTCTATGCTTTTGTTGTGGTGTGAACAGAGGAGAAATAGGTGTGGATTTGCCCCACACATTTTCCTGAGGTCGATCTACCGTCATCCCATTTATTTAAACATTTAAAAAAAGACGAGGCGAGCGCACGACCACCATGCCAATGGTCGAATTCCTCACAGGAAGAGTACATCAGACTGATGACTGAGTAAGGAAGCCCTGCTGAAGAGGTTGCAGTGGTTGCTGAGAGCGCCTGTTGGCAAACCGCTGCCTGGTACCTTAGTGGATGAAACTTTCTTGCTTTCAGGGAGAGACAATGACGCATGCTCATCTAGTCAACGGAGGAAAGCACAGAGGCAACACACTGGTCTTGGAAGCAAGACCACACAGAGCAGTAGAGGGTTGAATCCCAGATCTGCGCTTAGAAACCAAACTCAGGTATGGTATTAGGCGTGTTATAAAAATCCAATTAAATAAATACAATAAATAAATAAATCCCCCTTGACTCAGAATTGGCAGCTTGGACTAACACTCAACAAACATCACCCTGCTCGCTGAGTTAAAAAGGGGGTCCAACTGTACTCAATTCATGTACTGAGCTATTCATATGCAATTCATCGAAATACTGCTCTCACTTTTCACATGCAAACACAAAAAGACAGCATATTAGCCCATTGCCCAAACATTTATTTTTTGGCACAAGCGAGTACATCTTGGATCTTTTCATTGTTACATTCCTGAACACTTATTCCAAATATACATAATTAAATATATTACACACAATGTGCTATTAAAACACACACCTTTACATGCTTGGGAGTCTTAAACATACACTTCATTCATTGCCCTACTGGGATTCTTTTACAATGTTCATCCTTTAGTGGACTGATGCAAACATTGAAGAATTGTTTAAAGTTTGTACAATAAAAATCTTCCATAATCTGTCACCATATCTTCTGATGATACATAGGCTAGACGGTGGTCGGTCAAAAAACCGAAAACAAAATATCGAATCACCAAAATCCTGAATCCAAAATCTCGAAAAAAAAAAAATCTCGAATTATTTATTTATTTATTTATATGTATTTGTGGGTTCAGGTAAGTATAAAAAAAGGGTAAAATAAAAAAAAAAAAGAAAAAAGGGGGTTTGGGGGGGAACCCCCCCATTTCGAAATAAAAACGTATTAAAAAAAAAATTCGAGATTTTTGTTTTCGATATTTTGGATTCGAGATTTTTGTTTTCGATATTTTGTAATTCGTTTTTTTCACTATAAACCAGGCTAGACACAAGCTTCTCCATATCTTCAGATGTAAATGCTCCTTTCAACGATAGTGCCTAGAAAAGTTGAATCCCTGTCCAGTCCGGCACCATAAACCACAATTCCAACGCAACCCTTTAACAAATTGGAATATTCTCTTGTTTCCTATCACATTCACTTGCCTACACCCTGAAGCACTGTCATTACACATGACTTGATGTCCAGTGCTTCAAAACAATAGCAAAGTGGATTACATGAGTTAACATCTCTGCTTGGTGGACACAGCAAGCAATCAGGTAGGCTCTGCCAAAACAAAACTATGATAGGCACGTCTATTTTCTTGACCACAGTAACCGCTACATAAACACATCCTTATTTTGCCTTAGCAGGACCTTGGAAACATAAGAAGAAGAAGTAATTTACTAGCCATCCAACCTTTCCAAAGTGGCTTATATTCTGTTTGTAGATCTCAACGAATAAAGAACATGGAGCTTGGCATTATGATCCTGCCAGTACCCACCCCTGTCAAGGATATGTAAGACTGCTGAGAGGATCCATGGAAAGTGAGATTCCTCGAAACCGAGCCAGAGATCTGTGCCGTAAAACCTACTCAGTGTCGAGCCTACAAGAACACAGATGCACGGGCCCTCTCCTTCCCAGTCTTAGAATCATGTTTCGTAGCTGACCTGTGCTGCTTAAAGGCATTTCACCTTCACTGGAAACATGTCTCCATCGGACCCGAGGGACTCCACTCTACCCTCGGGAGGATAGCTCAGGGGCAACGTGCTCGCCTTGGAAGCAGGTTGGATCCCCGGGTCCGTGCTTAGAAACCTCTGGGTATTAAGCGTGTTATAAATAATATATCATATCACACCCTATTAACGTTGAACTTTTGACCTGAAATCTGTGTTCTATGGCCAGCTCTCCCTCGGGACCATCCATCTCCTCCACACTTAGACACACTCCTGAGGATCCCCCAGCACAAAAGCCCCAGTGGCAGGTTTATTGTAGAACACCACAGCCCTGATGCCAGAAGCCAAGACATCGGCAGCTCAGGACTCAATCCTGCCGGAAAGACACAACTGCGAACCGCAAACTTACATTCTTTTGACGATTTCTCTTTTTATGGGCCTCTCACCGTGATATGGTGGATCATCATAAACAGCAAAACAAAAGACTTTACAAAGATATGCCGAAGACAGAAACACAAGCACGCACCTCACCACTGACACTAGTTCTAAACTAAGCTAAGCATGTTATCCATCTCCTGTCACCCCTTGGCTGAACCATGGTTCCTGAGCCGGCACCACAGCCCGGCTGGGCTGAGAATGTGTGCCATTCATCTGTGATCACGCATGTACCTGCAAGACTCCTTGTGTTTTGTGTTAGCCACATGCCTACTACTTTACTAATTATGGGAGGTCCAAATGGATTAGCCCCAATTTTAGCTCAAGCAGCCAAATACTACATCACCATCTTGATTAGGGATCCCACATTGAGGATCAATGAGGGATCCCTAATCAAGATTTTAGTGTAGGATGCTGCACATACAGGGAAACATATCATGTACTAACATACCATTGCAAATTAAAATACACATTCAGAAATAGTAAGTTGGGTTGTTCAGTTCAAAGACTTTTCCCAAGCATGCCAGCGAGAGAATCATTTTTGTATCGCACGTTACAAAATAAATTGAGTACAAGTGGATCCGATTCAGGGTACAGGACTGAGCCTTGCATGTTTTGGTAGTGTCAGTCACATGAACACGTGAGAAGGTATCTAACCCCGCTAGAACGCTTCTTTCAACTTAATTGCATAGGCTTACTATACTTGGGGGATTCCCTGCGTACCCCATTAGGACCTCAAATGCTGAGAATTGTAAGATAATCATTGGGAAGCTTAAAATATGTCCTACAGGGACTGCATCACTATCATAGGCAGGGTTCACAGACATTTGCTCTAGCAGCTACAAAGGGAACATCTTTGTTCCTTTGACCAACGCAGTCATGAACCCAATCCCATCTTTACCATGCCCCATGCAATCCCTGATGGCAAGCTAATCTGAGGTTGTAATGTGCTAAAAACAATTAGGCAGTACAGAGCGCTTTCCAGTTAGCACTGGAGAACATGCTGAGCCCTATTGTCTGTGGTGTTCAGGCTGGAGGGCATTTGTGAGAATACCGAGGCAGTTCCTCAGGTTCATTTAAAGGGCCCGGTGATCAAGTCACTGTGGCCTCACCCGAAGAGGAAGAATGGGGAACTGTAGACATGCAAGGGCAAACCACAACTTTCCTTCAGTAACACAAACAGAGAAAGCAGTGCCAGACAATGCCAGCAAAGGATGGCAACATAATACCCTTGCATGATCCTAACATGGAAGAGCTGCTTAGTGGGCAAGCTTCCATAGTTTACAACCACCCGCACCATTAGATAAAAAGGAGGTGGGTGCATCCACAAGGGGACGAGGTGAGCCCAAGAGCCCAGGATCAACCAACCAAACAAAAACCCAGGCGTGGATGAGGTGTATCTCCCCTGTACTTCACCTTAAAAAGTTCTACACGCACTTCGGCAGACTTTTGCTTCCTCTTAACTTTACGTTATCTTCCTCTTCACATTGTCAAGGAAGCAATGGATATTGTAAGGTTACCTGTAAGGTTACGGTTGGGATCGAGAGGAGAGGAGGGGAAAGAATATGGGTGAAAAAGAAGAGTGGTTACAGGGGTTTGCCCCCTTTAATCACGAAGTGAATGTGAGAAAAGTGAAAGATTGAAGAAATAGGTATGCAGAGGTAAAATTGGCCAAGTGAATGTATGCCGAAGTTCACCTTGTTATCAAAACAAAAAGAAAGACTGACACACTCTACTGGTGTTGTGGGAGTAGAGTGGCACTCTAGAATGGAGAGAGTGTGAGAAACAGGAGCGAGAGGAGAAGATGGTGAAGCAGAAGTAATATGAGGAGCAGGAGGAGGTAGAGAAGCAGGAGTTAAAGGAGGAGATGGAGGAGGAAAATGAAAAATAGGCAGAGATGAAGGAGCATGAATAAGGAACAGAGGAGGCGGAGAAGGGGGAGTGTCTGTAGGAGTAAGCACATGAGGAGGGGGGCAGGAGATGGAGGGTCCTAACCAGGAGGGGCACCTGGAGGTAGAACATGTGACCAGGAGAGGGTCAACTCCAGGCAACTGCAGTGATCCATTGACTAGGTGAAGGCCAATGGTTCGGGCAGGCGGCCTGGTGAGAATCCAAGGACATAAACTGGCAGGGGCCAGGTAGAGGAGAGAGTTAGAAGTATCAGAAGATGGCTGATGTTAGTCAGGGGAGCTAGATCACCTTAGGTTTGCTGGGGAATGGGTCACAGCAGCTATATCCCCTAAGGTAGAAGAGCCAGCACAGTGCTATATCCTCGGGACCTGCAATAATAAAAAGACAGCGTGCACCTCAGGATAGCGTGGCTGTGAGCAGGCCTTCGGCTCTCCCCCAATGGCCTAGATTCATCACCCCGGTGGAGCGAAAAATACGTATACAGAATTTCCCTAGTGTGGGGTGGGGGAATATCTACCTGAGTTGCCCCAAGTGGAGCAACCAAGGCTGCAGACACCGAGGGCACGAGGGAGAACTCTGCACCTGGCCACAGTGGATGCCATCAGACACCTGACTACATGAGGGGTTTAACTGTACCAGGTACATCTCACCACCACCGGAAGCAATGCGGACAAGGAAAAAACAACACTACGGGTTCCGCAGGACAAGGCATCACCAAGAAAAGAAGTGCACAAGGACACTTTAACATCCTGAGATCTTGAGTGCTTTTTTAAACCCTGATCTGGTAAATCCCCTGGGAGCCTTGGTTTCAAGACTAGGGCATGGACATGTTGGACTCAGAAACATCAGTCCATCTAGAGCAGGAAATGCACCATTTTGTTTGACTTGTCCTGACACGGTTTGAGAACTTAGAATGCCCTCTTTCGTTCCACCTGCGCTGAAAGGCATCCCTTCACTTCCCTTGCCCTTAACAAAACAGTAAACCTACACGTGTTTTGTGGGACTAATGTGCCAGGGAATGGGCTATTTATTTAACCACTGTACTTAAAATCCACTGAACATAGATTGGACCCAGGCAATGCACCCACAACATTAAATAAGCCAATATCCAGAGCTAACGTGCCTACACATTTAGCAATTCCATTTATTGCATTCTGTGGACAAAATGCGCAAGTAGCTTTTTCTATGTGTGCAAAATGGGACAAACTGACCAAATAGGAATGCAGGTGCATTTCTAAGGTTTGGGAATGTTTGACCAAAGTCAAACTGCCCGTGGCAAATTGACCGTAAATCAATTCGGTCGGAGCCCAATTTAAACGCATAGTGTCACCAGGATCGGTGATATCCTCGCCAGAGAACGTAGAATCCGATTCACCACCCTCCCCGAACTCCTCACCTTCGTTTCTTCTTCCTGTACCCTTCTTTCCTTTACTTCTTGGTCGCTCCTTTTTTTAATGTAGGTAGGGGCGCCCACGGAAGGAAGCCACCGTGTCACCCAAAAAGGGTTTCCGGTGCCTCCTCCCGGGAACGCCGGGAAGGGGAAAAAGCCAAAAGGCACAAAAAACCCCTAAGCGACCTGCGTGACACTCCTACGGAATGAGCTGGAATGCTGGGAGAATACAGTCGGCTGAAGCTGAACTCCGTGGTAGAAAGGATGAGGCTCTGGAGGAAGGTAGACAGTAAGTAGTACGGAATCTCACAAGGAGAACCAAGTCCATAGGTGAAGCACAAATGAATAGGCAGTCCTTAAACAGGCCGGGATCTGGTACACGGGAGATCACAGAGGAAGGTATCCGAATCAGAAGACTCAGCAATCCAAGAAAACAGGCCTAGGTCTGGTACACAAGGAGGCAGGCAGGAGGGAAAAAAAAACAGGAAGGGGAAAAATAAGGAGGAAGGAAGGAAGCAGAGGAGGGACGGGAGAAGGAGGGTGGCGAGGAGAGAGGAAGGGAAAATAGTAGAAGGAAAAAAGGGGCAGCAGGCAAGACAAGGGGAAGAGGACAAGGAGCCGATAGAGATCGGTTACTAAAGCAGCGAGTGCGAGCGAGGGAAGAGCAGACAAAAAGGCAGACAGCACTAACAGAGGAAACCGGAAGCGTTGCAACGCGTACACAACCCGGAAGGAGCTGTATTTATACTGCGGGCCGCGTAAGCGCGCATACGCACGGGCGGAGCTGCAGGTGGGCGTGACAGGCTACCAGCGTGCACGGCAGAATAATGTCCGCACCACCAGCGGTTCCACAGGCACCAAGTGCCGCGCGGCATGACAGTATGCCCCCTCCCAAAGGACCCTCCCCCTGGTTTGCCTGGATGGTAAAAGTGGAACTTGCGCAACAGTGTAGGGGCAGAAATATGGGAGATGGGTTCCCAGGAATTCTCAGAGGAGGGGAAGCCCTTCCATCGTACAAGGTATTCTTGTTTGCCTCTACGATACCTGGAGTCGCATGTTTGAGCTACCTCGTATTCTTCCGGAGTGGAATCCTGAGGAATAGTAACTCTCTCAGCTTGACGCCTCCAGGTATCAACATGAAAGGGCTTAAGCTGAGACGCATGGAAGACAGGATGAACTCTGTTCAGGCTGGCATGGAGTTTAAGACGGAAAGCCACAGGGTTGATCCTTTGTACAATCTTATAAGGCCCTAAAAACTTCGGGGATAGTTTGGATCGATGGGCCCAACGAGGTAAGTATCTCGTAGAAAGCATTACTCTGGAACCAACCTCCCAACCTGGCACGGGTTGACGATGTCTGTTGGCTTGGGACCTATAGCGTTCCTGCGCTGCCTGAAGGCTTTCCCTAGCCTTCTTGTGTATCTCTCTAAGGGGGGTGAGTGAGGAATCTACAGATGGTATATTAGTAGAAAGACAGGAGACAGGAAGAATAGACCGGGGATGGTAGCCATAATTACAGAAAAATGGACTAACCCCTAGAGCTGAGTGCATGGAATTGTTGTAGGAGAATTCGGCCAGAGCCAATAACGAGTGCCAGTTGTCTTGTTGGGAATTAGTAAAACACCTTAAGTATTGTTCTAGAGTTCCATTTAGCCGTTCAGTTTGTCCATTAGACTGGGGGTGAAACCCCGACATGAGAGCTCTTTCAATCCCCAGCCGCTCACAGAGAGCCTTCCAAAAATGAGAGGTGTACTGACTTCCCCTGTCAGAGATGATCTTAGAGGGCATACTGTGCAGTGGCAGTCTAAAGATGTCTTGGAGAAATACTTCGGCCATGTTGGCTGCAGTGGGAACTCCGGGCAAAGGGGAAAAGTGAGCCATTTTAGTAAATGAATCAACCACCACCATTATACATGTGCACCCCTGTGAGATGGGGAGATCCACAATGAAATCAGTAGAGATTGAGCTCCAGGGGCCGTCAGGCACAGCACATGGTTCGAGTAATCCAATAGGTCGTTGACGAGGGGATTTACTTCGGAGGCAGATGATACAGGATTGAACATAACGATCCACGTCCTCCCTCATTCTAGGCCAGTAGAAGTGACGACGAAGGAATTCCAGGGTGCCTGTACCGCCCCGATGACCAGCAAGTTTTGTGTCGTGACACCAGTTCAAGGCCATCTTGCGAAAGGCAGGCGCGGGTAGGTAGAGTCTACCCTTGACCAGATAAAGACCATCTCTAATTTCGTCAGCCAACACATTCATCTTTCCTGGGATATAAGTGATGTGAAAATCGAATTGGGCGAAGAAGTGAGCCCATCGGGCCTGTCGGGTGTTGTAGCACTCGAATTGCCTCAGGACTTGCAGGTTCTTGTGATCAGTCCGGATTGTAAATGGATACCTGCCTCCCTGAAGGAGATGCCGCCATTCCACACAAGCCGATTTCATTGCTAGTAATTCTCGTTCAATGACCGAGTAGTTTCTTTGACTGGCGTTAAGTGTCTTTGAGAAGTAGGCGACAGGATGCTCTACACCCCGAACCTCTTGGAGAAGGACAACTCCTATGGCAGCAGCAGAGGCGTAGGTCTCCAGGATGAAGGGCAGCTCCTGGTCAGGCTGTAGAAGTATGGGTGCAGCACAAAAGGCGTTCTTAAGATCCCCAAAGCTATCCTCGGCCTCAGCCGACCATCTGAACGGCTCAGAGGATTTCTTGAGGAGAGTAGTGATGGGCAGGATCTTCTGGGAGAAATTGGGAATGAACCTACGATAGAAGTTCGCCAGACCCAGGAATCTTTGAATTTCTTTCACTGAAGAGGGTGAAGGCCATTCTAGGATGGATGACACCTTGTGGGGGTCCATTGAGATACCCTGACTGGACAAGATATAACCCAGATAAGGTATGGATGAAGCGGAGAACACACATTTAGCAAGTTTGACTGATAAGTGATTGTTCTTAAGCCTACGGAAAACTTCCTTGACATGTTCCTCGTGTTCTTTGGCATTGTTGGAAAATACTAGAATATCGTCAAGATACACTAGAGTTGTTTGGCACAACAAATCGGAGAACAGTCTGTCCATAAACCGTTGAAAAATAGAAGGGGCATTAACCAACCCAAATGGCATGATCTGATACTCAAAGAGCCCAAACGGAGTCCGGAAGGCAGTCTTCCATTCATCTCCTTTCTGTACTCGGAGAAGGTGGTAGGCGTTCCTTAAATCAAGCTTAGTAAACGTTGTTGCACCGTGGACGGCTTGTAAGATCTCAGTTATCAAAGGCATCGGATAACGATCCTTAACAGTGACCTTATTTAAGCCTCGATAATCAATGCAAGGTCTTAGGTCCTTCGAATCTTTTTTGGAAACGAAAAACAATGAAGCTCCAGCAGGAGACTTTGAAGGTCGGATCAATCCATTAGCCATGTTACCGTCCAGATAACCTCTGAGAAATTGCTTTTCCTCCAGTGACAGAGGAAACATTCTGCCAAATGGTACTAAAGCTCCCGAAGTTAGTTCGATGCAACAGTCCTCAGGCCGGTGTGGAGGTAGTTCAATAGGTATCTTTTCTGTCACCACCTCTGTGAACTCCCTTAGGTAATGGGGCAAGCAATGGACAGACTTGGTCTCACAACTATTAGATGTCTTGACAGTTTCGAATCTTGGCTCGGGTAAACACTCAGCTCTACAGAATGAAGATTGAAAATTCAATAGATTTTTAGACCAGTCAATGCTGGGGTTGTGCTTGCGTAGCCAGCAGATTCCCAGAATGATGGGGAGGTGCGCGGCTCTGATGATGTCAAATATAATTCTTTCTGTGTGCTGTTGTATCGACAAGGTGAGTTCCTCGGTGGTGTGGGTGATCATGCCTGAGCTCAAGGGCTCACCATCCACTCCTTCAACCTTCTGGTCTTCCTGTTTGGCAATTCTTTTAAGACCTTTTTGTTTGGCCCAGTGAGTGTCGATGAAGTTGCCGGCAGCACCACAATCCAGTAGAGCTAATGTGGTCACTTCTGTAGATTCTAGTTTGAGGGTAACAGTGAGCACCATAAGACAAGAGTCTTCAGGGATTTCGGGAGATGACACAGATAGAGAAGCGTAAGGACTTGGACCAGCCCCTCGGTAGTGAGTCCCAAAACTTACCGAGGGCGAGCGTTTCCCGGCCTTCTGGGTGGAACCTCCGGACAGTCTCGTAACATATGAGTAGAAGCTCTGCAATACATGCACAGGCAGCCGTCCCTGCGCCGTTTGCGTTCCTCAGGGGTGAGCGGAGCACGCGCTGTCCCAATTTGCATGGGCTCCTCTTTGGAGGAGCGTGAGAAGGGTACAGAAGGAGACGGGTGTGTTTCCAGGAGAGGGGGAGCATTTGTCTTGGTCTTTCTTCTTTCCATCCGTCGTTCGGTCAGGCGGAAATCTATCCTGAGGGTTGCCGTAAGGAGTTCCGCAAAGGATACAGGTCTTTCTATCCTGGCTAGCTCATCCTTTAAGTCTTCTCTCAGACCCCGCCGAAAGATTGCATATTGAGCCTGCTCCTGCCACCCAGCTTCAGCTGCCACCTGTTTGAATGTTGTAATGTAGGTTAGCATATCCGAATTCCCTTGATGGATGTCCAGCAGATCTTCTGAAGCCAAGTAGGTGCTTTCGGTACGTAGAAATGTTTGTTGCCTCAAACCCTTGAAAGCATCATAATCCTGTAAGACTGGATCCGGCAGGTTCACCAACGGAGTGGCCCATGCCAGGGCATTACCTGACACCCAAAAAGGGTTTCCGGTGCCTCCTCCCGGGAACGCCGGGAAGGGGAAAAAGCCAAAAGGCACAAAAAACCACTAAGCGACCTGCGTGACTCTCCTACGGAATGAGCTGGAATGCTGGGAGAATGCAGTCGGCTGAAGCTGAACTCCGTGGTAGAAAAGATGAGGCTCCGGAGGAAGGTAGACAGTAAGTAGTACGGAAACTCACAAGGAGAACCAAGTCCATAGGTGAAGCACAAATGAATAGGCAGTCCTTAAACAGGCCGGGATCTGGTACACGGGAGATCACAGAGGAAGGTATCCGAATCAGAAGACTCAGCAATCCAAGAAAACAGGCCTAGGTCTGGTACACAAGGAGGCAAGCAGGAGGGAAAAAAAACAGGAAGGGGAAAAATAAGGAGGAAGGAAGGAAGCAGAGAAGGGACGGGAGAAGGAGGGTGGCGAGGAGAGAGGAAGGGAAAATAGTAGAAGGAAAAAAGGGGCAGCAGGCAAGACAAGGGGAAGAGGACAAGGACCCGATAGAGATCGGTTACTAAAGCAGCGAGTGCGAGCGAGGGAAGAGCAGGCAAAAAGGCAGACAGCACTAACGGAGGAAACCGGAAGCGTTGCAACGCGTACACAACCCGGAAGGAGCTGTATTTATACTCCGGGCCGCGTAAGCGCGCATACGCATGGGCGGAGCTGCAGGTGGGCGTGACAGGCTACCAGCGTGCACGGCAGAATAATGTCCGCGCCGCCAGTGGTTCCACAGGCACCAAGTGCCGCGCGGCATGACACATAGGCAGTTTTTTTAAAGTTTTATTTTTGTCCCCTGCCTCCAATTTTAAGGAAGTGGGGGACACCCCTGCATGCCCAATATTGTTACATGTCAACCCTGAATAGCGGGGGACACCCCTGCAACCCCCGCTCTCCAGGGTTGGCATGTAGCAATATATGCGGTCAAATTGGCCCGAAGGCCAAATAACCCATATAATATTCGGTCAAATTGGTCATTCGATCAGTTTGCCACGGTCAGATAGGCTAATACCCGTTTCTCTACATCATCAAGCAGAAGGAAATAGAGAAATGAGCTGGTGATGCACCAACTGATGATCGTCTTGCCGTTCCAGAAGATGGCGAGCTGCAGGGGAAGCGACTGTGGCATCTGTTTCTAAAGCAGAGGCGATGTGCAATTGTTATCGGAGAGTGTGCTGTGCCTCTGAGGTGTGAGCGGCTGCTGTAGAGAAATGTGGTGTGCCTCTGATGTCTGAGCAGTTGTTCACTACAGGCGCTGAAGGAATTTAATTCCTTCGTTCCATTGTTTCCATGGATAGCAGACTTCAGTTCTCTTAAAGGGAAAGTGTTTATAGATTTCTCTGCTTGAATTATATATAAAGAACTTCAATGGAGAATGGGGAGGGCATTGCACCACTGACTACTCCACTTCAGCTCACCAGATGTAAGAACTGTTCTTCCCTTTACAATGGTCATATCTGACGGTCGTCTACCTTAAGGTGAAGACTGAAAGTGGGCGACAAGGGGGATCCTTCCAATATCACCTCTGGATCCATCATTCAACAGCTAGGAGTTGCACCCTGATAGATGTTTCCAGAGCTAGGTACTAGATTGCTCCACAGAACACATATAATAATTTATAGTAATTCACTTATGGCCACTTTCGACGAGAACTACTTAGCCACTAGCCACGAATATATGAACCCAGAAAGGACTGCATCTTTTTGTGTGTGGTTAAAATGCGGGGGATGACCCCCGAACCCATCCCATCCACTCATCTTCACTATTCCTGTTATCCCCCCCCCTACATTTCTTAAAAATGACCCAAATTTGGAGAATTAACTGCAAAAAAGATTCGGTCATTTCTCCTTTCGAAATGTTCCTGGCAGCTTTTTCTGTGGATACCACTAGCCACAGCTGAGTTTAAATGAACCAGGGGGAAGCTTGATTAAGATAGCAAGTATCCCCACTCGACAAGTACAATACAATGTGTTGAAGAGGCAGCTCTAATAATTGTTGGTTAGACTGGCAGACCACAACATACAGGCAAAGTTCTGTCAATTTCTCAAATAAACTGAATTGCTGTAGTATTTGTCTGAGAAAATGGAGATGCAAATGAAGAACTTTAATCTAGAAACTGAAATGCCCATTTCTGACCAACCTGCATACTGATACACTCCCATACACAAATACTGTGAAAATTACATACATGATAAATATATGCATTGCATCAAGTTAAATACGAATCCCTAATCGCTTATGGTGCATCCCCTTCACTAGTAACTGAACCCCTGCCTACATCCATTCTACACCTTATTCTCTACAAATAGGATCATTGATTATTTGTAAATACAAGTACAAACCAATTCACACAATGTTCTCTTATTACAATCATTCATATCTGTAAAACGTGTATTCCAAGAGTGTACATCCAGCCCAATATGTTTCTGTCCTGCAGGCACTTATGGATGTATTTCCAGAGTCAACACTTTATGCAGAAAATCACAACGCCCTGAAATCCAAATGAATACCACATTATAGGACCCCCCAAAGGGGTTAGGCTTTGCCTGGTACATTTTACATATAGATTATTGTGGAAATTGGTACCATAATATGCTTCTTTGCTATAATCCCTGAATATCTGAGGACCTCCAAACAGTAAATTATATAAGGGTACCTCCAGGTAAGTAACAGGAAAATAAACACAAATGGGCCTCGGCTGTGAGGTTGGAAAGCTAATTCTAATACACTTTATACACACAAAAAACAATTTTATTACAAAAACAAATACACATGCTATTTACTTAAAATAACCTAATCTGGCCCCACAAAATTGACATCACCAAATTCATTCCACCATTCATACACATACTCTCTATCACACATTCAATGCTACATCTACAATAATCAGGGTTCTCAAACACATAAAACCCTTTCACAAGGAAACACAAAATGATTGCGTTCTTCACAACCTTATAGATTACAAGTATGCACATCTGTTAAATTGCACACAATCGCTTATTAGCATTGTCTTGTCTACATGTGTTTCAGTCGGCATAAAGGGCTTCTAATATAGCCTTGTGTGGATCCAACCTTCTTCAGGACTGGGGGCGGGGTGAAAATGTCACCTCATCATACAAACACAATCCAGTGGAGGATGACTTCAAAGGAAATGATCTCTAATGTGTACTCGTGGAGGTAGTGCGAACAATGGAATAAATCCTTAGTGCTCCAGAGCTTTGACCCAATATCTGCAGAGCTTCTGATGTGGGGACATTAAATGGCAATGGGCCTCATTACGACCCTGGCGGAAATCGAAAAACGATGGCGGAAATGCAATACCGCCATCGAATAGCGCTCGGTGCGACTATGACCCGTCACCGCAAAGTACGAAGCCATTAGCGACACCGTAGTGAACGCCAACGCTAACTGCACCAAGCACGCGCGCGCGCGCCATGCCAAACCGTAAATACCACCATGGCGCAAGGGTACGCGAATTCCGACCCTAGCGGACATGTACCTAACGCCATCAAGCACGGCGGAAAGTACCATTCCGCCATGGTGAGAAGTACGGCATCGCGAATCAACCGTAAACGGCCCCACTGAGTGCCTGTACACCGCTCCCTGCCCACAAAGTACAACTCCCCGTAGGTGCAATGAAGTCACAATGCAACCAGTGAAATGTACAAGTCACCCATGCATGCCAACGAACAAAAGAATCACAAGAGGGGCCAATGGGAGCTGCAGGGCACAGATGGCACGAATACAGAAGCCATTCCAATGGACATGACCACAGTCCCCCCCCCAAGAAACGCACGCAAACACAGGCACCTGTGACCAGCAATATTCCGAAAATCACATCATTCCACCAGTCCACCTGGCTGACCGGCATCTGTTACACAAAACCCAATCCCCCGCCCCTGAGCATGACAACATTCAAACAGTCATATTGGCAGCCCCCATCCCTGACCTCACTGGGCTTCGTAGGCAAACGCGCCCAGCACAGTACCACGCAACTAAACTCCGAAGCTGGAACCCAATGCAGATCTCCTCACAATACATCGCTCCCCAAATAGGAATATGCCACATCACTCGCAAAGAAGAACGCTACACGGCCCATATCAGAATAGAAATTCAATGCACAACAAAATCACCAAGCCCATACAGCCATTAGGCCATGAACTCCAAAACACATTTCACCATTGTGGGCTGCATCCGCAAGAAATGACCAGCTACTACTTGTGTGACGCCCTGTTCCATCATGGTACACAGAGCCACATTCACGTACGAAAAGGCAACATGGAAGCGCACAGAACCGCAGGGCCGTCCCAATGGGGAGGCACTAGTCCAGCTGAAAGGCCGAAATGTTGCTCCGAGCCACTAGTACTGCGTAAGGGCATGTGGCCCATTGGCGATCGTCCCATAAGATCGTAATGCTGCTCCACTGATTAACACGAAGCAGCAGGTGTCGGGAGTAAAAGCCATCTGCAGGAGTGGCATACAGATGGAAGTGGCAAAAGGGGAGGAGATACCTGTCAACCAAAAGAAAAGAAAAAGAACAGAATGGCCATCAGAACTACATTCGAACAACTCACTTCAATGATCACACTAAATCCACAGCCATATGCATGCTAGCCCACTCCAAAGGATCATCACCACCCCAAAACCACTTGCGACTCATAACCATCTATATCGAGGTGTAAACACCATCACAAACGAGTGTACCTGTGCATGCGTCTGTGAAAACAGAATCCATCAGATGGGAATGTTAACGTGCATGGACACAAGTGTCTGAAGGCGCGTCGAGACAGGGAGGGCTCAACAAGGCCAGATAGACGATGGTCCCACTATGGCAGCCCTGCATCACATAGCGCAGGGGAGGCGGACAGATTCCAAGAAGCCCTGTACATGGCAAACTCTGTATCAAATCATCTGCCCATGCATCCATTCATCATTCCCTCATCCCGGTATAAAAACGCCTGAATATTTACTCACATAACATTAGAAATATCCATTGAGTCTGTGCGTTATGCAGCCTGCAAAATCCACAGTGCCCCAGCCCGTAATTCCAGTGTTGTGAAGTAACATGTATTTGGGAACGTCCGGCCTCATCGCCCACGTCGCTATTGCGCATCCCAAACTATTCATATCAATCATTGCATCCTCGCCATGGCCCCTGTCTCAAGGACATTGAACAATAGAACGTTATATTTGCAGTCAGACCTGTGGGCATTTCCTCGCCGCTAGCTGAAAACCGAAAGCGCCGCCCTTCGAATTCCTCATTTGCAACATCACGTCGAAAAGGCATCTGTGGCCGTTTGAAATCACAAATTAATCCATCTAGTGCGGCTGTGTGTGAAAATGGCAACTGCCTTCACCCACAAATGTGACGCCCCGCCCGTCGGTGCAACTCGGTACAGTGATGCATGAGGGCCCACCGTTACTCGAGTACTACGTTCCACTGACCCTTCACAAGTCTGTTCGCGACTGCAAAGATTGTATGTGAAACAATGGGACCATAGCCGAATGTACATATCAACAAATGTTACACGGCCATCGGGTACAAATACATGATTGCAATAGCAAGATGCCATTACTCGAATTGCAGCGTTGTGTGCGGGACGTGCTCGGCCAAAGAGGAGAGCAGCTTGCACAGGTGGAATGAATCACCACAGGTGGAGGCCATGCAGCCTGAAAACACATACATTGCACACCCAGTCTCCTCCCACAACCACACCCACTCCGAAATGCTACCGGCAGGACTCGCGATGTTGGCCCTGGGGGACCTGATAGCACTGCAAGTACTCCAACTCCAAGAAGAAGACGAACACCAACTACAACCGGCCGCACGGAGGGGACGCAGGAGGAGGAGGAGGCCAAGGCAGGGCCAGCAAGGGCCGCCAGCACAGCCACTACCACCACGCAGGCAGCCCGCAATCCCACGCCTCCGAGCACATCCGTTCAACCTCACTGATGAGCAGATCCACACCCTCTACCGTTTGGACCGGGACACCATAGCCGCCATTGTGGACATGACACAGGCTGACCTTGTCAGCATGATAGATAGCCCAACCGCCATCCCACCCCTACTGAAGGTGGTGTCTGTACTCCACTTCCTGGCCACAGGCACCTACCAGCACACAGTCGGACAGTTGCATGGCATTTCTCAGCCACTGTTCTCACGGACACTATTGCAAGTGCTCGATGCCCTCCTGCAGCACGCAGACGACTACATCTCTCTACCACGCTCGGAGCAGGAAATTACCAACACAAAAGTGGGATTCCATGCACTTGCCGGCATACCGGGTTGCATTGGTGCCATCGACTGCACCCATGTGGAATTGGTCGTCCCACATGCCATGGAGGCCCAGTACCGCAACCGAAAACAATTTCATTCCCTGAATGTACAAATGGTGTGTAACTCCAACAGGATCATTACACATTGTTGTGCCCGATTCCCTGGATCAACCCATGATTCTATGGTCTTGAGGAACTCTACAATACCACGCTACATGGAGCGACACGCAGGGAACAGATCCTGGCTACTCGGTGAGTCTCATTTCATGCATGATAATGTGGGGTATGTGATTCGGCAATGACCTGGCAGGAAGGGGGGGGGTGTGCGTACGTAGCAATGGCATTCCACATCATACGTTTATCGTCCACATACAGGTGATGCTGGATATCCACTGAAGAGATGGCTCCTCACACCAGTCCGGAACCCACGGGACCAGCATGAGGAGGACTACAACCATGCCCACTCACGTACCCGTGTAGTCATTGAACAGGCATTCGGCCTACTGAAGACTCGTTTCCGCTGCCTCAGCAGGTCTGGCGGGGCACTCCTGTACCGCCATGAGAAGGTTGCAAAGATGGTCATGGCATGTGTCATGCTCCACAACATGTGCGTACGTAGAAATGTGCCCATGCCCCCTGACGCAGAACTGCAAGCACCTGAAGATGGTCATGATGAGGGTGGGGATGTGGCAGCACCTCAAGGAGTCTGCGAGGCACCGGAGGGCCGTGACATTCGTCAGCATCTCATTGATGCATGCTTCTAGCACTCACGCCTGGTGGCTGATACATGGACACGGTACTCGTGGCACTGTGTGTGTCTGGTACATGCACAATATGGACTGTACGCCTATGATGGCCTAGTACACAAAGATCATTGTCCACACATCTCATTGGTTGATCGTGCACTGTTTATGGCATATGTGATATCATGTTGAACACCCTATCGACCCGCCACCCAAGTGAGCCCAAAACACCCCCTCCACCCTCCTACCTCCCCCCCGAACACCAGTGTCCAAAGATGCTCATTGTCAGTGGGCAGTCGCTATTGCAAGCCCCCTCTGCGGGTATCAGGGGCACCCCTGCCTGTGGAGCGCAGGTTCCTCCCAGATCTACGTTGGGGGCTGCCCTGGACGGAACTTGCAACGGATGATGTCTCTGCCTGCTCACGTCCATGCATGTCCCTAAGGGTTTGTGAGAGCTCAGTGAGCACACGGCGCACTGCGGCAAGTTCGGCACATACGTCTTTGGACGTCGCATGCAGTTCCCCCCTCAGGCTCTCGGTGCTTCTCTCCATTTGGACTCTCAGGCTCTCGGTGCTACTCTCCATTTGGACTCTCAGGCTCTCGGTGCTACTCTCCATTTGGACTCTCAGGCTCTCGGTGCTACTCTCCATTTGGACTCTCAGGCTCTCGGTGCTACTCTCCATTTGTGCCCTTAGTGTCTCTGTACTTCTCTCCATTTCTGCCCTAAGTGTCTCAGTTGATGTTTCTATGTCTGCCTTAGTGCCCCCACATTCATCGGCATGGTCCTTGAGGAGCGTGGCCAGTTGCTGCTGTTGCACGATTAACTGGTCGAGGGACTGCTGCCTCTGCTGGGCCATGGCCATTTGCGGTGGTGTCACAGAGGGGCTGGTGACCTCATGTTGCCTTGCCACAGGGCTTGTGGGGGATGGCCAGTCGTCGTCTTGTGGGTGCCCCTGCGTGGTATCCTCATGTTGTACGGGATGGGACAGACAGGGGGATTGGGACAGGTCATGGATGGATCTGACTTCGACATCCCCGTCTTCTGTGTCGGAGCATGCTGCCATCAATGGGGTGTCACCTATGGTGCTGCTGCCACCAGAGGCAGTGCCTTCTGTGGCATCCGTTGGGGGGACCTGTGGTGGTGGTGTTGTGGGCATGCTGGCTGCTGGGGTGCCTGTTGATGTTCCCTCCTCTGTGCTGCCACCTGATTTGTGCTGCTGCCGTGTCTTGATGCGTGCAGCTGAGGTGGAGGGTCTTTGGCCGTTGGTCTTGGCCCTCTTTGCAGGTGTGCTGGTAGGGGTGTCCTGATGCTCGTCGTTTGGATCGGACCCTGTGGTGGAGTAAAGGAGGGCGAGGGTTATTAATGGGTCTGTGGGAATTGGAATGGCATTGTATCACATGCATTGGGGTGGTACCTGAGGGTGATTTGGGTCGGGGCCTTGGAGGTGCTTTCATTTGTGTGTGGAGTGAGGGTGCAGTTGTTTGGCAGCCTGCAGTTAGGGTGTGCCTGCTGCACGTGTAGTGGGTGTTTTAGGGGTTTTTAATTATTTATGTATTTATTGTGAGTTTTAAAGTGCGCTATCAGGCCAATGTGTGTGGACGTTCTCCTGGACATGTGTTTCTGTTGCACTATGTGGACACATGGTACTTCACATGATTGGACATTGTGGATTTAGCATTGTTTTATTTGGCCCACCTACCAGATTCTTCGGATGTCTGCACTCCTTTCTCCATCCCTCCGACTCCCTCTATGCTCTCCATTCCAATGGTGGAGGCACAGATTTCTTCCCAGGGGGTCAACTTGATGGGTGATTCCGATCCTCCCCCGGTGGCTGTGGCAATGTTGCGGTTGGCAGAAAGTATGCTACGGACGCGTATCCGCAGGTCGTCCCATCGCTTTCTGCATTGCTGTGGGTTGCGGGGTGCGGTCCCCACCGCACTTACCCGCTGTGCCACCAGAGCCCATATGGCCTTCTTGTTCGCAAGTGCCGTCCTGGTCATTTGCGTGGAGAAGACGACGGCAGCATTCTCCTGGAGGGTCTCTGTTAGCACGGTGAGTTCCTCACGGGAGAAGTGGACCTGCCGCTTGCGGTCGCACGCTTTCTTCGCTACTTTTCCCATTTTTCTTGGTTTCGCTAGGGTGGATGACGGGTTGGGGTGTGTTTCAGGGTAGTGTTTTTAGTGGTTGTGTGGATTTTGTGGTTTTATAGGTGTACGGCGGGATGTTTCCCGTTCCGGGCCCATGTTTTTCCTTCCGTTTCCGTATATTTACGGTCACCGTACTTTCCGGTTGGCGCTCACTGCGGTGTCCGCTGTGATGGGTGGCGGTATTGCACCTAGGGCGCCGTACGGCGGCGGTGTGGGCCGTTTTGGGGTCATTTCCGCCATCGCGGACTTTGCACTTCCGCCATGCCGTGGTGCTCGTGCCCGATGGGTCGGAATGGGCCGCACTTTGCTCCATCGTGCAATGGCGGAAACGCTATTTACGCTGTGGCGGTCCGGTCAGTCACTTTCCGCCAGGGTCGTAATGAGGGCCAATGGGCCTCATTACGACCCTGGCGGAAATCGAAAAACGATGGCGGAAATGCAATACCGCCATCGAATAGCGCTCGGTGCGACTATGACCCGTCACCGCAAAGTACGAAGCCATTAGCGACACCGTAGTGAACGCCAACGCTAACTGCACCAAGTACGCGCGCGCGCGCCATGCCAAACCGTAAATACCACCATGGCGCAAGGGTACGCGAATTCCGACCCTAGCGGACATGTACCTAACGCCATCAAGCACGGCGGAAAGTACCATTCCGCCATGGTGAGAAGTACGGCATCGCGAATCAACCGTAAACGGCCCCACTGAGTGCCTGTACACCGCTCCCTGCCCACAAAGCACAACTCCCCGTAGGTGCAATGAAGTCACAATGCAACCAGTGAAATGTACAAGTCACCCATGCATGCCAACGAACAAAAGAATCACAAGAGGGGCCAATGGGAGCTGCAGGGCACAGATGGCACAAATACAGAAGCCATTCCAATGGACATGACCACAGTCCCCCCCCAAGAAACGCACGCAAACACAGGCACCTGTGACCAGCAATATTCCGAAAATCACATCATTCCACCAGTCCACCTGGCTGACCGGCATCTGTTACACAAAACCCAATCCCCCGCCCCTGAGCATGACAACATTCAAACAGTCATATTGGCAGCCCCCATCCCTGACCTCACTGGGCTTCGTAGGCAAACGCGCCCAGCACAGTACCACGCAACTAAACTCCAAAGCTGGAACCCAATGCAGATCTCCTCACAATACATCGCTCCCCAAATAGGAATATGCCACATCACTCGCAAAGAAGAACGCTACACGGCCCATATCAGAATAGAAATTCAATGCACAACAAAATCACCAAGCCCATACAGCCATTAGGCCATGAACTCCAAAACACATTTCACCATTGTGGGCTGCATCCGCAAGAAATGACCAGCTACTACTTGTGTGACGCCCTGTTCCATCATGGTACACAGAGCCACATTCACGTACGAAAAGGCAACATGGAAGCGCACAGAACCGCAGGGCCGTCCCAATGGGGAGGCACTAGTCCAGCTGAAAGGCCGAAATGTTGCTCCGAGCCACTAGTACTGCGTAAGGGCATGTGGCCCATTGGCGATCGTCCCATAAGATCGTAATGCTGCTCCACTGATTAACACGAAGCAGCAGGTGTCGGGAGTAAAAGCCATCTGCAGGAGTGGCATACAGATGGCAGTGGCAAAAGGGGAGGAGATACCTGTCAACCAAAAGAAAAGAAAAAGAACAGAATGGCCATCAGAACTACATTCGAACAACTCACTTCAATGATCACACTAAATCCACAGCCATATGCATGCTAGCCCACTCCAAAGGATCATCACCACCCCAAAACCACTTGCGACTCATAACCATCTATATCGAGGTGTAAACACCATCACAAACGAGTGTACCTGTGCATGCGTCTGTGAAAACAGAATCCATCAGATGGGAATGTTAACGTGCATGGGCACAAGTGTCTGAAGGCGCGTCGAGACAGGGAGGGCTCAACAAGGCCAGATAGACGATGGTCCCACTATGGCAGCCCTGCATCACATAGCGCAGGGGAGGCGGACAGATTCCAAGAAGCCCTGTACATGGCAAACTCTGTATCAAATCATCTGCCCATGCATCCATTCATCATTCCCTCATCCCGGTATAAAAACGCCTGAATATTTACTCACATAACATTAGAAATATCCATTGAGTCTGTGCGTTATGCAGCCTGCAAAATCCACAGTGCCCCAGCCCGTAATTCCAGTGTTGTGAAGTAACATGTATTTGGGAACGTCCGGCCTCATCGCCCACGTCGCTATTGCGCATCCCAAACTATTCATATCAATCATTGCATCCTCGCCATGGCCCCTGTCTCAAGGACATTGAACAATAGAACGTTATATTTGCAGTCAGACCTGTGGGCATTTCCTCGCCGCTAGCTGAAAACCGAAAGCGCCGCCCTTCGAATTCCTCATTTGCAACATCACGTCGAAAAGGCATCTGTGGCCGTTTGAAATCACAAATTAATCCATCTAGTGCGGCTGTGTGTGAAAATGGCAACTGCCTTCACCCACAAATGTGACGCCCCGCCCGTCGGTGCAACTCGGTACAGTGATGCATGAGGGCCCACCGTTACTCGAGTACTACGTTCCACTGACCCTTCACAAGTCTGTTCGCGACTGCAAAGATTGTATGTGAAACAATGGGACCATAGCCGAATGTACATATCAACAAATGTTACACGGCCATCGGGTACAAATACATGATTGCAATAGCAAGATGCCATTACTCGAATTGCAGCGTTGTGTGCGGGACGTGCTCGGCCAAAGGGGAGAGCAGCTTGCACAGGTGGAATGAATCACCACAGGTGGAGGCCATACAGCCTGAAAACACATAAATTGCACACCCAGTCTCCTCCCACAACCACACCCACTCCGAAATGCTACCGGCAGGACTCGCGATGTTGGCCCTGGGGGACCTGATAGCACTGCAAGTACTCCAACTCCAAGAAGAAGACGAACACCAACTACAACCGGCCGCACGGAGGGGACGCAGGAGGAGGAGGAGGCCAAGGCAGGGCCAGCAAGGGCCGCCAGCACAGCCACTACCACCACGCAGGCAGCCCGCAATCCCACGCCTCCGAGCACATCCGTTCAACCTCACTGATGAGCAGATCCACACCCTCTACCGTTTGGACCGGGACACCATAGCCGCCATTGTGGACATGACACTGGCTGACCTTGTCAGCATGATAGATAGCCCAACCGCCATCCCACCCCTACTGAAGGTGGTGTCTGTACTCCACTTCCTGGCCACAGGCACCTACCAGCACACAGTCGGACAGTTGCATGGCATTTCTCAGCCACTGTTCTCACGGACACTATTGCAAGTGCTCGATGCCCTCCTGCAGCACGCAGACGACTACATCTCTCTACCACGCTCGGAGCAGGAAATTACCAACACAAAAGTGGGATTCCATGCACTTGCCGGCATACCGGGTTGCATTGGTGCCATCGACTGCACCCATGTGGAATTGGTCGTCCCACATGCCATGGAGGCCCAGTACCGCAACCGAAAACAATTTCATTCCCTGAATGTACAAATGGTGTGTAACTCCAACAGGATCATTACACATTGTTGTGCCCGATTCCCTGGATCAACCCATGATTCTATGGTCTTGAGGAACTCTACAATACCACGCTACATGGAGCGACACACAGGGAACAGATCCTGGCTACTCGGTGAGTCTCATTTCATGCATGATAATGTGGGGTATGTGATTCGGCAATGACCTGGCAGGAAGGGGGGGGGGGTGTGCGTACGTAGCAATGGCATTCCACATCATACGTTTATCGTCCACATACAGGTGATGCTGGATATCCACTGAAGAGATGGCTCCTCACACCAGTCCGGAACCCACGGGACCAGCATGAGGAGGACTACAACCATGCCCACTCACGTACCCGTGTAGTCATTGAACAGGCATTCGGCCTACTGAAGACTCGTTTCCGCTGCCTCAGCAGGTCTGGCGGGGCACTCCTGTACCGCCATGAGAAGGTTGCAAAGATGGTCGTGGCATGTGTCATGCTCCACAACATGTGCGTACGTAGAAATGTGCCCATGCCCCCTGACGCAGAACTGCAAGCACCTGAAGATGGTCATGATGAGGGTGGGGATGTGGCAGCACCTCAAGGAGTCTGCGAGGCACCGGAGGGCCGTGACATTCGTCAGCATCTCATTGATGCATGCTTCTAGCACTCACGCCTGGTGGCTGATACATGGACACGGTACTCGTGGCACTGTGTGTGTCTGGTACATGCACAATATGGACTGTACGCCTATGATGGCCTAGTACACAAAGATCATTGTCCACACATCTCATTGGTTGATCGTGCACTGTTTATGGCATATGTGATATCATGTTGAACACCCTATCGACCCGCCACCCAAGTGAGCCCAAAACACCCCCTCCACCCTCCTACCTCCCCCCCGAACACCAGTGTCCAAAGATGCTCATTGTCAGTGGGCAGTCGCTATTGCAAGCCCCCTCTGCGGGTATCAGGGGCACCCCTGCCTGTGGAGCGCAGGTTCCTCCCAGATCTACGTTGGGGGCTGCCCCGGACGGAACTTGCAACGGATGATGTCTCTGCCTGCTCACGTCCATGCATGTCCCTAAGGGTTTGTGAGAGCTCAGTGAGCACACGGCGCACTGCGGCAAGTTCGGCACATACGTCTTTGGACGTCGCATGCAGTTCCCCCCTCAGGCTCTCGGTGCTTCTCTCCATTTGGACTCTCAGGCTCTCGGTGCTACTCTCCATTTGGACTCTCAGGCTCTCGGTGCTACTCTCCATTTGGACTCTCAGGCTCTCGGTGCTACTCTCCATTTGGACTCTCAGGCTCTCGGTGCTACTCTCCATTTGTGCCCTTAGTGTCTCTGTACTTCTCTCCATTTCTGCCCTAAGTGTCTCAGTTGATGTTTCTATGTCTGCCTTAGTGCCCCCACATTCATCGGCATGGTCCTTGAGGAGCGTGGCCAGTTGCTGCTGTTGCACGATTAACTGGTCGAGGGACTGTTGCCTCTGCTGGGCCATGGCCATTTGCGGTGGTGTCACAGAGGGGCTGGTGACCTCATGTTGCCTTGCCACAGGGCTTGTGGGGGATGGCCAGTCGTCGTCTTGTGGGTGCCCCTGCGTGGTATCCTCATGTTGTACGGGATGGGACAGACAGGGGGATTGGGACAGGTCATGGATGGATCTGACTTCGACATCCCCGTCTTCTGTGTCGGAGCATGCTGCCATCAATGGGGTGTCACCTATGGTGCTGCTGCCACCAGAGGCAGTGCCTTCTGTGGCATCCGTTGGGGGGACCTGTGGTGGTGGTGTTGTGGGCATGCTGGCTGCTGGGGTGCCTGTTGATGTTCCCTCCTCTGTGCTGCCACCTGATTTGTGCTGCTGCCGTGTCTTGATGCGTGCAGCTGAGGTGGAGGGTCTTTGGCCGTTGGTCTTGGCCCTCTTTGCAGGTGTGCTGGTAGGGGTGTCCTGATGCTCGTCGTTTGGATCGGACCCTGTGGTGGAGTAAAGGAGGGCGAGGGTTATTAATGGGTCTGTGGGAATTGGAATGGCATTGTATCACATGCATTGGGGTGGTACCTGAGGGTGATTTGGGTCTGGGCCTTGGAGGTGCTTTCATTTGTGTGTGGAGTGAGGGTGCAGTTGTTTGGCAGCCTGCAGTTAGGGTGTGCCTGCTGCACGTGTAGTGGGTGTTTTAGGGGTTTTTAATTATTTATGTATTTATTGTGAGTTTTAAAGTGCGCTATCAGGCCAATGTGTGTGGACGTTCTCCTGGACATGTGTTTCTGTTGCACTATGTGGACACATGGTACTTCACATGATTGGACATTGTGGATTTAGCATTGTTTTATTTGGCCCACCTACCAGATTCTTCGGATGTCTGCACTCCTTTCTCCATCCCTCCGACTCCCTCTATGCTCTCCATTCCAATGGTGGAGGCACAGATTTCTTCCCAGGGGGTCAACTTGATGGGTGATTCCGATCCTCCCCCGGTGGCTGTGGCAATGTTGCGGTTGGCAGAAAGTATGCTACGGACGCGTATCCGCAGGTCGTCCCATCGCTTTCTGCATTGCTGTGGGTTGCGGGGTGCGGTCCCCACCGCACTTACCCGCTGTGCCACCAGAGCCCATATGGCCTTCTTGTTCGCAAGTGCCGTCCTGGTCATTTGCGTGGAGAAGACGACGGCAGCATTCTCCTGGAGGGTCTCTGTTAGCACGGTGAGTTCCTCACGGGAGAAGTGGACCTGCCGCTTGCGGTCGCACGCTTTCTTCGCTACTTTTCCCATTTTTCTTGGTTTCGCTAGGGTGGATGACGGGTTGGGGTGTGTTTCAGGGTAGTGTTTTTAGTGGTTGTGTGGATTTTGTGGTTTTATAGGTGTACGGCGGGATGTTTCCCGTTCCGGGCCCATGTTTTTCCTTCCGTTTCCGTATATTTACGGTCACCGTACTTTCCGGTTGGCGCTCACTGCGGTGTCCGCTGTGATGGGTGGCGGTATTGCACCTAGGGCGCCGTACGGCGGCGGTGTGGGCCGTTTTGGGGTCATTTCCGCCATCGCGGACTTTGCACTTCCGCCATGCCGTGGTGCTCGTGCCCGATGGGTCGGAATGGGCCGCACTTTGCTCCATCGTGCAATGGCGGAAACGCTATTTACGCTGTGGCGGTCCGGTCAGTCACTTTCCGCCAGGGTCGTAATGAGGGCCAATGTGTCTTGATATCCACAAGCCGTGTTTGGCTCTCGCTGGTTACTGTTCATCCCAACAAAATGCACTCAGAATTAACAACCATATGCTATATTGCGCTGTGATATTCACGGCTTTGCCGCTCTCATCTGTGACACCAAGTAACTTGGGCTGCATGTCTTATGCCCAGCTCCTGCTTTAGCTGGGCGTAAGACATAAGACAATAAAGTTACTATATATATATATATATATATATATATACACATATCTTACAGGGCCCGCGGTAGCGGCCCTGTAGCTATGGTTAAGTTGCTCAACCCATAGGAAGAGCACTTTTTGGGCAGCTTATAACTTTGCACCCCCCTGGACAAGTCCTTTGCACAACAAGTATATGGCCCTGTCAGATTGATTCTGTGAAGTTTAGTGAGGTTTCATCAAGGGGGGGCAAACTTATGGGGGGACCCAAAATGTCTGTTTTTTCCATAGATTCAATGGAAAAAAATGTCTGCTCACGTCTACAGCCCAAACCGCTAGATGGATTTTCACCAAATTTGTGGCAGGAGCGGCGGCTTGGTCCTGAAAGCATGCTTTTGTAAATTTGGTGTAAATCCGCCCAGTCGTTTTTTAAAAAACGGCCCAAAAGTAGGTAAAATAAATGTGTGATATCTGGGTCCGGTCCGCGGACTGACTCCCCTGTTCGGTCCGCGGACGGGCATCCAATTGGGCTAGAGGGCGATGTGATGTCCACAGACATTTCAGACGAGTCCACTGATTTGGTGGTAAAAAGCATGAAGTGCATCAGTTTTCTGGAAAAGCCCCGGCATGTTGGATTTGCAGACAGCTGTCGTCAGTGAACATCGCAGTAAAAACATATTAAAAAACACAACATTGCAGTTGTCAAACTTATCAAACAATCTCTGGGGAGGTGAGGGGTGATGAGGATGGGATGCGATATGGCTGTAAGAAGCCAGAAAACAGGTGTTTTTCATCCCGATGTCTGCAAACAGGCAGGATGTTCGGGTGCAGTCCTGTGTTGTTCGCAAACACTTCGCCTGTTCGGGGACATCTATCCCTATTTCTGCATTGCAGGGTTGGTGAAAATCAGTTTTTGGATGGCTCATAACCTTGGCGCCACTCAATAAAAGTGCATGGAATTTTGGAATTTTATTCTAGACCTGACTCTGAATGGTTCTGGAAAGTGTGGAGCTGTTTTGTCAAGAGGGAACAAAATTCGGGGGGTCCCAAAATATCGTAAAGGCTTATAAATGTGGTGCCATTTGACAAATCTACACAAAAGTTTGCAAAACAGATTTTAGATCTAGATATAAATGTTTTTGTAAAGTTTGGTGGGATTTTGTCAAGAGGGGGATAAATTAGAGGGGAGGTCTGAACATTTTTAGGTGGTGTATAGCTTTGTTACCATTTGACGAATGTGGACAAAAGAATTCAGAAGGATTATAAGCCCTGTGGAGAAAGGGCTGGACTAATTTGCTGTTAGGCTGTAGCAAGTGGACTCTTCCTGGTTCCCGTGCAGTGTGGTCGAGGTGCGTGTGCCTTTAAGGATATATATATAAATATATATATATATTTTTTTTTTTTGTGTGTTTTTAATCCATTAGGATTTTTACACAAAGCAGATCGTCTCTATGAAGAATGAAAGAGCCCGCCAAAAGAATTTCTTGTGGACCTGTCGCTGGCGAAGCGAATCATTAAGTGGCAGGTGTAGGCAGTACACCAGAGGTCGAATCTGATGGGGTTGCAAGAGCCTCTTGTAAATGGCGTAAGATGTTGTAAGTTGCTAACAGCCACGAGGTCTTGTCGCCCGCCATTAACCTCGCCCAGCACAGGTCTTCGTCCTGCAGAACGTAGTCCGAAAAAGTGTACTTCAAATATTGTGATCTTAACCTCGAGGTCTCAGGGCAACAGAACAGTAGGTGGCGAATTGATTCCACCACTTCTGGTTGGCCACAGAATCTGCAGCCTTTTGTTGTCGCCAGCCCCCGTATTGTCAAGATTTTGTTAGTGTATAACAAATTCAGTCTTGCTCTCAGTAACAGGGTTCTCGCTTGCTTAGATGGAAATTGTTTTATGTACGACTGAGGCTCGTTCAGTTTTCGCTGGCACGTTGGCAGATGTTTCGTTAGTTTGTTAGAGGCGGCTTTCTCCCCTGTTTTAATCCAGTCGAGCTCCTTCACTCTCTTCAGTACTTTCACTGGGTTGTTGTTTAGGGCTTCCATATCAGATGAGACCTCTTGTAGGGTTTCCTTGATCTGGGTTGACCAACTGGTTAGCATCTTACAGCTTGAGTCGTTTATTTCTTGTAGAATCAAGGCGTATACTGACGGTTTTTCTGCGAGTTGACATTTACGGTAGAGCATCATGGAATTACATCTTACAGCTCCCTCAAGCGAAAGCAAGCTAAGTTCCTTCCTTATATACGCTATTGGGACTTTCTTTGGGCGACCTAGGATTTCTCGCCAAAAGGTTGCCTCAAGGGACGGCCAGAGAGCTGCTGGAATGTTGGGCATGGCGTCTGCCTCATAGACTAGGGTTGGTACCACCTTTGTTTTGTAGAAGTTGATCACTGGCGTCAGGGAGAAACGGCCAAATTTCCTGTCGATCGCTTTGCCTTGTGCCGTGAGTTTCCTAGTTTTTTCTTTTAGAAGGATTTGCATGCCAGTCTCGCTCTTTGAGTTGTCCAGAATAACACCCAGGTATCTGAAATCTTCTAGGTTTTCGATTCGGTTTTCGTTCAACACTAGTAGCGTTTTCGCGTTGTTTCTTGTGTTTTTAGACAAGGACATAATTTTAGTTTTCTTTTCGTTAATCTCCAGGTTGTTTCTTTCTATATATGACTTCATGTTGCTCATCTGCAGTTGCAGTCCTATGGGCGTGTAGTCAAGGAGTATTATGTCATCTGCGTGCAGGAGTCTTCCCACTTTTGTTTTCCCTATTTTTGGTGGGAAGCTACGCACGCACGCGTCGCTGTTATTAATGTCGCCCAAAAAAGCTAGAAACAGGGCCGGAGCCAGAGGGCATCCCTGTTTGACGCCCCTTTGTGTTGAGATTGGGGCGGAGAGGAGTCCTTGTTGGTCCAGACGCACCCTCATGTTGGTTTCCGAGTACAGGGCTTTGATGGGTTCGAGGAGGGGAGCCGGGCAGTCCCATGCCACTAGTTTATCCCAAAGCAACGACCTGTCTACACGGTCGAATGCCTGGGTGAGGTCCACAAAGACGATGAATATGCTTGGTCCCCCTTCTAGGACTTTGTGTTTCAGGGTGTTCATTATCAAGATGTTAGCACTTGTTCCCGAATTCTTCTTGAACCCCGTTTGTAGATGGTCCTTGCAAGGTGCCGATTTAGCCCATAATTTAAATTCGTTTAGAAGGAGGGACCCGAACACTTTGCCTATGCAGTCTAACAGGGCGATTGGGCGATAATTTGCCGGGTCACTCTTGTTACCCTTTTTGAAAATGGGCACCTCTATTGCCGATTTCCAGGATGGCGGGATTGCTTTTAGTAAGGCACATCTGCAAAAGATGTCGCTCAAGAGCGCTGCCCACTCTTCAGGATGTGCTTTCAGGTCCACGTTCGTGATCCCGTTGGGGCCCGGTGCACTAGAGTTTTTGAGGAGCTTGATCTGTCGCATAATGTTCTTCTTTATGGCCCCCGTTTTCTCAAGCGGGGCAAAAAGATTTCTAAAGTAGTTTACCCATGTGGATTCCCCTACATTGTTGGTTATAGCTGGTTTTTCATGTGGTGTGATTGAGTTTAGAAGCGACCAGAATTCACGGCTTTTGTTTCCCTGTATGGCTGATTGGATTTCTTTGGCGTCTTGCTGGTATAAAGTCAACCGATAGTGTTTAACCCATGATTTGTATGTCCTGGTGGCATCTGCCACCCGCTGGTTTGATTTTGTGGCTCCCAGGGCCTGGGCTGACCTGTTCACTTTCCTTAACTCTTTTCTTTTTCCACCAGGAGTTTGTCAAACACGTGTTTCCTCAGTGTTATGTTGTTTTTCGGCCCTCTCTTCTTTTTGTAGGCCTCTAAGAGAGGTAGGTAGTCGATCTGGTTCACCGTTGGACTGAGTTTTTGAGCGTGATACTTGAGTTTGAGTTCGTTAATTGCTTTCACTGGCAGTTTTATTTTTGATCCTCTTGTGTTTGTTTCCAGTGACACAGTTGACTTTAGAGTTGGGCACCGTTTTGTTGGCCAAGTGACGTACAGCAGGTTATGGTCACTCCTGGTGGTCCGTATCACCTCGTATGTTGTAATTAGACGTGCCAAGCTGCCAGAGACAAATATGTAATCTATCGTTGCACTGGCTAGACCGTTTTCCCATGTTGGCAGGAAGGTTTCTTTAGGCAAGTGTTGTTTAGCTCTCGCGATGACATCAAGTTTGCCCAAGCTTTTCCTCTTGAGACGCCGGCCGAGGTGTTGCGGCCTGGGTGTGTTTTTTGATTTTCCTTGTGACAAGAAGAGTTGATGTCTCCACACAGGAGTAAATGTGAGGCTCCATGAAGGGCTGTGGCTTCGTCGATCGCTTGCTCAATTAGGTTTAGAAAGTTACTGGCGTCTGCAGAGGCTGGATTCCAGTAAATGTTCAGAATTGCTATTACCGACTTTACGTTCTTAGTTTTGTCGGTGTTTATCTCAGTTAACTCTGCGCTAATCATAAGTAAGGCTTGGTTTCTTCTTAGTACTTTTACTGTGTTAGACCACAGTTGTGCCGAATGGCTGTTAGGATTCCCGATGAGGGGCGTCCCAGCGGGCCCTATTTTGCTGGGGCTAAGAAGACTTCGTAGCCGTCCAGAGAGGGCACTTCTGTTAGCCATGTCTCCTGGAAACAGAGGACGTCGAATTCTATCAATTTTATGTCACTAGGTGCTGTTAGGTGACTGTGGCCTCTTGTATTCCAGGAGCAAAGCTTTAGTTCTTCTGTGAGTGACTTTGGGTCTAGTTGCAGTTGGTCGTCGTGCTCCAAGTTCGAGAGTTGCTAGCTTTTGTGTTGTTTTTGTAGTGCCTTTGGCAACCAGGCCTACAAGTTTTTTGTCAACGGGTTCTTTACGTGGACTTCCATTTTTGCCGATTTTCCATCTCGTCCGCCGGCATTTGGCCTGGGTGGTTCTTGGTGTGACTGGGTGAAATTCTCCAGGGCTCTATTTTTGTAGATCCCCGGTGTTTTCCTCGAGTTACACTCTTTCGATCCTTGATTTGAGGACTTCTCCATGCTGCGATTAAGAAGTCGACTGTCGGTCCTTGGTGTCCTAAGGTGGTCCTTAGATTTTCCCTTTCTGTCCTGGAGGGGTTTTTTAATCTCCGTGTCGCACTTTTGGTATGGGACAAATTTGTCCAAATAATCTGTAACCGGACCTGTAGTGATTTCTCTCGATGACTCAGTTAGGTCATAACCCATTTTTAGCAATTTTTTTTTCTTTTCTCAGTTGGGTTTTGACGTTTGTGGAAGCGATGTATAGGTGGGCCAAGGCCTTTCCTTGTTTATGACTCGGGTCAACAATTAGTAGGTCCTCGGATCTGATCCAGTGTAGTGATGGAATATAGCTGAACAGAGCGAGGACTGAACCCCGATTTAACGTGATCTCGTCGTTGTTTCCCTCAATCTGTTCTAATTTCAAAATCCATCTTGTAGCTGTTTTTTTTGTGTGCATTTTGTGGTACTTTTCTGTTCTCGAGGTGAAATGAGGCTTAGGGTAATCGGTCGAGGTTTTAAGAGGCGCTGATGATTCTTTGTCTGAGTTTCTAAGTCTTTTGCTGGCTAGTTCGGGAGAGGGTGATCTGTCATTTCTCTTGTGGTGGTTCGGCTGAGAGCCATCGCGGTTTCCTGGGTTCTTGATGTTAGTAAGGTGTTTTAAATGGTCGTGCCTGCTGTTGGCGTATTCACCTTCCCTCTATGAGGTTTTCTTGCTTCTTTGACACTATGGTCTGAGTTTTCCGTTTTTTGCGGACTCTCAGTTCTAAGCTCCTGCCTTGGTGTCTCCATCCTTAGTTTTGGGGGGGCTTCTTCACTCGAGTAGGTGCTCAGGTTCACCAGGTCGTCACGTTCTAAAAATTCATCTGTGGTTTTTGGCAAATCGTTTGTGCGTGAGGTTTCCATTTTCCTTGTGATTTCCACTGGTGTTACCAAGGATACTTTTCTACCTGACTGCTTTGTCGGTTTCGCTTTTTCTTTAGGTGTCGCTTTGATGGGCTTGTTTAACACAAACACTGGTTCTAGTGCTTGTGTGGATTTGCTCCTTCTGGGTTTTAGGGCGTAGTTTTCTTTATCCTTTTCTCCTAGCTGTGGTTCTTTTGAGCTCCTAGTTAAGTCGATGATAGGGGTTCTTTGGGTGCCTGCTTCTTTGTTAAATGGTCTTTCTTGCTGCTGGATGGAGCTGTTCCTCGAGGCATCGGGGTCTCTCTCTTTAGCTTGGTTTGTTTTGCTACTTTCCTGTGACATGATGTACGCTCCCAGGAAGGTCAGTTTTGTCAGGAGGGACGCTTGTACTGATGTGTGGTCCTTCAGCGTGTCAGTTACCCCTTCATGCAGCTTCATCAAAGGTGAAAGAGCAATCGTCACTGTCGACATGATTAAAAGCATGTCGGGTTTGTTTGGTGTCGAGGATCCCGGATTTTGTTCTGTGGGTAACGATGATCTTCCTTTCGCCGAAGAATCGAGCCAGTGTGGTGTAAAGCTCGCTCGAGACGAGGGGCACGATGTACCAAAGTCTCATGAGTTTCTGCGTGCATTGGCCACGTTTAGTGGGTCCCATAGTTCTTGGTTGCAGTTTGGTTTTTGCTGATTAGTTTTGCTTCGTGGTATTGTATTGATTTTCTGTTGACTATTTTTTGGAGGCAGTTCGCTTTGAGCTAATTCAAGCAGATCTTTTTCGACGTTTTGGGTTTGGTTTTCGTTTTCGTCACTTTGAGCGAGCACCGGCTCCTGCCCGGCAACTAGTGCCAATAGCTTGTCCTGTACTGGGTGCTGATTTTCCGTAGACTTCGGGGATTTGGACACTGGAGCTAAGTTTGCGTCTCCTTCTTTGAGGGCCTTTGAGGTTGAGTCTAAGCTCACCGCCGGCATCTGAGATTTGGGTTCCGAAGGTGTTGTAGTGGTATTCGAAGCAGGCGTCTTGTCTGCCAGGTTAGAGTCACAGATCTCAGGTACTGGGGGGGGAAGCGAGATGTTTTCTTCTGAAGATGGATTTAAGGTTAGGATCATTTGCGTTGTGTTAAGGCTCCCGGTCGACTTTGCGGGGTCTCCATCCAGAAGTAGGTCAGCGGGGGGTGATGTTTGCTGGACCAGCTGTTTCTCGGGACTGGGGCCGCTTGCGATTGGGGACGTCTGCTTGGTGTCGCCCCCTACTTTGCTCCCATCCGCCTTAGTCGCATGGAGTGGGCCCTGTGATGAGGGATGCTCGATCCGTCTCTGCTTAGAGACTGCCATAAAGTCGTTTAAGGCTTCTAAGATTTCAAGGTCGGACAATTCACCTCTTCTTACACTGTTCGTGGCAGACTTAAAGTTGAAAAAGTCTCTTAGGTTTATGTTGCTGCCTTGGGTGGTCTTACTTTTTGTTAGGAGTTGGCACTTTCCTTTGGTTAAGTTCTCTTTTTTAGGGTTTTTGGTGGTTTTTTTTGTGTAAGTGCTTCTGGATTTTTGTAGCATAGTGGTTCTTGAATCTTTTCTGCCATTCAAGTACTGGTCCTCGCTTGCTTCTGTTCTAGCCACCACCGGGGGCGGTAGAGTTGAGTCTGTCGGCTCGGCGTGGATTTGTGCCTGGACATCCCAGCTGCTTCGTGGGGGAGGCGGTAAAACCACCTGCCGGCATGAGTCCCGACTCCGGAGGTCGTCCGTCACATGCGCCGACCGCGGGGAAGAATCTTCTCCCTCCTGGTCCCCGCGGTGCTGTTCATCACGGCCCTCACGCTCTGACTGTTCTGGAGTCACACCCCCAAAGACCTGCGCCAGGCTGTCTGGGGCGCCGTCGTCCAAGCACGCCTCTCGCGATTCTTTGTTGCCGTGCTTGTCCAGGGGTGGCTCCCTCCCTGGCGCAGCCCCTCCAGCTATGTCCCACGGCAGCCCCCCTCCGGGGGCCGGCGCTGGAGGATGAGTGGGCGACAAGCCAAGGGTGGGTACGTCCGCACCCGCTGTTGACGCTCGAGTTTCAGGCTCGGTCTCCGCTGTCCCTACTGCGACCTCGAGCCCGGCGCTGGAGCTCCCCGACACCCTGTTCGAAGCCTCCAGGTAGGTTCGTCGGCGTGATTGGTGTTTGTCGGGGGCGTGTGAGTTGATTTTGTGATCTTCAGTTTCCCTTTCGGTTTTTGGCACGATGGTAACTCCAATGACTTGTCCTCCTTGGGGTTAATTACGTCTTTCAGACTTATTGTTTTCTTTGTTGGTGTGGAGACTGATGTAGGGGCTCTAAGTCGTGAGCTTCGGAGGCACCGGCCTTCGTCCTCGTCGGAGAGCGGGGAGTTCATGGCAGCCCTGGCTACTCTGCCTGCCAGGACTGCCGGACTGTCACGCAGCGGTTCGAAGCTGGTTATGTTGCCTTAATGCCGCAAAGCAGCAAACAGCCAAACAGCAGTGTTCCCAAAAAGAAGTTCGCCTTTTGCGCTCACGGGCTTAGCGCCGCAAGGGTCTCTGGGGCCACCTTTTACTCCTTCTCACTTCCGAGTTGGGCAGAGCAAAAGTGGGTGGAGCTACGGCAGACGGCGATCAGGTGCTGCAGCTGCTTCATCTCTCACGCAGCTACAGCCAAACAGCAGTGTTCCCAAAAAGAAGTTCGCCCTTTGCGCTCACGGGCTTAGAGCCGCAAGGGTGTCTGGGGCCACCTTGTACTTCTTCTCACTTCCGAGTTGGGCAGAGCAAAAGTGGGCAGAGCTACGGCAGACGGCGATCAGGTGCTGCAATTGCTTCCTCTCTCACGCAGCTACAGCCAAACAGCAGTGTTCCCAAAATGAAGTTCGCCCTTTGTGCTCACGGGCTATAGGATATTGAACAGCTGACCTTAAAAGGCCGCCTTGCGCGCCCTAGTGGCGTAAGCCATGTGGAGAAAGGGCTGGACTCATTTGCTGTTAGGCTGTTTGGCGAGTGGCATTTGGCTCCAAAGTCCCTGTGGTCCGACTAATGTCTACACAAGTGATATCCTTGTCTAGGATGTAGGCCAGAAGAAACGTGTACGTCCTGGAGGCAATGACGAGTGCTGCGCGGCTCAATGGACCTCTCCAGGAAAAGTAAGTCACTTTTACTCCTGCTGTTCAATGAGTGAAGAATTAAATGTTTTTGTCAGCACTGTCCCTACGGGGGGCGTAATGTTTAACCCAAGCGAACAGCTGTTTGACTTGAGCCAAGTGTGTGCCGAACCGAAGATACGCGTTGCCTCGAGTACTTGTGGAGCCTCTGGTCTCTTGAGTAACAATTACGGCAGTGAACATATTAATGAGTCTATGATAGCACCTGGCGAGACGGGGGCCGCCATTAAATCATCTCACACTAACAATTGCAATACAGGGGTGAACATAGGCTTACACTTACCTAGTGTGGGGGATGTCGCCGGGGGCTCGATGCTTTCGCCAGGTTTGGAGGATGAGCCCATGAATGGAGGCGTTGACGCTGCTGCTGCAGCTGCGACCGAGGCTGAGGCCAATCTCGCGTCAAGGGTTGAGGGAGCGTCGCCAGAGTGTCAGTCCCAATCAAGAAGCTCACACTAATTCCTCAGCAAATGTATGGACTTCTAGTCCTGCACCCATTAATACACCATGGAATGCTGTTGGAATGCTTGCGGATGGTGACGACGGCTTGCGAAACTCAGCTGAAGGAGAATCCAAGCCAGGCTATCTTTTGAGAACAAGCTTGCCGGTACCTCGACCACATATGCGGTCGGATCTGAGAGCCAACGAAGAACTTAACGACAAAGTATTCTGTATACCGCAAGGAACAATGAAGGAACTTGTTGACCTGGAATTAGATACCAACATATCGCAACCCAAGGGTGGGATGATGGTCCCCAGGCGAGACAACCGTCGTGATTCCTTAGATGTTGCTAACAAGATCCTGCACAGCT
This sequence comes from Ambystoma mexicanum, assembly GCF_040938575.1. NCBI lineage: Eukaryota > Metazoa > Chordata > Amphibia > Caudata > Ambystomatidae > Ambystoma > Ambystoma mexicanum. The sequence goes on from NC_090925.1 coordinate 1,199,838,727, forward strand.
TGATTTCAATAAATAAAGCATGTAGTAGCAAAGCACTTAAAAATGTACTTCCGCAACGTGAACATACGCAAGAAACATCACTGAAACGACACAATGCTCAATTGAATGAACCTGACGAGGACACATGGGCTAATGTAAAGTACAAACGTAGGAAGCCGTCGGTCAATGGACTGAGGACGATTTCGAGCGAGGCTTCTCTGAACGACTCATCGTTCAAGCAGATGAACTCACAAAAGAGACTAATCAATTCAAAACGGTTGGAGACAGAAGTTATGCTCCAGCATGGTCAGAATTCATATTCTTCTGGCACGACTGCTTCCGTCTCTTGCAATCTTTCTGACTCTTCTTTTATTGAACGCCCTTTTCCGAAAATAAGGCGGCGAAGAATTCATAGGCATAAGAAGGCGAGGAAGCGGGGCCCGCAGGCTAATAACTTGCAGACAAATGAGTCTAGGTTAATACCTGAGTTACAAGCCACTATAATATCTTCCCTGGCGATCTCCTTGGCCCCCTTCATGAAGTTATTTGAAAACTTGAACGACTCGACGAAGAATCTTACAACATTGATGGCCCTAATGAATACCAAAGTGGGCTATCTGGAGCAAATAAGTACTCAGACGTCCATTAACCTTAATGAAGGGTTGAAAAGGCTAGATGCATCCCATAAATCATTGGGCAACCAAAGGAGGAACGATTCAACTGACAAAGTTTTGGTAGAAGTGGCTAGAGAAGCACTCGCATTATTTAGCTACGAGGGACAGGGATTAGGAGGACTCCCCCAACACAATGAATCTACTGCCACAAGTGAATCGAGAAGTGGATCAAAGCCGCCCTTAGCGGGGTGCCCCGAGTTGACGGTACGGTCTTCCGGTGGAGACTCAGTGGGCGCACAAAGTGAAGCAGAGGGTGCCTCAAGAGACTCAGAACGGCCCATGACAACTCCTCTATGTCGTGAAAGCGCTCTCCCTAGCACCGAGTGTGAGGTGCACGTCGCTACGCCTCTCCCAAGCGGCAATAACTCATCTACAAACTCACAAAGACGGGCGACTAGTATCTCATCTGAGTGAGCAAATCGCGGAGATTTCATTTACTACTGCATTTGAGCAGGCTACAGCATGCAAGAGACAAATGTGTATTGACGATCAAATTGCAATGGCTTCTAATATGGAACCATAAACAATTACGGAAAAAAGTGTGCCAACTGTGAGCCAAGACGTGGAGAAGCTTAACGTATTCTCGATTTTCGGGGGTACTCCTCAGTCTACTTTGAAACCACCCGAATTAAAAGCTAAATCTACGAAGCCTAGTAAAAAGTTGAAAAATTTGCCGGCAAGGAAAAACAACAAAAATATAGGGGCAGGGAAGTTCCTTAGGAACATAAAACTAGTTCAAATTGTGACTAAGGAACCCAGGAAACTTGCACAACAAGAAAGGGTACAGCAAGTGGATCCGATAAAGGAAGTGGCCCCGCATAAAGTAGTGGCGGATGTCGAAAAACCATCAAATGACATATCGGTCAAGCTTTTAAATATGTCCACATATGATGATGTGGAGCAAGAGGAGGCTACAGACTCTGTGCTGCCGATGCCACGTGGGAACAATATGCGGGAGCAATCAATTTCCCCGACTGCACCACAGTATAGGGGCACTAAACATCCGAAAGATACGGAAGGACGTCCTACGGTGGTTGAAGTCATGCCTGTACGTCAACTGGACAGCCCCTTACCACTGCCGGCTGAAGGAACCAGAAGATTCAGAACCTGTCGCTTTATCAACGAATCACTGAGCCTGGAGACGGGACCGATTGCCCCAGCAAGTCCACAGTTCATGACAATGCATTAAAAGAGGCTGAAGCTATGTTCTACTCAAAAAAGAGCACAGCCCGAAGAACGCGAGGTCCATCGAGTTGATATGAACGAGAATGTGGAAGCGAGCGCACCTGGCACTCAGGGTGCACTAAGGGCATTCGGTGGTGACAACAACAAAACCTCAAACCAAAATTCAACAGGCAACCATCGTGATACATGCGCTAAACTGCAAGCAATTAAAGGAAGCCATGCGAAAAGAGAGTACGACAAGATGCTGATCATTAAGGTAATGATAGAGCGTCTTGACTCGAAAGACAAGCTGATTCTCAATCGCACTAATATCATTAGACTATTTGATCTGATTCCAAGCTTACGGGCAATAAAGTCCAACGACTTAAGGATTGTAGAATTTCCGAACGAAAGACAAAACGACGAAGTAATTCTGCATGTGTCTTCATCATTGATAACTACCACAATCCTCGATGCCAACGTAGCACTATTCTCGCTGGGATTTCAAGTACACATGCTGGAAACACCTCGTATGTGTCAACCCGCTTTGGGTGCAGGGGGCAATCTTGATATACTAAGCTGTCTGCAACAGAGCACGGTGTTACGCCTTCAAAAGAAAGAGGAGAATGCTTGCCCCCAGTTCACTGACAAAAGGAAAGCAGGAACCGGGCAGTCAGCGAGTTCCATGTGCGAAAGTGCACAGTTCACTAAATAAGAAAAAGCTGATTTAAAGATGCATGAGGAGGGTTGTTCACCTGACGCAAATAAAAAGGATATAAGAATTACCATATGCGGAGCCCAAAGATCGGAAGTGCTGCCAGACAGTGGCACCAGTTGTCCAAATGCAATGGGGGGCAAAGGCGACTGGGGTTGGTTAGCTGTTACGCTCAATAAAAACGCCCAACAAAAATGCCAGGAAAAGTCGACTTCAGGCGTGTGTTTAGTGGCCTCCTGGAACACGCGAGGCTTTATTCACCTGTTCAACACGAATCAGCTGGGAGGTCTGAACATTGTTTGCTTGCAGGAAACATGGCTAACTGAAATTCCAATCTCAAGTGATTACGAAGTGGCCTTGAACCCCGCAATAAAACTGGAGAAAGGGTGTCCGATGGCGGGCCTACTAACATTGGTCAACAGGGCTACAGGCCTCAGGATCGCAAAATCTATTAATCACTCCCCATTCATTCAAGAATCTACGATTGTAAGGCAGTCTCTTTGTACTGAGGCCACTGATGAAATACCACTCTTAAACGTGTACTGGAATCATCAAAGGGCAGGCAAAACGGAATTTATAGAGCAGATTTTGGTGATCTTGGATCCTCTGTACGAATCTAAGGACAGGGTGAATATTATGATTTGTGGAGACCTAAATATTGATCTTCTTAAATGAGTGGCGGAGGACAAAAAGAGTCTTGCTAAGGTCTTGTTAGAAGAAATGGAATCAAGGCAACTTCAAATGCTGAATGGGAACACGATTGGTGATATGCCACCGGCAACAACTTGGCACCGTGCAGATTCAGCTTCGACAATTCACTATGTGTTTGTGTCTCCCAATTTGCACGCCCAAATTAAATATTTTAAGATATTGAAGAAAACCAGCAGTGACCATAACATGCTAACAATCGAATTTGCAACGTTACTGAAGGAGGCAACTTCGAGGTGGCAATATAACATTATGGTTGAAGCAAACAGGGTCAGATTATGTCTAGATGAGCATGAGGTTGTACAGTTGTCAACTGCCTACTACCAGGACAGTTCTCAAATGGAATACGATCAGCTATACGATCAGCTACAATTCAAAAGCAAGAAAGTGGGGATGAAATATTCAAACTTGCATGTAAACATTGGTTCGACTCAGAGATCCAAAAACATAATCAGATGATGAGATGTGCAATTCGTCAGGCGCAATTTTCGGATCTAGAAGCTCAAAAGCCTGAAATTAGAGTCATAAAACAGAGATACAAGAATTGGCTAAAGTCCCACCTACATCTGACCACACAAAACGACGCTGAAGTAATGTTCTCAGCATTAAAGAATAAAAACATACTGGACTTTTGGGGCCTTATAAACAACATGCAGGCCCCAGAGTGGATTTCTCACTTTGAGGCTTTATACAAAGAAAACATGGATGGCACGAATGTTTCGAGCTTTCCACTACGCTCACTTATTTTCTGTAAAGACGATATTGTGGCTATGATCAAGAAGGCTAAAAATTCAAGAGCCCCCGGCCCGGATGGCCTCACTAACTACACCATCAAACAGCACCCTGAGATCTGGGTAGAGATTTGCGTGGCCTTATTCGAAAGAATAAATAACCTGGGTCGGTCCCCTAAATCATGGAAATCGGCAATTATCGTACCGATATTTAAAAAAGGGGATACATCTAACCCTAAAAATTATTGCCCAGTGGCGTTGCTAGATGTATTGTGTAAAATCTATGCAACTATTCTACAGCAAACATTGGTAGAGTGGGCTGTAAAAACTGCACACGTAGATGCCCGGCAGGCAGGCTTTGTCAAACAAGTAGGTTGTTCCTTAAACCTCTTGTTACTCAATTTGACCAAAATGGAGGCATTCAAATCAAACACAGAAGTATATCTGGCGTTTATCGACTTTTCAAGTGCCTTTTAATACTGTTGATCGGGACCTTCTGTGGTCTAAAGTGCAGCGGTGGGGGTGCCCCGAAGAATTACCATCGGCCATTTGAGAGCTTCACACAGATACATCTATTAAGATCTGCTTAGATCAATCTGGGACATTGTCAACCGCTATTAAAACATCAAATGGCGTAAAACAAGGATGCCCTCTTGCTGCTGCCATTTTCAGCCTGTTTATATCTGACACAGGTACAACGATAGATGCAGTAAACTCATTTCCGCCTAAAATAAATATATCACATGTAAGCTGGCTCCTATATGCCGACGATTTGGTCTTGATGGACGTAACACCTGTCGGCTTGCAAAGGAAACCTGATGCCATTCAGTACTACGTAAGAGAGAACCGGTTATTGATCAACCTAAAAAAATGTGAGATCTTAGTACTTAAGAATTTGAGAGGGGGGGCCTCGAAAGGAGCAAAAAGTTAAGATGGTTCCTAGGTGGGGAATTGATGATGATATCCCAAAGCGTCAAATACCTGGGAATGGTAATAAGGTCCTGTATTAATAATGGCCCATGGATAGCGGATACAAAAAGGAAATGCGTCCAGCTCGCGAGTCAAGCTTTAATTATGAAAAAGAAATTTGGGAAATTTTCGCTTGAACCATTGAGGCTGTTTTACCAACAAAAAGTTGTTCCAGTGTTGATCTACAGGGCTGAAAATGCATTGAGCTGTTTTCACGAAGTATGGCCTTCCCCGGAGAATCAATTTTGGACTAAAGTGTTGGGCCTCCCAAGGGGGACAATGGCATCATGCATAAGATATGAACTATCTCTCATATCAACTCAGGCAAGGATCAGCTGGAATCTGTTATCCTTGTATCGCAAGACTCGTTTTCGAGAAAACATCCCTCAGTTTGAAATTCTTTATAGTGCATCTGCTACTGATCAGAACTTGGTGTCAATGTGGATGCATAGATGTGAATGTCTGTTGGCAGAATTTGACATCACGAGTAGCTTGCTTCATGAAAATCCAAATGCTGCAAAATTGAAAATTTGGCGCCTTGATTGGGAGCGAACCTGCACACAAAGAGCAATGGCGACATTGATGATAGATGTGCCTGCTGAAGCACGTGCCTTTAACAACGCTCACCGTTACATCACCTTGTTCCCGGACTACAATGCACGTAGACACTTTATGCTATTCCGTATGAACTTGTTTAAAACTAAAGAGCGCCTACGAACGTGGAGGTGTAACAAGAACTTAAACCCTGTGTGCAGATTCTGTACAAAAGAAGCTGAATCACTTAAGCACCTAGTGCTATTCTGCACTCATTTTCGAGGTGAAAGAACCTCGCACCTTGGACCCTAGAGTATATTTCATCCGTCTGTGTGTGCGGATGAATGGTGGGGAGACATGTTTAACGGAATTGATTTGAAACTATTAATCCCTTTGACGCACTTCTTGGCAATAATTGAATTGCGGTTGAGTCTGGACTCTGGTGAAGAGGCAGCGGAATGTGACTAAAGTATTGTGGGGGAAGTCGGATGCCGGAAGGAGTCGGACGACTCGTGATTAACAAAGTATGATGTATATTTTTGTTGTCTGTTGTAAAGATTTGAAAGGTTTGTATAAACCAATAAAATCAACAAAAAAAATAAAAAAGAAAGATTATAGACTCAACCATGAATGTTTGTGTAAAGTCTTAATGGATTTTGTCAAGTGGGGGCTAAGTTATATGACTATTGTATGTACCTACATGTTGACACTTTTGAACAAATAAAACATGGTTGGATTTCCAGAAAACTCATGTAAGGAGCATTGACAAGGACCTTAAAGCATGGTTTTGCAAATGTACAGTGTTTTATATTTTGACAAATGTCATAATGTATGTACAAAAAATAGTGATATACCTTTGGTGACCGAGGTATAGCCTGTGACCCAGATTGTCCGGGTCATGGCATAAGGTCATGACCTGGAAAATCTGACTACTGGCCATGACCACGAGGGACGACAAATGGGGTTAAAGCGGTCATGTCCACCTCAAACCAGCCATGTGGTAATGTTATTCGAAAGTGGGAGAGGTTTGGGTTTGAAAGGGAAAAAAATTGTGCTTGTGGTAATATGGTCATAAGGTTATCTCTTTGCCTTCTGCAGGCTGCCATGGAAAGGGAAGAGGGGCTCTGTACGGAGCCAGCCTTCCCTTTCCATGGTGGCCATCTTGGAAAAGGGTTTTCCTTCCTACACCGGGATGCCACAGCCGTCCGGTGTAGGAAGAAAAATCTTTTTTTTTAGCACCCGGGTTCCCGCTTTGGGAACCCGAGGAGCTAATGGCCTTCATCACCCATTGCAGGGGCTGGAACAGGGGACAACAGTCCGGAGCCCTCGTTATCCACCCTCGCTTCGTTTGGGAGGATAACTTGGGCTGCCAGGCCATTATTGTCATGCGCCGCTTTCTCACCTGGCGTCTTTGGCCCCGCTGCCGCTTACGGACTTCCTGATTTCCGTCACGCTGACGCTACGTTCACTAAGTGGTCTAGTCTTTTTCCGCTAGGGTGACCGTAGCGTTATTTAACCACTCCTCTCCCTGGGTCCAGCGCGTTGCAACCTTCCACGGTCTGCTGCTTTTCCTCGCGGCCGCGGTCTTGCTACACGCTGTTTTCCTCTTGCTCCTCGAGCCTTTCCTCTTTCACCTCTCTTACTCTTCACGGTCCTTCTCCGGTCCCCGCCTTCTGTTCTCTCCCTCCTCCCTACTTTCCCTCCTTCGTGCCCGGCTTTCTGCCTTTGGTTTTGTTTACTTTCGCTTCCTGTGTTTTGCTGGAGTTTACATATCCTGCTGGGTCCTGTTGCTGCCTTCTCCCATTGTTCATCTGCTTACACGCCCAGCTGCCATCAGGATACCTGCCGGTTCCAGGGGTTTTTTGCCTATTCTGGCTTTTTTCCCCCTCTTTGTCCCTCCCGGGAGTGGGACACGGTCAGGGCGCATTTACACGCTCTCACTGTGGCTTCCTCTTGTGGGAGACACGCTCAGCCTCGAAAAAAAGAAAAGGACTACACGGCACATCGAGCGCTCAGCCCAGTAGAGGAGGATTTCGACTCCACAGGTGAGGAGGTTGAAGAGATAAAAAAGGGTACTACAACTGTAGTAGAAGTTGGTGCTGACAGTTTGCAACGCCTACAAACAACAACCATGGCAACTCCTGAGCAAGTGCAGGAACTAATTGCTGCAGTACAAAGCCTCCCTTTAGAAATGCAAAATATAAAAACCGAAAACAACCTGCTAAAACAAATGGTAGCAGTGAGGGAGCCCCCCAACACAGACCTGTCTCCTATGCCTTTGTCTTCGGGGAAGTACGATGGTTCCCCCAAGACCCTAAAAGAATTTCTTGACGCTTGCAGGGTGTATTTTTCCTTCAGAACCCGCACCTACGCCTCTGATCATGCCAAGGTTGGATTCCTGGTGTCCAATATGACAGGGAACGCTCTTGCTTGGGCCACCCCTCTAGTCACCGGAAATGACCTTGTCCTACAGAATTTCGATGCCTTTATCGATTTTGTCAAACAAACCTTTGAAAGACCCGAAATCTCAATGGCAGCTGGTGAAGACTTGATGGACATTCGTCAAGGACAAGTTGATGTGCTGTCTTATATCTCCTCCTTTAAGAGATTGGCCATGGAGACGAGTTGGTCTGAGCAGTCCCAATTTATTCTGTTCCGCCGAGGTCTTAGGGAAGAATTAAAAGATGAAATGGCTCATTTTCCTCGGCCTACTTCCCTGCAGGATCTGATGACGGCCGCCCTTCAGATGGAGTTCAGGATGCAAGAAAGACGCCTAGAAAGAAGAAAGACGCGTACCTCCTTTTCAAGGACCTCCTCACCTCCTTCAACAGCGCTCAAACCTCACGATGAGCCTATGCAAATCGGCACTACTCGCCGTTCTCTAACGCCTGAAGAAAGAAGGAGGAGAAGGGAACAGGGCCTATGTGCCTATTGTGCCTCGGATCGCCACACGGTGCATAATTGTACTGAACTAACCAAGAAACCGGCGGAAAACGCAAACCCTCGAACCTAGTTGGGACGGGTTATCGAGGGCAGTCTTCCAGTCCCTACGTTACTATGTCTATTGATTCCTCGAACCCTTCAGAAGATTCCCGCCTGATGGTCATAACGGTTAAGGTTACTATCAATGGCAGCCCGGTAGAGACGCTGGCTCTCTTGGATTGCGGTGCCGCAGGGAACTTCGCTGACACCCTATGGGTTGACAAAGTAGGTGCTTCACGGATAGATCGCGGACACGGCCAGAAAGTAGAAGGAGTAGACGGCACACCTTTGAGCTCAGGACTCATTGTTCAAACTACCGAACCCCTTCCTCTAACTATATTTCAGCATTCAGAAGTCATTACTTTTGACATCATTCGAGCAGCCCATTTTCCCTTAATCTTGGGGATTACCTGGCTGCGACAACATAATCCCCATGTCGACTGGAAGTCTAATAGTTTGCATTTTAATTCCAGTTATTGCCAGACACACTGCTTTCAAGAAGCACATTACCAGGAGGTAAAAATATCTCCCACTGTTCTCCCCACGAGTATAGGGGTGCATTTCATTGACAAGGTATTGGAAGAATACCCTATGGTGTTTGCTGAATCCGCCCCCAGACCGGAGGACTGCTCCATTGAGCTGATACCCAATGCCCTGGTGCCATTTGGCCGAATGTTTGCCTTATCCAAGACTGAAAAGGACGCTTTACGAAAGTATTTGGATGACAACTTGTGCAACGGTCTCATCAGACCCTCTAAATCCCCGGCGGGTGCTCCCTTGTTTTTTATTCCAAAGAGGGATTCTAAGGACCTCAGGCCATGCATCGATTACAGGGGACTCAATAAGGTAACTTGTAAGGACAGATATCCCATGCCCCTCATTCCTGACATTTTGGAATCAGTACAGGGAGCGACAGTTTTCTCCAAATTGGATCTGCGCAATGCATATCACTTACTCAGAGTAAGTCCAGGAGATGAATGGAAGACGGCCTTCAGGACACCATTTGGCCTGTACGAATACTACGTTATGCCCTTCGGACTGGTCAATGCTCCAGCAATTTTTCAAAGGTTCATAGACCGAATATTCTCTGATTTATTGTTTATTTCAGTGGTAGTTTACCTTGACGACATACTTGTTTTTTCACAGTCTATGTCAGAGCATCTACTGCATCTCACAGAGGTCCTGGAGCGCCTTAAGAAACATCATTTATTGGCCAAACGTGAAAAATGTGTATTTGGGGCATCTTCGGTCCCTTACTTGGGGTTTATCCTCTCACCACAAGGAGTACAAATGGATCAAAAGAAGGTCGAGGCTATTCTCCATTGGCAGGCTCCTTCCTCAGTCAAAGAGGTTCAGAGATTCCTGGGCCTGGCTAATTTTTATAGGCGTTTCGTGCCAGGTTTTTCCAACACTGTTCTACCAATTACCAACTTGTTGAAGAAGACATCTGTGCCTTTCATCTGGAGCCCTCAGGCTGAAGAGAGCTTTCAACTCTTGAAGAAGAGCTTCTGCAGCGCTCCCATCCTATGCCAGCCGGACCAAAACAAACCTTTTATCGTTGAGACAGATGCCTCTGCCGCAGCTATAGGAGCTGTTCTACTACAAGAGCATGACAACGCGGAACACCCAATAGCGTATCTGTCTAAGACTCTCACTACTAGTCAACGGAATTATTCCGTAATTGAACGTGAACTCCTGGCCATGAAAAGAGCCTGTGAAGTCTGGAGACACCTCCTACAGGGGTGCAGCCACCCTTTTGTAATCCGGACCGACCATAAGAATTTACAAGTTCTACAGTCAATGGAGTGCATCAATTCCAGACAAGCCCGATGGGCGCATTTTTTCTCACAATATGACTTTACCATCACTTATATTCCTGGAAGCCAAAATACTTTGGCAGATGCCCTGTCCAGGAAGTCTTTCTCCTCCCATGTTGCCTCATCCTGCCCGGAGAAGTTGTTTCCCAGGAACCGCATTGTTGCCACTATCTCCTCCTTGTTTCAACGGATAAAAGAAGCCGTCTCCTTACATCCAGAACCCCGCGGCATGATTCAAAAGGATGGTTTGTTCCTGAAGAATCAGAGGATCTGGGTACCATCTAAACCTCTTCAGAAAGACATATTGTCCTGGTGCCATGATCATAAGACGGCAGGCCATAGGGGACAGGCGAGTACCTTGGACTTGATTAGTAGAGCCTTTTACTGGCCAAGTTTGTCTGAAGATGTTAAGCGTTACGTCAGGTCCTGCAGAGTCTGCTGTCAGAGTAAAAACAACACAAAAAAACCCATAGGTCTGCTGCAACAAGATTCCATCCCGGAGCGTCCGTGGAGTCATGTATCTACTGATTTCATTGTGGACTTACCTATGTCTCAAGGATGTTCATGCATAATGGTGTCCATCGACTCCCTCACCAAGATGGCTCATTTCTCTCCACTCCCTGGTATACCAACTGCCGATGGTATGGCATTGGTTTTCATTAAAGATGTGTTTCGACTCCATGGTCTTCCAGATAAGATAGTATCAGACCGAGGGAGCCAATACGTCTCCAAATTCTGGAAGTCCTTATGCGCCGCTCTTAATATTCACCGCGCATTGTCATCGGGATATCATCCCCACACCAATGGGCAGACAGAGCGGTTAAACGCCACCTTGGAACAATATTTGCGCAGCTACACCAATCTGGAACAAGACAACTGGGTGGATATGTTACCGACGGCGGAGTTCGCATATAATAATGCCAGTCATTCTGCAAGCAAGATGTCTCCCTTCTATTGCTCATATGGATTTCATCCCCGAGCCATCATTCCCCATTTTTCCTGCAAAAACCTGCACTTCCGGCGGTAGAGGAGGTACTAATCCGTATAAAGGACATTCAAGACAAAGCTAAGTTGAACCTCAGAGATAGCCTCCAGGCATACAAGAGGCAAGCCGACCGGCACCGGCAGGTAGTACCTGATTGGGAGGTTGGCTCCAAGGTGTGGTTATCCACCAAATACCTTCCTAGATGGTCTCGCCCGTCTAAGCTGTCCCCCAGGTTTATTGGTCCCTACCCCATTACTGCCAAGATCAATCCAGTGGCCTTCCGCCTAAAGCTGCCACATTCTCTTAGGCAAATTCACCCAGTGTTTCACGCATCTCTTTTGAAGAGTGCCGAACAGTCACTAAGGGCTCGCCCTTTCCCCATTCTCTCTCACTCACCTGATACACCTGAGTATGAAGTATCCAGGTTACTGGACTCCAGGTACCGCAAAGGGCGCCTGGAATACCTGGTGCATTGGAAGGGTTTTTCCCATGCTGAGGACTCTTGGGAACCAAATGCACACATCCACGCTCCTGTCCTTCTCCGGAAGTTTCACCGTTTACATCCCGGTAAACCGGGTGGCCTGGGCCTTGGCGGGGGGCATACTGTCATGCGCCGCTTTCTCACCTGGCGTCTTTAGCCCTGCTGCCGCTTACGGACTTCCTGATTTCCGTCACGCTGACGCTACGTTCACTAAGCGGTCTAGTCTTTTTCCGCTAGGGTGACCGTAGCGTTATTTAACCACTCCTCTCCCTGGGTCCAGCGCGTTGCAACCTTCCACGGTCTGATGCTTTTCCTCGCGGCCGCGGTCTTGCTACACGCTGTTTTCCTCTTGCTCCTCGAGCCTTTCCTCTTTCACCTCTCTTACTCTTCACGGTCCTTCTCCGGTCCCCGCCTTCTGTTCTCTCCCTCCTCCCTACTTTCCCTCCTTCGTGCCCGGCTTTCTGCCTTTGGTTTTGTTTACTTTCGCTTCCTGTGTTTTGCTGGAGTTTACATATCCTGCTGGGTCCTGTTGCTGCCTTCTCCCATTGTTCATCTGCTTACACGCCCAGCTGCCAGTAGGATACCTGCCGGCTCCAGGGTTTTTTTGCCTATTCTGGCTTTTTTCCCCCTCTTTGTCCCTCCCGGGAGTGGGACACGGTCAGGGCGCATTTACACGCTCTCACTGTGGCTTCCTCTTGTGGGAGACACGCTCAGCCTCGAAAAAAAGAAAAGGACTACACGGCACATCGAGCGCTCAGCCCAGTTGAGGAGGATTTCGACTCCACAGGTGAGGAGGTTGAAGAGATAAAAAAGGGTACTACAACTGTAGTAGAAGTTGGTGCTGACAGTTTGCAACGCCTACAAACAACAACCATGGCAACTCCTGAGCAAGTGCAGGAACTAATTGCTGCAGTACAAAGCCTCTCTTTAGAAATGCAAAATATAAAAACCGAAAACAACCTGCTAAAACAAATGGTAGCAGTGAGGGAGCCCCCCAACACAGACCTGTCTCCTATGCCTTTGTCTTCGGAGAAGAACGATGGTTCCCCCAAGACCCTAAAAGAATTTCTTGACGCTTGCAGGGTGTATTTTTCCTTCAGAACCCGCACCTACGCCTCTGATCATGCCAAGGTTGGATTCCTGGTGTCCAATATGACAGGGAACGCTCTTGCTTGGGCCACCCCTCTAGTCACCGGAAATGACCTTGTCCTACAGAATTTCGATGCCTTTATCGATTTTGTCAAACAAACCTTTGAAAGACCCGAAATCTCAATGGCAGCTGGTGAAGACTTGATGGACATTCGTCAAGGACAAGTTGATGTGCTGTCTTATATCTCCTCCTTTAAGAGATTGGCCATGGAGACGAGTTGGTCTGAGCAGTCCCAATTTATTCTGTTCCGCCGAGGTCTTAGGGAAGAATTAAAAGATGAAATGGCTCATTTTCCTCGGCCTACTTCCCTGCAGGATCTGATGACGGCCGCCCTTCAGATGGAGTTCAGGATGCAAGAAAGACGCCTAGAAAGAAGAAAGACGCGTACCTCCTTTTCAAGGACCTCCTCACCTCCTTCAACAGCGCTCAAACCTCACGATGAGCCTATGCAAATCGGCACTACTCGCCGTTCTCTAACGCCTGAAGAAAGAAGGAGGAGAAGGGAACAGGGCCTATGTGCCTATTGTGCCTCGGATTGCCACACGGTGCATAATTGTACTGAACTAACCAAGAAACCGGCGGAAAACGCAAACCCTCGAACCTAGTTGGGACGGGTTATCGAGGGCAGTCTTCCAGTCCCTACGTTACTATGTCTATTGATTCCTCGAACCCTTCAGAAGATTCCCGCCTGATGGTCATAACGGTTAAGGTTACTATCAATGGCAGCCCGGTAGAGACGCTGGCTCTCTTGGATTGCGGTGCCGCAGGGAACTTCGCTGACACCCTATGGGTTGACAAAGTAGGTGCTTCACGGATAGATCGCGGACACGGCCAGAAAGTAGAAGGAGTAGACGGCACACCTTTGAGCTCAGGACTCATTGTTCAAACTACCGAACCCCTTCCTCTAACTATATTTCAGCATTCAGAAGTCATTACTTTTGACATCATTCGAGCAGCCCATTTTCCCTTAATCTTGGGGATTACCTGGCTGCGACAACATAATCCCCATGTCGACTGGAAGTCTAATAGTTTGCATTTTAATTCCAGTTATTGCCAGACACACTGCTTTCAAGAAGCACATTACCAGGAGGTAAAAATATCTCCCACTGTTCTCCCCACGAGTATAGGGGTGCATTCCATTGACAAGGTATTGGAAGAATACCCTATGGTGTTTGCTGAATCCGCCCCCATGGCATTACCACCTCACAGACCGGAGGACTGCTCCATTGAGCTGATACCCAATGCCCTGGTGCCATTTGGCCGAATGTTTGCCTTATCCAAGACTGAAAAGGACGCTTTACGAAAGTATTTGGATGACAACTTGTGCAACGGTCTCATCAGACCCTCTAAATCCCCGGCGGGTGCTCCCTTGTTTTTTATTCCAAAGAGGGATTCTAAGGACCTCAGGCCATGCATCGATTACAGGGGACTCAATAAGGTAACTTGTAAGGACAAATATCCCATGCCCCTCATTCCTGACATTTTGGAATCAGTACAGAGAGCGACAGTTTTCTCCAAATTGGATCTGCGCAATGCATATCACTTACTCAGAGTAAGTCCAGGAGATGAATGGAAGACGGCCTTCAGGACACCATTTGGCCTGTACGAATACTACGTTATGCCCTTCGGACTGGTCAATGCTCCAGCAATTTTTCAAAGGTTCATAGACCGAATATTCTCTGATTTATTGTTTATTTCAGTGGTAGTTTACCTTGACGACATACTTGTTTTTTCACAGTCTATGTCAGAGCATCTACTGCATCTCACAGAGGTCCTGCAGCGCCTTAAGAAACATCATTTATTGGCCAAACGTGAAAAATGTGTATTTGGGGCATCTTCGGTCCCTTACTTGGGGTTTATCCTCTCACCACAAGGAGTACAAATGGATCAAAAGAAGGTCGAGGCTATTCTCCATTGGCAGGCTCCTTCCTCAGTCAAAGAGGTTCAGAGATTCCTGGGCCTGGCTAATTTTTATAGGCGTTTCGTGCCAGGTTTTTCCAACACTGTTCTACCAATTACCAACTTGTTGAAGAAGACATCTGTGCCTTTCATCTGGAGCCCTCAGGCTGAAGAGAGCTTTCAACTCTTGAAGAAGAGCTTCTGCAGCGCTCCCATCCTATGCCAGCCGGACCAAAACAAACCTTTTATCGTTGAGACAGATGCCTCTGCCGCAGCTATAGGAGCTGTTCTACTACAAGAGCATGACAATGCGGAACACCCAATAGCGTATCTGTCTAAGACTCTCACTACTAGTCAACGGAATTATTCCGTAATTGAACGTGAACTCCTGGCCATGAAAAGAGCCTGTGAAGTCTGGAGACACCTCCTACAGGGGTGCAGCCACCCTTTTGTAATCCGGACCGACCATAAGAATTTACAAGTTCTACAGTCAATGGAGTGCATCAATTCCAGACAAGCCCGATGGGCGCATTTTTTCTCACAATATGACTTTACCATCACTTATATTCCTGGAAGCCAAAATACTTTGGCAGATGCCCTGTCCAGGAAGTCTTTCTCCTCCCATGTTGCCTCATCCTGCCCGGAGAAGTTGTTTCCCAGGAACCGCATTGTTGCCACTATCTCCTCCTTGTTTCAACGGATAAAAGAAGCCGTCTCCTTACATCCAGAACCCCGCGGCATGATTCAAAAGGATGGTTTGTTCCTGAAGAATCAGAGGATCTGGGTACCATCTAAACCTCTTCAGAAAGACATATTGTCCTGGTGCCATGATCATAAGACGGCAGGCCATAGGGGACAGGCGAGTACCTTGGACTTGATTAGTAGAGCCTTTTACTGGCCAAGTTTGTCTGAAGATGTTAAGCGTTACGTCAGGTCCTGCAGAGTCTGCTGTCAGAGTAAAAACAACACAAAAAAACCCATAGTTCTGCTGCAACAAGATTCCATCCCGGAGCGTCCGTGGAGTCATGTATCTACTGATTTCATTGTGGACTTACCTATGTCTCAAGGATGTTCATGCATAATGGTGTCCATCGACTCCCTCACCAAGATGGCTCATTTCTCTCCACTCCCTGGTATACCAACTGCCGATGGTATGGCATTGGTTTTCATTAAAGATGTGTTTCGACTCCATGGTCTTCCAGATAAGATAGTATCAGACCGAGGGAGCCAATACGTCTCCAAATTCTGGAAGTCCTTATGCGCCGCTCTTAATATTCACCGCGCATTGTCATCGGGATATCATCCCCACACCAATGGGCAGACAGAGCGGTTAAACGCCACCTTGGAACAATATTTGCGCAGCTACACCAATCTGGAACAAGACAACTGGGTGGATATGTTACCGACGGCGGAGTTCGCATATAATAATGCCAGTCATTCCGCAAGCAAGATGTCTCCCTTCTATTGCTCATATGGATTTCATCCCCGAGCCATCATTCCCCATTTTTCCTGCAAAAACCTGCACTTCCGGCGGTAGAGGAGGTACTAATCCGTATAAAGGACATTCAAGACAAAGCTAAGTTGAACCTCAGAGATAGCCTCCAGGCATACAAGAGGCAAGCCGACCGGCACCGGCAGGTAGTACCTGATTGGGAGGTTGGCTCCAAGGTGTGGTTATCCACCAAATACCTTCCTAGATGGTCTCGCCCGTCTAAGCTGTCCCCCAGGTTTATTGGTCCCTACCCCATTACTGCCAAGATCAATCCAGTGGCCTTCCGCCTAAAGCTGCCACATTCTCTTAGGCAAATTCACCCAGTGTTTCACGCATCTCTTTTGAAGAGTGCCGAACAGTCACTAAGGGCTCGCCCTTTCCCCATTCTCTCTCACTCACCTGATACACCTGAGTATGAAGTATCCAGGTTACTGGACTCCAGGTACCGCAAAGGGCGCCTGGAATACCTGGTGCATTGGAAGGGTTTTTCCCATGCTGAGGACTCTTGGGAACCAAATGCACACATCCACGCTCCTGTCCTTCTCCGGAAGTTTCACCGTTTACATCCCGGTAAACCGGGTGGCCTGGGCCTTGGCGGGGGGCATACTGTCATGCGCCGCTTTCTCACCTGGCGTCTTTGGCCCCGCTGCCGCTTACGGACTTCCTGATTTCCGTCACGCTGACGCTACGTTCACTAAGCGGTCTAGTCTTTTTCCGCTAGGGTGACCGTAGCGTTATTTAACCACTCCTCTCCCTGGGTCCAGCGCGTTGCAACCTTCCACGGTCTGCTGCTTTTCCTCGCGGCCGCGGTCTTGCTACACGCTGTTTTCCTCTTGCTCCTCGAGCCTTTCCTCTTTCACCTCTCTTACTCTTCACGGTCCTTCTCCGGTCCCCGCCTTCTGTTCTCTCCCTCCTCCCTACTTTCCCTCCTTCGTGCCCGGCTTTCTGCCTTTGGTTTTGTTTACTTTCGCTTCCTGTGTTTTGCTGGAGTTTACATATCCTGCTGGGTCCTGTTGCTGCCTTCTCCCATTGTTCATCTGCTTACACGCCCAGCTGCCATCAGGATACCTGCCGGTTCCAGGGGTTTTTTGCCTATTCTGGCTTTTTTCCCCCTCTTTGTCCCTCCCGGGAGTGGGACACGGTCAGGGCGCATTTACACGCTCTCACTGTGGCTTCCTCTTGTGGGAGACACGCTCAGCCTCGAAAAAAAGAAAAGGACTACACGGCACATCGAGCGCTCAGCCCAGTTGAGGAGGATTTCGACTCCACAGGTGAGGAGGTTGAAGAGATAAAAAAGGGTACTACAACGGTAGTAGAAGTTGGTGCTGACAATTATCCCCCGTCCCACTTCCTGGAACAGGGGATGAACACCACATTATTCCCATTGGCATAGCACAAAATCCTAATGGAAATGTTGGAAAATCGTATTGAGTTTATGTACCTTACTGAGAAATGTAAAGTAGATGGAGTCTATAAGATTTTGTTTTAGTTCTATTTTTTAACTGAAAGGTGGTTCATAAAGGAACCTTTCTTTTGTTGTTTTTTGATGTATTGTTTTTTTTGCAGGAGAAGATAGAATGTAAGGTGGGGAGAGAAATGAGGGAAATGAGGGAAGAGGCACCAAGCACTAATATGGAGGGCAGGTGGACATGGGGAAGATGTTGCACATGTGTTACTTCTAAGGTAGGGGGCAGTGTTTCTCATGCTCCTTGATTACAACTACAAAAGCACTTTGAAATTGCTTCCTCCTGCAGAGTGGTGGGTTGCAGTAAATACAGCGGACTGTTGTCTTCGAAAGATATAGATCAACAGTCTCTTTTATTGCTTGCAAGGTAGCTGGTGGAACTTTGTGTCCCACAGAAGTAGGCTGTGTGGTTACAGTGTTGGTTGAGGAAGATGAGGTGGAAGAAGACAGACTACTACTTGCTAATAAAATAACAACCTAACTGAGAGAATTGCGGTGGTTGAAGTTGGTGTGACAGCGCATTGAGGGGATCCCTTAGGAGTACTGTCCAGGTAGTCTGCGACTTGCATTTCACTTTGGTACATTCCCAACAGTGGTAAACTGCCACTCCCTTGATTTTCTCTGGGTGCTAGAGGTAGGCACTTCCTCTACCTCACCTTCTTGGTCCTCTTCATTGTTTTTGGAAGTACTGCACTTTTTTTGTTGTGTAGGTACTCCAGCTGGTGGTGGTGGCTCATGGGGAGGAGGGATGGTAATAGCTCTTGCCATTCTTAAGATAAATAGCAGTTGTGTTACTATTCTTCCAAGTATGTGCTTTGTACTAGATTGTTAATAGATAACGAGAAATAATTTTGAGCTTATGGCTGCTTAGCATACCATAACTGGTGAATTTCTGAGGTTTTTCGGTTTTGCTTGTAACCAAAACGCTCCTTCAACAAAGTTTTTTCATTGAATTTTGCAGGTTTTTATTAGTGCAACTTAACCATAACGTCCCTTTAACAAAACAATTTCAGTGAATATATATATATCTCAACACAATTAGCACTATGCCTCCCTGCTGACTACATGCAACTCCTATTTTTCTTTTTTTTAAACGATCATGCCCATTCGATTTGACCATAAAAACCACTCATTCTGCAACTTGATGAGTGCCCGCTAGCTTGTAGTGCTCGGATGAAGTTAATGTCCTGCTTCAAGTGACTGAAATGTTCGACCTTGCCTGAAAGTGTGAAAAAAACAAATGATGCATGAAGTTGGTGTGTGATGTGATCACATACACACGTGATATGACTCCCTCGCATTCAGGACTGGCAAAGCCACGTAAAAGCATATTACTTCTCAGTGTCTCAGGCAAAAATAAACTGTGAGCACCTTAATAATTTGTGCTAAAAAATGACCTGATTACGTGAACAAAAATATAGTGTCCTAACAACCATCTTGTACCTAGCCACAAAATTGTCCACATGGCACCATCACCCTCTGTTGCCCAAACTGCTCCAGGGCACAGATAAACAATAAATATGGTTTTTAAACAGGTTAAAATTCTCTATGGCAGCATGCAGCAAAAAATTTTTTTTATCTGCAGCCAGATCTGTGTGATGTAAGTTGAGAAAATGTTGGGTGGGTGTTGGGGGTGTGTCCTGACCCCCAGCGATCCCCGTAAGCCCCCCAGCACACAAGGACTCACTCGTCACACGTCCTTCTGGCTCAGGCTTCCCGGTCACATTGTCGCGGCCGGGAACGCCCCGTTTATTTATGCTGCACGCGGCGGCGTGCAACGTCACGCCGCCACGTACGCGCCCCGTCATCGGGCAGCGCCACACTCCTCCTTTTTCAGAAGGACAACAAACAAACATTTAAATACTACACATTGCAAATCAACTATCACTACAACGATAACCACATCTAAGACCCATTTCCAAAACACCCCTTTATTGACAGCCACCCGGGTCCCTGTAATTAACAGTTCTCACCATTAGGATGCTCAGACAAATGTCCCAATACGTAGGCGCTGAGGTGAGCGGGTTTCCCTCGCCCAGCCCTCTGGGGGTACCTCCCGCTCACCTCCGACACGGGTGATCTGTCCATAGGCGTCGTCCGGGTCGGGGACTCAGGCAGGAAGGGTGTCTCTCCTTGGTCCTCAGGAACCACCCTTAAGTCCGGATCAGGGGGCGGGTCAGGCCTCCGATCTCCTAGCTTCTTGAAGAAGCTCACATTGCGGGTTACCGCAGACCTTCCGTCCGAGGCAGACACCATGGATCCCTTGACTGCAACGACGTCCAGCGGCTCTGGCTCATAAGGAAGGGAGAGCTTTCCATGGGGGTGTCTATTTCGAATGAGGACCTCATCACCCGGCTCCAGTCGCTGCGGGCGAAGTCCTCGCCAGATGTTTTCTTGCTCGATCCTTACTCGCCTGTCGGCCTCGACCTGTTGGTTGTCGATTACCCCCGGTTCCTTCTCCCCCACCTCCGGTAACAGCCCCCGAGGGCACCGTTTGAATAACACCTCTGCCGGGGCCACTCCGGTGGATGCATGCGGGGTGGTGCGGTACACCCTCAGGAATTGATAGAGAGCTCTTTGGAGGGATTGCCCCTGGCCCTGGGTGATTCTAAAGGTCTTGTTCAGAGTCCTCATCAGCCGTTCGGCTTCGCCGTTTGCCCTTGGCCAGAGGGGTGTGATCTTCGTGTGTAGAACCCCGCAGCTCTCCATTAGCTCCGAGAATCGCTCGCTCTGGAACGGCCCCATTGTCCGAGCACAGTGTGTGAGGGAAACCATGGGCCGCAAACACCTTTTCCACGGCCACCACCACATGCTCAAACGCCACTGATTCCACGAATTCCACTTCCGGGTACCTTGAGTATTCGTCGACCAGCACCAGGAAGTGGGTGCCCATCGTGGTGGAGGCAAAGTCCGCATGAACAACTTCCCAGGGTCGCATACCCCGAGGCATCGCCTCTATGGCACGCTCACGCTGCAGGGGAGACGCCGCCTGACACCAAACACAGGCCGCCACAAAGTCGTCCACTTTGCGTTCCAGTTCCGGGAACCACACTTTCAATCTTAGGCGGGCTTTAGTCTTAGCGGCGCCCTGGTGTCCACGGTTGGCAAGGGTGATCACCTCCCTCACTTTGGATTGGGGCACGACAATGCGGTCTCCCCTGAGCAGAAGACCGGATGCTGAAAAAGAGAGCTCCTCCCGGACCTTCCACAGCTGCTCCAGTCCGGTTCTGGCCTACTGAGTGCGCCCCGCCAGGGCCTCCAGCACCGACTTCCAGGAGCCATGCTGCATGGAGTGCCTCAGGATTTGGAAACACTCATCTTTGGCTGCAGCGGCCTCAAGCTCCTCCAGGGGCATTGCATTCGGCGTGGCTGCCTCCACCACCACACGTACATGTTCATCGGCTTCTTCCGCACATGTGTCATGGTCTTCCTTCCCAGGTGCCCCTGGGTGTCTTCAGAGATAGTCCGCCGCATTGTTTGCCCCCGGCCGATACACCAAGGTGACTCCGTATTCCAGGAGAGCAAGCATCCACCGCTCAATCCTTGCCGGCGGCTTGGATGACGACCCGGCCAAGATAGGAAGCAATGGCTTGTGATCTGTCACCACCGTCACCGGGCATCCGAGGACGTAGAGCCGGAAGTGCCTGCAGCCCCAGAGCACCGCCAGCGCCTTGCGCTCAATCTGGGAATACCGTTGCTCTGCATCCGACAGCGCTTTGCTGGCGTAAGCCACCGGGCGGACACCCCCATCACAGTCAATCTGCGTCAACACAGCGCCCAAGCCGAACGGGCTGGCATCGACAATGATCTCTGACAGCAATGCTGGATCAAAGAAGGCCATGGTATTCTCTGCTACCAGGGCACCCCTGATGTCATCGAATGCCGCCTGTTCAAGCGGACCCCAGTTCCAGGTGGTATCTTTCCTTGTCAGTGCTCTGAGCGGTTCCGACCTGGAGGCAAGATTCTGGATGAACTGTCCACAGTATGTAACCATACCTAGGAAGCTCCGCACATCGGACACGGATTCCAGAGGCTGCGCCTTTTTGATGTCCTGGTCCTTCTTGGGATCCGGTGATACACCCCCTTCTTTGAATACAAAGCCAAAGAACTCTATCGATGGTCTAAGAAACTTGCATTTCTCCTTGTGGAGGGTGAGGCCCAGGGACTGCAACCTCTCAAACGTTTTTGCCAGCCACCTCAGATGGTCCACCTCCATCCTTGCAAACACCAGGATATCATCACTGATATTCAAGACACCCTCCAGATCTGCTAGGGCGCCTCGGATGATATTTTGGAACACCTCCACCACCGAAGACACACCAAAGCTCAGTCTTTTGTAGCGGTATAGCCCTCAGTGTGTAGTAAAGGTGGTGATATACCTCGACTTGGGGTGGAGAACAACCTGGTGGTAGCCCGCTCGGAGGTCCAGCTTTGAAAAGAAGCGAGCGCCTTGTACCTCGGCAATGATGTCATCAATCGTCGGGGTGAGGTGCCTCTCTCTTGATAGCTTTATTCAGCAGCCTCATGTCGACACAGATTCTGACGGCATCTGGTTGTTTGGGTTTCCGGGCCACTACAATTGGGGACACCCAGGGAGTCAGACCCTCCACCTTCTCAATTATGCCAAGATTGACCAAGTTATTGAGCTCCTTGTCGACATGTTCACGAAGGTGAAAGGGTACCCTGCATGTTTCAGGGCGATGGGCTGCACAGATTCATCAATATGTAGCCTCACTGGGTCACCAGCCATCTGTCCGATCCCATTGAACAGTGCGGCATACTTCTCAAGCAAGTCATTAATGTCCTCCAAATAGACCGAGTATGCAAAGCTGACGATGCCGAGGGCCTCTGCCGCTGTACAGCTCAACAAGGTATTGATGCTCACCAGTGTTACGTAGAATCGTGCAGTGATTTGTCAGCCGTCGTGCTCCACCTTTGCCACAAAAGCACCATCCAGTGGGATAGGGTCCAGACCACCGAAAGCGAAGATGCGGGCTTTCCTTGCCACCAACTTGGGAGGCATGTCCATAGCGTCATAGTATCCCCGGGCCATCACATTGACGGATGCCCCCGTGTCCACCAGGACCGGGACTGGAGACCGATTGACTTCCACTACGCACATTGGCTGCCTCCTGTTCTTCCCTCTCAGGATCCCCACGCTGGAGACGAAGAAAATGTTCTCTTCCTCCTCTTCGTCTG
This sequence comes from Ambystoma mexicanum, assembly GCF_040938575.1. NCBI lineage: Eukaryota > Metazoa > Chordata > Amphibia > Caudata > Ambystomatidae > Ambystoma > Ambystoma mexicanum. Next base: position 1,199,861,671 of record NC_090925.1, read on the forward strand.
CCTCTTCCACTTGGGTGTCCTCTTCACTCTGGTCCACCTGAGCGACGTTAGGCGGTCTGCCCTTGCGAAGGATACTGGACCAGGTTGGGCCTCGCGGCACCATCACAGGGGGGGCCCCCTTGCACACCCCGCGAGAAGTGACCTGCCAGCCCACACCTTCCGCATGTCCTTCCGGTCGCGGGGCATTCCGTTGGGTGGGGCAGGTCGTACCCACACTTTTGGCAGGACTCCCCTGCCCTCCTGGCTCTGTCCCAGGGTCCGCCGCCAGGTCTTCTGGTGCCTCTGCCACCGTGCAACATCACACACAACTGCTCGGTCTTGATGGAGCGTGACCCAGCCTCCATTCTAGCTGCCCTCGCCTCAGACACTTCATAGCATCTCCCCAGTTCTAGGATGCGTGGCAGCCTGATTCCGGGCTCCCTTAACACTTGGCGCCTGAGCTTGCCGAGGAGCATGCCTGGATGAGCATGGTCCTAATCATGTCCTCCGCATGGCCCCAGGCACAAGCGAGCGACAGGCGCCTCAGGCGCCCATAGAACGTGTCCAAAGTCTTGTCCTCTTTCTGTTTGGCTGACAACATCACGAAGCGTTCATAGTCCGCGTTGGCAAGAGGCAGAAAATGGGCTTGAAGTGCGGTTTTTGCCTGACCGTAGGATCCATCCCCTGGTGGAAGCGATTCAAAGATCTCCTGGACCGAGGGCCCTGCCGAGTACAACATGGTTGCCAGCCTGCTGTCATCATCGACCACTTGTGCGGCCCGAAAGTACATGTTCAGGCGGTCAACCCACCTCTTCCATCTGGGCCCCAAGCTAGAAGGCGGGCCCGAAACTTCAAACTCGGGATGGGCTGCTAGACCGCGTGTGCACATGCCTGGGCCATGGCAGGAAGGATTGGCTGGACAACAGGTGCTACCACTGGCTGCACTGGAGGCACTGGGCCTTGAGGCCCTGCTTGAGCAATTTGAGGCTGCTGCACCGGCTGCACTGGAGGCAGTGGGCCTGGAGGCCCTGCTTGAGCAAGTGGAGGCTGCTGCACCGCTACTGGTTGTGCACCGTCCTGGTCTTCAGTATCACTCATGAGTTTGAGCGCACAGGCACCCCCAGCATGGAAAATGGAGGCCGCAACTCAAACTCTGATCCACCTCCAGGCCTAGGAATATTTCACCCTGGGAGCGAATATGGCAAGAACAAACTGTCCCCCTCCACGGGTAATCCTTAACACCCCAGTCCCAGCCACCAGGCCTGAAGATTCTAGGAAGCAGAAAGAAGAACCACTGCAACACACCTCCGTGATGATGAAGAAGATGAAAAAGCAGTAGGGGCACCAGTCTGATGAGGAAGAGGATGAAGAAAGCCCCAGCCTTCAGCTGTTCCAAAAATTGAGTCACGGAAGAATTATGGGCTATGCAGGCCCAGCCATTATAGCCCTCCTCCTCGCTTGCACTCAACTTAGAAGACTCAAAATTCGAAAAAAAAATCTGAATTCGGGCATAGGCACGCAGATTAAACTGTCTGCTAGCAGTGTGTCCAAAAATTAGGCCTGGATGCCACTCACCGCCCAAACCGGAGCTCTGTGAAGTCCACGGCCTGATTATTCAAAATGGCCAACAGCCGCGTGGGTGAAGCACGGCCTACGGCATGAAATGAAATGTCAGCAAGATTCCGTTTCAGGAGGAAAAATTGCAAATTCGTCACCGCCGGGCACAGGCATCATTCCCCACTCGTCGCCACTGTTGGGGGTGTGTCCTGACCCCCAGCGATCCCTGTAAGCCCCCCAGCACACAAGGACTCACTCGCCACACGTCCTTCTGGCTTGGGCTACCCGGCGCACTGTCGCGGCCGGGAACGCCCCATTTATTTATGCTGCACGCGGCGGCGTGCAACGTCACGCCGCCGCGTCCGCGCCCCATCATCGGGCAGCGCCACAGCGGGTGACGCTGTTGCGCAGATGCAAAATGGCTGCAGCCAGAGACTGCTCTGTCAGATGGCTCGTTTATCCTGGTGAAAAATCCCAAAATCCTTCTTTCCGACGTGCATGGGCACAAACAAACTGCTTCCCTGAACACAGAGGCTCTGTGGCACACCGACGTTTAAAGTTTCATCCCTGAGAACCGCTGCGTTTTGGAGATAAACCGTGGGCCTGGCAAGGTGGAGGTGGCATAATGGGCGGTACCTGGCGCCGAAATATTTGAGTGCAGTGACCATAGGAAGGGATCCGCCCCAGTCAGTCATGGACATTTGCTGAAGTGCCCAGGGGCGGCGGGCAGAGCGGCGCCTGGGAACCACTGTGCGCAGAGAGCAGCTGGCTCGTGCTCTTTGGCGAAGGTGAGGAGGGGCAGCTGCGAGGCCTAGCATGGGCGAGAACAGTGGAGTCTGCAAATAGGAGGTGGGCACCCGAGCCTCCCGCACTGCTTGGTGATCCTCCAGCTATGCCTTTGTGGGGGCTCAGTTAACAACGGTGGTTGGAGGAGGCCCACTAGAGCTGACAGTGGTGGGAGAGGTACAGCAACTTCAGCGGAGCATGGCAGGATCCCCACCAGTTCACCTTCGGATCGCGGGTGTGGAGGCTTTGAGAGGGGCCAGCACGCTGAACACGCGGACTGCGGTGAGTCACTTGGGGGAAAATAAAACAACTAAGTAAGATGGAATATTGAATCAACAAAAGGCAGAGACAACTCTGCAGTGTCAATGCTGGTTGAGGGCTGGAGAGGGGGCCCGCCAGCGTGTTGCTATGCCTGGAGAAAGCTGGGGGGTGGCTCCCCACCTTCCGCCAGTGGGGGATGGTGGCCCGATGTGTAGAGCATAGTGAAGGAAACTCAGGTGCACAATGTTAAAGGTGCTGGGCCCAGACCTGATCCTGTATTAACAACGTGATTTGGAGGATAACTAGGCACTGATATTGCAGTAAGTGCTGGAGTGATGGAATACGGGCTGCGCGGCAGATGTTGCGCCCTCGCTTCAGCAATGGAGGTGGTAAGTGGGGAGGTGTGGGGCCAAGGCAGTGCAGGGTCTGGGCCGGACTGATTGTGTGGAAGCAGGGCCCTCTCCCTACATGGGACTACCTCATCCAGTGCATCCTTCAGTGTGAAGATTAAAGGCAGTACAACGTGCTGGATATTGAACTTTGTATTGAAAGTGTACCAGAAATGATAGCAGGACATTAGTTTGTACCATGTCATTGTGGGGTATCTAACCGGACCACATGGGGCAACCCGGGGTAACAATCAGCATGGTTAACCTCAAGAGACAGTAAAAAATTGAGCAGTTCACAAAGGCAGATCAGTCACCAAAAGCATCAGAGGCTCCCCTGGGCCCATCTCACATCGATGTCATGGCTCTAAACCATACCTTACTGGCCTTAAAGGACAGCACGGACAATCTGGGGACAAAGAGAGATGCCCTCACCTGTAAGGTTGATGTCTCTGCGGTACAGATCGAAAAGCTAAGAATCAGCGATGGGGAAGATAAAGTGGCGGAATTGCAAAAAAAGATGACGCTCCTCCAGCAGACGGTGAAGAGGGTCATGGCAAAGAATGACTACTTCGAAGGCAGACCGAGAAGGAACAACCTGCGCATTGTGGGGGTGCCAAAGTCAACGGAGATAGATAATATGGAAACCTTTGTCGAGAAATTGCTTTTGGACACTCTGGAGGACCCACAATGTTTCAAATATGCTCCTAGTGGAGAGGATGCATTGCTCCCTGGCTGCCAGACCACCACCTGGTGCACCAGAATGTGCCATAATCGCTAGAATATTCAATTGTAGAGACAGAGATGTGCTACTTAAAGCCGCCAGAGAGAAAGGAGATCTGAGGTGGGGCTCCACAATGCTTCGAATTTTTCCTGATTTCAGTCCACAGGTCCAGGAGCTAAGAGAAAGCTTTCAGGTGGTCAAGAACATCCTGAGGAAGAAAGACATTTGATGCATGATATTATACCCACGAAAATTGAGGGTGGTCCATGGCAGCAAGGTTACGTTTTTTACGACCCCGGAAGCAGCTGAAAGATTTGCTTCTCATTTACCGGATCTGGGGTGTTCTCCATGCTGGTCGCCTCGCTGAAAGCCGACCAGTTGACATTCTGATTGACATTAGGATTATATTTCGCTGCATATGAGGCAGTAGGTTTCCGACAATGAGCCGCAGAGTGTCAGATGGGGTTAACCATCACATGAAAGTGAACATTTGAATGAGGTTGTCTGTCACAGGAAACTATAGCAGCTGCCCGCGGCTCCCCAATTTGCAGTAACTTCAGGTTTTGATGTGATTTGTTTGGTTGAATTGGTTAGGGGATCGGGGATCGGGGAAAGGGTCATAGCCAGTATGTTTGTCTTTCTGGCGTGGGTGGGATTAGGGATGTTCTGATTCAAATAAGCACTGCACTAGCAACAACACCTTTTATGTCTTACATGATCGTTCTGCAGTCCCTTCACCGACTCGAGCAGAGCAGCGTTATGTCCATGGTGTTTTGGGACACCAGTGGAAATCGGACGGGGTTGAATAACTTCATGTTGGTTATTGTATGAGTTGACAGGTGAGCGAATCACACTGATGACATGGAACATTCGTGGGTTTACCAAGAATAAGAAGTTCAGACTGGTTATGAATCATGCGAAAAAGCATCAGGTGAATATTTTGTTTCTTCAGGAGACCCATTTGGGTATGGATGGCAAGCTCCCAGAGGCCGATGACTCCTCCTTCTCATCCCACTCCAGGGGTGTAGCCACATATATTCATAGGTCACAACATCCGGGCGGGAGATTTTAATATTGCTATGTTATTGGGCCTTGAAAGGTTAAACACCGCTCAGCATGCGCTTCCAAGGGCCACCACAAAGTGGACTAATAACGCAGAATATCATGGTTTGATAGATACATGGCAGTCCTGGAACCCCACAGCTAGAGCATACACTTTTTACTCTGGGGTGCATAGAAGCTCATCCAGAACAGACGATGCAATAGTAACAGTGGATATAGCTAGATCTTTAAAAGGTGTTGCCCTGGACATTGTCTGACCATTCCCCACTAGTGATCTCCTTTCCTAGGCCGGTACAGGCTCCCAGATTACTCATATGGTATTTTAGGGGGTACACTCTAGACAATGCTCTATTTAGGGACGAAATTGAACACTATAAACAAACCTTTTTAGAAGGGAATGTGGGCCAAGCACTTGACTTGAGGGTAACATGGGAAGCATTCAAGGTCTACATTAGGGGGTGCTGTATCTCCAAGGAAGTCCGGAAAGCTCTTCAATGACATCTCTTGAGGATGAAACTAGATGTCTGGAACAACAACATTTGCAACGGGATGATGCAGGTATAGGGGCCTTATTACGGGGGAAAAGGGGAGGATTTACTTCGCTTGCCAGCAGAGAAGAGAGATTTCTGGGTTACTCTGTGGAGGTTGCCTCCTATGGGGAGGGCGACTGGCCCAGCCATACTCTGGCATGGGCGGGGGGTTAACTGCGAACGCCAACGGGGATCTATCTTTGAGGTTGAGGGCCCCACAGCGATACCAGTTAGAGAACTTAAAGGGATTCATTCTGTTTTTTCGTGATTGCAATGATCGCTTCTACTCCTCCCAAACTCATACAGATCATAGCAGTTTCTCGATAGGGTAGCCTGGGATGGCTTGACCCTGAACAAGCTGATAGGTTGAATGAGCCTCCTTACGATGAAGAAATATGCTGAGTGATATTGTCTCTCCCCGATGGGAAGGCACCTGGTTTGGATGGTATCACAGCACAGTAATACACAGAACGGCTTGCACCCCACTTGTGTAATATATATGAGTGTTCATCAGCATCTAGTGTGTTACCCAAATCTACCAGGTCTGCCCTGGCAATGGCTCTGTTAAAGGCTAACAAGGACCCCCAGCAGTGTGCTTCATATAGGCTACTATCCTTAATAAACACTGATCATTTCTAAATTACTGGCGGATAGATTAAAACCATACATGCCTGCTTTTGTCCTCCCGGACTAAGCAGGATTTCATCCCTGGGAGGTCCACCCAAAACAATCTGCATTGCCTGTTTACCCTAATGCATAACGTTGGCACTGTGATCCCGATTATTGTTGCTGCGCTTGGTGCCGAGAAGGATTTTGACTCTGCGGAGTGGCCTTTTCTTTTCGAGGTCTTGCAGAGATCTGGTGTTTCCTGGTTCTATGTCATTACAGAGAATACATAACAGAGAATACTTTTTCAGGGAAAACAATAACAATGAAAAAATATCGAATTTTGTTTTGGGGTTTCTAGATCTAGATAATCTGAAACCAACCCCAACCCCATTCCCACCCGTTCACCCCCTTTTCCTTCCCCATACCTATTTTAAAAATGTTGTTTTTTTTTCCTCTATTTTTGTTTCTCAGTTATAGCATTCCCTGTAATTGTATTATTTGTTTTCACAGGATACTGGATACTGTCCCTCATTACGAGTTTGCCGGTCCGATAACAACGGTACCGGTAAGCTTGCCGATACTGTTGTTACCGGACCGGCAAACTACGAGTTCTCCTCGTGGGTGCCTTCCCACCCGCTAGGTCTGACCTGGCGGGCATACCGGCACCCGCGAGCAGACACTGACGGTAGCACCGTCCTCCCCATTCCCATTGAGCCGTATGGGGCTTAAATGGGAATGGGGACTCATTATTACTGGCACCCGGCAATGAGCAATTACCGGGTGCGCTGGAGGCGGAATGCCCCAGTAATTGCACATTGTGGGTGCCGGTAAAAAAACGACTTCGGTGGCAGCCGTGCCAATATATACCAGCACGGCTGCCGCCAAACTCGTAATAAGGGCAACTGTGTTTCCTCAGTGGGTCAGGCTTCTCTTTACAGCACTCAGAACTGGAGTGCATACCAACCAGATAGTATCAGATCATATTATGCCCACAAGGGATACTAGGCAGGGTTGTCCCCTATCTCTATTCTTTTAGCCCTGACAGTCGAACCTTTCACGCTCATAGTGGTGTTAAAGACTATTATCAGATTTCAACCATTTCCCTCTAGGCAGACAACATACGTTTATATGTCAAAAATCCCAAACTTAAACTACAGCCTTTAGTACAAGAGTTCTTATGCTTTGGCGAACTCTCCAGATTTAAAATCAACTTGTCTAAATTGGGGGTGTTGCCTTTCATGCCCAGAGTGCAACGTGAAGATATCGGGAAAGCCTTTAAATGGTGACCTCAGAGTACTAGGTACCTGGGTATAATAGTGACAAAGCACTTGTGTGTGATTTGTCCCAAACTGATTGATTTGCGGTCTTGCTTCTTAGTAGGTTTGGTTTATTCCTCCGAGAATGAACTATGGTGGAGGATAATGAATTGTAATGAATTAAGTTTGACCATACATGTTTTAGAATTTTTAAGGAAAGCTGCAGTCATTTTATAAATGTTGGATATTTGTATGTCGGATCGTGTACTTGTGGATTGTATGTATATGTGTTAAAAGTACCTTAGTACTGTGGAACACAATAATAAAAAATAAAAAAAAATAAAAATAATAATAGTGACAATGACCCCAGCCTACCTTTACATTGAAAACTGTGTGATGGCTCTAGAACAACTGGAATATAAAGTAGAAGCTTGGAGCCTTCTCCCACTATCGCAGGCCACTCGGATTTCCCTCGCTAAGATGGCGGTGGTTCCTAAATTATTGTATATTTTTAATAACATGTTGATAGTCCCCCCCTCCAGCTTTTGGACACGATTGAGGAGCTTTATGGTACGATTAATATGGGCAGGTAGGCAGGCCAGGATCTCATATGATACACTGACCCAACCATTCGAGAAAGGTGGCCTGGAATACCTCGACCTATATGCCTAATGTTTGGCGCCACAGCTACTGTACACTGTTCGGTGGTGGTTACCCTCCCCGGATTTCCCACATGCTAAATTAGAAAAGGCGATAACTAACCAAGATGATCTGAGGGGGTTGCTATGGGGGAAATGGAATCCCCTTGAGAGGAGCGAGATACAACCAGTGGACACCACATGCAAAGCATGGGAAGGATTGGGGCATATGGTGAGGGCCAAAGAGTCATTTGCTACTGCCATTTACTATATGCATGACGTGAACATTACGCATGAAAAGATATTTAGGCTCCACTTTGAGAAGCTAGGTGTGTATTAATTGGGAGATATGATACAGGATGGGAAATGTATCACATGGGACATGCTCAAAGGAGGCGGGGAATGGACCCTGGTAAATATGCTCTTGTACATTAGACTGAGGGAAGCACTATGGGATATGTGGCCAAGGTATCTAGATGCACTAGTGATGTCCCCTCTGGTTCACTTTGTTATTGACCCCCTGAGATACACAAAACTGGTGTCCTCATTGTATGAGATTATTAAACAGAAGGTAGATAAGAAGATTACATTTAGATCAAATTGGGAGACAGCGGTGGGGAGGGAATTGTCTGAGTGACAATGGAAACAAATATGCATGCAAAAACTGAGATTATCACTGAACAGCTGATTTCGGTTGATCCACTTCAGGTTTCTGCACCAGATTTATTACACCCCTGTTCAGCTCCAGAAGTATTACCCTGACAGATATGCTAAGTTCATTGTGGGAACAGATCAGAGTGGCCGTGGGGCAGGTGATCCATTGTCAACTACAGAATTCCCCCGGAATTTGGTTACTATCTTGTTTTTTTATTATTATTTTTTTTTGTATTTGGTTGAAACAACCTTTTACAAAAACATGTCTCAGAGGATACATTCTTAAAACAGAGTCAACTAAATACATTCTTTAGACAAATAAAGAAATAGAGAACCATTTTAAAAAACAGCAATAGCCAAAAAACGGACAATAAAGAGAAAAACAAAACAAACAAAAAAAGAAAAGAGAAAAACGACATGTTGCTATCAACACATATCTTACATACCACTGATTCCCACATATAAAATCATTCATAAAAAAGCACAAATGTATAAGATTATTCAACCAAAACACTTAAAAGGAGAGACCTTTCTTTTAGAAAGGAGTTAATCAACAATGTTACAACTGGCAAGAACCTGAACAACAGCGATTGTTAAAGGATTATGGACACCAGCTATTAAATGGTCCCAAAACATTTCTGATATATAGTTAGCACTCAAGAAACCAAATCTTAAATATTCGGGCTCTCGCGTCACCAGTTCCTTTACAGTCCATTAAAAGATTGCGAAGACATGGGGGAATAAAGAGCACCTTGCTTCAAAGAATTGTTGAAATGTTTGAATAATTCTGAGAAGCGTGAGTCTCAATATGCATTGTCACTACCTAGTAGGAGTAGACCAAGTGACTATTGGGTCCCCTTAAGGATGTATATGGCCAGCGACGCTGAGGACTCAGATGATGGGGATGAATCGAATATTGCACTGTATTTTTACGGTAGCTGGCCGACTGTTTTCGTGGTGTTAACTATTGTATTACATTGTAGGGCTGTGATTAGAGGGCAGGGGTGGGGGGTATGAGTGGGTGTTTTTCAATCAATGTGAGAAATTACTGTGTCTATGGTCCAATGAGGAGATAGGAAGATTACGATATGAAAGTCAAGTATCACTGTGGCTGTGCTGGTGCTTTCTATTTTTCTTTTTTGTTGTGTTTTTATTTATTATTTGTGGGGTGTTCTCTTTTGTGTTTGTTTCACTGTCGCCTTTGTATTGAAAATAATAAAGAAAGGTTTTAAAAATAAAAATATGCGGTTGGAACATAGCTGTCGTGTTAATCTCATTTCCAATACAGCATTGATGTTCACAGATTCTCGTTTTCACCTTCCTTTTTGTTTTTCTCAGGTATAACATTTTACAAGGGCACCATATTGCATATTATCGCCATACTGGTGTTCATACACTGAGTCTTCTTTGTTTACATTCTGTTTGGTGACCAATATCAAGATGAGTGGTGTTACTTGTGAACCTACACACGCTGCATGTCCCCTAATGCTGATGGCCTGTCAGATCTTGTAGAGGTCAAAACTGCATGAGATATCTAGTCTCTTTTGTTCTTGTGACCTTTTGCTGGCTGTTTCTTTTACTGACTATATCTCGGGTTGATTTACTACATTAGGACACAGCCAAAGGTGGGACCTGCACCATTTGGCAAACCCCATTGTTTCAATACAACCGATCTTCAGAGAACTAGTGAAATATGTACTTACAACTACTACATCCTGACTTTTAGTGTGTCTTTTTGTCAAGAATTGCCTGCGATTCTTTTTTCTCTTTTAGCTTGCCTTGCCATCTTACCTGGGTACCCCCTTTGACTCACTTTGTTTGTCAAGGGTTCTGCTTCTCTCTCAGAAGGCACCCTATCCATGCTATTTCTAAGCAACCTTACTGAATAGCCACAAGGGAGAGTGCCCTTTAAAGAGCTGGGCTGTAACGAGCTATAATGAAGGAGAGAATTTCAGTCATTGGAACTGGGGCTCGATCATAGAAAAACGAGAGGAGTATAAAAGAGCACACCGTGCACGTAATCAAGAACTTGAACTAGCTGCATGGGAGGAACTCCTGGAAGCTGTGGAAAACTAGGACACGCGGGCTATTTGGAAGAAGCTGGGGAAAGCAATGAACCCCTTTTGTAACCGTTCCCTAGAGATACATGTGCAAGCTCTGACATGGGTATCATACTTCAGGGACATATTTTTTAAAGATAATGGGACAAATAATGATATGGTATGATATGATATTTCATTTATATCGCGCTCATGCAAAAGTGTTTCAGAGCGCGACCAAGCAAAGGGAGGGGAACAAGGGAGAAACAAAAACAAACGACCTTACTAGGCCCAGTGAATTTAAGAACGTGTAAGTGCATGGAAAAAGGGAAAAGGTGAAAGTGCGAGGGAGGGGAGAGGTGGAAAGTGTGGAACAAAGGAGAGAAAAAGAATAAATAATAAGTGCAATGAATAAATAAAAAAAATGTGAAAAAAAGGTGGTGCAGCCATCAAGTGGCAAGTGAATGATTAGTCAGAGTAAATCTGATAAGTGCAGAGAAAAAAGGGGGACTTGGGTACAGATACAGATCCCAAGTGCAAGGAGAGTCTTAGGGACAGTGCAGGAGGAAGGCATGGTGAGCAGGTACCTGGCCGAAAAGGACACAGGGTGGCCAGGTGCACGATTTCGAGGGAGAAAAACAGATCAGCAGGGGAGAAGAGGGGCAAAGGCAGAAGCGAAGAGGAAGGTCTTGAGGTGCTTCCGGAGCCAGAGATGGTTCTCCTCAAGTTTGAAGGTGGCCAGGAGGCTGTTCCAAAGGGAGGCCCCAGACGAAGACAAAGATCTGCCCCCAGCTCGTTTCTTTGAAAAACGACTGACCCTAAGGGAGTTACAAGTAGAGGAGCGAAGGGCTCGAGAGGGTAGGTATTTGCGGAGGGATAGTTGAATGTATAAGTGACCCAGGCCCCAGAAAGCCTTATGGACAATGCAGAGGGTTTTAAATTTAATCCTTTCATCCACTGGGAGCCAATGCGGGATTTCAGAGCTGGAGAGATACGATCCCAGGGCTTGAGGCCAAGGACAAGTCTTGCAATCCTGTTCTGGATAAGTTGTAAAGGGCGGAGAGTAGAGCCAGGTATATTTAGAAAGAGGCTGTTAGAGTAGTCCAACCTAGAGAGAACTAGAGCTTGGGAGATAGTGAGCTTCTGGGGGTAGGAGAGAAAAGGTAGAGTACCTTTAAGGAGTTGCAGTAAGAGGTTTGACCTTTCAGAAACGTCAGAGATGTGTGCAGAAGGAAAGAGTGGAGTCAAAGATGACCCCGAGATTCCGGGCAGAGAGTAAGGGGAAAGGATGGTGAAGGTGTGCCAATGAGGAGAATCTCAGTCTTGTTGGCATTTAGGCAAAGATCGTTGGCGGCACACCAATTTTGAATGGCGATTAGGCAGTCTGAGGTGAGGGAAGGAGAAGAAGTGTCTGAGGGAAGCCTGAAGATGAATTAGGTGTCATCCGCATAGCACTGGAAGTTTGATCAGAAAATGGAAATGCAGTAGGCAAGAGTTTCCAGGTATTGGTTGAAAAACCAGGGCAAGAGGTTAGACCCCTGGGAAACACCACAGGTAGAGAGGGAGATAGAGGATAGGAAGGACCCAAGTTGTACCTGGGAGAGTCGATCAGAAAGGAAAGAGCTCAACCAGGCCAGGGCCTGATCGGTAATACCCAAGTTGTCACTGAGACAATTGAGCAGGATGGTATGGTTGACCGTGTCTAAAGCAGAGGAGAGATCAAGTAGGTTGCGAACGGAGGGAATGTTAGAGTCAAGGTTGGAGAGGAGGTCTACACGGATGTTCAGGAGAGCAGTTTCTGTGCTTCTGGCAGCTCTGAATCCAGAGTCTGAATGAAGGTTAAGCTGGGAGATGGCCAGCTTTTCAAGGAACTTCCCTAAAAAGGGAGTAATGGAAATTGGGCGATAGTTAGCAGGGCAAGAGGGATCGGCTGTGGGTTTCTTGATCAGAGGATGCACAAGGGAGTTCTTCAGAGGGGAGGGGAAAGGACCAGAGGCAAAAGAATGGTTACAGAAATCGGCAAGGGCTGGAGCAATGGTATCAATATGGTCTTTTTTGGTTTTAGAGGAACAAGGATGGACCAGTTTTGACGAGGCTTTCATAGATCTGACTTGTCTAGCAACCTCATCTGGGGAGAAAAGAGGAAAGGAGGAGAAAGAAGGAGGGGGATGGCAGAGGGAGGGTCAGCAAGCCAGGAAGGAGAGGGAAGAGAAGGGAGGGCTGTGGAGAGGGTGGACAAGATGTCCTGGGTTTTGGAATTAAAGTGGGAGGCAATGGCATTGCAAAGAGCCTGGGAGGTGAGAGGAGGGGTGGAGACTGCAGCAGGGTTGGCCAGCACCTTGCAGATTTTAAAGAGTTTGGCCGAGTTGTTAGATGCCGCAGAGACGCAGGCTTGAATGTAGCCTCTCTTCTTGGAGTGGTCAGAGAGACGGTATTGCCTTTGGAGAAGGTGGCAGGCCAGTTCGTCAATTGATGAGCGAGAAGCCCTCCATTTCTTCTCAGCCGCCCTACACTTGCGTTTAAGTGTGGCAAGGTCTGAGTCATACCAGGAGTTACACTTGGCTTTGGACTTCGAACGGATCCTCATGACAGGGCCAAGAACATCAAGAGTAGCAGAAATAGAGGAGTAGAGCAGGGACAGGGCTGTGTCAGGGTGTGAGTCAGCCTGAGGTGGTAGAGGAGGGGTAAAGGTGACAGCGAAGGCCTCAATCGGCACGCGCTTCATGGGACGAATGTCCGAGAAGGTGGGTGGCAATCTTTGGGAAGGCTTGGCTTGGGAGGAGGAGATAGAAAGATGAGATGAGAGGAGGGAGTGATCATTCCAGGAGAGAGGAGTGGTGGGGGGACTAGAGAGCGGGAGGCCAGAGGACATCAAGACATCAAGTGTCTGACCAGCAGAGTGAGGGGGCCGGAGGGGATGTTAGAGAGGGAGAGTGAATCGCAGAGGTTGTGAAAGAGTACAGATGAGGGACAAGGATAGTCAAGATGGATGTTCAGATCACCAAGGAGGAGGAGTTGAGTGATTGAGGCCAGTAGGGAGGGGGAGAGGTCAGCCCACTCGGAGAGAAAAGAGGTAATTTGACCAGGAGGCCGGTAGATAGTAGCAACAGTGAGAGAGTGGCTAGGGGAGAGAGAGAGCCTGCAGACAAGGCTTTTGAAAGAAGAGTAAGTCTGAGTGGGGATGATGGAGGAAGGAATCCATTCAGGGAAGATCAGGGCTACACTCCCTCCAGGTATAACAAGATACATGTTAAAAAACGACATAGTCTGAGGGAGAATACGGGTTTGGGAGTATCTTAATCTGACGTCTTGAAGGCAATGAAAGCCCAGAAGCCCAACATGTCTTCGGGTCAACATTTTACACCAGCAGATCTGTTTAAGTCTTACATAGAACTATGGGCTCCCATTCTCTGTATCCGTTTTAACGCAATTGAGAAGAGCTGTGAAATTCCAGAATCGTGGTGCCGTGTGATCATTGTCCCCATTTACAAGAAGGGTGACAAGTCGCTATCGATTTCTTACCATCCAATCTCACATTTGGATGCCTCCTCAAAAATCCTCGGGAGCGCATTGTGAGGGCACTTAGTGGAATTGGTGAGGGCAAGAAATATCATGGGGGATACATAGCTCCGGTTCCAGGAGGGATTGGGTACACTAAATCAGGCCCTAAACTTTATGTTATTGACAGAAAAAGACACTAATTTAAATGTTGTCACTTACCTGGTATTTATGGGCCTGTCCACTGCTTTTGAGTTTGTGAACAGGGAACAGGTATGGTCAATTTTGGCAGAGGTGACAATTCCAGAAGGGCTATTGAAATTAATTGTTTTATTACACACCGACACAAAGTGTGTAGTCTGTTATGATGGAGGCAGGAACTGTACTCCTCCTTTTGGGACATATAGGGGCCTTCCACAAAGGTGTGTTCTTGCCCCCATTTTCTTTACTCTGTATACAAATGAGCTTCACTTTTAGAACTGTCCACACCAGATGTCCCTAGTCTTGGTGGCAGAAGGGTCCCGATGCTGGCTTATGCTGACGCTATCATGCTCCTAGGCCGTACAGCAAAAGCCCTCCAAAAACTCTTAAATGATTACACTGATTTTATGACAATTAAGAAATTGAAGATAAGTGTAACTAAATAAGCAGTATTAATAATGCGAAAGGCTCAGAAATTGCTAAAGGGCTTTTTTGTGAATGAAGGTCAGCTGGAGGTAGTACAATACTTTGACCTCCTGGAAACCTGCTTTCCTGCAAATGGCCTTGGGAGTCATCACATCGAAATACAAGCAAATAAATGCCCCAGGTTATAGCAGCGCAGTCGCGATTTGCGAGATCCATAAGAGGTCACCCATCAGCAATAATGCTGCAGGTGTATAAAGTTAAGGCGTGTGCCATTGTTCTTTATGGGCAGAGATTTGGGGCCAGGACTCTTCGACAGAGTGCTCAAACCTTTGCTGTGCATAATGAGCTTGGGTTTGCTTTTGTTTAAGACTTTTATCCTATAGCGCCAGCGTTGCTGCGGCTGGCAATATGGGCAAATGAGGATGCTAGCCTATCTAAACTAATGCTTGCTGACGTCCTTTCCCATGTTCATGTACTATCAATCAGATGGTTTTCGTATGTAACATGTGTGTGAACATGCCGGCCAACAGTGTGAACAACCACACCTGCCAGATGGCCAGAGTAAAGAGAAGGCCAAGAACTCCCTCCTAAACCTCTATCAGTGACAATGGTAATTGGTGGAAATGGACACATCCTTAAATAGCGCTTACCAGGTAGTCATGCTTCAGAGTAAATTGGCGCTTTAGCTTGAGCGGTGTGCAGGTGTACCCTAATGCTCATATCTGGCAAGACTACGGTTTAATGTTCTCCCTCTGAATTCAATAATTGGGAAATGGCAGGGCTCAGGAATTCATTCTCAAATCTGCCCTGTAGGCCAATCAGTTATTGAAACCGTGGGTCATTTTCTATTCTTCTGCTGTCTCTACACTGCAATCCGTGAAAGATCCTTGGTTCCAATTTTAAAATTTCGGGGGTTTTACCAATTTAGGCCAGCCTTACAATACTATTTGTTGCTGCAAGATGAATGAATAATTTGGGCGCTTAACTCTTTTATTCGACAGGCACAGAACTGGAGGAAGATGTACACACTTCTGATCTTGAGGAGAATATTTTCACCTCATACAAATGATGTTTATACATGATTTTGTATCTTAAAATGCTATCGTTGAGGGAGCTATTTATTGTTAGAAATTGATGGAACTATAAAACGTGCACTGAGTGAAGTTTTAGGATTTCAGATGTATATGGTTCATACGTTTCTTTTAAGTGTTTTTATTGATTTGAATGAGTTTATGATTGTTTTAAATAATTAAATAAATACATTCTGATTCTGACAAAATGGTGAAGGGATCTAGTAGGTCCAATGTAGACTATTGGGTCAGTAATTCGGGAGGGGGACGGCAGGACTGACGGTGACTGGCGGCAGGGGCTAGGGGGGAGGTATACTCGAATACTTACCAGTTGATTTACATGATAGCAAATTAGACCGTAATATCCGGCTCATGGGATATTTAGTTAACAGATATGGGATATACTTCTTTTCACAGGTGGAACACTTTGCAAGATTAACCATGCACAGTTGAGGTCAGTGTTTGATGTAAGTGTATGGTATTGATTAGTGAATAGTTAATTGAATGACCATAATGAGAAGTTACCAGTAAGTAACACTATGATTGTTTATTCTATATAGGCACACAGAGCAACATGTAGATGTAATTATCTTTTTTGTGAAAGAATCAACTCTGAGCCCTGAAGATGGATTTTGCATGTCCGAAACGCATCGGCAACAATATAGATTGTCTGTTTAACAATAATAACTGTAAAAGTATTAGGTTTTATGTCGAGGTGTAGCTATGTATATTTTTCTTTGGATTTGTTAAAAATTAATTGGAAGCAACCAGATAGACATATCATTTGAATTTTACACCAACGTGGGTGTAATTAAAAACAGCAAATAAATTGCAATTCAAATTTCTTGCAGACTTTTGCAGTATTATACTTTTTGAAAGAAAATGTGAGCAAGCCTTAGAAGTATATATATATATATGAATTACATTTATACACTTATAACGGTGGCGGTAAACCCGCCGCCACCGTTGTTTCCATACCGGGTGATCACGAGTCCTGCAGGCAGAGGTGTTATTCTCGCCAGGTCTGACCTGGCGGGTTTAACACCACCCGCCTGCAGGCAGACGTGGAAACACCGGCACCATCAGAAGATGGTGCCGGTGTTTCCATGGTCCCCATTCCCATTGAGTCCTGTGGGACTCAATGGGAATGGGGATTTACCGAATTCCTCCTCCTTGTAATGCCCCGGTAATTCCAGGAATCACGGAGGCGGAATGGTAAGACGAGTCCGGCGGTAACCGAGCCAGAAAAACCGTCAGGTTACCGCTGGTCTCGTAGTGAGGCCCTATGTCCTTTAGGATTGCAGTGGAGTCACCTGTTGGCAACAATAGGCTGGTTTGATTGTATGTAATGTTTTTGAGTCTCTCCGGGTCCGGAGACTACACCCTTCTGTACCTGAAGAAACCATTGA
Organism: Ambystoma mexicanum; assembly: GCF_040938575.1. Taxonomy (NCBI): domain Eukaryota; kingdom Metazoa; phylum Chordata; class Amphibia; order Caudata; family Ambystomatidae; genus Ambystoma; species Ambystoma mexicanum. The sequence goes on from NC_090925.1 coordinate 1,199,878,756, forward strand.
GAATGTGTTTAAAAACGTTTAAAAAGCTATCATTCTTAAAGTATAGTTAAATATTACACCCAATACACCTCGGGCTGTTTTCAGGCTGCACTCGCTGCCCATAAACCATCCTGTAGTGGTGGCAGAGATGAGTGAACCTAAGCCCAGAGACGCTGGGAGCACACTCAGTGCTTCCTCTCTTGGCTCACCGTTTGGGGTTCTCCGGGGGTTCCCTAGTATGCCACGCTTGCTGTGTTCATGGATGGTGACGGTTGTGGCAGACTATGGCATTCATTCAGTGCGCTTGACATAGTTGACTACGGTTGTTAAGATGAACCTGGAGCGGCTGGGACTCCTCCACTCGGACCTTACCACTCCCGCTTCTGTTTCACAAGGCTTCGGTTCGTGGGCATCCCTTTGCTAGAGCCGGCAGGCACGCTTCTCCAACCCCCAGGGCTTGTCCATGCAGTGTTGGCAGCATCACTCGTTTCCTTTTCGGAGATTGGTGCCGCATACCACCAACCACAGAGCAATGTTAGGCAAAACAAAAACAATCACAATATGAGGCAAGCGTGGTTGGGGCATTCTGGACTGGCGGCAGCTGGGGTGGAAGACACCCCGAGATGCAGAGGCACAGAGCAGACCCGACAAAGCACATCTGTTCACAGCAAGAAGCAAAGGAGAAACCTGCTTTCTCCACTAGCTGCAGCTGCCACTGTACATCCCTTTGGCAGTCTGCATGGGGTGGGCTTTGGGTAAACAAAATGCCTGGGTCAGCTGACTCCCCAATTTGCACGAGCACACAAGGCACGCTTCAAGGCAAATCAACTCTATCTTCCTACTATTCCTGCTGTTCAGCCGGACCGGGGCGCGATGCACAGCATACAGCAAGCTCAGGATGCAGACACAGCTAGTTGCTTAGGGCCGCAGTGCACTGCCAGACTGCTTCTGGGGCAACTAATCACATCATAGTGACATTACACTGCATATCCAATCAGGTACTGCTTAATTAGAACACACTAGACACACACCCACGAATAAGTAAATGGCCATTTTTACATTTTGCCAAACATGTATTTATAACAGTAACTTGCTTATTTGTATTACAAAATACATTACAATATGTAACATAACTAAAACCCTTGAGTAAATGTGTTTTAAAGCATCAATCAAGTCGAAAATATTTTTATTTACATGAACACATGGCATCTGCCTTGTTGGAAGTAGAAATGGCTGCCAAATCCACCACACAGTAGCAATTCAGCCAAAGAGTTCAAAAAGATGTATGTCGTGGGTGGAGATAGGCGGGAAGGAGCAGAAAATCCCATCCATCTCACTTAGCAATGCGGTTCAATGAGTGGGACACATAGTCAAACTACCTTGTATCCATCCTCATTTGCCAACCTGCATTGAAAAGCATTACAACAAACCTGCATCCAAATCCCCTGTTTCAAGCTCTCACGTTAAAGCTCTTATTTAAATGACAATAGTTTTGGCTTTATAGGTAGGGCTTTCAGCGCCACCTGATAGCCAAAACCAAAAAGAATATAGCATTAGCACAGATAAGGTCTAGAACTCTATTCCTCCAGACAGTGGTTGTAAAACCTGGGCAGCCACCCCCAATGATGAACACACATTGTTAGCGGGGAGAGGTGATTAGATAGCCAAAGTCAATACTGTTGAACCAATGTGCACAGACTTGTACACTGGCTTTACCAACACAGAATACAGTTATCCAGAACAAATTATCTAATATCACATTAATATAGTAATTCACAATCTTCCATGAAAAAGTTTGCCTTCTCATATTTTGGTGGCAATATTTAGCCGATTGCATGATTGTTCTTTTTATGTAGGCCAAATGAAATGGAGAGGGTCCTGGACAGAACACAGAGGACTAACTGTCAGAGGTCTCTGGCGAGCACTATTTGAAACACACATTTTACAATTTTAGAGACACTTCTGCATATCATAAATAACAATCCAAAAGTCTCTGTAAAGCTTGAACATGCAAAAGAAAAACTCAGATGGAATATTCTAAGCTCATATTAATTAGTATTCTGGTACTTGTATACTTTCCTTGATGATGGAGACAATGAAGCTAGAATGATTCAATTTTGCTTAACATGCTCCTAAAAGGATTTCTTTAAAAATAAAAAAATTGTAATGTTGGGTTATGTGATTTGTGCACTTTCAAAGTCAGTTCTAAAATGTTGATTATTCGAGTTCATTTAGTTCAAACATTTACAAATAAATTACACCTTGTTCTATTATAAGAAATGGGAAACAAAGTGGCAAAGTACAGAAAATGCAGATGGGCACAAATCCCAGATTCGCCTCTTTACCAGTGTATGATCCTGGGCAACACATTTAGGCCCTTATTTATAGAGCGTTTTCCAAAGGGGTTTTGCCATTATAAAACACTTCTGTGAATTAGGCCCTTAGTCTCATGTGGCCTAAGCTGTGAAAATAGCCAGTCTCTAAACATTTTAAAATTGTTAGCCTATAAGAGAGATTTCATTTTCAACACATGCTCTTAAAAAAGTCTCACTCATGGTTTAACTGGCTATATTGTTGCTTCATATATAATAACAGTGACCATGGATATATTGCACACCAGAGCCATGTTTTTGACCTGTAATGGAAACACTACTTGAAAACGATGGTCTATGTCCAGAAGCGCGCATGTTCCTGGTGGCTTCTACTCTGTATGTGCGATCTATTGTATGGTACGTGTACCTTCCTAGTGCTTCCAGTTGGTCTCCTGTATCCATGCGTGTGTGCTTTTACATTCTGTGAGGCCGTTAATGTGAGTATTTGTATTTGTATTTGTTTATTTATAACGCGCAGACCATCAGGCCCAAGGGCATCAGGGCGCAATTTAGGCACAGGTTACATACAGAGCATAATGATATACATATAAGAATTTACGAATAAGTACAGGTTACAATCAGAGCATATATACATATATAGGACTAATACATAAGATAATGAGCAAGCAATTCTGAATACATAAATTACAATGCAGGTATGATAAGGGGCAAAAAATGTCTATGTAAATATAGGAGTGTGAAGGCAAGGTGAGATGAGCGAGTCTAGTGCTGGTTGAAGAGCCAGGATTTGGTTTTGGCTTTGAAAGTATTGAAAGAGTCTTCAGATCTGATTGTAACAGGGAGGGCGTTCCATAGCTTGGATGCTAAGACAGGGAAGCTTGTGCCCCCCGCTCTTTGGAGTTTGAACCTCGGGATCATAGAGTCCTTTGTCTATTCTGCAGTAAGTGCACCTTTTTCATGCGGCCGCTTCTCAGTGTCCTGCATTCTTCGTGGGTAATAATGTTAACAAGTGTCTGTCCCTGTACTAGAAGACAGGTACCCTTGTGAAGTGGTGCTAGACTGCCAATGTTGCCCTTGAAATGCCACTCGGCTTTCCTTCTGATTCCAGCAGGCATGGAGAAGGTAGAGGAGCTCGAGGGAGCACTATATTCATTTTGATCGCTGAAAGGCAGGGTGCCAAGGCTTGTGGGCTCCACGAAGGGAGTGCAGCCAGATGTTCTGGATTCCATAACGTCTTTGGTTCGGCAGGTGTGTCCCCAAAAGGTGCCTGTGCCCCAGGCCCCCAGAGTTGCTTAAATGGCGTATGCCGCTATTGGATGTTCAAATCGTTTTCAATAAAATGGAGCCTTTTTACAAAAACAAGCATCCCCAGCGTGTTATTGCGAAGATTCGAATACTGGTGTCTTCCATTCACAGTTCCTAATCACACCATTTAATTTCATGAAAAATAATCATGGACATTCGCCGGAATGGTGTCCTAATCCTGTTAATCTGGTGCTGAAATAGGCATAACATGTCCCCGTGTGTATTGCTCATTTTCAGATGCCAATAAAATGCCTAATATTTGGGGTGCTCTCGCCAAAACACTGGGAATCATTTCCCTTAACGTGCAAGTCCAGCCGCTCCTGGGTTTGACTGGGCTTTAAATCGAATGGTTGGGGGGGGGGGGCTTTTATCCCGAACACAAAGGATGTTGTAGTGCAGCTGTTGCTGGGGCAAGGGCGGGTGGGGGTCGGTGCTCACAGGCAGGGTTGGAATTTGAGGAACCTCATGTCAGTTGCCAGAGCGAGGGAGGCGATGCTGTTGATGGAGAGGGGAGGGGATTGAGTGCATCCGAGAGTCTCCTAGCAACCGGTTTGTTTATTAGAGAAAGGGCAGCAATTCCAGGGGGCAGGAAAGCGGGCTCATCGCCGGGAAATGACGCATGACTGTCTTGGTCCCGGGCATCAGATCGGATCCTAGGATTATAATTCAGGGCAGACATTGGCCCAGCGTTCTAAGAAAGACATCTGAGCAAATCGTATAATTTCAGAACTCATGGCGCATTCGTGATCACTTCTTTTATTGTTCAGCTAAGCACCTGTAAGTAAGAGCTGGTAGCAGCAAGACCACGTACATCATGGTTATGTTGACATTCGTCAATCTAATGTATGCACCTGAGGCTGCTGCTTCATCTTATTTTGCTACTTGGCACACTAAAAAGGTAGCAAATCCCAATAACATTGACATGCCAACGCCCATCAAACAATAACAAAGAGTAACATAAGCATTAACACCAACATGACCTTCAACTTGTGACATGAAACCCGGAAACATGACACTGCTTCACTTTTCTGAGATCTCCTCGATTGACCTTTGTAGCAATGTCGGCAGGGCTGTGAACTTTAAAACTTCTCCACAGGCAATTTATTTATTTATTGCATTTGATTCTACGCCCAAATCCGGAGGTATCACAGCGTAAGTTACAGTACTGTAGTAAAGCTTTCTGGTTACAGGGCATACATGTCAGGTGATTAGGACAAAAACAATGGTATTGACTCTTCTCCTTCACTGGACTTACTCTCAGTTGTTGAGGGGGGCTCTCTGACTCGGTAGGCAAGTTCTCAATAGGCTGCTTACTCTGTGTGTCCTGGCCCGGGGCACTGTCACGCTCACTGTCACGCAAGGTATGTCCATTTCCCTGCACCGTCAAGAGTGCAGCGGGGGTCTGCATACAAGCTGATTTTGCTTCCACAGGAGACATTTGATAATCACAGACGCCATAATACAAAATATATACAGTTTCTTCTTTTGATTGTATAATGTCTTCTTTTGCATAGGAATGTCGCATGAGCTTTCCTACGTTATTCTTCGAACCAATACCTGTAAGTGTGTGGTGGTGCCTTTATTGAGCCTCTGTTGCGAACACACAGCACTGAAGCCATCTGCTTCGATCTCTATCCTCTGTTCATAGCCGCCCAATAGTTAGGGTGAGAAGATGTCCGCCCCGGGGTCCCGGGAGTTTGTAATTTTAGAAACCCCGTTCCGGGATTGGAAGGGTCGGTGGCTACGGTCCCGGTTTTTGCCAGGACCCAATATCGAAATCCCCAAATCCGGCCGAGTGCGTGAATGGGGGCGTGAATGCTTTTCACGCCCCCATTTTCTACCCCTTCCCCTGCTGCTCTCCTCCAATGAGATGAGTGTGCCTGTGAGCACCCCCAACCCGCAACAGGCCAGCGACATAGAAGTGGGACTACCGTTTTATTTGTGTTTACTTTAGTCCTATTTCTATGTCTGTGGCATCTCCCGGTTTAAAAAAAAAATCTGGTCACCCTACCAATAGTGCTGTTTGCTCCTCTTACAACGAATATTTTGAATAGCTACTGCCTAATTGTACTCTTACCCTTAGGGTGGTGCCCACTGTTCTCTCTTGTTCTGAGTTTTCTCGATCTACCACATCAGCCAAGAACAGTCATGCCACATGTGGCCCTTTTTTGTAATCTTGGCCTCCTTTATGTGTTTTTTTAAGGGATACCCCACTTTCCCAGTGCAACGCTTCTCTTTTCGGTACTCTCCAACCAGGGTCAGACTGCCACATAAAGTTGGCTTGGGCACCAATGAAAATGTGGCCCAGAGACACAAATGGCAATTGCTTCTTTTGGTGACAAGCAAAGAAGTACCCAAGGATGCGGTTTTGGCTAAAATGTCCTGCAAATTGTGCATGTAAAGAATATTTGATAAGTAATATTCATAGTCAAGTGAATCATCAAACTGGCCCACTTGGCCAAATAACTGTCCCACTAGGACCACAAAGTGCTGGCCCACAGTAGCATGGTGGTGTCAGCACTAGGTGCATTGCCCTATTGCCCATTAGGCCAGTCCAAGCCTGTCCCCAAGAGCTTCTTTTCTCCATCTGTTGTAGAAATGACTGGCATAGCTTTCTTGTCAACGGTCTGTGTGTGTGTGTACTTGGAATAGACACAACTTCCTCTACTACTAGGCACTCATTCTGTTCTTGCTCCATCATTCCCCCAATAGCATCTTTCACTAGTACAACATGCAGGTAAATGCCATCATCATTCAGACTCAACATGTCCGCTTGTAAGAGATAAGAGATCTTCCATTTGCTTGAATTAATTCAGAATGGGTTGACATTTTAAAAAGCGTACATGCATTTTAAAAAGCTTACATGCAGCTTGTAATGTGTTTAAGAAAAATATTTTGAGAAGTTGAATAAAATGAATCGGAAAAAAAAGTTTTCATTGTGTGCTTTAAAATAAGTAAAAACGTGTTGACTTGCCCGCATGTGCTAAACTCCAGAAGAGCACAAATTAAACCATCCACCAAAAACAGTTTCTTGTCAATTACTGTCTGCGAAGTGTCACAGAAAACCCTTTTACAAGCAGGGAATTTGTAAAGCTTGTCATGGAAGTGCAGCGGTGGCAGCTGGAGTTCTCAGTGCTGGCTCAAGCAACAGGCACGAGCGTAATAACTGATTACACCGAAGTTGCGATGTCATTTTCTTATTAACGGTCACTTGTGACGTCATAGTTAGTCTGTAATATGAACATTATTTCCAGTCTTTTGTACAACCATTGCAGGCTGCCATGTGTTATATTCTAATATTGTTCAAGAAAGTTCTGTGAAACCTTTTTGTTGTCCCTTTATCGAGCCTCCCTGCTCAGTTATTCTACAAATACCTGCCTCTTTCTCTGCTCAGTTTGACCTCATGTATGTAGCGTTCATTTTTTCTATAGCGCCGTGATGCCTTATGGTGAAAGGTTGTGCTTTATTAACCCCCCCCCCCTACAAAATAGATAAATACAAAATATGAAAGTGTGCCTTTGGCCACTTGACTTATCAGCAATATGTGTGTTTTTGAATCTGTTCCTTGCTTGCAACAGAGTCCTGTTAAAAAAAGACGTTTGTAAAGCCAGCAGTGTTGACCTTGTGTTATAGGTATTAGATAGGTATGTACCAGGCATCTGCCATCATATGCCCAGGTACCTGCACCATGTTCCCGCTGTTATCACATTATGGCTAGTTAGTACTATTAATGCAGTTCCTGGAAAATGCCTATTTCATGCTCCACAAAAGCCCAAACTGTTGGCTTTGCCAATGCTACTTTCAATACTATGTCTAATCCACTAATGTCTGCTGGGTACAGCATGACTGTACCTAGTGGTAGAAATCTTAAAATACGTCCCTACTGCATTACTTAGTTAATTCTACTCAGGTCTACTAGTTGTGCCCAGGTATAACTCTCCACTCTGAGGTGTAGATTGTCATATAGCAGAGATCCTAAAATTGAGGGCTTCCAATAAATCTGGTATCCCTCTGCAGAAGGATGTAGCAACTCTAGCGAAAATGGGTTGGCTCAAACCTCATTCAAAGCAACCTATCAACAAAAATTTAGATGCTAAATACAGGCAAGCGGAAGGGGAGACCATTGTGTTATCTTCCCACCCACAGCCTCACTCATTAGAGGTAGCAGCGGTGTCTATGTATGCGAAATCTGCTTGTGCTGTAGCATCGCCAGGGTGTTCCCCAGCATCCTCCTCTCAAACGAGGACATGGTCTTGGAAACCTTCAGTAAAAAGGTTTACCTTAATGCCGAACTGCATCTATGGCATGCCAACACGGACACAATACAAGCTGCAGCTATTCAGAAATCATGGAGTGAGACATCTGATTTCTTTTAGCAGATCTCCCTACTCAAGGACAAGATGCCTTCAAAAACGGGGCTAATGGAAGCCAAAGTTATAGCCCAGGACCTCATGGAATCTTCAATGACACACATTGAAACAGTCAGCAGAGGGGTATGAATTGCAACAAACATGAGTCGCAACAGCCTATGGTCGTATTCGCTCCGACCCCGCTAATTCAGAAAGTACTGTGCAGATTTAAGAAATCACCAGGATGTGTCATGATCCTGGTTGTACCTCACTGGCTTTGCAGGGTGTGGTTTTCAGATCTGATCCACATGGCCAGTCACTGTCCAATTCCTCTGTGAATCAAAGGCCTTCGCCAGCTCACATAGCAAGGAGGTGCATTTGTACACCCAGTATTGTGCGCACTAGCCCTAGCGGCATGCATCCTGAAGATGCAAAACTGGGGCATCTTGGACTATCAGATCAGAATCTTAAAATAATCCAAAAAACAAGAAAGAGTTCGACCAGCGGCCAATACAAGAGCAAATGGTGTTTTTGTTTTTGGGCAAAAGACAACTATGTGGATCCGATGTGGTTTTTCTCAGCGCACTTGGCACAGTTGGGTGTGCAAGTAGACAACCGCTGCTCCTAAATAGTCATAGGATCTTATAGGAATTCAGAGACAATGTCCTTCTCAACATCTCAGCTGATAAGTCAAACAGCATTTGCAGGGTGCAGCATTTATCAAGGCTATACCCTCCCATCAAACCGCCTCATCTGGTTTGGAACCTTAATGTGATCCTAGCGGACTTAGTACATAAGCCTTTTGCAACTATGGCTTCCACAGATATAAAGTGGGTGACACAAAAAACAGCATTGTTAGTGGGACTGACATGCATGCAGGATTAGTAAAATACAGGCATTGTTGGCCTCGGAGCACTATGCAGTGTTTCACAAAGACAAAGTAGTTCTTCAAACTCATCCATAGTTCTTGCCAGCAATAGTCTCAGCATTTCATATGAATGGGGAAATTGTTCTACTGACTTTCTTCCCTAATCCTCAATCGGATGCAGAGAAGGCACTACACAGTTTGGACTTAAGAAGAACGCTTAAGTTCTATCTCAGCAGGACTAAGCCATTCTGTAAATCAGACACTTTACTGGTTACTCTAGGGGTACTTCCCCAGGCACTCAGGCCTCCAAAGCATCAATAGCTGTATGGATGCTGTCTGCTATTACAGAATCCTATAGGATATAGAGAAAGCAGTTCCCGTCAAATATATAAGCCCATGCAGTCAGAGCAAATGCTTCTGCTGCAGCGTTTCAGAGACAAGTTCCCTGGGACTTTATGATTAAGGTGGCTCTTTGGTCATCACCTTTGACATTTTGCAAACATTATTGTTTAGATGTTAGTGCCAGATCTGATAAGGCCTTCTGCCAGGCAGTTTTGAGAAATGTATTTGATCAAAATAATTGTCTATTCCTCCTCCCACAGGGCTAAATCTTTTCTAATTGTCCATTCAGTATGGAGGAAAGTGGACGAGACGTAGGAGCAATTGCAAGTTACTGAATGTAGTGACTAACATACTCCTAGACCATAGTCCTCTTTCCTCCATACAACCCACCATCCTCACCCCTACTAATAAGTAGTTTAAACTGAGGCCTCTCACCGATGCGTTAAAGGGGGACTGTGGCGGGGCACTAGAGGGCGGGGCTAGCTGAGCATGGTCACGCCCGCAGCCACACCTCTGCACACCTTAAATTTAAATGGAAATGCACTTTTTTGTGAGAAAAAAGGTTCTGGTCCTGGCCCTATCGAGGGATACTCATAGAGCATGGAGGAAAGGGGACTGTGGGCTAGGAGTACGCTAGTTACTACAGAGAGCGACTTTTAATTGCTCAGCAGTCTTAGGCTCAAACGTAATCATCTTCATTTTAGGTCCCTCCTCTGCAGTGATAATCCGCTCGAAGATGCAACTTACATCACAGTACGCACTTTATATGTAATGCCACTCACTCACTAGCAATGCCGCCCAAATAATCTTTAAAACACACGTAAGGCTTTAACAGCACAGACACCACCATGTCTAGCTGAAATCTCAGGAGGCCAATACAATTCCCAAAGCCACAGCATCACAAGACGGGAAACAAAGAAATACAGAAAAGTAAAAAAGCACAAAACAGTCCTCCTTCAGTGGAACATCGCCCAGCCAGGCCATAGAGCATCATCGCTACTACATTTTAGGAAAAAGCTGAAGAGCATGATTTATATGTTTCTAAAAAAAGCCATGACCCATGAAAAACAGTCCCGGGTCCGCCGTCCTCGACAGACAGCTACTGGGTCACTCTTTATATCGGTTCTTGCTCGTGAAGCACACTGCTGCTTTCTATGTAGGTTTGTGCAATGTTAGTGTCGTACCATACCACAACTCCAGCTCTGTTGCACTGAAGTCGTCTCATCGGGAGAGCCCTTAATTCTACCCTGAGGAGCCTCCTTAGCTTTAAGGAATTTCTCCCTCACTCTGTACTGGATGTTGCACCATCTCTTCGTCATCGTATCAATTTCTCGGCATGCCCTTGAGACAAAGTTTACCCGGCTGGCTTGCTTCTCTTAAAAGCTGCTTTATCTTGTGTGACTTGTGAGATGTTGCCTAGTAAAGTACAGGTACATACGCAATGTTTTTGCTCGCTAACGTGTTAAGCGTTACATTTGAAAATTTAGAGATGAGTGTTTCGCTCTCCACATAGAGCACGCGCATCTGATGAGGAGGAGCTGCACATGGACAAGTGCTCAATGGTCTCCCGGCTGGCTCATGCCTCCACCATCCAAGGTTGCAAAATGAGTTTCACAACGTGGGAGAAGATGGCAATCGCTAACACCTGTTACCCAGCACTTGGAAACTGGATGTCGGTTGATAGTAGTTCTGGGACGCTGTGAAGCATTAGAGACCCACAACACACTATATCCACTAAATCCTCCAAGTTGAATGTCCGGGGGATGCACAAGTGGTGAAGCTTTTCCCTGGTGTACGTCCTTGAGTGGCATTGACATTCACAATGACACATTGTTACATTTTTCCGAATGTGTCGCCAAGCCAACAGGAATCGTGACAACGACACATCTAGAAAGGTAGAAATGTGTCTTGTTTAATGTTGCAACATGCCATTGAATTTTCCCAGCCGCTTTTGCCCCATATTTCAATATTTTTGGTGCACTTGGCATTATTCTTTTGCGATACAAATCCAACACGGGCCACACCACCCTCAGAATAGGGCCACACTAGGACTTTCCACTGATGAACCTATGCTCGAAGGGTAGAACATGGACTGCTTCAGAATCGTCCCCGAATCATTGGCGATGCAAATTCTTACTGCATAACACGCACACTGAGCCCGATTTTGAGGTCCATGTAAAATTGGGGAAACGCGTCATTCCAAGATGGAACCAAGTTTTTTTTTATTTGCTGCATGTTATGTGCATCTATTTATATAGACGCAGGAGATGGAGCATAACATGGAGCAGATAGGAAAAATGTCCTTCCATCACAGAATGACATTTTTCTTGTTTACATGGACCTCACAATCAGGCCATTTTTCTACAAAACGAACAGTTCGGAAAAGGATCATCTAAAATAGACACATTCCAAACTGTTTAGATGTGTGTTGTAGAAGATGACATGTTTTTACCGGTAAACACAGCATGTGCAATGTGAGAAGGGTCTAAAATGATCATTTGGATGTGCGCTTTGCAGCTTCGAATGATTCCAAGCGAATACGTAGATCAGGCACCCCTGAAGATTTTGCCCTTTGACCGATATTGTTGAAGACCTTTCTAAACAAGGCGTATGGTGTAAGCGGCATTATTGAATGTAAAATCGCAGTGTGGGATATTTTAAAGGCTTGACAGTCCTTTCTCCCCGATCCCCGATTCCTTGGTAATTCGTTTACTACAGTAAGCTGAAAATAATGTACACCCAACTCATTAATAGAGGTTATATGACACTTGAGGTTATTTCACGTTCTGAACACTCACAAGGCATAGTAGGTTCGTCTCCCCTCCCTTCATTCTCATCATTTGTTTGTACTATTAATTTGAACTATTTATCCTTGTGTAATTCACTGTCTACCTTCCGCTGTCCCCACCCAGTTGCCCTGTGGGCGCTTTGAAACAGTTTTTCTAATTGTATAAGCGCCTAACAAGTGACCAATAAATGTACAGAAAAAGAATGGCACTTGATGGTGGAAGGGGTGAACACCTAAAACTACACATCTCGCATCTTATTTAGAATACAAATTAGTTAAGAAACAATAAAAAGCCTAAAATGAACTTAAAAGATAAAAGCAAAACAAAAAGAACAGCTCACACAGTGGCATGTGTGTTGTTTGAAAATTATACAGAACACGGCACCTTTTGAATACATTAGGCCACTCTGAACTCTCGCTCTGCTGTCAAACATTCCTCTGATATCTGCCGCCTTCTTGAAGGACTTGACCTCGATTTCCTCGGTCTCACTGAGACATGGTTAACGGCCAGCTCTGTCACCAGCTTTGACACGTTCCTACCTGACGGCTTCAAGATCCTCTCCGCGCCCAGGCCCATCCACCCTGGTGGGGGTGTAGCCCTTCTGTTCCCTGAGTGGATTCCTGCCTCTGTCACTCTTACGCAGACCTACTCTTCTTTTGAATGACTCGTCTGCAGGCTCTCTCTCTCCCCTAGCCATTCCCTTACTGTGGCTACTATCTATCGGCCACCTGGTCAGATTTCTTCCTTCCTCTCTGAGTGGGCGGACCTCTCGTCCTCACTCCTGGCCTCAACCACTCAACACCTCCTTCTTGGAGACTTCAACATCCACCTGGATGCCTCCTGTCCCCCCTCTGAACTCTTTAGCGACTTCTGCGACTCTCTCTCACTCACCATTCTCCCCTCTGGCCCGACTCATTCTGCAGGGCACACTCTCGATGTTCTGATCTCCTCTGACCTTCCCCTCTCTGCCCCTCTCTCCACTCCTCTCTCCTGGAGTGATCACTTTCTCTTATCCTCCCACCTTACCCTCCCTACCCCTCAGGCCAAGCCACCTCCATCAGTGACACCCACCTTCTCGGTCATCCGACCCATGAAGCGCGTGTCAGTTGAGGCGTTCGCTGCCACCTTCTCACCCCCTCCTCCGCCTTTGGCTGACTCTCACCCTGATACAGCCCTCTCCCCGCTCCACTCTTCTATATCTGATACTCTTGATATCCTTGCCCTTGTCATGAGAATCTGCCTGAAGCCCAAAGCCAAGTTTAACTCCTGGTATGACTCAGGCCTCGTCACCCTAAAACGCAAGTGCAGGGTGGCTGAGAGGAAATGGCGTGCTTCATGTTCATCCTCTGACAAACTGGCCTGCTGCCTGCTGCAAAGGCAATACCAGCTCTCCGTCCTCACCAAGAAGAGAGCTCATATCCAAGCCTGCATCTCTGCGGCATCTAACAACTCGGCTGAACTATTTAAAATCTGCAAGGAACTGACCAATCCTGCCGCAATCTCTACCTTTCCTGTCCCTTCCCAGGCCCTCTGCACGGCACTGGTTTCTCAATTCATTTAAAAAACTCAGGACATCCTGTCCTCACTCTCCTCCTATCGCCTCCCTCCATTCCCTGCTCTTCCTCTGGCCCTTCTGCTGCCACCCCCCTCCCTCCTTCTCTGCCTTTCCACTTTTCTCTGCAGACGAAGTTTGTAGACAAGTTTGATCTATGAAAGTCTTGTCGAAATCGGTTCACCCCTGTTCCTCCAAAACTATCAAGGACCACATCGACTCCTTGGCTCCTGCCCTGGCTGATTTCTGCAATCCTTCCTTCGCCACTGGAGTCTTCCCATCCCCCCTCAAGCACTCCCTTGTGCACCCTCTTCTTAAGAAACCCTCTGCAGACCCCTCCTGCCCGGCTAACTATCGCCCAATCTCCATCACTCCCTTCCGGGGCAAGCTCCTGGAGAAACTGGCCATCTCCTAGCTAAATCTTCACACCAAATCTGTTGGTTGTCTGCATGACCATCAGTCTGGCTTCAGAGCTGCTAGAAGCACGGAAACTGCTCTACTGAACATCCATGAAGACCTGCTCTCCAACCTTGACTCCAACACCCTGTGCCTCCTCATCCTGCTTGATCTCTCTTCTGCCTTTGCCACTTCAAACCATGCCATCCTGCTCAACCGTCTCTGTGATAACCTGGGTATCACTGGTCAGGCTCTTGCGTGGCTGACTTCTTTCCTCTCCGACTGACCCTCCCAGGTCCAACTTGGGTCCTTCCACTCTGAAATCTTTTTCTCTACCTGTGGTGTCCCCCAGGGATCTAACCTCTCTCCCTGGCTGTTCAACCAGTACCTGACACTCCTTGCCCACTGCATCGCTGCTCTCTGCCCCAATTTTCAGTGCTATGCGCATGATACCAAGCTCATTTTCAGGCTACCCTCAGCCTCCTCCTCTCTTTCCCTCATCTCTGACTGTCTGTCTGCTATCCAGGAGTGGTGTGCCGCCAATGACCTCTACCTTAATGCCAGAAAGACTGAGATTCTACTCATCGGCACACCCACTCCCTCCTTCCCTGCAGCTCTCTGGCCGGCCTCTCTTGGCCCTCTTCCTGCTCCCACCTGCAAGGCTAAAAACCTCAGGGTCATCTTCAACTCCACACTCCCCTTCTCTCCTCACATCTCTGACATCTCTAAGAAGTCACACTTCCAGCTGCACCTCCTCAGAGGTATTTTTCCTTTCCTCTCCTTCTCCCAGAAGCTCACCGTCTCCAGAGCCCTGGTTCTCTCTACGCTGGACTATTGTAACAGCCTCTATCTAAATCTGCCTGCCTCTACTCTCCGCCCTCTGCAACTTATCCAGAACAGGACTGCGAGACTTGTCCTTGGCCTCAAGCCCAGCGATCGTATCTCTCCAGGACTGAAATCTCTGCACTGGCTCCCAGTGGCTGCGAGGATTACGTTCAAAACCCTCTGCATTGTCCACAAGGTCTTCTGGGGCATGGGGCCGCAATACCTTCAACTCTCTCTTCCCAAATATCTTCCTTCTCGAGCTCTTCGCTCATCCGCCTCCGCCTCCATCAGGGTCAGTCGCTTCTCCAAGCAACGTATTGGTGGTAGATCTCACTCTTCGGCAGGGGCCTCCCTCTGGAACAGCCTTTCTGCCTCCCTGAAACTTGAGGAGAACCATCTCCGGTTCCAGAAGCACCTCAAAACCTTCCGCTTTGCTTCTGCCTTCTCTCCCCTGCTGGATTCCTGGCTGGAACTGCACTGGTAACCTGGCCACCCTTTCTGATCTTGGGCTCAGGCCCTGGCAGTTGTTTTCTGTATCTACAGTCCCCCTACCAGCACTTATGTCTGCACTTGCCACCATCTGGCCGTTTTTATTTATCTATTTATTCTACTATCTCATGTACTGCACATTCCCCTTCTCCCTTCCCACTCTTCCCTTACCCCCTTCCCATGCACTTGCACAATCTGAATGACACCTGGCCTAGTAAGATCGTTGTCTGTCCCTTTTTGTTCCCTCTCCCTTGTCTCGTCACGGGTGGCTACAGGGATTAAAATCGTAATTATTTTTCACAACACTACAGGAATTTTGAAGTTAGAGTCTTGGCTCGAACCCCCAACCTCTCAGGTACAAGTCACAACACTTACTGACTGTGCCACAGAGACAGGCTTGGAAATCTTTGTACATCAAGCCATGTAATACATAGCTCTCAACCATGTGTCTCGCAAAGGCGGGTGAAATCACCCGATTTTGTTTCTGGCGGGTGAGACGCCCATTGGAATGAATGGGCGTGCATGAGGCTTGGCGGGTGAGTCAGCCCTTTGCAAGGCGGGTGACACCCGCCAAAAGCGGGTGAGTTGAGAGCTATGTGTAATATCAATTAGAGCTAACGCTTGTTTTGAATTAACATGCCAAGATTCATAGACAAAACTGCACAAATGACATCATACACAGTTCATAGAAAGGAGAAGAGCTGGAAATATGGTTGGGGTGGTTGTTGGTGCGTGTTGGTGGAGGGGCGGTAATTGGTGGGCTGTGATGGGATAGTCCCTCTTTTATGTTGTTGGTCGTCCCGGTTTTTTGTTTAGGAAATCTGGTCACCCTAATATCATATGGTATCATTATATTGATGAAACATAGGCAAAATAAGGTGTCATGGTATTTTTTATGTAAATAGCACGTGATGAGTCGAACCATACAGAAAGGGGCATGTTAGAATGGTATTTGTAATGACCCATGGGGAGAAGAGCATGAATCGTGATGCAGTACAAGATGAAGATTCTGGGCACAGTAACTCCACAGGAGCAAACCACTGCGCGCTACATGCGTCGCCTTGCAACGCTGTCGACGTTCACGTTCATCAAGCACCCGCACGCCGACTTTCAGGCCGCTCCCCACTCTTAGCTGCCCATGCACCGAAATGGGGCTTCCGCCGCCCGTGTCGCTCTTGGTTTGAGCCATCGTTGTTTTCGGTGATCTCACTTCTCTGGTTTGAGGAGGGGTTCTGTATCTGCCTGAAAGACATGAAGGCGAACATAAATATTTGACGGATTTGCAAATGAATACGAGCAT
Source organism: Ambystoma mexicanum (assembly GCF_040938575.1). Taxonomy (NCBI): domain Eukaryota; kingdom Metazoa; phylum Chordata; class Amphibia; order Caudata; family Ambystomatidae; genus Ambystoma; species Ambystoma mexicanum. The sequence goes on from NC_090925.1 coordinate 1,199,895,283, forward strand.
ACTGATGACCTGCCGCAAGCGCAGGACTCTACTTTCTCTTTTTGTTATTTGAGAGTAGTCTGACGTGACGGTTAACTGAAACAAAGAACTTTGGCAGCAAAGTGATAACCATGAATGATCAGCTGTTTGCACGAAGGTGATTGCGCCCCCCTGATGCTGACTGCAGTGCAGTGGTCGTGTTCACAACACGCAGCTAATGCAAGAACACTAGAGTGACACCTCTCCATCGAATGTGTACATTGCTTAAAAGCTCCTCCAAAGGTGTGGCACGGCTTCACAAAGGCGGATATAACAGAAGGACCTTATTTACCCACAACAACACGCAAGAGACGCCCGTCCCTTGGAGAAGAGGACGTCCCTTTCACATTCATTTGACTGCCCTGTTCTGTTTGCAACATGGAGGTCAATCAGTCAGCCGCACAGCGAGAAGACAAAGAAAAAGGTCCCCATGAGTACGAACGTGACCAAAACGTAACGCAACACTTTACATAAAAACGAATGTATACATGACAAGTATTGTGCTCCACCCACGACACCTTGTATTTACGGAATGTGTGAATGCATGGCATTTATAAATCCGCAATCTTACTGGCAAGCAACAGAGCGCTGTATATTGGACGCAGCCAGGGTGTTACTACTGGGGGTGTGGGGGTGCCAAGTCGCTTGAAAGGATAGGAGAAGCATTGAAGAGGGGGTGCTGCAGAGGTTGAGAATAGGATTGGGTGGATTCATCAGCGATTTGTGAGATGTTCTTTGAAGAGTAGTGTCTACAGGTCTTTCCTGAAGTGTAGAATGGAGGGCCCTTCTTATATGCGTTGGTAATTTCTTCCAGAGACAGGACATGTGTAAAGTCACTGCATGTAGAGAAATGACTGGAGCAGAGGTAAGAATGACAATGCTTTAATGGCAAGGTGTATTCCTCTGGTAGATATGTAGACATGTTCTCAGAGAGCGTACACTCACTGCTGGCTCTGCACCCTCAATCTGCACAAATGTATTCATTTATTTATTTATTCATTTTCACCTTTGTATAGCGCTGTAAACCCTTAGGCATCAAGCTGCTGTTACTTACATGTTACTCTCATTTCATAAGGTTATGGGTGCATACTAGGGTGGCAAACTTTACAGAATGGTTTTGCAGGACACTTTAGGCGTGGTACTGCATCAGAAGCAGCCTGCAGTGCGCGCGGTTCCATATGGTGTAATTTGTGCCCCCTGCTCCCCATCCACTTTTTTTGGTAATATTAGTGGTAGATGACATATAGGGGCCGATTCATGGAACAAATGTGCACTGAAAATCGAAAGCGCACAACGTTAGCGCACACACCAAAAAGTGGGCGGAACCCCGGAATGGGGAACAACGCGTGAAAAAGAAGGCGTAACTGGGGAAGTACTGCAGGGAAATACACGGAACGCCCACACGCACGCGAACAACACGTATTCATGGAATCGAATACGGGAAACCCGCGCACGTCAAAATACGCGCACAGGCGTCAACATGTCCGCCACACGAAGGCAGGCAGAAGTGTCCCCACGAACAGTATAAAAGTGCACGCAAACAACAAACACGTATATACAGCTACGATGAATGCCCCATTTGTCGTAGCACTGATTGTGGGACACCGCAGGAGGAGGAGAATAGCCAGGCCCTGCATTTTTTTGCCCCGGACCAGCCTTTTTGGGATGCCTGATGTCCAGGTCTATGGCAGGTATAGGTTTCCACCTCGTATCATCCTAGACCTGGTCAGGGAGTGGGCAGATGACCTTACATCACCCACCCTGTTCTGCCAAGCATTGAGCCCCTTAGGGCCACGGAGCACATCTACCGAAACCGCAAGCACTGGCATTCCATCAACGTGCAGGTTGTATGCAATGCGCGGGGAATCATCACCTCTGTCTATGCAAACTACCCTGGATCTACCCATGACAGTTTCATATACAGAATGTCCACCCTGAGCTGGGTCCTGGAAGCTGGGAAGCATGGAGACACATGGCTCCTAGGTGAGTACAAATGCCTGTGCACATGCATGCATGTCACACACATACAAATACACAAACCCAACTAATCACAACCATTATCACCTCCCCAGGGGACAGTGCCTACCCTCTGAGCAACCACATGAAGACGCCAATCTGGAACCCCACCACACCACCCCAGGTAAGATACAACGCTGCCCATATTGCAACAAGGGGCATAGTGGAGTGCACATTCGGAGTGCTCAAGTCACGCTTCCGCTCCCTTGACTGCTCTGGAGGACAGCTACTATATGCACCCCCAGTAGTGTGCAGGATCATTGTGGCAGTATGTGTCCTGCACAATGTTGCAACACGGCGGGACGTACCGGTGGACATGGTAGTGCCCCCACATCCCCAACCACATGCACAGGCACCGCCGATGGGAGGGGAAAGGGCAAGTGGCGAGGCAGCCTGGCTTGTGGCCACATTTTTCACCTAAACTTCCACCCCTGCGGAGTGCACACAGGCCTGGCACATACCAGGTGACAATCGGTGATGACAAAGAAACAGTCTATTGTCACAACATTACCACCCTGAGAATGTTGCCACGAAGTGCTACATTGTGTGCATCCCTACATACTTAAACATAACCAATCCTGTGTGACCAAAAGGAACACATGCAAGGAGTGTATCACACCACCCCCTGCAAAACAGGCCATGACAATCACTGGTATGTCACCCAAACCCTCCCAAACCACATCAACATTGTCTGCCACACCATGACATGGCATGCAACAGCAAAAGCCCAACACATGTCCAATTACATACAAAGTGACGAGATAAAAAGAAAGAGGCCTGAGACAATCACGCCTGACATGGAATCAGATGAAATGACTGACCAAGAACCTCCCACACATACCAAGTCATACACAAATGCTTGCCACCAGTGGTAGCATCAACAAAAGACTGAATGCCTGTTCTCATGCACATTGGCCAAGCCAAATCCACTAATCCCTAACCCGTGTGCTGTGTGTGTCTCCTACAACACACTGCTCAGCACACAGCACAGTGAGCAGCCATTGTTTTGGGGATAAGCCTTGAGCATCACATAAAAAGGACAAGCAACAAAAATAACCCATTGACGCATGTACATGATCCCCAAATGGTAATTGATCATGCTCTGCAGGGACACAGCGTGCCAGAGAAGGCAATCTGTGTGCACGTGTGGGCATGGAAAGGTGGTTGTACGTGTGGTGGAGCATTGTGTAAGTGTGTGTGTCAGTAGGGACATGCACTCAATATATGCATCTGAAATCAAGTGACCCTCAGTGTCCTGTACACATCACATGTGAATATTGCCCATGTGTACACCCCAGCATGTCAAACCACAACAATCCCCTGACACCTGAAAAGTAAACACAACACAGGGACAGCCATTGACCAGCAGAACACATCATGTACATAGTACCCTACAATGACAATGTCAGAGAGTGTCCAAACACTGTAGTCCAAGCTTACTGTCCAACAACAAAAGGCCCTCCCTCATTCAAACATCACCATGACCTTCTGAACAACTGTGTCTGGGGTCTGTAGCCTTCTTCCTTCTAGTCTACCTGGCTTCAGGATCCCCCTACCCATTGGTCTCCATGTTCCACCTTGCGTGTAAATAGGGTCCAGCCCCCTCAGAGGCCACCTTGACTGGTAAAAATACCAAATCGCAGAGAACTCCAAGGAGCCAAACCCCCAAACCAGGGAAAAAGCCTGTAGCCACCAAAAATCCCTGGAAGAGTCTCCAGTAGATGACTTGAAGTTGCAGAAAATGTCCAAGCACATGTCCAAGCAGAATGATAGAACAACCAAGGTAGCACAGTCCAACAATGGTTCAACAGGATGGGTACCATTTTCAGTACACAATATACAATGAGGATGCAACAACTGATGGGTAGTGTCACAGCTCCGGTCTCCAGGCGCAGGAGTGGAATGAACCAACCACCCCCTCCGTGGTCTGGGCGCCTGCAAGGTAAAACTTACACAGGCCTCCGAGACACCGGCAGGGAAAGAGGGTCAGGGATCCGTTGTTTGGATAGGCATTGGTATTCAGGATAACTGGAAAGAGGGGCAGGATTGGGGAGTTGGATGGGCAAGGGAAAGTAGGCAAAATACAAAATAAAACTATTGACAATAACACATACTCAATCAGAGAAACCATGTTCTTCATGCACATTGTACACAATGGGCCAAATGCAAGCCAAAGAGAGACTTATCTCTGGGGTGAGTGCTGGCCTCCTGCCTGCGCACTCTCAGGTCCGGTAACAGGAGCAGTTCAATGCTGCAAAGAGAGCGTGAGTTACTAATCTGTGTGTATTTTCACCACACACACAACACCATTCATGCTTCAAACTAAGTGACTTCTCCACAAACAAACACTCTTGTCTGCTGCTTTGTACGTATACTTTTGCTTGCCCCCGTGATGGTTCATACACTGTCAATGCAGTAAGGCAGGCGCACGTGGTCGCGCAGTAAATGGAAGACCAATGTGTCAAGAATCACACATGATAGAATGGTCCTTGGGTGAGCTGCAAGACGCGTATGGCGAGGTGCGACTTCAGTACAAGTCGTGTTCTGCCAGCCGCGGATTTCAATAGGTAGTGAACGTGGCAATTTGCACATGCAAATGATATGCACTGCACTCGAGTCTGTGCCTCGCTGGGTCCCCCCGTGTGCTGCATTAGTTTCTGACTAGGAACGCTACTGCGCTAATAACTCAGCTTCTATGGAGTGGGGGGACTCGAGGATATGGGCGACGGCCCCTGCGTGTGCCCCTGACTACTTGTAAAGCTACTTGGCATTTGTTCCTCAACGCGTCTTAGCTGTACTGTGCGCTTCTTCCCTAATGCCTGGCCAGGTTTATGTATTATGTTGTTCAATTGTACAGCGCTTTGGTGTAAGGCGCTTAATAAATCAATAAATACAAATACAAGCTCCCCAGCACTGGTGCTACTTAGCATGCATGTGCAAGGGGCCTGGTGGAAGGTTGGCTGGGGTGTGGCCCCTTGTGCTGCTCACCTTGCTTGGAGCTCCTGGAAACACATCTGCTTCTCTCGGACGTCTGAGCACAAGCCCTGTGCTTCTGCTTGCGCACGCATGAGCACGTGTTCACCACCCAAAGTGGCCAGGTTTCAGTAGTTCTTGGCCCTGTGTCTGCTGGGAAAGGTAGTCTGGAGACTCATTTTCCTGCAGAAAGGGCATAAAAGCTATTAATAAGGCTGGAAAGTTCCTTGTGTCTGTGTCTTCATGCTGGTTGTCACTGGGCCATGTTTGAGACCTACATCCAAACTCCTCCCACCATCAGTGTGACTTTGACAGCCAAATGGTGCAGGCTACTGTCTACAGCATGAAGTGCATCAAGCACATATACAGGCAAGAAAAGAACATACATCACAATCAGCATCAATAAATGGACATATGAATTATGTACTCACCAAAATTGATTGCAGACATGCCGTGGAGAAAACCTACTTAATCCCCACTAGGAGTGTTAACACAAGTAGTACAGCAGCAGACAGGCCACAGATATGACGAAGGTCCAATGCCCTTGTGTAAATGGTTGTAACACCGAACCATCCTTGCAAGACCATGGATAGGGGAAGCAATAGTGGCATATGTGAGTCAGGACCCCAAGCTGCAAACACATAAACGAGACAAGCTTGAAGGGCCCAGCTGGAACAGACAGTGGATGCCTTCAAAAGCCACAAAGCACCACACCGTCACATCAATGCACAATAGACTAGCAATTTTAAACTATATTAACTAATTAAACTAACTATGAAAATCAAAAATGGCCACATACGACTCAGGGGGTGGGAGGGAGGCACCCAGGAGGAGGGAGGTACAGGGTGCACCTTAACACCCACATGTGATGATGTTGAGATAAAAAAAAACTTCCATGGGCTCAACGCCTGCACAGCCCGACCTGAGTGGGAGATAAGTCGTCGTCCTCCTCACCCTCTGGCTCAAAAGGTTGACATGGCACAGTACCCTGGCCATGCCTATGCTCAGCTTGCCCCTCATCGGCAGCAAGTCTGCGGGACGGGTGAGCCTGCTTCTGCGTGGCGATAACACGTAGTTCAGCATGCAGAACCTCGCGTGATACACGTGCTTCCTCTTGCAAGGTAACATGTGTAACACGGAGTTCTTCCTGCATGGCCTGGCTGCACATCTGGTACACCTCCCGGCAAGCACGTAGCTCAGCAGAGATGGTATTCTCCAGCTGCTCCAACCTCTCCTCTGTACGCTTCCTCTGGGACATCAAGAGCACACCCAGAGTAGCTCGGAGGGAAGCATGGTCTTCCCTCAGGGCCTCCCTGTGGGCCTCTGCGTGAGCAGCAATTGCTTGACGCAGAGACACCATTTCAGCCCGGCGTGCCCTGTTTGAGGCCCCCATGCCCAGCCTGAGCGAGCAGGTCGTGGACTGTGCCGCCCGCTGCTGGAGATCCACCTGCCTAGCAGGGGGGAGCACAGATCGGGCCACACGCTCCATGCTCTAAGCGATATTATCAATTGCTGCCCCCTGTTGTTCAGAATTGGCAACCATGGCTTGCTCCCACTCAGTATACCCCGGTGGCGCGTGGCCACCGCGTTGCTGGGCTTGACACCTGTGGGGCCCAAGGAGCTGCCGTCCTTGTTGGGTTGGCACCGCCCACGGCTCCAGGACTACATTCCTCCGTTGACGTGATGCCCCAGGCACATCAGAAACTGGTGTGGAGTGTGACCATGCGTCCCGATCCACCACAGGTGGAGGTCCCACCACCATCTGGCCCCTCAGTGTAGGTGTTGCGGACAGAGGAGTGTCCACATCAGAATCACTCACCGTTGACGAATGGACCCGACACACATCCAACTCGACCATGTCGTCAGAGTGATCATCCGGGCTAGACTCATTTCCAGCCCTAGACACGATGGTCTGGAACACAAGTGGGTTCTCGTGGTCTACCACCCCACGACCCCCACTTGTGCCAGGTTGCTGGTTCGTGGTTTGATAGCAACCCTGTGCCTGGCATAACACCATCCTCTGGCTCCATTGCGTCATCATCTGAAAAGGGGAAAAAAAAAACTTGAGTACACATGTCAGAAGCACATAATCCACACACACATAGACATCACATTGACAGCCAACACATGAAGCAGACATGTCACACACAAATGAGAACCTGGCATGCATCCAGTGGCCTTGATATGCAAAGACATCCCAAAAGCAGAAATGGATGTGTATGAATAGCAAAGCCTACACAAGTACAAAAAGTAGTATATGAACTCCATCAGACACCACCTCGGTCAGGCACATGTCACAGGCAGAAAAGACAGATGGCAACAAAGAGATGGCACATAAGATAAGCATGTCTGAACTGCAAATTGACCACTGCTGCAAGTGAATCCAAACACACAATGACACACGTAATATGCATGTACACATGCATCACTAAACCATCATCACCAAAATAGCTCCATCCATCTGCAGCTTGGCCCGTACTGGGTGGCATGGGCCATGTAGATATAGTGAATGTCCCAAGCAAAGCAAGGGCCTGCAACCAGGCACGAGGGACCATAACGCCCAGTACGGTCCGAGCTGCAGGACATGAAGCCTCCACAACACCGCTAAGGGCCTGATTGAGCACATTGTGCTATGAATGTGCCCTATTCCATCATTCCTTGTGTAAAATCTTCACGGCCAGGCCCCACCATATTAGCTAAGTGGGCCTGGGCGTACACATACTGCACAACAGTTCACCTTCAGGATTATGCCAGTTGAACAAAACGTGCGCAATGCAGAAATCTCACCAGCATGAACGTCAATCAACTACATATTAGTCAGTTAAAAAAAAAGCTGCGTAAGACACATGTGTAAATGAACACTTTCACACACACATACGTGAGTAGTCGCAATGTTGCACTACACAACGTTGAAGCTGCTTGCATATGTACATGTGAAAGCATTTAAAAACACCCCTTTCCCCATACACCTGTATTGTAACCATGAACAGCATCCAATACAGCAAAGCAAGCAGCTACAACGCTGCTTGCTTTGATGTATGTGGAAGTGTACACATACACACGTGAAGGCAGCTCCACAGTCATTACAACCCGATTGGCAGGCTACATTCAATTTGCGCCCTATGCCAGTTGGTATAGGACGCAGATTGACCAATCAACTTTGCTAAACAGCCACTAGGGAGTTCCATTACTGAGTACATGTGTCGCAGGATGCACCTGTGCCTGTGGCATTCATGACAGAGAAGGGATGAAAATCTGACCATACATCCCAGTTCACTTTGACATTGCATCAGTGAGTAGGCATGTAGAACGGTGTAACACAGCTCAGAAGTGGGTTGATGCAGTGCAGAACATGTGTATGTTACCCACTATCTACATGAACTAGTACATCATGATGTCTATCAATAAACGTGAAGGCAGTGTAAGGGCAGTTCAGGCATAACATGCAATGTGCATGCAATGGGTTGCATGGCTGCAAGCTATCCCCCCCCAAGTGAAAATGCAGGGAGGCATTGCATGGCAGTGAAAGGGTGACCTGAGACCTGTGTATTGGCAGACAGTGTTGACTAGCGCCAATTGCATCATCTGAGTCAACTGACAACACATCAGATGATAATGGGACAGTAAGCAGGACATATGATGAACCCTCAGTAGTACACCCATGTGTGCAGAAGCCACTACACCAGTTGAACAGAGTCAGAGGGCCTGAAACAGGTGGAGGCCTGTGCCCCACACAGACTGTGACACCCTAAACATGCGCGTGATGCAGGACTGAGCCAGAGTGGGCATGGAATGGATGATCAAATGCTATGAAATGTAGGTCATCCTGGACACGTACTACAATGATCATCCGGTCAAGGACACATGGGGGCATGCATGGAATGTACATAGAGCATGAATCGGCACTCATGTCCCTGTGGAGCATCTGCCATCTTCACAGTCCAAGTGAGACACCCTGCATCAAGGACAAAGGATGTACCCCACTGTATGTGTCTGGCAGGTTGGCTGGGGGAAGTGTGCATGTACACAGGAGCCTTGAACAGGCCATTGCAGTACTCCAAAATGATACACACCAGTGCCATGGTGAAATTGGGGCACAGGGGGGTGGAGGGGCAAGGGAGCATGCCTACGTGGATTACCCGCATGCAGGTAGAACGCACATGACATAATCCCAGTGCTGAGAGGAAAGACACCAAAGGCTACATGCAGAAGGGCCAGTGAGCTGGAACATGGACCGGAGGGGCAGCCAGGTGACTAGCATGTGAGTAGGGTGCAAGTGTGGTGATGAGGACTGTCCCCGTCTGCTCTACATGTCCAGCATGCTGCACAGCAGGCATGCATCAGTGAAGCATTGCATGACTCGCACATGAGCACCATGTACACATGACATGTAGTGGCAGTCAAGCACAACACATCACACAAGCAAAACACACATGGTCTGGACAAACACGCGACAACACCCACTGGACGGGGCATCTAAGTCCTGCATCTCTCCCACTCCTTCGACCAATCCTGGCAGTATGAACCCCGCAACAACTGATTTGTGCAAAGTGAGGTCTTCCTCCTGAGTTGGTGACCCACCGCCAGTCAACCCAGTCACGGCATAATTGGAGGCACGCTTCGCCTTAGCACTGCATCGGAGGTCATCCCAACGCTTTTTGCACTCTTGACCTGTGCGCACCTCATGTCCGAATGCACACACACAATCCGCAACTTGTTTCCAGTGGGACATTCGATGGGCAGCCGTATTGTGACAATTCGGCCCCACTAGCAAATCACAGTTGTGGTCCCGCACGTAGTCCACAAGGTAGTCCAGTTCCTGCATGCAGAAAGGCTTTTTCCTCGACGTGCCGGAGGCCGGAGCTGTGTCTGGGGTCCCAGCCTCTATTGGAGGTGCAACCTTCCTCCTCTTAGATAGTGGTCAGGACCCTGACTGGCAAATGCCGCCCTGATCAGTATGGGCAGTGGCGCTGGTGGACTGAACCAAGAGAGTGGTAGGTGGAACAAGGATGGAAGCCCTGACTTGCGTCGGTGGCTGCTGGGTGCCCCTGACTTGACCCTGTGCAGCAACATCTGCTGTGCTAAGGTCACTGACCGGGACTGTCCTGGATGGTAGACTCACAGCCGGGGTGGTGTAGGCTGTACCTGCCCATGCACTTGCTGACACCCTCTTGCTCAGGGCAGCAGATGACAATACTGCCCCAGAGACATGTGCATCGGTCGGGGCAGCCCTGCATGCACTTACCCTGTGCCTCCTGAAATCCTGGAAATCATCCAGGGACTCCTCCGGTGCTAACGCAGCATGTGCTGGCCCACCCCGAGCCTGGGTGGTGGTGTCCTCAGCTGCACCTGCAGCTACCACTACCCTTGGGCCCGTGGCAGTCGATGAAATGGACTGCCGGGTCACATGGGTGCCAGTGCCAGATGCAAGAGCTGCATCTTCCGTAACCACAGGGGGTGGTGGCATGACTGCACCAACATGTGGCACAGCATCGTGCCAAACTGATGCACCCCTGCCTCTTCTCCCTCTGCGGCTACCCTGGTCACCCTGCAGTCCCCCTACTACCTGGTCATCCAGGCCACGTCCCTGACCACACCCGCCACGTGGAGTACGCCCAGCTGAGGCGCCCCTCACCTTTTGTGGTCTCTCAACCATGGCACAGATGGAGTAGTGCCGGCACAGATGGATAGTGCCAATGGGAGGTGTACACGCCAATTGTCCTGGGCAATTCTAGTGAAGGGGGTGGGATACAAGATGTTAACAGCACCCCTGTGCACCTGCAAGGCTGTATATAACCCCGGTGATAAAGTGACGGGTCACACAATGCTCAGGCACCCCAAAATTGCAGTAAAACTGTGCACGCAACTCCTGGTAGCCCACGTGTGTGGAATTAACCTCCCGCAGTATGCGGTGGCACCCAGGGACACAAAAAACACATACGCGTGGGACACGCTGGCTACTATGACCTCAAAAACGGGTACGCGATACACAGGGGCACCCGCATTGGGAAAAATAGCATGCGCGACTCACCGTCAGACTAGTGTGATAATGAAAAACATGCGTAGCCAATATCCCTGCCAAAAGAAGAGATACGTCCTTGATCCTCTGTGAAGAAGTGATGGCGCGCAAAACAACCAGAAGTAGCAACACAAGTCAGTCTCCACGAGAGGCACGTACAGCGAACTGCTGGCCCTGCTCACCTTTAACCCGTGCTGAGGGAAACACCCGCATGCATCACGTCACTTACACGCTTAGGCCCCTTCCTTGAATTACACGCATTAACACACGGATGTGCTGTTTTTACACGTGCTGAATCACTATGCACCTGTGATGAGGGGAACACCCACATGAGTTACGTCACAGACGCACTTACGTGCTAAGGGCCTTTCCTTGAATTACACGCTGACATGCTATTTTTTCATGTGCCAAATCACTCCGTATCAAGCTGGCCACGTGACAACACACGGAAGACCACGCTCCTGCCCAGAAGGACACATTACTGCCCCACAAAGCCCCGAGCCGACTCCCACAAGCCATCTGCTGCTGCCTGCCTGCTGGCCACGTGCCCTGCTATTTGGTGCCTGCACATCAGCCATCTGCAGGGGTCCAGTTGCTATAACCACCCCTGCTGGAACAGAAGACTCCTGACTGAAGTTCCATCGCTCCACAGACCAGCACCAGGACCCAGTTGCCCACCCACACCTGCCTCTATGGTTGCCATGTCGGGGGAAATACCATCAGAGACCACAGGCAACCCCCAGCCAGAGAGGCAGAGGGCTACCAGCTTCAGTGCCGCAGAAGTTGGTATCCTAGTGGAGCAAGTCCTGGTGCATTATGATGCCCTCTTCGGAACACCACGCACCAACAATGAAGGACGGAAGAGGATCTGGAAGGACATCGTGCCTGCCATCAACATGGAGGGGGTGGCAGCCCACGACATGGCACATGTCCGGAAGCGCTGGGAGGACTTCAGGTCCAGGACCCTCAGCAAGGCCCGGTGACTCTTGGAGGCAGCGCATGTAGAGGGGTGCCGGGTCACCTTACCAACAACCAGATGAGGGTCCTGGAATGTATATGCCCAGGGCTCCACCTCCAGGTCTTTCAGAGGCAGACCCGTCTGGAGTCGAGCAGTAAGTGTCCATGGGTACTGATTGGACGCAGTGCATGTTGAGATGTGCCAGGAGTGTGCAACTTGGACATATGTTTGGAAAGCCCCATGTATGGATGTGTGTGTGCAGGGACATGAGCCTGTCACATGTGAGTCCAGTCATGTGTGAGTCACATCAATGGTGTATGTGTTCAAATGCATAACCATTGCCTTAAGAAATGCGCCCGGTAGCCTCCGGGCCTGGTCTGCGCTATACAAATAAAATAAATACAAATACAAATGATGCATGGATGTATGTGGGGATGCACACATGTTTGCATTTCTGTGCATGCACTGTGGCATGGTTGTGGTGTGACACATGGATGCTGGTTCCACCTTCATGTACGTGCACGGCATACGTGTGCGTGTGTGTGTTTGACATGTGTGTGAATGTGATACACCATGGATGCATGTGACACAGACATGTAGGACACTGATTGGCAAATGTGACATAGTTGCCGATGATTTCACTGTGACAGGTGGTGGAGATGTACAGATGCATTTATGCCTTGTGTCGTGCGTGCATGTGTTCGGCACTCCCCGTGTTGATGTGACGTCAGGCTAACCTTCGGATGCTCCTGCTGTTGTATGTGTATGGGTGGTGCTGCCTACTGCAACATTCCAGTTAATTTGCGCATATGTGTGGGTTCAAATGATATGTGTGTTGGGAAGTGTGTTGGCATCTGTGAAGTTTGACACTGCCACTCATGTGCAACTGTCATGTGTGTATCAGACCATTGTACAGTGCCCTGATGCCTGTGTTCTGTCTCTCCCTGTCTGCAAGGTCAACTGATGAAGAGGGCGGAGACGGTGCTGTGGAGCACAGCGGCAGGGATCCCACCGCCAGCCGGATTTGCAAGGTCCAGCTCCCCTCCCAGGTTGTCATATTCTTCGGGGAGTGAGGAGTCTGGTGCCACATCCGCGGCCGCAGCTGCCGAGGGTAGGTCCAAGAGGCAGAGGTCAGAGGTGGACTCCTCGGCAGCAGAAGGGGCAGCTGAGACCCCACAGGGGCCTACGGAGGAAGATGGCACAGAGTCATCCAGGTTGCTGGGGGGTTCGGTTGAGGAGGAGGCAGTGGAAGGCCCACGCACGGGGCCTGGAGGGGGGGATTCCACTGGTGCTAGTGGTACAGTCCAGGGACAGGAGGCAGCACAGGCCGCCACGGAGGTGCCTGTGTGTAATCCTGTCCCTGATCCTGTGACTGCATCATCCCGCACCAGCAGGGATGCCTTTGTCCATACCCATTTTCAGAAAGGGGATGCGCAAACAACAACTGGCCTTCCTCTCCCTGCGGACGTGGCTATCCAGGACAGGGTTGAGCCTGTCCTAGGTGTGGTGCCGTTGCGTCAACGTGGTATTCGGGATGACGTGCGGGGTTCTCGTGAGGACAATGCACGTCATTCCGAATACCTCATTGACCGCGTCGGCCTACTAGGACAGGTTACCCAGGCTGGGTTCCTCCGTGTGCTGGCTCTTCTAGTGACCCCCTCCTCAACTGAACCTCCTATGCGCCAGTCGTCTTCTGTGCCATCTTTCTGACCAAGTATCACCTGGGCACCCTGTGGAGCTGACCCTGAACCAGCGGCCAGGCTGGTGGAGGAAACATCCCTGCCACAGTCGGGAGTCGGAGGTCCAGCAGGGGTGGCCACCCCCACAACTGGACCCCAGCAAGAGGAGGACATGCACAGCAGCAGCAGGCTCAGGGTGGGAGGCATCATGGCTCGGGGACATCTACATCAGAGGGGCAGGTATCGGCCGGAGGGCAGGAGGACCCTGGATTGGGAGTGTCTTCCATGTGGCAGCGGTTGGGCTGGCAAATAGATGCAGAGCGGCGGCTGGCAGAGGAGGCACGGCTCACTATGGTCAGGGCGGAGAACTCCATGCGCAGGGGTTAAGGCGGGCTGAGTGCCTCGAGGCCACTCGCAGGGAGTTGGAGGCCACCATGACTGCATCCCTGTGAGACCTCGAGGCCAGGGAAGAGGCCCGCCTCCAGGACGTTGAAAAGGAGTTCGATGTTTCCCTGGCCCGGAACATCAAAGAGTGAGCCATAGGACATGCCCGCCGCCTTTGTACATAGTTCTTTAGTGTTAGGTTTCCTTTGTTTAATCTTTTTTTTTTGGAGTTCCTGGACTTTGCTCCACTTTATGTACATAGTTTATTTGTAGGAGTTCTGGTAGGTTTGCTTTGGTTTGGGCATCATGGACGCTTTGGACTTGCAGTGTATATAGTTCCCGACTTGTACATACTTTGGTTATTTTAACATCCCATGGATCAATGGTTTTTCTTGGATTTTTTCATGTACTTTATTTGGACATTGGAAATGGACCACTTCCCTTTTTTCCTCTTGTGGATTTTTGTTTGCCATTGGATTTTTCTTTTTTTCTGATTTCATTGTCTCTTAATTTATAAGTTTGAATTTATGATATGTTTTTTCAATACGATTTTTAATACATTTCATATATCTTCATTATTGGTGTGGTCTACTCTCATTGGTTTTGTGCATGTCTCTATGAGCATTGACTCAGTCATGTGTTGCCACTGTGTGGCTCTGTTGTACATTTATGCATGGCCATGGTGGTTCTTTTGAGACTCTCATGGCATGGGTAATTTGGAGTGGGTGCAGTGGATAGTTGCATGCTTGTACTGGAGGCAAGGGGGAATAGGGATGGCATTAGGGACATTGGTCAATTTTGTTAGGACATGTTTGGTGGGACATGAGTCGGGGCCTGCTGGCAGGTGCCCATCAATGGTGGGTGGGTGGGGGTGCAGGGGAACATGAGTCGGGGCCTGCTGGCAGGTGCCCGTCAATGGTGGGTGGGAGTGCAGGGGGACATGAGTCGGGGCCTGCTGGCAGGTGCCCATCACTGCTGGGTGGGTGGGTGTTTGGAGGACATGAATTGGGGCCTGCTGGCAGGAGCCCGTCACTGTTGGGTAGGTGGGTGGTTGAGGGACATGAGTTGGGGCCTGCTGGCAGGTACCCGTCACTGCTGGGTGGGTGGGGGTGCAGGGGGACATGAGTCGGGGCCTACTGGCAGGTGCCCGTCACTGCTGGGTGGATGGTGGTGCAGGGGGACATGAGTCGGGGCCTGCTGGCATGTGCCTGTCACTGCTGGGTGGGTGGGAGTGCAGGAGGACATGAGTCGGGGCCTGCTGGCAGGTGCCTGTCAATGGTGGGTGGGTGCGGGTGCAGGGGGACATGTGTCGGGGCCTGCTGGCAGGTGCCTGTCAATAGTGGGTGGGTGGGGGTGCAGGGGGACATGAGTCGGGGCCTGCTGGCAGGTGCCCGTCACTGCTGAGTGGGTGGGTGGTTGGGGGACATGAGTTGGGGCCTGCTGGCAGGTGCCGGTCACTGCTGGGTGGGTGGGTGTTTGGGGGACATGGGTCGGGGCCTGCTGGCAGGTGCCCGTCACTGCTGGGTGGGTGGGGGTGCAGGGGGACATGAGTCGGGGCCTGCTGGCAGGTGTCCGTCACTGCTGGATGGGTGGGGGTTCAGGGGGACATGAGTCGGGGCCTGCTGACAGGTGCCCGTCACTGTTGGGTGGGTGAGTGTTTGGGGGACATGAGTCGGGGCCTGCTGGCAGGTGCCCGTCACTGCTGGGTGGGTGGTTGGGGGACATGAGTCTGTGCTTCTGAGTGCATGGTGCCATGTGGGCTGGCCGCGGGCCATGCCCAGGGGTGTAAGGTAGTCCCCTGTGGTGTGGGCTGCCTGCAGGGCATGGGGAGGGGGCAAAGGGCACAGCCGAGGGCCCACACTGCCAATTCACATGTGAAACTCCCCGTGCACCCCTCGGAATACGCGTACCCCACCCGCACTAGCAAAAACGCATGTGAAACTTCCCGCGCACCCCTCGGAATACGCGTCCCCCTCCCGCCTACCGAAAACGCGTGGGAAACTCCCTGCGCACCCCTCGGAATATGCATACCCCACCCGCGCTAGCAAAAATTCGTGTGAAACTCCCTGTGCACCCCTCGGAATATTCGTACCCCGCTCGCATTAGGTAAAATGTGTGCAAAAAGTCCCCCCTGTGGTTTGGGCTGCCTGTGGAGCATGGGGAGGGTGGATGGGCTGCCTGTGGGGCATGGGGAGGGTGGATGGGCTGCCTGCGTGTATTCCGTGTGTGTGGAATTTTACATGAGTTTTTGCTAGCGCGGTCGGGGTAGCGTATTCTGAGGGGTGCGCGTAGACTTTTACACGCAAATTGGCAGTGTGGGCCCTCTGTGTGCCCTTTTCCCCCTCCCCATGCCCTGCAGGCAGCCCACACCACAGGGGTCTACCCTACACCCCTGGGCATGGCCCGCGGCCAACCCACATGGCACCATGCACTCAGAGCACAGACTCATGTCCCCCAACCAACCACCCACCCACAATTGACAGGCACCTGCCAGCAGGCCCCGACTCATGTCGCCCTGCACTACCACCCACCCACCATTGACGGACACCTGCCAGCAGGCCCCGACTCATGTCCCCCAACCGCCCACCCACCCACCATTGACGGGCACCTGCCAGCAGGCCCCGACTCATGTCCCCCTGTGCCCCCACCCATCCACCATTGACGGGCACCTGCCAGCAGGCCCCGACTCATGTCCCCCAACCATATTGACGGGCACCTGCTTATAAAAGCTTATAATATAATGGTATAATAATAGAAGCTATGAACTGATCACTTACAGGGACTTCAGACTGTGAGATTAAATGATTTGGCCAGGATCAAACACTTTGGTTATGGAGTGAAATACGACATGAGATTAAATGATTTGCCCAGGATCACACACTTTGGTTAGGTTGTGAAAATGGGATGTGGGCAATTTAAGCAGTTGCCCACATATCTTTCAAGGTTTACTTGATACACATATTTATTAAGGCTTTGTTTATAGAAATGACTTGGAAAAAACACGTACAGCATAAAAAAACAAGCATCTCACAATAAAGTAACCTTACACTATATAACCTGTCATTAAAATATGTTGAGCAAAATGAGTTTGGCTTTAGCTTCATTTTCCCCATCCTGCATGAAAGGTCACAGTAGCACCAGGCAAACTAATATGATACAAAACATTCTCACATGACTTTCAAAATCATTGGGCCTCATTACGAGTCTGGCGGAGGCCGTGCCGGAAAAACCGGCAGGCTGCCGCCGAACCCGTATTACCATTCCGCCTCCGTGATTGCCGGAATCACTGGGGCATTGCAACCCCAGTGACCCGGTAATTCCGGAGGCGGAATTCTGTAAATTCGCATTCCCATGGAGTCCTATAGGACTCCATGGGAATGGGGACCATGGAAACAACGGTTCCATCTATGACATAGCCGGTGTTTCCATGTTCGCCTGCAGGCGGTGGTGTTAAACCCGCCAGGTCAGACCTGGTGGGAGTGACACCTCCCGCCTGCAGGACTCTGAATCAGCCGGTCCGGAAACAACGGTGGCGGTGGTTTTACCGCCACCGTTCTTTCCGGACCGGCAGGGTCATAATGAGGCCCATAGTCTTATTTCGAACACAGCATGCTGCATTATGCACCCCCCAACCCCTCTACTTCTAATAACTCCCAATTCACATTTCTTAAGGGACAGAAGACCTTGCTAATATCCCCCCCCGCCACTACTGATGGCAGTAATTGCTGCTATTGTAATGCTCTGTTGACACAGAGCAACATGTTAAGATGCTGCACACCCTGGGAGAGCTGTTCTCATGCCCTGAGCCTCAACTATCACACAGACTTGTGAGCTCAGGGCAGAAAAGGCTTTGATCAGGCCGGGGTCGGGGCAAAGTCGGTACTTTTGGCATCCCGTGGAGGGTGCCTGCAAATCGTGAGACAAAACCCATCAATGTGGGCAAGTCCTGCAAAATACGGGACGGTTGGCCACCCTATTGCATACACGTTACTCTCAGTGTTTAAATTACGGTTACATTCATGTTGCTCTCATTGCTTAAGATTGCATTACAGTTACAAGTTACTCTCTTTGCTTAAGGTTACAGTTGCTGTTGCATACATGTTACTCTCATTGCTTGGTTACGGTTACATTCATGTTGCTCTCATTGCTTAATGTGTCAATGCAGTTCCAAGTTACTCACTTTGCATATGGTTACGGTTGCTGTTGCATACATGTTACCCTCAGTGCTTGTGTTGCAGTTACATACACGTTACTCTCACTGCTAAAGGTTACTTTATGGTTAAGTATGATACAATAGATGCTGGTAACTCCCCATTTCATGGAGACCAATAGGCCTGGGGTTGCTTGAATCACCAGCACCGTTGGTAATGGTGCCAGTGATTAAGGCATTTATCTGTCGGTAGGGGTCTGATCTACCGACAGGCAATGCCTGCTGGTAGATCACTGCCCCTACCGGCAGATTTGTAGTTTGCCGGTCCGTAAAGGTGCCGGTGTATATATTATTACGGGCACATTTATTTCCAGACCGGCAAACATGTAATGAGTCCCATAGTCTCAAAATCAGTTGGGTTGTTTTCTGTCTCAACGGCTTGATCATTGACTGAGTGTTATGACAGCACTAAGTACTTAGTTGTTTGTCTATATTTGATGTCAAGGGATGAGCTTGATTCTTTAGAACTGCTGTTCTCTATACGAAGTCAGCAGTGCAGGTAGGTTTGAGGGATTTGTTGTAATCAGTGATGGGTTCTTCTTGAAAGTATGTCTTCTCTGATACTTTCTCTGCCATCCTGGTCCTGGTTTGCAGTGGCCTCAGGGTTGGTCTTTTTGTATAGTGCCACCCTTTCCATAAACCACACCCTGCTGTCATTGGTGAGTACACCATTTTGTCCTCCCTTGAATCATTGTACTTGTACAGGGTAAGTTTAATTTTTACTGAATTGCCCTTGGTGATATCAGAGACTTGTGTTGATTTTCGCTTGTCGTAAAGAAGTTTCTCTTTATTTAATTTATTCTTCAACATCCATAATACAGCATCTACAGGAATGCACTGGTCAGTTCTGGCATGTTTTCAGGCTCCTTGTTATCTAACAGACAGATAAAGTCTTAACTTTTCCCTGAAGTTTCCTGGAGTTTCATTATTTTGTAGAGAAATATATGGGAGGATAGGTCTATAGGGCCCCCTCCCCGACATGCCCCACCTCAGTGAGGTTTGTGGCTCGTCAGCGGCCCCCCATGCACCTGTGCTCGGGTGGCAGGGCGGCTACTGATCGACACATAGGGCCAATCGGCTTGTACTGTAAAATACCATGGACACCATTTTGGAAGCTTCAAGACTCCATTTTAGATAGAAACGACCAAAAATCCTGAGGCAACAGCCCGCCTGCGAAAGCTGCAGCTGACCCCTGCTCACTGCGCGCAGGGAGCCATGCACTCCCCCTGCACCTCCACCACATGGCAGATCCGCTGAAGGCCCGTTCTCACGAGCAACCAGACACGAACGAGTATCAGAACAAACACTTTATCCTTTACCTTCCGCAATACATCACCGTCCCCGAAGTGACCTGACTCATGGTTCAAGTCTGGAAAATAACAGGAACCATCCCGATTGAACAGGCCTCGACCTGGCTTCTAACCCCTAACATTTGAAAATATATGGTGTCAATAACCTTCCTGTATGAACCCCTACCCACGTCCCCCAAATGAAGTGTTAACTGCATACCAAAGCCCAACGATTCACAGAGTTGTTTTGTAAATTATGACGCGGGTATTGGGAAGGGATGAAGTGTATAACGTTGATAAAGTAAGAATGACCTCAGCCCATTGCAAAATACCACATGCCTTGAAGATGCTAACTAATGATTGCTGCTAGTGTACAAAGGAAGACGAAAAAGAGTTACTAAGAGTACTTGTGTGTAGTATAGTGAAACGTGTTTAAGGTGGTATAACCGAAAATGCAAATGCACAATTGTATATGAACGTATTGCTTCTATGCTCCTGAGTACACGATCCAACCTGATGCTACCTCACGTGTTATCTATCTATTGCCTTATGAATTACCAATATGCATTCAACTAATGTTATGTAATGTATGTGTCACTACCAAACGTTTACAGCTACGTATGAAGAGGTACATGAATGTATAAACAATAGAAATGTGTAATCATCCTAATGTTACTAACTTTATTAACTATCCCCTCGTATGGTATATTGTGCAGCCCAGGTGCAGAGAATCACGCAGAGCCACAAGGCCATCTCATAAAGTAATTCTTCACCACAGAACAAAACGACAAGGCAGCTCACCTTGTGCCCTCAGACCAAACACCCAGACTTATGACACCCAGTCAGCAGGTTAGTGCAGCCATCTATCATCGACTCAGACCGCGCCTGGCCTGGCAGCTCCACCCCGATGAGCCCAGCTGACCTGTCCACCCCATGTTGGCACCACACGGATGTCCACCAATCATGGAGCGGCTCATCAGTGCACAACCTATTGCTTAGTCGATGCCACCACATCCACGAGACGATGTGCCCCCTATAGCTTACAGGATTTATGACGTGGTTTTGTAATAAATATGACTGTCTTTGCTATTGTCAGACAGAGCGCTCTCGGAGCTTGCAGAGTCCTTTGCATGCCCTATTTTGATTATATAAAAACCCCTTTCACATCACCCGCACTTGGTCTTGGTCTCATTCCGTCCTGGGGTGTGTCCTTATTGCATCTCATTGTAGGGAGGGTACTGCCTTTTGGGGACGCTTGCTTTCAGTGGTGACCCCGACGTGATAGACTCTTTTATCGTCCCCTATGGCATGAGAAATTCCGGGCGGCAGTGGAGATGCACGGTGCGCCCGCTTAAGAGAGCTGCCCGCCTACGGCAACTGGTACTCTTAGACGGGCGCACGAAATATGCCAAAGGGTACGAGTCCCGTTCCAAAAAAACCATTATTACCGCTCGTCGGAGCCGGGGGGCGGCCATTGAGTGTGTGGCAGCGCCGCATGGACGGACCCAGTGCTGAGAATCAAGACGGGCACATGAGTATTAAGTGCGAGTGATCATAAAAGGAGAAGGGGAGGGAGCCAGATTGTACGAGGTCAGTTCATGGGTACTTTCAACTATTAATGCTATTTACTTTCTCTGCATATGGCCATTAGGACAAAAAGGTGAAATAAAGGAAGATAAAGACGGGAACCTAACTCTGCAAGGGGTTAGAAGGCGGCGCCGCGTAGTGCTATCTCAACTAGTACTGGGAATAAGTTGGACAGTGGAGAATAAAATAAAGGTGTTTGGGAATAGGGAGACACGGTGTATACATTAGAAACTGCTTTCTTTTTTCTTCTTCTTCATTCTGGGTACTTCATTATTGGAAAAAGTGTCATAACTCTTAAGGGTTCAGGGATAAATGTTGAGCGAGGGAAAGAAGGCCTTGCTGGGGAGAAAAGTACAAGACAAGAAAAAGGGGGGGAAGAATTGTTATGTGTTGTATGTTAAAAGTCTGTTAAATGTTGGTTCCATGTTGCATATGCTAAGCGCGTAGTGTTTTAGAAAATTATATTGCACAAGAAGTGATGTTAAGCTGGTAAAGTTAAACAGTTCTGTGATATGGTCATTGTAATTGTGGCCCGGTAAGGAGCTAAGGTAGTACTATTGGGAACCAGTTAAAAAAAAAAAAAAAAGGAAAGGGAAATTCTAAAACAAGAACTGTTAGAAATAAGATATACGCGTACACGAGTCACATTGAGAGTTACAAGTAACACAGGAAGGTGAGCAACGAACATACAGTATGCGGGCAGAAACACCCTTGGCCCACATTTGCAAAAATGTACCCGGTTATGCAGAACGCATAAATAAGTATCATGACCAGTGGTATTAGATCTGTGGAGACTATTCGAAGAAGTGCCTCTACTCAAAAAGAAAGAGATAGCACTTGATCAGCCCACCACTAACACTCCCCTCACAGCACATGAAAATGGAGGCGAGAGTACAGGGAAAGAAGGATCAATAGAGGTAACACGATTGTACCCCCTCCTAAACAAACCAGTGCCAGCAGAAGGGTATAGTGATCCCACATATGTGCCCACCGCGGCCCCTACAGCCACCCAGCGACCAACTGCACCACCACCATATGAGTGCCCCAGACAGCGTGGACAGGTAAGCACCCCAGCAGTAGATATTGAAAAGTAACAGAGGTCCTAGACTCCAGACTCTCAATCGCCAGAGATGAGTTATCTAGAATAAGAGATATATGTGAGCAGAGTGGGACAAGTGTCACAAGAACAGAACAATCACCTAGGGCACAGGCACTCGATAGGTCATTGGAAGAAGGGTGGAAGAAGTGGGAAATACTATTTAGAATTCAGGAGGAAACAACTCAAATAATAGAATTGGGACCACAAAAACCGGAAGAGAACACAGGTGAGGAGGGAATGGCCACTGGGGGGATGGAAGAGCTGTGGTGTGATATCGAGGATGAAGAACAGGAAAGTGGAAGGTTGGGTGTGGCGGCAGGAGGGAGATCAGGAAGAGTAGATGAGACACCCCTGGGAAGAACCATGGAAGAGGAGTGGACGGGAAGACTAAGGAATAGAATGGGAAGAATGGCCCCGTTAGGGAGGAAAGGATTGAAGGTGAGTACATGCAAAATGACAAAGAGTAAACTACAACTCCCACTGATACATGGGGGAGGTGGGAGGCCAAATTACATACCCTGGGCCCAGATGGACTAAGCCAATTTGTTAAAGTCCTTGCCCCCGCTATCAGGAGGGGCAAGTAAGTGGATATATGCATTTGAAAAACATACCGCGGGTGTGCCATTAGCGGTAGGTGATGTTAAAAGCTTACTGGTGTTGGCAGTAGGTGACCAGGCAGATAGAGTGTGGGCCAAAGCTGGAGTAGCACTGGATTGTGATCGCCATGATGGAGCTTCTTTTAACACAGTGCGCCACGGCTATGGGATGCATTAAGAGAAACATTTCCAGACACGCCAAACTTACAGTCAGTGATGCAATGTATGATTGGGAGGATGCTATGGATTTCATTTTTCGGGTGCAGGAGATGTGGAGAGCCAAGACGGGAACACCCTGGGACCAGTCAACATCCCTATTTTACTTTATAATGAAGAGAGGGCTCCCAAAAGAAGTACAGAAAGCACTCGACAAAATAGTAGGTATCGAAGCAAAGGGGTGGCCAGAAATTCAAAGCATAATAGTTCACCATTGCCAAAGAATAAAGGAAAGGGAGAAAGAAATTGCACAAAGAAGGTTCGCAGATGAGGTGAAGTTAGTACAAACGAAGCTGGTGAAGGTCGCCGCAGCTGTAGCAGCACTCTCCCAGGACAGGGAGGGGGAAGAGGAGGAGGAACTGGTAGCGATACAGGGCAGCATGGCAGCAAATTGGGCAGGCAACGGGCAGCCACAGTGGAATGGACAGGAGCAGTATGGAGGACCGCAGTGGCAAGTGTGGGCCCCCCGCGGAGGACGAGGTGGGTACAGAGGACGCAGAGGGGTGGTCAAGGGTATGGGGGAAACGGCAGGTATGGAGGGCAGGGTCCTAGAGGAGGACAAGGGAACTATTGGAATTGCGGAAGGTGGGGACATTTCTCACGGGAATGCAGAAGCAGACCAACTAACGTGTACCAAGATGATCAACCCTATGGTCATCCACACCCGGGAAGCCCATACGGATTACCCATGGGAGGAGTACAAGGGCAACCTGAGCAAGGGTATGTAGAGCAACGAAGAGAACCACCTCATAATGTACAACAGCACTCACAAAGCCGAGAGCATATGCAATACACGCAGGGCAACCCTTTCGCCACAACAGCTAACGGTGCACCTGCACCATACGGCGGAATAGCACTGGTATCAGGTAATGTCTTTAGTCAAGGGGGGAATACAAGACATCCAGCATAGGACAGCCCACAGGGAGCACTTGCGTGTCCTGTACTATCTACGACCTACAATGCAGCAGAGGAACCATTGATAGGGGCGCAGATAGAAAATAAACAGTTCATATTTATGGTGGACTCGGGACCTGAAAAATCATGTTTACGTGAAGGCCGGTTCCCGTTATCTAATCGTAAATTGGAGACGCAGGGGTTCTCTGGGGCTGTTGTCGAAGTTCCTTACACAGAAGATTTAGATGTGACCGTGGGGGGTAAGATAGTGAGGGCACCCCTACTGTACTACGAACTGTCCCCAATTAACTTGCTGGGAAGGGACCTCCTCAGTAAGCTTAATATGACTATCTCCTTTACGGAGAGAGGGATAGTTTGTTCAACTCCAGGGATCTGTCCCATGCGCATAATGCTGGTGGTGCATGCACGAGCAACAGCACCAGAAGTGCGCGGCATACCGGTAGATCCTGATGTATTCATTCAAGGGCTAAAAACATTGGCACGGGTGGTCCCAGAGTTGAAAAATCTAGACTGGCGAGTACCCGCAGAGTTCATCTTCCGACCAATAGCCCACCCAGAGATTGTGCCCGGGACAGTGATGTCTTTAGATTTGCATGCAGTTCAAATCTCAGCTAAAAGAATAGCCGTCATTGCAATGGACATACATGGCTGTGAGTGGCGCACGGTGTTGTGCATCAATGCCGACATTGCATTGCGAGATCTATCAGATGAAGAACTTTTCTCATACTCAGAAAGTGATGGTGAGATAATTATGGAGATAGCCATACCTTGTGATATCATGATACAGGAACGACAAGTGCCTGAACAACTAATGGCAGTGGTAGGAGCACCTCCTTTCTTTTTTGATGATGACATGAAATCAGTGCCCAGTAATTTGTGGACCACAGGCCGCCATGACGTAGGATTATTGCATGGAGTCACACTGGTCAAAATAAAACTCAAACCTGGAGCTTGTTTACCAATGGTAAAATAGTACCCCCTGTCCCGAGAAGCAGAAGAAGGGATAAAAGAAACAATCAGTGCATTGCTAGCCCAAGGAATAATAGTATCCTCTAATTCGCCCTGCAATACTTGCATTTACCCAATCAAAAAAGCAAAAGGTGGGGCTTGGAGGATGATCCAAGACCTACGCCGCCTCAATGACGTCATCCAAAAAGAATTCCCTTTGGCCCCTAACCGGCATCCATCCTGTGCAGCATTCCAAAGAATGCGTCACATTTCACAGTAGTGGATTTGAAAAATGCCTTCTTCTCCATCCCACTGGCAGAAGAGTGCAGATACCTAACAGCATTCACATAGGGGGGAAAGAGATACAAGCATTGCAGGTTACCCCAGGGGTACTGTGAAAGCCCCAGAATATTTAACCGCATCCTACATGAAGATCTAGGGAACATGACAGCAGAAAGCACAATTATTCAATACGTAGATGATCTACTCATCTGCGCAAAGAATGAGGAAGAATGCAGAAAAGACTCCATTGCTCTCTTGACATTGCTGGCCCATAAAGGCTACAGGGTCAACAGAGGCAAACTGCAGTACTGCCAGCGAGAAGTGTTGTATTTGGGACAACTAATCTCGCAAGATGGCAAGAAAATAATACCAGACAGAGTAGCCGCCATCACAGCTGTCAGAAGACCGAACACAGTGAAGGAAATGCAAACATTTCTTGGCATGTGTAATTACTGCCGAGCTTGGATATTAGATTATGCAGCATACACGAGACGCTTATTACAAGCACTTAAGGAGGCCCAATGAGAAAACACAGAAATACAATGGTCCGCAGAACTGGGTTACGCATTCACGTCACTCAAAGAATTCATCTCGAGCGCACCCGTGCTCGCGAACCCAGATTATGAACGCAAGTTTTACCTGTTCTCCCACTGTAAGGGGATCCTCATGACTGCAGTACTGACACAAAAAACGTCCTTTGGGCACAAGCCTCTAGCCTACTACAGCGGCACACTAGATGCAGTAATGCAAGGACACTTCGCTTGTGAGAAATCTCTCGCAGCCGCAGCATTCGCCATTGAAAAGAGTGCAACAATAGTGATGGGATGCTCCGTGACACTATTTGTGGAACACTCCCTGTTCGCTATCCTGGAAAGATCAAAAAGCACACTTACGACACAAAGAGCAACCGCCTATGAGATAATATTATCCAGTGCAAACATCCACGTAGTTCGTTGTAAAACAGTAAATCCTGCGAGATTCATTACAGAACCATGCACATTAGAAGACATGCAGGCACACAACTGTACAATTTACAAGGGGGAGGAAGGAGAAAGCACTGTTGTAGGTGAAAACGCATTAAACGAAGGAGAGGTGTTCTTCATAGATGGGTCAGCATCAATAAACCCAGACACAGGAGAAAAACACGTGGGGGTAGCTGTTGTAAGGATGGAAGAAGGTGAGTACGAAGTGATAGTACAGCATCGCCTGCCAGCCCATTACTCAGCTCAAGCAGCAGAACCCATAGCACTTATTGAAGCGTTACATTAAGCGAAAGGGTGCGCAGTCACCATCTAGACAGATTCAGCTTATATGACCACTACAGTACATGGCAGATTAGCAAGGTGGGGACGTAGAGGGTTCCACAGAGCAGAAGGGGTCACCAGTTCAGCATGCAGAACTCCTAAAAGAACTCATTGAGGCTTTGAAAGAGCCCACCATGGTAGCCATAGTGAGGTGCCAGGCCCATACTACTAACACAGATGTTATCTCTTTAGGAAATGCAGCAGCAGACGCTGCAGCCAAGGAAGCCTCTTATCTAGTGAACGAACAGACAGGTGAGTACTTAATGCAACAATGAGTAGAGGAAGAGCTCCCAGATGGTTACAACACTATACTTGTGTCATAAATACTAAAGTTACAAGAAGGAGCAAGTGAAGAAGAGAAAGGGCTGTGGGAAAAGACAGGATGTAGCCAGTCAGCAACAGATCTTTTGTTGTGTCAGAATAACACAGGGAAAGTGGTAATGACAATCAAACTGCTAGAAATAGCATTCCAGCAACTACACTTCCCAGCACACAATGCAAAACAATATATTGCAGCAGAGATACAAGAGGACTGGTTTGTGCCAGGGCTACAGGAACACATATCAAAGCTGGCAATGGAATGTACAACATGTCAAATATACAACTCAGGAATGACCCTAAGGACACTGCGAGGAACAATACCCAAGCCCGTAGGGTCCTTCAGAGAACTGCATATTGATTATGCAGATATGGGAGAAAGATGTAATGGCGCACGGTACATGATAGTGGTGGTATGTCCATTTTCCAGATGGGTCGAAGCAGGGCCCTGTGTACGTCCAGATGCTAAATGCGCTGCAAAGTTCTTAGTGAGGGAAGTATTCCCACGCTGGGGAATTTGCGACATGAATCGCTCGGATAATGGCGCGCATTTTGTCAATGAACTTTTCAAAGAAGTTCCAGCTCTGTTAGGGATTAAGCATAAACTATGCTCGATTTATCATCTGCAAAGCAATGGCGTGGTTGAGAAGTTCAACGGCTTCCTCATGGGGAGATTGTCAAAACTGTGTTTCTCCCTTAAAAAGAACTGGGTGCATTGTCTGCATCTGCCTTGTTCGAGCTGAGAAATCAGCCCAGCAAGGACCACCATCTGTCTCCGCACGAGATCGTGACTGGAAGGCGCATGCACAGAGCACACTCTCCGCTCCACAGACATTAAGATGCCCACAAAAGTGCCACAATATTAGGTGAAGAGTTTAATGACTATCTGACAAAACTCACCAGAGCATCCCGCATGATATCAAGACAGCTCGCACCACCATTCACACGAGAAGAAGGGAATGAGGAGGTTAATTTTGTCGGAGAAAACCCACAAGGCCAGTTAATGCCCGGTGAGATGATATATGTGAGGAGCTTCGTACGTAGGTGGAATGCCCCAAGATTTCATGGCCCATATGAGGTGGTGTACTGCACACCGACGGCTGTAAAAGTAAAGGGCCTGAGATATTGGATACATCTGACAGACGTACGTAAAGGCTATGACAGTGTAAGAGAGGAACAAGAGGAAGAAGTAGAAAGTACAGCAGACGTGTCACACTAGTGGGTACAGGGTAATGAATAACAACAAGAAAATGTATTGATGCAAAATGATGTCTATAACAAACAGAAAATGTAAATAAGATTGAACTATAAATTAGAAATGTCTCTCTCTCTCTCTCTCTCTCCCTCTCTCTCTCTCTCTCTCTCTCTCTCTCTCTGTCTCTTTCTCTCTCTCTCTCTCTTTCACTCCTTCTATTTCTCCGTCCTTCTGTGGTAAAAAATGATGATTTTGACTGTTTGAGTATGCTTAATGCACTTTTATGTTTTAACATATAGGAGTAACCATGGCAACGAACGGGCAGCCCGCAACAAATAATATTAGGGCAGTTAAAAATGTGAATAATACATTTGACTGGCATAGATATTCGTATGAATGTGGCCTGTTTGTGTGCGCTGTTTTATTTTTTGCCATGATATTTGGTCTTGTCACTTACTGTTTTTTGTCATTCATCTCTATCGAGATGAATGAGGGGGGAAGAAACGGAACTAGCATGGGGAATGGAACCAGAATGGTTAAGGAGGCGGCCTATTTAATAAGGGATGGATTCCAGCTTATATGGGGCTATGATACAGTCCCTACCCATGCACAGCCTTTAAATGATACCAACAACAACCCGATTACAAGCCCAGCTTCACCCTCAAATGTCTCAGAATATAATGTTTATGGTTTAAATGATTGTAACCCTTCTGTCATATCATGGTTGTACGACACTACTGCCACAATGCGCACATCGGAAGCTACCCCAACCGTAGAAACTAGATCACCTGCAGGTAGGAAGGAAGAGAATGAAGAAATGGCAGAGAGGTTTTTGGCTTTATATGATGAATGGGAGAAGGGGGGCGCAGGGAAAGTGGGGACGATGTCACAAGTGGCAAGAGAAGCAAAAGGCTACCTTAAAAGCAGTAGGAGAAGGAGGGAGGCGGGGAGAAAAAAATATGATGAATATTATGGCCTGGGCCTAGACACAATAGAAGACCCCAGACATCCACATCAGTCAAATAAATGGTACGCAGACATGAGCACCGCTGCAAAACAGACAACCAAAGAGAGTTGTTATGTCTGTTCCCTGATTCCCCACACCTCAGGTACACCAAAAGTCCTGCTGCCTAAAGAACTGCCTCTTGCAGATGCCCAGTGTCTCCTTCATCTCACGCTGTGCAGAATTAAGAACACCTTCCAGGCACACAAAGTTTCTTTTGAAATGCTGCCGAATGAGAAAACCTGCTACTCAAGAACAAAAGGAGTAACATGTTTGAAAGAACCTTTTGTCGTGATTAAAGGGACAAAGATGAAGTAATATCGTGTAAGGCTGAAGCATTATGAGGACTGCCGACAGAGAAGCTACAGTGGATTGAGAAAACCTGCGCACCAGTTTGGAAGGAGAACATCATGAAACTGACCTGGGTAACTGCCATAGAAAAACCGTTCAAATTGCATAAAGAAATATCATACGATCTGTGTTTCCATGGCGAAGGGAAAAACATCATGGGTGTAAACAAGAACTGCAACCGGACTCTCACTATCCCAGACATGAAGAAAGGAACAGCAGCACTCATGGACGCTTACTGGGTCTGCGGTAAACAGGTGTACTTGCACCTCCCACAATCCTGGAGGGGCATATGCTCCTTGGCAGCTTTGCATTCAGCGTTGATGGTAATCCCAGAGAGCCACATTAATGGAGGAAAAGAAGTAACAGTTGCCCATCGGGAACAAAAGACGCAGCCAAGAGAAAAGCCACGATTGTATGCCCTGTGCCCAGTCAATGTGCAAGATGTGTTATCAAGGCGGCGGAGATCATCCAACTATGTATCCAAAGCCTCCTCAGAGCTGCTGGCACAGATTCCAGACAAGTACCGGCTGTTCAATTCCACAGAAACATTCTTTGCCTCCCTTATCCCGAGCATCCAGGCACGAGCAAACGCAAAATGGCTCCAGATCATGCACTGGGAGCTGATCCAGCTGGCCAACGACACTGAAGAAGGGTTTAACGTGATCAAGGTGGAGCTAAGGGCCCTGCGGTTAATGACCATGCAGAACAGGTATGTCATAGACCGGTTAACGGAGATGGATGGAGGTGTTTGCCGAAAGATCGGGAGAGCCTGCTGCACATTCGTACCTTCTGAAGACGCAGACAATGGAATGTTATCACATGTTATTACAGCAGTGCACAACCTGGGGGAACGAATGAAAAATGAAGGAGGAGCAGATGCCAGCACCTGGTTCGATAACCTTTTTTCCTGGGTACCATTATGGCTAGGAGTGACGGTCAAAATGCTGATGCCTATCGTGGTATTTTTGCTCCTGATTTTTTGCGTGTGCCAGCTGGGTCTTCGATGCTGCGCAAATGCGGTGCCAAATGGCGCAATGATGATGGTGACAATGGGCAACACTAGAGGAGTGGCGCAGATCATGCAAGAAGCACAAATACAAACATGTGAGGACCCAGAGCCAAAGTATAGAATGGTGCCATTATACTATGATGGGGATATAGTAGATAGGTTATATCACACCACAATAAAGGAGCCCCAAGAACAGGAGTGATATACAGAGGTATGGGTGGACTTGGAAGGAGATGGGGGATGTATATATATGACCTGCACACCAGATGAATATGCTAGGATGGGGGAGAGACTTCGGGGGGTATGTAGAGCCTGGATGCCAATAAAAGGCACGCCAGCATGGGATGAGGCTGTTGTGAATGAGAAAGAGTGCCAGAGGTTGGGCGAGTTACAGTATTCGTTACTTAAGTAATGAAAGGGGGGAAATGTATGGGAGGATAGGTCTATAGGGCCCCCTCCCCGACATGCCCCACCTCCGTGAGGTTCGTGGCTCGTCAGCGGCCCCCCATGCACTTGTGCTCGGGTGGCAGGGCAGCTGCAGATCGACACACAGGGCCAAACGGCTTGTACTGTAATATACCATGGACACCATTCTGGAAGCTTCAAGACTCCATTTTAGATAGAAATGACCAGAAACCCCAAGGAAACAGCCCGCCTGCGAAAGCTGCAGCTGGCTCCCGTGCCCTGCACGCAGGAAGCCATGCACTCCCCCTGCGCCTTCACCCTATGGCAGATCCGCTGAAGGCGCGTTCTCATGAGAAACCAGACACAAACGAGTATCAGAACAAACACTGTATCTTTTACCTTCCGCAGTACATCACTGTCCCCGAAGTGACCTGACTCGTGGTTCAAGTCTGGAAAATAACAGGAACCATCCCGATTGAACAGGCCTCGACCTGGCCTCTAATCCCTAACATTTGAAAATATATGGTGTCAATAACTTTCCTGTATGAACCCCTGCCCACGTCCCCCAAATGAAGTGTTAACTGCATACCAAAGCCCAACGATTCACAGAGTTGTTTTGTAAATTATAATGCAGGTATTGGGAAGGGATGAAGTTTATAACGTTGATAAAGTAAGAATGACCTCAGCCCATTGCAAAATACC
Source organism: Ambystoma mexicanum (assembly GCF_040938575.1). Taxonomy (NCBI): domain Eukaryota; kingdom Metazoa; phylum Chordata; class Amphibia; order Caudata; family Ambystomatidae; genus Ambystoma; species Ambystoma mexicanum. The sequence goes on from NC_090925.1 coordinate 1,199,926,759, forward strand.
ACGTGCCTTGAAGACTTAATGAAAAGGGCTTGATAAAGCCCCACCTAACGCTAACTAACGATTGAAGGCGAAAAAGCATTACTAAGAGTACTTGTGTGTAGTACAATGAAAACATGTTTAAGGTGGTATAAACGAAAATGAAAATGCACAATTGTATATGAACGTATTGCTTCTACGCTCCTGATTACACGATCCAACCTGATGCTACTTCACGTGTTATCTATCTATTGCCTTATGAATTACCAATATGCATTCAACTAATGTTATGTAATGTATGTGTCACTGCCAAACTTTAACAGCTACGTATGAAGAAGTACAAGAATGTATAAACAATAGAAATGTGTAATCATCCTAATGTTACTAACTTTATTAACTATCCCCTTGTATGGTATATTGTACAGCCCAGGCACAGAGAGGCCATCTCCCCCTCCTCCCGCCAAGGCCCACCAGGACTTGCTGGTGCTCGAGCAGCACAGCGTCACCTCCCCTCATTCTGCTGGACCCGCTTCAAGTATTCACCTCCCCCATGTCCGAGGCCACCATGGTAAGCCAAATGAATTATTTACAACCTGGTCCTAAACCCCACTGCCTCAAGGGGCCAGAGGTGTACCCTCGCTGATCCAGTAGTACTCCAGTTCACCCCAAGTTAATGGGCCTTGGGGATAGGTATTCAACCCTGTACTGACATATCATAAAGTAATTCCTCACCACATCTAACAGAACAAAACGACAAGACAGCTCACCTTGTGCCCTCAGACCAAACACCCAGGCTTATGACACCCGGTCAGCAGTTCAAAGGTAATAGTGCACTGATGTATTGGTGAAGCTGCACATTGCATGTTGTTTCTCCGGTCTCCTATTATTTCTTAGAGTAACCTATTGTAGGATTTACAGGACAACTGAATTTGTCTAAAGGATGAGTGTTTGTGTGTGTGTGGCCACAAGGGCAAAGTGTTAGTGCAGCCATCAATCATCGACTCGACCGCGCCTGGCCTGGCAACTCCACCCCGACGAGCCCAGCTGACCTGTCCACTCCACGTTGGCACCACGCGGATGTCCACCAATCCTGGAGCGGCTCATCAGTGCACAGCCTATAGCTTAGTTGATGCCACCCAATCCCCGAGACGATGTGCCCCCTATAGCTTACAGGATTTATGACGTGGTTTTGTAATAAATATGACTGTCTTTGCTATTGTCAGACAGAGCGCTCTCGGAGCTTGCAGAGGCCTTTGCATGCCCTATTTTGATTATATAAAAACCCCTTTCACTTCACCCGCACTTGGTCTTGGTCTCGTTCCCTTGTGGGGTGTGTCCTCTCATTGTGGGGAGGGTACTGCCTTTTGGGGACGCTTGCTTTCAGAAGCCTGGTGTGTTTTTAGATTTGCATCACTGGCATGGCATTCATGGCAACTTTCAATAGCATATTCAGTATTGATAGCCATCGGTAGCCACCAGTATGCGTCCCTGATTCTTTTCTTTGTCAAGGTGATGCCGAGCTGTCCTATGTGTGCCTTTTCAATTGCTGTGGATCTAGTGGCCGAGGGCGCTGCAGTCTTATCTCCTATGAATAGTAACACCCCTGTGGAGAGTAATTCAGTGGACAATGCTATGTATGATCTCAGGGACGGGGACGGCAAGCGTTGGTGTGGCCCATTTCTTGCAGAGTATTGTACTACCTTCTTGAGGATTTCATCTGTTGGCATAGCTCTCCAGCGTTCACTTTCACTGCTGGTGTGCACTCCTTCTCTGCATGCATCTGGAATAGTAGCAAGTATACTTATATCGCTTAGGAATGCATCATTAGGCCAGGTGCCTCTATGTTAGGCAAACAGGATATACAGGCAGCATGATTGTTCTTCCTATTTGGAATGGCCTGGATGTTGAAGGAGTATTCCTGTAGCTTTCCCGCAAATCAGGATCATTTTGTGGTAGATGACTTTGAGCTTCCGGGTTTCAACATGGGCACTAAATGCTTGTGATTAATTTGATTAATTTCTAAGTTGAAGATGTTTGACAGCCCTCTTAAAATGTTCTGCCGTTCATCCATAGGCCAGCATTTCTTTTTCAATCACATAATAATTGTGTTCCACTTGTGAAAACGTTTTCAACGTCGAGGCAACGATATGTTCTTGGTTGCTCTTGCATTGTGCTGGAGCACCGGCATTAACTGTTATCAATAAATCAAGCATTGGATTAAATGGTTTCAAACATGGTGCAGTAAATATGCAATTTTACTTCTTCAAAATCCTGTTGTAAATCTGTCCATTTATATTCCGCTCCTCCTTTATTGAGTGTGTGTAGAGACTAAGGGGCCGATTCCTGGAATTATTTGCATGAAGAATCATAGATTTGCATGCCATTCTGCATGTGAAACCCCTTTTGTCGATTCATCAAATCTACTGCACAGCACTTTTTGGTAACTTGCGGGGACTTTGCGTAGGCTCGGCACGTCTCTGCGAGCAGTCGCATGCCTTGCGCAAGACACCACACAGAGCATGGGCGAGGCCTGCGCAGAGGGTGTAACTTGGCAAATGAGGAAGAACAAGGGAAAAAGTGAGCATTACGAAGGACGGGCAACACGCAGTCAATAGCATGCCCACAAAGGTGCGAGACAAAGCGTATTCACGGATGTGACCGTGCAACCTCTCGCCAGGAAAATGGCTACTCAAATCCCTCCATCTCTCTGCCACCCGAAGGACGGCATAAGTAAACTTGCACATAGGAATCGCAGTGTAGAGCTGGGTTTGCATGTCGGATTTGGTACTAAGTGAAAAGATAGTTTTCACTAGTCCCAATTCAAAGAAGATCGATTTAGAAAGACCACCCTGTGATTTCACAGAGCAGTCTTTCTAAACCGAACTGTATTGCCCCTGCCGCACACAAGTGCGCACAGGGGCTGACAGGCATGGGAGAACAGGGAAGTGTTGCTCTGTGTGTCTGCATGTGTTTATGTGTGTGTGTGTGTGTTGCGTGGTGCATGTTTGTGTTTTTGGGAATGGGATGTCAGGAGTGGGTAGGGAGGCGGTGGTGGATGAGGAAGGGAGGTTCGGGGGCTGGAACCCCCCGATTTAGAATTCGGGCAGAGAGGGTGGGGGACAAAGCAAAGGGATATTTTCGCCTTTGCATCCAAAGAAATCAGTCTTTTTGTGAGACGACCTGCAAAAATATGACATAGAACTGTGGGATTTACAGGTGTGTGTACACAGCCGGGGATCCCATTGGATTTATGGGTGCGTGTACGCAGTGTAGTGTGGAGCAGGAATGGTTTACGGGGGGTTCGGACGAAGATTTTCCGAGTTTTACCCGAGCTATGATACATTGTACACATGTTGTTGTGGTGCCGGTAACAGTTAGGGGGGACCCTGCACAGTGTCCCGAGATGCAGGCCCACTTGCGGGGACCCAACGTACTGTTTGAAGGATGCATGTATTCGTGCCCAGGTGAGCACACAAAGGTAGCTGTTCTGGCTGTTTTTGCTTTGCATGGGGGCTTGTCGGGGGCGTTCCAGCCGCGACTTGCACCTATGGTTACTTTGCCCAGAAAATTCCATGAATAAGCGGGATGTACATTTTTTATTCTGCTCACAGGCTCGCGCAGTGTCGTTCTCGGCGTGCAGCACTTGTAGGCTTAATGCACTCTTTTCCATGAATCGGCCTCTCAGTCTTGTTAGTAGGTGCGCTCTGTTGAGCCACTTGCACTTTTCAAATTTGCTTTTTTGACTTTATTGTTGTTCATTTTGCATTTTTATTATTTCCTTCTAGGCTCGGTCAATCCTAGTCAGGCAGGTGACTGGATGCCCTTTTCACTTTAGAAAACACGTGGGCCTCATTACGAGGTTGGAGGTAGCCATGGCGCTATTAGCGCCATGGCTACCTCCAAACTCGTTCCGACTCCGCCCTGGTGAATGGAGCAATTACCAGTCCATTCCAAGGTTGGCGGGACCGGTAATTCCCCATTCACCAGGGCCCTTCCCCATTCCCATTTGAGCCCCCATAGGGCTCAATGGGATTGGGGAAGGCGCTAATAACGGTACCGCAAATTGCGTTACCTTTATTAGCTCCAGAGTCCCTTTGCGGGTCCCGTCCTTAACGCCTGGAAAACCCCGGCGTTAAGGGAGGACCTGCAAAGGGAACTCGTTGTAGGGCGGTAAGGGATTACCGGCACCGGTGCCCTTACCGGTGCCGGTAAGGGCACCGGTGCCGGCGACATACTGCGCAGTCTTTTCTTAGTTTTCATTCAGACAGCAGCCTGGGATCGACGCTGGCGATGTGATGTGTAATCAAACCAGACCGCAGCCCGGGAAGTGCAGCAAACAAGTGCAGCAGGAACGGACTTGCGTGAAGAGGTGGCGCCTAAGTCGAGCCGTCTGTGCTCATCCGTGCTTCGGACGGGCCATGGATAGAATGGCCTGTTGGTTTTCTGTCTTCCAAAGCAACCCTATCAATCTCTCATGATTGGTTACTTCGGCGAGCTCTGCCGCATATGGCGTTTGAATCAGCAATCTTACCTTGTTCCCTGGAAAGTTCTGCTTCAGGTTGGTGATTCTTTTAAATGTTTTTCATTTAATGTGCACGCTCACTGATCGCTGTGATAAATCCTGCAGAGTCATTACTACGCCATGTAGGAGACAAGCTCCCAACTTGCTGTGAAGGTGCTCCAGTAGAGAAACAGAAACAGAGAGCTGTCAGAGCTCTCCTGACGGACTGCACTTACCGCAACAGTCATAACGGAGCTTCCAGCAGTGCAGACAGACCTGAGGAGATCCGCTGCAGTACCCGCGAGTCAAACAGAGATGCTAGGGAAGACCGGTGAGTTGGCCTGAGATGCCAAGTAACCCTGGGGCACTCCAAAAAATACCTTTAGTTATAACTAATGATTTTGAATAGCTAACAATTGAAATCAGACAAAGGCAGTCAGGGCGCAACTGTCTTGATACGAGATACCAATTGGGGTATAATTTTAACCCGCATTGGCAGCAGCCAAGAGTTTGCATAAAAGTTATACAAAGGTTGCAGGAGTGTAATTCTCCTTATATGAGAAACTAATGGAGAGATAATCTGCAACCTGCATTGCCAACAGCCAAAAGCCTATAGAAGAGTAATACAGAGACATCAAAGCTGTAACTTCTCTTTTATGGAATACCATTCTCAGAAGATCTGTAACATACCTTGTCAAGAGACTATGAGGAAAATCAGTAACTGTTCAAACCTCCTCTCATAGGATACTGGTGTGGAGAATGTTGGAACAGACATTACCACTGAACACAATTGTAGTTGTAGGACTTTCCATTCTGGGCTGGCGGGTAAACCAGGAAAGGGACCCATAGTAGTTAATACTGGCAGGCAAGTATACCAGGAAAGAAGAAGATGATTTAAAGCACTCTCTTTGTGGTAAAAAGGTGTGTTGGAAAATAATGTGCTAATCTCATTGTGAGGAGGTGAGGGTGGACGGGGAGGAGCGGGACGCACGGCTGAGGGAGCCCGCTGTGCCGCGGGCGTGTGCGACGCTGGGGGCGGCCGCCGGGGAGGCGTCCCTGTTGAAGGGAGAGCCTTGTGGCCGGCCCGCGACGGTGCCGGCGTGGCGGCCGCGGCGCCGCGGGTCCCCGCAGCCGCAGCGCCGCGTGTGTCCACGAGGACCTGGTACACTGGCGCTGCGGCAGGGAGACCCGCGAACCCGACAGGACCCGGCGGCCTCCGGCGGCGAGCGGCGGCGAGGCTCGGGAATCGGAGAACCCGGCGTGTGCCGACCGCTCGGTGTCGGAGGTGCGCCAGACAGCTGGACAGGAGCACAACAAGGGGAACAGTATAGAGCCCCCTCCTTACCTCAAGCAGGGCAGACCCCTAACAGCAACCTGGGGCCTCGAACAGTACGGGCCTCCGGGAGGCATGCCTCAGGGGAGACGCCATGGGGAGGGGGCGGGGCCAAAGGAGAGGGCGTGGCTGACAAAGGGGAGGGGGAGCCGGAACCAGGCAGCCAGAGTAAGGGAGGAGGAGGAGAGGAGGAGGCAGCTCTATTTATAGAGGGTGGGTGCCTAGAGTCCCCACCAATCGGAAAGGGGGGGAGGGCAGTTGTCCCTGATTGGCCCTTTTTCCCTCCAAGCACCAGGTATAAAAGGGACTGGCCTAATGGCATTTTGGTTGCTTTTTGCAGGGAGAAGGAGAGGAGAGTGAGAGCAACTGGTGGGCCTATCCGGGTTCGGGAAAATAGGAGACACTACCAGAGAAGAGGAACTCCTGGTGCCTTTTACTCACAGTGAAGTAACTGTGGGGTCAATCCTGGAGTTCAACTACCGTGGTTAAGACATTACATTTAACCAGTGTGTAATAAAGGTCTACAGAACTCCACATCGGCTACTGTCCTGATTTCTACAACTGGCGTAGTCGGCAGGATTAAGAGAACGCAATGGAGAAAATAATACAGACATTGTCCGAGGGGCAACAACAGTTACAGCAGCTCTTCCAACTTCAGGCCCAGCAGGCGGCCGCTGATCGCCAAGCCTTTCAGCAGGCAATACAATTACAGGGTAACCTGCAGTCCACCTCTCAGGACCAACATCAAGAGACGATAAAACACCTGACGGATGCTGTCACCGGCCCCCGGAACCAGCCCATGGTCCCTTCCGCAGTGTTGCAGAAGTTTAAGGAAGGCGAAGACCCGGCTTTCTTTTTTACCACATTCGAGAGGATCGCCCGAAACGCTCAGTGGCCGGTGGACCGCTGGGGGCAGTATGTTGCTCCCCTTTTGTCTGGCATCATGCAAGGTGCCTACCAGGCCGTTAACCCAAACGGAACCACGCCTTACGTTGAAATCAAAAAGGCTGTATTGGACCGGTTGGGACTTGATGAAGAGGCCTACAGAATGAGGCTGCGCGACACTAAACTCAGACCAGGGGAGAACCCACGACAACTCTTCTACCGGGTGAAGGACCTCACCGAGAAGTGGTTACAAGTACCGGGAACAGGCCTCCCATAAGTCTTAGAAAAGGTCACCCTCGAGCAATTCATTGAGGCCCTACCGCCTCCGATGCAAAGATGGGTCCGACAACATCACAGGCCCACCTTATCTGAAGCTGTCGACATCGCGTCAGCCTACCAAAAGGCAGGGGGAACGGGTAAACCTTTTGGAGTCGGATCTCCCATTCGCAACCCGATACCACCATTGGAACCCCTCACAACCAAGAGCCTGCGAGTAGGGTCTTCCAAATGGAGAGCCATGGAAGGACGCCCTTCTGGATCCGAGGAGAAGAGGAGCGGACCCGACCCACGGTCCACCCAGTTGTCCACAGGGTTCCGGCAACCGCAATGTTATGACTGTGGTGAGTGGGGCCATATAGCCCGGTTCTGTCCCCGGAAGAGAGGCACCGAGCCGATGGAGATCGGAGTTATGCGGACCGAGCAAGGACCACGATGCCAAGGTCTCTACGAGATGGACGTCCGGGTAGACGGGAACCAAGCCAGGGCCCTACTCGACAGTGGAAGCAGGCAAACAGCGGTGCTACCAACCGTAAGTGACTCTCCTTATCTCACCAATGTTAGTATCCCAATTCGATGTATACACGGGGATGTGAGAACCTACCCCATGAAATCCATAACAGTAGAGGTGGGCCCTAACATTACAGCGATGAGAGCTGCCGTCCTCCCCTCCTTACCCGCCCCAGTGGTGATTGGGACCGATCTGCCCCACTTCCACCAGACCATCAAAGCCCTAGACCAGGGATGGTGGGAAGAAGCACCCTTTGCCAGGGAGCCCATCCCCCCGAACACCCAGAGACGAGAGAAACCCGCCAGAAAAAGAAGGGAAGCTCGCCTTGCTCAATGCGCCTCCATGTATGCCACCCAACGGATAGCCTGGAACCCGGAGGACCATGAGGATTCCATCCGGGGAGAAACCTTGACGGATCCTACCTTAACATTGGCCCGCGAAAGAGCCATCACAAATGGGGACCCCGACCTGACCAAGGGAGCTGGTTTTACATCTAGACAGGGCCTGCTCTATCGGGTCTACCAAGAGGAGGGAGGAGCACGGAGGGAACAACTACTCCTCCCCAAAACACACAGGGGCATCGTCCTCCAGTTGGCACATAACCACCCGTGTGGCGGCCACATGGCCTCCCTAAAGACACAGCAAAACATTCTAAAACGTTTCTACTGGCCAGGGGTCTATGGGGAGGTGGCGAAATTCTGTAAGGAATGCAAAACCTGTCAGTTGACGAGTGGGGAAAAGCCAGCCAAGGCGCCTCTTCAGCGGATGCCCTTGATCACCATACCCTTTCAAAGGATAGGTATAGACCTGGTAGGCCCGCTCGAGCCAGTCAGTCGTGGATATCGATACCTGCTAGTCATTGTGGATTATGCCACCCGGTACCCCGAGGCCTTTCCCCTAAAGGGGACGTCGGCTAACCAAATATGTGACCAACTCATCCCCTACTTCGCACGGGTAGGCCTACCCACCGAAATCCTCACTGATCAGGGTACAAACTTCATGTCGGCGGTTATGCGACAAGTCTGTGAAAGACTACAAATCAGACGGCTGCGTACCTCCGTCTACCACCCCCAAACGGATGGGTTGGTGGAGAGGTACAACCAAACGATAAAGAAAATGATGAAGAGGGTAACAGGTCCGGAGGGGAAGGACTGGGACCGAGTCATACCCCTGATCCTGATGGTATTAAGGGACACCCCCCAGTCCTCGACAGGATTCTCCCCATTCGAGCTGCTGTTTGGAAGACAGCCCAGAACAATCCTAGATCTGGTTAAGGAGGACTGGGAAAACACTAAGGAAACGTCTCTCACCGAGTACGCTGAGGACCTTAAGAACCATCTGTCTACTTTGAGGGGACTAGCAGAAACCCATCTAAATATAGCCCAAGACCGTCAGGAGAAGACATACAACAAGGGCTGTCGCCTAAGAAAACTAGAAACCGGGGATAAGGTACTGGTGTTATTACCCACCAGTACGAACAAAATGTTGGCTCGGTGGAGAGGTCCTTATGTAGTGAAGGACGTGGTGGGGCCAGTGAATTACCGGATACACCAACCTGACCGGAGCCCATCACATAAGGTCTACCACATAAACCTGCTGAAGAAATGGACTGTGCCTGCCCCGGTCGATGTTCTAGCCACCCAGGATACGGGGTTGATCCACGCAACCGGCCAATTGGATGCGGTACAATGGGGTGAAACGCTCACTGAACACATGAAGAACGAGATCCTGGAGACCCTCAAACCACATAGCAACACCTTTTCCCATTTACCTGGAAGGACCGGCCTAATGGAGCATCGTATTGAAACCCTAAACGGACAGACAGTCCGGCTGAGACCCTACAGGATCCCAGAGGCCCGAAGGTCGATCATTAAGAAGGAGATCGAAGAAATGATTAGGTTGGATATTATTGAACCATCAACCAGTGCGTGGTGTTCTCCGATCGTACTCGTACCCAAGCCAGACGGGGCTGTACGATTTTGTATGGACTTTAGGCAGCTCAACATGATATCCCACTACGAAGCCTATCCCATGGCCAGGATGGATGAACTACTGGAAAGGCTGGGTGCTGCCCGGTACCTCAGTACCTTGGACCTCACCAAGGGATACTGGCAGATTCCCCTACGGGAAGCTGACAAAGAAAAAACCGCATTTGCTACACCCCAGGGGCTCTTTCAGTATAAAGTACTACCATTCGGGTTGCATGGGGCTCCGGCCACCTTTCAGAGGCTGATGGACGTCCTCCTACAGCCCCACGACCAGTACGCTGCAGCCTACCTGGACGACATCGTGATATACAGCGCATCATGGAATGACCACCTGACCCATCTACGCGAGGTGGTCGGCACCCTGACCCGGGCCGGACTCCACATCAACCCAGTGAAATCGGTGCTAGGGACCCAGGAAACCAAGTACCTCGGACATATAGTCGGTGGCGGCGTGATTCGGCCACAGGTGTCCAAAATCGAGGCTATTCAGGGGATCCCCGTACCAACTAACAGAAAACAAATCAGGGCCTTCTTGGGGTTTATAGGGTACTATAGGCGCTTTATTCCTGTTTTTTCTTCCCTGGCTGCGCCACTGACCGAGGCATTGAAAATCGGGGGTTCCCCGGACCTGTCAACCAATCACGCAGCCATACTGGCCGTAGAAGGGTTGAAGCGCAGTATATCGTCCCACCCGGTGTTGGTATGCCCGGACTTCCGGAAGCACTTCTTCCTGCAGACGGATGCCTCTGGCATGGGGTTGGGGGCGGTCCTGACGCAGGAGGTAGACGGGTTCCTGAAACCGATCTGTTTTGTGAGTCGGAAGCTCCTTCCACATGAGTTAGCGTATTCCACTATTGAAAAGGAATGTCTCGCCATTAAATGGGCGGTGGACTCTTTGCGATACTACCTACTGGGGAGGAAGTTTACGTTGTATACCGACCATGCACCACTGCAGTGGTTGGCGAGACACAAGGACTCCAACCAACGAGTTCTGCGATGGTTCCTGTCCCTCCAGCCCTTCGACTTCGTTACCTTGCATAGACCTGCCAGCTTCCAGCTGGTGGCGGATTACTTATCCAGGAGTTCGATCCGGCCCGACCGGCCTGGATCCGTGGTGGGGGTATGTGAGGAGGTGAGGGTGGACGGGGAGGAGCGGGACGCACGGCTGAGGGAGCCCGCTGTGCCGCGGGCGTGTGCGACGCTGGGGGCGGCCGCCGGGGAGGCGTCCCTGTTGAAGGGAGAGCCTTGTGGCCGGCCCGTGACGGTGCCGGCGTGGCGGCCGCGGCGCCGCGGGTCCCCGCAGCCGCAGCGCCGCGTGTGTCCACGAGGACCTGGTACACTGGCGCTGCGGCTGGGAGACCCGCGAACCCGACAGGACCCGGCGGCCTCCGGCGGCGAGCGGCGGCGAGGCTCGGGAATCGGAGAACCCGGCGTGTGCCGACCGCTCGGCGTCGGAGGTGCGCCAGACAGCTGGACAGGAGCACAACAAGGGGAACAGTATAGAGCCCCCTCCTTACCTCAAGCAGGGCAGACCCCTAACAGCAACCTGGGGCCTCGAACAGTACGGGCCTCCGGGAGGCATGCCTCAGGGGAGACGCCATGGGGAGGGGGCGGGGCCAAAGGAGAGGGCGTGGCTGACAAAGGGGAGGGGGAGCCGGAACCAGGCAGCCAGAGTAAGGGAGGAGGAGGAGAGGAGGAGGCAGCTCTATTTATAGAGGGTGGGTGCCTAGAGTCCCCACCAATCGAAAAGGGGGGGAGGGCAGTTGTCCCTGATTGGCCCTTTTTCCCTCCAAGCACCAGGTATAAAAGGGACTGGCCTAATGGCATTTTGGTTGCTTTTTGCAGGGAGAAGGAGAGGAGAGTGAGAGCAACTGGTGGGCCTATCCGGGTCCGGGAAAATAGGAGACACTACCAGAGAAGAGGAACTCCTGGTGCCTTTTACTCACAGTGAAGTAACTGTGGGGTCAATCCTGGAGTTCAACTACCGTGGTTAAGACATTACATTTAACCAGTGTGTAATAAAGGTCTACAGAACTCCACATCGGCTACTGTCCTGATTTCTACACTCATCAACTTTTTTGATGAACTGTTGTATTATCAAAAGTAGTTGCTGTGCTATCCTGGCAAAAGTGGTTCCTTTGAATTACTAGTGTGATGTGCTTATAATTACTTGGCCTTTTGAAGAGAATAATTGCCTTGGTTTATGAAATTGTGTTTTGAGAGAGAGACATTTACTTTGCCAAGAAGGAGACTGTGGAAAATAACAATTGCTTTGATTTATGAGCAAACACTTGTACAAGAGACATTTGGTAATTCATAGAATTTCGCAGAAAAGTGTCGCAAGCGGCTGGCGCAGAGTGTCCGCGTACGATTGTCTGCGCAAGGCACGTGCGCTAAAACCGATTTCCGCGCACAGCGTATTCATGGATTTTAGGCTCCCAAACCAGCCGTGGCGCAGAGTATCGCAGCGACCCTGCAGCAGCGCCAGTAACGCCCCCAAGAACGCCCTCGCGCAAGGAAAAGCCATCAAAATCGCTAAATCATCGCAAAGGGCTGCGCTAACCCTGGACCAGTTTACAGGGCTGCCAAACAAGGAACGCAAAGCGGGTAACGTGCATATCAGGGGTACGCGTGAAGTTATACACGCGATTAGCCAGGGTGCCAGGGTACGTGTATTTCAGGGGTGCGCGGGAAGTTCAACACGCGATAGTCCAGGGAACGTGTATTACAGGGGTACGCGGGAAGTTCAACACGCGATTGTCCAGGGAACGTGTATTACAGGGGTACGCGGGAAGTTCAACACGCGATTGTCCAGGGAACGTGTATTACAGGGGTACGCGGGAAGTCTTACATGCGATTAGCCAGGGCACGTGTAATACAGGGGTACGCGGGAATTATCACACGCGATTTGGCAGGGTACGTGAATTACAGGGTTGCGTGGGAATTATCACACGCCATTTTGCTGGGTACGTGTATTACAGGGGTGCGTGGGAATTATCACACGCGATTAGGCTGGGTGGGTCCTCACAGGTGTTCCCTGTACACCCTCCACGGCCCCTGCAGGCAGCCCACAAAACAGGGGACTACCCTGCACACCTGCTCATGTCCCCCTGCACCCCCACCCCCCAGCCACCAGGGGCACCCACCACCAGGCCCCCACCCATGTCTCCTACCACCCCCACCCCCCAGCAGTGCAGGGGCAGCCTCCACCAGGCCCCCACTCATGTCTCCCACCACCCTCACCCCCCAGCCACCAGGGGCAGCCTCCACCAGGCCCCCACTCATGCCCGACTCATGTCTCCCACCACCCCCACACCCCAGCACTGTGGGGCACCTGCCAGCAGGCCCCAACCCATGTCACCCACCACCCCCACCCCCCAGCAGTGCAGGGGCATCCTCCACCAGGCCCACACTCATGTCCCCTATCACCCCCACCCCCCAGCAGTGCAGGGGCAGCCTCCACCAGGCCCCCACTCATGTCTCCCAGCGTGCTACGTGTATTCCAGGGGTGCGCGGGAAGTTCCACTCGCGAATAGCCTGGGCGCGTGTATTTCAGGGGTGCGCGGGAAGTTCCACACGCGAATAGCCTGGGCGCGTGTATTTCAGGGGTGCGCGGGAAGTTCCACACGCGAATAGCCTGGGCGCGTGTATTTCAGGGGTGCGCGGGAAGTTCCACACGCGAATAGCCTGGGCGCATGCATTTCAGGGGTGCGCGGGAAGTTTCACACGCGATTTCAGCAGGGTACGTGTATTTCAGGGGTGCGCGGGAATTCTCACACGCGATTTGGCTTGGTACGTGTATTACAGGGGTGCGTGGGAAGTTACACACGCGATTAGGCTGGGTGGGTCCTCACAGGTGTTCCCTGTACACCCTCCACGGCCCCTGCAGGCAGCCCACAAAACAGGGGACTACCCTGCACACCTGCTCATGTCTCCCACCACCCCCACCCCCCAGCAGTGCAGGGGCAGCCCCCACCAGGCCCCCACTCATGTCTCCCACCACCCCCACCCCCCCAGTCACCAGGGGCACCCTCCACCAGGCCCCCACTCATGTCTCCCACCACCCCCACCCCCCAGCAGTGCAGGGGCAGCCCCCACCAGTCCCCCACTCATGTCCCCTATCACCCCCACCCCCCCAGTCACCAGGGGCACCCTCCACCAGGCCCCCACTCATGTCTCCCACCACCCCCACCCCCCCAGTCACCAGGGGCACCCTCCACCAGGCCCCCACTCATGTCTCCCACCACCCCCACCACCCCAGTCACCAGGGGCACCCTCCACCAGGCCCCCACCCATGTCTCCCACCACCCCCACCCCCCCAGTCACCAGGGGCACCCTCCACCAGGCCCCCACTCATGTCTCCCACCACCCCCACCCCCCCAGTCACCAGGGGCACCCTCCACCAGGCCCCCACTCATGTCTCCCACCACCCCCACCCCCCCAGCCACCAGGGGCAGCCTCCACCAGGCCCCCACTCATGTCCCCTATCATCCCCACCCCCCAGCAGTGCAGGGGCAGCAGGCAGTCAGGCAGCAGCAGGTGGGAGCGTGCTCGGGCTGTGGGGGGCAGTAGTTCGGCCTTCCGGGCAGGAGCGTGGTATTCCGTGTGCGTACGCGTGGCCAGCTTGGTACGGAGTGATTTTGCACGTGAAAATCCTGCACGTCAGCGTGAAAACTGAGGAAAGGCCCTCAGCGCGTAAGCGCGTCTGTGACGTGACCCGCACAGGTGCTTCCCACACAGCACGTGATGACAGAGCACACGTGGAAAGACTGCACGTCAGAGTGTAATCGCGTGTGATTAGTGGAAATGGCCCTACACGCAGAAGTGACAAAGCGTGTAATTGGTGGAAATGGCCCTACACGCAGAAGTGACAAAGCATGTAATAGGTGGAAATGGCCCTAGCGCGTACACGCCGCGTAAGTGACGCTGGACGTGTGGGCCTGTATAAAAGGTACGTGTAGAACACGTTTTCCTTGTACGTGCTTTTCGTGGAGAGCGAGTGGGTGAATTCTGTACTTCTTGTCGTTTCACACGCGATTTACTTCACGGCGTTTCTAGTTCGTATTCCCTGTTACCTCTGACAGCTTTTTCTCTGTATTCTCCTTTACTGGTTTACCTGGGCCTGTTCCCTCAAACAGTGTTCCCTTCTACTGTTGTCCTGTCTCGTCAGACAGCGGACAAATCTTCTTTTGGCGGGGGTGTTGCCAACCAAACGTGCTCCTTTTACACGCTCGTTTATCTGGCAGACGGTGAGTCACGCACGTATCTAACATCTGTGATAGCCCCGTGTGTAGCCTACCCCTTCAGAGGTCATTCTAGGCTGCGTGTGACACGCATACGTTCATTCTTGTGTTTCTGGGTGCCACAGCGTAGTGCAGGTTTTTCTTTCTGCACCCGTGGTCTAGGAGGGGTTGCGTGCACGTCATCTCCCTTTTTTGGGCCTCCTGTGCATTGCGTGACCCGTCATCTTTCCCCAGGGGTTACATTCAGCCTTGCTAGAGCACTAGGGTACAATTACCATCTGGTACCCAACCCCTTTGACCCCCAATTGCCCAGGACAATAGTCTACATCCACTCCCATACGCACATTAACATCAGTGCCATGGCTGGGAGGCGAGGATTCCGTAAGGGTGGCAAAGGTGGAAGAGCCACAAGTGGTGGCCGTGGTGGATCCGGTAGGGGACGTGGTCGTAACTTGCAGGGTGAGCCTGTCCCCCCATGTGTGGAGGACCAGTCACGGGCACCCATAATCCCCCCCCCCCTCCCATTGAGGCTGATGTGGCTGAGACCATCCATGCTCAGCCCTTGTTGGACCAGCCCATTGTGGCACCAGACCTGGCTGACTCCATGGCTGACTTCCAGGTCAGCAGGGCTACGACACGTGCGCTGGTGCACGTTGATGCCATCATGCCACGTGGATCTGGGGCAGCAAGGTCATCTGCTGCACCAAGTAGGCAGGGCGGAGAGGCTGCAGGGGCAGCTGCGGCTCCATCCACCCCAGCCCCCACACACCCATCCAGGACAGTGTCGGTCCTAGTCCATGCTGCTGACATTCCCCCTGACACCATCACACTAGAGCTAATGCCTGCACCAACTCCCATGCTGAGTGTGCAATCCCACACTCCTGATACAGAGTCCACCAGGGCTCCTGCCCCTAGTGTCCAGAGCGGCGCAGGACACTCAGGATCACCACCACCTTCCAAGCGGAAGAGGAAGAGTGCTCGTCCGGAACAGGCTGATGCCCCAGACACGGCTACACAGTCCGGCCCGTCCAGGAAGCCCAGCTTCACGGATGACGAACTGAATGCACTTGTCGAGTATGTGTCCGGACATGACAACGAGATGGTCATTGTTGCAGGATCCAAGACCACACCTGCACAACGCCAGGCACACTGGCAGACCGTTGCGGACATCGTAAGTGCCCTTGGAATTGTGAGGCGCACAGCCAATGATTGCTATAAGCGCTGGAATGACCTAAAGCGCAGGGCAAAGAGTAAGCTGGCCTCAAGCCATGCCGCAACTCTAGTGACTGGAGGTGGGTCTCCAGTAGTAGACATGGAACTCACTCCACATGAGTCAGTCGCTGGGACCTACGTCACGGAGGAACAGATCCAAGGCGTGGGAGATCTGGCTGATTACGAGGCATTGTCCGGTGAGTGCACATGCACGTGTGTGTCATCCATGTGCATGGTGTGTGTGTGAGGGCTTCTGTTCGGGTGCCAGGTGAGAGTGTGTGCGCCTGAGTCGTATGGGTCAGCCATGTGCTTCATGCAATCCTTCCTGCGCAGCTGCAATCCTTCCTGCGCAGCTGCATTTGGCCATAGCAGTATCCCTTCTGCCAACAGTAGACATCTAGCCCAACTGCACGCCAGTTGCCCTTGAACTGTCACCTTGCCACAACATATTTGCTTCTTCTTCACTGTTCATTCAGTCAGTTTGTTTGCATTCCACCACTTTCACTAGGCATGTCGCTGTCCACTAGTCACATGTCTGACATGGGTATGGTAAAGTGGAGTGACTTTGTTACCTGGATATCATTTGTACACACATGTCCCTGTGCAATTGGACCATTTCAGACTGGCAGCTCCAGGTGAAAAATCTGACCTGTTAGAAATAGAAAAGCTATTACATGCGGGAACTGGACTGAATGAATAGGTGCTGCCCTCCTCTCCATCTTCACTCAATAGCAATGGTACATGCCATCTTTGTGATGGCATGTGTGTTTCACCTGCCAATCACAGGCCAATGTGTGATGCCACTGCCAGGCAGCATGCAGAAAATGTGTTCATCTTCCATCTTGGTGTCATCAGTGTGTGCCATTTGCCTGGACTTCATACGCAGTGAGGGTGCATGCATGGGAGGGTTTTAGTCATGTGGGACATGTGTCAATCAAGTACTGGTTCTCTTGCTTCTCAGCCCTCAATGTGTGCCATGGTGCTAATGCCTGTTTCCATTTCTTTGTTTTCATGTCTTTGCAGGGGAAGACGCACCTGATACTGCTGGGGTTGTGGAGATGGTGCAGACCCAGGAGGGGTCCGAGGGCCGACCAACCACCAGTGAGGGACGTGGTGTGGTGGTGGGGGAGAACCCACAAGTGCTGCAGGTCGTGCTCTCAAGGGGTGTCTCTGGCTGCACCTCCCCCGAGCTGTACTCAGGTGTTGATTCGGATGAGACCTACGTGCCGTCGCAGGTGAGTGTTCCAGGGAGGGATTCTGTTCTGTCTCACCCACCTGCACCAGGGTCAGAACCCTCCATGGGGATGTCAGTGTTGGCAGCTACGCCTTCGGTGGTTACGGATGCAGGGTCACACTCCGCGACATCTGATCCTGTTCCTGGGCCAGCAGATCAGAGGGGGAATGCAGTCCTGCAGCCTCAGGCAGTGCCGGCACAGCAAGGCGCAGTTCGCCTTGCCCCAGACAGGTGTGGTGCCCGCCGACGTGGTGGCCGTACGCCACCCGGCAATACCGCATGGGAGCAATCCAGTTACGGTATGGCAACCCAACAGGCTGCATCATCCGAGATGATGGCTCAGGCAATGGATAGGGTGGCCACTTCCATTGTCCCCCCAGAAAGGCTGATGGAGCGACTAGAGCAGGCAACCGACTCCATCTGCCAGTCACACAGGGAGGACATGTTGGGGTCCAACAGGGACAGGCGGGCGGCACTGGCGACTCTGCAGGAGGCCATCTCCATTGAGTCCCAGGGCCACAGGGAAGCCCTGAGGCAGGAGCTCCTTCACCTCAGGACGACTCTTGTTGAGCTTGAGGCTTCAACACACCAAAGGACAGAACAGCAGCTGGAGCGTCTCACCCGTACGCTCTCAGCTGAGATGCAGGCAACGAGGGCGGAGGTCCGGGCATCCCGTGAGTTGTTGCATGGGGACCTCCGCACACTCATCCTCCAGAACCAGACCTACCACACCCGCATGCTTGCAGCCATGGAGGAGCAGACTAGGGCCTTGCGTGGGCTGCCTCCCATAGTGCAACCACCTCCGGATGCAGCTGCACAGGGTGATAATAGCGACAGCAGTGATACTCCCACAATAGGGTAGCCGTGTGGGCCATGAGCCCATGGAGGTGTTTTATCTTCCCAGGATCCACGCAGGTGGGTTCTGGTGTGCATCCTGTCCTCGGACCTCCTGGGTGGCCTCCCCAACCCCCCCGGGCCCATCAATGGCCATTTTTGATTGTTTCTTATTTTTATTTTTATTTTGATTTCTTTTATTCCCAATTTTTTTGGGACAATCTGTTGGCTTCAATCTGTTAACTTCGATCTGTTGGCTTCGATCTGTTGGCTTCCGTGGTTCCTGTGGGCATACGCTGCATTGTGGCTGGGCACATGCAGGCTTGTAATGTATTTGGTTCAGATGCTTGGGTTTGAGTCACACACACCCCTCCTGCTTCCCGTTTCCATGGGCTTGCAAAGGGTGTGCCCAAGTGACAGTGAATTACACAGTGACGTTGGACTCCCATGAGCTGTGTGGCCAGTCTGTAGTCAATACTGTGTATACATTCATAGTGCATATTGCTGTTGTGTTGTACACTGCATGTTGCATTGATGTGTAACTCTTCTTCTGTGTCTACCTCCCAATTTGCAGGTCCCTTCCTCATGTCCACACAAGGACCTCTAGTCTGGAGATGGGGACCATGTTGGCAGCAGTGCACCTACAACTCTACATGGCGACAACACTGCACAGTTGGTAGTGGTGGGAGTGCAGGCATTTCCAGGTGGTGAGACTACTAATATGTAACATTTGTGATGTCATGTTAATGGTACTACGTGCTCAAGTATGTTGTTGGTCCGGCATTGCTGTGAGCATTTCAGGTGTTGCAGGTTTCTAATAGTGCCACTGTACATAGTGAGACTGATGTCATGTTGTGGGGATTACTTTGTTTACCTGCAATTAGCATGACATGGCACGGTGTGTCGTGTGGCGGTGCTGGGGTTGGGTTGGCTGACATTGCACTGTCATCTTGTTGCATTTTGCAAGTGGGTATTCATTTTAGCTGCTTGAATGTGTAACTTCACAAAACTGCATTGGTGGTGTCTGTGTGGGTAGGGATGCACACATTGTGACACTTCCAGGTGAACAATCTCAGGCTGACATGGTATTCCCGGTTCATTCTCCAGACATTCAGGATCAGTGTCAGGTTGAGTCATCATTGATTGTCAGATGGAATGTGCCAGGGCAGTGTGCACTCCAAAGGGGTGTGATTTCTATGTGAAGTAATTAGCCACTAGCTGTGTACGGGCTGCCTCCCCCCGTGCCCTTTCCCCTCCCATGCGCAGCGGCTGTGCATGTGGTTGGGGATGTGGGGCCACCACCATGTCCACGGCCAGGCCCCGGCGTGTTGCAACGTTGTGCAGGACACATGCTGCCACTATGATCCTGCACACTACTGGGGGAGCGTATAACAGCTGCCCGCCAGAACGGTCAAGGGAGCGAAAGCGTGACTTTAGCACTCCGAATGTGCGCTCCACTATGCCCCTGGTTGTAATGTGGGCTGTGTTATATCTTACCTGGGGTGGCGTGGTGGGGTTCCGAATTGGCGTCATCATGTGGGGGCTGAGAGGGTAGGCACTGTCCCCTGTGGAGGTGGTGATTGGTATAATTGGTGGGGTTGTGACCTTGCTCAGTATCCAACATGCATGCATGTGCAGTGGCATACATACTCACCAAGCAGCCATGTATCGCCATGCCGCCCAGCTTCTAGGTCCCGGCTTAGGGTGGACATTCGGTAAATGAAGCTGTCATGGGTGGAGCCGGGATAGTTGGCATATACTGAGGTGATGATTCCCTTGGCATTACATGCTACCTGCACGTTGATGGAATGTCAGTGCTTGCGGTTCCTATAGATGTGCTCAGATGCCCTGGGGGGACGTAGAGCCACATGGGTGCAGTCGATGGCACCTAGCACTTTGGGGAATCGTGCCACAGCGTAAAAATCCAGGGCGGCAGCATGCCTTTCTGCAGGTGTTCTGGGCAGGTATATGTGCCTGCGGACTGATGGGCGTGCAGTCATGATGTTCAAGACCTGGTGTAGGCAGCGTGACTGGGTGGCCTGTGACACCCCACCCACTATGGCACTTGTCCGCTGAAATGATCCAGTGGCTAAGAAGTGCAGTACATTGAGGACCTTCTCCAGGGGGCTGAGTGCTTGGGAGCACAGGGTGGGTGATGTGAGGTCATCCTCCCACTCACTCACCAGGTCCAGTATGATGTGTGGTGGAAACCTGTACCTCCCATACACCTGGTCATCAGGCATCCCGAAAAGGCTGGTTCTGGGTGTGAATATTCTGGCCCTGACTATCCTCCTCCTCCTCCTTTGGTAGCCCACTGCCACTGCTGCTAGGAACGGTATGTTCATCCTGGCGTCTGAGCTTGTTATTGTTAAAGTCCGCAATTTTATGCTTTGCGCGTGTTCTAGGCGAGCGTGTGACCCGCGCACCCCTGGAATCCAGTTCCCAGTCCAATAGCGTGTGGAAATTCACACGCACCACGGGATACAGCGTGTGACCCGCGCACCCCTGGAATCCAGTTCCCAGTCCAATAGCGTGTGGAAATTCACACGCACCACGGGATACCGGTTCGCTGACGTACTTGCGTGTGTAAGTGGCCGCGCACCCATTAAATACACGTACATAGGCCAATCACGCGATGACACTCTGACGTGCAGTATTTCCACGTGTGTTCCGTCATCACGTGCTGAGTGGGGAACGCCCGTGCGGGTCACGTCAGACGCGCTTACGCGCTGAGGGACTCTGGTCCAATAGAATCGCGTATGCGTGCTGACACGCTTACGCGCTAAGGGCCTTTCCTCGGATTTCACGCTGACGTGCAGGATTTTCACGTGCCAAATCACTCCGTATCAAGCTGGCCACCCGAAAACACACGGAACACCACGCTCCTGCCCAGAAGGCCGAGTTACTGCCCCCCAGTGCCCCGAGCAGCCTCCCACGTGCTATCTGCTGCTGCCTGCCTGCCTGCCTGCCTGCTGCCACCGTGCCCTGCCATTTGGTGCCTGCACATCAGCCATCTGCAGGGGTCCAGTTGCTGTGTCCACCCCTGCTGGAACTGAAGACTCCCAACTGGGATTACATCGCTCCACAGCCCAGCCCCAGGACCCAGTTGCCCACCCACACCTGCCTCTGGGGTTGCCATGTCGGGCACTTCCACATCTGGCACCAGTGGCAACCCCAGGCCAGAGGGGCAGAGGGGCACCAGCTTCACTGCCACCGAAGTTGGTGTCCTGGTGGAGCATGTCCTGGGGCAGTATGATGCCCTCTTTGGATCGTCCCGCGCCAGCAAGGAAGGACGGGAGAGGATCTGGGCCGACTGTGTGGTTGCCATCAACGCGGAGGGGGTGGCAACCCGCAACGTCCAGAAGATCAGGAAGCGCTGGGAGGACTTGAGGTCCAGGACCCTTGTGAAGGCCCGGCGCCTCGTGGAGGGGGGCTGGGGCCGCATGAGTTCCATCCAGAAGAGGGTCCTGGAACGCGTACGCCCAGCGCTCCACGCCCAGGTCCTTGAGAGGGAGGCCCGTCTGGAGTTGAGCGGTATGTGTCCAAGCATTACTGTGTGAGACAGGGCATGTTGCGGTGTGCTGGTTCTATGATACTTGCCTGTATGTGTGCCATGGGCCATGTATGCATGTATGTGTGCAGGGACATCATGGTAATGCATGTGCGACCAGTGATGTGTGACCCACATGGTTGTTGCATGTGTTGAAATGCGGCATGGGGAGCCCTATGCAGATTTTGGACATGAGAGCATGCCAGTCTCTGTACCTGGACATGGATGGGGGTGAAGGATGGGTGCTGATGCCAGGTACATATATGGTAGCCATGTCTGTGTGCCTGACCTGCGTGTCTGTGACTTGTGCATGCCATAGATGCATGACACATGTGTGTGACAATGCACAGATTCAGTGACGCACCCAACTTACCCTTGTTTCGCCTGTGTTCGGTGTGTTTGGGGCCTGATGGATGTGACTGAGGTGAAGTGTGTGCATGTGATATGCATGAGCCATGATGCATGTGAGTTACATATCATTGAATGTTTCTAGAGTCCATTGGACATGCATGGAAATGTCCATGGCATGCACCATGCCTGTTACTGTGTGTGTTTTGCCTGGACTGACCCATGTGTTGTGGAGGGACATGATGGAAGTGTACTTTGACAGTGGTGCTCATCTGCTATTGCTTCCTGTCTAGGGGACCATTGTACAGTAGCCTGATGCTTGTGTCCTTTGTCTCCCTCTACGCAGCGGCTAGTGAAGAAGAGGGCGGAGACGGCGCTGTGGAGCAAGGCGGCGGGAATGCCCCCACGGCTGCAGCGGAAGGGGTGGGTGAGCCCCCACAGGGGCCTGCTACGGCGGGAGACGGTGAGGAGCCATCCAGGTTGGTGGTTTGCACAGAGGAGGAGGAGGCCGACACTGGTGCACACATGGGGCCTGGTGGGAGCATCCCTGCTGGTGCAAGTGGTGCAGTCCAGGGCCAGGGGCAGGAGGCAGCACAGGTCACCGTGGAGGGGCCTGTGCATGTCACTGTCCCTGACCCTGTGAGTGCACCACCATGCACCAGCAGGGATGCCCCGTCCCAGGCCCGTCCGCAGGTAGAGGGGATGTCCATGTCACCTGACTCCCCTCCACCTGCGGACGTGGTAACCCCTGGCCGCGTGGAGAAGGTCCTGATTGGGGTCGCGATGCGCACGGCTGTGATTCGTGATGACGTGCGTGCTTCCCGGGAGGAGCACGCACGTCATCACGAAGTGCACCGTGCCGACGTGGCCCAATTGGGATCGGCCATGTTCGGGGGTTTCCTGCATGTGTTGGCCAATCTGACGGCCCTCTCCTCCTCTGTGCAGGCTATCCACCGGTCGTTCTCCTTGCCGTCTTCCGGCCCAGATGCCACCAGGGCCCCCTGTGGACCTGCCCCGACCAATGCAGCCAGCTCGGTGGGGATCCCATCCCTGCCACAGTTGGGAGTCGGAGGTCCAGCAGGGGTGGACAACACAGCAAGTGGACCCCAGCAGATGGAAGATGTGACGGCATCATCGGGCAGGGCACGTGCACGACGGCGTCGGTGGTTTCCATCAGCCTGGATGCCGTCGTGCTGGCAGAGGCAGTGGCGTCGGAGGCAGCAGCGGGCTCGACGTGGGAGGCATCATGGCTCGGGGCCATCAAGATCAGAGGGGCAGGCATCGGCCGGAGGGCAGGGCAACCCTGGGATGGTGGTGTGTTCCGTGTGGGAGGAGTTTGGCCAGCGGATAGGTGCGGAGCGGCAGCGGGCGGAAGAGGAGCGGCTCGCCATGGTCAGGGCGGAGTTCTCCATGCGTCGGGCATTGAGGCGGGCTGAGTGCCTCGAGGAAGCTCGCAGGGAGTTTGAGGTGGACATGGGGTTGTCCCTGCGAGACCTCGGGGCCAGGACAGAGTCCCGCCTCCAGGACATCGACATGGAGTTCGATGATGCCCTGGCCAGCAACATCACCAAGTGAGCCGCAGGACTTGCCCGCTGCCTTTGTATATAGTTATTTAGTTAGTTAGTGCTAGGTTTCCTTTATTTATTTTTATTATTTTGGACCGCTCGGACAATGGCCACTTTTTTGTACATATATTTTACATTAGTTAGTGGTAGGTTTCATTTTTGGTGTTGGGCTCATGGACCCTGGAACATTCCTGTATATAGTTTGTTTTTTTGGGAGATACATTTTTTTAATTTCTTATTGTTTTCACCATGACGTAATGGTTTTTCATTAATTTCCTATGACATGATATTGCTTTGGACAAATTCATTTTAATTTTTTATTCCTTTGTTTTTTTGTTTATCACTTTTGTTCTCGGACATGGACCATTTATTTACTTAGCCACATCGTTGTATGTTTGAAAAGTTCACTTATTTTTGGTATTTAATACATTTTTTATATTTTCTTACACTTGTGTTATTTTCTCATTGGTTTGTTACATGTCATGATATGGGTTTTGACATTGACTTGCACCCATTGTGTATGTGTGTGTGACGGACATGTGTTCATTTACAGACTTGCCATTGGGGTTGTATCATGTAATTGCATTCACTATGTGGGTGGATGCAATCCTTGCCTGGGTGTTTGTGCTGGGTATGCTGCCCATTACTGCCATGATTGAGTATCGTCAGGACCTGGGGGCAGGGGGACATGTGTGGGTGCCTGGTGGAGGGTGCCCCTGGTGGCTGGGGTGTGGGGCTGGTGGGAGACATGAGTGGGGGCCTGGTGGAGGGTGCCCCTGCACTGCTGGGGGGTGGGGGTGGTGGGTGACATGAGTGGGGGCCTGGTGGAGGGTGCCCCTGGTGGCTGGGGGGTGGGGGTGGTGGGTGACATGAGTGGGTGCCTGGTGGAGGGTGCCCCTGGTGGCTGGGGGCTGGGGGTGGTGGGAGACATGAGTGGGGGCCTGGTGGAGGGTGCCCCTGGTGGCTGGGGGGTGGGGGTGGTGGGTGACATGAGTGGGGGCCTGGTGGAGGCTGCCCCTGCACTGCTGGGGTGTGGGGGTGGTGGGAGACATGAGTGGGGGCCTGGTGGAGGGTGCCCCTGCACTGCTGGGGTGTGGGGGTGGTGGGAGACATGAGTGGGGGCCTGGTGGAGGGTGTCCCTGCACTGCTGGGGTGTGGGGGTGGTGGGAGACATGAGTGGGGGCCTGGTGGAGGGTGCCCCTGCACTGCTGGGGGTGTGGGGGTGGTGGGAGACATGGGTGGGGGCCTGGTGGAGGGTGACCCTGGTGGCTGGGGGGTGGGGGTGGTGGGTGACATGAGTGGGGGCCTGGTGGAGGGTGCCCCTGGTGGCTGGGGGCTGGGGGTGGTGGGAGACATGAGTGGGGGCCTGGTGGAGGGTGCCCCTGGTGGCTGGGGTGTGGGGCTGGTGGGAGACATGAGTGGGGGCCTGGTGGAGGGTGCCCCTGCACTGCTGGGGTGTGGGGGTGGTGGGAGACATGAGTGGGGGCCTGGTGGAGGGTGCCCCTGGTGGCTGGGGGGTGGGGGTGGTGGGTGACATGAGTGGGGGCCTGGTGGAGGGTGCCCCTGGTGGCTGGGGGGTGGGGGTGGTGGGTGACATGAGTGGGGGCCTGGTGGAGGGTGCCCCTGGTGGCTGGGGGGTGGGGGTGGTGGGTGACATGAGTGGGGGCCTGGTGGAGGCTGCCCCTGCACTGCTGGGGTGTGGGGGTGGTGGGAGACATGAGTGGGGGCCTGGTGGAGGGTGCCCCTGCACTGCTGGGGTGTGGGGGTGGTGGGAGACATGAGTGGGGGCCTGGTGGAGGGTGTCCCTGCACTGCTGGGGTGTGGGGGTGGTGGGAGACATGAGTGGGGGCCTGGTGGAGGGTGCCCCTGCACTGCTGGGGTGTGGGGGTGGTGGGAGACATGAGTGGGGGCCTGGTGGAGGGTGTCCCTGCACTGCTGGGGTGTGGGGGTGGTGGGAGACATGAGTGGGGGCCTGGTGGAGGGTGCCCCTGCACTGCTGGGGTGTGGGGGTGGTGGGAGACATGGGTGGGGGCCTGGTGGAGGGTGACCCTGGTGGCTGGGGGGTGGGGGTGGTGGGTGACATGAGTGGGGGCCTGGTGGAGGGTGCCCCTGGTGGCTGGGGGCTGGGGGTGGTGGGAGACATGAGTGGGGGCCTGGTGGAGGGTGCCCCTGGTGGCTGGGGTGTGGGGCTGGTGGGAGACATGAGTGGGGGCCTGGTGGAGGGTGCCCCTGCACTGCTGGGGGGTGGGGGTGGTGGGTGACATGAGTGGGGGCCTGGTGGAGGGTGCCCCTGGTGGCTGGGGGGTGGGGGTGGTGGGAGACATGAGTGGGGGCCTGGTGGAGGGTGCCCCTGCACTGCTGGGGTGTGGGGGTGGTGGGAGACATGAGTGGGGGCCTGGTGGAGGGTGCCCCTGGTGGCTGGGGGGTGGGGGTGGTGGGTGACATGAGTGGGGGCCTGGTGGAGGGTGCCCCTGGTGGCTGGGGGGTGGGGTGGTGGGAGACATGAGTGGGGGCCTGGTGGAGGGTGCCCCTGCACTGCTGGGGTGTGGGGGTGGTGGGAGACATGAGTGGGGGCCTGGTGGAGGGTGCCCCTGGTGGCTGGGGGGTGGAGGTGGTGGGTGACATGAGTGGGGGCCTGGTGGAGGGTGCCCCTGGTGGCTGGGGGGTGGGGGTGGTGGGTGACATGAGTGGGGGCCTGGTGGAGGCTGCCCCTGCACTGCTGGGGTGTGGGGGTGGTGGGAGACATGAGTGGGGGCCTGGTGGAGGGTGCCCCTGCACTGCTGGGGTGTGGGGGTGGTGGGAGACATGAGTGGGGGCCTGGTGGAGGGTGCCCCTGGTGGCTGGGGGGTGGGGGTGGTGGGTGACATGAGTGGGGGCCTGGTGGAGGGTGCCCCTGGTGGCTGGGGGGTGGGGGTGGTGGGTGACATGAGTGGGGGCCTGGTGGAGGCTGCCCCTGCACTGCTGGGGTGTGGGGGTGGTGGGAGACATGAGTGGGGGCCTGGTGGAGGGTGCCCCTGCACTGCTGGGGTGTGGGGGTGGTGGGAGACATGAGTGGGGGCCTGGTGGAGGGTGTCCCTGCACTGCTGGGGTGTGGGGGTGGTGGGAGACATGAGTGGGGGCCTGGTGGAGGGTGCCCCTGCACTGCTGGGGTGTGGGGGTGGTGGGAGACATGGGTGGGGGCCTGGTGGAGGGTGACCCTGGTGGCTGGGGGGTGGGGGTGGTGGGTGACATGAGTGGGGGCCTGGTGGAGGGTGCCCCTGGTGGCTGGGGGCTGGGGGTGGTGGGAGACATGAGTGGGGGCCTGGTGGAGGGTGCCCCTGGTGGCTGGGGTGTGGGGGTGGTGGGAGACATGAGTGGGGGCCTGGTGGAGGGTGACCCTGGTGGCTGGGGGGTGGGGGTGGTGGGTGACATGAGTGGGGGCCTGGTGGAGGGTGACCCTGGTGGCTGGGGGGTGGGGGTGGTGGGGGACATGAGTTGGACATGGGTGGGGGCCTGCTGGCAGGTGCCCCACAGTGCTGGGGGGTGGGGGTGCAAGGGGACATGAGTTGGTGTTCATTAGTTCAAGGAGACATGTGCCTTTGCTGGGGGGGCATGCCCTTGTTGGGTGGGCTGCCTGCGGGATATGACCAGGGATGCAGGGTAGTCCCCTGTGGTGTGGGCTGCCTGCAGGGGCCGTGGAGGGTGTACAGGGTACACCTGGGAGGACCCACACTGTCAAATCACATGTGGGACTCCCCGGCACCCCTGAAATACACGTACCGTGCAGAAATCGCGTGTAAAACTTCCCGCGCACCCCTGAAATACACGCGCCCAGGCTATTCGCGTGTGGAACTTCCCGCGCACCCCTGAAATACACGCGCCCAGGCTATTCGCGTGTGGAACTCCCCGCGCACCCCTGAAATACACTCGCCCAGGCTATTCGCGTGTGGAACTTCCCGCGCACCCCTGAAATACACGCGCCCAGGCTATTCGCGTGTGGAACTTCCCGCGCACCCCTGAAATACACGCGCCCAGGCTATTCGCGTGTGGAACTTCCCGCGCACCCCTGAAATACACGCGCCCAGGCTATTCGCGTGTGGAACTCCCCGCGCACCCCTGAAATACACTCGCCCAGGCTATTCGCGTGTGGAACTTCCCGCGCACCCCTGAAATACACGCGCCCAGGCTATTCGCGTGTGGAACTTCCCGCGCACCCCTGAAATACACGCGCCCAGGCTATTCGCGTGTGGAACTTCCCGCGCACCCCTGAAATACACGCGCCCAGGCTATTCGCGTGTGGAACTCCCCGCGCACCCCTGAAATACACGCGCCCAGGCTATTCGCGTGTGGAACTTCCCGCGCACCCCTGAAATACACGCGCCCAGGCTATTCGCGTGTAGAACTTCCCGCGCACCCCTGAAATACACGCGCCCAGGCTATTCGCGTGTGGAACTTCCCGCGCACCCCTGAAATACACGCGCCCAGGCTATTCGCGTGTGGAACTCCCCGCGCACCCCTGAAATACACGCGCCCAGGCTATTCGCGTGTGGAACTCCCCGCGCACCCCTCAAATACACGCGCCCAGGCTATTCGCGTGTGGAACTTCCCGTGCACCCCTGGAATACACGTAGCCCGCTCCCACAGGCCCGATCGCGTGAGGAACTTCACGCGAACCCCTGTAATACACGTAGCCCGCTACCCCAGGCCCGATCGCGTGAGGAACTTCACGCGAACCCCTGTAATACACGTAGCCCGCTCCCCCAGGCCCGATCGCATGTGAAACTTCACGCGAACCCCTGAAATACACGTAGCACGCTCCCCCAGGCCCGATCGCATGAAACTTCACGCGAACCCCTGAAATACACGTAGCACGCTCCCCCAGGCCCGATCGCGTGAGAAACTTCACGCGAACCCCTGAAATACACGTAGCCCGCTCCCCCAGGCCCGATCGCGTGAATAACTTCACGCGAACCCCTGTGATGCACGTACCCTGCTGAAATCGCGTGTGAGACTTCCCGCGCACCCCGGTATACACGCACACGTATTTTTTGTCAGCGGGTGTCCGTGTTTGTGGGTACCCCTTTGCACGTCATTTTTCCTGGAGGGCCACAGTATGGGACATTCATCATGGCGGTATATAGGTGCTATTTGTTGGCGCACCTTTTGGCGCACATTTCTTACAGCCGCAGAGACGCTACCGCCTGCTTTCTTGTGGCGGTTGTGTTTGTGCCTGTGCGCTGGTTTGAGCGTGCGCTTTTTTCCCCTATTCTATTCCATGAATACGTGTTGTAGGCGAGCGTGTGGGCGTTCCGCGCACTTGTGCCCTGTACTTCCCCCGTGACGCCCACGTTTTGGCAAGTTGTTCCCCATTCCGAGTGTTACGCCCGTGTTCCGCCTACTTTTGTTGCGTGCGCCGCGCTATGTGCGAATTTCGCTGTGGCCTGTGCGATTTTCGCTGTGACCTGGCGCACGCTGTTAGATGGCCTGTGCGCCAACGTGCGCCGCACACTTTTTTATCGCACATCCGCTGGTTTTCTCGCGCACGGCCTTCCATGAATCGACGTGCGCTGCTTTTCGTGCGATTTTCGCACTTGCACTGCGATTTTTGCTATTCCACTGCGATTCGCACGTTTTTGGCCACTTGCGCCGCGCTAATTATTCCATGAATCGGCCTCTTAGTTTGCCAAATGGAAGGATAATGTGAATGGAAAAGACATTTTATGCTACTTTGAACAGAACTTTGTTATTGTACAGAACCTTATTGAATCTGAGCTCTGCTCAAGGTATTCCTGAATTTTAACCGGGGAATGGAGTCCAACCTTGGTCTTAAGAAGTACTTTCTAAAGCCTTTGAGTTTTAATAGGTATATACATTTGTGAAACTGAAAACAGCCAAACATTCCTTGTATAACTCTGTTGTGTGTATTAGTGTGGGGGGTCATAGACGTTTTGGACACTATATCATTTTCTTTAGTTTTAGTTTGCTGGGGAGGGCCATTCTTGTTAGGCTAGTGAAAGATAGGCGTTTATCTCACCCCTTTTTATTTAATAAAATGGCAACTTTTGAGAAAACTATACCTTTGTGTCCGTCTACAATTTCTGACCCCTCACATTGCCCACTCAGTGTCCTAGTACGATCTCTTAATTGAACATTGGCCTAATGTGGCTTGTGTAACTGAAACCTGGTTACATGACTCTTCTGGCCCGGTAATTGTTCAAGCCCTTCCGGCCAACTATAGTATTATTCACCTTGACTGAGCTTCTATTCATCCTGGAGGCAGGATAGCTGTAATTTATAAATCTCAGTCTGCAGTTACCACTCTGCCGCTCCCTCACATTTAGATGGAGGCTTCACTGGTTAGGGTGGTCATTACAGCCTCTACTACTGTGCATATTTTCATTGTTTTGATTCATCTTCCTGTGAGTTATTTTTAGAACTGGCGGACAATCTTCAAATTCAGTTCCCTAACCTACTTATAGTAGGGGATTTTAATCTTAGATTTAATGTACCAATTGATCCATCATCTACACACCTCTTTACTGTAATGGCCGATTTAGACCTTCAACAATGAGTAATAGAGCCAACACCAGTTGGGTAATACTTAATTATATTAATAATTATATAATTACTTAATTATACTTACTTAATTATTACTTAATTAATTACTAAATTATAATTACTTAATTATAATTACTTATATTTTCTGCTGAGACTCTGACTACTGTTTTCCCTGCTGTTCAGGTGACCTGGATCAACCACTTTACTGTTCCCTTCTCCATTGATACTCAGTCTCGTCGGCCCACTCCAACTACTCATGATGCTCTGAAATGCAATTGGCAGACAGTCGCTAAATCTGACCTATCCCCTGTTGGTGCCAGCTGTAACATCGCTCATGATGTTGATTTGTCGCCATTGGTGCATGATTTTTTTCTACTACTGACTGCCTAGCCCCACTTGTAACTATGAAGCATAGTGGCGGTCCATCCAAGCCTTGGTTTAATGAGGATCTTAAGTCACTGGCCCTCATTACGACCCTGGCGGTAAGGGGTTTACGCCAGCGTTAGCTGCGCCGACCCCTTACCGCCAACTACGAGTTCCCAAAGCGCCATGGTCACTTTTCCGCCCGCTTTTTGCGGGCGTAAAAATCCATGGCGCTATGGGACCTTGGTGTTAATTACGCCACCGTAATGTACGGTGGCGTAATTAACGCCTTCCCCACTCCCATTGAGCCCTATGGGGCCGAAATGGGAATGGGGAAGGGTAAATGGGTCAATGGGGACTTACCGCCCCGCCAACCTCGGAATGGGGCGGTAAGTCCGCCATCCGCCATGGCGTAAACGGACTTTACGCCATGGCCGAAAAGTCCGTTGATGGCGGAAAAAATCCGCCAGGGTCGTAATGAGGGCCACTCTGTCTTAAATGCAGACAAGCCGAATGCAAATGGCGGTCCACGTTTTGTCAGAACGATAAACCACTGCTGTGTCAAATTACTGCCACCTATCATGAAGCCAGCAAGGATGCTAAATGTATGTTTTATACCACTGAAGTGGAACTGGCTCTTAATCAATGCAAAGGAATTGTTCATCCTCATGCGTTCTTTGTCATCTAACTCTGTTTCTCAGGCAGGAGTTGATCCATCTCAGGTGTTGTGTGACTCACTCTCTAAGTTTTTCATACAAAAGATTGAGGATATTCGGGATAAAATTTCATCTTGTTGTCTGAAGACGTGAAAGTATATCCCAGCTTCCCTAATATCTACTCCAGACCACTCGTGGTCCTCCTTTCCTTTATTTACAGAAGCTGATATTACAGCTGCCACCATGAAATTAAAGTCTGCTTCTCCTCTTGACCCATTCCATTATACATCTTCAAAGATATCATGCATGATATTGCCCACTGGGTTGCCCAGGCAATGAACCTTTCCTGCATCTCAGGCTTTATTCCAGCTGAGCTGAAGTAGGCATTAGTCCTTAGACCCTACTGTACCGGACAATTTTTGTCTCATATATCGCTCCTCTCTTTTTTAATGAAACGTCTTGAATCATTGATTGCCCCCTTGCTCAGTTAATTTCTTGAAAATTCCCATTTCCTTGACCCGGTTCAGTCAGGGTTCCACCCAACAGTGCCACTGAGAGTGTATTGGTCTCTGTGGTGGATGATCTGGCTCAGCTCGCTGATCGCGGTGAAGTCGGTGTGCTGATTCTGGTAGATCTTTCAGCGGCATTTGATACTGTCAACCACTCCATCCTGTTACATCGCCTGGCCAAGGCGGGACCTCCCAGATCAATATTGGCCTGGTTTAAATCTTTTCTGACTGACCGCGCCCAATCTCTTTCTCTCTCTTCCTTTCATTTTTAGCCTGTTCCCTTCTCTTGTTGGGTCCCCAGGGCTTTAGTCTGTCCCCCATTTTATTCAATCTTTATATCCAACCTTTGGTTGAGCTCATCCACTCCCGCGGCCTTCAGTGCTACTCCTATGATGATGATATGCAAATTGTTGTCCGGCTTAATTTGTCTCAGCCTGAGACTGCACTTCAGTTTAGGAGTTACCTGGAAGCTGTGGGCAGTTGGATAATTGACAATTGACTTAAGTTGAATAGGAACAAGATTGAGGTGATGGTTGTTGGCCCCCCGCTACTTCCTTGTGGACCCCTATGTTTTGGCCTCTGTTCTTGACACTTTTTGTAAACCAGTTTCTGTTGTCAAAGATTTGGGTTTTAAAATCTCCTCCTCTCTGTCAGCGGAAGCCCAGGTTAGCATAATCTGTCAAAAAGGTAATTTTCAATTGAGGGTGCTTCGTAAGGTGTTTCAATTTCTCCCTTCACAGCTACATGCCCCTGTTGTTGCTTCACTTGTTCTTAGTACCATTGATTATTGTAGCTCTCTCTATTTAGCTCATCCTAAGTATTTGATCCAGAATGTACAACCTCTTCAAAATCTAGTGGCTAGAGTTACAACATGCTCCCCTTTTGGATCTCAAATCTCCCCTGTTCTTCATTCTTTACATACCCTGTATCTAAATGCATTGGGCGTCATTAGGAGTTTTCCGGTGTGGAATTAACATGCTGGTACTTTCATTTACCGGCAAGTTTAGGGACCGGAAAACTTCCAAGTTTGTTGGTGGGGGGTTACCTGACTTACCTCCAGCCAAGAGCTGGAGGTAAATCAGGCCCCCACTGGCAGAAACAGCCAGTATTACCGGCACCTGTATGGTCCTATGGGTCTCCATGAAATGGGGATTTACCTGTTCCCGCCGCCTGTAAAATGCTGGTAATTCCAGTATATCAGGCAGTGGGAACAGTAATACCATTTGCTGGTATCCCACCGGAATTACTGGTGGGGTACCGGCAAACTATTAATGACCCCTATTGAGTTTAAATCCCTCTGCATAGCCCATCGAGCCTTTTATGACCGTGGCATGGAATAGCTTCAATTGAATTTCCGGCCTTACACTCCTAGGCATGTACTTTGGTCTCAGGAAGCTTTTCTCATTCAATTTCCGTTCTTTAGATGATCCAGGAATGGAGGCAGAGCATTCCTAGTGGCCATTGCCAAGCTATGCAACTCATTGGTCCTCATTACGAGTTTGGAGGTAGCCATGCCATTTTTAGCAGCATGGCAACCCCCAAACTCGGGTCTGGGTCCCACAAAAGGGGACTTACCGGGCCATTCTGACCTTGGAGGGCCCAGTAATTCTCTTTCGCAGGACCCGGACCCGGTACGTCCCCATTCCCATTTGAGCCCCCATAAGGCTCAATGGGAATGGTGAGGATGCTAACAACGGGCCCGTTAATGACGGGCCCGTTGTTAGCATCCTGTTCTGCTAGCGGGTCCCGCTCTGCACGTCTGGGCTGGCCAGGCGTTGAGAGCGGGACCTGCTGCAGGACTTGTGATGTCCTTACCGGCACCGTTCATTCCGTGACCACCACAGTCGGAATGAGGCCTATTGCCTCTTCAGTCAGGGTCACTGAGAACTATCTTGTGTGTCGAGATTCTCTAAAAACGTATCTTTTTTAAGTAATGGATCGTCTGCCTAGACTGCAATTTTCTGTTGTATTTAGTGCCGAGATGCTCTCGGGTGTATGCTGTGCTTTATAAATAGCTTTAACATAACATAGTAGACATTCTGCGTAACATTTAGACAACCCCAGAAAGGATTTCATCTCTTCGTTTAAGGATGGAGCTGGAGCTTCAACTATCAGTGTAAGTTGTCTTTTGGCTTGTGGCATCTGTCGAAAGAGAGTAGTCCAAGTATTCTACTAATTCAGCATGGAATAGTCATTTCCCTCATCTTCATGCTGATTGGAATTTTTGGAGCACAATTCTAAAGTAGTTTTGTCCTTTGTTGTAGCGTACCCTTATATTAAGATATCATCCTGAAAGTATGGAACATTTTGTAATGCACGCAGCAATTAATCCATCATGCTTTGGAACACAGAGGCAGAAGCTGACAGTCTGAAAAGTGTGCATGTTTACTGAGGTGCAGAATGGTGCAATAAAGGCTGTGAGAGGTTTCACTTCTACATGGAGCTTTATCTTATGATAGGCACCTCATGTCTTATTTTGAGAACACTTCTGCATCCCTTTGCATCAGTATTTGCTCAGTTATACTTGGTAAATGATACTGATCACTAATTATGTCCTCGTTAAGGTTGCTAAGATTTGCATAC
Organism: Ambystoma mexicanum; assembly: GCF_040938575.1. Taxonomy (NCBI): domain Eukaryota; kingdom Metazoa; phylum Chordata; class Amphibia; order Caudata; family Ambystomatidae; genus Ambystoma; species Ambystoma mexicanum. Next base: position 1,199,960,863 of record NC_090925.1, read on the forward strand.
AGGCAACGTTTGTTGGTCAGCTGTTTCTTCTTTACGACGACTGGCCTCAACCGCTCTGAAGCCTCAATTAGTTCAATTGTCTTATTTTGCAAATAAGACTATCAAGACCTGTCTCGCTGTGACTGGTACAGGACAAAGTATGAGTTTTACTGGGACCGCTCTGAGGTGTAGTTCATTTTTGTGAATGTAGTTCTTGTTATACACAAGTGTTCTGGAGAAGAGGTCATTATGATGGTTTACTATAGCCCTCATAAGTTTCTCGCTGTCCTATCGGTAATTCCGGCAGGATACCAGGAAAAGTACCTACCGGTACCGGCGCTTGATATCCCGTTAATTCCGGGTTACTCCAGGTGCCGGCAACAGCAGTCATTCCCCATTCCATGGAGTCCCAGAGGACTCCATGGGGGTATGCAGTTATTTCTGGCACCGGTAATACCGGTACCAGAAATACCTGCTGTTTTTTGCCGGCGGGGACCTGATCTACCTCCAACTCTTGGCTGGAGGAAAGTCAATGAACCCCCACTGGCAAAATTGTAGTTTTGCGGTGCAGGAAAAGTGGTGGTCACGGAATTACCGCCAATTTTACTGACACTTTTCCCTCCTCACAACACTTATAATGAGGGCTTATTTCTTTCAATGAGGATCCCTCAAGGGAAAGAACGTCTTTTCAGCCTGACATGTTCAAGATTGCTAAATTTGGCCTCGTCATGCCAGACTAGTTCTCGTGGTCCATGGTCTGCAAAGTATACTTTGGTGGTGGTAGTGTGGCCTTTGAAGTATAAGCTGCAGTTTTTATAGCCTAAACTTTTACTGGAAATCCATCGTACACAGTGAGCTTAAAGTTCACTAATTTATTAAAATGTGGTTCTTTTCAAACATGCTTTTATAGATCTGCACTGAAATTACCGTCAGATTCCAGCCTGAATCCACCATCAGGATGACCATCTACCAGGATTTTGTAGTAATGTTTCATGTGTCCATTGTCCCCTTTGTCGAGTGCTAAGATGGTGGGCTCATCTCCTTGCAGTAAATAGGTGTCACTGTCTCTGTTGATGGGATCGTGTTGAGCAGTTAGGTTTTCTGCTGGCATGCCTTGGCGAAGTAAACTACTTGGCCGTGCCCCATGCATTAACAATAACGTGCCTGATATGCACGATGATTGGCTGAATGGGTTTCCCTTCCACAAATAAGGCATGGAGTCTTACCAAAAATGAGTGCCCCCCCTAGTGACTCAATGTAAGTTTCGAACATCGGTAGCCAGTAAATCCATGGTACAGCAGGTTTACTGGGTGAAGGCAGGGACAGAGCTGGAGGCGTGGAACTTTGCATCTTCGTCAGTCATGGCCCACTTGTTTCCCCTGCCTAACTCTACGTCATTAATCCTTGACACAGAGTTCTGGAGCATCACTGCATGCCACCAGAGTGTGAATCAGGAAAATGGCTGTTTACTGTTTTTTCTTTTTTTTTTTTTTTACTCTTGCAGTTCTATGTTTACAGACTGGCAATGTTGTGGTTTTATGGTGGAACAACCGCCAGTAGCTAGGCCTCTCCCATACTGTCTCTAAGGAACAGAAAGTGCTGTGCACCTCTATGCCAAACACATAAAAGTAGTGTTCTGGAACATTTCTGCAAATAATGGTGTGATGGCATGCATCATTTATATTTGTGGTAATGTCAGTGGAACGCTATGATCAGAAGTGTCACCAAGCCAGCAGCATCAGCACTTCATCAGTGGGGCATATTGAGACATCTGAAAACTTGTTGTGGGAACCTTGTCTTTTTTTCAAATGGGCAGGGTGGCTGGGTGGTGCTCCTGATGATGCCATGGTGAATTCTGGACCTGTGTTAATTTTCGAGGACCACTGGCTTGGCAGATGTTTCCTTAGGAATGAAATCAGAGAATAGCATTGGGTTGCAAGCCCAGTATATTGTACTACTGTAACTGAGTCAGGTGTTGTGTTATCAGTTTAATGTCTTCCGATCATAGATTTATTCTGGGATAACAGTGGGGTGTACGTTTTGTTTTGGAGCTTAGCTTCCAAAGGCTCTGTAAACAGAGCACAGCTCTTTGAATGTGATTTCTAACTACAACAAGAGCAAATTGAGCTATTTTAAAGCTTGGCTGATTGCTCTGAATGGAGTTATTTTGTAAGCCCCATATTGCAAATGTAAGGGCACTGCCAAGGTCGCACCTGCTGTTGGGGGGTTTGTGGAGCTGTCTCCTGTAAGGACCAATAGGAGGCCTTTGGAAGTGGCATGCAAGAGCAAGGTGGTGTGCCTTCCTCATGCAGAATTACCAGCCTCACCGAATCCTGGAAAGTACTAGACTCTGAAAAATCATAAGGTGTAATGCCTGGAAATTCCACAGTTGGGTAGGGTTGGAGGGGCGATGAGGAATACGTGGGAGGAACATCCAGTCGAACAAACGTTACCAGGGTTAAGTAACTCATTCTCCAAATGGATGGAGTCCTTCCATGTATTCCTCATCTTATGATAGACTCTCAAAGCAGTGTTAGGTTTTGGAGGAGGGAGTATGAATGTTCAGTTTTAAAGTTTGTCATGGATTGCATATAAGACCACTTTCCAAATCCTCCTTCCTGGCTAGAGGATGAGTCCAGACAGTAATACCTTGTGAAAGTGTGAATGGTAGACCAAGTGGCTGCTGTACAAATGTCTTTTATAGGCACCCCTCTTTGGAGAGCGGAAGATGTTGCCATGACCCTTGTGGAGTGGGCTCTTAATCCTAGATCTAGGGATCTTTCCTGGCCAATCTGTAGCATTCAGACATGGCAAGAATTATCCCTCTGGAAAAATCTTGTTTAGTAACTGGAAGTCCCAGTTTGTGGCCAGTATAGCCAATGAAAAGCTGGTCATGCTGATGTATCGTCATCACCCGAGAAATGTAAAAGCTCAAAGCTCTTCTTGGATCGAGCCTATGTAGCCTTTCATCTTCCTTGCTAGGGTGAGGTGGCAGATAGAAAGTTGGAAGCACAATTTTCTGGGCTAAATGGAAATCCAACATAATCTTAGGTCAAAAAGAAGGTTTAACCCTAAGGACATCCTTGTAAAAAATTGTAAATGGAGTCTTTCTATATAGGGCCTGCAATTCACTCACCCGGTGGGCAAATGTTAATTCCTCTAACAGAATGGTTTTAAATTTAAGTAGTCTTAATGGATATGAGTGGAGTGACTCAAACAGAGCACCATCAGAAATTTTAATACCAGATTAAGATCCCAAATTGGCACTTGAAAAGGTATAGGAGGAACAAGTTAGTGATAATCAATGTCATTTTAAAATAAGATACCTCCTCCGAGTTGCATTTGTAGATGGAAAGCGCTGCCAAGTGTCCTTTAATGGTCCCAATCTGGAGCCCCAGATTAGCCAAATGTAACAAAAAGACTACACCACAGGTGTTTTGCATTGAAAAGGGTCCAAATCCTTTTCCCTACACCAGCTGCAGAATTTTTTCCAACAGCAGCGGTTTAAGTATTTTGTTGCTGGCCTTCTGGTTGAAAGTAAAATCTCCATTACGTCATCTGGGAGGTACCAATCCTTTATCCCAACCTCTCAGAAACCATGCTTAAAGGTTGAGTGTCTTGACTTCTGGATGGAGATCCCGACCCTCCTCTCACGAGATAAGGTCCTCTCTTTGCCAAAGATGCATTGGAGGGCACATGGACAAGCCCAGAAGGTCCGGGTACCACATCCTCCTGGCCCAATCCGGGGCTATTAGGATCATGGATGTCCCAAACTTTCTCAACCTCCTGATCATTTGAGGAATGACGGGCACTGGAGGAAACACATAAAGGAGTGGAAATGCCCAGTCCACTACGAACGAGCGTCCACCGCAGTGTTCACCTCTCCAGCTAGGTGAACTGCCGATAGGGAGATTCCTTTGTAAATTGCCCAGAGCCAGAGCTGCATCACCTCTCTGCACAGTGGCAGTAAACCTACTGCTCCTCTCTTGTTAAGGTAGTACATGGCCGCTTTGTTGTTTGTCATTATCAGGACATTCTTTACCTGTACAGAGGACAGACAGACTTTCAGCACTAGTCTGATAGCCCTCAGCTCGAAAAGATTGATGTGTAGTTTGGACTCCAATGAAGACCAACGATCGCTGATTGTCAGATCGTTGGTGTGGGCTCCCCACCCTGTGCATGAGGCATCCATCACTACTGGTATCTCCGGCCATGGTTGCCAAAAGGGTTCTCCCTGCAGAACGTTGTCCTAACAGGCCCCCCACAGGAGGTCCTGTGCGACTCTGCTCAGAACCTGAATCAGGTCTGACATCTTGCCTGAGAATTGCGACCACTGTGTCCCGAGAGCCCATTGGATGGATCTCATTCCTAGAAGAGCCTCTGGCACCAGATAAATGCAGGATGCCATGAGACCGAGCAACCTCAAAATGTCAAAGGCTGGAAGACGTTGGGCAATCTGGAATTTGGTGACCATTTGCAGAATGTGTTGAGCCCTCACTTTTGGTGGGGAGGCTTTTCCCAAGGATGCATCCAGGATCATTCCGATGAACTGGAGACTCTGAGATGGTATCATGTGGAGAGTTGCTGCCACCACCGCCATCAGCTTGGTGAAAACCCTTGGGGCAGAGGTCAGCCCGAATGGCAGAACTCGAGACTGACAATGAGAACCGCCAACGGCGTACGTCAGGTATCTTCCGTGCTTGTGATGAATTGGCACATGAAAGTAAGCATCCTGAAGGTCCAATGACACCATCCAATCCTGGAGCTGGAGGGCCTGGAGTATCGGAGAAAGTGTGACCATCTTGAACTTGTCCTTCCTGAGGAACAAGCATCTCAAGTCCAAGATGGGTCTCAATCCTCTGTCTTTCTTGGGGATTAGAAAATAGGGAGAGTATCACCCTTTGTTCCTCTCCGTTACAGGTACTTGTTCTATAGCACCTTTCTTTAGCAGGCTCAAAATTTCCTGCACAAGGAACGGATCTGTAACCTTGAAAGAGTGGCTCCCCGGTGGAAGGTCCGGAGGCCTTTTTAGAAAGGGGAGGCAATAATCTTGGGCTACTGTTTCCAATGCCCATGCATCTGAAGTAATGCCACGCAATTCTTGCAGATGCACTAAGAGTCTGCCTCCTACCAGGGACTTGTGGGTTAAGGCCTTAGAGAGGTTTTGAGGTGGCTGAAACAGCGGCTGTTGGTAAAGTAGCCATTGCTTGGGCAGACTTTTCATCTCTCCCCGTCCACCATGAGGGAATCTTCACTGACCCCTTTGACTAGCCAGTCCTCTCGCCCTTCCAACTGAAGGGTAGACGTGAAAGGACTTACCCCTCCCCTCTTGCTCGCTTTGAAACAGTTTTTGCTAATTGTATAAGCACCTAAAAAATGACCAATAAATACATAAATAAACAAGATGATCCACTGGGGTGAGAGGCTTGTTGCTGTCTGATGATGGCTCCAAGGTATTTGGCCACCGCTTTTGAGGTCTGCAGCTTCTGTAGGCTTTCATACACCTTGCTACCAAACAGCTGGGGGCCGTCAAAGGGCATGTTGAGGAGCCTGAACTGCATGTCCAGTGCAAATCCTGGCTTTCGCAAACACGCAAACCTGTGTATTACCATGCTTGCCGCCATGGCTCTGATGATGCTATCAGCTGAGTCCAATTCTGATTGCAGAGACTCACACATAGCTTCCTTGCGTCTCTTACAATGTTCAAAACGCCATCTCTTTCTTCCCCTTCAGCTGCCATATCTACATGACCCACAGAGTGAACATTCATTTTGCTGAGGCGCAAGTGGCACTAGCAGACTTGAGCACCACGCTTCCTACAGAAAATACCTTTCTTGCTCCAGCGTCAAAGCATTTATCATCCCTATTTGGTGGGATAGTAGGGTGTGCCGTCTGTTTTGTTGATGTTGCTGCTTGAACAACCAGACTTTCAGGTGCTGGGTGTCTAGATAAGTAGGTCTGGTTGCTACTAGATGGCCTGTTTTTTTTAATGAGGTTTTTCTTTTCCACTGAACTGGACTCAGGAACCTCCAAATTAGCCATGGCCCTTTTCTGGAGAACTATATGAAAAGGAGACATTGGATCGTTTGGTGTGCCTTTATCCAGAATGTCTGTAAAGTTATCTTGCTCAAACGGTGGTGCAGGTCTGCCACATCCCATAAAATCAATGACTCTAATCATCAAGTGCCTATAAGAGGCATCAGCATGGTCTGCTTTGTCTGGCTTGCCAAATTGTATTTCCGGTGAGGTGTTGACCCCACTAGCAGTTTGGAGATTCTCATACAAATCTTTAAGTCTGGATTCTTCAGAAACTAAACTTTCTGGGACGCTAGGTGTGTCCAGTTGCAATCCAAATGGTGGAGTGTCATTGTCTGAGGGTTCATAACCCTCATAGATTGATGATAAAGACTTAAAAAAGTATTTTTTTGGGAAGGGCTTGTATGGTTTTTTAATCTCTTTAGGTCGTGAAGGTAAAGGTGTCGATGGTTTCGACATAGCCGTCAATGGCTTTAACACTAACAGTGTTGATGACTTTTTCATCGATGGTGTCGATGCTATAGGGGCCAGCATCCTTGATGACCTTTCTGTCGATTTTGCCTTCAAAAGAGACCTCGAAGGGCTTGATCCTTGACTTGAAAGAGTCCTCAACTATTTCTCGCCGTGTCCAGATCTCAAAGGATCTCGAGGGGTCTCCGATTTAGGTCCCGGGCTCAGGGGCGTGCAGGAGATAGTCTTTGGCCTTTCCTTGTCTGCCTTGTTTAACTTTTTCTTCGAGGGGGTTGGGGCCTCTCTCTTGAAGATTTTCAACCTCTCCTGTCTTAAATTTTCCCACTCAGCCGGAGTAGAGAATTTAGATGGACATGTTATCAGGAATCAGATGAACTCGAAGAGTGTGAACTATAATGCCTTTTCTTCAACTTCCTCAAAGATGATGGGGAATGGTGTGACCCGATCTGTCGTGTGATCGTTTCTTTGATCTTTTCCTTTCAGGAGAGTCACCTCTCGACTCATCGGATGATCTTTTTTTTAATGGAGTTATCAAAGGGGATTTAGTAGGGGTCCCACACGCCGCTATTTTCCCTTTTTTAAAAATGTTTGATTAATTTTATTCAAACCAAACAACAATACAAACCAAACATGCAGTGCAATTTATGACAGTTCCATTAAACACTTTTAGTCTTTAGTCACTGCTCCCTCAATCCCACCCCCCTTTATGAACCTGTTCGTTCTTCGCATTCATTATCTGCTTCGTGTGGCAGGGTTTCGCTGCCCTCGGATTCAGTTGGATCCGATACTACTACAAACATTTCCGCAATCAATGATTTCCATGCCATCAGGGAGCCCACTTCTTCCTCCCCACTCATGCTGCTAGCATCTTGCCATACCATCGTTTCAGCCTCCGCCCATTTCTGTAAATCTTTCCACCATACCTCCACCCGTGGCTTGTGACACTTCTTCCATCCCATAGCAATCCTTCGTTTTGCAAGCACATATGCCAAATCTTTCAATTTCCCAACATGTTTAAGTTTCCGTGATCTGGGGAACCCTCCCAGCAAGCAGGCCCAGGCCGTGTCTATAACAAGCGTGACCCCTTTCTCCGCTATGTTTTGTGCCACTTCGCCCCAGAAGCATTCAATTACCGGGCATGACCAAAACATGTGTATCATGTCGGCGTTCTCTTTGTCGCACTTAGGACACGCCTGGCGCCCAATGTTTTGAAACTTTGATATCCTCAGAGGGTTCACGTATGCCCTGTGTGTTATATATAGCTGTATTTGTTTTAATCTGGCATTTCTTGACACCTTCTTGTGGTATCTCAAGGCACATTCCCATATCCCATCCTCTATCGGGACTCCCATCTCCGTTTCCCATTCCAATCTCAAATGTACCAATTCCTTACCGACCTTAGTCATCACCATCTCATACAATCTAGAGATCTCCCTCCGATATGTCATATATTGCCCCAATAGTAGCATCTGGTTCCTCTGTCAAAATTGTTTCAGGCCACATGTTCCGAATTTTCTGCACCATTCTGTGATACGTAATGTATTGACCTGTGTGTAATCCCACTACTTCCCCAAGTCCTTCAAAATCCCTAATGGTCCCTTCTTGCCAAATGTCCCCCAACGTAACCAGCCCCACCGATTCCCAGTAGGTCCTGATAATTACCCTCAGCTGCTTATCTCCCCCTGCCAGTGCAACCAACGGTATCTGCGGGGAGCATGGGAAAGGGTCCCCCATAATCCGACAAGTTCGACGCCACATTTTCCACCCAAGCATCATAATCCCAGGGTGCTCCTTCATTTCTGACTCAGACAACCAGATAATTTCCCTCAAGTAAAATGGAGTACAGTTCTGCCCAAACAACCTATGTTCAGGGGTCTCTTCATCAGAGAGCCACTTGGCCACATATTGCCACATATTGCAGTTGACCCGTGACATAATAAGCCTCAAAATTAGGCAGTTTAATACCACCTTTTTCATAGAAGGTCTGCAACTTCCATAACGTCACTCTATTCTGGGTGCCATGCCACGGGAAGTCCCTACACATACTGTTCAGCTTAACAAAGAACTTCTTAGGTATCATATATGGAATATTACTAAAGTAATGTAAAAGCCTAGGTAGGACCACCATCTTAAGCATTGCTCCTCGTCCCATCATTTCTAGGGGCAACTTCTCCCAAAACTTCATGCATTTCCTGATTTTCTCAATGGCTATCTTGGTGTTACACTTATGTTCCTCTTCTGCTGTGTGGTACACGTCTATCCAAAGGTAACGGAAAGAACTCACCGCCCACGGTATTTGTAGCACCAGCAACCTTTCTACGGGGGTTCCCACATAGCCACCCAGCGGGAATATGCTAGATTTCTGGGGGTTCACCGCTATGCCGGACTGCCTGGCATAGCTCTGCAACACTTCCAAAATGTATTGGAGATTTTCTTCCGGGTATTTCAGATATAATAACAAATCATCTGCATACAAGGATATTAAGTGTCACTCCCCATCTACCTCAATACCTATCATGTCATATTGTTGCCTAAGGTATATTGCTAGGGGCTGCAGGGCCAAAATGTAAAGCATCGGGGACCAGGGGCATCCCTGCCTAGTACCTCTGCTAAGTTGCCATCTCTCAGATATCACTGATCCTGTTCGAACTCTGGCCTGCGGCTCACTGTATAGCATCTTAGCCCATTTGATATAACCTGGCCCTACTCCGTATCCTAGTAGGGCCGCCAACAGCCATGGCCACTTAACCGAGTCAAAAGCTTTAACTGCGTCTAGTGACATGATCGCCATTTCGCCTTCACCCCTACACCCCCATTCGACCGCCCGATGGAGTCGCCTGTGGTTGTGAGTTATATTCCTACTCGGGACATAGCCCGTTTGATCTGGATGAATTAATTTGCCAATTACTCTCCGCAATCTGTTTGCCAGGATGGCTGTCAATATCTTACTGTCCTGGTTCAGCATCGACATGGGCCTGTAGGAGCCACAACTATGCCCTGGTTTATTGGGCTTGGGGAGCGGTACTATGATCGCTTCTCTGAGCGACTCCGGCAACTGCCCCACCTCAAACGCTTCATTAAGCATTTCTAGCACTGGGGGGAGCACTTCCTCCCTATATACTTTATAAAATTCACTAGGGAACCCGTCTGCTCCTGGAGTTTTGCAAGTGGGCAACTGCCTCACAACCTCTTCCAATTCCTCCAAGGTAATTGGTGCATCCAGCTCTTCCCTTTCTTCTTCACTTATCTTGGGCAGTCCTATATCATCTAGTGTTTCAATTATCTCCTCTTGGCTGCCCCTTTCTTTATCCTCGTATAGCACCTTGTAATACTCCGCAAATTCCTTGTTGATTCCTTCTTGCGTATCCACTGCCTCGCCATCCTCTTTAGTTATAGTCCTAATCGGGGGTCTGGGAGTTTTGTTCTTGTATAACCACGCTAGGAGCCGGCCCGTTTTATCTCCACCTGCATGCTGCCTCTCTATGTACTTTTTATAATTGAGTACAGAGCCTATCCCAGTGTTCCGCGCACTGCTGCTGTAATTTGAGTACTAGCTCTGTATCCACACCGCCACTTCCCAATGCTCTTTCTAGTTTAACCTCTGCTCTTTGTAGGTCAGCTAAGACCCCACCCTGCAATCCCCTTGACTTAGCTATGGCAACCCCTCGCATCACCACCTTAAAAGCTTCCAATAGTGTACCCGCCGAGTCAACACTACCAGTATTCACCTCAAAATAATTAATAATCTCATCTCTTATGTCCTCTCTAAAGACTGGATCTTTGAGTGCCTCTGCACGGAGGAGCCATATCGGAATCCGCGCCCCCGGAGCGCAATATTGCCATCCGAGGGCCAGGGGCGAGTGATCCGAGAGGACCCTCGCCTTATATTCTATATGGGTACTCTCTGTCATTACATATGGAGTGGCGAAGACATAATCAAGCCTTGTGTGCAGCTGCTGCGGAGCCGAGTAGTGCGAATATTGTCTCTCATTAGGATGTTTTGTTCTCCACACGTCTGCCAAGCCAAAATCATTTAGCAGTATCTGTAATGCTTTAGCCGCTGGGGTGGGCTTATCAATCCTATCATCTGACCTGTCTACCCTAGGGTTCATTACACAATTGAAATCCCGCCCCAAATCACCGCTCTACCCACACACGCGCTAAGATTGGTGCACAGAGTTCTGAAGTATGCCGCCGTGTTTTGGTTAGGGGCATACGTATTCACAATGCATACTTCTTTATTCTCTATCAGCCCTTTCAATATAACCATCCTCCCGTCTGTCTCCACCACTTTCTCAATTAGCTTAAACGGGACATGCAGCGCCACCCAGACAAGCACTCCCCTAGCATAGGCAGAGTATGATGAACCCACCACAATCCCTCTCCATTTTTTCCCAACCAGCTTCACTTTCTCTCACATCAGATGCGTTTCCTGTAACAGTGCGATATCTATCTTTTGCCTTCTCAAATACAGCATGACCTTGTTCCTCTTCAAATAACTGTTAAGTCCTCTGACATTCCACATTATTATCTTAAGATCCCCCATGGCTCGTTAATAGTCTCCCCTCTTCCTTCCAATCAGCCCACCCACCCACACCACACAGATTCCACACTCTAGTTCTTCCACATAGGCTCTTGTTTAAACTTAAACTCCCCATAACTATGTACATACCAAACTCCGCGCCTCCCTCCCCTCCCCCCAACCGTCCCTTCCTCAACAACACCCTCCCCAACAGTTGCCCAGCTCCATTCCTGGATCTCAGGCATCCCAACATCTAGTCCTGTCCGCAAAAACCTGTGCTCAGGGCTCAGTAGGGTGAAGCCGCCCTAATGGCCACTTAACTACTAATGTTTCGGGGTAGGTTGCCTCCATCCTGTCGCTCCTATTTTCGAATTTCTTACGCTAGTTATTAATACTATACAGCTACCAATTGCATCTTACCCATTATATTCTAGTCCATGCCGAGCACAAGGCTCGTGTCATGCCTGCTGGACATATCTCTGGACCAGGAACGACCTCTCCATACAAAATGAGTTACGCTCATAGAACCACTAGAGCATTCTACTCAAAATGGAGGTTGTTCGATGCATTGCCCGGAAAACGACGTCTGCATTTTTCACGTCGTTAAATTTCACGTGACTTAGTTCCGTCATGTGTATCACGGCAGTGCGTACATAAGCAGCGTGGAAACTCCGATCGCTGCTTCTGATTAAGTCAATTTTGGCGTTTTGTAGCTGAACTCCGGACCTGTGTTCTCGCATTCCCTTCAGCAACTTCTTTGGCCTATTTTGAGCGTTTTTTCCTCCACACGCTAATTCCTGAGCTGCGTGTATCCTGTTCGCGTGTCAAATCTCCACGCGGACGCTGTCTGCAAGCGCGGCTGTCCTGAGAAGTGTGAATCCTGTTCGCGTGTCAAGTCTCCACGCGGATGCTGTCTGCAAGCGTGGCTGTACTGAGCTGCGTGTATCCTGTTCGCGTGTCAAATCTCCACGCGGACACTGTCTGCAAGCGCGGCTGTCCTGAGCTGCGTGAATCCTGTTCGCGTGTCAAATCTCCATGCGGACGCTGTCTGCAAGCGTGGCTGTCCTGAGCTGCGTGAATCCTGTTCGCGTGCCAAATCTCCACGCTGACGCTGTCTGCAAGCGCGGCTGTCCTGAGCTGCGTGTATCCTGTTCGCGTGCTAAATCTCTACACGCAGACGCTGTTTTCAAACGCGGCTGTCCTGGGCTGCGTGTATCCAGTTCGCGTGCTAAATCTTCACGCGGAAACGCTGTCTCCAAGCGCGGCTGGCCTGGCTGCGTGTATGCTATCGCGTGCAATCCTGCACGTGGTTTTCTGAACTACTTTGAACCTTTGGTACCTGTGATAGTTAACAGGTGAAATTCTAATTTTTGTTCTTCGTAGGAAAGGAAGTATTTCATGAACTATTGGAAGGTGATTGTGCACTGTACTTTGGACGCTATCCTGTGGTGCACCAACCCGCTATCTAGCGAGAGCCTCGTGCCGTTCGGGATAAGTCTCCCTTACTAATCTTCCCTTCCTTTGTCGTTTGTTCAACTCCTGGTTTTCTTCAAGAAACTTTCGTGGATTACTTCAGCTTTGCCATAAGGTCAGTGTCTGAATTAATGCTAATACTGTGTTATCTTAGTAATTCAATTGGGACAGTTTCTTATGATACTTTATCTATCCTAGGCATACTTCCTACACAATTCCCACGCCCTTTCCAGTGATCCATCTCTCTGCCTGTTTCATTCAGTCAGAGAGTTGTATCATTTGGAAGGTCTAATTTGACCTACCTACAATCAAGTCGTGTGAAAATAGGATCCGGAAGAGCCCTACCAAATTGTATCCTTTTTTGGTTACCGTATCCTTTTCACTTGATACATTGGTGATTTATGACAGAATCATAAGCCATGGAGGGTACGGATCCTTTAACTGTTTTAACTCAGTTAATCACTGACTTGAGAAATGAAATGATTACGGCACAGGACATGCTACGGCATCGAATGGATGTTATGCAAGATGCCATGCATGCCACTCCTCAGGGAGCACATGTTCCAGTAGCCACTGCATCTGGATCTGGGATTACGACACCATCATTATCACAGGAAACTCTTAAAGTGGTTATGCCCACACAGTTTCCCTTGGCTCCCCCGGAAAGGATCACAGGTGATCCTAAAACCTATAGAACTTTTGTTAATCAGTGCCGACTTCATTTCCTTTGCCGTCCTAATTCATTTCCCGATCAAACTACTAAAGCAGCATTCGTGCTTTCCCATTTGGGGGGTACAGCTGCTCCTTGGGCAAATCTTTTATTGGAATCAAATAGCCCCTTGTTGTACGATTGCGATGATCTTCTGGCTGCTATGAACAAAGTCTTTGATATGCGCTACGCTACTCAAGCCACAGATCTGGAGTTGCTGAATCTACAACAAGGCACTCAACCTCTGTTGGCTTACATTGCACGATTCAACCAATTAACAGCCGAAACCCAATGGCCGGAAGACAAGAAGACGGCTGTTTTCTACAAGGGTCTTTCAGAAGAACTCAAAGATGCCTTGTCCACGGTCCCAGTGGTTCCTACAGGTTTTTCAGAATTTCTTGATTTAATTTTACAAATTGATGCCCGAAGAAATGCCCGCAAAGGAGAGAGAAAACCTTTCCTTCATGCACCGGTTCTTTCTGATACACCGGCAGCTTCTTCGAATGATCCTGAACCAATGCAAATTGGTGCGGTGAGAGGCCGGTTGTCTAGAGCAGAAAGAGAGAACCGAAGGAAAAATAACTTATGTATGTATTGCGGTTCATCTGAGCATTTACTGGTGGCATGTCCTAAAAAACCAAATAAGCCTTCGGGAAACGCCAAAACTCGACAGTAGCAGGAGTCCCTGTGTCGAGTGTTACATCGGACTCCATTACATTTCCAGCGCATGCACCGATAGCTGTTGAGAAGACTTTACGTTTCGATGATCAAAACTTGGTTTCCAAGGCTATGGTTGACTCTGGAGCCACTAATAATTACATCGATATCACATATGCCAAGAAATGTTCTATACCCCTTATAGACAAGAACAAACCTGAAACTGTTAATACTGTGGATGGATCAGTCTTGATTTCCGGTATGGTAACTCAGGAGACTGTACCTATTCAGATGACTTTATCAAATGGTCATTCGGAGGAAATAGTCTTTAATGTCATTGCGGCTCCTCAATACAACATATCACTTGGACTTAATTGGTTGACTCTTCATAATCCCGCCATTGACTGGGTTACGGGATTGATCCAATATCCTTCCGTTTTTTGCAACGAACATTGCTTTACCAGTCAGGTGGTGTCAAATAAATCACATATTTTGGCCTCTATTGAGGGAATTTCCACTATTAGTGTGGTACATCAGAGCGGTACACATATACCAAGTGAATATGCAGATTTTGCTGATGTGTTTGACAAAGGTCAGGCAGAACAGCTGCCTCCACATAGGCAGTATGATTGTCCAATTGAACTAATTCCTGGAGCTAAAATTCCTACTGGTCGAGTTTATTCTTTAACTCCCAAAGAAGATGTTGTCTTGAAAGAATACATCGATAAAGCTCTTGATATGGGATTTATACGGCCATCTCAATTGCCGGCTGCCTCTCCTTTATTCTTTGTTCCAAAGAAGGAAGGAGATCTAAGGCCTTGCATTGATTACAGGGCTATTAACGACATCACCATAAAGAATCAGTACCCTTTACCACTGATTAATGTTCTGTTAGATCAATTAGGAACTTCCAAGTATTTCTCTAAATTGGACTTGCGCGGTGCTTACAATCTGGTTCGCATTCACGAAGGAGACGAATGGAAGACCGCTTTTAAGACACGGTACGGCCTTTATGAATATTTAGTGATGCCTTTTGGTCTTTGTAACGCTCCCGCCACATTTCAGTTCTTCATGAACGATATCTTCAGAGATATGATGGACCAATTCGTGATGATTTACTTGGATGACATTTTGATATATTCATCGTCTTTTCCAGAACATGTTAAACACGTGTTAGCTGTCTTACAAAGACTGAGAGAGAACAAACTTTTTGTTAAAGCCGAGAAATGTGTCTTTCAATCACAAGAAGTGGAATTTCTGGGTTACGACATTACCAATCAAGGTGTTCGAATGAGTCGTTCCAAAGTGAAGGCCATATTGAATTGGCCTGTTCCACACAATGTCAAGTCATTACAGTCATTCCTAGGTTTTGCGAATTTTTATCGCAGATTTATTCGTTCTTTCTCCAAAACAGTGGCCCCATTGACAGCTTTAACTAGTTCCAAAGTTCCATTCTGTTGGAACCAGAATGCCCAAGCTTCTTTTGAGAGGTTAAAGGAAGCATTTACCACTGCACCTGTACTTCAACATCCTGATCCGGATTGTCAGTTTATTGTTGAAGCAGACGCTTCCAATGTCGCTACAGGAGCTGTACTCTCGCAAGTTTGTGCAGAAACTAAGGAGGAGCATCCAGTTGCTTTCTTCTCACGCAAACCTACCCCATATGAACAAAACTATACTGTCACTGAGCGTGAATTACTTGCAATCAAGGATGCTTTCCAAGAATGGCGACATCATCTTCTTGGGGCCAAACATCAGGTGCTGGTGTATTCGGATCATAGAAATCTTCAGGCATTCAAAACTATGAAATGTCTTACAGCTAGACAGGCCAGATGGCATGTTCTTTTTGCTCAATACGATTTTCGAATCACTTATCGCCCTGCCAGACAACATGTCAACTCGGATGCTTTGTCTCGCATCGGTGAAGAGGTGAAAGAAGAACCATCGGTGCAAAATAAGTTGTTGGCAGATCACGTGATATGTAGTTGTTCTGCACAACCTTCCCTAAAAAACGAGTTACAGGAGTGGGTGAAACTAAATCCACAATTGATTCAGGAATTGAATATTGATATATACAATGGTTTGCCTTTTAAACAAGGAGTACTCTATCTACCAACTGGTACCACTCAGAACAAGGCCCTCAGTTGGGGTCATGATTCCTTGATTGCCGCCCATTCTGGACAGAAGAAGACTAGAGTTGCTGAAAAGATGGTGTTGGTGGCCGTCTATAACACAAGATGTTATAAATTATGTTTCAACATGTTCTGTGTGCAGTCAATGCAAGAACACTCCTGGCAAACCAGTGGGTTTACTGCAGTCCCTACCTGTTCCTAAAAAACCATGGGACATGATATCAATGGATTTTGTGGTAGAACTTCCAAGAAATAAAGGCTACGATACCATATGGGTGGTGGTGGACTACTTTACAAAATTGGCGCTTTTTATCCCCTGTATTGGTGTACCAACAGCTGCTGGTCTGGCTGATCTATTCTTCCGGCATATATTCCGGTTTTTTGGTCTACCTTCAGTGATAATCACTGACAGGGGCTCACAATTTGCGTCACGTTTTTGGAGAGCACTAAATTCGGCATTACTAATTGATGACAGATTGTCTAGTGCTTATCACCCTCAAACGGATGGACAGACTGAGAGAGTCAATAGCACTAGGGAACAATATCTGCAATGTTTGTGCCTGCCGTTTCAGTCAGATTGGCTCAATGTTCTGCCGCAGCGGAGTTCGCCTATAACAATTCCTACCATAGTGCCATAGGTACTTCACCTTTCTATGCTTTGTATGGGCAACACCCATGATCCATTCCTTTGGATTCCAGTTTGTCTTTGGATACTCCTGCAGCAGGACGTAATATTAGAGATCTTAAGAGTCTACAGAAGAAAGTTAAGCAGCAATTGGAGCAAGCTAAAAAATGAGATAAGACCTATGCCGATGCTCATAGAATCCCTGCACTTGTCTACAAAGCAGGTATGAAGGTATGGCTGTCCACAAAAAACTTGAGGATACCCGGTAAAAAGAAATTGTTGCCTAAATACATCGGGCCATATGAAGTGCTCCACGTTATAAATCCGGCTGCTGTCCGTCTGGCATTGCCACAATGGTGGCGAGTGCATCCTGTATTCCACGTGTCACTCATCAAACCGTGCTCGGATGCTACTAGATTGCCTATACGGCCTGTTGCTATTTCTGTGAAAGGGTCAGACGAATATGAAGTACAAGACATACTGGACATGAGGCTACGGTCTGGGAAACCGTATTATCTGGTGGATTGGAAAGGTTATGGTCCCGAGGATAGATCCTGGGAACCTCTGTCTAACATTCATGCTCCAGCTTTATTAAGGCGATTCCACTCGAAAAGGGGAGAGGCTGCTCCTTTGGGGGGTGGCACTGTCATGCCTGCTGGACATATCTCTGGACCAGGAACGACCTCTCCATACAAAATGAGTTACGCTCATAGAACCACTAGACCATTCTACTCAAAATGGAGGTTGTTCGATGCATTGCCCGGAAAACGACATCTGCATTTTTCACGTCGTTAAATTTCACGTGACTTAGTTCCGTCACGTGTACCTTTGGTACCTGTGATAGTTAACAGGTGAAATTCTAATTTTTGTTCTTCGTGGGAAAGGAAGTATTTCATGAACTATTGGAAGGTGATTGTGCACAGTACTTTGGACGCTATCCTGTGGTGCACCAACCCGGTGTCTAGCGAGAGCCTCGTGCCGTTCGGGATAAGTCTCCCTTACTAATCTTCCCTTCCTTTGTCGTTTGTTCAACTCCTGGTTTTCATCCGGTATGGTAACTCAGGAGACTGTACCTATTCAGATGACTTTATCAAATGGTCATTCGGAGGAAATAGTCTTCGATGTCATTGCGGCTCCTCAATACAACATATTACTTGGACTTAATGGCTGACTCTTCATAATCCCGCCATTGACTGGGTTACGGGATTGATCCAATATCCTTCCGTTTTTTGCAACGAACATTGCTTTACCAGTCAGGTGGTGTAAAATAAATCACATATTTTGGCCTCTATTGAGGGAATTTCCACTATTAGTGTGGTACATCAGAGCGGTACACATATACCAAGTGAATATGCAGATTTTGCTGATGTGTTTGACAAAGGTCAGGCAGAACAGCTGCCTCCAAATAGGCAGTATGATTGTCCAATTGAACTAATTCCTGGAGCTAAAATTCCTACTGGTCGAGTTTATTCTTTAACTCCCAAAGAAGATGTTGTCTTGAAAGAATAAATCGATAAAGCTCTTGATATTGGATTTATACGGCCATCTCAATTGCCGGCTGCCTCTCCTTTATTCTTTGTTCCAAAGAAGGAAGGAGATCTAAGGCCTTGCATTGATTACAGGGTTATTAACGACATCACCATAAAGAATCGGTACCCTTTACCACTGATTAATGTTCTGTTAGATCAATTAGGAACTTCCAAGTATTTCTCTAAATTGGACTTGCGCGGTGCTTACAATCTGGTTCGCATTCGCGAAGGAGACGAATGGAAGACCGCTTTAAAGACACGGTACGGCCTTTATGAATATTTAGTGATGCCTTTTGGTCTTTGTAACGCTCCCGCCACATTTCAGTTCTTCATGAACGATATCTTCAGAGATATGATGGACCAATTCGTGATGATTTACTTGGATGACATTTTGATATATTCATCGTCTTTTCCAGAACATGTTAAACACATGTTAGCTGTCTTACAAAGACTGAGAGAGAACAAACTTTTTGTTAAAGCCGAGAAATGTGTCTTTCATACACAAGAAATGGAATTTCTGGGTTACGACATTACCAATCAAGGTGTTCGAATGAGTCGTTCCAAAGTGAAGGCCATATTGAATTGGCCTGTTCCACACAATGTCAAGTCATTACAGTCATTCCTAGGTTTTGCGAAATTTTATCGCAGATTTATTCGTTCTTTCTCCAAAACAGTGGCCCCATTGACAGCTTTAACTAGTTCCAAAGTTCCATTCTGTTGGAACCAGAATGCCCAAGCTTCTTTTGAGAGGTTAAAGGAAGCATTTACCACTGCACCTGTACTTCAACATCCTGATCCGGATTGTCAGTTTATTGTTGAAGCAGACGCTTCCAATGTCGCTACAGGAGCTGTACTCTCGCAAGTTTGTGCAGAAACTAAGGAGGAGCATCCAGTTGCTTTCTTCTCACGCAAACCTACCCCATATGAACAAAACTATACTGTCACTGAGCGTGAATTACTTGCAATCAAGGATGCTTTCCAAGAATGGCGACATCATCTTCTTGGGGCCAAACATCAGGTGCTGGTGTATTCGGATCATAGAAATCTTCAGGCATTCAAAACTATGAAATGTCTTACAGCTAGACAGGCCAGATGGCATGTTCTTTTTGCTCAATACGATTTTCGAATCACTTATCGCCCTGCCAGACAACATGTCAAGTCGGATGCTTTGTCTCGCATCGGTGAAGAGGTGAAAGAAGAACCATCGGTGCAAAATAAGTTGTTGGCAGATCACGTGATATGTAGTTGTTCTGCACAACCTTCCCTAAAAAACGAGTTACAGGAGTGGGTGAAACTAAATCCACAATTGATTCAGGAATTGAATATTGATATATACAATGGTTTGCCTTTTAAACAAGGAGTACTCTATCTACCAACTGGTACCACTCAGAACAAGGCCCTCAGTTGGGGTCATGATTCCTTGATTGCCGCCCATCCTGGACAGAAGAAGACTAGAGTTGCTGAAAAGATGGTGTTGGTGGCCGTCTATAACACAAGATGTTATAAATTATGTTTCAACATGTTCTGTGTGCAGTCAATGCAAGAACACTCCTGGCAAACCAGTGGGTTTACTGCAGTCCCTACCTGTTCCTAAAAAACCATGGGACATGATATCAATGGATTTTGTGGTAGAACTTCCAAGAAAAAAAGGCTACGATACCATATGGGTGGTGGTGGACTACTTTACAAAATTGGCGCTTTTTATCCCCTGTATTGGTGTACTAACAGCTGCTGGTCTGGCTGATCTATTCATCCGGCATATATTCCGGTTTTTTGGTCTACCTTCAGTGATAATCACTGACAGGGGCTCACAATTTGCGTCACGTTTTTGGAGAGCACTAAATTCGGCATTACTAATTGATGACAGATTGTCTAGTGCTTATCACCCTCAAACGGATGGACAGACTGAGAGAGTCAATAGCACTATGGAACAATATCTGCGATGTTTGTGCCTGCAGTTTCAGTCAGATTGGCTCAATGTTCTGCCGGCAGTGGAGTTCGCCCATAACAATTCCTACCATAGTGCCATAGGTACTTCACCTTTCTATGCTTTGTATGGGCAACACCCACGATCCATTCCTTTGGATTCCAGTTTGTCTTTGGATACTCCTGCAGCAGGACGTAATATTAGAGATCTTAAGAGTCTACAGAAGAAAGTTAAGCAGCAATTGGAGCAAGCTAAAAAACGAGATAAGACCTATGCCGATGCTCATAGAATCCCTGCACTTGTCTACAAAGCAGGTATGAAGGTATGGCTGTCCACAAAAAACTTGAGGATACCCGGTAAAAAGAAATTGTTGCCTAAATACATCAGGCCATATGAAGTGCTCCACGTTATAAGTCCGGCTGCTGTCCGTCTGGCATTGCCACAACGGTGGCGAGTGCATCCTGTATTCCACGTGTCACTCATCAAACCGTGCTCGGATGCTACTAGATTGCCTATACGGCCTGTTGCTATTTCTGTGAAAGGGTCAGACGAATATGAAGTACAAGACATACTGGACATGTGGCTACGGTCTGGGAAACCGTATTATCTGGTGGATTGGAAAGGTTATGGTCCCGAGGATAGATCCTGGGAACCTCTGTCTAACATTCATGCTCCAGCTTTATTAAGGCGATTCCACTCGAAAAGGGGAGAGGCTGCTCCTTTGGGGGGTGGCACTGTCATGCCTGCTGGACATATCTCTGGACCAGGAACGACCTCTCCATACAAAATGAGTTACGCTCATAGAACCACTAGACCATTCTACTCAAAATGGAGGTTGTTCGATGCATTGCCCGGAAAACGACATCTGCATTTTTCACGCCGTTAAATTTCACGTGACTTAGTTCCGTCACGTGTATCACGGCAGTGCGTACAAAAGCAGCGTGGAAACTCCAATCGCTGCTTCTGATTAAGTCAATTTTGGCGTTTTGTAGCTGAACTCCGGACCTGCGTTCTCGCATTCCCTTCAGCAACTTCTTTGGCCTATTTTGAGCGTGTTTTCCTCCACACGCTAATTCCTGAGCTGCGTGTATCCTGTTCGCATGCCAAGTCTCCACGCGGATGCTGTCTGCAAGTGCGGCTGTCCTGAGCTGTGTGTATCCTGTTCGCATGTCAAATCTCCACGCGGATGCTGTCTGCAAGCGCGGCTGTCCTGAGCTGCGTGAATCCTGTTCGCGTGTCAAGTCTCCACGCGGACGCTGTCTGCAAGCACGGCTGTCCAAAGCTGCGTGTATCCTGTTCGCGTGTCAAATCTCCACGCGGACGCTGTCTGCAAGCGTGGCTGTCCTGAGCTGCGTGAATCCTGTTCGCGTGTCAAATCTCCATGCGGACGCTGTCTGCAAGCGCGGCTGTCCTGAGCTGCGTGAATCCTGTTCGTGTGTGAAATCTCCACGCGGACGCTGTCTGCAAGCGCGGCTGTCCTGAGCTGCGTGAATCCTGTTCGCGTGCCAAATCTCCACGCGGACGCTGTCTGCAAGCGCGGCTGTCCTGAGCTGCGTGTATCCTGTTCGCGTGCTAAATCTCTACACGCGGACGCTGTTTTCAAGCGTGGCTGTCCTGGGCTGCGTGTATCCAGTTCGCGTGCTAAATCTTCACGCGGAAACGCTGTCTCCAAGCGCGGCTGGCCTGGCTGCGTGTATGCTATCGCGTGCAATCCTGCACGTGGTTTTCTGAACTACTTTGAACCTTTGGTACCTGTGATAGTTAACAGGTGAAATTCTAATTTTTGTTCTTCGTGGGAAAGGAAGTATTTCATGAACTATTGGAAGGTGATTGTGCACAGTACTTTGGACGCTATCCTGTGGTGCACCAACCCGGTATCTAGCGAAAGCCTCGTGCCGTTCGGGATAAGTCTCCCTTACTAATCTTCCCTTCCTTTGTCGTTTGTTCAACTCCTGGTTTTCTTCAAGAAACTTTCGTGGATTACTTCAGCTTTGCCATAAGGTCAGTGTCTGAATTAATGCTAATACTGTGTTATCTTAGTAATTCGATTGGGACAGTTTCTTATGATACTTTATCTATCCTAGGCATACTTCCTACACAATTCCAACGCCCTTTCCAGTGATCCATCTCTCTGCCTGTTTCATTCAGTCAGAGAGTTGTATCATTTTGAAGGTCTAATTTGACCTACCTACAATCAAGTCGTGTGAAAATAGGATCCGGAAGAGCCCTACCAAATTGTATCCTTTTTTGGTTACCGTATCCTTTTCAGTTTATACATTGGTGATTTATTACAGCTCGAATGTCAATCATTGTTCAGCCAAACTCACTTTCCCAGTATACCAGGATCCCCTTCCCACTTACCCCCTCAATGTTCATGGCACAAAAACTTTAGTTGTCATGTCCATGCCGGTCACAGTCCGTCTCTTGTTCCGGGCAACCTTTAAGGTCCAGCCATGTCATCACCTCCTCCGGGGTATCAAAATAACCACTTTGCTCTTATGTCGCCGGATACAGAAGCATGTACCTGATGCCTGTTGCACGCAACCTCCTCTTGACGATCATGTAGCTGTATCTCTGCCTCTGCACCAGCATCGTGTAATCCGGGTATGCCGTGACATTGGTGGATGCTCTCTCTATTGTTCTGCCTTTGCGAAAGTATTCCAGGATCTTCTCTCTATCTTTATAGTTCAAGATTCTTGCGATGATCGGTCTCAGCGGAGCCCCAGGTCGTGGCTTCCTCATTAAGGCGTGATGCGCACGCTCCACCGTAAACCCCTGCGAAAGCTTGTCTGCTCCTATCTCCTGGAGGATCATGTTCTCAACGTAGTTTGTAGGGTCCTGGCCCTCTTCCCCCTCCGGCAGGCCGACCACCCGTATGTTATTTCTTCTCGCCCTTCCATCCGCTTCTTCCACCCGATTTTCAAGATTGGCCACCTGCTGTTTTAGCACATGAACTTCCTTTGCATTATTCGCACTGACGTCAGTGTTGGTCTTAACTGCACCTTCCAGCCCACTTGTTCTTTCTGTCAGCGCCCTAACATCTTGCCGTAACAAAGTGAGTTCAGTTCCTACATATCAATTTTATTCTCTAGGGCTGTTCGTAGATCTGCCATTGCCGCCCCCCATTTAGTACTCAGTTCTGCAATGGCCTCCAGGATCTGGTGCTTGCTCCTTCCAGGGCTTCTTCCGCAGGAGTCGCTACCATGCTCTGCGCTGATGTTGTAGGGGTCTTCTGTGTTTTTGCAAAGACCTCCATTGTGGGTTGTTTGGTCTGGGCTCTTGGTCCTTTTACAGACAGAGTACCACCCTTCAATCGTATCTGCTCCAGCTCCGTATTGAAGTAGTTGCTCCACTGGTTCTCTTGATCATTGGGGTGTCTATCTTCTTACTTGTATTTATTAAGGCCCCTGAAATTGTAACTTAGGTGGATTGTAGCCTCCCACGTAATACTATTAGCACCTAGTGTTTGTTGGCACAACCTCGTGACAGGAAGAGTTCTGTGCGTGGCTTTTTGTTATCCTGCAGGCATCACAATCCGCCCATTCCACTCATATCTTCCGTGCAAGTATCCCTGTACATACGAGTAATAATGGTTCACCCCTGATGCTTGTTGTGCATTATGTCTCGCGTGGTTTTGCCCAGTAGTCACAGTGTCCCCATGCCACTCAGACTTGGTCGTTCACTTGACATCATGGACTCGAATAGGGTCAAAACTTGGGCGTGTAGCACAGTCAATCCAACTTCTTGCTGTTATCCAGCTAGGCGGCCCTAATTCAGCATGATGAGGTTAATGTAGGCTGTGCGCACCTATGCGCGCTCTGTGCTCGGTCCCCCCGGGAAGCTGTTTGTTCCTTTTTTCCGGGTTCAGTGCGGCCGCAGTGTGCGCATCCGTGCCTCCCATGCATGGGTGCCCCAATACTGCCCACCTTCTATCTGATTGGTGATAAAAATGTGTGATTTAAACCAAATGAGATAACACCCAGTGTGAAGGAAATCATAGGGAAAGACTATCGAGTAAAGGATGAAGTGTACTTCCTATCTACAATTTTTTGATTCCACCACTCTGTCAGTGTATTGGTCATGTAATTTGGTCCTTGTGTATGAGAAATACCCAGATGATATAAGACCAAAACCTATGCATTCTTTGTATATACAAATCAGGTATAACATGCTGCCTACAGCCTCCCAGTTAAATACATGGAATGCCCCACAGTCCAACAAATGCATACATTGCAACCCTTGTGTAGAAAGTGAGACACACTTCACGTTAATTCGTCCCTTATATCTGACTACAATGTACCTAAAGCCAAGTGTCCTGCCCTTCACATAAGGACAGTTGGCCAAGCAATGAATGCTCGTGTAAAAAATGCAGGTGGGGCCACAGTGTTCACTGTGGCAAAATATCTGTATAGAGCTTGGCTTCAGAGACATACCCTCCTAAAGGAAACACACTGAAACAATATTGGGTCTAGCTTGAACTCCAGTGGAAAGTTGGCAACTGAGGTTGACAATTTCACCTGAGTATAGGTCCCACACCCGAACACTGACCTGAAATAGAAAGGTTCCAATCAACTGTACTCGATCAACTTTGCACTAATGATTAAATTGCACATCGTTTGATTCACAATGTGTCTTAAACCGGACAAAATAATGCTTGTATCTTTTTATGTTTTTTATTTATGATGTTATGAACTGATTGTTGTATTTTTGATGTGTCTGTACCTGATGAAGCTCTGTCGATAAGAGATAACAAAAATGAAATAAAATTAATGCAAACATAAAAGCAAGGCATAAACCGGTTACGGTTTACTTTTACATTCCAGGAGCTTTTATTGTAGTTCCTTAGACTACTGCAATGCTATTTACCTTGGGAAACCTGAGAGGCTACCCCAACACCCCCAAGTTTTTCAGAACGCTGCAGCACGTCTTGCCCTTGGAGCTCCCAGACTGGCTCACTCCCAAGTACTCCTGCTTCAACTACATTGGCTTCCCATTAGAAGCCGAGTTAAGTTTAAGGTTCTCTGCATGGTCCATCGTGCTATCCACAATGTTGGAGTTTCTATGTTCTAAAATTCAGCCCTACATACCCAATCGCCTACTGTGTTCAACAAACAAGTTTCTGTTACTCATCTTAGTGAAGTGGAAGATGGAACACTAGGGAAGCAGAGTATCAAGAAAGGGTATTTCGGAAAAGAGGAACACATTACTTATCGTTGATGGTAAGTTATTGAATGGAAGATATCTGTAGTAAGGTAGCTTTGTCCACAGGCACCAGGAGCCTTCGTGTTTAAAAGGAAGCTTCTTTACACCAGTTACAGGTCAGTAGGATCAAACAGTAGGAATAGGGCACAGACTAGAAAAAGATGGGGCCCGGACTAGTGTCTCCCTCTACCGGGCTGAAAATCTAGGAGAAATGAGATGATGATAGATGTTTGGTTGGAGTCACGATAAACACATGTGTCTCCCACAGGCGTTCTTTCTTTTGGAATAGGACACAGATACAATAGAGACCCATACACTGCCCACCCTCATTATAGCCTCCCTCTCACCCACTGTCACTCCAGGAACCCACAGCAGAGATCACTCCAAAAACTCATAAATCACATGCACACAGAGTAGAGCAGATAGGTAAAGGTATATTACCCCCCCCCCCCATTTAGTGAAATAGGAAAATGAGCACATAGAAAGAGAAACATAGAGCCCCAAACACCACATGAACCATACATCTCTACGAGCAAACTTCCTGTTCCATTATTTACAGACCTTGAGTACTGTTAAGGATTTCAGTCAGGCGATACACCATGGTCTCAGCCTAGTATGCAGCGCACAACTGAAATGCTTATTTTTTTATACATAAGTTCAATATTTGAGAGATACACCACTCATATCACACCCCCTTTTCAAATACCCCGGGTCACAATGGACCAGGAGGCAGCCTGGTAGGTAAAGGTAATATTTATTTATTTATTTAAAATTCAAATCAAACATATACTTTTTAATATATGGGGCAGCATTCACCAATGTGATTTTTTGGAAAGATAGCACTCAAGTTAGAATTTTCCGCTGCAATGTTCCTCAACCCACAAATAATCTATTCTAAAGAGATATAAGGAAGCAGCAGGTAATCAGGAATGAGGAACAATAAACAAAATTCGAATCCAACCTTCCCTCCTCAAACAAGAGAGAAAAACGGATTTGAAACCTTACAATGATAAACTGACACTCGAAAATGGCTGAATAAAACACTGAAAGTGTTCAAAATCCCTAAATCAGTAAACATTTCTATGGGAGCAACATTGGAAAGATACTAGCAGTCATAAGCAATAGTTTGAGCAAAAATAAACAATTTGAATTAGAATGGAAGGTTGAAAATAATTTAGAATAAAAATAACATGTGTAAAAATGTTGATTCCCGCCTAAAATTAACTAAACGGTTTTCAATAAAAACGGGGTGAAATTTTGGCTTGGGGTGTCGCTAGAGGTCTTAGGTATAATCCAGAATTGAAATTAGGTCTCTAGCTATTAAACTGAGGGAGATATGCAATGTAGAGGCTTTTTAGAAAAATCGGGTAGTGAAAACAGAAAAGAAACTCAGTTTGGACAAGAATAATTTTAATCTAAATTTTACTCTATACTAGAGCATTCCGGCTAGTATACCAAAGAGGGACACAGCAAGCTCTAGAGTTGATTCATGACTTCAACCCCAGATTCCCAGCGCCCACCCTGGTGGAACCAGTCGGATCTCCCGAAATAGGATTGTAGTTTAGGATTTACACAAGATAAAAATTACTAAAGAAATGGCGCTTAGCAAGATAAATCAAGGACAGGATTGCAATAAGGATTCTGACAATGTTACAAGTTATTAAGGTAAGGATAAGATGGTTTAGAGATTGGGATAGGACAAGTCAAGGCAAGGTATGCTATGGTTTTTTTTATGATTCCTATTAATAATTACAGTCCATTTTAATTTAGGATTTTGGATCGTCAAGGGTTCTGGATCACCACAAGGATCGGGTCTAACAGGACAGCCAGACAAAATCAGTGGGCATGAACTGGATACTGGGTAGCACTTCTGGTTACTGGATACTACAGATCATCATACTACATTCTCGGCACCCGACAGTGTGGTTATAGAGTTCGCCATGGGACTGAGGCGGCCATGCTCGATCTTAAATCCACCCTGACCAGCATAGCAGATAAAAACCAAGCTGCACTGCTTATGCTACTGGACCTCTCCGCAGCCTTTGACCTGGTCGATCACAGCTTACTGGTGTCAAGGCTCAGAGAGGTCGCCAACTGTTCCGCAATAGCATCTAGATGGATAGTCTCCTTTCTACATCCTAGAATGGTAAGGGTATGCGTAGGCAACAATCAATCCTCTCCTATCTCCCAGACATGTGGAGTTCCACAGGGCTCCTGTCTGTCGCCTCTGCTTCTTAAACTGTATATCCGCCCTCTTCTCGACCTCTTAAGTAAATTAGGAGTGTAATATACAAATTACGCTGATGACACTCAGGTAGTCATACAACTGAGTGACTCTTATAGCAATGATGTCAGAATCATCAATAAAATATACAAAGACATACAGGACTGGATGGCCTGTAACTCCCTGGCTTTGAATGATAAAAAGACCGAACTCCTAATAGTGTCATCTAAAAGCACCCGGACTAAACTTGATCCTAACTATGCCAGCTTCCCTATTGCTGATAATATCATTGCCGTCCAAAAGAAAGTCAAGACCCTAGGAGTTGTCCTTGATGAAGAACTATCCATGAAGTCCCACGTCTCTAGCATCAAGTCTAGCTGGGGACGTATCAACAAGCGAATAGGATATATTCACCCATTTATCACTGAAAAAAACTGTGCTCTCCTGTCCACGGTACTGATTAATTCTAGATTACACTACTGTAATATTCTTCTATCTGGTACCACAGTTTCCAACATTCAATCTCTGCAAGTGGCCCAGAATAACGCTGTACATACTATTTTCAACCACTCTCGTTGCACCCACATCTCCACCTTTAGAAACAAACTTCATTGGCTCCCGGTCAAACATCGTATAACACATAAGGTGCTAACTACGATGCACAAATGCCTGAGCCTCAGCAGTCCTATATTTCTGTCTGCACGCATTAGTATCAAGTCAAACGACAGACATTTTCGCTCATTTACCACGGTTGTCCTCAAGCACCCCAGATTCAGGACAGCTAAATTTGGAGGTACAACCCTTGATGCTCAGGGT
This sequence comes from Ambystoma mexicanum, assembly GCF_040938575.1. Taxonomy (NCBI): domain Eukaryota; kingdom Metazoa; phylum Chordata; class Amphibia; order Caudata; family Ambystomatidae; genus Ambystoma; species Ambystoma mexicanum. Next base: position 1,199,989,165 of record NC_090925.1, read on the forward strand.
CCCCTTCTTTGGAATACACTACCAGCTCGGATACGGCAGATCCAAAGCTACACTGTGTTCAAACGGCCCATAAAAACTCACCTCTTTAACCTGGAATAACCGGCTTATGATTCTCCTTCCTCTTCTGCCTTTTTGTGTTTGTCTGTTCTTGTCTCGTCTTCATGTGCGCCCTGAGGCCCATGGGCATGTGGCGCGTTACAAAAATTAAAATAAATAAATAAAATAAATAGGATAGCAGCAGCATGCAGTGAGTGGCAGCAAGCCAGGCTCGATCAGGATGCTTCTCTTGGGTTTTTGGGATTTCTTTTTTAGAATTTGAGGCCTACCTGAAAATGGGGTCAGCAATGCATAGGCCTTGGCTTTGTAATGACAATCTGGAATCAGGATCAACCAGGATGAAGAAATCAGGAACCGGATGCCACCCAGGAATTCAGGAAGAAAGTCAGGAATCAGTGTGTGTGTGCTTTCAGGGGCCCTTATTTATCATGCCAGATGACATCACTACAGTATATGGCAGGGGCAGGCTTACTACTCCCGCCTCTAATAACAGGATTGGGCAAGGTAGAAGTCTCCTCTTAGCTCTTCGCTGATTGGATCAGAGAAAAAGGATGTCATGTTTATGGGGTGATTTTTACAATGTCTAGAAACCTCCCCTAGCTACTGGAACCAAAATCTAATTTTGACACAAACACATATTTATGCAGTTGCAACCTCTGAGAAAATCAGATACACAGGTTACATATTTTGAGCTGCACATTTCAATCCAAACCCCAAGTCTGTGGGACCTGTTTTTGCCTTGCTGACACATTTTGGTAGTTCTTAACATGAAGGATTGGGCCTTAATTTCCCCAATTTTGTACACAAATGCACATTTACCCCAGGTATGCAAAGTTAAACGTCTTTAAAGTTCAGTTACAAAATAGCCTTTAAAACCAAAAGGAAGTCCAGTGCCACTTGATCAGTTTTTTTTTCTTTTCCCCCAACTGCTGTCAATTGTCACTTCCTTTGAAGCAGGATGAGGGGCCTCTCTCTTGATTGAAGGTTGTATTGCCCCTCACACTTGACAGGTGAGAGTCTCAGCCTGCTATTGTCTCAGCCTGGAGTAAAGACGAATGTCTGATGAGCTTGTGAAGTTTCTTTGTCCTGGTGCATTCAAAGTCTTTCAAGGTGGAAATTAGCGCTTTCCTGTGCCAGAAGTTTATGAGGTGTCATCCTTTTCCAAGGCTAGCAAGAGCATGTTTATCTTTTTTAGATTGCCAACTTAGCCTATGAGTTTTACATCTTGACTTAAACCTGTGAAATCAAAACAGTTTATAGGTGTACTTTTATCAGCAACAAATCCTTTGACATTGCTAAGTAAATAGGCCTTCACCCAACAATTTACTTTTACATAGGCGATTTTCTCTCTTCAGTCAGAAAAAGAACATTTTACTATTTCTTTAAACTCGGTTTTCATCTACAGCAAATACACACTTTATGCAGCTATAGTTCTTTTCTTGAGTGCTGGAGTTGTTTTGCTGCATGGATACATTTACACAGGCATCTATTAAGAGTCTTTCTCTGAACAGATGATTTTGATACTTTTGTAAAGAAAATTTCCCGTGTAAAATGAAAACAAAGCCCCTGGTTGATTTTTCAAAGATACTTTTGACAGGAGCTGTCATTCAAATGAGGCCCGGTTCCTCTGAGACACAATGGATGATCCTGGGCATTGCAGGGCTTTTTTAATCACAGTGGTTCATAAGGACTGGGTGAGTTTAGCGCCAAGCAGCACTTTTAATGGTTGAAAGAGGTGTCATTTTAAAGAGGCTTTTTGGGTTTTCCGCAAAGTAATGCTGCCTCTTTCACTTCACTCCATGTTAAAAGTTGCAGAGCACACTGGCACATTCCTGCAGTGAGAACTCTATTCCACCCCACCTGAAATGTGTGTGGCAGGGTGGTGCATCCATTTTCTGGTTGTTGCAAAACCACAGTTTAGAGATCCTGGCACGCACAGGAGTCAGCGCGCCCATTTTGCTGTTTCTTGCACCACTGCAGCAAAGTGATGTAGTAAAGCACAGCTGAGTGGGTTAATTTATCCCACAATACAAACTCCACCCTACATACAAAATCCAACAACTGTCCTCTCATATCCAGAAGCGCACACCACCCATCAGCGGGTCAACACTACACAACCCTGTCACCCAACAAAATATACGAAATACAAAGAGAGGTGCCCAACTGCAACAGAGTAAAGGATACCATAAACAACCGCTCAAACACACCAAAAACCATCTGAACAACTTCCCATCCAATGTCAACAAAGGACAGCCAAATGTCTGTGTGCAGGAGAAACACAACATGAATCTCATGCACCAATTATACATTGTAATCACTTTACTAAGCAAACAACAGAGCCCCAACAGTGGGGATGGCAAACCTACCTCAAAGGCATTTAACAACACACACATCCGCTGTGCAGCCAAAAATCCTCCACATGGCCCACTCTCATGACACACTCCTACACTGAGGTAATCCTACAAATGCATTCAACGCAAGACCACACTCGGTGTCAAATACAAGACCCCAAAGTGGCATTACAACACCTTAGCCAACATGGTGTCCCACAACACAACAAACAAGTAAATGTATCTGCCCAATACCTCTTGACACACAAGTAAATGTAGTTGGCCAATACCTATTGACTCACTAGTGTCCAACATCCCTATAAATTACACAATGCACGGGTGTCCAACACCACTCAAAAATCGTAGGTTCCAACACCATTCAAAAAACCTATGTGTCCAACACCTCTCATAAATCCTGGGTGTCCAACACCTCTCATAAATCCTGGTTCTCCAACATCTCTGAAAATCCAAGGTGTTCAACACCTCACATAAATGCCCTCGGTGTCCAACAACCTATTTAAATGACAAGCAGTGTCCGACACTCCAACCCAACATGAGTGTCCAACACTCTGAAGACAGCACGAAGGTGGTGTATAGCCCAAACCTTCAGTACCAAAATGCAAGCACCCACCAAAATAAACATATGTATTTGCTCCAAACTGGACTTGTGGTTTGCTACACCGCAACTCCAGTGAAATACAGAAAGACTATAACACCAATTCAACTCGTAGCAAGTAGGCAAATATAAAAACATAGCAAATTAAAGACATTTATTACTAGCCTTCACAAGTCCATGCCCTAAACCGAACGTCTGCAGATGTTGATTGTCCTTGTGGAGGTTTTAAACATCGGAAATAACATTTCTCTAAAATCACAATTGTTGCTATACTTCTCTAGACAGAGGCCAAGACATACATCCGATGCATGCTCACCCCTAAATACATTGGTATTATCATTAGAGGCCTCACATCACCACTATCCTCCCCTTACATTCACAAATGTATTTCCCAGTCACAGCTTCTGACCACATGACTTGACCCTTGTGCTGTAGCAGTAAACCACTGTGCTCTGGTGAATCCATGTAGGCCCTCCATCCTTTTTACAAGCCACAGTGCCTGTACCACAATCCCAGTGGCCTCACCTGTACACCCAAGCAAGTGTTTCACACTTGCCCCTTGATGCGCCGTACAAGCGCTTCTAAAGGCATGCAGGAACAACAGCTTTCCGGCAAATCCTCTCAAGTCTTATTCCCCTTCCTTTCACAAACCTCAACGCTTCCTGGACCCAGACCACCCTCTGGACCAAACACAACACAGCAGCAGTTCCTCATATCAGTTGTGTGACACTGAACCTTCCGTATGCTCTCCCATGAACAAAAATGGGACCTCACAGCAGTCGCATGCACTGATTCCAAACCATCCCTTGGAACGCATAGGCCCACAGCGTTCTTGTACATCATAAGTTGATGAAGTGATGATCTGGACTGAGCTCCGCTACCTCTCCCACGTCCCAGCTGAGGACAAGCCCCACTTCCATGCTGTCACTCAGCACGTTGTCTCCAGTCTCCGGTCGGCTCCACAATTAGGGATCCTTTGCTGCCTCCCTTCCTCTAACCAGCATACAGCTCACACAAGGACAGATCCCCTCCACCGGAGCTCAGGCAATGCTTCCATCTCCATGACAGGGCTAATATTACCCCGAGAACACTGACTGGCTCACCTCCTCCAGTCAGCTCCGATGAGCATGGAACACTTCACAAGACAGGACACAGCCAACACAAGACACAAGAAGGTGAGAGACACCTCTGTAACTCCCTTTGCTCCCAGCCAGCAGCTCCTTTGACAGCACTGCCAGCACCAAAGTCCTTTTTGTTCCATTGTGGTGGCCATCCACTGAGAGATCATGACCACATGGAGGCTGGCTGTTCACATTGTCTTAAGAGAGAGGGTATTCTTCTGGGGTTTGGGAGGCAGTGTATGTCTTCTTGCTGACACCCAAGCACAGCAGCCCATCCTTAGCACAGCATGGTTCTAATTTGTTGCCATTGTAGTAAGGTAGCTTGGTCCACAGACACCAGGAGCCTTCATGTATGAAAGGAGACTTCTTTATTCCATTTACAGATAAGCAGGATCAAGCAATAGGAATAGGACACAGATACACTAGGGATACATATATCGGCCACCCTCTCTCTAATCTCTGTCTCACCAACTGTCACTCCAGGAACACACAGCAGAGCAGAGACCACTCCATAACACTTATACATCACATGCATACAGAGTAGAGCAGATTGTTAAAATTATGTTGCCACATTATCCTGTCCCTCCATAGGAAGTGAGAGATACCATTATAACATTAACTGATGAGGGAATCCAGGAATTTCACGTACCAATGTTAGGAACATGCGGAACTAGTGATGGGTGGTATGGACATTGTCAGCATAAGAGTGGTCAGGAAATGTTGGGCAACAGAGATAAAAGTCAGACATCCTGTTGTCACTTCGAATTCCAGTTGGTTCAATAGTAGAGACTTTTGGGACAGTCTTGCTATTCCCCCTGTGGTAGTAAAATTGAGATGGTTTTTATAAAGTGCCTACATCATCCTTGGTTGCCCTAATTTTGTTAGGTAGTCTTAGTGTATTTTATTCACATGAACATTACCCACTAAAAAATTTCAAAGATTAGTGTTCGAGGCTATAACACTTTATTCTACTTTATTCTCACTATTAAGCAAACGCACACCTGAAATGCAGAATATCGATTTCCTTAGATCATAACTCCATGTAAACACTCACTTCCCATATCACTATGCTTACTCTCTACTGTACACCATCATACAATTAGAGTACAGCTACACCCCTCGATCAATTCGGCCTAGCTGCTCACATACAAACATTATCCATGAACACCTCATCATTCTAATAAAACGCAGCTGTACTCCATGACAAACCGGCTTAGCTGCACACATAAGCAGACTACAGGCCTAACGCAGCCATGACCCAGTCTTGGTGTTCACCCGCCAGACTGCACACATTCAACCGATATCAATACCACCACACCTAATGCTAGGATGCAGCTACCATCAGGCAATTACATCAGCTGCACACATAACTGGTGCACCCAAGCAACCTGCGGCACCCTAATCGCTCTAATGACATGGATTACGGCCCCTGAGGGCTTTCAACCTACCAGAGCTTTGAGGTCATACCAATAATATATATAACACTATATGAATGCCAAATAACATAACTTGTACGCAAGGCTTTCACTGCAGTCAGGAAGATGGACACCCTTCCTATACCTCACCTCTTCCTTCTATTTGTCTGTGCGCCATCACCTATCCGACAGTCTACTAGTGACTTGGCCACTCTTGACCTTCAGGCTTGACAGCCTCACTGTTACTATTCTGGCATTTCTTTGTGCTGAGAAGTTAAACCTATTCACTGAAAACAAAAGCATGCCTAAAAGTGGTTCACTTGAACACAATAGGAGCCCACCATACAGCCACACACTACAAATATGTTATACTTATGTGTCTTTCTTAAAAATGCTTCAAACTAAACCCACCCACGCTTACGGACACCTTGGAATTTACTGTCAGAATGTTCTGCTCTATGGGGCCATGATCCATGTTGGATGGACCAGCGTGAATCCATACTATCACCAGCATCATCCCTCTTTACCTTCACAAGATACTTACCTCCCCAGGGGAGGCTGGATGATGTGACTTGCTTCACCCCAAGCTCGGATGCCTCCATTGCCCCCTGTGTCATGCAGGAGCCATTGGAGCGCCCCACCTGGCCAGGCGCCTCCCAGTTTGCCATGTGAAGGGAAACGGCACTGTGAGTGTGGAATAAACAGTCGATCATTGAGAGTGGTGAGGCCCCTAACCCTGTGCCTGTGATGTGGGGATAGTAGTTTGGGGAGAAGACGTCAGATAGAGCACAACCCCTCTAACAGGGTGCCAAATGTGAGAGGGAGTGGGCACCTCTATGCAGGATTGATGGTGCCTGCCAGAATTAAAGTCCTGGGCCATGGTAACACCAAAGTGGCCCAGTGAAGGCAGTGTTCTCAGCCGCAACAGCGGAAAAGCTGCTTGAGACTTGGGGGGCCTCAATGTAGTTTGGGTAGCACTCTTACTCAGCAAAGGAGTGCAGACAAAGCAGAGTCCAGATGGGAACCCAGGCCATTTTGCTAGGGTGTCCTGGGGAATGACGTGAGGTGGCTACTGTTGTGATGTGCTTGTCTCTGCATGTGAGAGCTGGTGATGTCATGTTGGAGTGTTGCCTTGTGAATGTCGGAATGTTTACCCAAGGATTCCACACCCAGCCAGTTAGAGCTCCCCAGCCTGGGTGATGGGAGCCAGTGTTATGTCCTGTCCACTTATGTATATAACTTCATGTAACTGTGACTTAAGTACTTGTAATAAACATATGAGTAATCCCAAGAAGCCTGGAAGTCACTTTACAACATTGGCGACTAGGATGTTGCGACTAAGGAGCTGCGGGCAAGAGAAGACAGCTGATGCCATGACCAGCAGCAACTCTTTGTGGTAGGAAGGTGTTCCTGGTGTATGGCGTGCTGGGTGAAGCTGTCGCCTGTCAGAGGTTGCATTGCAAGTGTGAAGTACTGAGGGGTGAAGAAGAAAGCTCTGCAGTGATGTTTCCATTCACCAGTCAAAGTATCATTCCCCAGTCAAGCAGCGCAGGGATGTGATGCTGTTTACCCTCATATGAAACCAAAAGTAAGCTTTGGGGAAAGTATGAATCCCAGTAAGCTTCCTCCCATGTAGGAGTGTAAGTCTGCTTTGAGTTCATAAGTGGGACTTGGAGAAGGATGTGAGACTGCGGACAGTGAGCTGAGGGGTTCCCCAATGAGCCACTAGCATGTTAGGGAAGATTTTGAAGTGACAGTCTGGAGTGAGCAGCGAGTACTGGCTCTGCGTGTCCCAAGCGCAATGTGAACTAAAGGTTAGACCCAGGCAGCGCTAGTCTGGTAGCGTATGCTCAGGGAAAGGGATGCAGGGAAAACTGCCTGCGTGCCACTTTGTTTTCAAGGATCAAAAGCGGATCGTGTTTTGGAAGCAGTGAACCGTTTTAAAATATTGAAGTTGAAGGATGACATATGCTGGGTCGAGGTACGTGGTATGAGTGATGTTTGGCTTATGAAGATCAGCATTGCCCCGAGGCAGAAGTGTGACTGGTGACATCACAGCTGGTTTAAGGGAGTCGGCGATGCCATAGAACGCCAGATTCAAACATTATGTTCATATTAGAATGCACTTACCATGCCAGATTCCAGCCGGTAGCCGAAGCCATTAACCGAGGCAGGATGAAGAATAAAATAAACGATGTTATGAGGAAAGAACCCTGCAACTTGCATTGCCGTGCACAGGAAGAGGAGAGCTGAAGGCATTGGGCCGTAAAATGAGTGAATAAGCCTAAGTACGTTGTGGGGTGAGAGGAGAGACCCCCTTACGAATCATCTTCACAGTGTGCCTACGATTTTATTGGTATTATCCGGCTGAGAGATGTAGAGCACTGCTGAGCACGTCGGTGAGTCGGAAAATCAGACAGGAATAAGAGCGCAGTAGGAAATCCGAATTCCACCATAGGATTTGCCAAGGATGTCATTATTGTTGTCATGAATGTCGTTCCTGGTGAAGGAATGCGGCAAATTTGGGTTATGGTGCAACAAGGTGCTGCGACTGCAGAGGAGGCACAAGGACCGCATTTGAAGTAATGGCTGCAGTGCATCATTTTATGTTTAAGTGATTATGATGGTCACGAATCTGGTCTTTCAGAAGATAACGTTGGACATTCAGGAGCAGCAACGTGTATCCTTTAACTGTTTTTGCATTAAGTTTGTGTTACCAACCTAGTTTTGTAACAGATTAAGGATTGACAAGCATGGGAGGTGCACGAGAAGTTTGTGTGTAGATATATGCATGCAGGAATTGAGGTTCAGATCTAAAATGTATTGGATTTACACATTTGAGGAATTTTAGGTTCAAAAGGACTCATTTGGACATTCTGAACATGCACAATATGCCTAGATGTGTGCAAGTCAGTAGCAGGGTGTGAGAGAGGTTAGAGTAACCATTGAGGGATTGCAGGGTAGGCTGCAGCCAACATAGACATGTAGGAATAAATGCGCATATTTCTTGGTTACGCCATAAGGGCTGTGTACGCAAATGTCACTATGAAGTTGAGTTGTTAGGCAGTGTAGACACAAGTGTATGGGTGGGTGAGTGCCACAGAGGTGCAAGAACATAGTGTATCAGAGTGATTGTGGGTGAGTGCCACAAAGATGCAGGGTGGTACATAAACTGGCCATGGATTTTAGGAAATGTAATTATATAGTTTGCTATTGCTTTAATGGTGAGAAAAGAAGTATATGTATTGTGCAACATGAATTATTAGGATTTTAATTTTTGCAAAATGGTAATGCAAAATGTTGTTTTATGTGACTCATGTATGAAATGGGTGCACATGGGTAAAACATGTGTTTTGCTAAGAGTCAAAGAGGTTGAGTGTTGGGTAGCACCCAGAATATGTATTGTATGTGGGTGAAAGTGCCACACGGGTTTGGAGGTAGCGACTCCAGTGTATATGTAAGTATGAGTGTGGTTAAGTGAAACCACAGCTGTATGGGTGGCAGCGCCGCCATTACATTAGAGAAATGTGGTGAGTGTGCCACAGCGGTCTGGACGGTAGTACATCCAGTTGTGCAGGGTAAAGGTGGAGAGCCTGCATGACCATTTGGGTATGTTAGAGGTGTGTGTGGTTAGGAATACCACAGGAGTTGCGGAATACCACAGGTGTTGCTGGGAGGTAGCGCCTCCAAGCATACTCTACTTCCCTTTCAAGCATAGCAGTGAGAATGTATGTGAGTTGGGAGGTAGCATTTCCAAGCATAACAGTGAGGATTTATGTGAGTTTTCATCACTCCATAATAAGATGCATTCATGTTCCCTCATTGTTCCAGTGTGGCTTTATGTGTGTAGATTAGGAGATTAATGCGGAGTACCATTCTCCATTAAAAGGCAGGTTTTTGAGAGATGCGAGGTTTGGAATGTTATGAAATAGTGTAATGGGTGAAGTGAGGTGAGAGCGAGATTGAGTCAGAGAAGATGTGAAATGGGGCAGCACCCATAGTGTGTGTAGCCTGTGGATGTGCTACAATTAAGTGAGGAGGTAGCGCCTCCGTGACTATAGTGGAGGTAGCACTTCCGCGAGTACAGTGGAGGTAGCGCCTCCCACATGAGGAGCATGAAAGTATTTTTGGAGGTAACGCCTCCGCCAGAGTAATTGGAGGTAGCGCCTCTGCCAGAGTAATAGGAGGTAGCGCCTTCGCCAGAGTAGTTGGAGGTAGCGCCTCCGCCAGTGTAATAGGAGGTAGCGCCTCCACCAGAGTAGTTGGAGGTAGCACCTCCGCCAGTGTGATTGGAGGTAGCGTCTCCGCCAGAGTATTTGGAGGGAGTGCCTCCGCCAGTATCATTGGAGGTGGCGCCTCCGCCTGAGTATTTGGAGGTAGCGCCTCCACCAGTGTGATTAGAGGTAGCGCCTCTGCCAGTGTATTTGGAGGTAGTGCCTCTGCCAGTGTGATTAGAGGTAGCGCCTCTGCCAGTGTATTTTATTTGGAGGTAGTGCCTCCGCCAGTGTAATTGGAAGTAGCGCCTCCGCCAGAGTATTTGAGGGTAGGGCCCCGCCAGAGTATGTGTAGGTAGCGCTTCTGCTTGTGTCATTTGGTAGTGCCCTGCCAGAGTATTTGGAGGTAGCGCCTCTGCCTGAGTAATTGGAGGTAGCGCCTCCACCAGAGTATGTGTAGGTAGCACTTCTGCTTGTGTCATTTGGTAGCGCCCCGCCAGGGCCCCAGTGTAGTTGGAGGTAGCACCTCCACCTGAGTAATTGGGGGTAGGGCCCGCCAGAGTATGTGTAGGTAGCGCTTCTGCTTGTGTCATTTGGTAGCGCCCTGCCAGTGTATTTGGAGGTAGCGCCTCTGCCTGAGTAATTGGAGGTAGCGCCTCCGCCAGTGTGATTGGAGGTAGCGCCTCCGCAAGAGTATTTTGAGGTAGCGTGTAGCGAATCTGCTAGAGTATTTGGAGGTAGCATATCCACCAGTGTGATTGGAGATATCACCCCAGATGCTTGAAGGTGTAGGTGGGTGTGTAGGGTTAGTGGCCTACAGAAATAGGGAGAGTGTCCCTAAGAATTGATATTCCCCTTGCTGGTGATGGATGTGGAAAGGAGGGGAATATGCTGTGGTGTGCTTGTCCGTGTGTGTTGACGTTTGAGAAGAAGGGAGATATGTTGTGTCTATTTGATGTATCTGTGTGGGTGCATTGTGAATCAGTAAAGGAAGGAGATGTGTTATATCGTGCCTGAGTGTGTTTGTAATGTTTATCAGTAAAGGAAGGAGATGTGTTGTGATGTGCTTGTCTCTGCATGTGAAAGCTGGTGATGTCATGTTGGAGTGTTGCCTTGTGAATGTCAGAATGTTTACCCAAGGATTCCACACCCAGCCAGTTAGAGCTCCCCAGCCTGGGTGATGGGAGCCAGTGTTATGTCCTGTCCACTTATGTATATAACTTCATGTAACTGTGACTTAAGTACTTGTAATAAACATATAAGTAATCCCAAGAAGCCTGGAAGTCACTTTACAACAGCTACAGCAGCGGGTCCGACAGGGCAGGCTTTCTTTCTCTGAGTGTTACTCGGGCACGTACCCTGGGGGTGAGCTAGCCCCCTCTGTTACTGCATTAGCTAGAGACTGCAGCAGACGCTGCCAAAGAGGAGTGGGCGGCACATAAGCAGGCATGGAGAAGGCCCACGTGAGGCTACAGAAGTAAGAGCTATGCGTACATCACCAATCCAGATACTGAGCTTAGGCACACAGCGCAAATGAACAATGATCTGGAGGTAAAAGGGACCCTGCATTGCCACCAACAGTAGAGCGGGGCTGTGATAAGGAGCTGAAGTGAGAGCGTTGAGCTGGGCAATAATGAAGTATGTTGTTGTTAGTAGGGGCAAGAAACATGGCAGGTTGCAGCTTCCCATAGTGTACGTTTAGAATTGGTTTGGGAGAAAATAATGTAAAGCTGTCTTACCCCCTCAGTCAGGGCTTTCAAAACACATTTCTGGTCAGGGCATGAGGGATAAGGTAAGATTATGCCATGCCAGTACATGTCCACCCACGTTAAGCTGACCTGACTGTGAAACACGCTTGCCCACAAAGGGTCCCTAAGTCTCATGTGAGCAGAGAAGAGTGGGGTGAAGCAAGGAAAGAACATTTGGGTGGTAAACCCAGAGGCCCTCAGGACAGAGTTCAATTCTGGCCCTGTTATGGGAGTTCTCCCTAAGCCCACCTTGTTGAGCAGTGGTTGGCATGAGGATGCTTGCTGAAGGTTGAGCTTCCCTAAGTACTCGGGAAGTGAACGTCTTCGTGATGGGTTTACATCACGTATCCACCATGTTGTGTCTCTGGAGAATTAGAGCTGCCTCCCTTGCTGTGCGCCCCCCTGAATGCTCTCGTTCAGCATCATTAGGGGGTGTGTGCATGAGAGGATTGCTAGCATCTGGGCTATAACCCTCTGGGAGACTGTAGCAATACCTTGGGGGAGTTATTTGGTAGTGTGAAGTCATTGTGTGTGGTGTGCTGCGCTCACTGTCAATGGAGAGCCTCTCTGTGGCCAAACATGATCAATGTGTGGCTGTTTCTGTGTAGGAACTCAACACAGTGGCACATGGCCTCTTGGCACCTTTTTTAATAAAGGTTGCTTAACAAAGTATTTTCTTTCAGCGGGTCTGGGAGGGGAGGAGAGGGTATGTAGCAGCCCCCTCTATCCTAGTGGGAAAGGGATCCATCAGGCCAGAGTAAAAGTTCCCTGGGTTAGAAGGTTTATTCGTCAGCTCTAAAAACTCTATAGAAATGTGTCATTTGGGAGCACTGTGCTGAAGAATAGAATGGAATCTGCTGCTGTTAGGTCTTTGCATTGATTTCCAATGTAATAAAACTCTATTTTCCTGGCTAATTAATCTGAAATCTATAATGTGGGCTATATTTTCTTCAACAATCCAGTGCCACAACCCAGACCTGATGACACCCCTGGAGGAAACTGACAGCTTGCAGACTACTTCCCTCTGACCCCTGTGGCACCTCATCCGACAGGTTAATTGGAGGGAGGCTGACTGCAAATGGTGTTCCTCCATTTGGTTTACATAGGGAAACATGGGGCCTCATAAGTTTGCCAGTCCGGAAACAAGGGTGCTGGTAAGCTCACTGGCACCCTTGTTTCTGGACCGGTAAACTACAAGTCTGCCTGCTGGGGCCGCTGTGCATGACAGGTCTGACCCTGTCCGGCGCAGTGGTCACAGTAGGCGACTTTTCATGGGAGCACCGGCACCGTGCTCCTGTGTCCCCACTCCCATAGAGACCCATAGGACTATGTCCATAGGATCAGTCTGACAGCCTTTCCCAGTATTATGAAGTTTGTCTTGCTTTTGTCATTCACTACAATGTACCTATAGCTTCCATATTTATTCGCATGGCTGTCCATGTTAGTTGCAATTAAGCGTAGGCAAGCTGTTCATATGTGTTATTAAGTGTTTTGCAGTTTCCATGTAGCAAAAGGTATACATGTGTCAGTCCTCTAACTATGTGAGTCATAAGCAATTTGCTTTGTGTCTATCACAATTAACTAAAGTGTTAATGTAGCTTCCTGCAGGGAAGCCTATGTGCTTAATTTTTAATGTATCTATGTCATGATGTCAGTCATGACACCATCAGCGTTCTTCGAGGTTGCAGTCAGTCAGCTTGTTCAATTGATGACAGCTGCATCTCTTCAATACTGTAATCCGGGTGTTTTCTGAATGGTTGTCTGAGTGAGTAGCGCTTCTCACACCTCCGATACATACACAATGGTGAGGAAGGGCCTAGAAGCGATGTACATCTCTCGGATCTCTGTTGCCGGGCTCAAAGTGGGATGGTTGTAATGAGGGCTATGTTTGGGTATCCCTCTTCAATCCCCTGACCACACTCCCCCAGATCAGCCTCTCTATTCACGTGCGGTCTTGGGATCCAGATCTTTGTCACTCCTTACAAATGTCCATGGTACTTCACTTGCTCGTCTAAGCTCCAGGTCATACTGTTGCACTCTCCATTGGGGTTGTACCATACCCATTTTCCCCAATAGTTGCATGGATCTGGTGGAAAAGAGAACACTGTACCTGACCAGCACAGAGGGCACTGCACCAAGTGTGATCCATCAGTCTTCATCTGTATGTTCAATAATATTTTCATCCCTATCATCTATTCAGTAGTCTTCGTGCACTGTGCTATAGCTACTCTGATAACGCAGAAGGCAAATAATACTAGCCCTAAGGCTGCTATCAGCACCTTCAGGAAAAGATGTATGTTAGCCAGTCTTCGTCTTGTCCTATTGGGTCTGTCACTGCCTCCATTCTAACATGCAGGTCTGATAAGTGCATGAGTGCCTCTGTTAGAGTTCCATTCTCCCCATTGTGGGAAGGCACGTACATACAGCAAGAAGGCCACATTTTTATGCAAACGCCTCCTTACACAGATCTGAGAAGATCCAGGGCGTATTTGTTCTGTAAAGTCATACATCTGACAGCTCTCAAACTCTTCTTTGACGGCGTTACACACCTTGACGGTCGATTTTCTTCGTCTGCAACAGTTTCGTGATCTGGAGCCACTTGGCATTCACATTGGTCTGGATTGCTGAAACGATTGACACAAAGAGCTTCTCTGTCCTGCTGAATAATCTGTGTTCTAGTGGTATTGTGTCTAGTGCATCTTCCTTCCTTACTTAGGTGAGTGCGGTAATCCAGCTGCATGAGTGCAATCTGCAACAATGTCACAGGAATCACTGGCTTTCATGTGCCCTCCTGTCAACTGTCACATGCACCTGTAGGGGATATTGAACACTCTCTCTTGACCCATAACTCTTTTTCTTCTAGTGGTGCTCTCCCCTGAAACTCTACTATTTGGGTGACTGGTAATTAATTATACCCTTCTATAGGTATCATGATATGCACATGTATGTGTGTGTTAGATGGGGTATCAAACTCATTTATTTTGGTAAAGTGCGCTGCTTGCGTCGCTTCTGAGCCTGCAGTTTTGTTGCAATTCCTCAATTTTCTGCCAGCATCAAAATGTAATTGTGTTAAAAACCTGGCATATTTTTCAGGAGGATTGGAAAGCATTTCTTCAATTCTTCAAATCTGCCTGCCAAATGAATGAAAATTCAGTAGATCGAAAAAAGTGACGGTAAAGATGTAATGCCACTTTTGCAGCCACACATTTTCCAATATACCAGACAAGGAAAATAACCACCATTGTGTCTGAGGCTAAGTCAAAAGTCAAATGGAATGTCCTTGACACAATGATCCTACACAATGATCCTACTAGCCCCTATTGTCAATGCACTTGGGGGTATAATCATAAGCCATTTCCAGGGCATGATGACTAGTAAGTCAGTAGGATCAAGGTGCGTTGGCAGGGCCATCAGTCATACATGCTGCATAATGTAAGTACTAGCTGGTTATGTAAAGTATAACATTGTTATTTACATAGTAAATACCATATACTAAGATTTCATTTACTTTTAGATTACAATTAAATACATATGGCGTTTGGTTAAATTGGTAGGCTTGCAGAAACTATTATTTTATTAATCAGACCCTAACTAATATTGCTGTTCCCTTATACATTAATGGTGGAGCTGTCTGCCAAAAGGTTATTTTAATAATCCTATTATAAATGTACTCAAATATTTGTATTAAGGTTATGTTCCATCACAAACATCTGAAAAATCACTCTGAGAAAATGTCTCTTCCGCTTCTCCTCCAAAGGAAGTCAATAAGCCTGTCTTGATCGGTCTGTGAAATTGTCAGTGATTGTGTACAAATTGACTTCTGCCCTGCGGGAGTACAAGGATGAGTAGAGTCTAAAATGCAGACTCAGCCCTCACACTTCTACAAACCAAGAGCCAACAAAATCATGAAGGTAAAACAGGCACAGTTAAGAGACATACCTCCTTCAACTTTTCTGGCAAATGAAGGCCTAAGGAAGGCTATATTCGTAAGTCCAAAATAAAGAAATGTCCATTCAAGGTACTATAAATATATATATACTTTAATCAGACACACTGTGTACAATAAAAACTAGCTAGAACAACAGGACACAAAAACCACAAATTGGCCAAGAACACAGAATAAGCAAAGAAAGTAGATGCAGCACTCTGGGTAAGGAATCATAGGTGAAAGGCAAGCAAAATCACCAATGTTCTTGAAAAAGGATATGTAATTATGAGCAAAAACAGGTTAAAAGTGACCAAAGCAGTCTCTAGGACCCAAACATGGACCAGGGGAGCAGATATCAGTCAAGAGTACTTTTGCAAATGTCTTGGCAGTTCAATAATATTGAATCAGGCTTCTCGACACTTATCACAATGCCGGCTCGGCTCGAGTATGTGCAGTGGCAATGGCCCAGTGGCAAGCTGGTGTTAAGTTGGGGTCAAACGGAAGGTAGCTTCGGTCTCAAATAGTCTACTCGCATTGTACGAGTCAGGTGGTCCCCAGGTTCAGTCAGCTGTCACAGTTCGCCACTGGTGAGCTGGTACCAGGATGCACACCCGAGTGGATTCTATGAAGAGGTTCAAAGGTCACTGTTCTTGGGAAACACCAGGGTCGGGTCGATCGTCATACAGGAGTGTTGATGATCAAGCTGATTTTTTGGACGACAACTCGAGCAAGGCAGCAGTACTTTGTGGTTCAAGCTGAAGCAACAACGTGCTTTTGCTGCCTTGAAACACCTGCCTTCACCTCACAACTGGAGGTCTTTAGAGAGGAATTATCTCTCAGCAGGGTCCAGCGAAATCTACTCAAGTAATGATCCAAAGATGCTTCAAGATGATTCCCAAGAAGATTCAAAGACGTGTCGTAAGACACCTGATTTTAAAGGAGAAAGCTAACATGCAATTAGAATAAAGCTAGCTCGCTTTAGGGGTCCAATCCCTGCTCTTGAAATTAGTGGACTTTGCCCTTCTGACATCACACCCAAAGTGCTTTGTGCTACAGGAAGCGGAAGGGACAGGGAAGAAAAAGAGGGCATAGATAAACAAAATGGCAGAAATCTCCCAATACTGTACAGATCTCTCCCTCTGCTAAGGTAACACCACCCCCTTTGCTTCTCAGTAGAAACAAAGGCCTTTAAAAATGCAGCCCCCTGGTGTGAGGAGTGTTCTGTGGAGTAGCAGTCCCTTGGACAAGGGTAATCTGCCCTTACAAAGGAACAAAGAGAGGCAATCCCACCAGACTACATTCCTGTCAGTAGGGAAGGTCTGACCTGTGTGGGGGACTATGCATAACCCTTCCACAGCTGAACGAGGCCCACAGGCCTGAAACATGGGCAATATCAATTTAATGTGACTGAAATTATCATAAGTAGGTCCTTGCACCATGCCTTAACGCAGGCATTGCTTTATTTTTACAGTTTATTCTCTCACCATCATGGCTACTAATGATCATTATAGTTTTGGTACAAAGGCGCATAACTTAAATGCAGCCTCTGTGCTGCAGAGACTTGGCTGTCACTGCAGTTATCAAATGGGCAGCTGTAACCTCTGAACCTGCCCTGTGCACTGGTAGAGCAGGCTGTGTAAATCAGTACACTGATGCAACAGTTCAGATAACACTATGCTTTTGGCATGGAGCCTATGAAAGGGGAATCTGAACAGCGCATTGCCCTTTCAGAGATGGAATTACCTGCGTCCTTTTTTAATTTAATACAAATAAAAAATGCCAGGGATTCCACACCCTTGCCAGATGGCAATTCATAACAGACAGTGATTCATAAAACAATTGTGTCCACTTGCATGTGCCCTGAACACGTAGAAATTGACAAAACACAGCCATTTTATGCTTGCGATTCGTCACAAAAGTGAACCTTTTTGCCACAATGATTCTCTGACAGACCAACTATTACAAGTCAGCATATGTGCAAAACGTTGGCAGAGTCAGGTCTGACGTTCAGTAGATGAATGTACATTCCAGTTCAAAACATGATGCCATTTGATCTGCTTCAGATGTGCACTTGTTCACAGATCCCTTCTTTCCCCTGTCACAGAACAGGGAACAGAAAAAAGTGCAATGCTGAAAGGGTCTGAAATGAAATCTGGCTCATCGTGTGCCAACATTAGGAAAACCTATGCTTTATATCACTGTATATCCAAGGTTTACATTTCTACTTTTCTGATGAAGGTGGACATTTAAAATCTAAACCAGTCACTGCAAACGTGCTCATTCGACTTGAAAAGAACCTATCAAAAATGTATTCTTTAGGGACATTGTGTTCACTACATTGATTATTGGATGGGTTTGGGTGCAGAAAAATCATGGGATGAACTCATGGTGGACCTTTGTGCCTCTCGCAATCTTTCATCGCCCCATCAGGCACCGCAGATCTTGGGTCAACTCACTAGTTTATGGTTTATTTGTCGAGTGTGCACAGGCAATCAGACCCCTCTCTGCCTGAATCATTGAGTGAGTTTGAGTTTGTTCAGCCAATCAGAGCCCTAGAAACTCCTAAAGGAAGTTTAACCTTCTACATAAGGCAAAGCTTGCTTTCTGTTCCTTTGTTGGCTTTTCTGAGCCATGATGGAAGGAGTACACAGGGCAGACTCACACCTGGATGGGGGCTAAAGAGCTTTTGGAGCCTTGGCGCAGGGTTTGAATTATAAGTAGTTGTAGCTGTTTGGTGTTGTTATTATGTTTAGTTTGTTGGTCTGTATTTGTTTTTCTATTTTGTGTACCCCTTTGTATTATTGTCTGTTCAATGTGTTGCTAGCTTGTTAGTGTCCCCCATACATATAAAATGTTGCCCTTGCCTTTTGTGCCTTTTCCTTTTTTTGGCACCTGGTTACATTTTCCAGAAGCCAAACAAAGTTTCCTGACAACTCATTCTATCCCACGATAATCTCAAACAGCCAAAACAACTTATTTACACTTTACCAGTTTCCCTCAACATGGTTGTTATTGTCTCGTCTCCCTGCTTGCTGTTCTGTTTTGTGTGCAGGTGTGTAGTGTTCTTTTTACTAGTTGGATAGTTTGAATTAGTGTAATAATTATTGTGGTATTTGTACACTTGTTCATCTCTTGCGGGTTGTGATTTTTGGTTCTCACAATTTCAGGCGTGGTTTGGTTTCACAATTCTGGGCTCTCGGGTGTGCTTTACATTTTTCAATGTTTACAAATTCACCAATGGTTTTCTACACTAGTCATGGCTCACCTTCAACACTAGGTGGGAAGACGATGGGAGAAGAGGAGGAGGAGGAGCTGGCCCCCATGATAGATGAGGAGGGGGAGTCTTGTGCAGTTTGTTTACATCGATTTGCTGTCCCAGGCCATTCATTATTGCCAATCCTCAGATTTGATAGGAGAGCCAGAGGCATTGGAGAGGCCTCACGAGAAGGACTGGGGGAGGTGGCAAGGCGCCTGACTATTGGTACTGAGGCAGGGGAGGCAGGGCCTCTTGTGGACACCCTGACAGAGGCATGACAGAGT
Source organism: Ambystoma mexicanum (assembly GCF_040938575.1). Taxonomy (NCBI): domain Eukaryota; kingdom Metazoa; phylum Chordata; class Amphibia; order Caudata; family Ambystomatidae; genus Ambystoma; species Ambystoma mexicanum. Next base: position 1,200,008,134 of record NC_090925.1, read on the forward strand.
CTGTTGTTGACACCCACAGGAAGCCAAGAGAGACAGGACCTTGATTCAGAGTCCCCATGGAAGCAGGATCAGTGGAGCAGTGGGGAGGCAATTACCTCATGCAAGAAGTGTGGGCAGCTGCAGCAAGCCATTAGAGGAAGAGTATGGAGCATCTCCTGTCACAGTCGGGGGGCACTGAGGAAGAAGTAGTCTCTACCTAGGAGGGCATGGATGCTGCTGAAGATGATGAAGTCTGTCAGAAGGAGGTACAAGGGAGAACCAGCCTGTGGAGGGGCCACAGCATGATCTGGACCTACCTGAGGGGGATGAGGAGGAGCAGGTAAGGGAGGAGTTAGAGGAGGTTGTGGAGTAGGAGCCTCTTCATGCATCTGTCATGGAGGAGGGGCAATTCAGGCACTGTGTACACTTGTGAAACACTTGTGTACAAGCACGATACAAATAAATTATATTATCATACCGGAGGAGCCACACAGAGGGGCAACCTCTACCCCTTACGCAGCTCACATGTTCCTTGGTGTGAAACTTTTATTCCCTGCCACAGTAGAAGACCACGATGGGGATGAGAGTGAGGTCTCCTGCATAGTGGATGGCTGTGGGGAGAGCATGAGGCAGGGTAGAAGGGAAACTTCAAGCGATGTGCCTTCAGGGCCCACGTTCACCAATGAGAATAGAAAATATATCAGGAAAATGATTTCCCTGCACTTTCAGAGCCCACAAGTGACCCAGGAGCCACCATCGAGCCCACCAGTGGTGGCAAGGGGGGGGGGGAGTGGGTGCCAGCTCTTCCTAGGTTATCGGTTCGGCGTAGCAGTGACATCAGGCACGGTATGCAACAACACTAACACCTGTCATGACTGCCCAAATAGTGTCAATGGCAGAGACAACTCTGGTCAACACCATCAACACAGTGATTGTGGGTAGTGGGTCACTGGCCATGCCTGATTTTCAGCAGGGTCCATTGGACTGTATAGCAAAGGTATCTCTATCACCTTTATCTTTTAGAGGGTGTTGTGCTGAGGAAAGCAAGGAGTCAGCCACTGAAACTTTAATGGGTAGCTGTGACATTTGAATGAGCCTGAGAACCTGAAAATGTTAATGTGCGACTCAGCCTTGTGAGAGTTCCTGAGAGTCATAAGTGGTGGCTGTACCCTGTGGGAGAACTCTGAGAACATAGGTAGCTGCACTCTATGAGAGAACCTGAAAACCTTAGTGGGCAACTGCCCCCTGTCTCGGAACCTAAGAACCTTAAAATGTGGCTGTAACCTGTGGGTGAACCTGAGAACATTAGTAGGTGACGGAGCCCTATGGCAGACCCGAGAGCCTTAATAGGCAGTTGTGCCATGTGGGAGTACCTGAGCACCTTAAAGGGTGGCTGCACCCTTTGAGAGAACATGAAACGTTTGGTGGGAAGCTGCGCCCTGTGAGAGAACCTCAGAAGCTCAAAGGGTGACTGTACCCTGTGAGCGAACCTGGGAACTTTAATGGTTGCTGCACTTGGGGAGAGAACCAGATCTCCTTATGCACCCTGTGGGAGGGCCTGAGAACTATAGTGGGTGGCCCCATTCTGCGAGAGAACCTGTGAAATGTAGTAAGGGGTTACCCCCTGAGAGAGTAGCAGAGAACCTGAGAGGGTGGCTATGCAGCATGGGAGAACATGAGTACTTCAAGGTTGGTTGCACCCAGTGAGAGACCATTGGAACTTTATTGGGTCGCTGCCCCCAGGAGAGAATCCAAGAAACCTGATGGGTGACTGTGCCATGTGGTAAATCCTGAGAACTTTAATGGGTGGCTGCACCCTGGGAAGGAACCTGAGACCTTTAGTGGACAGCTGTTTCATGTGACGAAACCTGAGAAAAATGATGGGGTAGCTACGCTACGCGGGAGAACCTAAGAACATCAGTGGGGAGGCAAGGCCTTGAGTGGAAGCTCCCATGGAAGCAGCATCAGTGGAAGAGTGGTAAGGCATGCCCTCATGCAAGAGGAGTGGGCAGCAGCAGCAAGCCTTTAAAGGAAGAGTATGTAACATCTCCTATCTGGGTGGGGGCACTTAGGAAGTAGTCTTCACTCAGAGGGGCATGGATACTGCTGATCATGATGGAGAAGTCCGTCAGAAGGCTACTCAAGGGGAGAACCAGGTGAAGCAGGTGGTGGACCTGCCTGAGGGGAAGGAGGAGGAACAGAGCGAGGATGTGGCAGAGGTTGTTGTGGAGCAGGAGCCTCTAGGAGGTGCAGGGGTGGCTGTCCATTATGAGAGAGAACTTTAGCAGGTGGCTGCACCCTGTGAGAGAATATGAGAACCTTTCACAAGTGGTGTGATCATGAGACAATACAAAGATTCAGAAACATTACTTGCACAATAGGCAATGGCATGTGTAAGTCAGCAACTATTCATGGCTACTAACTTACTGCTACAGCTATCTGATTCTGAACCACACACACCAGGTAGCAGCCACACTCAGTTTCTGCCATGTATTTGGAAACAGATCATTGTCATACCATACACTTCTGGAAAGAAGTTACTGTTCATTTTAACAATGCACAGGCTGGGCTTATCTGGGTGTGATGCTGCGGATGGTGGTGGTTGATGTGAAGTGCTGGATGCTCCGAAATGTTGTGTTGTCTGACAGCAAGGTTGTTTCTCGAAGTGACTGTACACTGGTGGGGGGAGCGGTGAATGTCTATGAATACTAGAGCCTATTGTGAGAAACCAGAAGGTGTATCACGCGCTAGTTCCCAGGGGGTCTCTCTTTCAAGTGGCCAGGGCATGGCCATTGCCTTTGGATCCAGACCCTGGGGTGGACCAGTGTGGGAGGAGCATCTGGGTGAGGGGCCTTCGGGAGTGGGATACCTGATGGCGAGACACGGTATCCCCCCCTGTAAAACCTTTACCCCATCCAACCCAGTAGGATATATCGGAACTTTACCTCCTTTTCCCATCACAAATACTTTCACACAGACAGCCCGCTCTGGGAGAAAACAGACTCACACCCAAGCAGTGTACCTGACATGTCCCACTACTACGGTCAGGTAAGGTCAGGCAATTACTGGTAAACACTCACACCTGACTTCCATTAAACTTCCCCACAACGATAAAAGGCGGAGCACCAGAGCATATTCTGGGTGGGACAAAGCTCACGATGGAACAGTATTTTCCAGACAGCAGCTGAACAAGGATAGAAAGATGGCAAACCAAGAAGGGTGCGCAAGGAGGGAGATACCCTTGACCTTTCCGGCAAGCAACTGTTAATTTCAAGAGTACTTCAAGAGTACTTCAGAGTTAAAAGCATAAGGCCAGAACAGCAGACTGAAGAGTCCTACATTGTGTGTCAGAGATACATGGCTGACCCAGTCGGGGAGGAGCAGCAGCCACTGTGGTATCGTCCTTGGCTCCAAGATCAAAGCAGCGCTAGAAAGATCAACACAGCCGCTGAGTTGGGGAGACTGATACAACCGGTCTGTTTTGAAATCAAGGTTGGAAGTAGCAACATTGTATAAAGAGCACAAGAAAGAATTTTGGTAACGCGGGTGATGAAAGACGTGAGGAAAGCTAAATAGCTTATGGATGTTTGAACTTTAACAGTGAAAAGATATAATACCAGTGACAGAGTGGTCCAGCACCGTGAGTGTGCTCAATCGAAGGTCTCTGTAAGGTATTCAGCCAAGAAGTGGCAGAAGTGAAAGTAAACGAGTGCAATGGGAAATTAAATGAATCAAAGTGGTCCTGCAATGGTTTAAGAAAAACCCATCACACAATCGAAAGTCTTCGATTCTTGGTACAAAGGGGAAAGCTTAAGAAAATGAGCCCAAACGAGGAAGACCAATTGTGAACATTGTGCTAAAGGTGTCTGAAGGAGGAAGATCCGTGGTCCGAGCCCGATCGAGGGAGACCAATTGTGAAACTTGTGAATGTGAGATTCCTGAGAAGAAAGGAATTTTGGTGCTTGTTTGTTACATCAGGCCCTCTGAAATAAGGGACCTTTATTTAAAGAGAGACTTTTGGCAGGAGGTCCTGATATCTATGCTTTGTACTGTATCCTCGTGGCATAGAAGCCAGAGTGTGTGCGAAGCTCGAGCGTGCCACCTTGTCCCATGCTGAAAACGTGGGGAAGGGAAGCCAACTGCTCAACTATCCAACATATCATTTCTTGAGCACTTTTCTTTTTGCATATATTATTGTCCCACACCATTTGTATTTAGAAGTAAGGATTTGCAATAGGTTTATTAGTATAGGCCCTTTAATTTTGACAGAGACTCCTCTAGGACTGCATTATTATTATTTGATGGTTGTAGCTTGCGCTCATCCTTAGATTTAGGGTTAGATAGGTGTTTAACCAACCCATTAAAGTTCAATAAACACCCTTGAACTGTGATCACTTGTGTCTGTCTTCACTGTTCGATACCAAATTTTCCTTACACTATACATCTGTGGTGTCATTCTCTTACTCATCCTCAGTTTCATTGCTTTCCAGCAGGAATGTCCATTCTTGTCTGGACTCTTATGGATCATAATCCTTGTCTTGCTCATCATCCATCTTGGCGTCATCATCATAATTGTCTGATTTATCAGTGGATGAGGTAGAGACCTGAGATTTTCAGTCTCCTCCAGCTATTAAACTATGCAATGTGTTTTTCTTCCTTGATCCTCAGTAGCTAATATTAGCACACCTCCCCCTTATGTCTCTGAAATAGTTGATGAAACCGAAAGTGCAGGCTCCTCTGTCAGTTTAACAGTGCACAATAAGTGCATTTACTTGTATTGGTGCATGTACTGGAATATGACCTGTGCCATAGGGTATGTAAGGTGAGTTGCATGATACACTGAATTCACCATGTGAAATTCTGATCTCCCCAGCACACACTGCAAGTGCTGCTGCAAATGTAAAAGGCCACCAGTAGCACATCTCCACCTACCTTGGGCTAGTTTGGGTAATTACAAGTTGTTACAAATGTGATATTCACTTACTGATTGCTGTGTCACCCACCTCTCCAATCTCCGGTGCTCACTCCCAGAAAAATCAGGCAAGCATTATTCTCCCACATGATTCCCCCAGGAATTCCTAGCTCCCCCTCATCCTTCTCCCAAGTATCATCTAATGGCATTTGTCTCATCCACTCACTCCAAGACACAAATACTGAATGGTGTGGAACCCTCGTCCTCAAATCTCTGGTGAGTGTAAATCTCACACAATGTTCTGCAGGGAATCCCTGCACCTCCTACTCTTCCTCCCATCTGTCACCCAATGGCACATCTCTCCTTAGTCCTCTCACTTCAAGAGTAGGACAATTACTGATGTGTGCCTCAACCCCCTGAATCGCGTGTGCTCCCTCACAACAGAATCATGTGAGTACGACTCTCCCACAAGCTGCTCTACGGGATTCCTAGGTTCTCTTGCTCCTGCCCCAGATGCTCATCCACTCACTTCAAGTAACAGAGACACTGACGGGTGTTTCACCTGCCTGCCTGTATTCCTGGTACTCCCTCCCACCAAAACCAGGTGAGCATGACTCTTTTACAAGCTGCCCTAAGGGATCCCTACTCCTCCTGCTCATCCTCCTCTCAGGTGTCATCCAATGACATGTGACTTACCTGTCCATTCGGTTCAAGAGACAGACACTTGCTGGTGTGTTACCAATCTCCCCAACTCTTGGGTGCTTCCGTCCACCAAAACCAGTTGTGTGTGTGTGTGTGTGTGTGTGTGTGACATTCCCACAAGCTTCTCTCTGTATTCCCAGCTCCTTCTGCACCTCCTACCAAGTATTGCCCGATGGCACATGTCTTATCAATTCACTTCAAGAGTTGGACTCTCTAACAAGCTGCCCTGAGTTGAATCAGGAGTTACGTGTCTTATTCCTAACAGCAGTGCTCCAGATAAGATTTTGAGGTGGGAGTATTTTACTCCCCATTTTTAAACTTTGAAAGTAAATGTGATTTTAAAAGAGTAAAATGACTTTTCTCCCTTGCAAGAGAGTACAATGTATGTGACATCCAGACTCCATGTGCAAAAACGATACGGAAATCATTACTAGGTGGCAGCTTTCTGCATTGTGACAGAATAACCTTTCATTATTTCTCTAAGGTCTGGCCATTTGATCTCTCCTGTATATATTTAAATGTTGAAAACACAAAAACCTAGCCAATTACATAGTAAAGCAAGCATGAATTGTATTGTGTGCTTTGAGGTTCGATAGCAGAATTGTCTTCAGATATCTGGGGGTCGATTCATGGAGCAAACGTGCGCCGAAAATCCCAGCGCAAGCAGGCGCAAGGTGGCGCAAGCGTGAGAAACCCAGCGCACGTGCATGCGTGCGATTCAAGGAAGACGCTGCGCGTTTTTCCCGCTGTCCATGCGCCAAATCCTGCCATGGCGCACGTGGGCACACACGGCGTGCGCTACGCGCACAGCAAAAGCGCACATAGCGCGGCGCACACAACCAAAGTGGGCGGAACAGTGGGCGTAACATGCGGAATGGGGAATAACGCGTGAAAAAGAAGGCGTAACTGTGGAAGTACTGCAGGGAACTACACGGAATGCCCACACGCACGCGAACAACCCGTATTCATGGATTCTAATATGGGAAAACCGCGCACGGCAAAAGACGCACACAGGGTTCAACGCGTCCGCCACACGAAGGCAGGCGGAAGCGTCCCCGCGCACAGTATAAAAGTGCGCGCAAACAACAAACACGTATATACAGCTACGATGAATGCCCAATTTGTCGCAGCACTGATCGTGGGACACCGCAGGAGGAGGAGAATAGCCAGGGCACGCATTTTCGCACCACGAACAAGCCTTTTTGAGATGCCAGACGACCAGGTCTACAGCAGGTATAGGTTTCCACCCCATATCATCCTAGACCTGGTCAGGGAGTGGGAAGATGACCTTACATCCCCCACCCTTTGCTCCCAAGCATTGAGCCCCTTGGAGAAGGTGCTCAATGTCCTGCATTTTTTGGCCACTGGGTCATTTCAGCGGACTACTGCCAAAGTGGGGGGGTTCTCACAGGCCACGCAGTGACGCTGCCTACACCAGGTACTGGCAATCATGACAGTGCACCCCTCAGTCCGCAGGCACATATACATGCCCAGAACACAATGCAGAAAGGCAGGCCGTTGTCCTGGATTTTTACAGGGTGGCACACTTCCCCAAAGTGCTCGGTGCCATAGATTGCACCTACGTCCACCTAGGGCCACTGAGCACATCTACCGAAACCGCAAGCACTGACATTCCATCAATGCACTGGTGGTATGCGATGCAAAGGAAATCATCACCTCTGTCTATGCAAACTACCCTGGCTCCACCCATGACAGTTTAATATACAGAATGTCCGCCCTGAGCCGGGCCCTGGAAGCTGGGCAGCATGGTGACACCTGGCTCCTAGGTGAGTACAAATGCCCTTGCACATGCATGCATGTCACACACACACACACAAATGCACAAACCCCAATAATCAAAACCATTTACAGCTCCCCAGGGGACAGTGCATACCCTCTGAGCAACCACATGATGACGCCAATCCGGAACCCCACCACACCACCCCAGGTAAGATACAACGCCGCCCATATTGCAACCAGGGCCATAGTGGAGCGCACATTCGGAGTGCTCAAGTCACGTTTCCGCTCCCTTGACCGCTCTGGCGGGCAGCTACTCTATGCACCCCCAGTAGTGTGCAGGATCATTGTGGCAGCATGTGTCCTGCACAATGTTGCAACACGGCAGGGCATACCGGTGGACATGGTGGTGCCCCCACATCCCCAACCACAGGCACAGGCGCTGCCCATGGGAGGGGACAGGGCACGTGGCGAGGAAGCCCGTACCCAGCTTGTGGCCACATTTTTCACCTAAACTCCCTCCCCTGCAGAGTGCACACAGGCCTGGCACATACCAGGTGACAATCGATGATGACAAAGAGACAGTCAACTGTCACAACCCTACCACCCTGAGATAGTTGCCATGGAAGTGCCACATTGTCTGCATCCCTAGCTACTTAAACACAAGCTATCCTGTGTGACCAAAAGGCACACATATGACATATGACATGATATGGCATTTGTAACGTGCCTATACACAAGTGTTTCAAGGTGCGACGAGGCAGGGAGGGGGGAACAAGGGAAAACAGACAACGATACTACTAGGCCAGGTGTCATTTAGATTGCGCAAGTGCAGGGGTAGGGGGAAGGGAAAAGTGCAAGGGGAAGGGGAGGGGGGAGTGCAGTACAGGGTAAGTAGAATACAAAACAGATAAATAGGCCAGCTGGTGGCAACTGCAAAGGTAAGTGCAGACAAGTGCTGGGAAGGGGGGGCTGTAGGGATAGAGAGACAGTCCCGCAGTGCAGAGGTTGCCAGGGAGGCAGTGCAAGTGGAGAGTGGCTGGGCCAGGGACCGAGGTCGGTGAGAGTGGCCCAGTTGCAGATCCAGTGCAGTTCCAGTGAAGAATTTAGCAAGGGAGAGGGAGAGAGAAAGCAGAAGCAAAGAGGAAGGTCTTGAGGTGCTTCCGGAACCAGAGATGGTTCTCCTCAAGTTCCAGTGAGGCAGGAAGGCTGTTCCAGAGGGAGGCCCCCTGCCGTGAGAGAGATCTACCCCCAGCTAGTTTCTTTGAGAAGCGGATGACCCTGACATGCAAGGTGTGAATCACACACACCTGCAAAACAGGGCATGACCATCACTGTTATGTTACTCAAACCCTCCCAAACCACAACATGACATGGCAAGCAATAGCCATACACCAACACAGTACCAATAAGGTACACATTGCCATGTCAAAAATGTACAGTGGCATCAGACAATGATGCCTGACATGGAATCGGATGAACTGACTGACCAACAACCTCCCACCCAAAATAAGTCATTCCCAAATGCATTACAAAAGTTGTATACGTAACATAACAAATCAACACTGCAGCTTCTGTGTGCTGTGTCCAACTCCTGCAACACACTGCTCAGCGCACAGCACAGTGAACAGCTGTTGTGTGTGATGCACACCCTGAGCATCACATCTAAGCGACAAACCACATCAAAAAGCAAATTAGGCATGTACAGGATCCATAATTGGTCACAGAAAATGTGCTGCAGGGACACAGTGGGCACCAGAAGGCAAACAGAGTGTACACGTGGATATCCAAGGGTGGTTGTACATGTAGTGCATCATAGTGCAAGTGTGTGGGTCAGTAAGGACATGCACTCAACATATGCATGTGTAATCAAGTGACCATCAGTGTCCTCTACACATCACATGTGAACATTCACCATGTGTACACCCCAGCATGTCAAACCACAACTATCCCCTCACACCTGAAAGGTAAACACAACACATGAACATGCATTGATCAGCAGAACACAACATGTACATAGGATACCACAATTACAATGTCAGGGTTCCCATCACACTGCAGGGCAAGGCAACTATCAACAACAAAACACCCCCCCTGCACCTGGGTCATGGAGCCTTCAACCTTCAATTTCACCTGGCCACAGGATCACCCTTCCCCTTCGTCACCATCTCCCACCTTGTGTGTAAAAAGGTGCCTGCACCCTCATTTGCAAAATCGCAAAATCCAAGCCAGAAAAACGAACCAGAACACCCTCCAGTAGATGACTTGACGTAGCAGTACCTCACAAAGGCCAAGTACTACCACAATGATGTAAGAACCAAGGTAGCACAGTAAAACAATGTCACAACAGGATGTGAACCATGTGTGGTGCATAACATAGAATGATGAACAATGAACGGATGTGTACTGTCACAGGTCCCGTGTACAGGCGCAGGAGTGGCACGAAACAACCACCCCCACCGTGGCCTGGGTGCCTGCAAGGTCAAACTCACACAGGCCTCTGAGACCCTGGTTGGGAAGGAGGGTCAGGGATATGCAGTCGGGACAGGTGTTGGCACACTGGATAACTGGAATGAGTGGCAGGAGAGGGGAGGAGGAATGACATATGAAAGTAGGGAATGCACGAAAAATGTACTACCTGCATGAACACATACACAATCCGAACAAACTTGGACATCATTGTCATGGCCTTCTGTAGTCCAGGCTTAGGAGTGGCACGAACCAACCACCCCCTCTAGGGTTTTGGCCCCTGCAAGTTTGGGGCTTACACAGGCATCCGCAACCCCAGCGGGGAAAGAGGGTTAGGGAACGTTGCTTGGATAGGTACGGGAAGCAGGAACACCGGGTAGAGGGTACAGGGTTTAAAATTGGATAGGACTCCGGGTGATTAGGGGAAAAAAAACATACCAAATTGAATTACACATTCATCCATGCATTAGTGCACCCCCCAGCAAGCCTATGCAGAGCAGTTTGAAAGAAAAACAACAAGACACTTAGCTCTGGTTTTGAGTGCTGGCCTCCTGCCTGCACACTCTCAGGTCCGGTTACAGGAGCACTTCAATGCTGCAAAGAGAGCCACAGTTAATAATCTGTCCGTGCCCATAACACAAAAACACACCACCAAATATGCCCTATAGCAACAAACTACTCTACAAACAGACAATCTGGTGTAGATGCTTCGTACCCATATGTAACATTACCCCTGTGATGGGTCATACACAGTCAATGCAGTAAGTCATCCGCCGGTGGGTGCGTGGCAAATGGAACACCAATGTGTCACAATTCACACAACATGCAATGTTCCCTGGGTAAGCAGACAGACCCATATAGCAAGGCATGACTTCAGAACAAGTCGTGTTCCACCATGACCAAAACAAAGTAGGCAGTGCATGTTTCAAAATGTACATTGAAATGAAATGCACTGCACACGAGTATGTCCGTTGCTGTATGTCCCTGTGAGCTGCCCCTTTCCATGTCTCGGAAGGCTACATGGTTGATACAAGTGCCTCAATGGACCTTGGTGTACCGGAGGGTATGTGCCACTGCCCCTGCAGGTGCCCCAGACAACCTTACAATCAACAGCCATCAGTCCACCAACACATCTGAGCTGTATTGTGTGCTTCAACACCAATATTCGTCCAAGCTCACCCTCAGTGCTGTTACTAAGCCTGCATGTGCAACTCGCCTGGTGCAAGCTTTGCTGTGTTGTGGCCCCCCTGTGCTGCTCACCTTGCCTGGAGTTCCTTGGAACACGTCAGCAGTTCTAGGATGTAGGTCTGCAATCCCTGTGCCTCTGCTTGTGCACACATGTGCATGTGGGCACCAACAAACGTGTCCAGTATTCAGACGTCCAATGGGCCATGTCTGCTGGCAAAGGTGGTCTGGAGGCTCATCCCCCTGCAGAACGGGCATGAAACACATGATTAATGCTTTAAAGTCATCTGTGTGTGTCTCTTCAGGCATCTCATTACTGGACCATGTCAGAGACTTACATCAGAAATCACACCATCAGTCCGTCTTTCACATCCAAAGTGTGGAACACACTATCTACGGCATGAATTGCAACAAGCACGTGTACAGTAAAGATAAGAAACATACTACACAATGCATAGCAATGAATGTACACATTAATCATGAAACACCCCATCTAGCAAAAGCTGAACAGTGGACAATAAGACCGCAATCATCCCCACTAGGGGTGTCAACACAAGTTACACAGCACCAGACATGCCACAGATATGACAGTCCAAAGCCCTTGTGTAATAGGCTGTCACACCGAACCATCCTTGCGAGCCCATGGATAAGGGAGATAGGGGTGGCATATGTGAGTCAAGGACCCCAAGCAGCAAACACATACACAAGACAAGCCTGAAGGGCCCAGCTGGAACAGACAGTGGATGCCTTCAAAAGCCACAAAGCACAGCACCGTCACATGAAAGCACAATAGACAAGAAATTTTAAACTATATTAACTAATTACACTAACTATGAAAAACCTACATTACCTAATTAAACTAACTATCAAACAGAAACTTAACTAACTAAACTAAAAGAAAAATCAAAAATGGCCACATACGACCCGGGGGGGGAGGGGAGGCACCCAGGAGGGGGGAGGTACAGGGTGCTGCTCAACACCCACATGCGATGATGCTGAACCAAAAAAAAAACCTCCATGGGCTCAACGCCTGCACAGCCCGACCTATGTGGGAGATAGATGGTCGTCCGGGTCTGGCTCATCCTGGAAAGGATGACGTGGCACAGTAGCCTGGTCACGCCTATCCGCAGCTTGCCCCTCGTCGGCAGCAAGTCTGCCGGACGGGTGAGCCTGGTTCTGTGAGGCGATGTGACATAGATCTGCATGCAGAACCTCACGTGATACACGTGCTTTCTCTTGCAAGGTAGCACGTGAAACACAGAGTTCCTCCTGCAAGGCCTGGCTGGACAACCGCTGCACCTCCCGGCAAGCCTGTAGCTCAGCCGAGATGGTACGCTCAAGCTGTGCAAACCTCTCCTCTGCCCGCTGCCTCTGGGACATCATAAGGACACCCAGAGTGGATTTGAGGGAAGCACACTCCTCCCTCAGGGCATCCATGTGCGTCTCTGCGTGAACAGCAATTGCTTGACGCAGAGACGACATTTCAGCCTGGCGTGCCCTGTCTGAGGCCGCCATGCCCAGCCTGAGCGAGCGGGCCGTGGACCGTGCTGCCTGCTGCTGGAGAAGCACCTGCCTAGCAGGGGGGAGCACAGATCGGGCCACACGCTCCATGCTCTCAGCGATGTTCTCCATTGCTGCCCCCTGCCGTTCTGAATTGGCAGTCATGTCTTGCTCCCACTCAGTATACTGCGGTTGCGCGCGGCGACCGCATTGCTGGGCTTGACCCCTGTGACACCCAAGGACCGGGTGTCCTCGTTGTGTTGGCACCGCCCGCGGCTGCACGACTACATGCCCCCGTCGACGTGATGTCCCAGGAACATCAGTGACTGGTGTGGAGGGTGACCCTGCATCCCGATCCACCACGGGCGGAGGAACCAAGACTGTCTGATCCCTCAGTGCAGGTGTCGCGGACAGAGGAGTGTCCACATCAGAATCACTCACCCCTGACACATGGACTTGATGCTCATCCAACTCGACATGGACGTCAGAGTCGTCATCAAGGCTGGACTCATAGGCAGCCAGAGACAAGATGGACTGTAGCACTTGGGGGTTTTCGTGGCCTACCACCCCACGACCCCCACTTGTGCCGGGTTGATGTAGTGGTAACAACCCTGTGTCTGGCATGACAACACCATCCTCTGGCTCCATTGCGTCATCATCTGAAAAATAGAGAGAAAAAAGGTCACTACACATGTCAGAAGCACACAACACACACACACACACCGACAACAAACACATCAGGCAGACATGTGACACACAACATATAACCTGGCATGCATGCTGGGTCAACTTTGAATTGCTTCTGTGATCAGACCTGTTGAAAGATGGCAGTTTCCATGGAAGTGGGTCTATGCAGTGCAGAAAATGTGTACACCACTCACTACCTACATGTACAAGGACTCCATGGTGTGTGTCAGGAAATGTGAAGGCAGTGCAAGGTCAGGCATAGGCATAGGCTTGCTGGGGGGTGCACTAATGCATGGATGAATGTGTAATTCAATTTGGTATGTTTGTTTTCCCCTAATCACCCGGAGTCCTATCCAATTTTAAACCCTGTACCCTCTACCCGGTGTTCCTGCTTCCCGTACCTATCCAAGCAACGTTCCCTAACCCTCTTTCCCCGCTGGGGTTGCGGATGCCTGTGTAAGCCCCAAACTTGCAGGGGCCAAAACCCTAGAGGGGGTGGTTGGTTCAGGCATCACGTGCATTGTGCATTCAATGTGTAGCATATCTAGAAGCCAAGCACCCCTCCACCCAAGTACAAAAGCAGGGATGCCTAGCATGGTATCAAAAGGCTGACCATAGACCTGTGTATTGACAGGCAGTGTTGACTGGCATCAACAGCTTAATGTGATTCAAGTGACAACACTGCAAATAAGTAAGCAGGACACATGAGGAAAACTCTGGAGGCCGCCCACGTGTGAAGAAGACACTACAACAGTTGGACAGAGTCATTGGCCATTAAACAGGCTGAGGCCTGTGAGCCACACAGATTGTCAGACCCTAAACATGTGTGCAACGCAGTACTGACCCACAGTTGACATGGGAAGGCTGATGAGATGCCATGCAATGTATGTCACCCAGGACTTGTATTACAGTGATCATCCAGTCAAGGACACATAGGGGCATGCGTGCAATGCACATGGAGCATGAATGGGCACTCATGTCCCTGCGGGACATCTGACCTATGCACAGTACAAGTGAGATACCCTGCATCAAGTACTAAGGCTGTACCACACGGCATATGTCTGGCAGATTGTACGCTGGAAGTTAGCATTTACACAGGTCGCATGAACAGGAAAGTACACATTGGCAAGATTGAAGCAGACCAGTGCAAAGGTGGAACTGGGGTGCAGAGTGGTGGAGGAGGGGCAAGGGAGCATGCCTACATGGAATCCCCGCATGCAGGCAGAGGAGACATGCACGTCAGTCATGCAATGACATTGTGCCTGGGCTGAGAGGAAGGTCACCCCACGCCACATGCAGAAGGGCCAGTGAGCTGGAACATGGACCGGAGGGGCATACTTGTAACCAGCATGTCAGTAGGGTGCAATAGTGGTGATGCGGACAGTCCCCGTCTGCTCCACATGTCCACCATCCAGCAGAGCAGACATGCATCACGGAAGCATTGCATTACTTACACATCAGAACCATGTACACGTCACATGTAGTGGCAATCATGCACAACACATCCCACAAGTGAAACACACACGTCCTCAAGAAACACGCATCAACACTCACTGGACTGGGCATCAAAGTCCAGCATCTCTCCCACTCCTTCGACCAATTCAGGTGTTATGAACTCCGCAACGAGTGCCTCATGCGGAGTGAGCTCTTCCTCCTCTGGTGCAGGCCCACCGCCAGTCACCAGAGTCAAGTTGTAATTAGAGGCACGCTTAGCCTTAGTGCTGCGTTTGATGTCATTCCAAAGCTTTTTGCACTCTTGCGCCGTGCGCACCTCATGGCCAAATGAACTGACATGTTCCGGAACATGCTTCATGAGTCACGGTGGGCAGCCGTAGTCTGACTATTGGCACCCACTAGCATGTCACGGCTGTGTCCCCGCACGTAGCCCACGAGGAAGTCCAGTTCCTGCTTGCAGAAAGGCTTCTCCCTCGACGTGCAGGAGGTCGTGGCTGTGTGTGGGGTCCCAGCCTGTGCTGCAGGTGCAACCTTCCTTCTCTTGGACTGTGTCACAGACCCAGGCTGGCTAATGCCGCCCTGACCAGTATGCCCAGTGGGTTCAGTGGATTGAGCCAAGGGAGTGGCAGGTGGAGAGACGACCAAAGGCCTGACTTGTGTCAGTGGCATCTGGGTGCCCTCTAATGGACCCTGCGCAGCAACATCCGCTGTGGCAGGGTCATTGACCGCAACGGTCCTGGTTGGCAGACTCACAACCGGGGTGTTGTTGGGTGCATCTGCCCCTGCACTTGCCAACACCCGGCTGTTCGGGGCAGCAGATGACATAACTGCCCCAGGGACACGTGTCTTGGTCAGAGCAGCCCTGCCTGCCCCTATGGTTTCCCTGCTGGCCTGTTGGAAATCTACCAAGAGCTCCTCAAATGCCAACGCAGCCTGCGCTGGCAGACCCTGAGCCTGGGTGGTGGTGTCCACAGCTGCACCTGCAGCTACCACTACCCTTGGGCCCGTGGCAGTCGATGGAACGGACTGCCGGGTCACATGGGCGCCAGTGCCAGATGCAGAAGCTGCATCCCCCGGAACCACAGGGGGTGGTGGCATGACTGCACCGACACATGGCACAACATTGAGCTCAAGAGGCGCACCCCTGCCTCTTCCCCCTCTGTGGCCGCCCTGGACACCCTGGAGTCGACCCTACTCCCTGGTCACCACAGCCACGTCCCCGACCACGCCCGCCATGAGGAGTACACCCAGCTGAGGCGCCCCTCACCTTTGGTGTCCTCCCAACCATGGCACAGATGTAGTAGTGCCGGCACAGATGGAGTAGTGCCAATGGGAGGTGTACACCACAATTGACCTGGACAATTGGGGTGAAGGGGGTGGGAAGCAAGATGTTAACAGCCCCCCTGCACCTGCAAGGCTGTATGTGACCCCGGTGATGTAGTGACGGGTCACGCAACGCTCAGGCACCCCAAAACTGCAGTAAAACCATGCACGCAACCCTGCAGCCTACGTGCCTGGAATCAACCTCCCGCAGTACGCGGTGGTACCCAGTAACATGAATAACGCATATGCGTGGGACACGCAGGCTACTATGACCTTGAAAATGGGTGCGACACACAGGGGCACCCGCAGGGGGAAAAATAGCGTGTGCGACTCACCGTCTGACTAGCGCGATGCAGAAAAACACGCGTAGCCAATACCCCTGCCAAACAAAGAGATACGTCCTTGATAGCTGTGAAGTGTGATGGCGTGCGAAACAACAGGAAGCAGCAACACACGTCGGTCTCCACGAAAGGCACGTACAGTGAACTGCTGCCCCCGCTCACCTTTAACCCGTGCTGAGGGAAACGCCCGCGCGCATTACGTCACTTACGCGCATGGGCCCTTTCCTCGGATTACACGCATTCCCACGCGGACGTGCAGTTTTTCACGTGCGCTGAAACGCCCATGCACGCCTGCGCACGTCACGTCACAGAGGCGCTTGCGCTTGAAGGGCCTTCTGTCCAATGAAATTGCGTATGCGTGCAGACACGCTTACTCGCAAAGGGTCTTTCCTCGAATTACACGCTGACGTGCAGAATTTTCACATGCCAAATCACTCCGTATCAAGCTAGCCACGCGTAAGCACACGGAAGACCACGCCCCTGCCCAAAAGGTCGAATTACTGCCCCCCAGAGCCCCGAGCAGCCTCCCATGAGCCATCTGCTGCTGCCTGCCTGCCTGCCTGCTGCCACTGTGCCCTGCCATTTGGTGCCTGCACATCAGCCATCTGCAGGGGTCCAGTTGCTGTGTCCACCCCTCCCTGCTGGAACAGAAGACTCCCGACTGGGATACCATCGCTCCACAGCCCAGCCCCAGGACCCAGTTGCCCACCCACGCCTGCCTCGGGGGTCGCCATGTCAGGGCAAACACCATCCGAGACCACTGGCGACCCCCAGCCAGAGGGGCAGAGGGCCACCAGCTTCAGTCAGAAGGAAGTTGGTGTCCTGGTGGAGCATGTCCTGGGGCATTATGATGCCCTCTTCGGATCATCACGCGCCAACAAGGATGGACGGGACAGGATCTGGACGGACATCGTGACTGCCATCAACGCGGAGGGGGTGGCAGTCCGACTATTACATCATGTCAAGAAGCGCTGGGAGGATTTCAGGTCCAGGACCCTCAACAAGGCCCGGCGCCTCTTGAAGGCAGCAGATGCTAAGGGGCCACTTGTCGGAAGATCAGATGAGGGTCCTGGAACGCATATACCCAGCGCTCCACGTCCAGGTCCTTGAGAGGCAGACCCGCCTGGAGTCGAGCGGTAAGTGGCCAGGCATTGCTGTGTGAGACAGGGCATGTTGCAGTGTGCTGGTTGTCTGATACTTGCCTGTATGTGTGACATAGGCCATATACGCGTGTGTGTGTGTGCAGGGACATCATGGTCATGCATGTGAGACCAGTTATGTGTGAAGCACACGGTTGGTGTATGTGTTTAAATGCTACATGGGGAGCCCTATGCGGAATGGACACATGAGAGCATGCCAGTCTCTGTTCCTGGACATGGGTGGGGGTGAGGGATGGGTGATGATGCCATGTACATGTATGGTTTCCATGTCTGTGTGTCTGACCTGCATGTCTGTGACTTGTGAATGCCATGGATGCATGACACATGTGTGTGTCAATGTTCAGATCCACTGATGCAGCCTAGCTATCCTTGCATCCACTGTGTCTGGGGTGTACGAGTCCAGATGGATGAAAGTACGGTGAAGTGTGTGAATGTGATAGGCATGACCCATGATGCATGTGAGTTCAAAAACAACATTGTATGTTCCAAGAGTCCCTTGGACATGTTTGCTTATGTCCATAGCATGCGCCATGCCTGTTACTGCATGTGTTTTGCCTGCACTGACCCATGTGTTGTGGAGGGACATGATGGAAGTGATATTTGACAGTGCCACTCATCTGCTATTGCTTCCTGTCTAGGGGACCATTGTACAGTACCCTGATGCTTGTGTTCTATGTCTCCCTCTACACAGCGCAAAGTGAAGAAGAGGGCGGAGACGGCGCTGTGGAGCAAAGCGGCGGGGATGCCCCCACGGCTGCAGCGGAAGGGGTGGGTGAGCCCCCATAGGGGCTTGCAACGGCGGAAGACGGTGTGGAGCCATCCAGGTTGGTGGTTTCCACAGAGGAGGAGGAGGCCGCTACTGAGCCGCACATGGGGCGTGGTGGGGGCATCCCTGCTGGTGCAAGTGGTACAGTCCAGGGGCAGGGGCAGGAGGCAGCACAGGTCGCCGTGGAGGTGCCTGTGCATGTCACTGTCCCTGACACTGTGACTGCACCACCATGCACCAGCAGGGATGCCCCATCCCAGGCCCGTCCGCAGGTAGGGGGGATGTCCATGTCATCTGACTCCCCTCCACCTGCGGACGAGGGGACCCCTGGCCGTATGGAGAAGGTCCTGATTGGTGTCGTGTTGTGCACGGGTGTCATTTGTGATGAGGTGCGTGCTTCCTGGGGGGAGCACGCACGTCATCACGAAGAGCACCGTGCCAACGTGGCCCAGTTAAGAGCGGTCGTGGTCGGGGGTCTCGTACATGTGTCGGGCACTTTGGCGACCCTCTCCTCCTCTGTGGAGGCTATGCGCCAGTCGTTCTCCATGCCATCTTCCGGCCCAGATGCCACCAGGGCCCCCTGTGGACCTGCCCCGACCAATGCAGCCAACTCGGTGGGGATCCCATCCCTGCCACAGTCGGGAGTCGGAGGTCCAGCAGGGGTGGACACATCAGCAACTGGACCCCAGCAGATGGAGGATGTGACGGCATCATCAGGCAGGGCACGTGCAAAACGGCGTCGGTGGATTCCATCAGCCTGGATGCCGTCATGCTGGCACAGGCAGTTGCGTCGGAGGCAGCGGCAGGCTCGACGTGGGAGGCATCATGGCTCGGGGCCATCAACATCAGGGGTGCAGGCATCGGCCAGAGGGCAGGAGGACCCTGTAATTGGAGTGGCTTCCGTGTGGGAGCGGTTGGGCCAGCAGATAGGTGCGGAGTGGCAGCGGGCAGAGGAGGAACGGCTCACAATGGTCAGGGCGGAGAACTCCATGCGGAGGGTGCTGAGGCGGCTGAGTGCCTCGAGGGTCTTCGCAGGAAGTTGGAGCTGGACATTGCTTTATCCCTGCGAGACCTCGGGGCCAGGGAACATGCCCGCCTCCAAGCCATTGAACAGGAGTTCGATGATGCCCTGGCCCATGACAACATCCAGTGAACCGCTGGACTAGCCCGCTGCCCTTGTAAATAGTTATGTAGTTAGTGTTAGGTTTCCTTTGCTTTTTTCTTGATTTTGGACCTTTTGGACAATGGCCAACATTTTTGTATATAGTTTTTTTATTACGTAGTATTTTTAGATAGGTTTCATTTCTTCAGTTGGGATCATGGACCCTGGATTGTTTATCTGTATATAGTTGACTGTTGGATTATGTTTTTTTTTTGATTTAGCCATGGAGCAATGGTTTTTGGTTTTGTTTTTCCCTTGGATGTACTTTTTTGAACTGTGACTTTGGACACCTTTCCTTTGGATTATGATTTGTGGTTTTTCATTATTTTACGGACATGCTGCTTTTTTGTTTTTAATTCCCATTGTCGTTTGTTTATTTTTAATCCCATTTATGTTGCTTTTAATACATTTTTTTCATCAAACTTCAATGTGTAGTATCATATCATTGGTTTCATGCATGTCATGATATGGGTTTTGACATTCACTTACACCCATTGTGTGTATGTGAGGGACATGTGTTCATTTACATACTTGCCATTGGGGTTGTATCATGTAATTGGCAATTCTGAGTGGGTGGATGCAATACTTGGGTGGGTGTTTGGCATGTGGAGGCTGCCCATGAGGGCCAGGGATCTAGATTGTGATGACGTGTTGGCTGGGGGACATGTGTCAGGGCCTGCTGGCAGGTGCCTCGCAATGCTGGGGATGCAGGGGGACATGAGTGGGACATGAGTGGGGGCCTGCTGGCAGGTGCCTCGCAATGCTGGGGGGTGGGGGTGCAGGGTGACATGAGTGGGCCATGAGTGGGGGCCTGCTGGCAGGTGCCTCGCAATGCTGGGGGGGTGGGGGTGCTGGGAGACATGTGTGGGGGCCTGGTGGAGGGTACCCTGCACTGCTGGGGGTGGGGGTCCAGGGGGACATGAGTAGGACATGAGGGGGGGCCTGCTGGCAGGTGCCCCACAGTGCTGGGGGGTGGGGGTGCTGGGAGACATGTGTGGGGGCCTGGTGGAGGGTGCCCTGCACTGCTGAGGGGTGGGGGTGCAGGGGGACATGAGTGGGACATGAGGGGGGGCCTTCTGGCAGGTGCCTCGCAATGCTGGGTGGTGGAGGTGCAGGGGGACATGAGTGGGACATGAGGGGGGGCCTGCTGGCGTACCCCAAAATACCCGTACCCAGGACATTCGCGTGTGGAACTTCCCGCACACCCCTGAAATACACGTACCCTGCTGAATTCGCTTGTGAAACTTCCCGCACACCCCAGGAATACATGTACCCAGGACATTCGCGTGTGGAACTTCCCGCGCACCCCTGAAATACACGTACCCTGCTGAATTTGCGTGTGAAACTTCCCGTGCACCCCGAAATACACGTACACAGGACATTCGCATGTGGAACTTCCCGCGCACCCCTGAAATACACGTACCCTGCTGAATTCGCGTGTGAAACTTCCCACGCACCCCGAAATACACGTACACAGGACATTCGTGTGTGGAACTGCCTGCGCACCCCTGAAATACACGTACCCTGATGGAATCGCGTGTGGAACTTCCTGCGCACCCCTGAAATACACATACCCTGCTGAATTCGCGTGTGAAACTTCCCGCGCACCCCGAAATACACGTACACAGGACATTCGCGTGTGGAACTTCTGCGCACCCCTGAAATACACGTACCCTGATGGAATCGCGTGTGGAACTTCCCGCGCACCCCTGAAATACACGTACCCTGCTGAATTTGCGTGTGAAACTTCCCGCGCACCCCGAAATACACTTACACAGGACATTCGCGTGTGAAACTTCCCGCACACCCCAGGAATACACGTACCCAGGACAATCACATGTGGAACTTCCCGCGCACCCCTGAAATACACGTACCCTGCTGAATTCGCATGTGAAACTTCCCACGCACCCCGAAATACACGTACACAGGACATTCGCGTGTGGAACTTCCCGCGCACCCCTGAAATACACGTACCCTGATGGAATCGTGTGTGAAACTTCCCGCGCACCCCTGAAATAGACGTACCCTGCTGAATTCGCGTGTGAAACTTCCCGCGCACCCCTAAAATACACGTACCCTGCTGAATTTGCGTGTGAAACTTCCCACGCACCCCTGAAATACACGCACCCAGCTGAAATCGCGTGTGAAACTTCCCACGCACCCCAGTAATACATGTACCCCGCTCGCACAGGGCCAATCGCATGTGGAACTTCCCGCGCACCCCAGTAATACACGTACCCCGCTCGCACAGGGCCAATCGCGTGTGGAACTTCCCGCGCACCCCAGTAATACACGTACCCCGCTCGCACAGGGCCAATCGTGTGTGAAACTTCCCACGCACCCCAGTAATACACGTACCCAGCTGAAATCGCGTGTGAAACTTCCTGCGCACCCCAGTAATACACGTACCCCGCTCGCACAGGGCCAATCGCGTGTGAAACTTCCCGCGCACCCCAGTAATACACGTACCCCGCTCGCACAGGGCCAATCGCGTGTGAAACTTCCTGCGCACCCCAGTAATACACGTACCCAGCTTGCCGTGCTGGTACAGGGTTAGCGCAGCCCTTTGCGCTGGATTGGGGATTTTGATGGCATTTCCCTGTGCAAGGGGCGTTCTTGGGGGCGTAACTGGCGCTGCTGCAGGGTCGCTGCGCCACTGTGCGCCACGGCTGGTTTTGGTGGCTGGAATCCATGAATACGCTGTGCGCGGAAATGTATTTTAGGACACGCAGCTGGCGCAGGAATTTGCACGCGCACACTGTGCGCCAGCCGCGTGCGCCACTTGTGCGCTGAATTAAAGTCCTCATTTCCTGTAGCTATTACTACCTAATGTTATGCCAATGTTATGATACATTAGTGCAGGGAGGCAAGGAATCCCTGCTAAATTCTAAATCTAATCTCATGGTAAAATTGTTATTTAGATAGCGCTTTTGGCAAAGCGCTGTACATATTTATCATAATTATCACCAAACCGAAGTCGGTACTCCTTTATCAACCTTAAAATGATGAAAGGCTGAGTTGGCCATGCCAGGATTCTAACTTGCAACGTACAGATCATGCACAGATGGCAGCAATGAGTGCTCAACCGGCTAAGCTATCTTAATGGCTAACATCCTTCAGAGGTCGGTTAACCGAGTACTGACTGAGGTATAATAATCACAGTGCCTAGATGTTGGATGAACCATGTATGATGCAATACATAAAGTCAAATACCTATCTGGATTATCACAGGGAAATGTTTTGCTGAGTTTCCATTTCAATTACAAATGTAACTTTCATTTGTTTGTTTTTGAACAGCCGTTCACTTCCTGGAGAGTCAGGTTTTAGATGTTTTAATTGTAGTCTTGAAGATTTGAGAGGCTGGAACAACTGTGATTGGTTTAATGACAATCACCTTTGAGCAAAGATTCTGCTGCCACTGACCATTTACAGTAATGTACCCAAATGACTGCAAGGTTGAATGGATGCAAACTAGACTGTGCATAGTCATCATTTTACACAACCTTTTGAGTGTAAATTAAATTATAAGTGTAAAAATGATCTGCCTCTGCATGTTTATGCACACAGCACAGGAACTCTGAAAAATACAATTGTGAAATACTGGTTTGCTTTCACTGGAAAGAAAGGCATCATTTGTTACAAAATGTTAATTCTCAATTGTAACTTAGTTTTCCATCTTATTAATTATACAATCCTAAAATGCTAGGAAAATAAATATGCACAGAGCTTCTGTTTGCCCCATGAGCATTAACAAAGCAGAAGCTGAATGGAAATAAACCATTCCTTTAATCACAGTGTGCAGCTTCTTTTTTGAAAGGCTTCAGAGAAATACATTCGGTTTCAGAGGCTTTTATCCATGGCATGCAATTAAAAATCAAAAGAAGCGTTCTGGTTTGTGTCTAGTAACCAGAACTTTGCATTGCCCTCTGCTCTAAACCTGTGTGCAAATGTACACAGAAATATAATCAAGCTGTCGTATTTACAAGATTTTCATGCGTAAAAAGGCCTGGTTGCACCTTATCTGGAGGCCTGCCTAACAGTCACACACTGCTCTCTCTTTTCAAGATACCCTCTTCCTAAACTCTTTCTACATGGTGCTTGTGTTGTTTGCCCACTTCAAATCACGGAATGCATGACAAAGGGCAATATAAAATAAAAAAAAATCTCTAAGACTACCTCTGACTAAGTCCCAGCAACTCACTCTTTCGCCCAACCCATCTTCCTACTCAACTACTTGAACTCCACTACATTTTATTATTCGTTTCACAAAGTTCCTAGGCCTGCATTCAGATACCACCCTCCAGCCTCTCTGGAAGCCGCTTTAGACTGAAAGGACCCCTAGCCTCGTGACCCCCTTTAAGTCAAATGGTCGAACTTCGGACACAGTTTTTAACACATTTGTTTAAAGTTTGACGTGCTAAGATCACCTGAAATGTATGTGATTCGAGGGTATAGTGGCAAAGTGTTTCTAGGCTTAGCACTCACTGATCCCACATGGGTGGGAAGTTGATCTAGGCGCCCACCAATTTGGGCTCAATCAATCCAAGCATTTTCAAGCCTCGGGAATGTGCCCAGCATTGGAATATTCATGAAGGGCTGGATGCGTGCCCCTTAAACACAGAGGGCGCCCCTCTACAAGATCTGAGGCTGCGGAGGAGTGAGAGCAAAGTAACCTGCCACCTCGGAACCTACAGATCTTTGAGTATTATGCCCACATGCCTATCTCGTACCTTGAAAACATGCCTGTCCAGGGCTTCCGTTACTTGTGTCAAAAAGAAAAACTGAAGCAAAAATGACCCTCTTTATTTTTTTCAGCGAAGAGTCAGAAGGTGCAGCAGCTTGCGGTTTTCCTTATGAATTTCGAACAATATGCCAAAAATTGGCAAAATCCACCGAGACCCAAAATGTCAAACGTTTGAATTGGTGCTCCTCGAACTAACTAACTTGGAATGACAAAAGTCGTGTGCTTTACAGCATCTTCTCTGCTACTTACACAATGTTTTTCTTTGTATTTTCTTATTTTTTATTTTACATACTTTTTAATTTCTCTTAAATGACATTGCATTGTAGGTAATCCTATCTCACAATCCATGCAAAAATGTTATATATATGTATCATCGGTTTATAGTGAATTATTTGATAAAATACCTAGAAATCTGAGATCTCCATGCTCTCACTGTAGATAGTACTATTTTCCATTGTTGAAAAATGTCAAGCAGGCCTACCTCGTACAGCATTGCATTTGGAACTGTCTTTAAATGGACTTACCGCTTTCACGTCAGCGCCAGGAGCTTTCACGTCAGCGCCAGGAGCTTTCACGTCAGCGCCAGGAGCTTTCACGTCAGCGCCAGGATCTTTGCTCTCGGGCTCCTTGCCTTTTTGCTTTACTATGTCGTCCACTTTTATTGTAACTTCACTGAGTTTCTTTTCCAGCTCCGCTGCATGCTTCACCAGCCTGGAAGATTGGAAAAGTCACAAGCAATTCTTTTAGGACATCCCTACCAGAGAAGTCCATTTGAAAGAAGATCTGAAACCTACTTTTGATATTCCTCTTGTGTGACCATGCCAGGATCCCGTTGGTCATCCTGTCGCGAGTAATAGTTTTGCCAAAGTCTTTCTTTCCATTTTTGCCGCTGTGCAAGGGCATTCTGACCAAATGTACGAGAAAGAAAGTGAACAATGTATTAGTATGATACATCCCAGTGTTTACTCATGCACACTCACCAACGTGAAACCAAATGTATCTTCTTTCTTTTGCTACAGGTTATTATGTAAATATTGGTAAATTCTTTGCACAGATTACTGAGGGATAGCACCTCCCAAGAACGTTACCAAGAACCCAATGAGAACATGACAATTAAAGCATTTTTATTTTATACATGGCATTAAATCTGTAGCACTAATGTTCGAAAATAAACATCAAAGAAACAGAATCACAACTTGAGTTTGCCTCGAAGCGATTGCATTGCAGTAAGTACCTTATAAATTAACATAAAATGACATAGATGTGTAGCCCTCAACCACTGCCGTATGTTCCACTTAGGTGGTCCAGTGTGACATTTGATAAATAAGGAAAGAGAAGCTCACACTGGGCATGATTACAACTATGCTGCTCCGGAAACAACGGTGTCGGTAAGCTTACCAGCACCATTGTTTCCAGACTGGCATATTACAACACTGCGGGCGGGTGCTGTCCTGCCCGGCAGGTCAGATCTGCCAGGCGGAACGGCACCCGCCCGGAGAGTTTTCACTGAAGCGCCTGCACCGTTATTAATGGTGCCAGTGCTTCCGTGGTCCCCATTCCCAAAAGGACTCTATGGAAATAGGGACTTGCAATTTGCTGGCGCCTTACTTCCCGGAACGCCGGGTTTGTAATCCCCTGGTGTTACCAGGAAGTCAGGCGCTGGTAAATCATTACTGGTCTGTCGGCAACCTGCCCGTAGCACCGGCCCAGTAACTGCCGGACCAATAATGAGGCCCATTATCTTTGATGTCACTTGGAATTCTGCAGTAAAATTCACCCCGTAGTTTAAAGCAATCCATCTATAAAGACATGTTGTGTATGGCCCCTCTGGATCCCTTTTTCACTCCCCCTGATGTCCACAAGGATCAGCATTGCAAGTGGTGCAGAAGGGTGGCTCGCGGGGAGTACATAATGTAATGTAATGTAAGAGGTCTTGTATAACGCCCTTCTGCCACTTTTGGTGTCCTTGCTGTGTGAGACATTCAACATAACAATTGCCAGCCTCCCTCGCTTTTGACACTACCACAAACCAAAACGTGGAAAAATATACCCTTGGTAGAGAAACCAGTGTTCCTCCTGCTGTGATGACCCTTTTAGTTGACTATAAATGGCCCAATTCTCTGCCATAACATCATGGTAGTAGGATACAGAATTCAGAAAGGGAAATAGTTTCCATGCACAACAATAAAGTTCATTTTGAGTGGCCATTTAATAAATGAAAGAAAAGACTGATTACAATAGGTAGGTGCGAAATTTGGCACTTTGACTTTTACTCATTTTCTGTAATTGTGCTTTCAATTCCACCAATTTTACTAAATTGAAATTGAAAAAGAAATAAAACATGAATTGATTCATTTGCAGTAAATGAATGGTACAAACATTAGAGCTGTCCACTTATTTTGCTGATAAAACTTCTGCAAATTAGTTTTTGCTGAATTTGCGTTTCAGTGAAATAGGTGTAAAGGCTTTACTAGAGGTTTTAACTTGTTTTACTGAAACACAATCTCGCAAAAATCTTTTTTTCAGAACTTTTGCCTGAGGCGTAATTTTCACAATTTCACAAAATGAAAAATTATACATTTTGCCCAATTACGCTGGCCAAATTAAATTTAGCATAGCTCTAGTTTAGACAGGATACTCCTCTGCGATTAGTCCATGAGTATCCTTCTGAGTGTACAGCTTCCATGTCTGCACATTTTGCTAAATTGCAAAAGTGCTGTGTGTACGACTACTGTAATCTACACACAAAAGCACAATATCGTATCCATTGTACAAATTGTTCAGTGAAGATAATTATTACAGCACTTAACACAGTGTTCGGGACACATTTCAAACGCATACATATATGCAGGCTATATTTTTTCTATAAATGTCTGTAAAGCGCACATTTAGTAGGTTGTGCAAACATTTCTTTCTCTGTTGTTTTTCTATTTAAGAAACTAGCGCTGGTGGGTCATGTGAAAGTGAATTGGTTGGCCTTAGGATATTTACAATGTTGAGCCTCATCTCAACAAAGCTGCATTGCTCCTAGTACTGAGGTAAGTGGGGATGAGGGTAGCTCAGGACCAGTTCTTGATAGTCCTTTCCAGTTTGGGTTGTAAGGGCTTTTCTTCCATGTACTGTTGGCAATACTAAGCTGAAGGCACAGAAGGGTCAAGTTTGTGTTTGCAGTGGACCGTTTGTTCGATAGGTTCTGGACAAGCTGGTGCATGCTGTAATTGTTTTTGACTTCACATTGTCATTGAGGATGTCATAGATGTCATGTTATCTGTGTTGTCGTTGATGATGTCATTGATGATTCCACATATTGTATTGTATTGTAATTGTCGTTTATATAGCACCTTTTACCATTCTTATAGTTTCAAAACGCTGGTAGTGGGAACTTCCTCTGGGGACCGAAGGTCAGGGTGTTGGGAGATCACAGAGTAGGATTAGAATGCGTGTGCACATTTGGCCACGATAAGGCTTAGTGAGGCTGGCCAGGTTCCAGTACAAACAACCCACGAATATCAGGCATGTGGATGGGTGTTGAGAGAGGTCAGGAGATGGCGTGAGGGCTAGAGACTCACTATGTGTCCAGCATGCACAAATTTGTGATAGGTCTTCTCTGCCTACTGATGTCAGGGTGCTGAGGCATAGTCTTCTGTAAGTAGGCTTAAAAACACAAAGTGCCTAGCTAGCCCGAATGTTGTTGTAGGTCATAGTTGCATTCTACTGTGAGTGGACCTGTAGCCATGCCTGCGGCAGAATGTCCATCAAGGTGGTGCATTTATACCTACAAAGAGTACCGAGGGAGCTTATCTTTGATGTCGCTGAATCATCCGAAAGTCTGTGGAAAAAGACCAGCTACCATTGTAGACTCTTCTAGGCATTATAGGGGGGAGGGGCGGTGGCGGGGCTAACCTCAAGTCGTCATAGCGCAATAGACTGGTTGACCTAGTATACGTGCTAGGTGGCTACCGTAGGATTTAAGATAGTAGGGTTCTCTAGGCGCCCTGGATAGACTACGTTTACAGTCTTACTAGATATCTTCCGGGTTTGATGTACGCTTCTACTAAGTGCCATATCAGGATGCCAAGGCTGAGTTGGGATCTTTAAGTGTAATCAGGGATTACCAGTGTATATCTGGGGTGTAAAGAAGGCTAACATCATGGGCGCAGCACAAATGGACATTCAAAGATCAATTTAATGTGCACACTGACCATATAGTTCTTCAAGAGAAATGCGCCTTCTTAAACTACACTGTTTCATCTAATGCATGTGCTTAGCTTCACAATTCTTCAAGAGTAACACCTTTCCTCTAGCAATCCATCTTAATGTAACTCATTGCTTGTCGTTCATAGATAAGTATAACACATGTCCTACCTCAGCAACCTATCTAAGTGTAACGCAATTCCAATCCCTCACAAACGATCTAGGTATGACAAATTCCTCTGACAATACATTTAATTTTAACACATTTCCTAACCCCAAAATCCATCTGAATACGGAACATTTCGTACCCCCAAAATTCCATCTAGATGCACCACTTTTCCTGCCACCAACAATCCATCTCATCAAATATTTTGAGCACTTTTAGAATGCACAGCAGTGGGAAAATGCACCTGGTTTCAAACTCACAGTGGTGGGAAAATGCATCTAGATTTAAAATATTGAACTTAAGGTCCTTACAGTAACATGTCATGTCATGGATGGGATGCAGAATAAATTTTACATCAAATAATAATACCGACTCAGGGATTTGGCAAAATTGTTCTCGACTGTTTTATTATCAATCGTCTAAAACATTGAGCTATAACGGACATCGAGGGCTGTTCACTTAAGTTCTCTCCTAAACATTTAATAAAAAATGACATTTATATAGCAAAAACATGTCATACGTGACATCATACTATGTGGCAAATAAGAGAAACCTATGGGGAGTTGTGGTTGGACTAAGGGGAAAATCTAAGTATACTTTCTATATAGCGACGAATTGTGATAGGGCATCTACTGTCAGGTGAACAACTTAAGCCTTCCTCTAGCGCAAGTCATCCTCAACACTTATTAAGTACACAGAATACTATTGGTTCTTAACTATAAGGCTCTTCGTTATATGGCGCTCTATAATTGGTTGACACTCTCATACCATGTCTTGAACATCGGGTACACTAAAAGCACATAAGCTCAGATTCAGGTGCCAGGGGGTGAACTTGACTTCACCTACACGCCCAATTGGTCCTGCATCTCTTATCGCCCATGCCTTCTGCCATGCAGACTTGTCTTTGAACTTGGCCTTGTAGTGGTTTCTCTTCTCTGGGAATATACGGGAGTATGTGTACATGCTTAGCACGGTTCTGGACTGCATGCCTACCTCATATTTTCATCCTCGACTTCATGACAGGAGAACGCAATTGGCCCATTTCATAGCCTTTTTATTGTCTTGAATGAATAAACTTGGCACTCATAATGTTCTTTCCTCATGTCTTAATCAAGGGATGATCCGGCATCTCGCATTGCTGCATTTAAGAACAGATAACCAGTTCTTTGCTGCTTCCAGTCTTGACATCAGGCCAAGCAGCCTTTCTCTGTGGGTATGAGTTTACTAAAATTGTGGCACGGATGTCCAGTTCCTTATATATATAATGGCGGCTTTATGCAGTCTATTCATTATATTTAGCCAGCTCCTATGACCCCTTGATCTACTTGCGTTACTGCATCTGTACAGTTATTAAATGATTTGCATTTTCTGCAGTGCGACACATACGCATGCAATCTTCTTTCTTGCACAGGAACGTTTGCTCGGTTCCTTATTTCGTCATCAGATTCCATACAGTCCCTACATCCTCTTCTTTAACCAGTATTCTTAGTGCGTCATGCTTTTCTATGTGGCATAACCAGTTTCTCATTTTCTTATTTTCATATTCCTTTGGGGACCTCTACCAAGAAATTATCCTCTCTTCGGGCATACATATGGTATGGCTTTCTTAACGGATAACTTTTCTCGAACATTTGTTGTGGTATGGTTACAATTACTGGTGTTAAACATGGTGCAGGTTCAGGCTTCCAACATACAGGCAGCAGGGGGTCGGAACTTCCTGCAGAGGCATTTGGACCCTCCTCTACATTCCATGCTCTGGTTCATTTATCGATCACTTCTTCACCAGTTTCCACATCTTGATACCTTCTTTTGAAAAAGGGCTTATTTGGAGTCCAGCTTTTCATCACTCCTTTCAGGGAACAGCTGATTTTACATGATCATCTACACCCAGGTCATGTAGCTGAATTGTCCATTTGGGTTAGAATAGACCCATCATCCCACTTCTTATGGTTCTTTGGATACAAGAACTTTGTTCCCTCAGGTGCTACAATGCTGACCTTTATGTAGGTTGGTTTTGATTTCTTCATCAGTCAATTCGTTGGGTCCAAATCCTGACTAACCATTGATCATAATCTTCACTCCTACTTCTTTGTTGTCCTCTTGCATTGTGTGATTATTATCCTGATCACACAGAATCCAGACATCACCATCACCAGGATTGCTCCAAGAAACTTGATTTTACTTGTCAACCAATATGGAACGCACAAGAAAATAGAAGCAAACCAACTGTCATCTGCAATATTTATTTATTTTTATATGGCCTCAGGGCGCAGAATATAGACAAGAAAGGACAACCCAAGAAAAGGCACTATTCAAAAAGAACTGTTTTCAGTTTTTTCCTAAAAGATAGATGGTTTCTTTCTGCAGATAACTGTTTTGGAAGATTGTTACACAGATGTGCCACTTGTACCTGGAACGATTTTCCCAGGTCCTCCACTCGTTTACTCTTAGGGATGACCAAACGAACAGAGTCGCTAGATCTAGTTACTCTCTTAGGGCAAAAAACCCTTACTGTGTCCTGAAGGTAACTAGGCGCATGACCGTAAAGACACTTATGCACAATAGTGCATACTTTAAAACGGATCCTGGCGGCTAGCAAAAGCCAGTGCAAACCTTTGCAATACTCTGTGATATGTTCTCTTCTAGAGACCCCCTCAATGTTGCACACAGCATCATTCTGCAGGATTTCAAGCCTTTGCAAACAACCCTTGCCTGTGCCGGCCAGTAGTGCACTGCAATAGTCAATTAGTGGCATAATCAGAGCCCTGACCAAAGTGGTACAATCAACCACCAATACAAAAGGTTTTACTAATCTAAGTAGTCTTAGAAAGTGTTGCGCCTTGTTAGTGATATATTGGATTTGGGCTTCTGAGCTTAATGAGGCCTCCAATACGACTCCCAGAGTCTTAACATTTGAGATGGTGTTCACTGGCAGATTTTGAATGACAAAGCTTGAGTAAGCACCATCCAATTTTGCACGTGCCTGTGCAGAACCAAAAACCAAAAGTTCATTTTTGACTGCATTAAGACACATACCATTGTTGGCCAACAAGATTTGAAAGGTATTCTAGATTTTAGAAATAAGGCCCAAATCTTCTTCTTAATTCCCGCTGATATTTATATTGGGTATAATCGACACAGTTAGAAAATCACACTCCTAGTGAGTCGAGGCAGTCACACAGTGGACGACAAAATATATTAAAAAGAGCTGAAGAAAGGCAAGCGCCCTGTGGTAAACCACAATGGAACCTCTCAGGTTCAGATCGAGTTTCATCCAAGATGATTTTGGACATCCTATTTTGCAAGAAAGATTCAATCCAAAGGGCTGCCTTCTCAGAGCAGCCAGCAATGTTCTTCAAGCGGTCCATTAACTTACTGTGGTCCACAAGACCGAAAGAATGTTGTTATGCAAGTCTGTCAGCCACATTATGGGCCTCTGTCAACGTCCCATTCTCGTCATCGTGAGATGGTATGAACGTGCAACATGATGGCCCGATTTTGGCGCAATCTCCTCCTTCCATCCCTGTGATCATATCCAGGATATATCGGCTCTGGAGTGTCATTAGTTGTATGGCCCTCAATTCTTCTTTAACAGCATTGAATCATTTTATGTTGGTGTTGATCATCTGCAGAAGCTCCCAGCCAGTGATTTGCAACCACTTCACATTTGCCATCGTCTGGATCCCAGGCATAAAGATAGTCATGAAGATTGAAGCAGTTTGGCTGAAGAGTCTATGCTCATACGGGATAGCATCAAAGGCTTCTACTAATTTGGCTGAGAAATACTTCTCCCTATTTGTTCGATTGAGGAATCCAGGCGATCTTATCTTTCTCAAATGGGGATCTGGTTTTGGAAACTCTCCAATATTCAGGTCACCCTGAGGAATTACTAACACTGGAACATGAATGATCACTAAGGAACACTTCCTTCCCAATCTTTGGACCACTTAATGTAGGCTCTGGACCCACAAGCCCAATATAGATCCATGAGGATGGCTATCCCTGCTCCCATACTGGAGACATAAACTGTAGTTTTGCAAACTATGTCAACTCCCACATGCTTCTTTCCTTCTCTCTGAAAGTACAGTGGCATGTTAGCCAGCGGAATTATGATCATTGGGCCTGACTCACCTTCTATCCATGTCAGCAGTTTGGCATGTTCAGCCCATGACTTCAATCATTCATCATTTACCTTCTATACTTCTCGCACATTGGCCCTCATTACGAGGTATGCCGGTAAGGGAAACACGATGCCGGTATGTAAATACCGGCATCATTTACCGTTCCGTAGCATTCCGACCTGGAACCCAGGTATTAGCGGCATACCAAACAACAGTGCCACTAATAATAGCATAGGCGCGTACACGCGCCTCTTCAGGTAGTAAATACCGGCATGCCGGTAATAGGGGTTAATTTCAACCCACGCAAACATGCAAATACCGGCATTGCGAACCTGATAATAACGGGCTGCATGATGCCGGCAAAACAGGCATCGCGGACCACCCGCAAACAGCAAGCAAGATACAAGGCAGCTGCCACAGGTGCACACAATCCCCACAGGTGGAGTCAAAGGATGCTGTGCCAGTATGAACTGAGCACACCCACACACCACCCCCCGCCCACCCCCGGTGTAGGCAATGCAGAGTTTCCCAGTACAAAAGGAGCACAACTAAACACCACACCCCTTCCTACAACAAAATGCCACCACTAGCATTTGCAAACATGGCACAGGAGGACCTGCCTATACTGATACAACTACAGCAACAACTGCAACAACAACAACAACAACAACAACAGCAGCAAGAACAGGCAGCACAGAGGAGACACAGGAGTAGAAGGAGGTTGAGACAGGCCCATCCATTACCACCAGCGCAGCCACCAGAGCCTCGTAGGCAGCCAGCAATACCTTGCACCACACCCAGCCCATTCAACCCTACCCCTGAGCAGATCCACACCCTGTACGGGTTGGAACGTGACACCATCACCACCATAGTGCACATGATACAGAACGACATTGCCAGCCACATACAAATATGCACTGCCATCCCCCCACTACTAAAGGTGGTGTCTGTGCCACACTTCCTGGCCACAGGCACCTACCAACACACAGTGGGCCAGCTGCATGGCATTTCACAACCACTATTTTCATGCATGCTGAACCAAGTGCTGGATGCCCTCCTGAAGCAGGCAAGCACCCACATATCCCTACCACGAACTGCCCAGGAGATAGCCAAAACCAAAGTAGGCTCCCATGCACTGGCAGGCAGCCCAATTGTGTCGGTGCCATCGACTGCACCCATGTGGAATTGATAGTCCCCCCTGCCATAGAGGCCGTGTACCGCAATCGCAAACAATACCACTCCATCAATGTGCAAATGGTACGTGACTCCAGGAAGATCATCACCCATTGCTGCGCCCGATTTCCTGGATCAACACATGATGCCATGTTACTGGGTAAATCCACGGTACCCCATCAAATGGAACGACATGCCGGACCACGTGTCTGGCTGCTTGGTGAGTTGCACAACCGTCCCATGGCAGTGCTTTGGGGTACTGATGTTTGGGGATGGGTGGGAATAGCCAGTGTTTGGAGAATGCATGCAGAGCCAAACACTCTTGACCGGAACCAGTCAAACAGTACATGACACTTCACTGGGCCACATATCACAAATAATGCATATCAATGAGAACAAGTGAGAGGCACAACCAGGCCACCATGGTTATGGCAAGCAATGCATGAATGAACAGGACGGCAAGTGTGGCTATGTGGGCAGTGTGACCATGCATAGTAAATAATGAACAGCATGAATTGTAGTCAAAACATTGTTGCACTACCACAGCATATCTGCCTCAGCATGCATGATTACACCCTGCATCATCTATTGAATGCCAACTAGACTACCACACCTCATGACAGTACAGATTGCAACTAGATAACATTTTTTCATGCTTACAGGGACATGTGCATGGCCACACCAAATAGCTGGCGGCATGACTGTGCTCCCTGAATTACGGGAGTTCAGAGTGACACACACCTATTTGAATCTGCTTGCTGGTGATGGAGGATATCCCTTGAGGCCGTGGCTACACACCCCTGTGCCTAACCCGCAGAATGGCCATGAGGAGGAGTACAATCGTGTGCCCACCCGTACCCGTGTTGTCATTGAGCAGACCTTTGGCCTGTCAAAGGGGCGGTTCCGCTGCCTCAGCAGGTCCGGTGGGGCACTCCTATATAGGCCTGAGAAGGTGTCAAAGATCACCATGGCCTGTGTCATGCTGCACGACATGTGCGTCCGGAGAAATGTACCATTGTCACCTGACATTGACATGCATGGGCCGGGTGAGGATGATGAGGACGGAGACGGAGGTGAAGTAGCCCCACTGCCAGTACTTGATGCACGGGATGGCCATGCTGTACGGCCAGCACAAATTCAAGTATACTTCTGAAACACAGGGACTATGAAAGACTTGTGTCAGTCAGACACTGGGCCAATATGAACATGCACACAGGGAATGTTGGGAGTGGGGCACTGAACACCGTAACACATTAAATGGATGCACACGAAAAATAACAATGTCCAGCCATAGATATTTCTTCTCACAACTTGTGTATTATTTAAAACTGCAAAAATGTGCCCACTCCCCCCTCCCAGACCCCCCAACAAACTCCCTCACCCACCCCACAAACCCCAGAAAATACCCCAACAAACTCCCTCACCCAATCCACAAAACCCAGAAAATACCCCAACAAACTCCCTCACCCACCCCACAAACCCCAGAAAATACCCCAACAAACTCCCTCACCCACCCCACAAACCCCAGAAAATACCCCAACAAACTCCCTCACCCACCCCACAGATCCCAAATGTCCCCATGTGTGCAACAAACAGTGTTCCCTTCACCAATGTAGTTCTTCACATTGTCATTGGCCATACTGTTATTTCTTTGAGACTTTTGGGTCTGGGGGTGCCATGGCCGAGCGCCGTGCGCTCCTGCGCATTAACCGCACAGGGCTCGATTGCACGGAGGTGGAAGGGGTTGTTGTAGTGGAGGTGTCTATTGTCAGTCCCATGGCTGGGCCAAGGTGTTGCCGCTGCATTTGCGGGATGTTTGACAGTGACCCCATGCACTCCCTGAATGCACACGTAGATGCCTCCACAGCAGCTGTATTGGCTGCAATGGCCGTGGCTATGGCCCTCATGGCCTGATTCCCAGCGTCGACCTGTCGATGCATGATTTGCAGCATTGACTCTTGGCAGGCCTCTACCCTCACCAGGCGAGCCTCGAAGGAGGTTTCGGCCGCAGGTGTACTGGTGGCTAGCAGGGTGGTGGCTGGCAGGGTGGTGGTTGGCAGGGTGGTGGCTGGCATGGTGGTGGCTGGCAGGGTGGTGGAAGGCACCTGTGTGGGGTCCTCGTCCTGGGCACTGTCCTCCTGGAATATCCCAGTGTCTGATTCGCCAAGGTCAGAGTCATGGAGACACGGATCGTCCAGGCTCTCAGACTCTGCAGGTGGGTGGGGGCTGGCAATGGGGCTTGGGGTGGGTGTTCCACACATGATTCCAGCCTCATCATCCACCTCTGTGGACACAACGTCCGTGGTGGCTGGCGGAACGGCTCCCACTGTTGCGGGTGCCTGCTGCTGTTCTGTCGCTGCAGGTGACCCCTGCAGGGTTAATGCCTTGCGTGGCACACTGGGTGTTGCTGCAGGCATTTTCTTGGACGGGGGGGTGGCGGTGGCCCTGGTCCCTTTGCGTGCACTGGATGTACTCGCACCCCTGTCCTGTGTTTCACCTTCCTCATCGGTGCCTGGGAGATAGAAGAGATGCAGGTCATCAGTGATGTTGTCAAATGGCAGCTATGATGTATTGCGGTGTGATATGTTCATACATTCAGGCATCATTTCATTTCTGGTGTGTGGCATTTGGTGTACTGAGGGACATGTTGGCAATCAATGCATGGATGGTGGCATAGCATTGGTTTGGTGTCTGTGTGGTAGGTCCCATGGGCATGGTTGGGTCATGTTGCACCTCTGTTGGGATTGGAATTTTCACTCAGCATGCGTGTGGTGCAGGGTGTGGCACTCATTATTCTATGGATGTGTTGATGTAGCCTTGGAACATGCATTGCCTTGCCTAGTCTAACTTCCACATCACTTGTGCCACATCATGTTTTGGTATACGTGGATGTGATGGTTCACTCACCTTCCTCTGTGGTAGTTGCAGCGCCGAATTCCTGGTCTTCTATTCCCTCTATGGATTCTGGGTCAATGAATGCACTTGCGGTCTCCTCCCATGCGGGGAGCTTCACAGGGGAGTATGGGCCACCGCCTGTCGCCATTGCGGCCCTCCTGTTCTCCGCCAGGATCTTCCTGACCCGGAGGCAGAGGTCGTCCCAGCGCTTCCGGCAGTCACGTACACTCCTTGGGGTGCTCCCCACTGCCGACACCCTCTGAGCGACCTCCTGCCAGACCTGTTTTTTTTGGGGTTTGGGCCGCATGCTTGAGGTCTGTGCTCCTGATTGTGTCTGCATGCTGTTCGAGGGTGTTAGCAAGCATAGTGAGTTCAGCATCCGAAAAACGCTGCTTCCTCTTCCTTTGGGAGGATTTACTGTTGGCCTTCGACATCCTGCTTCAGTTGTGGCACACAACAACACGAGTGTAGTGGTGGTTATGGAGGATGGCAATGGATTGTGTTTTTAAAAATGGCCGCGGGCTCATTTCCCGCTCCTGCGCGATGACGTAATTTCCGGGTCCTTTTTTGCAACCACGGTAATACCGTGCCGGTATTACCGTGCCGGTGTTTAGTGGTTGTTATGACGCGGTTACGGAATGGGCGGTACCCGCAATGCTGGTATAGGGGGGTTGGTGGCCCGTTACCGGCATGGCGGTTTTGCCACTACCAGCATGGGGGGACACGTGTGCTCGCGCACTCTTAATCACCCACTGTTAGCAGGTTCATGCAGGCACAAACTCACACGTTCCGGCATGCCGGTAATGAACACGCTCTTACCGGCCTACTCGTAATGAGGGCCATAGTCTGACTTTAACAAATTAGCTAAACAGGGCATCAATCCTACTTCCCATCCCTTCTGAGTTTTCACTCATGCACAGACTAGCAGCTGAGATCGTTCCCAGAATCCAGGCATCCACGCATCTCTATCCTATCAGGACAATCCATTCTCTTAATTTCTTTTACGACCACTTCATCTTGTCCTGCCTTAGGATACGGGAGCATCTTGCTCTTCCATACAGGCTCCCTTTCCATC
Organism: Ambystoma mexicanum; assembly: GCF_040938575.1. NCBI lineage: Eukaryota > Metazoa > Chordata > Amphibia > Caudata > Ambystomatidae > Ambystoma > Ambystoma mexicanum. Next base: position 1,200,045,880 of record NC_090925.1, read on the forward strand.
TGCGTAATCATCCTGAAATGGAAATGACCATTTCGATCTCCATCGTAGAGTGGCCCAAATCCCTTGGAACTGTCCTCGAGTCATGCATGCAGCAAGGTGAACAATACATCCAGCATCATATTCTGGAATTTATGTGGCAATGAAAGTTTGAGCAGTATTCATGGCATAAGTTATGAGGGCACAAACGTAACAACTCTCTTTAGACGTTCTTTCTCCTACACTTTTCATGTGCTGATACCACATGTTGTGTCCCAGATGTACTGCATTATCTAAATATGTATTTATCCCCTCGTTATCCTCTTCTACACTTCTCCTGTATCTTCCCCTCAAAATGGTTACAGCCCATGGAAACAATTCTAACGCTGCTCTACTATAGGAAGACATCAAAGAGGGTTTTGGCTCCTTGGTAATAGGCAAATCTACGAGAGTTCCTGGAGTAGGGAGGATCAAAGGGACTTCTGCCTTGCTTAGATTAATCAAATAGAAGAGGTGAATCCATAGAAACAGAAAAACCCAAAGTATAATGGTGCATATGTATATCACAAACCAACATGAGCTTGCTCCTGCTCCGAAATTGTGTTATTTTCAACATTTCAAATTTGTATTTCACTTGAAGGAAGGAAAAAACAGTTTTACTCAGGCAATTGCAATAGGTCTGGCAACTGTAGTATTTCCTCTACTATTGCTACAAGCAGTCTTCTAATTACAGGGCCATTCTTGGGATCCTGTAAAGAAGTGCAGATGTCTGTGTTTCTTCTAAAAAGAGTAGGATATGCCTTAAGAATAAACACAAAAATAGCAAGCACAAGGCGATGTGCATTTCCGTTGGTCAGGACCATAGATTTAGCCAAATAGATACTCAGTGAGAAAAGGAGTACTGCTCACGTTTCCAGATATCGAACTCGAAATCCAAATTAGGCATACTTGTGATACATCAATGTTTTTCTAAAGTTAATTTTCAAATATTCCTGTGACTCCTGGCAAAGATCTGCATGTCTGCTATAATATCTACAAGGAGTGCCCACGGGAAGTCACAGTCTAAATGCAAATCTGCATTTATTAGTTTGTAGCTTTGTCGTCCTTCTTCCTTGTCATCGATCGATTCTGCACACGCTAAAATTCTTTTTCTTGTCTTGCTTCTGGACTGATTGGGGGTGCTGCTGTGTAGCTTCCTGTCGTTTAGATGTATCCACGCTTGTCTAACTTGGACCTTTACTGCTGAGGGAGCAACATTCTCTACAATTTACGGTCCATTAAATCTCGGCTCGTGCCACTTCCTAGTGAAATTTCTTATGAGCACAAGCTTAGATTTTGATAATAGTTCAATAGGTTTGGTTGCTGAATGGTTTTCATCTGTGTTCTGAGACTGACCACCCTGGCACTTGAGTTGATCTGAAATGAGAGAGATACTAGTGGTCATACATGTCAAATATGCACGTAACTCATTTGCTAACATTTCTGCTGTACTCTGAGCATCACTTCTACTCCTCGATGGAGGTGTAAAAGGCATTCTCATTTGCCTCCCAGTTACTAATTCACAGGGTGTGAGGTGGTGGTTCGACCCAGGCTGATTTCTTAGGACATATAAAGATAATGGCAGGCAATATAGCCATCCCTTTTTCAATGTAAGCTTAAGTTTGGCAATCCTTTCTTTAAGGAGGCCGTTGAGTCTTTCACATATTACATTCGGTTGTGGGTGATAAGCAGAAGAAAACATATGCTTAATGCTCAATAATTGTGCTATTTGTTCAAATACTTCATTGGCAAAATGTGGCCCATTATCGATCTCAGCACTTCACACACTCCCCATCTTGGAAAGACTTGCGCATTAGGAACTTTGCAGCGCAGGTGGCATCAGGGTGTGTACACGGATATGCTTCGATCCACCTGGAGAAGGGGCATACCACCACTATCCGATACCTGTATCCAGTACACACCTGCAGCATATTAACATGGTCAATATGTAAATGCTGAAAAGGACCAGTCAGTCGAGGAATAACTCCTCTAATTGTTTGCAGTGTATGCCCAGCTGTAAACCTTTGACATACAATGCAGTTTACTACATAATATGCAACGTTTCTAGCAGGTTTGAACAAACCAGTCTTCTGCTATTGTTGCAGCAAGACTCTCCCTCTTAGACTCTCAATAATAGAGATAAAGATGGTACTCACAGAACTGGTGTTATTTTTCCTTTGGCTTCTTGGTTCGTTCCTGTGGTACTGAAATTGTGGTATGCCTCCCAGAAGGCGCTGAGGAGACCAGAGAATGGGCTCCAAGCGCCTCGTGGGCGACACCCTCGGGAAACCCTCTGGGGAATAAAACCCGATGATGTATCTGGATTCCTCCAATGAAGACGTGCAGGTAAGGGAAGGATTCTTGTTAACAGTCCTTTGATCTTGTGCCGTGAGCAGAAGAGTACAGCTGCCAGTAGTCTTGACACAAAGAGGCTCATAGCCGAGTCTCGGGAAAGTAGAAGTACGGTACAGGAATTATCTTCAGGAAAGGAATCCGGGAAATGGTAAGTAATCAGGACGCTCAACGGGACAGAACGGCACCCAGAGCGAAGTTGTAATATGTGCTCGGACAAGTTACACAGTGGGGCTGCACAAAGCCCAGTGCGGAGGCAGTGTAACAGAAAGCTCAACGGGGCTGAGGAGCCCAGAGCGGGTGAGCCACGGAAGCACAGCGAGGCTGAAGCACCCGCAGACGAAGGAGGGAGGAGGAGGGCGCGGCTGTGGAAGAAAAAATGGAAAGGAGGATATAACGGAGGGAAAGTAAAAGGATTGGGGATGGTAACCGGAAGTTAGGCTGCGTTGTATTCCCAATGACTGGCACAAGTTCTTCCAGAAAGCGGATATATATTGTGGTCCTCTGTCAGACAAAATACTTTTTGGTAGTCCGTGTAGACGGAAAATGGTATGTAAAAAGTATTGAGCCATTTGAGCAGCAGAAGGTAATTTAGCCATAGGTATGAAATGGGCTAACTTGGTCAAAGAATCAACGGTTACCATGATGGTGGTGTGATGGGAATCCTCCCATCCGGAGGGAGTTCAACTATAAAATCCGATGAAATCCTTTCCCATGGTTGAGTAGGTAGCATTGGTTGGACGATTTTTCCCATGGTTAGTCTTCTGGGGTTCTTAGATTGAAGACAAGTGATGCAGGAGGCAACATTTTCTTTAACATCCTTCCGTACTTCAGGCCACCAGAAATAACGAGTAATTAGTTCTTGTGTGGTAGAAATATCCAACGTCTCACCGTGTGTCTCATTTGGCAGGAGTGGAAGGCGACTGCCGGTGCGGACTCAAAGTGGGAATAGGCCAGCTCACAACCCCGTTGGGCGTATTAAAGTAACGAAGGAACTCCGCTGGACGAACCCCTACCGAGACTGCAGACAACTCGGTGATCAAAGCGGAGGACAGTCAAAGCGTGAAGGAGTTGTTAGCAAGGTGAAAAATAGCTCCAGGAAGTTTGAGTTTATTATCCCAATTCCGAGGCAGGCGAGGAGCGGCCATAAACTGGAAAGACTGCTTAAGCCAACCGGCAATAAACGCCTAGATATTTCTGCCTCGGGGAAACAGACGAGCGTGAAAGAAAACGCTCAGCACAACACGAATGGCCCGTTGCAGACAGAGGGCTTCCACCTTTGAAGCTGACGGCACAATCTGGGCTTGTCAATTTGGAATTACCGTGACAGAGTATCTTGGTTTTGAATATACCGCATTCCTTGTTTAACACGGTATGAACTTGCTTGCTTAAAACCCCTTGTTTCCCGGTCACGTTCTGTAAGGGGAAACATATGCCTTGTTTATTTGATTAGAGACTTTTTTTTCAGAACGAACCGTATGCAACGTGAAGTGCTGTGCAAATAAATATTATTTGTTAAACTCCTCTGGTGACTCTGGCTCACTACTTAACAGTCCACTTCACCGGAACTGCGAGACAGGGCATCGGCTATATGGTTGCTTTTTCCTGGAATGTATGTAACAATCATATCGTAAGAGGAAAAGAAATATGCCAAACGGGCTTGCCGACTATTCTGGCACTCGAAATTCTGTAAAGCTCTCAGATTCCGGTGGTCTGTCCTGATAAGAATAGGATGTCTTGCCCCTAGAAGAAGGTGTCTCCATTCCTGGCATGACCTCTTTACCGCCAGTAGTTCCTTTTCCAACACCATATAATTACACTCAGAGGGTGTAAGTGTTTTGGACATGTATGCAATAGGATGCTCTAGGCCTCTGGGAGATTTCTGTTTGAGTACCCCACCAATGGCTGTAGACGAGGCGTCTGTTTCCAATATAAAAGGTTGTGATTGATCTGGAAGTCTCAAAATGGGAGCAGAAGAAAAGGCGTTTTTAAGAAGTCAAAGGCCTGTTGAGCTTCATCGGTCCAATGGAACCGAATTCCCTTTTTGAGAAGGGAGGTCAAAGGTTTGATAACCAGGGAAAACCTTGGAATAAACTTCCTATAAAAATTGGAAAACCCTAGAAATCTCTGTATATCCTTACTGCTCTGGGGTCTTTTCCATAGTAGTATGGCTTCGACTTTTCTCGGGTCCATTGCTGCTCCGTCAACAGAAAGGATATATCCTAGATAAGGCATGGTGGACTGGTGGAATGAACATTTCTCGAGTTTGGCATACAAGTGATTAGTTTGTAATCTCCTGAGGACTTCCGACACGTGTTGAACATGTTCTGTCTGGGTTCTTGAATAAATAAGAATGTCATCTAAATAGACTATAAGGGAGTGCAGGAGCAAATCAGAGAAGAGATGATCAACAAATATTTGAAAAACCGAAGGGGCATTGGCTAACCCTTAAGGCATCACCCTATACTCGTAATGTCCAAAGGGTGAGCGGAATGCAGTCTTCCACTCATCCCCTTGTTTTATTCTAATAAGGTGGTATGCTCCTCGCAAGTCCAATTTAGTGAATATGGATGCTCCTCTGACTGCTTCCAAAATGTCTTGGATCAGCGGTAAGGGTTATTTATCCTTGCGAGTCACTTGATTTAGTCCCCTATAATCTATACAAGGTCGTAACTCCTTACAATCCTTTTTAGGAATAAAAAATAAAGAAGCCCCAGCAGGACTTTTGGACTCAGTAATCAAGCCATGACGAAGATTGGTTTGTAGATACTCCTTCAAGGCCTCTTTCTCCAGTACTGAGAGCGTATACATTCTACCAAAAGGTGCTTGTGTGTCGGGTAAGAGTTCAATTGCACAGTTGTCACTGCGATGTGGTGGGAGTTCTTTGAATTCTTCATTAGAGAAGACTTTATGAAATTCTTGATAACATTCTGGCACTAGATTGAGATTGGAGACAGATTGTGGTTGGGATTCGCATTTTTCTTGAGGAGTGGTGAACAAACCGATGGCACCCTTGGATAAACAGTTTGACAGGCATCCTTCGGAGCCCAGAAACAATGTGCCTGCCGCCCAGTTAATGTAGGGGTTGTGTTTTACCAACCAGGGTAATCCTAGAATCACAGGATAATGGGCCGCCTTTATCAAATCGAACACAATCCGTTCTTGGTGTGATGAGATTCTCATAGTTAGTTCCATAGTGTTTTCTAATATGTGTCTCGAGCTTAGGGGGGTCCCATCGACTCCTTCAACTGGGATCGCAACGGATTTAGTCACCCTTTTGATTTGATATCGTTTGGCCCATTCAGAATCCATGAACAGTCCTGCAGCTCCGCAATCAATCAGGGCTGGGACTTCGTTTAATGTGGTATCCTGAAACTGTAAAGTGATTGGTAACACCACCATTCTCTGGGAGGTAGGAAGGCAGTCCAGGGAACTTTTGCAATACCCGTTCATAGTTCCCTTCATGGACGGGTGGGGGCATTTCCCGAACGTCGGGGAGGTACCAAGGTGCAATCGGATAGTATGTGCTTATCAGATCCGCAATACATACATAGCCCCAATGTCTTCCTTCTGAGTCTCTCTTCAGGAGTTAAAGGTCCATGGGCAGTTTTCCTAGTTGCATAGGTTCGCCTCTGGTGGGGGTTTTTGTGGAATCATTACGCGGAAGGAAGGCTGGAGGTTTATTCCGATTCTTGCAGCTTTCGGAGTTTCTTTCTTGTATACGATAATCCATTTGGAGTACTAGGGAAATCAGTTCTGCCAGATTCTGGGGTCGAGCTACCCGAGATATCTCATCCTTCAGTTCTTCGCACACATTTCTTCTAAAGACTGTGATGAGAGCATCGTCTGACCAGGCTGTTTCTGAGGCGAGTTGTTTAAATTGAGTAATGAATGAGAGTAAGTCAGCGTTGCCTTGTTTTAAATCTAGGATTTGTTCTTGAGCCGTAACCACCAGTTCTTTCCGGCCCAACATGGCCTGAACGCTATTAACGAATCCTGCCGCTGAATCCATCAATTGATTATTGGTGGTAACAAGGGGAGTTGCCCAAGTCAATGCGTTGCCGGACATGTTTGAAACCATGTAGCTAACTTTGGCTCTATCAGTGGGAAAGTAGGTGGGTTTCAGGGTAAATTGTACCGTACATGAGTCCAAGTATTCTTTTATTCTCTTCAGATTACCATCAAACTTTTCTATCAGTAAGGGCCCAGGGGGAAGTTCATTCCGTGAGGCAACCATTTGGCGTAACACATTATTTTCATTTCTCAGCGTCTGTACTTCGGTATTGAGAGACTGGACCGCGGTTATCAGTTCCTGGACTTGTTGATCCAGGGCGTTGCTATCTCTTAGACTCTCAATAATAGAGATAAAGATGGTACTCACAGAACTCTTTTTCCTTTGGCTTCTTGGTTTGTTCCTGTGGTACTGAAGTTGTGGTATGCCTCCCAGAAGGCGCTGAAGAGACCATAGAATGGGCTCCAAGCGCCGTGTGGGCGACACCCTCGGGAAACCCTCCGGGGAATAAAACCTGATGATGTATCTCGATTCCTCCAATGAAGACGTGCAGGTAACAGTCCTTTGATCTTGTGCCTTGAGCAGAAGAGTCCAGCTGCCAGTAGTCGTGACACAGAGAGGCTCGTAGCCGGGTCTCAGGAAAGTAGAAGTACGGTACAGGAATTATCTTCAGGAAAGGAATCCGGGAGATGGTAAGTAATCAGGACGCTCAACGGGGCAGAACAACACCCAGAGCGAAGTTGTAATATGTGCTCGGACAAGTTACACAGTGGGGCTGCACGAAGCCCAGTGCGGAGGCAGTGTAACAGAAAGTTCAACGGGGCTGAGGAGCCCAGAGCGGGTGAGCAACGGAAGCAAAGCGGGGCCGAAGCGCCCGCAGAGGAAGGAGGAAGGAGGAGGGCGTGGCTGTGGAAGGAAACAGCCGCGGGAAGGAAAAAAGGAAAGGAGGATATAACGGAAGGAAAGTAAAAGGTAGACCAAAGTCTGGAGGCTGTAGATGGAAGTTTGCAATAATGCAGGAGCGAAAGCTGCTAAGTTGCTACACAGGGTGTGGAGCGATTAGCGATGCGCCTACCTGTATCATTACAATACAGATATAGCGTTTGACGTGAGGAGGTCGCCATCTTGGGATAAACTAGACCCGCTCTTAGAAGTGGGATAAACAGAACCAAATAGGCGCCATCTTGGTTTCTGTTGCAGGTAGTAAGGATGGTGTAGTTTCCATATTTTCCAGTATGAACGCTGGGATTTCCTAACACTCCCTAGTTACATGCGCTGGGTAGTACAGCTGTTAAAGCGCTACCTTTAACAATGCTACTGGCATCACCAGTTTTCCAGTGCTATTCTGTCTCCACAAGACTTCTGAGGGGGATAAAGTACACCCCCTTTGTTTCCACAATTCCTGCTCTTCCTGTGGTGCACTTACCTGAATCTGCATTAATTGGTCATTGGTAATTTATGAAATCCTTCTTGTATCACCATAACTGTGACTACTTTTTCTTTAACATTTGGGGTATCAAAATTTGAAATATCTGAAGAATATGCTACCCTCTTGGCTTCCACGTCTGTGGATTAATTTCTGCAAGAAATAAAGTCTGTTCGCTTAGTATGAGCGGTGCATTTAATGACTGCTATGGCTACTGGGAGTTGTATTGCCTTTATAGGCCTGTCCAATATGGATTTGTGCTGTACTGGAGAACCATCCGTGCTAGCCCTGCGCGTACTGTTGTTGTCACATAGGCGGAGTCACTGTACACTGTCACTTCCTGGCCTTCATGTTTCTCAAGCGCGACAATAGGCGCTACCAATTCTGCTGTTTGCACCGAAAAGTTAGATGGTAGTCTTGCACTTGCTACAACTTCAAACTTGCCATTTGCTCTATGCCTTGTCACAGCTGCACCAGAATGCCTTTCTCCACTAATTTGATCAATTTTCAAAGAACAATCAATAATGAGAATTTCCCCTCCCGTCAATGCATTCTCCCTTACGCACAGTATATCATCATAAAATTCTATGTAGTTTGCACAGTCATGTACTTGGTCACCCTCTGTCACTGGCTCAGCTACAAATGTGGCTGGGTTCACTATTTTGCATCTAACAATTTTGATGGCTTGGTTCAAAATTATTGCTTCGTAAACTGAAGTTCTCTGATATGTCAATGTACCTTTGGGTTTCTCTAGAATAGCAAACAAGGCATGTTACATGAAAAGAGTCATAAAGCAACCCATCACAATACTTGTAGACTTCTCAATTGTGAATGCAGTGGCCGCCAATGACTGTTTGCAAGGAACGTCTTTCTTCACACCTGGGTTTAACATCCCACTGTAATGTGCTGGAGTTGTTTACCCCGATGTGGTTCTCTGCGCAAGCACTGCAGTCATGACTGTCCCATTCATGTGCAAGAATAAGAAAAACTCATCAGCATAATTGGGGATTGCCAAAACAGGAGCTGTACAAATTGCATTTTTCAACTCTTCAAATTATCCCTCCATCTCCTCAGTTCATTCTATTGTGACTTACGTGTGCTTTCTTTAAAGCCTGCAAAGGAGGCCGTGTGTACAAACTATAATCCAACACCCAGCATCTAACATAATTACGTAAGCCCAAAAACTGTTGCATCTGTTTTACTGTGTGCAGTTTTGCAGTTTTCATAATCGCCTCTGCTCCTTCAGGTGTCACCTTTTTCGCCCTCATGTGAAATCAACTGTCCTAAGTATAACACCTCTTCTTGACAATACTGTAGCTTTTCTTTGTCTACCTTGTATCCCTTGTCTGCTAAAATAGTCATTAACTGAATCAAATCTTTTCTGAACTCATCTTCTGTCATGCTACAGATTAAAATGTCATCTACATACTGTATCACAGCACTTTTCAAATCAATATTGCCTAGGTATATCTGCAGGACTCTGTTAACGATCAAAAGAGATTCACAGTACCCTTGAGGCAGCATTGTGTGTTTCAGATGAGTCTGGCTGAATGTAAATCAAGTCAAGTCTTGTGAGTCCTTGTGCAATGGAATTGAGAAAAACACATTTTTCAAATCAATCACTGCAATATCAAGCTTCCACCAGGATACTGCATCGTATCATGTCCTGCTTTTGGAACTAAAGGAAACTCTGTCTCTACAATCTGGTTAATCAGTCTCATATCTTGTATGAATCTCCACGACCCTCCCTTTGATTTTTTCACAGGATACACCGTGGTATTACCAAGGAGTCTGACGGTACCAGAATGCCTTGCTCCATCAGTGCTAAATTGGTCTTAAAAATTCCCTAATCAGCCTCTCGAGACATGGGGTATTGTCTTGCTCGAGGTAAAATTGCTCCTGGTTTCAACTTTAATTTATCTTCTCCTATCCCATTTAGCAGACCTAGTCATAGGGCCTGTAGTCAATAGGACACTTGGCACCTTGTCCAAGTCTTTGTCAAAAAATGCTGGATGCTGGCGCATTATCACCATTCGCTGTGGGACTTCCCTTCTCTTTATCCTAATCCAGTAAGTGATGCTCATGTGAAATACTACTTCATTGTCTGCTGCGTCATTTGTAAACATATCATCGTCAGTAATGCTAGTCAATCTGCACCATTCTTCAATGGCTATCACTATTCTCTATCGTCTATCCTCATCGTCTGTTCCATCGAGCATTGCCATTTCCCTTTGTACAATGGCTGCTTCTAATTCAATAGGGATAGTCTGTCCCTCCTCTTCGTCCATGTTTATCTGTGGTCTGAACAAGAACTCATCAGGTATCCTCACAGTCTTCCCCACTAAACCAGGTAGCCATGTTAATAGAATGCTTACCCCATAAAGGGAAACCTCTGGCTCAATTGGAATGCCCCGCAGAGCTATTTGCCCTGTGTATGCCAAAATAAACTCACCTATATTTAAATAATGTATCCCAGGAGTGGCAATACTTTCATCAGTAAATGAAATCATCATGTTAAGTTTTGTCATCAAATCTCTTCCCAGAATGTTAACTGGTGTCTTTTGTGAATACAATAATGGAACAGTCATGTCATATTCTTTATAGAGACTGGTCATCTAGCCACTAAAAGGAACTCGACATGCAGCTCCAGAGAACCCTTCAACATTGATGGCAATTCCCGACATTGGATATTTTCCCTCTCGTATACATGAACGAGGAGCGCCATTGTCTACTAAAAATGAAAAAGACTTCCCTCCTATTGTCACATCGACCCTTGGTTACTCTTGGGGGTCTAGTGTCACAGATAGTATTGAACACATCAAGTCGCCCGGTGAGCTGTCCTATTGTGGAAACATGCATACCCCTGTACCTGTGAAATGATTCCCTCCCACTACAGCACCACCCCCTATTCTTGGTGTCAATAATTGTCGCATGTTTGCATACTGCTGTATCTGCATGGGGGTGTGTTGCGATTGCCCTTGTGGTGGATTCATTTGCGCTTGCTGTGGTTGCTGTGCTTGTTGCATTTGCAGTGCTTGTGTCTGATACACTGTCTGATCTTGGACAAACACTTCCCTAGTTTGTTTGCTATTTGGTGGAGGATAAACTGTCCCCCCTCTTATGAACTGTTCATTCTGTACATTCCCCAGACCACCAGATAAGTGTGCAATGTGCCCTACCATCTCACAAGTCCAACATACAGGAGGTGACCATCTGACTAGTCCCCCTTGGTTAAATCCTCCTTGTACATTCTAATTCTCATTTTGCACATTTTGAAACCCACCTTGATTGTTTTGAAGTCCACCCCTTCCTCTATACACCATACCTCTGCCTCGTGGCATGAAGCCATGAGCACCTTGGTCCATCGGGCGCTGGTTATTCGCCTGCTTTGTACCCGCTGCTTGCTGTATCCCCAACCCTTCTCCAATTTTCAATACCGCCCTTTCTATGGCATATTTTGACAATTCTTTCTGAACTAATTTAGCTTCTTCGGCTTTCATAGCCTCATCTTTCTTCTTGTTCTCCTGCAATAGCCGACAATGATGAATTATTGTCAAATGTATCTCAGCCCAAGGTTTGACTTCCATCCCGCCTAATTTCTTCATTTGTCTCTGCATTTGCTCTGGAAATCCTTGACACAAAATGTGGTATAATAATGCCACAGTTTTTCCCCATGTCTCTTCCGTTTGAAGAGTCCAATGCTCTTGAATGTAAGCAATAAGATCCTCATCTTCTTTCATCTTACATGTCATGATTGCATCCATGTCTGATGTGTCAGGATACTGTACCCTAAGAACCATCCAAACATCTGCTTTGCAATGATTATCCAGCTCTCCATCGTGTGCTGTATTCTGTGCTGTCACACTTGAATACCCTGGTCTCTTCCATATGTCATCAGCTCTTTCTCCAATAATGGCTGCCAAGAGACCCTTAATGTCTCCTATGACCAGTGTGTTTCCTCCTGTCATTTTTTCTAATTCGTAAATCCATTTTCCGCACCCGATGTCAAAGTCGGAAGTTTGCATCTTAAATTATCCTTATCCATCTCTGCCCATGGAATATGCTGCGGTCTTGCTCCCCATTTTTCCAGTAAGGGAAACTGCGTAAACTCTAACCCACAGTCAGCTCCCATTCTCTGCCTATCCATAGCAGGGACAATCATTCCTGGCCATTTACTCCCTGGTAACAATCTTAATCTGCTCACATATGGCAGCGACTCTCCCTTCTGTGATCATCTTCTGGGATGCTCTGAATATGCTATAGGATCTGGCACCCTTTACTTAGGCTGTTCTAGATCAGAACATCTTACGTCCTTGTCTGCCTGTAGGCTTCCCTGAGGAGCACATGCCCCCCTCCCTCTTGCCCATGGAAGGATTCTCTCTCCTCGTCTGACATGTCTCGTCGCCAACTAGTAAGACCACCTTCTCATTTACCCTGGTCTAGGTTCAGTTACTTAAGGACAGGTCTCTATATTCTAAAAAAAACAGATTTCCTTCTTCGCTTTGCAATTGAAATGCAGGGGATTGGTCTCCCTTCCCTCGGCTTCCTGATTTGCTACCTCCCTTTAATCCTTGATAGCCCTTATCAATCCTATCTCTGATACTTCCTTTATCAAAGTCCTCTTGATCTAGCATTACTCTGGATGCCCCTATCGCTGCACCCTTTAACGGAAGGAACTCTTCTATTATGTCCCATTGTATTGGGGGACTTGGTTCCATTAGCTCCTTTTGAATGAGATTAATGTCAAGCTCCCATTGTCTCCTCTTATGTTCTAGTTCTTCATCTAATTCTCTTTGCTTTCTTGCCTCCCTTCTACTTCTCTCCTCCTCCTGTCTTATCTCTTCTCTCTTTATGTGTGATCTCCTTTCTTCCTCTTCTCTTTGCCTCTGTATTGTTTTGTCCCCTAATTTCTGTGCTTCCTCCTCTTCTGTTACATCTGGGATTCCGCGGTCCTTGTCCACAAGATCTGCACGTTTCAGCTGGCGGTTGCCCTGGAGATGTTGTATCCTCGTCCCCGGGATACGAGTTTTGCAAGCTGGTCACATGATGAATGAGCCGACTGTTGCATGTCCGCGCAAGCCCCGTCCACTCCAAGCCCACAAAAATGATCCTCTCACTCCTAACGCTGCTTCTAATTGAGCGTTACTCTGCCGGAAAGTTATCGTGTTAACAAACTATATTGACCCCAGACCTCCTAACGACCATTCTTCGTCTTCTCCCTCCACTTTGTTCAGATTGGACCGTTTACCCGACCCGGACCGTCCACGGACTCCTTTTTCCTAACGTTCTACCTCGATGCCTGCATCAATTGAACCTCGTCTTCCCGACTGCATCATTTCTATAAGTGCTCGTCTGTTCCCAGTTTACAACTCCCCGGGGACCGCACAGCACTTTGTTCCTGCCATCCCGAGTGGCTCTTGCCAAACTACATTCTCTGCACCCGGCAGTCCGTATGGCTCTTACTGCGAGTGTACCGAGGAAACCAGGTAAGCCGCCCTTTGCTCCATTTACTGTTCTGTATTTGAACTCCTCTCATTTACCTGCTTCTGGTTTCCATCGGTGTTAGGCAGAATTATATGCAGTACCCTTTGGGAACACCAAACACAATTAAGACTACAAGTGACAGTACAATTTCACCTTTGGTACAAGCCTGTACTACACAGTTAAAGTGGTAGCAGTAGCAGAGCAGCCAGACTTATCTCAAGTAAGTGAGCAGTATCAGATAGTTACACAAAGGACAGCAATTACTATGATTCAGGCAAACACTGATTCAAGGTTTTCAAGTAAAAGAATATACATTTATTTCACTCTTCAGTTGTATAACATTCCACTATTATAAGCAGTCTAAAAATCACACTGTACACCACACCACTTCCCTTAAATTTCAGACAAGTTAAGCTCACAAAATGAAGTGGTAGCAAAATGGCACTCCAGCAATTTAAAAGGGAGGGAAAGACAGAAGTTAACAGAAATGAATCCACACCAACAGGTAAGTACTCAGGGCAAGCGAACAAGAGAGGCTACCATGATAAAATCAGATTGAAAAGGCTTAGGGCCAAAGCCAATGGTTCAAAAGCCTTTTGCTCAAGATAATACAGTTCAGTGTAGTTCACGGTAAAGTTTGTGGCATGGTTTCCGGACAAGGTTGGTTGGTAGAAAAGTTAGTTCAAAGAGAAGAGAAGGACAAGCCCTCAGAGAAAGATTTCAAACAATTTCACCGTGGTTGAATTAAACGAACAACGTGATTTGCACAGTACCTTAAAATGGAGAGGGAGCTGTAGCTGAGGCAGACGTTCCTGGTAGTTCCTGCAGGCTCACGGTTCCTGAAGCGACTGTTGGACTGATCAGAAGTAGGAAGACTGGAGGGTCCTGCTCTACCCAGGGAAGAAACCAGCAGCAGAGCAAAGCAACAAATAAAAGGTGTGCTCCTTAAAACCCAAGCAGGGTCCACCCTTCCTGGCTATCCGGGCACTGTAGCTCTGTACAGCGAATTTAACCAGAGGAGGGGTCCTGGCTTGCAGTTTGGGTGAACTGGTTGGTCCCACCAGCTCAAGGGAAGAAGTTTCCTGGAGGATCTTCTCTGTCGTCGGATTCTGAAGATTCGAACCTGCAGCAGGGCTTCACCGGGCGGTTCAGTAGTTGTAGGGGTCTTCTTCTGCCAGTTCCTCATTAGTTCTCGTTCCAGTGGCGACTCTGCTCTTTCAGTCCCAGAGACCTTTTTTATGCAGTTTTCCCCCATTCATACAGCCTGGCTGTCAACCACACAGCAGGGTGGCTGTCCTGGCAAGGACAGTCACCCAGCCAATCAAACAGGAGTGCAACTTGGGTTAGCAAGGGAACCCATGGCAGGGGTCCTAAAACCCCTTCGTCAAATCCTGCCTACCCAGACTCTCAGGCGCCTAAAGGAGGGCTTCTGTGTGGAAGCCCGCGAAAAGGCGATGAACAAAGGGACCAAACCTGGTTTGGTGCACAGGGTAAAACACGAGAAACATTTTAGCAAAAAGAAATGGCGAATAAACCCAGCCGGAGCCAAAATAAAATGTATTTGGTCAAGTGGGATTATGTTCGAGGCTAATATAATAGCCTAAAACATTACAACGTTTATATAAGATAATCGCGGTAGAAAAGTTAGGGTAGATACCACTGCCACCAGCCAAGTCTTAATGTAAAGGGAGCAAATCAATGCTCCAAGAGGCACAGACAAAAAGGGATAAGAATGAACCCTTTCCAATACTCCATGGAAGATGGGGTGTACTGGGTCTGTGGTAAAAGTGACTAAATAAAGTTAATGGCAACTTTATCTTTTCTGGAGGACAGTAGTCAACCCCAGAAAATGGAGTCGGTGGGAAGTCTAAAAGACAACCCTGTGTCACTGCACTGAATGTGCTGTGTAACACACATGGAAGAATATGGTGCCATGGAGTAGGTGAGGCTCCAGTGCCCAAGATCACACAAAAAGTAGAAATAAACATAGCAAAACACATGTAAGAGTGGGAAAAAAGGCTCACACTCTTACCAGGTGAAGTAAATAAATCCTAGAAATCTAGCAAAGCTGCTGAGGGACTCAGTAAGTAAGGGAAATCAACCATTTATGAGAATTCTTCCGAACACTCGCCCCCCCCCAGACTAAGGGACAGGAGGATTTAATCCACTCCTGGATGAATCTCTACCGCTAGTTAGTTATAAACATCCTAGAGAGACCATCAGCATTTTGGTGGTGACATCCTGCTCTGTGCTCAATGGTAAAATCAAACCCTTGCAGACATATTGACCACTTTAGAAGTTTTGGGCTTTCCCCTTTCATTTGCATTAACCATCTCAAGGGTTAGTGGTCAGTTTGAATCACAAAAGTAGATTCATACAAGTATGGTCTAAATTTCTTCAAACTCCACACACTGGCAAAGCATTCACGCTCTATGGTTGCCCACCTTGTCTCTGCTTCCTTCAGTTTCCTACTGATGAAGCACATGGGGTGTTCCCTACCTTTCTCATCTAGTTGACTAAGGACTGCACCTATACCTATATTGGAGGCATCTGTCTGCACAATGAAGGGTTGGTGGTAATCAGGCGCTCTTACGACTGGAGCTTGACAAAGGGCTTTCTTCAGGGTTTCAAAGGCTTGAGTGCACTCCTCATTCCATCTAAACTTTTTAGGGAATTTTGGAGAGGAGACTACATTTAATGGAGAAGCTATGGTCATATAGTTCTCTATGAAACTCCTGTAGTACCCAGTGAGACATAGAAAGGGTTTGAGTAGTAGAGGTGGCCCAGTTTTGCACAGCTTGTACTTTGCTGGGCAATGGCCTTATCTCACCTCCTCCTACCTCATGACCAAGGTAGACCACTTTACTCTGACCAATTTGACATTTGCTTGCCTTTATGGCCAGATGGGCCTGCTCAAGAGCCTGCAAAACATATCCCATGTGGTCAATATGTTCTTTCCATGTAGGGCTGAACACTGCAATGTCATCCAAGTATGCCATGCAGATGTCCTCCATCCCATTCAGAACTTGATTAACCATCCTTTGAAATGTAGCAGGTGCATTTTTTAGTCCAAAATGCATAACCTTAAACTGGTAGAGGCCTGCTGGGGTAGGAAATGCAGTTTTCTCCTTGGCACGGTCTATCAGTGCTATTTGCCAATAGCCTGAGGTTAGGTCAAATGTACTGAGGTACTTGGCTGAACCAGATCTATCCACAGTTCATCTGTCCTTTGTAAAGGATGGGCATCAGTCTTAGTGACTGCATTTAGAGCTCTATAGTCCATGCAGAATTTCCACTACTTGGATCCTGCCTTTGGTAGTAGAACAACTGGACTAGACCATGGACTTGTAGAGGGCTAGATAACCCCGAGATCAAGCATCTTGTTGACTTCTCCTTTGATGTGGGATCTCACATGTTCTGATATTCTGTAACCCCTGCTTTTCACAGGTAAACAGTCACCAGTGAGAATATCATGCTGGCCCCAAGGGGTTAAGCCTGGCGATAGTGAAAACAAGAGGCAAACTGATTCAACAGAACTTTGCACTCCTCCTGTTGTTCAGAAGTCAGCTGAGAAGAGAGATTAACTCCTTTCGTGTTCAGGTAGAGGTTCACTCTCCACTTCCTCTTGAGCTGAAGCTAGAGGCAAAGCTCCTACTTCTGGTCTCGAGACATAAGCCTTTAAACGGTTGGTGTGAAAGACTCTGGGAGCCTCCTTAGGTCTGCCTAAGTCCACCAGATAGTTCACCTCTCCAAGTTTGCCCACAACCTTGAAGGGTCCTATCCATTTGTCCTGCAAGGCCCTCTGCCTTGTTGGCACCATAACTAATACAAGCTGGTCTTGAGAGAACTCAACCATGCTCGCCTTCTGATCATGCCAATGTTTAACAGAACCTGACCTTCTTTTAAGTTATTGCTTGCTTCTGCCATCATGTGTGACATTCTCCTCCGTAGACCTATCACATAGTCAGCAGTCACTCGGACTGGCTTGGGGGAAGGAGCACTCTCCAACCCCTCCTTGATCATGGCCAATGGACCTCTGACAGGATGGCCATAGAGAAGTTCAAAGGGACTGTAACCAATTCCCTCCAGAGGGACTTCTCAATAGGCAAAGAGAAGGCATGGCAGTAGAAGGTCCCACTTTTTCTAAGGGGTTCCTCTAAAGCACCTATCATGCTCTTCATAGTAAGATTAAACCTCTCTACCAGTCCACTTGCCTGTGGATAGTAGGCTGTAGAGACCTTGTAAGTGACACCACAGTTTTTCCACATGGCTTGCATGAAGTGGGACATAAAGTTGGATCCCTGTCGGATATCACTTCCTTAGGAAACCCTACTCTGGTAAAAATCCCAAGTAGAGCCTTATCCACAGCCTGAGCAGTAACAGTTCTCATAGGTATGGCTTCTAGGTATCTTGTAGCATGGTCTACTACAACCTGGATAAACCTGTTCCCTGAAGATGTGGGAGGGTCAAGGGGACTGACAATGTCAATGCCCACCCTCTCAAAAGGAACTCCCACCACTGGGAGAGGCACCAGGGGTGCCACATTCTTGGCTCCACTCTTGCCAGAGGTTTGGCAAGTGTGACAGCTCCTACAGAATGTGTCAACTTCTGAACCCATCTCAGGCCAGTAGAAGTAGAGAGAGAGCCTTTCCTTGGTCTTCTTGAAACTCAAGTGACCAGCCAAAGGTACCTCAAGGGCTAACTGTGGGAACTGGAGTCTGTTGGCAAGGGGCACTACAAGTCATTTGCAGTCCCCATGGGTAGACTTAGTTGGTTCACTGTAGAAGAGGCTATCTTCCCAGCTTAACCTGTGCTTCCCAACTTCTTGCCCATCAAGTTGGTTAGCAGCCTTTACTGAAGTCTGCCCTGTTGGGTCCACCTTCTGCCAGTAAAGACTGCAGCTCCGGATGGTCAACAGGGTCAAGATCCCCAACTAAGACAGTGTCCAGATCTGACTCTTCAGAAACTGGCTCAACCACGCAAGGTTGCCCCTCACACTCTGCTTCAGCAGGTGGAGGGATCACAGGTGTGATCTTGGGCAATCTCAGTGATGTCCTTGTTAGTAACACAGGGGTGCTGTCTGTCTTTTTATTGGAGGTCTTTGGAGGTCTTGGGTTTCCCCTTTGCCTCATTCTTTCTAGAAATAGCAGTGAGCAACTCTTGTGGAGTGGGAGTGATAGTTTCCTCTATCATCTCCTCTGGTGATCCTCTCAAGGTTCTCTGCAAGGTTCTCTGCCTTGCAGTCCTAGTGAGCTCCTGTCGCCTCTTACTGGGAGGCCTGTGGGTGCTTGACACAACTCCAAGAGTTTTAAGGTCATTACCCAACAGGACTCTCCCAGGTACTTCACTCTGCACACCAACAGGTGTATTCACAATCATATCATTACACAGGATGAGAGCTGGTAACTGGGGAAGCATTTGCACAGGGCCTCCAGCTAACTTGGTGAGGTGTTTGGGTGCCTTATCAACATCCACCACCTTGAAAAATTATTCATCCACCACAGTTATGCTGGCTCCAGTGTCTCTGATGGCAGGGGTTTCCTAACCATTTACAAGAACACTATCTTTATAATACTCTTTAGTATTATCTGGGATGAAATTATAGACATCTAAATTCTGTTATTCCCACAAGCCCAGTGACACTAAAGAAACGCTAGCTGAGACTCTCATGGGTTCATCAGCCAGTAGATGAAAGTTTCCACTTGCAATAGGTACTTCTTCCCCTGGGGGAGAAGGCTAAGGAGACAGTGTGGACCCCTGAAGGTTTACCCTTACACCTGGGATCCCCTTTCACATAGTCATTTGACCCACACACATAACATTTCCAAAATGTCTTAATGAATGGAAGTTTGTTCTGACCTCCATCTGGTTTGGGTCCAGATGGTGCACTAGCCTGATTTGGTTTCCATTGTGGTTTACCCTTATGTTTTTGTTTGTGGTCCTCTTTTGGACTGGAGGTATTAGAATTCTCTTTGTTGTCTTTCTTTGGTTGTTTCCCCTCATACTTTTTCTGAGTAGCCCCAGAATCCTTGTGAGTAGCCCTGTTGGCAACCCACAAGTCAGCAGCCTTAGCTTGCTTCTTTGGATCTATCTCCTTAGAATCAGCGAAGTGCTGTCTGAGCTCAGGAGAGCAGACATCAAAAATAGACTCCAACATTACAAGATTTCTCATTCATTCATAAGTGTTCACTCTGTAACCCTTAATCCAACCATCTACGTTTTTCAAACACTCACATACCCAGGTAGCCCAATGGGTACCATCATGCTTTTTGAGGGTCCTAAACCTCTTAAGGTACTGGGAAGGGGTCTTCCCAAATCTAGCAATTAAAGCTAGCTTCACATACTCATAATCCATCCTATCCACCTCCCCCAACTCCATCACAACCTCAGATGCAACAGTGGGTAGCCTAGAGAAGAGCCAGGGAAGCAACTGATTCCCTGTAAGACCTTGAATACTATGGTTATATTCAAACATTGCCAACCAATCTAAAATATCAAGCTTAACCTCATACATACCCACAATTTCTTTAGGCATACCGGGGCTCTTAGGACTGGAAGACCTAGAGGACTCTGGGAGAGAAACATTTTCAAGGACAATCTTTTCATTTCTAGTTCATGATTCAACTGCATTTCTCTGAGTTTCAGTTCTTGATTTTTTGTTCAGTTTGAGCATTTAAACGTTTGAATTCCAGTTCAAGCCTAATTTTCTCTAGAGCAATGAATTCAGGACTGAGAGTAGGACCTGTGGGGATCCCAGTGGACAAGGGTTGAGGTTGCTGAGCAGGCAAGGGAGCAGAGAGACCTACATTAGGAGATACATCTACTTCTTCCAATTTGTCAGTAACAGATATATTATCATCCTCAATACTTTCCACATTTGCTAAGGAGTCAGGCATTTCAGACCCACTCCCTAGACTTGGGGGGTCATTACAAGGTGGGCGGAAAGGGAGACTGGGCACCGGTAAGAGGACCGTTGCCGGTAATCCCTTACCTCCGTATTCCAAGGTCCCTTGGCGCGGACCGTAAGGAACGTGTGGTCTGACCACACGTCCCTTACGGGTCCTGTTTAGGGACCAGGGCGCTAATAACGGGCTTGAAAGTCGCGAGCCCGTTATTAGCACCCTCCCCATTCCCATTGAGCCCTATCGGAGCTCAAATGGGAATGGGAAATGCCATGTTCAATGGGGACTTACCGGTCCCGCCAGGGTCAGACTACACCGGTAAGTTCCCATTGAACTACACCGGTGCCAGACCTGTTATTGGTGGCAGTCATGGCGCAAATAGTAGCGCCATGACTACCACCAATCTCGGAATGAGGGCCTTGGACTCTTTAACAATTTTTCACTCAATTCAAATGTTTTGCCTTTGGCAGAGAGTTTCCTTTCTTTACACATGTTTCTTAAATAATCAGCAGTGTAACTCAGGAGGGACTGTGGCTTTCCATATCAGATATGATTAATATTGCTTTTTAGTGATGTTAGCCTTGTGGTTAGTTGATCCAAGGTAATAGCAGCACTCTAAGTGTAATTAGTATACGTTGATCCTCACCGCTGTACACCAGTGTTAGGCAGAATTATATGCAGTACCCTTTGGGAACACCGCACACAATTAAGACTACAAATGACAGTACAATTTCACCTTTGGTACAAGCCTGTACTACACAGTTAAAGTGGTAGCAGTAGCAAAGCAGCCAGACTTATCTCAAGAGTAAGTGAGCAGTATCAGATAATTACACAAAGGACAGCAATTACTATGATTCAAGCAAACACTGACTCAGGTTTTCAAGTAAAATAATATACATTTATTTCACTCTTCAGTTGTATAACATTACACTATTGTAAGCAGTATAAAAATCACACTCTTAATACACCACACCACTTCGCTTAAATTCCAGACAAGTTAAGCTCACAAAATGAAGTGGTAGCAAAATGGCACTCCAGCAATTTAAAAGGGAGGGAAAGACAGAAGTTAACAGAAATGAATCCACACCAACAGGTAAGTACTCAGGGCAAGCGAACAAGAGAGGCTACAATGATAAAATCAGATTGAAAAGGCTTAGGGCTAAAGTCAATGGTTCAAAAGCCTTTTGCTCAAGATAATACAGTTCAGTGTAGTTCACGGTAAAGTTTGTGGCATGGTTTCCGGACAAGGTTGGTTGGTAGAAAAGTTAGCTCAAAGAGAAGAGAAGGACAAGCCCTTGGATTTGCACAGTACCTTAAAACGGATAGGGAGCAGTAGCTGAGGCAGACGTTCCTGGTAATTCCTGCAGGCTCACGGTTCCTGAAGTGAATGTCAGACTGATCAGAAGTAGGAAGACTGGAGGGTCCTGCACTACCCAGGGAAGAAACCAGCAGCAGAGCAAATCAACGAATAAAAGGTGTGCTTCTTAAAACCCACGCAGGGTCCGACCTTCCTGGCTATCCGGCCCACTGTAGCTCTGTACAGTGAATTCGACCAGAGGAGGGGTCCTGGCTTGCAGTTTTGGTGAACTGGTTGGTCCCACCAGCTCAAGGGAAGAAGTTTCCTGGAGGATCTTCTCTGTCGTCAGATTCTGAAGATTCGGACCTGCAGCAGGTCTTCACCGGGTGTTTCAGTCGTTGTAGGGGTCCTCTTCTGCCAGTTCCTCATTTCCTCATTGGTTCTTTCGTTCCAGTGGCGACTCTGCCTTCTCAGTCCCAGAGACCTTCTTTTTATGCAGTTTTCCCCCATTCATACAGCCTGGCTGTCAATCACACAGCAAGGTGGCTGTCCTGGCAAGGACAGTCACCCAGCCAATCAAACAGGAGTGCGACTTGGGTTACCAAGGGAACCCATGGCAGGGGTCCTAAAACCCCTTCCTCAAATCCTGCCTACCCAGACTCTCAGGCGCCTAAAGGAGGGCTTCTGTGTGGAAGCCCACGAAAAGGCGATGAACAAAGGGACCAAACCTGGTTTGGCACGTAGAGTAAAACACGAGAAAGATTTTAGGAAAAAGAAAAGGCTAATAAACCCAGCCGGAGCCAAAATAAAATATATTTGGTCAAGCGGGTTTATGTTCGAGGCTAATATAATAGCCTAAAACATTACCACGTTTATATAAGATAATCGCGGTAGAAAGGTTAGGGTAGATACCACTGCCACCAGCCAAGTCTTAATGTAAAGGGAGCAAATCAATGCTCCAAGAGGCACAGACAAAAAGGGATAAGAATTAATCATTTCCAATACTCCATGGAAGATGGGGTGTACTGGGTCTGTGGTAAAAGTGACTAAATTAAGTTAATGGCAACTTTATCTTTTCTGGGGGACAGTATTCAGCCCCAGAAAATGGAGTCAATGGGAAGTCTAAAAGACAATCCTGTGTCACTGCACTGAAGGTGCTGTGTAACACACATGGAAGGATATGGTGCCATGGAGTAGGTGAGGCTCCAGTACCCAAGATCACACAAAAAGTAGAAATACACATAGCAAAACACATGCAAGTGTGGGAAAAAAGGCTCACACTCTTACCAGGTGAAGAAAATAAATCCTAGAAATCCATCAAAGCTGCTGAGGGGCTCAGTAGATAAGGGAAATCAACCATTTATGAGAATTCTCCCTAACAATCGGGCATATCATTACTGAGAACTCAATCCTCACCCATATTCCATTGACTACACAAAAAGGGATAAGAATTAACCCTTTCCAATACTCCATGGAAGATGGGGTGTACTGGGTCTGTGGTAAAAGTGACTAAATTAAGTTAATGGCAACTTTATCTTTTCTGGGGGACAGTATTCAGCCCCAGAAAATGGAGTCAGTGGGAAGTCTAAAAGACAACCCTGTGTCACTGCACTGAAGGTGCTGTGTAACACACATGGAAGAATATGGTGCCATGGAGTAGGTGAGGCTCCAGTACCCAAGATCACACAAAAAGTAGAAATACACATAGCAAAACACATGCAAGTGTGGGAAAAAAGGCTCACACTCTTACCAGGTGAAGAAAATAAATCCTAGAAATCCATCAAAGCTGCTGAGGGGCTCAGTAGATAAGGGAAATCAACCATTTATGAGAATTCTCCCTAACAATCGGGCATATCATTACTGAGAACTCAATCCTCACCTATATTCCATTGACTACTTGGAAGCAATTATCAACCCTCATAAGATCTAACACTCACCAGAACCGAATCTCAACTCAGAACCAAAGTGACTTTTTGGACTCTTCACAGGGCTTGTTTGGATTACTACTGGTGTAATTTTGGAAGCTATCCTGCTCATTGCTCCACCACGACTCTAGCAGCGCTCTGCGTGCCGTTCAGGGAGATTCCCTATACTAACATACCTGTCATTTGTTTTCTCCTGTCGTTGTTTCCCTTCCTCATTTCCACAGTGCTCACCAGTTATAGGGTAAGCATTCATTCAGGATATTCAGGGGTTTGCCTTCCCTCTCTTAAGCATTTAGAATAATAGAGCCTTTCCTTTTTCCTGTTAGGGTTGATTATTCATCACTTTCCTTACCACACTGTCATTAATATCCATTCCAAAGTGTTTCAGGTATACTCACTTCTAATAGGAATACTGAACAAGGAAACTCTTTTCTCCTGTACTAATCAGTTCCTTTTTTTCTTAGCAGCCTTGGCGTGGCAGTGTGGGTATCCCGCTCTTTTGGGTAATCAACTCCTCTGTTAATTGACTACGGCTGAGGGGTATATTACATTAAAGAGATCCTGAAGTTGAGGAGGCCTGGTTCTGGGTGTTTCTTGGAGATCCCTTCAGCTTGGGCTGAACATTATTCCAGAGTGGCTCTCTCTTATCTGCGGATTGGAGGTCGAGCAATGCCCCGGCCTGTTCAGCTTTGTAGTAACATCTTCTAGACAAACTAGTCGACTGTTCACATTTAAACAGCGGTGATCACCCTCTATTTCTTCTATGCCCCTAATCAATACTCTGATCACAGAGTTTAGGTTGTCACTTTATGTGGACCTATCCTGCACATAGCCTAATTTACTTAGAGTGTGAGACAACATCTTCTGAAACTCCTTGAGTCAGGACTCGTTAGGCATTATTTTTGTCTCCTCTCACAATTTTTCCTGTTACTCTGAAAATGACCACAACCACGTTCCCTTAATTTGCCATTCCCCTCATTCTACTCGCCATTCGATCACTCTACTCAAGGCCTTCGATATCGTCTCCTCCTCCTACCGACGACTTTCGCCTTCCATCCGCAAAGCGCCTGTGGAAACCAGGTAGGGATTTCGTCAAAGGGGGACCCTGCCCACCATCTTGATTTTCTTGCAAGAATTCTATTTCGGCCGCTCTCCACAGGAAACCCTGCCATCTTCTAGCTAGATGGTGAAGGATGTTCCATTGTCCGAAACTCTAGAGTTCGACAGGTTGATGTGTCTTTTACGTAACCATCTGACAATGCTACCAAGTGAACTTAAGGTCTTTACAGTAACACGTCATGCAATGGATGGGATGCAGAGTAACCTAACACCAAATAATAAGACCGGCTCAGGAAGTTGTCAAAATTGCTCTCGACTGTTTTATTATTCATTTTCTAAAACACAGAGATACAACAGACATCAACAGAGGTTCGCTTAAGTTCTCTCCTAAACATTTCATGAAAAACAACATTTATATAGCAAAAACCTGTCATACGTGACGTCATACTATGTGGAAAATAAAAGAAACCTATGGAGAGTTGTGGTTGGACTAAGGGCAACATCTAAGTATACTTTCTATAGAGGGATGAATTGTGATAGGGTGTCTACTGTCAGGTGGACAACTTAAGCCTACCTCTAGTGCAAGTCATCCTCAACACTTATTAAGTACACAGAATACTATTGGTTCTTAAACTATAAGGCTCTACGTTATATGGCCCTCTATAATTGGTTGACACTCTCACATCATGTCTTGAACATCCGGCACACTAACAGCACGTAAGCTCAGACCCAAGTACCAGGGGGTGAACTTGACTTCACCTCCCCACCCAATTAGTCCTGCATTGCCCATGCCTTCTGCCATACAGACTTGTCTTTGAACTTGGCCTTGTAGTGGTTTCTCATCTCTGGGAATATACTGGGGTATGGGTACATGCTTATCACTGTTCTGGACTGCATGTCCACCTCCTATTTTCATCCTCAACTCACGTGACCGCAATTGGGCCCATTTCATAGCCTTGTTATTGTCTTGAATTAAAAAACTTGGCACTCATAATGTTCTTTCCTCATGCCTTAATCAAGGGATGATCCGGATTCTCACATTTGCTGCCTTTGAGAACAGATAACCAGTTCTTGACTGCTTCCAGTTTTGACATCAGGCCAAGCAGCCTTTCTCGCTTCGTTCATGCTCTCGCCCAATTCTTTTATGCGACACAGTATTCGATCCATTTTCTCTGTGGGCATGAGTTTACTAAAATTGTGACACCAAAGTCCAGTTCCTTATATATATATAATGGCGGCTTCACCTGCTGTCTATTCACTAAATATAGCCAGCTTCTATGATCACTTGATCTGCTTGCGTTACTGCATTTGTACAATTATTAAATGATTTGCATTGTCTTCAGTGCGACACATACGCATGACATCTTCTTTCTTGCACAGGAACGTTTGCTCCGTTCCTTATTTAATCATCAGATTCCATACAGTCCATATATCCTCTTCTTTAACCACTATTCTGTGCATCATACTTATCTTTGTGACGTCACAAGATTCTCCTTTTCTTATTTTCACATTCCTTCTGGGGCCTCTTCCAAGAGATTATCATCTCTTCAGGCATACATCTGGTATGGCTTTCTTAACAGATAACTTTTCTTGAACATTTGTCGCGGTATGGTTACAAACATGGTGCATCCGTGCAGATGTAAGCAATGTTTGCTAATATGTTCATCTTCATTCTGTATAATATCAACATTGCCAGGAATAATAATATAGCATTCTCTCTTGATTAGGGCCTATGCCCCGTCTTGTGCAGTAAAGCAACATTTTAAAGCCATTGTACTGGGCAGAAATACTTTCTGTATCTCGTTTTGCTCTTCTGCCAAGGAGTTTAAAGCATCAGCCAAGCTATTTGGCAAACATTTTACCACGGCCTGCAAGCCTATAAGAACTGTCCCTATGTCTGCAGTGCCATTCCAAAGGAATAGACAAACACACAATCTTTGTTTCTCTTGGCAGGTCTTTTGTGTCTATTTTTTGTTGTGTATTTTTTAAGCACCTGGCGTTTCTGATGTGGCCAGTGGGATGGTCCTTGTGGACAGTAAATGGCATGACTGATGGTGCTGGTCCCTAACCAGTTACAGTGCAGTGTCCTATAGGCCATACAGCCACATATCCAATGTAAGCCAGTTGCCCTAAGAGAGGAGTATTATTGTAGGTCACAAGGGGGTTATGGATATGTAGGCAGCTTGCTAAAGTAACAATGGTGAAGAAAGTGTTTTAAAGGTATCTGCACGCCAAGGATTGCCATAATCCATTGGAAGGAAAACTCATAATTATTTTGGTATTGTCCTAAATATGCATAGGTGCTGACTCATTGAAAATAATGTTCAGGCCATAGATACAAGTGATCCCATCTATGGTAAAGCTATTTGTGTAAATCCCCCACAGTTAGAGTTAGTCACTGTTGCACAGCCAAATTGGTTGAGGAGGCTGAGTTTCTACCACCGTCCTAGTTCATGATATGTAGACGGCTTTGAGTTGTGCCAGCAAAAGTACAATTTGTTGTTGTATTATTAGCCCACACAGATAGAAAGTGCTAACTATGGGATAAACAGAAATGCTGTCTTTGAAGACCATGTCATGCTCGTCCAACAAGCAATGGGGGAGGGAGTCGAGGTACCTTAAAGCAGCAGTACCAGACATGTTCAAGAACAGGTTGGATGGGAGAGATGGGATGGTAAAACAGAAGCCTAAATGTTTGGGCATTTAATACAAACCCAACAGATGGAAACATTGATACTTTGTAAGACCACTGTTGATGCCTTGACAAATGAATTAGCCCTGTGTGTGCATCAGACAGTGGTCAACATTGGTGCAAATGCAGTCAGCAACAGTATTCCAGAGAAACAATGCATGTTTAGGCTACTACCATTGGCCTTCATACTAAAATTGTATGCCTTGGCATTGCCATCATATATGCCAGCCTTTACCCACAATGTGATATGCTCTGGAACTGCTACCTCTTCCACAGGTAACACTGTCATGTGGTATGATGCTGCCAGTTTATGCTGTGTTACTGTCAGTCAATGTCCAAGTATTGCAATCTTCATTCAGTTCATGAAATGTCATCATATGTCTTGATACTCTCATGTTATACTGTGGTACTGACGGCTCCCGCCCAAGTACTAACAGCAGATTCCTGATGTTCTGGAAAAGATTAGCAAAATAGTTTTAGGGGTCAGGTCTGCAATAATATATATTTTACTGGCATGCCAAAGTCACACAGGGAACAGAAAAAGACAGCTTAGATCTTTCTGTCTGCATGGAGCGCTCTGGAAAACCCTTGCAGGAGCACTCGCTTACATCAGCTGCTTTTCTACTTAAAGTGAGCATATCTTATCTGCAATAAGAAAGCAGAACCAGACTAGCAAGGCATAACTGGACAATCATTACACAAACATATTCGCCTTGTGGTGTCTTTCTTGGAAGCAGAAAATTGCCCAGACAGTTTCTTTTCTCAGCAAAGGAAGAGACTCTATGATTTTAAAAACGTGGACACCATTGCAAATTATAGCTCAGATTGTGGTTTTCTCCGCTAACAGGACAGGTTTTACATGGTAGATTGCTAATGCCGACGAAGGTCTCTGAGCTGTTGGGGGCTTAAGAGACTGAGAAAGGGAGCCCCTAAAATTCAGCTCCCCACACTGTCAAGTGTCATGAAATGGTATAGCTATGCCAAGCTATGTGCTGGCACTGCCAGCTTATACCCACCCATTGCTATTGTGATAAATTGGATTCTGCTCTGGAGTATACAAGGATGAGTACAGCGATAATGCCCACTTAGCCCTCACACTTATACAAACAAAGAGTAATACAGGCACAATTAAGAGATATACTGCCTTTGCCATTTGTGGCAACATGGCAGAGACAAGGCTATACTCAAGAGGGGTGTGAATGTGGTTCAGTAGTGTTAGGACACCTCCTTCACTTACCGTTGGGCGGTCCCTGGGGGGCTGCCTTGGCGCCAGGCGCTGCTGGGGATTGTATCCCCGCTACCGTTGGTGGGGTCTACAGGGATATGGGACATCTTCTCGCCGGGTCCTGACTGGCGCGCATGCCCGGTCGAGCAACTGCGCGAGGCTTGCGTTGCAGACCTCGCTACCGGCTTCTGCGCATGCGCAGTCGGGTGACGGCGCGAGGCTTGCGTTGCAACAGTGGCGGCTGGTGACTTTGGAAGGTGGTGGGGCGTAAATTTCTCCTGGCGAATTTGTGAGCATGCGAGAGCAGCGAGCGAGCCCAACCCACATCATGGGTAGTGCAGGGGTCACCCCCGCGAAAATATTTGAAAAATGGCTTCCAAAATGTGAAATTTACTGTCCAAACCCACAGAAATATGACATAAAAGCATTAGGTTTTACATACCAATGGTGGTACATTGTTCTTACGTGTGCAAGTGTGATGGTGTACAGCAGCTTGTATTGAGAATAGCTGGTACTGTGGTGTAGCATATCCAGGAATTATAGAAAAATATAATGTTGTCACTGTAACTGGCATTCATATGCATCAAAAGAAATTCTTATGAAGTCAATGCACTGTGCATGAATAGAAAACTCATGTGTTTACAACACTCATCCCAAACATAAAGCCTGCAATCCACAGCCTCAAATACAAATACGGTATTTGAGGCTTTGCTAGGTATTTGAAACATAGACAGAAGATTGCATTTCCGCAGGGCCAACTCAGTCCTCCAGCCACCCGATTGCATTTTACAATGGTTAGAAGCGTGAAGAATCTGGCATGGAGCGCAGTGCTATATAACAATGTGACGTTACATATTAACTTGTCAGCTAACATTTAGCACAAGTTTTTCTTTTGTATATAAGGGATGGGCCAGTCATATCAAGTCACATCTATTCCAACTGCTAAAACACATACTGGCAAATGGCCCATTCCACCGCCACACCTTCCCCCTAGATGGCTTCCTCAGGAAGGGCACATTCAAAATAATGGTGTGTATGCACATCATTTTCGATGGACTTATAATGTGAAGCATGTATGATTAATTAATATGCGATTACAAAATAGTACTCACTGCATAAAATAGATGATAAAGCACATCAACAAAATTGATTCATCAAGCATTGCAGATTTTAAGGTTCGTATTTGAACCGCGTACGTGCATCAAGGGGACGCATGTTAAGCACTAGCTGGAAGGGGCCCTTTTTTATGTGTGATAGATCCTGGGAATTGTTTTCAGCGCCTGTCATCGTAACTTTTACAGCACTTCATTTCAGAGTGGGACTGCCATGGTCACATGAAATTAAAACACGCAGACAAGCTTTTTCTTGTCATCAAAAGGGCCCTAGAAATAGTTTTCAAAGTGGCCCCATATTACACATTTCCAGCAAGCCCAACAATGTTCCCATGGGAAAATTTGGAAAGACAACACAAAAGAGGCCCAGGGTGCAGAGGTCTACTGGGAAATCTACGCTGTTCCCTAAAGGCCAGTCCACCCCTGAGTAGTTAATGAAAAGATTACTTGGGTTCTGACCTGAATGTGAGGGTGCCCAGGGATTCTGTAATTATGAGGGGAGGGACGCGTGACTCTGTTTAGATTCCCCGCCTCAAATGATGCTGTCATTATCCACACAAAGGTACAGAGCAAATCGTGCAGGCCTTAGCACAGGGAGTGCGCAGGGAACAGCTTCCACGCTGTCTAATTACCTGCCAGCATGGTCGGACTGGGCAATACAATTGTCTCGGGAAGCAATGAAAAAGTGGCCCACAGTTGTAAATGGCTATTCATTCCTTTTGTGGCACTGTTTGAATAGTACCCAAGGGGGAGCTTTTGGATAAAATGTGATGCAAATTGTGCATTCTAAAGAATATTTATTCAGCAAAACTGGTCAAAACTATGAGCCGCATAGTGAAGCAACTCGTTAAACTGGCGCACATTGGCAAAAAAGTAGCCAAAAAAGTGTCCCACTTTGACAAAAAAAACTGGCCCACACCAGCATTTTGTGTTTTTGGTTCACCATGGGCCTATTGCCCTATAGGCCAGTACGAGCCTGCCTGCCAGGGACACGCCATCAAGGTCAACCGGTGGCTGCCAGGTCGCACGTGCATCATAAAAACTGGTGACAATGCAAAGGGCGTAATGAAAGTGAAGCTGCATTTTAAGTGCCCGATTAATGGGACAAAGCGGGCGCGTTTCGACCAATCAGCCGGAATGTTGATGATAACCACCCACCACAAGGGTATTCAGGCCTACAGTAATGTGACTGTCTAAAATAATGTGCATCCAAGTGAACAGTGTGAACCTGAGTATGTATGTGAAACAGATGGCCTTACTAAGCCTTATAGGCCCTGGGGAGGACCGTTATTGTAATATAATGACTGGCCCACACGTGGAGGATTGGTCATCAGCTTGTCTCATTAAGCTTCCCCCCAGGTGATACACTTTGTGAAAAGCGCTTTTCACAAAGTGTATCTCATTAAGCTTCCCCCCAGGTGATACACTTTGTGAAAAGCGCTTTTCACAAAGTGTATCGCCTGGGGGGAAGCTTAATGAGACAAGCTGTAACTGTGGTGCAGCCGTGCAGGACGTTTCAATCCAGATGCCTGCCTAGTGCTCGTCTGCAGATCCCCTGGGTTACACCCCCCCTCCTACCTGCAGAGCTTCCACGGCGGGCCTGGACGACTTCCTCCCCATTTCCACCACAGAGGCAGGACGGAGCGAGAAATCCATGTCTCTATAGAGCCGTCCTTGAAATGTTATGTGCGTAGCCCCCAGCACTAACCAACAGAGTTTGTCGGGATTTGGGGGCAAAAACAATGCGCCAGAAAAGTTTCACCAGATGGCGTCACCACACGCATGCGCTCAGCCACACAGTCATCATGAATGTCATTGGCTGACAAGCAGCCAATGGCATTCCAGTATTGTTGCTGTGCCGATTTCCAAGGAGGTCCTGACAACTTGTCAGTGACAAGTGCGCTGTTTGCGAACAGAATAATACTGGTGGGGCCACCCCTCTAGCGCCCCGCCAGCATCTACATTGCCAGGGTGTTACGTAGAGTGCGTGGAGCTGCGAGCTCCATGCACTCTAGTGGAAGAATTTGCGTAAAAAGGGACGCGCCCCTCTGCAGCAGGCCCAGCCAGCCACGAAGACGGCAGAGAGCCTGGGAGCAGCCTATTGTTTATTTATTTATCGTTCTCATTTCACATCACGCAGCGCTGCTAAAAATGCATGCAGATTACTTTTCGAGTTTGAAAAAAAATGTGAAAGTTACGTGATTTGATTTGAACTTCTGTTCTCTCACTTCTCTGCATACTACGTGCTTCCCCTGGGGGGGGGGCGGCGCCCCCCCGCCCTATGTAAGCGGCCGCCACTGCGTTGCAAGCCTCGCTTTCGCACCGGGGGCACGTTCCAGGAGGCGTTGCCTGTCTGGCCTCGCTTTCGCAAGGTCTTCCTCATTAGCGGTCCAGTCGGGAGCCAGTCGCGTCTCAACGCGGCTTGGTTCCCGACCCACTGCTTCGCTCCTGAAGTTTCTGCCTGTCAGAACCTTGTCCTTACCTGCTTGCCTGTTCGTGTCCTTCCCCTTTTCCCCTGGGAAGGCCCTGTTCTGCCTCTGTTCCTCCATGCCTTGATCTGCCTTGTTCCTCCTGTCCCTGCCTCCTTTCTGTCCTGTTCCTTTTGCCAGTTACCCCTTTGGTACCCAGCCTGGGTCTTGTCCCCTCCTCTGTTTACCAACCTAGGGGCTCTCAGTTTTCACTGCCTGATCCCGTCTGCTCCTTCCCTGGTTGGATCATTCGTCCTTCCTGTTGCCAGCATCAGTTTTCCTCCAACTACTGCATCAGAAGCTGGACCAATTTCTACCTGCCCAAGAGGACATCTGGACGGCCTTCCCCATCAGTGCTTGCACTGTTCTGGCGCCACATTAATCCCCGGGGAAGTTCCTTGACTGTGGCGACAGGGGTTTGTTCCCCTTCAACCCTGTGCTCGTAGGGCGGGAGTGGAGCTGGCGTCTGGCGTTACCATTCTTCGGACCAACGTCAATTGACAGCCTGGCATCTCCACAACGCGCATCCTCTGGAAGATCAGGTACGCCACGTCCCAGGGACGCACATCTTGATAAGTAGCAACCCAAACAGTGAAGTATAGCAGTCCAAAATAAAGAAATGTCCAATCAATGTTCTATAAAAATATATGCTTTAATCAAACACACCATATACAATAATAACTAACTGGCTAGAAAACACTGTAAAAACTCACCTGTGTAGAAGGAACACAGAACATGCAGAGGCAGAACAAATGCGGTACTCTGGCCAATAAGACAGGGGGAGGACCGGTATTAAAAGACCACACTGTGCAAAAGGATATTTCTTGAAATTGCAAAAGGGGATTAAAATGACCCAGTCAGTCTCTACAGCTGAAATAATTCCAAAAATGGGTGGCAATTCCACCAAAAGATGGTTTCAGTTGCCTTCACCAAATAGGTGGAGGGAAATGCATCTAAGTGACGAATATTGAGTCACAGGTGTACCTAACTGACTCAAACAGGTTTTGTAAGGGGCAGCCTTCCCCAAACTCACTTCCAAGCATTATGCAGCTCATGGCAGTTGCTAACTATGAGATCCAGGGACCCATACTATATATTGATTTACAGAGGATAGGACATTAGCAGCAACAAAGGAACCCACCACAACCAAGCATAGGAGGCATGTGGGAAGGAGGGTGCCTATTCCCAGAGTCAGATCATCGCCCTGGACACTGACAGATGTACAGTTGATAACATTGTATCGACTCAAGCGCCAAACCATTGCAGACCTCCTTGCCCTTTTC
This sequence comes from Ambystoma mexicanum, assembly GCF_040938575.1. Classification (NCBI taxonomy): domain Eukaryota; kingdom Metazoa; phylum Chordata; class Amphibia; order Caudata; family Ambystomatidae; genus Ambystoma; species Ambystoma mexicanum. Next base: position 1,200,079,132 of record NC_090925.1, read on the forward strand.
CAGCCTGACATTGAGAGTACCATCAATATACAAACAGCCATACCACCTCTTCTGAAGCTGGTATCAATGCTGCACTTTGGTGCAACAGGCACAAATCAGCAAACTGTCAGCATGCTTTATGGCATGCTGCATGGCATGCTGCATGGCATACCACAACCAACATTTTGAAAAGTGCTGCGATAAGTTTTGGATAAACTACTGAAACATGTGCACCAGCACATCTCTTTGCCCAACCCCCTTGCAGAACTGCATGCAACGAAGGCCAGATTTTACTCCACTGTCCACTTCGCCAATGAACTGCCTCCAAGATGTCAGAAATGAGCCGTAGAGGGTAGTGATCCTTGATAGTGCACTGGTTGAGACCGCGGTAATTCAAACAAGGTCGAAGTTCTTTGATATCTTTCTTAGGTACAAAGAATAGAGAGGCACCAGCAGGAGATTTTGAAGGACGAATGTTTCACGCTTACCTGGATTCCACGGGGGCGCCGAACAAAGCTGGACTGCTGCGGTCTCGACCAGTGTGACTCGTAGCGAAGTGATGATCGACTGCACTTGCCTACTCAGTTTCGTCTGTCTGGCCCGCAAGAGGATTTTCCTAGAAGCAGTAAAGGGAATTAGACACCTGTGGTAGAGGGGTTAACACTAACACTATCTTCCCAAATACTTCTAGTATTCCCCTTCGTAAAGTCTCACCTTATAGTTCGGAAGGATGATCTCTCCATCCTGCGTTTGGAGTGCAGGGGCGCGTAGAACTTCAGTTACTTCACTGATCTGAAGGTATTTGGCAGAGTTCGAGACAAATAATGACTCTGAGGTAAATTTTGGGTAAACCAAATGAATAGTTCTTTTAGAGTTCAAATGTCAGTTCATTCACTCATGCTCCTTTCATACCTTTCACCATGCAGGTGGTCCGAGGAGCGAGTTCGCCTCGATGGATGAAGGTAGCGCCTTGGTAAGAGTCAGTTTGCACCAAGCACTGTTTAGCAAGTAATATTGTTCCAAGTGTGATTAACCAATAGTTCTCTATCTTCGTTGCAGGTGTGGCACCTTTGCGAAAATGTCGAGCGTAGAATGGTGACCAGTGCTGCCTCGATTGGTAATATGCCAAGTAAGTATCTTGCGGTAAGTAAGTGAATGCCTTTGGCGGAACCCCTCTCACCTTTTGTTTGTTCTTGTTTTTTCAGATGCTGATGTTGCGAGCGGCGATTCAACGGGCACCGCGCAGGGTCGTGAAGATGCTCTAATGATAGGTGAGTATGGCGCGGCACTGCAGCTGGCAATGCGACACAGTTGTTTTAAATGTTTTTCCCTTTCTCACAGGTGCGGCTGCTCCAGGAGAAGATGATGACCAAATGGGAATCTTCCTGTTCTAACCTTCTCTTCTTCTTTCCTTTTCTCTAGGATCGGCTCTGGACACAAACGGGTGTAGCTGTAGACTGAATACTGGACTGCAGACACGGTGAGCATTATGCTGCTGAGATGCAGAATAACGCGAAGCGTGTGCTGCTCTTCGGGCGTGGTTTAAATAGCATCAAAAAAGTAGTTCCCAGGTAAAGAGTTCCAGTACCACACCCAAGTAGTAAAATAGTTCCTAAAGGAAAGTAGTCCCTTCATGGCCTCATGATGGCCTGTATGTGTGTTCTTTGCAGGATGACCTGCACAGTTTAAAGATGGCAATATGAGCCTGGCAGCTACGGCGCCAGGACTGAACCCGTATAGCCCCTAGACGGGGTTTTGGGAATTCCTGGGTCTTTAGGGATGCCTGTTCCCTGGATAGATGGATCTGTTACAGATGTCTGGGGGCAGGCATCATGACACAATGATTCCATTAGCCAGGTTGGTATCTCGTAGTGCTCTTTTTTCAGGTTCAGATAGTATAAACATTCTGCCGAATGGGATTACGGCTGAAGCATCTGTTTCGATGGCACAATCCTCAGGTCTGTGGGGTGGAAGAGTTTGATTGATGGCTGCTGAAAACACGTCCGAGTATGGTTGATATATTTCAGGCACTTGGGTAATATTGGACACACATAAAGGTGATTGTTTGGAATTCCGGGAGTTCACAGGAGGGTTATGCAGCGAGTCTTGAGACAAACAATGGGACAAGCAGAATTCAGAACCTAAAAAGAGGGATCCGGCTGCCAAGTTGATGTACGGGTTGTGTTTCTGGAGCCAGTGCATGCCTAAAACCATGGGGTAGTGTGCAGCCTTTATAATATCAAAACAGAGCTTTTCCTGGTGGTTGCTTATCAAAGGCAATAGTTTCTTGGTCTGATGAGCAATAGGCCCAGAAGATAATGGTCTCCCGTCAATTCCTTCGACAGGTTGTATTATCGCTTTGGGTTCTCGAGGAATATTGTGCCTGACAGCCCAGTCATGGTGTATGAATACTCCCATGGCACCGCAGTCCACTAGAGCCAGGATGGGAAATGAGTCTTTCTCTGTGGGTGAAAAGATTGTTTGGAGAACCACTAAGATGTTTTGGCCAGGACCATTTAAGGAAGGAAGGGATGCACAGCTGGCATCTTTCTCCCAAAGCTGTGCTCCACTTAGGATCGGGAGCCGGTGTTTCCCGAGCGCCTGGGTGGTGCTATAGGGCATTCTCTTACAAGGTGTTTATCAGAAGCACAATACATGCAAAGTCCGGTATTGATCCTACGGATCCTTTCTTGTGGAGAAATTGGTCCGCGGAAGGCACCCACTTGCATTGGTTCCGGGTCTGGTGAATGTTGGATGGGTGCTTCCTTAAGGCAAGTGTAATCCATGGTTATCTTTGGGGATGTTGTCTTTGTTTTTCTTTTTTCAGCCTTTCTCTTCTGGATTCTGAAATCGATTTGCAGGGATAAGTCCATTAAGGCCTGAAAGGAACTTGGGCGGGCCACTCTGGCTAACTCATCCTTGACTTCGTCATTCAAGCCTCTCCGGAATAGGGTGAAACTAGCTTCTTGGGACCAAACAACTTCTTTAGCTAGTTGTTTAAATCGGGTCACGTAAGTAAGCATATCCTGACTCCCTTGCTGGAATTCCAGAAGTCTTTCCTGGGCGCTGTAGATGAGTTCTGGTCGATCAAACATGGCCTTAAAAGCTTCTATAAATCTGTCATAATTATCCAGGAGTGGGTCTCCCGAGTTAACCAAGGGAGTCACCCATGTTAAGGTATTGCCAGTAAGGTGAGATATTATAAACCCTACCTTAGCCCGGGGTGTGAAAAAATAGTAGGGTTTGAACGTGAAATGCACCAGGCAGGAGTCAAGGAAGGAATGCAGGGACTTGGAAGAGCCATCATATTTGTCCACAATACCCCCGACCAGGGCGCTTTCTTTGAACGCGGAATCCCGGGACAAAACTAGTTGTTTTAATGCCGCATTTTCGGCCTTGAGATTTTGAACCTCTGTAGTCAATTCTTGCATTCCTCTCATGAGGTCTTGGACTGCAGCCTCCATATCAATTCTGATATCAGGTTCTTGGCATCTCAATCTGTCACACCCTTCCCTCTTTCTCACCTGTTTGTCCTTGATTGCGGTCTTCTTGGGAACTTCTTTGTTCTTCCTCACTGATCGGGACTTGTACAGGAAGGGACGTGAGTCTTCGGGTTCCAGTGTGAGGAGTGCTGACTGCCTTAAGCAGGTTGCGTTCAGTATCCAGGGAAGATACTGCGGAGGAATCGAGGAAGGAAGGGAAACTGATGTCCAATGCTCAGCGGGTGCCGCGGAGCCCGCGGCACCAAGCACGAGACGGTTTCCCGGATGAAGGGAAGAATGGCCTTACCGAAGCGAGGCAGGAAAAAGAAGGGATTCCAGGAAGGAGGAAAAGGGTAGGAAACTGGAAGATAGACGGTAACGATGCACAAGCCGAACAACTCGGATCAGTAGCGTTGAAACGCGCAGAGACACAGTGGCATGCCTATTTTCTAGGAAGCAGCGCATTGCACATGGACACTAGAGAGTATCTAAACAGGAAACAGTACAATTTATTTATTTATTAATGTTATAGTTTCTTTACAACATTTTTCATTATTTAAGATTCCTGTTTACATCACTCACACATCATAATCTTCAACTTAAATTATCTCTTCGAATATGTAAGAGATACATCATTCAATGGCATGCTTTGTGCTTTTGTCCATTATACTGTTCCAAAATCTAATAATTCTAAAAATCAGGGGTTTATTGTCTTCTAAAAGTATCAATGCCCAGCGATCATTAGTATCGTATGAAAACCTTGACTGTGGTAGCATATTTCTGAAAAGTTCTCTTTTTCTTTCGAGAGCCTTGCAGTCCATTATGATGTGTTTAATTGAATCCATTTGGTCATGCTGCCAAAATAAATGGCAGAATATCAGGGACTCTGGTTTCAGCTTTGATTTAACTAGCAATTCTCGTGTTGGGAGTAAGTTGAGACGTAGTCGGAGGAAAGTGTCCCTCATAAAGCATAGAAGAAATATCTGCAGATATAATGGTGACTGGTTCAATGTTCTTGCCTCTAACGAACAGTTTAGTGCTAGGTGATATTGTGTTTTTCTTTCAATTGTAGAAATCCAATCATTCCTTTGAATACGCTTTTTGACTTCTTGTGGGCGGTTGAGGAGCATCTCCTCAGTAACTTCTTCACTGTCCATTATCTGCCTGCATGCTTTTTTCCATAAATTCCAGACTGTTTGATTTGTAGCTTGCTCTTTTCGCCATAGGATATCAGTAGATGGAGTATCCTCTTTGATTAATGTTTTCCTATATAGGATCAGAAATTTCCAATTTCATAAAGAGTCGAGTGATTGAAGGGCCAACTCGTAACGAATACGCAACATTGGATATGAGGCTGGTAAAGTTAAGATAGTATGCCATACAGTCCCTTTGAGTTGGTCCCAAATGTTGCAGGGCAAATTCAGCATAGATTCACTACCAAACATTAGAATAGCCATTATTTTCTGCCTACAATATTTGATGATAGGCTTCATTGAAAACCTTCCATTCTTCTTATTCAGCACTAGACCTTGACATGCTAATGATAGAGCCTTAGTTTTTAACGTGAGCTCCCATTCTTTTTCATTTTGTGCTTGGTTTATTTATATGGCCAGATATTTAATTGATTTCACTGTTTCCAATTTTTTTCCTTCAAAAAAGATTTTCAGAGGTTTCCTACGCAACCTTCCAAATCTGAGTGATGTTAGGGGGCAGCTCTTTCAATTGCTTGGCATTTTGTTCTTTGTATAAGGTTGAAGAATGAGCTATCCAATCGACTTCTGGGACATCTGCCATGAGATGCTCGTGTTGCTGGTGATTTTCATTCAGTAATTTCCATGTATCATTACTATTTTTGTTTTTCATGGCTGCTAACATTTCCTCCGTATCTCTCTGTGTCAGAGTAACCTTCGTCCTTTTGATCCTGTTCTTGTATTGTTGGGTCAGGCATTTCCTGGTTTTAGCACCAGCTTCCTTTCCCAGTTGTTTTGCTTTTTTTATATTGGCTCTTAGTTCTTTTTTTCGCAAACTATTTGTCTATTGAAAACATGGGTGTGATTCTCTCTATATATCAATTTCTTCACATTTCTTTGCTTGAAGGGAATCAATAGCCATTCATATTGTAATTTTTCTTTTTACGGCCTCTTATTGTTATAGAATCTATTAAGCCCTCTAGATGGTCTTCAGGGATCCATAGTCTATTCCTTCCAGTGTTAAGTATCAGTGTAGGTATAGGCACTTTGGTTGCTTCATATACATTGACTGCCCATTCGATTACAATTTCTGAATGGTTGCTATTCGTAGATGGTATATTGAATATTTTAGTGACCTTATCTGTGATACCCTCAGATGTGTATATGTAATCCAGGTAGGCACTAGATGTGCCTCTTGTCCAAGTTGGTTTCAAAGTCTTGTCATCAGTTTATGTTCTATTTATTAATGTCATGTTTCTTTTGGCCAGTTCTTTTGTCCATACTTGGGCTGTTGCTGGCAATTTGTCTAACTTGTTTTTTTAACCATCCTTGTCAAATAGGTGTATGTTTAGGTTGCAACATATGACAAATTCAATTTGTTTATCTTTTATGCGCTCGCCATCAATCACTGTTAAGACGGTATAAATAAATCTGTCATCATAAATAGCTACTGAATTCCAGTAAAGATTGAAAACTCCTACTTTCTGTTTATTTTGCTTGTTTGAATCTTCAAATTCACATTGTTGGAGTTTACAATCAATGATGGACAATTGGATCCAGGGGTTGATATTCGTTGTTTCCATTACTTCCAGGTTATCGTCTATCTTAATTAATATTAGCAGACCGGACGATGGATGTCCCTTTGCTCGGTTAATAGCCGGGTTCATTTATGTCAGGTAACCGTCGCATATAGGTTGATCATGTATCCATGTTTCTTGAAGACATATTATCTGATGTTCCAGTAAGTCTGTGTTTTCTTGTTTGAACAAATGGGATGAGCCTCGCAAGTTCCAAGAACAAAGGCTGATTATGGCATTCTTTTTTGGACTTCATTGTTTTTGGCATCACTTTTTGTGTGTTCGTTGCAGGGATATCTGTGCATCTAGTACTCTTTGAAACGGTCGATCTCTTTAAGTTGTTCTTTTTTCTTTTGTTGACCGAGTCGTCAACCTTATCTGTGATCGATTCCTGAAGTTTTCTGGTGAGTCTATTTCTGAAGTTGATAATTGTTGTGAGGGACTTTGGGCTAATCTCATCTTTTCCATGTCTTGTGTCTGCTGATAGGATTCATGAACCCTAGACGTGTGATCCCCAACAAGTTTTGTACAACGGAATCCTAATTTATGGAAAAGTCTTGCTTTTGCCATCACCTATTCCAAGTTTTTCATTGTTCTTAATTGAATCTATACCCTGTCCGTCATTGTTTCATGGATACATTCTACTAGTTTGATGTCATCGGATTTAATGAATTTCAATTGTGGGATCACATGGATTAAGCGTAAAATGTTCGTTCTATTTAAGATCAGACCATCTTGTTTTTTCTCCAGTCTCTCAAGCTTTAAAGTACAACATGTGCCATTTAATGGGGGTCGATGAACAAAGGTAGTTTGAGATCAACAAAGGTAGTTTGGTTTTCATCATTTTCGAACGGATCTATTTTTTCCTGTTCGTCAGACAGAATTTTGTCAGTGTCCAATTGGTCATCTCTTAGGGTTGACTCTGCTTGATTAGTATTTTCGTATTGTGAGCTGTCTAAATTGTTGTCTGAGATGTCCTCACAAGATAGGTCTACTGCTTTGATAATGAGAGAGTGTCACTCTTTGTATACATCTATGATAAGTAAGGAGGCTTCCTCTTCATTTGGTATTTCTTTACTTGGAGATTGGATCTCATCTTGCGCAATTACTGACAGATTCATTATTATATCATGTTGGGCTTTTTCCTCAGGGGTTAATGTGTTTTGTTTTTGTTCTTTGGTCGCCACCTCTTGCTCGTTTGTTGGCATCTGCTATTTTTCCTTCACTGTTTTTCTTTCAGTTTTCTGAGGTAGTTGGTTTCCCATTGTTTCAGGTATCGTTCTTTTGGTTGGATGTTATTCTGATCATTCTTTAATCAGTTGAAGATTGGGAAAGATTCCATTCCTGGTGTTATGCCCAGTGCGCTCTTATCAGATTTCTCCTGAGCATTCTCTTGAACTCTAGCCTTTCATTCAGATTTCTGTTGCGATAGACATGTTGATGTCTCTTGAGCTTTTATTTGCAGTAATTTGTCATTGTCTTGAGTCAAGTTTATTTATTTAGTGGTTCATTTACCTTTTTGATCTACTTGTCGTTTCTTTGTCTGATTTAACGTCATGTGGATCTTTTTTCCTGGTCATTAGAGTGCACTTGATTGGAGTCTCTCTTTGAGAAGCTGATTCTTCATAATTTCTGTGTTGTTTGTTCGAGAGCATTTCTAAAATTGTTGTAGTCATGAATGCTTTGTCTGATCGGTCGTTCCTAGCGATGTTGAACAGCCTGGATTGCCATTGATTTGATGTTTCTGCTTCTTTATCTAATCTAGTCTGAATATTAGCTGCAAAATACTCTAGGTAGACTTGTTTTGTGTGGATTAACGACAATAGCGTTGCTTGGTCTTTCATTGTGTTTCCAATTGTTTCATATAATTTGAGAAACGGTAAAAGTGCGTGATTTGACGCCGTCATAAGCATGTTTTGTAGTTCAATCATTGTTGTAGGAATAACTTCCTGCTGTACTTCACAGGACTGGTCACACTGGCACTTTATGTGCATCTTATTTACCCGATCTCTTTCACTTGATAGTGTTTCTTCTTGCACTTGAACATTGTCTATTTATTTTTTTATTCGACAGTCCTTCAGCCCCGTCTGTTGTCTATATGGGAATATTTCTTTGAGCGAAGTAGGACGTTTTTGGTGTAGACATCATTGCCGATTCCATCACATTGGCCTTCATCAGTGGCAGAACCCAAAAGACTTCCCTGCACTTTTCGTGATTGTTCATTAAAGCATCTACTCCGTTAGATCAAGGGACAGTCATGCAATGCGTTTGTTGTGGGCATCCGACGCTGACACAATGTCCGAAATCGTGTTGTTCATTTGTTCAAATTTCTGGTGCCATAAACGTTTCGCTTCTATAGCTCTATTTTTTTGACTCATTGTGTTCTGATTTTCTTGCCCTCATGTTTCTTTGTCAGTGGCCCTCTTTTCTTCTTTTGTGTTCTGTTCTGTTCCGTTAGATCCAATTTCAGTATCTTGATTCATGGTACACAGATCTTAGGGTTTATGGAGGAATACCTGGTGCCTTTGATATCTTGAATTCTCTGTTGACTTGCCACCCGTACCACTGCTTTCTCTTTGATAATTTGTTCTAGTTTCTGTTGTTGATATACTTGATCATTTTCACTGTTTTGGTCTGCCACTTTGACAGGCTTCAACTCATTATGATTGTATGGTTTGTCATCAGTGTCCGAACAGTTTATCGTCTCCGGGTTTCCCTCCAGAGTTTCCATTTGACCCCTATCCTCTTCTGGTTCAAGAAACGACTTGTCGTCTAGCAGTTCCAAAGTCACCCCAGCCTTTCCTCACCTCTGTTTGCAATGGGATAATGGCGGGCAAGGAGAGGAGGAGGCACAGAGGAGGTTGGTGGGTCAATTATGGAACATAATTTTGTTTGGTGTCTTGTATGTGGTCTGGTCGAGGCAACCATTTTTCACCAGAATAGAATACAGAGGACTCGCTGTATCACTGTCCAGATCAAAGGGAACACAGTCCCAAGAGTCTCTGGACCGTGCAAAGTCCTCCTTCCTGGTCACTGTTCTTTATGCAGGTGGTGAATTTCCCAGATCAAAGGAAACAAGTCCCAACAGCCTCTGGGTAGCCTTTGGACAAGGGCAAGATTCAAAGTTTAGTGAATTTCATTAATAACGGCTTGTGAAAATTCCCTAGTCAATACGTGTTAAGTTCAGGCTCCAGCTACTTTTCCAGATGGGAACACATGGGCTCTTAATTCCGAAAGTTGTGTTTTGTCAGGGTTCCCTTAGACCTCTATTTCCTCTGCATTTCTGGTGGGACTGTGCTGATAGAATATAGACGCTTTGACTGCAGTGGAAGAGTGGACCTCTCGCATAGTATTAGGTCACCAAATCGTTTTGTTGTCTCTAGTTCTGTTTTTAGAAATCAAAGGTTTCCAGAATAGTTACACGTTACATGTGGCAATGGTCAGGTTTTATATCCAATCAAGTGCTCTATGTCTGGGCGGGGCTTTGATGACCTCAAACTTGTGTTAGACTCGCTAGGCAAAAGTCGCATGTGTGGCCGTGTAGACCCTTAGTAGGCTCCCCTAAAAACATCACAGAGACTCACCCCCATCTCCCCTGTCCGCTGTCTGCAGACAGTATCACTTAACGTTCCCCTTCCTGATCCACTTTGCGTGTGACACAGTCTTTGTAGAAAGATGCAGGCGGAGCCTGAGGCACAATGGAAAGTGAAAAAAACACTCCAACACAGCAAGGAGTGACGAGCAGAACGTAGCTCACAGCAGACCGTATCACTTAACGTTCCACTTCACAAACAAACAGTACCATTGCCTGAATGTGCATGCAACGCAGACCTCAATGTGACCCACTGCTACACTTGTTTTAGAGGTTCAAGTCATGACGCCATGGCCCTATGGAGCAGTACCCTGCCTGCGTACAAGGAGGACCACAGGGGACAGCACACTTAGATCCTGGGTATTAATCGACAAAGATGAATGTGGAAATATGGGGCGGGGAGGAAGGATCCACCATGCACATGTAGCACAAAGTATCCTGGTGCCTGATCCACATGGCCTCGCAAATACCTCATGCCATGCCCTCTCCACGCTAAAACAGTCGGGCTGAAGGTACTGCAAGTCTTAAAATGCATAGGACACCATAACTGAAAATACATTTTTGTGGCAAAGTGTCCGCTCTTCTCCCCCTCACATTTGATGCCGGGTCCAAGTTGCCACCCGTGGAAGCAGAAAGGTAAGCCCCCCAACATTGCCAGTAGCACACAACAGTACGGAGACATGCAAAACGCCAATCAAACTGCCACCGACACATATTAAATACACCATAAAGTCCAAGAAAAAGGCAACACAGGCTTCAACATGCAAAGTAATCTTTGGGATGTACAGAGATGATTGGGGAAGCCATGCTTTGTCTCTGGAGGATAGGTTGGGGGCAACGCGCTCTCCTTGGAAACAAGATGATGCAGAGCAAAAGAGGTTCAATCCCTGGGTCTGCGCTTAGAGACCTGTGGGTATTAAGCGCATTAGAAATAACGAATTATAATTTAAAATGATGCTATGATGCTTCATAGATAAGCTGCAGAGCAGGATGGGCACAAGCCAATGTGCATTGTCAAATGCAAGTGAAGGTTACCCCGATGGAACTAGAGTGCACACATATAACTGCATGGAAATGTAAAGCATGCAACTCAGGACAGGGAAGTACGAAGTATGCGCATGAGACACAGTTTTATTCCATTTGCAGGTTACTCTGGTAGCCCACAACTACCATGGCTCATGACCCCCAATAAGGACCCCTGGGACCCCACACGAAATTGCCTACAAAAAGGAACACAGAAGGACCAAAGTATGCATATAATGCACATTTGGACTCTTGAAAGGAAGATTGTGGTGCCTCCTCTGAATTGGAGGGGCACTGATGCACAGTCCAGAGAAGGTTGGAAAGATAGTCCTTGTGTGTATGATGCTGCATAATATGTGAGCAATGTAAACAATTTTGCTGAGGAGGACATAGCACAAGCAGACTCAGAGCAGGAGGATGATGAGGCATTGGCTGTCAGACCAGCACAGGATGGCCGTGCAGAACGAAGGGATGGGCGCATACAGTGTCAAGAATTGATAGAAATTTTTCCTGACTTAAAATATCCACACTGCACAAAGTAAATAGATATACCACTGTAGTAAAAGCTATGACATTGCCCAAAAGACTGCCATCACTGTAGTAAAAGCTATGACATGGCCCAAAAGACGGCTAGATCTTTACTTGTGGTGCAAACTCCATGTATAAAGTTTTCCTCCATCCTCACTCACCAATACTCATGTCCTCCCTCCACCCTCACTCCCCAACACCCATGTCCTCCCTCCACCCTCACTCCCCAACACCCATGTCCGCCCTCCACCCTGACACAGAACTGACAGGTGTGTTACCTCTTACCGTGCTTTCCTGGTCCAGATAGAGACTTAGGTGCATGCATGGCAATGCATTGAGACCTGCGCCTTGGACTACCTGCAAGGGATCCCTCAGCTGGGGTGGCAGAAGTAGAACTAATGAAATCAAGTCCACAGATGTGCTGCAGTGACAGCAGCAGAACATGTTGCATTGAGTTGTTGCTTCCATATATGCTCTTGGTATGTTCTTGCACTCTCTGGCCAACCACATTATTTGAAGCTTTGGCTTCTGTGAGGTGTCTTCACTGGCAGCCAAGTTACCTTGCCACCAGGCGAGATGCACCCTGCACTACATCCCGCATTGTTTGGGCATGCTCCAGTTGCAGGTCTGTGAGCTCCTCCATTTATTATTGCATCTGCTCCATCCTTGTGAGCCATTCCCATAGGGCTATCCAGATTTCTTGTGGCAGCTGATCTGATGGGACAAGGGAGGTGGTGTCACATAGCGGGTGTATCCCACTTATATCATCACCAAACTCTTCATCCTCTACACCTGTATCTGTGTCTATATGGGGTTGCCACAGTTGACCATAAGCAACTGAGGAGCATGGAGAAGCATAGGCCGGGGATTCAGCACTGGGAAAGGTGTCAGGTGCAAGCATGTCAACCCCTAAGGATGCACACTCTAGTGTGCTGGCAATGACGTTGGAGACCGGGGCAGTCTCCCGAGTGCTTGTGGCCTAACCAAAAGTGATGGTAGTGTGAATGTCTACTGGAGTTGTGGGAGTGGTGGCTGATGTTGTAGCAGGAACAGCTGTCAGGGTGGATGAAGGCTTCCTGACTGGTGCTTTTTTCCGGATAGCCAGACTGTGTGCAGCATGGGGTGAGAGGACACTTTTCCTGGCAGTTTCGTGTGCCTCAGTTCCGGCCTCAGCCTGTGAAGGTCCAGCTGCACTGAAGCATGCATCATATACCTAGCTACTTTGGGATCCTGTTTTGGCAATAAGGAGCAGGGCTCAGTGACATCCCAGGTAGTTGGTCGCATTCATTTCAACCATTCAGGCTAGTGGCTCTTCCGTATGCATCTCGTATGGGCAGCCGGTGACTCAATACACATGATAGCTGTATTGTGCTTCATCGTTTTAAGTGGATGTTCCTTACTTCAGTCATTGGTACATGGCTGCTGGACCACCTGAGTCGTCCACAGAAAAGCTGTCTGGTTACTTTAAAGGCACTTTGATGATGTCAATGTCATGTATTTAATATGACAGCCTACCAGAGCTCAAGTAGAGGTTACGCTGCGGTTATTCTTTCTAAGTTTCTCAGGCTCCTCCGAGCCGGAGGAGCCTGAGAAACTTAGAACGAAAAATCACAGCATTTTCGAAACACAACCGCGTTGTGTTTCTGCCTGCAGCTGCTTTCCAATTTGGGGCTCTCGGGCTCCCCAAGGGGAGCACCGGAGACCCAAGGTGAAAGCCAAGGCAGGCAGAAACACAACACGGTTGTGTTTCAAAAATGCAGTGGTTTTTCTTTCTAAGTTTCTCAGGCTCCTCCAACTCGGAGGAGCCTGAGAAACTTAGAAAGAAAAACCGCAGCGTTTTCAAACACAATAACCTTGTATTTATGTTTGCGGTAGTTTCAAAAGCTACCACAAACATAAATACAACGTTCTTAAAGCTGCGGTTTTATTTCTAAGTATTCCGGGCTCCTCCATCCCGGAAAACGTAGAAAAAAAAACGCAGCTAGTTTTTATTTAAAAAAATAAAAATAGCACTTACCGAGATGCAGCTGCAGCTGTCCTCCGAGTCCCGGCACCAATGAAGGAAAAGCCACCCAGTGGTAGCTTTTGTTTACTACAGCTGGCTTTTCCTTCATTAGTGCCGCAAAAGCAAGCACAGGCGGGCATCCATTTCACAAAATGGATGCCCCCATGTGCTTCCTTTTGTAAAGTTTGAGCTTCATTTGCTAAAAACTTTGCATATGAATTTAAAAAAAACAAGTGTTAATATTTTTTTTTATTATTGCCCATCTTTTTGGCCAATAATAATTTTTGGGTGAACCATTCCTTTAATCTTCCTTCCATCTATTGGGTTCTTTCCATGTTTGCCAGTCATACTGTAGTTGTACAGGGGTATAGCTGACAAACTTGGTTGACATGACCGCCACTAGAAATTGCCACATATTCTCCAACAATAGGATAGTGGCATGTCAGTGTTTCTCCCCATTTCAGGGCGCAGAGCACTACATTGGTGTTTTGGTAGTGTTTCGCTGTGAGGGGATCAAGGCCCCTCTGTTTCGGCAGGATTTCTACATTGCAGTGGAGGGTATACCACTGACTTTGTGGTGTGCTTTGATATGATATTATGATATGATATGGCATTTGTAACGCGCCTATACACAAGTGTTTCAAGGCGCGACGAGGCAGGGAGGGGGGAAACAAGGGGAGGACAGACAACGATCCTACTAGGCCAGGTGTCATTCAGATTGCGCAAGTGCAGGGGCAGGTGGAAGGGAGAAGTGCAAGGGGAAGGGGAGGGGGGAAGTGCAGTAAAGTAAGTAGAAAAAAATCATGCAATCCTTCTAGGCACAGCAGTGCCGACTGTAATGCCATTTCTACCCACCCTAACATAACCGGGGGACAACATTGTTTTATCTGCTATGTGGCCTCCAGCTGCACACATGACACTCATGCATGTTGTTCTCATAAGTACCCTGCATCCTCATTTGTACACACTTGGGCCAACTTGACTGCTGACTGCCAACTCTGTTGTGCCAAATACGTCTATGCCAGCCATGTCTATTATGCTAGCCACTTCCTCCTCCCAGGGCATGAGGTCTATTGGCCCCACAATTCCCCCTCCTTTGGCTACTGTCTCACAGTGGTAGTTAGCAAGCATAGTCTGCATACGTGCCTTCAAATCATTCCAGTGCTTCTTGCAGTCTTCAGCATCATGCTGCTCTGTGCCCACTGCCACCACATTCCCCCTTATGTTGTTCCAGATGGTGTTCTTCCTTTGTACATAAGTCTTCCGTTGCTGCCCACCAAACAGCTCCTCAGCATTACCCACCACCTTGTTTTCCAACACCTGCAACCCCCCAAAACCCCAACACTGAATTTGGGCTTGCGGGCCCACATTTCTCTAACCTTGCCCTTCCCCCTGTCTCCTGGCATTGTTCCGATGTTTATCGGGTCTGCATGTCTACAAGAAGTTGAGGATTTTGAATGGACTGGCTTTTTAAAGATGGCTGCCACTGAGCTTCCCGTTTGAGAAATGACGCTATTTCCACTCAACGATAATTCTGCCGGTGGAATTACTGTCCAGTAATTTCTCAAATTTTTCAGCAGTAACAGTAATTCTGCCGAATATTTGAATAATTACTGTTCGTAGTTGATTTTTGGCAGTAATTCCACCGAATGGAATTACTGTTACCGCTGATGGTTTGTGCACACTCCATCAACCTGTAATGTGGCAGTAATTATGTCAAACACCACAGCAGCAATGGTAGTTCCCTGCGGTGGGAATGAGTGTTTCCTTAGAGTCAGTTAAGCCTGATCTGTGAGACTGTGAGGATGGCCAGTGGGTATCTCCATGTAACATCCTAACCTAAGAGTAAATGTAACCTAAAGACACTGTAAATAAACTAGGTCAGACTTTTGTATTTTAGGCTCATGATTGGCCCGGGCTGAAGACCCGCTTTAAGGTATAACTAAATCCTGTTAATCAGGGCATACGATTTTGAATTACTTTTTAAATAAAGAGTATTCAAGTCCCAGAATTCCCCCAAAAGATTCCTTAAATAATGAAACATAATCAAGCAGATTAACTTCAATTCCCATGGACCATACTGGCAATGCCATTCCTGTTTAATAATTTTACCACTCACCTGTAAAACATCCAATACTGTTGAGCATTCACAGGTTGGAGAACATTGCGGAGAGTAACCAAAGGGCCTACTTGTCATGAACCACCGGACGCGTCCCTTCTGGACTTCGTGGTCCCTGACCCATAGGGGACTGAACTCAGCAGTACTCCCAACATGGCCGCTGAACGTGAAACGCTGTTTGCCAGTCTCCGCGTTGTATGCTCTGCTTTCTACAAAGCAGACACACCCCGCGGCCCTGCGCGTCTCAACGCTACCGCTTGCAGTAGTCAGACGTGTGCTGCTGTAGTTCGTACAGCGATTTCCACTGATTCCTGGTTCCCGGTCCCCTAAATTTCCCCCTCCTTCATCCTCCCCTTTTTGTCCTCACCTTGCATTCCTGGATTTCCTTCGCACTCGCCTTCCGAGTGCGCTCCTCGCCATTTCGTGGACTTTTTTCCTGGACATTTGAACGCTCCCTGGAGAAGGGACACGAACCGCACACTAGAAACCAAGGACCAACGCACAGGGTTATACAAGACCCGAATGGTGCGAAAGAAGACTTCATCGAAGAACTCGAACAAACAACAGAGACAGATGAGAAGGGGGGTAACCTGTGACACTACTTTCTGAACAATTACAGGTAGGATGCAGACAGCAATATTCTCCCTAATGAGCAGTGTTGCTCTTCAAGTTCAATTTCTTAAACAGATTTCATTACCCCTTTGTCTCACTTCCCTGTGTAAGTCCTTAGTCTCAGACCTCTGGCTTCCTGGTACAGGTGCTATGATGTAATTAATAAAGAAATACAAATGAAAAAATGTGCCAACTACCCCTCTCCGTTTGGGGAGATTTAGAAGTATGGAATTATGTCAAAAATGTTCCAGTTTTTTCCAGTTTCCAGGCAGAGTCTATGTTCTTAATACTTAATACAAAATGTGTACAGTGCCTACATACAACTAGGTTTTTTAACCTGGTGTGTTTTCTCCTTTCCCTAGAGATGGAACATGACAGCTCTTGTGGCACACTTTATAGCTGATCCTTTTCTCGATGGACTGGCACTGTGTTAGTCATTGGTCTAGCAGACCCTGCACTCATAATCAGCATCTCAGCCGAACAACTAAAAGTATCAATGGTAGAGATATGTTCTTCAACGCCAAATTAACAACAGCTTCTAAACCTATCACCACTACTGGAAGGGTCTCAGAAGACCCTGTTGGTGAGACACTAGGTGACCTAAACATAGAGTGTGAATTGGCTGCTAAATACCAAAGGAATGGTATTTTGAATGAAGAGCCCTATACCACTAGCCTGTGTGGTGCTTCTTGATCCTACGGCCAGTGTTGCCTGTGCAGCCTCGGTTACTGTCCGTGCTTGAGCAAGATACAAATCAATTCCTTAGTCGAGTCTTGCAATCCTCTGAAATTTGAGAAGCATCATTCACAAAGAATGACATTGGGCCTCATTACGAGTTCTCCAGTCGGGACTTAATGCTGCCGGTATAACCATACCGGCACCGTTCCCGCGATTGCCAAATTATAACCTACGAACCCGGAAATACCACCACCATAAACCGCCACCGCGGAGTCAAGGCACCCGTAAACTTCGCCTGCACGGAAACCCCCCCGTTACCAGCAATACGAAACACTGCAAGCATTACGAGTACCATGGACATGGAAACACCGCCACAAAAATAGCGCAAAAACCGTGAACACGGTGGCGGTATTGCCGCCACCGCGAACATGATGTTAAACAGTGCCTGGTGAGCAGAATCAGGCCACAGGTGCACCAAATAAGCCCAGCTCCACCCAGCAGGCCACTGGGAGCCTACAAAAGGGCCACACCCAGGCCAGCTCCAAACAGAACTATGCAGGCAGCAGCTCTAGTAGCATTGAGACTGGGCCTATTGAACCAACAGGCAGCACTGCACATGATGGCAGTAATGGTGAAGAGGAGGAGAAGGCGGAGGCAGAGGAGGCAGCACTTAACAAACCCAGTCCCCATGCCAAACCCTATTGTTCAGCCGGCACGTCCCCGCAGGCAGCCTGCAATACCACGCATCAGGGCCTCACCCTGGAACCTGACCCCAGGACAGATCCACACATTATACCGGCTGGACCATCCAACAATCATGTACATCACCACCATGATAGAGGACGACATTAGCAGCCACATTGACATCACCACCGCCACCCCCCCTCCTGAAGGTGGTGTCGGTACTGCATTTTCTTGGCACCGGAACTTATCAGCACACAGTTGGTGAGCTGTACGGGCTATCACAACCCTGTTTCTCCAAAATATTGGTACAGGTACTGGATGCCCTGTTGCACCATGTGTCTGAACACATCGCCCTACCCCGTACCCTTGCCCAGGTCATTGCCACCAAGTTGGCCTTCCATGCCATTGCAGGCATGCCAAATTGCATAGGTGCAGTAGACTGCACCCACATAGAGCTGACAGTACCACGTGCTATCAAGATGGTGTACAGCAATAGGAAACTGTACAACTCACTGAATGTACAGATGGTACGTGATGCCGGACAGGTGATAACACATTGCTGTGCACGTTTCCCGGTCTCAACACATGACTCAATGATTCTGCGGAATTCGACATTGCCACGGTACATGGAATGCTACGCTGGACAAAGCACATGGCTATTGGGTGAGTACAACTGCCAATGCACAGACCCTGTGGAAGAGGGGTGTGTGTCCAGGGCAATGACCTATGTGAGTGGGCTGCTACGACTGCACATGCATCACCCCCCGCCCATTTAGTGAACAGTCAGCACAACCCACAGATCACAAAGCTACACATGACAGGTTGCCACAGTGTGCCCGTACACACCCTGCCACATGAGACACACAACCGATACTACCACTGGCCCATACAACTGGAGCCACTCAATACATCCACCCAGACTATGCCCCACTGCCCGCCCCCAATGCACATGATTCCTGCACATGAGACATCCTGCATAGACAACATCATCACAGCCAATTGATTGACTCTGCCATGTGTGTACATCACTGCACAATGCCATACTTACCAACCACTATTTCCTGCAGGGGCAACTACATATGCACATCAAATCGTTCGTCAATGTCCAGATGCCAACGTCGACGACAATGAACCAGGAATGGTAATCACCCACTGGTCCAACCACTGCTTGGCACATATGGATCAATGACACAAGATTGCACTTATCTGATGAAGACATGATACAACAAACACTGACATGTCCCCCACATTTACATCCCATGTAGGTGATGCTGGATATGCACTCACGCCATGGCTGATGACGCCTGTACGGAGGGCAAGGAAGAGGCATGAGGAGGCGTACAACAGGGCACACGTCTGCACACGTGGCATGATTGAGAGGACATTTGGACTACTGAAGGCCCGGTTCCGCTGCTTGAGCAGATCAGGCGGATCACTGCTCTACAGCCCAGTGAAGACGGGTAAAATTACATTTGTTTGTGCCATGCTGCACAATCTCTGCTTGCGGAGAAACATTCTGCTTCCCCCAGATGTAGAAGATGATGATGGTGATGAAGATGTGGATGGGGATGGGATGGCTCCACCTCCTCCTGGGGGTGCACAAGATGGACAACGAGCACGGGATACACTAATTTGCATTTACTTTTGAGAGACTGCACATTGACAGCATTGCATGGATATGACGATGCCAGTTAATAAATTGATGGACTGCAATTGAAATGATGGATGTCCACTCATTAATGATTTTCTCAATGATAATACCTGTGACCACCCACTGCCCAAACGTTCCCAGCCCCAACCAGGCTGCCATGCTGGTGGTCCTTTTTAGCTTCTCAGTGTGGAGATTTAGTCTGTGCTGACTCTGGATGGCAGTGGATTATGGTTTTTATAATGGCTGCCATTCTCTTTTCGGTTTTCGCGGTCATGGTATTTCCGCTTCCGTGTCCGTGAGGAAGGCGGCGGTCACGGTTTTTACACTGCTTGTGAGGCCGGTATGTCCATTTCTGTGTTTGTTTACGTGGCGACGGTGACACGGAATCACCACATTCCGGACCGGCGAACTCGTAATGAGGCCCATTATCTGTAAAGGGCAGCACCGGTAATTGGTTGTCCTAGATGATAACCATTAGTTCAAAAGAGGTACCTCAAACATATTTAAAGTGGGTGCGAGGTAATCCAGGGTTACAGAATGCTCCATTCCTACCATAGATACTCAGCCCACTATTATAGACACCACAGTCCTTCACCGGATGCCTTATGCCACAGAACTCAGTTTAAACATAGCCATGTATGATATGATATGATAAGGCATTTGTAACGCGCCTATACACAAGTGTTTCAAGGCGCGACGAGGCAGGGAGGGGGGAACAAGGGGAGACAGACAACGATCCTACTAGGCCAGGTGTCATTCAGATCGCGCAAGTGCATGGGTAAGGGGGACGGGAAAAGTGCAAGGGGGAAAGGGAGAAGGGAAAGTGCAGTACAGGGTTAGTAATGAACAAGATAAATAATAAGGGCCAGCTGGTGGCAAGTGCAAGATAAGTGCAGACAAGTGCTGGGAAGGGGGGCTGTAGGGATACAGAGACAGTCCCGCAGTGCAGGGGTTGCCAGGAAGGCAGTGCAGGGGAGAGTGGCTGGGCCAAGGACCAAGATTGGTGAGTGGCCCAGTTGCTGATTCAGTACAGTTTCAGTGATTTAGCAGGGGAGAGGGAGAGAGAAAACAAAGAGGAAGGTTTTGAGGTGCTTCCGGAACCGGAGATGGTTCTCCTCAAGTTTCCACGGGGCAGGAAGGTTGTTCCAGAGGGAGACCCCTGCTGCGGAGAGAGATCTCCCCCCAACTCGTTGCTTGGAGAAGCGGCTGACCCTGAGGGAGTTGGAGGCGGAAGAGCGAAGTGCTCGAGAAGGAAGATATTTAGGAAGGGAAAGTTGAAGGTAATTTGGCCCCAGGCCCCAGAAGGCCTTGTGGACAATGCAGAGGGTTTTGAACTTAATCCTCGCAGCCACAGGGAGCCAGTGAAGCGATTTCAGTCCTGGAGAGATACGGGCCCTGGGCTTGAGGCCAAGGACAAGTCTCGCAGTCCTGTTCTGGATGAGTTGCAGAGGGCAGAGAGTAGAGGCAGGCAGATTAAGATAGAGGCTGTTACAGTAGTCCAGCTTCGAGAGAACCAGGGCTCTGGAGACAGTGAGCTTCTGGGGGAAGGAGAGGAAAGGAAGGATACCTCTGAGGAGGTGCAGCTGGTAGTGTGACTTCTTAGAAACGTCAGAAATGTGAGGAGAGAAGGAGAGTGTGGAGTCGAAGATGACCCCGAGGTTTTTTGCCTTGCAGGTAGGAGCAGGAAGAGGGCCAAGAGAGGCCCTATCATTTGTATCATTTGTTTAGCTGACATATGACTTCCTTCCAAAACATATTTTCTTTCACTTTTCCTTGTTTTACCAAATGTGAAGTCATAATAAATATCATAATACACAGTTTTACTTCATTATTTAACGACCACTTATTTCAAAGGAGTATGAAGCCACAGTGGGGTTATGGTATTTAGAAATAAGTGTTAAAGAGTATCTTTTTTATTTCAAACACAGGTTTCAATTGATAGATGATAACACTAAGTCTCATCATGTTTTAAGTGAATACATTTTAAAATTGAATGAATTAATGTACATTGTGGTAAGTATTATGACTGCCTTTTTGTAATAAAAGGAAAAATGCAGAACAATGAAAAATAATATAATATATGATTAGTAAATAAAATGTCTAAAAATGATATATGGTTCTATGTCAATTGAGTTCATTGACATAGAACATCCAGCGGAATACGGGTGTTTGTATAATAGTAGGGGTAGTATTTTTTTTATAAGTTGTATGCTCTGCACAGATTTCATGTGGAGTTTCTGAAACACTCAAGATAGGCTCAATTCTTCCTTGCTTTTCTGGACACACCACTGTGGCCTTTGAGGATGGAACACCAGAAAATAACGCGGAGTAGAAGGTAGAGCCAGTCCTCAAGGGTGCCCATGGGGCCTCTTATTTTGCATTGGGAGCAGCAATGTATGATTTGTACAGACCACTATAATTTGTCAAATGTTCCCATTCCCTCCCTTTTTCCTAGAGGACGGTGTTGACTGCAGTGAAGTTCCGGAGATAACAGCAACTGACATAGGGTTGGATGCTGATATGTGCTTTGCCCTGATTAAGTCCTATCCTTGAGGAGTTTTCTTGTGTTGCTGCCTGGTATTAATTCTGGCATAGAAAAGGAAAATTAATCCTCCCAGAGGGTCATATTGCTTCCTCTACTTGGTCAGAATCTTTTTGGCCCAAAGAGCAGCAAGTTGGTTGAACAAGCAGCAGAAGAGGCCCCGATTCCCCTCCTCCTCAAGCCTACAACCCCAACATCCAGGGCGTGGGCTTCGAGTCCAGGCATCTGGCAGCTCCTGAAGGAAGGAATTCTATCAGAATTGTTAGTGGGGTACAAGTGCAATGACCCACGGTAAAGCAAACTCCCTGGGTTCCTCTGACTTCGGGTCCCATCATTATACCCATAATCCTGTTGGAGGTCATATCCAGCTATTCATCTAGGATTTATAGCAGAATATTTCAGACACCTGGGTTTCAGGCGCAGTGTGGGTAGGTGAATCCATCGAGTTTATATCTCTCAGACCAGGTTAAGGCCCCATCATCACTCCTAGGATGATGGAAGCTGTAGAATTGATAGTTCTAGAGGAGTGAGAGAAAAATGCACCATTGCCTGATCAGTCGATGTGTGTTCTTCATCTCTCTCTTCATTCAAAAGCACTCAGGATACTTTTGCACTATCATCAATCGCAAAAAGGGGAACACATTTGTTGAACATATTTTTGCCTGGATGAAAGGAACCGGGCCATCATCCTACTGGTTTCTGAAGTGGGGGAAGATTTAAGCCAAAGCTCACTAAGACAAGCACACATAACATCCAGAGGTTTCAGACTATTCTATCTAGAAAGCTACTTCCTGGAAACCCAACTATATGGAAGCCTTCAGATGCCATCCTCTGAGCAGGATATCCCTAGGTGGATGACACTAGAAAGGAACATTTTAAAAGAATATCACAACAACTGCAACATATGTAGTATACTGCCTCACAAGGTAACTCACAAAAGCCTGAGAATAAATATCTTATCATGGGAAAGGTCTTTCTGGGGTGTGTACCTGAACAAGGAAGCCCTACGTGTCAAAACAACCTCATTTGGATCCAGAATAAAGCCCTGTACCAGCCAGTATGGAACAATGGCGGAGTTAGACAATTGAAAGACCTGATTCATGAAAACGATTGTATGATGGCATGCCAAGAATTGCGAGCAACGTTTGACTATGTCTACCCAATTAACACTTCAGGAAAAATCTGCCTGATGCTTTTTGCAGAACGATGGCCCACCTAACAGGAATGGCATTCACCCATGGTTTAACAAAATGTTCTGCTGTTGCGCCCCTCAATCCCTGTGTTTGCCGCAATTATTTCCCACTTTCTGACACTCTTAAGCATAGGCACTCAGAAATTACCATAAAAGGTGACTCGGTCGGTACAGCATACAAGCATGCTAACAACAAAATCTAGGCTGGATTGGTACTGTTCATTTTTAACTTAATTCTGCAGCTTAATATATCTTTATCCTCGACAGACCACTGACACTTACATAGGTGAATTCATTGTCACTGCAGCTTCTCTCTCAGTTGCGATATTTACTCAGTGTTTTTGTCTGTGATGTCATTCTTTTCTGTACTTAGACTACTGACTACTATGAGTGGGTTACCCAGTTTATATAGCTTATACGTTTGCTTTCCTCTTGTATATGTTTTCTTTTTAACATGAGAAAATCTTTTTTTTTCAAGATTGGAAATAATGTACTTGCAATTTATTTTCTAAAAACCATAATAGAAAGCAATATTGACAATATGCATTGAAATTAAGTGAAAATTTACTTCAAACACCACAGTTGTATCACTTTATGTGAAAAGTGGTGCCCCATTGAAAGAAGCATCGGGTCACATAAGAGTTTCTCAGACTATCAGCATAATCACTGAGAAGCACTTCCAAGATGATACTGGGAAAAGGAGTGGGAAGACTTCAGATGCGGGGGCGATACAAGATACAGAAGTTGAAGAATGCCACCATATTCAATGAAACAATTAAAAATGAAAGATGTGATGTGGAGTGAGAGGGAAAGAGTTTGTGGTGCAGTGGGGATCTTCCATGTAAATATGCCAACATTGTGCATAACATGCAGCATATTGAAGACCTCAGGGGGTCGTCCCCACCATGGGGAAAGTAAGAGAGGCCCAGAGAGATGAAATATACCTTAGAAAAGGCAAGAAGAATCTATTATGATTCTGGGGACTGGCCCGCCGGCTGCAAGGAGCTCTAGGGACCACGGCTGGCAGTGGTGGGCTTCAGGCCACCAGCCTGATCCTCAAGTTCTAGCCATATCTCAGAAACAGCAACTTTGAGGTGCCTGGGCCACCATGCTCTGTGGAGCATGCCTGTGGGGGTACTGCAACTTACAGGCGCACAATCGAGGTACAGAGGCATGGTGGGGCCCAAGCCATGGCCGTTGGTTATGTCCCTGACAAAATTCCACCAGGCCCAATGGCCACTTTGGGTTGCTTGGCAGGGCTCAGGACACCGCGAAAACAGCCATAAATAGGTTGCATGACACCGCATATACCCACAGAAAAGACACACTTACCCAGAGGACATGCTCAATTAAAAGAGATCAATGAGAAATAGGAGTATGCCAAACGGGTTCAGGTGACTTCAAATTAGATGTGAGGGACAACACAACACAATGCCTAAACCCAACATAAAGATTATTTTCAATTGCTAACTTTCCAGGCCACTCGCCACAATGAGAGACATCATGAGCATCGCTTGCTCGTACATGGGTAATTGGTGAATTATGAGTATTTTTTTGTTCAGTCATCAAGCCATAATGTACAACCAAGCAATTTTTGAGAAAACAACATTTTTCAAAGGATAATACGGTTGGAAAGCAATAAAGAAAAGAAAACATAGGTTTTCCATTCATGCTTCCAAAATTGACCATAGCTCGGCCACCATCTGCATTGAGCAAGAAGCCTCAGGTTGTGCTCATTCACACGACTAACCGCCTCTTCAAATCATATAACCCGTAATTATGGCTTTGTTTATGAAATTAAAAGTCTCACAACTGATCTGGGGTGCCACTATTTTTTCTTAGCTATTGTTGTTCATCATGCCCTTTAAGAACTGTTGGCTGGTGCATCTAATTTCGATGGAATGTGTGGCATCAAGATCAGTGCATGGTGGTGGCCAAATAAAGGTTACTTTATAACTTGCAAATCTGTTGGGTCTTGCTATATTGCACTGCAACAATAACTTCCCTTAAAAAAACTCGTTTCCCTGAATGCAAAGAATGTTCGGATAAACTTAATCATAATATGTCTTTTTAACGTGTTTTCACTGAATATTTTTTTATAGATACACATTAAAATATCTACAGTGTCCACTTGTCGTGGCATGTGCCCATGCTTCAAACACCTCCAAGCCACACTATGCATCCATTGTGCTTATTCTCTGACCATGCCCACTGGCCATCTTGACAAGAGCAAAGCCTACAGCAATGCCCCAGGCAACTCCTAGCCACCCACTGACACTGTGCACAGGAAACAGTCTCAGTCAATTAGCATCTGTGTCTAGTGGGGACACTACTTGGGCATGAAGTTTTGCCGTGGCCAAGGACCCTCCAAGTCACAACAAGTTACCACTGGGTATGATGGACACTCCATGAATCTCATTGTGAACACTGAGCACAAGCCCACAGGTCAGTTTTCTTGGGTAAGATGCTTCAGTGAATGCTCCACACACTTGCAAGGTAATGACTGTGATCACTGAGGACTTTGTGTAGGACCTAGCACTCAGTTATCACCCGTTGCACCTCCCAGAGCTTGAATGTGACCACTCACTGGGAGAGGCCGGGACCATGCCCAGTGGACAATTTGCTCAGAACATGATCTTTGCTTTGACCATGCCTTGGGCATCACCTCCACACATGGTAGTCTCACTGGGTCTGCACTACAGCCAGCCCACTCACTGGGAGAGGCCGGGACCATGCCCAGTGGACAATTTGCTCAGAACATGATCTTTGCTTTGACCATGCCTTGGGCATCACCTTCACACCTGGTGGTCTCACTGGGTCTGCACTACAGCCAGTCCACCCACTGTGGCCACTTGAAAAGTTTGTCTAGAGAATAGCTTTTGGCCATACCTTGGGCATGTTCTAGACACTCGATATGTCCACTCGGCATGACCTGTCACTTGCCAAGTGGACCCAGAGTCCGGCCAAGCCCCTGTCACTTCAGAGAGCCCCAAAGTGCACACTGCTACGGCATGGCCTGCAGACCATCCAGGGTATTAGCAACGCACACACTGACTGGGCACTTCAACCACCCATAAAATATTCAGTTCATCATTAGCCCTTTCACAAAATAAAATAAATCCACAAAAGCTCATGGCCACATACCCTGTCTCATTCCACATCCGAGATTGAAGATAAAACAATGGATAAAAGATATTGAAAAGTGAAGGGAACACCTGGGAAGGCATTCAAAAAGAGACGTTTTAAATGTAGGATTATTTTATAAAAGGAAAATGGCAATGGAATCTTTATGCTCAATAAGCGCATGAATGCATCCAATCTGCTGATTATTTTAGTATAGTTTGAAATGTCACATACCTCTTTATCATCCAGGTCATATTTTGAAAACTTCCCATCAGCTGTAGGCTTGTATCGTTTATAGACATCTTTACCAGAGTATCCACTCCTATTAATAATAGAATATCAATTATAAAGTACAACATTCAATCAGACAAGGAAACTGAATTAAACGACATTAGTGGAAAAGCCTTTGTACACGGGCTAATGTGTGTAAAGGAAGACATTTTCAGAGTGTAAATATATTATGTAGTATATTTTAACGTAATTTGGCTTGCTCATTTTACGTGGAGGAGTAGTAACCTCAAACAAAATCCCACAGAATACGTTGAAAGTTCAACATAGTAAATGCAGCCAATTGTTGTATATGCTCCTCATTGTCTTTGATTCCACTTATGGGTTTTGGACTCAAATGTATAATGTTGAGGGATGTCAGAGTAATAAAATTCACGTGCAATATGATTCGAAGTAGACATTGGGCCTCATTACACGGACGGCGGTAAGGGTTAACGGTCACCGTTAATGGCAACGGTGACCGTTAACCCTTACCGCCGTACTACGAGGTCCCTTTGCGGGTTGGAGGAATCAACGCCTGCTTCTTGCAGGCGTTAAGTACCAACCCGCTAAGGGACCTCGGAGCTAATTACGGCACCGCAAAATTGCGGTGCCGTAATTAGCGCCTTCCCCATTCCCATAGAGCCCTATGGGGCAGAAATGGGAATGGGGAAGGGCAATGGCGGAAGGGGGATTTACCGCCCCTCCAACCTTGGAATGGGGCGGTAAATCCCCTTTCCGCCAAGGCGGTGCCGGTAATTTACCGGCATGGTCCAGGGTGCTAATAGCACCCTGGATTACCGCCTTCCGTGTAATGAGGCCCATTATATCATAAAATAAAGTGAATTTAAGTCAAATAAAGTTTAAAACATACAAGAATAATATCATTGATATAATAATACATACCAAGACATAGTACAATGAATAATGACATAATACATGGGTACATAAAAAAGAGGTAATTTATTTAGTTAGAGAAAGAATCCCAAGAATCTAGCCACTGGCCACAGCAAACATAATAGAACTAAACCATATAACAAGTATGTACAATACACCTTGAAATAACTATACTCACCGAGGCCCCCAATCCCAATAATGTCCACGAACAGGAAAAATTCAAAGAACACACCCCACCCCCTACCTAACTTTTTTCACTTATAAAAAGAGCTGTATATCAATTTTATTCCACTCCCCCGCCCTTTCCATGCCCTCTTTCATCCACAAAATAACCCCAAATATATTTTCAAGACTCCTTTTCATCACAGCACTGTCTGTGGACAATGGCCATGATCCGAGGTGTGAATTTTGATCCATAAGTCAAGCCACAGATTCGTGTGCCAAGACCATGTTTCAGATGCAGCATTGACCCAGCTCAGAACTGGTCCAGTCCTGAAAAATGGGATCAGAACCACAAACCTGATCCAGTGACTTGTTGTAGCCCGCAGATGGCCAGTAAAACTCAGATCATCACTGGGACAAGCCCAATGATTACTTTGGGTAACTGACACTCCCTGGGGCAGGGCTCAGCACTCATCATAGCCACAGGATATGGCCATTGGCCCACATACCCGCAAAGGAATCAAGGTGCCCACTGGATTCTGCTGCAGTGCACGCTCAATGGCTACTTCAGAAGGCTTATCACCACCTGGGGCCCAGCATGACCAGTAGCCCTCGGACCCATAATGGGAGTAATGTTCTCTGGGATTGAGCACATACCAAGGCCGGTGGATACCTTGGATGACTTAGCATGGAAGGCCGGTGGATACCTTGGATGACTTAGCATGGCCTAAGGTCGGGCCATTAATCATGGCTAAAGGTCATCCTTCTTCACCTTCAATCATTCCATTTTGAATTCCCTGCAGTTATGTGTAGGACGCCACTCTGAGTGTTGGCATTTCTACAAGTTGCCTTGGCACCCCTAAATGATATTCCTGGTTTACTGGACATAATGTTTAAAAAACGTATCTGGCAAAAGAAGCCTTGACTCTTCAATTGTATGCTTGAACACATTTTGGGTGTGTCACACAATAATGTGCTGACAAATTCTACCACTAGTCAATAAATGTACTAGAAAATACAGTCATCAAAAATTGCTCAACATCACAGGCAGGTTTTACTCCCATTTTTCCCAATCAGCATATTCGGTCTACTACCCATGAGTATAGAATGCACCCGCACCACCACAATAATACCCCCTGCCCCTCAACCCTCTTGTACTTTTCAAGTGGTTTGTTTCTAGCCTATTCCTGTTTCTATTATCCTCTCAGCTTTTCCCCACCTCCGTCCCTCCACACCCAAGTACCACCATTTGCTACTACAGAGGTGATGGGTGCAGCATAAAAGATGACTAACATAAAAGAGTATAACAGTGTTGGCATCCTTATTGGAAAATGTGCCTGTTGTATAAGCCTTACATGGTACGTGTTTATACAAATCTGCTAGGTAGTTCTGAGAGCCATGTATTAGTTTTCCAATCTTAGGTTAGTAACAATGTGTAATATCAGCGCTGCCCCATAATCATTTACATTTGACGTTAAGAAGGGGCATGATCCCAGGCTCAGTCTGGCACAACCTGTCTCTGTACCAGCAGCCATTACCAATAACTAATCCCCCACACTAACGTGAGATGGGGGTTTAGATTCTATTAAAGACAAGGAGGCGATTATTATGCATTTCAATCTTTACTCTGAAACCACAGCAGCAAAGAAAATACTTTTACAAACAAAAAAGTTTCCACAACAGAACTAGATAGAGTTCAATGTCAATGTATGGGGAACTCCCCAAACCATCATGGAGGACAGGTCATGCCCTGCAGGGGACCAATGAGCAGGGACCCTCCTCTACATATGTCCATTACTCTAACCCCAACCCCTCTTTCTGCAGCTGTCTTGCACCAGAAGTCCAATGAAACGGTTGAACTGCGTAGCGCGGAGAAAGGATCCATCGAAACTGGAGATCTCCACCTTCCCGCAGCCTGAATCTATGCCGAAGTTCTTCGGGAGAGGACTTAATCACGCAATCCACAACTTGTAACTGCGAGCCACACTCCTGATCAGAACCTCAACTCGTAGCTGTAAGAACAAGCAAGAAGGGTGGGTGGTTGGGAAGAACAACAAACCAAAGAATGTTCTTACTTGAACCACCTGTGTACATGCGTATCACAATTGACATATATCATATCATATACAGGGTGGGAGGGTGGGATAATAATCGCCTCCTTGTCTTTAATAGAATCTAAACCCCCATCTCACGTTAGTGTGGGGGATTAGTTATTCTATGACAAGACAGGAGGCTCATATTATGCAAGTTCAAAGCCCTTGCATCTCATTAGTACAACATGATCCATACAATAGAGCCAATAATAAATAAAATAACTAATAGGAAAGGAAACATTTTAAAAGCCTTTATTAAATTAATCAGCTGACCGCAAGAGGATTGCCTAAGACTAGGCTGCCCGAAAAACTGTTTTATAAGGCAGTCAAATCCTGCAAGAAAACAAGAAAAGTGCCAATTCCAGCGTTCCTTACAGGGCACCAAAACCAACTGGTTAAAAGAGGGGAAAAACATTGAACAAAGTTCTCCTATACTAATAGGTTAGGACAAAACTCATCTGAAATAAACGCCTCCTTTGTCCAGTCAAACATTTAAAACACTTAAATCCATACCATCTTTGGGAACCTGGATAGTGTACCGAAGAAAAAATAATAAGCACCTAACACTTCTAGAGATAAAGAAAAGTACCCCATAGGGGTGAAAGACTTGTAGGATCCATCCCATGCATTAAAGGAAGATATTGCATTGGAAACAGGGCATGTCACATCACTACACTGGGGAACCAAGTGGGAAAGACAAATCTTCAAAAGGTAAAATGAGAGTAAAAAGACATTTTGTTAACTTGTAATAGGTCAACCCATCCTGAGCGGAGCTGAAAAGCAATAGACTTAACCCACAATTGTCTTCAGACATATGTGTATACTAAGGAGGGATGACTCCTGGAGCAGAATGGAAGAGAGGGCCCACCTGGGAAGCTAAAGCTGTCAAAACGCCAACACGGAGACCTACCGACCTCCCGAACTCTTGAAGGAGGACCTAGCTACCATGACAAAAGGCAGATATTTACAAACCTGATCCTTAAGAGGCCAAACTTGGCAAGGAGAAAAAATGTATCTTACATCCAATCGCCACCATTATAGTGATATCTAAACCCCCTTGTAGATATACCCGGTGCTTGAACCTTGTTCTCCCTCCCTGGGTGAAAAAATCCCCATAGGATCAAAAACTAACCGAAGGAGGACACCTAAATGCCAAAGTCTTAGCCAGACTCTAAACTGTAAAGCTCTGAGCACTAAACAGTTAAACTGAAGTTGCCCACCAGAAGAAGTCCAACCTCTATATGAGCCAATTTTGAAGATCCATGAAGCTCACAGCACCCTGAGCTGGCACCTTATTGCAAAAACAAACTCTTGTGAAAAAGCAGGTGACTAGGAGAACCAAGTCACTAAGTAAACATACATATCCCAGCCCTTTGAGAATCGTACTGGCAGACACCTTCTGATAGTTAATGTAGAGACGTTGGAACGCATCGTGATAGAGGGTCTTAATAACTTGGATGGGAGATTAGTATCACTCCCAGACCCCTCTATCCCACCAAGGGATATTAAGCCTTCACAAATGAGGAGAACCCTCCACTCACTTATCCAAGGGAAAACCTTACAACCTAGAAGAAGGTTATCCTGAGGACCATTAAGGCCCCACTTTACATCCTTAAGAGAAATAAATACATTCTAACCCCTCTAACCAATCCCCTGACCGTGGACAGGCTCCGCTTAACTTATTGAAATACCAGGAATTTGCGCAAAGGAAAAGAACTGGCGAGAGGGAAATGCACAGTGCGAGTTTGCACAGGTCACGAGCCAGAACTCCTGTAAAAAGGAAACAGAAAACATCGGGAGCAACAAGAGGTGTATATCATGATGCAATCTCCCCAAGGGATGGCGAGAAGGGGAATGAGGGGGAAAAAGACTCCTGTATAATTATTAATGCCCCGCAAATGTAGGGCTGTGAAAGAAAATCAGGGACACTGTCCCCGCAAACCCTGAGGTCTGAGTTGCTGTATTCGTGTGAGGGTGACTGGCCACTAAGGGAATCAGGTGAAGGAAAAAATTAAACACATTGTCCATAGCAAAACAGTACATATATAGTAGTACAAACCCACAGGTATACGAGTGGTGCTTATCACTACTATGAACGGTGTGGAGAGAGGTGTTCACTTATCGATCTCAGCAGGATAAAGACTTATTCAAACCTTTCCAAAATTAGGAATCTGTATCAGTAGGGTCAGCACTAATATGAAAAACAGCACTCTATTCGCTGCACTGTAGAAAATTATATATATATAAATATATATATATATACACATCGAAAGAGGTCAAGCAACGCTCTAGAGGGTACAGAAACCTGCTTAAACTCCTCGATCAGAGGAGAAATTGCAACACACTGTTAGACGGTTAGCTGAACCATAGGCCAAGCTTTGGGAGGAAACATGGGCAGGTGCCATAAAGTTATTATTTGGCCATTCGGCTATCCAAAACCATCAAGTGTTTCCAAACACTTCCTCCAAGTAGAACATGGTTGCTCAAGTTGCCATGCAACAAACTGAACAGTTACCCTCGAGCTGACCCTGTCTCCACCAATAGTCCAATAGAATAATGAATGTCCATGGGACACATAGTAAGGGAAACACGTCCCCACCAAAGAGAGCCTCGAGCCCTGCAGACCTCAATATAGGCAAATCGCATCATCTTTTCATCCTTATGTTGGGAGAAAAATACTGCAGCTTAACCAGCCCCGGTATTGGGTGGAGCAATTGATATCGGGGAAAGCAAACCTAAGGAAAGGACTGAGTTGTCCTGCAACTAACTAAGGTAAAGGGTGACAGAATTTTAACTAAAAGACAAAGGTTAACACCAGAGTGATGGCTAGAGAGGAAGGTAAGACCCCCCATTATGGGTCTGTGTACAACAACCTTTATACACTCTTTTCTTTAAAGTACTCAATAAATAATATAAAATATATAAAATATATATATAAGATATCCAAAGAAGAGGGGTTACGCCCTCACAGGGGACCGGACCCCCGGCCTTTATAGAAGCTGATACCTACTGAGCTATGCAGGCTACAGACCTTTCTGAAGATGCCAATGTGTTCCAGTCATCACTTAAACATATTGTTTATCAAAGAACACTGAGTTAGTGCATCTCAACTGCTCACCCTAGCAGGGTGTGGCAACGAGCAGTACACGAGGGGGCACCTCGCAGTAAAACTCAGGCAAAACCTGAAACCGAGCAGGTTATGGTATGTTTACAGAAAAAACAATGACATCCGCCATATGCAGCACTTAAACAAAGTTGCCAACCTTAAGGGAGGAAAAACACTGAACAAGTGCACCTCCAACTGCTCGCCCGAGCAGGGCGTGATAACCAGCAGTACACGAGGGGTAACCTCGCATTAGAACTCAGGCAAAACCTGAACTCGAGCAGGGTATGG
Source organism: Ambystoma mexicanum (assembly GCF_040938575.1). Lineage (NCBI taxonomy): Eukaryota > Metazoa > Chordata > Amphibia > Caudata > Ambystomatidae > Ambystoma > Ambystoma mexicanum. Next base: position 1,200,111,922 of record NC_090925.1, read on the forward strand.
CACATACCAGTTACTGTAATCATCAAAGTTGCCAACTTTAAGGGAGGAAACACTGAGAAGTGTACCGCAAACTGCTCACCCTAGCAGGGTGTGGAACCAGGCGTATACGAGGGGCCACCTCGCAGCAAAAAACACAGGCAAGACCCGCCCCCGAGCAGGTGACGGTACTTAACCTGGGAGAAAAAGACATCTGCCACCAGCCGCCCTTAAACAAAATAGATCTCGGGCAGAACCTGAAACCGAAACAGGGTATGGCACCTACAGTGAAGGCAAATCACCCATGCTGTGAGCCGCACTTAAATAAATAAATATATAAAACCAGCAGAATGGCAGCGTATGAGGCTCTTCTGTAGGCGGACTGGTGTAAATATAAACTGAAAATATCAAATTAAAACATGACATAAAATATCCACTTTTAAATATATATATATATATATATATATATATATACACATGTAACTACATATATATATAAATACACATCCATATGTGTACACTTGCAATGGCGGGCAGCGAACCCAGCTCCCTCAGTATGGTAAACCGGCAACCTTCCCCTTGAGCTATGTCGCTTGTGTGCTGAAACAGAAGCCTTCATATATGTATATATATACTAAGGAATATAATAGAAATGCTCATTAACGAGCTACCCCAACGAAATGAGGGCCTAGCGAACTGCCTCCCAGCCGGGTCCCAAGAACATACCTGACCTGTGTGCATTTGGTTTCAAACGCGAGCAGCGTATAAAAGAAAACCACACACACACACACGCGACGCGTGTGAAGAGAAATGAAACTACACAGAGCTGTATTGCCACCGTGACAAACATATGTGCAATGCGCACTGGACTTGCCATGTTATTATTACACACAAGTTAAACACCGAAGGTAGGATACGAACCTGTGTAACAGGCCATGTTATTACCCCAAGCTGGATCCTAGTGCAGTGAGCTATGTGAGAGAACCCACACTTCCCCTGAGGGGAAAGAATGTTAAAACACACGTGGGCAGGGCGCGCTGCTCCGGAGACTGGAGGCAGCCGCGCTAAAATAAACAAACCTCCCCTGAAGGGAAAGAATCCCACGTGTCGCCGCCTGAGATTTATGAGGCAGGTGACTGTGATTACACTGAACACGGCGAAAACGCCGCTCACTGCACTCAGCCAATTACTCATAGTACAAGAAAATACAACACTCTTTCACTGGTACAGTGCAATAAATCACTTTCAATATACATAAATAACAGAAAATAACACTCTAAACTCCATAAATTCAACACGAAGTCAAGAACTAGGAGGAGTGACTTAGCTTGTGGATTTCAGCAGCAAAGAAAGAGGGGTTGGGGTTAGAGTAATGGACATATGTAGAGGAGGGTCCCTGCTCATTGGTCCCCTGCAGGGCATGACCTGTCCTCCATGATGGTTTGGGGAGTTCCCCATACATTGACATTGAACTCTATCTAGTTCTGTTGTGGAAACTTTTTTGTTTGTAAAAGTATTTTCTTTGCTGCTGTGGTTTCAGAGTAAAGATTGAAATGCATAATATGAGCCTCCTGTCTTGTCATAGAATCGAACAAACAGGATTATGTTTCAATGTAATCAGATAGTCAATGATAGCAATGCATATGCTTACATGTCCTCTTGGAATGGTTCAAAAGGCACGCTTCCAGATTCGAATGCATTCTTTAAATTGTCTTCCACTCTTGCCTTTTTCAATTTGAGCTTCACAAGAGCTCTTTCATAACTCTGAAAAATAGATGTTTGTGAAAGCTATATCCAACTATCCTTTCAACGGAGAAAAAAGAAAGTGACTGTATCATATTAATAAGCACTGTTGAAAATGTTTAGAGCATTTGAAATAGTTATTAAAGACTGGCATCTGAAAACCTGGAGTAGCATTCAAAGTCGGTGACACAAAAAACAACCACTGCCATTGTTGAACTTTTGCACAAAAAATCATCAAAATCTTTTTTTTATCATAAGCCATTACAATCATAAAGGATGCATTAAAAATGCCATATCATATAATTATAAAGAAAAACCTAATAATTCAGGGTTTGTGCCGTCATTCTGCCTCCTAAACCAATAGAACTTGGAGGTCAGGTGAGGATATCTTTGATAACACCTGTGTTAAATGTCAGCCACAAAACTAATTTATTTTCAACATTGCCAGCCTGCCAGCGACACGCAGATGACTAAGAACAATTTCCAAGATGGCCGCCCGTTTTTCACAGCATCCATAGAGGAGCATTCCGGCCATGACTCCTGGCCGCGTAGCACAGAGGCTACATCTCACACGTTCGGTTTTGCGGCATTGATTGCCAGAAAACCGTGCCGGAGATGTGCGCCAGTAAAACGGCTGAGAGAAGATGCAGGTAAGCATTTAGTGACTACTGTGACTACTGGCCGTCTCTGACTCGAATTCCGAGGGGTGACATGCCACAGGACACACCCCTGCCTTGGACTTAACTTTGAGAAAACAAAGCTTGTGTGTCGAGTACTTAATCATCTCACACGCTTGTACTTTCCCAACAGACATGAGGCAATTATGAGCCTCTGCAAATGACGTGGACAGACGAGAAGTAATTTGGCATGTCACATTTTTCCACTTACCACCCCCAGAATGTCCATGTTTGAATTATGGCATACTGTCTTTCATTATAACACAACCATTGCTTGGATACAATGACCATAGTTGCACCTTTATAAATATGTTCTAATACACTTGTACAGTGGTAGGGGTTGACCAATTGCTTTCCCCTTTCTCCCTATATGGGACAGAGGTGTTCTCCCAATCCGGAACTGCAGATTTCTTATGGAGAAATGCCGATATGTGAATAACCAGGTCCTGAAGATGATGAGACCAATAATATCAGTCATCGAAACTGGTCGACCCATTGTGATTATGATAATATCCTTGAAGTTGTGTTAGGATACGCTTGTTACATTCTGTTTACACCTGTTTAAGCAGACAGGGTTCTGTGAGTGTCATTTTATTTCTATCCCGCACGTGGGATGTCTCGATTGTTAGTATCCATTAGTGACTTATAGATGCTCCTCGAGCCTGCTACCTAGTTGGTTAACAAGGCTATGAGAAACTCCTTTAGACAGTGCACATCTTGAGAACACATATCAGACAGGATTATCTAAGTATACTTGTCTGAGATCACCGCTTTTGGATTTTTACATTTTTCAGAACTCATTCAGTGTGTCATTGGTGATTAGGGAGAGTTTTCTCTCTCTATCCATTTTAGATAGGCGGCGCACCACCTGCAACCTAGGGAGAGCCTCTCCTGACACGGTCAGGGCGTGCTTCTTATTGAGGGACAGCTTGAGTGGTCTTGATGTATTTGCTTGCATGATAATGGCAATGTATGTTTAGGATAGTGCTTCAAAGTCAGTTTTGATGTGTTAAAAAGCTATGGGATATAACGGCAGGAATGCAATTGTTTTCCCACCTAGACTTTTAATTGACTACCCTGTTTGTTGTACACTGATTGGATGCAGGGCAGTCAAAATGTGTGGGCTACCCAGGGATGTGGTTCTAAAAATAAATTAAACTTGTTCTGCCATATGGGGCAAGTACGTGAACAGTTTGACTTGGATAGATCAATATAAACCCCGTACTAAAGTTATGAAATTGACATGGTTCTTTTTGTGTTTCAGAAGCAACGGCAGCATTTTTGTGGTGGTGAACTCAAACTGCAGTGTAATGGTCAATCTTCCTGATATTGAAGGGGGTACCGCTGCTCTCGTGGATTTATACTGGGTATGTGGTGGACTGGGGTACACACAACTGCTGCCATCCTAGGGAGGTGTTTGTTCCATGGCAACCTTGCAAGTTCCCATCCTGTTAGTAACTGATGTCAACATCACAGCAATCCGCAAGAATCCGTGACCAAGCCCATGTACTTATTGCATCAGTGGGCACACCGATCTCTGTGCCTGCACCCTCGCCGCAGAGGTAACTATCTATCGCAGGGATCAAGTGACAAGCTGAATGAGATACCACAGGAATACCGATTGTTCAGTACTGCCAGAATTTTCTTTGCTTCATTTTTCACTCCTGATGTGCAAGCATGAGCAAACGCTAAGTGGATGCAAATAACAGAGTGGGAGCTCATTCAAGTGGCCAATGACACAGAGAATGGCTGAATGCTATTAGAGGGGCACTTTGTGCCCCAAGACTAACCAATTTGCAGAATTGTTCTGTGCTTGACATGTTAACTCCCAAGCGGGGTGGGGATGGGGAGGTTTGCCCAAGATGGCGCACTTCTTGCTGCACGTTCATACCCTCTAACGCTGCAGACAATGGAAGCCTCACACAGACAATACAAGCTCTGCACACTCTGCGCACCACCATGGAGAAAGAAGGTGGGGTTTGGAAAGGGTGAAAGATTCACATCCATTTTTTCATGGGTGCCCCCATAGATGAGTAGTCTTCTCAAAGTATTGATACCTATCGTTTTGCTGCTGGTTCTTTATTGTACTGGCCAACTGGTCCTGGGGTGTTTCAAAAGACCGATGGTTAAAGTAGTACCTATGACGTCACAAACTATACAGTCTGTTGATGCTATCCCTCTTGTGAAAAACTCCCATACTCAAAATGAACAACTGGACAAGCCTTGCATGATTGTTGTTTCTTGCCATGTAGCCCAGAAGCCTATACAGGGGATTTGAGAAATGTGATGAAAGTGTGAGTACCGAAAAACACTTTTTGACAAGGTTAAAGAGGGGGGATTTTAAATATGCAGGTGCAATGTTTTAAAGATAGGTGAACATATAGGCTGTGCGAATATTATTAAATGTTATTGAAGTGAATAGGACTGCCATTTATTGGAATGACTTCTGCCATTTATTGAATTGTTTTTTGTTTCTGCCACATCCTGAAGAGTCTTTGGACTGCCAAGTATGCGGCAGAGTGGCCGGCAGCACAAATATGTACACGTTATTTTCAAAAGAATTAGGCCTTGATTACACTTTCTCATGCAACCTTCCTCAGAGAGTCGACCACACTATGAAATAATGGTGTGTGTCCTTGGCATATGCAGATGGGTACGTTATAGCTGCAAGGACATGCTTTTAACATGAGAGAGCAACTGGTTTAGGGAATAGCTTGTGGTGCCCAGATATCTGGTCACACGGGAGAAAATAGCACTGTATTTAGTTTGTTGCTGTGGGGGCAGATTTCGCTCTGAATACTAACTGCATATGATTAAGTCATCTGTGGTGAAGTGCACATCAAATGTAACATGTCAATGCACTAACCAATCAAGTTAGGGCAATTTATGCTGACTTAGGATGGTCAGAATGTGGTTACACCTAATGTCTAGAATATAAACAAATGTATTCTACTTTTGTTGTTTTCGCCTTTAAATACTACTGTCAGATGTGGGCGTGTCGAGAGATTTTCAGTTTTTCAGTCTCACAAGACTGGCTGACCTCCCAGCCATTATTTTGCACTTCCATTAAAGCTGTGTTTCTGCAATTGGTGCATCTCTCATTGTTTCTGGATTTACTAAAGTCTACAGTCAGCAGTTCAGCACTATTTATTTTAGTGTACATATGACTATGGCCATTTTTAGCAAGCTTGAGACATACCCATTGAGAGAGAAGTGGGTGACGGAGGACAGGTGAATGAAAATGACAAACACTCAGTCTTTGACTGTTTGAGGTGCAAAGGGATTAATAGGAGCACAGGATGGGTTGTCAGAGTAATGGTTGGTTCTAAGTTGTCGGAGAAAGTGGAATAGAGAGAAAAGAGTTTCCTTTCCTTCCACCTGGGGCCCCTCGGCCCTCTAACCGAGCCACCCCTTGCACTGCCAGTCTCCTTCACCATCATTTGACCGATGAAGCGAGTGTCACCTCCACCTTCCTCCCCCTCCCAGACCCACACTTGGCTCTCCCTCTGACTCTGTCCTTGCTAACCTGCACCTTGCCATCTCTAACACCATTGACATCATTATCTCTGCCATCGGGATTCATGTAAAACCTACCACCAAGACCCTGATCTAGCATCTCTGAAACGCAGGTGCAGAGTTGCTGAATGGAAGTGGCAGACCTTGGCATACTGGCATGCTGCCTGCTCCAAATGCAATATCCATTCTCTATCTGCTCCAAGAAGCTGGCACACACCCAAGCCTGCATCTCTGGAGCCACTAACAACACAGCCAAACGCTTCAAAATCTGCAAGGAACTTGCATATCCACTTACAGTCTCCACTTCTCCCCTCCCTTCCCAGGCTCTCTGCCCTGCTTTGGCCTCCCACTTCACATCCAAATTTAGGACATCCTGTCTCACTCTCCTCCACCCAATCTCCTCTCCCACACCTGCTCCCCTGCCTCCTTTGGCCCCCCTGCTGCCACACCCTTCACTCTCCTACCTCCTGCCCATAGCAGCAATTGAGGTTTCTAAAATGGTCCGCTCTATGAAGGCCTCCTCCAAACAGGTGCACCCCTGCTCCTCCAGAACTATCAAGGACAACATGTCCTCTCTTGCCATGACTCTTGCTGACTTCTGTGACAACTTCTTCACCATTGGCCCTTTCCCTCTATCCCTCAAGCAGTCATTTGTGCACGCTCTCCTAATGAAGCCATCTGCTGATCCATCCTACCCAGCTAACTATCGCCCAATCTCTACTACCCCATTATTGGAAAAGTTGGTCCTCCCCCAACTGACCCTCCACGCTGATCTTGTTGGTTGCCTTCATGACTGTCAATCTGGATTCCGGACATCCAGAGGCACACAAACTGCTCTTCTGAACACCCGTGAAACCATACTCTCAAATCTCGACTCCAACTCTCCTCCTGTTCTCGTTCTCCTCAATCTCTCCTCTGCCTTTGACATGGTCAACCACTCGGTCCTCATAAAACGACTCTCTGACACTCTCAGCATCAATGACTGGGCACAGGATTGGCTGACATCTTTCCTCACTACCTGCCTCTCCCAGTTGCATCTGGGACCTTTTTCCTCCACCACTTCAACCCTACCTGTGCTGTCCCCCAGGGCTCTATACTATTGCCATGGCTCTTCAATATATATTTCGCCCCTCTTGCTCACCTAATCAACTCCTTCTCTCCTCATTTTCAGTGTGATGCTGAAGACACAAAGCTTTCCTTCAACCTTCCCTCTACTTCCTCCTCTCTCATCCCTGACTGTCCACCATTCAGACATGGCAATTCTCAATGCCAATAAGACTGAGATCCTCATCATCGGGACACCTATATCCTCTTTTCCACCTAACCCCTGGCCACCATCTTTGGGCCCCCTGCCCTGACCTTCTTGTGAGGCCAGAAACCTCAGGGTCATCTTCAACTCCGCTCTCTCCTTCATCCCTCACATCATGGACCTTTCCAAGAAGTTCCACTTCCAGCTCCACCTCCTCTGAGGCATTCTTCCTTTTCTCACCTTCCCCCAGAAGCTCAATGTCTGTGGTCCTCTCCAGGCTGGACTACTGCAACAGCCTCTTTCCCAATCTCCCTCTTTCTCTCTTCACCACCTCCAGCTAATGCAGAACAGGACTGCAAGACTAATTCCTTTAGCTTCGAGCCCAGGGACCGTATCTCTCCAGCCCTAAAGTCTCTCCACTGGCCTCCCGGTGACTGAAGGATCACATTCAAGAACCTCTGCATCATCCACAAGGCCTTCTGGGGCCTGGGACCACGCTATCTCCAACTTTCCTTCCCTAAATACTCCCCTGCTAGAGCCCTACGCTCCTCTAATTCCAACTCTCTGACTGTCAAATGCTTCCCCAAGTAGAGAGTAGGGGACAGGTCTCTCTCCTTGGCTGGCGCCTCCCTTTGGAACAGCCTCCCTGCCTCTCTCAGACATGATCCGGACTTCCTTAAGTTATGGAAACTGCTCAAAACTGCTCTTCTCTACCTCTTTCCCTTCCCTGCTAATCACCCCACTGCCGCTCTGACCGGTGGCCTGACCCTCATGAATCTTACAGGATCCCAGGCCCTTCCCCTGTGTCAACACCAGCACCCCTAGCCCCATTGCACTGCCCTGCGGGCCCCTGCTTGGTGGCTTCACATCCCACCTTGAGAGTCGCCTGTCCCAGCACTTAGCCTGAGGTTCTCCTCCTTGGCTCCCCTTAGCACTTACCGTCTGTGCCCTCCTCCAGCTCTTGCCCACACCACTGTTCGTGCTTCCATCTCCTCCCCCTGCACTTCCACAGTGGAATGCCACACGGCCCAGTAGGATCACGATTGTATATTACTGTTTTTGCCATTGTTATTATTTCCCACTGTTCCCTTCCCATTTAGCTTTGTGGCGCTCTGAAACACAATTCTGTTGCATAAAGCACCTTACAAATGCCGAATAAAAATACAAATAAATAAATAATCCCCATGGCCGTTCCCACACAGTTTCTGCTCTTTCCAGCCTAAAACACCTGCCCATGGGAACTTTTTGAGCTCACTTTCCTCAAGCCTTACCATCAAACTTTGCACTTGAAGTGCCTGCCAATGTTTTTTTCAAAGCAGTCTTCTGAGAGTTAATGGCTTAATTTAAGGGGCAATCACGCCACTGGTGTAATCAAATTGTCTTAACCAGGTGGGGGAAAAGGCGCGCACACATAAAAAGATTAACATAATCCATACGTCCACATCTGCACTGGGTTATCTACATGTGAAATATGACCAGCCGACCCCTAGCCCAACAGATCTATTCTTCAATAGAATTAGTGGCCTGGATAGCTCATTTGACCTGGGGTGTGTAGGGCAAGAGCTATGCTGGGTATGATTACATTGGATGACTGGTTGAGAGATGGGAAATTAATCTCTGTGGCTGACTATGAGACTATAGAGGGCGGAACACTCAAGTTCCAAATGATCTACCACAGGGTCAAAGGTGAAGTTAGGGTGATACTTAACACATTTCCACGTGCGCCCCAGCCCTCCAATGTACCACAGCTACTTATGAGTAACGACCAGTCACAATACACACTCTCGACAATGAACAATATGGTCCATGGGTGGTGTTGCGGCAGGCTGAAGGCAGCCAGTTGGAAGTGGAAACGTGCTTTAGGCCATGATTTATTGGAAGAGGACTGGGGATACATATGTAGACCAGTCAAGACTGCGTGTATGAACTACAAACATAAGTTGCTTCAGTTTTAATGTGTTCACAAGGCACATAGTATCCCTTAAAAAAAGAAAAGAATTGACCCTTCTTCCCAGATAGTGTGCCCGCGCTGTACAATGCTTGATGCAGAAACCCGACAGGGTCACCATCACAGAAGAATCATCACAGGTGGCACTGAGGAGTAACGGAGACCGGGATAGAAGTGCAATAAAAACATGTTTGAATAACTAATTGTGTACAACTAGTGGAATGAATATGACTAAGTAGTGTCAGACTGGTTATGGAGGTTGTCACACAGGGTCTTCCCTGAGAAATTTCCAGAGAAATGTGGTTTTAAATGTAATGAATAGAAAGAAACATGTTGGATGTTTGAGTAAGCATGACAATAAATGGATAGTGAGTAGTGTAGTCTGCATGAAGTAGTATGCAGTGAGAAATACACTATTGTTATTTTTTATTTTTTAAAACATATATTTGTAACTTGAGTTATAGGCCCTGTGTTGTTTATTATCAATATCTCCCATGTTGATAGAAAATAGTTGAGTGAGCTTTAACCATTTTTGGAAAGATTGTAAAAAATTCAAAATTAAATAAAATATAGATGTATTTGTATACAACACATCTTGGTATTTGTTAAAGAAAATACGTTTTGCCTCCTGTGTTGGTTGGTGGTGGTACCTCAGGTCAGTAAATATACTAGTACTAGAATGACATTGAAGAAGTGGGATTGTTTTTGTCTAGAGTGATGCAGATTTCTTGCACATGTCGTGGGGGATACTGGAGGAAATTAAGGATAGCGCTAAATGAAATACTGTGTGCGCATGTGATCATTAGCCCCGAGGCAGCCCTGAGGCAGCCCCGAGGCATGCCGGCTAGGTCTTACCAGGAGCTTTACAAGGCAAGATCGTAGGTTCGTGGGTGTTGCCCTGCTGGTAGCACTGTGCTGGTATGGGCTGGTGGTCACAGCAGGCCCTGGTGGTAGATGATTGGCCGAGGCTCTCGCTTAGTGCAATGCGCAAGAGGATAACTATAGAGAGCTATACATATATAGAGAGAGAACGATTGGCCCCCTACGGCCCACCCTAAGGACTATTGGGCAGGCTTCACATCCTACCTAAATGGCAAGACCACCTCCTCCCTTGCCCCCCAGGACAAATTAACTTCCTTGACCGCGTGTTATTATTGTATCGCCATGCTGGTTGGAATGCAACTAACAGTATACCTTTTGCTGTCTACTATTCATTTTATAAGACAGTGAAACGTCCCCATTCGATTTGCTTTGCTGCTCTCCTTGTATTTTAGTTAATTATGTATTCAAGAACAAAGAATATCCACATCAAAAATGTTGTGCTGCACATTGCAACTTTTTGCCTGTACTTAATCATTATTATAATATTTCTTTCATCATTTTGATAACCTATATTAGCACACAGAATCCATTGTAGACTCTCTCGGCCAATCAGCATGCTGGAAATGCACTATATCACTAAGTCTTTTGAGGGAAGGGCCATCATTTCTGTTTCATGTCCTGGCCCCACGTTATTGACTAAAGTGAAGGCAAGGGATAGAAGTTGGGGAAATGTCATTTCATCATGACGCTTCCCGGGGTATAGAGGTCTATCAGCACATGTAGTTGTGAAATTTATAAGGAAAGTCAGAATGTTTGTAACCAGGTATGTAGCTGTAAATGTAGACTGTATTTGAGCATTCTGATTGGCTTGTAGGTCCGTAATGGAATTATTCTGCTAATGGCTGTGATGGACCTCATTCCAAACATTCTGATGTGAGCACCAGCCTAAGATCATTCACTTTCCTTTTTAGCTGCACAGCTCCAGGTGCTCTCAGCACTGTAGACCTTGATGGTTGTTGGGATTGTGGAGTATGACTCTGTGATGCAAAGTGTAAATTACAAATAAGAGAACATCACATAACATATATAGGGCCTCATTTTAAATAAAAGGTCAATTGCATAGATTGGACCATAAATGATTGCACTTAGGTGAACTTGAAGCCTCTCTAAGCAATGTTCAATATTTCCAAGAAGTAGTTGCAAAAAGTATTGAAACAGGTAAAATCGCCTCCACCGCCTTCTATGGGAAACGTGAGACTGCCTATCACTATTCAAAATTGGGACAGGCATTTAAAATGGATGCTACGCTTCCATTGGTTTTACGCCGGCATGAAAATGTCACACTGGTATAAATAAAGCCAATAGTTTGTGCAGGCAGAGAGGAAAGGGTAAGCGGACACGAAACATGTGTTCTGCTGCACTACTCCTACAAAAACATTGAAAATTAGGCAGAGTGTAAAAATAGGTGCAAAACCTGGCCTCAACCTAACATGACCCCCATAGACTTCCAAATTATAGCTGGCCAAATTGCCAAGTGAGTAACTGTCTCTCACAAGACATCAGGTTCCTGCCTGTGTGACACGGGTTCACAACCTGTAAGGCCAGTTGTGGTCTTCATCACTCTGACATCAGTCAATCGAGATAGATTGGGTGACATCATAACATTCGGTGAACAGAGTGAACACTAGCATGTAGCATTGCACACACAATTCAAGCCATTGTACTTACCCGTCTAATGAGGTCTCCAATCTCAAATTCACTTCGCTTGACCGAAAAGTCAGCCTTCACGTCGGAGTATGTGTCATTGATGATAGCCAGGAACATGTTCTGCAAAACAAGAAAAGCAGGTCAACAGCGGAAAACTTTATATAATTATTTAGGGATGATAAATTCCCGAAAGCTTTATTGATCTCATCAAATGCCGTTGCCTTTAAGTCAACTGTTAATATTAAGAAATATAGGGCACACAACTATATTTTATCAAGCATTCCACCTTATCTACTTAAACTATGGGGCTTTATATCATTTCAATAATCATATGGATATTTAACTGTATGACTGAATGTATTGCACCTGAAATACAATGGGGGTCATTTTAAATGCAAGAGTGAATCACATGGAGGGGGCAACTTGCATTTGCACTTCAATACAAAATATCCCATCCACGCCATTTCAATAATTTCTACCACCTAGCAGAAAAAGTAGAAAAACCGCTGAATTCGTCCTTACACCTTAATGTTGCAGTATGTCTTGGGAAAAAGTGTAAAGGCTTACTGCAAACAATTGCAGGAGGCGTTTACAATCAGTTCCTATGGAATCCACCTGTGTTTGCCAGGTATGAAAAAAGGCGTCTCCCGTAGGAGTAAGAAACGGCAGTAAGAAAATAGAATGGGCCTCATTACAAGTTCAACGGTAACCTTGCCGGTAAAACCGGCAGGCTGCCGCCGAACTTGCATTTATTTCCGGCTTCTGGCAATGGAGACATACCGGGCCATTACAACCTTGGCGGACCCTGTATGTCCTCATTGCCAGGGGCGGGAATCTATTACTGCCATTCCCATTTGAGGAGGTCGGATGCACCGGTACAATTCAGAATGATGCCGGTGCATCCGTCATGCTGGGCTCGCGGGTGCCGCTCTGTCTATCAGGTCAGACCTGGCGGGCAGCAAGGCACCCGCGAGCACAACTCGTAGTTTGCCAGTCCGGGAACTACGGTACCGGCAAGCTTACCAGTACCGTAGTTCCCGAACTGGCAAATTTGCAATGAGGCACAATGTTTTTGAATGGCGAGCAGCGATGCTTTCACTCAGCCTGCAAAAACCAAGACAATTTCCTAGAGCCAAGAACAAGCTGTTAATACAGGCGTCATACTGTAACAACTGTCTTTAGCACCTTGTTTACCGATCCGGGGCACCTAGAAAATGACTCCCAAGGTATCTAGAGTTCGATGCAAAATATTGGTTAACTAAAAAAAGTACTTTGATCACAACCTTTTAATTTTTTGTCAAAGGACTTTCGGCACTTAAAATTCAATCTGAATAAAAAAAAAATGTCCCAAACTAAATGAGGTGCATTGCAACTACCAGAAAGTACGTTTTCTTTACATACGTACATGAATCAACATTAATACAATTGAAGCACTGCCCCCCACCCCATCTTAAATCGAATAGTAGAAACACCAGAATGCAATTCAGCAGAAAGCTACAAAAATAGCTAGTGGTATTGTAAATGTACTTTCAAGATTTAAAGACTCACGACAAAGTATAGTTTGTGAAAAGGTAACATAGCTGATTTTCTTTGGATGACAAAGGCATGCTTAATGTATGATGTGAAGATAATGTGATCATCTACAAAAAAGTAAGCACTTTTTGTGTGTCAAATAAGAGCACATGAAAAAAGGGGGATAGTTTAAAAGACCCTCAGCATCATCCACAATGCTGGGGACAGGGAACATGCTATCTCCAACTTTCCCTCCTTAAATACTCCCCTTCTAGAGCCCTATGCTCTTCTAACTCCAACTCTGTGACTGTCAAGCGGTTTTCCAAGCAGAGAGTGGGGGAGGTCTCTCTGCTGCTTGCGGTTCCCTTTAGAACAGCCTCCCTACCCCTTTCAGATTTGAGCCAGGCATCCTTAAATTCCAGAAACTGCTCAAAACTCTGCTCTTCTCTACCTTTTCCCCTTCCTTGCTAATCACCCCACTGCCACTGTGATGGATGACCTGATCCTCATGAACCTCACAGGATCTCAGGCCCTTCCTCTCAGTCATTATCAGCACCACCCCACCCCCTGCCCACTCCATTGTCCTGCAGGCCCCTGCCTGTTTGCCTGGTGGCTCCTCACACCACGCTTGAGAGTTGCCGGTACTAGCACTTAGCCTGAGGTTCTCCTCCTGGCTCCACTTACCACTTCCCTCATGAGCTCTCCTCCAGCACTTGCCCACTCCTCTGCTCCCCCTTTCGATCCCCGTCTCCTCCACTTCTCTTCAATGCACTTGCACTGCCAAATGCCACAAGGCCTAGTAGGACCATGACTGTAAATATATTATTGTTGCTTTTTGTTTTCTTGCTACTGTTATTATTTCAATTGTTCCCTTCCCCATTTAGCCTTGTAGTGCTTGGAAACCCAATATTGTTGTATATAGTGCCTTACAAATGATCAATAAAATAAATAAAATAAAATGAATTGCCTTTCAGGTAATCAAATATCTTTAATATTGGCTGTCACTAATCAGTGGTTGTTTGTAGAGCAAAGTCTAATGAAAGAGCATGAAGTAATTTTTACTGTGAAATATTGTATTTGAAGTATTGTAATAACGTGTGGTTTGTGGTATTGTTGCAATATGTATGTTTGATCATATGAATTGTATCATTATTATGTAAAGTGTGTAAAGTTGTAATCAACTATATTGCACTATACTCAAATAAGGAAATAAAAAGAAAACATCCTATATATAAGATTAAATTAGACTTGTTCTGTCTTCCACCCCCTTATGTATGTAAGCCCTGCCTTTTTCTTCTCTCCCAACAACTGTTGTATATCAATCTTGTTTCAGTGAAATGGCAAGGGACATGATGAAAGAGCAGCAATAATGAGACGTTGTCGGGGCTGCACTTTGTCTCAGTGCAGTGGCGTACGGAATTGTAAAAGAGTGGCGCAGCCATCTATACAAATCCTTCCTTGTTTAACCCTGGTGGAAATGGAAAGTTGTCGGAGTAAGCAAGTATCACTCCCTCCTAAATGGAGTACAGTTTATTAAATGTACTGTACAACGTTTCTGGATCAATGGCACTATTTTACGAGGGACGGCACCACTCAGCAATTCCCTGAGGAAGGTACATTAGGTTTGCATAAAGTTGGTTATTAATGAGAAACATTGGAGCCTGTGAAGCCAATGGTCAACCAGAATCAACGGGATGCTATTTTTGATTAGCACCCTAAAATACCTAAATAACATACTGGGTAGGAGACAGGAGCACTGAAAGATGCACAGAGAAATGTACAAGATAACTGAAAGAATAAAGACTTCTGAGCAAATGTGAGTGTTCTGAAAACTAAGAAAGGTTATAGATAGCCTGCTCTACGCATCATAGCACGTTGTAACCCATAAAAAGAACCTCCTGAATCCATTCTTGACTCCTTTAATCAACCATCCAACCAACCAGCACAATAGCCATCTGCACCCCTACAGCAGCTCAGTAAACAGATTGACTTAGACAGCCCAAATTCTATGATTGATGACCCTAAGGCATATAGTCAATTCCCTCCCGTGAAATCACCTGCAAGCACTGCACAGCTCTCATGCCAACATGTAATAGAATGGGGACCTGAAACATGTTTGATACCGCAGCCTTTGAGAGCCAACATCAACATTTGATGGCTACCATAGAACCCCACCTCAAGCTAATAACCTAGCATTCCCACTGTGATATTTGCCTGGCACTGTGAACATGCTAGTGACTGTCCATGCTACATGTGGCATGATAGATCTATTTAACATTGTTCAACGATACCCCAAGAGGCGAGACAATCTTGTTAGGTTACAAGAAGAACTTCTAATAGACTGCTGTAACGAGGCGTGTCTTGATTTAGACCAACTACTCTGAGCTGCTCTAACCCAGATACATTCACACTAATTCCACATACATGAAAACATGCAGGGGGATGCTCCTTAACAATGTGTGGTGCAACAGGTTCAATGGGAGTACATAATTAGTTGGCAGAGAAAAAGATGGGTAGAGGTTCAGTAGGTGAGATGAATGGGAAGTGGATTAGAGAGGACAGTGTAAGGATGATAAGAGGTGGAGAATAATAGAGGGGGTGGAGGAGATAGAAGATTGGATACACTTATTATTTTGGTGACTTTATTGGAGAAGCAGAGTTAGGGGAGAAAATAGAGTGATTCTTGTGGTGATGCATGGCATGGAGGGTCCATGATAGTTTAATGATAGTTTAGGAAGGTGTGAGCAGAGAGAGGAAACAAATTAGGGTAATAGATGTATGTGGATGTGTCAAGACATGTGGTCAAGATCAGTAGAGAGTCCTTCTAGGAAGCAAGGAGAGTGGGGGGTTGGCTTTTGTACCAGTACCATAAGCAACCATTTATGGTTGTCTTCAGATGTTGGATGGATGAGGAGACCCATGGGTGATGATGCCGGTTGGAGCGGGTAAAGGAGTGGGAAGGTGGTCATCATTAAAGGGGGAGGACAGTGCAAAGATGAATTCAGTAAAGGCAATCAATAATGCAAGCAAGTGGCAGCAAGAGAGCTTGTAGCAAGATGTTCACTTGGTTTGAATTTATGTTTAGTTATAGATGAGAGAGGGTGATGAGAGAGAATAAGAGAGGAATAGAAATGGTGAAGTGAATGAATATGAAAATGGTCAGAGGGATATGGGTGCATTGTAAGAGCAGAGCAGAACAGGCTGAAAAATATGAATGTGAAATCAAGAGCAATGCCTTGGGAGTGTATTGAAGGCTATTTAGGCTATCTAGGTTGATTAGTGAGCTGTCAGAGAGAGTGGAGTGTGGGATATTTTTACCCATGCCGATGTGCTCCACTGCACCACTTTACAAATGGGGAAAGAAACAGGCAAAAATTGATGCGCTAACCCCTGTGCACGCAAAAATCTGCAAAACTGCGTGTGGGTCACTATCGCAAAAGGCTGCACACCCCTGCCACACACAGTCAAAGTGGGGGTGAAAACAGAACTCACTGCAGGAGCATGCCAGTGGGTGCTGTTATATTTAACAAGAAGCAAGGCTGCAGAACTGGGCCAAAAAACCGAAAATGCCTTTTAAAATACAGATTTGCAACCTTCACAGTGCTGTTTTGACGCTAGATCCATTCATTTCCCAGTGAACAATTGAATTTAAAAGGACATACATCCAGACCCCAAACATATCTCAGCACTTAAGGGAATAACTGGTGCTGAATAAAATGTGTGTGCTGCAGAGGAAACTCTGATGTAAAGGATTCAGTTTAAATGTGCTTTTTCCAGGAAGAAGTGCAAAATTGCCTGTTTAAAAGCATGTTTGTTGAAACGCCTAATTCTTTAAATGTCAAAATCCCCAATAAACTGTGTTCGTTTAAATGTTTTAATGAAAGAGCTAGGCAACTTAAAGTAACCCAGTCTGGAGATAATTAAATATTTAATTCTGATATGACAGCTACAGCCTGGGAATGGTTGACACTCCACTGCTAGCAGGAAGGCTTAATTGCTGTGGGGAGGTTCTCGCATACTCAGAACAAAGAATTCATTAGACATTTGTCTGTGGCCCAGCCAAGGACAGTGGCAGGCTGAACAGTGACCCCTTCAGGGGAGGGACAGGAAACTTCCCTCTGGACCCCGCCCTGATCAAAGGAATTTGACAGCTGTTGCCAATTGAAAGAAGTAAAAAATAAACTGCTAAAGGACATTTGTTGTTTCAATGCCTATTTGTGATTAAGGTTTGAAAACCTTTAACTTTGCCACATGAAGAAGGACAAATCTAAAAATTGGTAGTTGTAAATCTAATTTTATGCCATTTCTGTGAAGACATGAGTGAACCCTGTACTACATAAGGAACAAAAGTTTTGATGCTGCAAATATAATATTGTATACTTGTGTTCTAGGGGTGATTTCACAGCTATGTATTGAATTAGGAATTGTTAGGCCAAACTGTTATGATTAAAATTGACAAAATTCCACAGAACGACAAAGCCAGCTCTCACTGAGATGGGAGTTAGATGTAAGGGTAACCCACAAAATATGTAATATATGTGTCTGATTTTATTAGAGGGCATAATTATAGAAATGTGTATTTGTGTGAAAGTTAAATTGTGGTTCAAATCATTGTGGGAGTTCCCAAATCCCATCATAAAATATGACAGCTCTTTCTGACTTCCAACCAGAAAAGGGCAAGTACCTCTTACCTATCACAGCCTTGGGGGTGGGGATTGCAATTCTGGCCCTACCATAAACTTAGTGATGTCACTTATATGGGAACTTCACCACACACAGACACACTGATTCCTGACTCCATCGTGATTTCCACGTGTTCCAGAATTCTTCATCTTGTTCCTGTTCCTGATTTCTTTACCAAGCCAAGGCCTCAGCACTTGCTGCACTCTTTTCAGGTAGGCCCAAATCCTGAACCATCCCAAACGTCAGACACAATAAATAAGTATTTCATTTGTGCATTACATGCTAGGCGAGACCAGGGTGTGTGCCTCATTGAAATCCTTAACAGATTTGGGGGCTCGTGCTGTGATTTTGAGTTAGAGTTACCACCCGTGACAGTCTAACACAGCATACTAGCCTGCAGGGTACAGACACCTTGCTGGGTTGGTGTACTGTGCTACACTGTACAAGCGCCTCTCAAAATAAATACTTCAAAAATCAGGCCTGTTTGTAAATGTAAATTAACCCTGAAACAAGTCACAAAGAAATTGATATTTCTAAAAATGGCGATCCCAGTAGAAATTAGTATTGCTAGGGAACACCTCGTGCACAAACTGTTTGTCAGGGGTGAGTGGCCAGAACAGAATGAGCAGATCTGGCTGCAAAAAAATCAAACAGGCCACTGCCATGGACCTGGACACATGGCAGGACAAGGGCCCATTACACCAAGCTCTTAGCTTAGTGAACTGTACATGGCTCCAAAAGTGAAAGGGGAGCAGAGTAAAATTGCCAAAATAGTGGCCTACCTGTATCTCCACATAGGAGTAATGCAGGAAGAGCATGCAGAAAACATAGTTCTGGCAAAGAATCAAGTGGAAACGCTAGAAAGAATCCAGACTGATCTGGACTCTGCAGAGCAAAGGCTACAGAATAGCCAAGAATCAGAGACAGAAGCTAGGCAGTATCTGACAAAACTAAAAGAAAATCTGGCTCTCCTACAGCAAGAGAATGCAGACCAACACACCCAATTACAGGCACTGAAAGAGGAGTGTCAGGAAAGGGTGGACTCTTTACAACAGAATCAGCAGAAACTGGTGCAACAGTTAAATTATAAAAGAGCATGCATAGAACAGATAGTCACCTTACAAAACCAAATAGGACCCTTGAAAGAGGAAAATAATAAATTAATTATTAAAGACATCCACTCTCAAGAGGAATTTGATGATGAGTGCCAGAAATCCAGTGTATTTAAAAAACAAAGGGATGACTTAGCTGAACAGAGGGGCATCTAAATCAGGGAGGGATGCCTTAGGCCAGGAAGTGAGCCAATTAAAAACCAAGCTAGAGGAAAGAAAGCTGGCCCTCCAGGAGCTCCATGAAGCAAAAACAGAATATGAGAAGCTACTAGAGCACACCAGGTGGGTGGAGGATGCTCTGGAAAAGAACACCCAGACAAATAATGATAAAACTCAGGAGGTGAGTCTCCTGCAACAGAAATTGGCCCAGTATTTCCAAACCAGACAGGAAGCGCAGAGAGACAATGAGGCTCTCTGTGAAAAGAATGATGTGCTCCACAGATAGCCATGCAAGAGTGAATTATCGAGACCAGTAAAGCCCTGATAGAGGAGCAAAGGATTCAGATTCTGGCATATCACCAGGGAATAGGGCCTGAAAGAGAAGAGGTAGGGATGGACAGAGAAACCCTTGAGCATAATATCAGGACCCCGGTAATCAGAGACTCTAACCCCTTCAGTACCATGGACTCTGCTAGTTTTATGTCCACTGACTCATATGAACCAAGGACCATGGGGATGGTAGACATCAGCAGAATTGGTAACATGGGAATGACAGATCAGCGCCTCCCAGAAATTGATGGACGGGCGTCTCTGTAGAGATCCCCACATGTTAGGGCTAACCTCTCTGATCAGGAAGACTCCTGTGAGGGGAGAGTCAGGGAATTGGATCCTCAAAAATACCTCCTACCAAAGGATCAGTTTGTAAAATTTGGTGGGGAACTCCAGGAAATCAAGCCCAAAAAGAGTATCCTAAAAACTTCTCCCCAGGTGGGAAGTAGGGGTGGGGGTACTGCGCCAATCTTGGGAACAGGGGAGAGTCAGAAGACTCTTCTGAGCACCACAGGAATAGGGAAACTAGGCCCCCACATTCGGCAAACCCTTCTCAAGCCTGGAGGATCAGATAGCCACCTCCAGTAGTAGTGCCTCTGAGTCAGAGGATGAATAGGGTGACTAAGCCCAAAAAGACAACAAAATTAAGAGGGCTCTACTAAAAGATCCCCTGAAGCAGATCAAGGCAATTAGGAGTGTTATAACTCCCTATCACAAAAATGGCAAGTATTCAGTCTGGGAACAACTTGAGTTATGCAAACAGATTATGGATACTTTTCATTTGAAAGATAGTCAGAGTTCCATCCAATATGTAAAATGGACATTCTCCCCTGAGTACTCCAGCTTCTTTGCCGGGCTGGAGGATCAGAACCACTCAAGATGGTCCACCTACAGGGCGGCCATCTTAAACCAATTTTCTGTCCATAGAAATCCCCAAGAGGCCTGCAAGGCGGCCTACAATCTGCAATGAAGGGAAGATCAGGCCCCACAAGAATTTGTGCATGAACTTAAAGGTGCCTTTGTGCAGACCACATGGAGGGTGCGCACAGACAGTAGGGAGTTCATTAACACCTTTTTCCATGCACTCTCCAAATACATCATGACCTAGTTGGTGAGGGACTTTCACGAGAAGAGATCACTGGACTGGGTCATTGAACAGGCGACCCGTATTTATGAAGTGCAGAAACCTGTAGAGAATAAAAACACCAATAAAAACCCCAAACCAGCCAACACCCCTGCTGCTGCTAAGGTGGCGAAGGTGAAAGTTGCCCCAATGTTAGATCTGGAGATGGGGGGGGGGGGCTAAAAATATTCCTGTACAGAATTCTTCCAACCAAAGAACCAGAAGGCCCTCGGGCCAATCCCAATCAGGTAGTCAGGGAGGTAATCCCACAAATGGGACCCCTAACTCCCCTGATTATATTAGCCCCCGTTACAAGGACAACAACCCCATCTTGGGGTATGTGTGGACTCCCCCAACCCAAGGGGGGGGATCCAACCAGGTAGGTACCAACCCAGGAAACTTGCTCCTAACTTTCCCAGGAGGGCAGTAATCACCCAAATGCCGGGTTGAGCTTCTTTTCCCGGTACCCGCAAAACCTTAACCCACAAAACAACCCTCCTTTCATTCCCCACTTTCCTGAGCCCAGACAGGCCAATCCAGGAGAGTGAGGCCAAGGGTGGAGGGTTACCCAAACTATCCCAACCTATGGTATTATGGGAGGAGGGACAGTTACCCTTCCCATGATCCACCTAGGACAGATCAGAGACCCCCGTACCAGCCAGAGCGGGTGTCCCAACGGGAGCGCCAGGTCCAGAACTTGTCCCAGGATCTGGGTTGCATGTTGAGGGCTTAGCAGAACCCGCAGATGAACATGGTGGCTCAGAACTCCACAAACCAAGAGTCTGGTACACCAGAACAATGACAGGCAGAGACCCTGACAACTCACTGGTTCCAAAGGAGGAGGCATGGGGGAAGGTAGGGTGTAAAGCCTTAGAGGAAGCTTTCTTCCCCACTTGTGAAAATGCCCTAGAAACCCAGGAACCGTAACCAAAATCTCCTGCCCCCGAATGTCTGCAACCTAAGGAAAAGAGGGCGGGTAGGAGAAATAAAGGCCCTAATAAGATCCATTTTGTGGAGGAGGTTAGTGTCATCCAATTTGAAGGAGAGGGGTCCTCAAACTCTGGCAAAAAGATCTTCTCCTTCAGGGATGGGGGAACTCCTCCCAAAGAAAATGGGTCCCGAGAGATCCTAATCAAGACTGGGTAAATGTGGGGACTGAGTTAGAATCGCCCATCATTGTACCCCAGAATGATAAGCCGGAAAACCACCTTGCCCAAACATACTCTGGGGACTGCCTCCAAAAAGGGTGGGGGGCGGCCCAGAATCAGAGCCAGGGGAGCTCAAAACTCCCCCAATATCCAACTGCCACATTTTTCTTACAGATCCCCAAGCTCCCACACAGGCTACCTCTGTGTCAGAATCAAGAACCAAGAAACGAACCCACCAACTGGCCCAAAATGCATAATATCTTTGCCCCCTTGAGAAGAAGGAGGGAAGTTTTTATGCCCTGGTCCAAGTACAAGGGAAATATACTTTTTTGGCACTGGTGGACACTGGATCCCAAGCCACCCTTCTGTCAAAGAGAGCCTTTGATCAGCTGAATTCAGGAAGGGGGGAGAGATACCAGATCCCTCTCACCCCTCTTCCTGGACAACTTCAGAACTTCAATGGGAATGAAATTCCTGTCGAGGGTCTACGGATTTGGAGATTAAAATTGGGTGACACAAGGTGAAACACCCGGTCATAGTCGTGACTCCGGAGGGCACACCATGTTTACTGGGGAATTACATCCTCCGCAGATTGTATCTCCTAATAGACTGTGTAAACAAGGTCCTCTGGACCCAGACTAACCGACCAATAAAATGTAAACATAGTTTCAACCATGTTAGTTTAAATGGCACATGCCACATGGTTGAACAAAAACAGGATCACATTGAGTTCCATTTTCAAAACAAAAGTAATTGCAGTAGGACAACAAACTGGTGATGGGAATTCCTCTCTATTTCTGAAAATCAACCTTCCTTCCAGTTTCAAGTGGCATTCCACACTAGAGGGAAACACCCTGAAATTCTATTCGAATTCACAATCAGAAAATCCCACTTCCATAGTCCAAAATGATGAGAAACCAGCTCAAAGCTTAGCTGACATTCAGAAGATTGGAGAACAGTTGTTCATCCCTATTCAGTTAAATGAGGGGAAGGACTCTGTTCTCGCCCGAGTGTGCGTGAACAACGGTAAGAGCTTCATCAGCGAAGCCATTTTCCGAAAACTCCCAAAAGATCCAGCCATTCCCACATTTAAATTGATAGAAAAATGGGAAATGGACCTGGAAACTCCCAATTTTAAAAATCACCTGCCTAGCAGGTGTATGCTCAAAATGTCCATAGGCAACAAGAGCATAGTACATAATTGTTGAGTCGTGCGAGATGTCCCTGCTGCATTTTATTTAGGCAGTGACATTCTCAATCGCTTTGCCATTAGTTTTGACCTGATAAACCTCAAAGCCTGGTCCCGATAAGGGGGTAATCCCATGGACTTTGAAGATTCAGAAAAAGCATTGCTGCCCTATGCAGTTGAAGTTCAAATTGGAGAGGAAGTCACCATCCCAGGATAGACACGACTAGCCCCACTTAAAGTAAAAATTAAAAGAGGACAGAAACTGCAAAATCCTGATGCATATGTTCACCTCAACGCCCATCTCCAACAGCAAGGGTTGGGGTTAAACCATTAGTCAATATAGAACATGACACCATTCCAATAGTGGTGAATAACAGCGACCTTAGGAGTATCACTCTGGGCGCAGGCACCATTATTGGAATGGCGGTTGATGACTAACATTTTTCTATAGATTTAGGTAATGAACTGATAGGACCAATGTCTGTTTTGACAGTGATAGCGACAATAACACAACAACAGACAGGATCTTCACCCGGCATGGGGGGAATTTCCTGGTGTACTCTTCCTGCCCTTATGGTAAGGAAGAGGTGACATGTGACTTCAGGAGGGATGAGGTGATCTTTCAGGTCCACAAGGACTGCCTTCCCTGCCTGGAACCCTCAGTCCAGGTCAATACTTTAACCAGGGACTTCTCCACCCAGCTGGTGGAAGCCGCTTAGATAGCCAAACCAGAAGTCTTTCCAGGCTTCAGGCAGACGGTTAAAGAGAGAGTCACTCTAGCTGATGCCTGTGAGACTCTGGAGCAAAAGCAAAAGTTGAAACAAGTTTTCTTAGATTTTCAGGATCTCTTTGCGGTCGACTCATATGACTGTGGTCGCACCGAAATCCATACAACAACAATTCCCACGGACCCTGGCATGACTCCAGTGTTTGTGAAGCAATATTGCTTGCCTCTTGCATCCATGGAGTCCCTCACAGAAATAATTAAAAACCTTGAGTCCCGTGGGATAATTTGTCCAGTCCACAGCACCTTTAACAACCCAGTGCTGGGGATTTTAAAACCAAACGGCCAGTGGAGACTCTGTGCTGACCTAAGGGAGCTAAACAAACGGGTCCACACATCCCGATGGCCTCTTCCCTACATTGACCAAGGGCTGTCCCAGATCCAGGCCTCAAAGGTATACACTATTGACCTGACCAATGGGTTCTGGACTGTACCTGTCAGCAGGGAGGACCAATACAAGCTGGCCTTTACCTTTGGGGGGCAGCAGTACACTTGGACCCGGACACCCTTCGGCTACATCAAGTCCATCAATGAATTTTATACCTTCATGCATAAGGCCATGCTTGACTTGGGTGAAAGTGGTAACCTGGCCTATGTAGATGATGTTCTGATCAAAAGCTCAACTGTGGAGGAACACATAGCTGAGATCTGTTATGTTTTGACACAGTTGAGGGTTGCCGGAGCAAAACTATCTTTCCGTAAGGCACAGTGGTGCAGGACCGTGTCAATTTCTTGGGGCATGAGATAACTCCTGAGGGTCTCTGTCCCCAGGAAAAGAAAGTAGAAGCACTCCAGAAACTAAAAGACCCCACAACTCTGCATGAGCTAAGGAGCCTCCTTGGACTGACTAATTACAGTAGAAAGTTTATTGAGGATTACGCAGACATCACAAGACCCCTGATCCATCTGTTGAAGGGGGGAGTCAAGTGGGAGTGGGGTCCAGAACAAGCCGAGGCAGTAAAGCAACTCAAAAGAAGCCTCTCAAAAGCACCTTGCCTAGCTTACCCTGTCCAAAACAAGGAGTTCTTCTTGGAGACAGGGTGCTCAAATACATGCTTCACCGCAGTATTATACCAAAAGCATGACAAGGTCTATAAAGTCATCTCCTATGCAAGTAAGACTTTAACCTCTGTGGAGGAAAAATTCAACGATTGTGAGAAGGCACCCCTGGCAACAGTGTGGCCATTGAAGAATTACCGCCCGTTCATCCAGAGGAACACATCATAGTGGAGACTCCACAACAGCCTCTGCAATATCTTCAAAGTGACAGAATCCGGGCCGGAAATGTGAGTAATTCCCGAATTACTTCCTGGATTCTGTCAATGCAAGGCTTTCCTGTGGAGGTCAGATATGGCCAAAACAAGAAGAGTCCCCTCGCGCAAGGTCTGGCTGACTTGCATGATTGTGCCAGAGAAAACGGTCTTGTGGATGAAAGTCTTAAAATCAAGGACAACATGGAGGCGTGCCTCAATTCCCCACACAAAGTCTATGAAGAAGACAAGTGTGAGCCAATGCCCACTGTCTATGTGGATGGGTGCTCCCAACATGTTGACAAAAACGGGGAAAAGGAACTAGTGGCTGCCGTGGGGAATGACTTGGTGAATGATGCCTCGGAACCCTCCGCTGGGTACAAAATTGGTCCCCGTGGTAGTCAGGTGGTAGAGCTAATGGCAGTGCATCAAGCCATCCTCACAGCTATCCAACACCAACTTCAAGAACTGGTCATAATCACTAATTCAGATTATGTCCGGAATGGGTTCATGGAGCACCTGGTTAATTGGAAAACAAGAAGCATGCTATGTGCTAACAACAAACCACTAAAACATGGAAAATGAATACAAAATATTGATGATCTGGTCACCTCTAGTGGGATGACCATCTACTCGAAAAAGATCAAGGGTCATTTCAAAGTAGAGGGACCAGACAAAACTGGAAATGACTTAGCTGATCAGCTGGCCAAAAGTATATGTGCATGGCAGTCGGACCAGGGAGAGAGCCATCTGACAGCCGGCCCGTCTTGCTGGCTCGGTTCAAGGACGGGTCTTGCGTTTCCTGCACGCTTGACAAGGTGTTTTGGGCATGCACGTATAAAATGCCCCGTCTGTCAACAGTAAATACAGAGATTATTCTAATTAATCAAATTAGCACAAAAACTATATCAATCATCTGGCAATGTTTGCAAATAGCAGATGTTTAGCTTGCTTGAAGAGCGTTGCAATAGGTAGTGCGATCTTGTCGCCAAAGTGGAAATGGCACAAAGGTCCCCTCCATGGAATTGTAATCCTTTCCACCATGCATTGGAAAAGTATAGTGTAAAACACAGGCAAAATCTCCTTTACTTTTCACTTTCTGACTATGTGGTGGAAAAGTGTAAATGACTCCAAAAATTAACTATTGCGAGGGACCGTTTTAGTTGATTCCTTTTTGGTTTGCCTGCTTTTACCAGGTGGGAAACTGAGGTGAATTACATAGGAATGTATTGGTTTACCGCCAGCAAGGAAATCTTATGCAGGTTGTAAACCAGGCAGATTTGTAGCAAGAGCGGGAAAGGGTCAGACATACAAGTATACCTTGTTCCACAACACTGCCTAACAAATCCTACAAAATCCCTCGATCAGTAAAAGTAGCACTGAGTGGCGATAAGCAGAATATCCACTTTCACAGCCACGTTTTGCCAATTAAGGGATTTAGAATATGACCCCTGGGGTGTTTTGCACCAACATTGCAATTTTCCACACTCAACCTCAAACAAATGATTTTTGGGATGAAAGTGAATCTACTTTTTCTTTTGCCACATTCTTCCATAAAACATAGACATGTATTCAAAATGTAGATCATTAAATCAACACTGTTACTATTTTATGGTCAAAGGAACTTACCAATAGCACGAAGAAGACAAAGAACACATATGATATAAAATAAATTGGTCCAAGGATTCGATTGACAAGTTCAATAGAAGCAAAGTTAAAATCTCCAAGAATGATGCGAAACTGTGTGAAACTGAGGAGAACATAAAAAAAATGTTTATGTTAATCTTTTCTTTTATTGAGCAATTGGCCAATATAATATGTTCAATAATGCACAATTAACTAATGTAATAACAAGAAAGTGCGCACATTCACACCACAGTAAAGCTCCATCTGTGCCATGCATTGCATAATCAGCTGCCTTGGTCCATAGGATCAGGGTATCTTCTGGCACTCTTGCCAGCGTAAGGGACAATTCCTGTACTACTCTCGATTTTAAACCTGCGTTTGACAGGAGTGATCGAAACATGTGGTAGTCACTAACTGTCTTTTTTCAGCCAAGCTGTTTTTTGAGACCTGAGTCCATGAACAAATTTGCTCCCTGTGTCAATGCAATCAGCGTGTATTACCCTGATTTTGAAATCGGGCAAGGGGAATTTTGACTGTGCTTATTTTTGCCCGGCCTCATTTCTAAATGCTATTGTTAAAATCCTAGGCAAGAGCTTCAGACTGT
Source organism: Ambystoma mexicanum (assembly GCF_040938575.1). Classification (NCBI taxonomy): domain Eukaryota; kingdom Metazoa; phylum Chordata; class Amphibia; order Caudata; family Ambystomatidae; genus Ambystoma; species Ambystoma mexicanum. The sequence goes on from NC_090925.1 coordinate 1,200,139,080, forward strand.
ACTTGGGAGGAAAATTATGCCCTACCTGATCGAAAGGAACCACAGTTTATGTCTGGTTGTCTACTACTAGTATTGATAGGGAGATTATAACTATATTCCACCTGAACAAAAAGCTACCATAAACCTGCCACATCATTTAGTATATGTTCAGGTAGGCCATCCAAGCAAGAGGTTCAGTAGCCCCAGATACAAAAGAAATTCCTCTTTATTAAGTTGCAGCACAGGATAGTATAGCCCTACGGGTGCAGCACACTCTTGATTTAGGGAGTGTAGGGAGCATCCACTGGCACACGCTCTCACTCAGCCAACCTCTCTTCATCTCTTGCGCCTGGAACACTCAGCATACTGCATTCAGAACACTCATGACCTGATTCATACAGGCAGGGAATAAAGAGCAAATAGCAAACACACCCAATGTGGTGTGCAGAAGAGATGGACCTTGTCTCACTTGGTTTTAAGATATTTCCAGACCAGCAAGCAGGTAGTGGGGGATAAGGAGAGAAGAGGTGCAGTCAGTGGCAATTGTATCTCTAAAGTGCTATAGTTTGCAGCCAATTTACTAGTGGTGACATCAGATCTAGAGAAATCATTTAGGTGGGAATTTGATCTTCTGAGAGGGTTTGGGAATTTATCAAATTTCAGGTGGATAACTCAAAAACAGAGTCTTTCCCAATCTTGTCATTGTGGCCTGTTCTCAAGGGATAGGTACTACTGCACAAAGAGGGTGATTGTAAATACCTGGGGATCTTTATTGCATGAGATAAAACCTGCCATCATGGAAACAATGTACAAAGGAAATTGATCAAATTTCAGGACACGTCTAGGAAATAGTCCATACTTTACTATATGGGAAGAGAGGCGGAATTGAAATGACGCTTCTACCAAACCTACTTTATCAGTGTAGTATGCTTCCAATATCACTGCCCACAAAAGCCTTAAGGGAAATACCCATGAGTGTATTGCAATAGCCAACACAGTTGGGTAGATTTGGCTTTCTAGATGTTAGTATTGATAGGGGTTCCATTCCCTCATCATACTTGGTGTCCATTAAAAGGGGGCCAGTGAGTCCTGTCCCTCTTGACGTCCTCCTCTACATGAAAAAGTAATTTCTAATCCCCTCAAGTACATCTTCAGTCTGCCATGTTACCACATGTTGAAAGAAAGGTGAATTACCTACTTTGAGTGTCTGTCCAAGGGGAGACAGACTGGAGCCCTTTTTGCACAGCACCAAGAGGGTAATTTTTAAAAGAATTTGTGTTGTGCGATAGGTCACAGCAAAGTGTCCATGGCTAGTCCCACTGACCCTGCCCACCAGCAACATCTATCAGCCCTTGGAGCCGCTAGATGGGTCACTTGACTATAGTTGTATTACAAGGGGGATGGGAGGGGCATATAGAGGTAAGGGGGCTATGGATTAGGAGTACAGAAGTGACTACAGTGAATGACATTTTCTAACTCTTATGTCCCATTCCCTTTCCGCCATACTCATTGGGAATTAAAATGCACTAAATCAACCAGGGAGACTGAAAATAACCCAAACCAAATAAGTTCTACAACCCCACAAGTCCAAATTTATGATGAAGATTCGAAAGCGGCAAGCCTATCAGACTGAAAGTACAGTTGGAAATCAGGTATTTCCAGTCACAACTGCTGATTAGCTGCTGCTAACAGAGTATCAGGATTGGCCTGCTTCAGATCCAATGCAGCATTGGTATAAATCTTTTTAATTACATCTCTAAAACTTCATCTTCTTTGGAAAGAGGAGACTGAGTTCCAAATGATGTTGACATGGAAGGTCTGGAGAAAAGGGTCACTGCTGCCATACCAGAAGACTGAGATGGAGGATTTGCTGCCAGCCCAGATGTCTCTGATTGTAATTGTCGATACCTGAACTCAAATGCTTATTGGTTGTAGGTGTGGAACGTTGGGTCTACCCTAATTTCTTTGGTTCAGTTAAGACATAGGAATAGGGATACCCAATGTGTCAGCCCTATTAAACGATTGAACGCCTGCAAGGATGCCACCCTCTGCCAAGGCCTCTTCTGGCACCGGTAGACTAAGAAAATCCTCAGACGCCCACATACAACAGTGAAAAGCTTTTGCAGAGAAATGGGATTCTTCCTCATCGCCATCCTAGTCATTATCCATATAATGCTGGGTTTCAAAAACTTGTAGCATGGAAGGGTCTTGCGGTGCTGAACCTGCAGAAACATCAGGCATTGCATTCAAGGAAGAAGAGGGCAAGGTGTTACTGAGGCAGTAGATTCTGCTATGGCAGTAGCCGTATTACCATCTGGTACAAGTCGCATTAGCCGCCACTGTCATAGGAATCAAAGGAGCACCAGGCTGGACCGACAGCATGGACTGATTAGGTACTACCTGGGGAATAACTTCCTTGATGCGATTCTTGAAGTAGCCCACCATAGGCTCTGCGTGCATTATGTGTTGAAATTTTAAAAATTCGACCTCAGTGACCAACACTGAAGTTGAAGTCCACGAGAAAGTGGAAGACGAGGTCCAAGAAGAGGACGTAGCTGAGTTCAAGGTAGGGTGCTTGGGAGAGAGTGAGGCGCCATATCTCAGAGATGACAAAGCCTCCTTGCCTACTGTTGGAGGAAACAGTATCAGAGGTGTTCAGGAGCCCTGATTATCCGTGGACTGAGACTCCAGTGAGGATATTTCCAATATTGCCTCAGCAGTGTGAGATCCCGAGACTGAAGGCTCTCTCTGCTTCTCTGCCCACCAGATGCTCTTCATTTGAATTTACTGAGATACCTGTGCTGACCTTTTTATATTTCAAGGCCAATCCCTGCACTTGATCATTTGAGGTTTGTGAGGTACCAGTGCTGACCTTGTGTGATTTGTGGCCCAAATCCTGTACTTTATGTGAGGCTCGGGAGGCTAAAGTTCAAGAACCTGATAGGCCTGTGGGGTGTACCCCACTACAATCATCAAAGCCCTCAAAGTGTACTCTGATAGGTCGTGGACTCTCAGGCTCTTTGAGCATAGTAGGCTTCTGATGCTGAGTTGTCACCTCCAGTCCAGCAGACCCAGTACGAGGCCAGAGGGGTAGGTGGTAATAGCATGAGAGGCCTTGGTGTGAGTTTGGGTATTCAATAAAAAACCATGAAATCCTGTGACACCTCAGAACGAGCCCCAGTAGAGCAGTGACTAACTGCTAATGGACTTCCATCCCTCCCGCTTGTGTGAGGGTGCTGGTGAACTTGACTGAAGCTTTGTGTTCCTAGAAGTGATGAACTCCGGTAGGGTCCAGTTGAAGACTTCCGTCCAATGGCCTAATCTTCGACGAAGCACAAGAAGTGAAAAGTGCTGCATGATGCACAGTCCACACACCTGTGCTTGGGGCCTACAGAAAAGCGTGTGGGTGACCACCACACTGCATAGGGCCTGCCACAGGAGTAACATGACACAACACCTGATACACCCATCATAAAAGGACAGATTGGTGTTGCTGGGAGACAAGGTGAATAAAGACATTTAGGGGAAAAAAGAATGTGCAAGAAAAATGAACCATATGCTGCACACAGCATCCAGTCCTGCCGAAGTAGAGAAATGGACTGATGGGTGTTACCTGTGAGGAGGTCAGCGGGCTGGCCAGGCCCTCGCTACAGCACCTTACTGTGCAACACAAATTCTTTTAAAGCAAATTACATGTTTTGTGCTGTGCAAAAAGAGCAGGGTCCTTTCCCCTGGGACAAACCCACATAAGTGTGGTGGAAAGGTGATAGGACGCAGGAGTATAGTAGGGAAACAAACTTGCACTGCAGTGAATCTAGTCAGAGGAATAATCTTGCTGTCAAATTTTTCTGAAGGGCTCAGATTTGTACGTTTTATCAGAAGGAAGCTATCTGGAAGATTATGCATGTGCTGGGTAGGTGTGCCCTGATGGACTTTGGGTACTTAATGTTAAATACAAATTGCGAGCTGCAGAGGTTTTGAGGTATCAACACCTTTCTGCCTGATATTCTTGTATCTTCAATGTCTTGGATGCCAGTATGCATGACCATCAAGCACTGCACCATTGTTCTGTGCGCTCTGTGCCTCTCCAAGTATCTGTTTGTAATATTTGCCTGCTGGTAAGATCTAATAATACTTTTGAACCTTGGGTCTTGGGTAAAGAAGGGAGTAGTTTCTTACCTGTAACTCAATTTCTCCAGAGGTGGTATCTTTCATGGATTCACAATGTGAATATTCCCTATCGTCAGGCTGGGAAACCCCAGTAACTTTAACTTAGTCATTTTCCTGTGGAAAAACATTTAAACCTTGAACGTCCCATCGACATCATTGTGGGTGCTTTTGGCAGCACCAATGGGATGTCGATATGTAGCTCCGCCCCAGCATCTTCCTCCTAAATTTTAACCTCTCCAGATGGAGGATGTCCTATACAGGATGTTTGCCTGAAGGGGGAGGCTGGGGGGCGCATGTGAATCCATGAAAGATACCAACGCTCGACAAATGGAGTTACAGGTAAGAAACTACTCCCTTCTCCAGCATTGTATCTTTCATGGATTCACATGCTGTGAATAGACTTTGTAGCATTATACATGCTTGGAGGTGTAAACCAGGCAAACAGAAGATAGATATTTTGAGGATGTGTTCCATTAAAGCAAAAACCTACATCGGCAAGGTAGAGAACAGGAACAACTCTGGGAGCTGCAGGGCTTACCTTACTGGACCAGCTATTGAAGGACTTCCCGTCCCATCTGCACATCCTCACCGTGTTGCTGTTGTAAGCAGTAGTGCCTGGTGAAAGTGTGGGACACCGCCCATGTTGCCGGTTGGCAAATGTCTCTGATGGGTACCCCCGAACAGAAAGCCGCCGAGGTAGCCGTGGCTTTAGTGGAATGCGCTCTGCAGGTTGAATATAATGGCCTGTTGCCTTTGTGTGGCAGACGGATATTGTAGACACCACCCATCTTGAGATGCCCTGTTTGGAAATGGATCTTCCTTTGTTGGATGGACCAAAGGCTATGAAGAGATGTTTAGAGGATCTAAATGATTTTGTGCGATTCAAGTAATATTTCAATACCCTTTTGACATCCAGCGAGTACAGTGTCTTCTCTGCTGGAGAAGAGGCATTTGAAAAAAATGTGGGTAGAGTGATTGTTGCATTTTTATGAAATTCAGATGGTACCTAAAGCCACCCTCCAAGTTAGAAACTTGATGTGAGTTGTTGACATGGGTTCAAATGGAGGCTCCATAAAGGTGGAATCCTTTTCTTCGGTGGAAAGATACGAAAGAGGCCCGTCAAGAAATGTTTAATTAGCCTGTCACTGTAGAGCGGAGAAGATGTTCTTTTCCGTGTAAATCTGGAGATCACTGATAAGTGCAACCTGATGGAAGAGAACACCAGACCTTCAGTAGCTAATTTCAGCAGATAAGGAAGGAGCTGATGAGGTGTTCTAGCTAGCGGCTGTAGATCAGGTTGTTGTGCACACCATGCACACAATCATTTCCACTTTCAGCTATATGAAATGTTGGTGAATGGGGCTCTTGCTGCTGCTAGGATGAGACGGCAGTCCTGAGGGATATTCAGGTGTCCAAATTCGGAGTGGTGAGGAGCCATGCTGTCATCAGGAGTGACACACTTATGTTGTGTTTGGCTTTTTGGCTTGCTGCAGCTCAGATGACTGACTCTGGCATTGGTTATGAAGTAATGCCTTTTGGAGTGGAATCTGGAGCCTTAAATTTCTTTTCCAACTGCCCTGTCACCGCCGGTTCTGTAAAGGGGTGCTTCATGGTACGGAGGCCCTCCTGCCACACATAATCTAGAATAGGAGTGGAAAAAACTGCTTTCCTTCTTTTTCCCATTTGATCGAAGAGGAAACAATCCTTTTTCCCTTCTTCCGGAATGAAGCCAAACTCTTGGCAGGCTTTCGCCATCATGGGGTGAAACGTTCTGATATCGTGCAGGGAAAAATTTTGAGCCGAGCTACCTGGTGCGTCTTGGTCCGGATCAGTGTCCCATCTGTCAGCTCTCCTTGGAGATGAGGAGGCTGTGGAAGTTGTGTCTCGCGAATCAGTATTCTGGTCCATGTCGACCACTTCACCCTCTTCTGTTCCCTCCTTCGTGGACTAAATGTACGTGGAGGTGGAGGAGGAGGAGGTCTAGGAGGCGATTGCCTTCTAGGGTGTGTACCCTAGTCTTGAAAGGGCTAAGAGACCTCTTTTTGTAGAGGGCTAACCTGTTGGTCTCCAAAAGGATGGATTGTTGGAGCCTGAGGCAGAGGAAGCCTGGCATCCACCTGACTCAGAAGAGATTGTAGTGAGGAAAGAACCTGCATGGATAGCAGGGATTGAGAATTTATGAGAGAGTATTGTGTTTGCATACCCCCTATGTCTTGCAATGTAGATGGTAGAGAAGGTGTTTGAGAACTTTGAGGTAAGTCCAACACCCTAGATGGTTCCTGAATGGGAACCTGCAACCTTTCTTCCCACGGGATCCGATTCATACACCCCTTGGACTTCATATGCAGGAGGCTCCAGTCAGACGTGATCTTGTGTTGCAGAATATCTTCTGGCATGACAAGTGGAGACATTTCCAGGGAAGATTGGTCATGTACCGTGGCCCCAGATGGGGTTTTTAATATACCTTTTGGGGACTATGCATCGGTTTCCATTCCTGAAACCTCCAGACTTGTGGATGAGATACTCATCTGCTCAGCCAACGATATTTTCTTTGTCGTCGACGGGGTGGCTGTGGACAGGATGGTCAGCTTTGAAGTGGTGGTCGACAAGGTAGTCGTCGTCAAGGTGTTCATCGACGGGAGACGAGACGTAGACAGTGAAGAAAATGTTGTAGACATCATTGTCGTCGTGATCGATGCCGTCGTCAATGGTGTGGACGATGGTTTGGATGACGATTTGGTCGTTGAGTGATGTCTTGAAGATGGCTCGTGGCCGCAGGAAGATCTTTGTGATCTTGACGAGTGGTGTTTTTTGGTGCTCGTCGAAGTAGATATTTTCGCTGATGACGTTGAGGAGGATGTTGTAGTGGGCCTAGAGTTATGATTTTTTGTCGATGACAGAGATTTCCGGGACGAGTCCGTGGATTTTGAGGATGGGTGCTAGCCCTTCTCTCTTGGTTTGTCCGACGGCGACTTTGATGCAGTACTATTAGAAGGGTGCTTGGACCCTGCATGGGACTTTTCACCACTAGACAGTGGTTTCTTAAGAGGCAACGAGTGTTTGGCCTTGTTATGGCCTGAAGACGATTTAACCTCACCTGTCCTCTGCTTTTTCACCACCTGCCCCTCGGACTTGGACCTCTGACTTGACGGTGACCTCTTGTCAGAGGGAGTGGTTGCTCTCCCAGAGTGGGAGCCAACCTCTGACGCCGGGTAGGCCCCTTCATTGAGCCAACAGATAAGGCGCCTATTTCTGTCTCTTAGAGTCTTCTGAGAGAACCCTTGGCAGATGTCGCATCCGTCAGCCGAATGGTTTGGGTAAAGACAGTAAAGGCATTCTGAGTGCCTGTCTCCCTCCTAAACGTTCTTCAGACCGCAGGTCTCACATGGCCTAAACAAGGACTTCTTTGGTCCTGAAGTTTCCATAATGGAGCAGGAATCAGAAATATTCAAAAATCACCCACGACATTGATGGGACACTTAAGGTGTCAAAGCTTTTCCATAGGAAAATTACTAAGGGGAATGTTCACAGCATGTGAATCCATGAAAGATACAATGCTGGAGAAAGATAGGAACTAGACTTGGAAGACCAAGCTCCGAGCAAAACTGGACAGCTATATGCACCAACACAGCAGAGATTAAAGTGGACCTAGACCTTCCAGCAGAGGAATATGTAGACTGCCTGTACTGGTCACCATGACAGATGTGGAAGAGCAAGCTCCTACATTTGGGTGAATGCTGGTCTTGCAAAATAACTGGGTAAACAATTTTACACATGTTCTGGTACTATGGGAAGGTAAGGCCATTTTGGGAGTAAGCTCTGAGGAGAATAAAGTTGGTGTGAGCAAGCCCCTGGAGAGCTCACAATTGCTCTGCATTTTAGAGCTGTTACCCACTGGCTTTAATCTATCCTGTAACCTTAAAGCATGAACTTACAAGGCGTCATTGAAGAATGGGTAATCACATGTCATTCTGGTCTCGTCATATCTTTTTGCAAGGAAACAGGTCTTGAGATACTGAAAAAGTAATGATAAAGCGAAAGTTGAAGGCTAGATACAGGGCATGAATGTGAAATCTATTGTGCAACTGATCACCATTGCGCTGCAAAAAATGTCTCTCAGTTCAGCAGCCAATTCAGCAGCCACAGTGTCAAAGGCTGCAGACAAGTTGAGTAAAACAAGGAGGGAAGACTGCTTTGCATAATGGGCAAATAGTAAACAGTTGGTAACTTAGAGAAGAGCCATCTTCATCGAGTGGTGTGGATGGAAACCAGATTGAGAAATAGCTAAAAGAGAAGAATAGTTGAGATGGGCAGAAATGTGGACATACACAATACGTTCAAGGAGTTTAGATATAAAAGGGTGTAATGAAATAGGACGAAAGTTGGACGAAAGAGACAAATCAAAAGTAGTTTTTTCAAATTTGGGAGAATGGATGCATGTTTAAATTCAGTTGGGAACGTGGCAGAGGTTAAAGAGATATTGCATGAAAGCATCAGATAGGGAAGTACTTGAGGATACAATGGACGTATCAATAATGAGGACACACGATCAGAGGGGCCAGCATTGGGATGAGCTTGGGTAAGGTAGATTGCATCCTCTGTTTCATAATGATAAAAAACCATGACCAGCAAAACCTTCCTGAGAATGCAGCAATACTGTTAGCACCCAGCACTGGGCAAGGTTGCTGAAAGCATTTGGCATTGCACCAAGTAAAACAATATGCTACATTAGAAATGAAAGAAGGAGCTATGAACACAGCCCGTCTTCATTTACATTGAAAGTGGAGGTGCAGCCAGGAAGGGCGGAGGGTGTCTGGAGGATGGTGTGAGGGAGAGGACTGCTGGGAGGAGTGTCCACTAAAGGCTGGTAAGTGAAGCATGGTGTGATGACAGGTCAGCGATGGTGCAGGATGGGCAGAGGAAGACGGTGGGTTGGCATAAGCAGAGACATTGGAGGGACAGGGCATAGAGTCAAGGAGGGAAATGAGAGGAGGGGGCCCTGGTCATCATGAGTAAATGCAGGCTTATACTGGAGATTCCGGCCAACCTTCCATGTCTCTTGACGGTCAAGCACCTTCCTTAAGGGTGCTAATTAAGCTTTATAGAACCCAGCTGAGGCCCGTACCTGGCGTCATTGGCCCTGAAGTTCCTGTGAACAGGCAAATCACGATGGGGGCTTTTAATGCGGTTTACAGGCCTAAAACACATGGTATTACCAACCTCTTGCTCTTTAAAATAACAAAGAAATGGAATGGGAAGGCACAAAGGGCAGAGAATGTTTTTATTTTCACTACTGAAACAGGATATTTCTGTCCAAATATGTCATTTTTGCTAAATATTCACAGCTGGGGCAGCTGGTACAATGCTCTCATGCCTATCATTGCTGTCCTCAGTTACCCACTCTTTAACATTGCAGCTTCCCAGCAGATTGAAGGTGAGGTAAGTCATGGCAGGCAGGTAGCCTGCTGCACTGTGAGTAGAGGCAGGCGTCTGGTGTAATGACAGCGCTGTAGAGGCTCCGACATCATGTGTGGAGAAATCAGGTGAGCAGCATGTGCACAGTTGAGCTACTTATCTATGTTTAGTGAGGGGAGTGGGTCTGTGGGCTACTGGAGAGCAGAGCGCAATGTGAAATGGATATTGAGGGTGCACGGGGTGTGTGATACTTGGGACAGTCTGCTGGCTGCTCCAGCTCATGTAGAATGCATACTACCATGCCTTCTTCATGAGCATACCTCTTGCTACCGCTCTGGAGCAGTTGTGCCAGAATTAATAACTGTATAAAAAAAGGAAACTTTGCCCATATCAAACCTAGTATTCAATATATCATGATAACCACCCATAGAGTGTGACAGAAATGGCTGGTACTTTAGTAATAAAATTGTTGCCTCACTTGATGTTTAAAAATTCATTTTTCAAACCTTAGGAGAACTAAGAAATCCAGATGCCATTATATGATATGTTATTTATAACGCGCTTAATACCGAGAGGTTTCTAAGCACGGACCTGGGGATTGAACCTGTGGTGCTCGGTGTCGTCTTGCGAGCATGATGCCCAAGAGCTATCCTCCCGAGCTATCCTCTGACAGCTCTTGTCTGGTCTGCTGAAAACTAACAGTTATCTGCAATTAGGTGCATTATCATGTTTTCAGACGTGATTGTGACTTGCTAAGGCAAAGAAACCTGTGGTGCAGCACCAGTCTTTTGTGGGACATCACAACATTCTGAACCAACAGCAAGCCTGCTTTACAAGTGTGATGGGTACTGAACAGGGCATATCGTTATGTTAGATGACATCAGGAGGAGGTTGGATGGTGGCAGTGTTGGTACCATCATTTTGCTTGATTTATTAGACACTTTCCACATCGTGGACCACATTATCCTCTTTTGTTGATTGTTGTGCTAAAGGGTCCCTGACAAGGCCCTTCATTTCATTAAATCATTCCTTGAAAACAGATCCCAATCAGTCTTCACTGATAATCAAAGCTCCAGGGAGCTATCTGTTCTTGTGGAATACCCCAGGCAGGGCACAGTCCTCTCTGCCATATTTAATGTCATCATTCATCAACCGTCAAAACTCCTACATTCATTTGGATGTCTTTTTGTACCTATTCAGATGACGACAAATTCTGCTACAGAGATCTTGCCCAATTAGTGATGTAATTGCCTCTGGCATTTCTGCCATGAACAATTGGATTACCTGAAATAGACTAAAATTGAAGGTAAGCAAAAAGGTTTTGAGGAAACCCAAAGAGCATTAACTCTTTACATGTCTGCCCATCATCCTTGACTTTTGCTCATCGTCGGTGCCGCTGTTTCGCAACTTTTGCTTTATTATGTATCAAGAGATGACATTAGTTCCATTGATATGCAAAGTCACTCAGGCATTTTTTGTCCAACTACACCAGTTGAAAAGACGAATGTTCTATTTCTCTTTTCTACAACAACAGATTTGGATAAAAAATTGTGTTAAAAACAGTGGCAATAATGCTATAGGAAAATCTCAAAGACAAGGAGGTGAGGTTTCTAGAAGAAATGAGACCCTAGATGAAGGTGGAAAAGCAGTTATGTATGAGGGTGCTGAGAATCAGGATGTGTTATGCCACAAGTCGGATTCATTGAAACTTATTTTTGAATGAATTATACGAGGGGAAAAATGTTTATCTGAATCGTTCTAAAATTGTGTCCATCTTCCCTATTGTACCAGAACTGTCTGTAATCTCCCCCACTGACATTAAGTTTGTCCATCTGTTTGATAAACATGTAAAGGGAAAATGTGTTGTACACTGGGCAAATGTGTGGAGGAAGTTGACACGTTCTGTTATTTAGACTATTTGTTTTCTGCCAAAAAACTTCAGGAAAGGCAGAAAGGCAAAATAGAAGCTAAAGTAATACGTTGCTGCTCCCTAATGAAATTGGTCAAGATGAAGCTATGTGCCTTCTTTCTCATTTCGTTGATTGAGTTTTTTAGAATGAAGCTGTAACCATTATTCTCTATGGTATAGAAGTACTTCATTTAAAAATAGAAAGTGGCTGGATAAACTCCAGGGTTGTATCTTGAAGGATGTTTTAAGAATCCCTATTTCAGTACTTATTAGTATTGTTGGACTAGATTTAGGTCTACAATCTTGGTGGTCTCAATATATGTACAAAAGTATTTCCCTTTACCTAAAGATAACAAATGCTGCTGAGAATGGAATTTCTTTACGTGTGAAAAATATGTTGAGTTTGAATTCAAACTCTTTCTGCAGTAATTTTCAGAATAAATATAAAACATTTCTGAAGGAAATTGAAATTGATGATGATGCGTCACATTTGGTATTAAAAAAGACAATAAAAAGATGGGCTTAGATTGAAGACACAGAGGATCTGGTAAGACTAAAAACATACAGGGATGTTGGACTTTTTCACCGACCAAGTGATAAAATAAGAGCGTACTTGGCTACATTTTCTTCACATTATGCACAACATTGGTTTTTAAAGTACAGACTGAACTGATTGCCGACATTGGAAATTATTCGACCAGGCTTAAAGATTTCGAAGAAATTAAGAACATGCACTTTATGTAAAGAGGATTGCGTGGAGACACTTTATCATGTCGTAATGGAATGTAAAAGAATGACGAATAATAGGTTAACATTCCTGGGTCCCTATGTTCATTACACCACAGCTGTGATTGGCAATAACGTTTGGAGTAGATTTATGATGGGTAATCAAGTTTCATTGTCTCTTGCATTGGTGACAATTTTAATTAAGATCTTTGATGAATTATCCATAGTTTTGGAGCAAGGTGAGGCACTTCTTGCTCAGGATTTATGAATGAAGCTTGGTGTTTATTATGTGGTGCTATTAATATGATCTAACGGTATGAATTTGATTTTATTGTTTTAGAATAAGTTATTGAAGTGGGTCTTAGTTGTATTATTTGTAAGAAATTTGGTTTTAAGTAGTTTTAAGATTATTAGTCTAATTGAATGTCTAAATGAATGTTTTTGATATTGATGTTGTGTAAGGTGTAGCTTTTGTACAATAACCGCAATAAAATAAATACTTAACAAATAAATAAATGGTGTTATAAGCTCTTGGCATGATTGTTGCAATTCAACCTATCTTATATTTCTGGAAAAATCCATGTTTTGATATCTTTTATTGGACTAACAAAATATGGTGATAAGATGGTAGTTCGACAAGCTTTCGAATTCCCACAGCCCTCTTTATCCTACGGTGTTCACAAGACAAATGGGAAACAAAAGAAAACACACACAGAGATGCACATCACTTTTTCATGGGAAAAAAAGGCAAGCGATTCTCCCACTTTAAACAGAGTCGGATGACTTCTTGTGTCTTCACAATTTGTTTAGATCCCATTAATTTCTTATCCAGGCATTACTCCCATTTAACCTCTTGTTTGCGGCGGACCCTTCAAACAAGCTATATTTATATTTTGAAGAAGATCAGATTATGCATAATTGTATTTAACAATGGGTGTTCTCACCATGCTAACTGTGCTGTACACTACTTCAATTCCCGATCATCTCCAACATGCATCTTGCACTGAATTCTACACATTTCTACACATTTCTAATCATGTGCACATATTGTTTAGGTCATATAAGACTGTTTAAAAAAGACTTCTAAAAAAGTGAGGAAATTACATACATGCAGTTCGGAAACGTAGAAAATTCCTCTATTTGGGTTCCAAAGGTTAGATTTGCCAACTGTGCATAAGCGAAGAATATGATAAAAAACATAAATGCAAATCCCATGATGTCTTTGGCACAGCGTGATAAAGTCGATGACAACTGACTCATAGTCTTGTTGAAACTTATATATTTAAATATCTAGAGGAGAAAAAAAACAGTAATTAGAAATCATTACTTCTGCCTAATTTTCGCCTACAGAAGTATCATTGTGATGAAGCCATTGGCAAAGGGCATGTCCAACAGGTGGAAGAAGATGGAAGAATACAGAAGCATAACAGGCTTCATGTGGCATAAACTGAGGCATTAACAAAAAAGTAGAGCACAGTTTGAAATTGACATCACTAAGCAGTTAGCTTAGACCATGAGGCAGTTTTACAAAAGTTGAGGTGCATAATGATGTACTACAAACTGGGCAGCACCTTCCATAGCCTGCTGTGCATGCGTGCTGGACTCGTACTTCATCAGTGCTTACATTTTTAGATGTATTTTTTGCAGGCCCATTGCGAAACTCGGCCTTACACAGGCATGGCTTATGTAACAACATCCTAAGAGTTCTAGCAGTAGCCTTTTCAACTACCCACATAATGTATATTTGCTATTTATAACAAGCTTAATACTGAAGAGGTTTCAAAGGGCAGACCCAGGATTCGAACCTGTGTCGTTCTGCATCGTCTTACTCCCAAGATGAGGGCGTTGCCACTGAGCTATACTACCTGTGTCCTATACTGTACTACATGAAACAGGGATATTCTGGGTGTTAAAATATAGTAATATTGTCAATTCACTTAGACCCATTTTAAAGGAGAATACCACCATATCATAAAACCAGTGGTAAATACCTAATCCCTCTAATGAGATGTGTGCTAAAACAGGTGCTATTTTGCAAAACGCCCGTTTTAGCATTGTTTCAAGGGCTATTCTGAGGCCCTAAATCTAATCCACGGGGGATTCAAAGTGCTAGGAGTTTTTCATTGAGAGGTTATTGCCAATGTAGTCACTAAAATGTAGCTGGGGAGTTTTATTGCCTTCTTGACTGACACCTATAAAGCACACACAAACGCACACTTAAGTTCAGCTGGCTCTTACCCGAGTTTATCTTAGGGATATCCACAATTATTTAAAAAGCTATTGGGATTCGCGTTACTTGAATGTACCATCCAAAAGATGTATTTCTGATGTCTATGGATACACCAGGCAGTATGCTGACAAAATGCAAAAGACTCTTAAAGTACCATGCACAACAAAAGGGACTGACACGGCGCTATTGAGGATTAGATGTGTTCATTTCCTTTTAAACCCACAAAGGAAGGAGTGTCCTTTGGTATCAACCTGTCCACACGGCTCTCTCATGCATGACTGGTTATCCTCTCTTTCATCCTTTGGCATCACTCTCTGCCCCTGAGGTTCTCTGTGAAATCCTTTGGTTTTATTATTGATTCAAATCTTATCTGTAAAGATTACAATTATTATTATTATTATTATTATTATTATTAGTAGTATTATTATTGCATTTATTGAGCGCAGTCCAAGCTTTGAGAACCAACGGAGCGCTTTACAGAGGTATAAGACAATACAGATGCATAACAGAGTGCTTTTCAGAGGTAATAACAGAACAGATATACATGGGGTAGGATACAGACGGACACAGAGGGTATGGTGATACAGAATGGCAGAGAGGAGGTTATTTCTTTATCTCACATGATCTTATACATTTTTTTATTTTTTTCGACCTTGGAAGTCTGTACTGCAGGGCAAGCCTTATGTCCGTGGGATCGTGGCTTGATGGAGGAAATGCCATTACAGCAACCCTCCTCTGTAGCACCTATAAAACTGTGTTTCCTTCTGTGCTCTGTTTGATCAAAGGGACATTTGGTCTCATTAGGAGCATGGCGGTAAGTGGTAAAATTGGCATTAACTCCATTGCTGCCAATTTTACTACTACGCCAAATTACAAGGTCGGGCCTGGAGTGGAGGATTTACCAAAAAACGAATGAGCAAGGTCAGGTCAATCTCTGCTGAAGAGTAACCACTGCTGCACCCTGAGTGGGTGACCCCTTGTGTGGGTGGTCACAGAATTCTCATGAAACTGTTCTTCTGCACAAAAGGGTTTTATTTTGAAGTGCAGTGGTGTAGTAATAGACTGGTACTTTTCAAAAAACATAGGACATTGACATTTGAGGACATACAAAGTGTAGTACCTAAGTACGAATGATCAAGTAGTCAATATTTGAGACATCTACTTGTACAGTTTTTTCATTCTCTATAGGTTCCTTGGGAAGGAAGCTTAGAGATTTCAGTGGAATCATAAACAGGTGGGGGGCCCATAGAGTGTGGGCACAATCAAGAGTTGAACAACAACCTATAATACATGTCAACACAACAGTGTTTCGGCCATTTTGCGTGGAGCTAGGTGAGCTCTAATGGTGTAGGCCTTCATCAGGACAGGACAATTCTTAGCGTTTTCCATAAAGGTATGCAAGCATCTACAATCCAGAAAAATACATACATCTTATGTTGTTTTGATCCACAAAAAACAGTTGTGCTTCTAGAAATGGCATAAACCATTGAAAGCACAACTCCTGAAAATGTTTTTAGCGGGACTGTGCCTCTTGATTGCTTTACATTTTCTACTCGTACAACAACTAAGATATGTTCCATCCACATACAGCATCAAATACACCATTTGTTTGTATTTCTTTAATGCAATAAAGTTCAACAAAATAACTTTCCACATAACAATTTAAGCAAATATACAAATTAATCCAACATAAAAAAAGAAAAGAACATTCACAAAATATCCAATTATAAATAGGATAAAACATAAAAGCTTACAAGGTAAAACACTACTCATGAGGGTAGGGAAAACAGTCCCTGGTCTTCCAATCATGAAGCGAAGAAAGAGACCAGTTCAATCTCGAGCATAGAGACTTGTCCTTAGACAGCATTGTTAAAGGTAGCGCTTGAACAACTACACTTCCCCGCGCATGTAACTAGGGAAATCCTCGCAGCTGCTATTGTGGAGGACGGGTGTACTGAACCTGTTAGAACATGTTGCATTTTATGTAGTAAATTGCATCGTATGTCAAAAGTTTACTGCTGGGGATACACTGCGAATGATCAGAGGAGTGATTCCTAGACCAAATGGTTCATTTCAGCATTTACATATAGATTATGTTGGCATGGTGCAAGTATATAAAGGTATATGATAGTGGTGGTGTGTCCCTTTTCTAGGTGCATCGAAGCAGGTCCTTGTACACACCCTGATGCCACATGCGTAGTGAAGTTTTTAGTTCAAGAAGTCTTTGAAGTGTGTGAGGTGCTGAAATCCGATAATGGGCCCCATTTTGTTAACAAAGTATTTGAACAGATTAGTCTATTACTAAGTGTAAAACACAGGTTTTCTTCTGCGTATCACCTGCTAGCGAATGGGATATGTGAGACACTCAACGGTTTCCTTAAAGAGAGAATTGCAAAACTTCACATTGAAGAAGGGATGGCTGTACTGCCTGCCCTTGCATTATATGCATTAAGCAATCAGCCTGGGTCGGACCACCATCTCACATCCCACGAGCTAGCTACAGGGAGGCAAATGAGAATGCCCTTATCTCCTCCATCAAGGAGCAGAAGTGATGCACAGAAGACTGCAGAAATGTTAGGAAATTAGTTTAATGCTTATTTGACATTTATGACCGCTAGTATCTCTGTCATTTCAGATCAACCATAGTGCAAGGTCTCAGGACACAGATGAAGACCATTCAGCAACCAGAATTCAAGAACTACTTCCTGTACCTATACTTTTTTATTGGAGGCCAAGTTTATTGTAGAAAACATTACTCCCTCAGCAGTAAAAGTCCAAGAGAGAAGCGCCTGGGTCCATTTGAGTGACATAAAGCCATACGCTGGTGAGACCGACGCACCCCAACTATTTATTCAGAAGCAAGACAAGAAGAAGAAGTTCAGCATGTGCAGACCGATCGATGATGAGGAAGAAGGATGCTAAGATTGCTGATTAAATAAATGCAAGTGTGCATTTGGACTGTGGCTCACCCCAAACACTCCTCATAGATATTATAGCAAGAGTGCTAACCCAGTTCTTGAGTCACAGGAATCTTTGAATTTGACTTTAGAAAGTGTTGACGTGCTAAATTTGCCAAACCTGGAGCTCGAATTTGACGGCTGGAAACATGAGCAGTTTCCAGACTCGTTCCTCACTTTAATTAAATCAATGGTCCTAACAGATGCTGATGCGCATAGGCTACTTCTCGCTGTTTTAATTTTCATACTTCAAGCTTATCCTCTCTTGTGATATACACACTTTTCTGAATGATCCTAAAAATGGGCCTGCAATTAGGATGCTGCTTATGGTGATAGTTGAACAGATCCTACAATGACCTGACCATTTAAAAGTGTTTCCTGATTAAAAAGGGTTTTTCCTTCCTTAAAGCAGTATACAGGCACAATGCTGAATATCGAGAATGGTACAGTTTTGGAAAGTGAGCAAACTCAACGACTTGTGGAGAATCGTAAATGGTGGGGATTGATGTATTGGTGCATAATATATGCATGCTCAGCATTTATTGTTGTTTTCTTGATTTGGTAATCCATACTGTTTATTGGTCCAAGCAAGGTAGAAGTCCCTTTGAGTCTGCCCACTCCAGTGACTCCCACAGAATTGTCTATTACTGAAAGACCAAGACCATTTGTGATTTTCCCACACCAATAGCTCATGTAAGATTGCCTATTGCTAAAGCAAATTTAACGATGATCTCCCCTGTAGGAAGGACCATTGCTGATATACTTCTTGAGAATTATGCTAGCACTCTCTGCAAGAGGAAGACACAAGAAGAGCATAAGGGAAGATGATTATGAACAAAGCGCACTTGGGTAATAACATGTGGTATCAGCACATGAAAAAGGTGGGAGAGAGTATGTCCAAGGAGAATTACCATGTTTGTGTTCTCATACCTTTGGCATATGGGGAATTCCAAGCTATTCATAGCTATAGAAGTAGCAGTCTCATTTGTATCTCACGCAGCCTTCCCATGCATGTTGGCGCTCTTGTTCTTCATCTTGGTGAATGTTTTCTATCCCAAGCTTGTTTGTGATCAGCAACTTGAGATATGTATGCGGCCTTGTACATCTTTACGCACCGCCCGTTACATGATGTATGGTAATGTTAGGAACAACCAGCTCCTACCAGTCCTCTAACTATGCGCCATACCTGTCTGTGTGGCTCTTTCAAAATGGGCAATAACTTTCAAGTAGGGGGTAAACAGTGAAATGGTGTGGTGCTGCCACCTGCAATGCAACGTCGATGTGTTTCTGTCAGCGGCATGAGCAGTGCATTTCACAAAGAAGGCACACCATTTCTTTCACCGTCATTTGTGGCTCGTTCATCATCAGTGCCGCAGGCTTGAGATTTGATTTGTCGGGGCTTTTCAATTCATAAAGATGCTTCCTAATAATCCGAGAAACACAGGAGGTTACTGTGACATTTATACAACCTGCACATTCTATGACTTCCTTTTCTCTCTCTTTTGCAATATGAGGGTAAATGTATTATTAGATCTTGTGGGATTTTGGTATAATTTTTGAAAAATGCTCATAAGAATGACATGTGATACAACTGAACATTTACCTTGGTGTTAGTGGATTGGTGGGGAAACATATGTTTTTGCTTACTACTTGACATGTGATGCTGATAATGTATTCCGGGGTGCCTTTTCTCTGGGTCTTGTGTGTCACTGTTTGTGCACTAGTTTCGGGAGCACCCTTGTAGTAATACATATTGTGGTTGCTGGGGTTAGTGCAAGTAGTCTATGGCACTGTTGTTATGGCTAAGCGGTTTGGTGGTGTGTGTTTACTTTTCTCATGTGATCTAGCAATCTTGTCCTGATGTGTGTACTGTGATAAGGTTGTCTATGTGCTTTTGTGTAGGGCTAATGTGGAGTACTACTCTCTTTCCCTTTCTCTTCTATTCAATCGTTTGCGCACTGTAGTCACTGTGCCACTAAGCACGGACGAGACATTGTTTTATATATATCTTGATTTGGTCATAGGTCGCTTGTTTTGAGTAGCTGCTGATGGATAAATGTTTTTTTGCAGTGGTGAGTTTGTCTGAGACTATATACAAAGTAGCGCCAGCATTTTCGGAGTGATGGGTCTTTTGGGGTTTTGTTGAGGCTTTCTCATGTTCCTGTTTGGGGGGGAATATTACTTGTTGTTCACGACTTGTACTTGTTGCACTGTCTAGATGGATAGTTTTTACCTTTTAAATTTGGGCACAGCTTTCTGGAGGGTGGTCATGAATAGGTCTAGTTTTGTATATATTGTAACTCATAGTGGGCCCAATCGCTGTTGGGCTCTTTTTTGTTCAATTTACTTGTATCTTTGTGTCTTTTGTTTTGTTTGTCTGTTTAGCAAGGTGTGTGTTGTTTTTTGCTCTGACTCGATTATCCATTGTCAATTGCTTATTGTTCATCATTTTGATGTAATGCACTTTATTGAGGTCATGTGAATGGTGATTCTGCTGATTTTTGCTTTAGAGGGAACTAAAGTATGGGCTTATTGACTATTGGTACTTGGAATGTTAAAGGTATGAGGTGTCCTTCTAAAAGGAAAAAAATTCTATCCAGATTTTGGAAGGAAACGATTGATGTGGTTCTATTTCAAGAGACACACCTTGAGGATGGCACTGAGAACCTCCTTACTAATTCTAGATATACGAAGGTGTGGTTGAATGGTTATTCTACTAATTCACAAGGAGTTGGAATTTTGGTTAGAAGGGGGTTGGGTGTAAGTGTTGATAAGATAGTTATGGACGATGCAGGTCGGGTCATTTTAGTTGATTTGAAATTTGAAGATAGGCTGTTTACAATCGGCTCAGTTTATGGCCCATGTGCAGTGGGGGGTCTCTTTTTTGATACTGTAACTAAACTTCTGGCTGACATGAGGGGAGAAGTAATCATTTTAGGTGGGGATTTCAATTGTGTTATGGACTTCAAATTGGATAGATCTTCGGCGTGCTCCTTTACTGGCCACAGATCTAGTAGAGAATTTTGTGATTTTGTGGATACCTTTGATTTGATTGACTCTTGGAGAGTCTTGCATCCGAAGACAGTAGAGTATTCATTTTACTCTCCGGTTCATAATTCCTTTTCAAGGATTGACTATTTACTTATATCAGATCATATGGCTGAGACGATAATCGAAGCTAGAATGTGTGAGCGGCATCTTTCGGATCATTCTCTAGTTTTGGTTAGATTGTGTCTTGCTCCGCACTCTCTCCGGATTCTGCTAGGTGGAGGCTAAAACCATTTGTTCTGAAAGAGGAAAAAGCATTACAATCGCTTTCTGGTTTTGTGTCAGACTATTTTGCTGTAAATAAGGGTTCGGGTGATAGTTTAATGGTTTGGGATGCGTTTAAGGCCTCAGCTAGGTGTGAATTGATTACTTGGACATCTAGAGTGAGGAAGGAAGGGGAGGCAAAAATCAGAGATCTTGAGCTGGATCTGGGTAAATCACAATCGGCTTATGCTCATACTGGATCAGTGAGGGATCGTTTAAAGATGGAAAGGTTATATGAGCAGTTGCGTCTGGAGTCTGAGATTCAAGGAGACCGTGGGACTTTTTATTCTAAACAACGCTTCTGGGAGAGAGGGGATTCTGGGGGTAAATTGCTTGCGAATAGGTTGAAGTGTTTGTGCGAGAGGTCTTTTGTCCAGAAAATAAAAGATGAGTCTGGTAGGATTATTGTGAAAAGGAAGGATATTGGTGAGTGTTTTTGCAATTATTATGAATTGTTATACTCTGAAGAGCATGTGATGTTAGAACGTGATCTGGTGGAGTTCTTTGATAAGATTGAAGTTCCTTGTCTGTCTGATGAGGCCAGAGAATTTCTGGATGCTCCTATTTTAGTGGAAGAGGTGATAGAGGCCATTATTAAAATGAAGTCTGGTAAGTCACCTGGCCCAGATGGACTGCCGACTGAGTTTTACCAATCTTTTGCTGAGCAGCTAGCTCCAGAATTATGTGAACTCTATAATCGGTTTCTTATGGAGGGTGTTTTATGTCCTTCAATGAGGGAGGCAGTGATTACGGTAATCCCCAAGGAGGGGAAAGATGCATCGAATTGTTGTAATTATCGCCCCATTTCACTTTTGAATGTGGATGCAAAATTATTTACGAAAATTTTGACTTCCAGGTTGGATAAATATATGGGTTTGTTAATTTGTAGGCCTCAAGTGGGTTTTATGAAGCAACGTCATGGATATGATAATATTAGGACTCTCTTGGATATTTTGAATTTGTCATCCTCAGGAATTGATGATTTGATTTTCATATTTCTTGACGCTGAGAAGGCATTTGATAATGTGGCTTGGGCTTTTTTAAATTTTACTTTGGTTAAGATGGGTTTTGGGCCCTATATTTATAAATGCTGTTGGGGCATTACAGTCGGGTATTAGTGCAAAGGTCTGGGTGAATGGGGTACTTTCATCTTCTTTTAGATTATTTAAAGGCACAGGTCAAGGATGTCCACTATCACCTTACCTTTTTAATTTGGCTCTTGAGCCATTTTTGTCATATATTCGGCAGTCGGATTGCCTATCCGGTTTTATAGTTGGTGAAGTTGAAGTTAAGGTTTTGGCGTATGGTGATGATATAGTTATTGTTCTTAGTAATCCTCTAGAGGGGGGAAACATCTTGAAGAATATGATTTCTGAGTTTGGTGGGCTCTCAGGTTATAAAGTTAATTGGGAGAAGACGGTTGTTTTTCCAGCTCGAGACGCTCAGGTGTGTAGACGATTATTAGATTGGAATTGTAAATAGGAAAACTGTAGGGTGAAATATTTAGGTGTCTTTTTGTCTAGAGATGTGAAAGGTATGGCGGAGTTCAATATAGATAAAGTTCTGGAAAGCATGAGGACTATGCTCCGTAGGTGGAGTAGACTCTCTTTATCCATCTGGGCAAAGGTTAATGCTATTAAAATGGTGCTCCTACCTAAGGTTCTGTACATTATTCAATCGCTACCTTTAAGGTTTACGAAAAATGTTTTGGGCCGTGTGGATAGGGTCTTTCAGGAGTTTCTATGGGGAGTTTCAAGGAAACCAAGGATACCCAGGTATTTAATGATTAGGAGTGTACATGAGGGGGGTTTTGGTTATCCTAACATTGAAAATTACTACAAAAGTTTTTTGATTAAAAAATGTGCATCCTATTTCTCGTTGAATGAATCAGACATTCCAGTTTGGGCTCAGATAGAAGAGTTCAAGATGAGACCCTTCCGAATTGAATCACTGTACTCTCTTGGAAAGTTACCTAAATCGGTCAGTACATTGCAGGCTGTCCATGCTTCCAAAGATGCAGTCACATCATTGATTGTAAGTGGAGGGCAGGGACTTCATTTCTATGGAGGGAGGCCTCCATTTGGCAGAATCCGGGGTTGCAGATCAATAATAAGATGCTATGCTGGAGGAGTTGGATGAACAAGGGTATATTACTTATTAGAGACATATGGGATGATGACGGTATGATATCTTTTGAGTCTCTGAAGCGGAAGTTTATGCTACATAATAGGGAAATGGGGAGATATAGATTGTTGAGAGATTTGATTTCTGAGAGAGTATTAATGCTTACTGACCCTTTGTTACAAAGACCAGAAAGGTGTAGTTTTATTGTAGTTGCGCCTCGTGCAGTGTCTAGTTATTTGAGGTTGTTCCCGGTAGAAGAGAAATTTAGATCCTCATGGAATGCTCTTCGACTTATGTGGTGTGCTGAACTGGGTGGAGATATTTCTATGCAGGATTGGGAGGTTCTATGGAAGGTTCCAGTTAGGATGAAAATTGATCTAAATTTACGATATATTCAACAGAGGATTTTGGGCCGTCTGTTTTGGACTCCAGTTAAAATGCACAGATTTGGCTTAAGGGAGGATAGTATGTGTTGGAGTTGTTCTACGGAGGAAGGCACTTTGCTTCACATGTTATGGAATTGTTCGAGGGTTAAAGGTTTTTGGAGTGAGGTTTTGGATAGAGTTGATTTGGTCGGGAACATCTCTTTACCAGGGACACCATCATCAGTTCTTTTGAAATCACCAGTGGGCACTCGTCACTTTAGCTATGCGACTCTGTGTTGGGCTAATAAGGTGTTTTTGGTGGCGACTCGTCAAATTTTACACCTCTGGAAGACGAGAAAGAAACCAAGTATTTATGAATGGTTATCGCAGGTGCAGTTGCTCTCAAGATTTGAGAGGATTGAGTATTATGCTTTACATAAAGAAGAATTTTATAAGGAACAGTGGGAGGCTTTTAATGAACTCTATGTGTGAATTAAGTGCTGATGGGCGATGGTTTTTGTTTCAGAGTGGTTAATTTACTATTGTGTTCTTTTTATTGTGTTTGTCTTGTGTTGTGTGGTTGTGTGTTTGTGTTTTATTTTTTTTTGTAATTTTTTTTTAATTTTTTTAATTTTTTCTATTGTTTTCCTCTGATTTTTGGCTAGTTATCATTTCAAATTAGGTTTGTTGTGATCAGTAGAGATAATTGATAGGTTTTTCTTATTTATTCTGTACTATTTGTATTAACTTGTATAATGCTTTTTTCGTTTTATTTGTCGTTTTCTTGTTATCATAATTGTTGTTTTGGAATGATATGTATTTCTTTTGATAAATCTTTAAATAAAGTTGTCAAAAAAAGAAGTAGCAGTCCAGAAAGCTCACTGCCTGACACACCTTGCACTCTGCCATACAAGACGTTAGTTCCAGGGCTGAACAGCATACTTGGTATGGGTGACTGAGAAGAGAGCTCCAAGGGAAGATGACTATATGTGCAAGATTTAAAGACACGAGAGAGAACAGTAACACAATAGCATGTGATAAGATATGAACAGCCTGGAATAAATGGAGTACTAATCAGATGGGAAGAAAAGAAAATGCTCAATTGTCAAGGAATTAACTACGAAGAGATGCGAAGATGCAAGGAGAGAGAACAACCGCATAGTGATCACTACCCGTTGAAGTTGGCACTGGTCATCTTGAGGTGCCATGCGTTAATCTCCCGCACCTGGATCACTGCGAGATTAACCCTTACTAGAAGCGTAGAGTGAAATGGGCTAAATTGGATCCAATGGCCACTCAGACCAAGACGGTCTTTGCAAACAGGGAGCACATTTCTTTTATCCTTTCCCAGGCTGTCAAGCCAAGAGAAATTATTCTTGCTTCACAAAAAATTTGGAAATCCCTAACAGATCTTTTGCAGCAGGATTCTAAAACAGGGAAAACTAATATCGAAGGTTGATTTGATGAATCCTGCCACGCAGCCCAGAATGACTTCAAGGGGCTTTTTTACGTGCAGGGGCCAGCACTAAAAGACAGATAATTAGCGCACGTGCAGACTATAAGACTGTATTGGCTAATAGGAAAAGCTGCTTAGAAAAACAGGCATGGGAAGAACTCCTCCAGGCTGTTTTGGCAAGGGATTCCAAATAATGTTGGGAATTTCTGGCGGACAGGCCTGTTCATAAAAGAGGCAGAACACATACAGAGAACAAAGTGAGTGCGATAGCTTGGTCTGATCACTTTAGTTCCCTATATAAAGCGGAGGCCTCCAATAATTTCGACGGGGTGGGTGGCTCCACAATCCTTCTGACTGTAAAGGAATTTCAAGTGGCAGTGAATAAGCAACTACATAACCCCAGACGCAGTCCCAGCAGACCTCTTCAGGGAAGTGGGCCCCTTTATTAACCAGATGCTTTAACGCTTATTTTGAATTTGGCGAATATCTATTCTCATGGCGTCAAGCAATAATCTACCCTATTTTCAAAAAAGGTGATCCGGGTAGCCCGTTATCCTACAGGCCAATTTCTTTATTGGACACCTCATTTAAGATCTTCTGGCGGGCAGTCCTGGAGCACCAGGAACAGTGGATCTCCGATAGTGAAGTCCTTGTAAACATACAGTACGGTTTCTGTCCAGGATTGGGGACCCACGACCAAGTCCTTAACTTGTACCTGGTGGGAGCAACATCCATTTTTGTTAGGGGTGAACCTCTCTATCTGGCATTCATGGACCTGAGCAAAGCATTTGACAAGGTGTATAGATCCTTGCTGTGGGGTGTGCTCAGGTTAATTCGCCTGTCCAGAGGAGTTGGTAAAGGTGTTGCAAATAATTCATGAAAACATTGTGTGAGATTTGGGGAACAGGGCCAATGCACAGGCTTTTTTGCGGTGGCTCTGGGGGTGCATCAGTGTTGCGTGGTTGCCCCAGTGCTATTCGCTCTCTATATCAACAGACTCTACCGGGCACTGGTGTAAACTAGCGCTGACTTTCAAAGGGTGAGTGGATTCCCGCTCCCAGTGTTAGGCTATGCAGATGACATGGTTTAGATTGCCCGGATCCCTATAGCTCTACAACACCTAATTGATGCCCACACTTCATTCATGGCAAATCTCAAACTAACAGTGAAATCCAAGAAATGTTCAGTAATGGCTTGTTCGGGCGGAAGTGGCAGACCGTAAAAGATGTGAAAAATATGGAGCTATGGTGAACTAATTCCCAGGGTAGATAGATTTGACTATTTTGGAGTAACCTTCAGCGAAAACGGCAGGGGTCCTGTCACATAGAGAAGCAGTGTCTGAAAAGGAGGCAAGCCCTTGGACGCTTGTCTCGCTTCCAGAACATATGTTCAGGTCAACCGATAAAAATGATTTTGGAGGTATACAGAGCCCAAATGAAGGCTGCTACCAATTATGGAGCAACCTTGTGGGGCATGGAGAAAGTCACCCCGATTGAGACTCTAGAGAACATCTTTTTAAAGAAACTGCTTGGTCTACCGAGCTCAGCACTCAATTTTGCCACACATCTTGAACTTGGAGTCTCCCACATTGGGGATGAGTGGCAGATGGCCCCTCTGTCACACTGGATGGCGGTGTGGTCGAATCCAAAAGCCAGCCTAACACACATGATCATCAGTACCCTGACCACCAGCCCGTCAAGATCTAAAATACCATGGCTATCCTATATTTAAAAATACATTTCTCAGTTGAATTCTCAGAACCTTCAATGTCCCTCTGTCCTTTTGCTACCGACGGCAGTGAAGGAGTATAAACAATTGTTTCACTCAATCATTGTGCTAAATGGAGAAGCATCCGGGCTTAGGGTTGAGTCTAACAGAAAGCACATGCTAATCTCCGGTTTAGAGGGCATCCAACCCTATTTTTTGCACAGCCACAAGCCCTCTGATCACTAGGAACTGGCCCATGCTCAATTTAATTCTTTATGGCTTGGGATGAGAATGAAGAATTGGTCAGGCATGGAGCAGTCCACAGCTTGTCCGTGCTGTGATTGGCCACAGGAAGATATTTTACACTTTGTAATGTTTTGTCTGGCTTATCAGGACCTAAGAAAAAGGACCATTGCACCGCTGCTCAAAAACACTGGTTTCAGCCAGGTCAGACCCGCCTTGATCTTTATGCTGTGTGCTGAAACTACCCCAGTGGCATGGGGCTGCATAGAATTTTTGAGAAAAGCCTGGTATCGGCGGAACAAATTGTTTGTACTATGAGATAGTACATTTACTTTCTATTATTATCCTATTCTGTTTTCATACTTTTCTGTATGAATTATGCTTCACATGTACTATTTTTAATCATTGTTAAACATTGTAAATATTTTTATGCATGTTTATAATTCGGTTTATGGATTTTCTTCCGAATATACTTTATTGATGAGGATGAAGATGCAAGGAGAGAGGTCAGCTGCAAATCAAGGGAACAGTGCTAACTCCAGAGGGATGGGCTAAAGGCCTGATTAGATGTAACGCATAAGCACTTAGAGGATGTTATGAGCCAGTAATTGATAATGCAGGGAATTAATGTAAATATCATTGCCTGAAGATTGCAAAGTTGCTGCCATGGGTTGAGGATAAAGGAGGCCCATTGCAGATAGTGCCTCTAGCTAGTGCAGAACTGTGCTTCAGAAACAATGGCACAAAAAAGGTTGGAATGAATCAGCAGTGTGGACGAATTTTCAATGTACCAGGGATGAAGGATAGAATAGTAGTAATAATGGGCCACTGCTGGGCCTGTGGATCCAGAGCATATATGAAGTTACCCAAAGACTGGGGAGGGCTGTGTTCCATAATACTCATTAATGTTCCAGCATTGGTGATTCCGAAGAGTGACCTGAACATTGGAGAGTTTCCAAAAGCAGATGCTCACGTGAAGTGGAGGAGATCAGTTGGATTTCTTAATCGAACAAAGAGAGAGAATGGGCCTCATTACGACCCGGGCGGAAAGGGATTACCGGTACCGGTAAGGGCACCGGTGCCAGTAATCCCTTACCGCCCTATTCCGAGGTCCCTTTGCGGGTCCTCCCTTAACGGCTGGTTTTACCAGGCGTTAAGGACAGGACCCGCAAAGGGACTTTGGAGCTAATAACGGTACTGCAATTAGCGCTACCATTATTAGCACCTTCCCCATTCCCGTTGAGCCCTATGGGGGCTCAAATGGGAATGGGAAAGAGCCCTGGTGAATGGGGAATTACCGCCCCCGCCAACCTTGGAATGGGGCAGTAATAGCTCCATTCACCAGGGCGGAGTCGGTATGGGTTTGGAGGCAGCCATGGCGCTAATAGCGCCATGGTTACCTCCAAACTGGTAATGACCCCCAATGACTTTATATCTAAGTCCTTAGAAGCCATTGATTCTATTCCAAATGATGAACACAGGTTGTTCAGTCAAACTGCTGCAGTATTCACAACTATCTTCATGCCAGGAATCCAGATGATGGAGAATGCAAAGTGGTTGCAAATCACTCGCTGTGAGCTCCTTTAGATGATCAACACTACCATAAAGGCATTCAACTCTGTCAAGGAAGAGTTGAGAGCCATAAGACTGATGATTCTGCAGAACAGATATGTCCTGGACATGATTACAGCTATAGATGGAGGTGTTTGTGCCAAAATCGGAGAATCATGTTGCACATTCACACCTTCTCACGATGACAGGAATGGGACCTTGACAGAGGCCATAACGATGCTGATGAACTTGCACATCAAAATGGAAGATGAGACAGAATATATTATGGATGATAGCTGGTTTGCATCGATCTTCTCATAGGTTCCACAATGGAAGGATAATATTTTCAAGTTCCTCAGAGCACTATTGCTGATGATCATGTTCGGATTCTTTGTTATCAGAATAATAATCAGACAGTGCAAGAAGACAGCGAACAAAGCAGTAAGAATGAAGATCATGATCGATGTCGAGCCTGGGTTTCGACCCAAATAGCTGAAGGATGAAGAAATCAGAAAATATATAGAAATGAGCATTCTAGCACCTGAGGGAACGACGTTCCTGTATCCAAGATTCATGGACTCTGACAGAGTGTAAAAGAGACCCTTTTCAATCTGGTTTTGTCTCTGTACTAGGCACCTCACCCAACACGATTACCCTTTATATGTTAAAATCTAAGTATTTAGAATGGAATCAATCCATCTATATGGGTTTTGTGGATTTCTGCATAGCTTTCGATTCAGTCGATCGGGAGCTTCTATTTGGTCAATTGAAATGGTATGATTGCCCCTCATCACTTTTAACAGTTATCTAAAAACTGTACACAAATACTACCATTCAAGTCAGACTTTCGTTAGATGGCGTATTATCAGCCAAAATCAAGACTCAAAGGGGATTAAAGCAAGGATGCATACGTGCATCGACTTTATTTAATCTGTTTCTCTTGGACATGGGAACATTCTTTGAGGATGTCATTGCCGATCCCCCAAAATAAGGCAATAAAAAGATCACCTAGCTCTTGTATGCTGACAATCCCATCCTTTTGTCTCAGACTCCCAAGGGGCTACAAAATATATTAAACAAATTGGACGAGTATGTCAGTGATAACAATTTAACTATCAATGTTGAAAAAAACTCAAATAGTCATTTGTGAAAAAAAAAGAATTCCAAAATGTCAAACTATCAATGGTCTCTACAGGAAAAAAACTCATGGTTGTACCCTATTATAAATATCCCCGATTACCCTTTTCTGGTTCTATGGCTAAGCAGGTCTATGAATCCACTCTAGATGCTAAAATTAGATCACTAACATCTCAAGCGAAAATGTTACTGCATAGATATGGGAAATTTACCATGGTTCATATATTAACTTTTTCTTTTCAAATAGTTGTCCCAATTGTCTCATATGGAACTGATACTGTATTACCTAGACCAAGACAATTTTGCGACCGATATGAGGGTACATTTTGGAAATCAGTTTTGTGCCTGCCTATGTGCACTCCAATAACATTGTTAAGCTATGAATTGGGCCTTGCTTTAATTTTTAGTCAAGTGCTCTGCAAAATGTGCAATCTATATCGAAAATGTTTAATGGGAATGAATGTAGCAAACATCTTGGGCTCAGTGGCATTATATATACAGACATTGAAAGCTGAATTTCCAAGAAAATTGACTAAATGTGTCGTGAATGCTCTCACTGATGCAGGCATTACAATTGACTTACTGTTAACAAATCCTGTAAAGGCTAAATTACAGCTCTATCATTTTGATTGGATAATTACACAAAATCTTTGTGCGCGATATGTAGACTTTGATCTCCAACTGTTCCCACATAAGAATTTTAGAACTATGGAAAGCTACCTTATTAAATGCCCCTCAGCTGTCATTAGATCGATCAGAGATCCTACGACTACGGCTGAATATATGCCCAATGAATCAAATTCTAGCAAGAAGAGGCATAATACATAAAACTCAAAGCATCTGTCGCTTTTGTAAAGATGAAAAACAGCTTGAGACTCCATCACATTTGATGCCCAGCACTGCTCCAACGTCGAGTAAAGTATTTTCACAATTTATTGCAATTTTCATGTGCTCGCACTAAAGATGAAATTTGGAGCTCTTTAATCACTAGCTCTAGGATGGTAATACACATTGCTCTAGCCCAGTTTATCAAAACTGTCATACCAAGAGAATCATATTTGAATTCAAATTAAGTAATTGCAATCGTGGAGTAAGTCAATTTGAATTTCTTACTGGATGAGTATTGCTTTACTGTAGTAAGAACAAAACTGTTCTTTTTATAACTTGTGTTCTTAATGTATTTCAAATTTGTCTACTGTCACTGTGTAAATATGAGTTGATTTAAATAATGAATTATGCATTTAAAATTAATGCTTTGATTGGTTGAATTTTCAAAAAATGTATGTTCTTAAAAACTTGCATATTGTTATTATGTGAATATGAGTTGATTTGCTTAATTCAATTATGTATGTAAAATGAGTCTTTTGAAAAGTTGTATTTTTCAGCCAAACAAAAATAAAAAAAATAAAAAATAAAAACTGTATCCAAGAAAGCACAGGAAGTATGTGGGTAGATGGATCTACTGCAGCCCGAATGGATAATGTAGTCACATGACCTGGAGTGTTAATGACCATGTAAAATCAGCGGGATCTCTGAAAGGAGTAATGAAGATATGGACTCCAAAGAAGCACTTTTTCAGATGAGGATGTCTAGATGTGGAAACTGGTGAGAGAGTGGTCGATGAATCAACCAGAGGGGAGAGTGTGGAGGAGGAGACAAATGCCTCTACCAGACGTCCCACCCCTATTTTGCCCATATGTTGGAAGCTGGAAATTACGACATGCACGACACCAATAATGGTCCATATACGCCAAAGAATCCTCGAAACAAGGTATCCATTGAGAAAGCCCTATATGATGTACCCGCAGAGAAATGACACTCTCTTAAAGGAGGTCCCTGAAGAAGTGTGAATGCAAGAGACTGGTGACGTCACATAAAGCAGAGGTGATGCACCAAGAAGAAATTCTAAGGAAGAGAGTATATAGACCTTATAGAATCTGATGACGAAATAAAGAATTGAATAACATTTCATGTGCGGAATGAAGATTGCAGATGCAAAAAGCACTGAAGAAAATGCAAAATCGTTTTATAATTGTACAGCTACTGTAACACAAGTAGGATAAGTAACCAGGAAGGCTGGCTGTATCTAGTGAATAGACTGCAGGCGGTGCCGCCAATATATATATATATATATATATATATGTATAGAATCTGGATGTTTCACGTCGCATTTTAGAAAACCAGGACCCCATAAGAAAAAAGGGCTGAAAGTGTGGTGCAGCAGAAAAAGGCAGCTGACGATGGAGGAAGAATCGAGAAGGCTTGTCTGGCCCAGTGTCAAGGGTTGAGGCAGCCAAGAAACTGGCTATCTATTCGAGAAGATACAATGAACCTGAGAAGTGAGGCAAGCTCCTGTTGAGGTGCAATGGAAAAACACTACGAGTGAAAAGTTTTATTCATTAAATAGTATTAAATACGAGGAAGGAGCAAAATCACGCTCTCCTGTCACATGGGGTAAATGTAAATAGACTTTGGGCAAGCTACATCGAGTCTGGAGATAAGAATGTGCTCACACTCCCTTCAATTCTCAGGCGCAGTGATACTTTGCCAGGCTGAGTTCAAAGACAATTCAAATGGCAGACAGCAGGAGTGATGATCGATAATGGGTTAATTGGGTGGTAAGGCATGTCCAGTCCACCCACAAGCACATGGGGTACCAGTTTGTGTGCTGCTAGGGAGTGGAATAATCCAGAAGGGTACAAACGTGCCAACCAATTGTAAAGGGCCATGTAGCAAAGCACCCTATAGTTTGAAAGCCAATGAAACATCATGTATTTGATAACAATGAAGATGACTTGCACTAGATTGAGTTATATGTTTATACGTACATTTGAAAAACACTGCACACATACACAAAGGTCCCTGTCCACCAAGGACAAAGGTGGAGGCTCTGTAGCGCATATATAATATTATGCAAGAACCATGAAGCGAAAAATCTGCAATGGGAAAGAATCAGGGAGCCATGAAAGCAGTGGGCATGCATGGGAACTCAGGAGGGCGTTAACCCGTAACCTGTCCTCTGTTAAGTCTTACAGGTAGCACAATGAAATAGGGACAACTCGTTTGGAAAACACAGGTGAAGCGTGGAGGAAGGCAGAGGGCTTGGTGGGGTTTATCTACAAAGTTTCATGTACAGAGAGATTTTGACCATTTTCATTAAAAAGCAAATTGATATTATGGTATAGAAACGCTGTACCATTTCTTATCCCATTTCGTTCATTGTATTTTATTTTATTTGGTGTGTTAAAAGGTGGAATCTGCTTTAAAGTGCCAGGGATTAAAAGAGTTTGTTATTCTCTTGATACACTTTACTTTGGGGGCCATTTTGTACCAGGCAGAGGGGACCATGAAGGCCTAAAAGCAAGCTTTTATACCCACCCCCATTTTTCTCTCTGCCCATTTGTGTTCTGTCACAAGGTGGAGGGGGCGTATGGGGCAGAGAGCGGCTTACAGAAGAGGGAGCAACGGTCAGTATGTGTTGCTTAACATTTTTACTGTGCCAATCTCTAGCTCAAGGCCTTACGGGAAGGCTTGCAGATGCAGGTTGTTCTTTTGTGCAAGTCCTGACTATGCCAAGCTGAATATTCGGTATGTCAGTAATTGGCCACATCTGTGGTCTGCCTACAAGGATGGGGCTCTGTGCTCTTTGCTGAGCTGTCGACCCTTTGTAGTGGCACAAGGGAGGATACGTTGGTTTTGTTTGTTGCTGAACTTTGCTGGCACAATATACAAACTGGGGTTGTTGAAATCATGGGTGTAAACCAAAACTGGAAGACAGCTATCACAACTCTTGAATTTTGTGAAGTTGTGAAGTTAAGGTGATGCAATACCTCTATTATCAAAAATCTACGGCTGCTTCACGGACCTGCTTTTCCATCCCCAATCCCATCGTCCCATATGGACGTGCTAAGCTCCTTTGACAAACTCTTGTGGACTGTTTCCTACAGACAGGCCTTGCTACGAAGTTGGTAGTACACAGCAGATGATGAGCTCAGCGCCTCACCACCTCACACCACAGTAATGTGCACTTGGTGTGACGTGGGACAGTGATACGTTTTGGAGAGTAGTGACTGTGTAGTTACATTCTTCTGGAAACACAATTGTGGGATGCAAAACACATTACTCCTTAGGGTCTTTGCATGTGTCTGGCTAGTGCTTCACCTCTTCCATTGCTATGAAAGAAAATGGTGTAAGGCAGGCAGTGCTGGTTCGTCCATAAGGGTCGGTGTGGGCGCCGACCTGCCAAAACCTTCTGCTTGTTGCAGCTGAGGGTGCACTCCTGGGTTGGCTTGAACCGTGAAAGGGAAACACATTTTCCTTTTGACAGTGACCCTTTGTACCCCAGCCGCAAATGTCTAATGGGCCATGCAAGGCCAGGGGCATTTTGCTTCCCTAGCCTTGAATGGCCCATTGAGGATGCAGGTTGAGGTACTGCACGTTTGTATGTTTGAGTGGTCGCTCCTGCACCTCCCCACACATACAAACAGATCGGGTGCTATATCACATGTGTTCTGGCTCCTGCGTGCATGTGCTTGACCCGGGAAGAGCTCTTCACTTCCTGGCTCCTTTTCGTACTGCATGGGAACCGGAATGTATGCTGATAAGATTTAAAGTTGTGTATGTATTATTTGAGTGTGAATCAGTGATTGTATGATGTATGGGTGTGCACATGAATGAGTGAGTGAATGCTGTCTGACTGCAATGAGTGAATGTGTTGTGTGCATGTATGTGCACATGTGTGTTTGTGCTGAGGCTGGGGAGCGGGTGGGGATGCAGCAGCAATGCATTTTTTACTTAGTATCTATCAGAGATGGCCAGAAAAAATGAAACATTCTTTCTTTTATCAAACTCCCGCCACATACACTGCATCTGATCTCACCAGCCGATGCAACGACGGTTGATGAATCCAAGAGATACACCAACGGCAAGCAGACTGCAGTGCCCAGTCACAATGCTCCCAAGCTTAGCGTCATTGTAGCCCTCCAACAAGTGCCTGCGTGACATATCCCATAACGCCCCACAATGAGGCAGGCCCCGTTTATACAGCGTTTCCCTTCCGCAACATATGGTGTGGGAGTTACGCATGCGCAGACTATTTCTGGGTGAATCAAACAATTTCTACTGCATAACACGTTATAAAGGAGCACTCATCTTCACAGCCTGTTTCCAGACGAATACAACTACTTCTACCGTACAACAAGGTATATAAGGGCATTTACCTTCAACTCGGAAATAAGAGATTCAAACGTGTGTGACCACACCACATGGTTCATGAACCACAAACAACAGTGCTAACATGCACATTCAACACTCCACTCAAATAGATCCTAAACAACATTTTTAAACAGCCTACTGAAGCAAGAATACAGCCGACAATCATCCTTATACAGCCTGCGCTATATTCCACACCTTGACAATGGCGTTCAGCAGCATGCCCCGACCAGCATTCTTTCTACCTGAAATAGGAGAACCTGCAAAACCCTGGAATAGATGGATAAAGTCCTTTGAGCACTATGCCAGCGTAATTTGTGGCACCAATTACAGCGTTGAGAGGAGGAATTCTCTTCTGTTACATTGCCTAATCCAAGAGAAATTCGAAGATTTACCAGATCGCCAAGAAAATGAAGATGAAGATCTAAATGATTATAAACGGTCTGTCAAGGTGATCAGTAAACACTCCGAAAAGAAGTTGAGTACTATACTAGAGCACTATACATTTGGAAAGAGGGTGTAAAAACAGGGTGAAAGTGTGGAACTGTACATCATAGCCAGTCAGATAGCACACAGAGTAGAGCGCTCGCTTTGACATCTGGGCAGAGGCTGCTGATGCAGGTTTGAATCCCAGCAAGGCCAAACTCAGCCTTTCATCCTTCCGGGGTCAATAAATGAGCACCACACACCATGGGTAATAATAAGCAGCGCTCAGATAGGTTCATAATGCTACTTAAAAGCAGCTTATTATTACAGGTCTGTGAAAATTGGCCAGAACATGCAACTTCAACAATCAACTAGATGAACATTTAAGAGATCAATTTATGTTAGAGTGAAACATGGCAAAAGTTAGAGAAA
Source organism: Ambystoma mexicanum (assembly GCF_040938575.1). Classification (NCBI taxonomy): domain Eukaryota; kingdom Metazoa; phylum Chordata; class Amphibia; order Caudata; family Ambystomatidae; genus Ambystoma; species Ambystoma mexicanum. The sequence continues at coordinate 1,200,174,430 of NC_090925.1, forward strand.
AACTGTGGTCAAAGATGACCCCCATTGGATACTGATGTGAGAGAAGCTAAAGAAGAAGAACACACAAAGAAATGCGTCAAAGTATTACAAGAAAGAAGAAAGGACAACCCTTAAAGACAGAAGTCACACCACAACCCATGAAATAGCCCAAAGTGAATGACACCATATCAGTAGTCAATGATAATAGCGTTAGAAGGAAAGCAGTCGACAGAATACAGAAACCCACATGGAGAGATGAAAGGAGAGGCAGAGTGTCCTTTCGCACAAGGAAAAAAAGAGTCCAAGGAGGAGCAGCCCTAGGAGATGTTTCAGGTGCGATAATGCGAATAATTAGGCGGACAATCCAGAGTGCCCAGCTTTGAAAATGTATGCTGATAACCAGTCGCAGGCTAACTCATTTGAGTAAAAAAATTGAGAAACCCTCAACCAGGAATGCACACCTGATATAGTAGCCTGTTGAATGCCACATTTGAACTCTCAGTACCTTTCTAAGGGGGGAGTATCAGAGATGATTTTACTGTAGGAGCTATGCTAGACCAGCAGGCAACATAGAATGTGGCTGTCTTTGGAATAATCAAAACACTAATTCTGAAGCATCTCTAATGAGAGATTCTTTGTTCTTTTTAAACTATTTACAAACTATAGGAGGAATCATGTATTGCTGGCAAATCGTGCGAGAGAGAAGATCATAGATGATATTTCTACCTTTGGCGAATACGAGAGAATCCTGCAAGAGAGTTAATTAACATTCACACTGATTTAAGGGTAATGATGCAATGCTTGCATGTGATGGTAAGAAGCAAAGCATGTTCATAGATTTGAAACACAACAGAATGGGGATATAAGGTCCACATTACATGGCATTTGACAACTAAACATTCAGATTTAAGTGAGTATAAACGGAAAAAGGAAGGTGTTGGATGGCTTTGCCACTACTAAACTAACAACCCTTGGGCTGCTGAGTAAGACGTAATGACAGTAGATGAAATTGTGATACTATATTAATAGGATCTTTATTTTCTTTTCTGTGTTTACCCCTCCAATCTCCTTCCACTGTTGTTTTTCCCTCTCCCTTTTCTCTGGTATTGGAAATTGATTAACATTGGATTTGATGCATTGATGTTGCCAATAACATGAACATATGTGTATATAAAATCGGTGTTCTATATTTTACAATATATTTCATGGTGAAATGGGCTATCCAACGGGGGTTGGTGTGGCCCACAGGATGATATCCCTTTTTTTGTATATTTTCTGACCCCACAGTTGGGATATGTATTGGTGAGTTCTATGAATTGGTGATGGTATATGTTTTAAAAAACAATTGTGAGCTACAACACACCGTTGATGTATAATGTCACTATCCCTGATGTAGACCTCGTGGAGGTCGAAACACGTGTTGGCTATGTGCGTTGTTCTGACATTAAATCCTTATGAAATTTGGAACAAAGGCTATAAAGAAAACTTTTTTTGAGGTATATGTTCTGGAAGTTAGTTAATGGGAGATAAAGAGCACATGGGTCACAGCTAGCTAATGCTAACAGAGGTTTGACTATAAGGTTGTATGAAATTCAATAATGATTAGCGTTCTCGAAGTGCCTGTTGATTTACACTGTCGAAAGCAGCAGAGTAATGGATAAAAGTCATATATAACAAGGGTCCAGGGACTTCTCACGTGATTTTGATTAGATTCTGCATGGTCCAAATGTTATGGATGATAAAACACATTTCCTGTCTAACTACGAGGGATAAGACAATACTAGCCACCATTTAAATGTCAAACACACATCACATTTGTTGTTAGTGACTAGGAACGAGAATATTCCAGAGTTCTTTGGAAGCCGGAGACAGGGTCGGACTGAGACATAACATTGGACAAGGTGCCAATGAAAAAATGGCTGGCAATCACACATTGCAATTCATTACTATTCTGAACTGTATGGTGAAGTACAATCCAAAGGAGTGTTTATGGAAAATGATCTTGCAAATGAAAGCATATTTACTATAAATATTTCAATATAAATAATGTAATGTTGGTTAAAACTATTGTAGTAACTTATGAAACTGGCCACTCTGGCCAAAAAAGTTCCCCACTGTATCCCAAAAAAAGGGGTAAATATTAGAATCATGGGCTGGCACTTCAGGCATTGCCCTATATGCCAGTCCAAACCTGGAACTAGCAATGGCTGTTGAGATAAACATAGGTGCTGCTCTCCCCCTCTCACTCGCTTTCCTTTTCTCTTTCACGTTTTCTCTCTCTCTCGATCTCTTTTTGAGGCTTGTGTAATGGAAATAATGAAAAAACAATATATTGGATAACAATAATAAACACCAGGAAGTAGTATATGTACATAAATCCTCCCTACCAGGTTGATTATTTTCAATCCAATTAATGGACTTGAACTTGCAACCTTTCCACTAGTAAGTCCAAGCTCTAGCCTCTGAGCTACTGGATCACCTCAGCTGCAATCATAGAGTTTGCTTTATGGCACAGCTGTCAAATGTGTAATATAAGAACATGCATCTGAGAACTAACCAGGGTCAGACCTGGGCATAAAATAGGCCCAGGCACCAATGATAAAATGGCCCACAATCACATATTGCAATTGGTTACTTTCATAATAGACATTAGAATACTACCCAAGAGGATGTTTTTGGTCACATATGTTGCAAATAATGCATCTGAAAGCATTTTGTCTTAGTAACATTGGTTAAAACTAATTTAGTATCTTATGAAACTGACCCAGTCTGGCAAAAAAGTTGTCCATTATGACAAGAAACACTGCCCCATACTAGACTCATTGGTTGACATTTTCGGCCATTGACCATTTGCCATTGAAGCCAGTCCAAATCTGGCACTAGCAATGCCAGTTGGGATAAACTCCTCTCTCTCTCTCTCTCTCTCTCTCTCTCTCTCTCTCTCTCTCTCTCTCTCTCTCCCTCTCTCTCTTTCTCTCTCTCTCTCTCTCTGTCTCTGTCTCTCTCTCTCCCTCTCTCTCTCTCTCTCTCTCTCTTTCTCTTTCTCTCTCTCTCTCTCTCTCTCTCTCTCTCTCTCTTTCTCTCTCTCTCTCTCTCTCTCTCTCTCTTTCTCTCTCTCTCTATCTCACCCTCTCTCATTTGTAATGGAAATAAAGATTAACAAATATTTGTATAGCAGTGACAGCCATACATTACTAAAAACTGCACCCTTCCCTCCCAAAACATAGCTCAGCCTACCAGGTTGAGTACTTTCAAGCCAATGAGGGGACTTGGTGAACACAAACTCTAATCCAGGATTTACTGGGTCTCACTTCAAAAACCAAAGCTTTTCAGATTATCACAGACCTGTCAAAAGTGAAAGTGATGAGGATTCATCAGGAAACTACCCGGGGCCACCAGAAACTTGAAATCTGCCCACGCACCAATGATAAACACATTGCAATTTGTTACTTTTCAGAACAGACTTGTTGAATACTACCCAGCGGGTTGATTTTGGTAAAATGTGTTGCAAATAATGCATTTAAAAGCATATTTGCTTAGTATCATTCATTAAAACTAGTGTACTAAGTTATGAAACTGGCCAACTCTGGCTATAAAATAGCACTCTGAGTCATGTGTAGTGGTTATAATGCTAAAACAATATGTTTTATTAAACTGACAAACATACATAACTAAAAACAAACTGCATCTTGTTCCTCCCAACACACAGCCCAACTTACCAACTTACCAGGTTGAGCATTTTCAAGTCAACGAGTGGACCTGAATCTGATATATTGCCCTTGGTAAACCCAGACTCTAACCTATGAGCTACTGGCTCTCTCTTCGGGAAGCATCCATTTTGCATTATGGCATCGCTGTCAGAAGTGTAAGTAAGGAAGATGCATCAGGGAACCAGCCAGGGTCTGACAGAATCATACACTCAGCCCAGGTACCAATGAAGAATTGGCACACAATCACAATCACATATTTTAATGTGTTCCTTGGCAGAACAAACTGTTTGAGTACTGCCCAATGGGGTGTTTTTGGTAAAATATGTTTGCAAATAAGGCATATGAAAGAATTGTTGCTTACCAACATGGGTTACAACTAGTGTAGTAAATTAGGAATCTGGCACACTCTGGCCAAAAAAGTGGCCAATTCTGGCCAAAACATCTGGATCATACTAGAATCATGGGCCGGCACTTCAAGGATTGCCCTATTGCCTTATAGGCTAGTCCAAGTCTGGCAGGAGATTGCATTGTGTCTCTGACTGTGAGATCTTTTTGTGGCTACTACTGTTGGGGATTAGAGAACACAAAGGAGATGGGTGGTGAGAGGCGATTTTATTCAATGACTGTAACTGAGTTTGCAACACACATGCAGTGCTTGTGTGACTAGCAGGGAAGAGAGAATTTTGGTGACCGGGTTACATGATAAATAAACACAGGGCATATGTTTACAGTGACTACTAGGGAGAAGAAAATCCCATAGTTGGATGTAAACAAGACATTCGATTATGTGGCTATAACTATGTAGGCAAACACATACTATTGTTTCATGACTACTCAATAGGAGAGAAAACATGTTACCCCATACCTGACATACACATATGGAAGCAATGTTGTTAACTACTCAAAAAGAGAACCTCCCATGCATTCTTGGAGGCAGGAGATTGCATTCAGTGGCTGTAACTGAGTGTGAAAAAAGCATGCCATTGTTTTAGGGAGTATATCATTGGGAGTGAGGATAAACAAAGGTGCTGCCCTCTCCCTCTGAGTCATTTCTATGGAAATAATGATAAAACATTATTTGAATCACTGTGGAAATCATTAAAAGCTGAACCTTTCCCATATTCCCCTCAATATCTAATTTAACAGGTTGAACATTTACAGGCCAACGTGTGGACTCGAACCTGCCGGCTTGTCATTGATGAACTCATTTTCTAACAACTGAGCCACTGGAACTCCCTTTGTACGGTGTCATCTCCTTTGTACAACTCATCTTTTTGCATTATATCATAGCTGCCAAAATTATGATGGATGAAGATACATCTGAAAGCTAGCTAGGGTAGGTCTGGAACAAAACATCACACAAGACACCAATGAAAAAATGGCCCACAATCACTCATTGCATTGTGTTTGGTAAATTATCTTGCAAATAATGTATTTGAAAGCCTATTTGCTTAGTGAAAGTGATTAAAACTAGTGTAGTATCTTATGAAACTGTCCCACTCTGGCCACAAAAGTTGCCTATTCTTGCCAAAAACACTAGCCCATACTAGAATAATGGGCTGGACGTCGGGCATTGTCTTATTGCCCAATAGGCCAGTCCAATCCTGGTAGCAGAAAGCTCACAATTAACACTCAGAACTATATTATAAAGTGTGCCTTAGTTTACATGTCTACTGAGTAAACATTGCTTGTATCTCTCCGTGATTAGCGCATTATTAAAGTGAAGAAAATCGTCAGAATGAAGCACATGTTTCGAAATCCTACCTTTATCCAAGCAAAGAAGACACTAACTGCGACCATTGTGTTGTACTGAGTTTGCCAGTAAGCAAGAAATAGAAAGTCTGGATACGAGTCCGGGTTTTCCAGAAGTTTGTCAAGCATCGCATTCACCTCTGCAGTTCGATATAAATTGAAGGCAATGGCTATCAGGGATATCTAAACATAAAAAGACACATTAAATACATGGGAACGCACTTCTGTATAGGTTCAGGTTATTGCATATAAGGACACTATGTAATAATACAAGGATATAGTTCATCCAGTTGTAAAAATAAACTGAGGCTGCCTCATTCGGCAAATAACCAGTCCCTAATAGACAATTAAGTACAGGATCTCTTGCCTCGTGTGTATTTTATTATTTTAACTATGTTTAGCAAACTAGGAATTACGGAGTGCACTGACTATTCCAAGTCCTCTTGTATCAATTCGCATAGGACTACACCTTTCCTGCAATAGCAACTTGCATATCCTACCTGTATTCTTGGAAACAAGGTAATTATGAAACCAACATTGTTGTAAGTTTTATTTCAATATGCAAAACACTGATCATTTGGATATGCTGTGTGCTTTTTTAACAAGCCAGGCAAGCAGGGGCCAATAGAGATGTTCAATATATAGATGGATATATAGATAGATAGATAGATAGACTATCAGCCAAACTACCTCTCTCTCATAACAACACTATCAACATCCACGTCATCTACCGGCCCCCAGGACTCCCAGCCGATTTTCAAGGGCAAATCACTCACATTCTCGGCGAAAATTTTAAAAAATCCACCAAAACCATACTCCTAGGTGATCTTAATCTAGGCTATAACAATCCCAAGGACAAAACAGCAATCTCAATCCTTAAGGACCTCTCCAATTTAGTCTTCACAAAACAAATGTCTGTCGCCCACCCACACCAAAGGCAGAACTCTAGACTGGCTGGCCGACCATAACTGCAACTCCTCTATCACCTCCAACACCTTCCTCCCGTGGACAGATCACAGCTGCATACAATTTACAAACCCCACGGCACCTACCACAAAAACCATAGTACACAGATCTGCCACTTTAACCAGAAGCTCCAAAAAACTAACTGCAGACAACCCACGCCCCCTTCTTAACTCTCCATGCCTGGCCCCACCGTTCTCACAAGATCCTAATATCCTAGCAGACATTCTTAAGGTTACGCTCACTAATGCAATAAACTTCATTACTCCCCTAGAAGAAAAAAAAGAAAAAAGTCCTTCCATTCCAACTTATGGTTCACAGAGGACCTCCAAGCTCTGCGTAACAACAAGCGCCAGGCCCTTAAAAACTGGCAGGCCAACTCGTGCGACATTACTAAAGACTTATTCAAAGACATCGCTAAAAAATACAAAGCTGCCATCTTCAATGCCAAATCTGAGTCATACAACTGTCGAATATCAGACTCTAACTCTTCACCATCTTTAAAGAGCTTACAGTGCCTCCCATCTCTACTGACGAGCTCACCAAGGATGAAGCTTGGTGCAACAGTATACAAGCTGCATGCTCAACAAAATAGACCTCTTACAAAAAAAAATCCTGGACCACTACAATACCCTTACGAAAAAGAGTTAGCACACACATTCTCAATCCTCTAGAAAAACCATTAACATCCCTAAATTTGCCTTTAATTAAGTCTCGGAACTAGAAGTCCGGAACATCCTGAAACATCTGAAACCATCGACCTGCAAAGGCAATACATGCCCTCCAACGTTAATCAAGAACTGCACTGAACCACTTGCTCCACTTATTACCGCATTCATTATTGCTTCATTTAAGACCTGCTCCGTCCCAGACAGTCTCAAAGAAGCTTGGGTGCGCCCACTTCTAAAAAAGCCGACTCTCAAACCGATGCTGCCTAACAACTACAGGCCTATAACGACAGTCCCTTTCCTTCTCAAAATTCTTGACAAAGTGGCACACAGCCAAATCCAACTATACCTTGAAACAAACTCCATCCTAGCTAACAGACAGTCAGGATTCTGCAAAGGCCACGGAACAAAGACTGCTCTGCTGGACCTTAAAAACCAAATAACAAAGATACTAGACACAGGTAAACCCGCCCATCTCCTCCTCCTTGACCTCTCAGCGGCGTTTGACCTAGTGGACCACAAAACCCTCACTGCACACCTCTCCCACTCAGGACATTTCTCAGACCAAGCCACCTCATGGATAACATCCTTTCTAGAAGGCAGGGCCATGAAAGTCTTTTCGAACACATCCAACGCAATACCATCCATAATACACTGCGGTTTCCAACAAGGTTCTTGTACAGCTCCTATACTGTATAACCTCTTTACAAAGCCTCTTTTCGATAAACTGGATGCACTTGGGATCGCCTACACTAACTACACAGACGACACCCAAGTGCTCCTCCCCCTAACTGGCTCATACCACACAGACGCCTTGGCTCTAAAACCATACATACGCTACCATTCAAGCTTGGATGGCCACTAATGGCCTATGTCTTAATAGGGATAAGACTGAAATCCTGATCCTCAGCCAAAAGTCCACACTTGCCAGGCTAGATAGTCTCTATGTCAATTTTAACATTGACAACTGCACTATCCCAGTCCTATCTTCTGTGAAAATGTAAGGGTCTACATTGATGCAACTCTGTCCATGAATAAATAAGTTAGTGCCATTGTCTCCGCATCCGCACTAAGCACCAAATTCATTAACGCCATCAAACCATTCCTAACCAAAGAAAACTGTCCATCAATAGCCAGAGCTACCATAGGTGCTAAACTTGACTATTGTAACGCGCTCCCTGCTTGCACCTCTGAAAAAAACCTAAACAAACTTCAGGTCACTCAAAATAACACTCTGAGAGCAGCCTTAAGCATCTCCAAAAGGTACCACATTTCACAAGCAAGACGATCTGTTCACTGGCTCCCTGTCAAAGAACGTATCACCTTCAAGGTTCTGACTACTACCCACAAATGCATCCATCACACTGCACCGTCATATCTCTCCACAGACCAACCTCATCCAGACCCACCAGACTATGCTATACCAACCAACTCACTGTACCATACATCAACAAGACTACAGTGGGAGGACGGGGATTCCTGTACATAGCACCCAGACTCTGGAACAATCTCCCTCGTGCTCTAAGAGCAGAAAGCTCTTTTACAGCCTTTTTTTTCCTAAACCTGCATGTTTTTTTTATGCCTTTATGTTGTAACTAAGTTTCGCTATTTCTGTAACCAGCGCCACAATGCCTCAGGGCTGCTTTTGTGCACTTAACAAATATGAATAAATAAATAGATAGATAGATAGATAGATAGATAGATAGATAGATAGATAGATAGATAGATAGATAGATCGATAGATACTACCACTGCTTGTTGCCTTTATTATTTGTTTATTATTAATCTGTTTCTCCTTTACTCCGCACTCTCCACTTCTCCCCCTTCCATGCACTTTTCCCCACCCCCTCTCCCATGCACCTGCACGTTCTCAATATCACTGGGCCAAGTAAGACAGTTGTTTTGTTCTCCCCTGTTCCCCTCCCTTGCCTTGTCGCACTCTGAAACACTTGTGTACGAGCGTGATAGAAATAAAATATCAATATCGCTGGGGCGCTGTTGCACACGACTGTATGGCCGCCTGATATGAGCGCTCCGACCTGATTATTATCCGTTTGGTAATTAATCCTGTTTATGGAGCCACCCGCAGAGCGCCAAGCGGACGACAGAGTGGAGTAAAGCACGGTGCATACTCGTGAGAAATCCTGGCAGCGGAGGGGCAGTGCTTCTCGAGTTACGTCTTGTGCACGGTTTGCCGAGGCCAAGCCGGAGCGCTGACCGCGCTGGGGAGCCAGAAATCCGAGGCCCCGAGTCGCGGATGGTCTAGGCTTCTGGAGCATTGAGAGGAGGGGCCCGGAGTGCCGATGCGAGCAGGAGTGGCGGCTGAAATAACTATACCCGGCGGGGACTGCCCCCCCCAGGTGGACGCCCGACACCTAAGCCCGATGCAAAGTGGAGCGTGCTGGCTGCAGCAGGCGTGTGTCTGGGACCGGTAGGCTGTAGCTGCTGTATGTGGATCCTATGCGGGTTTGCCGGATTGCCACAGTTGGTGGGGAGGCCCCGACGCACTAAGTACTTGATCTGGGCCGTGGAGGGAACAGGTGTCCGCGGCACAATGCGGGGACGCCGGGCTGATTGCCCCCCCCCGTGGCGGAAGCTACGGTGGTGAGGCTTGATCGGGGCCCCCCCCGAGGGAGAAACGCCTGGTTTAAATGAATCCTGTTCTGCAGTACAGTGTCGGCCGCGAAGCGGTGGGACAAACAAATAATCCACACTTTTATGGACATGAGGTAACGGGCACTGCATTATTCTGAGCAAGTTCGGCAAGCAAACAACGTGACATATTTACAACAATATGCGCGCGCACTGCACGTGAGATACACATATGTAAGCAGCGGATTGCCTCATGATGTAATTAATGGGACACTGTTAAATTGAGCCATATACTGGCTAATAATTTTTAAAACTTGATATGTTCATACGTTGGACAGCACAGTCCATTGCGCTAGCCACGCAGGGTTCACAGAGACTGGGCCCGCTTCTATTTACAGGCTAGTTGCTTCTGTGGGTCTGGAGCTGAGCTGCTCGGTGGGGCTGCCCCGAGCTTGGATGTGGGTGGCTGGTGGTTGGGGCCCCATGCCCTAGGAGACCTGGGCCAGTGACATCATCCAGTGACACGCCTCCGCAGCCCTAACCCGGATGAGTAGTGGATGCAGGGTGACATTTGGCAGTCAGGCTGGGTGCTGTGAGCAGGCCATTGACAATCCTGGTTCTTGTGCGGTGTACTGGGAACACTGAACACACACGAGGGGTGCAGGGGCCAGAGGACTTGGGGCCATAAGATCCCCTAACCCTACGCAGCAATTATCCCACTGCTCCCAGGCATTGCGCATTGGCCGAATAATGCATGTGGAACCTGTGAATGGGTTTGAAATATAATTAGCTGGATCACTGACCCACGAACGCCGCGTCCCCCCAGGCAGGTTGCGGTGGGAGTCCCGCTTATGCGGCTGCCATGGGAAATACACGAAAGCAAGAAAAAATGGCGGAGGGAAAGGGCGCCATGAAGCAAGGGCCAATGGACTCGTTCACCAACAGTCAGGAAGCAAACTATGAGCAGGAGCCACCGGCTGCATACGGCTCCAACCCCGACACAGATGAAGGTGACAGAGTGGAGCGCTTGACGACCATAGTGCAAAATGGCTTCCTGTCAATTAATGTCAAGCTGGATGACATTGTTACTACCATCAGGGCACTTAAAACAAGGGTGGACAAGGAAAGCCTGCAATTGACAGAGGCAGAAAATAGAATTGGCGCCAATGAAGACACCGTCACACGACATGACTGAGACATAGCTCAGCTCAGAGAAGGCCTAAAATGCAGAATAAATATGAGGATCTCGAATCGCGGTCCAGAAGAAACAATGTTCGTATTGTGGGTGTATCTGAAAAATTTGGCAGGGGCGCAATTGAGCAGCAGGTGGAGTTACTCCTCAAAACTCTTTTGGCGCAGACTCCTTTTTGGCTCCTGTTCCAAAACCCAAGGCTCCGCCGCGCACAATCATTGCACGGCTCCTCAATTATAGAGACAGAGATACAGTCCTTAGGATGGCAAGAGAACTGGGGACACTACAGTATGAGGAAAGCGGCACTCATATCTACCCGGATTTCGCTGCCGGAGTGCAGGCAAGTCGAAGATCATACAAACTAGTCAAGCGATTGCTGAGAGCACGACAAGTCCCATACGCACAAATATTTCCGGCCAAGATGAGAATTCAATATTGATGAAGGGCACATTTTTTTCAAAGTCCAGCCGCTGCCTTGGCCTATGTAGAGGCCACTATACCTTTGCCCCCCAGAGGCCGCGGGCCGGACCAGAACGGCAGACCCTCACCAGCGGCTGAGAGCCGAGCTCCTGTTTAATGACCCAAAGATGCACCAATATCCTTTTTGGTTTCTAACATTGCTCGGCTCCTGTAGGGGGCTCCATGTAACATTAAGAGCGGGCCGTGAGCCCGATCTGGTGGCCACGTGATTGCAACGTGGCTTCCTCAGGAGAGTTCCTACAGGTTAAAAGGGACCATCGTCAAGTTGGGGCAGATGATGTGGATGGGGGGTGGGTTTTGGGGGACGGGAACGTTATGGCTTTTTGTTGTCACATTGACGAGTTGGGGTTCTGGAGGGAAGGTTGGGGGATTATATGTTTAAGGTTTAGTAGAAGTGTGGTCTCACAGATGCTGGTGCTACTCTCGTCATGTAGGTACAAGAACTATTGGAGACAATGGTTCGTCGAAATGCGTATACATGAAGCGCTGGTGATGGGTTAAAGATAAACTTACTATCCTGGAATGTCCGGGGGTTAAACAACCCGATGAAGGCCAGAAAGGTCGGGAACTGTGTTACCAGGCAATGCCCCCAGATTCTGATGTTACAAGAAACGCATGCACAAGGCTCACTTAACACAAACATTTTGGCCAAATGGGGCAAGCTGCGTTATTACACAGACTATTCTTCTCAGTCCAGGGGGGTGATCACAATCATACATCCGTCGTTGGGGTTTCAGACCAAGGGACACAAAATAGATCCAATGGGAAGATACGTTTTGGTTTGGGGGGAAATAGCAGGCAAATAAGTAACATTGGTTAATACCTATGGCCCTAATATTGATGATCCGGACTTTTACTTAAGTATATTTAAGGTCCGCAACAAATTGGACACGGCCACCATAATGTGGGGAGTGGATTTTAACGTGGCTCTTGACCCCGCACTGGATAAATCCACCACTATAGCGAGGGCTCCCCCCAAAAAAGGTACTAACACTGGGTCAACTTCTCTCACAATTTTCATTGATAGATGCATGGCGGGTACTGCACCCTGGTATTAGACGATACACATATTACTCCTCTGTTCATGATAGTCACGCATAGACTATTGGTTTTTGTCCTCAAATATGTCGAATGCATTAAAGAACTGTGAAATCTTGCCCCGCACGCTATCTGATCACTCCCCTGTGATGTTGTAACTCAGACTAAGCCACACCCCCAGACCGATGAGGAGATGGAGAATGCCCAGTGAGATACTTAATGACCCAAACGTGGTTGAGTCCTTGCACGTTGAGGTAGCTAACTTTTTCACAGACAATGTGGGGACGGTGGATCTGGTCTCCACAGTCTGGGAAACCTTCAAGGTTTGTGTCAGGGGAGTCCTGATATCAAAATCCACGGCTCTCCTGAAATGTGTGCAACGGGAACTTGAAGGGCTGGAGAAGGAATTAAATCATTTAGAAGAAACTTACAGTCGCACCCACAGCGGGGACACTCTTGCTGCAATACACAAAATCCTTAGAGACTTTGACAATCTGGCTATAAGAGAAGTATGGTATATGGCGGCCCCTGCCCGGGCACGCAGATATGGCGAGGGGAATAAGGCTGGAAGAACATTGGCCAATTTGATAAAACACGAAAGGCAACCGAACCCAATCACTAAAATCCAAACGGCACAAAAAAGAAGTAGTCACGAGTGAGGAAGGCATAAACGATGGATTTGTGAAATACTATAAGGCTCTCTATGCGAACAGAGATAGAAAGACCCCCACTGAAATAAAGGCCTATCTGGCTATGCTTGATCTCCCGAAGCTACCGGATGAAAACAGAATGGTGCTTGATCGACCTGTCACCGCAGAGGAAATCACTGAAACAATTAAGGAGCTTTCATCTGGTAGGGCACCGGGTTCGGATGGGCTGGGTGCCGAATTCTATAAAGAATTCCATGAGGAACTGGTCCCTATAATACTGAAAACTTGGGAGGAGGCCCTAGAGAAAAACATACTGTCCCCAACAACGAGAGAAGCCATAATAACTTGATTGCCCAAGCCCCGACGTCCACCACACGATATGTCATCTTACAGACCCCTTTCGCTCATAAACGCTGACGCTAAGATATTTGTGAAGGTGCTGGTGAATCGAATGCTACCCATTGTATCCAATTTGGTCCACCCGGACCAAAGCGGGTTTATCCCTCAAAGGTCCACTGCCTTAAACCTACCTAGCCTGTTCGGTATAATGGCACAGATAGATCCGGACAGAAGCGCAGTCGCTGTGTCCCTTGACGCCAAAAAGGCTTTTGATTCAGTTTCATGGGTATACCTCTTTTCAGTACTGGAAGCATTTGGAGTGGTACCCAACTTCATCAGATATATTCAACTGCTGTATGCTGCCCCTGGGGCCAGAGTGTGTACTAATAGGACCATTTCCGAAATGTTCCAACTGGGCAGAGGCACTAGGCAGGGCTGTCCGTTCTCACCCATACTATTTGCTTCAACCATAGAACCCATGGCAGCTGCTGTCAGATTGAGACACGGGGATAAGGGAATCAAAATGAAACGCTCCACCCAACTAATTTCACTATATGCAGATGATACTCTATTATATGTCCGCGAACACGATAAAAACATTGCACCTGTAATGGCAGATATACATGAATTTGCTGAATACTCTGGGTACACTATAAATAATGCTAAATCGGAAATATTCCTGCTTACCCCCTCTACAGAATACCCAGCGGTGACTTGTGGACTTAAGTGGTCGGAACAACATATCAGATACTTAGGAGTGCTGGTCTCCAGGAGCAGACACACCCTTTATACTGATAATCATGACCATGCACCGCAATTACTCAACACCAAATTACAGGTGTGGAGACACCTTCCCATCTCTCTCCACGGTAAAATTGCACTCCTCAAAATGATTGCACTCCCTAAGCTACTATACTTCTTTGTAAATGTGCCCATATGGCCTGGCAAGGACCTTTTTGCCAAACTGCGATCAATGGTAGTAACATTTGTTTGGAGTGGGAAAACAGCAAGAATAGGGTGGGAACAGATGACAGAGCCATACTGCACCGGAGGCATTGCCGCCCCGGACTTTGAGCTCTACTGTCTGGTTGCTTAGTGTAACGCTCACCTGATTCTCGCAGAGGCGCCGGTCTTGACTGGGCGACTACCGTATCTTCAAAGGTGATGTGTAGCAGCCGGTTGGCTCTTTGGGCTGGACCTCTGTGCACTGTATGCCTGACGTGTAGAGTAAGATGTCTGCAGATAGAAAATATGGGGTTAATGAACTGGGGTTATTGGGGTGTCCCTATCTCTTTCCTCTTCTCCTCTCCTGTAGACCCCCAAAGGTTAACGCTCTCACCTTAGGTAAGTGAATGCCGAGCTCTCCATCCGCCTCGGGGCAGGGTGCTGTAACCAGTTTCTTCACTGGATAGGTAGCGCAGGCCTCTTGACTTCAGAGGACTGCTGTCCGTTGTTTACTGCACGAACGGTAAGTTTCGAGTCATTCAAATGTCTTTAAAGTCTTTAGTAATGATGTCTCTTGTTTTGCAGGGTTCCGGCGATGGCGGATGACGGGCTGAAGTGAGTTGAAGATGGAGCCCGTGTGATGAATAGAAGCGCCTGGAAGCACGTAAGTAAGCGCTTGTTGCCTGCTTCACTATGCGCTCTAACTGTCTTTTTATTTTGCAGGTACGAGTTCGGAGCGGCTGCAGGGTGCCGGAATACCCACTGGATTAGATGTGGAAAGGAGTAATGGCACGTGAGTATTAAAGTTCCCCAATGTCTTTAAACGCACCTTGTTTTGTCTTTCAGATGCGGGATACAGCGCCGAAGGCCTCCGGAGCGTGCGAAGAGTTGGTAAACTTTTGTCTTTCAGATGCCGGAATGCAGTGTGAAGACCTCCGGAGCGCACGAAGAGTAGGTAAGCCTTTGCCTTTCAGATGCCGGAATGCTAACCTGTTCTTTCTTGTCTTTATAGGTGTTGCTGAAGACTGGATTCAGGATGGTAAGCCTTTTTCCTTAGGCCCAGGACCGGATGCAGAAGACACGATGAGCGTTCTGCTGCAGAGGTTGCAGAATAACGCAAAGCAAGATTCATCCACCGGGTGTGGTTTAAATAGCCTCCTGTAGTGCTTAGGTGTCTCCTTCCACAGCCACGCCTAAGTAAGAAAAGAGTTCCTGGTAAGAAAAGAGTTCCTGCCTTCCAGAAGAGTTCCAGTGTTCTGAATCTAGGGAGTGGCTCCACCCCCACCCAACAGGAAAAGTAGTTCCAAACAGAAGAGGATCAGAGGCTCAACTGGCAGGCAAGTAAGCAGCATGGTCTGCTGAAGGTAAGTCCACACAAGCATTATGAGCCCGGCGCTTCCAGCGCTGGGACTGGGCATATTTATGAGCCTGGTGCCACTGGCGCCAGGACTGGGTCCAAAAGGTCCCAATTGGGACTGGTTGGCACTCGGAACCTGGGTTATGGATCTGCTTCCAAGGGAGTTGGGAAAACCCTGACCTTTTGGAAGCAGAGATCATGACACTTAGGCACAATTTGCGAAATATTGGTATGATGAGGCAGATAGATCGCCCCATACATGGCTAGAAACACACACCACATCCCCCACGGACATAAGATCGGTCATTTTCAACACACAGCATAAGGATACATGTGAATACGACCCGGCGAGTTGCACTGTTCTGTTTTGGGGAGCGATATATAAGAGACAAACTAGTGACGCCCTATAACCCGGAGGTTCCCCTATGGAACTTCCCAAACATCCCCCCCCCCCGACATTTGATGTAGGTATGCGGGGAAACCTGGGATCCCAATGGAGAAATGAAGGTGGGGGACATGTTGATAAATGGGAAGTTTGCAACTCTGGCAGACTTTACAAGAGCTGTGGGTGGAGGGCCACTCCAGACACTCCAATAATAGTGGTGGTCACTCTTCCCTGATGAGACCCCCCACATCCATGCACACAATTGGTTACAGCGAAAGGAGGGCTGGGGTTTCTAAATTGTACATATCAGTGCAGACCCACACTCCTACAACAAACCGGGTAAAAGAAAAATGGGAGTCAGACATGAAAACGCCTATAACGGAGGAGAAATGGGACAGATATTGTGCGCTTACGAAAAAGGTGTCACTCAATGCTGGCCTGCGTCTGATCCAGTTCAAAATCCTGAATAGATTGCATTATACACCGGCTAAGATAGCCAAATTTGCAACAGACTGCTCAGCGACTGCCCCAAATGTGGCTCTGCACAGGCGGGCCCCCATATGTATTGGGAGTGCTCGGCTCAGGTGGGGTTCTGGGGGATGGTGGCTGGAGTGCTAGCGGAAATTACGCAAATACCCCCTCAATTGACTCCTCAAAAATATTTATTCAGGGATATCGGCAAGTGTTCTGAAAAAATTAGAAGGTTATTCAGTGTCTCACGTGCGGTGGCCAAAAAATGTATTCTACAAGCTTGGAAAAGCCCCATGCGGCCAAACATGAACACTTTTCTGCGCAAATTGACGTATGTTAACGAATGTGAGGAGCAATACGTATTGACCCAACCAGGCACAAGCCGACCAAAAGACATTTGGGGCCCTTTCAGGGTGCACCTGTGTGAAATGCTTTCGGATGATAAAAACAACATGTAACCTGCATTATACTATTGTGATTATGAGATGCACTATTGTATGATGTGCTGAATATGATGTGGAGAAGGCGCTGTTGTTCCTGTTGTGATCACTAATAAAAAGATTTTTTTTAAAAGAAATAAAAAAATATCAATATCAATAGATAGTTAGATCAATAGATAACTATGCCCAAACTCAGATAGACAGAATTCTTTTTATTTTTATTTTTTCCTTTATTTTTTATTTTATTCTTAAGTGCATTTGTTTTTAAGTAAACTTCACACTACACCACAAAAACAGAAACTTAATACTAACATACAATCTGCAAACCACTCCAAATAAGTATTATGGAACTTGTAAAAAACGTAGAAAACTATTCTGCCAATACATCTATCAGTTTCTATAATACAGCACATCAATTACAATTGTCCATCACAATGAGTTTATTTTTAAAAGTGCACACTTCCATACATGATGAGCATCTGTTGGAATCAACAGAAATTCTGCAGGGAATATTGATGAGAAAATTGCCTGTCAGGTGGCACTACCAGTTCACCATATCCCTTTAGGTAGTGTTTTTCCAACACAGGACACTCTAACAAGATATGTCGAAAACTTTTGACTTAAGTTTCAACCCATAAAGATGACAAAGTCTAGTCTCGCACTCAACGCCCTGCCACGCCCCAGGTATTCCAAGGTGGGTAGAATTCCTAAACATACATATAAAATGAAACACCTCAAAGGCATATAGCAGAGATATTCCAGATAAGTACAGGGTCGATCAAGGTGAAAACCTTGAGTGGCATACTCTGTACACCTGTTGCTCATGCTCAGTTTTGAAGGATTCATCGCTTGATCCCATACCCTTGTTTTAGAGTTAAGTGATAGGATGAATTCAAGAAAGTCCTCCTTATGCTGTATAACTAATGCAATGATGCAAAGATGCTTAGTCACTGATAGTCCAGATAAAGAGGATTCAAACAATTGTTTGCTAACAGGCCTATCAGAGAGTGAGTCCCGTTGCCTGCCCAGACTAAATTAGTGAAAAATGTACAATGTAAAATCATCCACTGGGCAACAAGGGCGGACATCCCGAGCTCGAGCCTTAGTGTTTCAACAGGGACAGCCCTGGGAACCCCCAAAATTGATACGATTAGCTTGCCCTCAATGCGATCTAACCAGTTGACGTACTTGGACGGTAGCAATTCCAAACCATATAGATGCAAGCAACCAGACTAATCCTGTTCATTTCCAAGTAAACAGTTACATTGTATCCCCATTTCCAAGGTATACAATTTTTTACAATCGCCCATTTTTCTCAGCAACACAAGTTTCATAGAAGGACAGGGTTGTGCGAGACTTAATAGGAATACCAAGATATATATATATATATATATATATATATATATATATATATATATATATATATATATATATATATATATATGAATTAACCTCTTCAAGAGAGTGGTTATCTAATTTCCAATAAAAAATGTTATGGCTTTTAGTCCACTTACATATTATCATCACCTCGGTCTTGTTAAAGTTGATTAGCATCCCATTCATGGTGGAATAGTCAAAAATGGCCTCCAGTGAATTCCAGAGGCCAATCAGAGTCTGATGTAAGAGTATGGTGTCATCAGCGTATGCCAACCAGGGTATACTTCCTCCTCCAATGCTTGGTGGATGATTTTGACAAGATCATAAACCTATGTCCATGTCATCGACTTGCAGGTTAAAAAGCAATGTGCTCAGATGCACCCCTGCATCATGCCCTGCTTGGTGATAATAGGTTGTGTGACATGTCCATCTTGAACCAATTGTACAGATACTGAACTATTGGAATACACAGTCTTAATGAGGTAGAGTAAGGCTGGGTCAATGACCCAATGAACGACTTTATCCCACAAAAGTGTGCAGGAAACCTGATCAAACTCTGCAGCATCATCTACGTAGCCAATTTACAAATTCCTGTTCGTAGAGTGCAGCACGTCAGTCATCAAATACTGAAACGCCCAGATGTTATGCAAAGTAATATTCCCATGTCTAAACTCAGTTTGTAATTTGTTTAAAAGCCCCTTACTATCTGCCCACTTCTGCAGGTGTCTAAGTAAGATGTTCGAAAAGATGTTTCCACTTGAGTCTAACATAGCAAGGAGCCTGTCATTTCCTGGATCCAATCCACACCCCTTTTTGAAAACTGGTGTTAGTATTGATTCCCGCCAACTAGGAGGGTTTGTTCCAGACTTAAGACTGTAAAGACTAGGGTTAAAAAGGACACCCATAATTCTGATTTTCCTTAATTACCACGCTAGACAGCCTGTCTGGTCCAGGCGCACGCAAACCCTAGGTACGTTAAACAGCTAATTGTACATCTTCCCTCTCAAAACCATTCATCACATTAGGGGAAGGCTTGTAGCTTTCAATGGTTCCATTGGTCAAAGACTTGTCATAATACAGACACTTTATAAAGATAGCCCACTGGTCATCAGAAAGTGGGTTAAGTTCAACAGGGGCTGCTTCTGACATAAATTTCCTATATTAAGCCCAGAACCTCTTATTATCATTCTGTTTTAATACTGCAAAAAGACATTTTCAATTTGCATTATTATTCGTACTACGCTTATAATTGGATATCCAGTTTTTATATCATATTCAGTGCTTACTAATAAGACATGTCTTTGACTTCCATGAGCAGGTTTTCAATGCCAGAACCTGCCGAAGGGCCCTACAATAAACCTTTTTACGGTTAACACTATTGCTATCAAAATGGCCCTCATTCTTGTTAATGGTTCTGTAAGAGACCCAATCAAGGTGCATAGAACTTATGGCATAGTCCATCATATGACGTACCTTCCAATCGTGTGATTCTAATAATGCCTCTACTGTTCCGTCAAAATGACTAAACCATGTGTTAAATGTGTTCACAATCCTATCAGACCAAATGACATGATTACCTTGTGCATTGACTGTGATAATAGACAATACTCTAGTTTTATTCTTTGTTGATCTTAAATTGAGTGACAAGTTAATCATATCAATTTCACTGAGGTCTGTGAATGTAAGAAGAGCGGTTGTGGAAGTTAACCACAACCTGCTACTCACAAATACCTTATTTGAGTCTAGAGGAAGCACTAACATTGGACCATGTATAAGGAGCTTTCTCACCCTTCGAATTGCGGAAGGACAGTTGTTTTAGGTCAAAGGTGCCCAATAAGTTGGTCCACCATTGGCCAGCAATGCAAGCTCTGCCTCAATATGATTAGACGTCAGGGAAATTAGACATAAGCAGACTTGAATTATGCACACAGTCATTATCTTTCTCTTCAATCGATATACAATATGCATTAGAATCGCCAAGGACATATATGTTATAATTAGAGTAAGAATGTACCCATGCAGTAATCATCCCCTCTATGTACCTTGTATGGTAGCAGACATGTCACCCCCAGAGGGGTCAAAGAGATTAATAAACAAAATCCTGCCCAACACTGGCGACAAGTTTTCAACCACCACACCAGGGACATAAGGGGAAGGCCTACCAAATTTAAATTCCCTAAGTGTAATCCAGACAATCCTTCATTTGGACTTTCTCTAATAGAGGGCGTCGTGAGGCGACAAATGAGATTAAAACTGTCCTGTATGAGAAATGTGTCAGTAGCACATCATTCTGAGAATCCCTGGGGATTGTTTAAGAAAGAGCAGTAGCCCCTGGTGTTTCAGGACATACACTTTTATACACATTCAGTGTGAACTTATCACTGTCTGTGTCCTCCCAGAGATTCAGGAATCCAAAGTGCGACTTGACCCACTAGCGACAATTTATCAGGTGATTTTTATTTTTTCTGAGAAAGAAATCAAGTTAGAGCCCTGAAGGCAAGCGTCCCCAACCAGCACGATCCTCCCCGCAATGAGAGACAATGAAGGACTCTCTCAAAATGGGAATAAGGCCAAGACAGAGTGCGGGTGAGCGTAAATGGGAGTTTATCAGTCAGAATAGGGCATGCAAAGAACTCTGCAAACTCCGAGAGCGCTCTGTCTGACAATAGCAAAGACAGGCGTATATATTTACAAAACACGTCATCAGAACCTACATACTATAAGGGGCACAAGTTCAATGGGATTGGGTGGCGATGACTAGCTATAGGCGCTGCTGCGATGTGGTTGGCCTTGGCTGGAGGACGTCACTGGTCAGCCTCGTGGGTTGGGCTGGGCCTGGCAGGTCAGCTGAGTTCATCCGGGCGGTGTTGTTGTGCCATTGTGGCCAGTGTCAGAGATGAATGTCTTTTCCTGACTTATTTGCCCTAGGCCATGCACACCGCAGTCATTCAGTTATTGCAATATTATCTTTTTTAGTAAATCTTTCAATAGGTTATTCTACAGGTTAATGCAACACAGGAGGAATGCACCTTGAGACGGGTTTGATGGTGATTCATCAGTGCATGGTTACCAGTGTCCTGTTGACCGGTACCATAGGTCGAGGGGCTAAGTCTCAGGGCATGGGACGGGCGGTA
Organism: Ambystoma mexicanum; assembly: GCF_040938575.1. Lineage (NCBI taxonomy): Eukaryota > Metazoa > Chordata > Amphibia > Caudata > Ambystomatidae > Ambystoma > Ambystoma mexicanum. The sequence goes on from NC_090925.1 coordinate 1,200,195,902, forward strand.
CATGTCTTTCTGTCTTGTTAGAAGTCGTTATGAATGTGCTGCTGTATGTTGCCACAGTATTGGGTGTCTTAATTGTACAGGGGCCATAAGTCTAAGGTGATCCAGTGGGTTGTGGGGTTTAAGAGGGGGCGCCTATGGATTTGTGTATTCAGGCGGAGGTTTACTGCTGGGCTGTAAATAATGCAGGTGGCGGGCCATGGCCTTGGATGCTGCAGAGGGGACTACAAATCTTTGAAGCGGCTCCAGCCTAGTTGGGGGAGGTGGAGCAGCGCGGCGCGGGCCTCTGCTCTCTTGTTTGGCAGTCTTCGCAGGGAGGGAGGGGGAATGGCCTTGCGCATATTCATAAAGGTATCTTCCTCGCGTGTTGCCAATTTTAGGTGAAAACATCATAAACATTCAACTACTATACAATACTCATTTGAATCATATGAAGACATACATTTTAACTTTGCTAAATGTCTCTCAAATATAGCCAGTCTGAGCACGTTTATTTGTACACTACGTTTTAACAACTACAACATTTTGATTGCATCCATATACATTTACAGTAAGTGAGGTAGTAGTGAGGTTGGTGGAGCGCAAAGAAAATGACTCGCCACCATCCGTGACGGTAGTGGCACATAAGGGATTTAGATATACACACATGAAGGGTGCATTCTCGCGCGTCCTTCACATGAGCCCTCTGTGTGGTTACATCTGTCTTTTCCTTGCACTCTAGCAGCATTAGTCCGGTTATGGCGTGGGACCATGGGGTGTAAGCTTTTCAATGATACACATAACGAATAGTCCCCTAGAACGCTTTTTTATTGTTAGCACACAACTGCAGTGGTGTGGGTTCTTCATTGCTAATGTCATGTAAGCATGCATTCTACCATATTTATACATTTTACAGGTTTCTTTAATAGAAGAGGTGTTGTGAGGAAAATGCGCATATTGCAGGTAGTTTTGGCATTGGTATTTGGGAACTTTTGCTTTTATCCGAGGACCGTTTTACAGTTCTCTTTTTCACCCAGGCCTCGCTGGCCGGGTCATGCTGGGAGCAGTGATAGACTGCGGAAGGTGAAATGTTACAGTGTTAGTATCTTACACTAGCTCATGTCCGTCTTGTTCGTGGGAACGGGCTCACAGCGGATCTGCCAGGGAGCTGCGGCCACAGGGATAATTGAAACTCTCCGAGGGTGGGGGCCGCGCTACAGTGCGCTGAGCTCACACCATCTTTATTAGACAAGATGGTTTCTGAGGCCTAGCTAAATTCAATACGTGTGGGCAGTGTCTTCAGCAGGTGAGCCCTCCACCACCTGGGCCCTGGTGGTATGAGGGGACGCCCGATGAGCCATGGCCCTCACCTGGGCAAGGGATGTAGTCAAGGAGGGTCTTTTGGACCAATCCTCCCCTACATTTCCCCCCTTTTGTTACTTAAGTAACAAATTCTTTAAATCTTCCAATCTCCTACACTCCTCTTCGTCAATGATTGCGTCATCCCATGCTGGTGTGCCTTTTATGGGCATCCACGCTCTGCACACCCCCCTTAAGCTCTCACCCCTCCTGGCATATTCATCTGGGGTACAGTTCAGGTGTATACATCCGCTCTCTCCTTCCAAGTCTACCCACACCTTCTGGTACCATTCTAGTATACGGGGCTCTCTGATGGTGGTATACCACAATTTGTCATCAGTTCCTGTTTGTACCTGCACTTCCTGCATAGTTTGTATTGTACCACTGGTGTTGCCCATTGTCACCATCATCATTGCACCATTAGGTACTGCGTTAGCACAACATCGAAGACCCACCTGGCACAGGCAAAAAATAAAGAGGAGGAACACCACAGCCGGCATCAAAAATTTCACAGTCATTCCCAGCCATGATGGAACCCAGGAGAAGATATTGTCGAACCACGTGCTTTCTTCTGCTCCACCTTCCATTTTCATTCTTTCTCCCAGGTTATGTACTGCTTCGATCACATGGGACAGGGAGCCGTTGTCTGCGTCTTCAGAAGGTACGAAAGTGCAGCAGGCACTTCCGATTTTTCGGCAAACACCTCCATCCATCGCCGTCAACAGGTCCAAGACATACCTGTTTTGCATGGTCATCAACCGTAAAGCTCTTAGTTCCACTTTTATTACGTTGAACCCTTCTTCAGTGTCATTTGCCAGCTGGATCAGCTCCCATCGTGTTATCTGGAGCCATTTTGCGTTTGCTCTGGCCTGAAAACTTGGGATGAGTGAGGCAAAGAATGTTTCTGCCGAGCTGAATAATCGATATCTGTCTGGGATCTGTGCCAGCAACTCCGACGATGCCTTTGATATGTAGTTTGATGCTCGTCTGTTTCGGGACAGCACTTCTTCCTTGTTTCCGGAAGACAGGACATAGATTTGTGACTCTGCAGTCGGCTGGGTCGCACTCTGTTGGGTGTTTTCTCGTGTCCTTTTGCTCCCATCAATGTGGCTTTCTGGGATTACCATTAGGGCTGAGTGCAGAGTGGCCATTGAGCAGCTGCCACTCCATGATTGGGGGAGGTGCAGGTATGCCTGGTTGCCGCATACCCAATAGGTGTCCATCAGGGCCGCTGTCCCTTTTCTCAGATCTGGGATGGTAAGGGTCTTGTTACAGTTCTTGTTTGTCCCCATGGAGGTTTTCCCCTCTCCTTTAAAACATAGTTCATAGTCTATTTCGTTCTGCAGCTTGAAGGGTTTTTCAATGGCTGTTACCCAAGTTAGTTTTGAAATGTGTTCTTTCCATACTGGTGTGCACGTTTCTTCTATCCATTGCAATTTCTCTGGTGCCACACCCCTCAGCGCTTCAGCTTTACACATTACTTCTTCGTCCTTCCACTTGTTGTCCGAAAAAAGTGTCCCTTGTATCACAAAAAATGTTTCTTCCAGACATACCACTCCTACCGTCTTTGGGTAGCAAGTTTTCTCGTTCTGCAGCATTCTAAAAGTAACTTCATGTGCCTGGAAGGTGTTCTTAATCCTGCACAACGTGAGATGAAGGAGACATTGGGCATCTACAATAGGCAATTCTTTGGATAACAATACCTTGGGTGTGCCTGAAGCATGGGGAATGAGGGAGCAGACATAGCAGCTCTCATTTGTTGTTTGTTTAGCTGTTGCACTCATGTCCGCATACCATTTATTCGTCTGGTGGGGGTGTCGTGGGTCTTCCATTTTATCTAGTCCTAACCCATAGTACTCATCATACTTCCTCCTCCCCGCTTTCCTTTTTCGTCTGTTATTTTTGTTCCTCATGTACTTCCCAGCCTCATGGGCGATGGACAAAATGGGCCCCCCTTTCTCGTTCCCGCCCCCCTTTGCCCAATAATCATATAATATTTTGTGTGTTGCTCTCATCCTTTCCTTTTCTTCCTTTATGTTGTCTGTCAGTGTGTTTTTTGCTATGGGGGCAGGCTGGCTGGTGGGGGTGTTATACAACCAGGATATGGCGGACTGGTTTCGGTCATTTAAACTGAGAGCATTGTAATTAGATATCTTTGGCGGAGACACTGTGTTATTTTGCATTTCACCCTGTAGCCCTTCATTTTTTGAGATGACAGCATTGGATGGTGTGGTATAATAACCCCATACAAGTTTAGTTCCGTCCCATACCAAAAAGTCACCTTCCTTAGTATTTACACTTGTGGTTGCATTGATCACAGTAGTGCTGTTAATCCCTCCCCCCTCATTCATCTCGATAGAGATGAACGCTATGAACCAATATGTAACCAGGCCAAACATTATTGTAAAAAACAATGTAATGCATACAGATAATCCACACTCATACGAATATCTGCATCTCTCAGTTAACAGCTCTCTAAATCTAATAAATCTATCCGTTGCAGGCTGCCCGTTAGATGCCATTGTAGCTCCTGTTTAAGATATAAAAGGGCATTAAGTGCATGAATGTAAACATTTTGTTGGCACTACCAGTGCCAGTATATATTGAAAGGGAATGGAAGCGGGTAGGGTTGTAGGGATGGTGATGCACAGACAAGGGAGTAAACACTTCATAATTTTATCACATCATTAATTACATATAAGTTCACAAGAGAAAAAATATTTTTTGTTGTTTTTTTTTTTTTTTTGTAATATCCTAAAAATGCAAGTATACTTGTCAGCCACTTTTTCATTCAGGTGCATTACTGTCACACACACAAGTTCATATTCAGACATTCTGCTCATTTGCATTGTTTGCTGTTGTCTGTGCCTCCTCATCCACCTCTTCCTGCACATTATTATATGCCCTTCGTACATCTGTCAAATGTACCCAATACTTCAGGCCCTTTACTTTTACTGCCGTGGGCGTGCAAAACACTACCTCGTATGGGCCATGGAACCGTGGTGCATTCCACCGACGCACAAAACTCCTGACATAAATGAATTCACTCGGCATCAGCTGTAGCTGTGGTTTAGGCTCCGTAACAGACCCTGTTGTGTTTCCCTCCTCTCTCGTGAAAGGTGGAGAGAGCTGTTTTGTTATTGTGTGCGCTGCCCTTGTTAATTTCTTCAAATAGTCTGTGAACTCGTCTCTCAATATTGCAGCGCTTCTGTGTGCATCTGAGTGTTCATGCAGTGGGGAGTGTGCTGTGTGCATTCGTCTCCCAGTCACGATCTCGTGCGGGGATAAATGGTGGTCCTTACTTGGCTGATTTCTCAGCTCAAATAGCGCAAGGGGCAAACAGTAAATCCAGTTCTTTTTTAATGAAAAGCATAGTTTTGATAACATCCCTTTTAACAGTCCGTTCATCTTTTCCACTACGCCATTACTTTGAGGATGATAAATCGAGCACAATTTATGCTTTATTCCCAACAATGTAGTTACTTCCTTGAAGAGCTCGTTTACAAAGTGAGTGCCGTTGTCCGAGCGAATCACGTCACAAATTCCCCAGCGCGCAAACACTTCCCTCACTAGGAACTTTGCAGCGCTTTTAGCATCAGGTTGTGCACATGGGCCTGCTTCTACCCACCTTGAAAATGGGCATACAACCACGATCATGTGACATGCCCCATTACACCTTTCTCCCATATCTGCGTAGTCGATATGTAGCTCTCTGAATGGCCCAATTGGTTTTGGAATTGTTCCCCGGAGCGTACGTAATGTCATTCCTGAATTGTATATCTGACATGTTGTGCATTCCAGCGTTAATCGAGATAGGTGCTCCTGGAGACAGGGCACGAACCACTCCTCCTGTATCTCTGCTGCAATGTGCTGTTTCGTATTGTGTGCTGGGAAGTGTAGTTGTTGGAACGCAATTTCCAATAACTTTACTGGCATTACCACTTTTCCTGAGTTATTTTGTCGCCACAGTAAGTCTGTCGCCGATTGGCTACACCCTCGTTTCGTCCACATCAATTTTTCATCTGCACTTGCTCCTTCCTGCAATTCTAGTATTTGTGATATAGGCATCATATTGTACCCTTCTGGGAGCTCTTCGTTTATCTTGTGCTGCAGCATGTACTCACCTGCTTCATATTTCTGTAAGTAGGAAGCTTCCTTGGCAGCAGCGTCCGCTGCCACGTTTCCCAAAGACACAACATCTGTGTTGGATGTATGTGCTTGGCACTTCACTATTGCTACTGCTGTGGGATCTTGTAGGGCCTCAATCAACTCCTTCAGCAATTCTGCATGCTGCACTGGAGTTCCATCTGCTCGTCGAAACCCCTTCCGCCCCCATCTTGCTAGACCCCCATGTACTGTTGTCGTCATGTAAGCTCAGTCTGTGTATATTGTCACTGCACAACCTTTAGCTGCATGTAGTGCTTCTATGAGGGCAATCAGTTCTGCTGCTTGTGCGGAGTAATGTGATGGGAGGCGGTACTGCACTAGTGTCTCATACTCACCGTCTTCTAATCTCACCACTGCCATACCCACATGTTTCTCTCCCGTGTCCACGTCAATTGATGCTGACCCATCTACGAAGTACACTTCCCCCTCGCTCAGAGCATTCTCACACACCACTGTGTCCTCCCCTCTTTCTCCTGTGTAAGTTGCACAATTGTGTTCCTGCATGTCCTCTAGTGTGCACGCTCCTGTAATGAATGTTGCTGGATTCACTGTCTTGCATCGCACCACATGGATGTTGGCGCTGGACAATATTATCTCGTAGGCGGTTGCCCGCTGTGTTGTCAGTGTGCTTTTTTGACCTCTCAAGTATTGCAAATAATGAATGTTCCACAAACAATGTCACAGGGCACCCCATTACTATTGTAGCACTTTTCTCAATTGCGAACGCGGCTGCAGCGAGCGATTGCTCGCACGCGAAATGTCCTTGCATCACAGCATCTAAAGTGCCACTATAGTAAGCCAAAGGTTTGTGTCCTAGGGACGTCTTCTGTGTAAGTACAGCTGTCATGAGTGTTCCCTGGCAGTGTGAGAACAGGTAAAACTTGCGTCCATAATCAGACTTGCGAGCACTGGAGTGCTTGAAATCAACTCTTTTAATGATTTAAAGGAGGCGCTCATTTCTTCTGACCATTCTATTTTTTTGTTCTCCTGTTGTGCCTCCTTGAGCGCTTGTAGTAAGGGTCTGGTGTATGCTGCATAATCTAATATCCATGCTCGGCAATAGTTGCACATTCCCAGGAATTTCTGCATGTCTTTGTCATTGAGTGGCACTCTATTAAGAGTGGCACAGGACACCCAGAAAGGGTTTGGGTGGTTGTGCCAAATAAAGTGGACAGATAAGAACACACACAGCGGAAAGGAAAGAGAACGAAGAGTAAGCAAGAGTAGCAAGGGAAAAGATACAGAATGAATACCCTCTTGGGGTGTATGCAGATATAGGAAAAGAGTATTCCACGAACCTTGGAAATACTCTAGCCTTCTGCACAGTTTGCTATAACAGAGGCCCACGCTGTTTGCTCATGACTTGGAACAGCAGCTCTGGGTGTCTGTAATGTAGAAACAGGACAAGGGAAGGGGCAGAGGTTGACTGATGGGAACCAACAGACAAGCTCTGTACAAAAGGGCCTACAAACAGTACAAGAGAAGATACTACAGACAAATCCAGGAAAGGAGGTGATAGCAAACTAGCAGAAGGAAATGAAAGGAAAGTCGTGTAACAGGATAGGATAGCAGAGGACAGTAAGGAACAAGGTTGAGAGCTCAGAGGAGCAGGAAAGCAATGAGTAAGCCCACAGGGGTAGGACTGTAAGGTAGAACGCCCAGAGGAAAAGGGCTTAGGGCAGCAGAGTAAAGCAGACTGCACGGCAAGGATCCCGTAAGGGCCGGGCAGTAAGGAGTGAACCCTGAGGGACAGGGCCGCTGAACGTAGAAGGTAGCAGAGGACTGTAGAGGGCTGCTAGGCCGAGAACCCAGCGGAAAAGGTAGGTAGTAGGCAGCGGAGCGTGATAAGCTGCAAAGTAGGAAGGCCCAGAGGACAAGGGCTGTAGGTAGCCAGAGTGAGGTAGGCTGCAGAGCAGGGAGCCCAGAAGACAAGGGCTGAAGGCTTCCGGAGTGAGGCAGGCTGCAGAGCAGGGAGCCCAGAAGACAAGGGCTGAAGGCAGCCGGAGTGAGGCAGGCTGCAGGGCAGGGAGCCCAGAGGACAAGGGCTGAGGCTGGAAAGCAGCAGAGCGTGATCAGCTGCAATGTAGAGGGTCCGCAGGGCAAGGGCGGAGGCTGGAAGGCAGCAGAACGTGATCGGCTGCAATGTGGAGAGCCCGGCAGGGCAAGGGCGGAGGCTGGAAGGCAGCAGAGCGTGATCGGCTGCAATGTGGAGAGCCCGGCAGGGCAAGGGCGGAGGCTGGAAGGCAGCAGAGCGTGATCGGCTGCAATGTGGAGAGCCCGGCAGGGCAAGGGCGGAGGCTGGAGGGCAGCAGAGCGTGATCGGCTGCAATGTGGAGAGCCCGGCAGGGCAAGGGCGGAGGCTGGAAGGCAGCAGAGCGTGATCGGCTGCAATGTGGAGAGCCCGGCAGGGCAAGGGCGGAGGCTAGAAGGCAGCAGAGCGTGATCGGCTGCAATGTGGAGAGCCCAGAGGAGCAGGGCTGTGAGGCAGGGAGCCTGGAAGGCTATGGCTGGAGGCAGCAGGGTGGAGCAAGCAACAACGCAGGGTCCAAGCAGGAGTGAAGGTAAGCAGCATACAAGATCCGTAGGAAGATGCAAAAGGTGGAGGAAGGACTCTCAGATGCAAGAGGCTGAGCCACTGCAGGCAGCAGCCTTTATACTGCCTAGCCCAGCACAGGGGCAGGCTAATTGGTTGCACATGGCGAAGCACACCTGCAGGCAATCGGCCACCTCCCCTTCTGTTCCTGGGCTGGTGGAAGCAGGGCAAGTCCCTAGGGCTTCTGGGGGGTGTAGTTCCTTTGATAACCAATAGGAACAGCCAGGAATCGATGCTTGTAGCCAGGTGCATTATGGTATGCGTAGTTTGTTGGAAATAATAATAAAGCACCAAAGTCTCGCAAATGGGAAATAAAGTTCCCAAAGTAAATATAGATGGATCCAAGAGTCTGTTGTAACTAAATGATAAACATATAGTCCAAATTGAGAGTAAATGGATGCGCCCATGGCGCAGGCATGACAGTATGCCCCTCTCCAGGCCCCTCTCCAGGCTCCCTGAAGACCGACCTGTAGGAAGAATGTCTGTCACACCGTACAAGAGTCTTACTCCAAAAAGGCACATCATGAAGCACCAGAAACGGGTTGCAAGGTGAGAGTCTTGAATGACGGAGATAGTACCAAAGTTCTGAACTTTTGATGTAGAAATCAGAATAGACGAAGTCTTTGGAACACAGACCCCAACTGTGTGTGCATGAAGAGAGGAACTGCGAAAAACTGCTGCAGGCTCCATGATAGATTTTGCTTTGACGGGCACCAATATGGTGCTGGAAAGTGGAGCCATAGGTACAGCAGAGTTGGTAGCTTTAGGAAGGCTTTCCAAGACATCCGGAGCAGCAATGACAACGTTAGTGTTAGCCGCAGAGAGTTCAGGAGTCACAGCGGCGGTTTTCCCATGATTAGTAGACAGTTCAGAGGTAACAGCAGCAGTGAGATCTTGAATGGCTGTAGAGAGTATCAAGGCTGTAGCAACTGGGTGTGTGGGTGTCATGAGAGAGCCAGCGGGCTGGAACGCACCTGAGACTGGTAGAGTAGAGTCTGGCAGTCTCAGTGCTATAGATACACCAGCAGGAACAACTGGAGCAGTAGTCTTAACAGAAAAACCCTTCGCTGACTTTGCAACAGTTAGCATGGCGGATGTAGGATCAGGAAGAGAAGGTGCTGATGGATCAGGTTGTGTAGCAGAGGATTCTGCTGCAGCGAGCACAGCTGCGAAGGAAGTAGAAATCTGGGCATCGGGAGCATCAGAATTAGCAGTAGCTTCAGGAATCACAGTAGCTATAGCAACCTCAAGATTTGCAGCAGAGACTTGAGGAGTCTCAAATGTGGCAGGGAGTTTAGAAACCACAGCAGCAGGAAGATCATGAATTGCAGTTGGAAGTTCGGGTGCTGTAGCAGCTACAGACAGTTCAGGTGTTGCAACTACTGGTAGATCGGGTACCACAACCTCTGGCGATTCAGGGGGTATCGAAGAAACTGAAGATGTTGATTGCTCAAGAGTGTTGTCTGATAGCACAGCCACACTTTGGCAAGCCCCGCTTGCCACTTCAGCATGCTCGGTGTGAACTGCGCCAGTCTCTTCAGCTGCCATTGTCATTTCAGAAGAGGTTGTAAGTGTGAGTACTGGACAATAGGCAAGGGTGAGGGCAGAACCATCCTTTGACTCAGAGGGATTTCCAATCAGAAGACCACCCTTGTTTTGTGGTGTAATGGCTGTGTGCGTGATTTGACTCACCGGAGGAGTTAATTCTTTTCTGTCAGTACAACAACCTGAGTTTCTGTGGCTGGAAGGTGAAAGAGCTGTGTCAGTCTTTAGAAGGGATACATATGCTATATTTAGGTCTTCCATCTGCTTGGTATAAGTCTGTATACTTTTCTGTATGGCAATTCCAGGCCTTATCATGTCGATCTCTAAAGATAAGATGTCAGGTGTTGGACATAGTGTCAGATGGTCTGGTGACTTGTGTCCCTTCATAAGATTCTTATAATACAAATAAACAAAGTCATCATAGAGGTCTTCGGTCTTTCTTTTAAGGCGTAGGAGTTGTTCGTGTAGCAGGTAAGTATCATTAGTTTGATCTAAAGCTTCAGAAGCTGGTGTGGCAGAGAATTCGGTTGTAGCAATGGGAAGACTGACCTTAGGGTTATTGTGGTTAGTAGATACAGTGGAAGCATTAAGACAACCGATGGTTAGTATAGGTCTTTTGTACCCAGGACCAGATGCACAAACCTCAGGATAATGACTGCCTTGTCCTGTCAAATAAGGGTTTCCAGCATTCTGGGGAGCTTGCCAAGCCGATCTTGCGCATATCACTCTGGCAACAGCGTATTCTGGTTTAGAGTCTCCCACAATGAGTGCTATATCCTTGGCTGTTGCGGTGTTAGAAGGCTTGTCAGAAGACGCAGGAGTGTTTTTCACTGTTTGGTTTAACAAGATCTGTAAGAATTCATTATCTTGCTGTAGCTCTGCAACAGATAAGGACTGCGGGTCATAGTCGCAAATGTCATAATAATTGTACATGGAAGAAGGGTCAGCTAGCCAGTGAGTATAGTACCGTGCTTGTAAATCTTTGTTTACTGAGGCGAGACTGTCCTTTAGACTAAGGTTCTTGTTTGCTGTCTTTAGGGAAACCATAGGTTTATGCAAAGGTTTCTTAACCCGAAAGGAAAGCATCTTTGTTCTGTGTGTGCCTTTCCGGCCTATGGAACAAGACATTTTTGGCTCTTGCATTCTGTCAGGAGTGGCACTCTATTAAGAGTGGCACAGGACACCCAGAAAGGGTTTGGGTGGTTGTGCCAAATAAAGTGGACAGATAAGAACACACACAGCGGAAAGGAAAGAGAACGAAGAGTAAGCAAGAGTAGCAAGGGAAAAGATACAGAATGAATACCCTCTTGGGGTGTATGCAGATATAGGAAAAGAGTATTCCACGAACCTTGGAAATACTCTAGCCTTCTGCACAGTTTGCTATAACAGAGGCCCACGCTGTTTGCTCATGACTTGGAACAGCAGCTCTGGGTGTCTGTAATGTAGAAACAGGACAAGGGAAGGGGCAGAGGTTGACTGATGGGAACCAACAGACAAGCTCTGTACAAAAGGGCCTACAAACAGTACAAGAGAAGATACTACAGACAAATCCAGGAAAGGAGGTGATAGCAAACTAGCAGAAGGAAATGAAAGGAAAGTCGTGTAACAGGATAGGATAGCAGAGGACAGTAAGGAACAAGGTTGAGAGCTCAGAGGAGCAGGAAAGCAATGAGTAAGCCCACAGGGGTAGGACTGTAAGGTAGAACGCCCAGAGGAAAAGGGCTTAGGGCAGCAGAGTAAAGCAGACTGCACGGCAAGGACCCCGTAAGGGCCGGGCAGTAAGGAGTGAACCCTGAGGGACAGGGCCGCTGAACGTAGAAGGTAGCAGAGGACTGTAGAGGGCTGCTAGGCCGAGAACCCAGCGGAAAAGGTAGGTAGTAGGCAGCGGAGCGTGATAAGCTGCAAAGTAGGAAGGCCCAGAGGACAAGGGCTGTAGGTAGCCAGAGTGAGGTAGGCTGCAGAGCAGGGAGCCCAGAAGACAAGGGCTGAAGGCTGCCGGAGTGAGGCAGGCTGCAGAGCAGGGAGCCCAGAAGACAAGGGCTGAAGGCTGCCGGAGTGAGGCAGGCTGCAGAGCAGGGAGCCCAGAAGACAAGGGCTGAAGGCAGCCGGAGTGAGGCAGGCTGCAGGGCAGGGAGCCCAGAGGACAAGGGCTGAGGCTGGAAAGCAGCAGAGCGTGATCAGCTGCAATGTAGAGGGTCCGCAGGGCAAGGGCGGAGGCTGGAAGGCAGCAGAGCGTGATCGGCTGCAATGTGGAGAGCCCGGCAGGGCAAGGGCGGAGGCTGGAAGGCAGCAGAGCGTGATCGGCTGCAATGTGGAGAGCCCGGCAGGGCAAGGGCGGAGGCTGGAAGGCAGCAGAGCGTGATCGGCTGCAATGTGGAGAGCCCGGCAGGGCAGGGGCGGAGGCTGGAGGGCAGCAGAGCGTGATCGGCTGCAATGTGGAGAGCCCGGCAGGGCAAGGGCGGAGGCTGGAAGGCAGCAGAGCGTGATCGGCTGCAATGTGGAGAGCCCGGCAGGGCAAGGGCGGAGACTGGAAGGCAGCAGAGCGTGATCAGCTGCAGTGTGGAGAGCCCAGAGGAGCAGGGCTGTGAGGCAGGGAGCCTGGAAGGCTATGGCTGGAGGCAGCAGGGCTGAGCACGCAACAAGGCAGGGTCCAAGCAGGAGTGAAGGTAAGCAGCATACAAGATCCGTAGGAAGATGCAAAAGGTGGAGGAAGGACTCTCAGATGCAAGAGGCTGAGCCACTGCAGGCAGCAGCCTTTATACTGCCTAGCCCAGCACAGGGGCAGGCTAATTGGTTGCACCTGGCGAAGCACACCTGCAGGCAATCGGCCACCTCCCCTTCTGTTCCTGGGCTGGTGGAAGCAGGGCAAGTCCCTAGGGCTTCTGGGGGGTGTAGTTCCTTTGATAACCAATAGGAACAGCCAGGAATCGATGCTTGTAGCCAGGTGCATTATGGTATGCGTAGTTTGTTGGAAATAATAATAAAGCACCAAAGTCTCGCAAATGGGAAATAAAGCTCCCAAAGTAAATATAGATGGATCCAAGAGTCTGTTGTAACTAAATGATAAACATATAGTCCAAATTGAGAGTAAATGGATGCGGCCATGGCGCAGGCATGACAGTCTTTCACTGTTGTGGGTTCTCCTACTGATCTTATTGCTTCTACCCTGTCGGGATTATTCTTTTTCCATCTTTTGATATTAGTTGTCCTAGGTATAGAACTTCTGTCAGACAGTACTGTAGCTTTCCCTTGTCTACTTTGTACCCCTTATTGGCCAATAGGGTCAGGAGTGTTATTGAATCCTTTCTGCATGTTTCTTCGTCCTGTGCACAGACGAGTAAATCGTCTACGTACTGAATGATTGTACTATCAACTGATAGGTTTCCTAAGTCTTCATGTAATATGCGGTTGAATATGCTCGGGCTCTCACAGTATCCTTGCGGTAATCTGCAATGTTCATATCTTTTTCCCCCTAGTGTAAATGATGTCAGCTATCTGCTCTCTTCAGCCAGGGGGATGGAGAAAAATGCGTTTTTCAAGTCGACCACCGTGAAATGTGATTCCGGTTTTGGGACGCTGCATAATATTGATGCAGGGTTCGGGACCAAAGGGAACTCTTTCTGAATTACATCATTTAGGGGGTGTTAATCCTGTATCATCCTCCAAGACCCTCCCTTCGCTTTTTTGATTGGGTAAATACATGTGTTACATGGGGAGTTTGAAGGCACTATTATCCCTTGTGCTAGTAGTGCATTTATTGTCTCTTTTATCCCTTCTTCAGCTTCACGGGACAATGGATACTGTTTCACTCGGGGTAGAATTGCTCCTTGTTTTAGTTTTATTATCACAGGTTGTACTCCATGCAACAACCCTACATCATGGGGGCCTGTCGTCCACAAATTATTTGGTACGAGCCTCATGTCATCATCGAAGAATGACGGTGGTGCTCCTACCACTGCCATCAGCTGAACAGGGATTTCCCTAGCTTGAATCAAAATGTCACAGGGCATCGCTATTTCCATTACTATTTCACCATCCCCCTCTGAATCTGAGAAGAGATCCTCATCAGTTAAGTCTCTTAGGGCAATATTGGCATTCGTACACAGTACTGTACGCCACTCACATCCTTCTATATCTATTCCAATCACAGAAATCCTTTTCTCAGATACCTGTACAGCGTGCAAATCTAATGATACCACTGATCCTGGTGCTGTGTCAGGGCACACTATTGGGCGGAAGAGGAACTCCGCAGGAATCCTCCAATCCATTCTTCTTAGCTCAGGAATTATGAGGGCCAGTGTGTTTAGTCCTTCAATAAACATTTCCTCGTTTACTGGCAAACCTCGTATTTCTTGTGTGGTTGTGTGAGCCTGTACTACCAATATTACACGTAATGGGCATATTCCGGGTGTTGAACACACTATACCTCTCTCAGTGAAGGATATCGTCATGTTGAGTTTGCTAAGAAGATCCCTCCCTAGTAAATTTATTGGCGAGTGTTCATAATAAAGTAAGGGTGTCTTTACAGTTTTGCCCCCCACTGTTACATCCAATGCTTCTGTGTAAGGAACTTCAATTACAGCCCCAGAGAACCCCTGCGTCTCTAACTTCCTGTTAGATAACGGGAACCGGCCCTCCCTAATACATGATTTCTCCACTCCCGAATCCACCATGAATATTAACTGCTTGTCTCCTATCTGCGTCCCTACCAATGGTTCCTCTGCTGCATCGTAGGTGTTAGATAGAACTGGACACGCAAGTGTTCTCTGTGGGCTGTCCTATGCGGGGTGTCTCATTGCACCCCCCCCTGGTTGAACACGTTCCCTGAAACCACTGACACGCCACAATAGGGGGCTGGTGCGGGGGCTCCGTTTGCTATTGTCGCAAAAGGGTTGCCTGACGTGTATTGCATAGTGTCATTGTTTTGTGGGTGGTTCTGTGTTCTGTACTGATGCCCCTGTTGTTGCTCATTGTACCCCTGGCCTGGGTTTCTTTGTTGTTGTCCCATTGGGAGACCATATGGGCTCCCCGGATGGGGATGGCCATAATGTTCTGCCTCTTGAAACCCGTTGTTGGGTTTGCTTCTGCACTCCCTAGAGTAATGTCCCCATCTCCCGCAGTTCCAACAACTCCCTTGCGCTCCTCTGGGACCCTGCCATCCATTTCCTCCCATTCCTCCGTACCCCGGTCCACCTCCTCTTCGGCCCCTGTACCCACCTCGTCCCCCTCGAGGGGCCCACTCTTGCCACTGCGGACCTCCGCCTTGCTCCTGCTCGTTCCAATGCCGCTGTCCTGCTCCCACCCAATTAGTTGCCATCCTTCCTTTTATTTATTTATTTATTTATTTATTTATTTATTTGTTACACGCCCAAACCCTCAGGTGTCACGGCGAGGAAATAAGATGCCTTAGGAATTAGTCATATTCATACATTACATTAGTTGCTTTACATGATATAGGTTACAAACATATTCATAAAAATATACAGTGGCCTAAGTATTCACAGCAGTATCCGGTGGGAGGGGACCTATCTTTGGGTGCTAATATTGGTTGAATAGCCAGGTTTTTAGCTGTTTCTTAAAGATCGTGAAGGAGGATGCTTTTTTGATGGTGGTGGGTAGGGTGTTCCAGTGTTTGGGGGCTAGAGTGGTGAAGCTGCTGCCCCCTGCTCTTGCGGTTTTGAATCGGGGGGGGTCCAGGAGGAGTTTGTCATTGGATCTCAGTAGTCTTATATTAGTTTTAGGATGCAGAGTGTTGTTGAGGTAGATGGGTCCTTTTTTAGTGATGCATTTGTGGGTGATGCATAATGTTTTGAAAATGATGCGGGCTTTGATGGGGAGCCAGTGGGCATCTTTCCTGGTCTTGGATATATGGTCTGATTTTTTTATACCTAGCGCTGCCCTCAGGACTTTGTTTTGCAGAAGTTGCATTTTGGCTAGGTTGGTGTTGGAAGTGCCCAGTAGTAATACATTACAGTAGTCCAATTTCTATAGGACCAGTGCTCTGGCCAGGGTGAGGCAGTTAACTGGAGTCAGAAATTGGCGGCTGAGTGCAATTAATTTGGAAGTGTAGGCCGTGGAGGAGGAAAGTACATTGATCTGTTTAGTCATGGTCAGGCTAGCATCGAGGTACACGCCCAGTGTTTTTACTTGTTTTGATACTGGAATATTGGTGCCGTCGATGATGATGGTTGAATATTCTGGCTGAAGGGTTGCTAATTTGGCTGGAGCTCCTACGATGAGGACTTCCGTCTTCTCATCGTTAAGACATAGGCTGTTTAATGCCATCCAGTTTTGTATGATGGCGTAAATTTTATTGATGGTTGAAGTGTCCTGGTCATAGTTGCCTGTAAGGGGTATTAGGATCTTAGTGTCATCCGCAAAATTTGTGTATATGACACCCATATCGTCGAGTGCTGAGAACAGGAGCTTGGTATATGCGTTATACAGCGTGGGGGAAAGGCAAGAGCCTTGGGGCACTCCTATGGGGACTGGGATGGGGTTGGCTGCTTCTTTGCCTATGGACACTCTGGAGGTGCGGTCAGTTAAGAATGATTTCACCCAAGCAGTGGCTGCCCCAGAGAAATTAAATTCATGGGCAAGTGAATTACAGAGTTTGTCATGGTCCACCAAGTCGAACGCAGCTGAGAGGTCCAACAGCAGGAGAATGCAGAGTTTCCCTGAATCTCTAATGGCATCCATCTGGATTTTGAGGTCCAAGAGAGCTGTTTCAGTACTATGGTTAGGCCTGAAGCCTGATTGTCTGGTACCGAGGAGCTGGTTAGATTCTAAATGGGCTTGAATTTGGTGGTAGGCTAGTTTGTCGATGATTTTGAGTAAGAATGGGACCGTGGTTATGGGGCGATAGTTGGTTGGAATGGTGGGGTCTAGATTTGGTTTTTTTAGAAGTGGTGTAACCCAGGCTTCTTTAATGCAAGTCGGAACTGTATTGGAGTTGAATGAGGCATTGACAAATTTAGTGATGAGGGGGGTCAGGGTGGGTGCACAGGCTTTGACTAGTTTGGCTGGGACAGTATCTCCTTTGCAGTTGGATGCTTTTAGTTTGGAGATAGTCTCGAGTACGAGATTGTGGGTGACTGGTGTGAATTGGAAGGGGGGTTGGAGTTGTCACTGGAAAGGGTACAGGGATTAGAGGAGGGGGGGGGTTTTGTAGCTAGGAGTAATTTTTTGGAGTTGATTTTGTTTTGTAACATAATGATTTTGGAGGCAAGAGCATCTTGTATAGTGGTACACCATTCTTTGCTTGTGTTAATGGGAGTGTCGGTCGGAAGTGGGTTTTCAAGTTCTCTAAGGATAGAGAAGAGCTCTTTGGAATCAGATGCTGCATTGCTAATGCGAGCATTGTAGGCGTTAGCTTTATGTGAGATGATAGCTGATTTGTAGAGGGTATTTGCGTCTTTGAATGCTTTAGCTGAGTCTGGGGAGGGATGTTTATTATGGGCATGCTCAAGAGAGCGTTTTTTCCTTCTAAGGGCGATTAGTTCCTCGTTGAACCAGGAGTTGGATTTTTTATTGAGGCGCCTTAGTTTGGAGGTTACCGGTGCTATGGTGTTAATCGCTGTGGAAAGGCATGTGTGGTAGTACTCAGCGATAGTAGTTGGGTCATTACTGAGGATAGATTGGGTATCTAGCAATTTATTCAAAGTGGGATCGAAGTTCTCAGCTGTGAGCTTTTTAGAATTTCTTCTTTCGATGATGTCCATAGGTATGTTCTTGGGTATGCTGGGTTCATCACTAGTGATTGTAAATTCTATGCAGAAGTGGTCTGTCCAATTCAGTGCGGTAATCGGGCCTAAGGTGATGTTGGTGTTGAGGGTGAGGATCCAGTCGAGAGATCTGCCCTTGGTATGGGTGGGGGCATTGACGTGTTGGCAGAAGTTCATGTCATTTAGTGCCAGGATGAGGGCGGTTGCTTTGGAGTCTTGGTTATCATTAAAACCTAGATTCAAGTCACCAATGATGATACATTTCGTTTTAGGTTTGAGGAAGGGCGCCAGTATTAGTGGGATGTCTGTTTCTGGGTGGCTGTTTGTGCTAGGGGCTCTATAGATGACAACTATGTTAATTGTGGTGTTTTCATTCAATGAGAGTTTGGCGAGTAGTAGTTCGTACCCTGAGATCATTTCAATGGAACTTGATCTAAGTTTGATAGTGTTTTTTGCAATGATAGCCACACCGCCTCCTGGAGTGGTGGTTCTGTCAGATCTGAGAATGGTGTAATCTGGTGGAATAGCCAGTGCTAGCAGAGGGCCTGAAGCTTGGTGTAGCCAGGTTTCTGTAATTACTAACATGTCAAGGTCAAGTTCGATGATGAGGTCATGAATATCAATGGCGTGGGCTCCAAGGGAGCGGGCGTTAATGAGTGCATTTTTGAGACTAATGGGGGGGTTGGGCTCCTTAGAGGGTGTGTTTATGGTTGGTGGGCCACCTAGTGGAGTGGTTTTAGTTGCTCTAGGCTGGGTGTGCTTGTCGTTGGTTGTGTGGGTCGTGGGTTTGGGTGATCTAGGAGGCTGCGTTTTGGTGGTAGGGTTGTGGTATGGTGGTCTAGTGCGAGTTCTTAAATGGGATGTTCTTTCATATCCTAGGATAGGGTGTGTTTTACCATTGCTTGAGGGGTTGGGGTATACATGTGGATCATCAGTGATGGTCGAGGTGGGATGGTTTTCCTTACTGGTTGCGTAGGTGTCCTTGAGCCTGGAAAGGAGAATGGAGGAGGATGGGAAGGGAGGTGTGGTAGGGAGGAAGGGGGTAGGACAGGGGATGGGATGGTGTCTTGGGCAAGCTAGTTTGGAGAGCCCATTGCTGAGGGCGAGGAAGTGAGTGCCAGTGCACGGGGTGTCCGCTCGGACAAGGCAGAAGGGGAACATGATGCACAATGTCCAACTTAACATAGCTAGGGATATAGGGAGGCGGTGTAAAGAGTGGCTCGGCTCGCTTTATTAGCACCAATTGGGCTAGATACAGTAGTCAACAGTAAAATCCTGTTAGGCTAATAGCAGAGATCCTAGGAGGGCCTGTGAGAGGTCAGGGGCGACAATAAGGCACTGCACAATATCACAGTGGTCTCTGGGCGACCATGGGGCACAACACAATATCACAGTGGTCTCTAAGCGACCATAGGGCACAACACAATATCACAGTGGTCTCTAAGCGACCATAAGGCACGACACAATATCACAGTGGTCTCTAGGCGACCATGGGGCACAACACAATATCACAGTGGTCTCTAAGCGACCATAAGGCACAACACAATATCACAGTGGTCTCTAAGCGACCATAGGGCACAACACAATATCACAATATCCTTGTATTGCTACCAGCCCCTCCTCCTCCTCATCTCCCTCCCTGCTGTGTGGGAGCGCGGCTACTGCTGCTGCGACCTTCACCAACTTTGCCTGCACTAGTTTCGCTTCATCTGCCAATCTTTTCTGCGCCACCTCCTTCTCCCTTTCTTTTATTCGCTTACAGTGGTGCACTATTATGCTCTGAATCTCAGGCCATCCTTTCGCTTCAATACCTGCTATCTTGTCGAGTGCCTTTTGCACCTCCTTTGGCAACCCCCTCTATATAATGAAGTAAAATAAAGATGTAGATTGATACCAGGGCCTACCCGTTTCTGCTCTCCACATCTCTTGGACCCGAAAAATGTAATCCATAGCATCCTCCCCGTCATTCATTGTACACTGCATTACTGACTGTAAGTCTGGGGTGTCTGGAAACGTTTCCCGCAAGGCATCCCATACCATTGCACGTACTGTGTTAAAGGAGGCCCCATCATGGCGGTCACAGTCTAATGTTACTCCTGGGAAACCAGCCTTAACCCATACTCTGTCAGCCTGATCCCCTACTGCTGATACAAGCAAGCTCTTCACATCCCCTATTGCTAGGGGTACCCCGGCAGTGTGTTTTTCAAAGGCGTATATCCACTTGCTCGCCCCTCCCGATAACGGGGGCAATAACTTTAGTAAGTTGGCTTTATCCATCTGAACCCAGGGTATATAATTCGGCCTCCCTCCTCCCCTATGTATTAGCGGGAGCTGCAACTTCCCTTTCATTGTGGCATCTGTAACCGTCTTCACTCCGGATGTTCCCAATGATGCCATTTTCCCCACCCTGTTTCTTAATCGCCCCGTCCACTCATCATCCAGTGTTCTCATTGAACATGCACCATCCAACCCTTCGCTTCCCCCTCCCATTGCCATGCTCAACCTGTCGCTTTCTTCCAAATCGTCCCTTATATCACATAGTAGCTCCTCCCTGTCCCCTATAGGCCTTTCTTCATTGTCAGTACATCCCTCTCTTGTCCCTAATTCAATTATTCGTGTTGGTTCTTCTTGAATTCTGAACAGTATCTCGCCTTTTTTCCACCCTTCTTCAAGTGTTCTACCCTCGCTCGGCGCTCTAGACGTGTGCTCTGATCTCGCTGCATTAAGTGCTGTTCACTCACATATGCCTTTTATCCTCGAGAGCTCATCTTTGGCTATCGAGAGTCTTGATTCTAGATCGTCTGTTAGCTTTTCTATGTCCACCCTTGGTGTGTTCACCTGAGCTCGCTCCCTAGTACTCTCGTATGGCGGGGGTGCTGTTGGCCTTTGGGTTGTAGTAGCTGTCGGGGGAGGCACATAAGTGGGGTCACTGTACCCCTCTGCGGGCACTGGCTTGTTTAGTATTGGGTATAAACTTATTACCTCTATTGGTGGCTCTGCGTCGGGCAATGCTTTAGCATATTTTTGTATCATTAGTGGATTGTCAGTGGTAGATGGTAGATCAGGATTTAATTCTGGTGCCTTAGGCGGCGGTATCTCTTCAAACAACCTCCAGAGATCTAATATCTCTCTCCTATTATGCAACTGCTTCCCCTTGTATTTCAAACAAATGCATGTGGCTACCATTTCTAGGACACTTTTGTCAAATGACCCCCCTTCGGGCCATATCTGGGGCAACCCCTCTCCCTTCAACTCTGTGATCCATTGGTCATGATATTTCTTAATCCGCTCCGAGTACCCCGGTAAATTCTTACAAATATGTGATAAGGGTGTTTCTGCCCCCATACTTTGTGCCCTCCTGGTAATTATGTGTCTCTATGTATCTCAATATCGCAATGTAAGCGTATCATCATGTGAGTCCTCGTATTTTATGTCTTACTCAATAGTGGGGGCCTTTGTGTTTCTTCCCCTGCCTGCACACCATAAGAATGGCTGTACACAGTCTCTATTCTATTCTTTTTGGGGTGCACGTACAAGAGCAAACCATCAGTAATCTTGACAAGGTTAACCCAGAAATCAAAAAGGTACACACTCACTTCACCTTATTACTCTTGTCTTTATAAAGCTTTGTCTGGCCACACTTACCATGACCACTCAATGGCTATTCATTTATGACCATTTTTACACACCCATCACACCAAATTATCTCCTGACGCATACGATGTGCACACACCTCTCTGTAACACTCTATTCACAGTTCAATTTGCCCTCGCTTTCCTCCCTGGCCGGCTGTCCCTATCCGTCTTATTCAGATATATGTATATATATATATATATAGGTTTGATCCTCACTCTTACAGTAGAACTCTCTGTCTCTTACTTTATCTCTATGGTTTCGTATTAATCTCACTTTTATTTTTCCCCCAACCCTAAAGAAAAGAATAGAAAGAATAGCAGTAACTAATATATTCTCCGTGTCTCCCTTTGCCAGACACTTTTATCTTATTATCCACTTCTTCATATATTCCCAGTACTAGTCAAGATAGCACTATGCGGCGCCGCCTTCCACCCCCTCTCGGAGCTAGGTTCCCGTCACTTTTATCTCTTATTCACCTCTTAATCCTAATGGCCATATGCAAAGAAAAAGTAAAGAAAGTTTAAGATGGTCCTTAGTAGACCTACGTGCCCCCTTTTTTACCCCGCCTCGTTTCCTATCCTAAATTCCCTCTTCTCCTCCCTTTATGATCGCTCGCACTCAATACTCACGTGCCCGTCTTGAACCGATAGTCTCCGAAACTGGGTCCGTCCAGGCAGTGCTGCCGTCCGCTCAACAGTCAGCCCCGGCTCCGGCGAGCGGTACTCAAAGGGGATTTTTCAACCGGGATCCCGTACCCTCTCTCTTTTGAGTGCGCACTTCTGAGCGTACCGGTCGCCGTTGGCGGGCAGCCTCCCAGAGCCGGCGCACCGTGCGTATCCCTTTTCGACCGGAGATTTTCGTGCCAAAAGGGGACGGTAGTGATAGGTTGGGAAAAAATAATAATAATCACTCTTTCGGGGTCACCACTGAAGGCAAGCGTCCCCAACCAGCACGATCCTCCCCGCAATGAGAGACAATGAAGGACTCTCCCAAAATGGGAATAAGGCCAAGACAGAGTGCGGGTGAGCGTAAATGGGAGTTTATTAGTCAGAATAGGGCATGCAAAGAACTCTGCAAACTCCGAGAGCGCTCTGTCTGACAATAGCAAAGACAGACATTTACAAAACACGTCATCAGAACCTACATACTATAAGGGGCACAAGTTCAATGGGATTGGGTGGCGATGACTAGCTATAGGCGCTGCTGCGATGTGGTTGGCCTTGGCTGGAGGACGTCACTGGTCAGCCTCGTGGGTTGGGCTGGGCCTGGCAGGTCAGCTGAGTTCATCCAGGCGGTGTTGTTGTGCCATTGTGGCCAGTGTCAGAGATGAATGTCTTTTCCTGACTTATTTGCCCTAGGCCATGCACACGGCAGTCATTCAGTTATTGCAATATTATCTTTTTTAGTAAATCTTTCAATAGGTTATTCTACAGGTTAATGCAACACAGGAGGAATGCACCTTGAGATGGGTTTGATGGTGATTCATCAGTGCATGGTTACCAGTGTCCTGTTGACCGGTACCATAGGTCGAGGGGCTAGGTTTCAGGGCATGGGACGGGCAGTACATGTCTTTCTGTCTTGTTAGAAGTCGTTATGAATGTGCTGCTGTATGTTCCCACAGTATTGGGTGTCTTAATTGTACAGGGGCCATAAGTCTAAGGTGATCCAGTGGGTTGTGGGGTTTAAGAGGGGGCGCCTTTGGATTTGTGTATTCAGGCGGAGGTTTACTGCTGGGCTGTAAATAATGCAGGTGCCGGGCCATGGCCTTGGATGCTGCAGAGGGGACTACAAATCTTTGAAGCGGCTCCAGCCTAGTTGGGGGAGGTGGAGCAGCGCGGCGCGGGCCTCTGCTCTCTTGTTTGGCAGTCTTCGCAGGGAGGGAGGGGGAATGGCCTTGCGCATATTCATAAAGGTATCTTCCTCGCGCGTTGCCAATTTTAGGTGAAAACATCATAAACATTCAACTACTATACAATACTCATTTGAATCATATGAAGACATACATTTTAACTTTGCTAAATGTCTCTCAAATATAGCCAGTCTGAGCACGTTTATTTCTACACTACGTTTTAACAACTACAACATTGAGTTATATGCATATACATTTACAGTAAGTGAGGTAGTAGTGAGGTTGGTGGAGCGCAAAGAAAATGACTCGCCACCATCCGTGATGGTAGTGGCACATAAGGGATTTAGATATACACACATGAAGGGTGCATTCTCGCGCGTCCTTCACATGAGCCCTCTGTGTGGTTACATCTGTTTTTTTCTTGCACCCTAGCAGCATTAGTCCGGTTATGGCGCGGGACCATGGGGTGTAAGCTTTTCAATGATACACATAACGAATAGTCCCCTAGAACGCTTTTTTATTGTTAGCACACAACTGCAGTGGTGTGGGTTCTTCATTGCTAATGTCATGTAAGCATGCATTCTACCATATTTATACATTTTACAGGTTTCTTTAATAGAAGAGGTGTTGTGAGGAAAATGCGCATATTGCAGGTAGTTTTAGCATTGGTATTTGGGAACTTTTGCTTTTATCCGAGGACCGTTTTACAGTTCTCTTTTTCACCCAGGCCTCGCTGGCCGGGTCATGCTGGGAGCAGTGATAGACTGCGGAAGTTGAAATTTTACAGTGCTAGTATCTTACACTAGCTCATGTCCGTCTTGTTCGTGGGAACGGGCTCACAGCGGATCTGCCCGGGAGCTGCGGGCACAGGGATAATTGAAACTCTCCGAGGGTGGGGGCCGCGCTACAGTGCGCTGAGCTCACACCATCTTTATTAGACAAGATGGTTTCTGAGGCCTAGCTAAATTCAATACGTGTGGGCAATGTCTTCAGCAGGTGAGCCCTCCACCACCTGGGCCCTGGTGGTATGAGGGGACGCCCGATGAGCCATGGCCCTCACCTGGGGAAGGGATGTAGGCAAGGGGGGTCTTTTGGACCAATCCTCCCCTACAGCCCTCAGAGACATAACCTTGATTAAGAGGCACTGATGGGTAGCTATTTCTTCACTGAAGCCGCAGGGAGCAATCCAGCACGAGATTCACTCGTACTCAGAGCCCAACATGAGCCAGACTGCCCTAAGGACAGCCACTACAAACACGACAAGGACCCCACTTGGGGATCACAGCATTGCTTACATGCCTTGAGAAAGACCCTCTGGGTCGAAACACGTGTCGGCTGACCGAGCTAGTGCACAAATGCCAGAACAGTGTTCTAGACACTCACCATTGTATTGAGAAGAACCGCTCCAAATACCATTAATAAAAGCGAACCTGTATCGCACTAACTACCGTGTTAGAAGGATTATTTATCCCGAAATTTGAAGCAAGATAACCAGGAGCAAACCCACCTCTCCTACGTACCAAATTGGGGTCCAGGCTAAACCCCAAACCACTCCTGTGATCTTGCGACACCAGAACAGTCCTCCAACCCAAAATAGAAGTGGCGCTCAGCACGGGCAGGTTCCAATTTTAGAGCCAACCCAGACCCTAATCTCTGTAGTAGGCTTGTCCAAGAAGCGCTTGCAGCAGACAATAAGGTTAAAGCTGTGAAGAGTCAGAAATTAAAGTCAGACACAGATTTGCCATGTTTTTGGTTAAAGACTTTTATTTAAAGAAAAGGGTTTGGGAAAAGGACTCTCTGACCATACTCTAAGAGGAATGTCCCTACCTAAACCAAAAACTAAGCATCGGTCTGTGTCAGGATGGTCAGGATGTCAAAACAAAACTGTCCTGTGGCAAAACATTCTATCCTGACTTTTACACTACAAACTATACGAAAAGGTGAAAAGGAAAATGTCTTTAACCTTTTGAAAGTTCTGAAAAAGTATTAGTAAAGAATAAATGACTAAAACAAAAGGTTCCTCAGAGAAGGTTCTTGGTTCCAGAGAATGGTTCCCTTTCCCCTGGGTTCTTTGTTGTTTCTTGAGGCTTTTTCCACACAGTAGTTCTTTAAGCAACTCAAGGGAACAGGGGGTTGTGTTGCAGAAGGTAACTCCCAACCCCTAAGTTCCCTTTTTATAGCTTGAGTCTTATTAACAGATAGTTAATAAGATAGTTCCTTGGCCCCCTTTTAGGCCTACTACCACACTTGTGATTAAACCTGTTGAGTTTCACAATTTCAGATGAGGTGGTTTGTTCTTCCCTATATAACACAATCCTTTCCGATTGCCTGGTATATTCTCCTGCCTGGATTTTGACATGCCCACTTGAATTATCCTGGTTTACTCACCTGCCAGAATTCCTGCTCACACACACACTTGATTGGACTGGTTTGCTCTGCTGCCAATGCTTCTGTTTTCACTCTCTTGTTTGAGCTGGTGTACTCTCCTGCCAGGACTTCTGCTTTCCCACACTTGATTGGCCTGGTTTACTCTGCTGACTGGACTTCTGCTTTCTCTCACTTGATTGGCCTCTCCCCACTCCCAAAAGTCCTTGTATATAAGGTTTGATAACGTGTCCCTATGAAAGGTTATCTCTTCACTGTGGGGTAGAGAGAGTAGAGTTAGGGTGTGTGGGGTAGAGAGAGTGGAGCTAGGGTAGGTGAGGGTAGTGAGAGTGGAGTTAGGGTGGGTGGGTAGGGGTAGTGAGAGTGGAGTTAGGGTGGGTGGGTAGGGGTAGAGTGAGTGGAATTAGGGTGGGTGGGGGAGAGTGGAGATAGGGTGGGTAAGTGGGGGTAGAGAGAGTGGAGGTATAGTGGTTGGGGGTAGAGAGAGTGGAGGTAGGGTTGGTGGGTGCGGGTACAGAGATTGGAGGAAGGCATGGTGAATAGGGATAAAGAGGGTAGTGGGTGGGAGGGGGTAGAGAGAGAGGTAGGTGGGTGGGGGTAGAGAGAGTGGGGGTAGGGTGGGTGGGGCTCATGAGAGTGGGGGGTTGAGTGGAGGTAGAGAGAGGGGTAGTAGGGTGAGCGGATGGGGTTAGAGAGAATTAAGATACGGTGGGTGACTGGTGTAGAGCGGGTGGTGGTAGGGTGAGTGGATGAGGTACAGAGTGTGGGAGTAGGGTGGGTAATGCAGACAGAGTGGAGGAAGGGTGGGTAGATGGTGAAAGTGATCATGCATCTTGGGTGGGTGGGAGGGGGTAGCGAGTGGTGGTAGGTTGATGGGTGGGGGTAGAGTGGGGAGGTCGAGTGGGGTTAGAGAGAGTGAAGATGGGGTGGGTGGGGGTAGAGATAATGGAGGGGATTGAGAGAGTGGAGATAGTATGGGTGGATGGGGTGGAGGGAATGGAGGTAGAGTGGGGGTGGAGAGAGTGGGGGGAGTGTGGGTGGATGGGATAGATAGAGTGGGAGTAGGGTGGGGTGAGGATAAAGAGAGTGGCAGTAGGGTGGGGGTGGGGTAGAAAGAGTGGAGGTAGGGTGAGTGAGTGGGTTGGGGTAGAGAGAGTGGATGTAGGGTGGTGTGGTAGAGAAAATGGGCATAGGGTGATTGGTGGGGGTAGAGAGCGTGAGGTTAGGGTATGTAGGCATGGTTAGAGTGATTGAAGTAGAGAGGGTGGAGGTAGGGTAGGTGGGTGGGGCTAGAGAGGGTGGTAGTACGGTGGGTGGGGGAAGAGACAGTGGAGGTAGGGGGTGGACTAGAGAGGGTGGAGGTATGTAGAGAGAGTGGAGGTAGAGTGGGTGGGGTAGAGAGGGAATGGGGTGGATGCAGGTAGAGAGGGTGGTGGTTTGTGGGTGGCAGTGGAGAGAGTGGGGGTAGTTTGGGTGGATGGGATAGAGAGAGTGGGGTAGGGTGTGTAGGGATAGAGAGTAGGGTAGGGTGGCTGGGTTGGGGATAGAGAGGCTCGGATAGAGTGATTTGTGTAGAGAGAATGAGGTAGGGAGTGTGGGTTGGGGGTGGAGAGAGTGGAGGTAGGGTGGTGGCTGGGCTAAAGAGATTGAATGTAGGATGGGGTGTATTGTAGAGAGAGTGGGGTAGGGTGGCTGGATGGGGTAGAGATAGTTGGGTAGGGTGAGTGATGCAGAGAGAGTGGAGCAAGGGTAGGTGGTTGGGGAAAGTGAGCGTGGGTTTACAGTGAGTGGGAGGGGGAAGACCATGGGGGTAGGTGGGTGGGTGGTTGGGGTAGAGTGTAGAGTTAGAGTGGATGGGTAGGAGTAGAGAAAGTGGAGTTAGGGTGGGGGTGTGGGTAGAGAGGGTGGAGTTAAGGTGGGTGAATGTGGTTAGAGAGAGTCAGGGTAGGGTGGGTGTGTTTGGTTTGATAGAGTGGTGGTAGGTGGGTAGGGCTAGAGAGAGTGGGTGTAGGGTGGGTGGGTGGGGTAGAGAACCTTGGGGTAGGGTGGGTGTTAGTAGAGAGAGTAGAGGTATGGTGCATGGGTAGGGGTAGAGAGAGAGTGGAGGTATGGTGAGTGTAGGAAAAGTGGAGATAGGGTCAGTGGGTGGTGGTAGAGAGAGTTGATGTAAAGTGGGGGGTGGGGTAGAGAGAGTTGAGGCAGGGTGGCTGTAATGGTATAGGGAGTGGGGGTAGGGTGATTGAGGGAAGAGAGAGTCGGGTTGTGTGCGTGGGTAGGGTTAGACAAAGTGAGGTTATGGTAGTGAGAGAATGGGTTGGGTGGTGGGTTTAGGGAGGGTGGGGGTATGGTGGGTGGGGTGGAGAGAGTCAGGGTAGTGTGCCTGAGGGTAGGGAGAGGGGGGTTGGGTAGGGTGGTTGGGTGCAGCTAGAGAGAGTGGGGATAGAGTATGGTGGGTGGGGGTAGAAAGAGTGGGCATAGGGTGAGTGGGTGTAGAGAGAGAGTGGGGGTAGGGTGGGTTGGTGGTGGTAGAACAGGTGGACATATGGTGGGTGTTTGATGATAGACAGAGTGGTGGTAGGGTGGGTGGGTGTAGAGAGGGTGGGGATTGGATGATGGGTGGAGTACATAGAGTGAGGGTAGAGTTAGTGGGGGTAGAGACGTCTGTGATGTTGTGCGTGGTTTGGGGTAGAGATAGCAGGGGTAGGGTAGGTAGGTTAGGGTGCGAGGGGTCCGAATTGAGAGATGGACACAAAGATGTAGTTTCTTCAGCTTTTGACATATTTATTCAAATTAAAAGGTGATGGGATAAACACCTGTCTGTCCCTATCTTAACCAAAGTGTTCCTACCTAACAAAACTAAAAGCTAAAGAAAGATGACCTTGTGTCCAGATGTATCTGACCCTCACAATAATACATACACTCAAGTGAATAAGGTAAATATGTCTGTAATTAGTTTAACCAAAATGTCCAAAAGTTCATTCCCATAAAGCAATCCGTGTGACCGAGGTTCGATTCCCTTCCCCTGAATCAATTCAGGAAGACGTTTACAAAAGTTCAGTTTCAACAATATACTATTCAGTTCAATGGAAAAGGTTCCTTTCATACAGCACTCCTTTCAGATGGATAAAGAAAATGTCTCTTCCACAAAACACTTGTTCAAAAACAAAGCACGTGTTTCTTGCCCTAAGTGTTCTTTCCACATAGCAAAAATGATCAATCAGGAAAATGTCACAACCCTTCTTTCCATAGGACATCTTTGTCAGGAGAGTACAACAAATGTCTCTTGCTACACAATAGCCCACCAACCCAACAATAGTTTGTCGAAAGGATAAGGTAATGATAAGGCAAATATCTTCTTTCCTCAGCACTCTTTATATAAACCAAGTTTTCCTCTTGTAGACAACTGTTCCTTTCCTGGTTCACTCACCTGCCAGGATGGTTTCAACTTCACACACACAACCCTTCTATGCGAGCAAAGTTCTTTTCTTGAAAAACACTGTTACTTTCCTGGACTACTCGCCTGCCAGGAATCGACTTCAGCTTCATGCCATTGGTTTCTTCTATTTGAAAAACAACTGTAACTGTTCCTTTCCTGGTCTACTCGCCTGCCAGGAATGAACTTCAATGTCATACAATTCTCAAAAGTTTCTCTGCTTGTGGTTATGGCAATGTGGGTTCCAGGTTTCCCCAAACTGGCATCCCATGTGAAAAGAATTGCACCCTTTCTGCCCTTTTTTCTCCTCCTTACAGTCTTTTTGTTGGTGGCAATGCGGGTTCCAGGTTTCCCCAAACTGATGTCCCATGTAAGGAGAATTGTACCCTATTTGCCTTTCTCTCTCTTCTTTATAGGCTCTTGGCTGGTGGCAATGCAGGTTTCAGGTTTCCCCAGAATGATGTCCCAGGTAAGGAGAATTGTACCTTTCTTGCCCTTCTCTTTTACTTTGTCAGATTTCCTAAGTATCTTTACAATGTAATTTTCCACTACGGAGTGCCCCAGGATTACCTTTCTCTGTAAATAAACTCACTGGCTTCCTTTCGGCATCTAAAAGGGTTATCACAGGGCTGCGTACCACTGTACGACCATATCTGGTCTGCCAGCGCTGTTGACAGCTCCCTGGTTGTTGCTGCAGCTCAGGCAGCAATTCTTGGGAGCTTCCAGAATCCACGAGCTTTCAGACACGCTGGTCTGCTAGAGTGGACCTCCGTCACCCAGGAACACTTCTCCCTCTCTGCTAGGCTTCCCTCAGCTCAGCATTCTTCTGCGTGTCTGCTTCCCACTGCACATACTCTGCAGAATCCTGTGACTTCTTCTCCGACTGCGACCTCTGCCGTGGCATCTGCTTCAGGTTTCTCCTTCTGTACCTCGGTCCGCTCTCCTTCTATTTTTCAGCTGTGACGGGGCTTTATTTTTAAATGTTCCACTCAGATATTGAAAATTACAACAACTATACCGCACATCACCAGTGTTCCTCCTCAACTCTTCCCGCCTCTTCCTCATCTCGGTACGATAGGCATTCTGGGCATTGAAGTCCATAATGTTTTTAGGTTTCCCAAAATCATGTTGTTCCACTGATGGTTAGAGGAGACAGCAGATGTCATATGAACATTATGTGTAACAACATTAAGTTTAGGATTTTCAACTAGGACAAAACCATTGCCGTCAGGGGGTACCATATGTGATGCATATACTTCCAAAATGGAAAACTTATTCTGTTTAGGTGGACTCTCATATATTAACTTTGGGGGTTTCACATGGGTGTGTTTTGTGTAGTGGCAGCATGCCATCAGATATTTGGGGGTTATAGAATCTTCATCCTCATAAAAGGTCGAATACTGTGCGTCTCCTAAAGGAGTTACCACTTCTCCCCGACAGTCATCTCCTCGCATGTAATCCTCCCTCAAAATGCCATCCGAGGGTCTGGATCAGGTAGAGGCTGCCTTCCCCTGGCCACCTGGGAGGAGACTTTAGGCTGGGGATCAGTGATGACTTTGCAGGATTCATCATAGTGGGTGGGGTGGGTGGTTGGTGGTATATAGGTTGGGCATTGGGTGGGTGCAGTTTGTGGAGGACATAAATAAGTAACAAGGTGTACTCATTTATGGAATCCCTGGTTATAAGGTCACTGCATATCAGTATATTCTGTTTGCCACTCGCCATGTTTAAACCATTGTCTTTAGCTTGCATGAGACGAGATGCTAGATTTAATTTCACATGTCACAGTTCGAAAAGCGCTTTGCCCACCCCTAAAGAAAGCTCACCTTCACTGTTCACGCTTCTGACATATATCCCTTCTGGGATGGCTAAGTGGGTTCTCTGCTACCGCTTTCATACTGAAAGTCAACTTTAGCTGGCCGAAGTCATCATATTACTAGGACTCTTGCCTGCCTCAAAGCAGATGTGAAGCTTTAGAGAGTATATTCCCCTTGGAAAAATGTATTATGCAATGCTATCTTCGCTGATAACACTAATGAACATGGCAGAGTTCAGCTGGCATTAAAGACCACATAATGAGGGCTTGTTCTCTGTCAGCAAAATGTTGCAAGGTGTGACCTTGCCAGTTTGTGGCCGCCCCTTTTGCCATTGCAACACATCTATTCATGTGGGTTTAAGAGACCGGGGCACAGGATGGAGGGGTTCACTTGCGCCAATGTCTTGTGTTACCATTGGTTATGTGTCTGCAACTGCTTTACTAATGAAGTGTTCATCAATCCACCAGAATCGTGAGTGGTCTTTTGTACACCAGATGGTAGAGAGGGAGGTGTAGAGTGAGAGGGTGGGTAGGGTTAGGTAAGTGGGTCAGGGTAGAGAGGGGGTATGGTGGGTAGAGTACTGAGAGTCGGGGTAGGGTGGGGGGTGGGTCAGGAGGCTAGAGAGAGTGGGGGTAGGGAAATGGTAGAGTTAGTGAAGGTAGGGTGGGTTGGGGTAGAGTGAGTGGGGGTAGGGTGGGTTAGTGGTGGTAGAGAGGGTGGGGGTAGGGTGGGCAGATAGTGATAGATAGGGTGGGATAGGGTGGGTTGGGTAGAGAGAGTGGGAATTGAGTGGGTGAGGGTAGAGAGGGTGGGGATTGGGTTGGTGGGTGTAGAGAGGTTGGGGGTAGGGAAATGGTAGAGATAGTGAAGGTAGGGTGGGTTGGGGTAGAGTGAGTGGGGGTAGGGTGGGTTAGTGGTGATAGAGTGAGTGGGGGTACGGTGGGTTGGTATGATAGAGAGCGTGAGGGTAGAGAGAGTGCAGGGATAGGGTGGGTGGGTTAGAGCGAGTTGGGGTAGAGTGGATGGGTGCGGTGGGTGGTGGTGGCTAGACAGAGTGGGGTTAGAGAGACTGGGTAAGGAGGGTGGAGCAGAGAGAGTGGGGGTAAGGTGGGTTGGTGGGCATAGTGTAGAGAGAGTAGGGATTTGATGGGTGAGGGTAGAGAGGGTGGAGATTGGGTGGGTGAGGGTAGAGAGGGTGGGGATTGGGTGGGTGAGGGTAGAGAGGGTGGGGATTGGGTGGGTGGGGGTATAGAGGGTGGGTGGGTAGAGAGAGCAAGGATAGAGACAGCAGGGGTAGAGGGAGTGGGGGTAGGGTGGGTGGGGAGAGAGTAGGGTTAGCGTGGACAGGTTAAGGTAGAGAGGGTGTGTGCATTGGTTTGTTGTACACAGGGTGGGACTTGGTAGAGAGGGTGGACATTGGGTGGGTGAGCATAGAGTGGGTGGGGATTGGGTGGGTGGGGATAGATAGGGAGGGGTAGGAGGAGATGTGGAGGTAGGGTGGGTAGGGTTGGGTGAGTGGTTGCGGTAAGAGAGAGTGGAGTGGGGTGGGTGGGTGATGGTTTGTTTGGGGGCAAAAATACATGATGAACAAATCCTCCAGAGGACTTGCCAAAAGTAGCCCAAAATTGCCAAAACAAAATGGGGGTGGGGTTAGAGGGTGGGGGTAGAGCGAGTGGGCATTGGTTGAGTGCATTAGCAAGGGTGGGGGTGAGTGGTAGAGAGAGTGGGCGTTGGGTTGGTGTAGAAAGGCAGCCTCACGAGGACAGAAAAACAGATATGATGTCAAATGTAGCCCAAGAATAGCTCAATTGTCTGTAACAAATAGCCCAAAATATCCAAATATGGAAATCACTGTGCAGCTGGGAAATGGAAAGCCCAGCACTAAACATGCTTCTTACAAAGCTGCTGATTGAAGCAAATATTGTTAAGAAACTTCTCATTGTGTAGTACGGCAGAGGATTTTAGTGGTTTGGCAGTTGCATGCCATGGCATTGGCCATTGATATGCCAACCAGATCTTCTCAGTTCAGAATCCCTATTAATTCTCTCTCTCTTCTGTAACAATGGTTTAGGAAATGTCATGGAGCAAGAGGCACAAAAGAAATGACCAAATCCCAAAAACGTAATAACTCCATCTAAAAAGCAATCAAAAGTCAACGCTCCTCATTTCGAGTCTGGTGGTGCGGTGATAAAGTGGTGGAAATCCCATTATCACACTTTTTCCTACCCCACCAAATGATGTGATTGGTGGAATTACCACCAGCAGAATTATCAACTGAATTATTCCTCCAGTTTACATCCACAAATCGTGGAATGACCACTCATTAATTCTGCTGGTGGTAATTGCCCCCAAAATACCCAATGCATAAATGGGAGCTAACACCACCCTAACACCATTTGTAATCGTATGGTAATTACACAGGACCAAGTGGCAGTAATGATAGCTGATTTCGACGGTCTTTCCAAACAGGAAATGAGGTCCAATTTGTTAAACATGTGAATGAACATAACTGTAATGTCATTAACCATAGCCATACGGCTTGCATTACTTTTTAGTATTCTGCCTCTGTGCCTGAAGAACAGTAGAAGATACAAACGTGTCTGATGTGATATAGATTAAAGAACATTTTGACTACAACACTGAACTGAGGCATCTGCTGAATGAATGGTTATTTATATGTCTTTATAATACAAATATTGACGAATACAAAAACAGCGTATGGTTTCATGCTAAGAGGGAGGCGTTAACACTTCCAGGAGTTGATATTTCGATCATTCTTATTCACTTTTGAGTCAAGGACCACAGACTCTTGACCACATCTCAAATTAAAAGTAGGATGCTGATGCACTTTGGTTTTCTAATACTGTGGCCCTCATTACAAGTTTGCTGGTCTGGAAAAAAGTGCCGGTAACAACAGCTACTGGCACATTTTCCAGACCAGCAAACTACAAGTCTGCCGGTAGTGGCAGTGAACAACTGGCAGGCCGGACCTGACGGTGGTTCAAGCTCCTACCAGCAGATTTTTCACTGAAGTGTTCCCATTCCCATGGAGTCAGTTTACCGTTCCAGTGCCGCCCGTAATATCCCAGTATCAGGGAAAGGGTATGGTGAGCCTCGCGATAACCTGGTTCTACTGGCGGGTTACCGGCAGACTCATTATGACGGCCTGTGCCTTGGGCAATGCACAATATTTGGGGTATCATGTCATCCCACTGGGGCATAGGCGGGTGCTGCTAGCAGGGCACACCGTCCTTGATGTATAACAACCCTAGTCTCTGGTTAGGTCCCAACCTGGGTGTGAAACCTCAGCTAGAAGGAACAATAGTGGCTGCAAGATATGCATCCACAGCAGAGGCAATAAGCTATATGTATGGAATTTTAAAAGCACAAACATAACTAGGAAGCAAATGGATGCTGTACAAGGTAGATGATACACAGGGAAGATACACAGGGAAGATCCTTGGTGGTGATGACAAGAGAGGTGGAGTAAGCAGGACAGACCATCAGATGATCTATGATTCACTGTGCACCTTTAGGAAATCCTTGATCAAAAGGCTGCTCAGTTCCTTCTTTAAACTTCAAATGTGATGGAGTTAAACAGGTGCTTAGTAATATCTTGTTCCATATTGACAGCGCGTAACATGAATATACCTGCTTCCTTGTCTTTTTCTTTCCAGAATTTGTTTGTTTCTAGCTACACTGTGTTGCTGCATCTGTAATTGTGCTGGCCTGCAGACATGACAAACTAGAAAAGGCAACACTTGTGTTGACACAGCCTTGTATTATATAAATGCTTCTATAAAGGTCATCCTGGTGGTATCAGCAGCCAGTGTGGGGGAGATGTTGTTGGATTTTGTTGCTGGTGATTCATTGGGCTCTGTCCATGGTGCACTTCTTTGAGTGGTGCAAGAGCTGTGACAGGAATGCCATAGAGGAGTGTGTTCCCCCATCAACGTGCAGCAATACCAGGAACTGGTTTGCTGTCCTAAGGTCAGATGCTGGTAAGAAGGGACTGTTTTTGCTCAGCAGTTGCTGTTTGTACCATGCCGTGTGTGCCTTTTGTGGTGATGTGGTGTTTAAAGGAGAGGTTTCAATCGATGATGAAGCCTAATAATTTGACACTTGGATCTAGTTGTGGTGTAAACAATGTGAGATTCCTATTAGATTACCATGATTAGGTGAGTGTTTGACTGCCTTAGCTTCCCAGGAGCACAAACTCTGCTTTGGCAGGATTGAGAACCAGATAGGTACTAAACATCCAGGATTGAATGAGCATAGGATTGAGTTTCAGACATGATATGTCTTTGACTCTGCTTATATTTGCATATTGCTGCGTGTCATCTGCTCTGAAAGACTAGTGTGGCGGTTGAAGATGGCTGATGACATGACAAAGCATGGGGAATTCTGCATACGTTGCTTTAACTGTAGGTAGGCATATATGTGTGAGATCAACAGTTGATCATGCCATTTATTTTCAAATTCAGCTGAAAGGATCAGAACCTGTCACTGTCACATTGGCAGACATGTCTTGCCTAGTGCTAGCAAACTCATTGATAGCCCCTCGTTCCCCCCTCAATGTACACCCGATTTTGTGTTTGTATTTATCTGTACGTATTTAAAGAACAGGGGTGTCCATTTTGATCAGAAATTATTTCTAATAACACATTTACAGATGGCAGAGGCATTGCAGAAAGGGTGCCTGTGCAAGACCACAAAGATAAAAACGAGTGGTGAGCCACTTTATGAGGGTGTGAACAAAGTGGGACATTGACCAGGGACAAAATAAAACAAACAAAAAATATAAAAAACAGGTGACTTAAAAGATAAAATTTACATAGGGGGGCAAGTGCCTCATATTAAAGAGAAGTAATGTGAACATATACAACATGTCATTATTACTTGGCACTGGAGGGAGTGGTTGGGTCAAGTATGGAAGATGGGGTAGAGAGCAAAGGGAACTCCCTATTTCACAAGTAAGTGAAGTTGAAGCCAAGCTTTGAAGAGATTCACAGTTATACTGGCTTTTATTATGAGGGGCAGTGGGTTCCAATGAAGTGTGGAGAGTTGGGGGAAAGAGTGGAAGCAAGAGGTTGCATGCGGCATGGAAAAGTGAGGTTGAGGAGAAACAGAAGGAACGAGGTGGGCAGTAGGCACAGATACACTCAGCCTGGTACAAGACCATTGATAGCTATATACACTAGGAGAAGAAATTTGAAAAGGGAGCAGTTGTACATAGAGAGACAACTGGCATGTTGTCGGAAGGTAGAAGTGAGGCACAAACGGGGTTGGTTGCAGACAGCGTGGGTAGCGAAGTTGAAGACATTGTCGAGAGGGAGGAGTAGAGAGGAAGGCCAAGGAGTAGACACAAGCAGTCTTTTAGTTTGATCAGCATGGATAGTAGAGTTTTCTTACAGTGGTGAGTAAGACATTGACATGTTTTCTGATTGTTGAGAAGGTTACAACAAGCAGCAGAAGAGTAGTAGTGATGAATTGTTAGAGTTGAAGGTCGCCATAAAAGAGATCCCCACACTTGCAACCTGTAAGCGAGGAAAAAAGAAGTTGGGCGGGATGGGATAGGAGAGGAAAGGGTGGGGGTGGCCCTGGAAGCAGGAATAACCATTAATTCTATTTTTGAAGAGTTTAGAATGAGGCAGCAAAGAGATATAAAGTGATGAAAAACAATGAGTTGGAAATCCATTCCTAGATGGCTGGCATGAAGGAGGGAAAGCAGAAAAAGAGTGTTGATAGCAAAGTGGTGATAGTGAAAGCCAACAGGTGATATAGGTGTCCCTACAGCACAGTTGAACAAGTTACTTCCCAATTGTAACGTTCTTTCGATTGGATATTCCTCCCACATATTCCTCCTCTTAGATGTATCGTTACCTTCTGTGTTGCTGCATCGGAAAAAAAAATCTCCACCAGAGAGCGCTCTGCGCGAGTCCGCGGCGTCGATGTCCCTCGGTGGTATTCATCAAGCATCGACATCATCCGCAGTATATATGGCTCGAGCCGCGCCCGTCGGCCTCATTTCTGTTTTCCCGTATATTGTAGTCAATAATTAGCAGATAAGGCGTGTCCCTTTGACCAAAAGCTCTAAAGGAACTTAGAGAGTAAAACACGTAAACTGTACTGTGGGGTAGGCTGGGAGGGTCGATGAGGAATACGTGGAGGAACATCCAATTGAAAGAACGTTACAGTTGGTAAGTAACATGTTCTTCGAATGGATTGTGTCCTCCCACGTATTCCTCACCTTAGATAGGCTCCCAAAGCAGTTTAAATAGGAGGAGGGAGTACCATTAATATTAATCATGTACAGAATGAAGTACTGATTTTGCAAAGAGAACTTCTTGTGAGGAAGTTGAGTCAAGGGAGTAGTACTTTACAAATGTGTGCATGGATGACCAGGTGGCTGCTGCACAAATATCTTGTATAGGGACACCTCTCTAAAGAGCTGTTGAAGTCGCCATGCCCCTGGTTGAATGAGCTCTCAGCCCATCTGGAGGATCTTTCCCAGCCAATCTATAACATTCAGTTATAGCTAAAATTATCCATCTGGACAATTTTAGTTTTGTCACTGCCAAACCTAATTTACGGTCAGTGTAACCCACAAAAAGCTGGTCACACTGACGAAATTTAGCCAGTCTCGATATATAGAAACTAAGAGCTCTCTTAGGATCTAATCTGTGTAATCTCTCTTCTTCCTTACTTGCATGAGGAGGAGGATAAAATGCAGGCAATGTTATTTTTTGTGACAGGTGAAAATCTGAGACAATGTTCGGTAGAAAAGAGGGTTTAATCTTTAGAATAACCTTATCTTTATGAAAGATGGTGAGAGGAGGTTTGCTAAAAAGCGCCTGCAACTCACTCACCCTGCGGGCTGGAGCAATTGCTATTAGTAGTATAGTTTTTAGAGTTAGGAGTCTTAACAGGCAAGAATGTAATGGCACAAATGGAATACATGTGAGTAATTTTTATACTAAATTTAGATCCCACTCAGGTACTTGAAAGGATATTGGAGGAAACACGTTAGTAAGCCCTTTTAAAAACTGTACAATTAAAGGTATCTTGAAATAAGATTCCTCCTCTGAGGAGCGCTTAAAAATAGATAGCGCAGCTAAATAACCTTTTATCATGCCAATTTGGAGCCCCAAATTGGCCAAATGTAAAAGAAAAGACAATATTGTAGGAATATTACATTGAAAAGGGTCCACATTCTTATCTCTGCACCAGTTGCTGAATTTGTTCCAAATGACACCGGTACAGAGATTTAGTTGCTTCCCTTCTGGCCGAAAGCAAAATCTCCATTACGTCATCCGGAAGGTCCCAATCCTTGTATCTCAGCCTCTCTGAAACCATGCATGAAGGCTGAATGTCCTGACCTCTGGATGGAGAAACCGACCCTCCTCTCGCAAGAGAAGGTCCTCTCTTCGTGGAAGACGCATCAGAGGACAGATAGACATGTCCAGAAGGTCCGGCTACCACGTTCCCCTGGCCCAATCTGGGGCAATTAGGATTATGGATTTCCCAAACGTTCTTAACCTTCTGATTACTTGAGGAATCACGCGGACTGGAGGAAACACGTACAGAAGTGGAAATTGCCAGTCCACCACGAACGCGTCTCCTAGAGCCCATCTTGGGGGAAATTCCCTTGATCAGTACAGTTCGCACTTCCGATTGGCACCGGTCGCTAACAGATCCACCTGCGGGGTTCCCCAAAGGGCGAAGATCTCTTGATGGACTTCCCAAGCTAGTTCCCATTGGTGGGATACTGTGCTCTGCCTGCTCAGAGCATCTGCCGTCGTGTTCTGCTCTCTGGCTAGGTTAATTGCTGTTAGAGACATTCCTTCCTGTATTGCTCAGAACCAGAGCTGCATTGCCTCTCTGCACAGTGGTAGTGACTCTACTCCTCCTCTCTTGTTGAGATAGTACATGGCCACTGTGTTGTCCATCATTATCAGGACGTTCTTTCCCCTTACAGAGGGTTAGGCAGAATCATATGCAGTACCCTTTGGGAACACTACATACAATTAAGACTACAAGTGTAAGTACAATTTCACCTTTGGTACAAGTGTGTACTACACAGTAAAGTGGTAGCGATGGCTGAGCAGCAAGATTTATCTCAAGAGTAAAGTGAGCAGTAGAACAAGTTACACAAAGGACCAACAAATACAGTGATTCAAACAAACACTTACTCAAGGTTTCTTGGTAAAAGAATATACATCAATTTACACAATCATTTGGTAAACATTACACTAGCAAGAGCAGCTCAATATCATCTACTAATACACTACAAATCCACAATGAATACGTTACTGAACAAATTAATCTCCCCTGAAATGGAAGCAAAATGGCACTTCAGATAGTTTAAAAAGGAATAAAAAGACAAGGTTATAAGAATTAGCAGCACAAATACTTGCATAGGCAAGGCTTCGAAGTCGGGAAAGTTTCACAAACTTTCACCGTGGCGAAAAAGATTTCCGGACCGCGTTTGCACAGTACCTTAGTGTTGAAGAAAAGCCGTAGCTGAGGCAGTTGTTCCTGGAAGTTCAAGCAGATCTCGCTGTGCCTGAGCTTCAGTCGTGGGGACAAGAAGGAGGAAGTCGGGAGGTTCCTGCACTGCCCAGAGATGAGGCCAAAGGCTTAGCAAGACGTCGATTTAAGGTGTGAGTGCCTTAAAGTCCACAAGCTGGTTTCCTTTCCCTGTGGCTTGTGGGATGTATTTACCCATGCATCCGGGCCCTACCTCAAAACTGTGCAGTACTGGCATTGAAAACATCATAATGGCCAGAGCTCCCCAGAAAATGCACAGGAAAATCCCATTTTGCCTATATTGTGAGTTCAGAGATGCAATGCTGATTGCCAAAAGCAAACCCATACTGTTGGGAATTCATTTTTCTTGAATGTCAAATATGGCAAAATCATGGGCACAGAATTACTTTACTGCAGAAACACACCAATGCCATGTCCTGAACATGGACAATCTACTCCATATAATATCACTTGCTGAAAGGAATCAATCTAAAAAAAAAATCCCAAGGATGGATGCAGTAACCACAAAATCCTGATGGTGGCACTAGCGGTCTAAACTCTGACAGGAGAGCTGTCTTGCAAACTGCATGAGTGCAAAGAAAGGGGTCTTATTTCATCAAAGGTTCAAAGGGGTTGCCTGTCCTGAGAACTCTTGACACTTCAGAACTCAACACAAGAAGCCAGGAAATAACAGGGTTCTGTTAATTAAATGCAAAGTGGCCCCCTGGCCTCCTGATGTGAGCTTGCCAGACACCACACAAAGGACCCTTTCCTCTGAAAGGAATATGTTAATTCTGGATGTTTGCTGTCAACAAAGATCTGCCAGCCAGCAGAGATCTGTGACTGACCCACCCAAGTCTTGGAGGCGGACTTCAACACTCTGAGGACTGAATTGAAAGTAAAATATATATTTTACAAAAACACTGATAACTCTTTGTAATCAAATGACAGAAATGTATAACTTTGAGAGCTTTAATTTAAAAAATGTACCTTTAATTCAAGCCCAAACTCTAATTTGTGTGATGTTCTGGGGCAAAACCCCATTGTTTATTAATATTACAGACTCCCTGTTTCAGCTAGACAAACGAAAATGCATTGGTATGTGGGTAGATATGTGAGGAACAGTTGTATAAAATTTAATGAAGATCCAATGTTGTTCAGCACATGAAAAAGTGCTAGAAGTTGCCATTTTTGAATGCAAGCTCCTAGAAAGAGCAGATTTGGACAGAGACATGGCTAAATTCAGCCACACCATGTATGTGTAATTTCAAACAACTGTGTAACTGTGAAATATGGATTTTGATCATATATAGATTTGGGTGCACAGATGATAGGGGAGTTGTTTCAAGAGATCATAAATGGATGACATCACTCTAACTCACAGCTCCTTCGCCAATCAAATGAGAAATGGAAGTTTGACCAATTAGAAGCTGAGAGAGAGGTAGGGTCAGTGATGCTAGAACACACCCACATTCTAAACACATAAAAGCAGACAGACAGGACAGATAGAGACCTTCAATTCCATCTGCCGCTGGAAGCTCTGCCGGAAAAATCCATACTTACCTCCATCAAACCTCCAGAGAGCCAACATAGAGACTTCAATCTATCCAGAACTAGAGACCCAGACCAGAGAACCAGAGAGAGCTGACCCAGATCACTGTGAAGTGCAGAGACCAGAGGCGAATTTAAAACCTGACCAGATCCATGGCGAGGCCCATTTAATTCAAGAATATAGTGTGAGTACCCAGCAGAACTGTGTAGAACCAATCTCTTAGTTTAAATTCATCTAATTCAATCTATTTAACCTAAGTAGAACTGCCTGATAGATCCAAATCTGTCACCTGTCATTCTAGCTGCAAAATTTGTCACTTGTCATTTTGAGCTTTTAAAATTTGCAAAACCAAAAACGACCTCTATTAAATCGGTCATAACTCTGTAACCGTTTGGGCTAGAGACTTGCAGTAACTTTTATCTGAAAGCTTCGAATCGTGGCTTTCCTATGAACCTAGAACCGCATTCCTACCCCTTATAGTTTTACCGCAATCGCGGAACACGCATTCGCGAATTTTACCGCGATTTGCAAATTTCTTCACATGTAAAAACTGCTGCTGCTTGCCTTCCATTTGCCAGAAATTCGTTTAACCTGCTAACTATCCCTGCATCATTGCTAGTGTGAGCCTGGACTAATATTAACTAGATACCACTCACCCTGAACCTCTGAAAGGGAATTAAAAGCATTTCCAGCATATTTCTCATCCATTGCTAGCACATATCAAAGCATTTTGCCTGTGTTTTCAAAACTCCTATCTGTTTTCTGTAGTGTAAGCTTGCTGGGGTGAACTGATTTACATTGATTGCATTTCTGAGAACTGTGTGTTTTCCTTCCATTTCCTTGCCTTGCATCAAGGGGGGGAGGGGATTGCCAGAGAAAAGTGATTACATTGTTTGGTTGAAATCATATTGAGTATTTTCTGTACTGCATTCATTGAATATTGCATCCACCTGAGCTTACATAAAGCATCCTCTACCACATTATACTTTTGTTCCTATTTACCAGTGTGCTACCTTATCCATTTCATGTCAACTCATTAGTGATTATAAGAAGTGTGCTAGTGCCAGATTCTCCGTTGTTGATCTTTATCATATCAGATTAAGTGTGCTATTCAATTATTAATTTATTATAAAGTGTGATATATATATTTTAAATTATCAAATAAACCTTTTAAACTTGCAAAACAGAACTACTTCTTGGCTCAGTGGGGTCAGGGGGATTCCAAGAGAGGGGTGTTATATAGGGGTAGTCATCCAGAACGCATGAACTGGACATAAAGATATATCAATAAGGGTTTTCATTCAGTATTATAGACTAGGCGTTGACTTAGCTGTAGTGTTGAATTGAATCCTCTTACAAATTGGGGGTTCGAGCCGGACGTTTGGGTTAGAATACCACTTGTGCAGCTTAATACAGTGTGCTAACTGACGGGATACACACATCCGGTCGGATCACCACGCTGCATTACGCTGTGAAGCATTCCTCAAAAGGGACACTCCAAGAAAAGTTCTGTTCTGCAAAAATAAAATACTAACTTCTGTAAGTCAGGACAGAGACCAATCTCTAGAATGACGACCTTAGTAGACATGAAAATAGCCAGAGAGCACCTCTTGCATAAGCTATTTGTGAGAGGTGAATGGACCGAACAGGGCCAGGATGCCTGGTTGCAGGCCATCACGCGACAGGTCACTGAAACAGGGTCAGACTTATGGAGAGATCAGGGTCCATTACATGTGGCCCTGAGTGAACTATATATGGCTCCTAAAGCCAAAGAGGAACACAATAAGATTGCCAGGATAGCAGCATACCTGTACCTATATATGGGAGACATGCAGGATAGATGTGCTGAAAGCCAAAATCTGGCAAATAGGCAACAGATGGTGTTAGAGAAGGCCCAATCTGACCTGGTCTCTTCTGAGCAGAGGCTGCAGAGGAGCCAGGAGTCAGAAGATGATAGTAGGCAGCACATCATTAAAATAAAGAAGGATTTGGATGTGCTGCAACAGGAAAAGGTAGAACAGGATACTAGATTTCTGGCCCTGCAGAAGGAGCACCAAGACAGTTTGGACTCCTTACTGCAGAGCCAGAAAAAGCTGGAGCAACAATTAGACTTTAACAGGGCATGCACGGAGCAGGTAGCCACCCTGCAAAGTCATCTAGATAGAGTGAAGGTAGAGAGCAACAAGCTGATCTTGAAAGACCTGGATACCCAGGCAGAGTTTGATGAAGAACGCCAGAAAGCTGGTGCCTTTCAAAGGCAGAGGGACGACCTGGCGGCACAAATGCAGGCTCTTAGTCAGGAAAGAGACGCCTTAGGCCAGGAAGTCTGCCATTTAAAAAGGAAAATGGAAGAAAATCACCTGGCCCACCAGGGACTGGGTGACCTCCAAAAAGAACACCAGAACTTGTTAGAGCACACCAGGAGGGTGGAGGATGCTCTAGCAAGAAAGGAGCAGGCCAATAGGGACACAGCTCAGGAGGTAACCCTCCTGCAGCAAAGACTGGCCCAGTTCTCCAGGACCAACCAGGAAGCACAGAGGGAAAATGAGGCTCTCTGCCAGCACAATGAGAGGCTCCAGCAACAGGTAGCGATGCAGGAGAAACTGATAGAGTCGAGTAAGGCCTTAACAGAGGAACTGAAAGCACAAATGCAGGCTCTTGCATTGCAACAGGGAGCAGGGGCGGATAGAGATGAGGTCCGCTGGGAAAGAGAGACTCCTGACCATAACCGCAGGAGCCCTAACACCAGGGGCCTTCATCTCCCCCAGTCCCTGGACTCTACCACCCCCATGTCCCCTGGCGCACATGAGCACAGGGCTGCAGGGATGGCAGATTACTATCCAGCTAAGAGTATGGGGCTCATAGGCCAGTACCACTCAGGAATGGAGGGGTGGGCATCCGGGTATGGGCACCCAAGTACAGTACAGTTCGATGGGGAACCCCAGGAGAGTAGGCCCATTAAGGGCATCCTGAAAACCTCTGCCCAGTTAGGTCAGTGGAGGGGGTACCCATCAAATCCTGGCAGCAAGGAGGAATCTGAAGACTCCTCTGAACTGCGCAGGACACAGGAGACCAGGTCCCCACATTCTGCCAGCCATTCCCAGGCTCGCAGAATCCGGGAAAACCTGGAAGAACAGACGGGAACCTCTGGGAGCAGTGCCTCTGAGTCCGAGGACGAATGGACAAGGGTTACCCGAACCAAAAAGGCCAATAAGGCAAAAAGGGCCTTGCTTAAGGACCCCTTAAAGCAGATTAAGGCGATCAGGAGCGTCATCACGCCTTACCATAAGAACGCTAAGTATTCTGTTTGGGAGCACTTAGAGTTGTTTGAACAAATGATGGAGACTTTCCATTTGAAGGACAGCCAAAGCTGTATTCAAT
The DNA here is from genome assembly GCF_040938575.1 of Ambystoma mexicanum. Classification (NCBI taxonomy): domain Eukaryota; kingdom Metazoa; phylum Chordata; class Amphibia; order Caudata; family Ambystomatidae; genus Ambystoma; species Ambystoma mexicanum. Next base: position 1,200,239,848 of record NC_090925.1, read on the forward strand.
ATGTAAAGTGGACCTTCTCCCCGGAATACTCCAGTTTCTTTGCGGGGCTGGAGGACCAAAATCATTTAAGATGGTCCACCTATAAGGCGGCCATCTTGAAACATTTTTCTGTTCACAGAAATCCTCAAGAGGCTCGCAAGGCAGCCTACAATTTGCAATGTGGGGAGGATCAGGCCCCACAAGAATTTGTGCAGGAGTTAAAGCGTGCTTTTGCACAGACCACAAGAAGGGTGCGCACGGATAGCAGGGAATTTATTAATACGTTTTTCCATGCCTTGCCCAAATATATCATGACCCAGCTCGTGAGGGATTTTCACGAGAAAAGATCTTTAGACTGGGTCATTGAACAGGCTACCCGGATCTATGAGGTGCAGAAACCGGTAGATAGCAAAAGTAATGCCCAGAAAAACCCCAAAGCCAGCAGCACCCCTGCTGCTGCCAAGGTGGCAGAGGTAAAGGTCACCCCCGTTTTGGATTTGGAGATGGGGGGGCCTAAAAACCTACCTGCACCTAATAATGCTAGGCCCAGGAGGTCCTCGGGCCAGTCACAGACAGGGAGCCAGGGAGGCAGCCCCACAAATGGGGTCCCTCGCTCTCCTGATTATGTAAGTCCCCGTTACAAGGGAAATCGACCCATCCTGGGTTATGTGTGGACTCCTCCAGGCCAAGGGGGGGGATCCAGCCAAGCACCTAACCCAGGGAACTTCCCTCCAAACTTCCCACAGGAGGGCAGAAATTTACCAAACCCTGGGCAGAACTTTTTCCCCAGATATCCACCCGACTTTCAGCCCCAAAACCATCCATCCTTCTTTCCCCAATTCCCTGAGCCCAGACCACTGAATCCGGGAGAGGGGAGACCAAGGGTGGAGGGGTACCCAAATCTTCCCAACCCGGGGTATTACCAGAGGAGGGACAGCTACCCTTCCCGGGATCAGCCCAGGGGAGAAAACAGGGCCCCGTATCAGCCTGAGCGGGTTTCCCAGTTAGAGCGCCAGGTTCAAAACATGGCGCGGGATATGGGTCACATACTGAGGGCTCAGCAGAACCCTCAGATGGGCGTGCCGGCGCAGAACGCACCCAACTCTGGACCTGGTGCTCCAGAACAATGACGGGGGCAGCACCCCGATAACACACCGGTTCCCAGGGAGGAGGCACAAAGGGAAGGGGGGTGTAAAGCCTTGGAGGAAGCTTCCTTCCTCACTTGTAAACAGCCCCTGGAAACCCAGGAACCGGAAACAAAATCTCTTGCCCCTGAAAGTCTGCCCCCTAAGGAGCAGAAGGGGGGTGGGAGAAACAAAAGACCCAAACAGACTCAGTTTGAGGAGGAGGTACAGATCTTCCAATTTGAGGGAGAGGGATCCTCAGAGGATCCTGAGAAAAGGATCTTCTCCTTCAGAGAGGGGGGAACTCCTCCCAAAGAAAAATGGGTCCCTAGGAATGCAAATCCAGACTGGGGAGATGTGGAGACTGAGCTACCGCCGCCCACCATCTCATCCCAGAACCAACAGCAAGAAAATCCCCGGGTTCAAACCCATACTGGGGACTGCCTCCAAAAAGGGGGGGGGGGTGGCCCAGAACTGGAACCAGGGGAACCCACAATGGCTCTGATCTCCAGTTGCCAAATTTTTCTTTCAGATTCCCAAGACTCTCCACAGAATTCTGCCCAAATCTCTTCGCTAGCAATGTCCAAAACCAGAAAGTTAGCCCACCAGTTGTCCAAAAATGTACATTACCTGTGCCCCCTTGAGGAGAAGGAGGGAAGATATTATGCCCCGGTACAAGTACAGGGGCAGGGTACAATCTCGGCACTGGTGGACACTGGATCTCAAGCTACCCTTCTGTCCAGAAGGGCCTTTGACGAACTGAATGCAGGAAGGGGAGAGAATTACCAAATTCCTCTCACCTCTCTTCCGGGACAACTACAGAACTTTGACGGGAAGGAAATTCCCGTTGAGGGGACTGCAGACTTGGACATTAAAATTGGGCGACATAAGTTGAAACACCCGGTCATAGTTGTGACTCCAGAGGGCACCCCTTGTTTACTAGGGAATGACCTCCTGAGAAGGTTGTCACCCCTAATAGATTGTGTAAACAAGGTCCTCTGGACCCAGACTAGCCGACCCATAAAATTAAAACAGAGTGTCAACCATGTTAGTTTAAACGGCACCTGGTGATGGAGGGTCCTCTCTATTTCTGAAAATCAACCTTCCTTCCAGTTTAAAGTGGTATTCCACACTGGAAGGAAACACTCTGAAATTCTTTACTAATCCACAATCAGAAACTCCCACTCCTATAGTCCAGAAAGATGTGAAATTAGCTCAAAGCCTGGCTGAAATTCAGCAAATTGGAGAGCAGTTGTTCATACCTGTTCAATTAAATGATGGGAAGGACTCTGTTCTCGCTCGAGTGTGTGTGAACAACGGTAAGAGCTTCATCAGCGAAGCCATGTTCCGCCAACTCCCAAAAGATCCAGCCATTCCCACCTTCAAACTGATAGACAAATGGGAAATGGACCTGGAAGCACCTGATTCCAAACATCTCCTGCCAAGCAGGTGTATGCTCAAAATCTCCATTGGCAACAAGAGCATAGTCCACAATTGTTGGGTCGTGCGAGACGTCCCTGCCGCCTTTTACTTAGGCAGTGACATTCTCAATCGCTTCGCCATTAGTTTGGACCTAATAAACTTCAAAGCTTGGTCCCGATTAGCGGATAATCCCATGGGCTTTGATGATCCAGAAAAAGCATTTAGGTCAGCTCAATTGCTACCTTATGCAGTTGAAATTCAGGTTAAAGAGGAAGTCACCATCCCAGAAAGGACCCGACAATTCTCCCTGGAAGTGAAAGTTAAAAGAGGACAATATTTGCAAAAACCTGATGCTTACATACATCTAAATGCTTCTCTCCAACAGCAAGGGTAAGGGGTAAACCCAACACCATTAGTCAACATAGAACATGACACCATTCCAATAGAGGTGGATAACAGCGACTTAAAGAGTATTACTCTAGCCGCAGGCACCATTATTGGAATGGCGGTTGATGACCGACATTTCTCCATTGATCTTGTAAATGAACTGTTAGGACCAATCCCCAAGGACTGTGTTGACAGTGACAGTGAGGACAATACAACACCAGACAGGATTTTCACCCGGCATGGGGGGAACTTCCTGGTGTACACTTCCTGCCCCTATGGTAAGGAAGATGTGACGTGTGACTTCAGGAGGGATGAGGTGATTTTCCAGGTACATGAGGGCTGCCTTTCCCACCTGAAGCCTCCGGTCCAAATCAGCACTCTGACCAGGGACTTCTCCACCCAGCTGGAGGAGGCCGCGGAAATAGCCAAACCAGAAGTCTTTCCAGGCTTCAGGCAGATGGTGGAAGAGAGAGTCAACCTAGCTGATGCCTGTGTGACTCTGGAACAAAAGCAAAAGTTGAAACAAGTTTTCTTGGATTTCCAAGATCTCTTTGCGGTAGACTCATATGACTGTGGTCGCACTGACATCCACACAACAACAATCCCCACGGACCCTGGCATGACTCCTGTGTTTGTGAAGCAATATCGCTTGCCTCTCGCATCAATGGAGTCCCTTACTGAAATAATTAAGAACCTTGAGTCCCGGGGAATAATCCGTCCGGTCCACAGCACCTTCAATAATCCGGTGCTGGGAATATTGAAGCCAAACGGCCAGTGGAGACTCTGCGCCGACTATCCGGTTTTCAACAGCACTCTGATGAAAATTTGACCAGGATGGGACGGTGTCCAGGAGGCTTGCAAGTTGGTTGTTCCCACCAAACTCAACGGAAGAAGTTAATCTTGAAGGGCTTCTCTATCGATGGAGTTTCAGGCAATTCAGACCTGCAGCAGGGCTTCTTGCCCATTCACAGGTGCCGGAAGAAATGCAACTCCGGTGGCAGCTGTGCCCGTTTTACAGGCACGGCTACCGCCAGGGTTGTAATGAGGCCCAGTGGCCCTCATTAGGAGCATGGCGGTCGGGGAAGTACGGTACCGGTAAACATGCTGGTACCGTACTTCCCGGACCACCATACTATGGGCTGTGCTCGCAGGAACTGTTTCTCCCGCCCAGGTTTTTCCTGGCGGGTGTAATGGCACCCGCGAACAGAGCACGTCACATGCACTGGCACAGGCAGAGTTGTGCTGGTGCATCTGACATCCCCATCCCCATTCAGCCCTATGGGACAGAATGGGGATGAGGATGCCCTTGATTCCGGCACCTGAAAATGGGCACGTACCGGGTCTACCTAACTCGGCATGACCCGGTTCTTGCCCATTCACGGGTACCGGAAAAAATGCAACTCAGACGGCAGCCGTGCCATTTTTAACGGCACGGCTACCGCCAGAGTTGTAATGAGGGCCAGTGTGTGCGGGGTCTGTAAATTTAGAAAGACTAGTAAAGTCAATTTAACTTTACATGCTCTGCGAGACAGTAGTCAGTCCCAAAGAAGGTATTTAACCCTTGGGGAGTCTGAAAGACGCCCCTGTGCCACTGCACTGAGGGTGCTGTGTGACACACAGCAAAAGGTGACGCCTATGGAGTTGTTTTAAAACTCCATAACCAATGAACACAAAAGTAAAACACACACAACATATATGGAAGAGTGGGAAAAAATACTTTTACACTCTTCCCAGGTAAAAATCAAATCCTAGAAATCCAGCAAAGTTGCTGGGGTCTCAAAAGGTAAGGGAAATTAACACATTCTTGAGAATTCACCCTAACATTCGTCCCCCCCACCCCCCTAGACTAAGGAACAGGAGGATTTAATCCACTCCTGGATGAATCTCCTTACTCCAGTCGGTCAAACATGCTGGAGAGACCATCAGCATTTTGTGGTGACACTCAGACCTGTGTTCGATGGTAAAATCAAATCCTTGCAGGTTGATTGACCAACTCAGTAGTTTTGGGTTTTCCCCTTTCATTTGCATCAACCATCTCAAGGTTTGGTGGTCAGTCTGAATCACAAAAGTAGATCCATACAAGTGTTGTCTAAACTTCTTCAGTGACCACACAATAGCAAAACATTCTCTTTCAATGGTTGCCCACCTTGTCTCAGGTTCCTTCAGCTTCCTGCTGATGAAGCAAATGGGGTGCTCCCTACCTTTCTCATCCAGCTGACTCAGAACTGCACTTATAACTGTATATGAAGCATCTGTCTGCACAATGAAGGTTTGGTTATAGTCAGGAGCTCTTAAGACTGGAGCTTGACAAAGGGCTTTCTTTAGGCCTTCAAAAGCTTGAGTGCACTCCTCATTCCACCTGACCTTTTTGGGGAATTTGGGAGAGCAGGCCACATTCAAGGGAGAAGCTGTCATCCCATAGTTCTCTGTGAAGTTCCTATAGTAACCAGTGAGGCCTAAGAAGGCTCTCACCTGGGTTTGAGTAGTAATGGTGGCCCAGTTTTGTACACCTTGTACTTTAATAGACAATGGCCTGATTTCACCTGCTCCTACCTCATGTCTAAGGTAGACCACTTTGCTCTGACCAATTTGACACTTACTTGCCTTTATAGTCAGATGGGCCTGCTCAAGAGCCTGCAAAACATATCCTAAGTGGTCAACATGTTCTTTCCAAGTAGGGCTGAACACTGCAATATCATCCAAGTATGCCATGTAGAAGTCCTCCATCCATTCAGAACTTGATTAACCATCCTCTGGAATGTAGCAGGTGCATTCTTTAGTCCAAAAGGCATTACCTTAAACTGGTAGAGGCCTGCTGGGGTTGAGAATGCAGTTTCTTCTTGGCATGGTCTGTCAGTGCCATTTGCCAATAGCCTGACGTGAGATTAAATGTACTGAGGTACTTGGCTGAACCAAGTTTGTCCACCAGTTCATCTGTCCTTGTTAAAGGGTGGGCATCAGCCTTGATGACTGCAGTAAGAGCTCTATAGTCTATAGACACAGAATCTCAACTCATTGGATCCTGCCTTTGGTACTAGAACAACTGGACTAGACCATGGACTAGAGGGCTCTATTAACCCGAGATCAAGCATCTTGTTGACCTCCTCCTTTATGTGGGATCTTACGTGATCTGACATCTTGTAACCTCTGCTTTTAACAGGTAAACAGTCACCAGTGAGAATATCATGCTGGCCCCAAGGGGGCAAGTCTGGTGATAGTGAAAACAGGGAGGAAAACTGATTTAGCAGAAACCTGCACTCCTTCTGTTGTTCAGGTGTCATATGAGAAGAGAGATTAATTCCTTCTATTTTCTCATGTAAAGGCTGGCCTCTGAGTAGGTCAGGTAGAGGTTCACTCTCCTCCTCCTCTTGTGCTGAAGCTAGAAGCAAAGCTCCTACTTCTGGTCTTGAGACATAAGCTTTTAGACAGTTGGTGTGAAAGACTCTGGGAGCCTCCTTAGGATTGCCTAAGTCCACCAGATAGTTGACCTCTCTAAGTTTACCCACAATCTTGAAGGGTCCTATCCACTTGTCCTGTAAGGCCCTCTGCCTCATAGGAACCATAACTAAAATTGCTGGTCTTGAGTAAACTCAACCATGTTGGACTTCTGGTCATGCCAATGTTTAACGAGAGCCTGACCTGCTTTTAAGTTATCTGATGCTTCTGCCATCATGTGTGACATTCTCCTCCAGAGACCTATCACATAGTCAGTGACTTTCACTGGCTTGGGGGAAGGAACACTCTCCAACCCCTCCTTAATTAGGGCCAAGGGGCCTCTAACTGGATGGCCATAGAGAAGTTCAAAGAGACTAAATCCAACTTCCTACTGAGGGACTTCTCTATAAGCAAATAGAAGGCATGGCAATAGAAGGACCCACTTTCTCCTAAGGGGTTCCTCTAAAGCACCTATCATGCTCTTCATTGTACGATTGCACCTCTCTACCAATCCATTTGTCTGAGGTCGGTTAGCAGTTGAGAACTTGTAAGTTACACCACAGTTTTTCCACATGGCCTGCATGTAGTGGGACATAAAAATGGATCCCCTGTCAGAGATAACTTCCTTAGGAAAACCTACCCTGGTAAAAATACCAAGTAGGGCCTTAGCCACAGCCTGAGCCATAACAGTCCTCATAGGTATTGCTTCAGGATACAGGATACAGGATACCTTGTAGCATGGTCTACTACAACCAGGATAAACCTGTTTCCGGTTGGAGGGTCTAAGGGACCAACAATGTAAATTCCTACCCTCTCAAAAGGGACTCCCACCACTGGGAGAGGCACCAAAGGTACCACATTCTTGGCTCCACTCTTGCCAATTTATCTACATCAGACCCCAATTTAGGCCAGTAGAAATATAAAGAGAGCCTTTCCTTGGTCTTCTAAAAACTTAAGTTACCAGCCAATGGTATCTCATGGGCTAACTGTAGGAACTGGGGTCTGCTTTCTAGAGGCACTACAAGTCTTCTGTAGTCCCCTGGGATAGACTCAGTCGGTTCACTGTAGAAGAGGCCATTTTCCCATTACAACCTATGCTTCCCTGGCTCTTGCTCATCCAGCTGGGAAGCTGCCTGTTGGCGAAGACCTTCAAGAGTAGGACCTCTCCTTGACCTCTGCTGAAGTCTGCCCTGCAGGGTCCACCTTCTTCCAGTAAAGACTGCAGCTCAGGTGGTCTGCAGGATCCAGATCTCCAACAGGAGCAAGGTCCTCTTCCAGCTCTGATTCCTCAGCAGCTGATTAAACCACACAAGGTTGTTCCACATACTAAGACTCAGCTGTTGGAGGAGTCACAGCTGTGACTTTGGACAGTCCTCTAGGGGATGTCCTTGTTGGTAGCACAGGAGTGCTGGCTGGTTTCTTCCTAGAGGTTTTAGGTTTCCCCTTTTCCTCTCTCTTTTTCAAAATTGCAGTCAGTAAGTCCTGTGGACTGGGAGTCATATTTTCTTCTATAATCTCCTCTTGAGAGCCTTTTAAGGTACTCTCTCTGGCCTTCCTAGTCTGCTCCTGTTTCCTTTTGCTGGGAGGCCTGGGGGTGCTTGATACAACTCCAAGAGTTTTTAACTCATTCCCCAACAGGACTCTCCCAGGTACTTCACTCTGCAGACTTACAGGTATCTTGATAATCATGTCATTGCACTGGATGAGAGCTGGTAACTGTGGAAGCATTTGGACAGAGCCTCCAGCAAGCTTAGTTAAGTATTTATGTCCCTTAGCAACATCCTCTACCTTGAAAAATGATTCATCAACTACAGTTATACTGGCCCAGTGTCTCTGATGGCAGGGGTCTCCTGAACATTCACAAGAACACTGTCTTTGTAATACTCTTTAGTATTGGCTGGGATTGGCTGAAACTTTCATGGGTTCCTCAGCCAGTAAGTGAAAGTTTCCACTGGCCATTGGTACTTCATCCTCAGGGGAGAAGGCTAAGGACACAGTGTGGATCCCTGAAGGTTTACCCTTACATCTGGGATCCCCTTTCACATGGTCAGTTGACCCACAAGCATAGCATTTTCCAAATGTCTTTATGAATGGGGGTTTGTTCTGACCTCCTTCTGGTTTGGCACCAGGAGGTACACTAGCCTGATTCAGTTTCCCAGGAGGCTTACCCTTGCTATGTTTGTGGCCCTCTTTTGGAGTGGAGGTATTCGAATTCTCTTTGGTATCTTTCTTGTGCTGCTTTCCCTCATTCTTCTTCTGAGTGTCCCCAGAATCCATGTGAGTAGCCCCGTTGGCAACCCACAAGTCAGTAGCCCTTGCTAACTTCTTTGGATCAATTTCCTTAGAGTCAGCCAAGTGCAGTCTCAGCTCAGGAGAGCAGGCATCTTAAATAGATTCCAACATAAACAGATTTCTCATACCTTCATAAGTGTTCACTCTGTAACCCTTAACCCATCCATCTATGTTTTTCAAACATTCAGTCACCCAGGTAGCCCAAGGGGTACCATCATGCTTGTTGAAGGTCCTAAACCTCTTAAGATGCTGAGAAGGGGACTTCCCAAATCTAGCTATCAAAGCTAGCTTCACAGTTTTATACTCCTTTCTGTCTATATCCCCCAACTCCATTACCACACCAGTTGCAACAGGGGCTAGCCTAGAAAAAGCCACGGAATCAGCTGATTCCCTATAATGTCTTGAATCCCATGGTTATATTCAAAAGCAGCCAACCAAACCAAAATATCAAGCTTAACCTCATACATGCTTACTGCATCTTTGGGCATGCAAGGCCTCTTACGACTGGGAGACCTAGAAGATTCTGGGAGAGAACCAGTTTCAAGAGACAACTTTTTCACTTCAAGTGCAGGATTCAACTCTATTTCTCTGAGTATAAGTTCTTGATGTTTGCTTTCAGTTTGGACTTGGATTCTTTCAAACTCCAATTCTAATCTCATTCTTTCCAAAGAGACAAATTCAGGACTTAGTGTTGGACCTGATGGGGTCCCTGTGGTCAAAGGTTGAGGCCTATGAGCAGGTAGAGGTAAAACAGGGCCTACATTGTGAGACTCTTCTGCCTCATCTAACTCATCCATAACATTTGAGTTACTCTCAGAAACATTATCACCCTCATCAACATTTTCCACATTTGCTGCAGGGGTGGGGGTTTCAGACCCACTCCTCAGACTTTGGTATTCTAACAACGTTTCTCTTAATTCAACCGTTTTGCCTTTTACAGTGAGATTCCTAGCTTTACACATATCTCTCAATTGATCAACTGTTAAAGTGATTACGGTCTCCTGTCTGCTTTCCATATCAGTCATGATAAAACAATTGCTTCTCTAGTGTTGCTTAGCCTTGTAAGGATTGTTTGAACAAAGGTAAAAGTAGCACTCTAACTGTAACAAGTATACTTTATCCTCACCACTGTACACCAGTGTTAGGCAGAATCATATGCAGTACCCTTTGGGAACACTACATACAATTAAGACTACAAGTGTAAGTACAATTTAATCTTTGGTACAAGCCTGTACTACACAGTAAAGTGGTAGCGATGGCTGAGCAGCCAGGCCCATCTGAAGAGTAAAGTGTGCAGTAGAACAAGTTACACAAAGGACCAACACATACAGTGATTCAAACAAACACTTACTCAAGGTTTCTTGGTAAAAGAATATACATTTATTTACACAATCATTTGGTAAGCATTACACTAGCAACACTCACATCCTGTCCATCCCAGACACTCAGGCGCCAGAGGAGGGCTTCAGCACTGAAGCCCGCCAAAGAACAAAGGGACCAAACCTGGTTTGGCACGCAGAGACAAACACAAGAAGGACCTTTCCTAAAAGAAATGTCGAAAAAGGATGACCAGAGTCTGTTTTTACAGATATGCCTGGGGCTCAATATTGAAAAACATGGCTGATCCGATTGTTAGCTACCGTTGTTCGCGGTTGGGAAAAAAACATGGTAGTTTGATCTAAACCACTGCTACCAGCCATTTAAAGTAGAAAAGGGTAACATGTGACTGTTACATGAGTGTTTAAACTCAGGGGAAGCTAGGCAACCCCTCCAGCACTCGAAAGTAAGATAGTGTATGCGGGGTCTGTACATTTAAAAAGACTATTAAAGTCAATTTAACTTTACATGCTCTGGGAGACAGTAGTCAGTCCCAGAGAAGGTATTGGGCCACTACACTGAAAGATAAAACTCCATAACCAAAGAACACAAAAGTAAAACACACACAAAATACATGGAAGAGTGGGAAAAAAGGCTCATAGGGCCTCATTACGAACCGTGCGGAATGGGTTAATGGGTCCGCTAATGGATGCGGACCCATTAACACCATTCCACATGATTATGAGGTCCCCTCGCGGGACTCGGTAAGTACACCTGGTAAAATCAGGCATCGTTACCGGGTCCCGCGAGGGGAAGAGGGAGATAACAATGGGCCGGTCGTAATCGGCCGTTGTTAGCTCCCTCTCCCATTCCCATTGAGCCCTATGGGGGCTCAAATGGGAATGGGGAAGGTCCGGGTTCCCAGAGGGAGGAATTACCGGGCCCCCCGAACTCGGAATGGCCCGGTAATTCCCCATTCAGGGAACCCGGTAAAGGAGCCCGGTTTGGCGGCAGCCATGGAGCTAATAGCTCCATGGCTGCCGCCAAACTCGTAATGAGGCCCACACTCTTCCCAGGTAAAAAACAAAATCCTAGAAATCCAGCAAAGTTGCTGGGGGTCTCAAAAGGTAAGGGGAATTAGTACATTCTTGAGAATTCTCCCTAACACAGAGGGCAGAAAAGCTTTCAGAGCTAGTCTGATTGCCCTCAGCTCTAAAAGATTGATGTGTTGTTTGGACTCTGATGGAGATCAACAACGCTGATTGTCAGTTATTTGTTGTGGGCTCCCCACCCTGTGAGTGAGGCGTGCGTCACTACAGTTATCTCCGGCCATGGTTGCCAAAACGATTCTCCTTTGAGGATATGTTTGTTGCAAGCCCACCATCGCACATCTTGTGCCACTCTGGTTGGGACTGGCAAAAGTTCTTACATCTCCCCTGAAAACTAGGACCATTGAGTCCTAAGGGCCCACTGTAGTGATCTAATCCTCAATCTGGCCTCTGGCAACAGAAAAATGCAGGATGCCATAGGACCGAGCAACCTTAGAAAATTGAAGCCTGGCAGATGCTGGGCATTCTGGAAAATTGTTACCATCTGCAGAATGTGGTGAGCTCTCTCTTCGGGAGGCGAGGCTTTGCCCGAGAAAGTATCCAGAACTGCTCCAATAAACTGGAGTTTTTGTGATGGTATCATATTTGACTTATTGAAATTCAGAGAGAAGCCCAGTCTGTGTAGGAAGTGGCAGGTCTTGCTTAGATGTTCCTGGGCTTGTTCTGGAGAACGTGCCCTGATTAACCAATCGTCCAGGTAGGGGTAAACGTGAATTCCCCCTCTCCTGAGACTCGCTACAACAACCACCATCAGCTTGGTGAAAACTCTCGGGGAGGAGGTCAACCCGAATGGCAGAACTCGAAACTGATAGTGAGAGTTGCCAATCGCGAACCTCAGGTACTTTCTGTGCTTGAGATGGATTGGCACATGAAAATAAGCATCCTGAAGGTCCAATGATACCAACCAGTGCTGGTGTTGGAGAGCCTGAAGGATCTGAGAATTGGTAACCATCTTGAAATTGTCCGTCCAAGTTTCTTAAGTCCAAGATGGGTCTCAATCCTCTTCCTTCTTTGGGATGAGAAAGTGCGGGGGTACCAACCCTTGTTCCTCTCCGCTACAGGTACCTGTTCTATTGCACCTTTCTCTAGCAGGGTTAAAATTTCCTGCAACAGGAGCGTGTCTGGAATTTTGGCAGAGTTGTATCCCGGAGTGTGATTCTGAGGTTTCTTTTGAAAGGGAAGGCAGTAACCTTGGAATACTTTTTCCAGTGCCCAAGCATCTGAAGTAATGCCCCGCCATTTTTCCAGATGCTGAGAGATCTTGTGGGTCAAAATCTCAGAGTGGCTTTGCGGCAGCTGCTGTAGCGGCTGTTGGGACAGTTGCTGCTGCTGGGGCAGATCTAGCACCTTTTCCTCACCCCCGAGGAAATTTCCTGTGTCCTCTTTGACTGGCCTGTCCTCTTCCAAATGAGGAATAAAATCGAAAGGGATGACCCCTCCAGGAATATGAGCCTGTGTAGGGGCGTTGTTGAGGTTGTCGTATTGCGGCACTAGGTGACATTGTGGCCGCTTTAGAGGTCTGCAGCTTCTCCAAACTTTCATCCGCCTTGCTGCCAAACAACTTCAAGCCATCAAATGGCATATTGAGAAGTCTGACCAGCACATCTGGTGCAAAACCTGACTTTCTCAGCCACGCAAATCTGCGTAGCACCTTACTAGATGCCATGAACCTACTCATGCTGTCAGCAGTGTCCAAACCTGATTGGAGGCATTCCCCTATAGCCTCTTTACCATCTTTAACTATAGCTAGGAAACCTTCCCATTCCTCACCATCAAGGATATGTTCAGCTGCCGCTGTAATACAGTCCCACAGGGTGTATATAAATCTTGCAAGGGTGCGAGTTATATTTGTGGATTTCAATGCCATGGTACCCGAAGAAAATATCTTACGGGACCATGCGTCCATTTTTTGATCATCCCTGTCCGGGGGAATAGTAGGGTATGCTGCATTCCTAGTAGACGTGGCTGCCTGAACTACTAGACTTTCAGGTGATGGATGTTTTCTTAAGTTTTCAAGTTCTGAAGAAGACGGCCTGTATTTCGATTTGAATTTTTTATTTACTGCAGGAGCTGACTCGGGGTTTTCCCATCTAGCATTCACCTTCCTTTGCAAAGCTATGTGAAAAGGAAGTACTGGGTCTTGTTGAGGTCCCCGGGAAAGGATGTATGTCATATCATCCTTTTGTTAAGTAGGGAAATTTCTGTTCCATCCCATAAATTCTGTTACTCTATTCATTAATCTCCTGTATCCTGCATCTGTATGCAAACTCATACTCTGGAGATGTGTGCAGCTCACTTGCTGTCAGCAGGCACTCATATAAGTCAGCCATTTTTTAATGAGGGTCAATGAACTCCTCAGAGACTTCTCTTGTCCCAAACTTTACACCAGGCGGTGAAACATCCTCCTCCTGCGAGGATTTTTCCTCATAAATGGAGGATTTGAAAAAATCCTGTCTATTTTTTTCCAGATGGAAAATCTTCTCCGGTGGCATAAATCTTACCTTCGACCCAGACGTCGGTTTAGTAATAGGAATAAATGAAGACGTCGACAATGGCGTCAATGGCGTCGACGTTAGCAGTAAAGGCTTCGATACAGTCGAAGAAACCTTCGATATCGTCGAAGTAGTTATCGACGCCGTCGAAAGAACCTTCAACATCATCAAAGAAGTACTCAATTTAAGAGTCTTTGAGTGACCTGCCGACACCTTGGACTCAGACGTCTTCGAGGACGGCTTTGAGGATGATGATGAGTATCCAACCCCATTTTATCGAGTTTTGCCTCTGGTTTTGCCCTGGTAGGCATTTCTTGAGAGGCGTCAGGGAGGATCCCCTCGATGACGCCCTTGACGATCTTTCATTGGATCTTTCTGTTTTACATCTTCCCCTGTCACTTTTAGCATGAGCAGGGGCATGGCTTTCAATAGGCTTTTCAACACTGAGGCTCTAAAGGCCTCCCACTTTTTCGGGGAATCGTGTTTGGAAGGGCAGATGATAACCTCCTCTGAAGACGTTGAAGAAGAGGAAGAGGGAGACCGGTGTCGCCTTTTCTTTGACTTTTTCGCAGAAGAACATGACTTCCTAGATCTACTCCTCAACCTTGATTTCTTCGATCATTGACGTCTTTTACTAGACTCAGCCGAGCCTTTCTTTCTTCTCAAAGAAGACTTTGAGGACTCCACCCCTACTGCTAGTTTACCTCTTAATTCCTTTATCGCTTTATTGGTCATCGCCTGACAGGAACCGCACTCGTCTATCTGATGGTCGGGACCGAGGCACCAGAGGCAATTCCGATGGGTATCTGTTATTGACATCTTCTTATCGCATTTCTGACATTTCTTGAAGCCAGTTTTAGGCATAGAAGGGTTCGATGACAAAGACATTATTAGAATTGAAGCGCCGTTTTCTTGGTACGAAGCGAAAGCTATCGGAAAAATGGAACTGAGGCCAACGGGCGGGGGTCGAGCCGTTTATATTGCGGATGACGTCGATGCTCGACGGATACCGCCGAGGGACATCGACGCTGCAGACTCAAGCAGAGCGCCCTCTAGCGGAGAACATTTTTTCCAAAGCAGCAAAGCTGAAGGTAAAGATATATCTAAGATGAGGAATACGTGGGACGACACAATCCATTCGAAATATAGGCTGAGGTGCCGAGGTCCAAGGACTGATCCTTGGGGGACACCAAGTGGGAGAGGTGCGAGGCCAGAGCTTTGCAAGTCCCAGGACATTTCCAGTTCAGAGGCAATCCAGGCAACAGAAGATTTACAAAACCCAAGGTCCTGGTGAATGAGAACAATGAGAGAAGTTGTCAAAAGCATGAGTATAAAAGAGAGTTTGGCGTGGTGAACATCAGAGAGAAAGTTGGAGATATGCATGAGTGCAATCTCAGTCGAATGTTAACTATGGGATCCAGTTTGTAGTAGAACTCCAAGGCCCTTATCCTCAAAATATTTAGTATTCAGGTTGAATACCCATGCACCCTTTAAATATTAATACAGAAGGGAAACTGAGTGATAGTTTACTGGGCTGTTTGGGTCAGCAGAGGGATTTCACACAATGGATAACAAAGTTACAGATTTGGAAACAGCTAGGAAGGGAGTGGAGAGAGAGATGGGTTAAAGAGCTCAGAGGGAAGAGAGAAGGTGTCTGAGACTAAGGGCCTCATCACGAGTTTGGCGGTAACCCTTAAATGCGGCAGTAGTGCTATTACCGCCGCATTTAACGGTCTGCCAAATCACAGCTTTGGCGGATTTCCCCCCAGCTCTTAGCTGGGGGGAAATCCAACGAAATTTCGCACTCTTACTGCCGGCGGAAAATCCTCCGGCGGTAAGATCGCGAAATTTCCCCATTAAGCCCAATGGGGTATGGGGCATTCCCGAATGGGCTCAATGGGGAATGGGGATTTCCGTTCTGCCAAACCCGTGATGAGGCCCAAAGTCTTTGACTGTTTTTTGGAGAAAGCAGGTCTATGGGAGTGCTAAATCAGTTGCACTGTGAAGGATGGGTAGTAATTTAGTAGGTGATGTAGGGGAGACATAGTTTAGAGTAGAAGGCATAGGCATGTGGTAATAGGCAGAAGAAAGCTGTGAAGGAAGAGCTGAACGTGTGTCACACATGATGATTTAAGAGGAAAAGTGGTGAGCAAATTCAGTTTCAGAGAGGGAGCTAGCAACAGATATGGGCTTTAGAGGAGTGAGCTAAGCTTGGAGGCTATGTGGATTGTTGAAGAGCAGTTTTTGAAGGAGCTCAAAGACCTAATCTCAATCCTACAGAGGCTTGACCATCCCAAATTAACTTGTCCTGAGGAGAATGCCTCTGAGGGTGTTAACCAATGTCAAGCTCCTGAAATCCCAAACATCAACAAAGGGCAATCAGAATTAGCCACTAACTCAGACTTTCTCTGTAAACTAGAAATGACAGCTTTTCATGCCTAACCAAGTTGTATTGGTATTAAATGTGTTAAGCGCATTACTCGCTTCAGAGGATGCATTAAGGCACTAACACATCGAAGACACCAGCACCTGTCAAACCAGTGAGACACGGGAACAGCGTGGCCTTCAGCCTACGACGAACCTTCATGTGACTCCAAATGGTTCAAAGGGGTGGCGGGGATTGTTTCATAGTTTGGGAGCAAAAAAGCCAAATGATGTGCCACCCCACTGCTGATATTTGATCTTCAGCACTTCTAGCAAATTGGCCGAAGCCAATCTTAGCTGCTTTCACGGGATATAACCAGTCAGACATTTGTGAATAAAAACTGTCTGTTATGATAATGTAAGGCTTTGTGAAGCATAGACAGAATTTTAAAGTCAATCCCACTTGCCATAGCCAGGGCAAGTCTTTAAGGGCTGAAGAAATATGAGTCTGTCTGTTCAGATGGAAGAGAAGACACGTGGCCGCGTTTAACTGAGTTGGAGTTTTAAGATTTGTTACTTAGGGACTTTACACAGATGGCTCTTTGTTAAATGAAACTTAATGAATTTGTGCAATGAAATAAAAACAAGCCATGCCCTCCCCAGGTGGCCAAACTAATCTGTAGGGACGTGTAAGTTTTCACTCATTCAACAATATGTGCAGGGCTTACACTGAAAAATTCGCTTGTTGTCAGGTTTCACTAGAGAGTTAACAAAGCCAGCATTGGCCGAGACAAATAACATAATAGGGGTTCCTCTCCGTGAAACACTTGTTTACTTCTCTTTATATTGATGGTGCCCAAGCCACCCTGCATAGAACCTTATACTGATTTCTTTCCTTTGTGTTCCCATATGACGAATAATGATCACATTGCATTTTAAACACCGCCATTTTCCCATTTGTAAATAACGATGTGCTCTATTTGAAACACATCATACGTGAGCCTATTACATGACAGGATAGTTTGTTTTACAAGTGCAGTTACATTTGCAGTTAGATATGTAGTCAAATTCAATAATGCAAACTAGGTTTTCTTCTATGTTATCAGCATTTCTCAGATAGTTCTTTATTTTGTGTAGCAGTTCAAAGAAAGTACAATTAAGTTCAAAGAAGTGCCAAAAGCAACACCACAGAATCTGGTGGTTCAAAGGTGTTTGACTGAGGTTGACTCATTCGTGAGGGCAGTTCATGGCTGTGGAATACATGAATCCAGCTGCTGGGCTTCTTCTTGTGCTGTCAGTATGAATCCATGGGCTCAAGGACAAGATTATTTTTTTCTCTTCACTCCCACCCTGTGGAGGCGTGATGGCACCTGCAGCAGTCCTTAAGTGAGGAGCCCTAGTACTGGTGCAACTGGCAGCAAGTGCAGGTCTTGGGTCATCAACAGTTCACACCAGTGTTCATTGGTGATGGATACTTAGCTGAACTTGTCTCTGCCTTGGAACATCTCTCGTAAAGTTCGTTGGAAATGTCTGCTCTATTTTTCTGGAGTCCTTGAATTTCCAGAATTAATCAAAGATGCAGTGGGTGACCCCTTCCTTATTGAGGCAAAAGGTTGCAGGGGATTGGGTATAAGCAAGCCTGCTTTAAGGGGTCCAATCTCTGCCAGGTAACAAGTGACTTTTTCCTTCCTGAATTATACCCAATGTGGTTTGCTCATCAGTTTGTGGATGAGACAGAAAGAAAGGAGAAGCCCACAGAAAGCCAGTATGGGAACATCCTTCATCCATTCTCCTGTGACCTTTCTAATTGTTCCAATCCCGCCCACATCCCAGTCCTGCAGTTTCAAAGGCCCTCTGGCATGCAACCCCAGGTGTGCAGCTTGCCCTTTTGTATCAGGTGTGCCTCTTTGATGCCTGGTTCTCAGGACCCGTCTGCTAGGAGTTTCCTGGGATGGAGAGAGGTGTTATCTGACCTCACAAAGGATTAAAGAGTGTCAGCTCTCTCTGCCTATTGACCTTCTAGCTGCAGCAAAGACAGGCATCCTGGAGAGAATACACGCAGGGGCTGATCTTCGTTAGTGTTGTAACATAAGAAACATGCGTAGAAGCCTTTCATACATGGCAGGCAGCGCTTACTTCATTTGAACGCCAGCCAGAGTGCAAAAGTGTAGGGAAAAAGGCAGTGAACATGCTTGTATACCACCTTTTGCTTTGCACATATGCACTTCAATGTAGAAATTACCATAATTTGGCAGCGGGGACCTGCCTACATTAGTTTCTACAAGTAACGTGTCCCCTCCGCCGAGTTACGGGGCTCAATAAAATGAGCCACACAGCTTTCATACATGGCCTAAGCTTACAGGAGCACATTTTCATTAGGGGCGTAACATAAGAAAAATGTGCACAAGCCGTGCGTACGTCTTTCACACATGTTTCTTACAATATGGCCAGTTTTCATTCATTTGTATGGCGGAGAGGAGGGGCAGGATGCAACTTGCTTTTCCGCTGCCTTTCTTCCTCTCCGCCATACAAATGCTCTAAAATTTCATCGGCATGCCTTTCCCATGACAGCCCAAATGCTGGGGATCCCTACGGTGTGCGCCGTCTGTATGTGCTAGCAAAAATAATGCAGTCCCCGGGTGGGTTGAGGAGTCCATCTGATATTAAGCCACTTAAGATTTTAAATGCTCTTTCCAGCGGTCGAAGTGTACGAAAAGAAGTAGTGGAACTATGTGCCCGACTGGCCTGAACCCTCCCCACAGACCCCATCGCTGCGCCCCCTCCGATGCACAATAAAAACCCCAAAACACATGTGCCTGCTCTTTAAGGAAACGTTCTGTGCAGTGCACTGAAAGTGCAAGTTCCAACCTCTTCTCATACTTTTATTTTAAAACGAAACCGTTCCGGAACGGTTTCTTTTTAAAATAAAAGTATAGGAACAGTAAAATTTAATTAAAAGAAGTAGAGGAGCACCGCTCCCGACCACTCCCGCCCACTTCGACCACAGGCTCTCTCTTCCTGACGGCTTCTGGCAGTGGCTTTTCTGCACACCACTCTCTTGCTCTCGCTGTTCCTCGAGACCAGCCCCTTCTGGGTCCTCAAAGACAGGCTCTGCTAACTCTCTGCAAACTCTCTGCAGTGAAATACACCCCTCTGAACCTCACACCCGGTGTACACTTGTGGTGCTGACTTGCCAAACCTGCCACGAGTAGGATC
This sequence comes from Ambystoma mexicanum, assembly GCF_040938575.1. Lineage (NCBI taxonomy): Eukaryota > Metazoa > Chordata > Amphibia > Caudata > Ambystomatidae > Ambystoma > Ambystoma mexicanum. The sequence goes on from NC_090925.1 coordinate 1,200,258,985, forward strand.
ATCACCCCCATGAGCTCTGTGGGCTTCTCTCTCTCTTTTGATGTCGGGAATGGCTCTTTATCTGGTGCACTCCCAGGAGACTGGGCCAGCCCCTGTTTTGTTCTATTCATCAGTGATTGTTAATACTTGGGGTTAGAAACCCACCCAGCCATTCTAACAGGAAGAATTAAGTTATATGTTTCAACTAACACACAGCCAACACAAGTATTAGGGTTTGAGGGAGAGAGAGGAGAACTATAATACCTTTCTGGGGATGTTTTTGTCCCCTAAGGAGGGATCACCCCAGCGGGATCCCACTTGCCCTGTCCCTTAGAGGATGTTAGGCATATTGGGCTCACCTCCCTAATTCCAAAGGGGGTGGCTGTCACATCACATTCTTGTGTAATATACAGATACAAAAGGGTGGATGTTTTCCTCAGTCAATATAAATGAAAGAAGTACTGACTGACTGACTGACTCAACAACGCCCAACTCAAAACGTTTAACCTGCGAAGGTGACATTTGGAAGGCACATTGTTTTTTTTAATGATGTAGACACCCACTAAGAAAGGATTTTTCGAAATTCCGTCGCTAGGGAGGTAAATAGGGGGGATGTATTTTTGTCTGACTCATAAACGCCCAGCTCAAACCGTTTAACCTAGGAATGTGAGATTTGGAATGTACATTTTTGTTCATGATGTAGGTACCCACTAAGGAAGAATTTTTGTAAATTCATACCACAAATACCTCTTATACCTTCAGAATATCCGTTTGAATTCAAAGGACTTCAGTTCCCCTCAAATGTTTGTGTCTCCATGACCATCAGCAAATCTCAGGGGCAGACTTTATAGATAGTGGCAACAGAGCTAAGAGAAGACTGCTTCTCTCATTGGGGAGTTTTACATGGCCTGTTCCAGAGTGATCTCACCTAACTCTCTGGTAATCCTAGCACCTGAAGGGAGAACCACTAATGTAGTACACACATGTATATTGTTTTATCTTGCAGATGCCAAATAAGTAACTTTTACTTTCTTATTGTCTGTTTGTATCTAGAACACTAAAACATTTCTGGACACACAACAATGGAAAAACTATCTTTGTTTTGTAGCCAATATGCCCCGACTAACGTCTGCAATAAACATTGCTTATTATGTTATGAGAGCAACCTGTAAATGATATTGTAAATTATATTTCAAACAGTTTCAACAAAAAACTCATGTGTCTTTTGAAAAGTATTGTACCAAATCCCAAAATCCACACAAGTGAAGCACGGGCAACAGCTAGTTATATCAAAAATGCAGAAAAAGATTGAAAGATAAATTCAGAAAATTCAGAAATCAAACCACAGAGTAACGATTCACATATGCTCTTCCATGTTAATATTGCCCTTTTATCCTATTCTAGCAAAAAGTAGTCATTCTCCGAACGGGTTCTGTGGAAAGACATGACAACACTCTCCGGGATTGTTGAAAATCAATGATCCTGTAGGTCGCTGTTCTGATTCGCTTATCGCTTGATGTGCTTTGCACTCTGAAGTAAACTGCACTTGTGACTGACTGACATACCCCAGAACAGATGTTGGGGGAGGTGAGATTTGGTGTGCTGCTGCATACTGGGACCTACTGCGCTCCCTCTCCCCACCTGTTGCCTCACCCTGGCGTGGTGCAGTTCCTTGTGGTGCATTGTGGTGCAAATGTCCGAGAAACTGTGCATTCTAGGGGAGAGGACCAGTCTTTCTACAACCACATTGATGTTTCGCCGATTTCATTCAATCGTCTCATAGTGAAGGTGCTGAAATCCAGTGAAAGGGGTGGGGTGTCTAAATGTTATGTAGTCAGTCATGTCCGCAGGGTCCTAACAGGTAACTAGGCAGAATTTGGTGCCAATTGGTGGAACGGTGTGGAATAGTATAAGGGACAATTCTTTGCCATGCCACAAACCCACAAATTTAGAGTTTTGCTGGAATACAGGAAAAGGGGTGGGGTGTCCACATGTCATGTAGCCACTAATGTCCGCAGGGTCCAAACAGGTAACTATGCAAAATTTTGTGCAGATTGGTAAAATAGTGTGAAATTGTATGAGGAACAACCGTTTGCCACAAACCCAGCCATCCACACATTATCACTTTTATAAACATAGATTACTTCACATGTTGACAGCTGTCTTGTCAAGCCTATCATACAAACATATAAACTTCTTAAAATGTCAGTGATTTGGATCTGAGCATGTGCATAGCCATCCTTATGCTGAGACTCGGCTACATCTGCATGGCAAAGAAACATTATGGCGTGTCTGACCTCACAACCATTTTGTCCTCACATCTAGTACTACCCATAGGGGTATTTTAAAAGAGTACAATTGTAGTGTACCAAACTGTCTATCTAGGAATAACCTTCTATCATAAAATAATGTTCATGGTTACTGCATGTTTTGATAATGTGATTTACAAAATGAGATCAGTACACAATTCTCATTATAACTAAAATACATACTGCAAGTTATCATTAGATAATAATATTATAGCATTTAAAAAAGAGACAGTTTGAAATGTTAATACAATTACATCATTTATGTGATCGATTTTTAACGCTAGCCTTTGCAAAACAACACTGCACCTCCCACCCAAAATGTGTGTTCTTTTCTCTCCGATAACGCAGCTGTCAGCAGTCCTAACATTTGTAGACACCGCATTTTTATAGGTAGTAAACCTAACTGCTATATTCATGAATATATTATGAGATAACATATGATGTACCCATGTCACTGATCTTTATGAAGATTTCATGACAGTGACTTGCTGAATCTTTATCAGTGTTTACCATCGAAAGCGGGTGGGGGAAAGTGGGAAAGTGGTCCGCCAGGCAAATACTGGGCATGCTGCTTGGACCTCTACTATAGCTCCCCTGATATGATGGAATTCTGTTGTAGTGCCTGGTGGAAGTTTGAAGGTGTGGATCAATAGTGAGTGTTTGTGTGATGTATCTGTGTTATGCATAGAAGAACCATGGGAAATACTCTGTGTACCTGGTTCAGTTACTACTTTGCAGACCAGGTGGGTGTCCCTAGTCCCAAAGACCCCTAGGGGGACCAGAAGAGGAACAGACCGTGCAATTGCTTTGTGGTTGAAATTGATTTTATGTCAAGGAAACCTTAGTTGCCTTGCTTGTGTAATTAGTAAAGTATCTTCTTTTTCTTTTTGATTACAAAAATACAACTTTTGCTAGGAAAGTATACTTTCTTATGTTTTTAGTAACATTGTACTGGTTGATTATGTTCATTTTTGTTTTTATTTTAAGTTGCCTTCTATAGGTGCGCATTTTTCTTTTTATATGTTGTATTTTTTATATATTATTTTAATAATACATGGTTTACTTTTTTTTTTGGCCACTAGAACCTTTTATTTTCTGCCAATGTGTATAATAGTTGTTTTCTATAATTGTTTACGCTGTGGTATTGTTTGTTCATAATAAAATGGAGTTACAAGTGGAGTAGATGACTGCTGTATACATTCCCAACGTCTATAGATAACGTGATTTCACGGTGGGAGCGTTGATGTCGATATAGACCTGTTACCTTCCTTCCTTGAATCTTGCAAGTACACATTCAGAAATGGTCAACCTTTGGAAGCAAATGTAAAATAAGCACCTATTGGAGATTGAGGCTGTGACATCACTTTAGTGAGAGTGCTTCTCCAGACTGCTATGACTGGGTCCTGATCATACAGCAATGGGGCAGTACCCATACACACAAAAACAAACCAATGTTAGCAACATCTTTTCATCTGTGGGTTCCAGAACCAGGACGCCTGCAAGCCAGAATCTGAACAATCTCGCCTGTCAATCCAGCCTAGTGTGTGGCCACTGCGGTAGCCCACTGCTTCCAGTTGTTTCCCATTGTTTTCAATTAGTGGCAGACCATTTGTTTGAGACTAAATGGGCACAATGTACAAATATTTCACAACTTCCCTTAAATGACCAGTTCCCAGTATACCTCAGTGAACATGCAATTAGATTCACACAAATCTAATAACTACGACCCGTTTTCATGGTCATGTATAATATAAACACTACTAATACTGTAAGAATACTTTGAAACATCTAACTATTAATATTTATCTATGTTCTACTCACCAGAATCAGAACCATTTCTAGCCAGTTTAGTAAGCTTTTGAAGTAGTCACATTTATGTCTTCTACATTTCATACATTCCTGGTAAATAAAAGCACAGATGAAGAGGCAAAAGAGGACTTCACACGATGCAAGGAAGTAATCATACAGCGTCACATATCTGAGCAGTTTCACGGCATAAAAGGTTGATGATGGAATTGCACCACCTGTTGCAGGGAACTCAATCAGCAATCTGTAAATGAATTAGGGAATGGAAATTAGAAAGTTAACATTCAAGTGCGATAAAACTGTTATTTCAAACCATATGCATTGAAATTAATATTTGAGCACATATTTGATTTATGAATGCAGTTATTTGATATCATTATTGTGACTTACAAATATATTTAAATAAAATATTTCAACTATATAAGATGTTAGAACGTCCCTTACTAAGGTATAACATTTTGAAAAAGGAAACAACAATACAAATGAGGATTAGTTTGCTGGTAAAGTTTACCATTATGGCCGGTCAACATGGACAATACCAGGGCAATGCACCCACACCCCTTATAAGCCCGAGCAAAAAGGTGCAGTGCAAAAAGAGGGCATAGCGCTCATAACCCCAAAATCCACGCACAATGTGGGGCTGAAAACTTTTAGCACCCAGCCACTGCACAGTGAACTGAACATTGACTACTTGTTTGTCCTTGATGCACCATGGGCGATGCAGAAAAAAATGTGGATACAAAATAACATTTCAAGATGGCCACTAAAGAAACTGAAATTCAGCAGAATTGGCAGCAGGGTCCTTTTTCTATTTAAATGCAGGTGATGAAAGAAGGTACAAAGAAGCAGGTGCAAAACAAAGAGGGGGAAGTGCTAATATCAGCAGGTGGGCTGGGAAGTGGTAGGCAGTGGCTGACCTCCTGAAAGTAATACACATCCAGGGCCATGCCAGAAATGATTTCTAGGAAAGTATTGGTTCTAATTGGCTGACAGGATCTCAGGATTCCGCTCTGGTTTCTAATACCACTTATTTCACACAGATTACTATACAACAGTGATTAATCGAAATCATTACACTGACACTTTTGAGGCTGTATTATTACTGTTTTCCAAACAACCCATACCAACAAGATCAATGTTACTGCCCATGCCTTTTTACATTTTTCGTTCAAACTTTATTTTAAAAAAAAATCACTTTTAGTGTATATGAAGAATGTATATTTAACACTTAATCAATAGTGTAGTAAAGATCCATTTCGCCTGATCACATCAATTAATAACCCAATATGATGCCCAGCCTGCACAACAGCTTGAAACGGGAATAAAACAACAACTACACATTGTTACACTACTAACATAAAAAGGTAATCTCAGCATGCAATACATTGAGGTGCATACAGAACCATGGCATCGTGTCCAATACCAATATACTATAAGGAGGGAAACCCAATTCTTACTACTTGAGTAGTAACTCTACCTTTTATCGGGAATACTATATTATAGGACATGAGAGGTAGTTAGTTTTTCAACAGCTTACAGTCAAACTTCATTAAATTAGCGCTGTAAAACATATAATTCAATTTATTTTTAATATTCATTTCAATGAAAAAACACACATAATAGCTTAAAAAAAGCGATGGGAAAATCCCATTCACTTTGCATAAAACAATTGTGTATTGCTTAAAAAGAAACAACTTTGTTGAGACACTTTAATTTTTGCCAGTGAAATTAGTGGCTTTCGTCTTATCGACAAAAGTGTGGTTCTGTGATGAGTGTGAGGAGCTGTAGCTGTCTCACACTGGTCACGGGACCTCTATTGAGGTTGTTAGCTCATCATTCTAGTGTTAATGCTAGATGGCAAAACTCGACATGTTTCAGTTCTTGTAACCATTCATAGAACTTTCTTCAGGAGGAGTGTCATATTCTAAAAAACAACAACAACAACAAATGGGACAACTATATTCGAGGTTGCTATTATTGCACATCTCTTGGATTGGTAGTTTCTGTTGCCCGTGTTAGGTAGTAAACTTGACTGTTCTTGCTGAAGCCAGTCTGGTCAGCAACGAGTGATTCTTAAAGAGGAGTCTTCCTGTAGTAAATGCAGGTGTTGATCCTCTAGGTCCGTCGTGGGTATTTAAATTAGTCCACTTGGATCTTGCGTGAGGAAGCAATTCTCAGGGATGTGGACAGAATGTAGACCGGGGATTAAGAGAATCTTCTGATGTAGAACATGTCTTTTGTTTGGAGGGGTCAGATCAGTCTTAGTACTGTATGTTCTGGCGCTTTTGAGCTTGAAAATGGTATTTGTAACATTCAGCGAGTTCTTAGTTTAGTTCTGCTGATATACCGTCCATGAGTGGGTTCCTTAGAAATGTTCGACTCTGTATGTGGAACTCGGCTATCTCGGTCCCGAGCTTCCTCGCGGCATGGTTTCTACATTGAAACCACGCCACGAGGAAGCTCGGAGCGCCGGAACATACAGTACTAAGACTGATCTGACCCCTCCAAACAAAAGACACGTTCTACATCAGAAGATTCTCATAATCCCCGGTCTACATTCCGTCCACATCCCTGAGAATTGCTTCCTCACGCAAGATCCAAGTGGACTAATTTAAATACCCACGACGGACCTAGAGGATCAACACCTGCATTTACTACAGGAAGACTCCTCTTTAAGAATCACTCGTTGCTGACCAGACTGGCGTCAGCAAGAACAGTCAAGTTTACTACCTAACACGGGCAACAGAAACTACCAATCCAAGAGACGTGCAATAATAGCAACCTCGAATATAGTTGTCCCATTTGTTGTTGTTTTTTGTAATATGACACTCCTCCTGAAGAAAGTTCTATGAATGTTTACAAGAACTGAAACATGTCGAGTTTTGCCATCTAGCATTAACACTAGAATGATGAGCTAACAACCTCAATAGACGTCCCGTGACCAGTGTGAGACAGCTACAGCTCCGCACACTCATCACAGAACCTGTCATGATCTCTGCTTCCAAAAGGTCAGGGTTTTCCCAACTCCCTTGGAAACAGATCCATAACCCAGGTTCCGAGTGCCAACCAGTCCCAATTGGGACCTTTTGGACCCAGTCCTGGCGCCAGTGGCACCAGGCTCATAAATATGCCCAGTCCCAGCGCTGGAAGCGCCGGGCTCATAATGCTTGGGTGGACTTACCTGCAGCAGACCATGCTGCTTACTTGCCTGCCAGTTGAGCCTCTGATCCTCTTCTGTTTGGAACTACTTTTCCTGTTGGGTGGGGCAGGAGCCACTCCCTAGGTTCAGAACACTGGAACTCTTCTGGAAAGCAGGAACTCTTTTCTTACCTAGGCGTGGCTGTGGAAGGAGACACCTAAGCACTACAGGAGGCTATTTAAACCACACCCGATGGATGAATCTTGCTTTGCGTTATTCTGCATCCTCTGCAGCAGAACGCTCATCGTGTCTTCTGCATCTGATCCTGGGCCTAAGGAAAAAGGCTTACCATCCTGAATCCAGTCTTCAGCAACACCTATAAAGACAAGAAAGAACAGGTTAGCATTACAGTCTTCAGTGACAGCTCTTCACTTACCTGGTCCATCGGCTGTCACCAACGCCTCGCGCTGCATTCCGACATCTGAAAGACAAAGGCTTACCTACTCTTCGTGCGCTCCGGAGGTCTTCACACTGCATTCCGGCATCCGAAAGACAAAAGCTTACCAACTCTTTGCACGCTCCGGAGGCCTTCGGCGCTGCATCCCGCATCTGAAAGACAAAACAAGGTGCGTTTAAAGACATTAGGGAACTTTAATACTCACGTGCCATTACTCCTTTCCACATCTAACCCAGTGGGTATTCCGGCACCCTGCAGCCGCTCCGAACTTGTACCTGCAAAATAAAAAGACAGTTAGAGCGCATCGTGAAGCAGGCAACAAGCGCTTACTTACGTGCTTCCAGGCGCTTCTATTCATCACACGGGCTCCATCTTCAACTCACTTCAGCCCGTCATCCACCATCGCCGGAACCCTGCAAAACAAGAGACATCATTACTAAAGACTTTAAAGACATTAGAATTACTCGAAACTTACCGTTCGTGCAGTAAACGACGGACAGCAGTCCTCTGAAGTCAAGAGGCCTGCTCCCCTTATCCAGTGAAGAAACTGGTTACAGCACCCTGCCCCGAGGCAGATGGAGAGCACGGCGTTCACTTACCTAAGACATCTTACCCTTCGTCAGACATACAGTGCACAGAGGTCCAGCCCAAAGAGCCAGCCGTGTGTTATACATCACCTTTGAAGATACGGTATACGCCCAGTCAAGACCGGCGCCTCTACGGGAATCAGGTGAGCGTTACAGAACGCAAAGCCTACCACAAAACTCCCGTCCAGGCGCTATGGAAACCTCGGATACCGACCAACTAGCCCAGTTACTTGGGGAACTAAGGGCAGAAGTGCATGCAGCCCGTCAGGAAACGAACGCTCTAAGAAGGGAACTGATTATTTCCAAGGAGCGAACAGATGATCTCGCTAGACAATTGCTACAGCCACAAGCCGGACAGACCCCGTTACCCGCATCTGGGGGAAATCTTCCTTCTACATCCTCTATGAATCCAGTGCAGATCAACCTACCTGGGAATGTACCTCTGGCTCCGCCCGAACGATTTTCTGGTGACCCAAAGAGGTTTGCAGTGTTTATCAATCAGTGCCGGTTGCATTTCTTATGCCGGCCAGCAGCCTTTCCAACTGATCAAGCTAAAGTAGCTTTTGTGCTTTCGTACCTTAATGGCAATGCGGCAGACTGGTCGATCCCTTTAGTAAATCAAGATGATCCGGTCCTCCATGATTTTCAAGCTTTTCAGCTCAGTATGGAAAAACTGTTCGCAAGACATTCACAGGGGCAAGCCTTGGACAATGAGCTTCTTTCGTTGCGACAAGGTAATCAAGACCTTTTGGCTTATATTGCGTCTTTCAACAGACTGATAGTGGAAACTCAATGGCCTGAGGACAAAAGGATTACGCTGTTTTATAGAGGTCTACGTGGAGAGCTCAAAGATGTGTTAACCCAAGTAGTGAATCCCCCACAAGATTGTTCGGACTATATAGACTTAGTCGTTCAAATAGATCACAGACTGCAGAACAGGAAGGCCGATCGTTCCAAGTTTGATGCTCGAGTATTTTCCAAACCGCCAACTCCTTCCAAAGGAGTAGACTCCGGGGAACCCATGCAAATAGGGGGTCTGAAAGGTCCTCTAACACAAAAGGAGCGGGAAAGGAGAAAACAGTTGCAATTATGCCTCTATTGCCGAAACTCAGAGCACTTTCTTCGAGACCATCCGGTGAAACCTGCCAAGAAGGCAGTAGGAGCTGCAGTTACCAAAGTTACAAACTCTGAGCAGGGAAACGACCTCGCCCGACAAGAATAGAGGTCCTCTTGCCGAGCTTGAAAACCAGTTCCGTGACCTCGCATTTCGTGATACCTATGGTACTCATTAGCCCTGATAATCCGGATCGATTACATGCAATTGAAGCTTACGTCGACAGCGGTGCCATCGGCAATTATGTGGATCATGAAATGGTTTTGAGGATGAATCTAACTCTTTGTCCCAAGGCTGTAAAGGACGTCATTACTACGGTGGATGGTACGGAGATAGCCTCCGGGCCAGTAACGCATACCACTCAAGAAGTGACGCTAGTGAGTCAAGATGGACACCATGAGAAGATCGTGTTCGATGTGATCAAGGCCCCTCAGTTTCAGATTATTCTAGGAATACCTTGGTTAGAGAAACACAATCCTCTGATCGATTGGCGAGCAAGAACGGTCCAGTTTCCAGAATGTGTCTCTACTTGTCACCCTCCACCTGGTGTTGCACTGGCAGCAATTTCTTCAGAGACTCCCCAGTTACCTCCCGAATACCTAGAATACCAAGATGTTTTCCGGAAGGATCAGGCTAACTCTCTACCTCCTCATAGGTCTTATGACTGCCAGATAGACCTGATACCTGGATCTACTCCTCCTTGTAGTAGAATTTATGCCCTCACCGAGCCTGAGAACCTTCACCTTCGACAATACCTGGATCAATACCTGGCAAATGGGTTTATTCGTCCTTCCAAGTCCCCTGCTTCTTCAGCTTTGTTCTTCGTTCCAAAAAAGGAAGGAGACCTTAGAACTTGTATAGATTATCGCTCCCTGAACCAGATCACCGTTAAGAATAGATATCTGTTACCTTTGATCCCTGAACTCCTGGACCAAGTCAGAAAAGCATGCATATATACAAAGCTGGATCTTAGAGGAGCTTACCACTTGGTACGAGTAAAAGAGGGCGATGAATGGAAGACGGCCTTCCGCACCAAGTATGGGCTATTTGAATATCAGGTCATGCCCTTCGGACTTTGCAATGCCCTGGCCGCCTTTCAATATTTTATGAACGATGTCCTCAGAGAGCTCATAGATGTGTGTGTTGTTGTTTACATTGACGACATCCTCGTTTATTCTTCATCGGAATCTGAACATCGGAAACATGTGAAAATGGTCCTCGAAAGATTGTGTCAACACAAACTTTTCGCTAAGTTGGAAAAATGTGTTTTCAACGTGACTGAAGTTGAATTCTTGGGATTCATATTATCACCTGGCGGAGTGCTTATGGATTCAAAGAAGGTCGATGCAGTTCTCAAATGGCCATCACCATCCTCCGTAAAAGGTGTGCAAAGCATGTTAGGCTTCGCTAACTTTTACCGCAGGTTTATCCCCGAATTCTCTCGAATAGTCCAGCCCATCACTGCCTTGTTAAAGAAAAACAAACGTTTTGAATGGTCTATCGAGGCGGAACAAGCTTTCCAGGATTTGAAGACTAAATTTATCGCTGCACCAATCTTAAAACACCCTCGCCCCGAACTCCCCTACATCGTGGAAACTGATGCTTCAAGCCTTGCCATGAGGGCAGTTCTATCACAAAAGGACCCGATAACCAATCAGTTGCATCCCGTGGCATTTTGGTCCCGCAAATTCTCGCCTCCTGAAATCAATTACACGATTACTGACAAGGAACTTCTGGCTATCAAGTCTGCCTTTAAGGCTTGGCGGCATTATCTGCTGGGGGCCCGACACACCGTGACTGTGATTACGGATCACCGAAACCTGCAATATTTGAAAACCGCAAAAGCCCAATCCTCTAGACAACTCCGTTGGGCATTATTCTTTGCCGAGTTTGACTTCATAATTACCTATCGACCTGGTACAAAAAACGGTAAAGCTGATGCCCTTTCTCGGATGGGAGTGGAAGAACACTTGATCAACCCTAAACCTGTACCAATCATTCCCGAACAAAGAATTCTGGGTGTAATCGCCACACAATCCATAGAGGAAGTTAAGGATAAAGCCAGGCAACTTGTAACTCCAGCAGACATACAGAATTGGCATCTGCAGGGAAAGGACTTTGCAGTAAAGGACAACTTATTGTATTTCCAAGAACGATTATACCTACCCAGCACAGATTTACAGAAAAAAGTAATCTCTTGTTATCACGATTCTTTAATGGAAGGACATCCCGGTATAGCCAAGACCTCAGAAAAGATCAAGCGCTACTTCTGGTGGCCGTCTTGGAAAAAAGATATCAGAGACTTTATAATGTCCTGTGGAGTATGCGCCCAAAACAAGAGTCAAAAGGAAAGACCAGCAGGCCTCTTACGCCCTATTGACATCCCACCTCGCCCTTGGCATACGCTTTCTATGGACTTCATCACCGATCTACCTCCATGCTCCGGATACAATACGATTCTAGTAATCGTGGACTTATTCTCCAAGATGGCGCATTTCATTCCGCTCAAAGGCTTGCCAACAGCAGCAACTCTGGCCCGAGAGTTTCTCGAAAACATCGTCCGACTGCACGGTTTTCCTTCGGTTCTAATTTCGGATCGAGGTAGTCAATTTATTTCTCATTTTTGGCGAAATTGCTGTCGGTCGGCTCAAATTGATGTGAGACTATCGACCAGTCAACACCCTCAGACCGACGGACAAACCGAGAGGACCAATCAAACTCTGGAACAGTATTTACGCTGCATGCTGCAACAAACTGAAAAAACTTGGAAAGACATCCTTTGGATAGCCGAATATGCCTACAATAACTCTGTCCATTCGGGAACTGGGAAAACCCCGTTTTTTCTTTTGTACGGCAGTCACCCTCGAACCTCGGAGTTGGATCCTCTCCAAGATCTTGAAACACCAGCAGTAGACTACCTGCATTCTACAATCACCCAAGCCTTTAAGGAAGCTGTTTCTCACCTTCAAAGGGCTAAAGAACAATACAAGAAAGGAGCAGATCAACATCGGAAGGAAGCCCCTCAATATCAAGTAGGGGATCAAGTCTGGTTATCCACCAAATATCTACCTCTAAAAGGGCCACGCACATTCAACCCAAGATACCTTGGTCCCTATTCCATCACTACCATAGTAAACCCAGTAGCGGTCAAGTTGGACTTGCCCCCGCACATGAAGATACATCCGGTCTTCCACGTCTCTCTATTAAAACCCGTGCAACCTCAAACCCGACTAACTAAATCTCCAAAACCTATCCTAGTTGATGGAGAACTCGAGTTTGAAGTCAAAAGCATTCTGGACTCCAAGATCTCCAAATCTAAACTATTTTACCTAATTGACTGGAAAGGCTACGGCCCCCAAGAGAGATCCTGGGAACCTGCTGAATATGTCCACGCTCCTCGCCTAATCAAAAGATTTCACTGAACATTTCCTGACAAGCCAAAACCCCCGGAGAAGCCCGGTTTGGGAGGGGCCTTGAGGGGGGGTACTGTCATGATCTCTGCTTCCAAAAGGTCAGGGTTTTCCCAACTCCCTTGGAAACAGATCCATAACCCAGGTTCCGAGTGCCAACCAGTCCCAATTGGGACCTTTTGGACCCAGTCCTGGCGCCAGTGGCACCAGGCTCATAAATATGCCCAGTCCCAGCGCTGGAAGCGCCGGGCTCATAATGCTTGGGTGGACTTACCTGCAGCAGACCATGCTGCTTACTTGCCTGCCAGTTGAGCCTCTGATCCTCTTCTGTTTGGAACTACTTTTCCTGTTGGGTGGGGCAGGAGCCACTCCCTAGGTTCAGAACACTGGAACTCTTCTGGAAAGCAGGAACTCTTTTCTTACCTAGGCGTGGCTGTGGAAGGAGACACCTAAGCACTACAGGAGGCTATTTAAACCACACCCGATGGATGAATCTTGCTTTGCGTTATTCTGCATCCTCTGCAGCAGAACGCTCATTGTGTCTTCTGCATCTGATCCTGGGCCTAAGGAAAAAGGCTTACCATCCTGAATCCAGTCTTCAGCAACACCTATAAAGACAAGAAAGAACAGGTTAGCATTACGGTCTTCAGTGACAGCTCTTCACTTACCTGGTCCATCGGCTGTCACCAACGCCTCGCGCTGCATTCCGACATCTGAAAGACAAAGGTTTACCTACTCTTCGTGCGCTCCGGAGGTCTTCACACTGCATTCCGGCATCCGAAAGACAAAAGCTTACCAACTCTTTGCACGCTCCGGAGGCCTTCGGCGCTGCATCCCGCATCTGAAAGACAAAACAAGGTGCGTTTAAAGACATTAGGGAACTTTAATACTCACGTGCCATTACTCCTTTCCACATCTAACCCAGTGGGTATTCCGGCACCCTGCAGCCGCTCCGAACTTGTACCTGCAAAATAAAAAGACAGTTAGAGCGCATCGTGAAGCAGGCAACAAGCGCTTACTTACGTGCTTCCAGGCGCTTCTATTCATCACACGGGCTCCATCTTCAACTCACTTCAGCCCGTCATCCACCATCGCCGGAACCCTGCAAAACAAGAGACATCATTACTAAAGACTTTAAAGACATTAGAATTACTCGAAACTTACCGTTCGTGCAGTAAACGACGGACAGCAGTCCTCTGAAGTCAAGAGGCCTGCTCCCCTTATCCAGTGAAGAAACTGGTTACAGCACCCTGCCCCGAGGCAGATGGAGAGCACGGCGTTCACTTACCTAAGACATCTTACCCTTCGTCAGACATACAGTGCACAGAGGTCCAGCCCAAAGAGCCAGCCGTGTGTTATACATCACCTTTGAAGATACGGTATACGCCCAGTCAAGACCGGCGCCTCTACGGGAATCAGGTGAGCGTTACAGAACCACACTTTTGTCGATAAGACGAAAGCCACTAATTTCACTGTCAAAAATTAAAGTGTCTCAACAAAGTTGTTTCTTTTAAGCAATACACAATTGTTTTATGCAAAGTGAATGGGATTTTCCCATCGCTTTTTTTAAGCTATTATGTGTGTTTTTTCATTGAAATGAATATTAAAAATAGATTGAATTATATGTTTTACAGTGCTAATTTAATGAAGTTCGACTGTAAGCTGTTGATAAACTAACACCTCTCATGTCCTACAACATCGTGTCCAATACAACATATTCTGTGTGCAACAATGTGTGTTACTTGCAACCCAATCCCGTTTGAACAATTCATACAGTCCATAATGTAATCCCATAACTATTAATTAAGTGTATATCCAAGGAGATATACGATTACATTGAGAATTAACTGAGTCAAGAAATGTATGACAAATTGAGGAAACCTAGCTATCATTTACGTCAAGGCCACTTGATTGATTTCATGATCTATCTAATGTCAACTACTATAATAACCCTACTATCCACTGGACCATCCTACTTGAATGGTAATCTTTCCATGACATATTCATTAGCCACTGGGCAAGTACCAGGCCATGTGAGATTAAATTAATTTTGTCATTCTGCGCGCTTTGAGACCACTACAGTGATGAGCTTGCACAATATATAAAACCTAATAATTAAAATGTCTCTTTTTGTTTTTAGCAATGTTCCCATGAACCACATTTTAGGTTCAGAGAAAAGTGACCATCCTGTATGCATTGGCAAATACGTTACGACTATAATCCAGAAATTCAATATAACTTTGCAGACCCACCATATCTGCAAGAAATTACAATTGCAGCTACAACGACACACTGACATATGAGACAACCCTATGTACAATTTGAGGATGGTAAACATGCATGGTGTAAAACTGAGGTTTTCATATAGTTTCCCATTCTACAGAGATTTAAAGCCTTAGCCAGTGTCCATAATGTATGTTAATGTACAAACTGAACCTCCTCCTACACAAAGTTCAAACACACACATCAAATAGAACCAGCCAAACGGTATACAGTGTTTATATCGAATTTTTGTGTATTGAATGCCCATATATCAAATGTTTTATATTGAAAACCTTTATAGTGAATGCATTTAGGGGTGCAGTAAAGGGTTTAATATTTTCGGGAAACGGTCGGGGTGGGTTTGTAGGCGTTGGAAACAAAGGTTTGGGGGGACCCTCCCCCACCCCAAAAAGTGCATTCACTATACAAGATTTCAATATAAAATATTCGAGACATGTGCATTCAATATACAATATTTCGATATAAAGACATGTAACCCAGCCAAACTCTAACTCACAAGAAAAGACAGTAGATCCTTCTCGATTCTGGCCAACAGTCTCTTGAGCTCCCTCCTGACACACCTCTGTGAATACGATGACCAGCAATTCTTCAGGAAGATCTTAATAACCTACTTGTTCCCATCAAAATATTAACACTTTGATCCATTTTCCTTTTTGTGTTTCTTGCTTCAAGATACCTTATGGTGAAAAATGCACCCTATACATATAAAATACATGACTACATAAAATATGTCAATGTGTGAATACGTGAGAACTCTTTGTGTAAAGGCAAACGCTAAGCCACATACATTCCTCCACCAGGTCCACCCCCCATTGCATCACCCTTAATCTGTCAGTTGGTTTATAGTTTTCTGGCACTATATACTTCATATAGCATTTAGATGAACCTACCCCTAAATGAAAGCTGGCTAAAGCCACATTGACAATAAGCATCTGAGGGTTCTTGGGAAATCTGGCCTTATTGCTCAGGCCTGTATTCCAATTTCAGCAGCAATTACATTATATTTAAGAATATATATTTGCTGTCTAAGCCCCACATCACTTGGGCATTGTGGAGGCTCATTAACCACCTATTAAAGGATACCCAATGGTGATTGCTGATTGCAATCTGGGTTTCTTACCGTTGTTATATATTCTTTTTCCCCACCACCACATTTCTGGGAAACACAAATCACTGTATCCTTCCCCTAAGGCTAACTGACCACTGTCAGAGAAAATACAGATTCACACTTTGATATAGATTGATGGCAAACAGAGGTGATTTATTCATTGACTTGCAAGTCAAAAAGCAAAGCATCAGTAACCAAACCAAACCCGTCTACTAAACCTACCCTCACCTTACAGGTCCATCACTTTTATAGACCTCAGTCACCAGACTTCAGAAGGTTAAAAGAAACCTCTGACTAAGCCTTCCTGCATGCTTATCCCACCTCCCACCAAACAATGATATCCTTCTTATATAACAGAGTCCTACCATAATGTTCATTACCAGAAGTGACATTTACATATTGTACTTCCAGTCGAGCATAACTCTTTAGGGTGTTGAGATAGCTGCCAGGGAGTCCTTCCGGGTTCACCTTATCAGCCAAGGATTTAGGTCCTCCACCCCAGGATGGCCTTTGTCATCCAACGACTGTCCGTTGTTCTTACCAGTTCAGGCTGGGTGGTCCCACTGGATGAGGGCCCACAGCCTTGCTCCAGTAACCTTGAGGGGCAGGAAGCCCATCTATCTCTTAAATCTGAGCATGTCCAGCAACAAGCATTAGCTTAAGCCAGTCAGAGAAAGGGAAACCTATTAACATTCTGCTAAAAGGAGAAAATTAATTAGGGGCATGAAGGGGCGTGACATCATATGTCCAAGGTTTACTCATTGCTGAAGTTCATATGGGACAGTCCCAATCCTTACTACAACAGAAAAGCCACCTCCCTCATCATTTGTATTCCTCTGCTTGTTTGTACATTTATTTATTTATTCATTTTGCACCCACAGTTCCCCGTTTTGCACTTGCAGCACAGCCATCTTTACTTAACTTCTTTATCTGATTACATGAGGAGCATTCATGGGAACCAAACCCATGTGGACTGGCCTTTACTGATTCCCCTGCAATACAATCTGGGTCAACCAATTGTATTGAACTTCAGCTGACATCATGTTTTTCATCTCCATTTGCAATTGGATCTATTCTTATCATAACTGTTGACCAGGATAAATGGGTACACATTTTCAAATCTTATTTTTGAACCTGAGCTGGAAGGGCTACTTAAATTTGTAACCCCACTTTCTTTGTGACAATATCAGTGGCAACAGAAGAAGTATAGACATACGGGCAGCAGTGAAATAAACCTGTTTAAATATTTAATTACCAATTGAACAAATGACATTATAGTCAGAACACAAGGTGGCTGTACAATGGGCTACTTCAATCTCCCTCTTCTCTTCATTAAATAAGAGTTCTAACATCTGTAAGATCTTTTTCACATCTGTTATCCTTCTTACTTCTGCTAATAACTGTACAAAAATATAAAATCTCATGGATAAGACTTTAGACCATCTCGACTGATACTCTATATGTAAGCACCAATACTAACTCTACACAATTCTTTTTCTCCAAAATAACATCTTAACATGGAGGTTAACTCTAGATGCCAACCCATCCCAACATGCCCTATTTCCTACCAATAACAACTGTCCACTTACCAAAGTGCTAAGACATTGCAGGTGGAGAGGTTATAAGGGTCATCATTTCCAACTGGAGCCAATACCTAGCCATAGGTCAGAGGCAGTCTCTGAGGCAGACGTTAGATACCTTGCGGAACTCCTAGGGGCTGGATTTCTCACACATCTCTGTGAGTAACACAGTCCCTGTTGTATTGTGCCCACGGGCCAGGAATTATTTTTCTGGTCAGAATCCAGGCGCCTTTCACAGGGCCCTTTGTCTTGAAAGTGCAAGCTCTTCCTCTCAACTCCACCTTATGTAGTTCAATAGGTCAACAGAGCTACAGTTCTCCTGGAATTCCAGAATCATTGCCAATGAATATTGGCCAGCTGTTGTGCAACACTTCTCCTTTGATGCTGGGCGGGTAGCTGATTTTTCAAGGAGTTTTGTGCTTCGTTACAGGCAATGTCCCATTCCATCCTTCTTTCTGACAACACAGTGACTAGGATCCATTGAATTAGCACATCTCTGGACATTGTGCTGAGTATTCTAATCCCACGCAACTCACTGATTTCTGTCTGTATCAGTTAACTCTGCCCCTGTGACAAGACCAGCTGCATTTTCTAATCGACCTTAAAATTCATGTAACCCTTCGCCCAGGTTTTTTCCCTAAGCAGTAGGGGCTGTGTTTGCCCCACAACATACCCAATCCAATACTTTCCTCTTACCCCTTCTAACAAAAATCTCTTCAAACTGCTGTTGTAACCTGATCTCCACTCCCTCAGTGCAATTGGAAAAATGTGTTCAGACCTGAAATGCAGATAAAGGATTGAGAAAATAATTGTGCCTGGAGAGGCATTTACAATAACATATTGGAACCCAGACTTAGCTGGCAAAAGTAGTGTACTACAATGACTGATAGCTAATTTTGATATGCCTCACTTGTTGTTCTGTGTCCTATTGAAATGGCACCTGCAACTTGTTGGAAAACATTCTTATTACCTTGGTGTTGTTCCTGAAATTCAAGGTAGCTATTAGAAAACAAAACAATTTGCCAGCATCATTGCAGTCCTTTTGTAACTCACTTACCTGTTCTTCCATACCGCAACTGCTTGGTGGAGCCCCCAAGTGGACACCCGCAGGTATGTCCTCTTTCTCAGTGTAATTATATCACACTCTACTCTACTCTACTCTCATGCCTGATCCTCTTAACACTGTTGTGGTGACTGACCCATTTCGATACCAATAGACAGTTCTCTGCATCTCCAGTTTCCCTTTTCTATAATGCAAACCAGAAAATCAATACTGCATCAGATCAGAAATGTGGGTTAGCTTGGGTAATAGAAATGTTTTTCTCTGTAGGTTCAATATTCTCAGACTCAATTTCCTTTTGCACCACTAGACTAGTGGTCAAGGATGGTTGTTGTTCAGCAGCTAAGGCTGGAGCATAATTTTTGTCTGAGAGCCAATTGGGAAGGGCTCGCTTGGAAATGTGGAAAATCCCAATCCACCACAAACGCATCCCCCAGAGCTCCTCTCTGAGGAAATTCCCTGCAACAGGACAGGTTGCATTTCCTGTTGACGCTGGATGTGAACACATCCACTGGGTGGGTTCCCCAAAGGATGAGGATCTGTACAAGGACTTCCCATGCTAACTCCCACTCATGGGAGACTGTAGCTTGCCTGCTCAGAGCATCACCGCTGTGTTCTCTTCTCCGGCTAGGTGAACAGCCGACAGAGGGATTCCTTCTTGAAGAGCCCAAAACCAGAGCTGCATTGTCTCTCTGCATAGTGGTAGTGGTCCTACACCTAATCTCTTGCCGAGGTAATGCATGGCCACTGTGTTGTCTGTCATTATCAGGTCATTCTTCCCACACAGAGGGCAGAAAGGCCATCAGCGCCAGTCTGATTGCCCTTAACTCCAAGAGGTTTATGTGTAGTTTGGACTCTGATAGAGACCAACGACCCCTTAGTGACGGATCGTTCATATGGGCCCCCATCCCATGAGGGAGAAGTCTGTAAGCCATAATTTCCAAAAAGGGTCCGCTTTCATCACATTCTCCTTGCAGGCCAGCCACAGGAGATCCTGTGTGACCTTGCTCAGGACCTGAAGCAGGTCTGTTACCTTGCTGGAGCACTGCAACCATTTAAATCTGAGAGCCCACTGGAGGGATCTCACCCTTAAGTGTGACTCTGGCACCAGGAAAATGCAGGATGCCATGAGACCGAGCAACCTCAGAAAATCGAACCCTGGAAGATGGGCGTTTTGACATTTTTCCACCATCTGCAAAATATGCTGAGCCCTTAACTCAGGGCAAAGCTTTCCAAAAGGAAGAATCTAAGACTGCTCTAATAAACTGATGCTTTTGTGAAGGGCGGGCGGGTGTAAGGGGTCAAGACTTGGCAGTATAGTGACTCGTTTTAAAAAGAAACTATGAGAATTTTGGTAATTTGCGGAACCTGCCAGCAATATTTTAACTGAAGGGCGGGTGGCATATAAATGGCTAACAGTGCTCATTAGTGGGGAGGGGGACATGCAAATGTTTGGCTTCCAGTGACAGAGACTAAAAAAGGGTTATGCAAAATCTAAGATAATATTTTTTTAATAGCAAGGCATTGCAAGCCAATGGCAAGGGTAGAAGTAGAGAGTTATCTGCACCAAGAAAGGAGTGACGTAAACTCAGTCGGAGCCAGGAGAGTAATTGCACTAATCACATGGGTGAATTGTAGTCCCTTAACGGTAACTGTGCATGTACTGCATGAGACCCACTGATGATGGCTGAATTAGTGCAGAACCCGCATTATGTCTACATAATACCACTGCAATAGTTTGTGATGGATCACTTTATGCTAAAGCAAGAGAGTTACTGAGAGGGTTGAGACTGACTTGAGGTTATGACTGCCAATAGAGTGTATGGACAACACCTCTACAGGTGCAAGTTGCAAAAGGAGTCAAAGAGCACCCCAGTTTTTTCCACACTACCAGCTACACCTCCTCAGAGGTATCCTTCCTTTCCTCTCCTTCCCCCAGAAGCTCACTGTCTCTAGAGCCCTGGTTCTCTCTAAGCTGGACTACTGTAACAGCCTCTATCTTAATCTGCCCGCCTCTACTCTCCGCCCTTTGCAACTCATCCAGAACAGGACTGCAAGACTTGTCCTTGGCCTCAAGCCCAGAGACCGTATCTCTCCAGGACTGAAATCACTACACTGGCTCCCAGTGACTGCGAGGATCAAGTTCAAAACCCTCTGCATTGTCCACAAGGCCGTCTGGGGCCTTGGGCCAAAATACCTTCAGCTCTCTCTTCCTAAATATCTTCCTTCTCGAGCTCTTCGCTCATCCGCCTCCAACTCCCTCAGGGTCAGCCGCTTCTCCAAACAACGAGTTGGGGGCAGATCTCTTTCCACTGCAGGGGCCTCCCTCTGGAACAGCCTTCCTACCTCCCTGAAACTTGAGGAGAACCACCTCCGGTTCCGGAAGCACCTCAAAACCTTCCTCTTTGCCTCCGCTTTCTCTCCCCCTCTCCCCTGCTAATATTACTGAAACTGCACTGAATCTGCAAATGGGCCATTCACCGTTCTCGGCCCAGCCACTCTCTCCTGCACTGCCTCCACGGCAACCCCTGCACTACGGGACTGTGTCTGTATCCATACAGCCCCCCTTCCCAGCACTTGTCTGCACTTACCTCGCACTTGCCACCAGCTGGCCCTTGTTATTTATCCTGTATGCTGTATGCTAATAACCCTGTACTGCACTTTCCCCTCTCCCTTTCCCCCATGCACTTTTCCCTTCCCCTCTACCCTTGCACTTGCGCGATCTGAATGACACCTGGCCTAGTAAGATCGTTGTCTGTCTCCCCTTGTCCCCCCCCTGCCTCGTCGCGCCTTGAAACACTTGTGTATAGGCGCGTTACAAATGCCTTATCATATCATATCGTATCATATCATAACATATCATATCATATTGCCCTATTCCTAATGCTATACTGTACACCTGTTCCCTATTGGCTGAACACTCTCCAATACATCCATCCAGGGTTTCCCTGCCCTTCCTTCATTAATGGGGCCATGGTGCTCCCTGATGCTCCAATGTCACCATGTCTCACCCCGGTGGATACCTTAAACTGACTGTATATGGTCCATCCAATTCATATCTTATAAAGAATAGTGATAAAAGATCAATAATGAAGAGGGGACAAGCTGATTTCGAGGGGTGGCCCATACTCTATTCATGTGCTTGTCTTAATGTGCTTGTTTTATAGGAATACAAATGTCGGGACCAGAAGAAAAAGGCATAACACTTGCTTCACAGTGCTCACCCTTTCCGAAAGGCGGCTTGCATATGGGAGAGAGTTTGCATTTTTTTGACACCGCTCATTGGGGTGTTTCACAATAATTTTAGCATGACCTTTGGTGGTATAATCAATTCATGAAATTAGGCGATAGTTCATGGGGTCTGAGTAAACACCCTTTTTAAAAATTGAAACAATTACCAACCCCTTCGAACTACTCGGAAATGCATCTGTCTGACTGGCTAAATTAAATAATGTAAACAGGAAGTGAATCCATATGATGGTTCATCTTTGTAAAGATCAATAAGTATGTGATCTGGTCCTAGGGATTTAGCCCCTGGAATAGCAAGGGGAGACACGTCGTGCTCTTGCCTGGCTGCAAAAAAAATGGAGGGAGCCCAAAGCAGACCATGCCAGTGCGTGTGCCGCCTGAGCTCACAGTTTCGAATTAGCCACGCCCCCTTGCAGCATCCTTATTGGAGGATTGGACGGGGTCACATGCGTTTGGACAGATGTTGCGAGCCAAGAGCTAGGGGTCGCTCTTGCAACCTCTCCCGACCCCTAAAAAACTGTCATATTATCAGGAGCAAATTTGTTTTCATCTGCATAAAAATCCTTTTATCTAATTTTGTGTATGAATGTTGGAATTCCGTACAAAATGTGAAAGAATCATGTTTATTAGTCAAAACCTAAGCCTTTCTCTAGAACTTGCACCTCTTCCTCTGCTTGTATACACTAACACAGATTGACTATCATCATTGTCCACTTCTTGTGGTCCTCAGTTGCCGCTTCCTAAAAAAGGGCAGGACTGTGCTTGTCCTGGTAAAATGCCTCCTCTCTGACCTCTGGTAGCTCAATCCTGGTTATCATCTATTGTGATGGAATTGTCATCTGTGGAATCATCTGTCACCTCATTGCTACTGGAGATAAATAATGTGTCCCTAAACCGTACTCAACGGTCAACGGTTCAGGTTGGTTTCTGTGTTAACAGGGATTCCATTTCACCAAAATGTTAGGGGTAGCGGAAGTGACATCACACAACCCTTGACCTCTGATGACATCACAGGAAATTATGTCATTTGACCCCATCCCAAAGTGATTGAACATGACCTTTCACCCCTTGACAAAACAGGAAGTGCAATCACATTGCATTGTTCCTAAGTACACTACGAAAAAACATGGTTAAGATATCACTGTGGTATGATATGCATTTCATACAAGAATGGATCACCATATTTATCATTAATATCAGTGTGTATAGGCCCATATTACCAAAACACTGTGAATGCAAGCAGACGTGCAAGGCCAAATGATAATGATGTGTTATTATTTACTGTCGTTCCCATGTACTGCACTGCCCACCCTAACCTCCCTGCACTTGCGCAATCTCAATGTCACCTGGCCTCGTAAGATTGCTGTCTCTGTTCCTCCTCCCTTGCCTCGTCGCGCCTTGAAACACTTGTGTATAGGTGCATTAGAAATGCCATATCATATCATTGCACTTATACTTTAAGCGCTTTATATCGAACAAATATGCATACAATATCACCCAACCTGTGTTGGTACTCATTTATCAACCTCAGAAGG
Organism: Ambystoma mexicanum; assembly: GCF_040938575.1. Classification (NCBI taxonomy): domain Eukaryota; kingdom Metazoa; phylum Chordata; class Amphibia; order Caudata; family Ambystomatidae; genus Ambystoma; species Ambystoma mexicanum. The sequence continues at coordinate 1,200,282,601 of NC_090925.1, forward strand.
ATGAAAGGCTAAGTTGGCCTTGCCGGGTTTCAAACTTGCAACCGGCAGATCACACAGACCCACTGAGCTATCTTACCGGCTATAGCTATCTCACTGGCTATAATAAAATGAGCAATTACATGTCTGAATGTTCTCAAAGTAAGAAAGCAAATGGCACTCTGTAGTGGATACCATTAAGCTGGTAACTGATTTCACAGCAGACCAGTTCATCTACAGGTCTGGTGCAAAGTTGGCCACATGTCAAGTCTGCATGGATCTACTTTTCAGGCTTCAGAGGTTGGCAAAATACATACCATTGGGAGGGTTCATAACTGCGTGTTAAAGAATTTAGAGTAGTGCAGGGAAAGCATCGCACTCACACAGCACCCCTTACTCTGGTCACTAGTTACCTCCTACATGCAAACTAACATCCTGAAAAGTAGGCCATGGAGATAGGAAGGATAGGCACATTACAACAAAGCATTAATTGTGGCACAATGAAATCAAGGGCCACTTTATGTGCTATAGTCAAACATTTCTACAATGTACACAAGCTTTTAGGCACAAGGATGTTGTCAAGTGACCGAGGACACCAGGAAGGAATGTCTTGTGATGATCGTAACAGAGGCAACGGCAGAAAAAAACATTCAATAACTGCAACTTGTGAAAAGCAAAATACATAGGGGGTCATTACGAGGTTGGAGGTAATGGAAAAACGATGCCGGTAAAGGATTACCGACATTGCATTCTGCTCTGAGCTATTCTGACCTAACAATCCGATATTAGTGGCACAGCTAATAACGGTGCCGCTAATAGCGGCAAGTGCGCGGGCACGCGGCCCATCATACCGGCAATATCGGCATGCCGCAAATCGGTGGATATCACAAGTCAGGCGGACATGCAAATACCGGCATCATGAAGGCGCTAATTGGGGATACCGGCATCGAAAACCAACCATTAAATGCTTTGTGCAGTGTTCCCAACTGCCACAGCTGCACACAATCAGCACAGGTGGAGGCAATGGAGTCTGAGCCAGCAAAAAAGGAGAACACCCAAACACCACACCCCTTCCCACACCAAAATGATTCCACTAGTAGTAGCAATACTGGGGCTGGAGGACATGCTTGCATTGGAACACCAGCAAGTTACAACAACAACAACAACAACAACAGCAGGCACCATAGAGGAGACGCAGGAGGAGAAGGAGGGTGAGACAGGCCCAGCATGCCCCACCAGTGCAGCAGGTGGTACCACACAGGCAGCCCCCAATCCCTCGCATCAGAGCCAGTCCATTCAACCTAACCCCTGAGCAGATCCACACCCTGTACCGTCTGGACCGGGACACCATCACCACCATTGTGGACATGATACACAACGACATTGACAGCCTCATCGAAATACGCACCGCCATCCCCCCTCTACTCAAGGTAGTGTTGGTGCTCCACTTCCTTGCCACAGGCACCTACCAGCACACAGTGGGGCACATGCATGGCATATCACAACCCTTATTTTCTCGCATCCTTAACCAAGTGCTGGATGCCCTCCTCAAGCACACAAGGGACTACATATCCCTACCACAGACTCCCCAGGAGATTCTTGATACAAAAGTTGGCTTCCATGCACTGGCAGGCATGCCACATTGTATTGGTGCCCTCGACTGCACCCACGTGGAGTTGGTGGTCCCGCATGCCATGGAGGTGGTGTACCGCAACCGCAAGCAATACCACTCCATCAATGTGCAGATGGTATGTGATGCCAGCAAGATCATCACACATTGTTGTGCCCGATATCCCGGATGAACTCATGACTCTATGGTCCTGCGGAACTCCATGCTAACACGATACATGGAGCGACATGCTGGACAACGTGCCTGGCTGCTTGATAAGTTGCATGACAGGCATATGGCACTGAATTGGGGGGAGAGATGCACACACCACCATGGTGTCAATGTTGATGTGACGGCACGATGTGCACACCACTAAACACTGTGCCCCAAAGCATCCCAAACAGAACATGACATCCAAATCCCATAGGAATGAAGTAAGGTCGACACCTATCACAACATGGCAAACAGTAAATCCCCCCACTTCCTACTACACATGCACCACTCATCAGTGGACCTCACCCTCGTAACAGCATCCAGCAACATGCAGTGAATATGCACTATGTTGCTATCTACAGCAAATCACCACACAGTACAAGCATCCATGGGAGTGCATTGAACAAAACCACCAAGGGAATCCACTGTCTGTCACAGGGCCGCCACAACCACAGGAATGCAGCATGTCACCATGGGAAAAATCAGCGCTGAATGCCTAACATTGCAGAGCCTACTGCCAACGCTCCAAGTCAGCAATTCCTACAGAACACAACACATCACAAATTAGACACAAACACAGCTGTATGCGTACACGATGCATGTGCAACAAGAAGGTAGTGCACACTGTGTATCATCTTGAAGATGCAACCCACACCATTAGTCCATGGCACAGGACACATTGAGGTCCTGAAAATGGCGTGCATACAACCGGGGACATGTGCATGTGACCAATGATAATATGCAGGCATGTGTGACTAGTACAGCTGTCCATCATGAATCGACTGACATATACCTTTTTCTGCCTCCCGTGCAGCTGAGGGTGGCTATCCAATGAAGCCGTGACTACTCACCCCTGTCCGAAACCCACAGAACAGGCATGAGGAGGACTACAATCGTTCCCACACCCGTACCCATGTGGTCATTGAGCAGACCTTTGGCCTGTTGAAGGCACGGTTTCGCTGCCTTAGCTGGTCGGGTGGGGCACTCCTCTACAGGCATGAGAAGGTGGCCAAGATCATCATGGCATGTTTAATGCTGCACAATATGTGTATCCGACGGAACGTGCCCCTGCCCCCTGACATTGAACTGCTACCACCTGGTGATGATAAAGGGGATGAAGAAGATGTGGCTGCACATCATCTCTGTGCCGATGAACAGGAGGGACGTGATGTGCGTCAGTCAGTGATAGCACAATATTTCTGACACACATGGCTGCAGAGGGTGACATGATAGTTTGACAGAGGGCACTGGGTGTGGGAGTACATGTACACTATGCACTGTATATGAATAAATGACACATGTGCAATGATGAAAGTCCACTCAAGATGTTTTTTTTCACATGTGTATATTGAAATTTACAATGAAGATGAAAGTGCACTAACCCCCCACCATCCTCCCCCCTCCCCCCACAACTCCCCAACACACCCTCTCCCCTCTCCCCCTCCCCCACAACTCCCCAACACACCCTCACCCCTTCCCCTTCCCCCACAACTCCCCAACACACCCTCACCCCCTCCCCCCACAACTCCCCCACACATGTCCAAACAAGGATCTATTGCCTTAATCAGGCTGGCCACTCTACTTCTTGCCACTCCCTGCACCTGGTGGCAGCATGTCCGGGCGGCACAGGGTGCGTGCCGACCTGTGTAGTGGGCTAGTGTGTGTTGAGCTCGAGGACGATGGGGTGGCCGCCTGCTCCATTTGGGGTGTCGGACTCTCAGCTTCCATTGCATCAGCGATGCGGCTGAGGACCTGCCGCAGGGCTGATACCTCCTCGCACCGTCTAGTTGTGCTCTCGGCAATGATCTTGCCCAGAGAGGCAGTCTTTTCGCACCACTCCTGCCTTGCTTGGGCATTGTCATTTACGAATTGTTGCACCAGGGCATTCAGCTCCTCCTGCCGCTGCACCCCCGCCGGTATACTTGTGGAGGATGCTTGTGGATCATGCACAATTTCTATTGGGTCCCCTATGGGACTCATGGTCCCTTGGTTGTACTCCCCCCCAAACTGCTCCGGGGTGGTGATGTGGTCAGAGTCTATGGATGTGAGCTGCGGGGATGGTGCCGGACTTGGTGTGCCAGGCACTTCGGAGGAGTCGTCCTCCACGGGCACCCACACCTGTTCCTGTGGCTCGTCCTCAGCCAGGGGTACCGTAGCTGTCTCCTCCCCGACAGAACTGTTCTCTGCTGAGAGTGTGGCTTCAACAGTGTCCTGTGCCAGTTTGACTGGAGGTGTGGATTCTGTGTCGACGGCCCTTGGCGGCACCAGTGCCGTGGCATCCGGAGGTGGTTTCCTCTGCGGTGCATGCCGAGGCTTGTGTTGTGCTCTTGAGGTTGAAGACCTGTTGCCCTCATCCCGGACCCTCTTCCGGGGTGTTTGCGGCTGTGGGGTGAGTCCCGGGCTTCGCTGTCATGATCTGAGCCTGTGTGGGTCGAAGAGAGGGACGGCATGAGTGATGGTTTGAGAAGCATCATGCATACATTTTTATAATTGCTCATCTACACAATAGAGGGTAATGGTGGAGTTGAGATGATCACGTTGCTTGCTATATGGGTGGGTAATGCAGGCATCCGTCAGGGTCACTCATGTTGGGGCAGACGTATGCTATGTGACATGCATATTGGTTGTCGCCTGCATGCAGTGTGACTTATGCCATTAACAACTTAGTGTGGTTTGTGCAAGGTATGGCATTGCTTTGCTGCAGGCATCTGCATGTGTCTGTGCTGCGGACAACAAGTAGGCTTGGAATGTGTGTGTATTAGGGCATGGCTTGCCTCCTCAGACAGACACATTGGTGGACTATCATCAGACTATGCATCACAGTGTTTTCTTAGGACACTCACCTCCTTCCACCGATGATGTTGCGCCCCACTCCATAACACCAACGCCTTCAATGGCCTCCATGCCGATCAGGCTTGCACATATGTCCTCCCACCGGGACAGCTTTATGGGAGAGCTTGCTCCTCCACCATATGCCATGGCCTGGCACCTGTTTGGCGAGAGGATGTTGCGGACTCGCAGCCACAAGTCATCCCACCTCTTCCTGTAGTCTTTAGTTGTGCGGGGGGTGTTGTCAACCACGCTGGCTTGTTCTGCCACCAATGCCCAGATCTCCTTCTTTCGGATTACAGCCTCCTTCTTGAGGCTCTGGGCAACCACAACATCGGCATTCTCTGCCAGGGTCTCGGCAAGCATGGTTAGCTCATCTTCATTAAAGCGCTCCTTGCGCTGGCGGGAGGCGCCCTTTTTCACAGCCTTGGGCATTGTAATGTTGTTGTGGATGGAATTTTGCACACAGCAGTATACTACAGGTCCTGGCTGCTGAGGATAGCAATGGATTGTGTTTTTAAAGATGGCCGCCGTGCTCTTTCTCGATGACGCTACTTCCGGTTCCGCTTAATTACCTTGGCCGCTAATGCCGTCTTGATTCATGCCGGTAGTGCAATCTGCGCTATACATGATGCTGCTAAGGGCCTTTTTCGGGTCTTTAGCGGCATGCCGGTAATGTCCTTACCGGCATGGCGCAAAGCTTGTTCCCCCGAAGTCGTAATAGCCCTATATTAGTGGGCTCTTACCTACACGGACACAGTATTTGCTCCATGCTGGTAAGGACAGTTACTTACCTCCAACCTCGTAATGACCCCCATAGTCTGAAATGGATGCTTATTCTACTCTGAATGCTTGTTGGAGGTTTTTGTATGCATTGTGAATTTGAGGTGTTTAAGAACAGACTAAATCAGTGACTCACCCCCTGAAGTGTCCGTGAAATAAACCTTTGAGTCTAGCAATTAATGTATAGAATTTCAGAAAGACAAATTATATTTTATTCCTATTCTTTCCTATTTAGGGTCACTGCTCGAAGTGTTACATTTGTGGAACCCCCTGTTTTTTTAAGAGGCCTGAACAAGAAAGTCAGCAACTACAGAAACAAAGAGTCACATGGCACTGACCACAGCCCATGAGCTTCCATTTGAAGAAAAAAAATATACACACACACACATGTATATGTAGCGTCCATGTAGTTATGGTTAAGTTGGTGTTTCCATAGGAAGAGCATTTTTTGGGTGGCTTATAACTTCGCTCTTTCTAGATGAATCCTCACCAAACTTTGCAAAAAAGTATATGGCCCACTCTGAATTTTTCTGCAAAGTTTGGAGAGGTTTGGTCCAGGGGCGGCATAGTTATAGGGGGGTCCCAAAACATTTGTTTTTTCCCATAGACATAATGGGAAAAAACTTTGCGCACGCCTACAGCCCAAACCGCTGGACGGATTTACACCAAATTTGCGGCAGGAGTGGGGGCTTGGTCCCGAAAGCGTGCTTTTGCAATTTGGTATAAATCCGTCAAGTAGTTTTTTTCTAAATGACCAAAATGTAAGGCAAAAAAATTTGTGATATCTCCGTTCGCTTCGCGGACAGACTTCCCGGTTCGCTCCGCGGACAGTGCCCTGATTGGCCGAGTGGCTTGCGCGATGTCTGCGGACATCCGACATGTTCGCTGATTGGAGAGCGTGGGGTGTGGAGCGCGTCAGATTTTTGGTGGCGCCCGACATCTTGCATTCGCGGACGACTGCGGACAGCGAGGTGAAACTTGGTTTAAAAATTGTATTTAGGGGAGTGTGTTGGTGTGTAAGAGTGTTTGGGGAGGGTGGGGGAGTATGAGATAGGTGCAATGTTGTATTTTTTGTATGTGCTGGACGCTTTTGTTGTGTTCGATTTGTCTGCGGACAACACGGCTGTTCTGAAATGTTCGTAAATAAGCAGAATGGATTTGGTGTCAAGTTGAAAGTGTTCTAAGAAGACTCGTGGGGTTCTGGAATGTTCGCAGGGGGTGTCCTGAAGACGTTGTCTGTATTGTTCGTTGTCAAGCTGAAAGTGTTCTAAGAACACTCGCGGTGTTCTGAAATGTTCATACATAAAGAAAATGGGGGTGTCCTGAGGACGCTGTCCGTATCGTCCTCTGGCAAGTTGAATGTGTTCTAGGAACTTCCTTGTGTCCGCTGACATTAAAATGGTTGCAATGCTTGAATCTATGGGTGTGATATGCTGAGGTGGTTGTGCCCAGGGTATAGAATGTTGGGTGCATGGCCATTTGGCCATGCACGCAAGACTCTATGCACTGGCCACAACCACCGCAGCATATCACACTCATATGCCATGCACGCAAGAGTCTATGCTCTGGCCACAAGCACGGCAGCATATCACACTCATAGTGGCTTATAACTTTGGGTCAAAAACAAATTTATAAGGAACATTGTTATAAGCCAGTATGGGTGTGATATGCTGCGATAGTTGTATTTATCATGTAATACTTACTATTTGGTTTAGCAACGGGAGTCCATGTTTTTCTTGTTCATTTCTGTGATAAAAGAAAATAGCATGTTAGTATTAGTATTTTATAAAGTCTTATTACATTGTACAATCAACATTTTCTTCTTTTTTTTTATCCTCATATTTAGTAGATGACAAACCAGAGTACCGTGCAATTTGCTCAGTTTCTGTGTTTGTTGCTAAAATCATTGGGTCTGTGGGAGAAAGAAAATCCATGTTGGATAAAAAAAAAACCTTTTGTGTTATGCTACAGTTTATTTGTGTGTTTGTTTTCAGCGTTTACTTGTTGTTTCTGGCTAATGCTTTATACATTGGATTGCTCCAGATTTTGGGAGCAGTAAGATATTAGGTATTTGTTTGGATATTGTAAGATTTTGGAGCAGTTAGATACCAGTAGGCGTATTCTAACTCTTTATTTTTTGATATAATTTCGTGGTATCGATTTATCTGTTCGGATATTTCTAAATTTTGGGACAGTTAGATACCAATTGGCGTATTCTAACTGTTTTTTTCTCTATTTGAGTGGTATTAATTTATCTGATTAGTTGTAGCATCTTTGGGCAGTTAGATAGCTTTTGGAATATTGTGACAGTTTATATTTTTTTACTACAAGTGTACTTAAGGTTTAAGTACAGTTTAGTTATCAAATTTTGGTTTTAAGAGCCTTAAATAAGCGTTTGTAAGATTTGCTGGTAATCTCTGCTTTAGAGTAATGGTACTATCATTACATTCAAACCATCCACATTTCTTTTTTATATATGCAGTGCAGTGCCCTGAATTGGTTGTGGCTCCTGCGTGGTAGATTATACCTATTGTTGTGAATGTTTTCCTACCAAGTGATATTTGACCATGTGTGAATCCAGTCAGCTTGCAGTTGTTTTTGGTACCATCTGCATTGTAACGTAGAAGCATTAGTATTACGTATTTACTATGTGTTTGTATTACTAACATGGAGCGATTATCTGAATTGCAGGTCGAACATAATCTACCATGGTTTGCATTTCGTACAAGTTGCTGGAATGGAACGGATTCACAATTAGGTATTGATATATACACAAAGCGTTCATTGGGGATTTGTTCTTGTGTCACATTGTTGCAGAGAGTGCATGTATGTTTCCACATGTATGAAATCTGGAGGATTTCGTTAATAGGTATGTTTTTGTTTTCCAGTACTAATAGTAAAGACATTAAAAATTCTTGTGGATCTTCCTGTGAGTTTATAGTGAATTTCACCATTCCAGCACAGTAGTCCAAATGTCGTCTTATTCCAGAAACACTATACGTGTTGTCAGGATTGTTTGCTGCGTTTCTGTGAAGTACTAACATTTGCAAACACAATGGGTCTGTACTGTGTAAGTAAATGTTCTCAGCAATTGGTGGTAATTGAAATAGAATATCCATTGCTACATTTGCGTAGCAACTTACACCAACTATATTTGAGAGTTTAAATGGACCAGGTAGTTCTGTATCTGACTGCTTTTTTTGGAGTTTGTCTTCCTTCTTTGAAGAAGTACCTGGTTTACTTTCCCTAATTGATTCTTTTTTGCTTGTGGCACTTGATGAAGTATTACTTTCTTTTACTCTCTTTGGAGGATTTGCAGTGACATCCTGTTGCTTTTCTGTTTGATTTATTTTTCTTTTATAATGTTTTACTTTTTGTGGAACAGAATATGTGTTTAGATGGGGAGTGTATAGTGAACGAAGTCTATTGTATTCTAAAATGCAAGGAATATCAGCGTTTATTTTACTTGCATCAAAGTTGATTAGAAATAGACCGTCAAGTGTACGTAAGCGTGATAGTGCTACGTAGCTCATGCCTTCTTTAAAGACTCTGTTACCAATGTCTATCATTGCTTTGTCTAGGGTAAGAGCTTGTGATTTATGAATGATGACTGCGTATGCAAGAGTTAGAGAAAATTGTTCTCTGCGAACATACATGTCTTTGAAGAGAAGGAATTGAGCTGTTGAGCGTCCTATTCTTTTTACTTCTGAAAGTTTGTCAAAGAGAATTTTGACAAACTGAATTTTGTTGTCATGTGGGTATGTTTGAAAGCCAACAACTGTACCCAGTGCTCCATTAACTAGTCCTTGGTCCACGTCAAGGTTACGTTTCAGCATTACTTTGAAATTTAAGGATAATTTTAATATCTTTTCCAAGCCTGCTGTGTTTGAGATTGATTTTTCTAAACTATTTAGTCTTGTTGTGGCTTGGTCACACATGGGTAGTGTCATTCCATGTACATCTAGTTTGTCTGTGGCGCTAATTTCCATTATTGGTTGCATTTCTTTACTTAACATTATTTAATTGAATTTGAAACAACTTGCAAGAGTTGGCATTAAGGCCATACAATTGACATTTTTGTGGGGTAATTGTTCCATAACATCTGTAGCACATGCATTATCACCATAAAGTGCATGAATGTGCTGGGTTTTCAATATTGCTTCTGCTTCTTTAGAAAGTATACCAACTCTGATACTTTTTAAGATGTTGGCATAAGTGAGATCTGCAGATTGGCGCATGTTTTCTGTTACTTCTCTGTATTGGAAATGTTGACAAAGGTTGATATTTCCTATGCTGCCAACAGTTTTACGGCAGAGTTTGTGTGCTAATGTTTTAAAAATAGGCTCACCTTTTACTGGTGTCAATTGAAGAAGATCTCCGAAAACAATAATGTGTTTTCCTGCAAAGAGCTCTTCATAGTTTGTTTTGAGTACTTCTTGTAATCTGAGGTGAATCAAAGCCAACATTAGGTTGGACACTATGCTCACTTCATCTATTAGTAGCATTTTCATTTGTTTCAATACTCTGCGTAGTTCCATTGCAGCTTCTGCAGAAAGTTTGTAATAATCTAATTTGTTTTGGTGTTCTACTGGCAGGAGTAGTAATTGCTGTAAAGTGACACCACCTATGTTGTAGGCAGCTAAACCTGTGGGGGCAGTGACAACAACTGACAGTTTGTTGTTTGTCAATTGTTGAAGGAACTTACTGATGATTTTGATTAGGAATGTTTTGCCAGAACCAGCTTCACCACTGACATACAATAGTATAGGTTTGTTATTTTGACAGGTGCATTCTTTGTTTTCATGTTGTACACCATGTGCAATTTCTTTTGTTACTTCTTGAAAAAGCTACGTTGCTCATTGTTTAGCTTTGATTGTAGTATAGTTAAGTCTTCTTTATCTTCATACTGAAACATGGTGTTTTCTACTTCTATCATAGCTAATTCTGCCTCATTTGTTATTAGTGGGTCTCCCAGTGGTTCTTGGCTTCCTGTGACAGAAGGTTGACTACTGTCAGGAGTGTCCTTATCTAGTTGCGCCTGGAGTTCTTCTTTGTGTTGCTGTTCATTGTGCAACATTGTTTTGTACTGTGCAAAGTTTACATCAGTTATACTGCTTTCATTTGCTTTGAAAGCGTCATAGTTATCTAGTATTTCTTCTTCTTTTCTCCATGGTTTAATGAGTTGTAGCAGGGACATGTAATATACTTCTTTATGTTGAGGAGTCTTTAATGACAATTTGATATGATTAATTAAATTTGGTTTGGTGAGTTTTACTAAGCTGCCTTCACAGTTTGTCACTTTGTATTTACGGTTGTGTTCATCAGGTTTTATATTATTTTTGTATGTGTAGTTTTGGGCTATGTGGTATAGACACATGGTTTCCAAAGTGGTACTCCTGTTTGGGTAGTATGTGTCCAATAAATTGTTTTTTAAAATGTCTTGGCTGTTGGGATCATGTTTGGCTATTGTTTCTATATCTTCGTATGATTTTAGAACTCTTTTTCTAGATTTAGCTGGACCAAGACTTAGCCATACTACATTTGCAGATTTACCATACAATGCAGTACCAGTTAATCGATCAGCTGCTTCATAGGATCCACATTCTCTATGGGACAGCATTTTTATGCCCAAGCTGTATAATTTCTGAGACACTGTTTTATCTGATTGCAGGTCATTCCAGAGGTCTTGGAGCTCTGACTTTTCTGATTTGGTTAAGTATGCTGTGACATATCGTGCAACTGCAGTAGAATTGTCTGCAATGTACTGCACATCTATGTTTGCATTCCATAAGTGGGCAATGATTGCATTGTAATCATTGATATATTTTTCTTCTTCTTTTCTTTTTATGCAATATGTATTTTTAGGTGACTTACCTTTAACACTATGTCTAATTGAAGACATGAGGTTGTTCACTTGACCTGTATTTGTAACTGGTCTAGGGAAACCAAATCAGCATTTGGTGTAGTATTTCCCATTGTTTTTGTATTTGCGACGACAATATTTGCAACATTCTGTCTTTGGAATTGTAAAATTTTTGCATGAAGATCACTATTTGTGGATTCTGATGGAATTTCGCAAGTGACATATTTTTCAATAAACTGTAAAACAGTGGCCTCACTGTCTTGACCAAATTTAGGAGCATCTTTAATCCATAAAAGCAAGTGGACATGTGGTGCTCCTCTGGCTTGGTATTCTTTTCTCCAAAAGAAGTGTTGCACTTCTCCAAGGGGAGGAACAGTTTTATTACAAATAAAATGTAGCATAGCAATGAAGCGATGGTGAAAATATCTTGAAACATTAACAGGATCCTGAGAACAAAGTTCTCCAGGTGTTAGTATATCTATGTTTGTTTTGTTTTCGTTTGATATGCGTAGGAAATCATGTAAATCTTCCCATGTATATTCTGCACAACTTAATGTAACAAACCAAGTGGGTGGGCCAAGGTTTCTGATCATACAACGTACATCTCCATGACGTCGAAACCAGTACTCTTTAGTACCACGCATATTTGCTAATAGATTTGTAAAATTTGCTTGTAAAACCTCATCTTTTTGTTGAACTTTTTGTAATAATTGTGTAGCTGTCATATTTTGAAAGTGTGATCCTGATTTTAATATGTGTGCAACTCCGTAACATAAAGTTGCTAATTCACTTTCAAAGAGTAGGTGGAATATGTATTCCACATTTTGTCGAAATCTGGGATCTTCAGAATACATTCGTAATGAGCAATATTCTGATGCTGATATTTGAATAGGTCTATCATCATATCTTCCTCCTTTGCCAGTCGGAAAGAGTAGAGAAAAAAGCACGTGCTTCTATACTTTTTTCCCATATGCTGATTGGTGATCCTTTTGTTTGACGCATTTGGTACGTTTCCAGTGCATCTTCTATGGTGTCATTAGAGTGCAATAGATGAATTGTATAATGGTCTAAAGTGTTTGATATTGTAGCAGGATCTAGGAGCTCAAATTGACCAGCTTCTTGTGTCTCTTGAATTATTTCAGTTGTATCTTTCAAGTTTTCTTCAATATTTATTTCTTTGTAATATTCATTATTCTCTTTAAGATATTGCAGGGCTTCTCTAACCTTATGTAAATCTACCAGTTGTTGCCAAATTTGTTTGTCTTTTGTAGGTACTCCATTTACCAAGATAATTAAAGATTGTTGCATTGGACGTTGCACTCCTAGATGTGCAAATTTTCTTTTAGATCTAATGGTAAATACACTACTTTTCCACGAATACCTTTCACTAATTCAGAGGGAGGTAATTTTGCAGTTTTTGGTTGAAGGCGTATTATTGCTTGAAATGGGTGCACTGTTTGAATTATGATGCTCTCATATAAATTAAGTTGTTGAAGGGGTTTTGGTAGTGGATGTAATTCCAAGTTATTTGTGATAGCAGGTGAAGGAGTTTGGTTGTTGTCAAGTTTTGTAGTGCAGTAACTGCAAAGTATTACAGGGTCAGTTATTTCTTATTTGTTTTCTGCTATAAGGTAGAGAGCTAATTCAAACCATTTAGATTCTTCATTGTCTTCTATTTTGTATGATAGGTCTACAGTTTTTGTGTTACTTTTATAAAAAGTTCTGCGGCAACATATACACACGTGGTTTGGTACTTCAGCTGAAGTACTTTCAAATTTTAGTATTTCTTTTTTGTATGTGTGTAGTAAAAGGTTGCCATGTGCAGAATTGTTACGAAGTTGGTTTACAGCTAATTCATCTTGTAAGTGGGTTTCACTTCCAAAATATTTTGTCTGGATATAGTCGATTTCTTTTAGTAGGTCTTTTGCTGTACCATGTAGAAGAATGTTATTTAAATTGGCTAGTGGTAAAGCAGGACTTTTAGCATAGTACAGTTTATAAACTAGATTTCTTATACTTGCATGATGTGTTGATATCCTTTTGATATCATGGAAGGTTGTTTTGCAAGTAGGTCCTGTAATGCAGGCCAATGAATGTCCTTGTAGTCCTGTGTACTTGCGTACTGGACGAGCATCCATATTTTGCAGTAGTTTAATTTTGATTTTGTCTTTGCTTTTCACATATTGATTGAGGAATTGGCGTAAACACTTGAACATTTTTTTGGGAATGTTACACATTGACGTGCATGGCCATTTGTACACTAGATGTTCTGATTCAGTTGAATGGAGGGGTAAATCTACGTTTTCAGGGCATATTTTTGTAAGGAGTACTTCTTGTTCCATTATGGTATTATTAACTTTTTCATAACCTCGACCACTGCTATGTATGGCAACTGTATTTGTTTGCTTTTGTTTGTATGCTTCTTCATTAAAGTATGGTTCTGTGCTTGTAGTGTGACTCCATTCACCTCCACAGATATTTAAGAAGTTATTTCTGTTGACATTTCGTTTATTGAGAAGTCTTTTTTGTAATTTAGTTATTAGTTTTGTTAGTGGTTTTATTCTGTTTAACACTAAAATAAATAACTTTCTTTTGAGAAGAATTGCACTGTCTATCAACGCTTCTAAGATTACTTTTCTATGATAGGTTTGAAGTGTTGAACCTGGTTTCTCTCCTGTTTTCATAAGGTTTTGAAGGACTTTGTGACGGAACATTTTGGCTAAAATACTTTTCTTGGTATGCTTACTTTGTACTACATCAAGATTTATAGAAGAAGTTTTATTTGTAGTGATAGTTGATTTTCTGTTAATTGTTTTTTGGTTTGTTTTACTTTTTGATAGAGGAGGCAAAGTTTTTGTACTAGAAACTTCTTCTGTTTCACTACATGACTGTACTAGCTGTTGTGTTTCAACTTTTTTTTACAAATTCTGCTATAGATGGAGGTTTATGTTGGAGAGTTTTCTTTTCATTTGCTCTACTTCTGCGTTCCTTTCTACTGAGTTGCTTTTTGGTAGGCATTCTTTAGGGTCTGTTGAAAAAAATACAGAAGGTATGGGTTGGGGTGTTCTGGAATGCATGTGTGTTGTGTGCATGAGTGTTTGAGTAAGATGATCAAGATGTATGTAATGGCGTGTGATTGTGCTTTGGGAAGTACAACTACTAGGGATGGGTATTCTTGAATTAATGTGTTTCTAAACTGGGGTTCAGATGACAGAAAAAAGTAAGCCAGTGGTTTGGAGAAGTATAAATAGTATATCTAAAGCTATACAATTAAAACAGTTGTTTGTTCTACAACATCTAAATTCTAGCGGCTGAGTTGGGTAATTTGTGTGTCGAAAAATAGAAAGTTGTGGGCCATTCTGCCAGTAAATCACTGTTTAAGACGGCGGGATTTTTGGTCAGAATGGTGCAGAATCTCTATTTTAAGGCACAGAAATAGCATGAATTAACCTTACAGTGTGTTTGAGTAATAATTCAAATATTATGGTAACATTTTACTTACTTTTTTTCTAAAATGAGCAGTTTAGTTCTTAGTTGTTTTTTGTACTTCAAATTCGGCTGCTTCTTTTCTGGAGAATGGTCTTCACTGCAATTGTAAAAGAAAGAAATTATTAATTTGGTTTGTATATAGCACTGTTTTTAATTTAGACATAGATTTTTTAAATTGAAATGCTCAGCACCTTCCTCAAAACCATTAAAACTGTCTTATGACTAACTGTAGGAAAGAAAATATCTTTACTATGGCTTGTGAAATTCATAATGTACCACTGTATACCACTATTCCTGTAACTAAGCTTTTCCAGGTAATAGTGAGTCAATGTCATAGCCTGCTTGTCCTATATAAATGTAAGTAATTATATAAATTGAAAAAATTAAAACCAATTATGTGTTTGTACACATATTATTGTTTGCGATTTGATCATAGAGTGTGCATGTGCTTTTGTTTGATTATATGAAGTCTATATATTTTATTTAAAAAATGTTGGTTTAACATTATTTGCGTGTGTGTGTGTATGAAGAAATTAAACGGTATAAAGGTTTGTAAGTCACAGTTCATTTTAGGACAATGAAAAAATGATCGTAGATTCATTTTACAGATTATACAAGGTAAAAGTCGGTTAGAAAATGTGTTCATGTACTGTATAGAAAATATGCATACCTGTAGTTTGTGTTCATGCATATGGATATGACGGAAGCTGCAAGGAGAAATCTTGGAGACTTGTATAGTATTTCTCGTAGATCGTGCTTGCCAATGGTATGAGACTTGTACTCCGAGAGATTCACCGTACATTTGCAGTGCTGATCTATGATGATGCAGTTACATGTAGAGGTCTTGGATTTGATTGGTGGATCATCATGTGATTTCTTAGCTACATCCAATGAGGGAATGGTACAGAGAGTGAAGTGGAAATGGTAGAAGGGCTGTCCATGTTACGATGTGTTCGCGGACATGGCGGTAGTTCTAGGACACTGCGCATTATATCCGGGGAATTTGGGGTGGGGAGGCATGCAAATGAGATTGAATGTAGCAAGGGATTGGTCAGTAAAGTTTAGTGAGTGTGTTGTGCTAGGAGAGGTTTTCTCAGATATTCTTTTTGCTGAGAGAAGAACAGATAGCTATGGCTGAGTGTTTCAAAAAACAGTTTGTGTGGATTTTGGGAGACTCGTGGATACATTGGTTGAAGGTGCATGCAGAAAGCTGTGGAGTATCTATAGATCTTGGATTCCCACACGCGGAAGTGCACTGGCATGGAGTGCGTGGAATGAAGTGGTTGGACTTGCTACCTCTCTGTGCAACTTTGAAGATAGAGGAACATCCAGACATAATTGTAATTCATTGTGGAGGGAACAGTTTAGGAAATGTGTCTGGAATTTCTTTGCAATTTGCAATGAAAGAAGGACTTCAGAAGGTCATGGACATGTTTCCAAACTCCAAAGTAATTTTTTCACGGATTGCGCAGAGACAAATGTGGCTTTGTTCTTTCTCATGTGGTCCATGAATGGAGAAAGCAAGGCGTAAAGTCAATAAGGCTGTTTGTGCCTTCCTAAGAGATTTTGGCAGGTCCTCTTTTCACAATGAAAATATTATGTTTCGTAGTACATACATTTTTCGCAGAGATGGAGTCCATCTTACTTATGCTGGCAATCAGATTTTTCTGAGAAATGTACAAAATGCATTGCAACCTTTTTTTAGAAATACAGCATCCATTTTGAAGTAGGTGTTAAGTATTTATAATTTTTGACACCTCCCAAAGGCTCTTTTCAGAGCCACCACTTGCTCCCAGAGAAAAATGCAATGGTTACAATAGGGTAACACCCCAATTTTTTTTATGTTCGCAAACTGTCCACAGACTTTTAAGATATACAAAGGGCCCTGCTTTATTTATCTTCACTTCTATTTTTTAACTGTGAAAGGCGGCTCTGAAAAGAGCCTTATTTTTTTTTGATTTTTGTTATTTCGTATTTTTTTTGGTTTTTTATACACGACACACTAGGAGAGGAGGGGAAAGGAGGGTAAAGGGGGGGTCACCAACCACAGGGATAAGAAAGGGCAGGCTGAGAGAGGAAGATGTAGAGTGGGTTTTATTTGGGTAGTGAGCAGGTGTTCTCGTGCTCTGAGACAATAGTCTCAAAAGCACTCCGAAGTCGCTCCCCCCTGCAGAGTACTGTGTCACAGTACATACATACAACTGTGACCCTCGAAAGGTAAGGGTCATCAGAATTCTGTATGGCATGTGAGGCAGCTTGAGGAAGACGCTGTCCCACAGAGGTGTTCCTTGTGGTGACAGGATCAGAAACGGAGGATGAAGTAGAGGCAATCAACCTACTACTCTCTTCGCAAGGTACAACCTGGCGAATGGCCCCAGTGTGGAATGAGTTCAGGTGTCGCTTCATGGTCGTGGTCCCAAAGCTGTACGCACCATGCCTCCCGCGACTGTGTACCATTTTGCACTCATTGCAGTTGACACGGTTCGCACGAGCCTTAGCAACATTCCCATGAACGGTAAACAACCGCCACACCCAAGAATCACGCCGAGGGCGGGTAGTAGGGATTTCCTCCACCTCATTCTCGTCATCCTCTTCTTCCTCCTCTGTATCCTCACTCATGTTCCCCTCTTCAGGCCCTTGGGGAGAAGATGGTGGTGGAGGGGGTGGGGGTGGTGCTGAGGCAGATGTAGCACCAGGTGGCAATAGTGGAGCCATGGATGTCATCGTCTTGGAGATGGAAATCTCAAAATCTGCAAAGTATGCAGCAAAATGCAGTGTGCTCTGTGGAATAGCCAGAAACACGAGAATGAGCTCTAGGGCGTGGTCTTTTATAGGGGTGCTGGTGTGCGGTTTGTGGACATGCGCACCGTTCACAAGACAGATCGAACACCAAAAAAGGTTCAAAAAGTCACAAAAACTATGTGGAAACTTAGGATTAGTATGTGGGATTCGTGGTATGGTGAGTTTTTAATGAGAAATATTGTGGATTACTTAGAAATGTACTTTTAAACTGTTCGGGGATATGAGCAGTGTCCGCATTCAGAACACGCGATCAGCATGGGTGCAGTCACATGATTGCTTCGTGAGCATGTTCGGTAAGGAAGTGGCCGTCCGCAGGACACCCAATGTACGGACATTGTTTTGCGCATGCGTGTGGATGTTCTACGGACAGTGTTCGGGTCCTGAACTAATTAAAAGTGCATCACACGTAAAACGAACAGTTACGGACAGCCGTTTGTTCTTAGCACAGTTTAACTTACTTGCAAACAATACTGACAGACATAGCGTCCCCAGCACCCCTCCATTTTCGTTTATTTACGAACAATACAGGACACCAGGAGTGTTCTTAGAACAGTTTCAACTTGCTAGTGAACACTACGAACAGGCATAGTGTTCTTAAGGACACCTCCATTTTCATTTATTTACGAACATTTCAGGACAGTACGAGTGTTCTTAGAACAGTTTCAACTTGCATGAGAACATTACGGACAGATATAGTGTCCTCAGAACACTTACATTTTCGTTTATTTACGAACATTTCCGAACAACCGCACTGTCCGTGGACACCTAAATTGGTTTTAACACAAAGAACTGAAAGTAATTACAACACAATATAAAAAAGTAACTTTATTTGACATATAAACAATTTATGACTGAGAAGGTGGGGCAGAAACAGATACAAAAACAGGAGAATTAGGGATTTCAACATAATTGGGATCAGGTGAAGAAGGGATGGAAATGTCATCAACACGTTTTGGTCCATGGAGAGGGTTTGGGGTTAAATGAGTGGGATATGGTGAGGGGGGACAAGTCAGGTGGGACAATGGTATGTTGTTGGTAGTTTTAGGTGATGTTCCACAAAGTTCTTTAAATCGTTAAAATTTTCCATAAGTTGGTCAATTTTTTGGTTAATGTGTTCCAGAGTGTTATCCACCGCTTCTTTTTCTGTGGTAGTGGCAATTTTTGTATGGTCTGTAAAAAAAAAATGTATATGTTAAATGTATACAAAATAATATTTATTAATTGGTTTATATAGTAAACTGTGTACCATTAGGTGCACTATCTTCTGACATTTCGTCTTGTGGGAAATGCTCCTCTAGCCACTCCAGAGTAGTACACATTTCTGTGAGAAAACAAAAAAGTAATATTTTTTTTATCTAATACAGAAAGTTTATAAATATATGAGTAAAATGAAGTGCACTTACTATTTCAGGAAAGTATGTGATGAGTAGTCTGTACGTCTGGTCTTGCTCTTAGTTGTGGAGTGTCTCTGAGGTAAGTATGTTGGAAGCCACTTTATCTTCTTTTGGTATATTCCATTTTAGAACATATTGTATTTAAATGAATGGTTAGTGTGTTACATATATGGGTTACATTTCTTAAGTATTACTACATATACTTTGTATGTGTGCTGCTTTGTGAATTTGTTAAATGTTCCTATGTTATGATATAACAATTACACATACCCCCCCAGGGTTTTTAGGTGGTGGTACTGTTGTTCGAACATGTCCGCGGACAGTCAAATTCAGTAAAAAGGGTTCAGTATGTTCCATATTACATGTACATAAAGTCAAAGTTATTATTGTTAAGTTGTGCTACTAAAAAACAATGAAATTCAGTAAAAACACTTTGTTAAAGGGACATTATGGTTCAGTTGCGCTACGAAAAACCTATGAAATTCAGTAAAAAAACTTTGTTAAAGGGACGTTATGGTTAAGTTGCGCTACTAAAAACCTATGAAATTCAGTGAAAAAACTTTGTTAAAGGGACGTTATGGTTTTAATTGCGCTAATCAAAACCTATGATATTCAATGAAAAAACGTTGTTAAAAGGGACATTATGGTTAAGTTGCGCTACTAAAAACCTATCAAATTCAGTAAAAAAACTTTGTTAAAGGGACGTTATGGTTCAAAGTAAAACCGAAAAACCCCTGAAATTCAGCAGTTATGGTAAGATAAGCAACCATAACTCGCGCCACCGTGCACTGCTAACACCAACACCCAGCCCATCAAAGATGACATCACAAATGTCATTGGGGGTAGTTCAGGTGTAGGTTGAGTCTCACGAAGAGTCACTAGTTGTTTGAGCACAACGTTTTCTGCATTTAGGGTCTGGACTTCTTGAGAAAGCGTATGTACTGCTCCCAGGAGTTCTTGAACTTGTTCTGGGGTTGCCATGTCTGAATGGCATTGCAAACTGTCACAATACGTTTCAGAGTCTTCAGACCCACTACCACCTCCGACTCCTCACCTGCAGAACTGCAATCCGTCTTGTAGTGCACTGGCTCACGGTACTGGCATGTAGATATCTCGATAGGAAGCCACAGTGGCCACCGGTAAGCTGTAGCCCCTCTGGCCTCTCTACCGAAGTAGGTAAATAAGAGAGGGGAAAAAGCTACCGGCTAAAAAAAAAACTCTGCCAGTTTGATGCCGTTCTGGATGTTTAATTTGATGGAAGTATAAGATGATCGAGTCCAGAAGGAATTCCAGGTCAGGTAAGCAGATACCTCCGGTCACCAGGAACACAATCCAATAGTAGGTATGAGTGGCAGGCATATAAATCAGGCAGCGGTAGCAGAGAAAGAGAACTGCCGCCACGAAAAATACCGGGAAGCAAAAATGGAAGGAAAGTATCCGGAAGCAAACAAGGGAAACCGAAAGTAAAGAAAGAAGGAGGAGGAGAGAAGCTCGCAGGGCGAGGAATGTAAGAACTGAGAAAATGGCGAAGTGGCGGTGGGGGCAGAGCGCCCACACCGACAAGGTAAGCAAAAGAGGGAGCAGAGAAGTTAAAATACACACCGGAGTGCAAAACGGAGGAAAGAGAGCGCTGAAACACACGCTGGAGAAAGAAAAGCATATCCCAGACATTGCAACGCACGGGTAGCTGGGAGGACAGGGAATAAGTACCTCCCAGCTAGTTGTGCGGCACAACAGAAACGTGGAAAGACTAGACCGTCATCTTACCATAAGAAACAACGTGTTGGAACAGTCAATGGCCACTCCAACGGAAACGATGCCACTGTTTCCAGGTGCCCGCGCGCATGACAGCATCAATTATCAATACCAGCCAATATCGCCCGCATTTATTCAGTATGACTCCACATTGTTTTAACTTTATAATGTCTAAAACCAATTGTGGTTCATTGCGAATGATTAGATCCTGTGGAAGAGCGTTACTTCTTAGATATTCAACATTATGGTGCTGTGTAGCTCAGTCCTAATGAGTCCTTTTCTCATTTGTAATAATTCATCACCTCCTGAAGAGGAAATGTCTTCAGCTATGGATTAAATAGATCCAAGGAGTTGATCGATGTAGTCCTCCGAGAAGGATAAACATCTGTCTGTGGCCATCTTTTTTTCTTTGTATTTGAGATTACCTCCCTTTCAAGAAAAGAATGCCTCTGCTTAAGATATGGAAACCAGATTCTAAACAATGTAAAAATAAATACTTTGCAACTAGCCAGCAGCACAATAATCACTACTACTAATGGGAGCGGGACAGAAGAGCAGAGAGCATGCCATTGGAGTGTAGCAATTAGGGAAACGGATTGAAAGAGCAAGAGGCACAGGGGGTGCATGGGGCTGATATGGTGTTTAGAGGTGAAGAGTTTATATTCGAGAGGGAGAGTACAGTGGGATGAGTTCAACAAGATAGTAGCTAGCAAGACCACGGATGGACAGATCGAGAGTAGAAGGAATTTAAAGAGAGACACATTTTGCAGAGAGAGCCATTGAGTGTGGTAATGGTAATAATAATATTAATAATACCAGTTTTATATATAGCGCTAACTCACTCAAGGGCATTGAAGCACTGCAATAACGGTTGATATCCATACCCACCGCGTGGTAGGTAGAGAAGGGGGAGAACCTGCGTAGTTTAAAATGGGTGTTTGTCACAAAGTTGAGGGACATATTCCGCATCTTTTGATATTTCCATATCCAGCTTCAGCTGCTTCGGAGGTTTTTTCCAGGAGATGGCACTGCACGTCTATTTTAGGTCAACTCGATGTCCCTTGGAGGCCTCCATCTCGATTTAGACGTCATCGATGGTATAAAGTGTGTGCAGCGACCGTTGGCTTCAGTTCTGTTTTTAAAAGCATGTATTGGATAACCCATACCTAACAGTTACTTCTCCTGAAAAAGCAAAGACTGCAATCACGTGGAAAATTCTACTACGGGGCAGGTTGGGAGGGACGATTAGAAATACATGGGAGGAACAAGCAGTCAAAAGAACGCTACCATTGGAAAGTAACTTGTTCTTCAAATGTATTGTGTCCTCCCACGTATACCTCATCTTATGATAAACTCTCAAAGCAGTGTAAGTATTCCTGGAGGAGGGAGTCAGAATTTTCAGGCTCATAATAATTTAGGAGTTCCTTCATAGGTCTGTGTGCACAGAATGTAGCACTGCCTTTCCAAATAAATCTTCTCGGCTTGAGGAAGAGTCCATATTATAATGTTTTGTAAAGGTGTGTATGGACAACCATGTGGCAGCTGCACAAATATCCCTAATTGGGACACCCCTCTCTAATGCAGAGGAGGTGGCTTTGCCCCAGGTTGAATGAGCTCTAAGACCCTCCAGAGGATTTTTTCCTGCTAACCTGTAGCATTCAGTTATTCCCAAAATAATCCATCTTGACAAGGTTTGTTTTGAAATTGCCGTACCCAACTTGTGGCCCGTGTAACCTACAAAAAGTTGGTAATCATGTGTTATCTTAGACATCCTTGAGATGTAAAATGTCAGTGCACACCTTGGATCAAGTCTGCGTAATCTCTCCTCTTCCTTTCCAGGATGAGGAGGAGACTAAAATGAAGATAGAATTTTCTTCTGAGTTAAATGGAACTCAGACACAATCTTAGGCAAGAAGGATGGTTTCACCCTAAGGACTACCTTATCCTTATAGAAGATTGTATAAGGAGGCTTGCAGGACAAGGCCTGTCGTTCACTTACCCTTCGGGCTGATGTAATGGCCACTAAAAGGATGGTCTTTAAGGTTAATAACCTTAAAGGACAGGTATGGATAGGCTGAAAAGGAACACATATTACAAATCACAATACTAAGTTGAGGTCCCAAGTTTGGACTTGGAATCTGACTGGGGAAATTAATTTGTCAGTCATTTTAAGAATTGTTTCACAAGGGAAATCTTGAAGGAAGATACCTCTTCAGAGGAGCGCTTAAAAATGGGGAGCGCTGTAAAATACCCCTTGATTATACCAACCTAAAACCCCATGTTGTCCGGGTGTAATAAGAATGATAACACATTAGGCGTTACTGCATGTAAACAGATCTTCATTCTTATCCATACACCAGCTGCAAAATGTGTTCCTATGGCAGAGGTGCAAGGACTTTGCTGCTGGCCTTCTGGCAAAAAGCAAACTCTCCATTACATCTTCCGGGAGGTCCCACTTCTTGTATCTCAACCTCTCAGAAACCATGCGTGAAGGTTGAGAGTCTTGACCTGTGGAGAGAGAGAAGGTCGTCTCCTAGTGGCAGACATATTTGAGGGCAGATGGACATGTCTAGAAGGTCCGGGTATCCCGTCCTCCTGGCCAAATCCAGAGTAATGAGGATCATGGATTTCTCGAACTTTCTCAACCTCCTGATGACTTGAGGAACGACGGGACTGGAGGAAATGAGTACAGGAGTGAAAATTCCCAGTCCACTACGAACACGTCGCCTATAGCTCCTCTTAGGGGAAATTCCCTTGAGCAGTACTGTTTGCACTTCCGGTTGACACTGGTCACAAACAGATCCATTTGAAGGGTTCCCCAAAGGGTGAAGATCTCTTGAAGGACTTCCTGAGCTAGTGCCCACTCGTGGGAGACTGTGCTATGCCTGCTCAGGGCATCTGCCGTCGTGTTCTTCTCTCCGGCTAGGTGAACTGCTGATAGGGAAATTCCTTCTTGAATTGCCCAGAACCAGAGCTGCATTGCCTCTCTGCACTGTGGTAGTGACCCTACACCTCCTCTCTTGTTGAGGTAATACATGTCCACCATGTGGTCTGTCATTATCGGGACGTTCTTCCCCCGCACAGAGGGCAGAAAAGCAATCAGTGCTAGTCTGAATGCCCTCAGCTCCAACAGGTTGATATGTAGTTTGGACTCCGATGGAGACCATCGACCACTGATTGTCAGGCCGTTGGTATGCACTCCCCACCCTGTGAGTGAGGCATCTGTTACTACCTTTATCTCCAGCCATGGTTGCCAAAAAGTTTCTCCCTTCAAACTGTTGTCCTCACAGACCTACCACAGGAGATTCTGAGTGACTCTGTTTTGGACCTGAAGGAGATCTGACATCCTGCCTGAAAATTAATACCATTGAGTCCTGAGAGCCTACTGGAGAGATCTCATTCTCAGGTGCACCTCTGGCACCAGAAAAATGCAGGATACCATGAGGCCGAGCAACCTCAGAAAGTCGAAGACAGAGAGACTCTGGGCATTTTGGAATTTGGTGACCATCTGCAGAATGTCTTGAGCCCTGATCTCTGGTGACGAGGCTTTTCCGAGGGATTCATCTTGGACTGCTCCAATGAATAGATGGCATGTGAGACTTATTGAAGTTGAGGGAGCATCCCAGTCTGTGAAGGGAGTGACATGGAGTGACAGGTGGATTTGAGATGTTCCAGGGCCTGTTTGGGGGAATGTGCCCTGATCAGCCAATCGTCCAAGTAGGGGTAGACGTGAATCCCCCCTCTCCTGAGACTTGCTGCAACCACTGCTATTAACTTGATGAAAACCCTTGGGGCAGAGGTCAGCCCAAATGGCAGAATTCAAAACTGATAATGAGAACCGCCAATGGTGAACCTCAGGTACCTTCTGTGCTTGTGATGGATTGGCGCATGAAAATAAGCATCCTGAAGGTCCAATGATACCATCCAGTCCTGAAGCTGGAGGGCCTGAAGGATCTGAGAAAGGGTAACTTGTTTAAGCCTCTTAAGTCCAAGATGGGTCTCAATCCTCTGTCCTTTTTTGGAATTAGAAAGTACGGGGAGTACCAATCCTGGTACCTCTCCACTACAGGTACTGGTTCTATGGCACCTTTCTCTAGCAGGGTTAATATTTCCTGCATAAGTAGCAGATCTGGAACTTTGAAAGAGCTGTTCCCCGATGGATGACCCTGAGGCATTTTTAGAAAGGGAAGGCAGTAACCTTGAGCGACTGTTTTCAATGCCCATGCATCTGAAGTAATGCCTCGCCACTCTTTCAGATGCAGTGACAGTCTCCCTACCGCTGGGGTCTTGTAAACTAAGACCTCAGAGAAGTTTAGAGGCAGCTGGAGCAGTGGCTGATGGTAAAGCAGCCGCTGCCTGGATGGTTCTAGTACCTCTTCCCAGTCCACCGTGGGGAAATCTTTTCTGACCTCTTTGATTGGAGTAAAAGCGAAAGGACCTACCCCTCCAAGGTGTGCCGGTGGGGCAGTTTTGTCTTATACCAGCACCAAGTAACTTTGCTGCCTCTTTACTGGTCTGTAATTTCTCTAGGCTTTCGTCAGCCTTTCTACCAAAGAAATGTGTACCATTAAAGGGCATATTAAGCAATCTGGACTGCACATCTGGAGCAAAATCAGACTTTCTCAACCAGGCAAATCGAGACGTGTCTGGAGGGATTTACACATTGCATCTTTCCCATCCTTAACTAGGTTTAAAAATCTGTCCCTTTCCTCCCCTTCGGGTATATGATCAGCCGCCATTGCTACACATTCCCATATAGTGTCAGTGAATCTTGCCAACGTGCATGTAGCATTTTCTGACTTTAGGGCCATACTTGCCACTGAGAAAACCTTCTTGGCCCAAGCATTGTAATTATTGTCATCTGTGTCTGGAGGAAAAGTTGGGAATGCGATCTGTTTAAAGGTTGATGTGGCAGCTTGTAGCACTAAACTGTCAGCTGTGGGATGTTTTTTCTAGTATCTGGGGTCACTACTGAACGCAATGTATTTAGATGTCAATTTTTTATTCACTGTCGGAATCAATTCTGGCGTCTACCAATTTGAACTCACTCTCCTTTGCAATGCCACATGAAAAGGAAGAATAGGGTCCTCCTGTGGTCCCTTATCTGGGATGTCAGTTAGATCATCCTGTTCGTATATTGGTGTTGGTCTTTTCCACCCCATATACTCTACCTCCCTGGACCTTAACTATCTATAAGACCCTTGAGCATGATCAGTAGGGTCCGGCATTCCGATCTCTAATTCTATTGATGTATCTAGTCCACTTGCATTCTGCAGGGACTCCTGTAAATGTGTTAGTCTTGATTCTTCTGAGATCAAAGACTCAGGGACCCCAGGTGTCCCATATTGAAGACCAAAAGGTTGTGAATCATCCAAAGAATGTTCTGTCTCCTCATAAATCGAAGAAAGTGACTCAAAAAAATCCTTTATTGGTAATGGTGTATACACCTATTCTGTGATGCTTGATGGCGTCTATGGTGGCGCCAAAATCTTCGACACAGTAGAGGGAGAGGGCTTCAACGCTCTCCCCATCGAGGTCTTCTCTGACGCTTTCGGTGTTGATGACCTGTCATGGTCCAATGAGGAGTCTTTCGGTGCTAATGGTGTTGATGACTTCTTGCTCGAGGAAGATTTGTCTCGACTCGAGGGATCCTTCAGCCACTCTCGAGGAGATCTTTCTCTGCCTTCCCAGGCCGGAGGCGCCCATTTTTTGCCCTTATCCTTTTTCTTGTCAATTTGTTCGGCCTGGGCATGGCTTTCATGAGTTTTCAAGAGGGTCAAGACTGTATTCTCGAAAACTTTCATCATTTTTATTCTGACCTTCTCAGCTGGAGAGGCCGATTTCGCCAGGCATTTAACCCGTTCTGGGGAGGAACTCAACGAAGACGGTGGCCTATGGTGCCTTTTCCTAGACCTTCGTGAAGATGAAGAGTGGTGAGAACCAATGCGTGATCTCGATCTCTTTGTCTTTTTACGACGAGGAGAACATTTTCTCGACTCATCTGAAGCCACTTTTTTTTTAATGGAGTCTAATGATTTTGACTTAACAGCTGCTAATTTTCCTCTTTGCTCTTTCAGGGCTTTCGCTGTCATCGATAGGCAGGTCTTACAGTCAAAGGTAGCGTGAGAGGAACCAAGGCACAACATACACACCTGATGGGGGTCCGTAAGGTACATCTTTGCCCCACAATCTTGGCACTTCTTAAATCCTGATCTCAGAATCAAAGACGCTGATGATGATGCCATTTGTCAATAATATACTCAAAGATTTTTGTTAGGGAACCGAAGCGTACTGTATCTGAAGCAATACATTTTGTGGAAAAACAGGACTGAAGCCAAGAGATGCTCTGCGCATTTTATACCATCAATGACATTGACATTGAGACAGAGGCCTCACAGTTGCCATGATGAATGGCATGAGTTTCAGGTCTCCATCAAATACAAGTCAATGGTTGTGAGACATGGATGATTGGGTGAGGGAGTCCTGTGGTAAAAGGAATGGGAGAGGGGAAGGTGGGGCTGAAATTGGGGACAGGGAGAAATATGAAATTCCTCTCTGAAGAGTTGAGCGTTAGGCAGCACAGCGCCATCCTGTGGTGGATGGTGGTTAGGAATGTATTTATGTATTCAGAGATTGCAAGGGTAAAAGGATGGGAATGAGAAGATGATGTACGTATTGCCAGTGAAGAGGTGTCATGTTGCAGCCATGGAGGATGTGGGACAGGTGGAGATTCCCGCATAGAGCAGTACAGTCTTTGCTGCAAGCTGAAGCAGCGGTCCCGTCCTCACCCAAGATGGCTGCTGCAAGTATAACAGTGTACCGTTGCATTGAATCCGTTATTCTTGAAGCTCGCTTCTGTTTCCAACAGTTTCATTGTAGCTATCTCGCTAGCCTGACCTTTTCCGGTTCTCTTCGGGTCCCTCATCTGTAGTTAATTCTGTTTCTCTCTGTCTCGCTGCCCGCTATTTTTCTCACCGTCCTTAACGGTCTTAACCCGGTGTACTTCGTATCGGCTTTTGCACCCGCGCTCTCTCCCACTGCGAGTGCACCTTCTATTTTTTCATGGCTCTCTAGCAACTTGCTGCTCGCCTTGAACTTTGCGTTCGGGTGGTTATTTTCGGACTGCCTTTCTGACTATACTTGTCAAGACTTCAGTCGGGCGGCGTTTCTTTTCTTTATGGAGACGCCATTAACAGTTCCACCACGTCTGACGGCCGTCTTAGAGCACCGCTCTAGTGTTTATCCAAGATGGCCGCCGGCGTTTACTACAGCCGGCTCACTGTGGCGTTCCTCGCGTTGCACCTTCACTGTGTTCTTTCGACTTGAAGGTAATGCTTGTTTTTCCCCCTACGTGTGTTCTCTCCTTTGATTCTTCCCTTGGCCTGTCTCCCCTTGGTTCCCTTTAGCTGTTTGCTGTTTTCTCCGGTGCTGCTCCGTTCCGGTCTCTCTCTCTCCGTTCCCTCTCCTCTCAGCCCTTCAGCCTGACTGCCCTCGCCCATGCTTCTCCACCCTTATCGCCTGGGCGCTCGTTGTTACATATTTCCTGGAGCTGTTTGCGAGCCTTACTGGCTATTTCTGGTGCACTTACCACGGCTGTTTCTCTGGCGGTCCTTATGCCCACTTGTGAGTCTCCTCTGATCCCTCCTCTGGATTCTATTGAGCCGCTCTACACTGAAGGATCGTTCTCCTGGTCTTCTCATTGACACGGACACTTTCACCAGAACAACTGCTGCAGGGTTTTTTCTGCCTTTTTGGGTTTTTTCGCTGCTCAGGGGCCGGCTCCCGGGAGTCCCCACTGTTCGTGTTCCCTAGTTACCCGACAGTGTGGCATCCCAGGGAGCTCGCCCCTACTTACGTCAAAAGAAGGAAGCAAAGAAGACTGATAAAGCACAGACCCGAAGACGTCCTGGAAGAAGGCCGGAACTACAGGACAGGTCCACAGACGATTCAGGTGAGGAGGAAGGAGGGGATAGTTCGACCAACCCGGATATCCCTGAGAATACTTACTTGACTTTCCTTTCCGCGCCTCAGCGCCCATATATCTGCTACCCTAGAATTCACTCTTTACTTATTGCGGTTCTCCTGTGCTGCTTCGTCTTCACCTATTTCTTTTGGTTTCTTGCTCCAGAGCTTCAGCTCCGTCTGCCGGTCCTTTCTGCTTGCTCCTTTCATGCAAACTGCTTTCCGGTTCTGGGGACTCTTCTCCGGATGACTTTTACGCATCCTGCTTGAGTCTTCTCACATGGTGGTTTCCCAAGCCATCACACTCAATCCACTTGCTGTAATTTGAGGATCCTTTGGAGTTCTGGGTCCTTCCATCTACCCTTTTTTCTCAAGAAAACTCTGGAGCTGTACTTTGCCTGCACGTTACATCTTCAGTCCCTGTAAGACTCTTCACTTCACACCAACCAGGTTTTTTTGGTGCTTCAAGGGTTTTTCCCTGGATCGGGGCTGGCTTCCCGGGGTTCCCTTTGGCGTGGGTTTCCATTACTGTCAAGGTGACCTCTGGGGGAGCTCGACCCTACCTACACGACAAGAAAGAGAAAAAGATCAAGGAAAGGAAGACCAAGGAAGTCAAGAAGTCAAGGCGAAGGGAACAGTCCGAGACCTGAGACAGCTCATCCGAGGAGAGAGGTGAGGAGGGGGCTCGGGAGGGTACACCAGAGCATGACAAGAGGAGAAATCTTAAAATGTTTTATAAGAGATGAGGTGTAGATAGTCACAAGGAGTGCACATTGCATTCATCCCTGAGCAATGTCCATGAGGAGGGGTGTTGGAGGAGGTGCTGGTGTCCAATAAGATGGGGTAGGAGTAGTCAGAGATATAGGAGGTCACCCAGTTGAGCATGCAGTCCTTAAAGACAAGGAGGGAAAGAGTTGGAAGGATGGAGGGAAAAGCTGCAGCATCAAAGGCAGAGAAAAGGTTTAGAGGATGAAAACGCAGGAGAGGTGAGAATTGTGGGAATTGGTAAATGCATTGGTGATGTGGATAGGAACAGAGTTAATTAAGTGTTTGGATCTTTAGACAGATTAGAGGGGGAAGTAAGTGGGTGTGCTTTGGGATAGTTGGCAATGTGGCTAAAGGGAACCCTCTCAATTATTTTAGATTGGTAGGGAAAAGAAAGACGGATCTGTAGAATGAGGGGGTCTGCACTTGGTTTCTTTATTGGATGTATACCCGTGGATGTTTTGTAACAGGCTTGGAATATACCAGTTGAGAGAGACATGGTGAAAAATTATTAAAGACGATCAGAGGTGACAAGAGAAAGTTGTTTAACAATTTGTAGTGGAAATTAGTCATTTGGAGCACAAAATAGGATGAAAGGGTTCAGGACGTGAAGAATGTCAGTGGGAGAACTGCGATACAGGGGAAATTGGGGAATATGAGAGGGTTTGAGTATGAGGGTGGGGTTAGAAGCGAAATATTGGTGGAATGGGTGTCCTATATTTTGATCGTTTTAGTGGAGACGTAGGAGGCAAAGTCCTTGATAAAGAGTTAGGAAGAAAGAAAGCAGTTTTTAGAGGGGAAGGCATGTCCTTGTGGGTCATGGATATTTTGAGAGGGTACGAGCAGAGAGAGGCAACAAGATAAGTGTAAAAGGAGGATTTGGCTGTGTTGAGACCTGTGGCCAGGGTCAGTAGAGAGTCCTTGCGGGTAGAGAGGTGTGAGTGTTATTTGTGTGGGCAAGCGGCATAAGCAGCAATGCATCGCTGTTTTCAAGTACATGGTGGTGGAGGTGATCCATGGGTGAGGATGTGGGTTAGGGGGAGTGAAGGAGTGGGCAAAGTAGTGATCATTGATGAACGTTCACAGTTCATAGTTGAATGTAATAAAGGAGAGCACAAGGAAGGTAGCACGTGGAGGGGAGAGAGCATGGAGCTAGATATTTACTCTGTTCTGTTAGAGAAGCAGGGAGTCAGGCTTGATTTTACATTTCTGACAGATGATGCAGGGGAATGAGAGAGTGGGAAAGAAATAGAGATGGTTAAGTGAATGGAAGAGTGTTCAGAGGGTGATCAATTGACTATGTACAGATCTACAGGGAGGAAGACAGAAATATGAGATTGAGAGATATCTACCTTGGGTGTGGGTTGGTAGGTTGTGTAGGTTGGCTGGCGAGATGTCAGACAGAGTGGAGTCACTTTGGCCTTAGTCATACTGGAAAGGTAAAGGTGCCACATCTAGATAGCATGGTCATCATCTGGGCGAATTTTGAGCTAGAGTTCAAGATTAGAGAAGAAGAGGTTGAGGTTGCTCAGTGGGCCATAGATTAGGAGGATAGTAAGAGGGTTGGAAGCGGGCAGTTGGACCGAGATATGTCCAAAGGAGGAGGGAGTAGAATCAGAGTGGCAGTGCTCAATGTTTGTCTTTGCTGATCAGGAGATCGGCACCAATGCCTTTTTGGAGAAGTGAGGGGAGTGAGAGCAAGAGGCAAAGTCCATGTAAAGAGCTGCTGGGAGATGGGGGTGCAGGGGAAACAGTTTCAAGAGGTATGAAATCCAGGTTTCAGTGATCACCATCACCGAGAGTTTGGAGTATTGTGAATCAACACGATTAGTGAGAAGGGGTTTCTGTAGTGGGATTGGGCCTTCCGGAGACCCAGGGAGAGATCACAGTGGGTGGCAGAGAGTGAAGTTTGAGTGACTGGGAGGAGGGAAAGAGCAGCAGCCTGCGTGGCTTTTGGGAATACAGTGAAGAATGGGTTTGTGTGACAGGGGTATAGGTGCTGGGGGATGGAAAGAAGGGAAGGGGATGGGTAGGACACACAGAGGAGGGAGAGAGAGGGAGAGAAAGAAAGAGAGAGAAAGAGAGAGTGAACGAGAGAACGAGAGATAGAGAGAGAGAGAGGGGGGGGTGCAAAGAACAGTAATGCACAGGAGCAGGATTGACAGGAGCATGGTAGGCAGGGATGAGTGTGGAAGAATGTGGAATGAACTCCACACATTCCTGTATGACAAACATTTGATGTTAAATGCACAGTTCCTTAATCTACCAAAACATATAATTTAGATAAAGCTCACAGTGTGCCAGGCAGCTAAAGAATTTGATTTAAAAAATCACAGTCCTAGGTGACAAAACAATTAAATTAAAAAAATCACTGGGTGGTCGGTGACCACAAAATCTGAGTCAAAAAACATAGGATTGTAAGCAACCAAAATAAATTACTTGTAAACCAATCGCAAGATTCTAGGCAACCAGAAAATAGCATTAATAAAAATGAAAGAGTTGCAAGTGACAATAAAAAATGAAATTTAAAACACTACCTGGTACCATGTGGCAAAAAATGAAATTTAAAAAATGACCAGGTCCTATGTGATCAAAAATGCAAGTTAAATACACAGGGTAAAAGATGAACAAAGATTCCATGTTAAATAGGGCTATGTGTGATCAAAAATACTATTTAAAGGACAATCGGGTTCTAGGTTTCCAAACAATACACTTAAACATATCATTGAGTCATAGGTAACCAACAAAAATGCAAATTGGATATACAGGGTCATCGGCGATGAAATAATGCAAGTTAAATCTCAGTACCTTAGTTGACCAAACAATGCAATTTAAGTAATTCCCATGGTACTGTGTGACAGAAAAATACAATTTAAAAAATGGACAGGGTCCTATGTGTCCAAACATGCCATTTAAGATCAAAAGGATCACGAGTAACCAAAACGTTTAAATGCATGTTATCCTAGGCAACAAAACAATGCTATTAAAGGAATAGTGCGCTAAACATTTTTATTGTCCCGAGCGTGTGGTTTAAAGCAATCTATGATCGATCGTAAAAACATTTCCTATGCACCTTACCTTAGTTTTCCTCACTTTTACACATGCGAAATCAGGCAGCAGGGCGTGGCCATCTTGTGCTAATCTTATCCGTTAAACTGCCCTTGCGGCACTAAATCATATGCCCCACCCCTGAAGCTGACATCACTACTCGTAGCGATATTATCTAACTTATTTTCATGACGTTAGTGTGCAGCGTAGCCAAACACACCCATTCATCACCTTCGTCTTAACGTTAGTTGATGCAGAAGCCTGAATATCAACACACACATCCTCTTACAGCAGAGCGCGTCCCAAATCGTAATAGAAAACACCATTTTTAAAGGAAACACCAATACTATGCAATTTATAATGTACTTTTATTTCACAATAAACGCTCCGAGATCATCTGCCGATTTCCATATTCAACCAAATGTTTAATGTCGTTGTTTTCAAACATCAAATCTTTATCATGAGGCACACAGTGTTGCTTTTGGTAGAAGAAGCACATTGGACGCACCTTGAATCGCAAGGCTTCGCCATCAGCTTCTTGCTTGACCCCCTTAAACAATGTCAGGTTGGTACTTGTAGCTGGTACTGTGAAAGGGCATATCGGTCCGGGTCGATCGTCCCACATCAGTGTAAGTTTAAGCCAGCCATTTCGGCGTATCTGCCACTGCATACCTGAAGAACCTGTCACTTGGTATCTGGAAACGATGACATTCGCAGAAAGGAAAGTTGTAGCTGTATAGAAAACATAACAGAAATATATCGCAGCAGCAGTTCTTTATTCTAATTTATCCATTTACCCTTTAATTCTGCACCGGGTGAAACCTAATAATGAACACAAACCAGAAACAATGGAAACACAGAGAAAATAATGTGGAAAGTTGGAGTCTACGATGTGCTTGATAGGTTAGTGCTGTGGAGTATGTTCAGCTCACAATGGGATGCGCATGCGGACGCTGACGGAAGAATTCGAACAACACAAAGACGGCATTATAACGGAATATTAGCAACGAACTTGGCTTTGGTGGAACCTGGAGGAACCCAGACGTGGACTCCATGTATTTTGGTGCTGGACTGCCCACGTGCCCGGGACAAAGACAAATACATACAGGTTGTGTTTGCTTGTCGTCACAATATGCCCCAACCAACAACCCATTACAATGTAATCCAGCAATACCGGTCAGAAAATGAAACCTTGACTCGTTCGTCTATAAACTCGTCTACATTAAAACTCACATTATATTTTGTATTTCCATTCTTTTGGCGTAACGCAGAGTGTCCGCTCAGCCATTAGTTCTTGCATGTCAAGTTTGTTATTTAGCTTAGGTCCCTTAGTGGGACGCGTATTTATTCTGTCTATTTGGACACGTGCATGCTAAGGCAACTGCAGACCCTGCAGTTGCTTTCATGCTGATATTCAGCTGCCCCTCCTGTGCCCTGATCAGTGAAGGGCCCACAAGAGCTGGCCAAAAGCGGGAAGGGGAAAACACAGAGTTATACTGTATGTCATCCTACAACAGGCACTTCTTGGAAATAAATTGACAAAGAGGATACATTTGAAAAGACAATTTGGACGCTTAATACTTCTTAATACTTTTAATAGCTTTGAAATTCAAGTTACATAGATTTCCATTGGTCATGTACAATGTACAAACATTGTGGAACATACACACCTCTGCTTATCATTTATACCGGGAAGTCAACTGTTCAACAAGGTCTGCTTTTGGCGGACAGGGTACGTTTGCAATGTTTTGTGGTAATGTATGTGTCCTAGGAACAAAATCATGATCGATTCCATGAGTATGCATGTCCAACACAGTCAAAGTGAGATCTTTCACAAAATCGAATTCCATTTCCTGGTATATTGGCTTGACCACCCATTTTTTTGCTTCTTTTTGCAAAGGCCACTGTGTAACAAAGCATTCCAGGTTTCCTGCAGT
This sequence comes from Ambystoma mexicanum, assembly GCF_040938575.1. Taxonomy (NCBI): domain Eukaryota; kingdom Metazoa; phylum Chordata; class Amphibia; order Caudata; family Ambystomatidae; genus Ambystoma; species Ambystoma mexicanum. The sequence continues at coordinate 1,200,317,026 of NC_090925.1, forward strand.
TCTCAATTGTTCTATACCCTTGTTCTCGTTATGCGCTAATATCGCTGGTAATGTTCGATATTGCTTTCGGTCTATGCAGAAATGCAACCTCTTGGGCCTGTACTTTAGGCACATATTGTGGAACACCTCCAAATCTCCGGTGTGACAGAATTCTGTGAGCGCCTTCAGGTCTCTTGAAACAGTTTTATCAAACACGATCTTCTCAAGAGCTTTGTGTGGAGGTGAAGATGGAACCAACCACTTCTTCTTGCATTCCTGTTCTTCTGATAAATGTCCATGTGCACATTGGTGAAAATTGTGGTTTTCTCTCCATGAGGGAATGTTGTAACAGTGGTGCATCAATGAGCGACATTTTTCAAGTAGAATTTCCAAAGACCCATCACAAGTTTTGAAACTCCATCAAAGATGGATGCTGAAAGACTGGGACCACTGGAAAATATTTTCAGAACCCTTTTTTTTACCTGCAGCTGTGATTTTCTTATTGATTGATTTGACAGCGTGCCATACATCAAATTGATGGCGAATGTTTGGAAACTGCTCTCGCATGGCCTTGGCTATTGAAATGTGTCTGTCAGTGGCTATGAGGTCTATTTGCATTCCCCTTGATTGAAGATGTTCGAGGGATTTTATGAAACCATGTTTCTCCATGGCCACTGAGGATTTACATTCGGACACCTGCACGACCTCCGAACTCACAATTGTTTTAGTTTCCATATCCTGAAAGCGGTATGTGCAATACTTTGCTGAAAATCCGGGGCTGTCACACTGTCCATCGCCAGCTAGCCTGAACCGTTTTCCTGAGAATGTCCTTTCAATTGACATTTGTTCAATTTTCCAGGCTTGACTAATAGCGAGGAATACAAATTCTCTTCGATTTTTTGTAGTACTGCATTTTAGCAAGGAACTGAAGTCCCACAAATTGACAGAAACTGGACAATTTACTAAAAGTCGAGCCACTGAAAAGTAAAGCTGCTGAACACAGTAGATTTCCTGCTGGCTCTTTGCCCAGCATCTTTTGAGCAACCCGTGAAAATGTATCATGGAGCTGGGCACAGGTGGCTTCAATTTTCAGGTTAGTGCCTTGTAACACACGAGGCACATTCACCAATGGCTCCCCGCATATTTTCACCCTCACTGGATGCACACATTTCAGCATTAGCATAATCTCTACCAGGCAGCTGTCGAATACAATGTATTTCTGCTCCTTTATTAGCCAATCGTCCTGCGTGATTGTGGTTTGTGACTCAACTGTGGTGGACAATTCGGCCAAACTAGGCAAACTGTAGTCGAGATCTTTGGCAAGTTCCTCGGTCAATTGCGTTGAAGCTTCAGTCTTTGTTAGTTCATCTTGTGTTATTTGCATACGAATTGGAGAAACCGTCAACAACAAATGTTCATTGGGTGGATCTTTTTTTGTGGGTGTAGATTGTGTCAAGTGGTCCCCAAGGAATTCCAATGCATCTTCATTATATTCAGTTTCATCTTCATCTTGTCGAGTACTCACATTATAGCAATGGTCCAAAAACACTTTGCTGGCTTCGCCGGTCTCATTCAATTCATTTTCTGGCCATTGGTGTCTTGATATTGAGCAAATCTTCCTCGGGACCAGCCCTTGGGAGCAAAAATTACCCAATTCAGCCCAAAATACAGGTTCTATTGTGCCGAGCAGTGAGCTCATGCTAGTGACAAATGACACCTTCAAAAGTTTGAGTATTTATTCTAAACAGTGAATTTCAGCAACATTTTGGGATTCAAGTTAGAGAAGATTACAAAGCACAAAACTTAGAGAAATGCAAAATATAGAGAAACATAGAACTTAGAGAAACATAGAGAAACACAGTCTTACGTCCCTTCAATCAGCACTGGGAGACCCTGCCCCTCATAAGCTAGCTGTAACAAGCCCCGCTCAGAGGACAGCGCTACAGGGTGCCGACAGAGCCACAGATTCCGGACACTTGATCTTGCTCGAACCAAGTCCACAGATCGATCTCCCACCTGAGTCATGTGGGCATGCATTTTTATAATCTCGTGCTGTCAGTCCATGACGCACAGTTCCAGAACTTTCCCTGTGCAAAATATAGGCTTGCTCATGGAAAAACCCAACTCTGTGAATTTCCAGTGTGCTCCTTTTCTGTGCCCCTCCCTACTTGGAGCCCATCTGCGCGAAAGCTCAGGAATGTCTTATCAGTGCCTTCTCAGAGAAAGAGGATTTGTTTACGAAGCCATGCAGGGCTACCGTTAGAAAGGCAGAATATTCTAAGAGAAGCCGAGATGAATTAAGCCCATGTGAGCAAGCTCTAAAAGGCATGCACTCATAGCTTAGTGTTTATAGCGCTTACGATCGGCTATCTAAGCGCTATATAGGTGCCATAATGTTCCAAACACTCCAATAATGTCAATTAGCTACAGAGCTGGGGCCTTCACCCTGCCTGTCTATCTACAATGCATAATGTGACCTACCACCCCTACTAGGCCTGCATATTCCTTGTAGCTCACTACTGCGTAATGGAAGTGCTACAACAGACTACTGTCAGCATTTTTGGCACATACTTTGAATAAACTATTGGCTTTCAGCGGCTAATGCTGTCATCTAAAGACCTGATTGGCAAATTTGCAATTTTGTGTATCACTACAATTGGGCATAAGCATCTCGAGTCTGCTTATTCACTGGACCATGCTGCACCTCAAATAGTAGTTGCTCCATGGTGAAATCTGTTTGGCAAGCAGCATCTTTGGTTTCATTTGTTGTCTATACTTCTTTTCCTTCTGGGCCTCTAGGAGATGGGTTGTAAAAACATGTTCAATGTAAATCACACATACAGTAGATAGAACTTTAAATAAAAAAAACATGTTATGAAGAAAACACCAGCCCAAAACACTTAGAGAAAACGAAAAAATTATTTACCCTTGTTTTCTTGATTTTCTGTGAAACCGTGGTCTTCTCTGTAACGACCGCACCAGCAAGCTGATCCACCACCTCTGATCCAGGTGCCTCCTTTTCTAATTCCCGACCTTGTATACATTCCTTGAATAGAATATTGATTTTAAAAAAAAAGAATCAAACATTTTTTAATTTAAAATCTTTCATCGCACACATCACTTACATACATACCCTCGTAAACAGTGTATGTCATTTAGTCAAATACAAATTTCTACAAATTTCTAATTTCACCTAATTGATGGCAAGTGTACTCGATCAGAGATCACTGTGCCAAACATACTGATTGTAATGTTACCCTCAAATATTTTGAAATGTATTCTGCATTAGCGAGAAAATGTAACATTAGAACTGAAATGATAAAAGTTTGAAAGTCTGCACGTTTATATGAATGTCACTGTCTAATAGTATCCTATGTAGGATTTACTTTCTTTCATTCAGGGGAACTATCAGTACGCATACCGCATACTCTGGACCAGCTCCAAAGGATGATGTAATTATAGTCGAAGTACTAGCATCCCCCTGTAACACAGTACTTGTTTTAGTATGGATGAAAAAAGCAAAATGGAACAGAGACAATGGGATGCAGACAATGGTACATATAAAGAGAAACCCTTAAATGACACATACTACAACACCACAGACTAAACCTGAAAAACGAAACTGGTAAAAAAGGATAAGACACAGACATCCCTGACCGGGGAGAGTAAAGCCCACGGCAGCTGGACGGTTGACATCAGATAGACAGGAACCCAGGCAGCACACACAAGACTGAGTCAACTGACCCAGACAATCCCACCAACTCCTTCGCCCGCACCGTAATTTGATTACCGCCAAGTACCACGTTGGGGTGGAATTAGAGAGACATTGACAATCCCCACACTACCTGAGAGGTTGTCATTAGCAGATGCACTGGCCACTAGAGTCTAAATGGAGGATAAGGGGAGCCACGAGAGAGCATGTTAGAGGTGGGGGCCAGAGGAGTAAGGAACCTGTAGACCAGTCAGACCCAGATCAGGACAGAGCCGCAACGGGGGAGACTACGCAAGCCGAGCGCTTCAATTCAGGATAGAGATGCAAACTAACCAACCCTACTAACAACTTCCCTTTCTGCATAAACCTCTCAAACTCAAAACCAAACACAACCAAAACCTACAGCACAACAAACCGCACAAACTTCACTACATTGCAACAACAAAACAAAACACACATAGCCTTGCACAACAGTACACGACGACTACCGGCCGCAAACACCCCAGGCCCAGCCAACGGACCCACCGGCCTGAGGCCGCCAACATCACATCGCTGCTCTCTTGCATTTTTCCTGCTTCCTCACACTAACTCAACCCCCCCTCTCCCTTTTCAGAGCCGCCAGAGCGCCAAGAGACCACTACGGTGGTGATAGTGCGTGGTACAAATGTCCTTTAACATTAACATTAACATAGTGTAAACCACTGACAGGATACATAAACAATTTCATATTATTTGAAATTCCAAGCATAATACATTCTCGTAATTGAAAAGTGAAATAAAATTACCTGGTAGGCGCTAGAAGGTGTTGTTGACTCCGGAAAAGATATGGATAAAGAATATTGCTCCTTCATTTCAGTGCATTGTCACAAAGTGGTAAGAGGGAAAATTAGATTTGCATTAGATATGTGGGAAGATCCAACTCTTGATAATATGAACTTCTGTAAGTCTGTAGGGCTCACCATTGGTTTAATGGACATGTCGGTGGTGTCGTCACTTGCGAGGGTTTGTGCTCCAGTCAGTATGCTCTCCTATACAAATGGACATGTCAAGCATGTCAAGCACACTATTATGAAAAAATTATGCTTCTTTTGAAGGGCACTATGGCATTGTTTTCTATGGTCATAATTACTTTCTATGATGCTCCATAAACCAGGGACAGATGTGTAGTAAAATGTGCTATAGTTAAAAAGTAATACAATCTGGTAAATATGTAATTAATCATGCAGGTCTCAACTGAGGAAGCATGTGCCCAAAAAGAGTTGGAATTGCATTTGGAAGCAATTTATTAGACATTCTCAGTCAATGCTTTTTTGTGTACTGCAATTGGTCGTACATATCCAGGGCAAAGTGCAGGCTGCAGATGCAGAATCGATTGGCCCTTGAGTCTGCCAAGACAGCCTCGACTCTACTTTCAGGCTTGTGCACCGGAAATCCACAACGTCGAACCCATTCTCTTATTAAATCAATATTCGTCGGGAATGTATGCATGATAGTGTCCATACTTTTGACATAGCTCCTAGCTCCTAGAACGGCAACCGAAAACCATACAAGCAGGCATTCTTGAAAAATATGTGTAAAAAAGTATACATAATTACAAATAAATTCTACTGAATGCATGAGATTGATGGGATTATATCAAAGTTTTCTATGCAATGCTTCTTTTGGTCAAAGAAGCGAAACCTGTGTAGTGTAGTCGAATATACACCAGGTTAACTTTCATACAGAATTGATTGATGCAACGTAAATCATAACATGTTACTCGTCCGTTGAATGTACTTTCATGCATCAAAAGGAAACATGCTTATAGGCATGTTTCAAGCAAGATGCCATTCTATCACAATTGACACTGATGAAATTTGCTATATCGAGATCAGAACACTTTAAAAAGTAGACAATGGTAAAGTCATTGAAATGAATGAACATTACACTACTAGGTACATTCGTTCGAAATAGAAATTTTGAGATCAGAAAGCGATGATTAGGTGACCTGCCCTTACCTTGACTAACAAACAGTTGGATTCAGCAAGCAGGATAGTTAGTAGCAGAGGAACAAGTAGCACGATCACGAGTTGACTTCCAGTGCTCACACATGTTTTCAGGATAACTATCAGGGGGTTTATAAAGAATTAGAAAAGTTGGTGTGCATATGATGCAGAAAAGGGCCAGAACACTACTAAATGGAGACACACTTAAGTGGATTGCAGGTGTGTGGCCTGCTTCAGGGGAGCCTGACTAGAGACACGGGGTCTGGTAGGCTGTATGCGCAATGGCGCCTGTGCTGAATATATCTTTGAAGTGTGCATGGTGTTTGGCACCTTGGCTGTTCCCACCCTGCTAGGCCCTTAGGAGGGCACGGCCACAGGTGAAAACTGCCATTGATGCTGGAGGGGGGATGGAGGGGCCTGAGGCATGCAGAAAAGGGCTGGAACACTGCTAAATGGAGACACACTTATGTGGATTGCAGACACACTTATGTGGACTTAAGTTCATTCATGTGGATTGCAGGGGCGTGGCCTGCTTCAGGGGAGCCTGCCTGGAGACGCGGGGTCTGGCTAGGTCGTGTGTACAATGGCCCCTGCGCAGAAGATACCTTTGAAGTATACATGGTGTTTGGCACCTTGGCCGTTCCAACCCTGCCAGCCCTGCCAGGACAAGTGAGTGTGTCCTTGATTGAATGAAAAATTGAAACAACTATTCATAAAAGATGATTTTTATTTTATTTTGTTGCTGATGTTAATGGCACAAATATACTACAAATTGTATACTTCGGATTGCAGCACAGTGTGGGAAAATCCCCTGTACTGACCGCTGTCACTGGGGAAGTTGACTCGAATGGCACCAACGACACAGGCGGGTATTACTCGTCGAACACGGTATACAAGCCTCCCATGAAGCCACCATGTAGACGAACGATAGGCCACAAGCCTGTATCACCTGTGGAAGAGAAACATACAAACTGTATTTAAATGAACATGATAAGTGTACAAAACTTAGTTGAAAATGCAATCTTGTATCCTATGGCATAGTTGCTAGTACAAATGTTACTTCATGGCTTTAAAGTGTAGACACATTACAAAAGTGAACACCCATGCAATCCATAACGTTTGGGGGACTGAGAAATATTGTTTCTTGGTTGTACGTGAAAGACACATAAGATGACCACTATGATTTCCCCAAATCGCGAGAGATGTATTGAATTGCCAGACTACATTCATTTGGCAGTGATAGATCAAAAATACGACAATATAGGAGACAAACATGAAAAGTACACTTATTCATTACTTGGATTACGTGCATAAGCACCATCATAATCCTCAACACGGACCTTGTGAGGCAGGCTGCCCTGAAGTCATGCAGCTCGGTAATGCATTGCGGCCGTGTCTCGTCTTCCGATATGCAGGCCAAGCATCCAGAGTTTTCTCTGCAGCAGCAGCTCTCCTCCTCGGTTGGCATGACCTTGCACCAATTGCAGGTAAACCAGGTGGAGATGTCTTCCATGTGACTAGGCTCAGGATCCGGCGATTCGTCCTCCCAACTGTCGTCCGATGCCCCATAGTTTCCGCATCTTTCTCTTTCAACTAATTCCGCCTTAGAATACTCTTGCTCGTACTGGTTTGGCTGCATTGTTGCCATTATATGACAAAATTAAAATCAATCGTAATGCTAGTACTAGTATCTGTTCGCACAGGCTACAAGCAACGAAGATTGCTGAACAGAGCAGAAACGAGTCAAAGGATATACAAAAAAAGACAGCAAAATGATTGAAAAAGCAACTCTGATGTGGTCTGGTGAGAAGAGATCTGTTTATACCTATTGAGGAAAGCAGCATCCTGCCATTTCCATTGAGACACGTCATTAGCTGGCTAGCAGAGAACGTTGATAGGAGACATGCATTTGCATTGTGAAGTGGGCCGTACGCGTCTAGTGATGTCAGCTTCAGGGGCGGGGGATATGATTTAGTGCCGCAAGGACAGTTCAACTTAGGGCGATGCAGCAACGGATAAGATTAGCACAAGATGGCCGCACCCCCATGCTTGATTCTGCATGTGTAAAAGGGAGGAAAACTATGGTAAGGTGCATAGGAAATGTTTTTACGATCGATCACAGATTGCTTTAAACCCCATGCCCGAACGCTCGGGACAATAACATTTTTGAGCACACTATTCCTTTAACAAAGGGTAGGTGATATACGCATTGGTGTCAGTTCCTAACATTGATCATGCAGCTGTAGGAACTGTTTCTCATGTAGTTGTTCTGCACAAATGAAAAATTGGATGGGGGTACAAATTTGGGTGGAATGGCCAGCCCCAAGGACCGACTACAACCTAACATGGCCAAATAGATGTGCCCTTTGTTATGAAAAGGTTTTCCGAGACTCCAGGCACTGTGATGCCTGGTCTTAGTTGGAATTAGTGAATAATGTGTGCATGTGAGGAGTGAAGGCAGACTCTCCCCACCAAGCTCAGGGACAATTTGATCCTATTCCAAAATGGCCACCTTTAATGTTATTCACTAGTAAAGTGCACAAAATGTAATAGAGGTAGGGATCTCTGTGTCTACAATATACCTCAGCATTGCCCTGTCAACCAAGTGACCTTTACCCAAATGTACGCCATTCTTGCAAATGTAAACTCTTTTATGAGAGTGTCCACAATATATGCCTTCACTGTGACCGTAAAGCACATGTTCATGATGCCTGTGACCATGATGCATTCTAGCACAGGCCTGTTCAAAATGTGTGTTCTGCTTGTACCACAATATATGCTAGCCTTGCCACTGTAAACTCTGTAATAATGTTGCCCACAACATATGCCAGCAATGCCATTGTAAAGCATATGTGTATGATGCCTGTCTCTACAATATATGCCAGCATTTCCCTGTAAAGCACTTTCCTCCTGCATGTGACCCAATATATACTAACTTTGCCATTCTTCCATGTTGTTGTCTACTGCCTAGACTCACAAAACTTATATATCTGGAATCTGCTGGTGAGATTCTGCTTTAAAATACTGCAAATAGTGTGACGTTTACCATGCATTCCCACAAAGGAGGGCTTTAGACCACTTTACCAACACATTAAGACAGAGTAACCCAGCACAAATTGTGACAGTTCAGAATGTGTATTGTTTATAGGTCAACAATGCACAATGCATTCATTACATAGCTCTTAGAAGTGGGAGCGCTTATTAATCATGAAACCTGATCAGCTCAGCTTTTGCTGAAAATCCACCAATGTATGTTCACTTCAAAGCAGGGATCCTAGGAAAGTTGTTTATGTGAATCCCCTAAAGAAATGCTTTGCTGGCCAAGAAAACAATTGTGCTGAGGCAAATCTACAATTGCACTCTTAACAAAGAGATTTATGTTGAGCTGTGCATGTTTTACATGTCACTGTGGGATGGCCGTTGGAAGGGACTGGCTTATCGCAAAACATTTTGCTACAGCCACACTGATACTGCTTTATGGCACCTACATATAGTTTATATGTACCAGAGATGCCCTGGCCAGTAGCCAAACATTGCAAATTGCCAACGGAGGGAGAGTGCCCTTGGTGTATCATCAAAATATTACATGTAAAACAATGCTATCTGAAATTGTTCCAAGAGTGTGGGGATGAGTTTGATCACTTTAATCCACCAAAGCTTTATACATTCCAAGAAGGGGGCTGACAACATAAGGAACTGAGGACAGCTCGCAGACGAGACATGGAGAGATATGCAGGCAGGAGCTCTGCAACAGCTTTGCAAAGGGGGAAGGGAGATTGGCAAAACGGGGATGAATTCATTTGCAAGCTGGTGTATGAAGAGAAACAGGGGATTTCTTAGATCAGATATAATGTTTTTAATTTGTTCCATAACACAACTATAGATTGCTGACTACTGATGACTGATTACTAATGAATGCTCAGCATAATTTTTTATCCCTTTCTAAAATATATCTCATAGCACATTTTTTTGAAGTATACAAGTTATGATTAACAAATGTAAATATATTCAGTGAAAAAACGTTGTTAAAGGGGCGTTATGGTTACAAGTAAAACCGAAAACCCCCGAAATTCGCCAGTTATGGTAAGCTAAGCAACCATAACTCACGCCAATACTGTGCACTGCTAAGACTAACACCCATGACATCAAAGATGACATCACAAATGTAATTGATGACATCACTGATTACATCACATATCTGGCTACTTGTTTTTGTTTACTAACATGCTTAGGCTAGTTTTTTGTTTTTTTACTGACAATTTTCCAAATTTAAAAGGTGCTATATAGCTACACATTAACGTTTTTAAATGTTCCTAAAGTACTTTCCTTAGATTTTAATCTGAGCTCATAGTGCACGCACATGGCCTTAAACTCACAATTAATTTGTGTACATGATGATTAACTCTAATGCTATTGCCATTTTTTGGTGCTGTTGTTTCTTTCTTCCTTACTTTAGTTTCCCAGTATGCACGTCCAATTTGTATGCATTGTGGGTTTTTATATGTATATTTTCTACTAACACAAGTGTGTGGTAAATTTTCAATTATTACCTATTTATTCCAAGTTTAACCTTACTCAAAACTCTCATAATGTAACATTTATTATTTTACTATTCGAAATTACCAGATAAAAAATATTGTACTTCTATGGTGCCTGCTGCACCCATTGCCTATATCTATGTATGATTAGGTTCCTCTATTAACAACACTCAAATATAATGTTTTGTTTACACAAGTTCATTCTTTAATACATTAAGTAGTTCATGATAGGTCATGATAGATCTCCCAATAACGCCTAACATCTTGTTACCAACAATATAAACACAACCCCTTGTAGGCACTGTTTATTAAAATTAATGTAATATGTGATGTCATCATTGATGTCATCACTGTCATTTGTCATGCCATCTTTCGTGTCCTGGTGTTAGTCTTAGCAGCGCACGGTGATGGCACGAGTTATAGTTGCTTAGCTTACCATAACTGATGAATTTCTGGGGGGTTTCGACTTTACTTGCAAACATAACGTCCTTTTAACGTTTGTTCAGTGAATTTCATAGATTTGTATTACTGAAACTTAACCATAGCGACCCTTTAACAACGTTTTGTCACTGAATTTCATAGGTTTTTATTAGTGCAACTTAACCATAACTTCCCTTTAAAAAAGGTTTTTCAGTGAATTTCATGGGTTTTCACCAGGGAAACCTAATTTCCTACAATACTTACCCAAATATAGCAACATGTTTGTCCAATTGAGAAAGTTTCATTTTAAAACTCTGCCATTCCCCACCTTCTAGCATAATTTTTAAGACTTCTATACACTTTTTGCAACTTTTTCAACAGTTTTTGTGTTCATCGAGGTCCGCGAATGTCTGACGTAATCACAGACTTTCCAGACAGTGTCACTTGATCATGTGTGCACGCGAGGCATGATGTCGTATTTGCGAACACGTCAACACTCTGGGAATGGGACTGCTCTTCGCGATCAGTTCAGAACTGCATTTTCCAGCACATCTACCTATTTTAAAGCTCAGGATTTACCCTTGCACAGCTCCTTCACCTATTCTTACTCATTATCCATTAACAATCTAGCACTCAGCACATACTTGGAAGAATATTAGCAAAACTGTGATTTATCTTAAAAATGACATCAGATATTACCATCCCTCCTCCCCAAGAACCACAACCACCACCATCACCGCCAGCTGGAGGGCCTACACAACGAAAGAAGCACACTACATGAAGAGGACCAGGAAGATGAGGTAGAGGAAGTGCCTACATCTAGCACCCAGAGAGAATAATGGGTGTGGCAGTTCTTTACCACTGTTGTGAATGTGCCAAAGGCTAAAGCTACCAAAGTGAAATGCACTGAGTGCAACGTTCCACTCAGTCGCGGACTACCTGGACAGTACTCCTACGGGACCGCCGCCATGCACCTCCACACCAAACCTGAACAAACCACCACAATGCTCTCAGAAAGGATGTTCCTTTCTTAGGCAGTACTAGGCTGTCTTTCCCTACCTCATCTTCCTTCAACAATACTGTAACCACACAGCCTACTCCTGTGGCACACAAAATCCCACCAGCTAACTTGCTGATAACGATGAGCGATAAGCGATAACGGAGGCTGTTGATCCATAATATCTTTCGAAGACAACAGTACTCTGTATATAATGCAACACAACACTCTGCAGGGGGGAGCAATTTCGAAGTGCTTTTGAAGCTGTAATCAAGGAGCATGAGAAACGGCACCCCCTACCTTAGAAGTAACACATGTGCAACATCTTCACCTGTGCACCTGTCCCTCCATATTTGTGGTTGGTGCCACTTACCTCATTTCCTTCCCCACTTTACTTTCTGGCTCTCCTGAAAAAAAGCATTAAAAAAGGTTCCTTTAGGAACCACCTTTCACAATTAAAAAATACAACTAAAAGAAATAAGCTCATGAACTCCATCTACTTTACATTTTTCAGTGAAGTAGTTAGATTCAATAAGATTCTCCCAACATTCCCATTAGCATTTTCTATTATGTTAATGGAAATAATGGACAATTGTATACTAGACAAAAAGAGAAAAGCACAGAAAAATGTTCTGTCAGAAATTCTTCTCTCTAGTATTCAATAAACACCATAATCCACTGCCCTTTATGACTATTCACAGTCTCTGCATTCCCCTGTCTAGCGCATGCCTTATTAGAAAACTTGGATTGCACATGCACACCATTACACAAGACAGCCCTTCTACTCGTTTTACTGTTATGTTTGTAACACTCCCTCATTGCCTGCTTTAAACCGTTCAAACATATATCCACCAATCACTTTAAAAACTCTACATATAACCTATCAACATATTAAACTTACACCCACCAACTGCCACTTAACAATGTTCTACAAATCTTTTGCAGCTGCATTTCCCATACTTATACCAAAACATTATACATAGTACTCCTTGTAAATGCACAAATGCATTGTGCAGTGAGAACTCCATAAATAAAAGGGGCAGTACGGATGGACAAGTGCTCATGGCAGCCCAGGAGGAAAGTGCCAAGGGTTGCGAAGGTGGGAGGCCACTAGCTAACTGCTGGGGCACAGGAGTCCCAAGGGTGGGGTACATCTTAACCATAATGTCCCTTAACAATGATTTTTCTGTCAATTGAATAGGTTTTTATGAGTGAAAATGTTTCTAAATGTTACATCACGCAATATAAGTTATTAATAATTCATCTTTTAACATATATTAAACAACTATAAACCTCCTTTAACAAAAATATTTTGCAACGCGTACTTATGTGAGTCGTTATCAGCAGCACAAGCTGGGGATTCAAGACATTGTTCAATTGCCTAGGGCAAGAGGCACGATCATGACCCCAGCTCATTTCAAACCACACACGTTATCCACTGCACCTACCCAGCATCCTAGTTCAGTGTCCACTATACCCTCATAATGTAACCAATGGCCAGTGCTCATGGCTTGCATGGCCTGTCTCCACAATCCATGGGGCATGGGCTTCGGTCATGCCGCATACCCCCATAGGCAAAACAGAGTAGACATTTGTCCTTGCTAAGGGCCAGGCCCACTGCCCACAGCAGAAAAGTTATATCACTATATTTTGTACTTACGTTTTGACAATTTAAAAAAAGTAAAACACAGGACAGATTTGCAAAAGCATCCTTTCAGGTCCTTGCTAATGCTCCTCACACAGGTTTGCCGTAATCCCGTCAACCATTCCGGCCAGCAGTGGCAAGCAGAATATTTTTTCCCATTTAAACCCAAAGCTTCATCCATGCCGCATGCCCCAATAAGTAAATCAGAGGAGGAATTTGTCCTTGCCGAGAGCCAGGCCCATTGTCCATGCACCCAACTTATATTTATTGATTTATTTGGTTATTTTGCAATTAATATAGCGCACCCAACCCGGAGGCATCTGGGCGGTTTTCTTACAGCAATGGTTACATGTTACATCATTACAGAGTTGGTCATGGTTACAGTTACAGAGTTAAAGTTACAGAATGACAAGTTACTCAGTTGTCAGTGTCAGTTATCCAAGAACAAAACGAAAAAGTACACTTGTGGTTACAGGGTGAAGTCCGCTAGGGAGAGAATAAAATGTGCTGCTCAAGAGGTAACGTCGGCTTAAAGGTGTTACTTGTGTTGCTCGGTAGTGGGTAGTTCAGGGTTGCTTAGTTTTGTGGTTCCAATGAAGCCATGTTTTCAACTGTTTTCAGAAGGTCGAGAACGAGTCTTCTGATCTAAGTTTGGGAAGCAGGGTATTCCAGTGTCTAGCGGCTATAGATGGGAAGCTATTGCCTCCAGCTTTCTGAAGTTTGAATCTAGGTTTGGAGAGCAGGTGCACGTGAGCAGAGTGTGAGGGTTTATTGGATTGGGATCTAGAAACTTTGTCCGCCAAGTATATAGGGGCCGTGTTATGAAGGCATTTATGAGTCAATGCAAGGGTTTTAAAGAGGATGCACTCTTGAACAGGGAGCCATTGGACGTTCCTTCTAGTCGTTGAGATGTGTGAGTTCCTCTGTATGTTTAAGGCTGCCCTAAGTGCGAAGTTTGGATAACCTGTAACTTTGTGATGTTTTGGGTCTTGGTTCGGGTGTATAGCACATTGCAGTAATCCAATCTCAACAGGATGAGTGCTCTAGCTAGTGTGATGCAACTGTCAGGTGAGAGCAATGGTCTGCAGGCATTGATCAACTTGGAGGTGTAAGCGGCCGGTGACTCTGTGGTATTAACTTGTTTTGTTAGGGTCAGGGCAGAGTCCAGGTAGAAACCTAGGGTTTTACTACCTTGGAGACTTCAATAGTGTTGCCGTCTATATTGAAAGCTTTAAAGGAGTCATCGTGTTTGTTAAGGCAGAGTTGCGACCCTAGGAGGAGGAGTTTGGTGGTCTCGTCATTCAAGCACAGCCCATTGTAGGCCATCCAACTTTGGATAGTGTGATAAATAACGTTAAGAGACGCTGAATCAGTATCATGTGAGCCAGTGATGGGAATGAGGATTTGGATGTCATCAGCATAGTTAGTGTAGGTGACACCCAAATAATTCAGACAGTCAAATAGTGGTTCCGTAAAAAAAAAATGTTGTATAGTGTTGGAGAGACACCAGAGCCTTGAGGAACCCCACATGTGACTGGGCATGGGTGTGCTGCTGCACTGGGTGAGAATACTTGTGTCGATCTGTTCGAAAGGAAGGATTGCATCCATTGGACAGCTTTCAGTGAGAAGTTGGCCGCTGAGGAGAGGTGTTTTCAAAGTATGTTATTGTTGACCAGTTCAAACACCACCGAAAGGTCAAGTAGGAGGATCAGGTCCAGTTTACCTTTATCTTTGAGCTCGTCCATTTACATTTTTAGATCCAGGAGTGCAGTTTCTGTGCCATGTCTAGGGCGGAATCCTGATTGACGTAGGCCAAGGAGGTTATTGACTTCCAGATAGTTTTGAATCTGGAGATACATTACTCTATCTAAGATTTTGAGTAAGAAGGGTACTGATGTAATTGGTCTATAGTTAGTCGGTATGTTAGGGTCCAGTGACAATTATTTTAGTAGAGGTAGCACCCATGCGTTTTTGAGGTTGAATGGGACAGTGCTGCTTTCAAAGGAGGTGTTGATAAGACTTGTGATGAAGGGTGTAAGGTCAAGTGCGTAGTCCTTGATAACCGCTGAGGGGCAAGCATCACCTTGACACCTTGATGATTTGAGGCTGGCAATGATTTTTTTGGACTTTGGAGTTGGAGACACACTATTTTTTGGACTTCGGAGTTGGACATTCACAATTGTTTTGTGCCACTGCCCATAGCAGAAAAGTTATATCACTATTTTTTGTACTTACGTTTCGACACTTTCAAAAAATGTAAAAACAGGACATATTTGCAAAAGCATCCTTTCAAGTCCTTGCAGGTGCTCTTCGCGCAAGTTTGCTGCAATTCCGCCCTGCACTATGGGCTACAGCTGTAAGCAGAATTTATTTTACCATTTAAACCTAGAGCTTCGGCCATGCCGCATGTCCTAATAAGTAAATCAGAGTAGACATTCGTCCTTGCCGAGGACTGGGCATTTTGTCCATGCACCAAAAATATGTCACTATTTTTTGTGCTTACATTTGGAAATTCTTGAAAAATAAAACACAAAACAGATTTTCAAAAACATGCTTTCAGGTCCTTGCTGATGCTCCTCACGCAGGTTTGTAGTAATTTAGTACAGCACTTCAAGCTGTGACGTCAAGCTAAATATATTTTCCCATTCAAACCGAGGGCTTCGGCCATACTGCATGTCCCAATAATCAAATCAGAGTACACGATTATCAAGTAATTGCAGGGCGGTAGAATAGGTAGATCACTGTGCTTCATCTGGTATTTTAAATGGATTACCCTGCTGCTAGTGATGGGGTTCTTTTGTGAAGGTGCCCTTTCTTCTTCAAGTGTTAGGTTTCGAATAGGTGAGTGAGCCCTGTTCACATTAGTGCTGGGTTATTCAGTAAGTAACTATTGTCATAATAAAGTAGTCTTAAAACCATTGTTTGTGCTATATTTATTGTTAGAAGTCAGCCGATACGTGTTTCGACTCTCTATGGTCTTTCTCAATGCATGTGGATTGTGGGCCAGTCATTGCTCCAAGGTTGTCGAAATGAGTCCATTATGCAATCCAAATATCTTGTCCTGGTAAAAAAAAAAAATCCCATTCAAACCTATGCCGATTTTGAAAAGCTTGACCACATAGCCATTCCCTGGTGGCCATGGCCATGACTCAGTCAATCTGGCCACTGCCCTTGGCCACAGTCCATGACGTGTACAATCTGGCCGCTGCCCATGGCCATAGGCTATACCACAGTCACCAAAAGTATATCACTATTTTTTGTACCTACATTATGACCCTTAAAAAAATAAAACACAGACACATTTGGAAAACCATTCAGACTTTGCACAAACATTCAAGGTTGAGCCTATAATCTTTCTAAAATATTTTGTACACATTTGTCAAATGGCAACAAAGTTATAAGCCATCTAAAAATGTTCAAACACCCCCTCTAATTTTGCCCCCTCTTAAGAAAATCCCACCAAAAAAATCAAATCTGGATCTTAAATCTTTTTGCAAACTTTTGTGCAGATTTGTGAAACAGCGCCAATATTTTGGCACCCCCCTCTAATTTTGTTCCCTTTGGCAAGAAAGCACCAAACTGTGTAGAACCATTCAAAGTCAGATCTAAAATGATATCACAAAAGTGCATGCAGTTTCATTCAGTGGTGCCAAAGTTATAAACCATCCAAAAACTGCTATTCCCCAACCCTGTAATGCAAAAATATGTAAGGGCTGTCTGCAAACTGTTTGCAAACTTCGAAGGTGGAAAACCATGCATTTTTTGGCTTTTTATGGCCATATTCCATCCCATCCTCATCACTCCTCACCTCCTAAGAGATTGTTTCATTAGTTTGACAAGTGCAATGTTGTGTTTTTTTTATATGTTTTTATCGCGATGTCCATTGACAACGGCGGCTGTCTGCGAATCCAACATGGTGACAGTTTCAAAATATCTGGCGCAGTTCACGTTTTTCACCATCCAATCAGCGAGCACATCTGATCTCCGCAGACATCACGCCGACCCCCGATTCGTCCAGGAGGGTGTCCGCAGACCAAATGGGGAGGAGGGTCTGTGGGCCGAACCCAGATATCACTAATTCCCTTTTACCTACTTTTTGGCCATCTCTTTAAAAAACTACTGGATGGATTTACACAACATTTTCAAAAGCACTCTTTCAGGAGCAAGCCACTGCTCCTGCAGCAAATTTGGTGAAAATCCATCCAGCGGTTTGGGCTGTAGACGTGAGCAGATTATTTGTGCATTGTGTCTATGAGGAAAAGCACACATTTTGGCACCTGCTCTACAACTTTGCCCACTCCTGGATGCAACCTCACCAAATTCCACAAACTCAATCTGGGGGGGTGGGGCATATCTTGTTCTGCAAAGTTTGGTAAAGATTCCTGTGGGGGGGGGCAAAGTTAGAAGCCACCCGAAAAGTGCTCTTCCTATGGGTTGATCAACTTAACCATAACTACATGGTTGCTACCGCTGGCCGTGTCATATATACATATATATATATATAGGCATTCAGTAAAAAAACGTTGTTAAAGGGATGTTATGATTAAGATGCGCTACTAAAAACCTATGAAATTCAGTGAAAGAAACGTTGTTCAGGGTGTGTTATGGTTCCAAGTAAAACCGAAAAACCCCTGAA
Organism: Ambystoma mexicanum; assembly: GCF_040938575.1. Classification (NCBI taxonomy): domain Eukaryota; kingdom Metazoa; phylum Chordata; class Amphibia; order Caudata; family Ambystomatidae; genus Ambystoma; species Ambystoma mexicanum. The sequence goes on from NC_090925.1 coordinate 1,200,334,938, forward strand.
ATTCGCCAGTTATGGTAAGATAAGCAACCATAACTCACGCCACCACTGTGCACTGCTAAGACTAACACCAAGGACATCAAAGATGACATCACAAATGTCATTGTTGACATCACATGTGCATTTGCTTTTCATGAAAATTCTGTCCAAGGGGTTTTCATTGTAATGTTGATAAAGTGTCAACGGTCATTGGAATAAATATCATGAGGTACGTAGTGCATTAAGCAATGCAGTGATACAAATAGCATTCTATAAGTTCTTTAGTATACTATGATACTCATGTAGAAACATAGGAATTGGGTGGAGCATACATGATGGAGGTGCAATATTAATAATCTTGCCATGTTGAATAGTGAAATGATAAATGCTTTCTTATTAGAGTTTTGTGTTCTCTGAAATATTTAATAAGTAGCTAATGAAACCCAGTTTCTATATAATTGCATTATTGCAAACAAAACAGAAAAATACAACACATTGAAATATGAGCATATACAGGGAAAATTAAGTTAAACAAGGAGCTGTATTACCAGACAATCTTCATAACCTAACTGATTATCTTGATGCACAGAAATGATTGCTCTGCTTCAAAGCTACTACTTCACTATGTACAAATATCACATAATGTGACTGGACCCAAAGATAAGTAGTGTGAATACAATGTACACAAATATGAGCATTTGCAGGGAAAGTACAGTAATAAAAAAACAGCAGAACTATAAAACAAATGTTGATAACCTTACTGATCATCTTCATACATACAAAGCATTGCTGTTTTCCAAGTCTGTGTTTTCTGCTACCGCTATGCATATGTGTCATATGCTGTGAGTGAACCCCAAGTGAATTACTGTAAGAACATATTTGAAGTATAAGTCTACAAATATAGTACTTTTTGAATTTTTTGTTCCTGACTATTACTGGCCTAGATATGTCAGTAAAGGAAAAAAGAGGGAGCCAGACATGTGTTGTCATCAGTGATGTCATCAATGACATTTGTGATGTCATCATTGATGTCCTGGGTGTTAGTCTTAGGAGTGCACGGTGGTGGCGCGAGTTATGGTAGCTTAGCTTACCATAACTGGTGAATTTCAGGGGTTTTTCAGTTTTATTTGGAACCACAACGTCCCTGTAACAAAGTTTTTTTCACTGAATTTCATAGGTTTTTAGTAGCGCAACTTAACCATAACGTCCCTTTAACAAAGTTTTTTTACTGAATTGTATATATAAATCAAACAGAGTCACCACACGAAAAAGCTCTCATGTTTAAAAAACGCCAGGCGTTCCACCCGATAAATGGATTCCATCAGGCTATATAATCACAAATACAAACCAACGTTGAATATTATAAAAAATACCTATGAGTATATCATGCTGACATCATAGTACCAACATAGAAGATAAGATATTGCCCATATATACTTGCCTGATACTGCGGCTGCCATTACTATAATATCTAAATATTACACATTACAATGATTTTAAACTCATGACGGACATTTTACAAATTACAATTCAAAACATGTGAAGTAACTCACAATGTGAATAAAGTCAGATAAATCACACTTAGAAAGTGTGTAATACACCAACATCAATATCATTTATTTTGACCTGATCACAAATGAGACCAAGGTTAAATGCTTACACATGAGAAAACATGCAGGGACCAAGATTGGAGGCAACAAATTCCACTCAAATGAGCATTCTTTAATCATAATATGATAAACATCATGGGTCAGATTATCAAAGATTTGCACTGGTGCTAAAAAGTGAGCAAAACGCTTTGATAATGCAAAATGGAGCACGCAGATTTTGTCACAATCCATATTATCAAAAAACGTTTGCACTAGGTCTAAAATTAATCAGGCTATGTTTTGCCCTAAACGTTCTGCATAGCATACAACAAAGGGTGTTGACTACATTTCTGTTCATTTTACGCTGCAAAAATAGCAAATAAAACAGCCTGCTCCAAGTTCCCCCAGTGAAACCATTTTTAGATAATACTGATTGGGGCTAAACCTGTCTGCTCCTTCCTCTATTGTCAGAGCAGAAGCATTGGTGCTAAAGTAATTTGCTCCACTTTTTGCACGAGTGTGAATCTTTGATAATTTGGCCCCTGAACTCTCTGGAACAATATTCAGCTCTAATGAGCATACAGTCACACACACACACACAAAATTACATTGACAATCAGAGATATAGCTAAACAGGTGGGAGATGGCCTAATCTACTGATGTGGACATAAAGAAAGGTGTGAACTGTCCTGATCTTGCTCCAATGGGAAATGGTTGCAGTTCACTTATCAAATCACTCTCTTCAGTCCAAAAACACATATAGTTCCTTCGCTGGGGCCTATAACCATGGGCCCCGGGGCATTACCTGAGTCGGTAATGCCCCCGCCTGCGAGGGTCATATTGCTATTAGTATCCAGGCCCGCAATATTTGCGTGACCGGGGTACTAAAAGCAATTTTTTTCTGTCCCGAAACGCTGCGGCGTTTCGAGACAGAAAAAAAGAAACGGCCAAGAAAATGGCCGCCGCCATAGAAAGGGAAAACGGAGTCCGTTTTCCCTTTCCATGGCGGTCATCGGGAGCGGACGCGCTGGGAACACGTGTTCCCAGCGTGTCCGCTCCCAAAAAAGGATCAAGAAAAAGGTAAGTGGGGTTGGGAGGGGGAAAAATAAATAAATAAATAAATGTACCTGCGTCCCCGGCGGGGGACGAGGAAAGCCCCAAGCCGTGTGGAGGCGCGGAGCGGGGATGGCCCCGCTCCGAGTCTCCACACGGCTGGAGACTTCCCTCGTCCCTCGCCGGGGACACAACAAAGGATCAAGAAAAAGGTAAGCAGGGTTGGGAGGGTGGGAGTGGGAGGGGAAAAAAAAAAACGTACCTGTGTCCCCGGCGGGGGACGAGGAAAGCCCCAAGCCGTGTGGAGGCGCGGAGCGGGGATGGCCCCGCTCCGAGCCTCCACACGGCTGGAGACTTCCCTCGTCCCCCGCTGGGGATGCAGAAACAAGAGGGTAAGTTGGGGGGGGGGCGGGTGGGCGGGAGGAGAAGGAAGGGAGAAAAAAATACTTACCCGAGTCCCCGGCGGGGGGCGAAGGCAGCCTCTCAGCCGCAGGGAGGCCCCGCTTCGAGCCTCCCCATATGCTCAGGGGTTGCCACGCCCCTCGCCGGGGAAAAAGGCTGTGGAATCCCGGCGGAGGGATTCCCGGCCGGGTATGGACCTGGCGAGAGCCAATCAGAATGCTTGTTTCATTCTGATTGTCTGTCGCCGGGGTACTAATATCCATTATGCTCTGCTCAAGCTGCCTTAACTTCAAAGTTCAATTTCCCTTTTGCACGTGTTCTGGAATATGTGCGCAACCAATGAAAGACAAAACACAAGGATTGCTTTGATGCTTGAGGCCAAAATGCTTGGCTAAAGGATAATTTGAATAATTATTTGTAATCACTCGATACTGCTGAAGAATACGTAGCTTCAAATTACAAATATTGGAGCCAATATATGCAATATGACATGGGCATAATATCATGTAAACTACATGACTAGTTAGACAATGAATGCCCTGTTTAATTTCCCATCTCTTTCCACTTTTATCGTACTTGAAATACCGGATACAAATAGCTAAATCACAGATCTTACACTTGCCACATAAAATACCAGTACTTTGTCTTGATAACTAATTGGTTTCCATCACCTTTTCCTTGCTCTTAGGAATTCACCAAAGGAAATGCTATTGATCAGGGGTCGAGGATGGAAACTTTAAGCTTGTAATGATATGATATGTCATTTATAACGCGCCTGTACACAAGTGTTTCTAGGTGCAACAAGACAAGGAGGGGGAACAGAAGGAGGACAAAACAACCATCTTACTAGGCCTTGTGTCATTCAGATAGCGCAGGTGCGGGGAAGAGGGAGGGGAGAAGTGCTAGGTGGGGGGAAGGGGAAGTGTAGGTAACTCCATAAGTGCTCCCAGAGGGTGGTTCTTAAGTGCAGTGAGGAGGGACTGTAGGGTTTCAGATACAGACCCTTAAGTGCTGGGGGACTCGAAGGTGGTGTGAGGGCAACTGGACAGGCAGGAGCCTGGGCCCGAGTTCAGTGGGTGGCCAGGTTACTAGTGCGCGGACCTGTCAGGGACGTCAGCAGGGGAGAGGGAGAGGGAAAGCGGAAGTGAAAAGGAAGGTCTTGAGTTGCTTCCAGAACCAGAGGTGGTTCTGCTCAAGTTTGAGAGTCAGGGAGGCTGTTCCAGAGGGAGGCCCTAGCCGAGGGAAATTATCTGACCCCCACTCTCTGCTTAGAGAAGCATCTGACCCTCAGAGAGTTGGAGGTGGATGAGCTGAGAGCTCAAGAAGGAAGATGTTTAGAAAGAGAAAGTTGAAGGTAGTGTGGTCCCAGGCCCCAGTAAACCTTGTGGATGATGCAAAGGGTCTGGCACTTGATCCTTGCAGCCACGGGGAGCCAGTGAAGAATTTTCAGAGCTGGAGAGATGCGATCCCTGGGCTTGAGGCCAAGGACAAGTCTTGCAGTCCTGTTCTGGATAAGTTGTGATCCCGCTGTCATGCAAACGCCTCTTTGCCAATTCAATAGTGTGATGTCTGGTGTCCAGGTGCTCCAAATAACCCCTGGTGATTGCGATATAGTAGGTGTTTTAACACAGAAAGAACCAACTAATAATTCTCCACGCCCACGATTTTACAGTGCACACGAGAAGTTGCTACCCTCCCCGGCGTCGCCACTAAATACACTGCACGAAGGTATTTCTCCTGACACAGCGTTCACATTCAACGAAGTGATTAAACCAGTTTCAAACCCGGTCTTACAATCCTTTACCCGTGACTCCCTTATAAATGCTCAGGGAGAGACGATGCCGACTCTGCAAGAAAAAGATCCAACCAACCGCAGGAACTCCTTGGAAGTTGTTAACAAGCTCTTGATGGACCTCAAGCACCTGAATAAAAGCAGAACAAATATCCTGGCCACAAAACACCTCACGCCGGCTGATATAGCCCCAACGAGAGCTCCGACTAACGCTGTGGTTAGTGTGCCCCTATCGGAGTTGTTGGCCAAAAGCTCCCCGTTGAGCCCTCCTACGATCAACTTGATCGAGAGTAGAAGCGGACGCTCAAGTCTTTCACCTAGCATTTTATGCTCACGGAAGAAATCTGTCACAACCAATCTGAACGAAAGCAGAAGTGGCCGCTCGAGTCTTTCATCGAGCATTCTATGCTCACAAAAGAAATCTGCTTTTGCGAAAGGGGCTGACCTCATCATATCGCAAAATGGTGCAGCGTTTAACCTCCATCAACATATGCATGGACCCTCAAGCGTGAGTTCCCAATCTGACGACAAGACAGATTCATCTTCATCGGACTCATCTATAATGGAGCGCCCCTTTCCCAAGATTAGACGCCTCCCAGTGGGCAAAAGGCGATCTAAAGGCCATACAATGGACAGCACCGGTAATGCATGCCATACATCAAATATGCAAGAGCTTCAAACTCTCATTATGTCATCAACCACAATTGCTTTGGCTCCTTTTTTAAAAATGTATGAACACATAAACGACACCATGAAAGATTTATCAGCTTCAATTAGTGGTCTAAATGCGAAGATTGCTAATCTGGATAACTCTCAAATGATCCTAATGAACACATCCTTACACACCAATAAACAGGTGGAAATGGCACTCAATGCTCTAATAGACAGTAACAAAAACGCACTATTAGACAGAAAATTATTGGCTGAAGTGGCTAAACAGGCATTACACCTCTTTCAACAAAAAGCAGATAATTTTGACCACAATGAAGCTCCTGAAGACAGAAATGCACAGACCTCTCGAACTCCAAATAACCATGCAGCATATCCACCCCTTCGGATACCAATAGCCACGTGCGCCCAGATTGCAGAACCTACTGCTCTCGAGTGCGACAGATGTGTAGACAAGGTAGCTTGTACTGAAAAGGTTACACTCGAAGATGGTCAGGAGCAATCGCTGTTGATACTTAATCCATGTGCTACAGGCCCGCAAACGGTTGAGTTTGCCTCCGCCGCTACTGATCTGACTACACTTGCGCTGACCAACTTCCAGGCTATCTGCCTGGAAACTCAGGATGCAGAGAATTCGGCCCTCCATGACACTCAAGTGGCTGCCTCTTCAAACCTAATTCTTGGCCCTGCTCCTGTTAAAGAGGTGTTGGTCGACACACTAAAATCTGGAAATGATGCTGCCGTTGCAGTCTTCGACATATTTAAACATCCTACAAGAGGGCCCAGCACTGGCCTGAAAACTGGAATTCACAGAGGCAACGAACACAAAAAACCAAAAAACATCCCAATGAAAAAAAAGAATCGAGGTAATGATTCCAGGAAATTCTTGCGTAATTTAAAAACTCTGAATGTAATTGTCAACAAAACAACTCCAAAAGAGAAACAAGATGTGTATGCACCTCAACCAAACGACAGTGACACTGAGCTAGATCCGGTCACTTATCCTATAATTGACTTATGTTGCATATCGGAGGAGCTGCTAAATATGTCGGTACACGACGAACAAGTAGCCGACATAGCGGATGGGATTGCGGAGCACAACCTGCTGTCAGTTACCCCCCTGGACGTTTCCAGGCAGAAAGATAACGCCGCTGTTCTCTCGAATGTTGTCTGCCCTACAATAAACAACCAGCCCGACATTGGACTAAATTTGGCTGACAGTAATTCCTCTCCGTCAAAAGTGCCGGCCCGAAAAACATCTAGAATCATATCTATATGTGAAGCAACTGGGCCAATCATCACTTCCGTAGACGATATGAACTTCTGTTCTAAATCCTTCATGACGCTCGAGGAGAAACGACGCAAGATCTGCAGCCAGTTCAATAAGGGCCCTTCCAAAATGAAAGATACAGAAACTCAAGCCTTTTCCATCCCCTGTATGAATCTACAACTACCCAAAGCCTTTAAGACTGATCCGTCAGGTCCTAAATTACAGGACCCGACCCAGACTAAACTACTGTACTCCAAGGACCAGAGTGTGCCGCAAGAAAATCCCACATTGAAAAAGCACATAACAAACAAACATCATAAGAGTAAACATTGGAAGAGTGAGTCTTCTTATCATCAGGTACTCTTAGAACGGATCGATTCGGATGATGATTTGATACTGAATCGACACAATGTGCTATGGCTATGTCATCTGATCCCAAGCCTTCGGGCAATTGAATCAGGTGACTTGAAAATTGTAGAATTCCTCGAGGAAACCAAAAATGATGCAGTTATATTACATGTTCAGTCAAAAATCATAGCTGACACTTTGCTCCAAGCCGGACCTGTGTTAATGTCGCTAGGGTTTGATATCTCACTAGCTCCAACAAGGGCCTCAACAGAGACCCTGAACGAAGCCCCAAACCAGATGGAAGCTGGTAGAGATGACAAAATTCCTCCAAAGTGCTCAAGTGAACGGGTTACTGCGGCTTTCCATTCAAGATCCGTTTCCCTGATACAGAAACCTTGGAAGCCTATGAATGAGCTACCTAGCCAAAACAACATCAAGATTACAATCCAAGGAGTCAGCCAAACACAACGAACTGAAGACCGGCCAGTGTCTGATACATCATCTATGACGCAAGGGAATGACTGGGCCTGGGTTGCTGAAACCCTAAACAACACCATGTCTTGTTAACGCCAGGCCCCCAAGAACCATAACAATAAAATAACCCTCAACTTGGGCTCCTGGAACACAAGAGGGTTCAGACACCTGTTTAACACCACCTGGGCCGATGATTTGGATATTATCTGCCTACAAGAGACATGGCTCTGTGAAAAACCTATTCTGGAGGGTTTTGAAATTGCCCATACACCGGCGCTCAAACAGAATAGGGGGAGACCGATGGCAGGTCTACTTGTAGCTGCCAGGATCAACTCAGGTCTTCGGATTCTAAATTCAATAAGCATCTCTCCATATATACAGGTGACTACGGTCGGGGTGGGAAGCACACCCGCTGGAGCTACAACTAAGATCTGCATTTTTAATCTCTACTGGAACCATGCAGTGAGTGGAACCACAAACTTCATAGATGAAGTCACGAAGTCCTTGGACGAGTATATGGAAGCTGGCCCCGCAAATGAGTTGATAGTCTGTGGAGATCTTAATATTGACTGCTTCGAGCATTCGAACGAATCAGGCTACAAGAAGACTGTAAAGAACTTAGAATTCCTTCCAGCAACCCAATGGTGTCTGGAAATGAAGTTACGTGACCTGATGATGCTGAATGGTCAAACGATGGGAGATATTCCAGCTGCTCCTACTTGGCGTCGAGGCGACCTTAACTCAACCTTGGACTACATATTTGTATCCAGTAGGATCCACATGAGAACGACTAGTCTGTCTGTCCAAACAATGCAGCACAGCGATCATGACATGGTGGTCTTGACATTCATGGAAATAGTTGAAAACCCTCGAGATCTGTGGGCCTTTCCTATCAGAACAGGAACCGGTAGGATTCGCTTAAATCTAGACTGTAATGAGACAAGCAACATCCTGAGGGGCCTTCAGACCTCTGATTTCACGGAATATGATCACCTTTTAACTCAATACCGTGAAAACAGGATCCACATGGGCAACAGTCTGTTTTCATCGAAGCACAAATTTGATCTTGAGGTGCAAAAACGGAAACGACTCCTACGCTGGCAGATAAGATCGGCCCGCAAACAAACCCCCAGCGCTGCCAACGGAACTGTCAAAAAATTTAAACAACGCTATAAGAACTGGCTTAAGTCCCATAAAGGTATCATGTTGCAGAACGATGCAGAGCTAATGTTATCAAAAATGAAGAGCTCAAACACCGCTGAATACTGGAGATTGATAAATGACAATCTTGCTCCTCAACATGCTCTCCAAGCTAACTTGGTCTCTGAGGCCGAGTGGGTCTCCTTCTACGCAAACCTCTATTGCAGCAACAATGAGGATGTTGCTTGGAGACCTCCTGCACTGTCACATTGGGACTTGGTTTTCGACCATGATGATATACTGAGAATCATTAAGAACTTGAACAACTCAAGAGCCCCTGGCCCTGATGGCCTAACGAACTTTACACTCAAGCTCCAACCTGAACTATGGACCTCCTTCTGCGAGTTGTTGTTTAAAAGGATTGTCAATAACTGTAAGACTCCCAAGTCCTGGAAATCGGCAGTGATTTTACCGATTTTCAAAAAAGGCGATCGCCACAATCCAAAGAACTATAGACCAATTGCTCTACTTGATGTACTGGGCAAAGTCTATGCTACTCTTCTCCAACAAAAACTGACGGAATGGTTAACAAGCTGCAACCAGATGGACCCTAGACAAACTGGTTTCGTCAAAGGTTTGGGCTGTGGTATCAACCCCTTAACACTTAACCTATTGAAAATGGAAGCCCTACGATCTAATTCCAAGATTTATCTCGCCCTCGTGGACTTGTCCCAGGCATTTGACACCATTAATAGAGAACTGCTTTGGTCTAAACTGATCAAATGGAATTGCCCTGCAAGTTTGTTAGCCGCTATTCATGATCTTCACACGGACACGAACATCAGAGTTCGCCTAGATCAAAAGGGCAACCTCTCTTCACCAATTGACACCTTTCGAGGTGTCAAGCAAGGATGCCCGCTTGCGGCAATCCTATTCAACTTGTTCATATCCGACATTAAGAATGTATTCTGTGGTCTCCGCACTTTCCCGCCAAAACTCCACGGCTCATACGTGGACTACTTAGTCTATGCAGATGACATCATACTGATAGACTCAACTCCTATAGGTCTACAGCGGAAACTGAACGCCGTGGAGAAATATCTAACAGAGAACGGGCTGGTTATCAACAGAGGGAAATGTGAAGTCGTGGTCCTTGAAAGACTCCATGGATCCAATATGCTTCGGCAGAAATTTAAATGGTATGTGAACAAAGAACCCATTGGGCGTGTGCTTAACACCAGATACCTAGGCATGCAGATAAGTGCTAGCATAAATGATGCACCCTGGGTCGATTCAGCTAAGTCAACTGGCATGCCAAGCAGTCTTAATCAACAAAAAGTTTGGCAAATTTAGTTTAAGACCAACGTTAACTTTCTTCCAGCAGAAGGTGGTACCGTCTCTGATATACGCTGGCGAAAATGCCTTTGGGTGTGGATCTGATGTGTGGAATTCCTTAGAAAACATCTTTTGGTCTAGGGTTCTCCATCTTCCCAAGGGCACTGCCACAGTGTGCATTAGATATGAGCTTGGATACATATCTTTGCAAGCGAGGGTTGCCTGGAACCTCTTAAGCATCTTCAGAAAATTAAACATGAAGAGCACATTGCCTCAGAGGGATATTTTACACAACCTACAGTCTGCCAAGGCCCCTACAATTGTATTCCAATGGAACAAGCTATGCCTTGACGTGCTTAACACGTACGACACCACGATGCAACTGCTGCTTGAAAATCCGGATGCGGCAAAACTAAAGATCTGGAGAAATGACTGGATTCAGACCTGTGACAAACGAGCCAAATCGAGGTCTATGCTCGAAGCGCCGGCCGAGGCAAGGGCATATGGATGTGTACCCCTGTATTTAGCATGTTTTCCTGACCAATGGGCTCGGGCCCTTTATCTCCATTTTAGACTGAATATCATGACAACCAAAGAACGCCTCTGCTACTGGTCACAATCTCCGGACGTAGATCTGACCTCTCGTTTTTGTGCTTCCTCTAAAGAAACTCTGAAACATCTAATCCTAATGTGCCCTGTGTTTGAGTCCAAAAGAGCTAACATCTTTAGTCCAATAACAATGAACTTTCAGTTCCTCACCCGAGATGATTGGTGGAGAGCCCTGTTTGAAGGATCAAACAGAGCAATGCTATATGCACTGGTATCCTTTCTTCGTATTATAAAAGATCATCTACACGATGTCTCGGTGGACACGATTGTTGGGTCGCTCTGTGATCCACACCCGAGCTCATGTTAGGGGAAATAGATGGGGAGATGAGGGCCGGCACTGATTCGAGATGAATGTTAAGGATTGGTGTGTGTCTGTTTTTTCTTTTTAAAGGGTTAAAACAAAACTCAATAAAAATATAAAAAAAAAAAAAAAAAAAAAAAACAGAGCTGCATCGCCTCTCTGCACAGGGGTAGTGATCCTACGCCTCCTCTTTTGCTGAGGTAATGCATGGCCACTATGTTGTCTGTCATTATCAGGACGTTTTTCCCTTGTACAGCTGGCAGAAACGCCTCCAGCGCAAGTCTGATGGCTCTCAGCTCTAACAGGTTGATATGTAGTCTGGACTCCGATGGAGACCAACGACTGCTGATGGTCAAGCCGTTGGCGTGGGCTCCCCACCCCGTGAGTGAGGCATCCGTGACTACTGTTATCTCCGGCCAGGGTTGCCAAAAATGTTCTCCTTTCAGAATGTTCTCCTGACAGGCCCACCACTGAAGGTCTCGAGCTACTCTGTCGGGAACCTGAAGAAGATCTGTCATTCTCCCTGAGAATTGTGACCACTGAGTCCTCAGTGCCCACTGGAGGGATCTCATTCTCAGGCGAGCCTCTGGCACTAGGAAAATGCAGGATGCCTAGCAACCTCAAAAAGTCGAAGTCTGGGAGACGTTGGGCATGTTGAAACTTGGTAACCATCTGTAGAATATCTTGAGCCCTCACCTCTGGTGGCAAGGCTTTTCCCAGGGAAGTGTCCAGGATCGCTCCTATGAACTGGAGTCTCTGCGATGGTATCATTTGTGACTTCTTTAAATTGAGGGAGAAGCCCAGTCTGTGAAGGGAGTGGCACACGTGATTTAGTTGGATCTGAGCTTGTTCCGAAGAAACAGCCCTGATCAACCAATCGTCCAGGTAGGGGTAGACGTGAATCCCTTCCCTCCTTAGACTTGCTGCCACTACCGACATTAACTTGGTGAAGACCCTCGGGGCGGAGGTCAGCCGAAATGGCAGCACTCGAAATTGATAGTGAGAGTTGCCAAATGCGAACCTCAGGTATTTCCTGTGTTTGAGATGGATAGGCACATGGAAATAAGCGTCCTGAAGATCCAGAGATACCAACCAGTCCTGGAACTGAAGGGCCTGGAGGATCTGAGAAAGAGTGGCCATCTTGAATTTGTCTTTTCTGAGGAATTTGTTCAATTCTCGCAAGTCCAAGATGGGTCTCAGTCCTCCGTCTTTCTTTGGAATGAGAAAGTAAGGGGAGTACCAGCCCTTGTTCCTCTCCACTACAGGTACCGGTTCTATGGCACCTTTCTCTAGCAGGTCCAAAATTTCCTGCAAGAGGAGCGGATCTGGAGCTTTCTGAGAGCTGATCCCCGGTGGATGACTCTGAGGTATACGTAGGAAAGGCAGGCAGTAACCATGGGCAACTGTTTCCAATGCCCAAGCATCTGACGTGATAGCCTGCCATACCGCCAGATGTTGAGTCAACCTGCCTCCTACAGGTGTCCTGTGAAGGAAGTCCTCAGAGTGGTTTTGGGGCGGCTGATGCAGATGCCGATGGTAAAGAGGCACCTGCTGTTGCTGCGGCTTTTGAATATCTACCCCGTCCACCTCGGGTAGTTCTTCTTTGTCCCCTTTGAGCCAGTCGTCCTCTACCTCTTCCGAATGCGGAGTAGAAGCGAAAGGACTTGCCCCTCGCAGAGGTTCCTGTGGGACGAAAAGGAGTCCGACGGATTGCAGCTCCTAGGGATTTTGCTGCTGCTTTTGAAGTTTGCAGTTTCTCTAAACTGTCATCCGCCTTTTTCCCGAACAAAGAAGAGCCATCGAATGGCATGTTCAAGAGCCTGGCTTGCACATCTGGGGCAAAACCAGACTTTCTCAACCAAGCAAATCTCCTGGTTGATGTACTTGCCGCCATTGCTCTGCTGATACTGTCAGCCGAATCAATGCCCGTCTGGAGGGATTCGCACATAGCGTCTTTACCGTCCTGTGTAATATTCAGGAACGCATCCCTTTCTTCTCTCTAAGCACACTCCCAAAGTGTATGGCTGAACCTAGCAAGGGTGCAAGTAGCATTAACAGATTTTAACGCCATGCTACATGCTGAAAAGACTTTCTTTGCCATAGCATCATATTTTTTATCGTCCCTGTCCTGTGGGACGGTAGGATAAGCCGTCTTGACATCGGTAGAGGATGCTGCCTGTACCACCAGACTTTCTGGGGATGGGTGTTTAGACAAAAACTCCGGGTCTGTAGAGGATACCCTGTACTTTGTAGACAGTTTTTTATTTACTGCTGGTACGACATCTGGGATTTCCCAGTTTGTCATGACCTTCCTCTGAAGAGCTTTATGAAAAGGCACCACAGGATCCTCCTGTGGGCCTTTGTCAAGAATATCCGTGAGGTCATCTTGTTGGAAAGATTGTGAAGGTGCAGACCACCCCATGAACTCTGTGAACCTGGCCATTAAGGCTCTATAGGGGGTTTCAGCATGCTCCCACGGGTCTGGCCTAGCAAACTCCACCTCAGGGGAAGTGTCTAACCCACTTGCCTCATGTAAGGAATCATGAAGATCCTTTAACCTGCGTTCTTCAGAGGAAAATTCCTCTCTAATTGGGGTTACAGGTCCCTGCAACTCAAATGTGTCTTCCTGTTCAGACAATTCACCCTCTTCCAAAATTGAGGACATAGTTCTCAATTGTTCTGAACTCATAAAGGGAGTAAATCCCATTTCCAAGGCAGAGGGTGCCGAGCTTGTCATTATCGGCCTCGAAAACGTCGATGTCGTTGACGCCGACGTCGAAGGCTTTGAGCGTGGCGTCGAAAACAAAGGCGGAGGCCTCGATGACCTCGACAGAATTGGGATTCTACTCGACAATCTCGAAGCCATCGCCATCGAGGACCTGGGGATAGTCACTGGGTGTGTCGTGACCGTGACTTTTCTTGGCGTCGACGCCGGTGTCGAAGCTGGCGTCGAGTCGACAGACCCGTGTGTCGAAGGTTCCTTCGACAACGGCGTCGAAGACATCGACCTCGGCGTCGACGGAACCCTCGTCGACGGCGTCGACGGAACCTTCGAGGAAGGTTTGGAGGTCATAGTCCTACTCGAGGGTTCGAGACGCGCTCGAGAGGTTCCCTTCGCCGGGTACTGCGACTCGCGGCGTTTTTGACCTTCGGGTCTTTCGACCAGAGCATCGCTCTCGGCAGTCTTCGAGGGGGTCGAGGCCGCTTTCTCAAAGATGCTCATCATATTTTTGCGGAATTCCTCCCACTCAGCCCGGGAACTATGTTTCGTGGGGCAAGGGATTCTTTTTGGCGAAACAGAGGAAGAGGAAGACGGAGAAGGGGATCTTCGACGTCTCCTCTTCGAGTGCTTCGATCTCGAGGAGTGATGGGACCCCCTCCGAGACCTGGAGCGCGAATGGTGACGAGGAGACGAGTGTCTCGACTTCGTCGACGAAGAAGAAGCTTTAAAAGTCTTACCTTTCTCCAGCTTCCCCCTACGCTCCTTCAGGGCTTTAGCTGTCATGGACATACAGTCCTCGCACTCCGAACAATGATGTTCAGCTCCCAAACACCACAGACAAACTCTGTGAGGGTCAGTCAGCGACATCTTTTTCCCACAATCTCAGCATTTTTTGAAGCCGGATCGAGGGGTTGTCGGTTCCGACGAGGAAGCCATCGAGTACGGATCGAATAACTCGAGGTAAATAGGATTAATCTGACAAGAACTGAGCAACGGTATTCCGAGGCACTGAGTAAGCGCGGAAAAACAGAACTGAGCAACGGACGCTGCGCGCAGCCTTTATAGGCAGGATGACGTCGACGTCGATATGGCAGCTGTCGAGGGACATCGACTCGGAGGACGTCGACGCGCAGCGCCCTCTAGAGAGCAAAAATTTTCCGAGGCCAGCAGAGCTGGAAGGAGATATCTAAGATGAGGAATACGTCGGAGGACACAATCTCTTCGAAAGTGTGACTACTTAGAGATGTATGAGATGTGAGGAAAGAAGACGACGGTGGAGTTGAAGATTACACCAAGGTTCCTAACCTCACAGAAAGGAGCAGGAAGAGGGCCCAGGGTGGGCAGCCAGAGAGAGAGAGAGAGGGAAAAGGAGGGAGCAGGTGTCCCAATGAGGAGGATCTCAGTCTTACTGGCATTAAGGCAGAGATCCTTGTCGGCACACCATTCCTGAATTGCGGCCAGACAGCCTGAAATGAGAGAAGGAGCAGAATGTGGCTGAAGGGAGCCTGAAGGAGCGCTGGGTGTCATCTGCATAACACTGAAATTTAGATCCGAATGTAGTGATGTGGTGGGCAAAAGGTGCCATGTATTGGTTGAAAAGCCAGGGAGAAAGGTTAGATCCCTGGGGAATACCACAAGTAGAGAGAGAGATAGAAGTGAGGAAAGACCCCAGTTGGACCTGAGAGGGTCGGTCAGTGAGAAAAGAGGTCAACCAGGCCAAAGTCTGACATGTGATACCCAGGTTGTCACAGAGGTGATTAAGCAGGATGGCATGGTTGACCATATCAAAAGCAGAGGGTAGATGGAGGAGAATGAGGACAGAAGGAAGATTAGAATCAAGATTGTAGAGCAGGTCTTCACAGGTGTTCAGGAGAGCAGTTTCCGTGCTTCTGGCAGCTTCAGAGAGAGAGCAGACTCAGATTCGGTATGCAGATTAAGCTGGGAGATGGCCAGCTTTTCCAGCAGTTTGCCCAGGAAAGGCATGATGGAGATCGGGTGATAGTTAGCCGGAGAGGAAGGTTCGGCAGAGGATTTCTTAAGAAGGGGGTGCACAAGGGAGTGCTTAAGGGGGAGGGAAAGGTTCCAGTGGCAAAAGAGTTACTCACTAACTCATTCACTGCCACTTCAAAGCATACATCTAAATGACTAATTTGTCCTTGCTACAAGTCACAGTGAGTTCTAAATGAAATTAATTCCAATTTAGTAGGGCTATGTATTTCATAAGTTGCTCTAGCGACCCTCCCCATATAATTAAGAGGTTACTTGTGTACCGTAGTCATACAATAACAATATCCAAAAATTAATCATAGATGGTCAACCAGGCCACTGTCTCCTCCCGTCAGCCAAGATTTCAATTGGCATAGTTTGATACTACACACAAGCCCATGGCCGTGACGCATTTTTGTTGGCTTCAGTTAGACTTTCTACACAGTTCAAGTAGTAATGCAATGTATTCCTCATCTCATAAGTAAAACACAGCACAAAACAACAGTAAACAATATACAATTAGCCTTTGTCACATATGTGATGGGATTGACAAGTGAAAAGATGAGCAGAACAAAATCCAAAAAGGGGAAAACTACATGATCATATAAGTGCTCTTGATGGGAACATGCTGAAAAGCATTCAGGGGAACAATATACAAAGTGAGAAAAGAAATTGAAAAAAATTGAAAACATTTTGAAAATAAATAAGCACCTACGAAATACTGCACACACTTGCTATGTCTATGGATGGGCTGTTGGCTTAATCATATCTGGCTCCAGTTGGCTTTCCTGTGTGTGACTTGTCTCTAGTTCATGCACGAGTCATGGCTCTCTGATGCCTGGATAAGACTTGCCTTGTTGCAAACCTCTGGTAGCATGTGGGAGTGTCCCAAAGAGATGCCTTGTCGATCATAATGCCTTCTTTTGTATCAGAGGCTCAGCGATGCTGCACTCTGGGAAGGTATTACTTTATTATGGTGGACAGTGCATGCGTTAGTGCTAGGTGACACACTTGTCGATTGACGCTGGAAGGACTCACATTGTATTGTGGTAAAGGACATGGGGTTGATCTCATTTTGACACACAGAAATGGGGGTCTCAATGAGGGGGTGACGATCCTGGATCTGGTGAAAAATGTCAAAATGACGTGTACTGTAGGCCGCCACTGAAAGGGGCCACAAAGGAAACTGCTCTGGGGTTTTGCTGTGACCTACAATTGATAACAATTTGGCCGTGGGTAGTTGTGGCAGGTTCAACTCGCCATATCACTGCTACCACCAGACATCTTTCCCTTGATTGAGTTTCCTTCTATAGAGACACTGTGGTTCATTGTTGGGCCTGCCGATAGGGTGGCTTCAGCAGGAGGAGGGTCAGAACCCTGAGCATCTAGGAAACACCTGGCCTTGACACAGATTGCAGTCACCTGCTCCGAAACATTGAATGAGGTGCACGCCAATAAAATCATGGACCTGATAGATGTAGAGAAAGGGGGAGAAATCAAGGAGCCACCAGAGTTACACAGGACACTCTTTCCTGCAGAAGTGAGAATGGCAATTGTTCTGCCCCACGTGTATGAAGAAGACCAGTCATGCTGGATGACCCTATCAGTGGAAATAACTGCACCCAATAGTCAGAAAGTGCCAGGTCCAGATGGATTCCTAGAGGAATTCTTTAAAGTCTTAGGGGGGACGTGTGTAGACCTAATGCAGGCGATGTTCACAGTTTCAATATCAAGTGGGTTATTGTTATCTGAATAGCGATTAGCTCAGTTAGAGATATAAAGAATAACGCACTAACCTGTACATCCAGCTGTAACCGGGAAGTGCAAAGGTACTGACGACTGCGAAGGCTCCCCTATAAGCCCAATCACTCCCTACCCGGATTGAACAACCAGGAGAAGAGAGGACTGTGCCCCCAGGGAAACCCTCTATGGGAAAAAAAACCTGCGCGGCACTGAAGACACTGGTTCTGGGCTGGATTTAATGTCCTGGAATCTTGCGGGAACTGTGATGCTGAAGTACGAGTTCGGTCGGGAAGAGTTCTGTAAAAATGAGAAAGAGCTAATGAGAGAGGTAAAGGTCGGAAAAGGAGAGTCCCACAGAAACCCTGCGCCTACCTATATCTGCCTCGGATGTTCTAATGCAGTCAAATTGTGCTCCGTGTATCAAGGAACTCGGAAGGCTGAAGGGATGGAAGGAACACTCCTGGAAGGTACGGAACAGGAGGATAATTAGTAGAATAGTAGCAAGTAGCAGAATGGCGGGTCTAGGAAGAGAGAAGAGGAAATGACCTGAAAGTAAGTACCATAGAATGAAAGCAACTGTACTAGATTCGGATATACGTCCAGAGATACGCTGCAGGGGGTCTCCACGGGTGGAATCAAAGAATCCCTGAATTCTGGAAGATTCAATGCTAAAGCACACAAGAGGGAAAAGAGTTAGCAATCGAACACAAGTCAGAGAGTAAAGATCCCTAGGAGGCGATCACTTATGAAGCGTCTGGGCTAAAGGAGTAGCGACGCGCGGAGGCAAAGCAATCGGTTCCTTATATCCGGTCACATGACCTGCTGGCAGCGTCTGAGAAGTACGTGAAACAACTATGCCGGCACTCAAAGAATAGCAAGAAAGATACACCACCATGCTGGGGGGGATTCACAAATGCGGAACGGCACATCCTGCCGCGATGCCACAAGGACCAACGTTTATAGCAGGATGTAACAGTTATTTACCATTAGCCTCAGACATGCCACAATCATCCGGCTCCTCAAAAAACACAACATGCCAATAGTTATAGCCAATTAACAGCGACTGCAATGTCTTTTCTAAGATTCTATCAAAGTGGCTTGAATGCATACTCTGGTTGGACAAGACCAGTGAGGTTTCATGAGGGGCTGGAACATCAGAGATAATATGCAGATGCTGCTGCACGCGCCCATGAAAGGATGTTGATCCTTGTCACTGAATTCAGAAAATGCATTCAACAGAATCAAGCTGTGATATCTGTTTCATGTCCTCTGACACGTGGGTCTTGGAACAAACTTCATGAAGAAGATGAGACTTCTTTATATGGCGCTCACAGCTTCAGTGGTCTTCGAAAGCCAAATTGAATTCATGTGGGGACTTTTCTGGGGTTCCCCATTTCCCCTTTGCTGTTCATTTTGGAAATGGAACCAGTGGCAGACAAGATCAGAGGCACCAATATCATAGAGGCCATAAACCGAAATGGAGCTCTGGTATAATACTGACAACCTCCTTTTGATGCTAATGAAAGTTGTGCGCTTGCTGAATACCCTCATGCGGACCATCAGGGTCTTTGGCAGGATAACAGTATAGAAGGTGAACTGGACCAAATACAAGATCATGCAGTATCCATGTCATGCCAAAGAAACCTACACAGAGACATGAGCTTCAAATGGCGCCAGAGAAGATGAAAGTAATTTGGGGTATGGATAAAAGCAGTGTTGATGAGTATCTGGTGAATTACTTTGACAAGATTTTGTAGAATGCTCGGATGCCTCTTGGAAGATGGTTTGTGATCAGGATGTCACTTTGAGGTAGAAACAACTTTATCAAAATAGTGATTGCCTCTTAGTTTAATTACTCCCTGCCCATGAGCCATAAAAACCAGGTTGTTTGTCTGAAAGGGCCCGCCCCAAAGGGCTTTGTATTGCATATGTAACCATCCCCTCGCCCATATACTGTATTATGAATGGGTCTGCCACACTATGCTATGCACTCACTGTACTATGTAATGTAACTTATGAGCAACTGTAACCTATCAACTGGCTTTAAGCATATGTTCTTGGGCCGCTTCCTGTAACCCTCAAGCAAGCCTTCTTAAATTTCCTTCTAGCGCCTTGATGCCTGTGGGCTGTAGTGCGCTCTAAAATCCAAAATAAAAAATAAAAATAACATGTGTTTGTGCCAAGAAGGATGTTTAGAAGACTGGACAAGTGGATTTCGGACTTTATCTGGGATAAAAAGCCAGCTCTCGTTGTGGTGAGGAAAGCTCAACTGCCAGTGGCATGCAGGGGAATGAGCCACCCAGTTCTCAAAAGGTATCACGTGGCCTGCAGCACTCGGCATCGCCGCTGCTCGGTTGTGGCCACCATGGAGGAAGCCGATACATGGATGAGGTGCATGGAAGCAGAAAGTAGGAATGTGCTTACTGTATTTCTGGGAAAGGCCTTTATGAAGTTGGCCTGGACCTATGCATGCTATACATGTTTGTTTGCAGAATCACCATTAGGACTGAAACCATTGATCATATTGAAATGAGGGAAGTGGACACCACCTAAATATTCAATTTAATTAAATCCACACAAAAATGGTATTTGCTACATGACAGTGAACCACCTACGAAAATAAATTGTAATGTAACGTGGCAAGACCAAACCAAGGAAGGTATTCTCAGTACTGCCGGCATATGCATAGTAAACTCTACAACAAATTCATCTCCCATCACCCAGGTTTGATCTCTTAAACTGTCTGGGTTAGAAACTTTTCACATGAACACTCTCACACTCATACAACAGCATTCTTTTAAAAAAATATATAGGTTTCCATCAAAATACATATCCATCACATATTTTCAGTAAAAATTATGAATTATGACTAACAATATCTTATGTCCCTACAACTATAATACTATATATATGTCTACAATCATACCAGACCTTACAATTTAAAATAACTGCACATTACAGTTCCTATGTGAAAAACAGAAGATACAAAATGCAATATCCACACATAAACACACAAGACAACACATGATGGAAAAAAAGAGAAAAAAAATAAAAAGGCCCCCCTACCTCTTCCTCTCTCTACACCACTTATCTTTTAGCCAAAGAAGGTATTAAATCAGCCCCACAAAGAAAGGTAATCATTTTCTCTACATTTGTCCTTTAAAGAAATGTGTTCATATTTAGACAAAATCTGTAGTTCCACCAGCCAATCATCCACATTAGGCTTCTTCCTAGTCTTCCAGACTCTAAGAATTACCTTAATCGCTACCACCATAGCTGTATCAATCCAGGCATTATGCTTTCTAGGTGTAATACATCTTCCTTTATTCGTAAGCAAAATCACATTAGCAGCAGTCCTCTGGATAGTTATACCAAAAATCATATCAATCCTATCTATGATTTCCTTCCAACAATCTTGTACCCTTCGGCAATTCCAAAGCAGATGTAACAGGGTTCCCCTACCACTACCACAACTCCAGCATTCCTCATCTATCCTTAATTTCAGATTAAACATTGTACCTGGCGTCCAATAAATCCTACCAACGACTTTCTGTCGAATTAGACGTAGGTCCATATCCATTCCTGCATTTGTGCCCACTCTAGGAAGATCCCTCCATTCCTCCTCTGATATGACCATGTTAATATCAATTGACCAAGTATTCCTTAGCTTAGTCCATGCTTCTATACAATCTAACTCCATAGGCATAAAACGCATATAAGTACGTACATTGTATTCTTGTCCGACCAACAACTTGCAAATATCTGGTCTTCCTGCCAGTGCCTTATCAACCAAACTCATCCTTTGACTGATTAACAAAGTCAATTCCATGTATCGACTCAGTTCCCTCCTTCCCAAACTAAATTCATCTTGCAATTCCTCAAAGCTCAGTAAGCTATTCCCAATCAGCAAATCCTTTATTTTCAATATACACTTCTGTATCCAACTCTGCCAATGTAAAAATCTATTATTTATTTCAAAAAAGGTAGCAGGCGCTCCTCTCCAGAAAGAACATGGCATGATAACCTGTTCTGAGATGAGAGTTTGCAGCACAAGCTTTTTGCTCACGGTACCTTTCACAGATGGGAAATATCCATTTGCATATCAGTCTTTATCCCACCCACATGGGCAGTCCAGCACCGAAATGCTATGGCAATTCCTCTCTGAACAAGAGTACCAAAAGCAACCCCATTTGTAGTGCCTCATTATGCCAAATGGATGCATCATAACTAAAACCAAAACATTGACCATTCCCTCTGAACCAAGATATTAAGGCCTGCCTAGCTGCGTCTATCGATTGCAATTTTAACCTTTCCTTCGTCAGTTTTCCCATTGTATAGAGATTATTCAAGCAATACTGATCACAAATCTCTCTCTCTATTCGTAACCAAATTGGACCTTTGGCATCTTCTTTATCAAAATAATGTGAACTTTTCTTAAGTAAAAACGCTTGATAATATTTCATCAGATCTGGGTAACCAAATCCTCCCTCCTTAACATCCCGCAGCAAGATCTATTTTTGGGATATCTGGTCTCTTACCTAGTCCCCACAAAAACGATTGAAATACTTTATCAACCTTTTGTAACAACCTCTTTGAAATTAGTAGAGGAATTGATTGTATAGTGTATAGTACCTTAAGTAACAGAACCATTTTAATCGTGTTAATTTTTGCCCACAGATTCAAATTTAGCCTTTCTCATTTTTTAATAGTCATCACAATTTTGTCTATTGTTTTATAAATGTTATATTGAATACTTTAATAAAGATCACTGATTATGTGTATACCCAGATATTTGACTCCATCAGGGGACCATTTGCAGTTCCAGGACTTAAAAACATTCTTATCACATGTCTTGGACAAAGGAAAAATGTCAGTTTTGTTCCAATTTACCTTATGCCCTGACAATTTCCCTACCTCCTTAAACATTTGTTTTTTTAAAAAAAAATATTTTTCATTAGCATTTTTGTAGGTTATTACAACAAACACAACATTACAATATGGTTCAATTCCCATAGAAATTGTTCTATCAATACCCCTTTCCGCCCCTCCCTCCTCCCCCCACCCTCCCGTAGCCAGCGAACAATTGTCCATGTCAAACTTGTCCTGCAGGATCGCACCCCACACTTCCCGAACTCGGGCTGCCGAAGTGTCTGGTGCACACATCTCGAGTTCAGCTCAAAGGTGACCCATGAAAGGGCGTGTGGCATTAGTTAAGTGGTGCCTATAGAGTCACACAGCGTCATCTCGACTTAGGGACCTGGCCGTTGAACAGGATAAGAGCTTCCCCCTCAAGTCAAACGTCTATATTTTTCAAAGAAGGGGAGCCAGAGTTCCTCAATATTAGTTCTAGATTCGTCAAGGACATGGGTTAGAAACTCCATATCATGTATCGCCCGGACCTTTGCAACCCATTCCTTTTCCTCAGGCATGTGTGAATTCTTCCATTTCTGGGCCAAGCAGCTCCTGGCTGCCACTAGCATGACCTGCAACATGTGGCCCTGGGTATCTTCCTGGTCATCTCCCACCTCAACCCCAAAGAGAAGCAGCCAGGGGCATTGTGGTCTAGTGACTCCATTAACCCCCCTAATCCAGGACAAGACCTTTCCCCAGTATGTCTGTACCCTTGGGCAGGGCCACCACATGTGTATGTAATTCCCTTTTGCCTTCCGACATTTCCAGCAATGAGGGTCGTAGCCCGGGCACATTTTGGCTAACAACAGTGGAGGGTAGTGCCATCTGTGCAAAACCTTCAGAGCCTGGTGTCTATATTGAGGGGAAGTTGTCGAGCGGTGAGCCCAGATACACATCTTGGTCCATCTCTTGTCTATCACCATGCCCAGGTCTTTTTCCCATTGTGTCCGTGCTGGTGGTGGGTCCTTTGGTATTGAAAACAAAAGGAGCCTATATAAACGAGAAATGACCCCCTTGGTCCCACGAGTCGAGATGATCATTTTCTCAAAGTCTGTGAGATCTCGCCTGAGGGTGTCCCCCCATGAGGGTTCAGAGAGAACTCCTTCAGTTGTAGATAGCGAAAGGGTGATAGTTTGCCCACACCTAGGGCCTCCTCAAGATCAAGAAGGGGTATGAAGGACCCTCCCACCCATAGGTGACAGGCCGTGATGAGGCCCGCCTCGTACCATTTCTGATAGGCAGCAGGCTCCGCAATCTTAGCTAGGAAAGGCGACGCCCAGATACAACTTAACGGAGAGGGCCAGGTTGTGAGCCATCTATAGTAACTCCCTTCCTTCCAGATGGACCATAGAACCCCCAGAACCGGATGGGCCAGAACCCGCCTGGGGATACGTGCTCTAGGGACCCACAACCATTCATCGAGTGTGACTGGAGTGATCAGTCTATTGTCCAAAGCCACCCATTGTTTCTCTAACCCCGGGTCAAAGTGGTCCACCAAGATCCTCAGCTGAGAGGCCCTGTAATATGTGTCAAAATCTGGGAATCCCACCCCCCATCTTCCTTGGATCTCGTTAGGACATAATAGGAGATCCTATGTTTCTTTCCCGCCCAAAGGAACCTGAGCAGGGTGCGCTTCATTGAGTGTAGGAATGCAGTGGGCACTTGAATGGGGAGCATCTGGAAGAGAAACAAGAATTTGGGAAGTCCCACCATTTTAATCAAGTTGAGTCGAGCCATCCATGAGAACCCCGAGCCCGCCCACCTCTCTATGTCCCTCTTGACCTCAGTCCACAATGGGGTAAAGTTGCTTGGGAAGAGGTCTGTCGGATCAGGAGTGATTTGGATTCCCAAGTGTCGGAACCCATCTCTCTGCAGCTGGAACGGGAGACCCCCCACATACTGTAACTCGGCTTCCGACAGTCGACCCCCCATGAATGCCACGGATTTACCTAGGTTAACCTTGTACCCTGAAAGGTCCCCGTATCTCTCCAGGGCCTGTAACACGTGGGGAATCGTTTGGGATGGTTTAGTGATATAGAGGAGAGCATCGTTGGCAAACAAGCTAATCTTACAGTGGGAGCTGCCCAGCCTGACTCCAGCGATAGCTTCATTGTTGCGCACCGATATTGCCCATGGTTCCATAACGAGGGCGTATAGTAAGGGGGATAGTGGGCAGCCCTGTCTTGTTCCTCGTCCCAGGGGGAAGGTCTCCGATTCCAGCCCATTGACGACCACTGCGGCCGTAGGGGCGGAGTATAGTGCTGCTATCCATCCCAGCCACCTCTGGCCCATCCCGATTGTCGAAAGGACCTCCCTCATAAAAGCCCAGCTTCCCCTATCGAAGGCCTTCTCTGCATCTAAAGATAGCAGTAAGGCCCCCTCGTCTTGAATTTCTCTAGAGTGTAGTACATGAAGGGTTTTACGCATGCTATCAGAGGCCTGTCTGTTCAATATGAAGCCCGTCTGGTCTGGGTGAACCAGGCAAGGCAAACATCTCCCCAGGCGAGTGGCCAGGATCCTGGTGAAGATCTTAGCATCAAGATTCAAGAGCGAGATGGGTCGATAAGAGCCGCGTTCCGCCAGACATCTTCCCGGCTTTGGTATTACTGTAATAAGGGCCTGCAAAAAAGTGGGGGGGATCGTTTCCCTATTTTGAATCTGGTTAAACAGTTTGGCCAAGGGCTCCACCAGCGTGGGTCAGAACTGTTTGTAGAAATCAGCTGTGAACCCATCACCCCCCGGGGCCTTCCCTGCTTTCAATCTCTTGATGGCTGCCTCCACTTCTTCCACCACTATGTCCCCCTCGAGGTCCTGCAGTTCGGCTTCCGTTAGGCGGGGTAGCCGATGTTCTTCCAGAAATGCCCAAATATACTCCATTGATTCCCCCCCTGTCTTGCGTAAAGGTCCCCATAGAAGTCTGCAAAAGTGCTTGCTATCTCCGCCTTTTTATTAAGCACCTTGCCCTCACTGTCTTTAATTGGCCCAATCCTTCTCTCCAACCTACAGCCCCTGGCTCTTTGTGCCAACAACGTCCCCACCCTGTCTCCCCTTTCATAATACCTTTGTCGTGTATATCTTAGCTTCTTGACCACCTCCCCTATAAGGACCGTATGCAATGCCTGGCGTTGCTCCCTCATTTCCGATAGGAGGGATTCTCTGTCAGCCCCCACCTGGGTGAGCCTGCCCCGAAGACTCTTGAGCTCCATTCGGATCTTGGCCTCAATGAGCCCTCTCTCCCGCTTGCGCCTGGCCCCTTCGTCTATAAGAAGACCACGAAAGGTGGCCTTTGCGGCCTCCCACACTGTCACCATATCTGTTTTGCCATTATCATTAGTCTCAAAATACGCCGCCATCTCGTCTCTCAGAAAGTCTCTAAAGACAGGGTCTCTCAAAAGCGTATCATTGCATCGCCAGCGGGTTGATTTGGGAGACAGGGGGAGCGACCAGTCAGCCACCAGGAGCTCGTGATCGGACCATGTTATTGCCTCAACCCTTGGGGTTGTAGCCACCCCACTCCCTTCTTTGGAGATTAGAAGAAAATCAATTCTGGTGTAAGTGTGGTGTGGGGTGGAGAAGAATGTGTATCCACCAGGCTCCGGATGTGCTGCCCGCCAAACGTCCTCCCAATAGTGTTCACTCAAAAGGGGCTGTAGCGCTAAGTTATCCCTGGTTGTCTCCCTCGGTGGAACCCCTCTTGCCGTCCACCAGTCTAGTCTGGGGTCTATGATAAGGTTGAAATCGCCTCCTAATATCATGTCGCCTTCTGCCCATTCGTCCAGCACCCCCAAGATTTGGGTTAGGAACCCTATCTGGCCCGAGTTGGGAGCGTAGAGGGTGGCCAGATATATACGCTCCCCTTCATAAGTACCCTTGATTCCCAGGAACCTCTCCCCGAAGCCCCTTTTAGTAGCAATGTTTGTGAGGTGGAATGTTTTACTTAGAAGGATCCCCACCCCTTCCTTTTTCGAGCTTCTATGAGATGCCCAGAAGTTGGATCCAATATCTTTCCCTCTCATGGGTGATTCCCTCCCCTGTTTATAGTGGGTTTCTTGGAGAAAGAGCACCATTAGCTGTTGTTTGCGGAACATATTGCTGGTCAACGACCTCTTGTTTTGAGAGTTGAGACCCTTGACATTGAGTGTGCCTATCTTGCCTTCAACCATTATCGTCGAGGAAGCCCATCTCTAACTTCACCTCAATGTAGTGCTGAGATGCGGTCTGCTGCAAGACATAGAATTCTCGTTTGGTCTGGCTAGTCCCCCCCCATAAACCTCTCTAGGTTATTCTGTTTACCTTTTCTAACAGTCGTTACACCCCTCCCCTCCAGTCCTTGCCCTCCTCACCCCTACCCCCCATTGTGAGGCATCCGTCCATGTCACCCGATTTCCTACGGGGACGATCAACGAACCACCAAGGACTCTACCCCAGCCCCGGGTAGTGTAAACATGTGGATATCCCATGTTCTCCTTTTTAACATGTGCGTTTTGAACTTTTGAATAAATGTGTAAGGTGTGATCTTGTATCCGCGGTCTCCCCCCTCCCCACTGTGACCTCAAACCCGGATCCCCCGCAGCGGTCCGCCAAACAAGGCAATGAGCATCACGAAAGAACAACAACTAGGCCCAGGACCCCGCAGGCCGAAACCCAGCACCAATGTGGCGCTCTCTCCTGTGGCCCCCGGAGCCCAGCACCGCTGAACTTGCAACTCAACCCCCAGTAACCTTAATCACCAGGAAATATCATACTCTCGCGATGAGGTGGTGTTGCTGTCACTTCAGATGATCGTCAGAAGCCGACGATGAATGTCTGTTTTTTTTTAAATTTGCGAGCTCCCTTAACCTTGGACTTGCCACTGAGTTGTCCCAGTCTGTCGGGGCCCCGCGGGGCTTTACCGGGCACTCCTCCTGGTCCAGTGGTGGGTGCGCCACGGTCACCCACCAGGTCGTTAATAGCCCGCTGTATGTCTTCTTCAGTCACTAGATGGTGTCTTTCCCCTGCCCACTCGAAAGCCAGAGAGAAGGGGTACCCCCAACGATACCTGACTCCCTTTCCTTGTAACCATCTGGTGAGAGCACCACATTTTTTCCTCATTGCAAGGGTGAGGGCTGAAAGGTCCTGGTAGATTGCAACCTTGGAGTCTCCATATTGAATGTCGCCAAAGTTCCTCTCCCTCTCCAGGATCCTGGCTTTATCTTTGTAATAATGGAGTCGGGCCAGCACTGACCGCGGGCCCCTGCCCCCTCCTCCAGCCCGGTGTACCCTGTCTAGTTTGATCTCAGTATCAGCCTCTGCCCCCATAACAATTCTTATAATGTCATGCACCTTGCCTTCCAGCCCCTTCGGGCTCTCCCCCTCCGATTCCACTAGGCCAAAAATGTGCAGATTATTCTTCCTCTCCATATTTTCCATGTCATCCACCTTGAACCGCAATTCCTCCTCGCGGCGGTGAACTTCTTGAAACCTGACCTCCATTTGAGTCTCCAGGTGTGCCGCGGAGAGCTGGTTGTTTTCGACTCCCTCGACCCGGTCCTCCAGGGTGGTGACTTTGGTAGTTAGGTCTGCCAGCTTAGCCCCCATATCGGTCCGAATCCCACAAATCTCCTCCAGAATCATCTGAATATTGTTCTGAATGGCTCCCAGGTCAGGGGGTGTCGTGGATGAGTTCCCGGTGGCCATTTTGCCCTCTCCAACTAGAAACTGGTATTTAGCAAGGGCCATCTTCCAGCTCATGAGATGTTGGTTATGACAGGGTGTGGGACTTGTCCACTATATGACCTGCAGCCACGGTAGGGCCGTGCGGAAGGAGGAATTAGAGTCGCTTGGGGCAGAGAAACACCCTCGGGGTGGCTGTCTTCAGACACACAGGTAGAGTGATTTCAAGACTTCGGCGTCAGGGGGAGGGCGAGTATATCCCCCCCACTAGGTGACTAGCCATAATTGCTGGGAGGAGAATTGCCCCTGTGGTGCGGTGTGGGGGGGCCCTCTGTCCAGGTAGATCTTGCGGGGAATAAACCAAAAAGTTCAGGACCTCTCACCTGTGTGTCGCCTTTCGTGATCCCCAGTCAGATGTAGGGTGGGCGCGCTCCCGCGACGGCTCGGACTGGGGGGTGTTGATGTGGGGGCGAGCGGGTCTGTCTTTTGAGCAGGATGTGTTTGAATTCCGGCAATTTGGTGGGTGTCCGAGCACCACCCCCCAATGGTGGCTGTGGCACAGTTGCAGCATGAGGATCAGCCCTCGTGGTGGGGCGCGGGGGTAGAGCCCCCAACCCCGATGGAACGCGCCTCTGTCCGCGCCAAGATCGAAAAGCTCCAGCCTGCAGGCTGGTAGAATCACTCCAGCCCGCTCGCAGGCCGACAATGCGCCGCGGCGTCCCTGTTCCTGCCGACAAGCTGAGGGGGCATGCGATCGTGGTCCACCCAGGCCAGCCTGTGGGTTGAGAGCTATCACCCGTGCTCAACCCCCGGTACACCGCAGCCAGTGCGGGGTGCGTCCTTGCGCTTACCCGGGGGGCCGAGATCGAAGGGGGCCGCGCAGTTCACAAGGCGGGAGGCCACTTCGGTGTGCCTCCGCGGGCAGCGCCCTGCTCCACCAGCAACTCCCCAGCGCAGCTCGAGATCTCCCGCTCCTGGCTTCTCCTCACTCGCGGCGGATGCTGCGCTCACGGGTTGCCGTAAACTCACCCCTTCTCCAGTTCTCCGCGGTGGGGCAGTGAGCCGCTGGGGGAGGGGCCGCGATGGCCTCCAAGGGCCGAAATCGGCTCAGGGAGGTCGCAGGAACCCCCGGCTTGGACCCCCCAGGGGGCGATAAGTTCACACAGCCTTTCTGTGGGGTCTCGTGTAGAATGGGCTCCTTCTTCCCTCTTAACTCATCAGGTTTCCCGGGGCTGGGGACGGAGCTCACGGTTCAGGCAGCCATCTTGCCTGCGCCCCCTGGTGGCCTCCAAATATTTGTTTTAATAGTGGTCCACATACCTTAGGATTTGAAAGAAGGATCATCATATCATCTGCATAAGATAAAATCTTAACTTCCGTAGTTCCAACACAAATTCCCTTCATTTTCCCACACTGTCTAATATACGCCGCTTGTGGTTCCAAAGCCAAATTAAACAAGAACGGCGACAGTGGGCATCCTTGCCTGGTGCCTTTAGATAAAAAAAAAGGATTTGGAGATCAATCCATTAACAAACACTTTTGCTGTAATATCCTTATGAATACAATCAATCATTCTCATTAATATTGGACCAAACCCCATTTTTAACAGTGTATGTACCAGAAGCTTCCAATTAACTCTGTCAAAGGCCTTTTCCGCATCAAAAAAACCTATAACTGCATATGTTCTCCTACCACTCCACTGTGGGCACCCATAACATCCAACACCATCATAATATTATCATATCCAAATCTACCTGGAGTAAAACCTGCTTGTGATTCATCAATTAAGCCTCCTTTACAATCCATCAGCCGATTTGACCATATTTTAGTAAAGATTTTCAAATCCACATTTAGCAAAGAGATTGGTCTATAGTTTCCGCATTTTTTATGATCTTTATCTGGTTTAGGTATCACAATAATCAGAGCATCTTTCATTGATTCACACATCGTCCCTGTGAACCAAAAATTATTAAATAACTCACACAGAATTGGTGACAACTGAGCCACAAATATTTTATAAACTTCAGAAACCAACCCATCCAGTCCCTGTGATGTCCCATCATTCAGCAGTAGTAATGCATTATGTGTTTCAGTAACATCAATCTTTGACTCCAATTTCATTTTCCCTTCAGTTGTTAACTCTGAGACATTAATCTTAGTAAAAAAGCTACCCAGGTCCTCATTGCTAGGTGAAAGTTCCTCCTTATACAGTCGCAAATAAAAATCACTGAAATACTCACAAATTTCGACATTCTTAAACAAGGTATCTCCTTCATCAGTTTGTATGGAAGTAATACATGTTTCAGTAGTTATACCCTTAAGTCTATTGGCCAACATTTTCCCGTTCTTATCACCATATTCCCATATTCCCAGAACATTTGCTTGGTATAAAACATTCTTTTATCTGCCATTGTATGTACATGATCCTTCATCTCTCCCTTCAACTTCTTCATTTTCATCCTATTTGACTCTGTATCAACAATTGCACAAGTCTTCTGTAATTCCGTAACTTCCTCTTCCATTTTTTGGTTCCATGTAATAATGTCGCCACAAAAATCTCACCATGCAAAAATATTGCCGAAAAATGGCTGTTTTTTGTGGCGACACTATTTCATGGAACATGCGGGGAACTCCCCTGCAACCCCCAATAGAATTTTTTTTTTGCCCCAGTCCCCATATATATGGTCACCCAAATAATATCGCCACAACATTTTCCCGGCGATATTATTTTATTTACGGCGACCATATATATGGGGATATTATTACCTGATACCCATTTTTTTAATAATCTCCAGATTTTTCCCTTTAGCATGTGCCAACCTACTTATCAGCTTTCCTCTTAATACTGCTTTAAAGCAATCCCAAACAATTTTAGTATCCCCCGAGCCTTCATTCTCCTCAAAAGAATTCTTAATAAAGGTCTCTAATCCTGTAATAACCAATGAATCCTTGAGCATACTCGTCTGTAACCTCCATCTTTTAGGTTTCTCCTTCATACCTCCCATATTAGGTTGCAGATCAACCAATGCTTGATCGGAAATTCCTCTCCCCTTAATATCTGAGCAAGACTTCTGACTAACCAGCCTATTAATAATAATGCAATAATCAATCCTTGAATACGAACTATGGACTGGGGAATAGAAGGTGTATTCTACCTCCCCTTTATGCATTTCCCGCCATACATCAACTAATCTATATCTAGATACAAAATTATGAAACTCTTCACTAACTCTCTCCTTACCATCTACAGTCTGATTCCCGGTCCAATTTACTATTCATTAAAATCCCCTCCCAAAACTATATTTTCTCCTTCTATTTCATTCAGTAGGTCACTCAACACAGTAAAAAAACTGTACATTTGGCGAACATGGGGCATATACTGTCCCTACTGTCACTTTTTTACCATCACAGAATATATCAATTAGCAGTATACGACCTTCATCATCTTTTACTATTTTCTCTATTTTGATCGGCAAACCTTTTCTAAACAAAATACTCACCCCTCTCGATTTAGAATCATAACAATTAGAAACCACTTGCAGATACCTGGAATTATTAGTCAAAAAACATTTAGACTGCTCATTCAAGTGAGCTTCTTGTAGTAAAATGATATCCCCTCTATTTCTCCAAATTCTCCCCATTAACTTTCTTTGCTTAAAAGCACAACCAACACCTTTCACATTCTATGAAACAAAGTTTAACGTTTTCATATTTCAGTTTACCCTACTAATTTGTCTACAATCATAATTCCAGCAAATATACGATTCCAATTTCATTAAGTTAGCCAACATTGCGGCAAAGAAAGTGGGAGGAGAGGAAAAAGAAATAAAAAAAGAAACAGACAACAATAACACACCTTTATACAAAGAGACAAACTAACAGGCAATAACCTAGAATAATATCTTACACCATACAGAATCCGATAAACATCAGACCACAAATGAGCATATAAATATACAATCAACACATTGTTCCAAACTATGCTTACCAGTAGATCTGTGCCGTAACAAATACAATTTATTACCACCAGTATTTTTCCACATCATTCAAACTATATCATCCGACTCCCCTTCCCTTTAAGCCCTATCAATCCATTTCCAGCATATTAAAAGTTCACTCAAGTTTTCCAGCAATAAGTTCCAACCACCTTTTACCCAATGCATTCATATAAAGTTATTTCCCACCCAGAATAAATATATATCTGCGCATTAGTAATGTAACAACCATTCCTTTTGAAATTATGCCCTCAGTGCATATACAGTACCCCATTAAAATGTATATATTGCAATACTCCATCTATATATTATATCATAAACCTATTAAAGTTTAAAACATCATATATACCACACTAGTACAGGTATTTTCCTCATGAGTATCATAGCCTTCCACCCCCAACCCCAGTTATCTATATCATCACACATATAGCTATATTTATCTCTAACAGTAAATATATTATGAGCTGACATTTTTGTGTCACACTCCCTCCAAATGGAAAATGTTCTACCACCCCAAAATATCAATGCACTAATATCTTACTTGATATCTCACTATTAGACAAAAATAAAGAAATTTCACCCCAAAAATAAATTATATATATATTTGGCATCAATAGTATGTGCATTCTCCCTTGCAAGAGAAGATCAATGTTCCATCCTCTCCTTCTCCAAAGATCATAACTATCACAGACATCCCAGTCTCGCAGATATATTCTCGCACTTGGCTGCAGTACATAAAATGTAGGCCGAGCAACACAACAGCCATAAAGTCTTTTCCAACTCCATTCCCTTCTCAATATTTTCAAATAAATCTCAATGATATGCATTTGTCTCCATCACTTTCCAATTGTCACAATTCCAATACAGCAACTTCAATATCAATCCTTCGTTCTATGTTTAACCTTTTTCTAGAGATTCACCATATCAGCAAGGCATGAATTGAAATATAATTTTCCCAAGAGAAAAACTCCATAGCATTCCTCTAGAATCTGCTTTCATTCATTCTTCATGTTCCTTTCAGACTAGTGAAACTAGGTCTCCATCATGTCCTAGATGAACACTTTAAAGCAAGATCCTTCCATAGTTTTGCTGTGTCATTCTCACCCGTATAGACTTGTGGGTCCATATCAGACAACGCTGTATATAATTGCCACCAACTTGTCAGATATAAGTAGCTTGCCACGTCTGTAGCATAGGGGAAAAAAAGAAAAAGAAATGAAATGAAGACAGCTTAAACATAGGTTCATTGTGCCATGACTCAAATGCCCACTAATCTGTCCTGTGGGAACAGACACTTCAAACAGTATTCTCCATGTTATCCATGGGATTGTCTCAGTAGTTGCATCCTGCAGTCATGTAGGAGTTGAAATTGAAAAATATCATTCTCGGGTGAAACCACCTCATTACCACCACATGTACTGCCCCCCTAAACTAAAACAATAAAAGTCTCAATCTGATGCAAGTAAGAACATGAAGCGAACTGCCCAGTGTCATTTAAAAGCATTTAACACAGTGGAAGAAAGATAGCAGTTCCTTTCTTCCTCTACAGCTAATTTTCCATTCAAGTGCGCTTTGTTAGCACAGGCTGTCATTCATTACACTTAAAAACCCAAAAGGATACAACAGCATTCTAAAAGCATTCACTCGCACTACCTCTCTTCCCCCTTCCTCGCACTTCCTGTCTGTGCAATTGCACGACCTTGAATGTACCAGGCCTAATCTGTCTCCCCTCCCTAGCCAGGCCTGGTACTGTAGTTTATTGTACTGCACGCTCTTTTCCCCCTCTCCCCTCTCTCCCCTCACTCTTTGTCACATACTTAGATTAGTAGATTTGCCTCTGGCCTAGTATGCTAGTTATTGTTAGATGATTCGGAATCTTGAAGGCCTAAGAATCATGACTGTAATTCCTTGTTCCCTTCCCGCCTTGAAGCGCTTTGAAGCATTTCACTTGTGTATAAGCGCTGTACAAATAAATAACTACAATTACAATCACAATTACATCATAGGTTGCATCCATCCAAGCACTATGCAACATTATGTTTTAATATAGTTGCATCGTCTTCAACAATCAGTAGGCAGACAATGTTGGGCAATGCATTTCGGATTATTGGGGTCCTTTGTCAGGGCAATGACTGTAAACAGCATACAAAATACACAATCAATAGTGATCCCACAATTATTAATAGTGTCCATATATTGAAATTGATAATATGGTTCCCATAAAACAAACCATACCTGCATCCGTTAATTCTTACAGATCAGTAACTGATTGTACCCGAATAGGGAATCTAAGTATGTGCCAAAATAGAAAGCAACATATGAAATAAACCTGTGCTTTTCATAATGAGGAAGAAATTAGACTATAGAAATAAAAATAATAAAGTAAAGAACAAGAAGATCAACATACCTGGCTGAAAAAGGCACCAGATACCCCAAAAGAAGCTGAAAAATGTACTAAGACCTAAATCCTGCAAATGCACCAAAACTAAGAACAAAGTCACAGTATGTAGTTAGTTCATCCAAAATAGAAAGGAAAGACGCAGAATCTATAAACAAAATGGTACACAAATAGCTTGGCTACCTATGTGGACCCAGAAGGTGACCTGTAGCAATGTAAAAAAGAAACAAAAAACCAAACAGATATAAAATGGAGTAGTAAGTATAAATATGAAGGGAATAAGCAGTAGTCTAGTAAAAAAATGCTGTTCATTCAACAAGCAAAGTGATGTAGATAGGACTTGCCTAGGTGTAAAGACCACTTTAAAAAGCCATGTGCCATAAAAGGTCTTAAACCGGTTGAGCTTCTGACTGATATAAAACCTGATGTAAGACTTTTGTGTATGTCTGAGCATGATTAGTGCATCGCGCAAGCGTGTGTGATGCCGCAGAATTAAAGGTGCTAATTCAGCGCTAGATAGGGGGGGTGCACACTTACTAGAATAAACAAGGGGGGAACGCAGTACCCTTTCCAGGGGAAAAGAAACACAGGAAAGCAACCAAATTGCAGTCACAACTTGATCAACAACTCTGCGGTTACATACATGGCTAGGAATGCATTATGTGTACTACTGGCCCACAGGACATTTCTATCATTAGCACTAGTTGGGGAAAGAATAACCTTGGCAAACACTTTCAGGAGGAATGCACCTTGGAGGGGCCCTTCCCAGTGTATCCCGCTCTGGACACATAATCGCCACTGCGCAGGCCAGGGAGGAGGGAGACAGAGCCCAAGCTGCACGTCACAGCAGACAGAAGCAGCTAAACACAACACTGAGTGATGTAACAGCAAGGCAGCAAGCCAATCCCGTGGGCACTTGGGGGTAGAGGGGAAGTGAATCTAAGCCAGCAAACCATTCACATGACCATGACTGCCTATCGACATGTGGTTATGGGAATGGGAAGCTGAACAAAGTGGCGTTATTGGAAGGACCAATAAAACGGGAAGTTTCTCTATCTCAGGGAGGTGGCCAGCCTTCAGAGTATGCATTAAAGGGTTTGTGAAGGCCAACATCCAGTAGATACCATGTGAATGTCTAATTTCCCGCCAGAAGCAGGGTGTCTTGTGTTCTTTCCTAAATGGTGCTGACCAATGGCAGTATATTAAAGTTCTGGCAGTTAGCACAAATGTTATTTTACTAATTGCATATTGTTCCTGGGAGGGGTGAGAATCGATGTAGCGCCACATGGGGAGGCGATAAGTTGGGATACTTCTGATCAGTTAACTCCAATCAGGTTCTACTAACCTACGTTTGCTCTAAGGATATGATGTAGCATAGCCAATGGATTTCTTGGGAACAGCAGAAAATACAAACCTTCAAGCTGTAACTGTCTAATGCTTTGACCATTGTATGTAGTTATAAACCTAGTGCTCCAAGTATAAACAGATGTCAGCTCTCATCAATCAGTCCCTGTTCACTGTTCTGTTTGATTTGTGCTTGCCCAGCTGTAATAAACAGCACTGCTTCGTGCTCGGTGTGTGCTCCTTTTTTGACTATGTGTTTTATATGGTGAGATCAAAGGACCCCTGAGTACATTTTTGGAGGCCCCAGCGAAATCCTCAGTCCTCCCAGTTTGCTGAGGGTATCCAAGTTGCCCTCTGGGGAGGTGTGGGTCTGGCGACCGCAGACCTGACCAACGCACAGCACCAAAGAGGTCCTGCAGACGCAGAGTTCACAAAGGTCTGCCTGGTCCTGAGCACCCCCCGCGCTCAGTGGGAGGGGTGAGCTTGTGCTGGATACTCCGTGCCAAGGGGACTTGCGGTCTCTAAGATGTGAGTATAACCACACATGAACGCGCTGCATAGTGGTTGCATGCCCAGGGCAGGGGCGGGATAAATTATTTTGGTGTCTAGGACGCATCCTCAAGGAGGGAGGGAGATCAGCCATAGCAGTGATTAGAAATTAGTGCGGGCCACCCACTAGGGTGTGGACGCAAGTGTGGGCATGCCTGCATTAGTACAGGAGAGGTGCATAGTGTGTGGTGAGCCCCGTCACCAGGGAGTTGCATGTAGAAACAGCGAGTGTATAGTTGCGTTGTTGGGGTAAGAGTTGTGTTATTGAGTTTTTCTTGTTCTGGGGGTATAAAGAGGGACAAGGGGAAGGTAGTTAGTGTGGTCTGATGGTGTGAACTTGTGGTGGAAGAGTCAACTCAGGGAGATATCTCATGTAAAATGTTTTGCTTCGCAAGAGGGGTGTGCAGATGGTGCATTGGAGGCACGGTACATATTCGCTCTAACATAGGGACCGGTGAGCCCATGGAGAGGGCCGATGGATACTAACACTGAATGAGTGTTGGGCCTCTGGACAGGGCCTTTGTGACGAGTGGAGTACCTGGTCGGGCCTGTGGAGAGAGCCAGAGTGAACGGTGAGCTAGGAGTGATTGGGAGTGAGTGTGGGTAACGGGAGAAAGGGGAGAAAGGGAACACAGGATAGTTGGGATCAAACACAACAGGGTAGGTAGGGGATTAATGGCTTATTTTGGCAGCCCCCTGGACAACATGTGAGGAAAACTGCCCCAATACCATGATAAACTATTAAAGTATAATGTTCAATGGGCCCAGGAGACTGCAGGTTAGTGCTTCCATGCATCACTTGCGGAATGTACTTTTGACAGTAAAATAATTGAAAATACATTCTTTCATCTGTTAACAAAATACAAGGGCTCCAAGCTGAAAAGCAGACAGAACATATTGGGGCTCTGGAAGCTATACGAAGAGACAAAAGGGGAAAAAGTGAAAAAGGAGGAAGAATAAAGTGTGGGAGGGAGTGGACCAAACGCACTGCCTCCGCCTTATGAGTTGTATCTGTCATTATGACCCGCTGCAGGGTACACCATCCCCCAGTGAGAAACTCAGGGAAGGGACCACAAAAGAACAACAGGGGAAAAGACAGAGATGCAAGAAGGAAAGACATAACATGAGGGGAGAGACGAAATACCTAGAAGACATAGAAAAGAATATGCGCCAATAGATAGGCGAGTTATTCAGTGAGGCCGACCGAGTGATAGAGGAGGAGGTGTGGAGGAAGAGTAAGGGAGACAAAGGGCAATGGCTACCAGGGAAACTAAAATTCAAACTAGACGAAGAAGAGAAAGAGGTGAAGGAAGCAGAAGGAAAGGACATGGACGATACAACCTCAGACGAAGGACTGATAGGGGATGACTAGGGTAATGGGGACAGTGACAAATGGACACCAGATAAAACAAGGAGAAGGGGGAGGAAAGAGCGAAAGCGACAGGACAGCGATTGAAGTCACAGGGACTGGTCAACCTTCCACTGCAGCCAGGTAGGGAAGGTGAAAATAGGGTTGACTCAGACCACCAAAGCCATTACTACAGAAGGGGAAGGGGGGCGCACTAAATGCTACGGCAAACAATGGCCAGAGACAATCTAATATACAGTCTGACTTCCCTCGTGGTAGGGGCCAATAAATGAATAGAGGCACTCAAGAAGAAGACGTCAGGGGTGACATTAGCAATAGGGGACATGAAGAGTTTGTTCATAGCCATCACAGGACAACAGGCAGACAAAATATGTATCC
The DNA here is from genome assembly GCF_040938575.1 of Ambystoma mexicanum. Taxonomy (NCBI): domain Eukaryota; kingdom Metazoa; phylum Chordata; class Amphibia; order Caudata; family Ambystomatidae; genus Ambystoma; species Ambystoma mexicanum. The sequence continues at coordinate 1,200,372,943 of NC_090925.1, forward strand.
AGCCAGAGTATAAAGGGGTGAAACTAAGTACAAATGCCCATTGCCGAGCACACATCTGGGAGGTTTTGAGAAGTATGTAATCTGACAATTACAACCTAGGAACGGTAATGGCTCATAAAATGAAAAGTGACGATGATCCAGCAGATTATATAAAATGAGTACAGGACCTATGGACGCAAGAGACGCAACGGTCCTAGGATGAATGCATACGCTTGTTCTATCATATGTTGATGAAAGGACTGCCGAAAGAAGTACAGACATCATTAGACAAAATATTGAGCACTGAAGCTAAAGGGTGGCCAGAGATACAGGCATTATTGTAAACGAAAACAGGAAAGCAAGAGACAGGTGGCAGAAAATGCTGCCAAAGCAGAAAACAGACTGGTGCACAAGAAACTGGCAATATACACAATGGAAGGGGCTATGCTGGTGCCTGAAGCCGCAGCAGTGGCGCCCTCACCACATGGAAGCTTTCCAGCGGGGAACGTACCACAACAAGGGGGTTATGTGCAGCTGCAATTCACAGGAAATGTACGCCCCAATGGGAAACCCCAACACAAGAGAATTACATGCACAGGGGATTTTTTCCTATGAGGACAGGGTACCCGCAGCCAGGAAGAAGGGTATATAGAGGGTCCAGCTACAGGGTCTTCGAGCTGTGTTATATAAGCAGAACATGGGGCACCTGGCCCGCACCTGCCCATTTGTGCAGCAAAGTGGTGCAACAGCAGGGGGATAGTACAGCACACCACAGTGGCAGCAAATGCAGCTTTTTCTGGCACCACCAGAGCAAACACAGATGCCCATTCAGCAGGGTGGGACACAGATACATGGAGAGACAACAAATTGAGAGATAGCAGCCCCAGCGGTGACACAACAACCAGCTGCGGCAGCAGGAACAGCAGTGGTGCTAGGACAAAATGTGGTATCTCATTATACCGGGGTCAGCGTTTTAGGGGGAAAACCTTTTCCTTTCCTGCCAAGTAACATGCAACAATAGGGGGGCCCACAGAGAACCCGAGTGTGTCCAATCTAGTAAATGACAACCCCGAAGAGGAGCCCGAGGTAGCAGTGAAAATAGGACCAAGAGAATTTGTCTTCCTTATAGACACAGGAGCAACCAAATCCTGCAATATGTAGGGAGAATCCCATTATCAAATAAAGTAATGGATACACAGGGCTTCTCTGGGGTGGTGGTCAGGGTTCCAGTTTCAGGAGATTTGCCACTAATCATAGGGACACAACACATTGTAGTGCCACTACTATACTCCAAAGGCACTCCTATCAATAGACTAGGGAGAGATTTGCTCAGTAAATTGAACGCAACAATATAATTCAAGAAAAAGGGATGGTGTGCACTACACCAGGTATTTATTACACATGTGTGGCCTCACTCGTCATGGTGGCACATGCACAGAGTACTCTGAGAGAGCAGCACTTGTACCGAAGCATGTTACTCTACTGGGTCGAGATTCTGCTAAAATGGGTCCCAGAGATACAGGGGAAGGGTTTCCAATTGACCTCAGAATTTCTGTTCAGATAACAATGCCTTAAAGATGACATGCACGCTCCCAAGCCTTTAAAAACTGAGGATTGGACCCTCTGCAGCAAAGCCCTTGCAGGACAAGGCCGTGGTGTTGTGCAAAAAATGTTCTCAGGAGACGCTGCCCGATGGCATGTAGCACACAACACAACTTTCCACCCTCCTGAGCCTTTAAGAACCGAGGATCGGACCCTCTGCGGTAAAAGCCCTTGCAGGACAAGGCCAATATGTTGTGCAATGCAGGTGTTTGATCGGCGATGGAGTAGCAGCGCAGACTGTGAGCACAGACTATTTCTCCCTCCATGTGCGTCCGTATGGTAAGAAGGTTCAGGGATGGAGAGTAGCATTGCTGCACTCCATGCACCTCCACAACCTTGCACGTCTGTCCCATTCCCTCCTGCCCCTCGCACGTCCCCCTTGCAACAGTCCCCGCTTCCCCTGCCAGCACGTCCGCCCTTCCTCCCTTCCCACATGCACTCCCTAGCAACTTAGACCCTGATCCCCACCACCTACGTGTCCATTCATTCTCCCCTTCCCCTCTTGCGTTCCATCGTAACTTAGGCTGTCTTGCATCCCCATGCAAGGGCCCCCTCTTCCCTTGAACTTGCGTGCCATGCGCGCCCCCCATGCAACTCGTCCCCAATCCCCTGTCCTAACGCATCCTTCTAGCATTGCTCCCCATGCAACTTGCCCCCACTCTCCCATCCTAGCGAATCCCCCTTCTGCGGTGCTCCCCAGGTAACTTGTCCCCCCTGACCCTTCTTGCACATCCTTCTCAGAGTTGCTCCACACGCAATCCAAGCCCGCTTCCCTCTTCAGGCTCCCCTGTGACCCAACCAGAGTATTGTTCCCTGCTTGTGTCACTGCATTCCTCTCCCTATCATACTGTGACTATTGTATTGTTAATCTGTTACATCGCTTGCATTTCCTCTTACTTCCAGGTCTCCTTGGATTACTAGTGTTTGCGTATTTTGTTTTGTAGTGTGAAAATTGTTTTGTATACTTCTCTGCATTGTGTGCATTTCTCTTCTTCCCCTCCAGGTTCCCTAGGATTACCAGTTTTGCGTATTCTGCATTGTAATTGCAATATCACGCCCTTGAGTACTATTGTAGTGTACAATTGTTGCTTGCTCTGTTTTCTCCACTCACTCCTCTAGGGCCCCCCAAGGTTCCAGTGTTCTTGTTCTGTGGTGTACTCACTTGTTGCCCCCTCACTTGTGCGTTACCCCCCTTTTCCTCCCTCCTTGTTTGCCCTGCTGTTCCCTTTCTCCTTGTCTGCCCCTATCCTGTGACCCCCCAACCTCCTCCTACCTAGGCTGCCCCCCACCTTTCACTCTCCACCCGCACCCTATATGGTGCTTTCTGTTTCCCCTATCTTCTCTAACTGTTATTCTATCGACTATCCTATCCCTCTCACTAAGTCTGGTAGGAAGAAGCTCAAAAGGGACATCCTGTCTCTAACTCAGGCCTCCCTATTGCGCAAACCTACACCAGTGCTTGCTCAAGACAGACCCTTGCTGACATCCTCTTTGTCATTCCCTCTCCAGGCCTATGGACCCCCCATATGCTCTCTGTTCTCTCTCCTTGTTCCTCCTCTCCCATTAATGGTGGCACCTGGTGGGAGGCCCTCCTGGCCCCTTCCACTCCTCCAAGATCATCATTAATGTCTACTTAAATGGCACCATCTTGGTCCAGGCCCCTCACGCCAATCACCTCCTTTTCGATAGTTGCTTACTGCGTCTTAACAACTTCCTTCCTTCTCCTGCTACTCCTACCTTCTCCTCCCTGGCTCCTCTGCCACCTTCCGTCTCTGCCACCTCTCTGGCACCTTCCTCTGCTTCTCTGGCTGGTCTGCTGTCTCCTTCCTCCGCCACCTCTCTGGCACCCTCTTCTTCTTCTTTGACTACCCTGTCTTCTTCTCCTTCCTTCTCGGCCCATTCTCAGGCACCTCTAACACTTCCGCAGGGCTTACCTCATGCCTGTACCACTCCATGGAAGTCTTGCAAAAGTAGCAATCTGCTCCACGTCGCTACTCTCAATTCTCACTCTAATGTCAAACACTCCTCGGACACCTGCCTTCTCCTTGAAGAGCTTGATTTAGATGTACTTGGTCTCATCGAGACTTGGTTCACGGCCAGCTCTCTCACAAATTTTGACATTCTACTCCCTGATGGCTGTAAGATCCTCTCCAAACCCCAGAACCAACCTTCCAGAGGTGGAGTAGCCCTGAACTTCCCGGAGTGGATCCCTGCTTATGTCATTCCTACGCAGGCCTACTCCTCCTTTGAATGCCTAGTCTGCAGGCTCTCTATCTCTCCTGTCTCTCTCTCACTGTGGCCATGATCTACAGGCCACCTGGACAGGTCACCCTCTTCCTCTCTGAGTGGGCTGACCTCTCCTCCTCCCTCCTTCCCTCTACCTCTCAACTTCTCCTCCTTGGAGACCTCAACATGCACTTGAATGCTTCTAGCCCCTCCTCGGGGATCTTTCGCAACCTCTGCGGTCCTCTCTCTCTCTCTCTCTCTCTCTCTCTCTCTCTCTCTCTCTCTCTCTATTTTTCCCTCTGGCCCGACTCACTCTGCAGGGCACACTCTGGATGTTCTGATTTCGTCAGACCTCCCCCTCTCCAACCCTCTCACCACTCTTTTCTCTTGAACTGACCACTTTCTTCTCCGAACGGTACCCGTGTCTCAGCTCCTCCAGTGCCACAGTCCTCACATGACAGATGACGGCCGTTGCACTCCCCAAAGCCAGCGGCCCTCCAGATTGCCCACTCCCAATCGATGCGTGGAGCGCTGGCAGGGGCAATCATACGAGATGTGGCTCTCGGCCCAGGGGGCACCCCGAGATGTCAGTGTTTCACCCCCACACAGGTCCTGGGTTCCCACATGTCAGGGCTGGGCGGGTTGCTAGTGTTACTCATGGTAAGCTGGTGTCCCACGGTTGTTTAAATACTTGGTTGTGGCCTCACATGCAGTGCTTAAGGAGAACTTCTCATCTACCTTGCAGGCAGAACAAACGGGGCCTGAAATCAGGCAAGAGACTACATTACCCAGCAGGCTGTGTAGTTCACAAGCCTGCCAGGAAGAAAAGACACACACGCGTGCCACACCCAACCATCAGCGCATGTGCGTGCCGCGCCCGCTTTTCTCCGCTTGCTATTCCGTCCGTAGAGGAGAGAGGACGTGTTCCTTGGAGTTCCCTCAGGGGCAAGCTCACGGGGAAAAACGCCCGCCTAAAGACTTCACAGGCCCCGTGCTTCACTTCAGATAAGTGCCCAGTGTAATCTGCTAACGGGTCGAAAGACTAACAAAGCGACCGAAGCCGCGCTGCATGCAGACGTAGCACTTTGGCGGTTAGACCGCAACGCATGGTGCCACGCCGCGGTGCATGACAACCCAAAGTACATTAACCCTGCATGAAGAGCGTACTATTGGGGAGACAGGCTGAAGTTACGTTCCGGGTGAAGTAACCCAAAGGGAGCCGTCTCAGACTATCCCACGGGGCGGGGCAGGAGGCAAGGAGTACGGAGCCACGGTGAAGACAACCCGGCCCGCGCTCATCAACTGGCCGTCTTTCATAGCTTTTGGGTGCAAGTTAGTGAGAGTGAGTGGAATCGACATATGCTCATTAATCCTTTGGTGTTTTTCCAGCGGGACTCCGCCGCTACAGAACTATTGGACAACCTGAAAATGTGCTAAGGAGAATACGACTACAGACCGCAGCTAAGTGCAATCCTATTCTGTTTGGTGTGATTAAGTGTACCTAAGGGCACTATGTAAAGGTGCTAGGAGCTGTGTAAAGCCAGTGCATGAGTTAGTACCCGTTCTGTGTTGTTTACAGTTGATAAAGGACAGTAAGCACTTGATCAATCTTAGTCAGGTACAAAAACCCTGTGGTTAGAGCTCCAAGTAAAAGCTCCAGAGGGGTGGTTTCATGCTCCACTAAAAAGGCTCTGATCACTGGCAAGAGAGTGACTGGTGTGCATGGTATGAATGGGCGGAGAACACGCCACAAGAGTTCTACCACAAGAGTTGCATCCAAAGGAGGTGGCAGGAGCCGAGGAGCATCTTTCCTTAAACCCCCGTTCCCATCCATAACCTCTTCCTAACCCTTGTTCCGGTGTTCCTATAACCCTCTACCTATCCAATTTTCGGACCCTAACCCTCTTTCCCCGGTGGGTTGCGGTAGCCTCTGTTACTTTTGGGTCCAGGCGCCAAGACCCTACGGGGAGGTAGGTGTTCGTGCTGCCTCTGCGTCAGTTGGGACAAGATATCTGACACCACAACTGCACACCAACTCGTATTGAGGGGTAGATCCCTCTCTTCACACAAACTCCACAGAACTCACGGGGTTGGGGACGGAGCTGTAAACTCAGGCAGCTAACTTGCCTGCACCTCCCTGGTGGCCTCCGATCTATACTATAACCTTACTTCTGTCCTCATTCTCCTTGATCTATCCTCTGCTTTCGACACGGTGATCCACGCCACCTTGCTCAATCATCTCTTTGACAATCTGGGTATCACTAGTCAGGCCCTAGTCTGGTTGACCTCCTTTCTCTCCGATCAAAACTCCCAGGTCCAACTTGGGTCCTTCCTCTCTTCTATCTCTCTCTCTCTCTATGTGTGGTGTTTCTGAGGGGTCTAATCTCTCCCCCTGGCTCTTTAACCACTACCTCTGGCCCACTGCATCTCTACCTTCTGTTCGAACTTTCAGTGTTATGCGGATGACACTCAGCTCTCCTTCAGGCTCCGCTCAGCCTCTTCTGCTCCTTCTCCCATAACTGACTGTCTGTCCGCAATTCATGAATGGTGCGCCTCCAATGATCTCTGCCTCAATGCCAGTAGAATCCTCCTGATTCGGAGACCCACCTTCCCTCTCTCACTCTGGCTGCCCACCCTGGGACTCTACCTGCACCTTCTTGTGATGCTAAGAACCTTGGTGTCATCTTCGACTCCACCCTGTCCTTCTCTCCTCACATCTCTTACGTCTCTAAGAAGTCACACTATCAGGTGCACCTGCTCAGAAGTATTCTTCCTTTTCTCACTTTCCCCCAGAAGCTCATAGTCTCCAGAGCCCTGGTTCTCTCTGGACTGGACAACTGCAACAGCCTCTTACTAAATCTTCCTGCCTCTACTCTTCGCCCTTTACAACTAATCCATAACAGGACTGCAAGACTTATCCTTGGTCTCATGCCCAGGGATTGTATCTCTCCAGCCCTGAAATCTCTCCACTGGCTCCTTGTGGCTGCAAGGATCAAGTTCAAGACCCTTGTCTACAAGGCTTTATGGGGCCCGGGACCACACAACATCCAACTATCTATTCCTAAGCATCTTCCTTCTCGAGCCCTCCGCTCATCCACCTCTAACTCTCTGAGGGTCAGACGCTTCTCCAGGGAGAGAGTGGGGGGTAGATCTCTATCCTCAACTGGTGCCTCCCTGCCTCTCTAAACTTGAGCAGGACCCTCCTTTTTGCTTCTGCTTTCTCTCTCCCTCTCCCATGCTGATGCCCTTATCTGCTGTGCAAACTGGTTACCTGGCCACCCACTGAACTTATGGGACCAGGCTCCTGCATGACCATTTGCCTAAGGGCCTTCCAACCACTTAGGGACTGTATCTACAATCCTATAGTCCACTGACTCCCTATACTTATGAGCCCCCTCCCTGGCAGCACTTAAGCGTTACATTGCACTCTCCCCCTCCCCCATATGGCACTTCTCCCACCCGCACTTGCACGATCTGAATGAAACATCGCAATTTTGTAAGATGGTTGTTTTTGTCCTCCTTCTGTCTTCCCTTACTTTTCTTGTCGTGCCTAGAAACACTTGTGTACAGGCGCGTTATAAATGACTTATCATATCATATCATGAATGGAACAATAATTGTGTTACACCTAGAGGAAGTGGTAATATGCAAAGACATGGTGATCCTGTGTGGGACAGATAATGACAACATGGAATGGCGTATGGTACTGTGCATCCATCCTACACTGACAATCACAGGATTATTGGACGTAAAATTGTTCACCGATGAAGAAGAGGAGGGAGAGATGGTGTTTCAGATACAGATCCCTTGCCCAGTCCAAGTAATGGAAAAGCTCATACCAATTCTAGCGCAGCTAGTGAAAAATAGAACAAACACACAGAAGAGGATATGAAAAAAAGTGCCAGAGCAGTTATGGACCAAGGAGCCCCATGATGTAGGGGTACCAAAAGGAGCCGGGGCAGTAAAGATAAAGGTGAAGGAAGGAGCGCTATTGCCCCATGCAAAACAATACCAATTGTCCAGAGATAAAGACGGAATATACTGAACCCTACACATACTATGGCAGCAGGGCATCATCCAGACATCCCATCGCCATGCAACATAGCGATATACCCGATAAAGAAATCAAAGGGTGGGTCATGGTGTTTCATTCAGGATCCACACCCTCTAAACGATGTGATTGAAGCCGAATTTCCCTTGGTCCCGAACCTTGCCACAATATTATGTAACATCCCAACAAAGGCCATGTACTACACGTCATTGACCTGAAGAATGCATTCTTCTCTACTCCTTTGCGCACAGACTCAACCTGCTTGACCGCGTTCATGTATCGTGGAACCAGGTTCGAGCACACTCGTTTGCCCCAGGGGTACCGTGAGCCACCTAGCATTTTTAACAGGTCATCCAGATGAACCTGTTCAATGTACAAATACCAAGCACAGTGATCGAGTATGTTGATGATCTGTTAATATGCAGTGAGGACGAATGTAGAACAGATTCAGTTCACCTCTTGACATTGCCAGCAGAAAAAGGATACAAGGTGTACAAAGCAAAATTGCAATATTGCCAGGAAGAGGTTGTGTATTTGGACCAAATAATATCAGTTGAAGGGCGTAGAATATGACCAGAAAGGGTACAGGTATTACACTCCACAGCTTGCCCACATACAGTAAACAAAATTCAGAAGTTCCTTGGACTATGCAATTATTGCAGGGCATGGATGTTTGATTATTCCACATTCACAAGAGGCACAAAAATAGAAGAGGGAAAAAATGGACTTCAGAAATTAATTAGATTTTCACAGAGTTAACAGAAGCACTGACCCATGCGCCAGTACTGGCCACCCCGGACTACAGGAAAAAATTCTATTTGTTCTCACATTCAGATGGCAGTCCTCACACATAAGAACCCACAAGGACACACGCCTGTGGCATACTACAGCGGAATTCTAGATGCAGTAATGCAGGGACACTTCCCCTGTGAGCAAGAGCTCGTGGCTGCTGCCTTTGCAATAGAAAAGGCTTCAACGATCACCATGGAGTGTCCCATAGTACTGTACGTGGAACACACGTTATTTGTTATCCTCGAAAAATCAAAGCGTACATTAACAACACAGAGGGCATCAGGTAACGTGGTAATCATGACAAATCCTGCTATTGATGTGGTGAGGTGTTGTGTGGTCAACCCATCTACCTACATAGCAGAACCTCTAGAGGAGGGGGACTAAATGCAGGATTGAGCAGCACACATGGATAGAATGGAAGGGAACATACAGTTAAATGAGGGGGAAATAGCAGGGGCAGACATGGTCTATGCTGACGGGTCATCAAGTATAGACCCGGAGACAGGGAGGAGACAAACTGGAGCGACAGTAGTGTGTAACATTAATGGGGAAAATGTAATAGCGTCCCAACAACGACTACCCCCTCACTATTCAGTGCAGGCAGGAGAACTAGTAGCCATTATCAGTGCATTAGACATGATGGAAGGACATGTGGCTAAATACATTTGTGATTCTGCCATAAACAAAACATTCAGGATTAGCACAATGGGAAAGGAGAGGGTTCTGAAGGAGTGACAGGTCCCCGGTACAACATTCAGAGTTGCTCAAACAGGTAATTGAGGCACTAAAAGTACTGTTAGAAGTGGCAATAAAATAATGCACCACCCACACAGGTAAACAAGACAGAACATTACTAAGGAGAGAAAAGGCCGACAGAGCAGCAAAAAAAAGCAGCCTATCTACATGAAGGAAGTATAAGAAGTTATCCAAGAGCAAAAGAAAGAGCCCCGCTCATGGCCGAAGAAAGGAGGTTAGGTAGGGAGGGGGAGAGAGAGAGAGAGAGAGAGAGAGAGGGGAGCTTCAACACAATACCCATTGTCCAAACTATAGAGCTGCAGGGAGAAGCACTGAAAGAGGAAAACTAGTTATGGATACAGTGTGGGTGCTCACTATCACCCACTGACTTAATTTGGTGACAGAAAAGCACCGGGAAGCCTACAATGCCCAGACAATTGCAAAGTGTAGCGCTAGAGCAGCTGCACTTCCCCACCCATGCATCCAAAGAAAGTATAGCAGGAATGAAGGGTGGTAGGTGATAAACCTGCATGAGAGAGTGGCAGAGTTCATGGGGTACTGTGTGGCATATCCACAGTTTTTGTCTCGTCACACATCAAAGAAAATTCAAGGAACAATACCTCGGTCAGAAGGGCCCTTCTGGCACTTGCATATTGACTTTGTGGACATGCAAGAAAGATGTGCCCCCTATAGGTACATGTTGGCTGTTGCCTGTCCATTCTCATGTTGGCTTGAGGCGGGACCCTGTGCAAAAAACGACACAAATCGTGCAGCAACGTTCTTGGTGAGTGAGGATTTCCCAAGATGGGGAGTGTGTGAGGAGATAGGTGTGTGACCTTTTTCGACGAGATTTTGCATCTCTTGGGGATAAAACATAAACTTTGCACAGTGTACCAGCTGCAGACGAGCAGGAGTGTAAAATGCCTCAATGGTTTACTAACAGAATGCTTGGCAAAGCTAACCTCTTGTCTGTGCCAAAATAGGCTTTCTTGCCTCCCCCTTGCCCGCTTTGCTCTGCGTAACTCAACTAGTGTGGAACATCACCTGATTCTGCAGCAAATTGTAACCAGTAGGAGGATGCATGCACCTGGCCCTCCTACACATTCAATTTCGGACGCTAAACCTAGCTCAGAAATACTCAAAAGCCCAGGCAGGCGTTTGCTCAGATGGATGCAGCAGACTTACTACGGACTTACTACAAGAATTAAAAAGTCGTTCGAACTAGATGTTAGCAGTAGACCGGTTTGGCTACAGTAAGATACGCAGGATCCGAAGCATTTGAATGTCATGATCTTTCGAGACAAGACTACAGAGTGGATAAGTGGCTGTAGGCAAAAGCCTGGGCTTTCAGACCTTGAGTTGAAAGGTTTTGGTGACAGTTTGTGATCCAGTAACCTATCTGACACCGTGATCAGGCCCCTAGAAAATTATCCCCAGGAGCATTGAGGAATTACTCCATCGCTGACACTACCTCCACAAATTGCTATTGGCGATTTGTGCTAGATGACATCCCCCGCCAGATGACACACTGAGGCTAGGTTTCATCTATAACCTACCCTCATCCTGAAGAAGGTCGCTCAATATTTGGCTCAATCAGTGGCCACCATTAGATGACCAAAACATATGTTGAGGCTATTAAATAAGCAAAGTGATATTTGATTTGTTTTTATGAACAGACATTTAGAGTTGATACAGGTGTGAGGATTTGGTTTAGTGAAAGAGTGCTGTTGGGTTCTCTAGTAACCCTTTAAGTGTATATATATACATATATATTGATGATTGTATGTTTGATTAGTGGTAGGAATGGTGGAACAGACTACTGGATGTCTAATGATTATAAAGCAAGAGGTGTGTTGTATGAACCAACATTGTTTAGTTGTGTCACATTTATGGAAATACATTTTTCTTGTGACATTCATCACGTTGAAGATGTTTGTTAGAGTGTCTCCAATGTCTTTTGCCGAGGTCCATTGTATTACTGTTTCATGTTACTTACCTGGAGGACCGGCGGTATGACAGGTACCCTTATTATTGATTTCATAGGTTATAATTGGCCATGCCGTTCAGGAATGTCGTTGAGCAATGTCTATGTCTTTGTTCATGCAGAGCTGTATTATGCATTTTATTCACATAATTGGCTAAACACTGTGAGTAAGTGTGTGATCACTAGCCAGCCACATGAAAAGGGCTCTTCTTCATAATGTCCTCTCAGCATTATGGCCATACATATTGCAAGATGTTGAACCACTGAACAGATGACTCTTTGTGTGCTGGCATCATGTATTGCCAGAACGCCTGTGAGGACACCTGCTTGTCAGGTACGTTCACTAGTACTGGGATAATAATGTGGCAACTATGTATTGCCCCCATTCTGCCTCAAATCGTGGTGCTATCGCAAAGAGTGCTGGAAGATGGGCTGTTGTATGTAGCTCCAGAATAATTAGCATTCACATTCATGATTATGTTGCTTGCTTTCCACATGATCTGTACATGCACATAATGCCGGTGTCTCCTGTTCCTGTACCTGTGATCTATGGCCGCCAGGGGTTGAGGGCCGCAAAGGTGCAATCAATGACACTGGGGACCACATATTCCAGCTACGTCGAAAAATCCCCTCACTATCGCCACCTTTATAAATGCATAATGAGGCATCAGTATTTGTACCCTGGAAGACACCAAGGTCACATTCAGCACCTAGTGTAGGGACTAGGCATGTTTCTGCTATGATGCCCCTGGTCCTCAGGAATGAGAAAGTGCCAGAAACGTGCAAGGGGGCGCCTCACTTCACAAGTGGGAGCACGGCGTGTCTATGTATTGTAGGCACACGGCCACTGCATCGTCATCAGACACTATGGGGCACATGCGTATCTCATTACGGCACAGGAATTCTCAAAGGGAACACTCAAAATGGCCCTGCATTCAAGACAGCCCAGATTGCTGACAAAACGGTGTGCAAATAAGTGGACATGCAATAGTCACCTGTAGAGCCAACACAAGCATCAAGTTGCATCAAAAACATTTGCATCCACTCAGACGCGCCATCAATGAGTGCAAATAACCCATAAAACCCAAGCAAGGCTTCCAAGAAATTTGCTAATGGGTCTTTCTATAAGAAAAAAGATGTTTGAACTTCGGCTGTGTCGTGAGTCTCCTTTGTGATGAAGACCGCTTGCCATTGGGGCAGCAGCATTAAAGGAGGGTGGAAACAGTCCCTGAAGACGAATGCCAACCTCATCTGCTAGTTCTAATAGGGAGAGCTTCTTCCTACAAGTCCATTCCCTCCCCCACCACTGTGAGTCGATGCAGCATCATGGTGATGCCCAGTGAATCTCGCAATGTCGAAAGTGATGGCCAGTTATGCTGTGCTATGGGCTCTCATTGCAGTCTGATGTGTCACTGGTTTTATTGGACAAATTGCATGCTCAATTCTTTGGGCCACTTGCACATTTGTTTGTAGGAAACACTATAGGTGCCCCTTTGGAGCAAATCATTTGCTAAACCTTTCTAGGCTTGATAGGGGTTTTGGAGCATCGTTGCACCATTTTCCTCCCACTTCGAGCATCATTACTGCAGGCTATTAGCACTAGCGCATCTCTGAGGAGCACGCTTCTGAGGACCATGCGCAAATATTTGTTACCGATTGGTTGTGCATCTCAGATTTGCACCAAAACAGTTTTGAGAATCTGCCCCCATAAGCCTTCACTGTAGGCTAAGACGCAGCTTTGATAAGTTGCCACCTCTGTCCCAGAGAGCCGTAACATTGTAGATGTTGGGACCAATGTGGAATTTTCATCACAACTACCGTCGGCAGTCTTACTGTGCGGTAATCAATGAATTCCTGGCACAATTACTCCCAGTTGCGAGCTGGGGGTAAATGCAGCCAAACCCATGATTTGGCTGACCCTTAAATGCGGCGGTAATAGCGTTACCGGCGCATTTAAGGGTTACCATCAAACTCGTGATGAGGCTGCAAGTATGTTCTTCAAAAATGTATTTTACACAATTGCCAATGCCCAGATAAGTGCCTGTCCTCACAAATCAGCCCCATAAATAGCAGCCTGTCTTGCCTGAGTATTATAGGCTTCTAGGGAGACACGCACCGCCGCGCTGCCATATTCAGCAGTAAACCAAGCCATTGCTCCCTCGTATCTACACAGGGTTGCCCTGGCGTTCTCCAATTGCATAGCCCAACTGCATGATGCCATTTCCCTAACCCCCTGGTAGTCATATGACAGAACCTGTTCGAGTTCGCCCTCTTCCAATGTCATCTTGAGGACTTTGCTTTTTCCTCTTTTACTGCTGTTAAAAACCCTAGATTTGGTCTTAGTAACATTAAATGACAAACCATTGGTCTTACTAAAGGCAAAAAACACATCCAGCTGTTTGCAGACGCTGACCGGGGGTCAAAGATAACAATACTGCGTTGTCCGCAAACATCAGGACTGGAATCTCCACGGCCCTGACTCCCAACCCGCCATAAATGCTGCTGAAGTGGTCCACCCAGGCTTGCTCAGTGATACAAATGTGCAGGGCATTACTACCTGCTCCATGTCGCGTCCCGATAATGCCCCAAAAGCCCTTTGAGTCCCCATGCTAATAGCATTGAGGAGTGCATCCCACGTACTTTCATGTCAAGCCCTCTTTTGATATGGTAGTAATCTACGGTATGCGGCCCTTGCCTGTTTGTCTCAACTGCAGACCTAGCTTCCATGATCAAGCAGCCCTTAGCCGCACTACATTCCTTTTCATACCAGGGTCTGATAGATTCCGTCTGCTTACGGACCACTTTCAGTGGTTTCGATAGCCAAGAACCAACCTGAGCAACAATAATCTCATGCAGGTTGACTTCTGTGGTAGTTTCATTAAGATCCAACATGGCCACCTCTGCAAGGGGCAGAACAATATCACAATAAACCCGAGGCTGGGTCTGTCCTAAATTCAACTTCCCCCATCTGAGATTGCGCCTACCGTGTCTCTGAAGCTCCAGTTGGACAGCTCCCATCGTATTGTTACCCTGTTCATCAGCCTGGAGCCCCCAGAAAAGCCTAGTCAAAGCCATTGTTATTGGATGGTGATCCCTCCCATGAGAACACAGAAGGCCTTGACATAATCCCACACCTCAATATTGACAAAGATGTAGTCAATCATGCTGTGGCCCCTACCGCACTCGAAGGTTGACACAGCTGGAGCATCCACCGCAAATCGACCTTTGCATGCTTTGAAGTTGGCCGACATAAGCAAAGCGGCTACCTCCTCAGCGTTCCTATGCTGCCTAGGTGAAAAGGCTTTATTTACTCGTGCAATTCCCCAGTTGCTAGCCTCCTCGTCCATTATATCATTCATGCCATGCAGTGGCTTGAGCTGAAGGTTGAGATCCCCCATAGTTATAATCTTTCTGAGGCCAAGGGAGGTAAGCCTCCCACTCAGGGTTCGGTCCACCAATTTAGTGGGCAAGTCTGCCCAACTAGCTTCGAGAACCTTGTTATAAAAATTAAATAGTAATAACTCAGAGTTATCCCTACGGCTCAGCTGCAATTCAAGGAGATTGTTCAAATCTGTCTCCATCATCCTAGCTGATTTAAACAATGACACATCCACCCATGTGATCAAACCCCCGTTAGGGCAACCCTTTGCCCTTTCTGCATGGGTATGGCAAGGGTAGTATATCCTTGGATGTGAGGGGCCTCAGCAGCCCACGTCTCCTGGAGGCTAATTACCCCAAACTCCTGAATAAAACTTAACCATCCATTATCAATCAAATATGTGTTTACCCCAGCAATGTTCCAGGATAAGACCCACACCCCAGGGTCGATCTGATCAGAACCACTACCTGAATTTAACATAGGGATGTCCTGGACAGACTCTAAATTTAGCACTGGCACATAACTTGCCATAATGGATCTTGATTCTGTTCATCCTGGGCTGCCCTAAGTCCTGCCCTGATACTAGCAAGTAGCAGGCTTGATTCTGATCTTGCCCAAGATGCCCGGACAGTCAGTTCCATTGCAGTTACGTTGGGCCTCTACTCAACTGCAATAACCTATGCTGTATCCTTCCCATTGGGGTTAATCGGTCAACCCAACTACTCTCCCTGTCCCCTCGCTGGGTGACATGGGTCCCCCTGGTTTCTGCCCAATGGGTTGTAAGTCTAGCCTGGTTTCAAAGCCTGGGAACCATGAAATCAGTTAGTGGAATACTTTAATCAATATTGTGCCCCATCCTCCCTTTGATTACCTGTGGACCTGCGCTACCACTTTCATCAGGTCACAAGGGTGGTGAGATTTTTATTGAGATTGCCAGGCTGTTCGGGGGGCAACGCCCACTATTCCAACTCTAAGAGTACCTATATCAATGCAGTATATCTCAAATGAATTCTAATGGCGTCCACCTCACGTGGGCCCTGCAGAGAGTGATGTCACTACGTATAATGGATAAAAAAACCTCTCTTCATTCTCAACCAGTGTATTACCTTGTTGGTGAGGCCATTGCCCCACTCCCGGTTGGAATCCCTCAGTTTAGGGGCATTCAATAGGTAGAAGCAAAGAGGTCTAAATAAGCCACCCTTAGTACTAGTCCCAGTCGGGGGATATGTTTTTATCCATGGTGGCGGCTGAGTGCTCGCAGATTTATCTGCCCCTGACTGATCAGAGGAGGTGGTTGGCAGGTGGGCAACTTTTGGCAACACCCATGGGACATGATAGAGCCCTTCCTCTCTGAGATTAGAACGGTTTGCACCTTTCCGCTGGTCAACCAGTCCCTGTTCCGGGGCAGCCCTCTCCATACCACACGTGGGCAAGGGGGGAATATGCCATGGCTGCCCCTCAAACAGTTTCGAAAGTCTGCACAGGTCTAATTTAAGATCCTCGCTTTCCCTTCACAACAAAGCTATAAATTCGATAGCGCATTTACAGACCTCACAACTGTGAGTCCCCAGATCCCTCTCTGTGTGTTTATTTGAGACTTCCACCCCAGAATCTGTTGGACAAAGCACCTGCAGTGCTTCTAGTTGACATGCAATGGGTAGCATGGCACTTTTATCATGACTTTTGTCATTACTATTAATAACTAGGGCCACAAATATGTTCCTAATCACCACCCCGGGGGATACCGTATGCTAGGCGATACCTCCTGTTTTTCCTCCTGCAGTGCACATATCTCTTCCACCCTCTTGCCCCCTGCAACCACTGAACTGGCCCCTGCCCGAGCCAGATTAACCTTCTGTGAGGAATTTGACCATCCGCACAGGGAGTGTGCGCTCGCTGGGCTTTTTGGTTTTAATAAAATGAAAATGCATGATCGGAGATCGAGTTCTGAAAATGTGTGAGGTTATTCTACAAACAATTTCCCTGCACACTGCATAAAATGCATAGTCACGTGTACTCCGGGATGACACAGCCTACAGTTACCATTCTCCCCTGTCATGTTCAGCTGGAATGTGAAAGCCGCGGGTACATCACAGCAAATCAAGAAGGGGGAAGGCACAACTTCCTCCGGTCATGGGCAGCCTAATTAAATTATCAAAGGCCCCATGGATCTGCCTCCTTATAGTCTAGTTCGACTGGTGGCAGTGCATACTAATGAGAATTAATTAAGGCAAGCCTGTTAAAGGGGCTTGGTCGCAGGACAGACAACAGGAAGGCAGGGCTAACACCTCTTTGATATGCAAAGTGTCAACTTGAAGCTAGTTCCCACCTCCTGTATGAAGGACAGTGAATGTCGTGTCTGGGTCCACTAGTACCATAGGCAACCCCTGCATAGCGGTTCCCTTTCAGAGGGAGAAGTATGTGATTTAAGGGAGATAGGAAGTCGGCTCTCATCACAAACTTCAAGGTAGACCTGCGCTTTGATCAAGAGCCACAGACGGCTCAGTTAACTAGTGAGACACTTTGATCTACAACAGACAGGAAGATCAGTAGGACTTAGGAATGCATGGTGTTACCTCCTACCTTTCTTGTTGGAAAGCACTCTGGTCCTGACCTCATGCATAACAGAAGATTGTTGGTGGGTGTGATGCTGGAAATGCATTGGAGGGACAGGGCCTCCCTGTCCTTGTCCTGTAGTCCTTTTTCATTTGTGTTCTGTATTGTTTTCTGCCCAGGAGTTCATGTGGGACTCCTGGGAGTGCAGCTCTTCCTGTTTTTGGTTTGGTGCACAGACCCATGGGATACCCTTATGGCACCCATGGGACGGGGTACAACCCTGTGCCCCTAGTGTATGTTTTTGGGCACCTGTGGGTGGCCCACAGAGCAGGGTATGGGCTATGGCAGCTGCATGCTGAATATGACAGGTTCTCTGAGTATCCTCCATTTCGGGTATACGCAGGCCCTGCCATTGGAATCAGTTGATTCCTGATAGGAAACAAGATGGCCCCTGTGGCCTCTTGCTTTCTATTGCCTGTTACCTTGTTTTCCCAAAGTTCCGGGAAGCTCTGACTCTGTCCCTTCCCCCTGACTGGCTGTTGGGTGGAAGTTCCATATATGGTGTTGTTGTGAAGTCCAGGCCAGACTGGCTGGAGCCTTCCCAGTGACTGTATGTTGTGGGTACACCCTGTGGGTGGGACCTGGGTGAATGGAGTGTGTGACCAATATGAACTTCTTGTTGTGGATGTCTGGTTTCTAGTATGAAATACAATGACAGTGTCAGCCCTGCCTGAAACTGGTATGAATGCAGTGTGTAGTGTTGAATGGCTGGGTACTTGCCCCACTACACATTCCTTGTTGTGATTGTCTGAGAGGGAGGAGAATGGCCTGAATGCACTGTATGCCTGATTGGCTGACTGACTGCTGAATGCCCTTCTGAGTGATTGATTGCGTGAGTGTGACCAGCAGAATGAACGAGAGATCAGCTAGTATATCTGGGGGCCTCTCACTGCTAGAATTCGTTCAGAAGCTGAAGTTGAAAATGATGCTTGATCTGAAGAAGAAGGTTGACTTCTGTCTCCCTTCGCCGAAATCTCAAAGCCGTAAGCCGACGAGACTGATCCAAGAGAGGACCTGGTAAGGCACCCTCTTCCCGTGCTCTGAGGGACCATTGAGCACTGCTAACCTTCACCAAAGCGCCCTGGAAGTCGGACCCTGGACAGGCTGCCGACCTGAGACGGGGACGGCAGAGGAAAATAAAGATAAGCACTAGACATTCCGTCCACCGTCATCAACCAGGGTTCGCAGGTTTGCTATAACCGCTGGAGGCCCGTCAAAGCCGTGTTGCCCAGAAGAGGGGAGCGCTTGATGCCGTGCCATCGACGACTGGAGTCACAACGCTCCTTTGCCTAAGACTTTTTGATTCACGGATACTGCCGGGGACCGCCGAGGAAAATAAAGCTAAGCACCAGACATTCCGTCCACCGTCGTCAACCAGGGTTTGCAGGTTTGCTATAACCGCTGGAGGCCCGTCGAAGCAGTGTTGCCCAGAAGAGGTGATCGCTTGATGCCGTGCCATCGACGACCGGAGTCGCAACGCTCCTTTGCCTAAGCCTTTTTGATTCACGGATGCGCTCGTCCGTACGGCCGCCCGTCGGAGAAGACCAGGCCGTCGATGTGCCGAGGAGCATCCGCTGGTGGGTTTCCCACCACCCAAAGACCGTAGAGACACCGGACGACTTGACACCCTTGCTGGGCCACAGTTCTTCACAAACTCTTTGCGGTCTTGAACTATCGACATTGAGGTGCCCCGCACTCCTCTTCCTTGCAGGACATCTTCGCTCCGTCATCGAAGAGCACCACTGGGACCGAAGCTGCCGCCTCGACACCGAGTTCACTTTCTTCGAGGGATCTCGACGATCTGTGGCTCCTGCTTTAAAGGGTGCCACTCAAGAAGGATTTGTCGATGACTCGTCGTCGAAATCTACTATTCCACGTACATTGGGGTGGTAGAAACATCATAGAAGGAAATGAGACTTTTTGGATAATATATGGACTGGGCTTGTAGTGTATCTTTATTTTACAGGTTGCCCAGGTGGGGGGATCTCCACACAGAACTGTATCTAGTGGTATGGGCCAGTATTCTGCTAATTGTTCTAAGCAACTGCTTTCCATCCTATATCTATTGTTGGTTACCTTTATTAAGTGATTTGGGTGACATTTAACCAAAGTACAGTTGATGCACTTTAATGAAATCTGATAATAATTGCGGTACCACTTAGAACTGTATATATTTGCCATTGTAGATTAACTGTGCACAAAGTGAGTTATTGTGATTGTGTATATAACCTTGAACCTTAATTATATAAAGACTGTGTTTTAACTAATACAGTGTGTGGACATTCCTTTGTGGGTGCTTGGGGGCTACACTGTACCTAAGAACCAGCCTGCATCACCTTTTGAGAAGCTAGGCCTTGATTGCTCAACCATTGCTACCAACAATAAAGAATCTTGGCTGGGGTCCTCTGTGCCTCTCCTCTACCATATAGAGAGCAGGAGTACAGAGACCCTTTACAGTGGGCACCCAGGATTGGTACCTTAAGGCATGCTTAGCCTGCACTAATCACTGGGGCCCATTTGGCTTTAAATGAGGGCTGAGCCCCTCATTTACCAGATCATACGATGGCTTCGAAAGGAGTAAGACGGACTCATTTGAACTCTGGCTGAAGATACAGTCTACCTTACATCTTCCGCCAGTGAAGGAAGGCCAGCATGACCCCTCCCTCAAACATCTCCCAGGAACAGAGGGAGATGCCAGTCTAAGAGGACCCATCCAGCAGCTCCAGAACTGGTACCCACTCAGCACACAGCGTGCCCTGCTAGGTTCTGGCAGCAAGCTTCCTAGGTGAAAAGTGCCAAAGAGTCTCTGATCAAAGGACAAGGCCGTTGCCTGCAAACACTCTCCTCAGCTTTGGGCAGTCTGCTTTTGAAAGGACGCCACAAGCCCTGCAAAGAAGCTGCGACTGCACACCAGCATCAACCAGCATCCATCGAACGCACAGAGACAGGGATTCTTGACCCTGAGACGCCATGTAGACTAGCCAGCAGCCATCCGTCCAGCCTCACTTGCCGAACTGCCTGCTGCCTGATACCCGCAGCTGTCTCCCGTCTTGAAGTCTGCAAAGCGACCTGGAACTGACTCAATGCTGTCGAGCCTCAAGAACATCTCAAGCACCAGGTACATTGTGGTCCTGTCCCACTGGTCCTTCTCTGAAGGCCCCTAGTGACATTTACGACCCCTTGCTCCCTTGGTGCTGAAATCAAATAACCTTGAACAGTTAAGACTGATTGCTTTACTGACTACGCTCTTGTCAGTATCCAGAGTGCTTCCCTTCGTGAAACTGTCTGTCATCTGCGTTCCTTTACAGGGTGGGTTGTATTTTGTAGTGTACTAGAACTGTCTGCTGTAATAATAATAAAGTAGATATTCTTATACAACCTTGACTGGACAGTCCCTTTTATCATAGGGTATCATAAGCTCGCGTGGAGATAAGGGCGCATGCTGTTTACTGCTGTGCGGCTGGAGAGTGAACATTTTCTTTTGCTAATCCATATTAGACTGAAAGAATTTACCCGCTCCAACTCGCGTAAGCCTATCAGCTGGAGCTGATAGCAGTTGAAGTGAGCGGGTCTACGACAGGAGTTTCCTGCATCAACACGTGACTTGCGTCATGTGATATTCGATGGCCACTCCCCCTGAATAGAACAGTTAAAACCACAGCAGTGCGACCCTTGTGGCATGAAGCCTGCGTGGAGATAAGGGCGCATGCTGTTTACTGCTGTGCGGCTGGAGAGTGAACATTTTCTTTTGCTAATCCATACGAGATTGAAAGAATTTACCCGCTTCAACTCGCGTAAGCCTATCAGCTGGAGCTGATAGCAGTTGAAGCGAGCGGGTCTACGACAGGAGTTTCCTGCATCACCACGTGACTTGCGTCATGTGATACTCGATGGCCACTCCCCCTGAACAAAACAGTTAAAACCACAGTAGCGCGACCCTTGCGGCGTGAACCCTACGTGGAGATAAGGGTGCGTGCTGTTTACTGCTGTGCGGCTGGAAAGTGAACATTTTCTTTTGCTAATCCATATGAGACTGAAAGAACTTACCCGCTCCAACTCTCGTAAGCCTATCAGCTGCAGCTGATAGCAGTTGAAGCGAGCGGGTCTACGACAGGAGTTTCCTGCATCAACACGTGACTTGCGTCACGTGATACTTGACCGCCACTCCCCCTGAACAGAAAAGTTAAAACCACAGCAGCGCGACCCTTGCGGCGTGAAGCCCGCGTGGAGATAAGGGCGCGTGCTGTTTACTGCTGTGCGGCTGGAGAGCGAACATTTTCTTTTGCTAATCCATACGAGACTGAAATAATTTACCCGCTCCAACTCGTGTAAGCCTATCAGCTAGAGCTGATAGCAGATGAAGCGAGCGGCTCTACGACATGAGTTTCCTGCATCAACACGTGACTTGTGTCACGTGATACTTGACGGCCACTCCCTCTGAACAGAACAGTTAAAACCACAGCAGCGCGACCCTTAGGGGATAAAACCCGTGTGGAGATAAGGGCGTGTGCTGTTTACTGCTGTTTGCGGCTGAAGTCGGCGGAATTGAGCGGTAAGTGCTTATAGGGAAATAAAAAAAAAACAAGATACTGAATTAAAATTACTAATTGTTTGTACAAATTCCACCATAAACATTCCCAAAATGGAAACTTCTAAACCTCGTACAAGATTACAAGAGAAATTAGAAGAATATGTAGCCTTTGTTAATCGAATTAAAAGTCAACCAGTATTAAACACGGAACCTCAGACAAACATTAAACCCAGAGTTGAGAGGACTGGATCTCATAAAAAGAACAAGAGTCCCATTCAGAAACAAGAGATAGGAGACAGATTGGGTGAACACAGAACCAAGTAAGCCTTGTCAATGGACTGTAATATGACAGACCAAGTCCCTTCTACATCTAGAAAATCAGTAGAACATATAAATGAGCTACCAACTGAAACTGTACCCCAAACTACTAATAGGGAGAATAGTATGACCCCATTTCAGACACAGGCTTCTAACAAAACTTCTAAAACCATCAGTCTGATAATTCCGACATCAACTAAAGGGAAAGCACATCAGGACAGATTAACAGGCGATCATTTCACACCAGTTACACTGATGTCAGATCAAGGTAAAACCACAAATAACAAACTTCGAAAAGCAACATCTGAAGACATTTGTTTTAATCCATCATTGCAAGAGAGAGCCAAGATAGCCAAACAACATTGGCAGTCATCCATTATCCTACTGACTCCATTAATGAAGACTATGCAAAATCCTTGCCGGTACAGATCGCACGGCTGTCACTGGACATCACAGAGATAGATGCAATAATGGACTCCCAAGAAAAAAGATCTGAAATATTTAATGGAGCCCTCACACCATCACAAAGTAAACAGATCAATACTTCGACGCCGATCGTACCTAAAGGAAATCACATAACATCAAAAAACCCTTTGGAAACACTCCATAACCTCCCAAAGAATAAAAGAACAGAGGAATATGATTTGCAATCTCCATCCATCAAATCTGAACCTCTGAGGAACTCGTCTAAATCTCCTTATAGACTGCCTACCACAATGTTAGACCTACAAAACACATTGGTAGCGGTATTGTCAAATGCAATGATTCCATTTCTAAAAATCCTTGAATCCATGGTCGATGCAACAAAAGACCAAGCGACTCTCCTTGCGATGATCATGACTAAACAAACTCAGCTAGAATCCTTTACAAATACCACACAAGAGAGATTGAGACATGAAGCTGAAACACCCAGGATGTGGCAAACACGTTTAGCGGATATGGCAAGAGTAGATCGCATAGACAAACAGAATTTAATGGAAACAGTGTCAACGATAACAAAAAGATTGTTAGATGAAAAAGCTAAAAAACAACCAAATATGCTTTTGCAACAATAATTAATCACGAAAGAAACACAAACTGAGGGAAAAATTGATACAAAGGCCACGAACACTGATCAAACAACACAATATGAAATGCAAAAGTTCACTACTGAAGTACTTAACCATCCAATCCCAACAATTCCAGGGACTAATGAACCGCCGATGTGCACACCTTTTGACATCTTTGGCTTAGCCAAATGAGGAACGGTAGGGCAAGATTCCTTGAACAAAGCAATCCATAAAAAAGCACTTAAGAAGACGCAAACGGGATTGAGATCATTCCTCAGAAAAATGCAAACAGTACAAAAATCATTAGATGAAAAAACTCAGCCAACTAAGCAACAAACTGCTACGAAGAACTTAGCGCAACAGGGATTGAATTCAGACGCAGCAATAACAAACAAAACAATAACTATACCTCAAAAAGTAAATCAAGCAGTGCTTGAACCATTGGACGAATTAATAGCAGAAATTATCCTGGATTCAACAAACATGCAAGCAAAACAGTCTTCAACCCAGGAGATATTGATAACTGATGAATCGATGGAAGACAATGTAATTTCTGTAAACTCACAAGATGAGGCACTAATAATTATAGATGAATGCTACGATACATCCATGGTCAGTTCGATAAACACGCAATGTTCTGACGAACAAGCAAACAACATCTCGCTCTCATACTCAGCGGTATCAATAAGGAAACATGGTTATCCTCAGAAATGCAAGAGAGAGGAAAAAAAAACGAAAGACCTGCGTCTTGTGGAAACCCACCTATTATGAGACCAAAGTTTCAGAATCCACTGAGTACTATGCGCGCCTATAGAATAGCATTGTTTCAAACGACGTCAAGCTCAGAAGAAACAGTAATGCTCAACAGATCTAACACATTGCGTTTATTCAAAGTAATACCTCAACTGAAGTCATTTGGAACGGATGATATCAAAGTCATTATTTTCCCAAACAAAGGTCACATGGAAGAAGTCCACATAGATTTCTATACTGAAGAGACCATGCAGCATGTTCTAGCGACAAATTACCAACTAGGAAAACTAGGATTCAAAACAGAAGAAATCTTTTTAACTAGAACTATGGCTGAAAAAAAATCCAAGAACATAGCGCTATCGGACCAAAATAAAACTAACCAAAAAAGGGACGAGACAAATAGAAGTAAAAATTGGCGAGAATCCACACATACTCCAAAAACAAGAGCTGAATTCAAACAAGTAAACCAAAACCAAGGGAGTAAGAAAACATACCTATAACAACCAAAGAAGAAAGAAGTCCAGCCAAACGAAATATCCTTAACTTCATGTAACACGAGGGGACATAAACATCTTCTAGAAGATTCGTCACTAACCCTTGCAGAATCGGAAATAATCTGTCTTCAAGATACTTGGTTGGCCGAAGAGGTTCTATGTGAAGGGTATATAACTTGGATGAATCCTGCAATAACTTCGATTCTAGGTAGACCTGCTTCGGGAATGATGATCTTAATGAAAATCTTGCCCACATGGTCAATAATAGCAAGAAAAAACATCCATCCATGGGCTCAATATATTACCATTCTGATGACTTCTTCCAACAACAACAGTGTAACCCAGTGTGTGGACCCCTGTTATATAACAATTTTCAACATCTATTGGAATACCGCGGCCATTTGTGATAACAAACTAATAGATTCGATATGTGACGAAATTGACATGATCGCTCTTTCTAACAGCCGAAGCGAATACATCATTGCTGGAGATTTCAATATACATCTATTCAACAAAGAAGGAACGAAATGTGATACTCAAGAAATGTCGAGTCGAGCGAGAAAGTGGATCAAAGAATTGAGAATTCGTAATATCATTTTAAGCAAACAACCGACGAATGATAAAGGCTTACCACACCCGACTTGGGCAAGTGAAAACTCCACTTCAATCATTGATTATATATTCGTCACAGAATGTCTGCAGAAATCAATACTTTCAACCAATAATATACCACATTGTGCAAGTGATCACCACCAAATATCAATTGTATGGATCGCTCAAAGAACAAAAGCGGATCGTCTGAATTTACCAGAACTCGAGGTGACAAATGGGCTGAACAAACTTCGAATCCAGCAACATCAGGTATCAGAAATCCTTTCCTCTATGGAAGTGGCGCCTCTTAAAGATCATTCAAAATTGAACTACGGATGGATCCTAGAAAAATACAAATACGCAAAATCAAGAACTAACTACACAACAAAGCATAGAAAGCATAGCCACATCCATCAATACAATATAGAAATTAACCAAAGAAACAGCAACACCAAAAACAATTAAGACAATTGAAAAAAAAGAAAGAACCTGATTGCAAAAATCAAATGAAAAAAGAAAAACAAATAAGGCTATGATGAAACAAAAGGACGCTGAAGCAATCCTTGCGGCACTACAAAAGAAAAGCATGAGATACTTATGGTCTATGATGAATGACGTTTCAAAACAACAAACAATGATCCAAGAAGTGGAGTCTCACAAATGGGTCAAGCATTTTTCAGGACTGTACAAGAACAACATGCAGGATTCATCCAAAGACAATGGAAATGACGTGTCCCCCTGGAACATCAAATGGACATAGATGACATAATAAACACCATCAAGGCCCTAAATCCATCCCGAGCTCCAGGCCCGGACAGCCTGTCAAATGCGATTCTCAAAGAAGCTCCGTAAGATTGGGCAAAAAATGTTCTTTAGCTGCTTCAACTCATGGAAAAGACAAAGGAGATTCCACACACCTGGACAGTGGCTATTTTGATTCCAATCTTCAAGGCAGGAGATCGAAAGAATCCGGGTAACTATAGACCTATAGCCCTCTTAGACCCCCCGGGAAAGCTATTTGCTGGCTACCTACAAAAAAACTTAACAACTGGGCAACAAGTACTGGACAACAGGCAAAAAGACAAACAGGCTTTGTCACCAAGATTGGAACTATGTACACCTTTTGTTATTGAACATCCTAAAATCAGAAGCAGTTACCAGTAACCAACAAGTCTATGCCCTTTTCATAGATCTAAAGATGGCGTTTGATTCTGTGAAAAGGCATAAACTTTGGATCAAACTAACTTCATGGGGTTGTCCCTCTTGTATTCTAAATCCAATAAAACAACTGTATTCGAATACATCTGTTCGAGTGCGCTTAACAAATGATGGTATGGTCACAGATTCCATTCCTACTTGGAATGGGTTGAAACAAGGATGCCCTTTAGCTGCTTGCTTATACAATCTGTATACCAATGATTTTGAAGAAAAAATACAAAACACTAAAGCGAATCCACCTAAGATTAACAGCGAGCCAATTCAAACGCTAATTTATGCTTATGATATCATCATACTTGATAAAACTGTGAAAGGCTTACAAGAAACACTGGACAAAGCCCAAGAATACATGTTGGAAAATGATTTGCAAATTAACACCTGCAAAACAAAAGTTATGAAACTCTTTACGCACAATAGTAAAATTCAACACACCACACAAATTCTGCTAGAAAGCCAAAGAATTACTACAACAAAGACAATAAAATACTTGGGTGCACTGATTAACCCCTCAAAGAACAAAAAAGAATGGAATGAACACATTGAAGGGAAAGCAAGATCCTTGGCAAGACAAGGGCGTTTTTTTTCATTTAAAATACAGAACATATTCGGCAAACGCAACAACCCTATTATATAAGCAAAAAGGTAATTCCGATACTGACCTATGCCAGCGAAAACTTAGTCAATCAGAAGGCAATCAACTGGTCCTACTTCAAAGGAATATACTGGCGGAAGACGCTAGCTCTTCCAAAATCATTTCCTATAGCAAGTATTCGATTTGAACTGGGACTACAGTCCATACAATCCATAGTTTTATGGAAACAGATGGATCTTCACAGAAAAATAATTTCGCATGATAAGATACCGTCACTGGCAATATTAAAAGAAAGAGAACAAGCCTTGCAAATTTCAGCTCTTTCGAAATGGACGACTGAGATTAAAAGAAAAATGCAAATCGAAGAAATCACAGACGAAATGTTGATAAAAAGACCAGAGCAGGCTAAGCGAAAACGTAATTTCGGTGTACGAATTTGACAGAAAATCATAAATGAAAAGTTTGTAAAATCAAACAAAACATTTTAATAAAAAAAAAATAGGGTAATAATTGTATTTTCGCTGTGCTGCAACTAACCAACGATCCACGACCTTGCCGAGATAAGCCTGCCGTTCTGTCCACGTTACCAAAACTTGGACAAGGAGGTTTATAATTAACTTGTGTTCCAATCTGTTCAGATCCCTTCTGGTTTAGAAACCGATATTCATCCCTGGACCACTGGTGTCTAGGAAGTTGATTTGTCACACCTCCACCAGAATATGCTAAAATAAACTTTCATTTTGGATTGGGCTATTTTTGACTTGATACACCTATAGTGTTTTCTCCACTTCCACAAATGTAGTTAAACTTGCCCTTTGAGCGTCCATGCTCTCAGTTGCTAGTTTGCGCCTCTCTAGGAGGCTCAGCTTGATTATAAGAGCTGGCCACTCCTTTTACAATTGACCACAATTTTACGGAGGGGACCGTTTGCATGGAAGTGCAAATGAACGCAGTCCCATCCAGCACAATTTACGAGCTGTAAATAAATGACCCCTTATGTCTTTTTCCCATATCATGTGCGAAATCTAAGATGGACTGTGCATGAAATTGTTTGAGTTACTTACCAAACTGGTAACGTTCTTTCGATGGGATGTTCCTCCGATGTATTCCTTATCTTTAATGTTGATGTTATCCATTCCAGCTTACTGGCCTTCGGAAACATTTTTCAGTAGAGGGCGCTACCCGTCGACATCCTTTGAGTCGGTGTCCCTCGACAGCCTCCGTATCGGTGCCGACGTCATCATGAGTATAAATAGACTCGCGCAGCGTCCGTTGCTCAGTTCCGTTTTGAAGTTCAGATCTGCTTTCCATTAATTGGTTAGTAACCTTGATGGAGCGTAAGCTGTAACTATAAGGGAAGTTTTACTGCGGGGATGGATGGGAGGTGCGATAAGCAATACGTCGGAGGAACATCCCATCGAAAGAACGTTACCAGTTTGGTAAGTAACTTGTTCTTCGAAGGGATTGTGTCCTCCGAAGTATTCCATATCTTTGATAGACTCCCATAGCAGTAGTGTAAAGAGGAGGTAGGAGTAAAGATGAAATATTTCCCTTTAAAGATGTACAGAATGCAACACAGCTTTCCCAAATCTTGTCTCCTGGCTAGTGGAGGAATCCAGGCTGTAAAATTTGGTAAAAGTATGTGCGGACGACCATGTGGCAGCCGCACATATATCTTTAATCGGGACCCATCTTTGGAGGGCCGAAGAGGCTGCGATACCCCTGGTTGAATGAGCCCTAAAATGTTCAGGGGGTTCTTTTCCTGCCAATTTGTAGCATTCTAGAATGGTCAAAATGATCCATCTTGAAATGGTCTGTTTTGTGATTGGCTTTCCTAATTTGTGTCCTGCGTATCCTACAAACAATTGGTCTGCTTGCCTTATCCTAGCAAGTCTGCTAATATAAAAACTCAAGGCACGCCTTGGATCCAGCCTGTGTAACCTCTCTTCCTCTTTCCCTGGGTGGGGAGGAGAATAGAACGAAGGTAAGGTTATTTTCTGAGTAATGTGGAATTCAGAGACCACCGTTGGGAGAAAATTAGGCTTCACTTGTAAAACAACCTTGTCTTTATGAAAGATTGTATGAGGAGGTTTGCAAGATAGAGCTTGTAATTTGCTCATTCTTCTTCTGGCGGAAGTTAGAGCCACTAAAAAAACTGTTTTAAAAGTGAGAAATCTTAATGAACAGGAATGAAGTGGTTCAAAAGGAGTACCCATCAGAAATGTTAAAACTAAATTTAGGTCCCACAATGGGGCTTGAAAAGGCTTTGGGGGATCGACATTAGTTAATCCTTTCAGAAATTGAATTACATGGGGTATTTTGAAAAATGAAGGCTCCTCTGCAGTATGCTTAAAGATAGATAGCGCTGTGAGGTAGCCCTTGATCATACCAATTTGAAGACCTGAATTTGCTAAGTAAAGCAAGAAAGATAACACCATTGGTGTATTGCATGAAAAGGGTTCAATATTCTTTTCTCTATACCAGCTGCAAAATTTGTTCCAACGGCAGCGGTATAAAGTCTTTGTTGCTGGCCTTCTAGCCAAAAGCAACACCTCCATGACTTCATCCGAGAGATCCCAATCCTTGTATCTCAACCTTTCAGAAACCAAGCATGAAGGTTGAAGGTTCTGATGTCTGGATGGAGACCCTGACCTCCCTTCTGCGAGAGAAGATGCTCTCTTTGGGGAAGACGAATCGGAGGACAGATGGACATGTTTAGAAGGTCCGGGTACCATGTTCTCCTGGCCCAATTCGGGGCAATTAGGATCATGGCTTTCTGGAATCTTCTCAACCTCCTGATCATTTGAGGGATGACAGGGACTGGAGGAAACAAGTACAGAAGTGGAAACTCCCAGTCCATTACGTACACATCCCCTAGAGCTCCTCTCGGGGGAAATTCCCTTGAACTAAACTGATCGCACTTCCTGTTGATGCTGGTGACAAACAGATCCACTTGAGGGGTTCCCCAAAGGGTGAAGATTGCTTGAAGGACTTCATGAGCTAGCTCCCACTCATGGGAGACTGTGCTCTGCCTGCTCAGAGCGTCCGCCGTCAAGTTTTTCTCTCCAGCTAGGTGAACTGCCGATAGAGAGATTCCTTCTTGAATTGCCCAAAACCAGAGCTGCATTGCCTCTCTGCAGCAGCAGTGACCCTATGCCTCCTCTTTTGTTGAGGTAGTGCATGTTAGGAAAGATTTCATATTTGAATGTAATTTTCCCTCCATGTGTCAACCCCCAAACTTTTTGCTGCTGTTCTATACCCTGATCTAACCTTTGCCAGAGTAGCACAGCCCTCAGCCGCACTCCTCTGGGCTTTCGCTCAATTCTTAAGGGGAAACTGACAAGTCCTTAAGACAGTCAGTGCTGGGAGACTTTGTTTCCCTTAGTCCGTTCCTCATGTTGCAGCTTTTGCGCAACATGTTACAAGAGTGCGATTTAACTTACTTTACCGCACCCTTGGGTCTCTAGTCATTTCAAAGGCCCTAGAAACTCTCGCTGGACTTATTATGAACTGTACAGGGTTGTCACGGACAGGACTGGTGGCAGCTATCATTTATCTTATGTTTTGAACCATTTTTTGCCATGTTATCCGTGCTTACCACGTTTGGCACGAATAGGTGGCCTGGCTCTAAAATGGCCATGCCACAAGGTTCTTTGTCATGTCCTTTGGCCATCTTGCCCCTTCACCTTCCCCAGGTCGAGCCGACCCGGGTCAGTCCTTATTTGGTCATGCACTTTCCCGCGAAACCCAAAGCTTTCACAGGCTTCTGCATGCCTTGTGTGTGTGCCTCCAGGATGTGGGCTGGGATGTCTGTTCCCAATACACATCCTGGGTGCCAGAGAGTCTGGAGTGTCCTGAATGCCTGGGACCACCGTGGTCCGTGATTGGTCCATGTATGGAGTGAGTGTTTGTGAGCAGATCTCCCATTGCGTCCTCTCCGTTTTGGCGCAAAGGGAACTTTGGATAAGATGAGGCCAAAAACACCACTACCATGTCGATCGCCTGAGTTCACACGAACAAAGGATGAGGAGCCAAGTATCCTGCAACAAGAAGCTTAGTCGAGGAACGGCTGCTGACCCGCTGGAAGGTTTGGCACCCTGAGCCACTGTCGTCCTGCGAGACCCCTCTGCATCTGATCGTCCTAGAAGGTCTGCGAAGGCGCTTCGACCCATTGGAATAGTGGGACAAACTATTCTCGGCACCTTCATTAAACCCTGCAAGTAAGCCTCTTCGGAGGTGTCCCTGGGCCAACCAGTGGGCTGACCAGATTACACGGGACGTTTGCACTGTCACCGCCGCCATTTCGAGGAAGCCCCTGAAAGTAGGTATCCTGCTTGCTCTGTGTCCCCGGCACCCTCACACCGAATTTCGTACAATTGGCATTCCCAGGTCTGAAGTGAGACGAGTGTGCCCGGACCGGAGTAAAAGCGGTTACCGTGTTTCCCTGCTGCGGCAACGACCTGTGCAAGTGCGCTGCACTTGTGACCCCCCTTGACCCTGAAACCTGCTACCGCGGAAACTACACGGTGTTGAGACATCCTGCTTGTCGCATCCGAATCTGCCAGCAAAGTGAACTGAACTGGCGAAGTCTGGGTCTGCCTGCGTCGGGGACCGGTGAGTAGTCCATACTCCAACCGGTGGCCCCTAGCACAGGAACCCATTTCTTTTCTACCGCTGTTGCGAAATAGCGACTCCATCCCACACTCTCACCCTGCCTCTGCCCGCAAGTGGAGGTCTTGCTTGAGTAGTGGGGACTTGTTCTTCATCACCTCATTCACCTTCCTGAACTGTCAGAGACCCTTGGAGAGACCCTATTGTGTCCATTAGCACAAGCATGTGCATGTACTATTGAGCATAAGGCTCCTCTCTTCGTAGGGCTTGGACTGCCTCTTAGTTAGGTGAATTTCTGATGTCGAACTGGGTCTAATGATTACTTGCACTACCTGTTTTCCTCCCCATCTAGGTGGTCTACATATTTCGTGGTTTTAACTACCTTAGACCCCTCGGTCTTGTATATATATTGTATTGATTGTGATGTGTTGGTTTACTTCAGTATTATTGTGATTCTTTGCTATGGTCGATGTTACAAAGGCCTTGTAAAAATGTGTCTATATTTTTAATATAACACCTGTCTGGAGTAATTTGTAAGTGTCCTTGCTTTGTGTGCTCATTGAGGTCTTTCAGTCACCCTCACCCCTCTTGAGACTTAGGACCTCATCGCGAGTCTGGCGGTAACCCTTAAATGCAGCGGTAGCGCTATTACCGCCGCATTTAAGGATCCGCCAGATCATGGCCTTGGCAGACTTCCCCTCAGCTCTGAGCTGGGGGAAATTCGCAGCAAATTTGCCAATTTTCAGCACTATTACAGCCGGCAAGAAATCCGCCGGCGGTAATAGCGCGAATTTTCCCCATTGGGCCCAAAGGGGAATGGGCACTAACTATTCCGTCAAACCCGTGATCCGGCGCTAATAGTACTGGGGGGTTTGGTGGTAGGGCTAATAGCGCCGGCGGTAATAGCGTCAGTGTTACCGCCCAACTCGTGATGAGGCCCTTAGTCTTGACTGCCGCCATCGCTACCCTGATTGGTCTGACTTGTCCAGAGGTTACCCTGTTCCAAGAAACTAGGCTGGGCTTCTGAACCTCTGCTCCTCCAGGTCAGAGTTCAGAAATCCATCTTAACAAATTGGTGCACAGCGGTGGGATAGGACTGAAGGAATCCAGTATTGCGCACGAGCGAAGGCATTTCGAGTTATTCCTACCAGGGCACATAGTGAATTGTCGTAGTATAACTTTTAAAAGGCCATAGCCCTATCTAACAGTATGGAAACAAGTACCTTGTTAACTTTAAATGCTTCGAAATCCGACACATTGAGAAAGATGTGTGCTGAGAGAGGTGCTTCCTCTCAAGGCACAAAAGTAGAAATGATCCAGAGAATCATGGATTGGCAAGAAGCTCAGCTTAGAGCTACAGCTTCCGAGGACAGCGCAGAAGGAGGTGGGGCTGCTCTCAGTGGTAGAACTGATGGTTTTACCGCTGCACTGATCCACAGTGACCATGGAGACATGGAGGATGTAATGTCGAATGTTTCCTCTGCCAGTGCTGATTGGGGGGCCATACTTGAATTCAAGAAACAAGAGCTGCTGTTTAGGCAGAAGGAGCTTGAGTTCAACATGGCCAAACTAAAGATAGAGCAGGCAGAAAAACAAAAAGACAGGGATCACCAGTTGGAACTGGCCAAGCTTCAAGTTGTCAGTGGATCCAAGGGTCCTGGACATGGGTCTGGGGCCTCTTCTCATCCAAGGAGATCTGCTCAGTGTGTATGAGGAAAAGAATGACATTATGGACTGGCTGAATACATTTGAGTATGCATGTGAAGTTCAACAAGTTGAGAATGCTGATAAAATTGCCTGGTTACTTAGCAGACTACCCCATTCTGGCTGCAGTGCCATTATGGAAATGTCGAAAGCTGAGAGAGCAGATTTTGCAATGTTGAAGCAAACTCTCATCTTAAAGTTTGGCTGGGTTGAAGGTTATAGGGTTTCTACCTTTGAAGTTATGATAAGTCTTGTCATGCTGGAACATATTTTTGCATCTTCTTCCCCTGAGCTTAAGCAGCATTTGGTCGATTCCAAGGAGATAGATCCTAAGAAGCTAGCCATTGCAGCAGATTTATGGGTGTCACATCGAGTGTCCCATAAGAACAAAACTCATCCTGGTAAGCAGGAGGAAGGGAAAAAGTCCAAAGATAAGGAGGGTGGGGAAACTGATAAATCTTCTTCCCAAAAGGGCCACAAAAAGAAAAATAAGGGTAAGACACAAGAGAATTTACAGGGTAGTGGAGGTCAGCCTCCGAAACCAAACTCTGGTTATAATAAGCCTCCCTATGTGAACAGACCCAATGGATCTTGTTTTGCTTGTGGAGCAACTGACCATGTGAAGGGGAATCCCAGATGTAAGATCAAAACCTTGGGGGTCCACTCTGCTAATCTGGCCTTCTCCTCCTACAAGGAGGAAGAGATTACTGGAGCATCCTTCTCCTCAGACTCCTTCCCCAGTGGGATAGAAGCTGAGGTCGTTTTAGTTTCCCAGGGTTCCTGGGAGCCTAAAGTCTCAGAGGCTTATGCTAGGATTCCAGATAACACCAAGCACTACTTTAAGGACAGTGTGCTGATCAATGGAGTAGATACTCCAGCTCTTAGGGATAGTGGGTGCAGTCTAACTGTAGTGGATTCTATCTTGGTAGACTCAGAGGAAGTTGCCAGAGCTACTCTGATGCCCACTAAGTTGGCTGACGTCCCACCTCTCATGTTCCCAGTAATACCTGTAAATCTTACTATCAATGGTACAGCAGTCAGGATTCCAGTGAGCATTCAGAGGAGTGTCCCAGGAAAGGTCTTGTTGGGCAATGATCTCAGAGCTTTAGGGCTTGTGAGAGATACTGCTGACAGACCCTGCACAAGGTCTCAAACGAGGGCAGCACTGGCCAAGACGAAGTGGAAACCCAAGGCTAAAGGAGTCAAAAAACCAAAAAGAGGGAAAGAGAATATTCCCCCTAACTCACCTACCACTGTGGTGGAGGTAGTTGGTCAATCACCCGGACCGGACGAGGAGGTGGTGATGCCTGAAGTGTTTGACCCCAATGACCATCCTGAACTAAATGATTTGTTAGTAGAAGGTGGTCCTGACAGGGAAGAATTCAGTAAAGGCCAACGTGAGTGCCCATCTCTGGCAGGCCTAAGGGGCCTGCTCCCAGCTTGAGGGTGACCCTCCTGGGAAGCACTGGATTTATTGGGAAAGTGGGCTCCTGTATAGTGAGCCTACAGAGGGTACAGAAGGAGACCATAGGAGGTTAGTGTTCCCCTTGCTGTAAGACCCTTCCTCCTGCAGCTGGCGCATGAAGTGCCCCTTGCGTGTCACCTTGGTATTAAGAGGACCAAGCAAAGGTTATCTATGCACTTCTACTGGCCCCAGATGGGGGTGCAAGTAGAAAGTCACTGCAGGAGTTGTGCCTCCTGCCAGTTATCTGGTAAGAGTGGTTAAACAATCCAAGCTCCATTGGTACCACTCCCAGTTGTGGGGGTACCATTTGAGAGGGTAGGGATCGACATTGTTGGTCCCCTTGGCCCCCAAACATCCTTAGGCAATAGGTTTATCCTGGTGCTGGTCGACCATGCCACCAGGTATCCTGAGGCCATCCCATTGAAAACTGTGACTGCCAAGTCAGTTACAAAAGCTTTACTTGGCATCTTTACTAGGGTTGGCTTCCCTAAGGAAGTTGTGTCTGACAGAGGCAGCAACATTATGTCAAAGTATATGCAGGCAATGTGGAAGGAATGTGGGGTCACCTATAAGTTTTCTTCCGCATACCACCCCCAGACCAATGGTCTGGTGGAACGGTTTAACAGGACCTTGAAACGTATGATTGGGGATCTGGAAGAACCTCAAAGAAGAAAATGGGATCTTCTTTTACCATGCTTACTGTTTGCCTACAGATAGGTACCACAAGAGGGTGCTGGCTTCAGGCCCTTCAAACTTCTTTTTGGTCACCCTGTGCGGGGACCCTTAGCCATAGTCAAGGAGGGATGGGAGATGCCCACTCCCCCCATTACTACCAACGTAGTAGACTATGTGTTAGGGCTCAGAAAAAGGATGGTACTCCTGATAGGTCTGGCTAGTGACAAGTTGAAGGCAGGGCAAGCTCCGGTGAAACATTGGTATGACCAGAAGGCTTCCCTCATTAACTTTACACCTGGTCAGAAAGTCCTGATCATGAATCCCATATGGCCTAGGGCTTTAGAGGATAAATGGTCCGGCCCTTACACAGTGGTGGAGTCACTGGGGGAGGTCAACTATTTGGTGGACCTTGGAAGGGCTGGACAGGCTCCAAAAGTTTTTCGTCTGAATAGGCTGAAGGCTTACATTCCAAGAGTTGAAATCGCATCACTGCTATTGGCTTCAGATGTTGAGGAGGAGGAGTCTGAACCTCTTCCTGACCTATTCCAAAGCAGTCCTTCAGATAACTCCATTGAGGATGTCCGAGTGGCCCCTCGAAGTTTGCTTAGGCAATTTTCCCCCAAGTTTTCGCAGTCCCCTGATTTGACACCTTGGTGCAAACATAACATAGACACAGGAGACAGTGTACCTACCAAAAGTAGGGGATAGAGAATGTCAGACAAAGTACGGTCTTACATTAAGACAGAGGTCAACAAAATGTTGGGTCCTGGGGTGATTGAACCCTCTAGTAGTCCTTGGTCCAGCCCTGTGGATTTGGTGCCAAAAGCAGGTACTTCTGAATTTAGGTCCTGCATGGATTACAGGGCTCTGAATACTGTCACCAAGACAGATGCACACCCCTTGCCTAGAACAGATGAGCTGGTGGATACCTTGGGCGCCTCCAAGTACCTCAGCATGTTTGACCTCACTGCAGGCTATTGGCAAATAGCCCTTGCAGAACATGCCAAGGAGAGGACAGCTTTCTCAATGCCAGAGGGCCTTTACCAGTTCAGGGTAATGCCTTTTGGGTTGAGGAATGCACCTGCCACATACCAGAGGCTTGTGAATCATGTGTTGAATGGGTTGGACGAATTCTGTCTTGCATATCTGGAAGATATAGCAGTTTTCAGTGCCACCTGGGAAGACCATGTGAAACCTGGGAAGACCATGTGCTTTCGATTGAAAGCATTTAGATAATATTAATTAAGAAATCAAAAGTCTGGCATGTATCCATGGAATTGAAACATTGAAGATTTGTCGCCATATGATTCAAGAGAGGATTAAATACCTTTCTCCATTACGAAGAGCCCTGTCTCCATTGTCATGGTTTCTGGTCCATGAGAGTGTACTTTCCATTCTACTAGAAAAGTGATGAACAAGAATTGGAATTGTTTACGAACTTGAAGACATTTATCTCTACAAGTTCACGGTTCAGATATAGGAGTCTGATGTGTAGAGGAACGAAAAGAGATCTACCAACAGCACAAGTCAAATTCCTGCCCCTGAAGAATGTCCAGTTATTTACAGCAATAAGGACAGAAACTTATATAAATTGGGCTATGTCAATACAGTAGAAGGCAAGACAAATTGGGTTGCTACTGTTTTTGGGATTTCAAGTAATTGTCAACTTGATTGTGTGAGGTGGAATACGAACTTTTTTATCATTGTATATTGCCATGTCGTGTATATGGATGTTTTATGTGCTTTTTGATACTTGTGCTTGAATTTGTTAATTAATTAAAAAATGATATTTTAAGAAAAATTGCATGTATTATCTATTACACAATATGCAACCCATATTTTGCTAAATGGTTGTGTCTAGACACCTGATATCATAGGGTATTATATGTTGTGTTATTTATGTATCCCATCCTTTGGTTGAACATAAAGAATGTATCCTCACTTGGTATGAGGGATCATCACCACAGTGTGGGGTAACCCTGGAAAGAAATATTTGGTCTAGAGATACCAACCAGTCCTGAAGCTGGAGGGCCTGAAGGATCTGAGAAAGGGTTACCATCTTGAACTTGTCTTTCCTGAGGAATTTGTTCAATTCTCGCAAGTCCAAGATTGGTCTCAGTCCTCCATCCTTCTTTGGTACTAGGAATTAGGGGGAATACCAACCCTTGTTTCTCTCCGCTACGGGTACCGGTTCTATGGCACCCTTCTCTAGCAGGTCTAAAATCTCCTGCATAAGGAGCGGGTCTGGAAGCTTCAAAGAGTTGTTCCCCGGTGGATGCCTCTGAGGAGTGTGTAGGAAGGGCAGGCAGTAACCTTGGGCAACTGTCTCCAATGCCCAAGCATCTGAGGTAATAGCCTGCCATTCTGCCAGATGTTGAGTTAACCTGCCCCCTACTGGTGTCTTGTGAGGGGAGTCCTCAGAGGGGTTTAGAAGCGGCTGACGCAGATGCCATGGGTAAAGTGGCACCTGCTGCTGCGGCTTTTGTACCTTTTCCCCGTCCACCACGGGTGAATCGTCTCTGGCCCCTTTGAGCTGGCTGTCCTCTGCCTTTTCCGAATGCGGAGTAAAAGCGAAAGGACCTACCCGTCCAGGAAGCTCCTTAGGGACGATTTGGAGTCTGCCGGATTGCAGCCCCAAGGGATTTCGCTGCTGCCTTGGATGTCTGTAATCTCTCCAGGCTGTCATCAGCCTTCTTTCCAAATAAAGAAGTGCCGTCAAAGGGCATGTTCAGAAGTCTGGCCTGTACATCTGGAGCAAAACCAGACTTCCGCAACCAAGCAAATCTGCGGATTGTGGTACTTGCCGCCATGGCCCTGCTGATGCTGTCAGCAGAATCAATGCCTGTTTGGAGGGACCCGCACATTGCATCCTTTCCATCCCTGATGATGTTTAAGAATGCATCCCTTTCTTCTCCTTCTGGGAGACAGTCAGCCGCAGATGAAGCACCCTCCCAAAGTGTGTGGCTGAATCTTGCTAGCATGCAAGTGGTGTTAATCGATTTAAGCGCCATGCTACATGCCGAAAATACTTTTTTTGACATGGCATCAAATCTTTTATCATCCTGTCCTGTGGAATAGTAGGGTATGCCGACTTACTGTTAGATGATGTCGAAGCTTGTACAACCAAACTCTCTGGAGTTGGATGCTTGCTCAGATATTCAGGATCTGCAGCCGATACTCTGTATTTAGCAGAACGTTTTTTATTTACTGCAGGGATAACTTCAGGAGTTTCCCAATTAGCAGATATTTTTCTTTGCAGAGCAGTATGAAAAGGAACAACAGGATCCTCCTGTGGACCTTTATCTAAAATATCAGTAAGGTCATCCTGCTGAAAAGAAGGTGTAGGTGTAGTCCACCTCATGAATTCGATTATTC
Organism: Ambystoma mexicanum; assembly: GCF_040938575.1. Lineage (NCBI taxonomy): Eukaryota > Metazoa > Chordata > Amphibia > Caudata > Ambystomatidae > Ambystoma > Ambystoma mexicanum. The sequence continues at coordinate 1,200,411,683 of NC_090925.1, forward strand.
TGGCCATCAGAATCCTATAAGGAGTCTCTGCATGCTCTCCAGTGTTTGGTTTAGCAAACTCTACTTCTGGAGAAGTATCTAAACCACTTGCCTCATGTAGAGACTCTTGAAAGTCTTTTAAAATGTTGTCCTCAGAGATTAATTCCTCTGGCATGGGCATAGTAGTCCTTTGTAAAGGAAAGGGTCTCTCATTGTCTGAATCCTCCCTTTCCTCATATATAGAGTACAAGGCTCTAAAATAATCAGACCTAGTATATGGTTTAAAACCCATTTCTAGGGCAGAAGGAGCTAAATTTGTTGTCACTGCCTGAGAAAGCATTGAGGTTGTCGACATGGACGTAGTAGGCTTCGACAATCCTGAAAAAGGTGTTGAAAAAGTTTGAAAAGACTTTGATGCTGTCATGATGCCTACTCCCGGGAAGCCAGTTCAGGCCCAGCGTCCCCGAAAGCAGACATCATGTCCCCAGGGAGGGACCCAGCAACCCCTTATAGGGGCTCTTTGGACATTGTCCTGGCGCCTTTGGCGCCAGGCTCATAGAAGGCATCAGTCCTGGCACCATAGGCGCCAGGCTCATTATGGGAGTGCTTGGATGGACTTACCTGATGCAGACCATGCTGCCGGATCCAGACCTCCTTGAGGTCTGAAAGGGACTATTTTACCTATGGGACTATTTTACCACTCGGGCGTGGCTGAGGAAGAATACTTACCTGGAACTACTTTGGGGGCTATTTAAACTCCGCCCAGACAGCAGCTCACGCTTCGCGTTGTTCTGCAGCTAGCAGCTGGATGCTCACCGTGTCTGCTCCTGCATCCTGGCTCCAGCCACGCCCGCCTGCAACCTGGAACACCTGAAAAGGAAGGAAAGGAGAGAAAGGTGAATAATTGAACTTTACCTACCTCCATCCGGAGTCCGGAACCATCACTCCGACGATCCTGAGAAAAGACATTATTTTTAGAAGCGCATCGCATCGCTCGCTCCAGCTCCGCGTTCCACTCACCTTCACGAGGTGCCCTCGGGCTCTTCAGCGACCATTGGCACCATCCGTCGCCTTTCAGCGCGTAAGGAGAAAAAGAGACAAAACAAAGGTGAGCGAAGGAACAGATGGAGGAAAGCCTGATTCTTCCACCTTAAGACTTACCTGATTTTTGTTGGGACAATCTTTCCACACCTCGGGTCAGCGCTGCTTCTTTGGCACTGCCGTACCCCGGCCCCTAAGGGGAAAAAGAGACAAAACAAAGGTGAGCGAAGGAACAGATGGAGGAAAGCCTGATTCTTCCACCTTAAGACTTATCTGATTTTTGTTGGGACAATCTTTCCTCACCTCGGGTCGGCGCCGCTTCTTTGGCACTTCCGTACCCCGGCCCTTAAGGGGAAAAAGACACACGCATTAGTGGGTGAAAGCAAGATCACTAAGGGAACCATCCATTAAAAAGACTCACCAGAGTTTACCTTCGGCGAATCCATTCCTCTACGCAGATTCTTCATCCTACATCTGAAATAGAGAAAAGGACAACGGACAATTAAGGCTTGAACTTTTGCATCTGAATACTTACAGCCTCACATCGGAAAAGTCAAGCGGAGTTGAATACTCACCAAACCCAAGATCCAGTGAAGTAACTGGAAATCAACGCGCCCCTGCATCGGAAGCAGGATGGAGAGCTCGTCCTTTCAGACTCTAAGGTGAGACTCTATGGGGAATCGCGGAGGGGGTTCGAGGAGTGTGAGAGGGGAAAGGGGGGAATCCGACACATTATCCAGCAGACAGTTAATCCCCTTTTCCATCTACAGAAGGATTCTTCTACGGGCCTGACAGGCGAGGTTTGGGGGTCCGGTCCAGTCTGTCTTCCAAGTCCTGCGCATCACCTTAGAAGAGGTCATAGCGGTCCAGAACAGGTTGGCACCTCCGTGGGAATCAGGTGAGCGTTACAGATGCACTCGAGAGGATCGGAATCCTACTCAGCATCATCAAGATTGTCGGTGGCATCCTCGACGTCATGGTCGAAGCCTTCGACACCTCTACTGCCTGTGACATAGCCTTTATCGGGGTCGACAGTGGCGTCGAAGACGGAGTAGATGAAACCGATTTATGCGTCGAAGGGCCCTTCGACAAAGGCGTCAATGACGCAGATTTGTGAGTCGAAGGAATCTTCAACGACGACGTCGATGACGCAGACTTATTGCTTTTACTCGAGGGTTCATGACACTCTCGAGTACTTTCTCTCGCTGTGTTCAATGACTCGCAGCGTTTTGATTTTTTGGGTCTTTCACCCAGGGTATCACCTTTAGACGTCTCTGAGGGGGTTGAGGCCGCTTTCTCGAAGACGCTAAGAATCTTTTTATGGAATTCCTCCCACTTAGCTGGAGAGCTGTGTTTCGTGGGGCAGGTGACCCTTTCTGGGGAAGTAGAGGAAGAAGAAGAGGGAGATCTACGACGCCTCTTCTTAGAATGTTTTGATGTCGAAGACTGGTGAGAACAGCCTCAAGACCTTGAACGAGAATGTATCTTTTGTCAACGAGGAGATGAATGTCTTGACTCAGCCGAAGAAACTTTCGAGGGAGTAGAAGTTTTAAAGTCCTTACCTCTTTCTAACTTCCCCTTACGCTCCTGCAAGGCTTTCGCGGTCATGGACATACAGTCCTTGCATTCCGAACAGTGATGCTCCGATCCCAGGCACCACAAACAGATCCTGTGAGGATCCGTTAACGACATTTTCTTCCCACAGCCACAACATTTTTTGAAACCGGACCGTGGAGTCGATGGTTCGGATGAAGAAGCCATTGTGTAATGGTAATAATCTTCGAAGAATAAGAAGGTTTTTCTGAAGAAAGGAACCAAGCGTTAAGTTTCCGAGGCCCACAAAGCGCTGAAAAACGGAACTGAGCAACCGACTATGCGTGAGTCTATTTATACTCATGATGATGTTAGCGCCGATACAGAGGCTGTCGAGGGACACCGACTCGAAGGATGTCGACGCGCAGCGCCCTCTACTGAAATTTTTTTCCAAAGGCCAGCAAGCTGAAATGGATAACATCAACAACAAAGATAAGGAATATGTTGGAGGACACAATCCCTTCGAAAGTGGTTTTCTGGAGCCTCCAACTTATCTGTAACATGTTGAAGAGAAAAGAAAAGCACCTTCAATTTCAATACATCATTCTTTTTAACCAGAGAATCAGATGTGCACTGAAGATAACAGTAATTTTAATTGAAAGCATAAATTGTGCTAAGTAATATTTACACATATGTGCAAACAAGACCTCTCTGTGCAATTTTAGGTATTTGCCCTGCAATTAGCAAAAGAAAAGTGGAAATGCTGACGTAATCACAGGTACGACTTGGTTTTTGCACTTCGCAGTGCAAATTGAGTAAATGATGTCTGTCATTTACACATCCCAAGTTTAGTTTACAATACATTCATATGGAATACTCCTGGTTTAGCTCGTGTACTAAGCAGGCGGATTCCATAAGAAGCTAAAGCACTTGTGCAAACATAACAATGTCATGCTGGCAGAAGTATTTGAGTATTTATATGGCAGAGAGGATGGGGATGGCAGAAGAATGGCAAGTTACATTCTGTACCACCTCTCCATGATACAAATTCATGAACATATGGCATACAATAAAATTGCACATACATGTTTTATGCATGCATTTAACACACCCTTTTCGGGCTACAACATAAGGAACATGATCCCTAAAAACCTAAAGTTATAATTTACTAGTTAGATAAACGTTTAAAAAAATTAAAAAAATACATATATTAAAATTTACCTGACAACGCAAAAGAGATTAAGGTTACCGTTGTAAACTGAAAAGTCAATAAATGCTGCTCTGGTCCCCCTGGTGAGCCAGCTCTTCTCCTTCAGATCCTCGAGAATGATGAAGCTTTCGTTGCTGTCTCGCGAGAGCAGTGCCTTGAATCCTCCACCAAAGTAAGTGCCAAGGTACCCCCACTGCCATTGAAGCGAATCTGCATCATTGTATGTCCATCTGCGAAAATAGACAGACATGAAACGGGAGGACATTAGGCATGTTCGAAAGCACATGTCCATGCCGACAATGTGGCAAGCTTCTTGGCTCTCGAGCCGGGTTTCTGAAAAGTACTGGGGTTCTGAATTTCTGCACAAGAGAAAGTTGAGTGTAGCGCATTGTGTATGAGCTGCACATGGTGAGAAATGGAATAAGTTGCGGAACCCCTTCAAATGATGATCAGTTCTTGTGTTTAAGATACGTTAAGTCCCTTGTCCTCTCCTTTCTATATAAATTACAACCATCACTTGGATTTTTACTTGAGAAAACCCACTCTATGTTTCAACCGTATTTTTGATATATCTATTTTTCAATATGAAATATTTAGGTTTTTACGTTCTTTTTCACTCAATATGTAATTATTCCACTATGACTTTGTAATCTGGAGACCACGGTCGCTTTCTAAACACATTTATTGGCATTTAAAAAAAAATTGCATAGTGCTTGAAGGTGACACCAACGTTTGCACGCGTTTGCTCTTGGGTCCCTGACAGGGACGTATTTTAGGGGTCGACAGGGGTCGTATATTCGACCCCTGAGGTCTCCCTTACTACCCCTTTTTTGTTTTAAATTAAATTGAGGCTGCTGGGCTGTGGCCAGCAGCATGTGGGTCTTTGTTTCTGGAGTGGCTGATTTTCTGATAGCTATAACCGTTAAGATAACTCAGTGGGTTGAGTGCTTGCTCTGCAATGTATGTGTGATGTACAGGTTGCAGGGTCGACTCCCGGCCAGGTCCACTCTGCCTTTCATCCTGCTGGATGTACCAACACAGGTTGGGTGATATTGTATGTATATTTGTTCTATATGAAGCGCTTATACTATATAATAACACATCAATATCTTTAGGCCTTTGGCCTTGGACGTCTGCTTGCATTCACGGTAATTTGGTTACATGCACCTATAACGTGCTGATATTAATGATACATATGGTGATCCATTATTGCATAAATGTATTTCACTTTACAGTGATATCATTGCCATATTTTTCATAGTGTACTTAGAAACAATGCTATGTGATGCCACTTCCTGTTTTGTCAAAGGGTGAAAGGTCGTGTTCCATTGCTTCCCATGATGTCACTTGGGGTGGGGTCAAATGACATCACTTCCCCTGATGTCATCAGAGGTTAAGGGCGGTGTGATGTCACTTCCGCTACCCCTTGCATTTTGGTGAAATGAGTCCCTGGTCCCTGCCAACATTCAGAAAACGGACTGTGAAAGGAAAAAGTAAACACGCGCTCAATCACGTTTGATCTTTCCATTTACTCTGCATTGTGTGAGAACTGTAACGGCTGCCTGTCAATTACCTTTTGCATAGATCATGTACATCCACAGGCGTGTATTACTCCTTGTGTTCTCATGTTTTCCCCACCTATTTCACAAAGTGTGTATTGGTGCAGTAATAGATTGTGGGTCAATCACACTATTTCAAGAAGCCAGAGGTGTGACACAGGTTATGTGTGTGTGTGTGCACGCACTGGGTCCTCCTCCCTTGGAGTATAACCATGATTAGAACAATCAAAGTTTAAGTAGGTTATGAAAAATGCCAGTACTGCGTAACCATCAATTTCTTAAGGGGGAACAGCACGTGAGGAATCAGAATAGGAATCCCTATGTATGTTTTCACTCTTAATAGCTGTGCAACACAAGCTTCATGAGTGATGTTACCATGTTGTGCAAATACGTTTTTGACATCACAGTATGAATGTGTGTTATTTATATAGCACCTTACATAATATTTACATACAATATTATCTAACCAAAGTCGGTACTCATTTATCAACTGCAGAAAGATGAAATGCTGAGTTGGCCTTGATGGGATTTGAACCTGTGACCTGCAGACGACACACAGATCTAAGCATTGAGCACGCAAGCCACTGAGCCATCTTACCAGCGGGGATCACAGCCTGTCGTCAGACGGCCATGCTCCTTTCTGCACATTCTCTTCTCTGCACTCAGGGGGGCGCTATCACTAGCATTTGCATGCAGCTGGGGCCCCTCAATGCAATTTCCAACGTTTACCAGGCATTGTGCAAAAGCAAAGAATAATAATAACATTTTCAATCACGTTTACTCTTTGCGTTTACTCTTCAGTTTAAAAATAAAATGTAATTGCTACCTACGACTTAAACTTTGCAGAAAGACATCATTTGTTTTGCTGTTGATCGAATGATACATTTGTCCGAATTTGGTCAGTACCATTCGTTCGGAAAAAAAAAAAACAGTTAGGCTAATACATACCGAACATGTGGAGCAGGGGTTGTGGGGGTGTCCCCTGCTCCATATGATCGGATTATATTAGTCCTGGGGGGTTGCAGGGGTGTTCCCCGCTTCTGCAATATTGGAGGCGCGGGACTGAAAAAAAAGAAAAAGGAGTGCTGCGGCGTCAGACCCGACCCACGCTGGAGAGACGGATCTGAACCCGCAGGGCTGAAGTGGGCCAGGTGGCGAGATCACAGGTAAGTGGGGGCTGGGGGATGTGGAACAAAAAATTTTTTTTAATACTGCAAAGCTGTGCCGTACATCATACAATATGATGTTGCATGCGATCAGCTTTTTTTCGATCGATTTCCCGCAACTGATTTTTTTATTTGGTCAAACATACCCAAATCCATTTACAATAGATTCCAGCAGGTGCTAAAAATACGTAGATTCCCTGGGAATCAATTCCTTTTATGCCTGCATACAAATCTCATGCTCCTTGAGGTCAGATGAGGAATGCACTGCAGAAATGTTGATTTTGTGTTGTGCTCCTTCTCGGACTCCAAATGGCTAAAATGGCCAATGCCTTTCTTTTACGCTTTACTTTTGCGCTCTTTGCTTAACAAATAAGCTATTGATCACTGTCCCTGTGGGTACCAGCTGGCCTTTGCAGGTCTGTCAAGGAGTAGCTCCCTATCAGAGACACATGCTTTGTTCCCGCAGTTCTGCTTGTCTTTGTGGCATGAAGAAAGTTAGAGCAAAATAATGATATGCTGAAGGAGGGAGGCAGGGCCAGTGAAGGCGCGAATGAGGCGCTCGGAATGCAATATTGTTGCAACTGCACCCTGCTCTGCTCCGGCCATTCTCTTTCATAGGTTGAGGAAGCCCTCTGGGCCTGGTGCAGGTTCCAGAGAAGGTAACAGTGCCTGTCTTCATTCCACTTTTGTGCTGTTTTTGCAATATCACCCTTAACCCGTCTTGTGATGTGATCCTCTTGCCTTCAGTCCTCTGTTTTGTTGAGACCAACAGCAACACACGATAACACAATTAAAATTCCTAATAATGGAAATGATACAGAATTCGTTTTGAAGAGGAGTAGAAGAACAAATTATTTACCCCTGGAAATGTTCTTTCGACTGGATGTTCTTCCTCCCACGTATTCCTCATTTTGGATATATTTGAACATCTGCTTGAAGCTTCAGAAACTTTTTTCCCATAGTCTCAGGTGCCATGCGTCGTCGAAGTGTGGCCCTCGACAGCCTCCATCCTGTCCGCGGCCGTGACGTTCATGCTGGTATAAGAAGCTTGCGCAGTGCCCGTTGCCTCAGTCCTAGTTTTTTCCTCCCAATGGTCAGCCATCTCAAAGTAATGCCCCAGACGCTGAAAGAGAGGAAGGTGCATAAACATGGACATTCTTGGCAAGATAGGGGGGAAGGATGGGAGGATGATCAGGAATACATGGGAGGAAGAGCCAGTTGAAAGAGTATTACCAGCGGTAAGTAATTTCTTCTTTGAATGGATTGTGTCCTCCCATGTATTCCTCATCTTTGATACACTCCCAAAGCAGTATGTAGAAGGAGGTGGGAACAAATAATGTATTGTTGATTAATGCTGTGGAGTACAGCCTTGCCAAATCTGGCCTCCTGAGCTGGCAGAGTCCAGACAATAGTATTTTCTGAAACTGTACAAAGAGGACCCAGTTGCCGCACTTCAGATGTCTTGTACGGGCACCTCTCTTTCAAGTGGAATACGCTCTTAAACCATCAGGTAAACCTTTGCCAGCCAATTAATAGCATCCTGAAATGCACAGAATCATCCAGAGTGAGATGCACAGTAAGACAGCAGTCCAGATAGAGACAGACGCCCCTCTCGCCCTTGATGAACAGGATTTAACTTCAGAATCGTCAATCCAGGCAGCAGTGAATGAGGGATTACACCTAACCCCCATGCAGTGATCACCATCTAAATGGTATCTAACAAGGGTAAAGGTGCAGAAGGTTGACTTCGTGAACCTCCATTGTGACTGTTGGCATATTAATTCTAAATGTGTTTTTTGGTCCTAAAGAAAGTGGGAGAGAAGGAATTAATAACCCACTAAAACCGGTCGACCATAGATTCCACAGGCGAGCAGAAAAGTAGGCAGAAATACATTGGGTTGGACTCCTTTCCGTGCTCCTTTTTCCGGCACCTCTGGATTTTAGTATAATGTGGTATTCAATAACTTACCTCTCTTGTTGCTTCTTGCTGAGACACAGGTCTGTAGGTATTTAGGGCCAGCCTGTCTATCCCCTAACTCTAGATAACCAGCGCACCAGCTCATACAAGGGTTAGTCACCGCACGAGGGACATGTAGTGGTGGTTGGAGAGCAAGTTTAGTTAATTTGGATAGCTCAAAAAATAATTAAAGTAGGGTGTATTTGCATGGACTTCTTTGTGTGTTCACATTTTTTTTGGTGACAGCTTGTCCCAATCTGTGACCTGAATAGCCCAGAAAGAGCTGGTCATCAAAGCCCTTACGGGGTCTAAACGATTACATTTTTCCTCCTCCTTAGATGGATGAGGCAATGAATACAAGGTAGGTAAGACTATTTTTTGTGCCAAGTGGAACTCAGATACCACTTTTGATAAAAAAGAAGGCCGTACCCGTAAAACCACCTTGTCCTTAAAAAAGGTATTAAAGGGTGGTTTAGCAGAAAGAGCTTGATGCTCGCCCACTCTGCGGCTCATGTTATTGCCGTCAGAAAAATAGTCCTAAGGGTCAACATTCTGAGTGGACAAGAATGTAAGAATGCAAAAGGTGTCCCCATTAGGTATCTTAACACCAAATTCAAGTCCCAAAAAACAGTAAAATAAATGGAACCGGGGGAAAGATGTTTTTTAACCATTTTAAGAACTGAATTACAATATGGACCTTGAAATAGGAACCTTCATCAGGCAAACACTTATAAATAGTAAGCTATGCAAAATAACCGTTTACTGTGGAGACTTGAAGCCCTGATGGGCCAGGTAAAGCAGAAAAGACAGTACTGTAGTAGTTTAGCATGTAAAAGGGTCAAAACTGTTATCTCGGCAACAGCTGCAAAAATCTGTTCCAACAGCAGTGGTACAGAGATTTTGTTGCTGGCATTCTAGCCAAAAGCAACACCTCCATTACATCTTCCGCAAGGCCCCAATCTCTGTATCTTATCCTCTCTGAAACCAGGTGTGAAGGGTCAGAGTACTGATTTCTGAATGAAGGAGACCCCCCGCATGTGAGAGCAGGGCCTCATTACGAGTAGCGCGGTAAAAACGGAGTCATTACCGGAATGGCAGAACGAGTGGGTTTGTGCTCGTATGACGCTGCTAATAGCGGGTTATTACGAGTGCGCGAGCACGCGCGAACCCCCATGCCGGTAATGGCCATACCGGCATGCTGCAAAAGGCTCTCCAACCCCCCGATAGCGCCATCACAGGGCCGATACCGCCACCACCTAGGAGGAACCCCTAAATACCGACCCGGTAATACCAACATGCTAATACCGGGCTCGTAAAACCAGACCTGGAAATAAATTCATCGCGTCGGAACGGGAAATGGGCCGGTGGCCATCTTCAAAAACACAATCCATTGCAATCCTCCCAAACCACCAGTTGATTCCTGGAGAGCTCTGTGGCAATACTTTGAGAATGTCTAAGGCTACCCGGAAGACCACCCCCGGCTGGGGAAATAGCGTTTCTCCGACGCTGAATTGAATATGTTAGCGGACACTCTTGCTGCACATGCAGACCTCATTAAATCCCATGACATGAAGCGTGAGGTGCAGCAGAAGAAGAAGGACATCTGGCAGGAGGAAGCCTGCAACGTGTCGGCTGTAGGGACCACCCCACGTACTGTCAAGGACTGCAGGAAGAGGTGGGACGACCTCCGCTTGAGGGTCCGCAACATCATGGCAAGCAACAAGAGGGCGGCCATGGCCACAGGCGGGGGTCCCCACTCTCCTGCCAAAATGATGCCCTGGGAGGAGACCGCAAGCAGCTTCATAGATCCAGAGTCCATCGAGGGATTCAGGGAGATGGAAACGGATGTGGCATCATCCCCAGAAAGAGGTGAGTGACCCTGCAGATCCCTGTAGGGGAAACCATGACATAGCACAAGTGATGTGGAAGAGAGTCTAGGCAAGGCAATGCATGTCCCAACACCCACATTAACATATCCAAGTCCAGATGGCAGGCAAAACCCTGCCAGACAGAAATGCATGCTGAGTGTCAATCCCATAACCAACACACAGCCAACACACCTGGACCGTGCCCATGTAACACATCACACAAACCCCAGATCAACGGCATGCCACCTGCCATGCAGTGAATGCCAAAATGCCCCCTCAGAACACCCTGTGTGACACACCTGTAAAACATGAATGCAAAATTGAATGAATAATGAACATCACCATTGTATGCTTCTGGCATGTAACACCATCACCGATGCCCTGTATCCCTTATACCCCCCAGGCACCAATGAGGAAGATGCCAGGCAAGACAACACCGCAAGGACATCCATGTGCCACCCAAAGAAAAGGGCTACCGCCACCACCACCTCTGTGGCAGCCAAGCACGCCACACCCACAGCCAGTGTGCCTGACCGAGCCGACACACAGCCAACAACACCTGCTGCCAGTGTGCCTGACACACTTCAGACGCAGCAGCCCACACCCACACCAGTTGAAGGGGAGTCCCTACAAGCACCGGCCACCACTGAGGATGACTTGGATGGCAATGTGGACCAGGAGGGAGTCACAGAAGTGACATGTCCACCTAGCCCAAGCCCCCTGTCCACCCCCCCGCTTTCCTACAACAGTGCTGATCCCTGCCTCCATGACTCAGGCCTGAGCTCCTTCGAGTTGGACAGCACCGGAAATGCAGGCCCCGTGAGTGCACCACCCACCACTCCAGCTCCCACCAACACCCTCGAGTCACGTCTGTCGAGGGTGGAGGCCCAACAGGAGGCCATGTTGGAGCTCCTGCGGCAGTACATTGCAGATGGGGAGGACACCAGGCGGGGAATAGCCACTGCCATTGCGGGGACCACAGCGCCCATTACAGCAAACACAGCCGCTGTGAATGCGTCGGCTGTGCTGACGAGGGACTGTCTGGGGGCAGTGACACAAGTACTTCAATCCTGCTACACATGCAGCGGCCACACCTTGCAGCAGGCTTGGAACCTGCCACTGACTCATCATCAGCCACCACACCTGCTTGCTCAGCCCCCACCAGCCCTGTGCGCCAGACCCGGAAGAAAGTGCAAGGCACACAGAAATGCCGCCCCCGAGACAGCAAAAAGTCCCGCAAGTAGTGTGGGCGGACAATGGGACACATGGTTGGGGGTGAAGGGGAGCATTTTGTGGAGTTTATTGGGGGGGTTGGGAGTTTGTTGGGTGGGTTTGGGAGTTCACTGGGGGTTTTGGAGTTTGTTGGGTGGGTTTGGGAGTTCCCTGGGGGGTCTTGGAGTTTGTTGGGTGGGTTTGAGAGTTCACTGGGGGTTTGGGTGAGTGGTCACATTTCTGCTGTTTGAACTAATACACCAGTTGTGAGAAAAAACATTCAATGGCTGGACATTGTTCATTTTGTGTGTGTCCATTTAATGTGTGACGGTGTTTAGTGCCCAATTCCCAACAATCCCTGTGTGCATTGTTTAAAGATGTAAAGGCAGGCACTCTGTTACCACTCTTTAGCTTTAACTCACGTTTTCATGACTTCATCAATCTTCAGTGAGGCTGAGTTACTTTGTTTTTTCAGGCGGGTCTGCATTTCTGTTTCAGGTGTGACAAGTTAATTAGCTCTGAGGATTCTGGTACTTGTATTTTTCGCACTTGATTTTGCTGACAGATGACTGGAAACAACTCCCTCCATAGCACAAATCTTCCCCTTGATGGGTGTAACGCTCACCTGATTCCCGCAGAGGCGCCGGTCTTGAGTGGGTGAATGCCGTATCTTCAAAGGTGATGTGTAACACACGGTTGGCTCTTTGGGCTGGACCTCTGTGCACTGTATGTCTGACTCGAAGAGTAAGATGTCTGCAGATAGAAAATATGGGATTAATGAACTGGGTTTATTGGGTGCCTCTCTCCTCTTCCCTTTCTCTTCTCCTGTAGAACCCCAAAGGTTAACACCCTCACCTTAGGTAAGTGAACGCCGAGCTCTCCATCTGCCTCGGGGCAGGGTGCCGTAACCAGTTTCTTCACTGGATAAAGGTGCAGGCCTCTTGACCTCAGAGGACTGCTGTCCGTCGTTAACTGCATGAACGGTAAGTTCTGGGCACTTCAAATGTCTTAAAAGTCTTTTGTAATGATATCTCTTGTTTTGCAGGGTTCCGGCGATGGCGGATGGCGGGCTGATGAGAGTTGAGAATCGAACCCGCGTGAGGAATAGAAGCGCCTGGAAGCACATAAGTAAGCGCTTGTAGCCTGCTTCATGATGCGCACTAACTGTCCCCTTTTATCTTGCAGGCACAAGTTCGGAGCTTTAGAGAAGCGGAAGGGTGCTGGAATACCCACTGGATTCGGCGTGGGAAGGAGTAATGGCACGTGAGTAATAAAGTTGCCCAATGTCTTTAAACGCACCTTCTTTTGTCTTTCAGATGCGGGATGCAGCGCCGAAGGCCTCCGGAGCGTGCGAAGAGCTGGTAAGCTTTTGTCTTTCAGATGCCGGAATGCAGTGCGAAGACCTCCGGAGCATGTGAAGAGTAGGTAAGCCTTTGTCTTCCAGATGCCGGAATGCAGCGCGAGGCGTTGGTGACAGCCGATGAACCAGGTAAGAGATGCGCTGCCACTGAAGACCGTAGTGCTAACCTGTTCTTTCTTTGTCTTTACAGGTGCTGCTGAAGACTGGATTCCAGGATGGTAAGCCTTTGTTCCCTTAGGCCCAGGATCAGAAGCAGAAGACACAATGAGCGTTCTGCTGCAGAGAATGCAGAATAACGTAAAGCAAGATTCATCCATCGGGTGTGGTTTAAATAGCCTCCTGTAGTGCTTAGGTCTCTCCTTCCACAGCCACGCCTAAGAAAAGAGTTCCTGCTTTCCAGAAGAGTTCCAGTGTTCTGAACCTAGGGAGTGGCTCCTGCCCCACCCAACAGGAAAAGTAGTCCCAAACAGAAGAGGATCAGGGGTTCAACTGGCAGGTAAGTAAGCAGCATGGTCTGCTGCAGGTAAGTCCACCCAAGCATTATGAGCCCGGCACTTCCAGGGCTGGGACTGGGCATCTTTATGAGCCTGGTGCCACTGGCGCCAGGACAGGGTCCAAAAGGTCCCAATTGGGACTGGCTGGCACTCGGAACCGGGGTTATGGGTCTGCTTCCAAGGGAGTCGGGCAAGTCCTGATCTTTTGGAAGCAGAGATCATGACAGCACCCCCCCTCAAGGCCCCTCCCAAACCGGGCTTCTCCGGGGGTTTGGGCTTGTTAGGAAATGTTCGATGAAATCTTTTGATTAGACGAGGCGCGTGGACATATTCTGCAGGTTCCCAGGATCTTTCTTGGGGACCGTAGCCTTTCCAGTCAATCAGGTAAAATAGTTTAGATTTGGAGATCTTGGAATCCAGGATGCTTTTGACTTCAAACTCGAGTTCTCCATCAACTAGAATAGGTTTTGGAGATGTAGTTAGTCGGGTTTGAGGTTGCACGGGTTTTAATAGAGAGACGTGGAAGACCGGATGTATCTTCATGTGAGGGGGCAAGTCCAACTTGACCGCTACTGGATTTACTATGGTAGTGATGGAATAGGGACCAAGGTATCTTGGATTGAATGTGCGTGGTCCTTTTAGAGGTAGATATTTGGTGGATAACCAGACTTGATCTCCTACTTGATATTGGGGGGCTTCCTTCCGATGTTGGTCTGCTCCTTTCTTGTATTGTTCTTTAACCCTTTGAAGGTGAGAAACGGCTTCCTTAAAGGCTTGGGTGATTGTAGAATGCAGGTGGTCTACTGCTGGTGTTCCAAGATCTTGGAGTGGATCCAACTCCGAGGTTCGAGGGTGACTACCATATAAAAGAAAAAACGGGGTCTTCCCAGTTCCCGAGTGGACAGAGTTATTGTAGGCATATTCGGCTATCCAAAGGATATCTTTCCAAGTTTTTTCAGTTTGTTGTAGCATGCAGCGCAAATACTGTTCCAGAGTTTGATTGGTCCTCTCGGTTTGTCCGTCGGTTTGAGGGTGGTGGCTGGTCGAAAGTCTCACATCAATTTGAGCCGACCGACAGCAACTTCGCCAAAAATGAGAAATAAATTGACTACCTCGATCCGAAATTAGAACTGAAGGAAAACCGTGCAGTCGGACGATGTTTTCGAGAAATTCTCGGGCCAGAGTTACTGCTGTTGGTAAGCCTTTGAGTGGAATGAAATGCGCCATCTTGGAGAATAGGTCCACGATTACTAGGATCGTATTGTATCCGGAGCATGGAGGTAGATCGGTGATGAAGTCCATAGAAAGCGTATGCCAAGGGCGAGGCGGGATGTCAATAGGGCGTAAAAGGCCGGCTGGTTTTTCCTTTTGAGTCTTGTTTTGGGCGCATACTCCACATGACATTATAAAGTCTCTGATATCTTTTTTCCAAGACGGCCACCAGAAGTAGCGCTTGATTTTTTCCGAGGTCTTGGTCATACCGGGATGTCCTTCCATTAAAGAATCGTGATAACAAGAGATTACCTTTTTCTGTAAATCTGTGCTGGGCAGGTATAACCGTTCTTGGAAATATAATAGGTTGTCCTTCACCGTAAAGTTCTTTCCCTGCAGATGCCAATTCTGTATGTCTGCTGGAGTTACCAGTAGCCTGGCTTTATCCTTAACTTCCTCTATGGATTGTGTGGCGATTACACCTAGAATTCTTTGTTCGGGAATGATAGGTACAGGTTTAGGATTGATCAAATGTTCTTCCACTCCCACCCGAGAAAGGGCATCAGCTTTACCGTTTTTTGTACCAGGTCGATAGGTAATTATGAAGTCAAACTCGGCAAAGAATAGTGCCCAACGGAGTTGCCTAGAGGATTGAGCTTTTGCGGTTTTCAAATATTGCAGGTTTCGGTGATCTGTAATCACAGTAACGGTGTGTCGGGCCCCCAGAAGATAATGCCGCCAAGCCTTAAAGGCGGACTTGATAGCTAGAAGTTCCTTATCAGTAATAGTGTAATTGATTTCAGGAGGCGAGAATTTGCGGGACCAAAATGCCACGGGATGCAACTGATTGGTTACTGGGTCCTTTTGTGATAGAACTGCCCCCATGGCAAGGCTCGAAGCATCAGTTTCAACGATGTAGGGGAGTTCTGGGCGAGGATGTTTTAAGATCGGTGCAGAGATAAATCTAGTCTTCAAATTCTGGAAAGCTTGTTCCGCCTCGGTAGACCATTCAAAACGTTTGTTTTTCTTTAACAAGGCGGTGATGGGCTGGACTATTCGAGAGAATTCGGGGATAAACCTGCGGTAAAAGTTAGCGAAGCCTAACATGCTTTGAACACCTTTTACGGAGGATGGCGATGGCCATTTGAGAATTGCATCGACCTTGTTTGAATCCATACGCACTCCGCTAGGTGATAATATGAATCCCAAGAATTCAACTTCAGTCACGTTGAAAACACATTTTTCCAACTTAGCGAAAAGTTTGTGTTGACGCAATCTCTCGAGGACCATTTTCACGTGTTTCCGATGTTCAGTTTCCGATGAAGAATAAACGAGGATGTCGTCAATGTAAACAACAACACACATATCTATGAGCTCTCTGAGGACATCGTTCATAAAATATTGAAAGGCGGCCGGGGCATTGCAAAGTCCGAAGGGCATGACCTGATATTCAAATAGCCCATACTTGGTGCGGAAGGCCGTCTTCCATTCATCGCCCTCTTTTACTCGTACCAAGTGGTAGGCTCCTCTAAGATCCAGCTTTGTATATATTCATGCTTTTCTGACTTGGTCCAGGAGTTCAGGGATCAAAGGTAACGGATATCTATTCTTAACGGTGATCTGGTTCAGGGCGCGATAATCTATACAAGTTCTAAGGTCCCCTTCTTTTTTTGGAACGAAGAACAAAGCTGAGGAAGCAGGGGACTTGGAAGGACGAATAAACCCATTCGCTAGGTATTGATCCAGGTATTGTCGGAGGTTAAGATTCTCAGGCTCGGTGAGGGCATAAATTCTACTACAAGGAGGAGTAGATCCAGGTATCAGGTCTATCTGGCAGTCATAAGACCTATGAGGAGGTAAAGAGTTAGCCTGATCCTTCTGGAAAACATCTTGGAATTCTAGGTATTCAGGAGGTAACTGAGGAGCCTCTGAGTAAATTGCTGCCAGTGCAACACCAGGTCGAGGGTGACAAGTAGAGACACATTCTGGAAACTGAACCGTTCTTGCTCGCCAATCGATCTGAGGATTGTGCTTCTCTAACCAAGGAATTCCTAGAATAATCTGGAACTGGGGGGCCTTGATCACATCGAACACGATCTTCTCATGGTGTCCATCTTGACTTACTAGCCTCACTTCTTGGGTGGTATGCGTTACTGGTCCGGAGGCTATCTCCGTACCATCCACCGTAGTAATGACGTCCTTTACAGCCTTTGGACAAAGAGTCAGATTCATCCTCAAAACCATTTCATGATCCACATAATTGCCGATGGCACCGCTGTCGACGTAAGCTTCAATCGCATGTAATCGATCCGGATGTTCAGGGCTAATGAGGACCATAGGTATCACGAAATGCGAGGTCCCGGAACTG
Source organism: Ambystoma mexicanum (assembly GCF_040938575.1). Taxonomy (NCBI): domain Eukaryota; kingdom Metazoa; phylum Chordata; class Amphibia; order Caudata; family Ambystomatidae; genus Ambystoma; species Ambystoma mexicanum. The sequence goes on from NC_090925.1 coordinate 1,200,428,642, forward strand.
GTTTTAACGCTCGGCAAGAGGACCTCTATTCTTGTCGGGCGAGGTCGTTTCCCTGCTCAGAGTTTGTGACCTTGGTAACTGCAGCTCCTACTGCCTTCTTGGCTGGTTTCACCGGACAGTCTCGAAGAAAGTGCCCCGAGTTTCCGCAATAGAGGCATAATTGCAGCTGTTTTCTCCTTTCCCGCTCCTTTTGTGTTAGTGGTCCTTTCAGGCCCCCTATTTGCATGGGTTCCCCGGAGTCTACTCCTTTGGTAGGAGTTGGTGGTTTGGAAAATACTCGAGCATCAAACTTGGAACGATCGGCCTTCCTGTTCTGCAGTCTGTGGTCAATTTGAACGACTAAGTCAATATAGTCCGGAAAGTCTTGCGGGGGATTCACTACTTGGGCTAACACATCTTTGAGCTCTCCACGTAGACCTCTATAAAACAGCGTAATCCTTTTGTCCTCAGGCCATCGAGTTTCCACTATCAGTCTGTTGAAAGACGCAATATAAGCCAAAAGGTCTTGATTACCCTGTCGCAATGAAAGGAGCTCATTGTCCAAGGCCTGCCCCTGTGAATGTCTTGCAAACAGTTTTTCCATACTGAGCTGAAAAGCTCGAAAATCATGGAGAACCGGATCATCTTGATTAACTAGAGGGATCGACCAGTCTGCCGCATTGCCACTAAGGTACGAAAGCACGAAAGCTACCTTAGCTTGATCAGTTGGAATGGCTGCTGGCCGGCATAAGAAGTGCAACCGGCACTGATTAATAAATACTGCAAACCTCTTTGGGTCACCAGAAAATCGTTCGGGCGGAGCCAGAGGTACATTCCCAGGTAGGTTGATCTGCACTGGGTTCGTAGAGGATGTTGAAGGAAGATTTGCCCCTGATGCGGGTAACGGAGTTTGTCCGGCTTGTGACTGTAGCAATTGTCTAGCGAAATCGTCTGTTCGCTCCTTGGAAATAATCAGTTCCCTTCTTAGAGCATTCGTTTCCTGACGGGCTGCATGCACTTCTGCTCTTAGTTCCCCAAGTAACTGGGCTAGCTGGTCGGTATCCGAGGTTTCCATAGCGCCTGGGTGGGAGTTTTGCGATTGGCTTTGCGTTCTGTAACGCTCACCTGATTCCCGCAGAGGCACCGGTCTTGACTGGGTGAATGCCGTATCTTCAAAGGTGATGTGTAACACACGGTTGGCTCTTTGGGCTGGACCTCTGTGCACTGTATGTCTGACTCGAAGAGTAAGATGTCTGCAGATAGAAAATATGGGATTAATGAACTGGGGTTATTGGGTGCCTCTCTCCTCTTCCCTTTCTCTTCTCCTGTAGAACCCCAAAGGTTAACACCCTCACCTTAGGTAAGTGAACGCCGAGCTCTCCATCTGCCTCGGGGCAGGGTGCCGTAACCAGTTTCTTCACTGGATAAAGGTGCAGGCCTCTTGACCTCAGAGGACTGCTGTCCGTCGTTAACTGCACGAACGGTAAGTTCTGGGCACTTCAAATGTCTTAAAAGTCTTTTGTAATGATATCTCTTGTTTTGCAGGGTTCCGGCGATGGCGGATGGCGGGCTGATGAGAGTTGAGGATCGAACCCGCGTGAGGAATAGAAGCGCCTGGAAGCACGTAAGTAAGCGCTTGTAGCCTGCTTCACGATGCGCACTAACTGTCCCCTTTTATCTTGCAGACACAAGTTCGGAGCTTTAGAGAAGCTGAAGGGTGCTGGAATACCCACTGGATTCGGCGTGGGAAGGAGTAATGGCACGTGAGTAATAAAGTTGCCCAATGTCTTTAAACGCACCTTCTTTTGTCTTTCAGATGCGGGATGCAGCGCCGAAGGCCTCCGGAGCGTGCGAAGAGCTGGTAAGCTTTTGTCTTTCAGATGCCGGAATGCAGTGCGAAGACCTCCGGAGCATGCGAAGAGTAGGTAAGCCTTTGTCTTCCAGATGCCGGAATGCAGCGCGAGGCGTTGGTGACAGCCGATGAACCAGGTAAGAGATGCGCTGCCACTGAAGACCGTAGTGCTAACCTGTTCTTTCTTTGTCTTTACAGGTGCTGCTGAAGACTGGATTCCAGGATGGTAAGCCTTTGTTCCCTTAGGCCCAGGATCAGAAGCAGAAGACACGATGAGCGTTCTGCTGCAGAGAATGCAGAATAACGCAAAGCAAGATTCATCCATCAGGTGTGGTTTAAATAGCCTCCTGTAGTGCTTAGTTGTCTCCTTCCACAGCCACGCCTAAGAAAAGAGTTCCTGCTTTCCAGAAGAGTTCCAGTGTTCTGAACCTAGGGAGTGGCTCCTGCCCCACCCAACAGGAAAAGTAGTCCCAAACAGAAGAGGATCAGGGGTTCAACTGGCAGGTAAGTAAGCAGCATGGTCTGCTGCAAGTAAGTCCACCCAAGCATTATGAGCCCGGCGCTTCCAGCGCTGGGACTGGGCATCTTTATGAGTCTGGTGCCACTGGCGCCAGGACAGGGTCCAAAAGGTCCCAATTGGGACTGGCTGGCACTCGTAACCGGGGTTATGGGTCTGCTTCCAAGGGAGTCGGGCAAGTCCTGATCTTTTGAAAGCAGAGATCATGACAATGGGGGAAAGGGGGAAAGCCATGGTTGTGGCTCTCCAATGTAAGGCATGATGGCCCTGCTGCACTGCCTTTCCCGGGATTTCTGTAACAATGTTTAACAATGACAATGACAGTCATGGCCGCAGCTATTTGGTGTGGACATGCACATGTCCCTGTACGTATGCAAGAATGTTACCTTGATGCATACTATACTGCTATGAGGTGTGGCAGTCTGGATGGCGTTCAATAGATGATGCAGGGTGAAATAATGCATGCTGAGGCGGATGTACTGTGGTTGTATGACAATGTTTTGCCTCCCATTTATGCTGTGTATTATACACTGTGCATGGTCAAACTAGCCACATTAGCACAAATGCAATCCTGTTCAGTCATGCATTGCTTGACATACCCATGGTGGCCTGGTTGTGCCTCTTACTTGTTGTCATCGATATGCATAATTGGTAAAATGTTTGCCAGTGATGTGCCGTTGGCTTTGGGAGATTCAGGTCAGGAGTGTCTAGCTCTGCATGCATTCTCCAATCACCATCAATTGCCACCCAGATGGAGTATGCATCCCCCGCCCCTTTCACACCTAGGTGGAGTATGCATCCCCCCTTTCCCACCCAGGTAGAGTATGCACCCCCCCCCCTTTTCCCACCCTGCTGGAGTATGCATCCCTACACATCAGTAGCCCAAAGCAGTGCCATGGCCCAGTTCGGCAACTCACCAAGCAGCCAGGCACGTGGTCCAGCATGTCGCTCCATGTGATGGGGTAGCGTGGAGTTACACAGCACCATGGCATCATGTGTTGATCCGGGAAATCAGGCGCAGCAATGTGTGATGATCTTGCTGGAGTCACATACCATTTGCACATTGATGGAGTGGTATTGCTTGCAATTGCGGTACACCGCCTCTATGGCATGGGGGACTACCAATTCCACATGGTTACAGTCCAGGGCACCAACACAATTGGGCATGTCTGCCAGTGCATGGAAGCCTACTTTGGTGTCTGCTATCTCCTGGCCCGTCTGTGGTAGGGATATGTGGGTGCTTGCATGCTCCAGGAGGGTATACAGCACTTGGTTCAGCATTCGTGAAAATAGTGGTTGTGAAATGCCATGCAGCTGCCAAACTGTGTGTTGATAGGTGCCTGTGGCCAGGAAGTGGAGCACAGACACCACCTTTAGAAGCGGGGGAATGGCAGTGCGTATTTCTATGAGGCTGGCAATGTCGTTGTGTATCATGTCCACTATGGTGGTGATGGTGTCCCGGTCCAACCGGTACAGGGTGAATGGCCTGGGTCTGATGTGAGGGATTGGTGACTGCCTACGAGGCACTGCTGTCTGCGCTGGTGGTAATTGCTGGCCCTGTCTCGCCCTCCTTCTCCTCCTGCGTCTCCTCTGTGCTGCCTGTTGTTGCTGCTGTAGTTGTTGTAGGAGTTGCTGTTGTTTCTGTAGTTGTAGCAGTATAGGCATGTCCTCCAGCGCCATGATTGCAACAGCTAGTGGTAGCATTTTGGTGTAGGAAGGGGTGTGGTGTGTGGGTGTACTCACTTTATACTGGCTCAGCCTCCATTGACTCCACCTGTGGTGATTGTGTTCACCTGTGGCAGTTGGCTTGATTGCTGTTTGGGGGTGGTCTGCGATGCCTGTATGGCCGGCATCGTGCAGCTCCTCATTACCGCCATCGGGATGCCGGTATTTGCATGTCCACGTGGGTTGTGATGTCCTCCTATTACCGGCATGCTGGTATTTTCTCCCCGAAGGGGTGCGTGTACTCGCCCATGCCGGTATGAGGGGGCACGGTATGGGCGGTGCCGGTATTGGCGGGTTGTCGGGTCGGAATGCCACAGACACGTTAACGATGCCGCTATTACCATTCCGCCTTCCTTTTTTCATTACCTCCATTCTCGTAATGAGGCCCTTAAGTCTTCTGTTTGGGGAAGATGAATTGGACGGCAGATGGCCACCTTTAGAAGGAATGAGTACCCCATTCTCTTGGCCCAATCCGGAACAATCAGGATCATGGATTTCCAAACTTCCCCAACCTCCTGATGACATGAGGAATGACAGGGACTGGTGGAAACCTGTACAGAAGTGGACATTCCCAGTCCACTACGAATGTGGCTCCTAGAGCTCCTCTCTGAGGAAATTCCCTGGAGCAGAATGGTTTGCACTTCATATTGACACTGAATGTGAGCAGATCAACCTGAGGGTTCCCCAAAGGATGAAGATCTCTAGACTGACTTTCTGAGCCACCTCCCACTTGTGGGAGAGATTGCTCTGACTGCTCAGAGTGCCCACTGCTATATCTTCTTCTCTGGCTAGGTGAACTGCCAGTAGAGAGATTCCTTCTCTTTGTGCCCACAATCAGAGCTGCATTGCTTTTCTGCACAGTGGAAGTGACCCAACACCCCCTCTCTTGTTGGGGTAGTACATGGCCACTGTGGTGTCCATCATTATCAGGACAGTCTTCCCCGCACAGAAGGCAGAAAAGCCATCAGTGCTAGTCTGATTGCTCTCAGCTCTAAAAGGTTAATGTGAAGTTAGGACTCCAACAGAGACCAATGACCGCTGATTGAAAGGTCATTCATGTGTGCTCCACCCCCTGTGAGGGAGGCATCTGTTACTGTGGGGCCCTGGTAGAGGTCAGTGTGCACAGGATCCTCAGCAACCTTTTTCACAGGATAATCAGACTCCGAGTGTGGATACTAGGAACATATTTGATCATCCTTCTGCTGCATATTTATCTGAAGAGCTTCCTTTTGATGACATTCTGTTTCGTTAGGATTGCCTGAAGCAGGGTTTGGAACCTACACCTATTCCCGTTAATCAGAAAGGTCCCTACATTGAAATGGTGGTGGGAAATAGGAAACATCAGTTTTTGATAGACACTGGAGCACAGAAGTGTTCCATTGGTCATTTGCGGGTTCCAAACATTCCACTGTCAGGGCAAACCAATGTTTCTGTGGGGTTTTCTGGCACACCAGTTGTTTGTCCAGTTTCTTCACCGGTACCCATTTCTTTGGGTCCCTTTACAGACCACTGTCCATTCCTGTTGACTTCGAATTGTGGGGAGAATTTGCTGGGGTTGAACCTGTTAAAAGAATTAAATGCAGTAATTTATTGTTCTTCTGATGGAGTGTGCTTGACGATTTCACCACAGCAATTTTTTGTCTTGCAATTCTTGACTAGATCTTTGCCACCAGAATTCATTGATGTACCAGAGAGCTTATGGGCTGTTGACGACAATGATGTCGGTGTTTTACAGATTGAGCCTGTTAAGATAATTTTGAAACATGGAATTGAGCTGCCACGCATTCCCCAGTATAAGATTTCAGTTGAGGGCGAGCAAGCTTTGAATTGCATTGTTTCTGATTTTGTGCATCACGGGGTGATTGAGGAAATTTCAGGAAGTTTGTGCAATAGTCCGATTTTACCCATGTACAAGAAAGGCGATAATGCAATTCCATCCTGTTTCATAATTGATTTACGTGCCATTAATAAAGTCGTTGCTCCACAATTTCCAATTGTGCCTGATGTGACGACAATATTAACCATGATTCCAGCTACAGCTACTTACTTTAGTGTTGTGGATCTAAAGAATGCTTTCTTTAGTATTCCTATACACAAGGATAGTAGATACTTGTTTGCATTCACCTTAGGGGGACGCTCATTCACATTTACTCGTGCATCTCAAGGGTACACAGAGAGTCCTAGCAGCTATAGTAGGGCTTTGAAAGAACAGCTTGATACCCTTGAATTGCCCTCTACTTGTACATTGCTTCAGTATGTTGATGACTTGCTTTTAGCAGCTGACTCTGAGAGCGCCTGTAAGGAGGGCACTGTGTTATTGCTTATCCATCTAGCTAAGCATGGTCACAAAGATTCGCTTAAAAAGTTTCAATATTGTTGCAAGGAGGTCGCCTATTTAGGCTATCTCCTGTCAAAGGAGGGAAGAAGATTGACACCTGAAAGAATAAAACACATTTCTGGCATGTCTGTCCCAAATACACAGAAGGAAGTTAGAGCCTTGATAGGTATGGCTTCTTAATGTAGGTTGTGGATCCCAAATTTTTCACTAGTGATCAAACCGATGTTGGCTTTGACAAAGAAAGGCATTTCTTCGCAATTGCCGTGGAACGCGGAACACCAGCAATCGTTTGACTTGCTCAAGACTGCATTATGCTCTGCACCAGTTTTGGGCACACCAAACTACGAAAAGGCCTTTGTGTTGTTTGTGCATAAATGTGATGGATGTGCTTTGGCTGTATTAACGCAGAAACATGGAGGGAACAATAGGCCGTGCGGTTACTTTTCTTCCGCCCTTGATCCTGTAGCATGCGCTTTGCCAAGATGTTTGCGAGCTGTCGCTGCTGCTGCTGCGTCTGTAAAACAGAGTGAGGGAATGGTCCTAGGCCATGATCTAACCCTGATGGTGCCTCACTCTGTGGATGTTCTGCTGAACCGAACCCAAACGCAACACCTCACTTCCGCACGGTTGACGAGATATGAATTGATCTTGTTTGCTCCTCCCATCCAAATTAAGAGGTGTTGTGTTCTTAATCCAGCTGAACTCCTACCTGTCCCGCAAGATGCTACTTGCGGCGATGAAGAGTCACATGACTTTTTGTATACTACCAAACAGAAAACAAAGGGTAGAATTGATTTGAAAGACACTCCTTTGGATAATCCGCAAGGAGAGCTGTTTTGTGATGGCTCCTGCTTTAAACTTCCAGATGGTACATCCACAGCTGCTTATGCAATCACCACATTAAGCACGGTTGTGGAAACCAAGAGCATCACGCATAACTCTGCGCAGGCCGCAGAGATTATAGCATTGACCCGAGCTTGTGAACTTTCCAAAGGGCTTGCAGTAAACATATATACTGATAGCCAGTATGCCTTTGGGGTGGTTCACAACTTTGGGGGACTTTGGTCAGAGAGAGGGTTCTTAACTTCACATGGCACCAAGATCCAACATGGCTCCCTAATAGTACAACTGCTCTCAGCACTCGCGCTCCCTACTCAGTTAGCCGTCATGAAATGTGCAGCACATCGAAAGATTACAGATGACATAGGAAAAGGGAATGCTTTCGCTGATCAGATAGCTAGACAAACTGCTACCGATCCCCTTACAAAGATGTATGTTTCAAAGGAGACTGTAAATGCTTATGCAATGGATGGGGGTGTTGGGTCTGTACGGGATATCCAAGCTGATGCCATGTTAGAAGAATCCAAGAGGTGAGCTGAAGGCTTGGGGAAACCTGATGATGACAGGTGTTGGGTTGACATAGTTGAAGGGAAATGGCTACTCCCTGACATGTATGTAATGATGATGGTCATCATGGCCCATGGTCCTACGCATGTATGTGCTCAGAAAGTGACAAAAATGTTAGAGAAAGTTTGGGCAAATGACAAAATTTCAAAAATTGCCCAGAGCTATGTCCAGGATTGCATGATTTGCCTACGACACAATGTGGGAAAGGGGACAGCAACTCCAAGGGGAAGTTTTGGGCCACCCTCTGTCCCCTTTGAAGTTATCCAATTTGATTTATTGAAATGGAGCGGTGCAACAATATGAAATACGTGCTGGTGGTCATCTGTGCTTTTAGTAAATGGGTTCAGGCTTTCCCCGCCAAAGATGCTACAGCCATGACTACTGCGAAAACCATGTTAAAGGAGTGCTTCCCACGGTTCGGGCTACCAATAGTTATCTGGTCGGACAATGGTCCACATTTTGTCGCTGCTGTAATTCTGCAGATATGGGCGGCATTACAGATCGACAAACGGTTCCATTCGGCCAGACATTCTCAGAGCGCCGGACTAGTAGAAAGACACAACGGTATCATCAAGAACAAGCTCGTTAAGACGTGTGCCGGCACTAAACTGAAATGGCCGGACGCCTTACCGATCGTGTTATTATCCATGCGTACAACCCCTCAAACTAAGACTGGGCCCTCTCCATTTGAGGTGGTAACGGGGAGACCTTCCAATATTTGGAACCTTCCTAAATGCAGATCGTTAAGAGATGTTGAAAATGTATTGCTTTCAGATTATTGCAGCCAGTTGACTAAAAACCTGTATTTGATTTATCACCAGGTGCGAGAGGCTTTACCTGTGCGATATGAGGGCCCAGGCCACAGCATACGGCCTGGAAGCTGGGTGCTTATCAAGGCATTTGAACGCTCTTCCTGCCTTGCACCTCGCTGGCGGGGCTCGTTCCAAGTCCTGTTGGTCACCCAAACAGCAGCGTGGGTTTCTGGAAGAAAGAATTGGATCCACGCGTCGCACTTCAAGAAACGTCCTCACCCAGTGCCACACGATACAGAAGAAACAGAACCCCTCGCTAACGCTGCAACCAACAATCCCAAAGCAGTAAATAGCGCTGAGAGTGTGTCAGAGAATCATTCTGAGCCCCTGAGGCTTGGGGAAGCAGCCATTTTGTCTCCACACTCTCCAAAAGTTTTGCATCCGGAAACTGCTGTTTCAAATTCGCCATCTTCACTTGTCTCCGATACGTTGCTTCCAACGGGAAGTGATGACACATTGTTTCCGGATCAATCAGTACGGAGAAAAGCAAGGTACAATCTGCGTCCAAGAAAATAGACTTACGGCACGGTTCGGCTGTGCATTTGGACAAGGAAAGGATCATCGAGGGCTTGTTTTTGCCCAAATTTGAGAAAGGGGATTCTGCTGGCTAGGGTTGTGGAAGGACTAAGAAGTCGCGCGGCCGGGAGGTCACCAGCAACGAACATTGGGGTTTCCGTTTGAAGACTACAATGCCTGCTACCGCTACTGCTCGTATGGGACTTGTAAATGATGGGGTGACCAACCGGGACAATGGACAATGCACCTGGGCCCCAAAAATGTATTGCTGTGTTTTTATAATAATATTTGGTTTTATAATAGTCACCTACTGTTCCTACTCCCTTTGTACATTTGCATACTCTGTCTCCTAGGGACTCTCAGCATAGACAAAGGTACCACAATAATACTCTGATACTTATCATGAATGCTACGCATGCCATTTTTAATAAGTCTAACTGCTGGGTCTGCTCACATTTACTGCAACACGGGGATAAGGGGCTAGGTTGGTATATTCATCCTTTACCTTTGACAACTGCTTGTTATGCTTCTCTTAGAGTACTGTTCTTTGGCCGTTGGAATGATAGCATCTCAGGGAACTTTGACGGCACTAATTTGAATAGTTTTGAGAAACGTGTTTTGACTCCCCTGGGATGCTTGCTTTTCGCAAACAGGAATAAACCTAACGTTGCTTCCATTAGGCCTTCTGATAGACTGTCTCGTCCTTTCCAATCTTTGATTTCCTTTAAGATGACTCCGATAGGCAATAAGGATGCCGTGCCTCCTTCTTACACTGTTAACCATAGCCCCGATTCAGTTTCTTTCTGCATAAAGAGGAATGGAACTCAGTCAATGGGAGATTTTCTAGGTTGTGCCAACGTTACAAATTTGACTGGGGAAAACAGACCTTTGTATGTAGGCGAACCTGTCTACTTTGTCTGCGGTAATGTAGCATTCCCATGGTTGCCCAGGGATTGGTAGGGAACCTGTGATTTAGGGATCCTGTTACCTGGGGTGTTTATAGCTAGTACAATAGAAGTTTCAAAGGCTCATCCACGGCGGGACGAGAATGGTGACACTCCAACACAAATCTTGGGAGATATAGCAAAATCAGTTGTTCCATTTTGGGGGCAGATAGCGAATTCCGAAGATATCGGAAGACTAGCGAGAGTACTGGAGAGAACCATCAACCGGACCATGGACATACTCTATAATATGACATTAGAACAGAAGGCGATAAGACTAGTAGCACTTCAGAACTGGATAGCATTAGATGGAGTGTGTAAATTAGTGGGGTCCGCTTGCTGTGTTTTCGTACCAGATGCCTCCCCAACCATCTTCAAGGCAATACAGAAACTGCAAGTCCTTAGTTCAGAAGTGCATGTTCCCGAGGGAAACTGGGATTTTAGCGCATGGTTCTGGGACTTTTTGCGATCTTGGGGTTGGAAGGCACTTTCGGTCTTGCTGATTATTTTGGGAATTCTGTTGTTTCTTTGTTGCTGTATTCAGTGTCTACCTAGTATATGTTCGATGCTATGGGGATGTTGCGCACAAGCGATAGGTACGATAGGACGTAAAGTGTATGCCCCAGATAAAACTTCCAAAGAATATGTGTTGAAAGAAATTCTAGCGAATTACCTAATGGCAGTAGATATTTCCGACAGTGATTCAGGGTGCATGGACGATGATGCATGGAGTTATTTGCAAGGAGATTCGAAGTAGTTTAGCACTTGGCATAGGCCAAAAGGAGGGTTTGTCAAATGAGAAATTATATCGTGCCTCCTATTGCAAATTGCAATGAATATATATATATTGGCCTACTCCAATCTGCTTATAAGTCGTTTGCGAAGAAATCCGTGTTGCAAGGTCCTGACCTTAAAATCAACGTAAGCCGCCATCTTAGGTCAATCCACCATTTTAAGCTCGCTTTGTAAAGTCACCCTGTGAGTTAAAATGGTGGACGATGTCATACTGAAATACAACATGGCTGTCTTGACCTCTGCATGTAGCTAATATGTAACTTACCTGCAGGCCACTTGTTGAGGTCGTGAACTGAGACATTGTCCTTCGTTCACCAGTGTGTAAAGGATTACTCACGTCAATGAATCTAATCCGCGAGCATATGTTAAGAACAATGTATTCAAATACTGAACGTAGAACACTTGTTTAACTACATTGTATTAATGTTTGAGAAGACCTGCATGGGAAATCCCAGAATACGCAGTTGCCGTGTAGGCTTGTTGATATATGTATTAAAAGCAAACCAATTACATGTGGATATGCAGACTCGGCATGAACCCTAGATCAGTAATGTATTAGAGGAATATTAACCCGAAGTAGGGTTGGACACCTTGTTCTCAAATAATATGAAAGAGCCATGAATTCTAATGTACAGCGTCTCTCACTGAGCACACTGAACCACGCTGGAGTTCGTTGTGTTGCACTGAGGGCCGATAGCTATCTGATTTTGTTCTGTTCTTTGTAACTGAATTCAGTATAAATTAAAGTACTTTGTATGTTCCTTTGTAACCCGTGTCCGGTGTATTTCTTTTTGGGGTACTTAGCCTCGATATTTTTGATTTTGTTTTCACACTGTGTGCAGTGCCCAAGCACGAGAGGTTATGCCCCTCCAACTCTCTAGATTCTGAGTCAGCCTACCTCCCACCACAGTCTTGTGAATCAAGGACTCAAAGGAGTTTTGTGGATGTTGCTGAAGTCGAGGGCAAAGAAGCAGAGGCTGAGAAACGTTTCCCCCTAGTCCTCTTGAACCATGGGGAGCTCTTCTTTGGCCCCTTTGTGCAAACTGGCCTCTTCCTCTAGCAATTGAGGAGTTGAAACGAAAGGGCCGACCCCTCCATCCATGGGAAGACCACTAAGATTAGGTTGGCGTATCGCTGCTCCCAGCGACTTCGCTGCGGCCATGGTTGCCTGTAATTCTTCTAGGCTCTCATCGGCCTTTGAGCCAAAAAGCTGGGAGCCATCAAATAGCATGTCCAATAACACGACTGAACGTCAAGTGCAAACCCTGACTTCCTTAGCCAAGCAAACCTCCTGGCGACAGTACCCACTGCCATAGCACTGCTAACAGAGTCTGCCGAATCCTGACCAGACTGGGGATATTGGTACATGGCACCCTTGCCGTCTGGCACCAAGTTAAGAAACCCTCTCTCTCCTCCCCTTAAGGGTTATGGTGTACGGCCAAAGCTATTACATCCCACAAAGTGTGAGTATACTTAGCCAGGACACAAGCTGCATTTATTGAGTTGAGGTCCATGCAGCCTGCGGAAGATACCCTCTTTCTTAAGGTGACAAACCTTTTGTCATCTCTATCCCGGGGGATAGTCGGGTGAACTGCAGCCTCGAAGTTGATGTTGCTGCTTTGACCACCAAACTCCAAGTGGGGTATAGAGAGAGGAAATCTGGGTCTATAGAGGCAGCCCTGTGTTTCTTGGTCACATTTTTGTTGCTTTTAGCCAGTTTTCTAACACTCTAGTTCTTAAACCAGTGTGGAAGGGGGCTCTCTTGCAGGTCCATTATCGAGGATGTCAGTTAGATCATTCTTTTACAGGATTGCTAATGGCTTTCCCCAACCCAGATATTCAGTGACCTTTCCCATCACTGCTCTGTATAAAGGGCCTGAATGAACTAAACATTAGGAGTGGCAAAATTTGTTTCTGGTGAGGTGTCTTAACCAGTAGCCTCTTTTAGAGTGACCCCTAGATTTTGCATTCTTGACTCCTCTGAAACAAATCCTTTAGGCACATTGGGCGTACCATATTAAAAACCAAAGAATACATTCCCAACTTCCACCTAGAGGGGTGAGGGCAGGAGCCCTCCCAGCCCCCCAGCCCAGCAGAGGACCCGAGGAGGATCCGAGGAGGAAAGAGGATCCAGGAAGCGAGCGTGCCATCGGAACAGGGCCTGCCTGACCCCGTCCCCACAAGTGCCTGACTCGCCTATGCCGGGCGCATCGCGGCACGAAATCGAGGCTAAACCTCGATTTCACTCGAAGGAACCGCCGGCAGGCGGATCGCCGGCCAATCCAAAGGCCATTCTAAGGCCTGTTGTGTGCCCAGGTCCCCCACTCCCAACTTCCACCTAGAGGGGTGAGGGCAGGAGCCCTCCCAACCCCCCAGCCCAGCAGAGGACCCGAGGAGGATCCGAGGAGGAAAGAGGATCCAGGAAGCGAGCGTGCCATCGGAACAGGGCCTGCCTGACCCCGTCCCCACAAGTGCCTGACTCGCCTATGCCGGGCGCATCGCGGCACGAAATCGAGGCTAAACCTCGATTTCACTCGAAGGAACCGCCGGCAGGCGGATCGCCGGCCAATCCAAAGGCCATTCTAAGGCCTGTTGTGTGCCCAGGTCCCCCACTCCCAACTTCCACCTAGAGGGGTGAGGGCAGGAGCCCTCCCAGCCCCCCAGCCCAGCAGAGGACCCGAGGAGGATCCGAGGAGGAAAGAAGATCCAGGAAGCGAGCGTGCCATCGGAACAGGGCCTGCCTGACCCCGTCCCCACAAGTGCCTGACTCGCCTATGCCGGGCGCATCGCGGCACGAAATCGAGGCTAAACCTCGATTTCACTCGAAGGAACCGCCGGCAGGCGGATCGCCGGCCAATCCAAAGGCCATTCTAAGGCCTGTTGTGTGCCTGTTAGGAGCCAGGGGCCACAAACTCTGCCCGTGCTGCTCCAGACGCCTGAGAGGGCAGGAGCCCCTCACTGTGCACCCGATGCACCTCTGCTATCCTGCCGACCTACATCAACACGGTCTGCTGGAGCAGCCGTGCATCATCTGTAGCCCTCCTTCTGCCCATTGCAGGTGAGCCTGAAGCCCACCGGCGGTGCGCTCCACCCCGCGCATCCGCCTAGCAGGCACCCGATCCTAAGATGGCCGCCGCCATCATTATTTATCGCGTTGCCTAGCAACACGTTCATTTGGCCCAGAAGGCTCGAGGAAGGCCCCTTCCTGTTTGACCCTGTTCGCCTCTGGAGCCGTGGAACCAGTACTCTTTACCTGCATTGTCTGGACTCAACCCACTGTGAGTAAAGCATAATACCCTTAGTCGCCTAGTCTACCCACGGTCCTCATGGGAATGTCTACTGCTTATTGCTAGCATAAACACACAAACTTGGCGAATTCACTCTTGCTAACTTTTTGTTGCTCATGTGTATGGTGCGATTGCTACCGCTCTTATGCGCCATATCGCGCTGCACCTCATTAATGCCGTTGCAACCGTGTTGTGCCCTTTGGTCGCTCATAGACCACAGTAATTGTGTTGTGCCCTTTGGTCGCTCATAGACCACAGTAATTGTGCTGTGCCCTTTGGTCGCTCATAGACCACAGTAATTGTGCTGTACCCTTGGTCGCTCATAGACCACAGTAATTGTGCTGTGCCCTCTGGTCGCTCATAGACCACAGTAATTGTGTTGTGCCCTCTGGTCGCTCTTAGACCACAGTAATTGTGTTGTGCCCTTTGGTCGCTCATAGACCACAGTAATTGTGTTGTGCCCTTTGGTCGCTCATAGACCACAGTAATTGTATTGTGCCCTTTGGTCGCTCATAGACCACAGTAATTGTGTTGTGCCCTTTGGTCGCTCATAGACCACAGTAATTGTGTTGTGCCCTCTGGTCGCTCATAGACCACAGTAATTGTGTTGTGCCCTCTGGTCGCTCTTAGACCACAGTAATTGTGTTGTGCCCTTTGGTCGCTCAACACAGCAGACTTAGCAGCTACTCTGCCGGCACACTACCCAAAACTAGAACTCTAGCCATCCATCTAGATACAGGACTCTCACACATTATACAATGCTCCTTATACTATCCTATCTAGTATACCTGCCCTCCTCACTCGCCCTATTGGAACGACTCATCATGTCGCCTCTTATAGCAACCACAATACAACAATCCACCATACAATGTAACATAGCCGACAGAAACCTAAGACTACGAGCAAGACTACCCAGAATCTTTGATCCGCTCATCAAATACGAAACTAACACCATTCGAGCCAAAAAGGAACCCACTCGCAAACCTTTCACCCACAACTACATTAAGCACAACAATTACCAAACAAACAAAGAAACAAATGCCACTCCTAATGCAGCAATAAATACTGCTACACACCCTAACCGCACACCTAAACTTAAAGGAGCCTTAATAAACGCTAGATCCTTAGTCGCCCATGCCATAGAAATATCTGAAG
Source organism: Ambystoma mexicanum (assembly GCF_040938575.1). Taxonomy (NCBI): domain Eukaryota; kingdom Metazoa; phylum Chordata; class Amphibia; order Caudata; family Ambystomatidae; genus Ambystoma; species Ambystoma mexicanum. The sequence goes on from NC_090925.1 coordinate 1,200,443,969, forward strand.
TCATCTCGACAGAAGACTACGACTTCCTAGCCATTACAGAAACTTGGCTGCATGAGGCATCAGGCCCAGCACTATCCCTAGCTGTGCCCAACAATTATACTATCCTCAGAACGGATAGGTGCGGAGCTCGAGGTGGCGGACTAGCCATCATCGTCAAAACTAAACTTGGGATGAGACTCACCCCCTCACCAACCATTGAATCTTGTGAGATAATGTCCACCAAGACATCAACAGCTAACTCTCAAACTCTTAACCTTCACTTGATATACAGACCTCCAGGTCCTATCAAGAATTTCATAGAAGACTTAACTACCATCCTATCAGAAAACCTCAAAGATACTACTCAATCAATACTACTAGGTGACCTCAATATTGGCTTCAATGACATCAACGACTCACAAGCCACAGCAGCATCCAACACCCTAACAGAACTGGGATACACCCAAAGAGTGTTTGAGCCCACCCATATCAAAGGGAGAACCCTTGATTGGATTGCTGACCACAACTGCAATATATCTACTCTCACCATCTCACCCCAAATCTGGTCAGATCACCATCTTATCTCATTCTCCTTGGACACCGTCACCCCTAAACTGCAACAACTGTGTGCACCACCCGCACTTACCAGAAACAAAAAAAACATGACACTAGACAAACTACTCCCTGGCATCATGCCCACCTTGGACGCTTTACCTGATAACCTTAACCCTAACAGCCTAGTGGAAGAATTTAACAACATCATGAACAAAACCCTTGATGACATCGCACCACTCAAGCTCAGAAACAGCAAACCACAGAGCCACCTGAACAACTGGTTCACCCCTCTCCTAAAAAATCTGAGATTAGAAAAAAGGAAATGGGAAAATACGTGGAAAATTAGCCCCACTCCAGAAAATAAACTAAAACTAGTTAATATCTCCTCTCATTATAAAAAAGAAATCATCTTAGCTAAACAAGAGACCTACAATAACAGAATTACACAAGCTAAATCAAGCACAAAAGAACTGTTCGCCATACTCAGAGAACTGGAAAACCCAATAACACCTCAAGATAACTGTCTTAAAGACAAAAAGTGGTGCTCTGAAATCCAGCAAGCTCTCTCTAACAAAGTCCGAAACCTTCAAAAGAAAATAGAACTAAAACGCGAGACCTTAGCATCCAATATATTACCGCCTACTAAGACACTTGCTAACTTCAAACCCACCACGCAATTCCACTTCTCCAAAGTCTCCATACTAGAAGTAGAAAAAGTAATACTCGGCCTAAAACCGTCCAACTGCAAAGGAGACCCATGTCCAGCACAACTCATCAAAGATGCCGCACGAGATCTAGCACCATTTATCACTAAGTTAATTAATGCCTCCTTTACCACAGGCATTATCCCCAGTAACTTAAAAGAGTCTTGGGTGCTCCCACTCTTAAAAAAGGCTACTTTAGACCCCACTATACCCACCAATTATAGACCCATCACTACGGTACCGTTCCTTTTGAAGATACTGGACAAGGTGGCATATATCCAAATCCAGAATTTCCTGGAACAAAACCAACTATTAGGCTCCCGACAATCTGGCTTCCGCCCTCTTCACGGCACAGAAACTGCACTGATTGACCTTAAAGCCCAAATAGACAAAGTACGAGATTCTGGAAAACCAGCACTCCTCCTGCTACTAGACCTATCGGCCGCTTTTGATTTAGTGGACCATAAAGTCCTATGTAACCACCTAGATTCAGCAGCACACTTCTCCACTGAGGCCATAGCATGGATACAATCCTTCCTTAGTGACCGCACCATGAGGGTTTTCTCACCTACAGCAGCTGCAGACCCCATCCCTATTACCTGCGGTGTGCCACAGGGATCGTGCGTTTCACCAACGCTATATAACATATTCACTAAGCCCCTGTTTGATGATTTGGACCATCTGGGTATCACGTATACTAACTACGCTGACGATACCCAGATCCTCCTCCCACTCACGGGGGTTTACGAAAAAGATCTAGCACTGGTGAACAAAATATACAGCATCGTTCAGGCATGGATGGCAACCCACGGCTTATGCCTGAACGATGTTAAAACTGAGCTTCTCATCCTAGGCACCGCACCCCTCATCAATAAACTAAGCACAAATTACTCTTCCTTTATCATAGATGGGAACTGCATACAAGTTGCTAAAGAAGTTAAAACATTAGGGATCTACCTTGATTCTACCTTATCATTTTCCAAACAGGTAAATTCCCTAGCTTCCTCAACAGCCTACACATGTAAGCTCATTAGAGCAGGAAAACAATTCCTATCCCAGCACAGTTGTCTAACACTAGCCAGAGCCCTTATCATCTCTAAACTAGATTATTGTAACGCACTGTACATAGGAGCCACTAAATCCATCATCAACAAAATCCAGATACAGCAAAACAAGGCCCTCCGAGCGGCTTTGGACATCCCCAGGAGAGAACACATTACAGAAACAAGAAGGAAACACAAATGGCTCTCCACCCATGAGAAAATCAAACTTAAAACTGCATCTCTCACATACAAATCTCTACACAACAAAGCCCCTCAATACCTTAAGGACAGATTCACCAGATCACACTCCACAAGACAAACCAGACTTGCCTACACCAATCGCCTCCAAGTACCTCGCTTTAAACTGACCACCATAGGCGGAGCTAGCTTCCCAGTCAAAGCTGCGCAATTGTGGAACGAATTACCCACTACCGCGAGGCTAGAACATTCTCCTTCCAAATTCAGGCAAATTGTAATCAACTGGCTGACGACAGCTATTGCTAATTGAAATTATGATAATGCTCACACCTGTTTTGCTACACAGCATCTATACTATATGATTGTAAACTTGTATTGTAAACTTGCATCTGTAACTTGTAATTATCTGTAACATGTAACTGTAACCTGTAATTTATGCTCTAAGCTGTACATCTTCTTACTTCCTGCGCCCTTATACCCCAGGGTCCGGTGCGCATAATAAATACTAAATACCATACCATACCATACATTGTCATCATCTTCCTCCTCTTCAAAAATGGACCCCGAGGTCCTAAAGAAATCAGCCTTAGGCAAAGGCTTAAAACACTTTCATACTTAGATCGAAAGTTTCAAAATCTTCAAAGGCATTGAAGGCATCAAAGGCAATACAAGTGTCAAAGGTGTCTGTGGCTTAAAAGGCTTCGAAAGAGGCACTGGCTTTGAAAGGCCAGGTACCCGCTCCTTTACCAGTCCAGGAAGAAGGTTACAGTTTTAGCTTGTGTCAAGACGAGGACTCCTTTGACAAATGTCGTGGAGACTTACTGCGCGGGCTCTTTGGCGTGTGAGTAGGTAGTGGTTTCAGTAGAAACCCTGCTGGTGTTTCCAGACGCGGTGATCCCTGAAGCCTTCTTGGGCTCTTTTGGTTGGGCACTCGGAGCTGCCTTTTGAAAAACCTCCAGCATTTGCAGACATGGGCCTCATTATGAGTCACCCGGTATGGAAATAACGGTGGAGGTAAATCCGCCGCCACCGTTGTTTCCATACCGGGTGATCTCGAGTCCTGCAGGCGGAGGTGTAATTCCCGCCAGGTCTGACCTGGCGGGTTTAACACCCCCCGCCTGCAGGCGGACGTGGAAACACCGGCACCATCACGAGATGGTGCCGGTGTTTCCACTTCCCCATTCCCATTGAGTCCTATGGGACTCAATGGGAATGGAGATTTACCGAATTCCGCCTCCGGAATTCCTGGGTCACCGGGGTCATAATGCCCCGGTAATTCTGGGAAACACGGAGGCAGAATGGTAATACAAGTCTGGCGGTAACCTGCCGGAATTTCAGGCACGGTTACCACCGGACTCGTAATGAGGCCCAGAATCTTTCGCAGTCAGCAGAAGATGCCGACTTTCTTGGGATATGGTATATTAACTTGTCTATCAGGAGAGGAGCCCAACGAAGACAACCGCGATCTATGGTGTTGTTTATGTATCTTCTTGTGAGAGGAAGACAAGGACGAATGCCGAGATCTGGATCTCGAGTGCTACGAATGTTTAGAGCGTTTTTTTACTGGGGAAACTTCCCTGGAATCGTCCGACGATCTCATTTTGGAAGCGGTAGTAGAAGAGGATTTGGAAAGGGGCCTACCTGCCACGAGATTCCCCTTCCTCTCCTCCAAGGCCTTCACTGTCATCGACTGACAGGAGCCGCAGTCATTGACTCTGTGGACCACGCCCAGACACCTCAGACAGATCTGATGTGAGTTTGTAATGGACATTGTAGCAACACAATCGGAACACTGTTTGAAGCCGGTCTTCGGTGTAGAAATTTTCAACCAACTTTGAAGAAATACGCAGTGAGAAATCACTGAGGTGATGAACTGTCCGAAGCGTGCTGAGCATGTGGAAAAACAGAACTGAGGCAACCGGCGCCGGGCAAGCTCCTTATACTAGCGATGAAGTCACGGCTGAGGACAGGATGGAGGTCATCGAAGGCCACGTCTCGATGACGCTTGGAACCCGATACCATGGTAAAAAAGTTTCAAAAGCTGCAAGCAAACTTACGAATATATATCAAAGTTGAGGGATACGTGGAGGACACAATTGATTTAAAAAGGACACTTACAAAGAGAGACTTTGGAGATTTTTAATTTGTCAAGATTACCTCCCTTGGGCAGGACTGAAACAATTAACAACAATTAATTACATATATTCTGTGTAGAGTGAGGCAATATGTTGGTAATTAAAATAAGAAATAGGTAGTGTTCGTGCTGAATATTGTTTCGCCACATGGGAGTTTTTCAGATTGACTGTGAAATAAAAGTCTATTTTCACTTTGCATTTGGTGATGCAGAGAAAGTATGCCTTAGATGTTAATTTCCTAGTGAATTGCCTGATTGGAAATTGAGGAGCACTTCATTCAGCACACCCGACAGTAAGCACCTGCAATCATGAAGAGTATATTTGTAAGAAACTTGCAGTGATAATAATAAGCAACGTTTGTTTCCGAGTGTTGGTTGAACCCGTGCACAGTTATTCAAGCGTAACTAAAATATCACATCTTTACGTGCAGCCACCCGGGAAAAAGGATTTAGTTCGAAATGTCATGATTTTTGGTGCATTACGGTGCCATTAAAGAAAAAAAAGAATAAGCCCATTATATTTAAAGCACACAAAAGTAGAAACGAATAATTAGCCATTTAGTAAAAATAATTACAAAATGTTTCTACATTGCTTTTTGATCTCAAGTTAATAAAAAAAGATTTGCGCTTTATTTCCCAAAAAGTGTGCTTGTGTAAAGAACAGTCACATTTCTTAAGGCGTACATAGTATATATGGCCAGGTTGAATTCAAACAGTGACACGAGTGCAACTTCCAGTGATGATAACTCGTGCTCCCCTCTGGCCAATCAGAACCCTGGGAATGGAACTTGCCATGCATTATTTCCAAAAGTCGTGAGCTCGCTCGCACCAGCTTTGAAGAGCCACTTCTGCCTTCCCCACTGCAGGCCAGTGTTTGATTCTTCCTGTGACGTAAAAAATCTGCGCTTACTCGAGCACCTGGCCTTTGAGGTTAAAACCCAGTGGGAATCACACGCTTCTCGCTGTAGTGACGATTGCCCAAGCACCACATGTAACAGTCTTTTGTGAACTTAAGGGACAGAGGACTTCCTGCTCATTCCGGAAACGTTTTAGGAAAAAAAGCAAATTTATTAAAAAATAAGCTAAGAAATTCAGACTTGGGAGCTACACTCCCACCGTATCCTGACTTCCTACTACATGTGAAATTGAGAGAGTATTGCTGGTCTCTTGTAGATAGCACCACTTGCACCCTTGTACAACATCACTTCCGGTAGAGCTGGGTAAAGGGTGGCCATGAAACTTCGTGCAAGGCATTCTGGAACATTTACTTATTGGAATTTGTTAGGCTCCCTCACACTCTCTGGCCATTCATACGTAGCGTAGGTTAATGATGACAGGAGCCATTATACATGTCAACCTATCTTTATTCTTCCATTCTCCAACTGCCTCATTCTCCCCTCTGTCCCTCCCTTTCCGCCCTCCTCCCGCCCAGGGTGTGCCTCCCTCCTTAAAGGAGCCGCGTCCCATCATTCAGTCACAACATCTCCCCAGTGCTTGACATGAAAGCTGGGGTCACATTTGTTCGATGAGTCTCACCGGTCTCCGCACTGTTTGGTGGGGTCTGCCTCGGGACTCTCTGGTTTCACCAATCGCTTCGGCCTGGGGGCTTGCGTTTTCTTCGGGCTGAGTCCTCAGATGCTCTCTCTGGTGCTTCCTGATCTTCAAAATATAGTCTTTTGAAGAATGATGCATTCCGCGTTATCTCTCCTTGTTCTCCCGTTGCGGTTATCATGGGTCCCTTTACAGCTGTGATGACTAGGGGTTCTGGGTTGTAGCGTGTGTCTGTTTTCCTCAGCTGTCCTACTTCGAGTTGGGACTCTTTAGCGTTCCTTTTCTTGTCGGCCCATTCTTTGGCTTTTCTTTTCTTTTCTTTTCTTTTCTTTTCAGCATCTCGTTCCCTTATGGCTGTGCCTTCTTCCGGTATATAGTCCTCCCATTGAGGGATGCGTGTTCGGGGTCTGTATCTCACCATTAGTTCTGCTGCTGTCTTCACTGTCGCATCATGTGGTGTATTTTCTGTAGCTTCTAAGCATGCAGTAGATAGCTTGCGGATGTGGGTCTTGATCAGCCAGGTCTTTCTGCCTGGTTAGCTTTATGGTTGCCATGAACCGTTCCACCATCCCGTTGGCTTGAGGCCAGAGTGGTGTGACCTTTTGGTGGTGGAAGCCAAGGTAGTCTGCAAGTTTGGCAAATTCGCGTCCCAGGAACGGGGAACCGTTGTCCGTTTTGACAATGTTGTGGATGACCCATTTGCTGAAAAGTTCATCTATGATGGGCGCTGTGTTGTAGAACGATGTTGATGGCGTCTGCTTGATGAATGGAAATCTTGAGTACTCATCGATGGTTACGAGCAAGCAGCCTCCTTCCTCCAGGGGCCCACAGAAATCCATTGCAACCCTTTGCCAGGGTCTCTCTGGAAGTGTTGTCGGTTGCATTGGGCTTGGATCTGATTTCTTCGCTGCTAGTTGGCAGGGTCTGCAGTGTACCAGTATGTCTTCCACTATGACGTACATGTAGGGGGACCATGTGTGATTTCTTAAGATATTTTTCGTGTTTTCAATCCCTCTGTGGCCCTCATGTGCTATTGCTACTAATGTTTTCCGTAGGTCTTTTGGGGCTACTAGTCGATTTCCTCGTAGCAGTATGCCTTGATCGGTGGCTACTAGTTCTGAGTGTATCTTGGCTAAGCGGCTTAGGTCTTTCTTGTCCGTTCCCTCCCCTCCGTTTCTTCTTTCATGTACTTTCTTCCATTTGTTCTTGCGGGTGAGATGTATGGCAGTCTTGATGGTGGGGTCAGCTTTGCTCCTGGCTGCGAAGACTGCTATCGATATAGTCAGTCAGCGGCATGGCATTGGAGGACAGGTATGCAATGTATTCTTCTGCCCCGTGAACCAGGGAGTTGTCGTTTCCTGCCGTTGGGTGTCTGGACAAGTAGTCAGCCGGGTTGGCTTCTCCTCCTGGTTTGTGGACGATATCGTAATCGTATTCTTGGAGTCTTATCCCCCATCATTCTATCCGGGGGGCATCTTCATTTTGGGGTTCCCAAATAGAGACAGTAGAGCCTGGTTGTCTGTGACTAGTGTAAATCCCCGGCCTATTTTGAAGTGGTGGAACTTTTCAAAGGCCCACACGGCTGCGAGGCTCTCTCGTTCTGCCTGTGAGTAGGCCTTCTCAGTGTGGGATAGGGCACGGCTGCCATAGGCCACTACTACATGTTGTGCGCTGTCATTGGTGTCGGTTTGGGCCAGAATGGCTCCAAGGCCGACCGGGCTGGTGTCCACTATGATGACGATGTTCCACTCGGGGTGAAAGTATGCTAGTTGGCGATGGTTGGCAAGATTTTCTTTGAAGGTCAGAAAAGCTGTCTGGCACCGCGGGTCCCAATCAAAGGGGTTGTCCTTTTTGAGAAGGGCTTGGAGTGGGTCGGTGATTGTGGCGTCGTTTTTGAGGTAACGTGCACAATATCCTGCCAACCTAATAACAATCGTAGTTCCGCTGTTGTTGTGGGGGCTTGAAGATCGGTGATGGCTTTTATCTTGTCCAGGTCGGCCTTTATGCTTTTGTCAGAAAATATGTGCCCAAAGAATTTGAGGCTGGTTTTGTTAATGTCGCATTTGGGCCCGTTTAGTGTTAGGCCAGCTTCTTGTAGGATCTTGCATACTGCCATGAGTGCCCTGTCATGTTGTCTTGACAAATCTCGAAGATAAGGATGTCATCGCTATAGTTTAGGGCATTTACTTCAGATGATATTAAGCATCTGATTGTCTCTTGAAAGATTTCCGCTGCTGAGGATATGCAGAAGTTGAGGCGTTTATATCTGAAGAGTCCCTCATGTGTTGCAAAGGTGGTGATTGGTCTGGAGGCTGGGTCTATGACAAGCTGGTGGTAGCCCTGATTGAGGTCCAGTTTGGAAAAGTGTGTTGCTTGGTTCAATCTGATGAGCATGGCCTCCAAGCTCGGTCCTGGGTGCCTCTCTCTTTGGATGGCAGTGTTGGGGATGCGCATGTCGACGCATATGCGTAACCGTCTGTTGTCTTTGGGGACTATTACAATGGGGGATACCCATGGTGTCGGTCCCTCTGCCTTTTCAATGATGTCATTGAGGAGTAGGAGTTGTAGTTCTTTTGATACCTGGGCCTGGAGGTGAAAGCCCGCGTTGCGGGGCTGCTGTTGCACTGGTGTCACTTTGGGGTCGATATGTAATTTGATGACGGAGTCCTTGAGCATCCCTACCCCTTCGAATAGTTTGGGGAATTGGGCTTTGAGGGCTACTTTGGTGAGGGGTCGGCAGGTTATTGTCATCACATCACCTCTGTCTGACGGGTGTCCTTTTATGACTTCAGTTGGTTTGTATTGTAGATCTATGAGTGCCAGGGCCTTGGCTGTCTTGTAGCTGAGGAGGCATTGCCCTATTGAGGGACTCCGGATGACATGTATTGTGGTAGTTGTTGTGAGGTCTCTGTGTGTCAGGTCGCACTGGAATTGTCCTCTAAACGTCAGGGGCAGTGCTGCTCCCCACTGCAAGATGTGGGTCTTTAATTGCCGTAGGGGCTCGAGGTCTGCTATGGCATGGTATAGCTCCTCATTCATGACATTTATGGTCGCTCCGGTGTCGACAACAAACTGGTTTCTGGTGTTCCCCATTTGAATTGTCACCTTGGGGGCTGGTGTATCTTTGGCGTTGACGCTGAGGAGCCTGACGTATTCTCTGTCGTATCCATCTTGTAGGTATTGGGGTTGTTGTATCTCTGCTTGAAGAGACCTCGGTGGAGAGTTGCTGTATGGATTGTAGTCCAGTGGGGTGGGGTTTAAGTAATTTTCTTGTTCTTGAGGTGATGAGTGTTCCCTCGTGTCGGCTCTCTCGAGGGCGGTCACTTGTGTTTGGTCGTAGTGGTGGAAGTCATATAGTTCGTGAGGCTTCCTGTCGGGTTCAATTTGCATTCCTTCTAACGTTCTCACAGTGTTTGGGTGTTGTTGAGCGCCTGTGGGGTAGGTCAACCCCCTCTCGACAGGTCGTTGGTCATGTTGTTCTTTTTGTAGTTCCGGGAGGCGAATGGCATTCTGTGGACAGTTCGACCCTGTGTCGGGAGTTGCTCCTTGCACATGGCTTGAAAGTGGTTTTCTTGGCCACATCACATGCATCGTTGAACAATTGCGGGGCATGGTCCTCTGTGGGGGTATTCAAATCCACAGCGATAGCATTGCCGGTCACTCTGGGGTCATTGTGTGGTGTTTCTGAAGGTTTGCTGATTTTGTGGGTTTTGGTACCTGGTGTATGGTGTCATGGCCGCGATGATGTCTCCTTTTTTTGGATTTTCTATGGCTGCGGCTTGCACATCTATTCTTTTGTATACTCTGGCCAGGTCCAGTATTTCTTTGAGGGATAGGGGTTTCTTCAGAAGGTGTTTTCTGAACATTGACGAGATGCACCCTTCAATTATTCGGAGTCTGATGGCCTCATCATCATTGAAGTTGATGAAGTCACACTTTATGATTTTTCTTTGGAGGCGGATGACGAATTCACCTATGGATTCGTGGGCTAGTTGGACACATTGATTGAAAGTGTAGCGTCCATAATCTCTGTTGGGTGTTATTACCAGTTTCTCGTTGATGGCTTCTAGAAGGCGTGGATATGTGGTGCGGTTTTGCGGGGGAATTGTACGTGTTATGTTTTTAATTTCTCTTCCCGCAACATTCGTGAAGATGCTGATCTTGTTGGGAGGATCCTGAGTGCCAATGGCACCTGCAAAGTCTTCAAATTCTTGGTGGCAGTCCTGGGAGCCTTGTAATTTATGAGGCTTGGCTTCCCATTGGGGCTGTGTGTCGGCCCTTGCCTTATTGTTTAAATGTTTTCTCTTGCATTGGTATTGCTGTGGGAGCGTGGCTGCGTGCGCACGTGTCCCCGCGTATTTGTATTCCGTAGTGTGGCCGTTTTCTGATACGTGCACGGGCGTATTAGCACGTGTCTCCCCTTTGTATATTGAAGGTATGGCTGGGGGCCGTGTTATCATGCGCGCGTGTCCCTTTTTTGTTTTCTGCAGACCTGCCGGGGGAGGACACATAGTCCTTACCTGCCATTTCTTTCCTTTGCTGTGTATTCTGGTCCTTCGTCGCAGAGGTGCACTTCCTCTGCTGGTCGTTGTCGGGTCCTCTTCCTCGCTTTGTAGCAGCTGGGCTCGGCACTGTTCCGGCGGAGTCACTCTGCACTTGTCCTGGCGGCGCTCTTCCGTTGGTGCTGGGCTCGCGGTCCGGCGGCGCTCCTCCACTGCTGCTGGGCTTGTGGTTCGGTGGTGCTCCTTCACTGCTGCTGGGCTCGCGGTCCGGCAGCGCTCCTCTACTGCTGCTGGGCACCTGCTCTGGCAGTGTCCCCCGACACTGCTGGGCCTGGCGCTGTGGCAGCGGTCCACCTCTGCTGAGGTCGGATGACCGCGTCACAACCTTGGTGCTGAATTCACGGCAGCTGCTTTGTCTTCCTGCTGAGCTAACGTGCCCACCCTGCTGCATGCCTGGGACGACGACTTCGTCGCCAGTTGTTAGGCTCCCTCACACTCTCTGGCCAACATATGTAGCGTAGGTTAATGATGACAGGAGCTATTATACATGTCAATTTATCTTTATTCTTCCATTCTCCAACTGCCTCGTTCTCCCCTCTGTCCCTCCCTTTCCGCCCTCCTCCCGCCCAGGGCGTGTCTCCCTCCTTAAAGGAGCTGCGTCCCATCATTCAGTCACAACAGAATTAAAGAAGCTTATTGGCTGCCTCAGTCCCTAAACAGCGACAGATTGGAAGAGAGCTCTGAAATAGAACCCAACCACTCCCACAATCCCACAATTCTACGGTCATACAGTATGTGACCTGGAAGTAAAATCCTAACTGGAATTTAACTTAAACATGTTCGTTTCGGTGATATATAAAGTTTCTATTAGTTTGGGCATGCCCCAGTACCAAGGCCCCATATCCACTCTATAACAATGCAAGCGTTGTCCGTGTGGCTGGGGTACTTCCTCGTATTCGCCATGTCGATTTCCTCTGAAATCATTGCAGTTGGACTTGTGACATTTTCCAAAATGGATTTGTAGCTGATACAGTGTATTCTGGTTTGTATCCCCCTTGCGTGTCGCCTTGTAGAGGAAAAAAGAGAGCACTCGCTAAGGAGGCTGGAATACGCTCGGTGCAGAGACTGAATTCTGTATTTTTTTTTAAATACAATGACCTGAATAATATGAAATAACCAAAAGACATGTACCTAGGATTGTGCGTGCAATGAAAGAAAATAATTTCGATGTGAATATAGGGCAAGACTAATGTTGAATCATATGCAACCCTTTGCTGCCCCCTGCAGGCATTCCCGGTAGAACGTCGTTAATAAAGCAGGTAGCAAGGAATCAAATTCAGTAATGGATGTGTGGCATGACCATGCGCTTTGGTTTAATGAATATGATCATGCAGAGACAATGGGCCTCATTACAACCCTGGCGGTAGTCATGCCTGTAAAACAGGCATGGGCTGCCGCCGGAGTTGCATTTTTTCCGGCCCCTGGCAATGGGGACGTACAGGGCCATTCCGACCTTGCAGACCCTGTATGTCCCCATTGCCAGGGGCCGGAATCCATTACTCTCCATTCCCATTTGAGCCCAATAGGGCTCAATGGGAATGGGAAGGTTGGATGCACCGGCACTGTTTATAACGGTGCCGGTGCATCCGACATGCTGTGCTCGCGAGTGCCTTTCTACACGGCAGGTCATACCTGGCGGGCGGGAAGGCACCCGCGAGGACAACTCGTAGTTTGCCGGTCCAGGAACTACAGTACCGGCATGCTTACCAGTACCGTAGTTCTCAGATCGGCAAACTTATAATGAGGCCCAATTCCTTTACAGAAACCTGGTCACTGAATATTAGCAAACTCAACTATCAGTGTGTGGAACAGAGAGATGATATTTGAAGCCATATTTAACTGCACTTCCCCCTTCCACTCCCACTGGCACTTCTCCCCTTCCATCTTCCGAAATACTTGCGCGATCTGTATGACAGAAGGCCTAGCAAGATCGCTATTTTGTCCTCCCATTTTTCCCCCTCCTTGTCTTGTCACGCCTAGAAACACTTGTGTACAGGCACATTTTAAATGCCACATCATATCATATATCATATTTAACGATGTCTGCGGGCTCCAGCGCGTAGGAAAGAGCTAAATAATAATAATAAATAAATAATAATGTTTAAAACAAAACTTAGATATCCCATAAACCTCTCACTAAACCATAGATTCCCATAATAATCTAGATAGTTCCTCTATAATACAATAAGGATTCAACAAAATGTCCTCTTTTTTGATGTTGTCACTTTTGGTTAAATATTTTCACTGCCATTAAGTTTGTACTCACTGTACTGGATAGAATTCTTAAACTTGTGAGCAGGGGAGGAACTGGGCAGTAACAATACGTAGCTGCCAGGGACATCATTTGGGGGTTGCCAGTGGTCGCAGTTGCGACCCCTGAGTCCTCTCTCACTATAATCTCCCTTGCAACCCCTAGGAAAACAAAAAGAAAAAAACATTTTTCTTTTTTTAAATGAAGCTCCAGGAGTAGCAGCGGCCCCCACAGCCCCTGCGGTGTGGGGGCCCACCACATCAGGCCCGGTGTTGCCCCAGGCATTCTTCACCTATCAGGGTGATGGCTGTGCCGGGGCTTGCAGCTTGAGAACGAAGCCCTCACTAGAGGTTGGAGATGACCGGGACATGTGGCACATGTCACATGTCACGTTCAGCTCCAAGCCCTTCTCTCCAAGCTTCCTAACGACTCATATAGAGGACCCAAGAAGCTTACCCAGCTTCCTGGTTCCTGTCTGTGAGCAGCACAGAGGAGCCGTGGGTGGCCTGGAGTGACGGACCGAAGTTGGCAAAACAGCTAAGAAGTTTTTATTTTTTTAATGAGATGTGTATTTTGCATGTGCTAAGTGTGTGTCAGATGTATGAATGTGCTATGGGTCAGTGAGTGGTGGGTGAATGAGATGAAATGTGATGATGTGTGTGTTTGAATGTTCTGGGTGGGTGGGTGTGTGCCTGTGTAGATAATGCAGTGAGAGTGGATGTAAGAGAAGGTGTATGAGTGGGTGACATGGTGGGAGAATGAGCATGAATGTGGTAGTGTGTGTTTGAATGTTCTGGGTGGGTGCATGGTTGTGTGCCTGTGTAGAGAATGCAGTGAGAGTGGATGTAAGAGAAGGTGGTGGGTGAATGAGTATGAATGTGATAGTGTGTTCCAATGTTCTGGATGGGTACGTGTATGTGTGGAGAATGCATTGTGATTGGACGCAAGAGATGGGTAAATGAGTGGTCGGTGAATGAGTAGGAATGTGACAGTGTGTGTTTGAATGTTCTGGGTGGATGGGTGCATTCCTGTGTGGAGAATGCAGTAAAAGTAGACGTCAGAGGTTAATGGGTGAGTGAATGGTGGGTGAGCGAGTAGGAATGTGAGTGTGTGTGTGTGTGGGTGTGTGTGTGTGAATGTTCTGGGTGGGTGGGTGCCAGTGTAAGTGTGTGTCTTCCTGGTTGCCGCTCTTTTTCCCTTCTTAAGGATCCCTCCAGCCTCTTTTCCTTTGCTGATGGGGAGCAGGTGCAAGTGGATCTTGGTCATATGGCCTAAGCCACGCCCAACTGGTGCCTTCCTGGTTGCCGCTCTTTTTCCCCACTTAGCAAGCCCTGCCCACCTGGTGCCTTCCTGGTTGCCGCTTTTTCCCTACTTAAGGAGCCCTCCAGCTTCTTTTCCTTTGCAGATGGGGAGCTAGTGCAAGTGGATCTTGGTTACCTAGCCTAAGCCCGCCCGCCTGGTGCCTTCCTCATTGCTGCTCTTTTTCCCCACTTAATAAGCCCCGTCCACTTGTTGCCTTCTTGGTTGCCACTCTTTTTCCCTACTTAAGGAGCCCTCCAGCCTCTTTTCCTTTGCAGATGGGGAGCAGGTGCAAGTGGATCTTGGTCACCTGGCCTAAGCCCCGCCCACCTGGTGCCTTCCTGGTTGCTGCTCTTTTTACCCAATTAGCAAGCCCCGCCCACCTGGTGCCTTCCTGGTTGCTGCTCTTTTTCCCTACTTAAGGAGCCCACCAGCCTATTTTCCTTTGCAGATGGGTAGCAGGTGCAAGTGGAACTTGGTCACCTGGCCTAAACCTGGCCCACCCGGTGCCTTCCTGGTTGCCGGTCACCAGGTGCCTACCTGGTTGCTGCTCTTTTTCCCTACTAAAGAAGCGCAACAGCCTCTTTTACTTTCTAGATGGGGAGCAGGTGCAGGTGGATCTTGGTCACCTGGCCTGAACCACCACCCACCTTCTTAGCCCTGCCTCTTCCTTCCTGATCTTAACTCTTAGATCAAGGGCATCTCTCGCCCGGGTGTCCGAAGCGAAGGACAGATGAAGAAAAGGGCAATTTCTGTTTGAAGCTGTTCGGACCAGGAGGATGAACCCCTGGTCAAACAGCAGATAAGCATGCACCAACATTTGTTTACTGCCTCTGTCCCCACAGGCCAACCCCACCCCTCTGGTCCCCCCGATATGTTCCTTTGGCCCCTCCCACACACACAGGTGTTGCCTGTTTTGCTTGATTCTTCAACCCTGCTCCCCTTCACCCCCCCTCCAGCCTACTTCTGCAGGAGTCTGTCCTGATACATTCTGGTTTCACCATCACCGTCTTGTGGCCAATGCTAGATTTGACTTTTATGGAATTGATTCACGGTGCGTCACCCTTTCTCATGGTGGCCCTGAATCATGCTGTTCCCATCTTCATCTTGTATCCAGGCTTGCAACATGCGTTACTACTGACTTCTGCAATTGTATTCGCTCCCCCTCTTGTTTCTCCACTCTCTCTTTTTGACTGCTTACTCCCTGTTCTCTCCTCCTCCACCTTTCTCCCTTTTCCTATCTCCTCCCCTCCTCCCCTTACTTTCTTCTATGCACTTATTCTATCAGAATTGTCCCTGGACCTAGTATGATAGTAACCTCGTCTGCCTCCTCTCCTCTCCCCTTATTTGTTCCCCGCCCCTCCCCCGCAGCACTATCTGAAATGTCATCAGGCCTAGTACGATAGTCGCTTGTTTTGTTCCTCCCCTCCCTTTCTGCACCCCTCTCCCTCACCTTTTGTTTCTCCGGGTCTACCAGAAATATCATCAGGCCTAGTATGGTAGTCGCCTGGCAGTTTCCATTTCCTTCCCACTCTCCCCCTCCCTTCCTTATTTATGTCTTAGCTCTTGCACTATCTGAAATGTCATCAGGCCGAGGACGATAGTTAATTTCACATCCTTACTGTTCATGACCTATAAGAATGTCATTGTATTTTCCCTTGTTCCCTCCCTTGCCTTGAAGTGTTTGAAACACATTGTGTATAGGCGCTATATAAATAAGCTATAATATGATATGATATGATATCATATCATATCAAGTGTATGTGAGAGAAGGTATATGGGTGAGTGACTTATGGGTGAATAGGTATGAATGTGATTGTCTGTGTGAATGTTCTGGTGGGTGGGTACATGCCTATGTGCTCATGTGTGTGAATGAATGTGAGAGGGGATGTATGGGTTGGTGAAAGGGGATGCCTGCATGTGTGTAAGAGCCTGGGAGACTGGGGATCACTAGAGCATTTTTGACACATCCTTTATTGACTTTGCATGTTTTTCTGGTATTTTCATGCAGAGCCATGTTCATGTGTGTCATTACCTGGCTAGACTGGCATTTTGGTACAGCCAGTCTAGCCATTGCTTACTGTGGTATCACATGTATTACTCCTCATGTTTGATAAAGCAAGCATGATAAGTAGTATTACCTCGCTAGACTGATGTTTTGGTGTAGCGGCCTGTATATTTCTAACTGTAGCATGACTTTTTATTAACTGAGCATCTATGATGAAGCAAGGATGATAAGTGTTCTTATGTGTCAAGACTGGCTTACATGGGAACCAGTTTGGGCATGCTTTCTTATTGTGATATGTCACTTTTAATGGCCAAACCAACACAAGTATTTTCTTACATAGGAGTACTGGCATATTTTGGCCGAGCCAGCTTTGTGACTAGTGCCAGTAATGAAACTATGAAAAACATCTCAAAGCTAACATGAGTATTTTCTTATATGGGAATACTAGCACATGTTGGTGAGCCAGCATGGAAATGTATGGGCAAAGCCAGCATGAACATGTTTTTTATACTGGCATATATAGGGATTGGCATGACAATGCATTGGGAAATGTGCTTGTGCACTTTTGGTGATTTGCATCTATTGTACTTGTTTCCATGATTTACCCTACACCCTACAAAACCGATTGCAAACTGTCTGGCCTTCTACCCACATTTTCACAGGAAGGGTGTAATGCACCAATTTAACTCATTATTCAAAACATATTCACATGGGAGTGGGAAGAATCCCCTGGACCCCCTTGCCCCCCAAACCATTTTAGTGATATCGGGCCACCTTGCTATGCTCGGTCGTAATCACATAATTCTGGCAAATATTTATACCATCCAATAAAACAAGGCTGGTATATTTTGGAAACCAGGCACTGTCCTCTTCTTTCTATGCTAGGTGGATCATTTAAGCTTTGAATAAAAAACAGATTTACTTCTTTCACTTGGAGTAGTGCATGCCCCTGCAGCAGCATAATCATCATGGACATTGCACACACGTGGTGGTCCGGGCTGGCCCGGGGTGTGGCATGCTCTGTGCTTTGTCAAGGAGCTCAGGGAGTGGGGGGAGGGCTCAGCATGGCTTGCATCAAATGTTGTGCTATGCCACTGATTGGGCTCTGCTCACATTGAACACATTCAAGTGTGATGTTGAGAGGGACGGCAACCTCAACCAGGACCCTGCAACACTGTTTAAGAACATAAGTATTGGACACAGAGTCTCAGAAGTGAGAGAGCCCCTACCCACTCAAATTCCTTCTTGGGAAGGTCTTTGTTGAAGCTTCATTCACGGGCCGGTTCTGGCGCGGTAATTAAATAACACACCTCACACATAGAGCTCTGAAAATCGTAGATGCATTGAGCCCCACTATTGAGGGAAGTGCAAACCCCGCTCCCCACACCTCACCACATTAAAAAAGATTGCAGAAGAGTCATGTATCAAAGCTTAGGACATTAAGGTGTAAAGTTCGGCTCTGGGTGTGGGGGACAACATGTGGTTGCTTGTCATTTAACTTAAAGATAAATGCACACAGAGACAGATGGCCTCAGCTCACACCTGCCCAATAGGTTTCTTATATCATAGTTGTAGCTGACTCATAGAAACATTTATAACCAGGGCATTTTGTTGATAATAAATCCTGGTCAATGATTACATTTTAGGCCCTGCTCGTGCAAAATTTTGCTCCTGGGTAAACAGACAGTGTACGCCTCCCCAGGTTAGTGCTTTTGTTTGCTTGTTTAACACATCAATGTCACAGATGATGAGTACTTCGGTGTCCATTGATCTATAGATGTTTCATACACTAGCTTTAGCTTGTGTTAGAGATTTTGGTTACACTGTTACAAGTACTGAATTATGTATGTTTTACATATAGGCTCCCTGTCAAATCTGGAAAATGACATTCCCCAAATGTGTGTTCATGGACAAATCTCGCCTCTCTCTGTGCCTCGGTTCTTATATCTGGCTGAAATGAGAGTGCCTGAAAACACGGGTGTTTGAAGCACCTGAAGGTTGTGTGCCATCACTTCCAGGGATGTCACTTGGGATGTGGCCAAATGACATCAATTCCTGTGATGTCATTGGAGGTCAAGGACCATGTGACGTCACTTCCGCTACCCATGGCATTTTGGTGAAATGATGTCCCTGCAATAAATCTAAACCAATGTCAAAAAAAAGTTGTGTCTTTGTTTAAAAAGGTGTAAATAGATGGCTTTGCAGTCATCAGGGTCCCAAAAGTGGACCAAAAATCTGGGGCCTTTCAACAGTACCTTTCACTGTTCTTGGAGGGTCAATGTTGCTTAACCCGCTTCTGGATGCTGTCTTGGCAGGTTGAAAGAGTTTTAAATTTGGCAAGTCATGCTGGTCCAAGCAGGAAACTGGCATTGTGTCCGTTCACAGGTGGTGCTCAAGCAATGCAGTTTGGAGAGCTCAGCAGGGTTTGCTCAATGGTTGAACCGGTTAGAGACATTGGTAACCACTGGGTTGTGTTGATGATTGATGCGATGCTTCTAGCGGTTTGAGGTCCAATGATGATTGAAAGCTGTGATCCTGATGGTGTGATGCGATGTTCACGGAGGCAGTGGTGCAAAGTCATCTGCAGCGGCGAGCTGGTTGTTCCAGCTGAACAGGTGATGTGCTCTGCCTAATACGAATCAGTGTTGAGTCGGATCGATGAATGCAGGACAGTGGTTTGAAGAACTACCAAAAGCAGCACTTCTAGTCCTGGTGATTGAAATGCTTTTGAACATGGTTGACTTTGTCTTGGTGATGGTTTGATGTGGTAGAACAGAGTGATCCTGCTGATTTACCTCTTCTTGTGCTTTAAGTGCCAAGTAAGGGGCTCAGGCACCTGTTTGGTCCTTGTTCTATTCACTCCGACCCTGGAGAAGCTAGCTAGCACCTGCAGGAGTCCTTCACTTTCAATAAGGTGTTTGGGCACCAATGCAGCTGGCAGAGTACAAGGTCTTGGTCCAACAGCAGATCACCTCCAATGTACCCAGGGAATGGGTATGGAGCAGAGCCTGGCTCTGCCTTGGATCACATAGGTGTGGTGTATTAGGTGGCTAAATTCATTTATCTAGCTTGCATCAGAAGACGTTCTGTGCTGACAACCACCAGTTGATTAACTATGTGCTGTTTGACAACATTTGATCTTTTAAGATCTTTTATTGCATGAATTGAGCATCAATGACATGCATTAAATGAAATAGTTATTTTAACATTTTAAGTGTCATCTACCATTGTTGCATGTAGTTGCTTGTTGATTATTGAATGTTATTAACCTTTGGTATTTTGCACCTGAAGACCACATCGTCGAATACAGGTTTCCTGATGATGATGATGGAACACCTGCCTTCACATCACAGGTAGATAACATTGGAGACAGCTGCTCTCCCAACAGGGTCTATATGTCTTCTTGTAGAGGTAAAAATGAATAAAATAAGGAGTGAGTGATCCCATCATTAAAATGGCAAAAGGCCACAGGGGATTAGGTAAAAGCAAGCCTGCTTTAAGGGGTCCAATTCCAGCCCAATTCCAATTCCAGTTAAGGTGACACCTGACCTTTGCCTTCTTGCATCATACCCAAAGGGCTTTCCTGTGCAGGAAGTGAACGATACAGGAAGCAAAGTGAAACCCAGTGACAGCCAAGATGGAGGAACGCTTTCTACATAAAATTCTGCTTTGTCTGATAGCCTGATCCTGTACCTTCTCAAATCTGCATCTTCAAAGGTTGTTTGGTATGCAACACCCTGGTGAGAGGCTGGTCCGTTCTTTGGGGTGAGCCTCTTTAAAGCTTGGTTCCCAGGACTGCCCTGCCGAAAGTTTCCTGGGCTAGGGAAAGGTGTTACCTGATCTCAAAAATGATCAAAGAGAGACAGCTTGCCCTGTCCTATTCTCCTGCTGGCTGCAGCAGAGACAGGCAGTCAGAGGAGAATACATACAACCGGTCAATAGCTGCCCTTGGTACACAGTACTGCCATGAGTATGCTACAATTCAGATGTGGATTTAATAATTATGTAAACTATCACTCACCATACTAAAACCTTGGAATGTTATGTTATGTCATGCATATATTTGTAACATGCCGAAAACCCGCAGGCATCAATGACTTATTATTCAAGATTAACCTGACACTATGGTATAGTTTACCATAATTCATATGGTTTTGGATCAGTAGTGAAGATTTAAATGCAACCTCTGTCTATGGTGATTTTACCTTCACAGCAGCTGTCAAACAGGCCACATATGACCTTTGAACCTCTGCTGTGTCACAGAAGAGGAGTAGCTGCCAATTCAGAGACTGGTGCAGCAGGGCATATGTGTCACTATGCATTTGGCAAAGGGGTTCGGTGAAGCAGACCGCCCTTTCTGAGATGGAATTACCTGCATCATTTCATTATGTAATACAAATAAAAAAGCAAGGGCTTCAACACCCATACCAGGTACCAATTCCTCACAATTCTTAAATCCACTCGTAGCAACCGTTCACTGTTCCTTTCCCTCCTTAGTTCTCAGTTGTTTGTACTATTGAAATCCAAGACCTTATGAAACACCAAAAAAAAGAAATGCAAATTGGAGTACAGGGCATTGCACACCTGAATGCATCTCTTTGAACATTTACCCCAAGCTGTAGCTATTTTTAAAGGAAATTCAAAGTGTGGCTTATCTAACTCAGCCAGTCTACTTGGAGGTAACTTGTTAGGCACTTGGGCGGCCATCAAAGCCGGGACAAGATAATCCACCCACTGGAGGACTCCAGGGATTTGTATTTGACCTCTTAGTCACAGGTTGGAATAGCAGCAAGTCCACTCAACCCTTCATTCAAATTGGATTGGATAAAAAGAACATGTATTCTTATTGCACACGTATCCTTCCAGGAATGAGGGTGTGATCTATAAACTGTGAGGAAGCAGAGGGCATCCTCACTTCCTGGCCCTAGGCGTGGAGATGTGAGGGAGGATCAACTGGGTGGAGGGAACCTGGGGAGTGGGGAGAGGATGTCTTTGGGTGAGGCATGGTATCCCCCTTTCCCTTGTCAAAATGAACCCTATGTTCCCCCTACCCTCATTGGCTTTTATTAGTCTGTGCCCCTTTCTTCTACCCAAAATGTCCCACAACCATCTCACCTTAATACTGGGACGAGGAGGAAACAAATGGGAGCTATGCACACTTCCATTAATTCACTCAACTTTGGTACTGAGAAGAGGAAGAGGACTGTGGATGAGCTCTATGATCATAGCAAGGCATGTCCAGCTAATAGGCTTAGCGATGGTCAGGAATCTGAAGTGAAGGACTTGCACCTGCAACCATTTAACAAGTCTGAGGTGTATACAATGGATAACCACCCAGCATCGAAAGATAAACGGCCTGGCTAAAAGGACGCAGCTTTTAAAGCAGAGTGGGCTGGAGAGGTACTGGCTGGAGGGAAGCCATGCTGAGCAGGAGTGCAAGAAAGATGCCAGGCCATGGCTGGCCATGAGAGGGTTGAGAATCCTGCTGTCCTCCTTTGCCCGGTGACCACAGCAGGAGCTGTGGAGTACCGAAGTCTCCCAATCGCCTCAGGCCGCCGGTAGCTTCCACACAGTATGAGTGGAGCTATGCACTGCAGGATTCCAGGACAGTGTGCGCTGCTCGATGTTGCTCCTGTGAGGAAAAGGTGGAGCGAAAAAAGCTGGGAAGTAGAATCGAGACGCCCGCAGGAGCGGTAGCATACCAGTGAGTGTAAAGAAGGGAACACTCATACCGGGGCGCTCCGGGGCTAGAAGCCGGCATGTATGAATGCAGAACAAACTGAAAATGATCACAATTGCTATGGAAAACAAAATCAAATGTTTTTGAATGCTGAACAAGCTGCACAGTATTATAAGTACTGTTGAGAGTACGACAAGCATTATTGAATATCAAACTAACTGAAACATCTGATGAGCATATGTGAATACAGCACGAGATGAAGAAATGAAAGCAAAGTGGTGGGAAAGGGTGAACACCACAGAGTAAGTTGTGTGAGATACACCTTGTGGCAAAGCCAAGAGACTGCCAGGGAGAATCTGAAATACGTGTTGGCCAAGGACACAGGTTCAGAGAGAAAGAAAACCTGTGTTGGTGAAAGATTCAAGAATACAGAAGCATATTGAGACGTGGTTGTCTGAGATGCATGACTTGGCGAACATGGAGAGAGTGATGTATAGGAGACTTGATAAATTGAGTTTGTTTGAGAAAATATGGGGTAGATTTTTGCAGCTGTTTTAACTTGGCATTGTAGTTGTTGGGTAGGGGGCAATTGAGAGATATCTTTGATTTGTTGGGGGTTTGTGTATTGTATATCTCACTCTGTACATAGTACTGTGTAAAATGTTGAGTTTTCTTTTGTTATTTGCACTATTTTTTGTTATGCGTTGGTTGTCTTGAGATCTGTAATAGATGTTGTGTAAATAAAGGTTAAAAAAAAAAAGAATACAGAAGCATAACAAAGTGCCTAGGGTTATCGGCTGCGTGACCTGTAATGGGTGGACCGTGTGGTCTGAAAAATGCACCTAGACCGAGTGACCCCTAGTTGAAAAGAGCCAAGGAAAGCAAATGTAAAGAAGCTGATATTGTACAACAGTTGCTGAAGTGAATGATAAAAGCAGAAAGAGAACAACCTATGTGGACTATTGAAAAGCATGGATGATTAAGGAGTTGAACTGCAACTGTTTGTAAAGCCATGAGATTTGAACCAATTATAGTTTTGAAGCTGGAAGTGGGGGCGTCTTGGGGATTTGAACCCCAAGACTTGTGAATTGTGTTGAACTCTTGGGGTAGTGAACCCTGAGGCCGTTTGGAACTGTTCTGAACTTGGGGAAGGGGAACTTGAAAATAAGCCAAGAGCTGGAAGAAGCTCTGAACTTTATTTTAAACACAATTTCGTTTGCTGCTGACATCCCTACACAGTGTATATGCTTAGTTGTGAGGACAAGTATAGGTTCTGCACACAGACAGACTTTTGAGCTTTTGAGTTGAACGTTCTGACACATACTACCCTTAGTTTTCTGTAGGCAGGGAAATCCCACCATAGCATAGGGCAAGTTAGGCCTTACTCCATCCTGACGATTAAGAAAAATAAAACATTTATTTAGAATGTTGTCTGTGTCTTGCTTCATGAGGCCTTCACAAAATGCACGTTATGTTTATACAGTTCATTCTGTTGCAGGAAATAGAATCTAGAACTGCAGCGGCTCAAACAACATTTTGCCATATATTTTCTAAAGATTGCTCCAGATGTGTTTAATTGGTTTGGTGAATGTTAGTGTGTAACCATGTCATGATTAAAAACCCAATGCCAGTTGTATAACATGTCAACATTATCAAGCACGGCACATGGTGTTACTTTCATTCAAAAGACTTTTGTTGGTTTTGTTTTTCAATTTGAATCTTGAATTGCGAAGACACGTATGAGAATTGCTCAGTTGGTTGGGGTACATTTTCTAATTAAATTCCTTTACTCGAACCTTGGAACTCAATGATCTTGGAACTTACCATATGTTGACCTGAGGGTTCCTTCACCTTTTGTTTGTGATGGCATGTTCCCCCATTTACTACCCTGCTTGCCACATCCAATATCTTTTACTATACAAATGAAATAATCACAGCTGTGTCTGTTTCTATTTTCAGCCCAGCTGCCATCTATCAGTTTCACCGTGCTGCTACCTATTCCCCTTTAGGATTGGAAGACTTATGCCCTCTGATCTGCCAATTCAGAAACTTCCACAATGGGCAAGTCTCATTTTCTAAGGGCAACTACTGCACCGGAAACTATGACCCATTTCAACTGTGGAAACAGACACATAGCCTTATGTAAGATGCTTGTCACTTATTTATCATTGCTGATCCCGGTGGTTTAAAAAGTAGTAAGATAAGTACATTTGAGAAATAATATGAATGTAATGAAAAGGGGACATTCATGGGACCCTGAATTGGGAGGTGGCTGGGACCAGGAGGAACTTCCTTGACAAAAGAAAACAAGGAAGTGGTATTAAGAAAAGAGAGAAAAAGAAATCATCATCTTTTCATTGCGCCGCCCTGGGTTGCCAGACATTTCGTCGAAAAAAATTTGTCGACAGGACATTTGGTCGAAACTATTTGGTCGAAAACCAAATGCTCAAATTTTTTTATTTTTTATTTTCACTTTTTTTTTTGGGGGGTCCCCCCCAACCTCCTTTTTTTCCTAAAAAACCCTTTTTTTCCCTAAACTACAACCTAAAAAATATATATATATATATAAATGAAAAAAAATTCGACCATTTGGTTTTCGACCAAATTACGTCGACCAAATGTCTTTCGACGAAATGACTTTCGACGAAATGTCCGGACACCGCCGCCCTGCATGACTTTAGCGTTTATTATTTGTCTTTAAATACCAGTGGAGTCTAGATTAGGATTCCCCCCATTATATTGGCACTAGGCAATGCTGGTTGCTACCAATCGGAACTTTGCAGGTGAGCTGAAAGTGCTGATTCTGGACATTCTGCAAGTCCAGGGTCAGTGGGACCTCGCTATTGATCCAGTGTCAGTGAATCCAGCTGATATGAACTGGTTGCCACATTGAGATTATTCATCAGAGTTGAATGATGTCAAAGGGGTGGAGGCTGACGCCCCTCACCTGAGGAGCACGACACTGGAAAGTGCATCATCGTCGCCACATTGTACCCGGAACTGGTAAGTCAGGTGATCCAATTGGACATGAACATAAATGAAGGACTAATCCCAAGAGACAAATGAATAATTGTCCCAGCTGAGGTGCGATAGCAGGGCCAGTTGTCGGGAGTGCACAAAAGGGGTCCACCTAGAGGGCAGAGTGGGTACGTTGGTTGGGACGGGTTAATGTTAGGATACTGTTTGCTTGCCTTGCAAGTCCAAACTGTAATAAACCTTTTTTGCTCATTCAATAAAAGAAATAAAGACTAGTCTTTGTGAATGTTAACAGATTGGCCAACAGGGTACGTCACCAGACTGGAAGACTACCTCCTCTGGAAGACCCCACTGTGCACACCAAGAAAAAGGCAGCCGTCCTTATTAAAAGCTGCATTGGATTTACCAGGTAGAGATGAAGAGAGCCAGCAGATGCGTGCATCCGAGGCTGCTCACAGAAGCTGATAATCATTCCACTATGGGGGAGCCGAAAAGGGATTTATTTAGCAACTACACATTTATGGGTTGGAAATTATGGGTGAGACATTATGATCTAATAATAGTCCTTGCCTGTTTTATTGCTGTGGTTCTGGTGATTATTCACTTCCTCTACCCTGTTATAGATCTTACAAAATATTGAGAGAGGTAATTTAGGTAGGCTGGTTGTCTGAATAAACCCTTCATGTCACAGGTCAGTCCTGGGTACAGTCTGAATTCAAAGAGTCTCTAGTAGGTGTGGACCCTTGGGAGAGACCTCTCTGTCTCTATTTCTGGTTTAAATAGGGAAACATAATCCAGGATTGTACCAACAGGGTTTGATTGGTTGGACAGTACTGCCCAGTACATAAATAGGGAAAGATGGTTGTTTGTAGATTGAGTGTCCCTTAGCCCTTTTCAGGACCACTCTGCAGAGTCGTCTGATAAAGTCCTCGTCCCTCGCAGGACCACAAAAGTGTGGAGTCAAAGAGTGAATGTTACATGGGTGATATGGATATGGGTGATTTAGAACCCACCTAGGGAGGGACAATGGGCAAGGACAATCCAAAAAGACAGATGTCCCGCCTAACGGCTCGAGTGCACACTACATGCTTACAAATGTTAACAGTTTGATGAGCGGCTTCATCGACTCTTGGCATGTCCTTACACGACTTAACAAGTATGCCCAAATCCCCATTGATGGGACTGTTACCCTAGACCAATTGGGTGCACTACATTGGGCTCTAGAAGAACAGAAAGGGAACCCAAGCCCTAAACAGCGGGGGGGCACTTATTGCGACTTGGTCAGAAGAGGGAATAGCTAGATTAAATGATAGTAAAGTAAGAACACTCAGAAGGAAGGGAAGCATTGGAAATATCCATTCACCTGTGCCCCCAGAGAGTGGAGAGAAAAATGGAAGCTGAATCAGAAAATCAGGATAAAGAGAAGTTGAAGATATGATTGAGTTCTATACAAATGTCTGCACTGCAGCAACAGTGTCCCAGCCGCAAGCGGGGTAGCAGGTGCTACTGGGACCAAGGGAGTACAAATGGGGGTCCCATTATCTGATCCGCCTCCCTCTTATAAGCCATCGTTGATGAGCAGAGGCACAATATATGGAAGGAATTCACAGGTGACCCAAGCGCCACTTTGACAGATGCTGGCAGGGAACGTAATGGAAGAGGGAGAGCAGCAACAGTCCCATCTCATCACTGCACACATCCCATGAACTCCAAGTGACTTCCCAAACTTTAGAGAATAATCTCAGTGTAATATAGAAGAGCTAAGCACTATTATCCAGTGTTAAGACCCCTCCTGCACAGTTATGAGCTACCTCATGATTGGAGTAATGCCGACAGAGGCTAGGCAGAGTTTGATTGAAAGGGCAATTTGGCTGGATACAGACCCCAGCAAAGGGGATATCATAACACAATATCTGCCTCAAAACGACTGTTTGGGCTAAGATAATAAACTGTCAGCAGAATAAAATTGAATCTCCTACAGACTATTTAGAACGACTGAATGTAATGTTTGTTCAACCTCTGGGCATTACTAAGCATGACGAAACAGCACTGGAAGCTTTAGTGAACTCCTTTGTAGATGGATTTCTACCTAAGGTACAAGCAGAGTTAAAGAATGTGTGCATAGGATGGCAAACTAAACCTTTGGAGGAGCTAGTAGCAGTTGCAAATCATTGTGTAGCATGCCCACAACAGAAGAAGGGGACTTTCAAGGGCAAGCTAATGACCCTCCAAATGCAAAGGACAGGTGCAGGGACAGATGTATGGGTGGCAGAATACTGCCCCAAGGGACACAGAACTGTGATAGAGGGGGTCTGTCCCAGGGGTAAATGGGACAGAGAGGAGAGGACCAAGTGGGAGGTATATGCGGCATCAAGATCAAGAAAAACAGTGGAGACAACAAGGACAGTGGGACCAGCAGGGACTGCAGGGACAATGGGGCCAACAGGAACAACCAGGTCTTGGATCCAACACAGATCCCAAGGACCACAGACAATCCCATGTGTTTGTAACCATTGCAAACTGGAGGGACATTGGAAAATGGGTTCCCCCTGCAGACTGTAAAGACCGTACTTTCAGAGCAGTCAAAGACAAACCAATACGGAATGTTCCTGCCAGTAACCCTGCTCCCATCCCTGATACCAAACAGGGAGCTCCCTTCCCAGGAAGGAATCCTTAGTCTTTTGCTCATGGACCAACCCATACCCCCCGAATTGACCACAACCCATTCTGCCTGCAATGGGATAAAGAGATCCCTTTGGATCCATTAATCCCAATTGACCAAGAAAGACCAAATATGCAGTGGCCTGTTTGGTAGACACTGTTAATGATTACTGGATCCTTAGACTAGGTTCAATGGATCTTTAAGAAACCCCTGATTAAATAGGTTTGGAGGTCTTACCTGAGCAGACTGATATGTTCAACGGGAAGCAAATGCTTAACTCAAGAATCTCCCCGACCAACGCTTCAGCCTCTTACCCGGTAGGAAAACCCAGAGCGAGAGGTACGCGCCAGTCAGGGAAACCCTCTGGGGAAGAAAACCCTGGTCGAGCGCAGGATCCGAAGATTGGAGTGCGGTTCGCAGGCTGATGTCGCCAATTCGATCGTGGCGTTGAGTATTGGAAGACTTCTTATGGAGAGGGAAGAAATGAGAAGCGAAGTGATGTATAGCAGAAGTACAAAAAGGGAAATGGGGAAAACAGGAAAGAGACTAATTCCCCTGACCTCTTAACCAGCCGGATTGGAAATACCAGGAGAGAAGCCGAGAATACGGGACACAGAGAGGGCGACTGGAACACAAGTCTGTCAGAAGGAAGTAAAGGTGAGTAAGCCCGTAGAATCAAATCCTACAATACTCGAAGAAAGATTCAGAAAGGGACTTGGACGGGAGTTTTTATTATTACCCAGAATACAGTAGCTCGAGAACTCAAAGGCGGCGTTTCAGAATGAGACGCAAGATGAATCCGGGGGGTTTGTGTCCGCAAAGAATGCTGAGTAGAGGATCTGGAAAGCTAAGAGAAGAGGGGTTAGTAATGGTCAGAGGTAAGAGGTTTCTGCTGAGGATTGAGATTGCCTAGTTGCGAACTCACGGAGCATCGGCTAGAACAGTAGTGACGCGAAGAGCTGGAAGTCTCCGTGTCCTATGAGGAGTCACGTGAGCGGTACACCGTACCTCTGGCGAACGTGAGAGGACTGGAACGGTGATAGCAGAACCGTTCGTACTGCCATCCACCATCTTGAAGGTACCATTCCGAATGGAGCCACAGAGCCGGCTTCTAGACCAAAGGGACCAGCGCTTCGTGAGTGTAACAGTATGCCCCCTTCTCCTGGGGGGGTGACCCTGGCTTCCCAGGATGTAACCTAAAGAAACGTCGGACCAGACGTGGAGCATGAACTCCTGAGGCTGGCTCCCAAGTTCTTTCTGCAGGGGAGTACCCCTTCCAGTCCACCAAGAACTGTAGTTTCCCCCTCCGATAACGGGAGTCACAGATACTGGCGACTTCATATTCTGGGCCAGCATCGGTAGAGATAGGAGGAGGAGGGGTACAGTCTGACCGGTGAAATCGGTCCGGTACTGTCAACCGAATCTGGGAGAGGTGAAAAACAGGATGGATCCGGGACCATGACGAGGGCAAATCGAGCTTGACTGCCGCAGAACCTACCATCGACAGGATCTTGAAGGGACCGAAGAACCTAGGGGATAGCTTAGAAGGGACCAAGTGCCGGGGAAGAAAGCGAGAAGCCAACCAAACAGTATCTGCCGGGCTTATTGGTGGGATGTCTTGGCGATGTTTATCAGAAGTCCGTTTGGCCCTATCTTGAGCCGTTCGTAAAGAGACTTTAGCCAATTTATGTCCTTCTTGTATTTCGGAAATGAGGCCATCCAGTCCTGGACAGTTAGAAGGGGATAAAGTGACAGAAGGAACAAAGGACGGATGCAATCCATAAGTACAATGGAAAGGGCTAGTATGAAGGGCTGTATGAAGGGCATTGTTGTATGCAAATTCGGCTAAGGGCAACAAGTCCAACCAATTGTCTTGGGCTGCTGATACGAAACACCGTAGATAGGTCTCCAAGGTTTGGTTAAGGCGTTCCGTCTGTCCGTTCGTCTGTGGGTGGTACCCCGAGCTGAGAGCCCGCTTGATTCCCAAGACTTGGAAAACCCTTTCCCAAAACTTGGAGGTGTATTGAGGGCCCCTATCGGAGACCACTGTGTCCGGTAGGCCATGTCTGGAGAAGATTTCCGAAAGAAAAATCTTAGACATTTCCCCAGCCCCTGGCAGTTTGTTCAAGGGAGTAAAATGTGCCAACTTCGTAAGATAATCTATGGTGATGTCAAGCTTCCCTCACGCTTCATGGCAGCCCGGGCTTTACCCTATAAACACCGTAATCCAGGCGTCCCTGTGTATAGTAAACAAAGAATTCCACGTTCTCATCCAGGCGTCTGGAAGTTGGCATGGCAACGCTGGCAGCCTGTTTTCCGTCACGTGACACGTTCGACTCGAGCGTGGTTGCCGGTTCATGTGACTTAAGCACCTCCCATTGTTGTTTCGGTGCTTCTGAATTTCGTTGCGAACAGTTAGCGCTATTCTGCCTCGGTCCCTTGAAATTCCTTGCTTCCTGTTTTCTCGTTTTTGCTCCTGTTCCTACCCGTCCTTATCCTGCCCTCCTACCTTCCCTTATCCAGCTTGCTCACGGAGTGTCTCCGGACACGTTTTGCCTTCTCTGCTGCCTGCCTCCTGCCAACTACGGAACTCCAAACGGACTGCTTTTGGACACGTTTTGCCTTCTCTGCTGCCCGCCTCCTGCCGACTACGGAACTCCAAACGGACTGCTTTTGGACACGTTTTGCCTTCTCTGCTGCCCGCCTCCTGCCGACTACGGAACTCCAAACGGACTGCTTTTGGACACGTTTTGCCTTCTCTGCTGCCCGCCTCCTGCCGACTACGGAACACATACGGATTGCCTTTGAACTTCCTGTTAGGATTCACAAAACCAATCAGTGACTTTTGGGTTTTTGGCACACGGACTAGAGACTTCAAATTGGTGTGCCATAAGTCTAGAGGCGTCCTCGTGCCGTCGGGAATAGCCAGTTGGGGTTTTCAGCATAACTGGAATTACTTGGACATTTCTTTCCTGCACATCTTTTCTCTACGCCATCCAGACAGGAAACTATTGCACAGACGTCAACCTACCTGGTTATTTCCGCATCTTGTGTGTATCAGGTCAGTGGTTACTTGAATTACTGTGTGGTTACGCTTGTTTACCAATCAGTCTTGTTGTCTTGTGATGGTAACCGTCTGTTGATATATTTATTATTTGTAACAGCGGAACCGCAGTATCCCGTGTTCCAGGCCTGCGCCTCCTGTGTCTCGTCTTGCATCCTATCTTGCAAGGTTTAACCAATACAGGGAAGACCTCCTAGGCTACACGACGGGGCTAGTCTCGGCTGGATATAACATATTCAGAAGCCTTATATACCACGGATGCAAACGAGACCATGGCCACTATTTTGCAATTAGTGGCAGAGTTACGTAACGATATGACTGCAGCTCATACGGCTACGCAACGGCGCATAGACGACCTACAGGTCGGGCTCCGGGCGCCCATTGGCGCTGATGCATCACCACAGGCCATGGCTTCTGGGTCAGGGGTACACCCACCTCGACAAGACTCCGGTCCGGTGTATATGACCGCTCAGTTTCCTTTGGCACCACCAGAGAGATTCAATGGTGACCAAAAAACGTACAGAACTTTTTTGAATCAATGTAGACTTAATTTTTTGTGTCGTCCGGCTTCTTTCCCTGACTCCACTACAAAGGCCGCCTTTCTATTGTCCCATCTGGGGGGAACTGCCGCGGCTTGGGCTAATCCACTACTAGAAGAAGGCAGTCACCTCCTCTACGATTGTGATGCCCTAATTGAGGCGATGAGCCGTGTTTTTGACACCCGGTATGCCACGCAAGCTACAGATTTAGAGTTGCTTGGGCTCCAACAGGGCGACACGCCTCTCCTTTCCTATCTTGCAAGGTTTAACCAATTAGTAGCTGAAACAGGATGGCCTGAAGACAAAAAGGCATCCCTGTTCTACAAAGGGTTGTCTGATCCATTGAAGGACACCCTTGCTACCGTGCCGATCATACCCACTGCTTTTCCTGAGCTTTTGGATCTTGTTCTACAGATAGATTCAAGGCGCGCAGAGAGGAAAGGGGAAAAACTGCCACTTCCTTTAACACCAACCGGTCTTCCGGCCGCTGCCCCAAGTACCTCAGAGCCCATGCAAATAGGTGCCATACGAGGTCCTTTGTCAGCAGAAACAAGAGAACATAGAAGGAAAAATGGCTTGTGTTTCTATTGTGGGGGATCAGACCATCTATTACGTGCCTGTCCCAAGAAACCTGTCAAGAAACAGGGAAACTCCAAAGCCCGGCAATAGAGGGAGTCGTATTGCCGGGTACTCCGAAAAGCAACTCCATTTGTTTAACTCCCTATTTTTTGACTGTCACTCTTGCCTTTTCTGGGAAAGAAAAATCAGGTGTTTCGGTCGTTCTTGATTCAGGTGCCACGGGCAACTACATCGATAGTGCCTATGCTCATGATTTAGGGATCCCATCTGTCACGAAACCATGCCCTGAATTGATCAAAGCCGTTGATGGTACCATGTTAGTGTCTGGCCCTGTTACGGATTCCACTGTAGAAGTAACCATGACAACAATATGCGGCCACCAGGAAAACATACAGTTTGATCTAATCACTGCCCCACAATACCGTATTATACTTGGCCTTCCCTGGTTGCGGTTACACAATCCTACTATCGATTGGCTCACAGGGGAGGTAAGCTTCCCATCTGTGTGTTGTGAAGCGAAATGTTTCAGTACTAACCAGGAGTCCTCTAGTCCTAGTCACGCTCTTCTGGACTCTGCTTCCACGATTGGGGCTGTGGTCAGCAATGTACTTCCTAAAGAATATCAAGCATTGAGAGGCGTCTTTGATGCTGGTGGGGCTGAGGTCCTGCCACCCCATCGGCCCTATGATTGCCCAATCGAATTGGTTCCAGGGGCCAAGATACCCTCTGGGCGTGTCTATTCATTGACCCAAAAGGAAGACATCATTCTAAAGGAGTACATCGACAAATCCTTGAACTCCGGTTTCATTCGTCCTTCCCGGTCCCCCGCGGCAGCTCCTTTGTTTTTTGTACCTAAGAAGGAAGGAGATTTCCGCCCCTGTATCGATTACCGTGCGTTAAATGCCGTTACGATCAGGAATCAGTATCCACTCCCTCTTATTTCTGTACTGTTGGACCAGTTAGGATCCTCAGTGGTCTTCACAAAGTTGGATTTGCGAGGGGCTTATAACCTGGTGCGCATACGCAAGGGAGACGAATGGAAAACCGCATTCAAAACCAAATACGGCCTTTTTGAGTACTGCGTTATGCCGTTTGGACTCTGCAACGCACCGGCTACATTTCAGTATTTCATCAACGATGTGTTCCACGATATGCTAGACCAGTATGTGGTAGTATATTTGGATGACATCCTCATCTATTCTCCCTCGTATGAGACTCATGTATCCCATGTTACCAATGTATTGCAACGTTTATTGGACAATCAATTATATGCCAAACTGGAAAAATGTTTGTTCCATGTCCAAGAGGTAGAGTTCCTTGGTTATAACATCACGAGTCGGGGAGTACAAATGAGCCAGTCCAAAGTGTCTGCCATTCTCCAATGGCCGATACCCAACGGTCTTAAGGCCCTACAGTCTTTTCTGGGTTTCGCCAATTTTTACAGGCGGTTTATCCAGGATTTCTCTCTCATTGTTTCCCCTCTCACTGCTCTAACCAGTCCCAAAGAATTATTTCGGTGGAACCACCAGGCTCAGCAAGCCTTTGATACTCTCAAAACCGCATTTACCACTGCTCCTGTGCTCCAACACCCTAATCCCGCTTTACCATATATTGTGGAGGCCGACGCTTCGGACGTGGCTCTAGGAGCCATTCTCTCACAACAATGTCCGGACGCCAGTGGTTTGCATCCTGTTGCTTACCATTCAAGAAAACTCACTTCATATGAAAGGAATTATACCATCACCGAGAAGGAATTACTGGCCGTCCGCGACGCCTTCTTGGTATGGCGACATCATCTTTTAGGTACCTCTGATCCGGTTCAAGTATATACTGATCATAGGAACCTATTGGCACTCCAATCAGTGAAATGCACTACGGCTCGGCATGCCCGCTGGCATGAGTTCTTCTCGATGTTTAACTTCAATATAACTTACCGTCCTGGTTCACTGCATTCCAAAGCGGATGCCTTGTCTCGTATATACGGAGGCCCTGGCACAACCCACCATAAAGGGGAATTAGTGTTACCCCATCAGGTGGTTTGCGGCTGTACTCTAGGTGCGTCTCTCAAGGATCAGGTACAAGATTGGCTAAAAACCGACCCTTCTGAGGTGGTTCAACATGGCCTAAAGGTATACCATTCACTCCCCTACAGACAGGGTAAAATATACCTGCCAAATCGTGACACTAGGCTTACCGCAATGAAATGGTGTCATTACTCAGCAGCAGCCGCACACCCAGGTATCAGAAAAACGATGGATCTCCTGAAACGATGGTGCTGGTGGCCTTCAATGGAGAAGGACGTTACTGAGTACCTTTCCACTTGTGCAGTATGTGCACAGTGCAAGGCATCCCATGGCAAACCCGTTGGATTACTGCACCCTCTGCCTGTTCCGGATCAACCTTGGACGATGATATCTATGGATTTCGTCGTCGAACTGCCTATGGTGGACGGTTACGACACCATATGGGTAGTAATAGATTACTTTACCAAGTTGGCCTTATTCGTTCCCTGTTGGGGTATCCCTTCGGCTCCCAAATTAGCAGACCTATTCTTGGGGACTGTTTTTAGGTCTTTTGGGCTGCCTTCTATCATAGTCAAGGATCGGGGGTCGCAATTCACCTCACGCTTTTGGAGGGCATTGACTACTGCCTTGGGTGTCAACGCGAGGTGTTCTAGCGCTTATCACCCCCAAACTGACGGTCAGACCGAACGTCTAAATTCGACCATGGAACAGTACTTACGTTGCCTCACCTTGCAACTCCAGGGCACTTGGGTGTCGGTGTTGGCACTGGCAGAGTTTGCCTACAACAATTCTCTGCACACCGCAACAGGGGTCTCCCCTTTTTT
The DNA here is from genome assembly GCF_040938575.1 of Ambystoma mexicanum. Classification (NCBI taxonomy): domain Eukaryota; kingdom Metazoa; phylum Chordata; class Amphibia; order Caudata; family Ambystomatidae; genus Ambystoma; species Ambystoma mexicanum. Next base: position 1,200,478,601 of record NC_090925.1, read on the forward strand.
CGCCTTGTATGGGAGGCACCCTCGTTCCTTGCCCTTGAGTCCTGAGCTTCCCCTACATGCTCCTGCCGCTCTTGCCTGCGTTAAGGATTTGTCTGCACTACACTTCTCAATAAGGGAACATCTGCTGAAGGCTCAGGAGCGAACCAAGGCAGGTGCCGATCGTCACCGTCTACCAGCCCCAATATACCACTCAGGCATGATGGTATGGTTGTCTACTCACAACCTCTGATTACCGGGTCGCAAAGCACTTCTTCCGCGTTTTGTGGGCCCCTACAGGATCACGGAGGTCGTTAACCCCGTGGCGGTTCGTCTTGCACTCCCCTCCTCATGGAAGACCCATCCTGTATTCCATGTTTCCTTGGTAAAACCCTGTCACCCTGCGACCCGACTGTCGTCGCGTCCCCCTCCTGTACAGGTGCAGGGCTCTGATGAATATGAGGTGGCTGGTATCTTGGACACTAAAGTTCGGAGGGGCAAACGCCTTTATCTCGTGGATTGGAAAGGCTATGGTCCCGAGGAGCGTACGTGGGAACCCTTTGATCACATTCATGCCCCAGTTCTTCTGTCGCAGTTTTGGTCCTCCCGGAGGGGGAAGCCATCTTTGGGGGAGGAATCTGTCAAGCTTCCCTCACGCTTCATGGCAGCCCGGGCTTTACCCTATAAACACCGTAATCCAGGCGTCCCTGTGTATAGTAAACAAAGAATTCCACGTTCTCATCCAGGCGTCTGGAAGTTGGCATGGCAACGCTGGCAGCCTGTTTTCCGTCACGTGACACGTTCGACTCGAGCGTGGTTGCCGGTTCATGTGACTTAAGCACCTCCCATTGTTGTTTCGGTGCTTCTGAATTTCGTTGCGAACAGTTAGCGCTATTCTGCCTCGGTCCCTTGAAATTCCTTGCTTCCTGTTTTCTCGTTTTTGCTCCTGTTCCTACCCGTCCTTATCCTGCCCTCCTACCTTCCCTTATTCAGCTTGCTCACGGAGTGTCTCCGGACACGTTTTGCCTTCTCTGCTGCCTGCCTCCTGCCGACTACGGAACTCCAAACGGACTGCTTTTGGACACGTTTTGCCTTCTCTGCTGCCCGCCTCCTGCCGACTACGGAACTCCAAACGGACTGCTTTTGGACACGTTTTGCCTTCTCTGCTGCCCGCCTCCTGCCGACTACGGAACTCCAAACGGACTGCTTTTGGACACGTTTTGCCTTCTCTGCTGCCCGCCTCCTGCCGACTACGGAACACATACGGATTGCCTTTGAACTTCCTGTTAGGATTCACAAAACCAATCAGTGACTTTTGGGTTTTTGGCACACGGACTAGAGACTTCAAATTGGTGTGCCATAAGTCTAGAGGCGTCCTCGTGCCGTCGGGAATAGCCAGTTGGGGTTTTCAGCATAACTGGAATTACTTGGACATTTCTTTCCTGCACATCTTTTCTCTACGCCATCCAGACAGGAAACTATTGCACAGACGTCAACCTACCTGGTTATTTCCGCATCTTGTGTGTATCAGGTCAGTGGTTACTTGAATTACTGTGTGGTTACGCTTGTTTACCAATCAGTCTTGTTGTCTTGTGATGGTAACCGTCTGTTGATATATTTATTATTTGTAACAGTGGAACCGCAGTATCCCGTGTTCCAGGCCTGCGCCTCCTGTGTCTCGTCTTGCATCCTATCTTGCAAGGTTTAACCAATACAGGGAAGACCTCCTAGGCTACACGACGGGGCTAGTCTCGGCTGGATATAACAGGTGACCATTATGGTGGTCTTGTTGTGTGAGGGAGAAAGATCTAATATAAAGTCGGTAGAGATCACTTGCCAAGGTTTCTCTGGAATCGGCTTCCGGGTGAGCAGCCCCAAAGGTGGGGTCCTGGGATTCTTGGATTAGGAACAAACGATGCAGGCTGCTACATAATCCTGTACATCATTGCGGACTTCTGGCCACCAAAAATATCTTAGCACTAGGTCTAAAGTGCCTTGAACGCCTCGATGCCCAGCGGCCCGAGAGACGTGACACATTCGTAATACTTCATGCTGCAGCTTTGAAGTAGGGATAAAAACTTGTGATTTGTGAAAGAAAAAAGAATCGTTCTGGGTAAGATGGTAAGTACTGGCTATCTTTTTGCAGGCGTCTAGATTAGAGACCGATGCAGTCCTCAATTCACTTAAGAAGTCGGTGATGACAGCGATGAATCTTGCTTTGGGAAACAATTGTTCAGAGCTGAATTGGGAGACTGGAACGTCCTTACGAGAGAGAGCATCCGCCCTCTGGTTTTGTTTTCCTGGAAGTATGGTGAATTTGATCCGGAATGGAAGGAAGAAATACGCCGAACGTGCTTGTCGACTGTTGGTTGTATGTGCATTCTGTAGGACCCTGAGATTTTGATGATCTGTACGTACCACTACAGGAAAGGGTGAACCAAGTAACAAGTGTCTCCACTCTTCAAACGCCCTTTTTATAGCCAGCAATTCTTTTTCGAGCACTGAATAGTTTTGTTCCGAGGCACTGAAGGTTTTAGAAAGATATGCAACTGGTCTTTCATCTCTTGGTCGGTTTGTTGAAGTAAGACCGCGCCTAGAGCATGATGAGATGCATCAGTTTCCACAAAAAACTGTTTATTCTGGTCGGGGGTTATCAAACAGGATGCAGAAGTGAACAAGGATTTAAGAGTCTGAAATGCGAATTCGGTGGATTTATCCCATACAAACGGAATTCCCTTCTTTAATAGTCGAGTAAGGGGCAGAATGATATCCGAAAAGTTAGGGATGAATTTCCTGTAAAAATTAGCAAAACCTAAAAAACGTTGGATCTCCTTAACGTTAGAAGGTATAGGCCATTCAACCACTGCAGAGATCTTTTTTGGATCCATGGAAATGCCTTGGGCTGACATCACAAACCCGAGATAGGTTACCTGTCTTTGGTGAAATTCGCATTTAGATGCTTTACAGTAAAGCTGATTTGACTGCAGTCGTTCGAGTACAGTTTTTACATGTATCAGGTGTTCTTCTTGAGAGTAGGAGTATACTAAGATGTCGTCTAAATAGATGATTACAAAATGGAATAGAATATCTGCGAATAGATGGTCCATGAAACGCTGGAACACGGCAGGTGCGTTCACCAATCCAAAAGGCATGACGTGATATTCAAAATGCCCAAATGGGTTTCGAAATGCTGTCTTCCATTCGTCTCCAGGGGCAATACGGATGAGATGGTAAGCTCCGCGAAGGTCCAGCTTAGTATAAAAGGAAGCTCCTCAAACTGCCTCCAGGATGTCAGGGATTAATGGCATAGGATATTTGTCTGCCACTGTGATCTTGTTAAGACCCCTGTAGTCGATACAAGGTCGAAGTTCATAAGTCTCCTTCTTTGGGATGAAGAAGAGAGAGGCTCCGGCCGGGGAAACCGACTCAGTAATGAGCCTGTTCCTTAAATTGGTTTGGAGATATTCTTTAAGGACTACCTTTTCTTGTTGGGAAAGGACGTACATTCTCCCAAACGGGATGGGTTTGTCAGGAAGAAGTTCAATGTGACAGTCATCTCTTCTATGAGGTGGTAGAGTAGGGAACTGGGGATTGGAGAAGACAGACTGATACTTAGAATAGCATTCCAGAACAATCTCCATATTGTTTATTGAGGATACTGGTGAAGGAATCGAGTTTTCAGTCGGAATGTAGATGCCAACTGATTCCTTGGCTAAACAATGGCTGACACAGTATTCCGAGCCGAGGAAGAGAGTACCTGCTGTCCAATTTATAAAGGGGTTATGCCTCTTTAACCAGGGGAGACCCAACATAATGGGGAAATGGGCTGCCTTGATTAGATCGAAAGTTATGGTCTCTTTATGTGAGGCAATTTGACAGACAACAGGTTCTGTCTGTTCTCGGATAGGACCGGAACTTAGTGGATGTCCGTCAACTCCTTGGATAGGAGTGACCATCGCTTTGGGTATACAGATAATTCCTTGTTTATTGGCCCATTGATCATCAATGAAATTCCCTGCAGCTCCGCAGTCTATCAGAGCAGGTACGTTCTGTACCATCTGAGCGTGTAAAACGAGAGTAACAGAAATAATAACCATATTTTGAGTGGTTACCACTGAGTCCACATTTACAGGGATTCTCTTTGGGGAATCAGAATCTTGCACCCCTACCATTGTTCCCCCTGTGGTAGGGCTTTGAAGTTTCCCGACCCCTTAGCTGGAGTGCGTCGGGGAGGAACTAAAGGACAATCTTGTAACTTATGAGATGAGGCTCCGCAATACATGCATAGTCCCAAACTCTTTCTTCTCTCTTTCTCTGCTGCCGATAGGGGTCCTCTCACTGTTCCTATTTGCATAGGCTCGTCAGAAGCTATAGGTTTATTTTTTACAGAGGGATAATCGAGTTGGGATCGTATGCCTCTAGTCTTTTTCTTTTCAGAAGAACGTTCATGTAAGCGGTAATCGATTTGCATGATGAGTGTTATCATATCCGCTAGATTTTCCGGACGCGGAACCTTAGCTACCTCATCCTTTAGTTCGTCCGATAGTCCTCGTCGGAATAAGGTGAGCAACCCATCGTCTGGCCATCCTAACTCAGAGGAAAGCTGTTTGAAGAGAGTGATATAGGTAAGTAGGTCTTTGTTACCTTGTCTAAGATCTAACAGTCTTTCTTGCGTGGACACTGAGATATCTTGTCTACTGAACATTGATTTCAAACTGTTGGTGAAGGCAGAATAAGAGTCCAAGATCACATTATTAGAGGTCACTAAAGGTGTAGCCCAGACCAAAGCAGGTCCGGCCAAATGTGAAATCACAAAGCCAACCTTATCTTTGTCCGTGGGGAAGAAGCGGGACTTAAAGGTAAACTGCACAGTGCAGCTATCAAGAAACTCCTTAAGTTTGTGTGGATCTCCGTCAAACTTGCCTGTATTCAAACTTACTGGGGGAGAGTCTGAGAAGGCACGAGTAACAGGTTGTCGTAATTGAGCATTATCCTGTTTGAGAGCCTGCATCTCTAGGGACATTGATTGCATGGCGGCAATAAGTTGTTGCATTTGCTGTTCCATTGAATCTCAGTCTGCCGTAGCCTTATTTCGGGCGTCGCTAACTGTTAATGATTACTGGATCCTTAGACTAGGTTCAATGGATCTTTAAGAAACCCCCGATTAAATAGGTTTGGAGGTCTTACCTGAGCAGACTGATATGTTCAACGGGAAGCAAATGCTGAACTCAAGAATCTCCCCGACCAACGCGTCAGCCTCGGTAGGTAGGTAAACCCAGAGCGAGGGGTACGCGCCAGTCAGGGAAACCCTCTGGGGAAGAAAACCCTAGTCGAGCACAGGATCCGAAGATTGGAGTGTGATTCGCAGGCTGATGTTGCCAATTCGATCGTGGCGTTGAGTATCGGAAGACTTCTTCTGGAGAGGGAAGAAATGAGAAGCGAAGTGATGAATAGCAGAAGTACAAAAAGGGAAATGGGGAAAACAGGAAAGAGACTAATTCCCCTGACCTGTTAACCAGCCGGATTGGAAATACCAGGAGAGAATCCGAGAATACGGGACACAGAGAGGGCGACTGGAACACAAGTCTGTCAGAAGGAAGTAAAGGTGAGTAAGCCCGTAGAATCAAATCCTACAATACTCGAAGAAAGATTCAGAAAGGGACTTGGACGGGAGTTTTTATTATTACCCAGAAAACAGTAGCTCGAGAACTCAAAGGCGGCGTTTCAGAATGATACGCAAGATGAATCCGGGGGGTTTGTGTCCGCAAAGAATGCTGAGTAGAGGATCTGGAAAGTTAAGAGAAGAGGGGTTAGTAATGGTCAGAGGTAAGAGGTTTCTTCTGAGGATTGAGATTGCCTAGTTGCGAACTCACGGAGCATCCGCTAGAACAGTAGCGACGCGAAGAGCTGGAAGTCTCCGTGTCCTATGAGGAGTCACGTGAGCGGTACGCCGTACCTCTGGTGAACGTGAGAGGACTGGAACGATGATAGCAGAACCGTTCGTACTGCGATCCACCATCTTGAAGGTACCATTCCGAATGGAGCCACAGAGCGGGCTTCTAGACCAAAGGGACCAGCGCTTTGTGAGTGTAACAGACACCTCAGCAAGTGTGTAAGGAACATTTCCCGAATGTGCCAATATCCACTGAAGCTGTAATAGAAGTAGGAACCTCTAATGCTCCTGTCATAGATCCAGTCACTGAGCCCCTCACTCTAAGCCCAATAACTAACACACACACACACACCTTTCTGTTAAGCTTTTCTGCCCCAGTTAACATACTAGGAAGCAACCTACTCTTCAAATTTAGATGAAACATTTACTTTATACCAAATGTGGTATTCCTAGGTGCCTTCCACTCTAACACTGATGCAATTCTAGCAACACTGCAAACAGACCCATAGGGGAAACCTCTGCCAGGGGAGAAGGGTCTGATGATCTGAAGGATTTGATAGATTCTATGCATGCCACTCTATGGTTAACACACAACAATGAGTTAGGATACATACACACAGAAGAACCAGAGAATGGCAAAGAATGTCGCCTGTCATTAAGGTACTCTTAAGTCAATGTATAACTGTTGCTTCTATTGGCCCACATAACACCCTAATATTGCCAGTCAAGTAGCCAGGAAGGGCCACCTGTTTTGGCAAGGACCTAAGAGATGTGGATGCTGTGGGAATGTAGTACAACTGGACCCTTTTGCCCCAAAGGAGGACTGATCCCCTACCCTTTTCTCTGAATAGCTGGATTTAGATGAGAAAAAGTTTCCTAGTGGGCAAGTCCTAGTTCAGTACGTAGCTGATTTATTGATCGCTTCACCATCATATAAGGCTTGTAAACAAGACAAAGAAATCACTTACCCCAGTTAATGTTCTTTCTACTGGATGTTCCTACCAGAGATTCCTCATATTTGATATACGATATCCTGCTTGCAGCTTTGGAAACATTTTCGACAGCAGAGGTTGCTTTGCTGTGGTCGAATCAAAGCTCCTCAGCGGCTTCCAATCCCATGCTCTGATGTGATGTTGACTTGATATAAATAGCATGGACAGCGCCCGTTACCTCAGTCCTAGTTTTTTCCTCTTTTGCACAGCCTACTTGAGCTTACATAACCTACCTGGGCGTTGAAAGAGAGAGTATATATTAATACAATTCACCCGCAGTCAGAGGGCGATGAGGAATCCGTGGGAGGAACATCCAGTAGAAAGAACATTACGAGGCCTAAGTAATGTGTTCTTCTAATGGATTGTGTCCTCTCAAGGATTACTCATCTTTGATAGACTCCTATAGCAGTTTTGTAAATGGAGGTCGGACTAGTGGGTTTTGTTACTGGTTTATATTGTATAAACCAGCTTTCCAAAATCTAGCGCCCGGACAAAGTTATTCAGACAAGAATGTTTAGAGAAGGTGTGAATCGAAGACCAAGTTGCAGCATTACAGATGTCCTGCAATGGTACACCTCTTTGCAGAGCGAAGTGAAAGCCACACCTCAGATATAATGTGTCCTTAAAATTTCAGGGACATCTTTACCAGCCAAAGAACAACATTCTGAAATACACAGAATGATCCACCATGACAAGGTCTGTTTAGTGTGAGTAGTCAAGGGTCAGAATCGGACACAATGGCATGATTTTTTGGCTATAAACTTTTTTTAACACAAAATTAGTTGGAAAAATACCTATCTTTCCCGACAGATGTGAGGGGTTCCTTGCCTCAATAAAAACGAACTAAGGGTTCAGTCAGGATGTCAAAGTAAAACGTCTTCTGTCATGCGCCCAAAACTCTAATCTGACTCTCACACTTTAAACATAACAGAACGTAATAGGGACAGCCTTCTTTAGCCACACATTAAGGCTTTAACCACTAGATCAAACACAAAGATACAAATGTGACAACACAAAGTATAAATGTTGAAAGGTTCCAGAGAAACAAGAGGGAGGGTTTTTCCCCTTTCCCTAGAATATTATAGAATGTTCCAGCATGAGACTTTCTTAAAAAAATATGTAGATTTCTTTACAATGCCTGGTATACTCTGCTGACAGGATTCCCAGTGATCTATCTATATTCCTGTGGAATACTTGGTGTACTCTCCTGCCAGGATTCCCAGTACTTTATTAAACAATGTTACTTTCACAAGACCTGCAACACTCACCTACCAGGTTTGTAACTGTCCTCAATGTGCCTGGTATGCTCTCCTGCCAGGGCTTGCCCAAACTTCTAACAGTTTTCCTTTTCTCCAGTATTGGGTTCTTGACCCTCTTCTCTGTACACTTGACAATATTAGGCCAATTTCTTTCTCATCCCTTCCCAGGGTTTTTAACCCTTCAGTAGATTTGCAAAGGTTTTCATTAAGGGTGAATTTCTCTTTTGCATACCTTTATTTGTGATCTTGAACCTTTGGTTATGGTCTTTGACCAATGCATGTTCAACTCCTTGATTTATCTCGGTTGTGCTTTCAGTGCTATAATCAGGAACTTTACACAATGTTGGTTCATTTACTTGTCTTCCTTTCATTATCCTTTCAATGGCATTACTATTGGCTTTGGATAAAGCTTATTCATTATTCAACTTCTTTTCTGGGAAGTTTTAATGTCAGTAGTATTGGCTTTTGATACTACTTGTCTATTCATTTGTTCACTTAACTCTGTTGTGTGGTGCTTTGCCTCTATGGCTGATTCGCGAAATACACTCACTGAAGCACCCCGGTGCTCTTATGGTTTTCCCCAGGCTCACTGATTCTTCTTGGTGACTTCTGTGTCATGTGAGGTCCACTGTGTGAGGTCTGCGGGCTGAACCTCCTCTTTCTCCAGCTCCTTTCAGTTCGCTCACTTCTTCGGCCTTCACTCTGAAGCATCCACTGCTCCCAGCTTTGCAAGCACTTTCTCTCCGAGTCAGACCTTTTGCCACAGGATTTCTTCGGTTCTCTCACATCTGTCCTTCCACAATGTGCTGTTGTTGCTTCCCGGACCATGTCGGGATCCAAAAGACTCCATCTTCTTAGATCTCTCTCCTTTTTTAAGTTGTTGGTATTGATCACATGATGAAAACAGCTAGTATGCGTCAGTGGTTTCTCTGATGGAGTAATTTTCATTACTCGGTTAATCATCTTCGTCTCAGTATATTTTCCCTGACACATGTAATTACAATCAAGGGTTTTGCTTACATCTTCTATGATATTGATATTGATATTGATATTTTATTTCTATCGTGCTCATATACAAGTGTTTCAGAGCGCGACAGGGCAAGGGAAGGGGAACAGGGGAGAACAAAACAGCGATCTTACTAGGCCCAGTGACACTGAGAACGCGCAAGTGCATGGGAGAGGGGGAGGAGGAGAAGTGCATGGAAGAGGGGAGAAAAGGAGAGTGCGGAGCAAGGAGAAAACATATAAATAATAATACATTAATAACTAATAAAGGCAACAAACAATGGTAGTGCAGCCAGCAAGTGGCAAGTGCTGGGTTTAAGCAGCAGACTGGGTAGGTCTGATAAGTTCAGGAAGAAAAGGGGGGGGCTGTATGGGTACAGACACAGGCCCCAGTGCAAGGGAAGGCCCAGAGGCAGTGCGTGAGGGTGACAGGGTGAGCAGGTACCTGGGCCCGGAGGACAGAGGGTGGCCAGGTGCACAGTGCAGAGGGAGAACAGAATCAGCAGAGGAAAGGGGGGGCGACGGCAGAAACAAAGAGGAAGGTGTTACGGTGCTTCCGCAACCAGAGATGGTTCTCCTCAAGTGTGGCAGGGAGTCTGTTCCAGAGGGAGGCCCCAGCTGAAGACAGAGATCTACCCCAGCTCGTTTCTTTAAAAAAACGACTCACCCTGAGGGAGTTAGATGTCGAGGAGTGTAGTGCTCGAGATGGGAGGTATTTGCGGAGGGATAGCTGAAGGTATGTTGGACCCAGGCCCCAGAAAGCCTTGTGGACAATGCAGAGGGTTTTGAATGTAATCCTTGCCACCACTGGGAGCCAGTGGAGAGATTTCAGAGCTGGAGAGATCCAAGGGCTTGAGAACAAGGACGAGTCTCGAAGTCCTGTTCTGGATAAGTTGCAAAGGGCAGAGAGTAGAGGCAGGTAGATTTAGAAAGAGGCTGTTGCAATAGTCTGAGCTAGAGAGAACCAGAGCTTGAGAGACAGTGAGCTTCTGGAGGGAAGCAGATGAAAGGCAGAATACCTCTGAGGTGGTGCAGTAGGAAGTTTGACTTTTTTGAGATATCAGCAATGTGGGCGGAGAAGGAAAGTGTGGAATCAAAGATGACCCTAATGTTCTTGGCCTCACAGGTGGGGATAGGAGGAGGGCCAAGGGAGGCCGCCAGAGAATGAGTGGAAAGGATCTCCGTCTTGCTGGCATTCAGACAAAGATAGTTGACAGCACACCAATCTTGAATAGCAGTTAGGCAATCAGAGATGAGAGAGGATGAGGAGGTGGCCGAGGGCAGCCTGAAAATGAGTTGAGTGTCGTATGCGTAGCACTGGAAGTTTGAGCAGAAAATGGCAATGCAGTGAGCAAGAGTTGCCAGGTACTGGTTGAAAAGCCAGGGCGAGAGGTTAGACTAATGGGGAACACCACAGTTGGAGAGGAAGATAGATGAAAGGAAGGACCCAAGTTGGACCTGGGAGGGTTGATCAGAGAGGAAAGAGGTCAGCCAGGCCAGAACCAGATTGGTGATACCCAGTTTATCACGGAGACGGTTGAGCAGGATGGTATGGTTGACCGTGTCGAGGGCAGAGGAGAGATCGAGTAGGATGAGGCCAGAGGGAATGCAAGAGTCAAGGTTGGAAAGCAGATCCTCACAAATGTTCAGGAGGGCAGTTTCCATGCTTCTGCCAGCTCTGAAGCCAGACTGATGGCCATGGAGACAGCCAACAGAATCGGAATGAAAGTTTAGCTGAGAGATGGCCAGATTTTCAAGGAGTTTGCCCAAAAAGGGAGTCATGGAAATTGGGCGATAGTTGGCCGGACAAGAAGGATCAGCTCTGCGTTTCTTGAGAAGAGGATGCACAACATGACATAGATAGAGGGCGTAGTGTAAGGTTTCAGTTGTCATTCAGACCCAGACGGAAATTGTATGTTTCCAATCCTAAACTCTCCTCTTCCCGGTGTTGGTCTCTTCCCCTGTAGTCCTCCCACAGATAGCCACCACAGGGTTGGTGTCAGGTAGCTTCTGCCCTTCCCTGGCCACCTGGGAACAGACTTTCCCTGAGAAGTTAGTGACGTTACCTTCAGGTTCATCATATTAGTCACATTGTGTTCAGTGTAACCAACAAAGAGTTGATCGTCTTGCCTGACATTTGCCATTCTAAAAGCTTAAAGCTCTTTTTGGATTCAATCTATGTAATCATCTCTCCTCCTTCTTGGAAGGTTGAGGAGGTGGGTGCAATGTCGGCAAGGTCATCTTTTGGTTCAGGTGGAATTGTGACACTACCTTGTGAAGGAACGAAGGGGGACAAATCCTCCATACTACCTTCTCTTTGATATGATATCATATAATACAGCATTTATAATGTACCTATACACAAGTGTTTCAAGGAGCGATGAGGTAAGGGAGGGGCACCAGAGGGAAGACTGAGACAACAATTCTACTAGGCCAGTTGTCATTCAGATCGCGCAAGTGCATCGGAAGGGGGAAGGGGAAAATTGCTGGGGGAAGCGGTAGGGGACAGTGCAGTACATGGGATAATAGAATAAATAACAAAAGTAAAAGTACAGTGTCAAGTGCTGATAGTGGGAATGCAGGGATACAGAAAACAGTCCCCAAGTGTGGGGGTAGCCATGAAGGCAGTCCAGGTGTGCGACTGGAGGGGGAGGGTACCTGGGCCCGAGAACAGATGGTGGCCAGGTAACCAGGCAGTTTCAGTTTCAGTTTCACACAAGAAATTCAGCAGGGGAGAGGATGAGAGAAAGCAGAAGCAAAGGGAAAGGTTTTGAGGTGCTTCCGGAACCGCAGATGATTCTCCTCAAGTTTCAGGGAGGCAGGGAGGCTGTTCCAGATGGAGGCCCCCCCCGCCGAAGAAAGAGATCTGCCACCAACTCGCTGCTTGGAGAAGCGACTGACCCTGAAGGAGTTGGAGGCGGATGAGCAAAGATATTTAGGAAGAGAAAGTTGAAGGTATTGAGGCCCCAGGCCCCAGAAGGCCTTGTGGCCATTGCAGAGGGTTTTGAACTTAGTCCTCGCAGCCACTGGGATACTGCGTGACCTTGCTCTGGTCCTGAAGACTGTCCTTCATCCTGCGTGAGAACTTTGCCCATTGGGATCTGAGGGCCCACTAGAAGGTTCTCATCCTTAGGCGGGTCTATGGCAACAGAAAAAAACACAGGATGCCATTAGGCCCAGCAACCACAGAAAATCGAAAGCCGGAAGAACTTGGCCATTTTGAAATCTTTCCACCACCTGTAAGATATGTTGATCCCTTAACTCGGGCGGTGAAGCCTTCACCAAGAAAGAGTCCAAGACTGCTCCAATTAATTGAAGATTTTGGAAAGGTGTCACCTGGGACTTCTTGAAATGGAGGGAGAAACGCAGTTTGTGAAGAGAGTAGCAGGTACAACTGAAATGTTTCAGAGCCTGTTCGGGAGAATGAGCTCTGATCAGCTAATCATCCAGGTAGGAAAATATGTGAATCCCTGATCTCCTTAGCTTTGCTGCCACCATCCCCATCAACTTGGTGAATACCCTGGGGGCGGAGGTCAGCCTGAAAGGCAGCACTCGAAATTGAATGGTGAACCTCAGGGATTTCCTGTGCCTGGATGTGTAGGCACATCAAAGTAAGCATCCTGAACATCGAGTGACACCATTCAATCCGGGCGCTGAAGGGACTGAAGGATCTGCGAAAGGGTGATCATTTTGAATCTGTCCTTCCTGAAGAACTTGTTCAAGAATCTCAGGTCCAAGATGCGTCACAATCCTCTATCTCTTATGAACCAGAACATAAATGGAGTGCCAACACTGTTATTGCTTTGCTACAGGTACTCTTTCAACAGCACCTTTCTCCAGCAAGGAAAGAATCACCTGCAGAAGGAGAGGATCTGATTTCCGAAGAGTTTGCTCACTCGGGGGACAATCTGGAGGTCTTTTAAGAATGGGAGACAGAACCCTTGAACTACTCTCTGCAGATCCCAAGCATTCAAAGTAATGTTTTGCCATTCTTTGGAATGATGGGTTAGCCTGCGCCCACTGGAGACGTGTGAGTGAAGCACTCAAAATGGTTTTGGAGCTGCAGTTGTGGTAGAGGGCAGTGATGAAGTAACTGCCTGGGTTGTTCTTCCTACGCGGCCTCTTATGTCACGTGGAAACCATCTATGGCCTCTTTGGTTAGCCTGTCCTCTACTTTTCTGTTTAAAAGTGTCCTCTCCAACTCTGGGAAGACAGTTGATGTTGCTGAGGCTGGCGTATGGCTGCACCGTAAGATTTTGTGCCTGCCTTAGAAACTTGTAGCTTCTCTAGGATTTTGTTAGCCTTTGCCCCAAAGAGGTCTAACTGATCGAAGGGCATGTCCAAAAGCCTGGATTGAATATCGGGAACAAAACTGATTTACACAGCCATGCAAATCTTCTTCTAACTATGTTTGCAGCCAAGGAGCGACCAACACAGTCAGACACACCGAGTCCTGACTGTAGAGATTGGCAAGATGCCTTCTTACCATTCTTAATGATGTTTAGGAATCCATCTCTAATTTTGCATTTGGGGATATTCTCAGCCGCTTGGAAGATAACATCCCACAATGTGTAGGGGGATTTGGCTACGGCAAATGCTCCCAGCGGAAAACTGTTTTCCCTAGTGCGTCATACCTTTTATCATCCCTGTCAGGTGGTAATGTTGGGTAGGCAGCTCCTTGGATGTTGAAGTAGCTGCTTGAATGACCAAGATTTCAGGGGTAGGATACCTAGAGAGGAATTCAGGTTCAATAGCTGATAGCTTGTACTTTCCTCACCAACTTCTCATTAACAGCAGTTGTGGTATCCGGCTTCTGCCAATTGTCTAGAATATTATTCTTTAATGCAGAGTGAAAAGACAGCACAGGTTCCTTGGGTGGTACCTTGTCCAGGATATCAGTGAGGTCATCCTGTACAATATCCTTAGCAGGAGAGCCGCAGCCCAAATAATCAGGGACATTACTCATCACTGACCTGTACGCCGCACTGGGATGGCCACCTGAGTCTTAAGTGGCAACATCCATTTCTGGGGAAGTGTTCAGCCCACTTGCTTCCTTTAGGCATGTAGCCAAGACTCAATTCTGGACTCTTCTGAAATAATTTCCCCTGAAACACTGGGCCTGCCAAAGCGCTCAAACCCAGAGGACCTAACACCATCTTGTTCTTCTTCCTAGTCTTCAAACATTATTTAAAGAAGTTGTTTTTTGATAAGGGTTTAAAACCCAAAGACGGGTCAGAGGATGGCAAGGATGATGTTGACTGTTCAATGTCAAAGACCTCAATGTTGAGTCCTTCCATAACATAAAATATGAAGCCTGTGACTTAGACATTTCTCAAATGGATGACACTATCAATGCCACTTGAGAATATATGTCAGGCTTTTGACCCTGGCTCATGGGTGCATGAGTCAGGGCTTTAGACAACTCCCTGATGGCTTTATGAGGAACATTGGGTTAAGTAGCCTTTGTTGGCTCTTTTGTGGGACCAGTGGGGCCCACCTTTGAAAAACATCAAACATTTTTAGTCAGAACTCCTAATCTGCTTTTGAGGCAGACTTGTCTGGGAAACATACCTTTTTTTCATTAGGTGAGGGATCCGATGATGAAGAGTGATGGTGTCTCTTCTTCGATTTTCTTGAGAAGAAGAAGATGGAAAGTGATGCGAGTCGCTCCTTGTCCTCAAGCAATTCGAATGCTTGGGACGTTTTTTGGATCTCTGAGGAGACTTATCCAGTAAACTCCTGTCTTCAGAAGATTTCCTCTTCGAAGGAGTTGGTGAAGGCGATTTGGACACCGATCGACCGAAGGCAAGTTTTGACTTTGTCTCCTTCAAGGCCTTGCTAGTCATGGAACAAGAACCACAGACAGGAACCACAGTCGTCGATCCTTCTGCTCTTCGCCAAGACACCAGAGGCATATTCTGTGCAGATCTGTGTTTGACATCTTCAAGTCACAGTCCACCCCTCTTAAAGCCCGTCTTCTGAAATACTCAGAGAATTTTAGAAAGTATGCAATAGAATTGCTGAGGTGAGTCGAACTGTTCAAAGCATGTTGTGCATGAGGAAAAACAGAACTGAGGCAACGGCGCAGTGCATGCTATTCATACCAACGTCAATGTCACGTCCAAGCACCAGAATGGAAGTCACTGAGTGACTCAACGCAATGACGCACGGCGCACTCTGTTGTCAGAAATATTTCTGAAGCTGCAAGCAGGATATCG
This sequence comes from Ambystoma mexicanum, assembly GCF_040938575.1. NCBI lineage: Eukaryota > Metazoa > Chordata > Amphibia > Caudata > Ambystomatidae > Ambystoma > Ambystoma mexicanum. The sequence goes on from NC_090925.1 coordinate 1,200,493,944, forward strand.
GTATATCTAAGATGAGGAATCTGCGGGAGGACACGATCCATTAGAAACATGTGTTCTACTGATCACCCTCACTGAAAATGCACATAACACATCAAAGCCTAAATTGCAGTTATGTAGAAAAACAGTGCATTATTTGGGTTATGACATAACCCGAGGGCACTGATTGATGGCCCCTTCATGCTAGGAGGCAGCACACAAGTTTCCAAAGCCCCAGACTATTAAACAGATGAAGGCATTTTGCCTGTGGTCAGGTATTGCCAATAGTGGATCATGGGATACGCTGAGATCTTTACGCCCCTAGAGCAGTACACTTAAGTGAATATTGTAGAGCCATTGCAGTGGATGCGAGAGGCTGAAGAAGCATTTAACAAAATAAAAAAATTGTTCAGTCAGCACTCCTGTGTTATGTAAGCCCTGGTTACAAAAAGGGGTTGAATGCACTATCATGAGAGGAATGGATTTGATTTTGCTGTCAGCTAAGAATTAGACCTGGTTGAAGCAGGCATTCCACCTTGCTTAAGATCAGTTGCAGCAGCCAAATTAGTGGTGGAACAGTGTGAGAATATCATGTTGAATTGCTTTTCGTTTATTTACCTATGTAATACAGAGTGATGTGTCATGTATTCTGTTAAACTTTTGGTGATGTATTGTTTGGTTATTTGAAATTCTTGAAAATAAATATTGAAAAAAAAATAAAAGAACAATATTGTGTTTAGTTCTCCCCTTGAGGTTTCACTGCCTCGTTCAGTTGTCTCCCTGTTATTGAAAAATAAAATGCAGCACATGTCTGTATCTCATGCAAGTAAATATGAGATTCTCTCTTGACTACTTAATCTATCATCTTTACTTCCTACTCCCCATGATGGGGTGACACACAACACTGAGCCTCCCCACGTTTGTGTAGCCATAACTGATTGCCTATTAACCTCTCAAACTGATTTGACTGATGTACCCCTCCTCAAAGCAATTCTTACCTATTTTTTTTTTTTTTTTTGATGCTGTAGTATATTGGAAAACTTTTTCATCGTAAAGTTTAGTTGGATCCTCCTTTTTTTTTTTTTTTTTTATTTATTTTTTTTTTTTTTTAAATTGTTTGTCCAGTTCGAGTATAGAAGATAAAAAGAGGGCAATTGTGTAAGTGTACTTGTTGTTGTGGCCGCTGAGTAGAGCGTTCCATCTTTCTTGCGTACACATTTGTATCGATGAGAGTTGGTAAAAAGCGCCAAATTCTTTGCGTTGTGGCGCGAGTGCGTTACATTCCATGACGAGGTGGAATATGGTTTCCTCGATTTTTTGGTCTTTGCAGAACCTGCAGTAGTTGTCTTCCTGCTTGATCTGTCTTCTTGTAGCTAGGTGTGCTTTTGTAGGGAGAATGTTTAAGCGGATTTTTAGAAATGTTGTTCGAATGGTTGGGTCTGGAAAGGTTTGCAGGTAGGCCGGTGGTTCATGGATTCTCCTGTTGTCTTTTGTACAGTGTAGGTTCTGTTTGTAGGTATTTTTTTGTTGAATGGTCTTTATCCAATCATTGTGTAGCAGTTTTGTTTTTGCGTGTTGTGGACGAAGTGTAAGTAATTCTTCTGTGATATTTTCACTAACCATTTCTTTTCTCATTGTGGCTTTCCATTTTTGCAATATTGTCGTGTTGAAGGTGTTTTCTTTATGTCGCAGTATTTGAATTGCTGGGGTTTTCCCGTCTGTCAATATTTTGCGAAAGATGTCTAGTCTTTTCCACTGTACGACTGATTCAATTGATTGAGTTGCCAATTCATAACATATTCTTGGCATTGGAAATGTTTGTGGGAGGCGAAGGACTTTGCGCCAGAAAGTCGCTTCATATTTTGTCCAGTTGACTTTCTGAGCGTTTAGCATTGCTTCGGTACCATAGGTGAGAATCGGGATGTACTTGTGTCTGTAGTAGAAGATAATTGGCTTGAAGGAGAATTTGCCGTATTTTCTGTGAAGGAGGCAGCCTTGTCTTGATAGCGTTTGGGATGTTTGTTCGATTTTGTCTAGCCACTGCTCTTCTGATTTAGACTGGTTTATTGTGATCCCAAGGTATTTAAACTCAGTAACATTTTCTAGTTCGACATTGTCGATCATAAAGGTACGTTGGTTTATTCTTTTTTTTAGTGATTTGGTTAGGGTCATTATCTTTGTTTTTCCCGTATTGATCGTTAATTCATTTTTTTTCATGTACTGGCTTAAGTCTGCCAGTGTTGTTTGTAACCCAGTCGGTGTTTTGTCTAGTAGCACGATGTCATCGGCGTATGCCATGACTGCGACTGGGATCGAGTTGATTTTGGGGGGATAAGTTTTGTCTGATTTTAGATGGTCTTCAATATCAGCAGTGTAGAGGTTGTAGAGTGTCGCTGCAAGTGGACAACCTTGTTTGAGTCCGTTTTCTGTTGGTATGGCAGGTGTTGTAGTTCCTTGTCTCGACAATCTGACTTTTATCGTGGTTTTTGAATATAGTAGAATGATCGGTTCTAGGATGTCAGTTGGGCAGTTCCATGTTCTAAGTTTCGACCATAGTTTTTCGCGCGAGATTGAGTCAAAGGCCATTTTTAGGTCAATGAATGCTGCGTAAATTGCCGAGTTGGAGTTGATAGCTTCATGTTTAATTACTTGTAGTAATACCAGGTTGAGGTTTGTTCCAACATTGGCTGTAAATCCTGTTTGTCTGGTCGAGAATTTGTTGTTTTTTGTGGCCCACGCAGTGAGTTGGTTTAAGAGTATTGTTGCAAATAGTTTTCCTAGCGGATCGAGCAGGGCGATCGGACGGAAGTTTTGAGGGTCTTCTCTAGGGCCTTGTTTATGGATTGGTACGATTACTGCTGTTCTCCAGGAGTTGGGTATTCTATGCAGTTTATTGATCAGGGTTGTAATGTGGCATAGGAGGGTTGCCCAAGCGGTTGGGTCTTCCTTGATCATGGCATTAGATAGTCCATCTGGGCCTGGTGCTCTAGAAGTATTGAGTTTGTTAATCAGGCAGATGAAGTCTTCAAATTCTGCTTGTACTTTCCATGTTGAGTCTGCTATAGTCTGTGTATTCTGATGAGCTGTTTCTCGTGGTGCGTAAATGGTGGTAAAATGCGTTATCCATTTTTCTTGGGTTACATTAGCTGTAAGCTTATGCTGATTTTGTTGATTGTCATTGAGTAGGTTCCAAAGTTCTTTGGTATTATGGGATTTGTAGCTTTTCAGTATTTGTTCAGCATCCGCTTGTTGAATGAGACTTTTTTGCGATTTAATCCAGTTTCGATGGTTGTTTTTCAGAGTTTTGATTTGGTGTGAAGTGTCGGGAGCTGGAGTTTTCTTTAGCTGTCGTATTGTTCGGTTTAGGTCTTTTTTCTTTTCGGCAATTTCTTGGTTATAGAAATGTCGATGGTCTTTCTGCGGGCGATTTTTTCTGGTTTGTTGGAATGGAATTAGAATCCATTCATAGTCGATTTTTATATCATTTGCCAGTCTTGCCTGTTGGAATTGTTCCGGCAATGAGGTTGAGGAAGCTTGCGGGATTCTCAGTCTTGTAGTTGTTCCATTTAGTTCTAATGGAGGAGGTGGTAGTGCTGTCACTGTTTTTTCTAGTTTCGCTTCTGAGTGTGCGGTAAGTTGGTTGTGATCGCTCCTGTCCGTTAATATCGTCTGTGCGTTTGTAACTGACTGGTGAAGGTTTTCAGATAAGAATATATAATCGATGATTGCATGGGACGAACCTCTGCTCCATGTGGGTGTATAGGAATTCGATGTGTTCCCTTGGCTTAGAAGGAGTAGGTTGCGCGTTGTGGTTTCTTTTATCCATCTCTTTGCATTTGGCGATAATTGTGAGTGCTTTAAGAGGCCACCGTTTTTATCGTATAACTTGATGTTCAGATCGCCACAGATTATTGTTTCTGATAACGGGTATTTAGCTAAGGCCTCATCAATCGAGATGAAGACTCCGTCTAGGAACGTGTTTGTTGATATTGCTAGCGGGTTCCAGTAGAGGTTTAGAATTAGGATTGTTGAGTTGTTTTTGTCTTCTCGCTTTTGCTGGTGTTTTGTGGATGTTATTATGGTCAGTTGCGTCCAAGGGTTTATATTCTCGGAGAGTATTACTGTGATGTATGGGTTTATCTTGATCAGGGTGAGTAAGCCTGAAGCAGGTCTTCCTTGTTTTTGTACGATAGCTGGGTTTAGGAATGTGATAAAGCCATCGCATGCCGGTGGGTCGCTGAGCCAGGTTTCTTGAAGGCATATGAAATGATATTGCTCTAGTTCAGCGGTTGTGTCCGTGAATAGATGTAAATTGCCTCTGGTGTTCCACGAGCACAATGACCAATTGAATCTATAGTTCATTAATTGTTATGAGTTTGAGCTCATTGAGTATTCTGTAGATTCTGTATCTAAGAGGGTGTTTTCGTGGTCATAGATTCTTCTGATTGCATCGGCATATCTGTCTGGATGTTGGCTTCTTATAGAGTATTCTGTAGATGCAGTATCTGTTGGTGGAGTTTCAAAGCTAGTTCTGTTGGGTTTGTTAATTCTATCTGAGTCTGCTTCTTTTGAGGCACGATTTGAGTATCTATCGTCAGTTGTCTGTTTTTGATTCCTCTGTTCAATGTGTAGTCCTTCGTACCTTGTGGTTGCTTTGTATTTTGGTTTGCTTGGTATTCTTGAGGATGTTGATGCCCAGCATGAGAAGCCTAATTTGTGTAGTTGTCTTCTTGTTGATATGATGAGTTCTTTGTTGTTTGGGTCTGGGAGCTCTATGACGATCTTGTCCAGGTTCCGGTCGTCTTTAAAGGTTATCAGAGCAATATCTTTTGTTGTGAGTTTGTTTAGGCGAGGTATTACGCCAAAGAGGCGTAGTAGGTTTGTTCTATTTAGAATTACCGGTTCTTGGTTTTTATTTGCATTTTCAATGTGAATTTCATATGTTTCGTTTTGTCGTAGTGGATTGACGAATATTGGTCTGGTCTGTCTGTGTTGACTGTGATCTTGTGGTGTTGTTGTTATCGAGGTCGACGAGATTCGATCGTACGGTTCATCTCTGGTTGTGAGTGTTGAGATGTTTTCCATCGAGATGATTGAGATTTCTTCTAGGGAGATTTCAGTAGAGTTGTCTTGATTTTGGTTCGATTGTTGTTCGAGTATTGAGGCGTATTCGTCGATTATTATGTAGCTTGTCTGGATTAGTGGTTGTGAAGATTGTTGATTGTTTTCTAGTGGTTGTTCTTCATGGGTGGTGATGTCGAGCAATTCCTCGTCAATAAGCGATTGTGGCAGGGTAGATTGCGCTAGTTTGGGTTTTATCTGGGTTAGCTGAGCTTGAATGCTTCGTGTGTTGACAGCTGTTTGTTTCTTCTTTGGTTGATGCGCAATTTGGGTGTTCTGGGTTATATTTCTTAGAAACGCTCGCGAGCCCGTTTGTCGTTTTTTGTTATTTTTCTGTTGGGTTCCTTTTATTTCGTTCGTTGTTTTTTCTTTTTCAAAAATTTGAAAGTTTTCCTTTGGATTCTTTGTTATGTTGCTTGAGATGATGGTTTCTGTTTTTTTGTTGGTGTTATTATGAGGTGGTTCTTTCAGTGTTTGTTGGGCAAAATCTGCAATTGTTTCAGGTAGTGGTTGTATCTGAATTGGGGGTTGTGATGATTTTAAAAGCGGCGAGGTTTGTAGTCGTTGGTCGTTGGGTCTGGTTGCTTGTTGCTGATGGTGTTCTTTAAGCATCTGTAGTAGTTCTCCTGTAAGTTTTGTTTTTTCTTGTCGGTCTCCTCTTGCGATCTCTGCTAATCTTTGTTGCCACCGGTATGTCTCGTCTGCTTCTATTGTCAGTCTTGATTCCACTGTCGAGACAAAATGTTCAATGTGTATCTGTTTTGAATGGATTAGTGCTAGAAGGGTCGCTTGGTCTTTTATTGAATCTTTCAGGTCTTCTTGTAGTTTCAAGAAGGGGATCATTGACTGGGAGAGTATTGCGATGAGCATATTTTGTAAGTCTAACATTGTTGTTGGGATTCTTGGGTGCGTATCTTCTTCATCTTGTACCTGATTATCGTTTTTCTGTTGTGGGTCTTTTGGTTTTTGGTTCTTGATTATTGGGTCTGGGGTATAGTAGGATTCATCCGAGTCATAGTTGAATCGTGATGTGACAGTTTTACGTTCATCCAGTTCTGGTTGTCGTTCCTTTTTCATCTGTTTGTTTTGGTTTCCATAGGGGATGCATGGGGTTGAGGTTGATTGTATTTGATTTGTTTCTGTTCGTTCTTCAAGTACTTCTTTTGTTTTTTCTGCAGTAGACATGATTGATTCGATTTCGGTGATGTCCAGTGATAGTTTTGGTAGTTTATTTCTTGTTTTGGATGTTGTTGGTTCCGCTATGCTGGCGGATTTAGCGGAGTTGTGGGTTTTAAGCCAGGCAAGGCGGGCTAATCTTGCTTTTTCTTTTTGCTTCAGTTGGTCTGGTGTTGGGATTGCTGGTTTTGTGGTTAGGTCTTGTGTTCGTTCTATTTGTTGGCTGGTTGCGGTTAGCTTGAAGGCGACAGGGTCAGCTGTGAGTTTTGGTTCTTGATTATTAGTTATTTCCTGAGGATTGCTGTGTATTTCGTGTAGTTTCTCCGATTTCATGGATTGTTGATTCTGGGTTTGTTTGTCTGGTGTTAAGTCCTGCTTTGTGGTCGTCTGCAGCTGTTTGGTTGTAAGTTCGATGGGTTCTTTGTTGCTGGTTGCAAGGTTTGTCAAGGTGTCTTGTATCCCGTTGTTTAAGGGATCTTGTTTTGTGAGCTGGTGGTTTGCGTTCGGATCAGTTAATGAGTTGGTGAGTTGTTGTTCTAATTCGAGTTGGGGAGGCGGTAGTGATGGCGCGGACATAATAGGTAGGCTGTTTAGTTCAGATGAGATTATTTGGTGATTTTCTACTGTACTGTGTGAGTCTACTGATAGTTGGGGTTCCACTGTGCCGGCGGATTTAACGGAGTTGTTGATTTTAAGCCATGCAGTGGGATTGACAGTTTCTAGGGTTTGGACTCTGGAGTCTTCTGAGTTCTGTTTATAGTCTGAACACTGTGTCAGAGACTTTGGAATTTCTTTGTACAGTGTCACTTTCTTGAAGGATTGTTCCAATGTTAGCTGTAGTTGGTCTCGCTCCGTGATGTTATCGATCGCGGTCTTGGTTGTTTGTCTTGTTTTTGGACGTTGAGTTGGGTTTTGTTTATTGGTGCGAGTTGTAGCCATTGTTTCCCGATTGTAGATTGCTAAGGTTAGGTTTTGCAAGGTTTCTGTTTGGTTTCTCAGAGTGCTAGCCTCCTTTTTTTTATAGGATTTGCTTTAAGGATCCAAGGGACGAACCCTTTCGGTCTCCTGGTCAGCAGTGGCTGCGTAGGTGTATCCTTGTTTCGGTTTTCTCTAGTGGATCAGATTGCGCTTTCAGGATCCAAGGGTCGAACCCTTTCGGTCTCCTGATCAGTTATTTTGCGCAGGTGAGTGTTTGTTTCGTCCTTCTGTAGTGGCTCGAGTTGCGCTTTCAGGATCCAAGGGGCGGGCCCTTTCGGTCTCCTGGTCAGCGAGGCTGCACTGGTGAATCTTCGTTTCGGTTTACTGTAGAAGGTCAGGTACGCTTTCAGGATCCAAGGGCGGACCCCTTTCGGTTTCCTGATCAACAAATGGAACGAGATTGTATGATTGTTTTGTTTCTCTGGAGCGGTTGGGGTTGAGGTATTAGGATCCAAGAGCGAGGCCCTTTCCGTCTCTTGATCAACGCGGGTAACTGGAGATGCCGGAAGTTAGGACGTTAAGTAGCAGGGGCGAGGCCGCAAAAGCACGGGCGGTAGAGGATTCTATTCGGTGTGAGGTGGGGTGAAGACGCGTGTACAGTAGGCACAGGCAGGCTCCGGCGTCAAAAGATGAGTCGCGTGGCTCCAGGCCAGCCGGTGCGAGCACACGAGGGGACAGCGGAGCTGTCAGCGGTCGCGACTGGGCTGAAGACGATCAACAAGTTCGGGGTCGGTGATGCAGAGCGTGGGTGGGTGGTGGGCGAGGAGCATGTAACGGGTTGGAGATCCTGCGGAGCGGGGAGCGATGCTTTGAGTGTATGTAGCGTGATGAGAAGTAGGTCACTTACACGATTTTGGATGTCTTTGGGTGATTCGGTAGGTGGATTTTTCTGGGGGAGGCGCCGCGGAGCCTGCAGAGCCTAAAGACCAAAAGACTCTGCAGCAGACTCCGCGGCCGCTCCGCGGTGTTCTGGGTATTTTAAAGTCACCAGGTGGAAGCAGGTGAAACAAAGGTAGGACAAGAAGCAGGTCCTCACTGGGTTCAGGAGCAAAAAGCTGTAGAGTCCTCTCACAACCGCAACCAAAAGACTCTGCAGCAGACTCCGCGGCCGCTCCGCGGTGTTCTGGGTATTTTAAAGTCACCAGGTGGAAGCAGGTGAAACAAAGGTAGGACAAGAAGCAGGTCCTCACTGGGTTCAGGAGCAAAAAGCTGTAGAGTCCTCTCACAACCGCAACCAAAAGACTCTGCAGCAGACTCCGCGGCCGCTCCGCGGTGTTCTGGGTATTTTAAAGTCACCAGGTGGAAGCAGGTGAAACAAAGGTAGGACAAGAAGCAGGTCCTCACTGGGTTCAGGAGCAAAAAGCTGTAGAGTCCTCTCACAACCGCAACCAAAAGACTCTGCAGCAGACTCCGCGGCCGCTCCGCGGTGTTCTGGGTATTTTAAAGTCACCAGGTGGAAGCAGGTGAAACAAAGGTAGGACAAGAAGCAGGTCCTCACTAGGTTCAGGAGCAAAAAGCTGTAGAGTCCTCTCACAACCGCAACCAAAAGACTCTGCAGCAGACTCCGTTGATGGTTTGTGTTACTGAGACCAGAATGGGTAAATGATAGTGGGGTAAGCACTGTGTGAGCCCAGGGTGTGGTGGTCAGTGAAAAGCTACCGCAGATCAACTCAGCCCAGTGTCCGGGCATGTACGTCTTGTCCGCAGGAGCTGCCAAAACCCACAGACCCTCTAGGGCATTTGGTCAACTAATGATTCTTACTACAGCAGACATCCCAACACCCCTGAGGGAAAGGGGAAGTGGAGAAAATAAAAAACAACAAACTTAGTTCAAAATCTCCAGAGGGCAAGAAAAGAAGAAACAAGGTTACTTCTACTCTCAGGCACTGACCCTTCCTCCAAACCCCAAGTTTACAACTAATACCTATTCTTCCTCCTCGATGAGCTGGGAGATGATGAATAGTGTCCAAGAAGCTGTGAAGGAGAATGTAATCTTCTAAGGAAACTTCTTTTGAAGTGCAATATTACTTGTCTTGACTCACTTACACCTTCCTGAAGACTTTAATTACCTTCTTTTTTAAGTATCAGTTATTAATACTCAGCTGAGAATTGCTTTTGAATTCAACCTTGTTTCAACACTAAAGTCAAAACTGAATGACCACATCTACCTGCCAGCATGTATTTTAACAAAACAGATGCATATTGTTTCCTTGCTTTTTCATTTGGGTAAATAAACATAGCATTAAAAAAACTACTAGGAGTTCAATACTTTCTAGGTAACCACAGTTCCAACTTCCATTAAGAAGAATTTGATTACAAAGTGTCAAGAACTCTTACTAGAAGTTCAAAGTCTCTCCCTGCATGTCTGGCTAAACAGCTCGTAATCCATTTGTGAGTTGCACAGCCTTTTAATTTACCATTGTTTGCACGCAATGACTTGAGAACAGTATTGTGTGAGAGTGCGCAGACTCAGAAGGTTCCTGTCCGTAGAACTGCTCCTCTACTCGAAGCTGTAACCCTATTTGGGGCATCAGAAATAGACACTGGTCTCACAGAGCATGCACACAAGGGATACAAGGGTTTGATGGCTTTGAGACATTTATCTTTTACACATGCACACTTTGTAATTTCTTGGCAGAAAGTCACTCAACGCAACGCGTGCGAGGCCTCAACTTCTTTTAACAGAAAATAATTTTAAATTCCACAAGTAACGTTACACGTCTAATCTCCTAATCACCCTGTTAAATACCTAAATAAGATCAACATTAATTTTAAGAACCAAATTTACTAATCCCACGAAAAGTAAATCCTGGAAAATGTGGTAGTGCCAAAGAGAGTGAGGAAGTCCAAGAGTGTGGTAGCAGTGCCCAAAGGGCTGGAGAAGGTGGAAAAATTAAGCAAGACTGGGAGTACATTGACCAGAGGTGGTCACTAAAGAAAGAGAGAGTCCTAGATAAGAGAGATTGGACGTTTTGTGTGGTACCAATGGAAAGGTGTACAATTGAAGAGTGGGAAAGGAGGTTTTTGAGAGAGGGGGGGAGTGAGTGTTACGAGTGGGAAAAGGAACACCCAGATAGAAAAGAAATGATAAAAGATAATAAGAAGACAGAGGAAGCCTGTTAGGCAGATTGGCAGATGGAGATTGGTGAGAGTAGGATTCAAGCCAGGGCCCTAGAAATAAGGCTTAGTGTTTCAAGCCAAAGAGGAGACTATGCAGTAGATGACCACCCTCTTATCCTGCCCAGGCCCCCTGGATCCACTCCAGGACTCAGGATCCTCCCTGTTTCGATTTGTTACCCAGATATTCCTATTGTGCTCGACTACATGGAACAGACAGTGGGGGACCAGAAGAAGAAAAGACCACGGAATATGAAGGACAAGTTGAGATGCGGAGAAGGAGGAAAGTGAAGATGCCACAGTGAAGCCAGTGCCAGCAGAGGGATTGGCTATGAACCCGGGTTAAGAAAAGTCCCAAGCACTGGGTGAACCAAAGACATTGTTTTTGCTGACAGACATTTGCTGGTTAGAGACTTTTGCAAAAGACTTAGCCTTGAGTTGCTGGGAAGGAAACTCCGGAACTCCACAGGGCTCAAGCGAAGTTCATGCTTAAACTGTTCATATTTTGGCGACACACTGTGTGAGTTCAGTGTGTGATTCTTTGGTCGCCTTCACAAATGTGAAACTACACATTTCATTGGTACTATAACAAATAATATATGAAAAGTATGTATAACATGCAATGGAGCATTATAAGAAAAATCACTGTATGCATAAGGACGGTCCACTGCGCTGTGACTTGAGAGCTGGTACATTCCACTCCATGCTCCATTGTCATTGTGCTAAACAGCAAGGTCTTCAGTTATTCCCTGAACGGTGGAGCAGTGGAGGCATTCCAATGTCTAGTGGAATGTTGGCCCATAGTACCAGCGCATAACTCCAGAATGCCTACTTCCTTTTTCTCTCCTGATATTTTCTGTTTCCAGCCTTGCAATATAGTGGCTTCTGGAATTGTGCTGGCCTATGGAGAGGGTGGGGGTTTCAGCTAGGTAGGACTGTCTCTCTTGGTTTGACACTGCCTAATTTAAATTAATATTTGGTTACCAGTGGCGTGGCATTCCAATTCCTCTTGATTGTTCTGCGGAGCATGACAAAAGACCAGGGGTGGATTCAGACAGTCTGTGGTTCCTGTGGCCGCAGTCCCCTTGTCATGAAATCCCAGAGTCACACATTCACTTTGGGTGAGGAGCGCTGAGGCACACTCCCACCTCCCCAATGCGTGGCTTTGTTAAAGTGTCAGAAGGGGTCTGCAAATGTGGCACCGTTGTGGACGTCAAGAGGCTTCAAAGGCACGATGGGCTCAGCAGAGGCTACTGACTACCTCGTTCAGAGTGGGCCGCAGAGTCACTTGGTATTAGACCCTCCTTTAAGAACCCTCCTTGGCCTGCAGACTTCAGCCTCCATGCCTGTGTGTTCCTTGCTGCTGTCTGACAGGCACACCATTCCCCATTTATGTAGGCTTCCAAGCCCCCACTCTGCACTCATTCAAGGATTTCCGCGCTCTGAAACACTTGAGTATGAGCGCCATACAAATAAAATATCATATCATATCAAGGATGTAACTGGCTGTGTCAAGTTTTTGAAAGCACTCGATGATCACTGGGTCCCCTGCCTCACCACTGCTTCTATCGCTTTCTTTTGCCATCCTCTTTTTTGTTTTTTATTTTTTCTCTTACTCTTTTCAAACCTTCTTAACCCTTTCCCCCCTGTCCAGGGCAGTTTAGTTTTATTCGCTTTTTCTCTAACCCTTCTCTTCGGGGTCTGCCCTAAGATTTACAGGACCCCGGAAGGCAAAAAAGGGGCAACGGGCAGCCTAATTTACATTTGTAAAAATATGAACAATATTTTACAGAATATAGCTTTGATGCTTCAGGGCACCATTGGATGTTAAATTACACGAGGTTGTGAGGAGGAGGCCAAGGGAGAAATTCACTTTGAGACATCCAATAAAGAAATGGTCACTGTAGTTTTATAGATAAGGCAATATCACGAGTTCTTTTTGTTTTGGGGATTAGCGAACAGTGTGAGTTGAATCAGTTTTGGGGAATTCTAATTTTGGTAGATAAGGTTGGGTGATCAGATGCCCCGGGTTTGCAGGGCCTGTCCTGGAATTTGGTGCTCTGTCCCCCTTTCTCAAGATTATGTTTTCCTTGGAAAACTCAGTGGTCCCAGTTTTTGGTGGTAGGTCTTCATCGCTGGCAGGCAGGAATGCACAATCTCGCAAAGAAGAAATGCTGCATTTTACAATTTAAGAGAGTGTTCGTTTGTGATAAATTAATTATAATGTGTGTTTATTGGAACAGTAACACTTAAAGCCCTTTCACCTCCAACTGCTACTGACGTGTAGTGCCTGGACAGAAGTTAGTCCTACTTCTATGTTAGTTGCCCTGACCCGGTTTTTTATTTTTTTTAATCTGGACACTCGAAAATAAGGGAAACGAGAAAAATGATCTGCTCAGGACCAAACACGTTGCATAAGTTGCACACCCAGGATTTGGCACCAATCTGCAACTCAGGCACTTGAACACATATGTTTTCAGCTGTAGTTTGTGCAAATTTGATTAAAAAAAATACCACCTGACCTTGGAATGTAGCACAAAAAAGTGACTCTCGTTTGTAAAGTGAATTGTCGTTTTTGCAGCAGTTTCATTATTGCTTTTATGTTTATGGTGTACATATTTGGCCATATTGTCTAAACTAGCCATACGCTGTTAATTTAGAAGCTGGAGAAGAGGATTAGTTTGACTGTCAAAATAAATAAATCTTCAAGCAGTGTTTCATTGTTTTTAAAACATAAGGACACCAGGGAGGGACTGAGCTGGGGCAGACAGGGCAAAGTGCCTCTTCAAAATTGCTGTACGGGTGATCGAAACAGAGTCTATTTACCTGGAGACAGTGAGAGTAAGCAATTTTGCTGGTCTTCAAATGTTAACAAAATCAACAGATAGGCGTGCACAGTGACATTTTTTCCAGTCTCCAAGCCAGCAATCTCTTGTCCCACATCTCTGGACCTGGTAAGTCATCATGACCCACTTGCCTCATCTTCTTTCCCCTGACATTGTTTGACTTTCAACAATACTCTGTTTTATAGAGATGACTCAAAGAGTACAGAAATCATACTTGAGTACTCAAGCAAATACATATTTCCTCATAGAAACATTTTAAGCAAAAGCAGTATGATTGTAGCATTGTATACCCCCATTGAATGGAAGACTACAACTACCAGAGTGCAATTTAGCATGAGGCGAAATGAAAATGGCCTATGGATTTTTTTAAAGACTTACAGACTCAATATGCAACTGCAATTCTAACCACCTATGTGTTCAAACTTAAGGTCTTGTCTAAAACGTTGGTTACTTCAATGACCCATCCCTTATAGTCTCTCATTTAAATGTTCTACCATAGCTAAGACAGTGATAAGTAGTCCAATATTTGCTAGACACCAGTCGTACCTGCTGTGCAGCACCTGGCGGGCCATTGGGGAATTGGAGGTGGGTGGGATTTGTCTCCAGAGCCTCACAGGGGGAAGTGAATGTAGGGACTTACCAGGACAGGCAGGAAAAAGAGAAATGTGCAGCCCCTCTAAAATATGCTATGTATTAGCTAGTATGCAAGTGCCAGCAGGTGGCTGGAGGCCCCCATGACCGCAGAGCCCTGGGGGACAGCACAGACTTCCCATGCATTAGGCAGGCCCTGCTTCTCTCCCACTCAAGGGGTGTTAGGGGGTTCGCCTGGGAGTGCGGGGGGGGGGCGGGGATTTAAGGAAGTTTTAAAGCCATGAAGGGGTCCAGGTTTTTGAACGGACCTTCCTGCTAGGCCGTTACCCAGCACTAGTCACAGTGATGCTTGTAGAGGAAGATTCGTTTCCTGACCCTTCTCGGCCTCCGTAGCTGTGCATGTTCTTTCCATGGGGGAACTTGCTGCAGACTGACTGCATGGAGGCCTACAATTCAAGGCATCTGCACTCAGTTCCCGCCCCTTTTTTCTGTGAGATGTTTCTCTGTACGCAGCATCTGCTGTTCACCTCATTCTCACCGTTTGTCCATTCATTTCTCTCTCTCTCTCGCACTCTTTCCACTTCACATGTTTTGCTTTTCTTTTCCCTTAATCCCTTCTCTGCTCCTTGAAAACTTCCCCTCTCACCACCCGACACGTCCCCCCAATTCAGATCTGAGATCTTTGTCAGTAATATTGTTGCATTATTATGTATTTGAGAACCACTGAAGAATTTGGGGAATAGGCCTAAATGCACAATGTGGTTTTGGCCAGTAGAGTGCTGAATCATGTTGAATTTGAGTGGGGAATGGTGTATGGCACACATCTGGAACGATAGCCCAGCAGGTTCAGTGACTGTTGCTGAGATCTCTGCCTAAGCTGCACGATACTGCACCTCTTTGTGTGGACAAGACCGCCCCTTCCCTTTTCAATGAAAACATGTGTTTTTTGTTTCTAATAAGATGACCTACTCTCTCAGGTTTCCTTAGCATGTCAGATTTATTGGACACTGTATTAGAGCCGCCCACTAAGTTGTGCTTGCTCTAAACGTGGAAATGAACAGTCTACTCCACTTCAGAAACGCAAACTGATTGCAGGAATCGGAGGCTCACATTCTGGTGTCCCTTCTTGGCACACTATGGAGTCCAGAAGAACAAGCCACATTGCTTCACTGTGCCAACTACCACAACTAACTTAGTTCTGTGTGTACAATAGAGACCATCTCGGTCATGGTGCAACAATCTATTGTATGGCTGCCTAAATATTAACAAATGATATACATAGTGCACTCTGTATCCAGAATGGTCTCTGTAATCGGGCGTGGCATTGGCAGCATCTCGCACCTGTGATGGATTGCTCACAAAAGAGTGACATATATTATACATTAGAATAGCTCGTTTGACTTACATTGTAAGTATACGTGTAGTCACAGGTAGTTCCATTCTAGTCAAGGATCCGCCTGGAAAGGTTGCTTGGACATGTGTCTGCAGGTGCGCACTGCTGGGGACTTATTTTAGGAAATATGCAGTACTCACGTTTTTTCACGGGCTGAGTTATTGAGAGAGATGATTATCAATAATTCTGAAGGTTTAGTATCCCTAGTACTTTATCGTGCTCTACTTTTTGTAAAAGCTCTGTAAACACCTCAGCACTATAATAACAAATGCTTGCATTTATAGCATGCATATTTTTAGTTTATTTTGCAAGTCATTTGACTTTCAAATGGGGAGCTTTATTTCTAATTTTCAAGTAAGTGTTTTTTTAACTTTCCTTGTTTAAACTGTCTCTTGAGCAGACAGTTCTGTTTGGGTCAATCTTTCAGGCATCTTTTCGCAAAACCCGGCCCCTCTGTTCTGCTTATTGGAGGGGTGCTGGCAGGGGGGTGGGAGGTCCACTTGCTAAGAGGACGACTAGCGTAGTGCCCGGTATGAAAAAGGGCGACGAGCAGCAGCTGGGAACCTCTGCCCAAGAATCATTAGGATGGTGTCTCAAGGATTTGAAGGACAGGATCTTGTTGGCTCTCATTTGTACTGTAGATGAGCTTTGTTCTGTTGAGGAAAGCAAACTACTGTATAGCCACCAAGGTATGCCGCATACTCCAGAAAGGTATGTGAGAACCAGCCACACTATAACCGTAATTATCACCTGACCAATAGAACTCCTTGGTCAGGGGCTTACTCTCTATACTCCAAAGAGATATAGGTGAATAAAAGACATCCAGTGGTCAGGCTCCCTTTGCAATTGGCACTTTCAGGCCTTTTGCATATCTGTTGTTCATTCTCCCATCTCAAGGCTATTTCTAATTGTGGTTACTTTTTTTAAACTATGCAGAGTTATGCAATGTGATTAACAACTCAACTGTTATCATTTCAGATTACTTTTTGTTTTACATTTTGCGGGAAATAAACCTACAGCTTGTAAATATCAGAGAAGTGAAAGACTGCACAATCTAAGGAGGGAAATCCCTGTAATAAAGGAGAACGTTCTTCTGCATGCAATGCTGGCCGAAGAAATGGCCGCCCTACTCTTAACAATCCTCCTGAAGGCTCGGGCGCGCCACTAGGAGATGAGGACTTCCCTTACGCGGGTTAGCTTGCCGCCATCAGACCTTCCTCTGTTCTCAGATCGTTCAAGGGAAGCGAATATTCCTAGGCAAGAAGTCAAGGCCAGAAGATTGCACTAATGAAAGATCCACCATTATTTCTGACAGTCTTTATGGCCTTTGCCTTTTAGAAACATTCACCGACAGCTCACAAAATGGTGTGCGATCTAATTTGGCAACACCGAACGGCCATGAAGCTGTTTCGAAGCTCAATGTCGTCTTTGTATTGGAAAGAGAATCCAGGATGATACTAAGCTGGAAGTTATAAGAAGCCCATGGACCCAGGCCACGAATAATCATTACTCGTACCTATACCCATTGAAAAGGTAAAAAGGGAAATTCAGAATATAAGGTATTTGAAATTGGAACATCTAAATGACACTATCCACATATCCTCCAAGGACTCCTTTGCTGATCTTGTAATTGTTTGCCAATTGAAATAATCACCGTACATGACACGATTTCGGGTACCTTGTTACTAAACCATTGCGCACTTCGACCTGCTACTTGGGCAGAATGGTTACACTTCACAAGCAAAGGCAGTATACCACATGGAGGCAGTCGAGAAATCCATTGGTTGTGTGCACAAAAAGAGAAATAAGTTGAAGGACATCATGCATTGACTGAATGATGGCTATTTTAAGGACGTGCAGAAAAAGCGTGAATGAAAAACTGTGCCTTATAATTCTGGCAGGTAAAGACTGCCTTTACGTGGACACTTGAATGAGGGGAAAATGTCCTCTCTCCAACGCTGTTCAATAATGATGGCAATATCCATGCACTTCTTCGCTACAGAATTAGAGGGGGTGATCCGGAAGTGCTGAACCAGTGTGCTTCTGACATTGCAGCATATCTAAGCAAACCTGGACAACGTGATCTGATTCAGTTTGCACAAAGAGTCACCATTATTGTTGATGAAACCACTGATATATCCAAGAAACAGCAGGTAAGCTTGTGTGCAAGGTATATGGAAAGAAATGATGTGCTTTGGGATGATTTCTTTAAGTTTGTTGAAGTGACTGACACAACAGGAGATGGAATAGCCAATAGCATGTTGACTGTTATTAAAGGTCTGGCTCGTTACCTAAGCAATCTGCATGGGCCAGCGATACGAGTGGGCTCAGGCTAAAATCAGACAGGACTGCGCCAATGGCCAGCTATGTGCATCGAATAGTAGCAAAGGAAGTAAGTTGGCACCAAAACACGACTCCTGGATGACTGTCGGCCAAATAGCGAGCTTTATTAATGGCACAGCACACAAAATAAGGGTTTCGAAGACCATCTAAAATCGGTTCTTCTGAAGGTCGAAGAAATAAAACAAGCAGAATAAAAATAGAATGCAAGATGAGATGGGTTGGGCATCATGACGGGGTCTACATTTTCAAGAATGTCCTTCCCGTTATAGGTAGAACCCTAAATGAAATTTCAACATCGGCCTCCCTAGCCAGTGCTAAAAGTCTTCAGGAGGCAATTGACACTCAGCTTGTAGTGGCTCTGGTAATGCCTGGCAAAACTCTCAGCATTAAAAAGAAGCATCTCAGAAGTCTGACAGATGACGAACATTGACTGTGCGGCTGTACTTCATCGAATGATACACCTATAGATAAGCTAGAGCAGTGGCGCCTCGAATCAAAACCTGCGTGTAGTAGTTCATGAGCGGAAGCTAGTGCGCTTGCTGGTGAAATGGATTTGCCGATACGCTGGCCTAGCCTAACGTCACATAACAAAACAGGCACATTCCCCTCAGAAAGAACAGAGGATTATTACATGCCGATACCCAGGCCAAGGATAACGTCACATAACAAAACAGGCAGATTTACCCTCAGAAAGATCAGAGGATTATTACACGTTGATACCCAGGCCAAGCCTAACGTCACATAACAAAACAGGCACATTCCCCTCAGAAAGAACAGAGGATTATTACACGTTGATACCCAGGCCAAGGATAACGTCACATAACAAAACAGGCACATTTACCCTCAGAAAGATCAGAGGATTATTACACACAGAAACGCAGGCCAGGGCTAACTTCACATAACAAAACAGGCAGATTTACCCTCAGAAAGATCAGAGGATTATTACACGTTGATACCCAGGCCAAGCCTAACGTCACATAACAAAACAGGCACATTCCCCTCAGAAAGAACAGAGGATTATTACATGCCGATACCCAGGCCAAGGATAACGTCACATAACAAAACAGGCAGATTTACCCTCAGAAAGATCAGAGGATTATTACACGTTGATACCCAGGCCAAGCCTAACGTCACATAACAAAACAGGCACATTCCCCTCAGAAAGAACAGAGGATTATTACACGTTGATACCCAGGCCAAGGATAACGTCACATAACAAAACAGGCACATTTACCCTCAGAAAGATCAGAGGATTATTACACACAGAAACGCAGGCCAGGGCTAACTTCACATAACAAAACAGGCAGATTTACCCTCAGAAAGATCAGAGGATTATTACACGTTGATACCCAGGCCAAGCCTAACGTCACATAACAAAACAGGCACATTCCCCTCAGAAAGAACAGAGGATTATTACATGCCGATACCCAGGCCAAGGATAACGTCACATAACAAAACAGGCAGATTTACCCTCAGAAAGATCAGAGGATTATTACACGTTGATACCCAGGCCAAGCCTAACGTCACATAACAAAACAGGCACATTCCCCTCAGAAAGAACAGAGAATTATTACACGTTGATACCCAGGCCAAGGATAACGTCACATAACAAAACAGGCACATTTACCCTCAGAAAGATCAGAGGATTATTACACGCCGAAACGCAGGCCAGGGCTAACTTCACATAACAAAACAGGCACATTTACCCTCAGAAAGATCAAAGGATTATTACACGCCGAAACGCAGGCCAGGGCTAATTTCACATAAAAAAATAGGCACATTTCCCTCAGAAAGAACAGAGGATTATTACACACAGATACCCAGGCCAAGGCTAACTTCACATAACAAAACAGGCACATTTACCCTCAGAAAGATCAGAGGATTATTACACGCTAATACGCAGGCCAAGGCTAACTTCACATTCCCCTCAGAAAGAACAGCGGATTATTACATGCTGATACCAGGCCAAGGCTAACTTCACATAACAAAACAGGCACATTCCCCTCAGAAAGAACGGAGGATTATTACACGCCGATACGCAGGGCAAGGATAACTTCACATAACAAAACAGCACATTTACCCTCAGAAAGAACAGTGGATTAATACACGCCGATACGCAGGCCAGGGCTAACTTCACATAACAAAACAGGCACGTTTACCCTCAGAAAGAACAGTGGATTATTACACGCCGATACGCAGGCCAGGGCTAACTTCACATAACAAAACAGGCACGTTTACCCTCAGAAAGAACAGAGGATTATTACACACGGAGTGTGCTTGTTCAATTTTTAGAACACCTTCTTGCTGATCTTTGGAAAAATAATTCCAATTATCGGAACACTGTAGTCACAGTTTTTGCATTAATAACGCAGTATTTTACTACTGTTCAGAACTTTATTGACTTATTGCCATCTATGAATCTTTATGATACACTTCGTATTTTTTAAAACAATAGCTGGAATTCAAGGCGAATATGAGATGTGGAGTAACCCGCGGAGAGGGAAGAAAGCTGCCAAATTGCCATCAAATGCCACTGATACATTTGCATTTGTTCTGGACAATTTTTCCCAACAATCAGGCAGTTACTACAAATATTTCCAACAATCCCAGTTTCAAAGGCTGATGGAGGAATAGCATTCTGAAAGGAGATTTTTAGAGATCTACCAGAGGTGAACCATCGCAGAAAATAGGCAACCTGGGCTTGCTCTACTGTATACCAAGCGAGAATTTACTAAAGAAACAGAAAAGGAGATTAATGATTTGATCATTCTTTAGGCTTTGCAGCCATCAAATTGAAGATGGCCTTGAGATTATTTGTGAAGTGTTTGCCATACACCATCTGACCACGAATATATAGCAGCAACAGTGACTGAAGTAAAGCATCATTTAATGGGATATTATGCGCCTCATTATAAGGCTGGCGCTCCCGTAATGTAGGGGGCTGGTACGGGACTGGCCCCCTTCATTACGGGAGCACCGATTACGAGCTTCCCTTCGCGGGACCCGGATCAGACGCTTGGTAAAACCAGGCGTCCTTTCCGGGTCCCGCGAGGGGAAGAGGGAGGTAATATCGGGCCAGATGTAATCTGCCCGTTATTACCTCCCTCCCCATTCCCATTGAGCCCTATGGGGGCTCAAATGAGAATGGGGATGGGTTCCTGCAAGGATGACTTACCGGGTCCTCCTATGTCGGAATAACCCGATAAGTCCCCATTGCAGGGACCCGGTAATGGAGCCCGGTACGGAGGCAGCCATGGAGCTAATAGCTCCATGGCTACCTCCATACTCGTAATGAGGCCTTATGTTTCCGGAAAGTGCAGTTCAATCACCAGATGTTACTTGTGCTTTTTCAAAGCTATTTTAGATTGTATTGCTATTTTGGAGGCCACTATTCAGTCACTGTTGCCAAATGTATATATTACAAACGTATTTACTAGACTTGGGGCCCGGCCCCACCCGCACTTAGCATCTGATAAAGGCAAGCATATTCCGGGACCCCATTCTGAATGCAGTCCAGGCAGCATTTACACCTTTTCCAAAAAAGGTAGCAAAAGGTAAAGGTGATATTTGTACTCTTTCCTTTTGCCCTCCATTTTGTAAAAGTAGAAAACTGCATGCAGGGGAGCCCACAGGACTCAGTGCAGATATTGGCAGTCTTCTGCATTCAAATTGCAGTTTTTAAAAAATAGGCCCCAGAGTGCTCCATTGACAACGCATGTAGCCATTTTATTTTAGATCAAGGGTAGTTTACTTTTCTTAGCCAGCAACACACTGTCCAATCCCATACCTTTCTACTTGTAACCTATGAAGTCGTCAGTTATTTAAGAATGACATTTTTTTTATTCTCATTAAATTCTTTTGGTTGAAATAATATGGTTGGCCAGTGCTTTTCTCTATACAATTTTCAAAACAAATATCTGAAGAAATGCCAGCCATATTGACAATTACCACGAGTCAAAGGCCGGTGGTCAGCCAATCAGGATCCTCCGAAAGGGAGCACTACGTGCAGATCATTTTCTGCAGTTGCGAGCATCCTTTTGCCTGACAGTCAGCAATGATATCCACAGAGGACCTTCTAACTCTGACTTCACCTCGAGTCCCCATTCCGAGCCTGACCTCCCCCACTGTTCAAAGGTGCCCTGCTGTTCAACTTCTCTTCGGCGTCCTGGAGCCCCTGTTCTGTGTGCAGTGTAGTGGGCTGTGCTGCTGGACCGCCCTGCAGCTGAGCTTGTTCTGTTGACATTTCCACGCCACTATGTCTACAGTTTGAAAATACAATGTTGTAATATCACAGTTTACCTTTTCATGTACTATTACGCTGGTCGCTCTCTATTAGAGACCCTTTTTCATCTTTTTTGACACTACTTGGCATGTTCACATGGCGATCATGTACTATTACGCTTGTCGCTCTCTATTAGAGACCCTTTTTCATCTTTTTTGACACTACTTGGCATGTTCACATGGCGATCATGTGCTATTACGCTTGTCGCTCTCTATTAGAGACCCTTTTTCATCTTTTTTGACACTACTTGGCATGTTCACATGGCGATCATGTACTATTACGCTTGTCGCTCTCTATTAGAGACCCTTTTTCATCTTTTTTGACACTACTTGGCATGTTCACATGGCGATCATGTGCTATTACGCTTGTCGCTCTCTATTAGAGACCCTTTTTCATCTTTTTTGACACTACTTGACATGCTCACATGGCGATCACTTTGCATTAAGTCCACACACTTGCAAAAAAGTCTCAAAACCCTAGGACCCCACCGTACAGTGGGATGCACAGAGCTATCGAGCCACCATTTCTCAGTTCAATTAACTTGGGTTGCTAGCAATTAAGTCTTCCTAGTGGCCTCACTCACAGGCACCAGCGCTACATTAATATGAGAAACATGAGAAAAGGATACCTAAAAATGTGTGTGTTAAGAGTATTAGCGAGAAGTGATCAAGTGGGGATTGGCCTTCTGAACCTTCTATGGAATGTCAAATTACACTAATGAAGGAATACTTACTCAGTACCGGTTCCAGAACCAAAGGCGTCCCTGTCTTCATAGGCCGAGCTGTACGAATGATAGCAATTCAGTATCTGGTCGCGGAAGTAGGGGTGCACCCGGCATGTGTTATCACGGACCTTGACTTGCCGAATCTGAGCTACCCCCAGGAGTAGGTTCTCATAGTAGATGAAGCTTCCATTTGTAGTTATGTCCAGGGTGTTGTACCACGACGTCCAGTATAATCCATCCAGAAGAGGTCCTTCTGCATACTGCACAGAGGAGGGATAGCAATGTTGTTATCTCGCGGTACCATTTGATCAGGACACTACCAGATGTTACAATTCCACCAAGCAGGCTGGATTTTAGGGAACAATAGGAATCGAGCCCCGGGTTTGTATTTAATCTTGATAGTCTCCCCACGTGGCTATACTTAAACTCTACTATACGAACACATGGGGAGCAGAGAAACGTTTTAAATGATTTCTGATTCAAAAGACATAAAACAGACACATACATGCATGCCATATTGCACCAAAAAAGACCGAGAATATATACATAGGAAGCAGAACTATAATTCAGGAAGCAGGTACATTGCTCTCTAGAAAAAACAGTTAAAGTAACATTGATAAAAATGAAAAATGGAAAATAATTTGCATTGTAATGTGCCCAGTTGATGAGCAATGGGAGGAGTTTCAGGCATACACACTAGCATGGGACACCCATTGCAGGAATTGTGGTGAAGGGAATAGTTTCTTACCTGTAACTCCATTTCTCCAGCATTGGTATCTTTCATGGATTCACATGCTTAGAATATTCCCCGTCGTCAGACTGGGACCCCTCGGTACACATATATAGCCTTTTCCAAAGGAAAGCTTTCGACACTTTTGAGTCCTATCTACGTCCTTCTAGGACCCGCCTACGCATGCTCCGCAGGCCGTGCTAGTATAAGAGGCCCGCCCCCGCGGCTCCCCTTCATATTTCGGCCCCTCGAAAGTAGGAAGGGTTACATTTATCACATACATTACATACGTGGAGGTTGGCGGGCGCATGTGAATCCATGAAAGATACCAATGCTGGAGAAATGGAGTTACAGGTAAGAAACTATTCCCTTCTCCAGCATTGGATCTTTCATGGATTCACATGCTTAGAATAGATTGTATAGCAGTAACACTTGAGACGGCGGTGAGAATGTAATGTAACAATATATATCCTCACCCTACTACACAATGCATATCTACCGTAGGGATAAGTTAAGTCATATAACGTTGCCCACATAAAGTATATTGCCCTTAAGAGGTTAGACAACAGAATCTCCACAGGGAGGAGCTTACCTTACTGAAACAGATGGCGCAGGACAGCTCTTCCCATCTGCACCTCGTCTGCATGCTGCCTGGCAAGGCAGTAGTGGCGGGTAAACGTGTGGGGCACTAACCATGCCGCAGCTTGGCATATGTCCGTCAGCGGAATTCCAGCCCATAACGCTGTTGAGGAGGACATCGACCTTGTAGAATGAGCTCTAGGATGTCCTTGCAGTGGCCTTCCGGCCTTAGAGTGACAAAAAGCAATCGTCGACGAGACCCATCTTGTCAATCCCTGTTTAGAGATTGCTTTTCCTCTCGTCGACGGACCATATGCGACGAACAGTTGCCGAGTAGCCCTGATGTCTTGTGTACGATGTAGGTAGAATTTCAGAGCCCGCTTAACGTCCAGGGTATGAAGAGTTTTTTCTGCTGCCGATGATGGAGTGGCGAAGAAAGTAGGCAGAACCACGGATGAGTGTTTGTGATATACCGTCGGAACCTTCGGGACGAACATAGGGTTAGTTGCCAGGACTACCTTGTCCTTAAAGAATCTTAGGTAGGGCGGGTCCACGACCAGCGCTTGTAGTTCCGAGATACGTCTGGCTGATGTGATAGCTATCAAGAATGCCAACTTCCACGAAATGAATTTTATGTCGGACGTGGTCATAGGCTCGAAAGGCGGTTTCATCAAGCCTGCCAACACTGTGTTGAGACTCCACGTCGGGGGAAAACGTTTCACCGGGGGAAAAGCTCGAAATAAACCCCGCATGAAGTGTTTTACCAGTCTGTCACTGAATAGAGGAGACGACTTCCTCTTCCTTGTGAACCTCGAGATGGCTGCCAGGTGTACCTTTATCGATGAGGGGGACAATCCCTTTTTTGCCAAGAGGAGCAGGTAAGGAAGAACTTGTTCCGGCGTCACCAACAATGGTTGTAGGCCCCGTTGTCCTCTACACCATTCACAGAATCTCTGCCACTTATAGGAGTAAGATTTGTTAGTAGAAGGGGCTCTAGCCGCCTGTAGAATTTTTTGGCAATCCTCTGAAATGTCTAAAGCACCGAACTCCGAGAAGTCAGGAGCCAGGACGTAAGGTTGAGACTGTCCGGGTCGTGATGCCACACCGTGCCTCTGTCCCGGGATAGAAGGTACGGGACTTTCAGAAACGCTATGGGATGTTCCAGCGATAGATGGAGGAGGTCTGAGAACCACGGTTGCCTCGGCCAGTATGGTGTCACTAGAATCACCCGGCAATTGTATCTGCGTATCCACTGTATTGTTTTCCGTATGAGGGGAAACGGGGGAAAAGCATAGAGGAACATGTCCGTCCATGGGAAGGAGAACGCCTCCCCCACCAAACCCTCTTGGGGCCATCTGCTTGCAAATTGCTCGCATTTCTTGTTGTCTTTGGTCGCGAAGGCGTCCAGAGGGGGGTGACCCCATTTCTCGAACACTTTCCTCAAGTGACCCGTGTCCATTTCCCACTCGTGTATCTGGGCCATGCTTCTGCTGAGGGAGTCGGCTTGGCAGTTCCTCACTCCTGGAAGGTGATGAGCCACGAGGGAAATTTCGTGCTTCGATGCCCAATGCCATGTTTTCTGGGCTTCTATGGAAAGAGTCCTTGATCGTGTCCCTCCTTGTTTCCTCAGATAAAACATGGCTGTTGTATTGTCGGTCAGTATTCGGACTCGCGAACTCTTGATGTGTGATAGGAACGCCTTCAAAGTCCATCGTACTGCTCTGAGTTCCAGTACGTTTATGTGTAGGAGTGACTCCGTTGGAGACCAGCGACCTTGCGTTTGGAGAGCACCCATGTGCGCTCCCCATCCGGTTAGGGACGCATCCGTAACTATGGTGCTCTGAAACTCCGGCTCCTGTAGGGGCATACCGTTGTTCAGATTGTGGGGACTCTGCCACCACTGAAGGGTCCGACGTAGCTTGTCATCGTCGATGGTTATCCTGTCCGACCACGATCCCTGAGCCTGTGTCCATCGGTGCGCAAGGTATTCTTGGACTGGCCTCATGAATAGTCGACAGTTTCTCACCAGATGGATGCAGGATGCCATGGCCCCTAGGACCGAAACATACTTTCTCACTGAGATCCTGGTGTTTCGCCGTAGCCGGGCCGCTTGTTGAATGAGTCTTGAGGTCCTGTCGAGAGAAGGTTTCACCAGCCCTAACTGAGTCTCGAACTGTGCCCCCAAGAATACCAGCGTTCTCGATGGCCGCAGAGAGGATTTCTCGAAGTTATTGGCGAATCCTAGCCGTTGAAGAAGCTGCATGGTGGCTTGCAGGCTTGTGTTGGTCGACGCTGGGGAGGATCCCCTTACCAGCCAGTCGTCGAGGTATGGGTATACATGGTGGTTTTGCTTCCTTAGCCAGGCAGCCACTGGAGCCAGGCATTTTGTGAACGTTCTGGGGGAGGTCTTGAGCCCGAAAGGAAGAACCGTGAATTGGTAGTGAGTTCGCCCTATTACAAAACGTAGGAATTTCCTGTGTTTCCGACACATTGGAATATGGAAATACGCGTCCTGTAAATCCAGGGACGCCAGGAAATCTCCCTTTTGAACTGCGCGGATCACTTCCTGCAGAGTGAGCATCTTGAATTTCAGGCTCTTTAAGGACTTGTTGAGATCGCGTAAGTCTAGAATGGGACTCCATTTGCCGTTCGGCTTTTTTACGACGAAGTATCTTGAGTAGACTCCTTGACCTATCTGTGATGTTGGAACTAATTCTATCACGCCCTTCGCTAACATGAGTGTAACCTCTTGTTGCAGTACCTTCATATGGGACTGAGCGGTGAACCAGGTGGAATTTGCGGAGGGTTGTGTTTGAATTGCAGAGAGTGTCCGTTTCTTATAGTGTCTAACACCCATTGGTCCGTCGTTATCCTTTCCCATTCGTCGACATATGCTGAAACTCTTCCCCCCAGAACGGTTTGTGGTATGTCACTGCTGATCTTTATTTCGCTTGTCTCTCGACGACGATGGGTATGATGGTCGTTTTCTGGAAGACTGGAAGTTTCGTCGACGGTTAGCCGATTGTGAGGCACGTCGGTATCCCTGGGAGGGGTAAGCCGATCTGGCAAAGGATCTGTCTCCAGAAGAGAATCTTGAATTACCTGAAGCCCCTCTAAAGGGACGAAAAGACTTGTAACTTCTGCCACTCTGGAGGGCACCCAATGAACGTGCCGTGTCCGAATCTTCTTTCATTCCTTTTAGGGCCTCGTCCACCTTCTCACCGAAAAGAAGGTCTCCCTCAAAGGGCATATCTAAGCCCTTGTATTGCACTTCTGGCCTGAAGTAGGTACACTTAAGCCATGACTGTCGACGCAATACCACCCCATTGTTGACTTGCTTGAAGCCTGACTCAGCGAGATCCACCGCGATGTTTATTGCGTGATTTGAGGCTTCCTCACCCTCTCGGACCAGTAGCATTGCCGCCTTCCTCTGTTCTTCTGGAAGATGATCAAGCAGCGGAGCTAGTCTGTGCCACATCTCCCTATCGTATCTGGCCACAATTGCCAGAGAGTTTGCGGCCTTTACTGTGGTCGCTCCCACGGAGAGCACTTTCTTGCCAAAGGCATCTTGGCGTCTCGCTTCGTTCTCAGGAGGAGTTGTGCACTTGTGCTGTGCCTTTGCCTTCCTCGCTGCTGCCGCCGACACCACCAAGTCCGGTGTTGGTTGAGAGGATAAACACTTGGGGGTAGACTCTGGAGCCTTAAACTTCTTTTCTAGGCGTCCTTTCACTGCTGGTTCTGAGAATGGGTGTCTCATTGTCTGCAACCCCTCTTTCCATACATGGTCTAGTATTGGTATCGAGAACACCAACCTCCTTCTCTTGCCCATGTGGTCGAACAAAAAACAGTCCTTTTTCTGTTCTTCCTGGGATAGACCAAATTCTTTGCATGCCTTCTCCATCATAGAATGGAATGACGCAATGTCGTCCGGAGGGGACGGGTGAGCTGGGCTTCTGGGGTTTTCCAACTCCGCCTCTGACTCCCAGGTAGGATCCCTGGAGGGGGATAATAAGATATCCGACATGGCTCCCCTGTCAGACTCCGAATCTGG
This sequence comes from Ambystoma mexicanum, assembly GCF_040938575.1. Taxonomy (NCBI): domain Eukaryota; kingdom Metazoa; phylum Chordata; class Amphibia; order Caudata; family Ambystomatidae; genus Ambystoma; species Ambystoma mexicanum. The sequence goes on from NC_090925.1 coordinate 1,200,521,851, forward strand.
CAGCTCACCGTCCTCCTGTGCCAGTGTTGAGATTGGCGTGCGTGGGTGCGTCGGTTGACGGGCCGGGCCCGGCTCGTCGACGGGTGACTGTGGCAGGCTTGCCTGGGGTAGTCGCTGGTCCAACGACCATAACAAGGACTGAAGCGTGGACAGAATATCCAACGACAAAACCGATTGAGGATTGAGGAGAGGGGCAGATACCGGTGTAACGGATGCCCTCGTCAACGACTTGTCAGCCGCTCGTAGCCCTAGGTCTGTTGGGCCAGCAACTCTCTCGTTCTCGTCCTCCGAGGACAGCAACATAGCTTGTTCTTGTAGCAAAGCCTCCGGGGGGGTCGGGTCAAAGACTTCAGGCCTACAGGCCTCCTGTAGGACCCCCGTCGACGAGGCTCTCGTCGACGCCATTGTCGACGGGATGGTGGATGCCCCCTGTGCAAGTGGCAGGGAGGCGGCCGATGACTGGACCGCCGTCGACGACGTAGACTTCGCAGGTGGTTTTGGCGGTCCCGCCTTCTCCACACTGTGCCCGCTTTTACCCGACTCTCGACTCGTGGTCGATCTGTGATGATCGCCAGAGGAGGATTTCCTTTCCTTCTCCTGCTTTTTTGATGAGAATGATTTCTTTGCCGAGGAGTCTCTAGTGGAGTGACTTCCAGACGACTCTTTCTCCGACGGTCTAGATTTCTTCGCCGGTGGTTCCGACGAGGCCGCGCGGCGTGATGTTTTCGCCGACTGTGTGGAGCCCACCTCCGAGGGGGGGTATGCCCCCGCTCCATCATTCAGCCATGCCACCAGGCGTCGGTTCCGGTCTTTGAGGGTTTTTTGAGAAAAACCCTTGCATATGTCGCAGGTATCCGCCGAATGGTGAGGGTGGAGGCAATATATGCAGTCCATATGTCCGTCCCCCTCGTAAACCTTTTTTAAGCCACATGTCGCGCATGGACGGAACAGCGCTTTTCCTGACACAGAGGACATTATACTGTACTCGAAATCCAATAACGCAACCTAGTACAAAACAGTAAGACAACACGAGGAGATCCCACTACTTTGGAGACGGTTGAAATCTGAAGGGGAGCTGCGGGGGCGGGCCTCTTATACTAGCACGGCCTGCGGAGCATGCGTAGGCGGGTCCTAGAAGGACGTAGATAGGACACAAAAGTGTCGAAAGCTTTCCTTTGGAAAAGGCTATATATGTGTACCGAGGGGTCCCAGTCTGACGACGGGGAATATTCTAAGCATGTGAATCCATGAAAGATCCAATGCTGGAGAATATTATAAAACGGTGTTTTGATTTGTGGGCACATTTGCTTGAAAAACATTCAGTAGACTGGCTTATTAATGGAAAAATGACTGATGTAAAATGCCCACCCTCAACTTGCTTCTAGGGCCATCACTATGTTGATTTTCAAAAAATGTATCCATATCATGCGTACCAATCAGTAACTTTTTGAGCATGTCTGATCACATTCCATATTATGCAAACAGCATTAGAAATTAAGAAAACTGGAAATTATTTTATTTCATTCAAAAACAAATTAAACCGTAAGGCACATTTTGCAAGCGGCCATGGATTGCACAGAGAGGATTTCCCACGGCACCACAGGTCCCCTCTGTCCAATTTCCGCCATTTGAACTGCAGAATTCAAAAGGGCGATGTAAACTGCAGGTGAAATTGCCCATGTACCTCCATTTTACACTCTGCATTGCAAACCGAGTAAGTGCTGCGTAAATGCAGCCTGCTTACAGTGGATTCCTTTGGAATTCGCCTACTTTTTGCTAGTGCAGGAATCTACAGCATTGAAAATGTGCTGCTGGCATAAATGCTGGAGCATTTGCATGTAAGAGAGAGGCATCAGCAGGTGGAAACATAAATAGCATCCCATGAACTATCTCCGCTGTACAAACTATTGGAAAATGTGGCATACTGAGAAATGCATGCACACAATTTTTACCCATGCATTTTGCACTACAGCACGACAAAAATGAGCTTCCTTGGGTAGCTTACTACCCAAGAAATATTGGGATGGTTGAAGAAAATTAAATAAAGCATAACAAATCTCAGGTGTGTATTTAATTTCATTGTATTTTAAATTTTAAAGCACCCAAAAATGCAGTACTTTTTTTATTAAGACTTAAAATGGTTTACAACATATGAAATATTCAGTCAGAAATGACGCACATTACACACAGCTAAATAATTAAAACTTAGTAAAACTAAACAAATCTCATAATACAAAATAATTTAAAACGTATATCAATATTGTCGTACACGTGCAATAGCAAATGTTCCAAAATTAATCCAGAGCTCTTCTTCTGATCTTTTATTATTAAATGGCACCACTTCTCTTTAGTCATTTTCTTGCATTTTTACAAATTTTGTGTCCTTTTCTCCTTCCTGATCATTTGTTTCAGCCACTTCTAATTTTGCTGCAATTAATAACAGACATTTTGCCAGTGCCAAATATAATATGAGTTTTGTCTGCTTCAATTAAAATCTGCCTCCATGCATTTGCTGAGCGCGATCCATGCTTTGCGAAGATGGGACCCATTTCTTGGATTCTTTCCCTATGCAACGCAGGGCAGCTGATTACTAGATGTTTTAATGAGTCAGCCTCATCCAGATGGTGACACAGTCTGCATGTGCAGGTTTTTTTAATATCCTTTCGTCTTTCTAACCATCTGGCTGGCAATATGATATTTAACCAGAATCTCATGTATTGCATTCTCAGGAACCAATTCGGGAGAGTTAGTAAATATTTGGGTATTTCATTCACTTTACGTACCCCGGACCAGAAATTTTCTTGATGTTTATATTTATAAATCTCTTCCCGCGTGTTTATCCAGTCATTAATATATAGTTTTTTCTTGATCTTCCCTGGTTCTCGCAGCAGTGTTTCTTCCCATTCATTCAAATCTGTCACTGTTAACTGGCAAATACTTTGCCATCCCTAGAGAAGCTTTTTTTTGGATCTTTCATTGCATTTTTCAACACATACAGGGGACCCTTCGGACTTTCCTGTATGCATTTCCGATAGAAGGATATTGATTGCCATCTGGCAATTGCTTTTAATGATGTTAATGCCAGTTCTCTTCTCAATATGGGAATTGGTGTACATTTTGGCAGGCTCAGCCCTGTGCGCCAAAAGATACTTTCCAGTTTCGGCCACACATTCTCAACCAAAATAAAGGAAGTTTCCGCCCCACTGCAGTACTTGACACTTCAGAGCACAGGGAGTGTCAGGCTAGGAGGGTGGAAAAACCATCATGAGCATTTAGATAAATAGGTTGCAAGCCAGCTAACATATTTGCAATTACTCTGTAGCATAAAATTACATCACACACGGTACACATTCTCATCTAAACAGTATTCATACAGTTGACCCTCATGACATGGAGTTTGGGGGTAAAGGTTTCAACATGGTGACTCACAAACATGATGGAACACCTAAGCATTGAGCCATTCCAGTGCATGGACCCCATGAAATTCCCTTCTGAAGCCTGGAATGTCAATTAAATTGCTCTTGGGAGATATCATCCTCCTTCCCTTCTGGGATTATATTAGCCAATTTTGGATCTCAGAAAGGATGGGCCAGTGTTTAAGAGCATTTAGTGTTTTGATAATAATTTTCGGTGGCATCATACGATATGGCATCATTTTCCTGGCCACACATTGATGGAAATGCATTTATTTTGCAAACTAATGCATTTGTGAGATGCTTGACCGATGATTATCAAAGAGGGTGTCCATGTTCCGCTCTTCTTGTATGACTGTTTCTGGAATTCCCCACAGTGTAAGCCACTGGGAAGCCAAAACTCGTTTTGTTGTCCCGGAGTCTAAGCACAGATTGTCCAGTCCAGAATGTCTTGCAGGCAAGCAGCAATGTGGCCATTGGCTGAGTCTGTGACTGTGATATGCAGCAGGATGCATGAATCATCCGCATACATTTGAAACATGAGTCTAAGTGACTCTAGTAGGTTGGCTAACGGCTTAGCATATACATTGAATAATCGAGGTGAGATGACCGATCCCTGTGACTTACCATGGATTTAAAAATACCCGTCTTCACTTGGATAGGTCAGTCTTCCAGGTAGTTACCAATCCATGTTAAGACATTACCCTGAATACCAAAGGTTGAACCTAACCCGTTCGATAGCAAAGAATGATAAACCATATCCCACGCTGACGAGACTTCGAGTAAGGTCAGACTCACTGCTCTGTTATGATCATTGTGCCCAGAAAAGATATGTTGGATTTACTTGAGAATTATCAGCTGTGCTAGGATCATTGTTGGGGTTGCTCACAAATGGTGTAATTAAAGCAATCCTTGGGACTGTTGGGATTTCCAGTTGAATTGCATTTCCTGAATTGATCCGATCCTGTGTTCCCTGTATTTTTATATACACATAATCTGTTCATTTCTTTTTGATGTCTAAACAGATTGACATTTCTATGTCTCTTATTTATAGCGTTCTGATACAGTTAAATTCAGGGACGTCATTTCACCAAAATGCCAGGGGTAGCGGAAGTGACATCACACGACCCTTGACCTATGATGACCTCACAGGAAGTGATGTCATTTGACCCCACCCCAAATTGATATCACAGGAAGTGGTGGAACACGACCTTTCACCCCTTGACAAAACAGGAAGTGGCATCACATAGCATTGTTCCTAAGTACACTACAAAAAATATGGTTACAATATCACTATAATGATAATGTGATATACATTTCATACAAGAATGAATTGCCATATGTATTGTTAAGATGAGTGTGAATAGGCAGGCCCATATTACCAAATTAATTTGAATGCAAGCAGACTTCCATGGCCAAATGATAATGATATGTTATTATATACCATTTACGCTTAAGCGCTTTATGTAGAATAAATATACATACAATATCAGCCAACCTGCGTTGGTACTCATTTATCAACCTCAGAAGGATGAAACGCTGAGTTAAGGTGGTTAAGAACAGACTAAATCAGTGACTCACCCCCTGAAGGGCGCCTGAAATAAACCTTTGAGTCTAGCAAATATTGTATAGAATTCCAGAAAGACACATTATTTGGTATTCCTATTCTTCTTATTCACTGCTGAAAGTTTTAGACTTGTGTAACCCCTGTTCTATTTTTATTAATAGGCCTGAAAAAGAAAGCCAGTCACTCCAGAAGCAAAGAGCCACATGGTGCTGTCCACAGCCCAGGATCTTGCATTAATAAAAAAAAAATCTTTTTTTACATTTTATTTTAGGGGTAGCAAAGGAGACCCCAGGGGACGCAGTTGCATCCCCCTGGCGACCCCTAAATGACATACCTGGTTAAATTAGATTTATAAACATTTTAAAAAAATAGAATTATGATGAGGTTCAAGGATGTAGAGATTTTCCTTAAGCAAAGATTTAGGGGGGAACTGGCCATCATTGACATCTCATGCCAGAAGTATTTATGCCTGGGGCTGATGGTAAGTGGTTACCCCACAACAATACTGCTCGTGTATCATTGCCTTGTGACTCAGATGCACTGAGCTGCATCCCAGCTACATCCCAGCAAATCTTCACACATAGCCCACTGCCACTCCTGTGTTGCTTCCATCCTGTTTATCCATCCCATCTTCATACTGCAGCCATAGCTCAGGGTTCAGCCCGTGGGAGAGAGAGTCAGCTGCCTTGGCTAGATCAGAGGGAAGGTGGGATGCAATCCAAAAGAGTGGTGAGCTTTGCTGCAGTCGATTCAAACTTGAAGAAGGCCCTGAAGTTCCTGAGAGATACCATATGAGGATTGTTGTTGGAGGGTGCCGGGGGCATCTACCGGGTGCTTTAGGGACAGGGGTGTAGACATGATGTAAGTGTTGCCGATCCAATTTTAATTCAAAATCTAGCTGCATATGTTACGTCACACTCTATTCGCCCATATGCTGCACAGACCCATTTGCCCCCGAGTACTGCACTGGTGAGCTGCCACTGGCTCTCTCTGTCTTCATGTTCCCCTTTCCTTCTTCATAGGTCTCTGTTCTTTTATTATTCAATCTTAGGCAGCGGCTTTTGCTGAGTTTGCTATTTTCTGGATTTTCTTGGGCCTGAACTGGCGCTCGATGAAACACGGGTCTGCAGGAATAGATTATATGCGTGTTGAATGTGAAAGGTGCCAACCTATCGAAGTGGAAGCCAAATGAAGATACTGAAGTCTTAACAAAATTCCTACTCAGTCTTACATCTGGGGCTAACCTCCCTGACTACCAGGCGGGTGCCATAGATAGAATGGGGATTTGGATGAAAGGAGGAGGAGGTTGCCGCCTTGCACAGATGTTGCTGGATGAAAACCGAAGAGAGGATGCACAACCACTGGTGTACCGATCCCTAAAACCCGGGTTTCTCTATAATTAAAACATAAAGAAAGCCTTAATCCCAAAAGGCAAACACCCCGGCCACCTCTCTACTGATACTGGAACATTTTAATGAGATGACAGCATCTTTCCACCAGACACCTGTGCACCACTGACACACTTTCCAGACTCAATCTACAGGCCGGACTGAAAGTCCTTTGCAACAGAGTTCTGAGTGGGTGGCTTGCTGCTGCCTGTGGCCTGCCAGCAGTTCCCAGCACATGGTTCTCCTTTACAGGGGACTGATGTAGTATATTCCACCAGGCAAAGCAAATAGGTAACAGAAAGTCTTGCAGCACTATGCAATATTACAAACCATGCACAACCGCCAGGATCATATAATGTGGTGCAAAGCAGACATACACTTTTCACCTTTTTCATTCTCTGTAACCATGACAAGTTCAGTTCCACCCTTGATCGTGTTGTGCCCTGTGGGTGTGGTTACACTTTTGGGAACGCTAGGCATCGTACTGGCTGTGGGAGTACTGTGTACAATAATGCATTTGGAAGAATGTCCATGCCTAATGCAATCTCTCGGTACACATATACTAACATACAGATCAATTGACATATGCCATATGTGCATTACAGTGCAAATGCCGAAGTATAGAGTAGTGCACTTTGTATTTATCTAGACACACCCAAAAGAACACTTCTATTACACACAGAGAGAAGCTCACATTCTCATAACACATCAATTATGGGTGCATATAGACAATATACTGTTAACTGAAACTAAACTAAACTAAACTGTATTCTTACCATACAATATTTGTCAACAGCTGCACTGGATATTTGTATCATGTGTGAGTGCATGTTTTTTTTTTTGCTATGATCCACTTACGCACACAACAATGAACATTTGCATTGCAGTGAAAAAGGAATTCCTTCATTACCAGCAATGAAGTGCCAGTTTTGCAGAGGGGTCCCCGGAAGACTGCTACGAAAGTGCCCATTGCTAAGATGCGTGGAGCTGATGACAAGGTAATTGCACGTCATACGGTCCGGTGTCTCCCATATCACATGTGCCCTGCCTTGGCATATGGGGCCCAGCTTAGCCCTGGCAGCTTTGCCGAATGGAGCAGGAAACATGAAGCCTTAACATCCAGCAGCACTCAGGTTATTGACAGCCCCCTCTGAAGGGTATAGGCCCCTCCAGTCCCTATTGTTATTTGTTGATTGCAATTCAGTGTTCAGAAGAACCCCGCCTGTTCCCAGCTGCGATCCCTTAAAACAGCACGGACTGGCAGCGCCCCTCTATGCCCACGCACAGTGTCACTGCTCCATGCCTTCATGTGAACCGAGCCTGTGCCTGTGCTGGCGTGTGTTCCCTGTCCAGGGGGGTGTGAGCTGAGACAGTCCCTCCCCTGCCCCGGCACTCCGCCTGCTGTCAGAGGAAACAGGTACAAATTAAGCCTGCGGCCTGCCCGCACTACCATAACAGCCGACCCGGACCACGCAGTGATGCAGCTGATGTACGTACTACATCTCACATTGCAGGCGACGTAGGTCCCCCTCTTCCTGCGCTGCCCCCTCTAGCACATGACTGTGTTATTGCATTTCTTAAGCAGATTTCCACTAATGCCTCGCTATTGATTGGAAACAAATTCCACAGCGTTCTGCTGAGAGAAAACACATGGCAAAGTCAGTCCGGAGGTGACACCAAAATGCATACTTTGCATTTTGGTTTCACCCCTTGTGATGGTGTCAGCCGGTGCGGTCCACACCCGCCCCACTTCCATCGTGATGACACTGTGCTCGCCTCCGGTCTTGCCATAAAATGAAGATTACCCAGTCTAGAATAGTGCAGGGAGTCTTGATTCTATTAAAAACACGGAGGCAAGCATTATCCCTCCTGTATAACAATTTAAGCAAAGTGGGAAATGCTGTCTTTGTGAATTGTGTGCCTTCCCGATTCTGGTAAATGAAATGTTTGCTCACTTGCAGATGCAGAGCAGAGGCAAACTACTTAATGGGTCGAAGGAGGGAAGGACCCGCAGGCGGAGCGAGGTTTGGCTCGGTTAGCCACATCATGTTTGGTTATACTTTCGATGTTCAGGAGAGGCTGTAGCACAGTGCCCGGAAGTGGCTTATGAGGCTTGGAGGACTAGGGTTATGCTGGCCTCATAAGGACATTTTTTGATTGGAACTACAAAATCCAATTAATGTTGACATCTTTGTGTGTTATTCATAGTTCTCGAGTTTTTTAATTTGTTTGCTGCTGTGAGAGCAAGTAAAGGAAGTTGAAACATGGTAATTCAACAGCCTCTACATAATGAAGTGGGAAAACATAAGTCACCCATTCACATGAATCACAATAAAACAAAAGTACCTCATTACGAGTTGGGCGGCATTCCACCAGTAAGTCTGCTAGAATTCCGCCCAATGGAATTACTCTTACTGCCACTTGCTCCAGCAGATCAACCACCGGATTACAAGTGGTGGTGGCGGTATTAGTCCCCATTAATTTGGAGTTCCTAGTGGAATTGCCACCGGCAGAATTACCGCATGATGCTGGAGGTAAATCACCCATTCCAAAGCCAAACTCCTAGTAGGCGGTGCAGGAAAAGTGGTGTTAATTCCATTACTGACACTTTTTTTTCCTGCACCACCACACCCATAATGAGCCGCAAAGGCTTCTGAGCTTCCGAGTCACAGGGAGTGATGTCAACTAACACATTTCTAATTGTAAAAATATTTCTCCAGAAAGTCAAAAAAATGGTGATTTCGGTAATCTTAGATATGAGAGCAAGTGGTACTATTTGTACGAATGGACTTTACACACGAAAATACATTCTCTTCTTGCTACTCAGTTTGATCATAAGTGAATGGTTTTATTTTTTGATCAGTCTTAATAAGCAGAGGCAGAAACCAGATGTTGCTAGAACAGTTGTGGGACTAGGCTATATGTGAGGGAGAGGTAGATAATTAATTGGATTCAGATGTTTCTTGTATATTTGGGGAGATAAAACACAGAATTGTTCCAAGGCAGTTAAGAGCGATTTTTAGTGACCACGGCAAATACTAGTTAGTAGTTGCAGTGAAACATATCATTTAGTATTTAAGTAAGTATGTTGTTATGATGATTTGTATGGCCGAAATTTATGATGTCGAATACAGCTATCATGACGGACTGAAAAATCATATAGTTTCTTTGTAGCAATCAGGAGTATACAGTCAGTGTTTGTATGTACTGAACTCATTGTCCTGTGATGGAGATACCAAATACCATGTTCAGAGAGTAAGTCTTACATTTCTTGGTAGGTAGAAAAAGATTATATTCAGTTTATGTATCCTGCTCTGCTGTCTTTCAGTGACCTGAATAAATACTAGGTAGAGAAAGTGTAATCTGTCTTGCCAGAAAGTAGATGATTATCTTCAATAGCTGTAAATGAATGTGCCATATTTTTGTGGCCAGTCCAAATACTTGTCACAAGTTAAGAAGTTGCAAATACCAATTGTTAGAATTCTTTGCAGAAAGGGAGGTAAGAGTGTGCACCCAGTGGCTGTTAATGGGTGTGTCATCTTTTAGTGAACATAACAAATACTAGTTGCATAGAAAAGTCTTATATTTCTTGGTGGGCAGGAGGATATTATATCCAATGGCTAAAACTGACTGTGCCATCTTTTTGTGGCTGGACCAAGAATTACAGAGACAAATTACAGAGAAACCGTCTCATATGAAGTGGTAGGGAGGAGATTATATTCAGTAGTTTTAAGTGACTGCGCCATCTTTTAGTGGCCAGATAAAATGTCTTGTGTTTTGAAGTTTCAAATAACAGATCTTAGAAATCATTTGAGGTAAGAGAGTGTATTTAGTGCACCTGACTATGTGAATTGTCTTTTATAGGTCTTCCCAAATATTATGTTCAGAGGAGAGATCTTAAATTCATTGGTAGGCAGGAGGAGAATTTATTCAGTGACCGCAGCAGGGTGTGTCATCTTTTAGCAAACATAGCAAATACTAGTTGCAGAGAAAATGTCTTACATTTTTGCTAGGCATTTAGTGTTTGTACCTGAGTGCATTGCCCTTGGGTGGTGAAACCAAGTAGCAATTAATGCTTTCAGAGAAAAACCTCTAACCATTGGTCGGCAGAAGGTAGTTATATTCATTGTCTCCAACTAAGACTGCATCATGACATTTACTTATGGATATTGCAAAGCGGCCATTTTGAGTTCCAACTTATCACGGACACCTAAACATGCCACAGGAAGAGGAGGGTATCCCGAGAAGGATCAGTCCACTTTCTCTGAGACCGAAGAGGGGGCAGAGTTACAGATGTCATCTACTGAGAGTCCTGGTAGAAAAAGTGCAGAGGTGCAGTTTTTGGGATGCCCCTGTACTTCTTCACCACCACCCAAATCCACTGTTGAAGAGTATTAGAATAAGGAGAATGATGACAACCAAGATAAAGGTGGTGACCTATCACCTCATTTTGGAAACAAAATTATAGAGGTGGAGGAGAAGTTACAGGATAAGAGGGAATGCCAAAGCTACTATTTCACCTTTGTACAGGATCATTCAAAGACAGCTTGACAAATTTAAAAGTACACAATATCAGAGTGTGGCAGCCACAGGCCCAACTCCCTCACTGCCACCAGCATTTTTTCAGATAGAATAACACCGGATGACAAAAAAGTGTGAAAGAAGAGAATGACATCTTCTTACCACCTGTGTGCAGTAAAACTGTTTGCATGTGAAAGTCTGAGGACAAGTTGTGTACCACTTCTATGTGGTGCAAGATAATGTGACACCATTACCAGGATGGGGATGAACCCATAGAAACTCTATTGCAGCCTTCTCAACATCAGCATCCGGTCACCATGTCACCCCGAGTACACATTAGCAGCACAGAAAATGTTGCTGCTGTTTTTCAACAGCTGTAGCGATTGACTGTACTAGGGCTGACTGACTAGTTATAGATGCCATTAGCATCTGTGCTCCCACTGCTATGTTCTCCAGTTCTGCTTTCACTATTTTATAATCACAACAATGCCACACTTTCCAACTGTACGCAATGTAACCCTAGATTAATGTGCATTTTTTCAATAGAAACGAGAGCTGAAAAATGTACCTACCACAGTCTCTGCTAGTTATATAAACACAGCCGGCACAAGCACTCAGGTGGGAGTTTTACATCATTTGCTTTAGTGAATTGCCATGTTCTTCTTATTGTATTAATTCCTTTGTTGTACATTTAAAAATTGCAAACATCTGAACAGTTGTTCAGTTTTAGACTATCAATGGCCATATGATGCTCAAAACTAACCAAGTTGGCTGCTCAAAAGCGTGCCCGTAATGTGCCCTATAACACAACCTCACATCCTCTTGTACAAGGGGGGACCCTGCCAAAAAGCAATAACAGTAAAAAAAAAGTAATTAAACAAGGAGAGTACACCAAGCAAGAAGTAACGCAGATTTATTGGACCCACACAGCTGGGAACTACACTTAAGACAGTCCCATGGAACTGAACTGAATGAAATGCGCTTGACGCCGCCCACTGTGGCTGAAGATTGTATACACAAATTACAGAATTATCATATAACATGTTAGTTACGTTTTTAGGGCAGGTAACACAAGCTGATCAATTGAACTACATCGGAACCTGATTTGATACAGCGTTTCTTGGCCCAAAATCACTTTAAAACACTTGTGACATCAGAAACCTTCCCACACCGCCCCACAATCACATAATGTGCTGATCTGTCAAAGCCATGTGTTTGCCATTTCCCAATTTGCAAATGATTAAACTACTGCATGCTGATTGGATGTAATATCTTGAGATGGCGAGGGGCGAGACTTTCACACCAAGTCTGACCAATGATATGCCCTGCGGACATCTGCAAGGACCCTTCACGATGTTGCACCCTAGGGACACCAAAACCTCTCTCTGCTGATTGGCTCCTTGTCGCACACCCCATAACCGTTACCCCATTGGTCTGGTACCACAGCAGGGCTGGATTTTCATTTACTGGATTTGATTTATATTTCTCTGCCAATTCTTTTCATGCACTCATGTGCCTAGCTCAATGGCCTCGAAAGTATGTCTTAGAGCAGCTTCGGTGGGGCTGTGTTCTCTCTTCAGTCTTGTAACATTTCTCCACACTGTTTCTGCTGAACATTAAAAAAACACATGGCTGTCACTACAGCCTAAAGCCCCTGTATTGTGAGCTGACTGCAAAAATGCTTTGTTAACATGGGCCTACAAGAACATGGCTTCTCTATTGTTCACATATTGCTCAAAGCCCCTTAATGTATTCCCCTAAGGCACCTTGCACCTCCATCTTGTACCTACATGGGGTGACGCATCCCATTTACTATAATAAAACACCCACCCCTCATTTTGTTCCCCTCGGGGATTTTCATGCGGCGCCTGCTTCTGTGTTTCTCTTTGCAGTCTGCGCCATGTTCAATGACGTCCCCACCCCTGACGTCACCCTTTTACTTGAATAACTGGAACGTGCACCTCCCTTGGCAGCATTGAACCTGGTCCTTTACAACACTCTAATGCATCTAATTTACTCTGCCCAGCAAAAAAGAATAACGTCAGATGCAGTGGATGTTTGATGTGTTCTCAAGCATGTCAAATACACACTGTTCTTTTTTCCATTTGTGACCAAAAATGCATTTTTCAGGAGCCCCTTCCTGACTGGCAGCATTGCCCCTGCTGCATATGAAAATGGAAATATGTGCAATAAGAACAGGTGAAATATAATGTATTGGATTTCTTTTATGCAAAGATAGTATGGCCATGTATCAGCAGCTTACATTTGCAAATTACAATTATGTGGACCATCATTTGGTAATGTTCATCTTATTTGGGTATGGGCAAGCTCCTTTCATTCCAATCAACTCCCTAACTCCTTTCCAAACAGTTTCACTCCATTTTCAACTCTGCCTATAGGGGTCCAACTAAGTGACATCTGAAGCTTATTGTGACCTTCTCAAATACTTGGAGAACCAATCCCACAATATTGGTTATGTTATATGTGTTATGTTACTTGGCATTTATATAACGCCTTATATATCATTGGTATGACTTCAAAGCGCTGGTAGGTTGAAGGCCTTCGGGAACCGAAGTTCAGGTCAGTAGAGAGAAGGAGTGTCGTATGGTGCGTGGGTGCACCGGATATGTGTGCAGCTGGTGTGGTTGTTGGATGATAGCTGCTTTATAGTGATAGGTGTGGTGCCGAGGATATCAGTTCGATGTGTTCAGCCTGGTGGGTGGACACCTAGACTGGGTTCTGTCTGCGTTAGGTCTGAGGAACGCCTAAGCTAGCCGGAATTTGCTCAGCTAGCTGTGTTTTATTAGGGTGATTAGGTGTTTGTGGGGTCGTGTTCGTATGAGAACAGCTAGGCTGAATTATCAGGGGTATAGCTGTGTTCTAGTTGAATGATGGTGTACATAATAGAGTAAGCATAGTGGTGTGATATGGCGGTTATCGGTACAAGCGCCTGAGACCGGGCATGTGAGCAAGACAGCGGGGACGTAATAGCACCATACATATGTATAGCGACAGGTTGAATAGGGGTATATATGGGATACAGATAAATAAGGGATACAGGTACATGGCATATATAGGGGATACAGATATTAGGTAACATCATGGTGAACAGGTGTTGTCTCTATCCGCACCATCCGTAGCATATGCACCATTTGCACCATTCGTGACATCTGCAACATCCGTAACATCCACCCCATCTGTAGCATCCGCACCATCCGCATCGTCCTCACCATCCACTCCATCCGTTCCATCCACTCCGTCTGTTCCATCCATTACGTCTGTTCCATTTACTCCATGGGTTCCATCCATTCCATCTGTTCCATCCACTCTCTCTATCCATCCACACCAACCGTTCCATCCGAACCAACCGTTCCATCCACACCAACCGTCCCTTCCACACCAACCGTTCCATCCGCACCAACCATTCGATTCGCACCAACCGTTCCATCCGCACCAACCGTTCCATATGCACCAACCATTCCATCCACTCCTTCCGTTCCATCCACTCCTTCCGTTCCATCCACTTTTACCGTTCCATCCACTTCTACTGTTCAATCCACTCCTTCCGATCCATCCACTCCTTCCTTTCCATCCACTCCTTTCTTTCCATCTACTACTTCCTTTCCATCTACCCCTTTTGAGGCTGTATTGTTTAAAGTTGAATGTATTTTACTGTGTGTTTGTTAGATACAGATTGAATAAAGTAGTTTCAAAAGAAAAAAAAGTCTGAACTAATGATTACATCGTGAAATGAGCTACCGAGCAGGCCACATCAGGCAAATTTACATTTCATATGAAAAGTAAAATGGAAAATATGCGATTAACAAGGAACAATTGGGAACTATGATCCAAGCTCTGGAGGGAGCCACTCTACCTACTCGTTTCTTCCCCTCTTGTCCTGTCACTCACTTACAAGAGGGTAATGTGGTGCTGGAGCATGTGCACATACATAGCATCTACTACTACTGTGTTGTTCATCTCTTCATTTGTATTTTGTTTATTTATAGTGCGCACCTTGCCCCGGGCATCTGGGCGCATGTTTAAGGAGGCGGTTACAAGTTACAGCAAATAGATACACTAAACATTTTTACACATATTTACATAGAGTTCAGAGCATCAACAGAGAGGAGAGGAGCGAATCTAAGAATGCAGTAAAAAACAGTCTATGTACAATGAGCAGTCGGTAATGGAATTGACAGGTGTAAGGCTTATAAAGAGGAGGCTATTGCATCCCGTTCATGTAACCACAGTTTAGTTTTAGCTTTGAAGGCATAGATGTGAGGAACGTTTCTGAGAGCATTGGGAAGAGTGTTCCAGAGCTTAGCCGCGAGGACAGGGAAGCTAGAGCCTCCGGCTGTCTGTAGCTTGAAGCTGGGAATAGTCAGCGTATGAGCCTGAGAAGATCTTAGTGGTCTAGTTGCTGTGTGTTGTATGAAGCGCGAGGAAAGGCAAGCCGGGGCTGCGCTGTTCTGGGCCTTGTGTGTTGGAACAAGTTCTTTGAGGGATATGCGGTGAGTAATGGGTAGCCAGTGCAAGTTGCGTCTCGTGTTAGATATGTGGGAACGCCTAGGAACGTTGAGCGCTGCCCTTATGGCGTTGTTCTGCATGACCTGGAGTTTATCAATGTTTCTTTGACTAGTTCCTAGGTAGAGGGCGTTGCAGTAATCGATTTTGGACATGATGAGGGTTCTGGCGAGAATCAGACAGTTCTCCGTAGTCAAGAATGGGCGACATGCTGTAATCAATTTGCAAGTATAGGATGATGCTGAGACAACTGCGTTGGTTTGTCGATTGAGGGATAGAGTCGAGATATATTCCAAGTGTTTTAGTGACGTTGGAGACTTTAATATCGTTCCCATCAATAATGAAGGAATTGAACTTGGGGTCAAGTTTAGAGAGTTTGTATTGAGATCCAAGAATGATTAATTCCGTCTTTCCATCATTAAGGCAAAGCCCATGATGAGCCATCCAGGCTTGAATGACAGTGTAGACTGTATTGAGCTTTGGCATCTGTTACATAATCGCCAGTGATAGGGATGAGTATCTGGGTGTCATCCGCATAATTAGTGTAGGAGACATCCAGATAGTCAAGTATATCAAAGAGCGGTTTAGTAAACACGTTGTAAAGTGTGGGAGATACACAAGATCCTTGTGGAACTCCGCACGGGACGTGGGCTGGATCAGCTGCGGCTATGGGAGAGAAAACCCTCATGGTTCTGTTTGCCAGAAAAGAGCTAATCCAAGATGTGGCTGCGTCGGAGAAGTGGGCCGCAATTTTGAGGTGGTGGCAGAGGATTTGGTGATCGACCAAATCAAAGGCAGCTGAAAGATCAAGGAGGAGCAGGAGTGCCAGTTTGCCCTTGTCTTTCAGCTCCTCAATTTGGGTTTTCAAGTCGATTAAGGCTGTCTCAGTACCGTGTCTAGGACGGAAGCCAGATTGTCTAAGCCCTAGAAGATTGTTGGTTTCAAGATAGTCTTGGATTTGGAGATAGGCTGCGCGGTCCAGAATTTTGAGAAGGTAAGGCACCGTGGTGATGGGCCTGTAGTTAGAAGGATTACTGGGATCAAGATTCGGTTTTTTGATTAATGTGATGACCCAAGCATCCTTAAGGTTGTCAGGTACAATGCCCGATTTGAAAGAGGCATTCATGAAAGAGGTAATGAAAGGGGCAAGATCATGAGCAGCTTCCTTTATGACTGGTGCAGGGCAGGCGTCACCTTGGCAATTGGAAGGCTTTAGCTTCGTTATGATATTTTCGACTTCCTTAATGGTGAGGGGTGAGAAGCTGAATGGTTGGACGGAGTGTTTGGGAGAAAGGGTTTTGTATGATGGGGGGTTACCCGTTGAGTCAGCGAGGTGGCTTTTTTTAGTGTTAATCTTGTCTTGGAGCAAGGCAATTTTATCAAGCAGTGCCTTTTGAATATTGGAGCACCATTCAGTATCAAGCGGGGCAACAGGGGACTCCAATTCCTTGAGGATCTTGAAGAGTTCCTTGCTATTTGATTGGGCTTGAGTGATCCTTTTGTTATATACTTCCTTTTTAGCAGCTAGGATGGCTTCTTTGTAGGTAAGGGAGGCTGTGGTGAGGTTGTTTTTGTTGACTAGGGAAGGTGAGCTTTTCCAAAGGGCCTCAGCTTTTCTTTTTTCTTTGCGCAGGTCGCATAAGTGCGGGGTAAACCAGGAATTAAGGTGGAGCCGCGGTTTTTGTTTGCGCAGTTTGAGGGGGGCAATGGTATTGAGGGCTTTTAGCTTGACGTGGTTGTAGGTGTCTACTAGTACTGTGGGGTCCGAGCACGTGGTGGACACCGAGTTCAAAAGAGGAAGGATAAGTGGGTGTAATTTCTCAACCGTAATATCCTTTTTGTTGCGTGTGGAAGTGGGAGGGGCAAGGTTGGGTTTATCTGTGGGTGGAGTGGAATTAATGGAGAATGATATTTTGTGGTGATCAGACCATGCACATGGCAACACAGAGGTGACGTTAAGCGCACAGTTCAAGTCAGAGACCCAGTCAAGAGTGCGACCCTTGATGTGGGTGGGCTCATTGACATGTTGGGTGAGACCGAAGTCGGCCAGGACTCTTTCTAGGTCAAAGGCTTTGGTGTCATTTGTATCTTGGTAGCCAAGATTGAAGTCTCCCAATATAATGATTTGCGAGTTGGGCTTAGTACTAGTAGCTAGGATAGATGAAATGTCCTCTGTGAATGAAGAGGTCGGGCCAGGGGGCCTGTAAATGAGATGTATAGTGGCCGTGTGATTAGGAGAGATCGGCAGTTTAATAGACAGTAGTTCTGCTGATGGTAGCTGCAGGCTGTTGGCAGCTCTGAGGTTAAGTGAACTCTTAAATATGAAGGCTAGTCCACCCCCCTTAGTTTGATTGGTGTCCCTGTCACACCTGATAATGGAATAGTTGTCTGGGATGGCCAGGGTCAGAGAAGGACCGGATGCTGCATGCAGCCAAGTTTCCGTGATTGCGAGAAAGTCAAGGTTTTCTGTGACTATGAAATCTGCAATATCTAGGGCGTGTGTGGGGATGGAGCATGCGTTAATGAGCGCGCCTTTGGCAGTGGTGGCAATGTGAACAGGAGGAGGTGAGTCAATTTTGGGTGCCGAGTGGGTCGTGGTTTTGTTATCGCTGGAGTTTGAGATATTGACAAGCGTGGGATTGTTCAGGTGGTAGGACCAGTGGAGACATCTGGAAGCTAATCTATGGTTTCTAACTGATGAGGCACAAGGTTGACTGGAATGGTTTGGTGAGGTCGATATGGCATGATGAGGCAATGGTGGACAATTGGCAACAGTGTGTTCCTGTGATAGAGAGGAACTCACCACCGGATTGACTGTGCCTATGTCAGGCCTAGTGTGGTGTCTGGCGGATGTAATCAGGTTGTTGATGGTTGTGGGATAGTGGTGAGGTAGGTGGCGCAGGCGCGAGCCGAGCCTGGAATTTCTAATGATAGTAGGACATGGTTGATTAGGGGTCGGTTTGGTGGCGAAATGTAGTAGCCAGAGGGCTGGCGCGTTTAAATAGGGATTAGGACCTGTCATGATGAGAGTGAGAGGTAGTTCAGGAGATGATGTTATACTGATTGTGGAAGTGGGCGAGGCGTAGAGCTGTGTGGTGCAGGTGAGAAGGGGTGACCAGATTAGGGTCTGAAAGGTGAACAATAAGTACGTGAACAGATGTCGAGTGGACTGGGGTGCATGCTTTGGAGCATTAGCAAGCGAGTGTAAGTGGTAGTGGTGAGTGTGAGTGGAAGCGCCCCAAGTTAGCACGATCCTCCCCGCAATGGGAGACAATAATGGACACTCCCGTAATGGGAATAAGGCCAAGACAGAGTGCGGGTGAGCGTAAGTGGGAGTTTATCCAAAGAATATGGCATGCAAAGAACTCTGCAACCTCCGAGAGCGCTCTGCCTGACAATCGCAAAGGCAGGCGTATTTCTAATACAAAAAACGTCATCAGAACCTACACACTATAGGGGGCACAAGTTAATTGGGATTGGGTGGCGTCGACTAACTATAGGTGTTGCTGCAGCATGGTTGGTCCGGGTGAGATGTCGTCACTGGTCAGCCTCGTGGGTTGGGTTGGGCCTGGCAGGCCGGCTCGAGGTCATCCGGGCGGTGTTGGTACGCTGGGGCAGCCTGTGACAAAGATGAATGCCTTCCCTGACTTAGGTGCCCTAGATCATGCACATTGCAGTTACTTAAAACCCCATATCTAACTTCTACAGTAAATCTTTCAATCAATACAACACAGGAGGAATGCACCTTGTGAGGGGTCTGGTGGTCATCTGTTGGATTTACCGGTGTTCTGACGTCTGGTATTTCAGGTCGAGGGGCTGGGCTCTGGGGGGCTTGTGCCGGGTGGTACATGTTTTATTACTACGTTAGAAGCTACTATGAAGGGGGCTCTGTGTCTTGTCCCATTGTCGGGGGTCTCCTTGGGGTGGTCTGGGGGATTGTGGGATTTACGAGAGGGTGCTGGTAGATCAGTGGATTCAAACGTAAGTTTATTATCGTGCTGTGAATAACGCAGGTGGCGGCCGGTGGCCTTGGATGCTGTGTTGGGGCCTCTGACTCTCTGGAGTAGTTCCAGCTTGGCCGGGGGAGGTGGGGGAGCACGGCACAGGCCTTAGCTTTTTTCTACTTGGCAGGCTTCGTAGGGCGGGAGGGAGAATGGCCTTGCATATATTCACAAAAGGTATTTTCCTCGTGTGTTGCCTAATTTTGAATGCAAAACTTTTATATCATTTGTCTTCTTTAAACTACTTATATACTTCGAGTTCATTAATCATTTCGTTACTATATTCAGTCTGAGTACCTTTTCGTTACCTAACATTATATTCACTACAGTACATGAGGTAGTTCTAGGTTATGGCCTACAGAGATTGATACTCGCCGCTTGGGGTGATTTAAGAAAACATATACGAGTGCAGGTTTCTACATAAAATTGAGAGAACACTTATACAGATAAAGGTTATACGTTTTGTCGACATCTTTCTCTGTAGTTATAGCAGCATTAGTCCAGACCTGGGGTGACATCATATAACGTTACATCTTTATGGTTGATTCACAGTTTACAAAATCTGTTTAAACAGAGGTAGTTCGTTAATACCAATACTTGAATTATTTTCTACTTTCTTCAGATAGTGATGCTTCAGCTTTTTCCCCGTCACCCCGGCCTCGCGGACCAGGTCATGCGGGGTGCAATATTACATTGTGAACGATAAAATGTTACAGTGTTAGCATCTCGGGTTAGCTCATACCCGACTTTCTCATGGGAACGCGCTCGCAGCGGATCTACCAGGGCTACGGCGGCAGGGATACTTGGAAAGCTCTCCAAAGGTGGGGGCCGCGCTACAGCGCGCTGAACTCACGCCATCTTTGCTGGGCAAGAAGGCTTCTAGGCCTATCTAAACGTTAGTGTGAGTGTATGATGGATATGTGGGGGCAATGTCATCGGCGGGCAAGCCCTCCTCCACCTGGGCCCAGGTGGCATGGGGGGACGCCCGGCGAGCCATGGTCCTCACCTGGGGAGAATGATGCAGGAGAGGGGGGCCTTTAAGGCCTGTCCTCCCCTACATTTCCCCCCTTTCGTTACTAAAGTAACAAATTCTTCAGGTCGTCCAACCTTCTGCACTCTTGTTCCTCTACTATCGCGTCATCCCATGCAGGTGTTCCCTTGATGGGCATCCATGCCCTACACACCCCCCTTAAGCTCTCTCCTCTTCTAGCATATTCGTCTGGTGTGCACGTTAAATATATACAGTCACCACTTTCCTCCAAATCTACCCAGACCTCTGTGTACCATTCTAATTCCACGTTTCGGGGCTCCTTGATAGTGGTATGCCATAGCTTGTCTACTATGTCCTTGTCACGGTACATAGGTACTAACCGGTACTGGGGGGTGTTATCTATCCCTGTCTGCACATATACTTCTTGTGTTGCCCTCATTGTACCACCAGAGTTGCCCATTGTCACCATCATCATTGCGCCGTTAGGGACCACATTTGCACAACATCGGAGGCCCAACTGGCACAGGCAGAACGCCACGAGGAGGAACACCACAGTTGGTACCAGAAATTTCATTGTTATTCCAAGCCAAGAGGGAACCCAGGAGAAGATATTGTCGAACCACGTGCTGGCTTCTGCTCCACCTTCCATCTTCATCTTCTCTCCCAGATTATGTACTGCTTCGATCACGTGGGATAAGGAACCATTTTCCGCGTCTTCAGAAGGTACGAAAGTGCAGCAGGCACTTCCTATTTTTCGGCAAACACCTCCGTCAATCGCTGTCAGTAGGTCCAGAACATACCTGTTCTGCATGGTCATCAGGCGTAGAGCTCGCAGTTCTACTTTTATTATGTTAAACCCTTCTTCAGTGTCATTGGCTAACTGAATCAGTTCCCACCGTGTTATCTGGAGCCATTTTGCATTCGCCCTTGCTTGGACACTTGAAATTAGCGAGGCAAAGAATGTTTCTACAGAGCTGAACAGTCGGTACCTGTCTGGGATCTGTGCCAATAAATCAGACGAAGCTTGAGATATGTAATTTGATGCCCGTCTGTTCCGTGATAGCTCTTCTCCCTTCTCTCCGGAGGACAGGACATAGAGGTGTGATGTTGCAGTGGGAGGAACCACACCCTGGTGCATGTTCCCTGGCATCCTTTTATTTTCGTCAACGTGGCTTTCTGGAATCACCATTAGGGCCGAGTGCAGAGTGGCCATCGAGCAGCTGCCGCTCCATGCCTGGGGAAGGTGCAAGTAGGCCTGGTTCCCACATACCCAGTATGTGTCCATCAATGCGGCTGTTCCTTTTCTCATCTCTGGGATGGTGAGGGTTTTATTGCAGTTTTTATTCGTCCCTATTGCCACTTTTCCTTCTCCCTTAAAACATAGTTCGTTCTTGATCTCACTTTGTAGCTTGAAGGGTTTTTCCATTGCTGTTACCCATGTCAGTTTGGAAATGTGCTCCTTCCATACTGGTGTGCATGTTTCTTCCATCCATCGCAGTTTGGCTGGTTGGACACCTCTCAGTGCTTCCGCTTTGCACAGTACTTCTTCATCTTTCCATTTGTTTTCAGAAAACAGTGTCCCTTGTATCGCAAAAAATGGTTCTTTGAGACATACCACTCCAGCTGCTTTTGGGTAGCAGGTTTTTTCAGTCTGTATAATCTTGAAAGTGACGTCGTGTGCCTGGAAGGTGTTTTTTATACGGCATAGAGTGAGATGAAGGAGACACTGGGCATCTACAATGGGCAATTCTCTGGGCAACAACACTTTAGGTGTGCCTGATGCATGGGGAATGAGCGAGCAGACATAACAGCTCTCATTTGTCGTTTGTTTGGTTGTGGCACTCATATCAGCATACCATTTATTTGCTTGGTGGGGGTGCCGAGGATCTTCCATTTTGTCTAACCCTAACCCATAGTACTCATCATACCCCCTCCTGCTTGTCTCTCTTCTCCACCTACTATCATTGCTTCTCCTACGTCTGCTGTTTTTGATAGAAGAAAAAATGGGCCCCCCTTCCTCCTTCCCACCCCCCTTGTCAAATTTCTGATATGTTTCCTTATGTTCTTTAATAGTTATAATATTCCCATCTTCCTCAATAAACAACAAGTCACTTTCTTCTGATGGGGTGGGGAGGGTGTTGGGGCTGTTATATAGTTCAGGTATGGTCATTGTGTTATTTTCCATTTCTGTTTGTATACCTCTTGAATCTGACAGGGCGACAGTTGGTGGTTCAGTGTAATAACCCCATACAAAGTGTGATCCATCCCACACCAGAAAATCACCTTCTTTAAAATTTACACTTGTGGTTACATTGCTCCCAGGAGCTCGGGTGATGTTACTCCCCCCTCCCCCCTCGGTCATCTCGAAAGAGATGAACGCTATAAACCAATATGTTACCAGGCAAAACATTGATAGGAAGAACACAATAACACAAATTGACAATCCACATTCATATGAATATGTAAGTCTATCTATTAACATTTCTTTAATTCTAACAAATCTATTAGTTGCAGGCTGCCCATTAGATGCCATGGTAATTCCTGTTTGAGATACAAAAGTGCATTAAGTACAGACATGTAAACATTTCCAACGTTGGAAGCTCTTTTTTTTTTTTTTTTTTCATAAAACATGGACGTGGGTGGGGGAAGGGTTTGTTTCCACAGACACGGGTATTTACAATCAATACTTTTAGATCATTGTATATTATATAGAAAAAACTTCTTCAAAAGAAAGAGACATTTCAAAAAATGAGAGAACAAAAAAAAACATTCAATTAAAAGAGCAAAAATATATTCTTTTTTTTTTTTCTTTTTTTCATACGAATGCCATGTCATCAGTTGCATTCATTGTCAATCGCTGCACATACAGAAAATCACCTTCACTCATTCTGCACAACTCCACTGTCCGCGGTTGCGTGTGCCTCGTCCTGCGCCTCACCTTCCACGGCGCTATAGGCTCTGCGCACGTCTGTCAAATGCACCCAGTATTTTAGGCCCTTCACCTTTACTGCCGTGGGCGTGCAAAACACTACCTCATAAGGGCCATGGAAACGTGGCGCATTCCACCTTCGCACAAAACTTCTGACATATATAAAGTCACCGGGCATTAGCTGTAATGGTTTGTCAGGCAGTGTTACTAATTCTGTTGTATTCCCCTCCTCTCTTGTAGAGGGGGGGGCTAGTTGCTTCGCTATTATGCGCGCTGCCCTTGTCAGTTTTTTCAAGTACTCTGTGAACTCCTCTCCCAATACCGCTGCACTTCTGTGTGCATCAGAACGTTCGCGGAGAGGTGAATGTGTTGTGTTCATTCTCCTTCCCGTGACGATCTCATGCGGGGACAAATGGTGGTCTTTACTTGGCTGATTGCGCAATTCGAACAGGGCCAGAGGTAGGCAGTACATCCAGGTCTTTTTGAGGAAAAAACATAATTTTGACAATCTGCCTTTTAACAGGCCGTTCATCTTTTCCACTACGCCATTACTTTGAGGATGATAAATCGAACATAATTTGTGCTTTATTCCCAATAACGTAGTCACTTCTTTGAATAGTTCATTGACAAAATGTGTGCCGTTGTCTGAGCGAATGACTTCGCAAATTCCCCAGCGCGGGAATACTTCCCGCACTAGGAACTTTGCGGCGCCCTTCGCATCAGGGCGCGCACAGGGACCTGCCTCCACCCACCTCGAAAATGGACATACAACCACAATCATGTAGCGAGCCCCATTACATCTTTCTCCCATGTCTACATAATCAATGTGGAGCTCTCTGAATGGGCCATTTGGTTTTGGTATCGTACCTCTTAGTGTGCGCAATGTCATACCTGAGTTATAAATTTGACATGTTGTGCATTCCAATGCCAACCTTGTTATGTGCTCCTGGAGGCAAGGTGCAAACCAATCTTCTTGTATCTCCGCCATTATGTGTTGTTTTGCGTTATGTGCGGGAAAGTGTAGTTGTTGAAACGCTGTTTCTAACAATGTAACTGGCATCACCGCTTTTCCTGAACTTTCTTGTCGCCACAATAAATCAGTCGGCGATTTGCTGCATCCCCTCTTAGTCCACAGCAATTTTTCTTCTGCACTAGCTCCCTCTTGCAGCTCTATTATTTCCTGTGTGGGCATCATGTTGTATCCTGTGGGGACCTCTTGGCTTGTTGTGTGGTGCAGTATGTACTCTCCTACTTCACCTTTCTGCAAATATGAAGCGTCTTTGGCAGCGGCGTCTACTGCCGCGTTCCCCAAAGATATAAAATCTGTATTTGTGGTGTGGGCTTGGCATTTTACGATGGCTACTGCCGTGGGGTCTTGCAGGGCCTCAATCAGTTCTTTCAATAATTCTGCATGCTGAACCGGTGTTCCATCTGCTCGTCGAAACCCTCTCCGCCCCCACCGTGCCAGCCCGCCGTGTACTGTTGTTGTCATGTATGCTGAGTCTGTATATATTGTCACTGCGCACCCCTTGGCGGCATGCAATGCTTCTATTAGCGCTATTAGTTCTGCTGCTTGGGCTGAATAGTGTGATGGGAGGCGGTGTTGCACTAGTATCTCGTATTCATCTTCCTCTAATCGTACAACTGCCATACCCACATGTTTCTCTCCTGTCTCCATGTCTATTGATGCTGACCCGTCCACGAAATACACCTCTCCCTCGTTCAGGGCATTCTCAAAAACCACCTGGTCCTGACCTTCGTCACCTGTGTACGTTGCGCAGTTGTGGTTTTGCATGTCTTCTATAGTGCACGCCTCTGTGATGAATGTGGCTGGGTTCACTGTTTTACATCTCACTATATGGATGTTTGCGCTGGACAATATTATTTCATATGCTGTGGCGCGTTGTGTTGTCAATGTGCTCTTTGATCGCTCTAATATTGCAAAGAGTGAGTGTTCCACAAAAAGTGTCACAGAACAGCCCATTACTATCGTGGCACTTTTCTCAATAGCGAACGCAGCTGCAGCTAGGGATTGCTCGCACGCGAAATGGCCTTGCATTACTGCGTCTAGGGTGCCACTATAGTAAGCCAGTGGCTTGTGCCCTAACGATGTTTTTTGTGTCAGCACTGCTGTCATCAGTGTTCCTTTGCAGTGTGAAAATAAGAAGAATTCGCGCCCATAATCTGGATTCGCCAGTACTGGAGCGCTTGATATCAGCTCTTTCAGTGAGTTAAATGATGTGTTCATTTCTTCTGTCCATTCTATGTGTTTGTTTACCTGCTGGGCCTCTTTTAGTGCCTGTAATAAGGGCCTTGTGTATGCTGCATAATCCAATATCCATGCACGGCAGTAGTTGCACATACCCAGAAATTTCTGCATCTCTTTTACTGTTTTGGGCTCCCCAACTGCTCTAATCGCCTGTGCCCTATCTGGTATGATCCGCTTACCATCCTTTGATATCAGCTGTCCCAAGTATAGGACCTCTGTCAGACAGTATTGTAACTTCCCCTTGTCCACCTTGTACCCTTTATTGGCCAATAATGTCAGGAGTGTTATTGAGTCCTTTCTACACTCCTCCTCAGTTTGTGCACAAACCAATAAATCATCAACATACTGAATCACCGTGCTTTCTACAGGCAAATTCCCCAGATCTTCATGTAGTATCCTGTTGAATATGCTTGGGCTCTCGCAATATCCTTGCGGTAGTCTGCAATGTTCGAACCTCCTCCCCCCTAGTGTAAACGCTGTTAAGTACCTGCTCTCTTCTGCTAAGGGAATCGAGAAAAATGCATTTTTCAAGTCAATGACCGTGAAGTGGGACGCTGTTTTTGGAATATTGCATAGTATTGTCGCCGGGTTCGGCACTTAAGGGAACTCCTTCTGAATCACATCATTGAGTGGGCGTAAATCTTGTATCATCCTCCAGGAACCTCCCTTCGCCTTTTTAATCGGGTAAATGCATGTGTTACATGGGGAGTTTGAGGGCACTATTATTCCTTGCGCTAGCAGTGCATCTATTGTCTCTCTGATCCCTTCTTCTGCTTCGCGTGACAATGGATATTGTTTTACCCGGGGTAGAATTGCTCCCTGTTTCAGTTTTATTACCACAGGCTGAACCCCATGTAATAACCCCACATCATGGGGGCCATTTGTCCATATGTTAGTGGGTACTAACCTCATGTCATCATCAAAAAATGTATGTGGTGCTCCTACTACTGCCATTAATTCAACTTTAGTTTTTCTCGCTGTAATTACAATGTCGCACGGCATTGCTAGTTCCATCACTATTTCGCCATCTGTCTCAGTGTCAGAAAATAGCTCCTCGTCCGATAGCTCCCGCAGTGGGATATTTGCATTTGTACACAGTACTGTCCGCCACTCACATCCTTCCATGTCAACTCCAATCACACATATTCTGTTTGCTGACACGTGTACTGCGTGTAAATCCAATGATAGCACTGACCCGGGAGCAGTGTCGGGGCTCACTATGGGGCGGAAAAGGAATTCGGCTGGGATCCTCCAATCCGTCCTTTTTAGTTCTGGTACTATGAGAGCCAATGTTCTCATGCCCTCAACAAACATCTCCTCGTTTCTTGGTAACCCTCTGATCTCTTGCATGATTGTGTGGCCGTGTATTACTGCTAGTACGCGGAGGGGACATATGCCTGGTGTTGAACATACGATACCGCTTTCTGTGAATGATATTGTCATATTTAGTTTGCTTAAGAGATCCCTCCCCAGCAAATTAATGGGAGAGCGTTCATAGTACAGTAAGGGTGCTTTCACTGTTTTACCCCCCACTGTCACATCCAATGCCTCTGTGTAAGGAACTTCAATTACAGCCCCAGAGAACCCCTGCGTCTCTAACGTTCTATTAGATAACGGGAACCGGCCCTCTCTGATACATGATTTCTCCGCTCCCGAATCCACCATGAATATGAATTGCTTGTCTCCTATCTGCGCTCCTATCAATGGTTCCTCTGATGCATTGTGGGTCGTAGATAGTACTGGACACGCAAGTGTTCTCTGTGGGCTGTCCTATGCGGGGTGTCTCATTGCCCCCCCTTGATCAAAAATGTTCCCCGAAACTACCGACACCCCGCTATAAGGTGCGGGGGCAGGCGCTCCATTAGCTACTGTGGCGAAAGTGTTACCTGGCGTGTATTGCATATTGTCATTATTCTGTGGGTGGTTTTGTGTTCTGTACTGATGTCCGTGTAGTTGTGCGTTACTTCTTTGCCCTGCATTTTCTGGTTGCTGGTATTGTCCCATGGGGAGGCCGTATGGGCTTCCTGGGTGGGGGTGACCGTACTGCTCTGTCTCCTGGAACCCGTTGTTTTGTCCGCTCCTGCACTCCCTTGAGTAATGCCCCCATCTCCCACAATTCCAGCAGCTCCCCTGTGGACCTCTGGGACCCTGCCACCCATTTCCTCCCATTCCTCCATACCCTTGTCCTCCTCTTCGGCCCCTGTACCCACCTCTTCCCCCTCTTGGGGCCCACTCTTGCCTCGCCAGACCTCCGTTCTGCTCTTGCTCGATCCACTGTCGCTGGCCTTGTCCGGCCCAATTAGCTGCTATTCTCCCTTGTATTGCTATCTGCCCCTCCTCTCCTTCGTCTCCCTCCCTCATGAGTGGGAGTCCGGCTACCGCTGCTGCAACCTTCACTAACTTTGACTGTACCAACTTCGCTTCGTCTGCCAACCTTTTCTGTGCTACTTCCCTCTCTCTTTCTTTTATTCTTTTGCAATGGTGCGCTATTATGCTTTGGATCTCCGGCCACCCCTTCGCCTCAACCCCTGCTATTTTGTCGAGCGCCTTCTGCACCTCTTTTGGGAGCCCTCTCTTGATGATAAAGTAAAACAGAGACGTTGACTGATGCCAGGGCGTGCCCGTTTCCGCTCTCCACATCTCCTGCACCCGGAGAATGTAATCCATAGCATCCTCCCCGTCATTCATTGTACATTGCATTACTGACTGTAAATCAGGGGTATCTGGGAACGTCTCCCGCAGTGCGTCCCACACCCTTGCTCGCACTGTATTAAAAGAAGCCCCGTCATGGCGATCACAATTCAACGCCACGCCTGGGAAACCAGCCTTAGCCCATACTCTGTCCGCTTGATCTCCTACTGCGGATACTAGTAGGCTTTTCACATCACCTACTGCCAACGGTATGCCGGCGGTATGTTTCTCAAATGCATATATCCACTTGCTCGCCCCTCCTGACAACGGGGGCAATAATTTCATTAAATTAGCCTTGTCCATCTGGGCCCACGGTATATAGTTTGGTCTCCCCCCCCTCTGTGTATCAACGGAAGTTGTAACTTCCCTTTTGCAGTTGCACCCTCCCCTACCTTAGTCGCTGCTGACTCCAATGACGCCATCTTCCCCACTCTATTTCTTAATCGTCCCATCCATTCATCATCTATAGTCCCTAGCGAACATGCACCGTCCATCTCCTCGCTTTCCCCTCCTACTGCCATACTCAACCTATCACTCTCATCCAACCCTCCTCTGACATCACATAACAAGTCCTCTCTGATCCCTCTCTCTCGTGATACATCACCAATGCTCCCTTCTACTGCTCCTACCTCTATTATTCGTGTCGGCTCTTCCTCAATTCTGAACAGTATTTCCCCCTTTTTCCATCCTTCCTCAATTTGTCTACTTTCGCTTGACGCTCTAGACGTGCGTCCTGATTGTGTAGGGGCGCACGCTGTGCGCTCACATATGTCTTTTATTCTTGAGAGTTCATCCCTTGCCACAGAAAGCCTCGACTCTAAGTCACTCGTTAGCTTTTCTATATTCACCCTCTGTGTGCTTCCCTGGGCGCGCTCTCTAGTGCTTTCGTATGGCGGGGGGGCTGTTGGTCTCTGTGGTGTAACAGTTGTGGGGGGAGGCACATAAGTAGGGTCGCTATATCCTGCTGCGGGGACTGGTTTGTTCAATATTGGGTACAAGCTAATCACCTCCATAGGTTGTTCTGTATTTAACTGGTCCTTTTCCCCCCTTGGAATCATGAGTGGGTTGTCTGTTGTGGGCGGCAGATCGACATTTGGTGCCGGATCTTTGGGTGGGGGTACTTCCTCAAACAATCTCCAGAGGTCTAATATCTCCTTCCTGTTTTGCCATTGTTTTCCCTTATACTTGAGGCTAATGCATGCTCGTACCATATCAAGAACGCTTTTGTCAAAAGATCCTCCCTCTGGCCAAATCTGGGGCAATCCCTCCCCTTTCAATTCTGTTACCCATTGATCGTGATATTTATTTATTCGTTCAGCGTACCCCGGTAAGCTCTTACAAATATGCGACAAGGGAGTTTCTGCCCCCATATTCTAAATCACTAGCAACGACCGTGTCCACCTCCTTTACTTTTAGTTAGGTGTAGATATATTTATCTATATCTTTATGGCACAGACAAGAGCGGACGTCTCAATGATATCACCCAAAGTTATTCACTGCACAAATACTTTCTTACTCACCACAACTCATCCCTTCTCATTCCCATACACTCTCATGTGATTTCACTTACAACCAATCAACTACTAGTTATGGCCAACACTCTCTAGCACCCCCTCGCGGTCAACCGTTCGTTTCCACTACTCGCACGGTGCGCGCACCCCTCACAATACTTTCCCACTCACACCTCTTCTTTTTTCCTCCCTTTCCTCCCTGGCCAGCTGTCCCTGTTTTTCTGCTAAGGTTACTGTGTTCACGTCTGTACGTGCCACTACTTAATCTCACTCCTAAAAAGTGCTCCCTATTTTATAGTTCTTCTACAAGTATGTTTACCTTATACCCTTTTCGCGTTCACCCCTTGCCCCGTGGACTGGAAAAAAAGAAATAGAAAGAGTAGCAATCACTAACAGTATCCTAAGTGTCTCCCTTTGCCAGACACCAATAACTTATTTTTTACTTCTTCATATATTCCCAGTACTAGCTTAGATAGTACTATGCGGCGCCGCCTTCCACCCCCTTTCGGAGCTAGGTTTCCGTCACTTCTACCTCTTCACTTACTTCTTACTCCTAATGGCCATATGCAAAGAAAAGATAAAGAAAGTTTTAAGACCTGTCTTTAGTAGACTCCCGTAATTCTCTCCCCTACCTGCCCACGTTCTCCTATTCACAAGTTCCCCTCCCTCCCCCTTTATGATCGCTCGCACTCGGTACTCACGTGCCCGTCTTGAACCGATAGTCTCCGAAACTGGGTCCGTCCAGGCGGTGTTGCCTTTCTGCTCAACAGTCAGCCCCGGCTCCGGCGAGCGGTACTCAAAGGGGATTTTGCAACCGGGATCCCGTACCCCATCTAGTTTGAGTGCGCACTTCTAAGCGTACCGGTCGCCGTTGGCGGGTAGCTTCCCGGAGCCAGCTCACCGTGCGTTTCCCTTTCTGACCGGAGATTCTCGTGCCAAAAGGGGGTCGTTAAAAGGAGTTCAGGAAAAATAAATTTGGAAATATCACGCTATCGGGGTCACCACTGAGTGGAAGCGCCCCCAAGTTAGCACGATCCTCCCCGCAATGGGAGACAATAATGGACACTCCCGTAATGGGAATAAGGCCAAGACAGAGTGCGGGTGAGCGTAAGTGGGAGTTTATCCAAAGAATATGGCATGCAAAGAACTCTGCAACCTCCGAGAGCGCTCTGCCTGACAATCGCAAAGGCAGGCGTATTTCTAATACAAAAAACGTCATCAGAACCTACACACTATAGGGGGCACAAGTTAATTGGGATTGGGTGGCGTCGACTAACTATAGGTGTTGCTGCAGCATGGTTGGTCCGGGTGAGATGTCGTCACTGGTCAGCCTCGTGGGTTGGGTTGGGCCTGGCAGGCCGGCTCGAGGTCATCCGGGCGGTGTTGGTACGCTGGGGCAGCCTGTGACAAAGATGAATGCCTTCCCTGACTTAGGTGCCCTAGATCATGCACATTGCAGTTACTTAAAACCCCATATCTAACTTCTACAGTAAATCTTTCAATCAATACAACACAGGAGGAATGCACCTTGTGAGGGGTCTGGTGGTCATCTGTTGGATTTACCGGTGTTCTGACGTCTGGTATTTCAGGTCGAGGGGCTGGGCTCTGGGGGGCTTGTGCCGGGTGGTACATGTTTTATTACTACGTTAGAAGCTACTATGAAGGGGGCTCTGTGTCTTGTCCCATTGTCGGGGGTCTCCTTGGGGTGGTCTGGGGGATTGTGGGATTTACGAGAGGGTGCTGGTAGATCAGTGGATTCAAACGTAAGTTTATTATCGTGCTGTAAATAACGCAGGTGGCGGCCGGTGGCCTTGGATGCTGTGTTGGGGCCTCTGACTCTCTGGAGTAGTTCCAGCTTGGCCGGGGGAGGTGGGGGAGCACGGCACAGGCCTTAGCTTTTTTCTACTTGGCAGGCTTCGTAGGGCGGGAGGGAGAATGGCCTTGCATATATTCACAAAAGGTATTTTCCTCGTGTGTTGCCTAATTTTGAATGCAAAACTTTTATATCATTTGTCTTCTTTAAACTACCATACCATACATATATACTTCGAGTTCATTAATCATTTCGTTACTATATTCAGTCTGAGTACCTTTTCGTTACCTAACATTATATTCACTACAGTACATGAGGTAGTTCTAGGTTATGGCCTACAGAGATTGATACTCGCCGCTTGGGGTGATTTAAGAAAACATATACGAGTGCAGGTTTCTACATAAAATTGAGAGAACACTTATACAGATAAAGGTTATACGTTTTGTCGACATCTTTCTCTGTAGTTATAGCAGCATTAGTCCAGACCTGGGGTGACATCATATAACGTTACATCTTTATGGTTGATTCACAGTTTACAAAATCTGTTTAAACAGAGGTAGTTCGTTAATACCAATACTTGAATTATTTTCTACTTTCTTCAGATAGTGATGCTTCAGCTTTTTCCCCGTCACCCCGGCCTCGCGGACCAGGTCATGCGGGGTGCAATATTACATTGTGAACGATAAAATGTTACAGTGTTAGCTTCTCGGGTTAGCTCATACCCGACTTTCTCATGGGAACGCGCTCGCAGCGGATCTACCAGGGCTACGGCGGCAGGGATACTTGGAAAGCTCTCCAAAGGTGGGGGCCGCGCTACAGCGCGCTGAACTCACGCCATCTTTGCTGGGCAAGAAGGCTTCTAGGCCTATCTAAACGTTAGTGTGAGTGTATGATGGATATGTGGGGGCAATGTCATCGGCGGGCAAGCCCTCCTCCACCTGGGCCCAGGTGGCATGGGGGGACGCCCGGCGAGCCATGGTCCTCACCTGGGGAGAATGATGCAGGAGAGGGGGGCCTTTAAGGCCTGTCCTCCCCTACAAGTGTCAAAGGTGCAATGCATTTTACGGGCTAGATCAAGGTGAAGTGAGGTAAGGGAGGAACCGAAGTTATCTACCTAGACGGTGGGTCAGTACCAATTGGGCAGGAGAGCAATAAGAGGTAAGATAGGCTGGCAGGTAGGTACAAGTGCCAGCATAAAGAGGCGGCCAGTAGATGTGCAGTTAGTAGGCTATGCAGTGTCCGAATCAGACGATTCGTAGGTCACAGTAGATACAGATCAGTTTGGTTGGGCGGGCACATGGGCAAAAGGCCTAGAATATTGACCGAACAGGAGTCCTGGAGACCAGGCAAAACAAGAGGCAATTCAGATATGCTAATTGACTAGCATAGGCAATATGCAGCAGGCAAGGGGATAGCAAGCGACCAATAGTGGCACAGTCAATACAGTTCAATATGGCTGGCAGGGCACAAATGCGGCATACATAGAGTGGCAGCCGGCCAAAGTAGCGCAGTGACCATGCTATTCAGTAGGCAGTTCAGGTTAACTAGCATGGGCAGCACCGTCATAGAGAAAGCATGCTATATACAAA
Source organism: Ambystoma mexicanum (assembly GCF_040938575.1). NCBI lineage: Eukaryota > Metazoa > Chordata > Amphibia > Caudata > Ambystomatidae > Ambystoma > Ambystoma mexicanum. The sequence continues at coordinate 1,200,555,058 of NC_090925.1, forward strand.
ATACAAAATTAACTGGTTAACGGGGCACATAAACACAGATAGTGCTTGCAGTTTGCATAAGCTAGTAACAAATGTGAGGTGATTACGTTTCGAGCGGTGTGATCAAGCAAATGTCAGGGCGCCGGGGCCAGTGAGGCTGCGCAATGCGGTAATCTACAGAGTGTCTGTCACCAGTGTGGCGAATAGGTCAGAAGAAATAGTACCTGTGGTGTGCTGCAAGGCGGTGCTAGCACTGCATAGGAGACGGGCAGGGGTCCAGGCGGACGGCTTTGCAGTTCTGGATCAAAGTACAGGCAGTGCCAGTTGTATCTGCGTTAGTGTTTGAGGATGAAGGTGTCGGGCATCATGGCGTCGCCTAGCCGCAGCGTCCCGGGGCGAACAGGGGAGGAACAGGGCCTTTTCCCTTGGGCCTTCTCCCGAATGCCGGCTCCCGCCTACCGGTGCCGGGGATTGGGCAAAAGGAAATCAGGTTGCTTAGATACGGTATGCAGCCTCGTTTTCGGGCCGCGCTGCGCCCGCCATTTTGGTGTCAGGCCGCATGGTCGAGACAAGATGGTGGATCGCCACCGCAGATCAGTGCAACTGCACCGGTGGGGCTATGGAGGCCAGCAGGGCACGGATGGTGGGCCAAGTGGAGGTGAAAGTGGCCTGTTTGGGCAGATGAACAGCTCACCACTGCTGAGGAATCCGTTGTTGCTGCATCTGGAAAGTCAGGCAGCACGAGTGAATTCAGTGGCTTGGTGCTTCTGGAGTGGGCTGCTCGTGGGGACAGGGGGGGCTCCAGCCCTCTCACCCTTTCAGTGAGCAGATACCGCAGATGACCATCATAACTGATGGTCATCTGGCAATACAAGCAGTACATGTCACCAAGATGAATCTTTTAGTCCCTTGATTCCTTCCCAAATAGCAGCACGTCCAGAGGACTACTAACATCAACAAGGGTTAGAGGTGATGGTGGTGGTGGCAATGTTGGCAATGGGAACAAGTCCATGTTGCTAGATGCCATCTCTGGCATCATATGCAGGGCAGGCAGAGATACCTAAGCAGGTTTAGGGGGCATGGGGACTAGGGATTGATTGTGCCTGTGTGTCCAGTGCTGGAGGCAGGTAGGTGTGTCCTTCTGTGAGGAAACCCCCCCTTTGCCTTGTCCACTGCTGGAGGGTGTAGCGTAAGAGGGGTCACTGGATGCTGACATGCTTGCAACACCAAGGAGAAACCCTTATTTGGTCTGACATGCTTCACTGGTGTGATATAAAGATTGCATATCGCTGTCCCTTCCTGCCAACTCACTGTCTTTCCCTCCCATACACTAATGTGGTCCCAGGCTCATGATGAGCTGGGCACTGTCCCGGCTCGGCATGGCTTTTCAACTACCAGACACTTGACAAGGGACTCATCTGCCTGTCTTGCTCCCTCTGCAAAATAAGGTACTGGTGCAGATGCCTCATCCCCTTCCTCCTCCTGAGACATCTGTTGGGGGATCACCTCACTTTCTACTTGTTGGGGCTGATGTCAATTTCTGAATCATTAAATGTGTATTGTGTTTCATCACATAACATAGGAGTGCCTATCTGGGTCACTAGAAGGGTATATTTCACCAGGTGTATTGACATTAGCATTGAGCAAGTGTATTTGCACTGACCCTAAAGTTAATGTACGTGTGTAATCAGAAACAGGCCTGGCCTGATTCTTTACTCTTGGTATTGCACATGTGTTTATCTTAAGTTGTGTCCCTCACACAACCACTGGAGAAATTATAATTGGATTTCAAGTTGGTGTTCCTATGTTATCTCTGCAGAAGAATGCTCGCTGACCCAATGCAAGCCTACGCATGAGCCAAATGCACATGTTTCTCTGCTGGTTAATCTCGTATTTTCCAGTTTCCATTTTACTTCTCATATGAAATGTAACTATGCCTGATGTCGCCTGCTCGGTAGCTCATTTCACGATGTAATCATTGTTTCGGCCTTTTTTTTAATTTTGAAACTACTTTATTCAATTTTTATCTAACAAACACACAGTAAAATACATTCAACTTTAAACAATATATCCTCAAAAAATACCATACATTTAAAGACATCAGCTTTTTTTTTCTTTATTGAATATGTGGTGATGAACAATATTCTTGGAAATGTCTTCACACTCCCACGCACTCCTTGAAGCCTAGTGCGATATCTCTGTTCACATCAATAACTGACCTAATTTCAGATTATTTTACTGGTGCCAAAGTCAGCATCCCCCATCTGAGAACCTGTCCAAAGTGATATTAGTGCTTCAGTGATTGGATAAAGATTTCCAAAGTCGAGCTCTTTAGGGAGGTATCCCCCAAATGATGAGAAGAAAGCTAACTGTCTTCTACTAGGATTCAGAGCACTCATGCAACCACCATGTCGTTCATATAAGTGAAAAGAGACCACCTATCACAAGGGTTGTTATGAATGATAGCATGACTGTAGTCCATTGGACAGTCTAAGTCCATGTCAACATTCTCATCCACAGCCACATATTCACAACCTACAGTGGACAAGCGGGCTTCCAATTCCTGAAGGAAAGGGGGTGCTCCCAACATTTAAAAAATCGACGATAAATGGCCTTTAAGAAACTTTTAGAATTGTTGCTCATATTTAAGATGGTTTGCAGTTATTTCTCTGTTGGGATATTAGCCCCCAAGCTTTGCAGTTATAAGAGCTCTGAAACTGCCTTCTCGATACAGTGGGCCTCATTACGACCCTGGCGGAAATCGCGGTGCAAAATGCACCATGGAGCACGGCGGAAAGCTGCCGATAGCGCCATGGGGGTTGGCGGATTTACCGCCCCATTCCGACCTTGGCGGGGCGGTAAATCCCCAATCCCCATTTTACCCTTCCCCATTCCCATTTTTGCCCCATAGGGTATAATGGGAGTGGGGAAGGCGTTAATTACGCCACCGTAAAATACGGTGGCGTAATTAACATCAAGGTCCCGTAGCGCCATGGATTTCTCCGCCCGGAAAAACCAGGCGGAAAACGGCTCCATGGCGCTACGGGAACTCGTAGTAGGGCGGACGGGTCCGCCGCGAATAACGCTGGCGTAAACCCACTCCGCCAGGGTCGTAATGAGGCCCAGTGTGTTTCACTGGCTGCTACTTATTTTCATTCTGATTTAAAATGCTATCTCAACACAATTCAATATATCATTCGACTCTCTTGTGACAACTGAGGCAAGGGAATATACTTGCGGCCTTTCTCCACTTAGGCGATTGGATAAGAGAGCAATCAAGTGAATGGGTGCAAGGAGAGAACACTATACTAGGTCCGGTTCCTAGTGATTCCATTGACAGCCAAACCATTGACAAAAAAAGCATCTAAAAAAAAACATTGAAAGCATTTTTTTTTAAATGGGGGGATTCCCACAAACCCCCTTTTTTAAAATATTAAAACACATTTTTTACTAAACTAAACACTTTTCCATTTAAAAAAATGCATTCAATGTTTTTTTTTCAATGGTATGGTCTGTCGATGCTTTGGATTCAATGCAATGACCAGATACCCTAGGTCCAAATCAAAATATGCCTTGTACCATTAGCTGGGGCATTTAGGATGAAACGTAGGTATTGGATGGGCCTTCCTCTGTGCTCACTTCTCAGTAGCTGATATTCGATAAATTGTGGCACAGAAAAGAGAGTTATGCCCCTAGTGCAACTCTGTGTAGTCTGCTATCGTACAGTCCCTTCTCTCTGCACTTATGAGCCACCCGTTGGCTGCACTTCTTGAGTTACATGCACTAGCCACATGCTGGCTGTACTTTTGAGTTACCTGCACTTCCCGACCTCACCCCTCTCGGCACTTCTCCCCTTCCTCTTCCCTGCACTTTCTCGATCTGAATGACTCAGGGCCTAGTAAGACCGTTGTTTTGTCCTCCCTATGTTTCCCCCTCCTTGTTTTGTCGCGCCTAGAAACACTTGTGCACATAAGGTGCAGATTGATGATGGGCTAGCTAAATTATCCTCTCTATCCGAGTGCAATAAATGGAGTGTTATGGATAACTGCACCATGCACATACATCTTCTCTTCTGAGCCTGGCAAAGAGTCCTCCCAAATGTGCGCCAATGATCTCCAATGACATCATGCTGCTTGCTTCAATGCCCACTGGCTCCCTCCTTAAAACCTGCAGTTTGCTTGTAGTACGTGCTGTCTTCCCGTCTCTTTGCTCTGCTACAATAATCTACCACTCCTCTACGTTCATCATTTTGACAGCAGCCATGAAATCAAAGGAGCAACCTCAATTTCACTTACAGGACTCTGCAATCTTTCACTCATCAGTGTGATGGCAGCTTCATCAGAAAGGCAATTCGTGATAGAAATCACTTTAGTGCAAGTAAACAGATTCAGTCCGTTTAGCACTCGGTTCCCTGTTTGGAACTACAATAGCAATTTCTTCCAGGTGTGGAAAGCAATATATTTCAGCATTAGAGCAGATGCCACGTGAACATAAACCTCTCTGTTTAGAACGTGGAAATGCATTTCACACTCATCTGCTAATTTTCTTATTCAAATGGCGTGGCTACTTACAAAAAGAAAAGCAAGGTAGTTGTATTATTTTACCAAAAAAAAGGAAAGTGTAATGAAACGTTTTAATAACTCAACATATCACTCTAATTGTCTATTATAGTCAGCATAATTCAGAGTGATATGAATCGAAAATATGAAGTTTCATACACATGTTAAGATTAAACAACACCGAGACCACCCTCAGTTTGCCCCAGTTCTGTTCCTTGTTTCCATTTATTTACAACGTAAGCATGTACTTAGCTGATCTGGTGAATTTGACATCATTTTGCAGGTGCATTCATTGCGGGTAATGTGACAATGACTTTCCTCTGCAGCTCAACACTTAGCTGCCCAGCTCCCTAACACGAGTTTCTCTTTGCAGCTTCTTCAGCTGGTAAGTACAAAATGATCTGGCACCCTGGCCAATATAGGATCTTCCTTTTAATAACCCCTGAAGGAAGCACGATCCCCAAAGGAAGCTTAGGTTCTTTGCTGGGGAAATGGGGATCACTTGAATTCTGTCCCACTTACGTAGGATGTTTCGGTATGGCAATTTACAGAGAAAGGCACACATTGATGACCCCGAAACAAAGGAACTTCATAGACACTTGTGAGTTTGTGAGATTCATAACACAATTCTCAGCACATAGCCAGGATATTTTCAGAATACTGAAAACACATAGGTGTTTGAATGGATTTCTAAACTCTGGCCAGGTGGACAGATGCTTAGGAGGCCACCCTTGTTAGATGAAAAAGGGAACACTTCTGGGAAGATAGCCAGATAACTTCACGGTAGCCTGGAGAGCAGTCAAGGATACATCTCAGTAGGAGTGAGAGTGATCAGGGGTCCAATGAGCACAAACAGTGAAACGCCACAGTTAGACAGTCGCATACTAGAACATATACTATTGATTTTAGGCACAATAACAACACAAATCAATCATGAAATGCAATAGCCAAATATCACACAGGCAACACACTATGTAACATATATACAATCACCGGAGTCAATGTGAGATAGTTAGTAACGTCACTAATACCTGTAAAGGAAATGGGTGAACAACCTTTCTTGCAGAGACAACTTTCAGAGATAGCTTTATAATTCCAGCCCTAAGATGAATGGATCATTTTGCTCAATGTTCGATGCATACGTAAAAGTTCACACAGCACTCCTTAGGATGCAGGAAAAAGTTAGGGGAAGAATTCTAAAGGGGTGAAACAAGTTCCAAAAGTTAGGAGAGGATCTGCTACAGTGAACAAAGCTGTTCCTGGCTTTTGAAGGGCTTTAGGAAGCGAATACTACCCAAGCTAAAAGGAAGACCAACACAGCCTTCCGTGCATAAATGTGTTTGGATGAACAAAGGGCCACAGTTAAGTGACTTCACTATTCACCGCCCTTAACTTGGTTTTGGTCCAGGCTTGGCAGGTCTGAAGGTGATCATCAGAGGTTCAATTTCCCACCCTTGGTTTGCTTCTCAGATGCTCAGGCAATGAAGGTGCTGAAACAGGTCCAGTATGGGACTGGAGATGCTACTCCCAATTTGTTTGAAGAATGAAGAAAACACAGATGCAGCAGGCCTCAGGGCACTGGAAGGAATGCAGGAAAACCGCCTTCAGTGATTATCACTGTTGCACAGTGACGCAGGGGCACCCAACTCTCACGGTATTATGCACCTTTCGCGTCCCAAAGGTGCTGGAACAGTGAGATTCAATAGGAAAGTGCTTTACAGGATAAGCTGGGAGTCCCAAAGTCTCAGGTTGAAACTTGAAATGGCGACATTTCTGCACGGTACCCAAGGTTTTGGCTTGCCAGTCCACTGGATGGCCCAGGGACCTTCCAAGAAGGCTTACTTGTAGGGTTACCAGGAGGCATCGCAAGTGATTGGTCCCATCACTCCAAAGGTTTGAAGCACCTTCACAGGCCTTCTGAGACCAAGCACAAAGCAGGGCCCGACCGGCACAACAACATGATTCGGGTGCCATCCCTCTTCAGCGCATCTCAGGATCTTCCTTTATTCTGCTCAGCTCTTCAGGATTCTTGGCTCCTTCTACAGATTTGTTCAAATCTGTTGCTGTTTGGCTGGAATGGACACAGGGCCTCTCCTCATATCCAAAGTTAGGGAAGTGCTCGCAACCAGCTCACAAATGAGAAGATTAGTAGTGTGTATTGAGACCGGACAGTCCCAGCCCATTGCCTGGGTGCCTACACACGTGACCTGCAGGGACACACAAAACAAGCAGCTTTTTCGGGCTACTGTATGCCCAAATAAGGAATTCCCACACGTGGAAAGGTACGGGGAAGGCCGAAGTACAAAATGACCAAAGGGACAGACAAAGGATCTGATGGCATGGCCATATTGGACACTAGCTACAGTCTTGGGCCAAATGCGAGAAACGCGGTATGGCATGGTTGCAAGTTCCACAAATATAAGAGAATGCTACTGCTTCCACCAGTCTGCTCTAAGGCACATTGTACAACCACCAGAAATTCCCTAATGAGTGTCTAGGGCCGAAAAACACAATGGCCCCATTGGGCAATACTGTCAGGTTCTTTGAGAAATTATAAAATGTTACCAACAAGTGCCAACTAAGTCGTTAGAGTAAGAGAAACAAAGTTTCTCAGTACTGACAGACTGAAGGATGTGTCAGTTTCCCCAAAACAATGAGCAAAGGCCAGTGCAGGGAAGCAGAAGGCTTCCCTGTACTGCAAAGTTCAGGTCACATTCGAAAAGATGGAACAAACAGTTTGGGGGTCCATACAAATGCAGCGAAAATTGCTAAAACCTAACACTTGGCACATTTTATTGTTGAATAAAGACCTCCAGGTTTATATTTAAAACAAGCCAGAAGTAGTGTTAACAAGTGTTAAGTGCTAACAAGAGCCAAGACACTAGGACAACACATAAGTCCAAGCTTTATGGGCAATTTACGAGCAGAAATCCAGTCAAATTGGTTAGCCAAATCAGAAGAATTTTTCAAGTGTGGGTCATGTAGGTTTTGTGAACATGCTCTTAAAAAGGTCAGGTCTATTGTGACATACACCAACAAGAAAATAAATATGATTTTTTTTTAGTTTATTAAAAACTTTTAAAAGTACATTTCATATAATTTGACAAGGGCAAAAATGTTATGCGCATTTGGTAACGTGAAACATGCATTGTACTAAATTAGCAAGACCAGCTATTCAATGTGATTCATACCGTTCTCATAGTTCTTAAGCAGGATCCCCCATGAAGCTTTATCTCATTAATATCCCTTAGTTGGTAATTACTTTAGACAAAGCATCACTTTTACACTATCAATGTATCATTGTTGTTCTTCAATATTTCTTGTAGGCTGTCCAGAAAGAATGAAATTGCAAATATCAGTTTATTATTTTCACCCTCATGCATTTTTTACCACAGTTCTTCCATTGATCGCGTTGAGTATTTTAGCCATCTCTTGGCCCATGCAGCGTGTTCTTTCATCTCTCATCATGGGGCATGTAAACACCAGATGTTTCAGGGATTCTTTGGAATCTTTGCACAATCTGCATGCTCTATCCTGTTCTTTTATATCTTTTATGTTGTGTCTGTTTTCTTTTGTTTCCAAAACATTTAATCTACATTTTAAAAAGGTTGTTCTTCTTTTATTACAAGGAAATGTCATCATGTATTTAGGAAGTTCATTGAGTTTCTTATCCCAAAATGGTGTATTCTTCATTCTTTTGTGGTGCATTCTTTTATCATATGTATCGATCCAATCTTGCTCGAATAACTTCTTTTTTACTGCATTCAGATTGGTTCTCAAAGTTAGCTCGTCTGTATTCAGATGATTTAAGTTGGCTTTGCAGACGGACCGCCACTCGCCTAGCAAGCCGGCTGTATCTTGTATTTCTGGTTGGTTGAGGATCCTAAATTGTGGGACATTATCTGCTCCAACCACCTTCCTATATAAGGTTAGGGTGTTCCATAACACAATTGTATTAAGGGTTTCATCATCTGCAAATCCACATTTGTGGTATATATTATCATCTGTTCAAGTGACAGGTTTTTACATAGGAAGTATGAAAAGGTAACTCAGAATCCGGATACGTGAACATCTCTATGCTATGAGAATGTCTAATATCCAGTACCCTCTGGCAGAACATTGGCTTGAGGAACATGCTCGAGACAATGTCGCGCGTATATGGGTTGCTGGTTTGAGGAAATTTGTGCGGGACACGAGAGGTGATAACAGAGAGTCTTTGTTGAGGAAATATGAAGCACGTCTTATATTTGAAACTAGAGTTACCCGTGATAGTTTGAACAGAGATAATGAGTTATATGGATTTCTAACTTGAGTATTATAGCAGTATTTAATGTTGATCATAATTTAGTGATACATTGTTGCTATATGTTTAGCATTGTTTACACTTGATTACACTGCATGCCCATGAAGGATTAGGACATGTGCTTGTTATGGTTTAGATGTTTAGAATGGATTCATTTATAGGCTATTGTCTTAGTTAACAAATTAAGATGGTGTTAGGAGGGTGTACATCTACAATAGATGTGAGCATATTTTGTGGTTCGAACTGATTATCTTTCTGTCTTCGTGTCTTTATTCATCTAATTCTGACATTAAGCAGAACAATGTACAGTATATGCCCAGATTAATACAATCCAGTGCGTGCGACACACAGAATCATTTCGATAATTGTACTGCATGATTTTGTTTCTCCATTGGGTCATGCCATACTGGACAGAGCGGGTGAACAAATTGTAGGAGTCAATGGAGCTTTGTTTAGTAAGAGGCCATTTTCTTTGTTCACACTTGAATGTTATTCATGAAGGAGGAGAGATAAGTGTTCAGTACTAGAAATGTGTACCATTGGACCATGCATTGATTGATTGATTGATTGTTTATTTATATAGCGCCTATACACAATGTGTTTCAAAGCGCTTCAAGGAGGGGGGGAACATAGGAAAATACAGTTACATTCAGTAAAAGTCCTTGAAACAATACAGAATGTGAAAAATAACTATCGTAATAGGCCTGTCGCCATTTCTGATAGTGCAAGTGCATAGAAGAAGTAAGGCAAGAGGTAATGGAAAAGAAGGAGAACAAAGCAAGCAGTAACATTACTATGTCTGACGACAATTGATGTAGTGCAGGTGGTATACAAGAGGAGGGATTGGAGGGAGTACGGGGGGATATGAGTGGGGAGAAGGAGATGGACAAGGCACGCTACTGAGCAAATTTGTCAGTGACAAATTTAAAAAGCAGGGAGGAGGGAGAAGAACAAGGGGGGGAGGGGAGACAGACAAGCTGCTATCAAAAGTAAAGGGAACAGATGACAGGAGTAAGTGCTAGGAGGGAGAAGGCTGAGAGGAGGGAGAAATAAGTAGGATTGGGAGTAGGAAGATAGTAGAAGAGGAGGGAATTATGGAGGGGGGAAAGGGGTAGAAAGCAGGAAGGAGGGCATGGGGGTACACAGACACAGGGGGGCATGAGGGTACACAGACACTCACGGGGGTACACTCACATGCATTCATGTATTCTAGTTGTTTGTCCCACATAAAATGGCACACGGCAAACAATTTGAATTGGAGCATAGTCCATTTTCTTTTTTGGGGAATTAAGTGTTATCGTTTGTGTAAGAGTATTTAAGCAGTAATGCCTTAAGGAACAAGCTATTTGATCTGTGACAGGATTGTTTTTATTTTAATTTAATTTAGCATTTATATAGCACTACAAACCCTCGGGTGTCTGAGCGCTGCTTATTATTACCCACGGTGTGTGATGCTCATTTATCAACCTCGGAAGGATGAAAGGCTGAGTTTGGCCCTGCCGGGATTAGCAGGCTCTGCACAAATGTCAAAGCGAGCGCTCTATTTGCTGTGCTATCAGACCGGCTTGTTGGGTTTGCTGTTATAACCACAAGAGGTAAGATGTGTCTTAGATGGGGTTTTGAAACTATACAAAATCAGCTTTTTTAAGCTCCCCCGCGCCATTTGCGCAACTGTTGAACGTCTGTCCTTTCACCTGTTTTAGGTACTGTCTGCTTCCTTTGTTCTTCTGCCCCTGCTCTTCCAGTTCCCAGCGCCTTGATGCCCTTGACTGTGATAGTTGTTCTTAATACATTTGTATATCATATCAGAACATAAAATATAGAATGTATTAATATGCGTATGTTGGGTAACTGTGTGTGGTTTATATTTTTGGTTCTGTTTCTAGAAGCAGGGTCTCCTCCTCATGTTATCATGCACGTTTCCAATTTGAACTGAACTGGCAAAGTTAACAAACGAGCCAGATTTGTGATTTAATATTAAAGGTAAACATTCTTATCATACATTGTTCACACCACAGTAATATATTTGGAGGATGCGCTAATTCACGTTTTTGTGTTCATTTATTTTAGTGTTTGAAGTCATTCACATACGTGGGCTGTAAATTAAACTTTCATGTTCAAGGTAAATGCACACAAGTGGAATAGTGCATTTAAGGCAAGTTACGGTTAATGTGGCTTTCAATTACTTGTTCCAGTTTGTTCGTGCATGTGACATTTTGGCAACCATAGGGATTAGTGAATCCCGGATTTACTTTTTGGGAAGCAGGGTTTTTTCACGCACTGACTTAGAGACGGTTAAGCTTTGGTTTGAGCGTTTGTGGTGGGAGTTTTTCTTCTGTGATTTGTCATCACTTAATGGCGGTTTAATATTCCAACAAACACCATTATAGAGGTGTTGCATTTTGGCTGCATTCACCGCACGATACCCCAGCATTGGTCACATTATGATAACCATCCTTGGGATTAACTATGCAAGCATGTAATGCATAGATGAAAAAATTACCTTCATGGTGATTCCGGTGCTCTGAGTCCGTGCTCTCCCTTCTTCACAACTGGTTGGGCACGCCTGCACCCGCTGGCGGGTCAGAAAAAGCTGACTGAAAAAGATGGCTGCCCATTTAAGAAGCCTAAATTGGTGAGATGCCATGCGTGCATCCATCCACACGCCAGCCCAACCCCTCATCCCTATATTGCCCACACCGAGTTCCTGATTTCACCTACTCGTGGTTCGAATCAAGTATAAGCTTTTATTGGGATGACTGGTGGGTGTTGTGAAGGAGGGAGAGCATAGACTAAGAGATCCTGAATCTACATGAAGGCCTTTTTTTAATTTCTCTTATAATGATAATGATGTGTTATTTATAAAGAGAATCCTTTTGGATAGACCGGCTGAGCTCCCTTTCTCCAAAGGGGCTCAATGAAGAAATAAACTTTATGTGCTTTTTGTAAAAGCATTTTGGTCAACTTAATTATTTCTTTACTCTTCGATTTTTTATCTAAAGAAGATTTACACCTGCCATGTAAATATCTGTCATATATCTGCTATCCTTTTGTCACAATTTATTTCCTAGTTGTATTATTGCGCTGTTTATTTTGCCCCAAATTGCTCTAATGACTTAGTAGCGACAGTAAATATGTTCGGGAGCGAAAATGCTCTAGACTGTTTATCTCTTAATTGTTAATGCGGACCTTATGTCTTGCATATAAACACTACTACGACATAAAAATTTTAAAAAAAATTTGACACACGCTGCTAATTTTCCAATTACTACGGCTACGGCGCCAATTGCCGCTGTAGACAGTTAACTACTTGCACTGTCTCACAGAGTGCTGGTCACCATGGAGACATCCCCGCCCCCGGGCTAACACTCGGGGGTGGGGCGCGAGGCGTACGTGCACCAGGTCGGTCCACGACGCCTCGTACCGTCTCCATGGTGACCTTTAAAACGAAAGGTAAACTTACACGAGCGCGTTCTAAGCGGCTCAGTCTGCAGCTACACGTTGTGCACGGCAGGAGCTGAGTAAGTACAGCAGTACCGATTAGGATTAACATACCCACGAAAGAGATTGAGGATGACTCAAAATTGTTGTTTAATTTGCTTATAGATCTGATTGTGTATACGCACAACGACTCGAGTTCAGAGATCGGCTTGACCGAGGTATGACAAATATATAGAGCTAAAAGAAAATGATAGAATGTCTTTCTACTTTAGTCAACTAATTGACATACCGTTTTGTTTTATTTTTGCTTATTTCCTCTCCAAATGAACATGACTCGTGGATGGGTATGTGATTTTCGAAATAACTCTCTACAAATGTCTGCAATAATTGTTATATTTGTTATAATTACTATATTTGTATATACATATACTGTTACTAGTTAAACTAATTTTTATGCTTTTTGCTATAATACCGCCCTGAAGAAGGATTGTATCCGAAATGCATTGGCACCAAAGTATTATGGGCAATTTGAGATGAGAACTCATTGTGTGATGTATAAAAATTAAACTTCCATTGGCGGCAAACGATATAGGAATGTGAATTAAACAATTCCTGCCAAAAGAATTTATTGGAACTCTATTACTTCCATATCATAAATCAGTGACTGAATATTAGCAACCAAATTGGGGCAAACTGAGATGCGCCTTTCTTAACTTAGTGGATACACTTTGTTTCTTGGAAGTTATTTATAAAGCGCCTTAATCCAAAGCGCTTTACAGAGCACATATTTACATACAATATCACCCCACCGAAATTGGTACTCTTTTAACGACATCGGAAGGATGAAAGGCTGAGTTGGCCTTGCCGGGAATCGAACCTGCGACCTGCAGATCACGCTCAGATCGCAGCAGCGAGCACTCAACCCACCAAGCTTATGTCCTGCTCTCTCTCCTTACCAACTGGTTGAGAGCAGACTTTGAGTAAGGGTGGAGGAGACAGCATATGCACTATTCAAGCAAATTATTTGTGGAGCACCTCTTGGAAAAATTGTGGCATCTTTCCTGGAGGATGCATCCATAGTGTAGTGCTTTCAAAAAGTAAGTGGAGTAGCCCAAGTAGCAGCCCGACACATTTCTGCGATGGGGACATGCCTCATAAAGGCTACTGATGCTGCCGTGGCTCTTGTGGAATGAGCCCAAAGTCTCTGGGGAACTGCGAGCCCCTTCACGTTGCAAGCCTTTGCAAAAGAAGAAACAACTCACCTGGCAATAGAAGCTTTGGCAGCCTTATTACCAGGGGAAAGACCACCATAAGTAAGATAGCGCTGGTCTTATTCCTGAATGTTTATTTTCTCTCTAAATAGAATTTGAGAGTTCTCAATACGCCCGGATTATGTAAGATTTCCTCACCCGCCGAAACATGCACTCTAGGAGGAAAAATCAGAAGGAAGATTTCTTAATTCAAATGGAAATCCGAAACCACCTTAGGTAAAATGGAGGGTACTGTATGAAGGACTACATTATCCTTATGACAAGTTAAATAAGATTTCTTTCATTACTGAGCCTGGAGCTCTACAATCCTCCCAGCCGATGTAATGGCCACCAAAAAAGCTGTCTTCCATGTCGAAAAGATTCAAATAACAGGATGCCATTGGTTCGAAAGGCTTGTGCATTAGAGCTGAAAGGACTACATCAGATCCCACTGAGGTGGCGGCTTGCGAAAAGGTGGATGCAAACGAAGAAGGCCTTCAAAGTGCCTCCAAATAGCCTCAATTGACACAGAAAAGGATTTTTGCTCTCTATTCAGATATGTACCAATAGCAGACAAATAATGTTTGCAAGTATCAAATTTAACTCCTGGAGATAGAAATAGAACATGAAAGACATAACGTCATCCACTGACACTTTTAGAAGATTCAGACTGCAGTCTAGAGCACAATGACAGAAACACAACCATTTGCTCTGATATTGCTTTCTTGTTGAAACTTTCCTGGAAGCTGTCATAATCTTTAGATTTAGTTTTGATAATTGAAGATGGGCAAAGGTCAGTTCCTCAGGAACCAAGCCTTCAAGTTCAGGCATTGATGGGAGTGGTGAAGCACCTGCCCCTTCTGTTGAGTCAAAAGATCTACCGAGATTATTAGATCTAACTTTGATGCCCCTGTTAGTTCCAGCAGATCTGGAAACCAAATCTGGCGTGCCAGAACGGTGCTACAAGAATCATTGTCAGATTTCAAGACAACCGGAACTTCAATAAGGTCTTGTGTATCAAAGAGATTGGAGGGAACACAACGTGTTTTGTTCGACCAGTCCATCTGTAGGGTGTCTCCCAAAGAATGATGTTTCACGCTGTCCATCGAAGCAAACCGAGACTAAAGAGCATTGTACTGTGTGGCAAAGAGGTCCACCGCTGGGTGACCCCACTTTGAAATATCATCTTCATGACTGACATTTTCATTTCCCACTCGTGTGGTGCGGATTCTAGCCTGCTCAGCTTGTACGCTAAGACATTCTTTTTTCCCTCAAGATGGGACACCAACAGGAAAATGTGGTTCTCCATGGCGCAATACCATACTTTCTCTTCGACGACACACAGAGGAAGAGAATGAGGTGGCCTCTCTTTGTTGACATAAAACATTGTAATGGTATTGTCCGAAAGTACTTTGACCACCTTTCCCTGAAGAGAGGTAAGACAGGATTTTAGAGCATGAAAAAACGTTCTTAGTTCCAATACATTTATGTGATCTCTCTTTTCTTGGAATGACCAAAGACCATGAGACGTCAGATCTTGACAGTGGGCTCCCCACCCGTAATATGATGAGTCAGTTGTTAGCACCATCTGATAATGAGGAGCTCAAAAGGGAAATCCAATAAGCAGGTTCTCCGGATAGTTCGACCATATCATGGAATCCTGAATGTAACTTGGGATTGGAATCTTCATATCCTGATAATACAATAGCTGGTTCCAGTTGTTGGCAAGATACCATTTCTGATAGTGCAAGTGCATAGAAGAAGTAAGGCAAGAGGTAATGGAAAAGAAGGAGAACAAAGCAAGCAGTAACATTACTATGTCTGACGACAATTGATGTAGTGCAGGTGGTATACAAGAGGAGGGATTGGAGGGAGTACGGGGGGATATGAGTGGGGAGAAGGAGATGGACAAAATACTCCAAAAAGCATTTAGAGTAGAATAAGCATCAATTTTGGACTATGTATTTTGCTTTTTCGCAAGTTGCAGTTATAGCATGATTTTTTCTGTCTCACATATGGTGATCCATTCTTGTATGAAATGTATATCACATTACAGTGATATTGTAACCATATTTTTTCATAGTGCACTTAGAAACAATGCAATGTGTGACCACTTGCTGTTTTGTCAAGGGGTGGGTCAAATTACATCACTTCCTATGATGTCATCAGAGGTTAAGGGTCATGTGATGTCACTTCCGCTACCCCTGGCATTTTGGTGAAATGACGTCCCTGGGAAGGTCTAAAACCTTGTCCTGAATATCCTGGTGTAGGGACGTGGCTGCCAAATAAGCATGCCTATGCATGCAAACAGCGCCTGTACGGCCGTTGCCGTAGTCTCTGCAAAATCTTTAACAACCTGTAGTTGTTGAATGGCTGCTTCTCTCCCTTCTGAGACCCAGTAGGAGAATTCATCTGCTGCCTCTTGAGGAAGCATTTCTGTAAAGCAATCCAGGTTTTCCCAATTTAAAATATGAAAACCTGCCAAAACCGTGGCCGTACTGACCTGCCTGAGTTAGAGAGAGGTAATGGTATATAATTTCTTACCCTTCATCTCCCAGGTTTTAGAAATTGTATCCAGAATTGTACAGGGAGAAGATGAAGGGCCTTTCCCCAAAGCTGCTTAAACCACAGTAGATTGTGGCACAAGATTTAGCATTAGCACAAAAGGTTCTTCCTTAGATACCTTGTATTTATTACCCAAAGATTTTAAAATATGAGGTTCCCAATGGGGTTAGCCCCAATGAGTCAGGGTCTGTTCCATGACCAACAATTCCATAGGCAGAAGAGAATTGGCCTGTTAAGAAGGCAGTTTTTCAAAAACATCTGCAGTCTCTGGTGTGTCCTTCGGCACATTCTCCAGGGCTTGCATAGCCTTAGCATGGCAAGATTTTATTAGGATTTTATTAGGGGAAACTGATGAATCGTCATCATTGGACTATCATTATCTTTGGACTGCTTATGTTTTTTGACTGGAGGAGCAGACTCCTCTACTTCAATTGGTACTGATGGTATCACTGAAGCAACGCCATTAGAAACTGCTCCTTTTGTAAGGGTCAGATGGACCCATTTCTTCTTTAATACGTTGTGTGAGAACTTCCAAAAAGGGTTCCGAAAATATGGTTTCCAAGACCGTATTAGTGATGCCCTTATCCATATCTGATGGCTCGTGACTGTCTTCTACCCTCAAAGGGGAAGAAGATGAATCAACCCTAGAAGATTGCTGGGCAGGATCCAAAATGTTAAAAATGACATGACTAGGAACCTGTATGTTAGTCATAACCAAATTAGAAGCAGCTATAATAGGATATTCATGAAATTCCTCTGAGCCAGAAGAGAATTGAGGAATGAAATCAGGAGTGTTAGAATGAACTGCCATGCCATAAATCTCTTCAAGCTGCACTGTAAAGTACTTTGAAGAATCAAAGTCTTCAGACAGAGAGATGAGACTAACACTCTCTTCTTGTACTTCGGTACCGAAGCAACAACGTAATGTTTATCCTTAGATTTTTGTTCATGCCTTTTCGGTGAAGTCGGTACCGAGCATGTACCTAAATGAGAATGTTTACGTTAATGATACATATTCTCACTTTTCTTTGGTATTGGAGCACCAGAAGTTTCAACTGCGGTAGCTGTATAGGGTACCCATGCATTAATAGGGGAGTCAGTCAGCACCGATTCAACCGTTGGAGTCTTCGTCTCCTTACGGCTAGTATAATCCATGCGGATAACTACTGGTGCTGTTGCAGGGGAACCCGTGAGTACCGATTTCACGCTGGGGGCTTTCGCCTCTTGCTGACTTATCTTGCCAGTATGGTTGTCCGAGGCATAAGAGCTCTTTCCCAGTATCATAATGATTTTGTCAGGAGTGAACAAATCTTCTGGTCCCGGGCAGATCTTTCTAGATACTTCCCCACCTGGAGGTACTGATGTTTTCCCACCAGGAGGTACTAACTTTTTCCCACCCAGAGGTACTCCCAGATTTAAAAGCCTGGGGTTTCCCTCTGATCAGTACCCTGAAGACCCCAGAACTGGGGAGGTGGTCTCCAATTAGGTACCAAATGCTGTTTTAAAAAACGTATACCCCAACTACAGGTACAGTGTCCATCTTATCAATATCAGCCTCCTTCTTTGGTCGTCTTCAGTACCGGACCCAGCTGTGACATAGAAAGAAGACGCATATGTTAAGACTTCGGGTGAATTCCACAACAGAAGACACACAAACTCCCCGGGTGATGGATCCCCAGGCACCCGACGCAGGCATGATGTGGATCAGCCACTGAGAATTGCTTCCAACAAAGGATGCACTGGTTGAATACTGTTATAAACGGCATTCGGCAGTGGGAGTGTTAGGCAGAATCCAGTGCAGTTCCCTTAGGGAGCACTACACCAGATTAGGACTACAGGTGAGAGCAATAAATCCCATTTGGTATCAGTCTGTACCACAAAGATTTAGTTGGTAGCTGTGGCTGAGCAGTCTTATCTCAAGAGGGAGATGAGCAGTATTCAGGGTTTACACAATAGGTATCACAGTACTATGGAACAAGGAAACACTGACCAAAGCTTTGTATCAAAAAGAGAATTATATTTATTCTATACGCATCTAGTTCAACACATAAATCACAGTTGATAAAGTAAGTTAAGTTCAGTCAAGGAAAAGTATATGCAACTCCCTATTCAATTGTAGACAAGTTTGCGGTAGAGTGAAAACTGAGCAAAACGGCACAGTGAAAACCAACTACAAATGGCACTCTATCGATTTAACGAGAGGGAGGGAAAGCACAAGTTAAACCGAAATATCTTCTGACACCCCCTAGCAACACTTCCCTGAAGTTTTGTGAACAAGTAATGCACAGTGACACTTTAGCAGAAAGATAAGTGAATGAAAACTGAGCAAAATGGCACTCCACAAGTTAAACCAGTAGGAAGGAAGAGGGGATTAGAAGATCCAGGTGTATCCACACATTTCTTATTGAAAATCAATCTATTGAGAGCAGATCTAACAAATCAGCCAGAGTCCATAGGCCTGAGCCAGAGTCAGTGGTACAGGACCAAGAGCTTCGGAGCAATAATGTTCTTGTAGCTGCAGTCAAGTCTTTGGTAAACGAATATTGAAAAGGTAGATGCGGGGTGAAAGACAATGTTAAGAGAGAGGGCGGCCAACCCAACCAGTAGATAAAGGATTGAAAACACCTTTAAGGCTACCACGGGGAAAGGGAGGCCTGGCGGAACAATGTACCTTAAACGTGAAGAAGTGGCTCCTGTCGTAGCGGTTGTTCCTGGTAGTTCCTGCAGTTCGAGGGGTCCAGCAAAGGAAGAGAGGCTCTCGTCGTGGAGGAAGGTTCAAGTCGCTGCACTACCCATGGATGAAACCAGCCGCGGTGCTGCCAAACGAAGTTTAAAATGTATGCTCCTTTTAATCGCGGTCCCGGTCGATAGCTGCCCGGCTATCCGGTCTCCAAGTGCTGGGCACTGTCGATTCGACCAAGGCAGGTCCGGAGAAGCGATGGGCGAACTGGTTGTGCCCACCAACTCAATGGAAGAAGGTCTCTCGATGAAGATCTCCTCTCGTCATGTGGAAGAAAAGTGGTGAGACGATCCGGCAGGGCTTCACTGGTGGTTTAGATGCTGAAGATGTCTGTGGCTTCTCTCCCCTTCAGTTCTGTAGTTCCAGTGGCAACGTCTTGCTCTTCCAGTCCTCAGGACCCTGCTTTTATGCAGAAAGAGACCCATTCATACAGCCTAGCTGTCACTCACACAGTGGAGTGGTCTTCTTGGCGGGAGACCCTCCAGCCTATCAGGTTAGAGTGCGACCTGAGTTGCTGTCGCAACTCTGTCCAGGGGTTCTACTCCCCCTCCGAAACAACAGACCCACCCCTGACTCAGAGGCCCCGAAAGGAGGGCTTCTTGGCAGAAGCCCGCCAAAAGAGCGAACAAAGGATCCCCGACCTGGGTTAGGAGTTTAGAGTAAGACACGAGAAAGAAGAAATATTAAAGTTCTGGCAAATAAAGCCTACCAGAGTAAAGTTAATAAAAAAATAATCCGGCGGTATGTTAGAGGCTGTCAGTAGAAGTGTTAGCCTTGAACAATGGGAAAATCCCATAGGAAAATATTTGCGGTTGAATATTTTTGGTAGTAACCACTGCCACCAGCCCACACTTTAGAGAGCAGGACTTTAAGGTACCCCCTCGAAAATGAACCCGAGGGAAAAACTATTAACCCTTTCCAGTACCTCCATAGTAAGATGGGTTGGACTGGTTAAGTTCATAAGATTTGACTAGTAAAGCCAATGGGGACTTTACATGCCCTGGGCGACAGTAGTCAGTCCCAGGGTATGGAGTCTATCTTTGGGGTCGCTACAACACCCCTGTGTCACTGCACTGAGGGTGCTGTGTAACACATGTGAATGAAGATGGTTCCTATGGGTGGGAGAAAATCCCATAGGCATTAAACACAAAAATAGCCTAGAACACACATAGCAAAAATGCCTAAGAGGCAGAAAAATAGTCTCACTCTTAGCAGGTAAAAAGAAACAAACCCTTCAAATCCAGCAAAGCTGCTGGGGGACTCTATAGGTAAGGGAAAGTAGCCATAGAATGAGAATTCTCCCTAACAGGGAGGCACTGCAATTGTAATTTAAAAATGGAAAAATACACGAAATGAATAAAACAGGAGAGTGAACGTCAAAAAGTAACACCTCAAAAACAGGTTTGTCATAGAACGCAGCAATTCTCACCTAGCCAGTAGGTGGAAAAAACAGGAACTGGGAAGCATAAGGTTTTTTTTCATATTTTATTTGACAATTGTATACTGTATTAAATTCTCATTTGGGTTCATATCTGTTTTTTCCTTCTGTGTTTCTCAGTTCTTTTAGTTTTCTTTCAACACATTAATTTTTTCTGATATTTGGGATTATTTCATGTGAATTTATAGCATTCCTTCAATAATGTTGATGTTTTTTGATTATGTCATTTGTATAATGTGCATTGATGTTATTTTTGCGTTTGCCTGATGAAGGGCTAGGCTCAAAACACGTGTTAGCGGCAACATTTATGACACTTTTTGTAATTTCATAGCACTTTGTGGAAAATTCTAGATATTGTGTAACAATTGTTATTTAATACTAGGTGTTGAAATATTGTCACGCCCGCGCCCGCAATTGGCCCACCCAGAACCACCCCATGCTACAATACCTGTATTAGGTCCCCCTCCAAACAGCAGCAGGTTGCTCCAGTGATGCCTCATCATACAGAAAAGGCCGCAAAGGGATGGTGGTGCCCAAGGACGTGACGTCTGTGGCCGCAGTAGCATTGGGGGTCGCCATGGTTTCTGAGGCACAACCGTATCAGGTTGCGAACCGCATCCGCTGCTTTTCTCCGGTCACGTGATCACACGCAGCGCCGCTCACGTGATCCCGTGAGGACACGCTCACGTGACCAATAAGGAAGATCTCCAGTATAAGAGAACGCCGGCCGCACACAACAACGCTTCTCAGCTGTTTTCTTTACGGTGAGTGGCGTTTTTGGACTTTTGGACTCTGTTTGCCGGTTTTTGGACCCTGTTACTTTTTTTGGACCTGATTCTGCTCCTTCCTTCAGACTTGGGGATTTGGCTTCTTGTCTTCACAGTTTCCGGACTACATCTGGCCATTGGATCACAGACTTCTTCTGGACTATTGTTTGGCAAAGGTTATTGGGGACATTGGACTTTTGCTTTTCACCTTCCCACTGGAAACAGGACTCTGGGCTTCGACCTCTTCAAGTGCAGGGGACATCCATCGACTACTGCAGGTATTGGGGTACTGCGAATCACTGTTATACCCCACCATCATCTTGCTGCTGTTGGGTTCACTTCCCCTCCATTGTCCATCCTAAGGAGGGAGTCATAGGGATTCGCCTCACCTAAAAAATCTCCACTGGCAGTCTGGTGGTAGGTGTCATTTCATTCCTTTTGCTAAAGTATATTCCTTGTATACTTGTTTTTGGAATTCACGTGTGATTGACTGTTCCTTTGCAGTTGTCTGGGTACCCGTGTTCCTACTCTCGTCACCTGTGGCCTCAATAACTGGCCAGGGAGTAGTTCTGGTTCTTCCGTGGCCGGTGCTGGGGAACGGAGGTATACATAGTCATCGCGGAGTCTATCCTTGACAAATATTCTGATAGAGTGCTTCAGAAATCCGAATCCTCTTTTTCTTTATCAGGCTGTTTTCAGCTCCTTTGCCTTTAGCCAACATCCAATAATCTTTTCTCAGTTGGTTCTAGCATGCTCTTAAATCAATTCCATTTGCATTCAAATAACAAGTTTCTCATCCACAGTTTTTCCATTTCAGATTGCACTTCCTTGTGGTATTGATAACTAACTGTCTGTCATGCACTTTTCACAAGTTCCTGGATTCTCCTCCAGGATCCCAACATTTTCCTTTTATATCCATTGCTGAGGTCTTAAGGCACTGCTTGGGGAAGGTGAAGAGTCCACCCTCAAGTTCTTGTTTCTTCTCCTTTTAGGATTAGGAGATTGGTAGTCGGTTTTCATCCAAGACCCTGTAGGAGTGCCCAAATTTCCAGGTAAGAGCAAGCACTCAGAGATGCCATCCTGCCTAAAACCAGCTTAGAATACCTTAACCCCTTTAGCCAGTAAGGGCAGACACTAAATTCCAAAAATATGAAGTTGGAAAAGGGGGAAAATGTCTTCTTGATTGCCCCTCATTCTAGCAAGTAAATGTGTTCCTATTGTTTGCATTCCAGAGTGCCACTTCCTAACATAAGACATGTTTGCTATCACCATGTGCTGGGCATTCATTTTGATTTAAATCTGCAAGCAAGTAAAGGCATTCTTAGCCCATTTACTATCAAATTCATCCAACCTTTCATGCGCGACATGAGAGTGAAATGGGACATACTGTACATCACTTTTGGATTCATGATGAAGTTTGGCAAATTTCCAAATATCTCCAACAATGAAAGCAAAGGTTTAGCCGAAGACCCAGTGGTTAGACAATACTGCATGAAGCAGTACTTCTGAGGATGGCTCACGAAAATGAACCTCCTCAGTCTGAATAGGACTGACTAATGCTAAGATCAATGGCTCCATGGCAAAGCTAAAGAGGCATGGGAAGAGGACCCACACCTGTTTCGATTTGGGGTTGTTTTACCGTGACTGAAAAGTTCATGACGGAAATGACCACATGAAAAATGTACGTAATACAAAATTGTTCATACATTTCTCATTCGAGTTAAAACAACTCCAAATCTATGGAAACCCTAACCCCCTCCAACTCCCCCAAACTCCTTCCACAGGCCCAACCCCAACCCTCTACTTACCTTTCCTTCCGTCTCGCTGGTCCCTGCGACGGCAGTTCCCTTTCACTTCCGTGATCGGGAACTGGCGGTGCAGGGTCCTTTTTTTTCTTTTTTGATCAGAAGAGCTGCAGGGGTGTCCCCTGCAACCCACACTCAATAGACCGCATAGGATTAAAGATGAGAGAAAAGAAAAAGGAATAGGGACTAGGGATGTGAACAGTAAGATAAAAAAGTGACTACGATAAGGGACTAGAATGAGGAAGATGAACAAGGGAATAGGATGATTAAATAAGAATAGGACGAGGGAGACGGAGCAGGAGTAGGATGAGGGGCTAGGACTAGGATTGGGAAGAGTGACTAGGGTAGAAAGATCAAGAGGGACAATGGTGAGGGACTTAAACAACGAAGTGAAGATGGACTAGGACAAGAACGAATATGAGGGGCTTAGACCATGAAGAGGGACTCCAATGAGGAAGATGGACTAGAACGAGGAAAAAAAGGTACTAGGGTAAGAAGAGGGAAGAAGGAATAGATGAAGGTCTAGGATGAGGAAGAGAAGCTCAGAAGAAGTACTATGAAGATGGACTAAGACAAGGAAGGGAGACCACGATGAGGAACTAGGACAAGGAGGATGAAGGGGCACCAGAGGGCAAGGAGAGGGATTAGGATAAAGAAGAGGAATAGGGATTCAGATGAGTAAGGGGAGAGGGATTCGGATGAGGAAGAAAGGAGTGGAAAAGGAGTGGGGTGAGGATGAGAAAAAGGAAGAGGGATAAGGCAGACAAAGAGGGACTGGGGTTATCCGTCTTCATGAGTTACATGTATGCTTGGGCCTGCATTATGACATGCTGGGGGAATGAAGCATGGTGTGTGGGATGCAGACAATGCATTGTGCATTGCTGCAACAACATATATCATAGCATAGTAATTTAACAAACTCAAGATAACACACATATAATGGAACAACCCTACGCATGAATACAAGGTAACAACTAATCACACCTATAGAATTGGTTATATATAATTGGTTATATATAACATGCTTAATACCCAGACGTTTGTAAGTGCAGGACCCATGGATCGAACCTGCGTTGCTCTGCGATAGCCCCTGAGCTATCCTCCCGGCTACACACAATTGACAAATCTAAAAAGGCCCTTGTGGCCACACTGAATGACCCCAGAGGAAGGTCCTCCATTTATCTATAGGACATTGGACTGAAACATGTAGGGTTAGGTTACTGTGATTAGGGTATTACATGTATTCAGGTTTCGTGGTTTGTAGTCACTCAGTGTTGCCACAAGGGCCTTTTTAGATTTGTCAGTTGTGTGATTAGTTGTTACCTTGTATTAATGCGTAAGGTCGTTTCATTATATGGGTGTTAGCTTGAGGTTGTTAAATTGCTCTGTTATGATATATGTTTTTTATGTGAATTTCCGTTAATTAAAAAGTATTATTATTTTTGTGGTAGATTTATTCTGGTGGTTTTGCTTCTCCTGTCCTCTTCTCCCTAGCAATACTTATTCAGTTAATCCCACCCCGCTTGCTCTAACTTTTTTTGTATAGTAACATTTATTGCCCCAGGCAGTGGTTTTCCTAAGACTCCTTCCTTTCAGGCATCTGGGGTCGTGTTCTTGTTGAATTTATAATCATAAGCATATCACATTTTTTCACAGAACTTAATTAAAAGAAAAATCACCAAAACACCTGCGATGAAAACACCAGAGTTGAAATAGCCATGGTGAACATAGCAATGATTAAAGCACGTGCAACCGCACTGGGGATTACTAGATGATGCCAGACGTGTTCTGAGAGTTGCAGGTGACAAGTTGGTCAAAGAAGAGAGAGGACGCGCTGGTCATCAAAAGACATTCGACAGAAAAGACAGTGGACTTGGGACATGAGGAATACAAATTGGCCCCAGCAGTTAGGAGCTGATTTCCAACTCAGCAGAGAAAGTCAATCAAGCATCCTGCTGTGGCAACCTGTGACAGTTATGGTGCCAAAAGTTACCAAGAGTAATTAGCGAAAGCGTAAAGAAATTGCTACCTCCTCATTTCCGTTTCCTCATCATTTGGTAAATGTTGTCTGCCATTATGAATGACATCAATGTCTATCTCTGCAACAACGGAATTGACCGGGAATCCGGGATCTACCATAAAATGGCCTCCATACAAATGTTTCCAGGTCCGAGTGATAAAGGCACTCCGAGCGCCGTACAATTTCTTGAGCAGTGACGTGAATAGGGGCTGTGTGCCCTGCATACCCAAAGACCAAAAGTTCCCAAAGTTGGAAGACATCAAGCATTTGCTTTTCTCACAGAATTACCATGCACTTCTTTTTTTTGGTTTTTGCAGAGAGCCTTATCTTTCCTTCACCTTTGTCTATAATAACTTGTTGTGCTCTTCAATTGACTACCCATTAGTCTTTTTCTGATTAATCTGTGTTGTTCCACCTGTGTTTTTGATTACCGTCAGTGTTTTGCCTGTTGATGGGACATGTCCTACAGCGGCTGTCATTCTGGAATAGTTGGAAAAGCTCACAACCAAGTTGACTTCCTTTTTATATACTGGTCACAAGAACATTTCCTTTGCAATGGCTGCCCGGGAAGCTTCAAAAATAAGTGTGGAACTCCCTTAAGCACCCTGACTAGCATCTCTTCCTCAAGGCCAGCTTCATTATTGGTAAAACGATGCAAGATGTCTCAGAGAGTGTTTAGCTTTCATGCCATAAATCTGTGTTCAGCCTGCAGGGCACAAGCTTGAATCGTTGCAGCTCGAACTAAATCCTTAATTACTCTATAGTCAATTAATTGAAGGTCATTGCACTGGGTGTGGCAAACACGTTGAAGCCCATCTTCGGAGAATGAAAAAGGATGATTAACCTACTCCCTGGGATGATCCCAGTCAGGAGGGTCTACAGCCACGTTTCAGATCAATGTACCTTTCCCACAGGAGAAATATCTGTTTGCGTAGCACTGTCAGTCCAGCGCTGACATGCTAGCCAATTCGCCTTTGAACAAGAGTACGAACACCAACCTCAGACACTTCCTTCTGTCTTGCTGGGAGTCTGTGAGTTGGAGCTGTGTCTCTCCAGGGATTGATTGCATTGAGTATTAGTGAACCTGATTATTCCAGCGCTTAGAAGCAGGGGAAATCGAGTACAAAGCCCTACATAAAAAACGTGACATTCCATTGTATACTGATTGCCAACATAAACGCAACCTAAGCACATATGTAAAACTATGTTCCTATGTGGTCCCCTTCCTATAGTCAGAATATTACACTGTTCTCTAGAAAATGTGTTTGCAGTGACTGCAGTGGAAACTGCATGATGTGGTGGAGGACCATGACACAGCAGCACAGCAGTGGAACGCATGGGCGGCTCATCCATAATGGGTGATGGGGCGCCGACCTGCCACCCATAATGGAGGATCCGATCCAGCCCAGTGAAAACACCACAGAGCACCCCCTCGGCTGCAGCGTGTGCTTCCTCAGCTTTGCATCCCAATTGGGTACTAATGGGCCAAACGTGCAGAGGGGGTGCTCTATCACCTCCCACGGTATCCAGAGGCCCAGGGGCAGCACAATGGAGGTACTCTGGCTCCAGTGTAAGTGTACAGTAACCTGCAAGCTCGCCCTGTTCCCTGCTTCCTGGTGTGTGCTGGGTGACAGTCATAGGGTCCCTGTGGCAGGAGGCGTGAGATGGAATTGGGAGCCAAGACCATGGTTGGAAGTAGGAACAAATATCTGTGCACGAATGTGTGTATGGCTATACGAGTGCCATTGACCAGGGTCGATTGAGCCCAAGGGGTGCTGCTGCATCACTATGAGCAGGTCATGCCATTCTACACAATGGTGTTCTTAACATGCGCATTGGTGTCGTACCAATAAGTCTGAGCAGCCACCACACATTGGTGGGTGACCCCGAGAGATGTCACTGTGCATACAATGCACAGCCTAATGGCATGTTTCTTTCTCGCCCAGATATGTTGGGTTAGCTGCATTGTGTGCTACATCCTGCACCAGAGCGACGTGTTCTTACACTAGCAGGGTGCTCATCTTACTTGCGCGCCATGATGTAGTAGTGTTCGTGATCGAAACAAAAAGGGGATTACCTGTACTATAGTCCCTGGTCCTTCAGGTAAATAAACAACAGGAATAATGAGGTGGACCAGTAGATGAGGGATGGCAAGACTTACTAACTTAAAACATTACAAATTAATTTCATACAATTAATACAAAATATATATATATATATATATATATTTATATATATATATATATATATTTTTTTTTTCAGTAAAAAAACTTTGTTAAAGGGACGTTATGGTTAAGTTGCGCTACTAAAAACCTATCAAATTCGGCAGTTATGGTAAGATAAGCAACCATAACTCCCGCCACCGTGCACTGTTAACACTAACACCCAGGACATCAAAGATGACATCACAAATGCCATTGATGACATCACTGATGACATCACATGTCTGGCTCTCCCTTTTTTGCGTTTACTGACATATCTAGGCCACATAGTTTTCTTCAGTAACAGTCAGGAAGTAAAAATTGGAAAGGTACTAGGGTCAAGTCACATCATATGAAACATATACATACCGGAAGACACATTCTTGAAAGAGAGCAATCCTTTCTATGCATGACGATAATCATTAGGGTTATCAGCACTTTCTCATAGTTTTATTTGTATTACTCTACCTTCCCTGTATATGCTCATATTTGTATACATTATACTCACTCTCCTTTCCTTTGGGTGCAGTCACATCATGTGATACACATACATATGGTAAGTAGCAGCTTTGAAACAGAGCAATAATTTCTCTGCATAAAGACAATCAGTTAGGTTATGAACTCTTTCTGCTACTACTTCTGCTTTTTTGTTTACTTCACTGTCCCTGTATATACTCATATTTGTATGTGTTGTTGTCTCTTTGTGTTTTGCCTGTAATAATTATGTATTAAGTGGTTTTTTTATCTACTTATTACATGTTTCACAGTACGCAACACTCTAATAAGAAAGCAGTTATCATTTCACTATTCAACATGGCAAGATTATGAATATGGCACCTTCATCATGTATGCTGCACACACTGCCTATGTTTCTGCATAAGTAGCTTAGTATACTGGATAGAACTTCAAAATAGAATGCTATTTATATCAATGCATTGCTTAATGCACTAATTAGCTCATGATATTTATCCCCAATCATCCTTAACAATTTTTGGTCACCACTATAAGAATCCCTTCTACAGAGTTTTCATGAAAAGTAAATGCACATGTGATGTCATCAGTGATGTCATCAATGACATTTGTGATGTCATCTTTGATGTCCTGGGTGTTATTGTTAACAGTGCACGGTGGCGCGAGTTATGGTTGCTTATCTTACCATAACTGTCGAATTTCAGGGGTTTTTCGGTTTTACTTTGAACCAAAACGTCCCTTTAACAAAGTTTTTTCACTGAATTTCATAGGTTTTTAGTAGCGCAACGTAACCATAACGTCCCTTTAACAAAGTTTTTTTACTGAATTTCATAGGTTTTTAGTGGCACAACCTAACCATAACATCCCTTTAACACAGTTTTTCTTACTGAATTTCATAGGTTTTTATTAGTGCAACTTAACCATAAAGTCACTTTAACACATTTTTTTTACTGAATTTCATAGTTTTTTATTAGTGCAACGTAACCATAACGTCCTTTTCAATGGAGGAAGACCACTAGCATCCTAGGTTCTCAAAGTGAGAACCCAGGGTGGTAAAAAAAAGATTTTTCTTCCCAAACCAAGACACCGCAGGCAGGCGTCCCGGTGTAGGAAGTAAAATCTTTTACCAAGATGGACACCAGGGAAAGGGAAGGCAGGGTGTATAAAGAGAACACAACAGGGCATCGGCAGGGGGTCGGGAAGACCAGGAGAAAGACACGGGGCATGAGTGGAGGATAACACGAAGGAGACATAGGGAATGAGCAGGGGGTGGAAAGAAGGGAGATACGGGGCATGAGCAGGAAAGAAGGGAGACACGGGGCATGAGCGGGGGGTGGGGGTGAACAGGGGAGACACGGGCCATGAGCGTGGGGAAAAGGAGGGAGACAGACACGGAGCATGAGCGGGGGTGAACAGGAGAGACACGGGGCATGAGCGGGGGTAGGGCAAGATGGGGCCCCCACCCCCGCTCATGCCCCGTGTCTGCCCTGTTCCAACAGTGCAGACACGGGGCATGAGCGGGGGGTGGGGGGGAAAGAAGGGAGACACGGGGCATGAGCGGGGAGTGGGGGGGAAGACAGGGTATGAGCAGGGGGTTGAGGGGGAAGAAGGGAGACACGGGGCATGAGCAGGGGGTGGGGGGAACAAGAGGTCAACAAGGGGCATCATAGGAGGGGGTGACAAGAGGAAGACACGGGGCATGAGCAGGGGGTGGGACGGAACAGGAGGAAGACACGGGGCATGACCAGGGGGTGGGGGGCAACAGGAGAGAGACACGAGGCATGAGCGGGGGGTGGGGAGGGGGTGGGGAGAACAGGAGACAGACACGGGGCATGAGCAGGGGGTGGGAGGGAACAGGAGGAAGACACTGGGCATGAGCGGGGGGGTGGGGGCAACAGGAGAGAGACACGGGGCATGAGCAGGGGGTGTGGGGGTACAGGAGACAGACACGGGGCATGAGCGGGGGATTTGGGGGGAACAGGAGACAGACACGGGGCATGAGCGGGGGGTGGGGGGTATAGGAGACAGACACGGGGCATGAGCAGGGGGTGGGGGCAACAGGAGAGAGACAGGGGGCATGGAGCAGGACATCTCGGGGCGGCCGGTTCGGCGTGGGATGATTTGGCGCGGCCGGTTCGGTGCAGGAGCCGGTTCGGCGCATGAGCCGGTTCAGCGCGGCAGCCCCCATCGAACTGGCCGCACATAAATGTCCTGCGAGTTCTTCATGCAGGCACCAAAGCCACGCAGAGCGCAGAGCCGGGCCCGCGAAGGTGAGCCCGGCAGATCAATTGTGCTCTGTGAGCCGCACCCCAGTGCACATCGCCTGCTGTTTAGGGAACGTTCAGTGCAGTGCACTGAAAGTGCGAGTTTCAACTTCATCCCACACTATTTTAAAATGAAACCGCTCTAGAACAGTTTCATTTTAAAATAGTGTGGGGTGAAGTTGAAACTTGCATTTTCAGTGCACGGCACTGAACGTTTCCCTAAACAGCAGGCGATGTGCACTGGTGTGCGGTGCGCCAAAACATCCCGTCGCCAAACCGGCGACGACGAAACGGGGTGTACCGACGGGCATGAGCGGGTGGGGGCAATAGGAGACAGACACGGGGCATGAGCGGGTGGGGGGAAACAGGAGACAGACACGGGTCATGAGCGGGTGGGGCGAAACAGGAGACAGACAAGGGGCATGAGCGGGTGGTGGGCGGCGGGAGGGATAAACACACGGGGCATGAGCGGGGTGTGGGCGGCGGTAGGGATAGACACACGGGGCATGAGCGGGGGGTGGGCGGCGGGAGGTATAGACACACGGGGCATGAGCGGGGGGTGCGCGGGGGGAGGGATAGACACACGGGGCATGAGCGGGGGGTGGGCGGCGAGAGGGATAGACACACGGGGCATGAGCGGGGGTGGGCGGCAGGAGGGATAGACAGATAGACACACGGGGCAAGAGCGGGGGGTGTGCGGCGGGAGCGTTAGACACACGGCGCATGAGCGGGGGTGGGCAGTGGGAGGGATAGAGACACGGGGCATGAGCGGGCTGGGCGGCGGGAGGGATAGAGACACAGGGCATGAGCGGGGGTGGGCGGTGGGAGGGATAGAGACATGGGGCGTGGGCGGCGGGTGGGATAGACATGGGGCATGAGCGGGGGGACGGATAGACACACGGGGCATGAGCGGGGGGTGGGCGGCGGGAGGGATAGACACACGGGGCATGAGCGGGGTGTGGGCGGCGGGAGGGATAGACACACGGGGAATGAGCGGGGGGTGGGCGGCGGGAGGGATAGACACACAGGCATGAGAGGGGGGTGGGCGGCGAGAGGGATAGACACACGGGGCATGAGCGGGGGTGGGCGGCAGGAGGGATAGACACACGGGGCATGAGCGGGGGGTGGGCGATGGGAGGGATAGACACACAGGGCATGAGCGGGGGTGGGCGGGAGGGATAGACACACGGGGCATGAGCGGGGGTGGGCGGCGGGAGGGATAGACACACGGGGCATGAGCGGGGGTGGGCGGCGGGAGGGATAGAGACACGGGGCATGAGCGGGGTGTGGCCAGCGGGAGGGATAGAGACACGGGGCATGAGCGGGGGTGGGCGGCGGGAGGGATAGAGACATGGGGCATGAGCGGGGGATGGGCGGCGGGAGGGATAGAGACACTGGGAATGAGCGGGGGGAGGGATAGTAACACGGGGCATGAGCAGGGGGGCAGGGGGTGGGCAGGAGGGGAGAGACACATGGGGCATGAGCGGGGGTGGGGCGGCGAGAGGGATAGACACACGGGGCATGAGCGGGGATGGGGTTAGGGGGGAGGGGAGAGACACACGGGGCATGAGCGGGGGGTGGGCAGCGGGAGGTATAGAGACACGAGGCATGAGCAGGGGGAGGGATAGACGCACGGGGCATGAGCGGGGGTGGGCGGTGGAAGGGATAGAGACACGGGGGGTGGGCGGTGGGAGGGGTAGAAACACGGGGCATGAGCGGGGTGTGGGCGGCGGGAGGGATAGACACACGGGGCATGAGCGGGGGGTGGGCGGCGGGAGGGATAGACACACGAGGCATGAGCAGGGGGAGGGATAGAGACACGGGGCATGAGCGGGGGGTGGGCGGCGGGAGGGATAGACACACAGGGCATGAGCGGGGGTGGGCGGCAGGAGGGATAGACACACGGGGCATGAGCGGGAGGTGGGCGACGGGCGGGATAGACACACGGGGCATGAGCGGGGGGTGGGCGGGAGGGATAGACACACGGGGCATGAGCGGGGGTGGGCTGGAGGGATAGACACACAGGGCATGAGCTGGGGAGGGATAGAGACACGGGGCATGAGCAGGGGGTGGGCGGCGGGAGGGATAGACACACGGGGCATGAGCGGGGGTGGGCGGGAGGGATAGACACATGGCGCATGATCGGGGGGGTGGGTGGGAGGGAGAGACACACGGGGCATAAGCGGGGGTGGGCGGGAGGGATAGACACACGGGGCATGAGCGGGGGGTGGGCAGCGGGAGGGATAGACACACGGGGCATGAGCGGGGGTGGGCGGCGGGAGGGATAGAGACACGGGGCATGAGCGGGGTGTGGCCAGCGGGAGGGATAGAGACACGGGGCATGAGCGGGGGTGGGCGGCGGGAGGGATAGAGACATGGGGCATGAGCGGGGGATGGGCGGCGGGAGGGATAGAGACACTGGGAATGAGCGGGGGGAGGGATAGTAACACGGGGCATGAGCAGGGGGGCGGGGGGTGGGGAGGAGGGGAGAGACACATGGGGCATGAGCGGGGGTGGGGCGGCGAGAGGGATAGACACACGGGGCATGAGCAGGGGATGGGGTAGGGGGAGGGAGAGACACACGGGGCATGAGCGGGGGGTGGGCAGCGGGAGGGATAGAGACACGAGGCATGAGCAGGGGGAGGGATAGACGCACGGGGCATGAGCGGGGTGGGCGGTGGGAGGGATAGACACACGGGGCATGAGCGGGGGGTGGGCGACGGGAGGGATAGACAGACGGGGCATGAGCGGGGGTGGGCGGGAGGGATAGACACACGGGGCATGAGCGGGGGTGGGCGGGAGGGATAGACACACGGGGCATGAGCGGGGGGTGGGTGGCGGGAGGGATAGACACACGGGGCATGAGCGGGGGTGGGCGGCGGGAGGGATAGAGACACGGGGCATGAGCGGGGTGTGGCCAGCGGGAGGGATAGAGACACGGGGCATGAGCGGGGGTGGGCGGCGGGGAGGGATAGAGACATGGGGCATGAGCGGGGGTTGGGCGGCGGGAGGGATAGAGACACGGGGAATGAGCGGGGGAGGGATAGTAACACGGGGCATGAGCAGGGGGGCGGGGGGTGGGGAGGAGGGGAGAGACACATGGGCATGAGCGGGGGTGGGGCGACGGGAGGATAGAGACACGGGGGGTGGGCGGTGGGAGGGGTAGAGACACGGGGCATGAGCGGGGGCTGAGCGGCGGGAGGGAAAGAGACACGGAGCATGAGCGTGCGGTGGGCAGCGTGAGGGATAGACACACAGGGCATGAGCAGGGGGAGGGATAGAGACACGGGCATGAGCGGGGGTGGGCGGCGGGAGGGATAGACACACAGGGCATGAGCGGGGGTGGGCGGCAGGAGGGATAGACACACGGGGCATGAGCGGGAGGTGGGCGACGGGCGGGATAGACACACGGGGCATGAGCGGGGGTGGGCGGGAGGATAGACACACGGGGCATGAGCGGGGGGTGGGCGGCGAGAGGGATAGACACACGGGACATGAGCGGTTGTGGGGGAAGGGGAGAGACATGCGGGGCATGAGCGGGGGTGGGGGGAGGGGAGAGACACACGGGGCATGAGCGGAGGGTGGGCGACGGGAGGGATAGAGACACAGGGCATGAGCGGGGGTGGGCGGTGGAGGGGTAGAGACATGGGGCGTGGGCGGCGGGTGGGATAGACATGGGGCATGAGCGGGGGGACGGATAGACACACGGGGCATGAGCGGGGGGTGGGCGGCGGGAGGGATAGACACACGGGGCATGAGCGGGGTGTGGGCGGCGGGGTGGGATAGACACACGGGGCATGAGCGGGGGGTGGGCGGGGGGAGGGATAGACACACGAGGCATGAGAGGGGGGTGGGCGGCGAGAGGGATAGACACACGGGGCATGAGCGGGGGTGGGCGGCAGGAGGGATAGACACACGGGGCATGAGCGGGGGGTGGGCGACGGGAGGGATAGACACACGGGGCATGAGCGGGGGTGGGCGGGAGGGATAGACACACGGGGCATGAGCGGGGGGTGGGTGGCGGGAGGGATAGACACACGGGGCATGAGCGGGGGTGGGCGGCGGGGGGATAGAGACACAGGGCATGAGCGGGGTGTGGCCAGCGGGAGGGATAGAGACACGGGGCATGAGCGGGGGTGGGTGGCGGGAAGGATAGAGACATGGGGCATGAGCGGGGGTTGGGCGGCGGGAGGGATAGAGACACGGGGAATGAGCGGGGGGAGGGATAGTAACACGGGGCATGAGCAGGGGGGCGGGGGGTGGGGAGGAGGGGAGAGACACATGGGGCATGAGCGGGGGTGGGGCGGCGGGAGGGATAGACACACGGGGCATGAGCGGGGGATGGGGGTAGGGGGGAGGGGAGAGACACACGGGGCATGAGCGGGGGGTGGGCAGCGGGAGGGATAGAGACACGAGGCATGAGCAGGGGGAGGGATAGACGCACGGGGCATGAGCGATGAGCGGGGGGTGGGTGGGAGGGATAGACACACGGGGCATAAGCGGGGGGTGGGCAGCGGGTGGGATAGACACACGGGGCATGAGCGGGGGTCGGGGGTGGGGGGAAGGGGAGAGACACACGGGGCATGAGCGGGGGGTGAGCGACAGGAGGGAAAGAGACACGGGGCATGAGCGGGGGGTGGGCGGCGGGAGGGATAGAGACACGGGGCATGAGCGGGGGGTGGGCGGGAGGGATAGACACACGGGGCATGAGCGGGGGGTGAGCGGCGAGAGGGATAGACACACGGGGCATGAGCGGGGTTGGGGGGAAGGGGAGAGACATGCGGGGCATGAGCGGGGGTGGGGGGAGAGGAGAGACACACGGGGCATGAGCGGGGGTGGGCGACGGGAGGATAGAGACACAGGGCATGAGCGGGGGTGGGCGGTGGGAGGGATAGAGACATGGGGCGTGGGCGGTGGGTGGGATAGACATGGGGCATGAGCGGGGGGACGGATAGACACACGGGGCATGAGCGGGGGGTGGGCGGCGGGAGGGATAGACACACAGGGCATAAGCGGGGTGTGGGCGGCGGGAGGGATAGACACACGGGGCATGAGCGGGGGGTGGGCGGCGGGAGGGATAGACACACGAGGCATGAGAGGGGGTGGGCGGCGAGAGGGATAGACACACGGGGCATGAGCGGGGGTGGGCGGCAGGAAGGATAGACACACGGGCATGAGCGGGGGGTGGGCGGGGAGGGATAGACACACGGTGCATGAGCCGGGGTGGGCGGGAGGGATAGACACATGGGGCATGAGCGGGGTGGGCGGCGGGAGGGATAGAGACATGGGGCATGAGCGGGGTGTGGCCGGCGGGAGGGATAGAGACACGGGGCATGAGCGGGGTGGGCGGCGGAGGGATAGAGACATGGGGCATGAGGCGGGGTTGGGCGGCGGGAGGGATAGAGACACGGGGAATGAGCGGGGGGAGGGATAGTAACACGGGGCATGAGCAGGGGGGCGGGGGGTGGGGAGGAGGGGAGAGACACATGGGGCATGAGCGGGGGTGGGGCGGCGGGAGGGATAGACACAAGGGGCATGAGCGGGGGGTGGGCGGGAGCGATAGACACACGGGGCATGAGCGGGGGGTGGGCGGCGGGAGGGATAGACACACGGGGCATGAGCGGGGGTGGGCGGCGGGAGGGATAGAGACACGGGGCATGAGCGGGGTGTGGCCGGCGGGAGGGATAGAGACACGGGGCATGAGCAGGGGTGGGCGGCGGGAGGGATAGAGACATGGGGCATGAGCGGGGGTTGGGCGGCGGGAGGGATAGAGACACGGGGAATGAACGGGGGAGGGATAGTAACACGGGGCATGAGCAGGGGGGCGGGGGTGGGGAGGAGGGGAGAGACACATGGGGCATGAGCGGGGGTGGGGCGGCGGGAGGGATAGACACACGGGGCATGAGCGGGGGATGGGGGTAGGGGGGGAGGGGAGAGACACACGTGGCATGAGCGGGGGTGGGCAGCGGGAGGGATAGAGACACGGGGCATGAGCAGGGGGAGGGATAGACGCACGGGGCATGAGCGGGGGTGGGCGATGGGAATTATAGAGACACGGGGGGTGGGCGGTGGGAGGGGTAGAGACACGGGGCATGAGCGGGGGCTGAGCGGCGGGAGGATAGAGACAC